>NC_142867.1:194425000-197107500 GCF_051225735.1 Oryctolagus cuniculus
CAATTACAAAGAGAGTAGAGGCAGAAAGAGAGAGAGAGACAGAGACAGAGAGTTTTCCATCTGCTGGTTCACTTCCCAAATGGCTGCAATGGCTGGAGCTCCGAAGCCAGGAGCCAGGAGCTTCTTCAGGTTCTCCCACGTGGGTGCAGGGGCCAAGGGACTTGAGCCATCGTCTACTGATTTCCCAGGCCATAGCAGAAAGCTGGACAGGAAGTGGAGCAGCAGGGTATCGAACTGGTGCCCATATGGGATGCAGGCACCTTAGGCAGCGGCTTTACCCATTAACGCACAGTGCTGGCCCCTGTTTCTATGTTTTATATCCCTTTTCATTACAAAATAAAATGCCTAGTAACCTGACTAATTTATATAATATTGTAAGCAGTTATATGGACCTTCATTTCAACATGGTATATGGTTAGTAAGAGATACACCAACTGGAAAAACTAGTTCCTAACTACACTTAAGGTCAAATTAACTTGATAATTTTCCCAATGTTATAAACAGTGTAACCTCAAACATCTGATTTTTACAGGATACCAAGTAGCTCATCCATAACTCAGAGGTAGAGCCTCATTATTTATGTGCAGATGATCAATGGATATAAAGAATGCCACCTTTCAAGGACATGGTAGATACAAAATTGGTTATACTCCCATAAGCATCACCTGTGCATCTCTTCCTAAAACTGTAGATCTGCTGAGAGTGTCAAGTTTTAATAAGATATACAGTACTTTTGTAGCATGGGTTGTATGTTATGCTGATATTTAATGAAACTTGGGACACTGAGGGAGACTATGTCACAATGAGTCAATGCATAGCATATGACTTTTCTTTAGTTCTAGCATATCGGAGAAAACAGAGACCTATTGAATAAGCCAGGGATCTCAGTCTTCTTGTTTTCTGTGAGCCATTTGTCTTCAAATAGTTTGTGTATTATGCCTTTTTGTCATTTTTTAGAATAAATGACGTGTAATATTTCATTTTATTTCATTTTTAAATGATTTATGTGCATTTTTTAGAATAAATGACGTGTAATATTTCATTTTATTTCATTTTTAAATGATTTATGTGCAGTTTTAATTTCATACTGGACATCCCAGTGTCAGAGAACATTTCTAGCCTAATATTATACATTTCTACTCTATGTCAAAGGAACGCAATTTAATTTGTAGAATCACCTGTGTAAAATAGAGTCTATGAGAGAAGTATTGTGAGAGCAGTTTTCCGAAAAAACATTCATGGTATTTTGAAAATGCTCAGGATTATCTCTGTTAATATTACACTTCCTTATCCTAGACAATCGAAATTTGGCAATATTGATTTGTATTGATGCCAGGAAGCTAAAATTACTCTAAAGTTGTATGAATAACGACTGCTTTATGACAAAGCTTTTTGCATAGGAGTTCATATAAAGCTCATTTCACAGGATGGTTTGATATATAGAAAATGCAATATAAATGATAACAGCATAATTTTTGATTCATTTGAATAATAAAGCCACTTGGTAATCAATGACTTACCTTAAGATTTTTTACTAATAAGAGGGGTTGTTGAAATAAAACACAAAAACACTACAGCACATCTGAGATCAAGAATGTCAAGTGGCATTTACTGAGTTCAAAATTGTTACCTTCGATTTATGAATGAAATTTTGTAACAAAACTAATTTTCTTAGTATGTCATATGAAAGAGTTAGCATAATATAAAAATAGATAGATAGATTTTGTTCTAATTTAAAAGACCAGGCCTGCCTATTCATCTATTCTATTCTATGCTGGTTACTAAAAAATTCAATATACCATAGCATAAAAATTAGAAAAATATAGCAAAACTAAATATTCCTAAAATCAAATTAAGAGATGACATATTAAATTTTCAAAGCAGACTTGATCAATTTTAGACAGTAAGCATTTTATCTGTCAAGGGTTCAGGTATACAGCCTTGTGGTAGATGAATTAAATGTGATAAAATTTTGTCTGCCACAAAGAAGAATTCTCAAATTCCCATCCTTGTATTTATTGATCATGTTCTCTGGAAATGAATCTGGGGACTTTTTAATCCCAGTTCCATGCATGGTTATTGACTTTCAGATAGTAATGAACACTAATTAGATAAGATTGTTCCGTATGGTAAAACAATAACTTGAGGGGAAAAACAATATTTGAATGCTTCATTGAGGACCAGAATAGGATATTATAGTTTGCATTATTTTGTACTCATGCTTCACAAATCCCTAAGTGAGAAACTAATAAAGGTGTATATGCATTTTTCTTGTTTCCTGTGTGCTATTTAAGTAACCTGTCTATATGACTTACAGTTTCTTTATGACCATTTCTTTTAAATCTCATCTGTATAAGCATCTTGCTGTGGTTCACTACTGTAACAGACACTGTACCAGATATCTAAATGTAGGAATTATTTAATTAATATTTCTTTGTTATGTGCTATCTAAAAACTACCATTGACATATTAGAAAATGGATATCCTTCCTTTAGGAAGGTGTCTAGTGAAGTAATTCTTTCCCAATATGTGATGATTGTCCAGTCAGCCTTAGTGTTCCAAGAATTCAGTAAATTTAAAGCAGAATCAGAAGAGCAGACCCAGGGAGAAGGTGAAGTACAACTCAGAGGAGTGACAAAGGAAAAAGGACTTAACTGCTTGTTCAGAGAGAATAACAAATGATGAGAGTAAGCAAGGCTGTTGTTAGGTCACAATATCTGTTATCTAATTCTGAATAGAGATATCTTATACCCCATTTCCTCCACCAGACCACAGAACTGCCATACCCTTATAATTAACTTTTATTCCCTGAGGATAGGTTTCTGTTTCCTAAAACATTAAAGAGCTAAATGAACATACATTATTTCGTCTGTCTTCATGTTACTAGGACACACGTTAGTGATGAGGAATAAGCTGTAATCTTCACAAAATACACTGGATATTCAAATCTTCTTTTCTCCTTGAAAGCCTATATTTTTCTTTCACCTCAGAGAAGCATGATCTGGGTCTGGCATTGTGGCACAGTGGCTTAAGCCACCACTTGGGATGCCTATTTTTCACAGTGGAGTGCTGGTGAGACTCCCAGCTACCTTACTTATGATCCAGCTTCCTGTTAATATGCCTAGAAAGTAGCATATGATCCTCGAGTACTTGAGTACCTACCACCGACATATGAGATCAGTTGGAGCTCCTGGCTGCTGGCTTGGGCCTGGCCCAACTAGCTGGTGTTGGCTTTTGGGGAGTGAACCAGCAGATGGAAGATCTCTCTCTCTTCCTCTCTTTCACTCTCTCTCTCTCTCTCATCCTCTCATCTCTATCTCTCTGATTTTCAAATAAATGAATAAGCAAATAAATTGTCTTTTAAAAGTGTGGTCATTACATTAGTGTTTACTGTACCAATGGCTCATCTGCATAATTAAACACTTTTTTGGGAAAGTTCAAAATGTGAGTGTGTGGATTTTAAATAAATAGCCATAAAATGCTGTAATTCAAATGGCTTTGGTGAGCTCAGAGGCTGATTTCTAATAGCGTAATCTTTTAAGAATAATAACAAGGCATTTTGGTACATCTCTTTCCCAATTCAAATAGGGAAATGGATAGATTTTACCTGGAGATCCTGGAAGCACTTTGAAAAAGTGGAGATTCTGGAAGAATTATAAAGGTGAAAGTTTCCCAAAGAAATTCTGACCAGCAGTCATATCATGGAGTTGCCCTATAACCAGATTTATGAGAGAGAGAGAGAGAGAGAGAGAAAGAGAGAGAGAGAGAGAGAGAGAGAGAAAGCAGTTGCTCTTTATATGTATTTGCTTGAAATGCAGTGAAACAGAATTATGCTGGAAGATAGAAGCCTACCGATTTTACTAATTATCTCTGTATTGCAGAGAAAGTAATTTAATCTCCTTGGTTCTCAATTTCCTAACCTCTAATGAGATATGGTTGTAAAAGATTGTCTATAATAAACTCTCCAACTCTTCAAATCTATAAATTAGCTTGTCAAGCCCCTGACACATCTGAATAATGCTGAAGATGTTATTATGTTGAGCATAATTTTATATCAGGGATTTGTTTAACTCAAGCCAAAAATCATTCTCTGACTTCAATGATCTTAAAAATTGATGTATGCATTAGCTAAGATATTAAGAGTTGGGACTGTCATTGTGGCACAGCAGTTTAAGCTACTGCTTGCAACCCAGACATTCCATATCAGGGTGCTGATTATAGTCCCAGTTACTCCACTTCTGATTCAGCTCACTGCTGATATCCCTGGGAGTACAGCTGATGATGGTCTAAGTACCTGGGCCCCTGCAACCCATGTGAGAGACCCAAATGGCTTTAGTGGCCATTTGGGGAGTCACAGTGGATGGACGATCTCTCTCTCACTTTTTCTCTCTCTGCCTTTCAAATAAGTAAAAAAAATCTTTTTAAAAAAAATGCTAAAGGTTCAGTTGTACATTCGATTGTTAATTTAAATGCACAGTTCTTTTCAGAATTGAATATTACTGGTATTATTTTACTAAATTATACAAATATCTAACTATTAATATAATTCAAAATTGCTAGAAAAATTTGGGTAGCTTTTAGTCGACATACTTTGTAGCTTGAGAATAAAAACACCTTTTCTTTGAATCAGGCTTTATTTTTGTGTCTGCTTGTTTGCTTTTCTCACACTTGATACTAAACTGGAAAATGTTTCTACATAAAATGCATGGTTGAGAGTTTATTTTATGTGTTTTGGATTGCATGGAATTTCAAGACATGTGTAATATGATTTTATAATGGCAATAAAAGGCCTGAATTTAAGTCCCAGCTCAACCTGTAGTGAATTTTTCTGCCTGATTGGATGCTCTCTTTTTCATTAATCAATTTATTGACTAAGGCAAAGAACATCAATAGAGTAAGGCTGAAGTTCAGATAGAAAGCAAGGGGAAGCAGTTAAGTCAGCAGTGTAGAGGCAAATGTGCCCCTTCCAACACCCTTCCCCTTTGTGCTAGGCCTTCACAAACCTTCATTTTGTGAGATGACTATGATAAAAACTTTAATATTTGTGAATATAAAATCTTTTCTTAGGACACCTAGAATATTTTCTTAGGACACCTAGAAGTTACAGTCATGATTCAATTGTAGTATTGCACCTTTTGGTATTTACACATGGGTACTTCATGAAGTTTATAGCTAGTATGTTAAAAAATAAGTTTCCTTTTCTGTAAAATATTCTGAAATCCAAACATAGTGTCTTTCACAATATATATTTTAAATATTTTTAAGTTATTTGAGAGAGAGTGACAGAGAGAGAGACTCATTTGTTCATTACATCACTCTCTAAATTCCCCAAAAGTCTACATCAGCCAGGGCTAAAGCAAGCTGAACTCGGGAGCCAGAAACTCTAGCAAGACTGCCAAAGCACTTGAGCTATCATTGCTGCTTCCCAATATGCACACTAGCAAGAAGAAGGAATGAAAAGCCAAGCCAGGACCCACATTCAA
Organism: Oryctolagus cuniculus; assembly: GCF_051225735.1. NCBI lineage: Eukaryota > Metazoa > Chordata > Mammalia > Lagomorpha > Leporidae > Oryctolagus > Oryctolagus cuniculus. Next base: position 194,430,484 of record NC_142867.1, read on the forward strand.
GAAATCCAATATATTTTGAGGGACTCCTGAGCAGTGGCTTAACTACTAGGCCAAATGCCCATCCACATAAAATACATCTTCCATGAACTTTTTAAAGACTTCATTTGCATGTATTTCAAATGCTTAGCACTAAGATAAACTATTTCTTTAATTCTAATTTCCACAACCTTTTAGAAGTTCACTATTGTTTAGTTCCCTGAAGGTAAGGAATTGAATTCAGTTGTCCTTATATACCTTAGCATATTTTCTTAGTTAAGAACACAGTGAATCTTTGTTGGATTACATAAACCTATAACTGCAGGTGCTTAATTTTCTCTGTGAATAGTCAATCCTTTCTCAGAGTGTCCAACTCAGTTTAGTATATATGATACTCTATGATTCAATGAGTGAAACAGATTTATGTGTTTGTCAGCTTTGCTTTCTAATAAAATACCTCCAGAGCCTAGCCAGTTGCAATGGTGGTTATGTCTTGCTTAACTTTGTATGACATCATCTGCAGCTCAACAATCACTGCTGCTGCCCCTGCAGCTTTTCTACGTAGTGCTTCACACACCGCTGCAGGGACATGTCTGGTCTCTGGCAGTCTAGTGCTCACTTCGACAGCACATATACTAAAACTGGGATGAAACAGGGCAGTCCTGATGTGAAAACTGACAATTAGTGTGGCAAAGTGGATGAAAGCATGATGAGCTCAACCACACACAATGGATTTAATTTTCTGCCTGAAAGTATCATGTATCACTTTTAACTTACTCGTGTTTCATAAACAAAAAGTCAGGTGACTAAGCCTAAAAGCTACATAGGTAAAAAAGTCACTTAGGAATTAGTGGTAATGTGTGTTTGTATTGATGAAGAGGAGGATAGAGTCAGTAATTTTGTCATTAACATAATAAGACATTTTCCACACTTGTGAAAAATATTTATTTTCTTCCTTTCTGTGTTCAATATATATCCCCCCATTTCCCTTCAAAGAAGGTACCATTATAGTCTTAATCAACTGATTAGAGTATTATTTGAACGTTTTTTTAAGGATTCAATGTTCTCAATAGGTATAACATTATGTAGATTTTTAAATGTTTTTTTTTTAACTTATTTTCATGCCGTTGATTTTTTCATGGATTTTCTCTATTTTATCCAAATTATTAGTTATGACAAAGTTTGTCTGTAGCATCCATTATTACTTTTGGTTTTTATTTAATTCAGTTTTGATAATTATTAGTTTTCATATGATAAATTTACCCATTTTAAATAGTGAGCAGTGCAGGGACCAGCGTTGTGGCGCAGCAGGTCAATGCTCTGGCCTGAAGCGCCGGCATCCATATGGGTGCCGGTTCTAGTCCCACATGCTCTTTTTCCAATCCAGCTCTCTGCTATGGCCTGGGAAAGCAGTAGAAGATGGCCAAAGTCTTTGGGCCCTGCCCCTGGCTCCTGCCTTCGGATCTGCACAGCTCCAGCCGTTGCAGCCAATTGGGGAGTGAACCATCGGATGGAAAACCTCTCTTTCTCTGCCTCTCCTCTCTCTGTGTAACTCTGACTTTCAAATAAATAAATAAATCTTTAAAAAAATAGTGAGCAGTGCAGTCTGTTATTAACTAAGGGAATTTTAAATGAAGAATAATTTAGTACATGAAAAATCCATCAGTAGATATTTTCAAATATATAGTCAGGTAATCAATATTACAGAAAAGACATAAAATATTTTTGATAACCCAAATAATATCCTCATTCCTTCTTGCAACTAATTTCTTCACTCCACCTCCTGGCAGTAGGAAATTTTTAGTCTGCCTTCTTTCAGTAGAGTTTCACCTTTATAGAATTTCAAATAAATCAAATCATATAGTATTTAATCTTATATGTCTGGCTTCTTTCACTTTTATAATTCTTTTGACACCACCACTGACATTGCTGTATCATGAAGAATCATCCTTTGTTTATTCATTTATAATTTGGATATGTGAACATTTTCTGAGGAATATCTTGATTGTTTGTAATCTTTATCCTTGGGAATAAATCTGCTATAGATATTCTCCAAGAGATTTTGCATAGACTTCTGTTTTTCTTGTTATTCCCTAAATGGCCTATGAATTTAGCTTCTGAATCACACAGTGTGTGCTTCATCATATATGAAATTGATGATCTTTATCCCAGTTATTTTATCATTTTATATTGTCATTAGAAATTTATAAGAGTTTCAGAAGATACACATCTTTGTCAACATTTTCTATTTTCTCCTCAATATTAACCATTCTACAGGATATGTAGTAATATCTCATTGGAGATTTTGTTTGCATTTCTCTAATGACTGACTCTGAATTAACATCCATATCATTTGATTAGCTTTTGAATATCTTTTAGATTTCTTGTCATGTTCATTTTTTTAAAAAATGCTCACTATAATTCTTGTCACCTTTATTTACCCTTTGGAAGTTGGCTTACACAAGTGATTTGCTTTGGGCAATTTGTCATTTGAAAATTAGTTGTAAGCAAAATTCGAAAAGCTATAATGAAATAAAACAGTAATCTCTATTTTGAAAGGTCCAGTGTAATTTTGATCCACTCAGTTTACTGCCATGCCAGCAACATTTGGCATTACTTTTCATACTTCTTTGAAATACTTTCTCATTTTATACATTTGACTTCCAAAACACCGCACTTGCCTAATTTCGTTGCTATTCTCCTAGTTCTTCTTTCTCAGTCTCTTCATTCAGACAACGTCTTAAATTTGGAGTGCTCAAGGATACAATCCTTGGCTATCTTTTCTTTCTGTTGATTCCCAGCCCCTTGTTGACTTTATTCATCAGGATAAACAGTCTAAATCTATCTTTAATAAATACCAAAAGTGTGAATGCATATTTTACCTTATATCCCTATGTTTAAACAAGTTCTGAGTTCCTATGCATTGTCTGCCCACTAACTTCATTTAGATCTCACCTGATTGTCTTAAAATTAATGGAGATATACTGAGTTCCTAATATTTCTTGCAAACAAAACTTTTTGTATTTAAAGTCTTACAGATCTCAATTAGTCTCATTATACTCATGAAATCACAAACTGGCCTGAGTGTCACCAATTTGATGTCTCTCTGTATGAAAAAGAATAATTAGGTGCTAGCAACCCATATGAGTGCTGTTTGAGTCCTGGCTGTTCCACTTGCTATCCAGCTCACCCCTAATATGTCTGGGAATACAGCAGAGGATGGCTAACAATTTAATTATTGGAGAATGATTGGGTATAATGGCAAAATTTAGAGCTAGAATATGCAACACAACTTTATTTATCAAAGAAACGAATGGATTGAAAAATATATTTGACCTTCATTTTCACTGCGAAAAGTGGCAATATAGCATATCCAAATAATATATTACTAAGCAGCCACTAAATATCTGAAATACATCTATTGAGGGTGGCATGGGGAAATGTGGTCAATATTATTAAATAAAATAAAAGAAATGATGAAATGGCATGCTGCATATATCTGAACACATGTATACATATGAATCTCTGAATATGCACATACATACAACTCATTTTTAAATTAAACATGAGGCTTAGTGTGTGTGTATTCATATAAACCTTGGAGTGGCCAGAGAAGACAACAGAAAACTGTGGCAGCTGGTGCCAGGAAAGATGTTGATATAGTGGTGAACAAGCCAAAGATTGTCTGTAGCCCCTTCTCACTTTTACAGTGGAGATAAGCTCCAGGGTCCCTGCACTTCAGAGGCTCCCCATTAGATAGGAGTCACCAGAGATGCATTCCAGAGAATTTCAAGGCAAGAAGTGTTTAAAAACAGTAGATGCTAAGAACATGAAAAGGAAACGCTTTTTAAGAAAAATAGTAGGTAGTACTTTCTGTCTGTGGTTTCAGTTTTCATAGTTTCAGTTATGACAATTTTGAAAACATTAAAAGGAAAATTGCAGAAATGAACACTTCATAAGTTTTAAATAACACTTATTATAATACATTAATAGTATTTTATTATTTATTGTTGTTTTCATCACTACTGTGCCTAATTTATAATTTAAAAGTTATAATTGTTTATATATGAGGGCTCTTAAAATGTTCATGGAAAATTAATCTTATGAACAAACTATTTTTGGGTATCAAAATTTCTTGTGTGAATATAGTCTTATATTTTAATTCTACTAACTTTATGAAGTATCCTTGTATGTATTGGGGAAATCATAGTATAAATAGGGCTACGTTCTAGTCATGTTTTCAGATACTCACTAGAGGCCTTGGAACGTATTCCACATGAATGAGGGGACCTGCCATATATGGAAAAATATTAATCTAAATGTGTGTATATTTGAGGAGTCTAGAATGATAGACAATTATCTGTGTGCAGGTTTTATATAGGGATTTCATGAGTTAAGGGCAGGTTAGCAAAAGGCTAATCAAAAATAAAATTATAGACCAGGGCAAGTTTTTGTACTTCTTTCTTTATTTTTTCCACCTAAAGAGAAATGAAGAGTTGTAGTTTGAAAATACTTTCCTGACAATGAGATATAGAATGGTAGATAGGTGAAATAAAGGGAAGACAATTCTAAATTTAGATAAAGAAGCCAGGAGAGCATATAGTGGTCTAGGGAAATTTCTAATGGCAGCACAAATAAAGGTGATAACAGTTGGAATGAAGAGGGAGGAAGAAGTCCAATAGATTTTAGGAAGTACTATTAATAATACTTAGGGTACAATTAGTGAGTGGCTAAGTGGAGATGTGTGTGTGTGTGTGTGTGTGTGTAATTGTATAATAAACAATAGAAAGTTATTTCTAGAGTGGATTCAGGTTTGCTCACTTATTTATTTTGATTTTCTTACAGAGAATGAGTTTAAGAACTCATATAAGGGGGGAGATGCCTAATACAGTGGAAGTGTCACTGTTTACTATGCCCGCATCACATATTGGAATGCCTGAATTCCCATTCCAGCTCCTCTTCCAATTTCAGCTTCCTGATAATGAGCATTCTGGGAAGCAGCAAATAATGGCTCAAGTACTTGGGTCCTTGCCACCTATGTGGGAGACACAGAGTCATTCTCTTTTCTTAAAAAGATTTATTTATTTATTTGAAAGTCAGAGTTACACAGAGAGAGGAGGAGATGCAGAGAGAGAGGTCTTCCAACTGCTGGTTCACTCCCCAGTTGGCCACAATGGCTGGAGCTGTCCCAATCCAAAATCCGGAGCCAGGAGCTTCTTCCAGTTCTGTCACATGGGTGCAGGGGCCCAAGGACTTGGACCATCTTCCACTTCTTTCCCAGGCCACAGCAGAGAGCTGGATCAGAAGTGGAGCAGCCAGGTCTCAACTGGTACCCATATGGGATGCTGGCACTGCAGGTGGTGCCTTTACCTGCTATGCCGTAGCACCAGCCCCAACAGATCTATTCTTTTTAAAGAGTTATTTATTTATTTATTTATTTGAAAGGCTTAGTTACAGAGAGGCAGATATATATATATATATATATATATAGAGAGAGAGAGAGAGAGAGAGAGAGAGAGGTCTTCCATCCACTGGTTCACTTCCCAGATGTCCAAAACCAGGAGCCTAGAGCTTCTTCCAGGTCTCTTCTTCCAGATCTTCCTTGTGGGAGCAAGTACCCAAGGACTTGGGCCATCTTCCACTGCTTTTCCAGGCCATATCAAAGAGCTGAATTTTAAGTAGAGCAGCAGGGACTCCAACTGTTGCCCATATGGGATGCCGGCACTGCAGGTGGTGGCTTTTCCTGCTGTGCTACAATACCACCACCACCCCCAGACTGATTTTTGAACTCCCAGCTCTGGCCTGGCCCATCCCTGGCCATTGCAGGCATTTGGGGAGTGAACTAGCAAATGGGAGATATCTTTCTGAGTCTAATTTTCTCTCAGTTCTTAAAGTAAAATGAAAATAAAAAAAATAAGCATTAAGGAATCCATTCAAAAATTTTAAGAAGTTAGAATAAAACCCAGTCAACTACCAAGTGGATAGGTAAGTGGGCACCACCCTTCTGTCCAGAACTTCTAAGGTTTGTGTTGTCTGTTTAGATGGATTACATGGAAGTGGAAAAATAAATGAGCGTCTCATAATTTGGCCTCCAAAATGCTAAAACCCACATCTTGCATAGGGGAATTCAACAAAAAGGTGAAAGTGAAATTCTTGTATGTTTTAAATGACATTTGGTACCAGATGCAAAATCCAAGTGAGAGATTGTAGTCAGTTCAATAGGACACATGTAATCCCAAATCTTAGGACCATTCCTGATGAATATGAATAATAGTTGTGTGAGTTTATCCATAACCTTAGGTAATGATTTAAAAATATTGTGTAAGCATGGTGGCATGCTGTGTTAAGCCACTGCCTGGGATGCCTGCATCCCATATTTGATTACCTGCATTGTGTCCTGGCTACTCATCCACCAGCCCACTCCTCAAATGCTGGCAACAGCCAGGTTTGGGCCAGGCTACAAGCAAGAAATGAGAAATCAGCACCATTCTCCCACATGTTTTTCTGAGATTCATTGCTAAAGTCATCACCTGCTGTTTCCTAGGTTGTGCATCAACAGAAGTTGATTTTGGGAGCAGAACGAGAACAAAAACATAGGCATTCTGATAGTATGCAGGAGTGTCAACCAGCACCTTGACTGCTAAGCCAAATGCCTGCCTGCATTCCCCAAGTTCCATTTGTGTATATATACATTTCCTGCATATATCTGTGTGCTTTCACTTAAATGAAGAGACACTTATTTCCAAGACTGCCATGAGAGACGGAAGAAACAAGACACATGGAGGAAAGCTGTTAGCAAAGGACATCCAGACAAAATTCATCACCTTTGTGGGGAGCAAACCGGACTAGACTGTTACTGGAATTAAGACTTATTCTATGCATCTGCTCTCCCACAATATGGCGCTGGGAGAGAAGTAAACAGCTTCCGCACAGCTGCCTCCAGTTCAACTGATAAACTGTAGGACTTGCTCCTGATTGGAGAGCAGCGTACTCGGCATGTGGGCAGCCGAGTTAGGATTGGCGGAGGAGGACTATAAAGGAGGAGAGAGACGGCATGCACGAGGAACATCTATGGGGAACATCTAAGGGAACCCGTGCAGCCCCCGAGAAAGCCGGCCGGCGGTGTGCCGCTCCCCTGCGGAAGTGGGGAATGCGGCCAGGGGGAACTGCCCTTCCACGGAGGTGGAAGGGACAGTAGCCAACCCGGGAAGAACCAGCAGCAATCCCGGGGAGGGCCGAGCAGACGAAAGAACAGCGCAGGGGCTTAGTGTCGTTCCTCCACGAAGAGGGGGAGCGACAACCTTTATATCCTATCCTGTGATAAGCATAGTTTCAGTAATACTCATCTGGGATTTTTTAAGTAAAAAAAATATATATATTTTTAAAAATTATAGTTAAGGAGAAAAATCTACATAACACAGATATTGACTTTAATTAATTAATTGTTTTGTTTTACATGGTTGAATCTGAAGGTCACAAAGGGGAGTAATGCTCTTAAGAAAATGAGCCAGCCTCATTTATTGACTCCCTGAACAGGGAGTGTTGAATGCCATATCTATTACTCAAAAAAAGTCAAAATAAATCTGATATAATCTAAACTAAAGAAATTAAGATGTTGCAATTCATCATCTATATTTAGCGATGGTTATATTACAGATTTTTCACTTCTGAAGAGAATTTATCTCAAGACATCTCCAAATTTTGTAGTAAACCTAAAATAGGATTTAATATGCAATATTTTATTTTGATTTTGCTATTATTTTATATTTAGAAAAGTGGTTTTAAAAATTGTAAAATGATGATAGAGAAGGAATTAAGAAAGAAAGGACACAGAATTACTAGCATACTTTAAGGAAGAAATATTGAGTTAACAAAAAGTAAATGCCTAAATATTTAGGGCTTGTAACTCTAATTTTAGTCTTTAGTCATTTACAGCAGCAAATCTAAAGGAATCAATCAGTAAATCAGTTTAACAATCAAAAGGGGCACTTATTTTAATAGGAGTCAAACTAGGAGAAAGAAATGAACCCAAACTGTTTGAGCTACTTAAGTCATTTTTATCAGGTCATCTCCCTAAAGGAGGATAATTTAATTTAGAAAGATTGAGTATTGACTGAGACATAGGTCCCTAGATACTTACAGATAAATGAGACAGATTGAAATAAAACCTATTAAACCTGATAACAGTGAATGTGGATATTTATGTTTAAGATTCTTTATCTTAAGGCAATAGATAATTTAGAATATAACGACTTTAAGTAACTAAGTTTCACTGGGTTACCAAGAAAGAATATAGGAATTGTTTTTAAAAATTAGATAATATCACTGCTCTTCTAATTTAACAGTAGGTCTTCTCTAAGATTTACATGGAATTTTTAAGTTTTATTATCATGGAGGAAAAAATTGGTTATTTTTTATTTTTTAAATTTTATTGTTTTTATTAATATAAAGAGAACACATTTCATGTATTTCATAGGTACAATTATAAGAAAATAACTATATTACCCTCCTTATCCCTCTCCCTTCCCCAAGGCTCTTCCTTCTCTCTCTTCATTAATTTTTGCAAAGACATAATTTTAATCCAATCTATATTCACAGGCTTAATTCACTACGAATCATAATATACAACAATCACATCACAAGATGTCCAATTCATGCCTATATTATTCTGTATCCTCTATTAACTTCCATACATATCTGAGCAACTATATGATATTTGTTTCAGAATATCTTGTTTCATTAAGAATAATGCTAACAGTTGCAACCATTTATTAATAATTTTATTCTGGACTCAAATGCTACTGATATATTCTTACCAACTAAATGATTCTCAGTAAGTTATATACTACTTCTAGTGAAATTCTCATCATTAATGAGAATGGTTGACATAAATTAAATACTTAAATGATAAAAATGATGGCTGTTAGGGCTGGTGTTGTGGAGTAGCAGGCAAAGCCACCACCTGCGACACTGGCATCTCATTTGGGTATTGATTCATGTCCCAGCTGTTACACTTCTGAGCTAGCTAACCTGCCAATCGCCTGGGAAAAAGCAACCGAAGGTGGCCTAAGTATTTAGAGCCCTGACACCCATGTGGGAGACCTGGAAGAAGCTCCTGACTCCTGGCTTTGGCCTGGCCCAGCCTAGGCCATTGCAGCCACCTGGGGAGGGAACCAGAAGATAGGAGATCTCTCTGTGTATATCTCTCCCTCTCTAAAACTTTGCCTTCCAATTGAATAAATAAATTTTTAAAATGATAGCTTTTTTAGGTGCTCGGTTAGTTGTCACCAATCAGGGAGAACATATGATATTTGTAACTTTGGGACTGGCTTAATTCACTCAGCATGATGTTTTCCATTTTGTTGCAAATTACTGGATTTCATTTTTTATTGCTATACAGTATTCTATAGAGTACATGTCCCGTAATTTCCTTATCCAGTCTCCTGTTGATTTAGGTTGATTCCAGGTCTTAGCTATTGTGAACTGAGCTGCAATAAACATTGAGGTGCAGAAAGCTCTTTTATTTGCCAATTTAATTTCCTTTGGGTAAATTCCAAGGAGTGGGATGGATGGGTTTTATGATAGGGTTATAAAAGGAAACCTGTTGGCCAGCTCTGCGGCTCACTAGGCTAATCCTCTGCCTGCAATGCTGGCACTCTGGGTTCTGGTCCTGGTTGGGGTGCTGGTTCTGTCCCGGTTACTCCTCTTCCAGTCCAGCTCTCTGCTGTGGCCCAGGAAGGCAGTGGAGGATGGCCCAAGTCCTTGGGCCCTGCAGATGCATGGGAGACCAGGAGAAGCACCTGGCCCTTGCTTCGGATCGGCACATTGTGCAGGCCCTGGTGGCCATTTGGGGGGTGAACCACCAGAAGGAAGACCTTTCCTCTGTCTCTCTCTCTCTCTCACTGTCTAACTCTGCTTGTCAAAAAAAAAAAAAAAAAAAAAAAAAAAAAAAAAAAAAAGGAAACCTGTTGAAATGAAATGGACACTATCAGAAACAATGACTTGGCCAGCGCTACAGCTCACTAGGCTAATCCTCTGCCTGTGGCAACGGCACCCCGAGTTCTAGTCCCGGTCAAGGTGCCGGATTCTGTCCCAGTTGCCCCTCTTCCAGTCCAGCTCTCTGCTGTGGCCCGGGAGTGCAGTGGAGGATGGCCCAAGTGCTTGGGCCCTGCACCTACATGGGAGACCAGGAGAAGCACCTGGCTTCTGGCTTCTGATCAGTGAGGTGCACCGGCCGCAGCGCTACGGCCGTGGCAGCCATTGTGGGGTGAACCAATGGAAAAGGAAGACCTTTGTCTCTCTCTCTCTCTCACTGTCCACTCTGTCTGTCAAAAAAAAAAAAAAAAAACAAAACAAAACAAAAAAACAACAAAAAACAATGACTTGATCAGCCCTTGTCGTGTCGAGGAACAACTTACTACTTTATTCCTTTTAGTATTTTTTTATTCTACTTAATACCATTGGTTGAACTCTTTAATTAACACACTATTATTCTTAGGTGTTTGAATTTAACTGAAAAGTGATCTCTGTTAAATATAAGAGTGGGAATAAGAGAGGGAGTAGATGTACAGTTTGTCACGTGCTCAATCAGACTTACCTCTAATGGTAGTGTTAGAAACACGCCAGGGGATTCCAATTCAAGCCCATCAAGATGGCATATACCAATGCCATCTCACTAGTCAAAGTGATCAGTTTCAGTTCATAATTGATCATAATGATAGGATTAAGAGTCAAAGGGATCACATAAACAAGACTAGAGTCTGCTAATACTAACTGATAGAATTAAACAGGAGAGAACAGATTTAAGCCCGACTTGAATCTGCACGATCCACTGCCCCTCATCCTCGGGGAGACCCGGAATGAAACCATAGCTGCTCCACCACTTCTCTGCACACTGCACAATTAACTACCTTCTTCCACCACCTGGTGCCAGGGATGCCGGCTGTGTAGCGGGCAAGCAGACTCAGGTGTTTCAGGTTTTACAAGGTGGGCATCATTAAATCCCATGAGGAACTGAATGGAACAAAAAGATATTGGAAGGTTCAATTCCCCTCTGGTAGACTGCTTGAGCTGGACTATCAGTCCTCTGCCTTCTACAAACACAGATTGCACTACCAGCTTACCTGGGATTCCAGCTTGCAGATGGCAGATCATGGGATTATTTTTTAGCTTCCATAGTTGCATGGGCTCATACTTTATATAAATTTAATTATATATATATATATATGTGTGTGTGTGTGTATATATATATATATATATATATGGAGAAAACGATCCAACATGGGAAGCAGGATATACAGCAGACTCATAGAATGGCAGTTGTCCTAAACAGCACTCTGGCCTCAGAATTAGCCCTTAAGGCATTCAGATTTGGCTGAAAAGCCCATGAAAGTATTTCAAGCATGGAAAGCCAAGATACTCTGGCAAAAAAAAAAAAAAAAAAAAAAAAAAAAAAAAAAAAACAAACACTAAATGAAATGAAAGACCTCTGTGAGTGAGATCCCAGTGGAAAGAACGGGCCATCAAAGAAGAAGGTACCTTTCTCTGAAGGGAGGAGAGAACTTCCACTTTTGCTATGGCCTTGTCTAAATAAGATCTGAGTTGGCGAACTCAAAAGGCTTCCATAGCCTTGGCAGCTCATGACAAGAGCCTAGGGTGATTACTTATATCATAAATCAGAGTGTCATTTGTTAAATCAACAACAGGAGTCACTGTGCACTTACTCCCCATCTAGGATCTCTGTCCTTAATGTGTTGTACTATGTGAATTAATGGTATAACTAGTATTCAAACAGTACTTTGTACCTTGTGTTTCTATGTGGGTGCAAACTGTTGAAATCTTTACTTAGTATATACTAAATTGATCTTCTGTATATAAAGATAATTGAAAATGATTCTTGATGAAGAATGGGATGGGGGAGGGAGTGGGAGATGCGATGTTCATGGGTGGGAGGGAGGTTATGGGGGAAAAAAGCCACTAAAATCCAAACGTTGTACTTTGAAATTTATATTTATTAAATAAATGTTAATAAATAGCTCTTATTTAACTCATGTTTTTATTATAATTATGTAGATACTCATCAACCTTTAATTATGTTAGCATTTTTACTAATTACATCATTTGCTTACACCTTTCTTGTTCTGTCAAAATGAATAATGGCTGTTAGGTAAAAATAATATTTGATTAATAATTCACTATAAAGCCTTGCCATTATACTGCTGCAGTGGTCTTGCAAGTGCTCAATATGTTTGCTTTCATTTTTAAAATGTTTATATTTGCTTTTTCATTCATACAAAGATAACAAATGTAATGTAGTTTACAGATACAGTTCTAGAGCATAATGATACTTCCCTTCTTCACTGTTTCTTTCTTTCCTTCTTTTAAAATTTTGGGTGTGAGATGTTTTAACTTATTTATAGTCAAAGGCCTAATGCTCCTCTACATAAAGAGCTCAAAAAGTAAAAAGTAAAAAGAGCATTGTTCAGCAGGAATATAGACAGTCTTATAAGCAATAATCAAATCAAAACATGTCCATTTCAGTCATATACAGTATATTTTTATTCACTATTTAAAATGAGGGGAGAGAGGGAGAGAGAGAGAGAGAGAGAGAGAGAGATATCAGTCTTCCATTTGCTGGCTCACTCATTATAAGGCCACAACAGCCAAGGCTCAGTCTGGTTGAAACTAGGAAGTCCATGCAAATCTCGAAGTGGGTGGGTAATAGGCACTAAGTACTTTAGTCATCATCTGCGATTTCCCAGGCACATTAATAGGGAATTGGATTGTAAATAGAGCAGCTGAGGCTGAACCAGCACTCTGATTTGGGCTGCCATTGTTACAAGCAATGGCTTAGCCCACTGTGCCACAACACCACCCTCTTCCAGCCTTCATTAATCATGGAAATCAGTTATTCAGTTATCCAATAAATGTACTATTGTCTCTCTGTTATAAAGCTTATATTACAATTCTAAGACTTGCAATGCCTCTATTACTTGTATTTGTCTTATGATGCAAAATAACTAGCAAAATTCCAACTTCACAGGTTAGAAAGGGAGATATGTGAAATATAAGAAGTTCTTAAGTAATGAAAGGATCTGTATATTCAGACTCACTTAGAATTAAAGATATGAAGTCTTGGATGTCCAAACCTGATGAACTATATATAAATAAGTAAAAAACTTGTGGTGAGGAGTGACTGAAAATAAAGGTGTATATGAGGATTAGGTATTGGAAAAATGCAAAACAGAGTTTGAAATTGGGAGATATGAGTGCTAATTGTAAAATTATTTTTCAAACAGAATTCTGTGTATGTGTTTGTGTGTTCCTGTTGAAGTGAAATGGACACTATGAGAAGCAGTGACTTGATCAGCCCTTGCCCTGTCTGTTGATGAAAAACTCAATATGTTATCCCTTTTAGTATTTTTTTTGTTCTACTTAATACTATTGGTTGAACTCTGTAATTAACACACAATTATTCTTAAGTGTTGAAACTTAACTGAAAATGATCCCTGTTAAATGTAAGAGTGGGAATAAGAGAGTGAGAAGATATATAATTTGGAACATGCTCAATCGGACTTGCCCCAAATGGTAGAGTTAGAAACGTGCCAGGGGATTCCAATCCAATCCCATCAAGGTGGCATGTACCAATGCCATCTCACTAGTCAAAGTGATCAGTTTCAGTTCACAATTGATCATACTGATAGGACTAAGAGTCAAAAGGATCACATAAATAAGACTAGTGTCTGCAAATACTAATTGATAGAATTAAAAAGGAGAGAATGATCCAACATGGGAAGCAGGATACACAGCAGACTCATAGAATGGCAGTTGTCCTAAACAGCACTCTGGCCTCAGAATCAGCCCTTAAGGCATGTGGATCCGGCTGAAAAGCCCATGAAAGTATTTCAGGCATGGAAAGCCAAGACACTCTGACAAAAAAAACAAAAATGACCTAAATGAAAGATCTCAGAGAGTGAGATCCCAGTGGAAAGAACAGGTCATCAGAAAAGAAGGTACCTTTCTCTGAAGGGAGGAGAGAACTTATGCTTTGACTGTGACCTTGTCTAAATATGATCAGAGTCCGTGAACTCAAAAGGCCTCCATAGCCTTGGCAACTCATGACAAGAGCCTAGGGTGATTCCTGATGCCATAAACAAGAGTGTCAATTTGTTAAGTCAACAACAGGAGTCACTGTGCACTTATTCCTCATGTAGGATCTCTGTCCTTAATGTGCTGTACATTATGATTTTATGCTATAACTAGTACTGAAACAGTATTTTACACTTTGTGTTTCTGAGTGGGTCCAAACTGTTGAAAGCTTTACTTAATATATGCTAAATTGATGTTCTGTATATAAATAGAATTGAAAATGAATCTTGATGTGAATGGAAAGGGAGAGGGAGCAGAAGAGGGGAGGGAAGTTATGGGGGCTGAAGCCATTGTAATCCATAAGCTGTACTTTGGAAAAATATATTCATTAAATAAAAGTTAAAAAATTATTTTTCAACAGAAAAAAAGAAATTGGGAGAATAAAATTACTATTAATAGGATAGAGAGTTTTGTTTGCCCTTTTGAATTCATGGACATTTATGGTTGTAGCCTTAAACATCAATCACTGGAGTTGTGAGGTTTTCAAAAATTCTCACCTGTATGTATGAAAATATGGAGAAAATATATGCCTGGATTGCTAAATTAGGAAAATGGAAAGACAGAGGGACAAGGGAGCTGAAGGACAACAGTTTTTATTGTGAAGGATCACTGACTATGTGCTGGGGAAAGAGGAAAAGGATGCGTGGGGAAATTAACTTCTGGATAAAAAACCTATTGGTGGAGTCAATGACTCAAATAATTGTTGCTAAAAGTGAACTGTAATATGTGACTCTGGTATTTATAAATTTTGAAATAATTAACTTTCTGGTCATCCAGAGGAAAAAAATAAAATACACATTAATTAATGTTAATATTATCATTTAAATTACAGAATGTATGAATGATTTAGTAAATTAAGTTATTTATCGATTAGTGGTGCTGCATCAGAAACTAATTATTATTTATTGCTTTTATTATGGAAGAAAAGAAAAATTTCACTTCTGTACTTATTTTTCTTTACCTAAAAAGTAGAGACAGAGAAAATGAGACAGCCATATGGAGACACACAGAGAGATCTTTCATATGCTGGCTCACTCTCCCAATGCCTACAACCATCTGGATTGGTCTATGCAGAAGATACAAACTCAGAACCCAATCCTGGTCTCCAACAAGGGTGTCAGGAACCCAACTACTTGAGGTATCATAGGATGTTGTCTCCCAGTGTGCATATTTACAAGAGAGTGGAATATGAAGTGGAGCTGCTACTTAAACCCAGGCACTATGATATGGGATACAGGAGCCCCAGGTGGAATCTTTTATTTACTTTATTTTTATGAATTCAAAAGAGACAGACACATGGAGTGAATCAAATAATGTCTTAACACTGCACCAAAAGCTCACACCAGATGCTTCTTATAAAAAGAAATATAACCAAGGCCAGCATAGGAAACTTGTTGAGATGCCCAGGTCCACTTGGTGTACATGATTCAGTCCTTGGCTCCAACTTCTGACTACAGCTTCCTGCTAAAACAGAACCTGTTGGGCAGCAGTGACAACTCAAACGATTGGATAATTGCCACCCACATAGGAGATCTGGATTATTTTCCTGGTTTATAGCTTTATCTCCAAACATGAACCAATGCTTACATCTGGGGAGTGTACTAGAGGATGGGAATGGGTCTCTCTTTTTCTTTTTCTCTCTCTTTCTTTCTCCCCATAAAATACATATTTTTTAAAAAAATACTAACCAAGTCTATAAGCCTTGACTATCCTTCCTAATATATGTTAATTATTCATCATGTATTTAGAAGTATCACCAAACACATTGTTCTACTACAGCAAATTCAGTATATTCAAGTCAATTAAACATCTGGCTAGTGTCCATAGAAATGGCCACTCCAGTGGAAAGAGTTACATGATGAAAATCAATAATAAATTTGGAACATCAACATAATAACTCACTTTAATTACTTATATATGCTTGATTTAAAAACCATATGTAAAACATTTTTAAATGTATATGCATAAAACATACAAAAATACATGGAAGGATTTTATCAGGAATTCTTGTTTTCAAGGCAAAAACATTTAAACATGGTTTTAGAGAACTATTAAAACAAGGGGAAATTAAAAATCATGTAGGAGACCACAAAATAATATATGAAGTCCTTAAAATAAAAGTAAATGAAAGGGCTCGTGATATCTGCAAAACTGTATATGGGAAATATAACTATTTGATGTTCTGTTTTACTAACACATCATAAGAAAAATCTTGCTATACTGTGACAAAATGACAGCCTGCAATATAACAGTGTTTCAGTTCCACAATACAAATTTATGTTTTTTTCAGAAGTGAAATCTTTTGGCAGAGAGTAGAAGGAAGAAAGAAAAGAAAATCTCCGGAGACAAGAAAATAAATGGAACAGATCTGATAACTCTGTGAAAGCTTTTGCTTTAACATTAGTTGTACTACAATGAGGTTATTGGCAAGGACACAAACTTTGCTTTTTTCATTTATAGGAGTTACATTATGTTGTATATCTATGTGAAAAAAGTCAAATGGGGACTCTCACACTTTCTCTTAGCTTGCCAGAGTAAAAGAACACCCTTTGGCTGCAGCATATAGCTGAGATAGTTGAAAATTTCTGAAGAATTCACTTCCATCACATGACCTATTTTTTTTTTTTTATTTGGTGCTGCCAAGTGACAAAATTTCACCCAGGGTAGCAAAATGCTTATATGTGAAAGAAAGCAATCAAGTGTCTAGAATAAAGTCCATCCCTCTGACATATTGCCTGCTGTTTCTTTTATATTAATGCAAAATCATGAGCAAACATTTTCTTTACACCTAGAGAGGCAAGCAGCAAATGGGACAATAAACATTCTGTACCCGCCCCCTGTGCCATGGGGACATGGTTGTGGCATAGCAGGTAAAGCCACTCTCTGTAAGACTGGTATCTATTTTTTTTTGTTTCTGCTTTCTTTTTTTTTTATCTTTTATTTAATGAATATAAATTTCCAAAGTACGACTTATGGATTACAATGGCTTCCCCCCCCCCATACCGTCCCTCCCACCCACAACCCTCCCCTTTCCCACTCCCTCTCCCCTTCCATTCACATCAAGATTCATTTTCGATTATCTTAATATACAGAAGATCAGCTTAGTATACATTAAGTAAGGATTTCAACAGTTTGCTCCCACACAGAAACATAAAGTGAAAAATAATAGATGATTTTTTTTTAAATGATGACGAAATCAGATCAGACCTATTGTCATGTTTAATCCCAGTAAGAGTCAAGTTGGGAGTTGATAATTTTTTTTTTTTTTACAGAAGATCAGTTTAGTATACATTATGTAAAGATTTCAACCGTTTGCACCCACATAGAAACACAAAGTGAAATATACTGTTTGAGTACTCGTTATAGCATTAAGCCTCAATGTACAGCACATTAAGGATAGAGATCCTACATGAGGAGTAAGTGCACAGTGACTCCTGTTGTTGACTTTACAAATTGACACTCCTGTCTATAGCATCAGTAATCTCCCTATGCACCAGTCATGAGTTTCCAAGGCTATGGAAGCCCCTTGAATTCTCCGACTCTTATCTTGTTTAGACAAGGTCATAGTCAAAGTGGAGGTTCTCTCCTCCCTTCAGAGAAAGGTACCTCCTTCTTTGAAGACCTGTTCTTTCCACTGGGATCTCACTCACAGAGATCTTTTTGTCAGAGTGGTAAGACTGGTA
This sequence comes from Oryctolagus cuniculus, assembly GCF_051225735.1. Taxonomy (NCBI): domain Eukaryota; kingdom Metazoa; phylum Chordata; class Mammalia; order Lagomorpha; family Leporidae; genus Oryctolagus; species Oryctolagus cuniculus. The sequence goes on from NC_142867.1 coordinate 194,448,291, forward strand.
TCTCAATGGGCATTGGTTCATGTCCTGGCTGCCCCACTTCCAATTCAGCTCCTTGCTAATGACCGGGTAAAAACAGCAGAAGATGGCCAACGGCCTGTGCTCCTGCCACCTGGAAGACCCAACTGAAGCTCCAGCTGCTGGCTTCCACCTGGCCCAGCCCTGGCCATTGTGGCTATCTGAGGAATGAAACAGCAGATGGAAGACTCTCTCTCTCTCTCTCTGTACAACTGACTTTCAATATAAATAACTATTGAAAGAAAAACCACCCTCAGAATATCTCCAGCAAATCCTCCTGTGGATACACCCATCCCCAATAAAGTACCATCATGCTCCCAGCCAGTAGCTCAACCTGCATGGGAGGAAAGGTGATGAAAAAGCAAAGAATGCTTTTTAGTGGCTTTTAAATTAAGAAAAAAATAAGACATTAATTGTCTGAGGATATGGGCCTCTTTGAAAGTTATCATCATCCTGCTACTTCTTTCTGTTGGGATCAACTTCCCCTGCTCTGCTCCTGCTAAATGCATCTGCTGCAGCAAGTCCCATCACTCCAGGTCCCTTCCAGTGGATTGTTTCCTGGCCAGTAGTAGAAGCCTACGACTCAGAAATGTTTCTAGTAGAAAAAACTGGGATTTGCTTAAAACCTGGTGTTCCTGCTCCACTTGACAGTGACACAAAGAACAGAGCCTACTCAATGATTTTATTGGCTTTGTTGTTTCTAAAAATTCTCAAATCCACTGTTGTTTAGTTTTACAGTTTTCAAATTCCATTACGAGGTAAAATTATTGTATACTGCAATGATGTATGATGACTAGATCATTCTTTCTTTATCCACATATTTTTAGAGAGTTTGAGATTTCTAGATGGTAATGCAGCTTGTTTTAAAGTATAGAGAGCATCAATCTGGCTTTAGTAAAAAAATAGCTTTTGTTAGCATATTCACATATTTGCCAAGCTTTCCTTTTGACTCAGCTATTCTCTATGTGATTTTATAGAGGAGCAGTATTTGCTTTGCATGACTTGATTTTTTTCAATTTCAGCAGTGAGTTTATAACCATGCAGTTTATTGCTTTGGACTTTTAAAAAAGAACCTTACATTGTCTGAACTCTTTGCTTAATTATTTATTTTTTCCATTGAAGTTATTGATGTTACAATGAAGGAGAGAGTGCTGATAGCTTATATAAACATGTTCTCATTTTATTTCAATTAAGGAAATAAGAATTTGTCTATAATATTACTCTTTGAACGAAGAATTGGAAATGCTGCACATTTAGCATGGGACCACTAGGACAGACAAACAGAATGTCCGTCCTTGAAGCCAGGCACCCTTCACCCTAACTCAGTTTGCAGAGAGGCAAAGCTGCCATAAAAACTGTAATCAACCACACTGTAAGCAAAATTGATAGGAAGAGAACCCTTGGTAAAGAGAATAGAAGACTATTATAGGTACTTCTAGTAGAAAGCAGAGCATAGGAAAATTTCTACATGTACCCTGCATTCCAGACTGGTATGAAAGAATAAAGGGATAAGAAATCTGAAACTGAATACATAGGTTCAGTAAATTGGTAAAATTCTGTGTTGAAGAGGAAGTTAAGAGTATGAATCAGGCAATTCTGGAAAGCATAAAGTGCTATTGCATTGGTATAGAAATATTGGTAAAATTGATTTTTTTTAAATTATTGATTGTGTGTATTCATGTGTGTGTGATTTTGAGTGTCCACAGAATTGAGAAGGAACACAAGCCAAGACCCTAATAACAATTCACACACAAGTATACAGATTTAAATTTCTAAATAATAGGGTCAGCTAAAATGAGTTAAGGCTTTTGAGAATAATAGCTGATTCCAAGACAGAGTTGGGGGGAAATGACTACATAAGAATATACACATATTCTTTGAGTAAATATGTTGATATATTTGGTGATTTCTAGGAAAATAGTTCATCTGTAACTCAGGCAAGGAAGGATGCAAATATGAGTTTTAGTTCAAAATTTGGTGAGTAAAATTACCTGGACTAAAGTTTTTTGCTGTTAACTGTATAATCAGAAGACAAGCAGGGGCCGGTGCTATGGTATAGTGGGCCTAGCCTTCTCCTACAGTGCCAGCATCCCAAATGTGGGCCGGTTCAAGTCCCAGCTCTTCCACTTCTGATTCAGCTCCCTGGTAATGTGCCTGAGAAAGCAGCAAAAGATGTCACAAGTGCTCAGGCCCCTACACCCACATGGTAGAACTGGAAGAAGCTCCTGGCTCCTGGAACCCTGCACCCAAATGACAGTCCCAGATGAAGCTGCCGACTTCTGGCTTCAACTTGGCCCAGCCAGGCTGTTCCAATTATTTGGGGAATGAACCAGTGGACAGATGATCTCTCTCTCTCTCTTTCTTTTTCTCCCTTTCTCTCTCTGTATCTCTGCCTTTCAGATAAATAAATAAATCTTAAAAAATAAAGAAGGCATGCAATTGAATGGATACTTCAGAAAAATATAAAGGTGTCTTGATGTATTTCCCCAATGTTTACATTGCATTTCTGTGAGTTTATCCATTTCTTTAGCTATCCTTCAGAGTGAGGACCACTAGGACTGAAACATCAAGATGTATTAGTAAACTGAGACAAATATCTTTTATACTGATGGATGGGCTAGGGGCCAAAGAAACCATGACAGCTTTCTAAAGCCTCCAGATGCCCAGTTTTTAAAACAAGAAAACTCCATCTTCAGTAATGAAACTCCATTTTTTATATCACCAACTCAACTAAATTCTTTGATTCACTTGATGAGTGAGGTTCACTACTGTGATGTCCTTCACTTAAAGACATATTCAACTTTTTTTCAAAGGATGTATTTATTTATTTGTAAGTCAGAGTTATGTATATATATAGAGAGACAGTAAGAGCACTAGATCTTCCATATGCTGGTTCAGTCCTCAAATAGATGCAAAAACCAGAGCTGGACTGATCTGAAGCCAGGAGCCAGGAGGTAAGAGTGGGAATAAGAGAGGGAAGAGATGTGCAATTCGGGACATGCTCAAGCTGACTTACCTCAAACGGTAGAGTTAGAAACATACCAGGGGATTCCAATTCAATCCCATCAAGGTGGATTGTACCAATGCCATCTCACTAGTCCCAGTGATCAATTTCTGTTCACAATTGATCATAATGATAGGACTAAGAACCAAAGGGATCACACAAACAAGAATAGTGTCTGCAAATACTAGCTGATAGAATAAAAAAGGGAGAGAATGATCCAACATGGGAAGTGAGATACATACACAGCAGACCCATAGAATGGCAGATGTCCTAAACAGCACTCTGGCCTCAGAATCAGCCCTTAAGGCATGCGGATCCGGCTGAAAAGCCCATGAAAGTATTTCAGGCATGGAAAGCCAAGACACTCTGGCAAAAAAAAAAAAAAAAAAAAAAAACCTAAATGAAAGATCTCCACTAGTGAGATCCCAGTGGAAAGAATGGGTCATCAAAGAAGGAGGTACCTTTCTCTGAAGGGAGGAGAGAACTTATGCTTTGACTGTGACCTTGTCTAAATATGATCAGAGTCAGTGAACTCAGGGGGCTTCCATAGCCTTGGCAGTTCATGACTAGAGCCTAGCTTGATTACTGATGCCATAAACAAGAGTGTCAATTGGTAAAGTCAACAACAGGAGTCACTGTGCACTTACTCCTCATGTAGGATCTCTGTCCTTAATGTGCTATACATTGAGATTTAATGCTATAACTAGTACTCAAACAGTATTTTTCACTTTATGTTTCTGTGTGGGAGCAAACTGTTGAAATATTTACTTAATGTATGCTAAACTGATCTGTATATAAAGAGAAATGAAAATGAATCTTGATGTTAATGGAAGGGGAGAGGGAGTGGGAAAGGGGAGGGTTGTGGGTGGGAGGGAAGGTTTGGGGGTAAGCCATTGTAATCCATAAGCTGTACTTTGGAAATTTATATTCATTAAATAAAAGTTTAAAAAAAACAATAATATCTTTTTAAAAAAACTGCATCTAGTTATGAACAATTGGATAACATTCATATAAAGTATTACCTCCTTGATTATGAATTTTAACTTAGTACTTTTTCATTTATTGACCCCAAATATAGTATTATAAATACGTTAAATGGTCTTTAAATTTTCACTTCTCTTTAGTCATCAAACAGTTGTTCTTGGAGCCTGTGTTGTGGCACAGAAGGTTAAAGCCCCAGGCTGCCGCACTAGCATTCCATATGAGTGCTGGTTCAAGACCTGGCTGCTCCACTTCTAATCTAGCTCCCTGCTGGTGCTCTTGGGAAGACAGCAGAGGATGCCCCCCACCCTCACCCATTGGGAGAACAGGAGGAAATCCCTAGCTCCTAGATGGATTGACTCAATTTCAGACATTTGGGGAGTGAACCAGGGGATGGAATACCTCATATTCTCTCTCCCTCTCCCTCTCCCTCTCCCTCTCCCTCTCCCTCTCCCTCTCCTCTCCCTCTCCCACTTCTTCTCCCCATCCTGTGTATGCGTCTTCCTCTCTCCACAAATCTTTCAAATAAATTAAATCAATCTTTAAAAAATTGTCCCTATAATTTTGTGAACAGCTCACTTTTACAATTTAAATTATTTCTGCAAAGTAATCATGACAATACAACACACTATGCACTGTATTCTACAGAATAAGTAACCTATGTATTACAATAATTAAGATCTTACCTGCAAATTATTTTGTACCCATCCTTTGACTTTTCATGTTAATGAAATATAATCTAATTGAATTGAATATGATTATTTTTGATACATAAATTCCTAAGTGTTTAAATTCATAGGGTCCAAATTTTAAGATGACTTCAGGTTTAATTCGTTTGAGTTTTGCAATTCTGTTACACTGATACCTCCTGTATTTAGCATGCTTTGCAAAGATAAACTCTTTGAATTTATTAAGTTAGGCCTTCTGATAATGTTGGGTTGATAGATAACTACAATCCATGTAGATTCCAAATCTGAAAGTAATCCATAATGCTAAAAGAAGTGTAATTCATTGCCTGCATCAGTATCCTAAAATCAAATTGCTTGTTATGATGATTCATTCTGAAGCTTAATATTAGTTATTATAGCATATTGCATAGAAACAGTTATATTCAGCTCTTTGAGTGGTCAAAATGACAATGGAAACAGTGTTACTGATAGTCATTAAACTGATAAAACACAGCTATCCATATGAAAAATTATATTTAGTTTTGGTAGAGTAGCTCATCTTTTGAATTTCACAAATGCAGGAACTTGTTGACTTCCTTTTTTTCAGCATCAAATAAGTATACATTATTTCTCCCATATCTGCAGTTAGCACATTCCGAGACCCAGAGTTAATGGCTAAAATGATTAACTCCAAATCATAGTTCCAAGTCATAATTAAGCATTAATTAGGATTGATCATTAATTATAATTAATCATTAATTACAAATCATAATTCCAAATCATATATATACACACACACTCTAAGATGTTTCCATATGATAAAGTAAAATATTTCAGTTAGGCACAGTAAGTTCTAAGCAACACTAATAATAAGGCAGAACAATATCCTAATATATTAAAATAAAAGTAACATAAATGTGGTCTTTGTTTCACTGCTTCCTTCTCTCTCTCTCTCAATCTTACTGTTCTGCACTTCCTTGTCTTCTGTTTATGTTGACCTGACACAAAGCAATTCCTGCTTTATGACAAGAAATGAGGGGAATAATGTACATGTTATTATATATATTTCTAGTTCTAGACCACCTATTTTTTTCATCGTTTCTTCCTCCATTGTTTATCTAAAAGTATTGCCACATTCAAGGTTATTTTTCTTTTCTTGTTTGTTTTCTTCCAGGAGTATAATTTTGCATTTCACATTTAGTCTGTGATCCATTCTGAGCTAATTTTAGTGAAGGGTGCAATTTCTATATCTAAATTCATTTTTTTTCTGTAACTGGATGCCCAATTAACCCAGCACCATGTACTAAAAAGTGTCCATTATATTGTCTTTGATCAAAAATCAATTGACTACATTTGTGTGAGTCTAATTATTCTCTCTTTTGCCTCCATTAGTCTTTGTATCTACTCATTTGTGATAACTGCACTGTTGTTATGACAATATATTTATAGGAGATGTTGAGGCTGACTTTTCTCTTTTCCTTTATTACTGTGTGATTTCAGATATTTTGCCATCCAATGCAAATATTGAATTATCTTACCTCTACCCATAAAATCCCCATGCTTATAAATTTATCAGGATTACATTAAATCTATAGATTAAATGGAGAACTAATATTCTGATAGTATTGGTCTTCACATCCACAAACATGGGTTATCTTTCCATTTATTTATTTTTTTCTTTTTCTAAAAAATATTTATTTTTTGAGAGGTAGAGTTACAGACAAAGAGAGAGAGAGAGAGAGAGAGAGAGAGAGAGAAACAGAAAGAAAAGTTTTCTAAGAGTCAAAGGGAGCACATAAACAAGTCTAGTACCTGCTAACACTAACCAATAGAATAAATAAAGGGGAGAGTGATCCAACATGGAAAGTGAGATACTCAGCAGACTCATAGAATGGCGGATGTCCTAAATAGCACTCTGGCCTCAGAATCAGCCCTAAAGGCACTCGGATCTGGCTGAAAAGCCCATGAGAGTATTTCAGGCATGGAAAGCCAAGACACTCTGGCAAAAAGATCTCTGTGAGTGAGATCCCAGTGGAAAGAACAGGTCTTCAAAGAGGGAGGTGCCTTTCTCTGAAGGGAGGAGAGAACCTCCACTTTGACTATGACCGTGTCTAAACAAGATAAGAGTCGGAGAACTCAAGGGGCTTCCATAGCCTTGGAAACTCATGACTGGTGCTTAGGGAGATTACTGATGCCATAGACAGGAGTGTCAATTTGTAAAGTCAACAACAGGAGTCACTGTGCACTTACTCCTCATGTAGGATCTCTGTCCTTAATGTGCTGTACATTGAGGCTTAATGCTATAACGAGTACTCAAACAGTATATTTCACTTTGTGTTTCTATGGGGGTGCAAAAGATTGAAATCTTTACATAATGTACACTAAACTGATCTTCTGTAAAAAAAAAAAAAAAAGAAGAAGAAATTATCAATTCCCAACTTGACTCTCACTGGGATTAAACATGACAATAGGTCTGATCTGATTTCATCATCATTTAAAAAAAATCATCTATTATTTTTCACTTTATGTTTCTGTGTGGGAGCAAACTGTTGAAATACTTACTTAAGGTATACTAAGCTGATCTTCTGTATATTAAGATAATCGAAAATGAATCTTGATGTGAATGGAAGGGGAGAGGGAGTGGGAAAGGGGAGGGTTGTGGGTGGGAGGGACGGTATGGGGGGGGGGAAGCCATTGTAATCCATGAGTCGTACTTTGGAAATTTATATTCATTAAATAAAAGATAAAAAAAAAGAAAAGTTTTCTATCCACTTGTTCACTCCCCAAATGGCTTCAAAGGCCAGAGCTAGGCTGATCAGAAGCGAGGATCCGAGAGCTTCTGCCCAGTCTCTTGCGCAGGTGTAGGGGCTCAAGCACTTAGACCATCTTCTACTGCTTTCCCAGGCCATATCAGAGAGCTAGATCGGAAGAGGAGCACTGGGACATGAACCAGAGCCCATATGGGATGCAAGCACCACAGGCCACTGTGCTGGCCCCTACTTTTTTTTTTTAAGTTGACAGAGTTACAGACAGTGAGAGAGAAAGAGAGAAAGGCCAGGAGCCAGGTGCTTCCTCCTGGTCTCCCATGCAGGTGCAGATGCCCAAGCACTTGGGTCATCCTCCACTGCACTCCCAGGACACAGCAGAGAACTAAACTAGAAGAGGAGCAGCTGGGACTAAACCCAGTGCCTATATGGGATGCCGGCACTACAGGGGGAGGATTAACCAAGTGAGCCATTGCGCTGGCCCACTTATTTTTTTCTAATATCTAGGTCCTTTATATTGAACACATTACCTAATATTTTTTGCTTTGCTTACTTATGATGACTTCCCTTAATTTAAAGTCTGCTCAGTCAGACTTTTATATATATATATATATATATATATATATGCATATTTCTATCCACTTTTTCATTAATATTATTATGGTATAGTTTTAGATCTTCCATTCACTTATTTTAAATCTATGTGTTTCTATTTTCTTAAGGGAAGTGTTTTGTAGATTATTGTATTTTTTTTAACTTTTATTTAATGAATATAAATTTCCAAAGTACAGCTTATGGATTACAATGGCTTCCCCCTACAAAACTTCCCTCCTACCCGCAACCCTCCCCTTTCCTGCTCCCTCTCCCCTTCCATTCACATCAAGATACATTTTTCAATTCTCTTTATGTACAGAAGATCAATTTAGCATATATTAAGTAAAGATTTCAACAGTTTGCACCCACATAGAAACACAAAGTGAAAAATATTGTTTGAGTACTAGTTATAGCATTAAATCACAATGTACAGCACATTTAGGACAGAGATCCTACATGAGGAGTAAGTGCACAGTGACTCCTGTTGTTGACTTAACAATTTGACACTCTTGTTTATGGCATCAGTAATCAAGCTAGGCTCTTGTCATGAGCTGCCAAGGCTATGGGAGCCTTTTTAGTTCGGCGACTCTGATCATATTTAGACAAGGTCATAGTCAAAGTGGAAGTTCTCTCCTCCCTTCAGAGAAAGGTACCTTCTTTTTTGATGACCTGTTCTTTCCACTGGGATCTCACTCGCAGAGATTTTTAATTAAGTTTTTTTTATTTCCCCCAGAGTGTCTTGGCTTTCCATGCCTGAAATAGTCTCATGGGCTTTTCAGCCGGATCCACATGCCTTAAGGGCTGATTCTGAGGCCAGAGTGCTGTTTAGGACATCTGCCATTCTATGGGTCTGCTGTGTATCTCGCTTTACATGTTGGATTGTTATCTCCCGAGGTTTCACCTCACCCCGGTTAGAATGGCTCACATTCAGAAATCTACCAACAATAAATGATGGAGAGGATGTGGGGAAAAAGGGACACTAACCCACTGTTGGTGGGAATGCAAATTGGTTAAGCCACTATGGAATTCAGTCTGGAGATTCCTCAGAAACCTGAATATAACCCTACCATACAACCCAGCCATCCCCCTTTTTGGAATTTACCGAAAGGAAATTAAATTGGCAAACAAACATGCTGTCTGCACCTTAATGTCTATTGCAGCTCAATTCGCAATAGCTAAGACCTGGAACCAGCCCAAATGCCCATCAACAGTAGACTGGATAAAGAAATTATGGGACATGTACTCTATAGAATACTATACAGCAGTCAAAAACAATGAAATCCGGTCATTTGCAACAAGATGAAGGAATTTGGAAAATGTTATGATGAGTGAATTAAGCCAGACCCAAAGTGACAAATATCTTATGTTCTCCCTGATCAGTGACAACTAACTGAGCACCAAAGGGGAAACTTGTTGAAGTGAAAGGGACACTATGAGAAACAGTGACTTGATGAGCTCTTGTCCTGACTGTTGATGTACAATGTAATACTTTATCCATTTTAGTATTTTTTTTTTTGTTCTAGTACTATTGGTTGAACTCTGTAATTAACACACAATTATTCTTAGGTGTTTAAATTTTAACTGAAAAGTGATCCCTGTTAGGAATTTGGAAAACATTATGCTGAGTGAAATAACCAATCCCAAAGGGACAAATACCACGTTTGCCCTGATAGGTGACAACTAACTGAGCACCAAAAAGGAAACCTGTTAAAGTGAAATGAACACTATGAGAAACGGTGACTTGATCAGCCCTCGCCCTGACTGTTGATGAACAACTTAATACGTTATCCCTCTTAGTATTTTTTTTTGTTTGTTCTACTTAATACTTTTGGTTGAATATTGTAATCAATACACATTTATTCTTAGGTGTTGAAACTTAACTGAAAAGTGATGCTTGTTAAATGTAAGAGTGGGAATAAGAGAGGGAAGAGATGTGCAATTCGGGACATGCTCAAGCTGACTTGCCCCAAACGGTAGAGTTAGAAACATACCAGGGGATTCCAATTCAATCCCATCAAGGTGGCATGTACCAATGCCATCTCACTAGTCCCAGTGATCAATTTCTGTTCACAATTGATCGTAATGAAGGACTAAGAACCAAAGGGATCACATAAACAAGACTAGTGTCTGCAAATACTAGCTGATAGAATAAAAAAGGGAGATAATGATCCAACATGTAGACTATTGTGTTATTTTTTACTCTGCTCATACCCTGTTCTTTTTTTGCTGAGTGAATTTAGACTAGCACATTTGCACAATATTCCTGATTCCAAGGGCTTCCCGTGATCCAGAAGAGCTATTCTTTACCGCATCTTAACCTCATTTTGTCTTTTAGGTGTTTAGTTTCTCTGATGTTTTTCTTTTTTTTTTTAATTTTTATTAATATAAAAGGAACAGATTTCATGTATTTCATAGGTACAATTCTAAGAACATAGACAAACTCCCTTCCCTTCCTCTTACTCTCCCTCAATCCCCCTTCTTCCTTCCTTCCTTTTTTTTTTTTGTCTTTAAATTTCGCTAGAACGTAATTTTGATCCACTCTATATTCAGAGGTTTAATGCTACTAACCATAGTATTCAACAACTGAAAAGTAGAAAGACCACAGTTTGACAAGGGTATAAACATGGGTTAAAAACAACAAATCACAGGATATCCATTTCATTCCCATACATTTTTTTGCATTCTCTGTTGACCACCGCATATCAGAGAAAACCTGATATTTGTCTTTTTTTGGATTGACTCATTTCACTAAACAAAATGTTTTCCAGTTGCATGTATTTTGTTAAAAAAAAGATAGGATAAAAAAAGATAGGATTTTATTCTTTTTTACTTCTGAACAGCATCCCACATGTGTAAGGTACCACCTTTTCTTTTTTTTTTTTTTTTTTTTTTTTCTTTATCCAGCCATCAGTTGATGGACATCTGGGTTGATTCCAGATCTTTTTTTTCTTTTTTTTTTTAAATTATTGTTATTTATTTGGAAGGCACAGTTACAAAGAGAGAGGGACAGACACGCACACACACACACACAGAGAGAGAGAGAGAGAGAGAGAGAGAGAAAGAGGGAGAGAGAGAGAGAGGAGGTCTTCCATCTCCTGGTTCGCAAGTTGCTGCATTGGCCAGGGCTAGGCCAGACTGAAGCTAGGAACCTGGAGCTTCTATGGATGTCCCACGTGGGTACAGGGCCCAAGCATCTTCTGCTGCTCTCCCAGGCCATAGCAGAGAGCTGGATCAGCCAGGAACTTGAACAAACACCCGTATGTGATGCTGCTGTTGCAAGTGACAGCTTTGCGAAAACATGAAGTTTGAAAAAACAAAATTAGTTTCTGACGAAGTACAACATGACTTAGAATTCTGCTTTCCACATGACCTTTAAACACAAATAATACTATAATCCACCCTCGACAATATAAATTTTATTACTAACAGTAGAATATAAAACCAGTTTACTATCCATCTTACAGTATTTGGTGGTGTTTCCTAGACAGATTTATGTATGAAGTGATAATATATGGAATTCAAGAGTCAGAATTCAGTTCATCAATACAAATCAAAATATTCTGAATTTTGCCTGTTAGTAGCCTGTGGCTAATCTGTGTGTGAATGAAATATAACAACCCTTCTGTTCATTAAATATTCATTGAAGCTACTACATTTTTTACTTCTTGACACTTATAACTGCACCAATTATTTTGATGTACTCTTATTTGAATAATACAAAGTTTTGTCCACGTGATGTGGGCTTGCACATAAACCTATGTGTATGTTGCTGTGTGTCAGTGATGCTGTTTGCTTGTAAGAATATTCTTTGCTTAGGTTTGTACTATATTTCCAATCGTTCGTTATTACTAATTACATCAAAAAGTTTTAATAGCACAATTGAAAATAAGGAAATTGGGTGCTAAATAAGAAATCACATTTCCAGAAAAGCTGACTTGTTCCCAAAACCAGGAAGTAGGCAAAAAAGATGTTATTTTGTTAACATTTCTCCAGATGATGGATTTAGCCTTTTATAGAAGACAGCAAAACTCAGAGCAGTTTTCATCTTCTTACAATGTGGTTTCTAGGTGTCCAGTGTCATAGGCAGATAACGTAAAGCTATTATCTAAGACCTACTATGATGTGTTATGTTTCCTCTAGAGAGTAGGTGAGAATAGGGATCAAACAAATTATTAAAATATTTTGGCTGTTCTACAGTTCTGCACTTAAACTTTAGTTGTGCTTCTTTTTTTCAGTGTTATAAAGACATAAAGACAAAAATTGTAGAAGTCTATGGTAGAGTATAGGATATTTTCATACTTATATATATTTTGAAGTGACGGATTCATGGTACTTCACAGCCATTGTCTCACACACTTATTTTTGTGATGACAATATTGAAAATTTTCTTTCTTAGCAATTTTCATATGCATGATAAATCTTTATTAGTTGTAATCACTGTGAAGTTCAATATTTCCAGAACTTTTGCACTATGAAGTACAATATTTCCAAATATTTTTCATTTTTTATTCTGTGTGGCTGAAAATTTTTGCAGTTTGACAAACATCTTCTCATCTCCCACTTTTACCCTTCTGGTAATCAACATTGTACTCTGCTTCTGTGAGATTTTTTTTTTTTTTTAAGATTCCATATGCAGTAATTTTATTTCAGTGCTTTACTTATTTAATTTAATATAATGTCCTCCAAGTCCATCCGTGTGGTAGTAAATAATATAATTTCATTATTGCTATGAATGAGTAGTATACCATTGTGTATTTATAACATTCTTTTCTACTCATTCATCTTTTAGTAGACAGAGATCGAGTCCATATCTTGACTGACTGTGAATAGTGCTTCAATAAAAATGAGAGTGCAGATATCCCTTCAACATACTGATTTAATGTATTTGGGATATATACCCAGGAGCCTGCAGCTTCATCTGGGACTGCATTTGGGTGCAGTGTTCCAATCACCTGGGCCGCGCTCTGCTGCTTTTTCCCAAGCACATTAGCAAGGAGCTAGATTGGAAGTAGGTCAGTCAGGACACAAACCAGCAGCCATATGGGAAGCTGGGGTTTGTCAAATGAGGAGACAGGACAAGGTAGTGTCCATTCTAAGAGCACACCTCTGGATAGCTATGCACTCCCACTTTAATTTAGAGAGTACCAGCAAGTGTACAAGCCAGCAGACACATAGTCAAGGCTATGCATCAACTTAAGGATTTGGGAAAAGGAATTTGGTCTTGCGGTCTAAGATAGAGATTAGAGCTGTGTTGTAAATCTTCAGAGAAGGCCCATTTAGATGCTCATGCAAATTTATGAATTCCTGAAAATACTCCAGGTACCAATTAAAGTCCATTAGCCCCCTGCTGCTCCCGCTCCCACATTCCTTTGGGGCCTGTGTGCCCACCCCTGGCCTGTTCTGGAGTGAGCAGAAACTGTGGCCATGCCTCTAGTTTCAGGGGCCTGTGCCTCTGAGAGGCACTTATGCGGCATCTCTACAGCAGGTAGTAGCTTAACCCGTTGTGCCACAGTGCTGCCCACCTCTAAATGCTCTTACAAATGATCTTCAATGATTTTGACAAGTCTATTAAACTTAAAATTCCCCATGCATTATTACAAGTGACATTATATCCCTTAAGCACAATTACAAGTCTGTAAACAGAAGCTCTATGCCAGAGCAGAATATATGCTGGCAGGGACAACTTTGTAATTCTTCCACAGTGATTTATCTCTGCTCTGTGAGAAGGTGAATTACTCACATTCATTCTTCTAGCCCTGAGAGCAGGTTAGGTAGGAGCAGTGTCCCAGTGTTGTTCTCCTGTCTCTGGGCAGTAGAGCTTGCATTCCACCCATAGCAGCTTCATGGGAAAAGAAAGATTGTTTTCAGGGGCCAGAGAAGGTCTGTTGGTCTTCTGTTGGTCTGACTCTACAAAATAGAAATTATTATCGTAGAACAGGAGTTAAGGATAGAGGGTTCGGTCTCTCTTCTTTGCTCTCCTTATTTGTTTCCATTAGTTCAAACAACTATAACAGTATCATAAACTGAATTGTTTTTACTAAGTTCTGGTGGCTGAAAGTTGGAGATGAATTTGCCAACATGTGAGTTCTGATGAGGGTATTTTTCTAGATTACAATAATTGTTTTCTCATTGTATTCTTGCACTGTACGCTTGCACTTACAGAGCAGAGTGACACAAGCTCCCTTGGGATCCATATAAAGGCACCAATCTCATTCATGCGGTCTCTGTCCTCATGACCTCATCCAATCCTCATTATTTCCTGAAAACTTCACTTACCAATATCATCATATTGTGAGGGTAGCACTATAACATAAGAATTTTTAGACACATAAATATTTAATGTATAGAATTCCTTTCCTGACTCCCTCCAATTCATATGAAATTCATTAATTCCATCCCCAAACCTCAAATTCTTAAATTCTCTAGTTTCGAATTTAAAGTTCCAAATGTTGAATATATCAGTCATGGATTATAATCAAGATATGATTTATCCCAAGACACAATTTCTATTTAGCAATAAACCTGTGAAATCACAGAAGTTATATATCCACAAAATATAATGTTCAGGTGTAGGATAGACATTCTCATTCAAAAACAGAGATAGGAGAAAGAGAAGAGTGCAAGTTCCCAAGCAAAGTAAAAAACCCAGTGTTTTGGAACTTATATCTCAATAATAAATCTTTTTGGTTCAATAATCTGTCTTCCAAGCCCACAGGGCTGGAAATCCTGCCCAGCTATCTCAACAAAAGCTAGTACAAAGTGTACATAGAACCTGGGGCTATGGCTGATTCCACGTGACTTTAAAGGATGAGCAGAACTTGGAAGAACCATAAGATGAGTTTCTAGGTAGAGAGTTGCTATTAAGATTTCTTGACTAGCCTTGGGTATAATGTTACAATGTGTTGATTTTCTTAGAAGGCAGAAATTGAGGCACAAATTCTAACAACACTATCAGAATCTATTTAGAGATATAATAGAACTTTTGGGTGCCATATTCAAATCCTGATATAATTTTGCTATTATAGTTGTGTAATAAATATAGTAGAAATAAATAACTATGTCACAATTTTTGTATCTAAGGATGCCCATAATAGCTATCTGCTTTTGCAATTTTGGTAGCTGTCATTTAATAAGCATCCAATTTATTAGCTACATATTTTTAATTGAGTGAATGAAGCTATTTGCTTTATAATTTCCTAGTGTTAGTCAACTAAAAATTGTATGAACAAAATAATAATTTATTTTGACATATTTGCCACATTGCCAGATCCTTGGTCAGTCCTTACCATACAATAGAAACACAAGCCCATTTGGTTTATTGGATCATTGAATAAGTGATAGAGGATCCATTTTTAAGTTGACCAAACAAATTTATTGAGCCAGGATAGAGTTGCTGAATTAAATTTTCTATTTTGGACAGAATAACTAATCTAAAGATATACATTAATTTTAGAAAAGCAATGCAAAAGTTAGTGCTAATACTGTTTGAAAACCGTTTCCAGTTTAGGTGGATGCTGGCAGACAGACTGTCAGATTGTATCAGTGTAACCTCTCTTTCTCTGAGCCAGAAGGATGAAGAGAAATGGTGATATCATTCCTGGGCCAGAAGTAGGTGGAGTGTCAATTCTTACGGGCTGCTGTGGAGACCTATTTTTTTAAGTGTATGAAAAATATTGTAACTCTAAAAATATTCTACTTTGAATAGACAGAAAGTATAAGAGGTCTTTTTTTTCAGCTGATGTTCTAATAGGTAAATAATAAAATTATTATTTTATAGCAGGTCAGAAGGAAACTGCTAGACTTCCTACAGAGAACTCTTAGAGAAAATAGATTAAACTTGATTAACAACACTTTAGCAGTGGCCAGCTTCACATTAGTGAAATAGATTTCAGGTTCGTCCTTTTTTTCCTAATCATAAAGAAGGAAAAAAAAAATCTCATTGCAGCTAAGCAAATCATGAGAGTAACTCTGGGAGATTTTCTGTGAGATAAATCACTTCTTGGCTGAAGCATGGAGCGGCAGTGGTGAGTTCTCCATGTGCTTCTTCACCTCCCACAGGAAAAGTGCACACGTTTCACATAATACAACTCCATGAGGGGGGAGTCTCTGTTTCTCTAGACCCCTCAGTGCAGGGAACAACATGAACCTAAAATAAACTAACAGTGGAGGAGAAAAAAACCCTTTGCTACGCTGCATTCTATTGCCTTAATACAGCATGAACATTTTCATCCTGATCAATAATGGCATACTAGAGATGAGCCTGAAGGAACTGAGAAAGCAAATCCATCCAAAGAAAGGTGTTGATCTGCCCAGCGGGAGACAGCATGAGCATCCTTCCAAGTTCAGCTTCAGGAAAAGACTTCAAGGGAACAAAATGGAGGCAGGGTCTGAACCACGTGTAGCCTGGTGGGGTGTAGAGCGTGGCTGCTACCATTAAAACAACTTGGTGTCCTGGAACATTAAGTTAGTTACCCTGGAATAAAGGAAGGTTATATTTTGAGATACTGAACAATTCACATTTACTAAATGTACTAGGAATTCCACACATTAACAAGTGTGCGATTACCTAAGCTACTTACATATTACCAAGAATCAACTTGGCAGGAGATGAAAAGTACAAATGTGTTTTTGGAAGGTTTACATGATGTAAGGATTATATCATTGTGACTCTGTCAATGCAGCTATGATTAAAGGATAGGTTTTTCTTCCCTGTCTCTGAGAAGTAAGATATGTTAAAAGAGAAGACATATATGTCACCGAATATCTCCATTTTTCATGCTATTTCTAAACTATAGAAAGCCTGTCTTGTAAGAGGCATGTCCTGTTCTTACATAAAACA
This sequence comes from Oryctolagus cuniculus, assembly GCF_051225735.1. Classification (NCBI taxonomy): domain Eukaryota; kingdom Metazoa; phylum Chordata; class Mammalia; order Lagomorpha; family Leporidae; genus Oryctolagus; species Oryctolagus cuniculus. Next base: position 194,465,157 of record NC_142867.1, read on the forward strand.
TAAATGGTTAGATATCTGAGGAGATAGATACTTCTATCCTGGATTGAACATTACATGACATATGCATGTATTAAAACATTACATGCTACCACATAAATATGTACCATTTTGTGTGTCAAAAAAGTTTAATATAAATAAATAAATAAATAAACACACAAAAGCTTGCCTCATATTTGACTCACCAATAAAGAAGCCATACATACAGAGACAGAGGAATCTTAATTTTGTCTTTCTATTTTACCACTATTTATAATTTAATCTTTATCCTGAATTTTAAAAATCCCTTTTGTTCCATAACAGTCTGAAACAAACAATGTCCCTTTTCAATGCAGTCATTTTTAACTTTTTGTGCCTAATGTGATATGATTCCACAGATTTTAAAATATCTGAGTCAACTGACTGCAATCTAGCATCTCTAATTCTCTTTCTGCCTCTTTCCCTAAGTCCCTCTCCCTCTTTCTCTCCTTCTCTGTTTCTCTCATTTATTTTCTTCTTTGTATTCATTCTTGGAACCTCTTCATTTGGGAACACATCTCTATTACTCCTCTTGTCATATTACTACTGATCTTAATACTGCCAAATCCATTAGTCAACTCTGATGAATTTTAAGCAGAAGTCCATGCAATTGATGAGTGATGCCCTTTCTTTGGCTATATGTAATTCTTCTTTTGTTCTATATATATTTTATCAGCATCCTTTATCCACTTCTTTCTTGTGTCCTTAATCTGTAAATGATCAACTAGTTGGTTATCATTTTTCTGATCTCTAAATTACACTCCCTATGCAGGTTTGTTACAACATATTGTGTTGCATGTTATATATATTGTTTGAGAACTTCCAAATTTGTTCAACTCTGACCTATTTCCACAACTTCAAACTTCATGTCAAACTGCTCAAATACCAATTTGGATGCTGTGTAAACATCTTAAGCTAATATTACAAAAATAAACTCTTAATCATCCCAATTTAAATTAGGTTCATTTCAGATTTGCACATTTCAGGATATGGCACCACCTTTTGTTAATCACTGAGTCAAAACATCTAAGATTATTTCTTAACTCTTCTATTACCATTACAATCCATGTCAAATTTATTTTTTAAAAATTTTTATCGGTGGGGGGGTTGGTGCTGTGCCATACTGGGTAAAGTTGCTGCCTGCAGTGCTGGCATCCCATATGGGTGCCTGTTGAAGTCCTGGCTGCTCCACTTCTGATCCAGCTCTCTGCTATGGCCTGAGTAAGCAGTGGAAGATGGCTCAAGTCCTTGGGCCCCAAAACTCATGTGGGAGGCCTGGAGGAATCTCCTGGCTCCTGGCTTCAGATGGGCACAGCTCTGGCTATTGCAGCCAAATGGGGAGTGAATCAGTGGATGAAAGACCTCTCTCTCTCTCTCTCTCTCTCATCTCTCAGCCTCCCCTTCTCTCTCTGTGTAACTCTGACTTTCAAATAAATAAATAAATCTTTAAAAAACAATTTTACGGGGCCAGCATAGCAAGTAAAGCCACTGCCTGTAATGCCAGCATCCCACATGGGCTCTGGTTTGAGTCCGAGCTGCTCCACTTCCGATCCAGCTCTCTGCTATAGTCTGGGAAATCAATAGAAGATGGTCCAAGTCCTTAGGCCCCTGCACCTGTGTGGGAGACCTGGAAGAAGCTCCTGGCTCCTGGCTTCGCATCGGCACAGCTCCGGCCATTGTGGCCAATTGGGGAGTGAACCAGTGAATGGAAGACCTTTATCTCTCTCTCTCTCTCTCTCTCTTTCTCTCTCTCTCTCTCTCTCCTTCTGCCTCTGCTCTCTCTATGTAACTCTGATTTTCAAATAAAAGAATAAATCTTTGAAAAAATTGTTATATAGTTAGCCACTCGTATCAGTGGTTTCCATATCCACACTTTCAACAAATTTCTGAGAGAATTAATTGAAAAATTGCATCTGTAAAGAACACACCCTCTTTTTTCTTATTATTATCCCCTAAAGAACATATTATAGCAGCAATTTTCATGAGATTTACATTTTAGTGTTTTTATAATTAATGTTTTATATAATTACAACTTTAAAATTAGAAATGATGAAAATATGAGATGTATTAAGTTATATACAAATACTGTGTATTTTATATAAGTGAGTTTAGCATCTATGAATTTTGATATTTTCAAATGGTTCTAGAAACAATCACCTGTGAATATCAAGGGCTAATTGTATTTTCAAAATATTTCCAAAATTTATCTTGAATTTAACTACTTGCTACAACACCAATGCTGTCATACATATTAGCAATATGATAATCTTCATTATGTTAAACACAGTAACAGCCTAATATTCACCTACATTGGCCCTGTATCTTACTGAGAATCCTTGCCATATAATATTCTAATTGATATTCCTAAAATTGGATTAAAATTTGAGATAATTACATTACCTGAAAAGTCATATTTACTTGTTACACCTGGGATAACTCTTTGAGTTCATTTCATGCTGTCTTATCTTGCACTATTCAACTCCATCTCCATTGGTTTTCACACTATGCTTCTAATTCACCTAGCCTATTCCCCCCTCAAATTTCCTTCTAGAACTTGAAATATTATAGCCCGCTAGAAATCCATGTGGCTTATACCATAAGTAATTGTAACGAACATATCTAAAAAGGGCTTCCTTCTGGTTCTCAGACTGTGGCTTATGAGACATTTGTATCAAGAATAACTAGCACTAGTTGTTAAAAATGTGATTTTTAGTCTCCTATCCAAGGCAATGCAGTTTAAATCTCTAGAAGTGTGATGCTGCAAACTGAAAATTTAAATATCTTCCGAGTTTATTTTAATATATAATAAAATTTGAGAATCATTGATTAGAAAGTCAAAACCATACCCAAATACAACAAATAAGCTTATTTCTACATGACAGATGACTTTAAGAGATTCTGAACACACATATTCATTCTTTAGCTTTAGACTTATATATTCAGTAGCAAAGGAGATTGTGGTTGTAAAGTCAGGGGTAAATAATTTATGAAGTTAATTAACTGGATTGTAGCTCCTGAGTCTAGAGGTCACGATTTAATATATTACTCTAAACATTCAATTCCTCAGGAGATAATCCTGACAGCTTCAATCTTCCAAAAAACATATCTACCAATAAGCAAATCATACAATTAGGTCTACTGAATAATTAGGAGTTAGAAAGCAATAAACTTCAATTTAAACATGTGGGGAGAATGTTAGCATACGTTAAATGAAGAAAACACTTTGTCCAGAGTACATGCCAAAACAAATAGTCAGAGAGAGACTATAGAAAATAGGCTAGAACAGTGGAATCCTTGTCAAAGAAAAATGCACATATCATTCTCAGAAAGGGTCTCAAAACTGTGTTTCTGGTGCCAGCAACTGGTACCAAAGAAGCCCATGAAAAGGGCTTCAAAGTGAGTGGGACCAGAGGTGGTATTCTTGGTAAGTAATTCTTCCTGGACTGAGGAAGTTAGCTTTGAAAGAAGGGTGATCTTTTGAAGGAGCAGTGACAAAATGAAAGAAGAGACCAAAGGGTAGAAAGTTTAAAGTCAAACAGAAATAGAATATCACAAAATTAGCAGAATTATTGTCCACAAAACAAAACAAAGCATTATCTATTGCTGTAAAACCACATTGGCTAAAAAATGGTAATATGAAATTTCAGCAAAATAGGAATTATGGGCCCAAGTCAGCATTGACAAGGTGTGGCTTACACATTTTTTTAAAGAAGTATCTATAGCACCACTCAATGAGATAAAGAAACTAAAATACAAATATTCTGCAAACAAATGTAAATAATTGTTAGTTTAGAACTTTGACAAAGCCAATGTTAGAAAAATTGCTGGACATTTCTTCATTTTAATTGGTAACTTTATGGGGAATATTTAGATTCAGAAATAATGTTAGTTTTCCAAAAGTTCTTTAAAGGAGAATAAAAAATATATTTGGTAAACTAGACGTGGAGATTTATTAAAATAAATGATTTTAATTTATTGGAATTTAGTGTTTATAGTTTATTAGAAGATATAGATGCCATTAAAATAAGAAATTAACCCAAATAAGTGAAAAAATATACTTTTTAACCCTGATGTTAACTTTAATGGGTCTCAAGGCAAAACCCTAAAGTCACAATACAAATTGTTGGTGATAAGGCTTACAACATTGTGAGAGAAAACATTTTCACTACTGTTTAGATTTACCAGAGGTCCTGGTATTTAGATACTATGTTAGAGGGAAAGGCAATGGGCTCTTTTTTGTTCCTAATAGTATAAAAGTTTTTTGCAAGTGAGTAGTCATTTTTAATACTTGCCTGCTCAACAAAACACTCTTTTTGATTGATGGTGAACCCATGACATTAGGTAGAAATATGGCTTAATTTTGATGCAACACAAGAAACTGTATACAAGTATACAAGGATGTGATCTTGATGAGGGACTGTGGTTGTTGATTTCTTTTATTGACTTTATTGGATTTCTCTTTTCTAACCCTCTACAATTCCTATGGACATATGTTACCTAACATGATTTAAAATATTTGTGGTTGGGGACGGCATTGTGGCATATGGGGTTGCTCCACTACTGGCAACCTCAGCATCCCATGTGGGTAATAGTTAGAGTCCTAGTTGCTCCACTTCCAGTCCAACTCCCTGCTAATATGCCTAGGAAAAGCAACAAAGAATGGCCCAACTCTTTGGCCCATGTACCCATGTTGGAAACTCGGATGAAACTCCTGGCTCTTGGTTTCAGCCTGGCTCAGCCCCAGCTACTGTGGCCATTTGGAGAGTAGACCAGCAGATGGAAGACCTCTGCCTCTCTCTATCTCTCTGTAACTCTGACTTTCAAGCAAATAAAAACAAATCTTTCTAAAAATTGTAGTTATACTTATGGAAACACTATGTCCTTATTAAGTCAAAGCAAACATTCTAAAACAAATAGATGGAAATTATTTACTTCTTGATTTTAGGGTAATAATGTATCTTGTTAATATAGATAAGATAGAGAGATAGATCACATAGATAACATATAGACAAATATTACTCACAATGAGAAAATGAAATATGTGCCCCAAAGTTAATATTTACTAGAAACTTTGTTTTATTTGCTTCCCATGGGTTTCAAAGACATCAAATATACTGATTCTGGGACATATCAACAAATATCAAAACCACAAACACCTTGATATACTTGGAAAATAAACAAATAGACTCACTATGCATTTTTGGCAGATACTAATTTATGAAATGTAATATGCTCAGCCACAACGTGGATTAGTATTACACACCAGAAGTCAATATCATTAAGAAGTTTCCCATGGAGATAAGGATGTAAACTTAGAATCCAATCAAACTTGTAAACTCACAGATCTCTTACCATGTGAATATGTACACACACACACACACACACACACAAACCAGGAGACTGTTAAATACATTAACTAGATAAACTAGAGATAGTGTTACTCAGAAACTGTTCTTTCTGACACTGGTCTTACTAAGGCACTGGGTTTTGGGAAAAAGTTACCCATGAAGAATTAATGTCACAGTTATGACATCTGATTTTTTTAAGAAAATGCATTACAAGATATTTGGATCAATTCAAATATGGTTAAGTAGAATTCACTCATTGAAATAACGGTATGTAGCAGAGATCTAAATCTTATATGAAAGTTTGCCTGATATCTTTTGATTTGCACTACCCTTAAAATTTTCTATTAATACCTTAAGTGTTGAATACATTAATTAATGCATTTAGAAAATATTGATTGACCAACTTTTGTGTATCAGGCATGCTGTAAAATGATCTCTACATAGACTGTGCACTTGGCATCTGGAGCTCATATTCAGCTTGTTTTCTTCATTTAGAGTTTCTATTATAAATAATCATTTAAAGTATAACAGTTGATTGACAATAATGAGTTAGAGACTAGCTTTCAGAAACAGCTCTTCATTCCAACTGAGATCTAAAAAACAATGATTCTCAACCTCTACATAATTTTTATTGTAAATTTCCTGGAAAAATTAACATTTATGCACCATATAACAAGGGTCTTAATAGCATTGTTATTCTATATAGAAACATCCATTCACTCATTCTCTTTTCCAAGTTTTAAAATACTGTATTTTGGGGGAAGGAATTTGGTGTAGGAGTAAAGATGCTACTTGAGGTTTAAGTGTTGGCTCTGCTCTCCATTACAGCTTCCTGTTGATGTACAACAGGTACATCAATTTGTGAGGCAGCAGGTTATGGTCCAAGTAGTTAGGTCACTGTCAATCATGTGGGAAGCACAGATTGAGTTCCCATTTTCCAGTTCTGGTCTGGCCTACATGAGAGTTGCTGGAATTTCAGAAATAAACCAGTGGATGCAGTGGATGGACTCTCTCTCTCTCTTTGCTTTCTTGGATTAATTTGAGAGTCATGTATACTGTTTTAATTACATATATAAAAAGTTATTAATATAGTATAATAGCTATCATATATTGACACTTCTTTGTCCTTCACATGTATTAATAATTTTCATTATTTTTTCTGTTTTAAATATATATGGTTATACTATGCCTAAATATATGTAGTAATATAGAATATGCATAAACATACATGATCTAATATCCATACTAAAATAATAATAGTATTCAGACATTTATTTTTGAATCATACTGATATTATTGGGCGATTGGTTCCTCTGTCTAGTAGATATAAATGAGGCCAGAGAAAATCAGTTAAAACCCTTACTTCTAAATATATGCCTGTGTATTTGTTCTCGGTGAAGATGATAATGGATTAAATAGGAAATTATGAGTTTACAAGAAAATTTTAAGGGAAAAATATTAAGAAAGTATCTCGAAATACATACATTCAAACTAAGAAAACTAACATTGATGTTTACTTAACATATCATGAATCAGCTTTCAACTTTATTTTAGATTATGAATTATTTTTAAGATTATACTAAGCTGGAACAACTTTCCAATATGAATTGAAAGCAGTATGAGGAATCTTCAAAAAAGTTCATTGAAAATCAGTATTATGAAAAAAATTATACAAATATTTTGTAAAATTTTGCTCCATAAAAGATTCAACTTGAATTCTACTTTTTATACAATTTTTGAATTCCACTCATATGTTTTGTTTGAAACTCACAAGACTCTGCAATAGTCTAAATATATCTTAACTCAAACTTTAATAAGAAGGTGGCATGTTAAGATAAGCCAGTGTATTGAATTTGACAACAGCCTAAAGATTCATCTAACAGGCATTTCTAGAATATTCCACCCAACAGTTATGCATTATGCCTCTTTTCATCAGTATATAAATCATTCTTCAGAATAGAATATATATGAAGTTACAAAGCAATTCTCAAGAAATTCAAACTAACAAACCATAGCATATCATCTGAAAAAAATGGAATAAAACTGGAATTAATAGTAAAATAAATTCTGAAAATGACATAAATACATGGAGACTGGACAGCATGCTCCTGAATGAACAGAGTCAAGAAATAAATAAAGTAAAATTTTTAAGTTCCTTAAAATTAATGAAATTTAAAATAAAACATGGCAAAAATTATGGTATTCAAAAATAGTAATTCTATTTTAACTCTTTTCTTTTAAGATTTATTTATTTATTTGAAAGTCAGAGAAGAAGGAGTGGCAGAGAGAGTGAGAGAGATCTTCCATTCACTGGTTCACTCCCCAAATGGGTGCAACGGCTGGAGCTGTCCCGATCCAAAGCCAAGAGCCAGGAGCTTTTTACGTCTCCCACATGGGTGCAGGGGCCCAAGGACTTGGGCCATCTTATACAGCTTTCCCAGGACACAACAGAGAGCTGGATAAGAAGAGAAGCAGCCAGGACTCAAACAGGCACCCATATGGGATGCTGGCACTGTAGGTTGCGGCTTTTCCTGCTATGCCACAGCACCGGCCCCCCAAAAGAGTAATTCTAAATGGAATGTTTACAACAATAAATGCCTACATCAAAAAAAAAAAAAGTAAATATAAACAATCATGTAACTGAAGGACCTAAAAAATAATAAACAAGAGCCAAAGTTGGTAGAGAGGAAGAAATAATTTCTCCCTGATCGGCTCCTTGATCGGCGACAACTAATTGAGCACCAAAGGGGAAACATGTTGAAGTGAAATGGATACTAAGAGAAACAGTGACTTGATCAGCTCTTGTCCTGACTGTTGATGTACAATGTAATACTTTATCCATTTTAGTATTTTCTCTTTGTTTTGTTCTAGTACTATTGGCTGAACTTTGTGATTAACACACAATTATTCTTAGGTGTTTAAATTTTAACTGAAAAGTGATCCCTGTTAGGAATTTGGAAAACATTATGCTGAGTGAAATAAGCCAATCCCAAAGGGACAAATACCACATGTTTGCCCTGATAGGTGACAACTAACTGAGCACCAAAAAGGAAACCTGCTAAAGTGAAATGAACACTATGAGAAACGGTGACTTGATCAGCCCTCGCCCTGACTGTTGATGAACAACTTAATACGTTATCCCTCTTAGTATTTTTTTTTTCGTTTGTCCTACTTAATGCTTTTGGTTGAATACTGTAATCAATACACAATTCTTCTTAAGTGCTGAAACTTAACTGAAAAGTGATCACTGTTAATATAAGAGTGGGAATAAGAGAGGGAAGAGATGTGCAATTCAGGACATGCTCAAGCTGACTTACCTCAAACAGTAGAGTTAGAAACATACCAGGGGATTCCAATTCAATCCAATCGAGGTGGCATGTACTAATGCCATCTCACTAGTCCCAGTGATCAATTTCTGTTCACAATTGATCATAATGATAGGACTAAGAGCCAAAGGGATCCCATAAACAAGACTAGTGTTTGCAAATACTAATTGATAGAATAAAAAAGGGAGAGAACGATCCAACATGGGAAATGGGATACACAGCAGACCCATAGAATGGCAGATGTCCTAAACAGCACTCTGGCCTCAGAATCAGCCCTTAAGGCATGTGGATCCGGCTGAAAAGCGCATGAGAGTATTTCAGGCATGGAAAGCCAAGACACTCTGGGGAAAAAAAAAAAAAACCTAAATGAAAGATCTCTGCGAGTGAGATCCCAGTGGAAAGAACGGGCCATCAAAGAAGGAGGTACCTTTCTCTGAAGGGAGGAGAGAACTTCCACTTTGACCATTGTCTTGTCTAAATATGATCAGAGTCGGTGAACTCAGGGGGCTTCCATAGCCTTGGCAGCTCATGACAAGAGCCTGGGGTGATTACTGATGTCATAAACAAGAGTGTCAATTTGTTAAGTCAACAATAGGAGTCACTGTGCACTTACTCCTCATGTACTATCTCTGTCCTAAATGTGCTGTACATTGTGATTTAATGCTATAACTAGTACTCAAACAATATCTTTCACTTTATGTTTCCATGTGGGAACAAACTGTTGAAATCTTTACTTAATATATGCTAAATTGATCTTCTGTATATAAAGAGAATCGAAATTGAATCTTGATGTGAATAGAAGGGGAGAGGGAGTGGAAAGGGGAGGGTTGCGGGTGGGAGGGACGTTATGGGCGGAAGCCATTGTAATCTATAAGCTGTACTTTGGAAATTTATATTCATTAAATAAAAGTTAAAAAAAAGAAAGGAAGAAATAATTACGATTCAGGCAGAAATAAATAAAATGGAGACAAAGAGAAATAAAATCAATACATCTTTTGTTAGAATAAGTGAGAAACAAAAGAGGGAGGATTCAAATAATGAAATCAGAGATGGAAATGGAGAATCTACAATTAACATCAGAGCAATACAAAGGATCATTAGAAGTTTAATGAACAATACACTGAAAAACAGAAAACCTAGAAGAAATGTGTACATTTCAGAATACAAAAGAAATGTAGAAAAATTTAACAATGATGACATAGAAAACCTGTCAATAATATTAATGATGACATTAATTCAATGATATTCTCCCAACAAATACAAACTCAGGAAAACATGATTTCACTGTTGAATTCTATCAAACTTTTAAGGAAGAAATAAACTCAATTGTTATCAAATTATTCAAAACGAATTGAAAAGAGGGAACCCTTCCAAACTCATTCTATGAGGCCTGCCTTGCCTTGGTTCCAAAATTAGACAAGAACACACAACAACAAAATTATAGACCAATTTCTCTGAAAAAACTAGAAGCAAAAATTCTCAGTAAAAAAACTAGCAAATTGATTCCTACAACACATCAAAAAAAATTCATTCATCTATGCCAAGTGTGATTTATTCCAGTGATATGGGGTCGCTGGATGATGTAACATATACAAATCAATAAATATAATATACCACATCAATTGAAATTTAAAAATCATAAGATTAACTCAACATGCAGTAAAAGCATTTGATAAAATACCACATCCATCCATAATAAAAAACTCTTGGACAAATTAGACATAGAAAGAATGTATTTTAAATACAATAAATGCCATATACATCAACTTACAGAAAACGCCTTGTTGAATATAGAAGAGCTGAAAGGATATCCACTAAGATTTGGAATCAAAGTCATTAATCTCATCAATCTCTCAATATAATACTAGAAGCTTTAGCCAGGACACTAAGAGAAAGAAATAAAGGTATACACATAGGAAAATAGGAAGTTTAATTATGTCTGTTTGCAGATGACATGATTCTATACAAAGAACTGACAAATTCAATAAAGTTGCAGGATAAAAATTAACATGCAAAAATCAGTAGTATTTTCATACACAAATAGGTAACTTGCTTAATAGAACATAGCCAGAAAATAATTTTTGTGGATTAAATTTATCCAAGAACATGAATGACCTCTAGAAATAAAATCACAAAACACTAAATAGAGAAATTTCACAAGAAGCAGAAAAAGAGGCAGTCTTTTGGCATAGCAGTAAGACACCGTATAGGATGCCCACATTTCATAAACGAGTGCCTGATTCAAGTCCTGGATCCTCCACTTTAAATCCAGCTTCTTGTTAATGTGCATCCTGAGAGGCAGTAGACGATGCCTCAAGTACTTGGGTTCCTGTCACCCATGTGGGAAACTTGATTGAATTCTGGGATTTTGGCTTTGGCCCTGTCCAGCCATGTGAAATATTTAATGGATTATTCCCTCTCTCTCTATCTCTCTGCCTTTCAAACAGAGAATAAATACGTACATAAAAATCTTTTTTTAAAAGTTTATTTATTTACCTGAAAGTCAGAGTTACAGAGAGAGAAGGAGAGGCAGAGAGAGAGGTTGGCCTTCCATCCGCTGGTTCACTAACCAATTGGCCACAAAGGTCGGAGCTGCGCCGATTGGAAGCCAGGAGCCAGGAACTTCTTTGGGGTCTCAAGTCCTTGTGCCCCTGCACCCATATGGGAGACTGGGAAGAAGCTTCTAGCTCCTGGCTTCGGATGGGCTCAGCTCCGGCCATCCTGGCCACTTGGAGTGTACCAGAGGATGGAAGACCTCTCTCTCTCTCTCTCCCTCTCTCCCTCTCCCGTCACTAACTCTCTCTGTATTTCTGTGTTTAAATAAATAAAATAAATCTTAAAAAAAGAAACCAAAACAGCGTGATACTGATGTTAAAACAGGCACACATGTCAACATAATATAATAGATACCCTAGAAATAAATCCACACATATTCAACCCACAACTTGAACATATATGCCAAGAATACACCATGGAGGAAGGGCAGCATCTTCAACAAATGGTGTGAAGAACTGGACATTTATATGAAGAAAATTGAAAAAAAAGACCCACCCCTCCTCTTAGCATATACAAAAATCAACTCAAAATGAATCAGGAGGGTTGGCGCTGTGGCTCACTTGGTTAATCCTCCGCCTTTGGCGCCGGCATCCCATATGGGCTCTGGGTTCTAGTCCTGATTGCTCATCTACCAGTCCATCTCTCTGCTGTGGACCGGGTAGGCAGTGGAGTATTGCCCAAGTGCTTGGGCTCCTGCACCACATGGGAGACCAGGAGGAAACACCTGGTTCCTGGCTTCAGATCGGTGTAGCTCTGGCTGTAGTGGCCGTTTTGGGGGGGTGAGTCAACGGAAGGAAGACCTTTCTCTCTATCTCTATCTCTCTCACTGTCTAACTCGATAGATAGTGATTGACAGATATGTCAAATAAAAAAAAAAAATGAATCAGGAACCTAAATGTCAGACCTGAAAAAAGAAACTGCTAGAAGAAAACAGGGGAAATACTGCAGGACATTGGCAGAGGCAGGACGTCAAACCACAGCAAACAAACTAGATGATATCAAACTAAGATGATTGTGCACAGAAGAAATAATCAACAGAATGAAGAGACAGTTAATAGAATAGGAGAAAATATGTGCAAACTAGTCACATGGCAATGAATTGATATACAGATTACATAAGAAACCCCAAACTGCAGCAATGATAAACAAAATAATCTAGTTAAGAAATGGGCAAAGGATATAAATAGAAAGTTTAAAAAGTAATTAATATAAAGAGAACAGATTTCATACATTTTGTAGCTTGAATTCTGAGAATTTAAAAGTACTTTCCTCATTTCTTCTTTCTTTCTTTTTAATACTCTCAATTTTTTGTGATAATATACTTTAAATTTACTGTATAATTACAGGCATAATGCTCCTCTAAATTGAGAGTGTTGTAGGCAAGAAGTATAAAGATCATCGTTCTGCAGGAATATAGTGAACATTTATAAACAATAATCAAATAACAAGATGGCAATTTTGCTCACTAATGATTTTCTTTGTACTCCATATGTTAGTTATCACAAATGACAGAAAGCATATGCTGTTTGTCTTTTTGAGCATGGTTTATTTCACTAAGAGTATAGTTCTCCAGGTGTTTCCATTTTGTTGCAAAAACAGGATTTCATTTATTTTTATGGCAGAGTAGTATTCCATTGTGTGTATATGTACCACATTTTCTTTATCCAGACATCACTTGATGGGCATCTGGGATGATTCCATATCTTTGTTATTGTGAATTAGCTACTATGAATATGGGGGTACAGAAAACTCTTTAATATGCTGATTTCATTTCCTTTGGGTATATTCCCAGAAGTAGGATAACTAGGTCATGTTAGATCTATTTTCAGAATTTTGATGAATCCCCAAATTGTCTTCCTTATGGTTATTCTAGTTTACATTCCCACAAGTAGTGTTCTAGGGTCCTTTATTGTTACATCCTTACCAGCATTTATTATTTCTGAATGACAGGCATTCTAATTAGGGTAAGGTGAAACCTCACTATCGTTTATATTTGCATTTCCCTGATGGCTAGTAATCCTGAGCAATTTTTCATTTGTCTGCTAACTATTTATATTTCATCATCCAAAATGCCTGTTTGTATCCTTTTCCCATTTCTTATCTGGATTGTTTGTTTTGTTGTTGTTGTATTTCTTGAGCTTGTTATATATTCTGAATATCAATTCTTTATCAGTTGTAGAGTTTATCCCATTATGATAGTTGCTTCCATATTGAGAGTTTTCTTTGCTATGTAGAAGTTTCGTAGCTTGATGCAATCCCATTTGTCTATTTTTGTTTTTACTTCCTGTGTTTATGGGGTCTTCTTCCAGAAGTCCTTCCTTAAGCCAATGTCTTAGAAGTTTCCCTTGCATTTTCCTTTGATAATTTGATGATAACAGGTCATAGACTTAGATCTTTGATCCATTGTGTGTTGATTTTTGTACAGGGTATAAGGTAAGGGTTTTGTTTCATACTTCTGCATGTATAGATACAATTTGCCCAACATCATTTGTTGAAGAGACTGTTCTTTTTTTTTTAAACTTTATTTAGTAAATATAAATGTTCAAAGTATAGTTTATGGATTACAATGGCTCCCCCCCCATAACTTCCCTCCCACTCGCACCCCTCCCATCTCCTGCTCCCTCTCCCATTCCATTCACATCAAGATTCATTTTCAATTATCTTTATATATAGAAGATTGATCTGTTGCATTGTGTATGTTTGTGTGTGTGTGTATGTATATCACTAAAAGTAAAGACAAAATAACAAAAGAAATTGGGTAAGCCAGATGTAACATATATGGATTTGATGTGTTCTCTGTGGGAATTTATATTAGCTCAAAATATTTTTTAACTTTTATTTAATAAATATAAATTTCCAAAGTACAGCTTATGGATTACAATGGCTTTTCCCCCTATAACTCCTTTCCCACCCACAACCATCCCATCTCCCGCTCCCTCTCCCATTCCATTCACATCAAGATTCATTTTCAATTATCTTTATATATAGAAGATCGATTTAGTATATATGAAGTAAAGATTTCATCATTTTGCACCCACACAGAAACACAAAGTGTAAAATACTGTTTCAGTACTAGCTATAGCATTACTTTTCATTGGACAACACACTAAGGACAGATCCCACAGGAGGAGTAAGTACACAGTGACTCCTGTTAGTGACTTAACAATTGACACTCTTGTTTATGGCGTCAGTAATCTCCCTAGGTTCTAGTCATGAGTTGCCAAGGATATGGAAGCCTTTTGAGTTCGCCGACTTCAATCTTATTTAGACAAGGTCATAGTCAAAGTGGAAGAGTGGAAGTTCACTCCTCCCTTCAGAGAAAGGTGCCTCCTTCTTTGATGACCTGTTCTTTCCACTGGGATTTCACTCACAGAGATCTTTCATTTAGGTCTTCGTTGTTTTTTTTTTTTTTTTTTCCCTAAGAGTGTCTTGGCTTTCCATGCCTGAGAAACTATCATGGGCTCTTAAGCCATATCCAAAAAATGCCTTAAGGGCTGATTCTGAGGCCAGAGTGCTATTTAGGACACTGCCATTCTATGAGTCTGCTGTGTATCCCACTTCCCATGTTGGATCGCTCTCTCCCTTTTTGATTCTATCATTTAGTATTAGCAGACACTAGTCTTGTTTGTGTGATCCCTTTGACTCTTAGACCTATCAGTGTGATCAATTGTGAACTGAAATTGATCACTTGGATTAGTGAGATGGCATTGGTATATGCCACCTTGATGGGATTGAGTTGGGATCCCCTGGCACGTTTCTAACTCTACCATTTGGGGCAAGTCCTATTGAGCATGTTTCAAACTGTACATCTCTTCCCTCTCTTAATCCCACTCTTATATTTAACAGGGATCACTTTTCAGCAGTCAAAAACAATGCATTGGTACATGCCACCTTGATGGGATTGCATTGGAATCCCGTGGCACGTCACTAACTCCACCATTTGGGGCAAGGCCGATTAAGCATTTCCCAAATTGTACATCTCCTCCCTCTGTTATAGAACACCACAACTAACAATATGAATCATGTGTCTACAAACTTATTTGTATACTTAGAAAAGCAAAATGGTGGACACTGTCCAAGTCTTCAAAACTTGTTCCAGTTCTACCATATCAACATTGCCATGCCAGCCCTTCTTTTTTCTTGGATCATTCTTTGATCCCCATATCTTTCAACACCACAGTTGAAATAAAGGAGACTTTTAAATTTCAACAACAGAATGCATCACTTCAATCAATTTAAGAATTTGAATTAATAACTTGGAGGTGAAAGATTAACTTCTAATGGCCTAAAATGCTGCATTGTGCCTTTATTCCTCATGTCACTATTTATTTGTAAGTCACATATCTGAAAGGCAGACTCCAAAAAGGTTGACTTGACTCTGATTTCCATGGTAAGCACTCCTTTTGAAAAAAAATGAAATTCCCCACATCTAGTAGGAGAAGAAAAATTATTAAATCAGAGAATAAATCACCAGGATTGAATCCAAAAAAAATTACAAAAAATCAGCCAAATGAGGAGCTGGTTTTTTGAAAAAATCAACAAAATTGACACCCCATTGGCCCAACTAATTAAAAAAAGAAGAGAAAAGACCCAAATCAATAAAATCAGAGATGAAAAAGGGAATGTAACAACAGACACCACAGAAATAAAAAGAATCATCAGAAATTACTACAAGGACTTGTATGCCAGCAAACAGGGAAACCTATCAGAAATGGATAGATTCCTGGACACATGCAACCTACCTAAATTGAACCAGGAAGACATCGAAAACCTAAACAGACCCATAACTGAGACAGAAAGTGAAACAGTAATAAAGGTCCTCCCAACAAAGAAAAGCCCAGGACCAGATGGATTCACTGCCGAATTCTACCAGACATTTAAAGAGGAACTAACTCCAATTCTTCTCAAACGATTCAGAACAATCAAAAAAGAGGGAATCCTCCCAAATTCTTTTCTATGAAGCCAGCATCACCTTAATTCCTAAGCCAGAAAAAGATGCAGCATTGAAAGAGAATTACAGACCAATATCCCTGATGAACATAGACACAAAAATCCCCAATAAAACTCTGGCCAATAGAATGCAACAACACATCAGAAAGATCATCCACCCAGACCAAGTGGGATTTATCCCTGGTATGCAGGGATGGTTCAATGTTCACAAATCAATCGATGTGATATACCACATTAACAGACTGCGGAAAAAAAAATATATGATTATCTCAAAAGATGCAGAGAAAGCATTTGATAAAATACAACACCATTTCATGATGAAAACTCTAAGCAAACTGGGTATGGAAGGAACATTCCTCAATACAATCAAAGCAATTTATGAAAAACCCACAGCCAGCATTCTTTTGAATGGGGAAAAGTTGGAAGCATTTCCACTGAGATCTGGTACCAGACAGGGATGCCCACTCTCACCACTGCTATTCAATGTAGTTCTGGACGTTTTAACCAGAGCTATTAGGCAAGAAAAAGAAATTAAAGGGATACAAATTGGGAAGGAAGAACTCAAACTATCCCTCTTTGCAGATGATATGATTTTTAATTTAGGGGATTCAAAGAACTCTACTAAGAGACTATTGGAACTCATAGAAGAGACTGTTCTTTATTCAGGGAGTGATTTTAGTTCATTTGTGAAAGATTAGTTGGTTTGATTTCTTTGGTTTTCAATCTATTCCATTAGTCCACATGTCTATTTTTGTACAAGTACAAAGCTGTTTTTAGTATAACTGCCCTATAGTATGTCTTGAGATCTGGTATTGGGATGCCTCTCATTTTGGTTACTCAAGATTGCTTTTACTATTAGAGTTCTGTTGTATTTCCATATGGATTTTAGGAACATTTCTTTCTGTATCTGAGAAGAATGACCGTGGTATCTTTATTGGGATCACATTGAATCTGTAAATTGTTTTGAGTGGTATGGACATTTTGATGATGTTATTTCTTCCAATTCATGAACCTGGAAGACTTTTTCATTTTTTTGGTGTGTTTTCTTCTATTTCTCTGCTTAATGTTTTGTAATTTTCATTGTACAAATCTTCCATATCATTGGTTAAATATATTCCATTTTATTTATTTTTTTATAGCTTTTTTGATTAGAACTGATCTTACAAGTTCTTTCTCAGCCATGGTACTGTTTGTGTATACAAATGCCATTGATTTTTTTTGTATTGATTTTATATCATGTAACTTTGTCAAACTATTTTATGAGATATATAGTCTCTTATTGGAGTATTTTGATTCTCCCATATATAAGATTATGTCATCTGCAAACAGGGATCATTTGATTCCTCCTTTTCAATTTATTTCCCTTGAATTCCACTTCATGTGGAATTTGACTAAATTGTCCTGATCTATGTTGAATAGTATGGTGAGAGTAGGCATTGTTATCTGGTTCCAGATCTTAATTGAAATGCTTCCAACTTTTCCCCATTCAATATGATGCTGGTTATAGACTTGTAATATATTGCCTTGATTGTGTTGAGATGTGTTTATTCTGTACACAATTTGCTTACTTTTTTAACATTTATTTATTCGAAAGTCACTGCTTTACAGAGAAAGAGGGGAGAGAGAATGAGAGCAAGAGCGAGAACAAGAGCTAGTGCAGGAGCGAGTGGGCAAGCAAGAGAGAGAGTGAGAATCTTTCATCTGCTTGTTCAGTCCCCAAATGGCCAAAATGGGTGGAACTGAGCCAACCCAAAGCCAGGAATCAGGAGCTTGTTTTGGGTCTCCTCCATGGGTGCAGGGCCCAGGTACTTGGGCCATCCTCTACTGCTTTCCCAGACACATTAGTAGGGAGCTGTACGGGAAGTTTAGCTCTCAGGATATGAACAAGCACCCATTTGGGATGTTGACATTGCACATGGTGGCTTAATCATTGTGCCGCAGCATCAGCCCCTTGCTTAAGGTTTTTATTAAAAAATGATGTTGCATTTTATCAAATGCTTTCTCTTCAATTATTGAAATAATAATGTTTTTAAAAAATATTTATTTCATTATGCTTTTAAAATTGTATATATGATATACATGCAATTTTCTACTTATATAAATTTAAAAAATTAAAAAATCATTAACAGCATTTTGAAGAAAGAAGTATGCATTTCTTATATGTATAAGTCAATGGACTGTTCTATTATTGACATGCATAATCCATGAAGCCCTCTGTGCCTACATTATTTGACTGATAATCATTTTGGCCCCCATGATTTCACCTTTCTAACACTAGAACAACATTTAAAGCTAGGCTTTAAAACACTTATGAATTGATTTTCTAGCTCTAAAAGTGGTTAGATACAATATGCAGTATGAACATTAATTCATGTCTAGCAGTACAATTGAAGCAATATGCTGAATGAAAGAGCTGTATTTGCAGCACAAAAAAAGTTTGAAGCCATTTGTTGGAGCAAAATATAGTAAAGAAAAGTATAGTCTGGAACTGCTGACTTCTCCACAAATCAGTCTGAGTGGTCAAGTCCCAGATTCTCCTATTGAAACTCCTCCCAGTGCACCAGATATCAAAGGCCATATTTTATTGCAAAAAGGAAACATAAATATTTGGAAAATACTTACATATAGCCTTTTCTGAATTAATTTCATTAATAAAAATAAATGTCAATTTATATATGAGGATGGAGTCACAATATTGACAGTATGATCAACCTCCTTAAGAGAACTATTATTCAAGGGCATGCCCCAAGTGACCTGAAGGACACATACTAGGCTCAGCTTTCAAAAACCATAATTGGATTAAGTTTCCATTCTTAACTTATGACTTTGGGGTTTAAATGTCCAAATGATTT
This sequence comes from Oryctolagus cuniculus, assembly GCF_051225735.1. Classification (NCBI taxonomy): domain Eukaryota; kingdom Metazoa; phylum Chordata; class Mammalia; order Lagomorpha; family Leporidae; genus Oryctolagus; species Oryctolagus cuniculus. Next base: position 194,484,204 of record NC_142867.1, read on the forward strand.
TGGGAGCCAAATTTTCTTTAACCATGCTTTCCCATGACAATACAAAATAAATTATAGAAAGTGTTTGACATAAATTTTAAGAAGGTCTTTGTAGCTTCTATTTGAGATGCTGATTTATTCTTATTGAAGATCAAATATATTCATTCTGGCTCACACCTTCAGATATGCAACTCAGTTTATCCGTGCTGTATAAAATAAGTGTTGAATCTCCATAAGTATGGCCATTATACATTCATGTTTTTTATAATACCAAGATTTATATGTGTATGTCAAAACTTGCAATTAAGTTTACAAATTGTTTAATACTTTATTTTAATTTGTTATACAAGTTTCATGTATTTCATAGGAACAGATTTAGGAACATAGTGACACTTTCTTCCCTAACTTCCCTCCTGCCCATGCTCCAATCCTTCTACCTCTTTATTCTCATATGCCCACTCGATTTTTACAAAGATCTATTTTCAGTTTACTTAATGATCATAATGGTTAACCCTACACTAAGTAAAAGTACAACAAATAGTATGAAGAAAACAAAATGCTGTTCCTCAATGAAATAGACAGGGCTTTAACTATCATTGAATCTCAAAATGTCTATTTGACACCAATATATCACACTTCAGATACTCCAATAGTTACTTAGGATCAGGGAAAACATGATACTGGTGTTTTGTGGACTGGCTTATTTCACTAAGTATAATTGATTCCAGTTACATTCATCTTGTTGCAAAAGACAGGATTTCATTTTTAATAACTAAGTAGTATTTATAGTATACATATATATACATATATATATATATATATATACCATCAATTCTCATGTTAATGCACTATTAATACAAAGAGATCAGATTCAATGTAGTTCATGGATACAATTCAAATATTAAAAAGATTAAACCTCCTTCCTTCCCTCTCCCTTGCTTTTTCACTTTCTTTATTTCTTTTTTTCTTTCTCATTTTGCAAAATTCATTTCATGTGTAGATAACATGAATGTACACATATGGACTATATTACTTCAAAACAGGGATATTAATATCATATCACATGGAATTCATGACAATGTGTGATTTTACCGAAAATCTCTAATGCTTTATGGGGTATTTTTTTAAAAAGTTTTATTTTATTTATTTGAAAGACAGACTTACAGAGAGAGGTAGAGACAAAGAGAGAGGTCTTCCATCCGCTGGTTCACTCTCCAGATGGCCACAATGGCTGGAGCTAGGCTGATCTGAAGCCAGGAGCCAGGAGCTTCTTCCGGGTCTCCCACATGGGGTGCAGGGGCCCAAGATCTTGGGCCATCTTCTACTGCTGTCCCAGGCCACAGCAGAGAGCTGGATCAGAAGAGGAGCAGCCGGGACTAGAACCAGCACCCATATGGTATGCCAGCACTGTAAGCAGTGGCTTTACCCGCTATGCCACAGTGCTGGTCCCTGTGCAGTAAGTTTTTAAGAATAAGTCCAAAGTTATTCTTTTAAAGTTGTGAAGAAAACATTTTTATGAAGGAAAATACTCTTTAAAATATAGTTTGAGAAGAGAAGCAAGAATTCTGTAAAAAAAAGAATTTAATGCAGTCTCAAAGGAGATTATGATAATTCTTAAGTCTTAGAGGGAAGAATATTAGTACATGCAAGTGAGATAAATGCAAATGAAAATTAGCATATTTTCAATTAGAGGACCACAGGGCTTTAGAAATTCAATAGCATGCTATCAGTTGATGTTTTTCTTCACTAACATGTTTTCTTTATTATCATCAAGATGCATGAAGAATTTTGTGTTTATATGTGCATGGTTTTAGTTAAAAAAGAAACAAAAAGGGTATGCACCCATCAAATCAAGAAAGGAGTGGCTGGCATCATGGCAATAGTGGATTAAGTCACTGCCTGTGATGCCGACATCCCTTATATGCACTTCCAGGTCATGTCCCCTCTGCTCCACTTTTCACCCAGCTCCTTGTTAATGTGCCAAAGAAAGCAGCCTCTACCTCCTTGAGCTTCTACCACCCATATTGAAAACCCACATGGAGTTCCTGGCTCCTGGTTTTGCCCTGGCCCAGCCCCAGCACAGCTGTTGTGGCCATTTGGGGAATGAATCAGTGGATGGAAGATCTCTTTCTCTCTCACCCTTTCTCTGATCTTTTAAAAAAGAAAATAGAATGAGATACCTCTCTAATTATCCATTTATTTATTTTATCTTATTTAAAATACATATATCTCCAATCTCATTTTAAAAAATGTATCTCAATATTCTTTATTTTTGAAAGCTGAAAAGGTAACTCATAAATATAATCATGATAATTAAAATTGTATTTCTATACCAAGTTATAATAAAAGAGCAATATAAAAAATTTACGGTTGGGAAATATGTGTATCCTAGATATCTAAGTGGCAGGGGATTCCAATTCAATCCCATCAAGGTGGCATGTACCAATGCCATCTTACTATTCCAAGTGATCAATTTCAGTTCACAATTGATCATAATGAAAGGACTAAGAGTCAAAGGGAGCACATAAACATGTCTAGTACCTGCTAACACTAACCAATAGAATAAATAAAGGGGAGAGTGATCCAACATGGAAAGTGAGATACTCAGCAGACTCATAGAATGGCAAATGTCCTAAATAGCACTCTGGCCTCAGAATCAGCCCTAAAGGCATTCGGATCTGGCTGAAAAGCCCATGAGAGTATTTCAGGCATGGAAAGCCAAGACACTCTGGCAAAAGATCTCTGTGAGTGGGATCCCAGTGGAAAGAACAGGTCTTCAAAGAAGGAGGTACCTTTCTCTGAAGGGAGGAGAGAACCTCCGCTTTGACTATGACCTTGTCTAAACAAGATAAGAGTCGGAGAACTCAAGGGGCTTCCATAGCCTTGGAAACTCATGACTGGTGCATAGGGAGATTACTGATGCCATAAGCAGGAGTGTCAATTTGTAAAGTCAACAACAGGAGTCACGGTGCACTTACTCCTCATGTAGGATCTCTGTCCTTATGTGCTGTACATTGAGGCTTAATGCTATAACGAGTGCTCAAACAGTATATTTCACTTTGTGTTTCTATGGGGGTGCAAACTGTTGAAATCTTTACTTAATGCATATTAAACTGATCCTCTGTAAAAAAAAAAAAAAAGAAGAAGAAGAAGAAGAAATTATCAACTCCCAACTTGACTCTCACTGGGATTAAACATGACAATAGGTCTGATCTGATTTCATCATCATTTAAAAAAAAATCATCTATTATTTTTCACTTTATGTTACTGTGTGGGAGCAAACTGTTGAAATCCTTACTTAAGGTATACTAAGCTGATCTTCTGTATATTAAGATAATCGAAAATGAATCTTGATGTGAATGGAAGGGGAGAGGGAGTGGGAAAGGGGAGGGTTGTGGGTGGGAGGGACGGTATGGGGGGGAAGCCATTGTAATCCATAAATCGTACTTTGGAAATTTATATTCATTAAATAAAAGTTAAAAAAAAAGAAAAAAAAGAAAATATGTGTTTTACTATAGATGAAGATCCCTGGTTTCACTTATTATTTTTCTGATGATAAGAGTAAAACTCACCCTATTTTTCTGTTCTACTTCAATGCAAACATGCATGATAACTTATGGAAAACAGTGTAAATAGGAAAAAATCAAATTCATAAATTATTACCAATAGCCACTGACATATGTGCACTTGTATATAAACATGCTCAAATGTGAATTTTCTTTCAATAAGGGAATTTAAAATTACCTTGAGATTACATTAGCAGAAAATTAAGTATTCCATGATTTTTATTCTAATTAAGCTCTCTTTATTTGTAATTGCTGCCCCAGTCTAAAAAGCTACAAGATGAATGAAGATTAATGAAAAAAGAGTTTTAGATTTAGCTAAGATTGCATTTAATTTTATTTCTCTGCAAAGTTCTCATTTTGGGGGAATATCTGTATCCTTTAGAAAGACAATCTAAGTAAACTTGGGCTGGTCTCAATTCTACTTTCAGCCTGCAATAAAACTGTCATAGGGATTTACCAAATAAAATAAAATAATGATCGGTAAAGAGTAGCAGGATCAACAGTTCAGTCAGACTAATAATGTAGAAGCATCTTTTCATCCTGAAGAAAAAAGCAATTTAATGATAATAATAAAAAGTTGCTCTGGCTATTATGTGTTGATTTTTGTGTTTTCCTTTTGTGCTATAAATTGCAGAATTCAGACTGTTAAATATTTGTAGATGCATCAGGGAACATAAACTTAAATATTCTTCCTTGGAGAGAAATCAATAGAGTTCCCTCTTTTTACTCAATATGTTTCTCATACAAAAAGTAGAACCAAATAATGTTCTTATCAAACATAGAGATGGTTCTTTCACACTCAGATGACTCAGCTAAACTGAAGGCAGGATTCTGTAATGTCATGTAATTGCAGCGTCATGGAACCTAGACCTTAATTCTCGGAGATAGAGTGTGTTGTCCCAAACATAGCAAGCTGTAATGCTGTGCCTTAAGGAAAGATCTTTCTTTCAAAGCCGGAGGCCAGCCTGTATAAATCCTTGATTGCTTCACCAGTGCAAGATTTGAAAATTGAAACCAAGCACCAGCCACTGCTTCTGTCTCTGAAACTTTTTTGCCTACAAATATTATTACGGGTCTGCAGTGTACGCCTTGGGGTCCTGTGTTCTGGTTGCTCCACAGTCACTTACTGCTAAGGATATCTTGCCTGTAAGGGTTTGTACATTCTGTGGGATTATACTTTGATTTCTTTCAAATAAGCTTACAGTTGCCTAATTTTGAACTAATCTTACTTTGTATTCAGCAGTTCTATTAAATTTACTTACTATTATATAAGTTATGTGTAAATCTGTCCGGATTTTCAAAATACCTAAAATATCATATATAATCTTGGCAGGTTATTTTTTCCCCCTGCAAGCTATAGGTATATTTTTTGTTTTCATTTTAATGCTTTTCACTCTCCTGGACTTTCAGCAGCAGGGGAACATAAATATTCATAATCCATTAATCTTTAAAAATTTGCTAATTCTGGTTTACTTATTGAGGAATGTGTGTTAAATTTTATGAAATAATTAATTGGGTTTTAAAAATGATTGCATTATTTTTCATTTCAATTTCTTTTTAGAAGGCAAGTTATAAATTGACATTCTAATGCTAAATCTCTTGCAATCCTTGAATAAACTCAAATAGTGATGGGTTTTTCTTTTTATACAAAATAGAATTCAATGTGATAATGATTTGTTTGGACATTTTTGTATCAAGATTAATGTAAGAGGATATGGATTTTATTTATTTGAATGTCTTATGATTTAAAAATGTCAAGATTTTACTGCCCATTAAGATTTGTTGGTAAATATTCACAGATTTAATATTTCTTAGAATTCACATGAGACGGATGAGGCTAGTTGGATCTGAAATATTCAGGATTGACATGTTTAGGAAAATAAATTGTTAACAAATATAGACACATCTCACCTTTTCATTTGTTGTTGGGTCATTTTTGCAATTTTGTTTGCATCATATTATAGGTGACATTATTAGGGAAATATTGCTCAGGATACCAGATTTTCAATAACATTATTCTATAATGATGGCCTTATTAATTCTTGGTCCTGAAAGTCTTTATTTTCTCTCCTCCTCTTTCTTCCTTTCTCTGATTAGGCTATCAACTTTGTTAGTTTTAAACTTTATAATTGTGACTGTGCTGTTTTCTGTATGCATTTTCATTTGTGTTGTTAATTTCCATCTTTTATTATTATTTCCTCTCTTCTGTTTCCCTATAGGTTTGCTGTCTGTGATTTCGTCTACCTTCTAAAGACAGAAATGTTAACACTAATTTAATTTTTTATTTTTAATAAATTCATCAGAAACTAATTTCCTTGAGAGATATTCCACTTTGTTTGGTGTTTTGCTCTTATATACTTCAAAATACTTTCTCATTTCTTTAGTTACGCCTCCTTTAAATTTTGGGTTATGTTTTCTGTTGTTATCTAGTGAAATTTTGTCTTTTTTGAGGAAAAATTTTTTAACATAAAGATAACAGATTTCATATATTTCATAGATAAAATTCTAAGAATTCTATTTTTTTAATTTTTATTTAATGAATATAAATTTCCAAAGTACAGCTTATGGATTACAATGGCTTCCCCCCCATAACGTCCCTCCCACCCGCAACCCTCCCCTTTCCCACTCCTCTCCCCTTCCACTCACATCAAGATTCATTTTCGATTATCTTTATATACAGAAGATCAGTTTAGCATACATTAAGTAAAGATTTCAACAGTTTGCTCCCACACAGAAACATAAAGTGAAAAATAATAGATGATTTTTTTTTAAATGATGAAATCAGATCAGACCTATTGTCATGTTTAATCCCAGTGAGAGTCAAGTTGGGAATTGATAATTTCTTCTTCTTTTTTTTTTTTTTTTTTTTTTTTTTTTACAGAAGATCAGTTTAGTATACATTAAGTAAAGATTTCAACAGTTTGCACCCCCACAGAAACACAAAGTGAAATATACTGTTTGAGTACTCGTTATAGCATTAAGTCTCAATGTACAGCACATTAAGGACAGAGATCCTACATGAGGAGTAAGTGCACAGTGACTCCTGTTGTTGACTTTACAAATTGACACTCCTGTTTATGGCATCAGTAATCTCCCTATGCACCAGTCATGAGTTTCCAAGGCTATGGAAGCCCCTTGAGTTCTCCGACTCTTATCTTGTTTAGACAAGGTCATAGTCAAAGCGGAGGTTCTCTCCTCCCTTCAGAGAAAGGTACCTCCTTCTTTGAAGACCTGTTCTTTCCACTGGGATCTCACTCACAGAGATCTTTCATTTAGGTGTTTTTTTTTTTTTTTTTTTTTTTCCCCAGAGTGTCTTGGCTTTCCATGCCTGAAATACTCTCATGGGCTTTTCAGCCAGATCCGCATGCCTTTAGGGCTGATTCTGAGGCCAGAGTGCTGTTTAGGACATCCGCCATTCTATGAGTCTGCTGAGTATCTCGCTTCCCATGTTGGATTATTTATTCTATCGGTTAGTATTAGCAGGTACTAGTCTTGTTTATGTGCTCCCTTTGATTCTTAGTCCTTTCATTATGATCAATTGTGAACTGAAATTGATCACTGGGACTAGTGAGATGGCATTGGTACATGCCACCTTGATGGGATTAAATTGGAGTCCCCTGGTATGTTTCTAACAAGGAGATAAACATCCCCCCCCCGCCTCTTTCCCTCAAGTCCACCTCCTTTCTACTTTTTTTTCACAGTAACATAATTCCAATTTACTGTATAATTACAGGTTTAATGTGTCACTGACCATAATGTTCAACAAGTAAAATGTAGAAAAACTATTGTTCCACAGTAATCTAGACAAGGGCTATAAAGTAATCAAATCAAGAGACATACTGGTCAAATCCCAAAGTAGTTGAAAAAACACTCTCATTTATATAAATTATTTGAAATTAAATGTGGTCGATTAGAGTAATCCCTTAGGACCAAAACCATGAAAAAGAGAGAAATTGGGGCCAGTACTGTGGTGTAGTAGACTAAGCCTCTGCTTGCTACGTCAGCATCCCATATGGCACTAGCCTCTGCTTTATCTCATATTAGCATAGTTAGATCAGTTTCCTTAGTGACTAAATAAGAGGTTATAATTTAATGAATTTTCCTTCTTTTAATTTAAAACTTGTCTTTTCACATTTAAAAATTTGACAAATATTGTAAATAAATATCAAAACTTCAGCTCAGGAAGAAAAAGATATCTGATGCACTGAGGGGCATCTACAGATCTTTACAGAAACATTCTTTCATAGTATCTATGCTGAAAAAAACACAGATATTTATCAGTAGAAGAATGTGCAAGTATTTTGGCTTATTCATACTATTTGAAGTGAAAATAAATGATAAACTACAATTTGATGTATACATTTACAATTAATTCCATATTATGTAAAATAAACCTTGTTTACATTTCTCTCTCTCTCTCTCTATATATATAGTATTCCATACAGTATATATATATATATATATATAAAATAGATAGTATATATACATACACTGAATATTATGGTATATTATATATATATATATTTCCAGGCAAGAATTCTACTACATATTAAAAAATTAATAAAATTCCTTAGAAGATGTAGAAATCGGAACACTACATCTCTAATGTATAAATAGCTGTTTTGTATATTAAGTATTTCATTTAACTAAGACTAAGTATAAAGGATATTTAACAAACTACTGAAGATTCTGTAATTACTATCTCTAGTTTTGTTTTTATATATTTGGGTGAAAATCTCATTTTCTTAACTATTCAAAAATAGAGATATTTTCTGAATAGTACTTGTCAACAAATGTGTCTGACCTTATTCCAGGAAATAAAGCTAATTTGGAAATTATATTTTTATCTGACAATCTATAGATTTTGCACCCATATAAATTATATTCCAAAAGTAAATACATTTCTAAGAATCAAATTATTATCTACTTATATATTTTGCTCTTTTTATTTTTATAGATTTATTTATATTCATTTATTTATATTGAAATCAGAGTTACAGAGTTAGAGAGAAAGGAAATGAGAGAGAGAAAGAGATTGAAGGAGAGAGAGAGAGAGAGAGAGAGCGATCTTCCATCCACTGATTCACTCCTTGGCTGGGCCAGGGCAAAGCCAGGAGCCAGTAGTTTCATCTGGATCTCACATATGGATGGCAGGGGCCCAAACACTTCTGCCGTCTTTCCTGGTCCATTAGCAGGGAGCTGTATCAGAAATGGAGCAGCTGGGACCAGAACGGGTGCCCAAAAGTGATGCCAGCATTACAGGCAGCAGCTCAATCCACTACTCCACAATGCTGGCCCTTATTTTGCTTTTTCTCAGAGCTTATTCACATCTACAGCAGACTACATGCACTTGGAACATGTTGCTGATCATCTTTATTGGAACAATTCTGACAAAACGAATGCAATTTTATGAGTAATATATGGATAGTGAAAAGATTGGATGCTGGCACTTCAGGCCAGGGCATTAGCCCACTGCAGCACAGCAGCGGCCCCCTCATATTAAGTAATTTTTAAAAGCATATATTTGCAATTACATTAAATACATTTATAAAACTACATGAAATCGAATCATTTTAAGTGAATAATTAATTATGTTTTCTATAACTACTTCTTAATGGAAATGAACTATTTCACTTAATATTTAAATATTTTTTCATGACATTTCTTGGCATGTTTACACATTGCTTTATCAGCAAAGTTTTATAATATGTTTCTTATTTCTCTCTCTCCTTCTCTCTCTCTCTCTCTCTCTCTCTCTCTCTCTCTGAGTGTTTGTGTCTTTGTTTGCTTTGCTTCTTTATCTAAATGCAGCTACAAAGGATAAGCCAGAATACTGATACATCGATAAAAAAAATTGGCTCTGCTAGATCCTGGATATAAGACATTCATGTTTAGCTGATGATTAATTGCCATTCATCATACTTTACAAATGATTTCTCATTAATTATATTAAAAATGTGTTAATTATTTCTAGAATGTAAAAGCTAAAAACAAAAATGCTTTATAAAGTGTAATAAAGTTCATTAGTAATATCTTTGTACTCTCAAATTTATTTACTTTTCTTATAAGTTATCAAAAGCAAACAAACATGACATCCTAACCTTTTCTATATTATACACCATAAATTCCCACCACCAATTCTTTAGCAGAATTCAACTTGAGCTACCCTAATTTTATAAATTTGCTCTTTATAATTTTTGAAAGGACCAGATATCACCTATATCTTTAGATAAGGATTATTCAACTCAGTATTTCAAGCAACAGTTTCTTTTAAAGATTAGACCCACCTAATACCTGAATGCCTGCAGAAGCACAAATCAGAACAGGGTGTCACTGCTGTATATGAAGAGAGGATGACAAATTAAAGCATTGTTCATCGACCAGGAAGAGGCACCAATAGTGAGGTAATTGTAACCCTAAAGCAAAAGAAAGATTTTTATTAGCAAAGGCCATAAATATCAGCTTAAAACCACAGGACAAAATCAATTCTGCTAGGTGGTACTTTTAGTGTATTAACATATCTCTCTGTTTCTGTCAATTCATCCTGTTTTATTCTCCTGAAATCTAGTTCTATTATAAAAGTCTCAAAACGACCTGTTGTATCATTTGATTCCCAGTAAATATTAGTACTAGTTTTGAAGAGTCCCTTGAAATACATATTTTTGTTATGAGTTAACATTGAGAACAAAGTATCTATATGTGAATACTGTACTATGTACATATTAGAGTAATAAAATACATCTATTTCTGCAACAACTGTGTAGTACATAGTATAATTAATGGATGAAAACATAGCAATGATTTTGATACAATAATAGCCTATCTGAAAAATTATCCTTCTGTAAAACTTTTCTTTCCATTTAAAAAATGTACTCTAGCTATCAAAACCAGTTTCAGCAATTTCATGTCATTTTAGATAATGGCCTATAATTATATCCATTCATCTTTTTCAGTACATCTAACGCTCTAAAGCTTCCAAAATATAAGATTCTATTATGAATAGTTTTTAGGAGGGTATATATGGCAGACCACATAGCCAAGTGATGGTTTGTTTTGTTTCAACCAGTTGCTAAAGTTATTAAGTTAGGTATTTGAGCATTAGCATATAGTTAGAAAATATGCACTCAAATCTGAATGTGTTCATTTTGGATAGCCCCATCCACAGGGTCATTTGATGTACTCTTGGCAAAAACTTTTTCATTTCCAAGGCCAGAACTGCATGGACCCACAATTTATAGACTTGGAACAATACTCTATTTCATTGATATCCATATGTACTTTCAGGGTGGTGCTGATGGAGCAGTCTCAAAGCTTTAATGCGAACACAGACCTTTGTCCTGAAAACCTAGAGTTCTATTCTCTTCGTGTAGATATTAAATTATCATAGTAAATGCACAGAATTCCGTTTGGGAGAAACCTGGAGAAATCAGTCCTGTTTACACATTCTGTGGGAATCTGGCTTCTTCAGTCAGTGGAGTCTAAAATCTGTCTCATGCAGGAAACTACATAAGGGCTCATGACACTTTAAATGGGGCACTGAGACTCAGACTCTATCATCTACCTTTGACTGTTCTGATAAAATATATTGAGCAATATCTCCAAATTTGGCTGTCTACTTGCTTTGTTTGCCCCAAGCTTGAATTCTTCTAGTAAGCACACACACAATTCTTGGGTTCCCTGATGCCACCATGACATGGTGTACAGTAGAAAATCTCATCCACCATGCTTTTGATTATTTAATATTTATTTTATTTATCAAAAGACAAAGTGACAGATAGGAAGCAAGAGACAGAAAGGCAAAAAGAATTTCTATCTGCTGGTTCTCTTCCCAAATGGCCACAGTGGCTAGGAAACTACATCCAGGCCTCCCACATGGGTGCAGGGGCCCAAAATTTTGGTCCATCTTCTGCTGCTTCCCCAGGAACATTAGAAGCAACCTGTATGAGAAGCTGAGCCACCAGAGGTTGAAACAGTACTCCACACGGGATGCCAGGATCACAGGCAGGAGGAGTAACCTGCTGTACAACCATGCCTGCCCCATGTTTCTGATCATTAAGCACCACTATGTGGACTCCATTCTTTTGAGAACTTATCATTTTAATTCCTACCTTCATGTCCTTTTTTTATTTCTTTTTAACTTTTATTGATCAAATATAAATTTTCAAAGTACAGCTTATGGATTGCAATGACTCCCCACCCATAACTTCCCTCCCGCCTGCAACCCTCCCAACTCCTGCTCCCTCTCCCATTCCATTCACATCAAGATTCATTTTCAATCATCTTTATATACAGAAGATCAATTTAGTATATATTAAGTAAAGATTTCAACAGTTTGCAACCACACAGAACATAAAATGTAAAATACTGTTTCAGTACTAGTTATAGCATTACTTCACATTGAACAACATATTAAGGACAGAGATCCTACATCAGGAGTAAGTGCACAGTGACTCCTGTTGTTGACTTAACAAATTGACACTCCTGTTTATGGCGTCAGCAATCACCCTAGGCTCTAGTCATGAGTTGCCAAGGCTATGGAAGTCTTTTGAGTTCGCCAACTTCGATCTTATTTAGATAAGGTCATAGTCAAAGCGGAGGTTCACTTGTTCACTTCTCCCTTCAGAGAAAGGTACCTCCTTCTTTGATGGCCCATTCTTTCTATTGGGATTTCATATGCAGAGATCTTTCATTGAGGGTTTTTTTTTTTTTTTTTGACAGATTGTCTTGGCTTTCCATGCTTGAAATACTCTCATGGGCCCTTCAATCAGATCTGAATGCCATAAGGGCTGATTCTGAGGCCAGAGTGCTGTTTAGGACATCTGCCATTCTATGAGTCTGCTGTGCTATTAGTGTCAGCTAAAACAACCTTCACAATGATGTTAGTGTGCTTTTCATCAGCATATTACTTAATATTATTTTGGTCAGTAATTTAGCTCCAGACAAATCCTGCCACAAATAGTTGAATGCTAGCCTCCTCACAATATGTAATACATTCCCTTTAACAAGTCTAAACCTTTCTGCTTTCTATCATTCTTATACCACCTTCCATAGTAATTCTAACATTTTCACTTCAGTAAATGTGACATAATTCTGTTTTTTTTTTTTTTTTTTTTTTTTTTTTAGGTTTCCAAGTGCCAAACTAAGAGCAATCAGCATTATCTAGTGAGTTCCTTGTCTTGTGGGGGTGTGTATTCCAGTGTTACAGGTGTGTATGCCCATGTTGATAAACCCTCCCTTATCTAAGATCACGTTCTACTCTCTGTTGATTCCTACCAGGAATTTTTTTGTCTAGGTCTTTTATTTATTTCAGGCTATATTTTCTTCACTTACCTGGTTGTTCCAGAAATTTCCTAGTTGGAATATCTTGTGACATAACTCTGGTTATGGAGCACATGTTTGGAATGGAGATGTGGGTAGAACCTGGGGTAGTCCATGTTGTCTTGTAAGACAGAGGCCTCTGCATCATCTAGGAGAGCTGAGGAATGTACAGTCCAAAGACCACATAAGGCCTGTGAAATCATTTGGTCTGACCCTACCAAGGCAATCAAGGTGTGACTCAAAATTCAATGAATGAAAGCATTTATATATATGAGTGTAATTCTGGATAAGTGAAAATTACAAGTCAATTAATATAGTTTATTAAAAAATTTATCGAATCAACAAACACATATATTAACATAGTCATGAAAACAACACAGATCAAAGAAAACTTTAAAATTTGTAACTATCCAAAGAGTTTTTAAAATCATGAAAGTTACATATATGGATCTTGTTAAAATTAGTAAAATAAGAGTGAGCATTTGTTCTAGCAGATAAAATGTGGATTAAGATGCCAACACCCCACATAAGAGTATATTTCTACTTCATTTTATGTGACATATCTTGATAGATCTATCTTGATAGAGACAAATCCTGTGTATGTATGCATTTGCTAGAAGGAGTATGGAAATATTGCAATACTGGAGATATGGATCAGTCATTAAAAATTATGTATTATTTATTGTCAAAAAGTAATTTGAATCAATTACATGTGTCATTCAGCTTTCAATTTTCTATGCTGTTTCATCTTCAGATATTATTTTTCATGTCTTAACCTTTTCATACCACATACAGATGAGATAAAATTAACTATTTTTACAAAGATACCAGGAATTTTTAACCCAGAAACAATCTTGAAATGACTTTATTGACTTTATACACTTTCACTGCAGTCTTATTTCAGAAATCAGTTCTGACAAAATTACTACAGCTTTTATAGTTAAGTTACCCTTTGCTGAATATGTGTATAACTAGTCCCAACACAACCAACATGTCAAAAACTTCGGGACTTCAGCAGTAAATGTACCATGCTCAAGGAAGTTAATGTTTAATTACCTAATTTGATTGGCTTTTTTGTAAATACTACAGGTAATGAACAAACTGAAACTAGGGTAATGGTATATTTATGAATAATTATTTCTGCTATCTATCGTCCCGTCTCTCAATAAAACATTCTAAATGTACCGAATTCCCCATATGCTTTTTTATTTATCTCCTTATGCCATCACAAATTACATTTGGTTTGAATCATCAGTTATGTATCTAAGTGTCTCAATATCTATCAATCTGTCTGGTCTAACTATATCTACGTATCATTTGCTTATTACCTACATATGTATCTATCCATCTCATTACTTTGGAGAGATGCCATTCCTCACAGTAAAGAAAAACTTTTCTAAAAATAGCTACTAATCATTTTTTTCTAGAGCATGATTATCTTTAGAAAACATATGAAAATGTCAATGTAATTTAGATGTGTGAGAAAGTAATTGTGACAGAGGTTAATTTAAATTTATGAGAATGTACTGACATAAAAAAATCTTTCAGAGAAGCCAGGGAAAATTTTAAAAAAACAAAATCTATTTCCTTTCCACATAATATAATTTATTTATATTATAAAATATTCTATCCAAATACTCATAAAAGCATATACAGATGTGATCTCATTTCTAAATGTGTATATAAAGAGAAACAAATTTCGAAAATAACATAATTCTCAATGGAATTCTATATGTCATAGTGAGTTTACTGATCTATTCAGTATTACAAAAATCCAACCAAGAATATTATATCCAGCAAAGGTATCATTTAGAAGGTAAGGAAAAATAAAGTATTTTTTAGATAAGCAAAAGCAGAAAATTTATCACTACCAGTCCAGCCTTATAAGAAATTCTGAAGGGAGTTCTACATTAGAAGAAAACATCATGAAACACATGTTGGGGCTGGCACTGTGGCGCAGTAGATTAATTCTCCACCTGTGGCACGGCATCCCATGTGGGCGCCAGTCCTAGTCCCAGTGGCTCCTCTTCTGATCCAGCTCTTTGCTGTGGCCTGGGAAAGCTGTAGAAGATGGTCCTAGTGCTTGACCCCCTGCACCTATGTGGGTGACTCTGAAAAAGCTCCTGGCTTCAGATCAGCTCAGCTCCAGCTGTTGCAGCCATTAGGGGAGTGAACCAGAGGACGAAAGACTTTTATCACTGTCTCTCCCTCTCCCTGTCAGTAAATCTACCTCTCAAATAAATATAACATCTTAGAAAAAACAGAAAACACATGGCACTACTAAATTCACTAGCACAGCAGGTACAACCAGGAGTTAATCAACAAAATAAGAAGTGTTATTTCCTATCTACCAATACCTACTTTGAATGTAAATGCATTAAACTCCTCAACCTAAAACTCCGGTAGGCTGAATGCATGAAAAATCAAGACCCTACTATATGCTGCCTACATGAAACTCACTTCACAATGAAGACACACATATACTAAAAGTGATGGGCTAGAAAACATATACAGAGAGTTGGGAACCAAAAACAAGCAGGAGTAAATATACTCATATCAGATAAACAGACTTTAAATTAAAAACTGTAAATTAAAGAAGAATATAATATATTTGTAAAATAATCAATTACAAAGAAGACATAATAGTCATATATATATATATATATATACATATATGAATCAGCAAACACACACACACACAAACACACATACACACTCACTCAACACAAGGCCACTCAGATATATACAGCAAATACTATCAGACATAATGAGATATATAGACTCTGATATAATTATTGTGAGAGATTTACTTTTTTTAACTTTTATTTAATGAATATAAATTTCCAAAGTACAGCTTATGGATTACAATGGCTTCCCCACCCCCCATAACTTCCCTCCCACCCGCAACCCTCCCCTTTCCCAATCCTTCCCCCCTTCCATTCACATCAAGATTCATTTCCAATTCTCTTTATATACAGAAGATCAGTTTAGCATATATTAAGTAAAGATTTCAACAGTTTGCACCCACATAGAAATACAAAGTATAAAGTACTGTTTGAGTACTAGTTATAGCAATAAATCACAATGTACAGCACACTAAGGACAGAGATCCTACATCAGGAGTAAGTGCACAGTGACTCCTGTTGTTGATTTAACAAATTGACACTCTTGTTTATGGCATCAGTAATCACCCTAGGCTCTTGTCATGAGCTGCCAAGGCTATGGAAGCCTTTTGAGTTCACCGACGCTGATCAAATTTAGACAAGGTCGTAGTCAAAGTGGAAGTTCTCTCCTCCCTTCAGAGAAAGGTACCTCCTTCTTTGATGACCTGTTCTTTTCACTGGGATCTCACTCACGGAGATCTGTCATTTAGGTTTTTTTGTTTGTTTGTTTTTTTGCCCAAGTGTTTTGGCTTTCCATGCCTTAAATACTCTCATGGGCTTTTCAGCCAGATCTGCGTGCCTGAACGGCTGATTCTGAGGCCAGAGTGCTGTTTAGGACATCTGCCATTCTATGTGTCTGCTGTGTAACCCATTTCCCATGTTGGATCGTTCTCTCCCTTTTTGATTCTATCAGCTAGTATTTGCAGACACTAGTCTTGTTTATGTGATCCCTTTGGCTCTTAGTTCTATCATTATGATCAATTGTGAACAGAAATTGATCACTGGAACTAGTGAGATGGCATTGGTACATACCACCTTGATGGGATTGAATTGGAATCCCCTGGTATGTTTCTAACTCTACCATTTGAGATAAGTCAGCTTGAGCATGTCCCGAATTGCACATCTCTTCCCTCTCTTATTCCCACTCTTGTATTTCACAGCAATCACTTTTCAGTTAAGTTTCAGCACTTAAGAAGAATTGTGTATTGATTACAATATTCAACCAAAAGTATTAAGTAGAACAAACAAAAAAAATAATAAGAGGGATAACGTATTAAGTTGTTCATCAACAGTCAGGGCAAGGGCTGATCAAGTCACCGTTTCTCATAGTGTTCATTTCACTTTAACAGGTTTCCTTTTTGGTGCTCAGTTAGTTGTCACCTATCAGGGAGAACATACTGTATTTGTCCCTTTGGGATTGGCTTATTTCACTCAGCATAATGCTTTCCAAATTCCTAACAGGGATCACTTTTCAGTTAAAATTTAAACAACTAAGAATAATTGTGTGTTAATTACAGAGTTCAACCAATAGTTTTAGAACAAAAAAATACTAAAATGGATAAAGTATTACATTGTACATCAACAGTCAGGACAAGAGCTGATCAAGTCACTGCTTCTCATAGTGTCAATTTCACTTCAACAGGTCCCCCTTTGGTGGTCAGTTAGTTGTCACTGATCAGGGAGAACATATGATATTTGTCCCTGTGGGACTGGCTTAATTCACTCAGCATAATGTTTTCCAAATTCCTCCATCTTGTTGCAAATGACCGGGTTTCATTGTTTTTGACTGCTGTATAGTATTCTATAGAGCACATGTCCCATAATTTCTTTATCCACTCTTCTGTTGATGGGCATTTGGGTTGGTTCCAGGTCTTAGCTATTGTGAATTGAGCTGCAATAAACATTAAGGTGCAGACAGCTTGTTTGTTTGCCAATTTAATTTCCTGTAGTTACTTTCCAAGGAGTGGGATGGCTGGGTTGTATGGTAGGGTTATATTCAGGTTTCTGAGGAATCTTCAGACTGAATTCCATAGTGGCTTAACCAGTTTGCATTCCCACCAACAGTAGGTTAGTGTCCCTTTTTCCCCACATCCTCTCCAGCATCTGTTGTTGGTAGATTTCTGAATGTGAGCCATTCTAACTGGGGTGAGGTGAAACCTCATTGTGGTTTTGATTTGCCTTTCCCTGATTGCTAGTGATCTTGAACATTTTTTCATGTGTCTGTTGGCCATTTGGATTTCCTTTTTTGGCACCTCATTGTCATCAAAGAATAGATCATCCCAACAGAAATCAAGAAAGATATACTGGCGTTCAACCGTACAATTGAATAATCGTATCTAGCAGGCATTTTCAGAACATTTCACACAACAGCCTCAAAATAAACATTCTTCTCATTAGCGCATGGAATCTTCTCTAGGATGCATAATACGTTAGGTCACAAATCAGGTCTCAGTATATTAAAATAAAATCATACCTTGTATCTTCTCAGGCTTCAAAAGAATAAATATGAAATCAACAAGAACAATAGAACATTTACAAATATAAAGGAATTAAACACATGCTACCAAATAGCCAGTAGGTCATTGAAGAAATGAAAAAGGAACTAAAAATGTTTTGAAATACATGATAATGGAAATACAACATGCCAAAACCTGTGGTATATAGCAAAATGGTATAAAAAGGGAAATCAATAGCATTAAGTGCTTACATTAGAAAAGGAAATATCAGGGCCAGTATTGTGGCAGAGTGAAAGGTCTCTGAAATGGAAATTATAAAACAATCATGAAACCAATAATCAAGGACACTGAAAAATGCAAAGTCATTCCTTGCTCATGGATTGGTACATAAATGTCTATACTACCTAAAGCAATCGACAGATTCATAGATATTATTTACAGATTTATAAAAAGCAATTCTAAAATTCATATGGAATCACCATAAGAGCAAGATTAAGCAAAGTAATTGAGAGAGGGAAAAAAATCAAGCTGGAGACATCACGATAACTGACTTCAAGGCACATGGCAAAACTAGGGTAATTAAAACAACATTGTACTGCTATAAAAAAACACAT
Organism: Oryctolagus cuniculus; assembly: GCF_051225735.1. Classification (NCBI taxonomy): domain Eukaryota; kingdom Metazoa; phylum Chordata; class Mammalia; order Lagomorpha; family Leporidae; genus Oryctolagus; species Oryctolagus cuniculus. The sequence goes on from NC_142867.1 coordinate 194,502,800, forward strand.
AGGTCAATGGAACAGAATAGAGAGATTAATCCGTACATGCACATCCAACTGATTTTTGACAAAAGTGACCAGACCATACATTGTAGGAAGGACTATCTCTTCATCCAATACTGCTGGCAAATTTGGATATATATAAGTAGAAGAATGGAGATTCTTACTTCTCATCAAAAAATCAACTCAACATGCATCAAACACTTAAATTTAAGATCTGAGACTATGAAGTTGCAGGAAGAAAATGTAAGAGAAACACTTCAAGAGATTGGTGTAAAAAAAGAGTTTTTGGCAAAGAATCCCAAAGCAAAATTAGACTAATTGGATTATATAAAACTCAGAAGCTTTTGCACAGCAAAATACACAGTCAATAGAGTGAATAAACATCCAATAGAATAGGAAAAGTATATCTATTAGTAAACTACAATAAGGTATCACCTCAACCTGTCAGTGGCTATTTTATAAATGACAAAGAGCAACAAATGCTGGACGGGACATGAAGAAATGAGAACTCTTTTTTTTTTTAAAGATTTATTTATTATTTGAATGTCAGAGTTACACAGAGAGAGAAGGAGAGGCAGAGAGAGAGAGGACTTCCATCCACTGGTTCAATCCCCAATTGGCCGCAATGGCTGGAACTGTGCTGATCTTAGTCAGGAGCCAGGAGCTTCCTCCAGGTGTCTCACATAGGTGCAGGGGTCCAAGTACTTGAGCCATCTTCTACTGCTTTTCCAGGCCATAGCAGAGAGCTGGATCGGAAGTGGAGCAGCCAAGACTCAAACTGGCGCCCACACGGGATGCTGGCATTGCAGGCAGCAGCTTTGAAGCTGCTACACCATAGGGCTGGCCCTGAAATGGGAACTCTTATACACTGTTTGTGGAAAGGCAAATTATTGCAGTCACTGCAGAAAATGGTATGGAGATTTCTTTAAAAAACTAGAAATAAATGTACCATATGATCCAGCAGTCTCACTACTCTGTATATACTCAAAAGGCAAGAACACATTTTAGCAGAGATACCTAAACCACCAAATTTATAATAACATTGTTCGCAGTAGGCAAAATATGGAATCAGCCAAGGTGTCAGTCTTCAGACGAATGTATAAGGAGAATGTGTTACACACACACACACACACATACACACGGAATATTACTCAGCTATAAGAAAGAATGAGATTCTATAATTTGCATCAAAATGATCACCACGGGAGGACATCATGTCGAGTAAAGTAAGCTGGACACATAAAGGCAAATACCAGATATTCTCACTTCTATGTAGAAGCTAAAAACAAAATGAAATGACTGTGTGTATCAACTTAACTGCAGTATAGTGCTTTGTAACTTTTGTTATTAATATTTGTCAAATTGTTACACTATATACTACTATAGAATTAATGATCTGTGAGTGTCTATGAGTGAAGTTGAACATCTTTTCATTTTGTTATTGTTTAAAGACCTTACCTTTATTCTTGCTGATTTTTTATTGTTTTATTTTTGAACACTTTATTGAGTGGAATATTAAGCCTTTGATTATAATGTAAACTAAAATATATATCTCAAAAATAATAAATAAGACATTTAAAGCTCATTGGAGCCCTTATTTCTGAATCATCATACTTCATGAAATGTATAGACCACACAAATTCCTTGGATGTTATCCCCATCAACAATGTTTGCTGTCTAGTGCCATGGCTCACTTGGCTAATCCTCTGTCTGCGGCGCCGGTACCCTGGGTTTTAGTCCCGGTTGGGGCACTGGATTCTGTTCCGGTTGCCCCTCTTCCAGTCCAGCTCTCTGCTGTGGCCCGGGAAGGCAGTGGAGGATGGCCCAAGTGCTTGGGCTCTGCAACTGCATGGGAGACCAGGAGGAAGCACCTGGCTCCTGGCTTTGGATCGGCGCAGCACACCGGCCGCAGCATGCTGGCCATAGTGGCCATTTAGGGGGTCAGCCAATGGAAGGAAGACCTTTCTCTCTGTCTCTTTCTCTCTAACTCTCTAACTCTGCCTGTCAAAAAATAAAATAAAATAAAAACAATGTTTTCCACCTGGGTATCTAGTTAGATGTATTATATCACTGTTCCCATTGACGTAGCCTAGCATCAAAATAAAGATTTTATTGCAAAAGGTAGTCTTCTGAAGTAGTAAAACTATGGGTTTCTTATGACAATTGAAGTTTTTTCACTATAATTTTTGCTGAATTTAAGCAATTCTGATTTCTGAGATTAATGAGATAGAATATACTTCTCTTCTGTAGTACATTTTGACACTTGAATATCTAAGAGGATCACTCAAACATGTTATGAAAAAATTCTAGTAGGAGCTAATAGCAATGCTTTTTTATGGAGGATTCAATAGGGAATGGGGGAGGAACTCTGAGCTAACCATTACAAGATGGAAGCATTAGTATGTCCATCATTCCATCCCTGCCCTTTCTATTCTCTCGACCTCAGCTCTAATTTTCACTTTGCAAGCCTTTTCTTCCTTACATAGCTTTTACTAATCAAATTACTGCAGTCAGTATTTGTGCACGGATGATTCGATACTTCTAGAGGTCCCATTTTCCATAAGTATATGATATGATCACCCAAGAAGCCTCGTGGTAACATTTCCCATGGTATCGTAACAAATTATGGCAAAGTGGTGAATTAAGCAACATTCAAAAAAGAACATTTAAACAACATTTAAAAAAATTCTAGAAAGGAAATGTCAAAAACCAGTTTCAAGGGGCCAAAACCAAAGAATTGACAGGGCCAAGATACTTTTGTGGTCCCCAGCATAAACTCAGTATCCTCATGTTTTTCAGCCTGCAGTCTTTCATCCATAGCTCCTTTTTCAACTCAAAAGCTAGAAAGAGTTGTCATAGCACCTCTCCATTCTGTGTGTGTTTAAATCCCCCTCTTTTTCTTTCTTTCTTTTTTTTTTCTTTTTCTTTTCTTTTTTTTTTTGAAGGCAGATTTAGACAATGAGAGAGAGAGAGAGAAAGGTCTTCCTTTTCCGTTGCTTCACCCTCCAAATGGCCGCTATGGCGGGCGCGCTGCATTGATCTGAAACCAGGAGCCTGGTGCTTCCTCTTGGTCTCCCATGCAGTTACAGCACCCAAGCACTTGGGCAATCCTCCACTGCCTTCCCGGGCCACAGCAGAGAGCTGGCCTGGAAGAGGGGCAACCGGGACAGAATCCAGAGCCCCAACCAGGACTAGAACCCAGGATGCCGGCACCGTAGGCGGAGGATTAGCCAAGTGAGTCGCGGCGCCAGCCTAAATCTTTCTCTTTTGCAAGATCTTTGAGATTGAATCTATGTCCTGGATTTTGAGATATAAAAAATCCTTAACTTAGTCGTATTTGCAAAGTCAAACTTGCCATCTAGGGCAACATTTGCAGATTCCAAGTATTAGTGTCTGGATATCTTTGGAGTTAACACAGTTCTTACCTTTTACTATTATCACAGTTGCCATCAAAGCATTAAATAACCAATTACCAAACACTTTCAGAGCATCACAGAAAAGTATCCAAGTGGCATTAAATGAGAACTTAGAGAAGTAAAAATAAATAAAATAAAAACTAATCAAATAATAATATTGCACACAACCAGAAATAAATCAATTAATATTGATGCTAAAGAAATGTGTTTTATATTTGATGAAAGGAAAAAAATCTTTAAAAATGGAAATATTATTTTAATTACCCAAAACCAAGATGTTTAATAATATTTTCAAAGAACATTAAACACTTGAAAGATATTTCTAGCATGCCAGTGGAACAATATGTGGTGATAATGAACAAGCATTTGACTTTTTATATGCATTATATACAAAGTAAAATTGACCATGGTCCAGAAATAACTGCAGAGAAAAATAGAAATTCATATGTAGAGTTCTGTAGGAACTGCGAAAGGAATTCAGTTAAAACAACAGATGATGATGTTAGCACAAGGCTTATTTAAAAGAAATTATCTGGAGACTTATTCAAAAATAGAATGATAAAATCAGGTTACATATACTTAAGTAGACTTCAAATTTTCAAATAACATTGAATCGAATCCCCCAGGTTTTCTCATAACTACAGTAATATTTTTCTCTATTTTTAAATTAAATTTTATTTACTTAAAATTTTAAATTAGTTTTAACATATTCAACATATATCAGGTAAATTTCGAAGAATATAATGATTTTACCTTCCTCCTTCCATCCTCTCTCTCTTTTTTTGTTTTTGAGATAACATATTGTAAATTTACATTACAATATCTTTCCATGTCACAGTGAAGTTATGTGCTGATATTTTTGGAAGATTAACAGAAGATTATGGCTGAGCATAGCTTAGCAAATATAATATCAAAACATTTATATTATTATGGATTTTTTATTTAATTCCAATTTGTATATAAATACTTAAATAAATTATTTTTAAAAGGATTTATTATTTATTTTGGAAGTCAAAGTTACTGAGAGAGAGACACACACACATAGGTGATTTTCCATCTGCTGATTTACTCCCCAGATTTCTGCAATAGTAGTGCTGGGCCAGTTTGAAACCAGTAGCCAGGAGCTTCATATGGGTCTCTCACGAGGGCAGCAGAGGCCTAAACACTTGTGCCACCCTCTGCTCCTTTTCCCAGACCTACATCCCATATGGGTAGCAGTTTGTGTTCTGGCTACTCTACTACCGTTCCAACTACCTGCAACTGGTAGCTTTACTGGTTACACTACAAAGCTGGCCCCAAACAATTTCTTAATGAATAGTCTCTTTCCCAAATTAGACTGAAATAAGATGAATTCCACATGTTAACGATAAAGCAAACCTACAAACTGAACTCTATAGGTGTTTGCCTATGTGTGCAGATTCAAATGCACATTGTCTGTGACCCACATTTTCCCTTTATTTCATGAATATCATTTGAGAGAAGAGGAAACATGTCTAATTCAGTTTCTAAGACTTAATCAAAACGTATCTCTTACTTATTTTCTTTTTTATTTAAATGCTGCAGATTTTCATTTAAATACACTTAGAAAATCTGGCATTGTGGGTTAAGCCCTTGCCTGAGATGCTGGAATCCCATATGAGTGCTATTTCAAGTCCTGGCTCCTCCACTTCTGATCCAGAACCTGCTAATGCTCCTGGGAAAGCAGCAGACAACGGTTTGAGTTCTCAGGCTCTACACCCACATGGGAGGCCTGGATGAAGCTACTGGCTCCTGGCTTCTGCCTGGTCCATCCTATGCTATTATTGCCATTTGGGAAGAGAACCATCAAATATATTCTCTCCCTCCCTCTCTCTCTCTCTCGCTCTTGCTCTCACTCTCTGTTTTAAAAGAAATAAATCTTTTTCTTAAAAACAAGAAAATTATTGAGATTATTCTGGGTGTGTGTGTGTGTGTGTGTGTGTTTTATAATTTCACCTGCTATGTAATTCTGTCCATCCCGACTTCATATTGTAGCTGCCAAATCCGTTACCTTGCCTAATTTCATTTAAGAACTCTACTAATGTCTGGATTGGTGTAGGTGTCTACTCATTCCTATAGATTATTTTTTATTTTATTGATTTATTTTTTATTTATTTGACAGGTAGAGTTTGTAGACAGTGAGAGACAGAGAGAAAGGTCTTCCTTCCGTTGGTTAACTCTCCAAATGGCTGCTATGACCGGCGCTGCGTCGATCCAAAGCCAGGAGCCAGGTGCTTCTTCCTGGTCCCCGACACGGGTGCAGGGGTCCAAGCATTTGGGCCATCCTCCACTGCCCTCCTGGGCCACGGCAGAGAGCTGGAGTGGAAGAGGATCAACCAGGACTAGAACCCGGTGCCCATATGGGATGCCTGCACTGCAGGCAGAGGATTAACCAAGTGAGCTGAGCCATGGTGCCGGCCCCTCATTCCTGTAAATAACATTTTATTTTATCCTTAGATAATGTCAATTGCTAGTTTTATATAGCTGTTAAGTTTATACTATGCAAGTCGTTGACAGTTTGGACACCAACATTTCACTTATCTATTTAGTCCCCTTAAATATAGGAAGGACTTTGTCTATGTTTCTTGGGATCTAAGTATAACAATTTACATTTGGTCATTAATTGAGTCTTAGAGTATTTAACTTATATATACTGGGTGCATATTGTCATCTATGTGATGTATCAGTAAGTTCTGTTTCTTACTTCCAGACAAATAATTAAAGCATAACTGATGGGTACTCAAATTCCAGGACTGCAATCCCAAACCTGCTCATGGTTAATAGCTGGAATGCAATCTGCTTATGTAGCTGATTAACTCTACTTACAAATGAGCTCTTATAATCCATTACTCTACTCTAAAACAAAGCAGGAAGGCATGTCCTGCATTAGAGTGGAGCAGTGGATTTTAAGAGCTCACTTGTAAATGCTGGTAATGTCAGACATGAAGCCATCAATTCAACGACTATAAATTATTTAGTAGTCTACACTGTCACATCAATATCAATACAAAGCAGCATAATACTCATGGATACTAATGATACATATTCTTTGTTAAATCTTAGGAGATGCCCCACAATTATACCATAGCTGAGCAAGTTAGATACAGTATCAGATGCTATTAAGCATCTCACGTTTCTGACTTTTCTTGAGCAAAATGTTATGATTTCATCATCTCTACCACAATGGCCTTTATAGGCCTTAATGAAAAATAAATTTCTAGAAACACTGCACCAAGAAAGCATGGTAAGCAAAGTAACCACTTTCTACAATTTTATAGATCATTATTCTTTCAGTGTAAAAATATTTTGATAATCCAGTGGGGGAATCACCTCAGATCTAAATGAAGACGATAGAGTGCCAAACCAATCACTTCATCAAGAGTCTTCATAAGGGTGGACAATGTTTTAGCACATTCAAAATAAAAGCTCAATTCCCCAAGATTTTTTTTTTTTACTTTGAAGTGATCTGTAGTTGAATTCAGTCATTTTTTTGTTCTTATGCATGAGTATATATAGAGAGAAAAAGAGAGGGGAGAGTGTATATATATGTATGTGTATATATGTGTGTGTGTTTGTGTATGTGTAGAGAGAGGGTGATTTATTTTAACTATTAACTCACTGGATTGTGGGAGCTTCGGGAAAGGCCTGAAGGCTGGAAATAGAATGAACAGTTGATGTTGCCACTGAGCTCCAAAGGCAATCTGAAGATAGTATCTCTTCCTTCTTGGAGTTCTCATTTTTTCTCTTAAAACCTTTATTTGATTGGATGAGAGCCACACACATTATGGGGAGTAATTTGCTTTAATTAAGGTCTACTGATTTAAATGTTAGTTATATTACTAAAAGGTGTCTTCACCAAGACATCCAGACTGATATTTGGTGAAAAATCCCAGGGCCAACATGATCTAGTCCAATTAATGATCATAAATTCTTATTCTGTTATTTATGTTTCCCTATAGTACAAAAATGATATTTTATTTATGCTTTTTCTCTAACAATACCATTGTACCTGGGAAATAAAAAGCTTGTGAAAATTGACATGTAAATATATTGCCAAAAAACATTAATCTCATATTCCATTTTTGAGAACTTTGTTGTTTGCTAAAACATTTATAAACCAAAATTAATACTCAAAAGAATTTCTCAGTTTTTCATAAATGTGTAAAAATGGCAAGACAATAAACATCAATCTTACACACACATTCCCAGCTGGGGTCAACTAAAGCAATAATCTACCTTCTTATTTCAATATTAATCCTTTTCAAAGTCTATTTAGTGCCAATATCCTTGCAATTTTATACTTTTGATTTATTTGTGGTGTACCTTCTGAAGAAATGCATGTGTTAGAAGCACTTTGACCAGGCATGAATTATAGTACTGCAAACCATTCAGTTCAGCATTAAGGAATAAAAATATATATTTGATACTCATGTTATATATATATATATATATATATATATATATATTCAATATTGTGTCTTTAAACAGAAGCCCACATAAATGAGGCTATGCTTTGATTAGCTGATGAAAATGTTATACACAAAGATTTACAGGAATCTAAGCCTGTATTTTCCCTAGTAGCAATACTTTGGTATTTACCAAACAGGTGTTTATGGTTATTGTACTATAACTATAATTAAAAATGAGACTAGAGCATTAGAGTTATTTTAAAAACTAATTGCATTCTTCACAGACCACCATGGAATGAAGCTGGAAATTAGCAACTCAAGAATCCCTAGAGCATATGCAAATGCATGGAGAATGAACAACATGCTCCTGAATGAACACTGGGTCATAGAAGATATCAAAAGAGAAATCAAAACCTTGCTGAAAGCAAATGAGTATAACAACACAACATATCAAAACTTATGGGAAACAGCAAAAGCAGTGTTAAGAGGAAAGTTTATAGCAATAGCTGCCTACATCATGAAATTGGAAAGACACCAAATAAATGAGCTATCAATGCATCTCAAGGATCTAGAAAACTGCACCAAACCAGATCCAAAACTAGTAGGAGAATAGAAATAATTAAAATTAGAGAAGAAATCAACAGAATTGAATAAAAAATTACAAAATATCAGCAAAATGAAGAACTGGGTCTTTGAAAAAATAAACAAAATTAACACAGCATTGTCCCAAATAACTAAAAAAGAAAAGACCCAAATCAATAAAATCAGAGATGAAAAAGGGAATGTAACAACAGACATCACAGAAATAAAAAGAGTCATCAGAAATTACTACAAGGACTTGTATGCCAGCAAACAGGGAAATCTATCAGAAATGGATAGATTCCTGGACACACACAACCTACATAAATTGAACCATGATGACATAGAAAACCTAAACAGTCCCATAACTGAGTCAGAAATTGAATCAGTAAAAAAGGCCCTTCCAACAAAGATAAGCCCAGGACCGGATTGGTTCACTGCTGAATTCTACCAGACATTTAAAGAAGAACTACCTCCAATTCTTCTCAAACTATTCAGAACAATCAAAAAAGAGGAAATCCTCCCAAATTCTTTCTATGAAGCCAGCATCACCTGAATCCATGAGCCAGAGAAAGATGCAGCATTGAAAGAAAATTACAGACAAATTTCCCTGATGAACGTAGATGCAAAAATCCTCAATAAAATTCTGGCCAATAGACTGTAACAACACATCAGAAAGCTCATTCCCCCAGACCAAGTGGGATTTATTCCTGCTATGAAGGGATGGTTCAATGTTCACAAACCAATCGATGTGATATACCACATTAACAAAGTGCAGAAGAAAAACCATATGATTATCTCAAAAGATACAGAGAAAGCATTTGATAAAATACAACACCCTTTCATGATAAACTATAAGCAAATTGTGCATAGAAAGAACATTCCTCAATAAAAACAAAGCAATTTAAGAAAAACCCACGGCCAGCATTCTTTTCAATGGGGAAAAGTTGGAAACATTTCTGCTGAGATCAGGTACCAGACAGGGATGCCCACTCTCACCACTGCTATTCAGTATAGTACTGGAAGTTTTAGTTGGAGCCATTAGGCAAGAAAAAGAAATTGAAGGGATACAAATTGGGAAGAAAGAAGTCAAACTATCCCTCTTTGCAGATGATATGATTCTTTATTTAGGGGATCCAAATCACTCTACTAAATGACTATTGGAACTCATAGAAGAGTTTGGCAAAGTAGCAGGATATAAAATCAATGCACAAAAGTCAACAGCCCTTGTATACATAGGCAATGCCATGGCTGACAAAGGACTTCTCAGATCAATCCCATTCACAATAGCTACAAAAACAACCAAATGCCCTGTAATAAAATTAACTAAGGATGTCTAAGATCTCTACAGTGAGAAATAGAAGATACCAAAAAATGGAAAAATCTTCCATGCTCATGGATTGGAAGAATCCATATCATCAAAATGTCCATTCTCCCAAAAGCAATTTATAGATTCAATGTGATACCAATCAAAATACCAAAGACATTCTTCTCAGATCTGGAAAAAATGATGCTGAAATTCATATGGAGACAAGGAGACCCCGATTAGCTAAAGCAATCATATACAACAAAAACAAAGCCAGAGGCATCACAATACCAGATATCAGGACATACTATAGGACAGTTATAATCAAAACAACATAGTACTGGTACAGAAACAGATGGACAGACCAATGGAACAGAATAGAAACAAAAGAATTCAATAAAAACTTCTACAGCCAACTTATTATTGAACAAGGATCTAAAACCAATTCCTTTAGCAAGGACAGTCTATAAAACAAATGGTGCTCGGAAAGCTGAATTTCCACATGCAGAAGAATGAAGCAAGGCCTTTACCTTACACCTTACACAAAAATCCACTCAACATGGATTAAAAACCTAAATCTACGACCCGATACCATCAAAGTATTAGAGAACATCAGAGAACCCCTGCAAGATATAGGTAATGGCAAAGACTTCTTGGAAAAGACCCCAGAAGCACAGGCAGTCAAAGCCAAAATTAACAATCTGGATTACATCAAATTGATAAGTTTAAGAACTGAAAACAAATAGTCAGGAAAGTGAAGAGGCAACCAACAGAATGAGACAAATATTTGCAAACTATGCAACCAATAAAGGATTAATAACTAGAATCTACAAAGAGATCAAGAAGCTCCACAACATCAAAACAAACAACACACTTAAGAGATGGGACAAGGACCTCAACAGATATCTTTCAAAAGAGGAAATCCAAATGGCCAACAGACACATGAAAATATTTTCAAGATAACTAGCCATCAGGGAAATGAAAATCAAATCCACAATGCAGTTTCAACTCACCCTGGTTAGGATGGCTTACATACAGAAATGTACCAACAACAGATGCTGGAGAGGATGTGGGGGAAAAAGGGACACTAACCCACTGTTTTTGGGAATGCAAACTGGAAAAACCACTATGGAAGTCAGTCTGGAGATTCCTCAGAAACCTGAACATAATCCTACCATACAACCCAGCCATCCCACTCCTTGGAAAGTAACCAAAGGAAATTAAATTGGCAAATAAAAGAGCTTTCTGCACCTCAATGCTTAGTGTAGCTCAATTCACAATAGCTAAGACCTGGAATCAACCTAAATGCCCATTAACAGAAGACTGGATAATGAAATTATGAGATATGTACTCTATTGAATACTCTACAGCAGTAAAAAAAAATGAAATCCGGTCATTTACAACAAAAGGGAGGAACCTTGAAAACATCATGCTGAGTGAAATAAGCCAGTCTCAGAGGAACAAATATATGTTCAGCCTGATTGGTGACAACTAACCGAGCACCAAAATAGAAATCTGTTGAAGTGAAATGGACCCTAAGAGAAACAATGACTTGATCAGCCCTTGTCCTGACTGTCAAGCAACAACGTACTATTTTATTCCTCTTAGTATTTTTTTTGTTCTACCTAATACTATTGGTTGAACTCTATAATTAACACACAATTATTTTGGGGCATTTAAATTTAACTGAAAAGTGATCCTTTCTAAATATCAGATTTGGAATAAGAGAGGCAGGAGTTGCACAATCTGGCACATGCTCAACTGGACTTGCCCCATCAAGGTGGCAAGTACCAATGCAATATCACTAGTCAAAGTGATCAGTTTCAGTTCATAATTGATCATAACGATAGGATTAAATGTTAAAGGGATCACATAAACAAGACTAGTGTCTGCTAATACTAACTGATAGAAGAAAAAGGAGAGAACGATCCAACATGGTAAGCAGGATACACAGCAGACTCATAGAAGGGCAGATGTCCTAAACAGCACTCTGGCCTCAGAATTAGCCCTTAAGGCATTCAGATTTGGCTGAAAAGCCCATAAAAGTATTTCAAGCATGGAAAGCCAAGATACTCTGGAAAAAAAAAATAAAACCTAAATGAAAGATCTCTGTGAGTGAGATCCCAGTGGAAAGAACGGGCCATCAAAGAAGGAGGTACCTTTCTCTGAAGGGGGAAGAGAACTTCCATTTTGACTATGATCTTGTCTAAATAAGATCAGAGTTGGCGAACTCAAGAGGCTTCCATAGCCTTGGCAGCTCATGACAAGAGCTTTGGGTGATTACTGACATCATAAATAAGAGTGTCAATTTTTAAATCAACAATGGGAGTCACTGTGTACTTACGCCCCATGTAGGATCTCTGTCCTTAATGTGCTGTACTATGTGAATTAATGGTGTAACTAGTACTCAAAGAGAACTTTATACCTTGTGTTTCTTCGTGGGTGCAAACTGTTGAAATCTTTACTTAGTATATACTAAATTGATCTTCTGTATATAAAGATAATTGAAAATGAATCTTGATGAAGAATAGGATATGAGAGGGAGTGGGAGATGGGATGGTTGCGGGTTGGAGTGTGGTTTTGGGGGTGAAAAATCTGCTATTATCCAGATGTTGTATTTTGGAAATTTATATTTATTTTATAAAAGAACAAAATTATGCTTTCTTCTGTCCCTCCTTCTTACTTCTTTTTCTTTTCTTTTAATATTTTGTCATAGCATACTTTGAATTTACTTCATAGTCACAGTCTCAATGCTTCTCTAAACAGAGAGCTCTACAAGTAACAGGGAAATAGGCCACTGTTTCATAGTGTATTGACAAGATACATTGACAAGATAACAATCAAATCACAAAATGTCAGATTAGCTCAATATACGTTGAGGGTATTTTTGATTTTGTACTCTACAATCAATCAATCAGAGAAACCATGCTATTTTTCTTTTTGGTTCTGGCTTATTTCACAAAGGGTAATGGTTCCCACTTGTACCCATTTTGCTGCAAAAGATAGGATTTCATTTTTTGTATGGTTGAATAGTATCGTATCATATATATGTATAACATTGTCTTTATCCAGTCACCTGCTGATGGATATGGCAGTTGATTTCATATCTTAGCTATTGTGAATTGAGTGCTCTCAACATGGGAGTATAGATAACTCTCATATGCTGAATTAATTTCCTGCTGGTAAACTCCCAGGAATAGGATGGCTGGACATACGGTACATCAGTTTTCAGATTTCATGGAAACCACAAGACCAAACTAGGAAGGAAGAAACCAGAACAATAAAAATCCTAAACTGATAATTGAATCAGAAAATAAACAATATTGATAACAGATTATATAACAGATTATATTACTTCAAACCAACTTAGAAATAGTAAGTCAATTTTTACCTCACTTCATAAATTCATGTGAAGGAATGGATACTTACAGAATAATGTAAAGTGACAAATAGGAAAGAAATGATGAAATTAGAAAATGTTCATTTCACAGCCTTATTATAAAGCAAGATTTAGACAAGAAAAATGAGCGAATGAAAAAGTAGTAAAAGAAAATTTGATAAAGAAAAATATATGAATTTGTTTTCAAAATATAGCCCCACAAAGTACTGATTAATTTAAAAGCAAAACTAGTAACTTTTATAGAAATACTGACAATTCCTCAACCAAATGAGAAAGTTAATATTATCTATAATAAATTGTACACTCCTTATACACTGAGAAGATATGAAATGTCTTCCATAACACTCTTGAAGGCTGCATCTTCTCAATCTTACTAGGAAATATCAGGTAACCCCAAAATTTACAAATATTCTGCAATCACATTGTATATTCTCCAAAAAATTAAACATCATGAAATATTTATATAGACTAAGAAGCTGTTCCATATTAGAGATACTGAATATCCCACACTTTTAGGAAAAAGAAACAATTTCTACCATTTGATATGAGAAGCAGCATGTATTTGGAGCAAGGCAAGAAAATGTTTAGGGAAGTGTTAGGAGAAAATTATCAAAAACAATTTAATTGAGGCTCACATTGTGCTATAGTGTCTTAAGCCACTGCTTGGTATGCCAGCATGTCATATTAGTGCCTGGTTCAATTCCTGGCTACTCTGTGCTTCTGATCCAGCTTCCTGTTAATATGTCTGGAAGACAGTAGATGATGACCCAGTTACTTGAGTTCCTGCCACCCATGTGGGAGACCCAGATGGAATGTTTGTCTCCTGGCTTCAGCTAGACCTAGCTCTGGTTGTTGGCGGTGTTTGGCCAGTGAACCAGTGGGTGGATGACATCTCTCTCGCTCTCTTTTTCTCTCTCTCTTTCTCTCTCTCTTTCCCTCTCTTTCTCCTCCTCAAAATAAAATAAATTTTTAAAAGCTGTAAAATGACTGAGAATGAAAAATTGGATTAGTAAGAAGAACCAAGTAGGAGTCCAAATATCTCAACACCCAAACATAGACACATGCACATATGCTGCATGCAACAGAAAAAATGATATTTTCATACATTATCAAAGATATGCCTAGGAATGGATAATTTTATTTTGAGGAAGTCAGTTATTTATATTAAGCAGAACAAAAAGTTCCACTACACAAAAATGTAACTGTTCATTCTATAGAACCAAATGGAAAGCATGAAGTATCTATAATTAAATCAGTCATCAGAGCATGTTGAAATTTCATGAAGTTTGAAATCAGAATTGTAGAAAAATAAAGTTCTAGTAAAATTTCTAAATTCATATCATATAATAAGCCTGTATATATTAAATACTAAAAGAAAAGCCCATTAGGAACCCTTCATAGGGCCACCCAAATTTATCATTAACTTACAGAACACATGACTTTATTTCATGAAGCATAGCTCTGTGTTACCCTGAGAATACACACAGCATTGTTTCATTGCTTGATTTTTGCTTTTAAGGCTTTATTGACTATTATTTTTAAGCTTTCCAAATGCCTTATCACCTTCGAGATTCAAATATCCAATTTTCTTCAATTCCTTGAAACTGCTATAAATGTATTAATGTTACAAATAAGTAGGTAAGTATCTTCATATACTTTCATCCCCTTCCATTATAATTATATATTTAATTCTGAATTCTTAATAGGGAATCAATTTGTTGAGTTTAGACATTGAAGTATCCAACCCAAAATTACTTAATTTTGAGAATATAATGGGAGTTTTATATTTACTGAATAATTGATATTTTGATTCACAACTCAAGATCCTTGTAAAGAATAGGCAATGAAAAACAACTTAGAAACTTTTAAATGTATTATAGTGGCTCTACTTTGAATTTTTCACAATTGCAATACCTGTAGGAAATTTATTCTTAAAAAGAGATGATGAAAACTTTAATACATTGGTAGGTTGAATTTTTAGGCAACACGTTTTTTAGCAAACAAATTACCCAAAGGAATTCTAAATCCTCCAAAGCACACTGGTGGTATATTCAAGGTCCAGGCGAATGCTTGCATTATTAATAAATGCCCAGATTTATAAATTTTTATGAATTTTTCTATATGCCTATATACCCACAGGAAGTACATAGGTACTAAAATAGAGTACATTAAAATTACAATATTACTGAACTCAAAATTAACATTCTTTGGATGAAATATGATTATATGTGTAAACTATAAGATACAGTAAATGTTATGAGATAAATTTAAAATTCTGGTAAATTCCTTGTGCTAGATATAGAGTAGTATGTCAGTTGCAGAAATTTGTTAAAGTGTGGGTCTTAATTATAAATTTAGAATATAAGTGAATATTTTTAGGCAAATATTTAATAAATCAAAAATTTGTTCTTTATCCAGCCACTGATTCATCCATTAAACAATCTGTGCATTTGCTCACTCATCTATTCCTGGAAATACGTTTTTGTGAGTTTCATTCTCTAAGGCTGTGAGTTGTATTATCAGCTGAGACAATAATATGTTCACACATTTTATTAAAAAGAAGGCAAATTATTCAAATTTATGATTTTGATTTTGTATTGCCTATCTTCATTTGTCCTGTATGCATGAATATTTCAGTTTTGCAAATGTTAAAAAGAAAAAGAGAGAACACTTATCCATATCAATTGTTGGCTTTCAATGACAGCAATTGAATATAAAAGTTGTGCATGGGTATATTTTTCTATTGTAACAAAATTATAACAATATTCATGCTAGCAGTCTAAAAGAAACATCTTCAGTCAGAGAAATGCAGGGGTGTAGCCTTAGAGATCTTTTTACTAGAATTGAACATTAACTTTTCATGAATCAGACTAATTTTATGACCTGGAACATTCTATGCCCTAAATCTTTATTCAAATTTCACAAAAATCAATAAAATAAGAAAATTGTTGATTTCTATTCAACCTGTTTATTTTTGTTTGGCCAATAGTTCTGCTTAGGGAAGACATGCTGTATAAAATGTTTGCCACAGCCGGCGCCGCAGCTCACTAGGCTAATCCTCCGCCTTGTGGCGTCTGCACACAGGGTTCTAGTCCCAGTCGGGGCACCGGATTCTGTCACAGTTGCCCCTCTTCCAGGCCAGCCCTCTGCTATGGCCCGGGAGTGCAGTGGAGAATGGCCCAAGTGCTTGGGCCCTGCACCCGCATGGGAGACCAGGAGAAGCACCTGGCTCCTGCCATCGGATCAGCGCGGTGCCCCGGCCGCAGCGCGCTGGCCGCAGCAGCCATTGGAGGGTGAACCAACGGCAAAAGGAAGACCTTTCTCTTTGTTTCTCTCTCTCTCAGTGTCCGCTCTGCCTGTCAAAAATAAATTAAAAAAAAGAAAGAACCTTAGTTAGGTCCTCTTCTTAAAAAAAAAAAAATTGCCACACCAATAGCAATTTTGAAAGAATAATCTTCCTAATGTGATTTGTACAATTAGCATATTATCCTGAAAAAATTATTAGTCTGATTGCAGACAAATAAAAACATGTAATATTCATTTCCACAAAGAATATGATTCATACACTAAATAATTATGTTTTCATCCATTTCAGTTAAAGAAATGAAAGAGATGAAATTATCATCTCAGAGAAAATTCAGTTAAATTTCACAATTTTTGTAGCATTATAGTAAGTATATTTATAGGTGCAATGAGAGTGGGTTGTTGAAAATATTGCATACACAGAACTAATCTGAAAGTAGAAGAAAAAATCTTTAAGGTGAAAATATTTAGTTTTTCTAAATATGTCCTGCATAAGAAACCAATAAAAACGCTGGCACAGGCAAGCATTAGTACTTTGATCAATGTTTGAGAATCATAGATTTATTTTTCTAATTCTGGTATTAAATTTTGTGTTCCCCAAGATTTATTTTTTGAAAACTGCCCCACAGTCACAGTATTAAAAGTTAGAACTTTTGGGAGATGATTGGGTAATGAAGGCAGAACATTTATGATGAGGTTAACATCCTTACAAAGGGTCTAGTGACCGTCCTATGCCTTGTGAGGTGACAGGGAAAAGACAGCCTTCCAAGAAGATATGAATGGAGCCAGCACTGTGGTGCAGTGGGTTAACACCCTGGCCTGGGCATCCCATATGCGCGCCAGTTCGAGACCCGACTGCTCCACTTCCAAGCCAGCTCTCTGCTATGGTCTGGGAAAGCAGTAGAAGACGGACCAAGTCCTTGGACCTTGGCACTCGCGTGGAAGGCCTGGAGGAATCTCCTGGCTCCTGGCTTCAGATTGTCACAGCTCCGGCAGCTGTGGCCAACTGGGGGAGTGAACCATCGGATGGAAGACCTCTCTCCCTCTCTGCTTCTCCTCTCTGTGTAACTCTGACTTTCAAATAAACAAATAAATCTTTAAAAAATAAAAAAAGAGGATATGAGTGCTGACAGATACCACATCTGCAGACACCTTGGTTTGGAATCCCAGCCTCAAGAACCGTGATACATTTCTATTGTTCATTATGGTCTCTTTTTATGATCTTTTGTTATAATACCAGATAAACTGGGACCCTTCCTAATGACATTTCATATCCTCAAGTTTAAGGTTTTCCTCATCTTCTGATGTATCCTAGGAAGGACTCTCATCTGCTTTTTTTTAATAACCTCCTTTGGTATTTTTGGAAATTTGTGTTAATATAAATCTCTGAATAATTTATTATAGCTCTAAAGTATAGCATGATTTACAAAAAAAATTCAGCATTCTTGTTGAAAAACAATCTAATATGTATTCACAATTTCTGGTATATATCAATAAATTAATTCTACCCTGCATAGGTGTCTGTATTAGCTGATGAAAAATTCATCACCGACTTGGCAGTCTAAGCAATTTGAATTCATTGTCTTATTGTTCTGTAGGTAAGAAGTTCAATATATCTCACTGGACTAAAATCAGTGTTATCAGGGCTACTTCCCATGCTGGAGGCTGTAGGATAGAGTCAATTTCCAGCCTTCTGTAATGGAAAATTGTTCTCTAATCCTCCCTTAGGAGAAGCAGTCCATGCATTAATCATTGGGAGTTGGTAATACGTAATTTTCCATGGCATGAGGAATCAAAATTTCAGATCATATTAAGACAGCTGGTAAGGGGACCAATGTTGTGGATCAGCCAGTTAATCTACCCCTTGCGATGGACACATCACATGTTGGAATGCCTGAGTTTGCGTATGGTCTCTGTTCCAATCCAGCTTCCTACTTATGTGCCCTGAATGCAGCAGATGATGGCTCAGGATCTTGCCAGCCACACAGGAGACACAAATGGATTTCCTGTCTCCTGGTTTCAGCTTAGCCCAATTCTGGCTGTTG
The DNA here is from genome assembly GCF_051225735.1 of Oryctolagus cuniculus. Taxonomy (NCBI): domain Eukaryota; kingdom Metazoa; phylum Chordata; class Mammalia; order Lagomorpha; family Leporidae; genus Oryctolagus; species Oryctolagus cuniculus. The sequence goes on from NC_142867.1 coordinate 194,521,270, forward strand.
CAGACAGTTGAGGAATGAACCAATGGATAGAAGATTTCTCTCTCTCTCTCTCTCTCTCTCTCTCTCTCTCTGCCTTTCAGATAAATAAATATTAGAGGATTGTTAGCTGATCTTGAAGTGAAGCCATCTAGAGTGGCTGCAGTGTGATCACCAATTCTTATAAATGAAAAAAAGGAGGCAAGAGATTCGTGTCAGTCACATAGAGCCTACATGGGATGCAGTCAGAGACAGTAGATCTCCGTAAACTTCTTATTCCAGGAGATTTTATCTGGGTTCCTATTACAAAAGTCTATCACAGAGGGAGTGATAGTTGAGTCAGAAGCATGAGAAGAAGAGATCTGACAGAGGGATGGATAATAACCTGTCACAGGGCTTAGACAGAGCCTGGAGGCAAGCGTTTGAGATTATACCATTAGAGGAGGTCTGGAAACTGAAGGGGATGCTGACGAAAGCGGTATTTTTCCACTTGCTCCAAAGCAGGAGATGGTCAGTTTTGGCAGTTACAAATGCACCAACCTCAAGCAGGTGACATGACCTGTGCTTTCCAGAGTGCTTGCCTGAAAAGCCACAGGAAAAAGAATGTGGAAGTTGCATCCAGAAGCAGAATGTGGACAGAAAGGCTTTGTAGTCTGGTAGGCATCTGCATCATATGAGCATTCAGGTGCCCCACATCCATGACTTCATAAAAGATAGTTCTCCTTACCCTGCAACTCTATTCAATGTTTGATTAAAACTGAGCCACTCATGTCCCATATCAGAGTACTTGGGTTTGAGTCCATGTTCTGGCTCCTCTGCACCTTCTTGCAAATGCAGATCCTAGGAGGCAACACTGATGGCTCAAGTAACTGGGATCTGCTTCTCATGTTGGAGTCCTGTACTGTGCTCCCATTTCCTGCCTCTGGCTCGGGCCCAGCACTGGCCACTATAGACTTGTAATGAATGAACCAGAAGATAAGTGCGCACTCTCTCTTTCTGTTTCTTCCTCCCTCTCTCCCCATCTCTCGAATAAATAAATAGAATTTAAAACCTCGTAAATTTTATGTATATTTCCCACTTTTCTTCTCAAGAGATACACAGTGTATTTTATGCTTATTATTTTATTTTTTAAAATGTTAAATATGCATAAAATCAGAGAAAACATAAGTAATTTCTATAAACTTATACCCCAACTTTACTAATTATTACCATTTATTTCTATTTTTGATACTATAAAGAGACAGTTCAGTTGAACATTATATTTCCCATAAAATGCGGAATTTCCCTACCCAAAGTTCTCAGCACTGGAGCTGTCCCTATGCTGTAACCTTCACCTTCTGTTATATATTGAATTGTGTCTCCTGCCAAAAATATGCTGATATCCTAATATCTAAAAAGTCAGAATGGGGCCTTAATTGAAAAGAGATCTTCAATTGCAATTAATTAAAATGAGGTAATATTGGAATAGTGCGAGTCCTGGTCTAACGTGAACATGAACTTTCTAAGAAAATGGCTGGATGAAGACAGAGACACAGGGAGAAGGCCACAAGACAATGGAGGCAGAGACTGCAGGGAAGATATCCAGGCCTTGGCAGGGGTGGTGTTGGGGGAAGAATTAGAGAGTTAAGAAAGTCTCCTAAGTCTTCAGAGAACACCATCATTTTGACTTGTAGCTTCCAGAACTGCTAGAGAAAGTGCACCCACGGGCTAATCATCATGTAAGGAGCATACAGTTCACAAGAAATGTCCAAAACCACGGCTCCTGAGACTCAGGGAACTTCGGAGCTGTCATCTTTTCTTTTCTCAGTTCTGCAGTCAATTCTGCAGATTTAAATTTATTTCTTCAACAGCATACATACGAATGTCTTTGGACAGGAGCAATTTCCTTTCCAGGCATAATAGTATATGTCTTCAATAAGAAACAGCAGCACTAAAAATATATAAATGTGCTTAAAAACTTCAGCTCTCTATATAAATGCTTTCTAATATTTATAAGAAAATTGACCTGTTCCTAACATATACATAAATTAAGAATGTGCAATTTCTATTCAACATTACTATGCAACTCAAATTTTGTTTTCTTCTCCAAAATAGTTTTTCTCCAAAATATTACTAAATTTGGGGCAGGCATTGTAGCATGGTATGTTAACCTATTCTGATGAAATAGGAATCCCATATTGCCATGCTCGCGCCATTCCACTTCCAATTCAGCTCTTTACCAACGTGCCTGCGAGGCAGTGGATGATGTCAAAACATTTGTGTTCCTTCCACCCATGGATAACACCCATATGGAGCTGCTGGCTCCTGGCTTTAGGCTGATCCAGACCCATTAGCAAGTGTTGTGGTCATTTGAAGAGTGAACAAGTGCATGGAAAATATCTCCTCTCCTCCTCCTCCTGCTCTTTTCTCTGTCACTCTTTCAAATAAATAAATGAATATATCATTAAAAACAAATATTACTAAATTTAACAAAAATAGGAATATTATAAATGGTTATGCCTTGGTCTGTAACCAGTCCCAAGAATCCCTTCCCCTCATGTGCAAAGAAGTCATTTGACAAGAGCAATATTAGTGCATAATAATGTACTTGCCCATTACCAAGTAATTGTACCATGAAAAATTAATATTAATGACTAATTCTAAATAGGTTGATAAATATGAAAAATAAAGGAAATAAGGTTTTTATGAGAATTTAGATTTCCAAATATGGCATCACTCACCAAATATGCATCAAAGATAGATTTTTTTTTAAATTTTTTTTATAATGAAAACTGCCTGTGTGACTAATGCAGTGCACCCACATCACAAACTGATGGCTTCTCGTTCTTTTTTTTATTTTTTTTATTTTTTATTTTTGACAGGCAGAGTGGACAGTGAGAGAGAGAGACAGAGAGAAAGGTCTTCCTTTGCCGTTGGTTCACCCTCCAATGGCTGCCGCGGCTAGCGCACCGCACTGATCCGATGGCAGGAGCCAGGTGCTTCTCCTGGTCTCCCATGAGGTGCAGGGCCCAAGCACTTGGGCCATCCTCCACTGCACTCCCTGGCCATAGCAGAGAGCTGGCCTGGAAGAGGAGCAACCGGGACAGAATCCGGCGCCCCAACCGGGACTAGAACCCGGTTTGCTGGCGCCGCAAGGTGGAGGATTAGCCTATTGAGCCACGGCGCCGGCCAAAGATAGATTTTCATGTCCGATCAATCTTCCAAATTGTCTGTTAAACTCTTGCCCTCTTCCTTCATTAAAAATAAATAAAAATAACATTTTTCAAATTCTTGTTCAGGGCACTAACATAAATTTATGCTCTAAAATAAATGCTCAGAGTGTTAATATAGTATTTTGAATCCAAATTCTACAAACTGAAGTGTCTTGAAATTTGCTTTGCAATATGAGAAGAGAATATAGTAGCTGCTTTGGTTTGTTCCCAGTGATAGAGCCAATCTTTTCTCATCTAGAATGTTTCACTTCTTTGAAAGAGCTGTGTATATGTTTGTCTCCTGCAATGTTTTCATGGATGTTTTCATCTTATTTCTATATCCTACTCTTAATGTAATTGTTTTGTATAAGTAGTATTGTAGTCAGAAAATATTATATAGTTATGTTTATGCATATGTATAAATTATATTTAAATATTATAAAAAGGTATGATACTTTGTATTGAGAATGTATAAATATTATAATTAGTATACAGATATGGATAAAAATATAAATAACTGTTAGATTACAGAAACTTACTACACAAAATCCATTTACCTATAAACCTCTGTACTCTCTAATCCTTAAGAAGATAATGCCAGATAGCTGTCATTGCTATGAGGAGTGCCAAAATTTCTTTTTTTTTTCTGTATTAAAAGAGTTTTTGGGAATAACATAGAAAAAGAAAAAACCGGCCAGTGCCGTGGCTCAACAGGCTAATCCTCCGCCTAGCGGCGCCAGCATACTGGGTTCTAGTCCCGGTTGGGGCGCTGGATTCTGTTACAGTTGCCCCTCTTCCAGGCCAGGCCTCTGCTGTGGCCCGGGAGTGCAGTGGAGGATGGCCCAAGTGCTTGGGCCCTGCACCCCATGGGAGACCAGGAGAAGCACCTGGCTTCTGCCATCGGATCAGCGCGGTGCTCCGGCCGTGGCGGCCATAGGAGGGTGAACCAACGGCAAAGGAGGACCTTTCTCTCTCTCTCTCTCACTGTCCACTCTGCCTGTCAAAAAATAAAAAAAATAATAATAATAATAAAAGAAAACGAAAAAACCTTTTCTTTCTCATATTTTTTAAAGCAAGAAAAAGTTTCTGGATATGTGGTAAGGGATATAATCCAATCTCAATAAAACTATGTATAACTACAAAAATTGAAATCATTTGTGTGGGACAAATGTGAATAAAAATAGCCAAATGCTTTATTTTGGTAATTAACGGAGTAACCACTGGTAAAATAGGAAAGCATCCGACCTCTCCCTCCAAAATGGTGACATTATGTGCTCAACCATTACAGTTATAGGAATGAGACTGTTGCTAAGCAACAAGTCTCCCATAATTTTGTGAGTCTTTTGTACCTGAGGAAAAGTGAGGCAAAGAAAAGTTTGGAAAGCTAATGAGGAAGAAATGGCTTCAGTGCAAATTGATCAATAGTGCACCTGGCCAGAAAATCAACTATTAATGGGACTAGAGGTAGGAAAGCTACTTACAGCTACTTGAGAGCAAATTTATTATCACTAGGTGTGTTTAATTGTCTGCACTCTAATTCCCTGTTCTCATTTTGTCTTTTTGTGTATGTGGCAATACTTAATGTTTTTGAAGTTCAATACTATGCAGCAACGTTTCTACTTAGTGGGTGTAACAATAAACCCAAACAATGTTTTGAGCACTTCATTTTCTGTATCATTTAAGACATTCAATAAGCTGTAATTGGCCTGCTTTCATGTTATGTGTATATGAATGGTTTGAACTGACCTCTGCAGCCTGCAAATAAGTAGCATGCCATTAGCATTACAGTAAATCACACTTGGAGACTTTTCTCAAATAGGATGTTCCTTCTAGTGGTCAAGATAGGGCTAAAGATAAAGAACTGAAAATTATAGGCACCTTGTAGATATTCTTAGATCTGTTTGTGATGAAAAAAGAAATGTAGTCAATTCCAGCAGACAAGTCTTTAAGCAGTTGCAGAGGGTCATGCCAAACAATGGCACCCAGCAGCACTTGATCAGGCTTTTTAGTGGCCAAGACTGGTAAACTGAGCTGGACCGCATATCAATTACCAGGATTCTCTGACTTGAGGAGCAGTGAGCATAGCATTCTTATGGAAACAGGTGTTCTAAAGGGAATGTGTAAGCAGCCCTTCACAATTGTCAGAAACTTGATAAATCAGCATATTTCCCAAAGGCACCAAACTGGAAGCTTTGATTAATTTTGCTTCATATTACAGAAAATTACTTTTGTACTTCACAGTATTGGAAATACATGGTTATTCTATATAAAAACAACATAGAACATGGATTGTATCATAATCTCAGGGTCAAATACAGGAGACAATTTGCAACACATAGCCAAAATGTCTAATCTCATTAATACCTGACTCAGACTATAAAGAGTAGAAATTATATTTCAAGATGTTCGGACCTTCTTGTGGAATTTAGGCCACATTTGATTTCCCAGAGAACTATAAAACTCAGTGCAAGTGTGCATATGACCCTAGAGCTGTGGTCTTGTTTTTTTTTTTTTTTTTATGTATTTAATAAATGTATTTAATCCTAGTTATGAAAGATAGAGGGGTACTTTCCTATTTCCTTCAATATCAGTTTGCTGATGAGTTGCATTTATCATTTTATTTTACTTTATGTATAATGTAGGTGTTGGAAAGAAAATAATCTAAACATTAAAAATGTGGGCTCATCCTGCAAGGCCCACACTGTCAGAATGGTGGGGAGATGGTGTTCTTTGACAAGAAGCACCAGAGACAGTTTTGGTGAACATGCCCAGTATTAACAATCAGGCACAGGCTTTTATAAGGTATGCAAAGGGGAGTAGCTAGCTTAGCTTAGCAATACTAATTCTCTAGGATAAATCCAATACTAGTGCCCCTATGCTCCAATCAGATTGAAGATCGTGTAGCCTAGGTAGCCTTCTTATGGGTCTGGGCCCCACCTAGACGCTGTTTACCTAGTTGACAATCACAAGGCCTCTCAATAGGAAGTGGGGATGGGGAAAATGTGCCTGGGATCCCTGCTACCTGCCAGCAGTCTGGTCATGTGTGGGTCTCAGTGTGCTGAGCTTCAACCAGGGTTTTTCCCTCTTGCATGGACTAGGCAGGCAGTCTCCCAGCCAGGCACAGGATCACCCACATAAAAAAGTAAAATAAAGTTGTTCTCTAATGTCCTTTTAAGGCACAAAGTTTGTATTCATTTCTTTATGCTTGTGGCATTCTCTAAGGCTTATTTGAGCAGCCATGTCATGAACAACTATTGGTTTTCAAAAATAGCATTACTTTGGCATTCTGTCATCTTTAAGTTGTGGCTCAAAGAACAGGCTGCCACTGACATAATCTAGAGTTCGCTTATGTAGCTCCTTTTAAGAAGACACATTTAAATATATCCACATTAAAAAAAAATCCCTGCTACCCCCTCCACACTCTTATTAGACAAATATTTCTATTCCAAAAGGGTTTGATTGCAAATAATTTCAAATACTGTGCACATCACCATATTAATGCAATATTTTCACAATGTCAGTAAGAACTAGGCCTGATTTCCATTTCTTCTCTGTCAATAACTGCTTCTAAGGACTTTGGCCCCTCCTCTATCAAATGGAGAGCTTGCATTAAATCATTTCAAATTAAATTATTTCAGAAGTCCCTTCTAAAGCAAATATTCTATGACATTTTGTAATCCAGAACAATAAAACATAGCCTTCCCTCACATCTAATTTATGCCTTTCTTGATGCAACTTAAAAACAATATATCAGGGCTGGTGCTGTGGCATAGTAGATTAAGCCTCTGCATGCAGGGCCAGCATCCATTATGGGGGCAGTTAAGTCTCAGCTGTTCCACTTCCAATCCAGTTCCCTGCTAATAACCTGAGAAAGCCATGGAAAATGGCCCAAGTGCTTGGACCCCTGTGCCCACATGGGAGACTCAGAAGAAGCTCTGGCTCCTGGCTTCAGATAGATTCACCTCTGGAAGTTGCAGCAATTTGGAGAGTAAACAAGGTAGTAGAAGACTTCTTTCTCTTTCTCTCTCATTGTCTGTAACTCTGACTCTCAAATAAATAAACAAATCTTTAAAAAAGAAAACAGGATGTCTTCTAATAAAGAAAAGAATTTATGGAGCACTCATTTGGTATCTGGAGGGGAAAATTACTTCATAATTTATAAATGTAATTTAATTTACCTCAAGCACTTAAACTTGAATAAAATTGTTTGTAATAATGGGAAATGTTTTATAGTAAACATTCACCTCAGAATATTTTACAAAATTCTTCAATGAGAAGTGTAGAACTCACAAGAATTTTTGATATAGGATTAATTTATAACATGCAAAAGTTTGCATCTGAGATCACAAATGGTATAAAAATATTTTGTCAGGGTACTATTAGGCTGATAATCATGAACACAATTTCTATAGCTCTACCCAATGAATGCAAATTCATAAACTACTTAAATCTGACTACACAAGATATTTAAATTTTGTGCTTTATTGGGCTCCCTATGCTCCTGTTCTGAGCACTTGTGTGTGTGTGTGTGTGTGTGTGTGATGTTCTGCTCTGTAATTCACACCCTTCACCATAAAGCATTATTTGTGAACATGTGAACATATTTAAGCCTTATCTTATTTTTTTTTTGCCTATTTGTCTCCCAAAAAGTTATCCAAAATCCATACTATTTATTTTTATATCTTAAATGTTAAAGTGAACATATTAAGTGTTAAAGTGATCATATAGATAGGATTAAGTGTTAAAGGAATAGCATAAATAATATAAAATGTCTGGTAATAATAATAGATATAATTAAAAAGGAGAAAATGTTCCAACAAAAGAAGCAGTACACACAACAGACTCACAGAACGATAATCACTTTAAATAGCACTCTGACCTCAGAAATAGCCCTTAAGGCATTCTGGTCTAGCTGAAAAGTCCATGAAAGAATTTCTGGCATATAAAGACAAGGCATTGTGGCTAAAAATGTCTTAGATATAGGACCTCTGTGAGAGAGACTCCAGTGGAAAAACATGGCCATCAAAGAAGGATGTACTTTTCTCTGAAGGGAGGAGAGAACTTCCATTTTGCTTATAGCCTTGTATAGATACTGACAGAGATTCACAGCCTTGGCAGCTCATGTCAAGAGCCTCAGGTGATCACTGATGTAATACATAAGAGTGTTAATTGTTAAATTAACAATAGGACTCACTGTGCACTTTCTTCTCATGCAGGACATCTGTCCGCAATGAGTTGTATTATGAGAATAAACTGTAAAAACTGTTCTCAAGTTTTTTGTGCATGTGTGTGCAAATTGTTGAAATCTTTACTTAGTATAGAGTTGGTCTTCAGTATATAAAATTAATTGAAAACAAATCTAAATGGAGAAATGGACTGGGAATGGGAGAGTGAGGAGGAGGTGAGGTGGGAGGATAGGTATTGTGGGAAGCATCACTATATTCCTAAAGTTGTACTTATGAAATTTGTATTCTTTAAATAAAATGTTTCCTTGGGGAAAAGAAGATACAGAAATTTGTTTGAATGTCAGAGTTACAGAGAGAAAGGAAGAGACAGAGAGATAGAGAGAGAGAGATAAAGAGAGATAGAGATAGATAGAGATTTCCATGTATAGAAAGAGACAGAGAGAGACAGAGAGAATCTTGCATGTGCCACTTCCCAAATGACTGCCATGGCCAGGGTTGGGCCACGTCAAAACCATGAGCCAAGAGTTTCTTCTGGGTCTCTCCCATGGAGGCAGGGACCCAAACACTTGGGCCAATTTCTGCTCCTTTCCCACGCACATTAGCGGAGATCTGGATTAGAAGTGGAGCAGCTAAGAATTGAATCAATGCCCATATAGGATGCTGGTAGTTCAGGAGGCAGCTTTACCTACTAAGGCACAATGTTGCCCCCACAACCATAAAAACTAAACTAAAAGACCATAATTCTTAGTGTTTATTCTCTACCCCTCCCCTTCCTCCAAAATCTTATGGAAGAAGTTATTTCTAACATGCTGTGTAAGAATTTCTTTAGGAATTTAATATATCACTAATAACACAAGCTCTCTACTTTCATTTACCCTAATCTTGTTAACCTCTCTTCAACTTCAAGTCATGGGTGTTATTGTAAGTATTTCCTTTGCATTCCCATCAATGACTCAGGTTGCATATACAATGAAAATTATCAAACTTTAATTGCTAGTCCAATTCTCTCTCATATAGAAAGCTTTCTCAAATTAATATAAGGAGTGAGCTCATAGAAGGCTAGATTTATTTGAGAAAAACAAACAAATGCTGAAAATCTTTAAGCCATAGTCACCAAGCCCAACACTGTTTCATAAGTCTGTATGACAACCAGAAGGAAGTGTCAGAAGAAGCCACGTGGATGTCAGAAAATCTGGTTGTCAATTCACTCTCTCTATATTAGTGCCCTTAGTAAAAATGGAGAGTGAGTTTTTAACTTTTTTAAAAAAATTATCATGTAAAATCTGTACATTTTAAAGTATTCAGGGCCAGTGCATAGTGGGTGCAGCACTGGCATCCAAAATATGGGTGGTGGTTCCAGTCCTGCTCACTCTTCGATGTGGCCTGGGAAGGCAGTGGAAGATGGTCCAGCTCCTTGGGCCCCTGCATCCATGTGGGAGACCCAGAAGAAGCTCCTGGCTCCTGCCTTCAGATGGGCACAGATTCAGTATTTGCAGCCATCTGGGGAGAACAGGCGGGTGGAAGATCTCTCTCTCTTTGTATGCCTGTGCCTCTCTGTAACTCTGCCTTTCAAATAAATAAATAAATCTTTAAAAAAAGCACAGTGTAATATTTCCACACGCTTTTAGTATAAACTGACCAGACCTAGCAACTAACTTTTCTGTTTACTTGCATTTGTGTTTAGAGCTTACCAGTCCCTCTCTTACATTTCTTTGTACAATGTGTAATACATTATTGTGAACTATAGTCACCTATGAAACAGGTCATAAAGGTATAAATCGAGTGCTTACATTGCCCCAAATTCTAAATTGAACCTTTAAAACTTAGATTCATTCTGTATTTCCATGGAACCATATACTTTACAATTTTGTTTTTCAGATGAGAAAATTGATTACACACACCCACACACTTAGCTAACCCCAGGGTTCAGATATAGCATATGAAAAAGCTGAGATTCACACCCAGAAATTTTGGAAACCAACATACAACTTTTTAACTTTCCATACAGAGTATTAAGATAAAATGAGATATTGAATACTACATTGTGTAGTGGACTTTAGAGAACTTTTTACATCAAAACATTCTTTGTTAAATGTTTAGCATTCCAAGTACTCAAAATAATGTTAATTGCAAGATACAAGGCTTTTCTTTCCATGAGTTTATCTTAGTTCCTCCATCTTGATCAATATACACTAATATATTTATATATACAGACTGATACTGCAATATGCTTAAGTGATGTGCTTTCAATTGTCATTTGAAAGAAGACAAAAACATGAAATTTTAGAAGTGCTGTCTTTTACATGATTAGATTAATATTTAACTTTATTGATTGCTGCATTAAATAAAGAAAACTGATATACTTGAACTGACTACCATGTATTTGCTTCCTATTATATATGTCTTTCTTTTACAGGGACAGTTTTAGAAAGAGAAGTACAAAGTATTTTTTATCAGAAAAATCATCAAGATAATATATCACCTTTCAATGAAAGTCTTCTGGCCGGTGCCATGGCTCAATAGGCTAATCCTCTGCCTGCGGCGCCGGCACCCTGGCTTCTAGTCCCGGTCGGGGCGCCAGATTCTATCTGGGCTGCTCCTCTTCCAGTCTGGCTTTCTGCTGTGGCCCGGGAGTGCAGTGAAGGATGGCCCAAGTCCTTAGGCCCTGCACCTGCAGGGGAGACCAGAAGAACCACCTGGCTCCTGGCTTTGGATCAGTGCAGCCATTGGGGGATGAACCAACGGAACAGGAAGACCTGTATCTCTGTCTCTCTCTCTCTCTCTCACTGTCCACTCTGCTTCTCAAAAAAAAAAAAAAAAAAAAAAACTGTTCTGTGCAATATAAGAATTCTGAATTATGAGTTTTCTTTTTCAAAGCCACTAGGAACATATTTTAAAGCTTAAAATTATGGATTGTCAACTTACTTTTCTCCATCTTTCTAATAAATGACATATTGATTTAGAAAAAAATTAGACACAAAATTGTAATGTATATGTTTTTCTACATGATATTTCTCTGCATTTATACACTCACTTTAAAAGTATCTTAAAGTACCTTATTTGCAGATTATCCCACATGGTATGAATCATCATGATTCTTCTCTCACAGGTGCATGCAAACCCCACAATGTAAGCAACATTTTTTTTATAAAGAGAGCATGGGTGAGAAACTGTTGCTAATCAAGTGACTTAAAAATTATTCTCTATTCTTTGTTTACAAAAATTATCCTGATGCACTGTCTGGTTCTCATTGAAAACCAATTTTGCAATTCTCACTTTTAAGTATACATTTTAAAGTTAAGAGTTCCTTTTATAATTAATCTTAAGTTTCAGAGCAGACTTGCAGGTGTTACTATTGCTGAGTCTCCTTGCTAGTTGGAGCTTTCAGTCTTCCCTAATTTTCAGGTTTTTTTATTTCCCTTTCCCAGTGCCCTTGCCCTTAAATAAATTTCAGGTTCTATCTAGTTCTTTCGATTACATAGTAATCTACAGAAAAGTATCCTGGTTACTGCCCAAAATGGGGAACTTTCAAGTACTCATTCATTATTGTACAATAGTGGTTTTTAATTTTTGGAAACCAAGATGATTAAGAGAGACAATTTGGCCAGCGCCACAGCTCACTAGGCTAATCCTCTGCCTGCAGCACTGGCACAACGAATTCTAGTCCTGGCCAGGGTGCTGGATTCTGTCCTGGTTGCTCCTCTTCCAGTCTAGCTCTCTGCTGTGGCCCAGGAAGGCAGTGGAGGATGGCCCAAGTGCTTGGGTCCTGCACCTGCATGGGAGACCGAGAAGAAGCATCTGGCTCCTGGCTTCAGATCAGCACAGTGCGCTGGCCTTAGCAGCCATTTGGGGGGTGAACCAACGGCAAAGGAGGACCTTTCTCTCTGTCTCTCTCTCTCTCACACTGTCTTACTCTGCCTGTCAAAAAAAAGAGAGAGAGAGAGAGACAGTTTGACATTATTTCATCTATCAGTTCCTGAATTACATAATAAATGGTCTCTGCCCTTAAACTTATTGTTTTCTATCCAAATATGAAATAGTGTAGATATAGTTGATACAAAATGTTGCTTTGCTGATATAAAGCAATACTCCACCATATGTGTATATATATATATATATATATATATATATTCTATATTTAAGGCAAATTTTCAAGTTGTAAACATTAAGCACTAAAGCAAAATGGTGATTAAGTTTTTGTAGTTATTTGCATTTTTATAATAACTATAAGTTTCATACCTTCTCTCAAAGGCTTTTTTTCCCCCATAGAAAATAGATCAAGAGCCAGATTTACTCTTTGAACAGCATTTTAGACTTGACTTAGATTAGTGAGAAAGAAAATAAACACAACTGCTTTGGTGATAAATTGCTGTAATGCATCATCAGAGTACTGCCCATGTGATAAACTACAATATTAGTATAATACATCATCAAGAGTGCTGTCACTCTAAGAAAATATTAGTGCAATCCATCAGCAGCCATCAGCACGCACCGCCACTTTCAACAATGTTTAAGGAGCTCTATTGTGCTATCATCTGCTAGGGAGAAAAAAACACCCTTCTCAAACGTGGGCACAATGTACAAATTTTATTTTTCCTTTTTTTTTTTCAGAAATCCACTTGTCTGCTCAACTTCCACTAACTTATCGTCACATTCCGATCCTGACTGTATCATATTTAAAATTAATCAATGAGACAGAGTATTTGGGAAGCTAATTTAGTATCTCACATTCATTCTTCAAGTGTTCAGGTAATTGGTGGCCTTCAATTCATCAAGTTATAGACACATAAAAGACAATTAATAGGTACTATATTGGCTTATCTCTAATACAGTTTTATCTTATTTGACTTTTTCTTACCAAAGTTTTAACAGCAGCCTATGATATTACATAGTTGCTTCCTATATAACACAACCAGAAACTGGGACCAACATGGAGGTACAACAGGTTAAGATGCTGCCTGTAATGTTGGCATCCTGTATGAGTGCTTGCTCAAGTCCCAGCTTCTCCACTTTCAATGGAGTTCCTTGCTAATGAACCTGGGAAAGTAGCAGATAATGCCTATGGGACATGGGCCCCTACCACCTACCTGAGAGACCCTGATGGAGTCCCTGGCTCCTGGATTCCTGACCATTGTGGCCATTTGGAGAATGAACCAGCAGATGGAAGATCTTTCTTTCCCTCCTTCTTTCTCTGTCTCCTCTCTCGCTGTAATTCTGCTTTTCAAATAAATTAATAAATCTTTACAAAAAGAGAAACCAAACAAACTTCCTAAGGTCATGAGTGCACATTTTATATAAATTATTCCTCTTCCAAACATTTTACTGGATTTGCCCCCACCATATATCAAACCCTTCAAGAAACAGCTTCTTCTCAAATTATTTCTATTTATTCCCCCATGAAGTGTTTAAAACTACCTTCAGTGTTTTTAGTGACTTACATCCAGTGATGGACGACTTCATCTTCTCATGATGTTCTAGTACTCTGAATGAAGTACATATAATTACATATCTCCTTTCAAGCTGTTCCTAAGATCTGCCTGCAAATTGTCTAATCATGAGTGTGCATGTGTATGTTGTAGAATGCAGGGCTGCAAGTCAACCCTTACGCAGAAATTTTCATTTTAATTGCTCACTGTCCAATATATCCTTCTTTGCCTTTTCTTTCTTTTTTTTTATAGAATTATTTTATTTATTTGAAAGACAGAGTTACAGAGAAAGGTAGAACCAGAGAGAAAGTCTTCAATTCCACTGGTTCACTCCTCAAGTAACACAATGGCCAGAGCTGAGCTGATTCAAAGCCAGGAGCCAGGAGCTCCCTCTGGGTCTCCCATCAGGTGCAGGGGTCCAGGAACTGGGCCATCTTCTACTGCTTTCCCAGCCCATAGCAGAGAGCTGGATAGGAAGAGGAGCAGCAGGGACTCGAACCGTCACCCATATTGGATGTATGCGCTGTGGGCTGGGGCTTTACCCACTGCGACACAGCACCAGCCCCCTTCTTTGCCTTTTAATACAAGCAAAGTAAATATACCCTAGAAATATTTACAAGAATTGAATGCTAGCTGTTAGGAATCATCATTAAGTTTATTTTTGGTGGTATCATGGTTATGTTGGTAACATCTTTTTATAAATTCCGGGAATGTATTATGAATTTTATGAATGAAGTATCAGGACCTCTGAAATTTAATTTAAAAGGGCTTAGCAATATTACTAATGCATAAATATTTGGATGAATAGATAAAAATATTAATCAAACACAGAAAAATTCTAATAACTATTAAATCTAGCTTTTGAGTGATTAGATGTTCATTGTACTATTTCTTTCTACTTTATACATAACATTTTTCCAATAAAGTTACACAAAAAATAATTTAAGAAACATCAGCAAAGTAATATGAAAACTTTAAAGTCTAGTCAAAACAAAGCAAATATATAATGATTTTGCAAACAAGATTTGAAAATGCATGGAATATTAATTGATAATTAAAATGTACTTGAAACATCCTTAATTTTAGAGATACACACTAAAGTGTTTGGGAAATGAAATGAGTTGATTTTGTAATTTATTTTTGGATACAGTAATTAGTGATGACTTACATTTTTTAACAACTTAATTTGTTTACTTGCAAGGTAGAGTTACTGGAAGTTGGGGGGAGATCTTCCATCTGATAGTTCACTCCCTTAATTGGCACAACAGCCAAGACTGAGCTGGGATGGAATCCGGAACATGGAACTCCATCTAGGTCTCCTACTGGGTGCAGGGGAGTGGGCATGTTCCGGGACTTTCCCAGACACATTAACAGTAAGATGGATCGGACCAGGACTTGAACAAGAGCCTTTAAGAGATGCTGACATTGCAGGCAACAGTTTAACCCAATGTGCCACAACACTAACCCCAATGCTTTCTTATATGCCTAATGATTATTTTTGCCAATAATGAATATTAATATTTGTGAATGTTATATCCATATATATTATTTACATTATTTTCCATTGTTCACTGAATATGAAAAACTAAAAAGAAGGTTAAAATAACTTTTTTTCCGAGTTTCAAAAAGTAATAACAGCTCAATGTCCAAATATTGGTTATAAACTAATCTTCAGATTCTTTACTGATAACTCATACTTATGATGCACAAAAATGATATTTTAAGAATAGATTCTTACTCACATCTGCAAATAAAATAATTCACTTTGTGTGGTAAAATAATGAATCAAAATTGTCATTGCTCTTAGGCAGAAGACAGAGAAAGGAGATTGCATGCATGTCTGCTTGGCTGTGGTTTCTCTGCCTGGGCAGCCCCTATCTGGAACAAGGCTAGTATAGGTGCAGAGGAAAAAGGAACATGGCCATCTCAGCTAACTTGGAAATTTTTCAGACAATGCTTCATTCCCATTACTTTTGCTAGCAATCTTACTGGAAACATTGTCGTATAGGCAAGTGTCATTAATGTGCGGGAAGTATAATTTTCACATTTTTTAACTGATGAATTTTTAAATTTTTTCCCTCAAGCAGGAAAATTTTGTCTTTTGGCAAAGCAGTTAACACATCTTTGGACATCTGTGTGCTATATCCAAGTGCTTGGGTTAAAGTCCCAGCTCCACTTCCGGTTCCATCTTCCTGACAATGCATGCTCTGGGATGCAGCAGGTGATGGCTTAAGACCTTGGCTCCCTGTATCCATGCAGGAGATCAGGACTGAGTCCTGGGGTTCTTCATTTCAGCCCGTCCCAGCCCCAGATATTGCGGGTACTTTAAAGAGTCAATCAGGCTATTGAAGATAATTCTGTTTCTTTCTCCTTGCTTTTTCAATAAATTTAAACAGTAAATAACAATTTTAAAAGACTTTCCTCAAGTAAAATTCCTAGAATTCATTCTACTTTGTGTGAAATATCATTTAAATTTGCAACATACTGTAAAACTATTTTGCTAAGATAAAAAATACCATTCCAAATATACACTTGGATGGAATATAGATGATTTTTTAATATTATGTATTGTAAAGTGAATTCAAAAAAATAACTTAGTGACTCAAAATTTTTAAAATGCTTTCCATATATGTATATTATGTAGTTATTGGGAGAATCAAAAAAAAATTATGTAGTTAATACTGAATTTAAAAGACAAATGTACTTGTGGATTGAAACAAATTTTATATATGATTATAAATTAAATTATGGTTGCCATTTAGTGTATACGAAATCCTTTGGATAAATCGTTATTGTCTCACTATCATTCATATTCCAAAAATGTATTAGAAATGAAAAGAATCAAAGTATAAATGAAATTGTAGCCACTCATTCATTTATTGAGTCCTTATTATAAGTGAGGCTAATTAAGATTCTAGGTATAAAATCCTAAGTGGAGTGGCCACATTGGTATACAGTAGGCGAAACCACTGCTTTCAATGCTAACACCTCATATCAGAGCACAGATTGCTCTCCTACCTAACCAGATCCCTGCTAATGCACCTGAGAAAGCAGTGGAACATGGCCCAGGTACTTGGGTCCCTGCCACCCAGATGGGAGATCTGGATGGAGTTCTGCGCTTCAGCCTGGCCCTGCTCTGGCTGTTGAGCAAATTTGGGGGACTGAACCAGCTGATGGAAGATCTCTTTCTCTCCTTCTATGTCACACTGCCTTTCAAACAAGTAAATGAATCTTTAAAAAACCATAAATATGGCACAGATCCATCCCCTTTTATACAGTATAACCAATAATGCAAATTGTGATCAGGTTCAATAGCACATGGTAAATTCTATGGTACAAGATAATCTGGAAAATTGCATAAGCTGAAGCTAATACAATCCTGAGTCATCCGTCAAGCCTGCTGGACTAGAATCTGTCTAAGAAGAAATATAAAAATTGAGCAGAAATTACTTCAATGAAAATTAGGAACAGAATTGGGTTATGCTGGTAAAGTCACAGAAAATAGAATTTTCAAAAATGCCAAGTTAACACAGGAAACATTTTGAGAACTTCAAATAATCTCTTATAGCTAGCCATTAGAGAATTGATTGAAAAATGATGCTGGAAGGAAAAAGAGAAAATAAGGTCCAATAACCAAGGGCAGGCAATGCTAAAATGGAGAAAACAAGGAGCCATTAGAAGATCTCAAACCAGGGTGGAGGATTATCATATATGAATAAATATTAGATTGCTTTCTCTGTGTATTCAGTTTATTTAAAGGAACCTTTAGAAGTGATAAAATCTTATAATCCAGACTTGGTGGAAAGGACATTTCAGCCTGCAGGAACGATTGCAAAATCTACTCCATAATCAATAAAATATTGGTATTAAGTAGAGATTCCTGGGTAATTCAAATCACACCTTTAAAATAAATTAAAGGAAGATATATAATAAAACACTATGATAAGAATGCAAATATTTTTAATTGAAAATATATTCATAAACTTAGCCTTGGTCAGCACCGGGAAATGACTGTGTTTCAACACTGTTTTTTTTTGTTTGTTTGTTTGTTTATGTACCTTTAATGGTATAACACTTTGCTACTATGGATTTCAATTGTTAGGTGTTTTTAAAGACATTTCTATGGCTGAAGGTTATAACAGCAGTCATTTTATTTATTTTTTAAGATTTATTTATTTATTTGAAAGTCAGAGAGACACACAGAGAGGCGAGGCAGAGAGAAAGAGGCCTTCTATCCACTGGTTCATTCCCCAGTTAGCCGCAATGGCTGGAGCTGTGCTGATCCAAAGCCAGGAGCCAGGAGCTTCCTCCTGGTCATCCTAGAGTCATCTTCTACTGTTTTCCAGGCCATAGCAGAGATCTGGATTGGCAGTGGAGCAGCCAGGACTTGAACTGATGCCCACAGGGGATGCTGGCAGATTTACCCACTGTGCCACAGTGCTGACCCCCAGCAGTCATTTTAAAGGTTTTTCCCTATTTAAATTGTGGTGACCTCTGAATTACAGAATATACTGTTATAAAGCATGAATGATGTGTGAATTCCTGGTTCAGAAGGATGGCATTTCATAAAAAAATGACAAGATGGAAAAAATTCTCTTATATGTTCACAAATTCACCCCTAGTGCTGGTGTCATGGAGTAGTGGGTAAAGCCACTGCCTGTAATGCAGGCATCCCATATGGGAGCCATTTTGCTCTGCTTCCTATCCAGCTCCCTGCTAATATGTGTGGGAAAGCAGTAGAAGATGGCCCTGCACAAACATGGGAGACCCAGATGAAGCTCCTGGATCTTGGCTTTGACCTGGCACAGTCCTGACCATTGTAGCCATTTGGGAGGAGACAATGTGGATGGAAGACCTCTCCCTCTATCTCTATGTGTGTGTGTGTCTCTCCCTATATCTCTATAAATCTGCCTTTCAAATCAAGTTTTGTAAAAAGTCTTTTAAACAAGTTTATCCCCAATGGAGTAATTTCAATCCAATTGATGTGTCAATCAACCATTAAAAGTTATATTATAAAATTATAGGCCAGCGCCACGGCTCAATAGGCTGATCCTCCTCCTTGCGGCGTCTGCACACCGGGTTCTAGTCCCGGTTGGGGCGCCGGATTCTGTCCCGGTTGCCCCTCTTCCAGGCCAGCTCTCTGCTGTGGCCAGGGAGTGCAGTGGAGGATGGCCCAAGTGCTTGGGCCCTGCACCCCATGGGAGACCAGGAGAAGTACCTGGCTCCTGCCATCGGATCTTGGCACACCGGCTGTGGAGGCCATTGGAGGGTGAACCAACGGCAAAGGAAGACCTTTCTCTCTGTCTCTCTCTCTCACTGTCCACTCTGCCTGTCAAAAAAAAAAAAATTATAAAAAATTAATTCTATAAAATGAAATTATCATAGCAACTGAGGAAGCAAGTATATTTTAAAATTATTGGGGAATCTGAAACTAATATATATGGGAAATATTAGAAAATCTATTCCTATTTATTTTTGCCTGATTTTTCATATCTACTGTGATTACATTCATATTTTTAATGTATTGACAACTTGCTATATTTATATAAAATACATATACTTAAGGTGGGATTGTGTATAAAATTTAAAAAAAATAATTATTATTTGAAAATGAGAGTTACAGAGAGAAGGAAAGACAGAGAGGGAGAGTGAATGGAGGAGATCTTCTGTCTGTTGGCTCGCACCTCAGATGGCAACAATGTCCAGGACTGAGTCAGGCTGAAGCCAGGAGCCAGGAGTTTCGCCTGGGGCATCCATGTGGGTGCAGGGACCTGAGTAGTTGGACCATCTTCTGCTGCTTTCCCAGGCACACTAGCAGGGAGCTGGATTGAAAGTGGAGCATTCAGGACTTGAACTTGCATCCATAGGGATGTCAGCATTTCAGGCAGTGGGTTAACCTGCAAGGTCACAACACCAGCCCTGCCACCCCCCCCCCCTTTTTTTTAACTAATCAGGTGGATGGTGTAAAATGTACATTGCATTTTCATGGGAAGTGTGGGGAGCAACTCAGACTAGACTAAGTTACTGGAATTAAGACTTATTCTATACATCTGCTCTCCCACAATATGGCGCTGAGAAGGGAGCAACAACTTCTATGCAGCTGCCTCTCGCCAACTTGATTGACTGAGCTGCAGGAGCTGATCTTGCTCCTGAATGGAGGAGAGCAGCGTACTCGGCGTGTGGGTAGCAGAGTTGGGATTGGTGGAAGAGGACTATAAAGGAGGAGAGAGACAACATGCACCAGGAACATCTAAGGGGAACATCTATCTGAAGGAACACCTGTGCAGCCCCCGAGAGAGCCGGCCGGCGGTGTGCCGCTCCCCCGCGGAAGTGGGGAAAGTGGCTAGGGGGAACCGCTCTTCCACGGAGGTGGAAGGGACGGTAGCCAACCCGGGAAGAACCAGCAGCAAACCCGGGGAGGGCCGAGCAGACGAAAGAACAGCGCAGGGTCCTGTGTCGTTCCTCCACGAAGAGGGGGAGCGACAGGAAGGAAAAATCTTTTCCTTTTAATTAAAATGAGGTTTCCCTTTTCATTTTATTACTCATTCAATAAATATTTATTTGATATCTACTATGCATGAATAATATAAACTGAGATATTGCAGATTCATCAGTTAAGATGAAACCAAACAACCAAAACATTTAATCAAATATCTATAGTTTCATGGGACTCCCAATTGCAGTCATCAGTCATGGACTTTAGTCAAAAACCTTGTAAAATAAAATGATGCTGGAAATATCTGCCAACATGCCTCTATCCCTCAATGAAATACTTCTATGGTGCAGAGACTGTGAATGTCTTAGGACTCTTTCACGTTCCGTCCAGACTGTGTTATTTGCCAATAGATAAATATTTATTTTTTTAGTTATGTTGAACAAGACCTTCTGCTTCTCTGACACTGAAAATCTTGGGACTTCTCTGTGGTACTTACTGACTTCAGTATTTGGAGAAGGTGTTTCTGCTCTACAGCTTATCATGCTTGGTGCTATTTCTTTATGGATGTTCCTTAGCTCTTAATAATTTCTCTGATCTTATTTAATCCGACTAGAAGCTTTGTTTTTCATCCCAAAAGACTGTTTCTGCATGTCCCAACTGATGGGAATGTGTACTTTAACATTAACAGTAATCATTATCCAGACCCTGATTTTTATTCTCATCCTAACTTATACAAAGACAGAAAAGAAAGTGTGGTTACATTTCACTGAGTACATAATAGACTCCATTTTGATCACCCTCAGTGCAAAATTACTTTGGATGATGGGGATTCCTTCTCATTGTTCTCTCCTAATTATTTAGGGAGGATTTAGGATCTGTGATTCTGTAGCTAAATTAAACAGGGAAAAGTTAGTGAATCGTTCTGGAGTCCTTAAGAATAATTTGTTCCTAATTATTAGAAAGGAACCTTGAGCTAAAAAGGGAAAGAGCGGAAGCTGCCTTTTATTCAGCACTCTCCTATATTTTTATGAGTTTCTTTTTCCCTTTTTAACCTAACCTAAAATTAAGACTTGCAATTCCCATGTCCCCTGTGAAGACGCTTGTTCTAATCTGTGATGATTCTGAAGACCCCAGCACCTCATCTATAACACTATCCAGCAACATCATACCAATCAAATTTGCAGCTAAGAGAATGAATTTGACACAAGTGGCCATGCCTTTCAGCCGCTTTATTTCACTTTAAAACATCCTCTCTTTCTTCATTTCAATTGCTGCACACAACAGATTTCCTCCCATCTCCTTAATTGAAAGGTTGGATGTGAATGATTGCCTATCTCTGTGTCCTGTGGGAACGAAGTGCTCACTGGTGATTGCAGGACTGTGGTTTCATTAAATTTATGTCCATGAATTTAACAGTATTTCGCTGTTTCTGTAACCTCACTAGCAATGTCAGGGATTGATCAGAATGGCTGCCTAATTTGGGGAGCCTGAATCAAAATGTGGCCATTCAGAATTTCTGCTCATATCAGTTCTGCCTCTTTTCTTTATGAGGTTATACTTCAGTAGTCACAGTCTTTACTGTGGGAGCAGAGAAACCTGCCAGGCAGTGCAGTGACATAACGCCTCTAGCTAGACTCAGAAGTCAGAAGTCAGGGCTTGCTGTAATGATCCTATGGCTACAAAGTATATGCTCAATTTTTTTGTCTTGATTCAAAATAATTCAAAATAATTATCTGTTTTTATATTTTACATTAAAAATCAATAACAATACAAAGAATCAATAGCATAATACTTAAAATTAGGAAGCTATGTGCATTTGCACAATAAATATGAAATTCAGAGATTATTATTCACAGATTTGCACAAATATTTAAAGTAAACTGTGGAGACAGTAAACTGTTAGTTTCATAGTTATTTTTAATTGAACAGCTTAAATATTTTTGATCATGTATGTAAATGTATAAATCATACATTAATTTCAAAGCAGAAATTAATTCAAAATGAAATTTTTATTTCATTTTTTAATCTCATTTTTATCAACCACATGGCATATATACTTTGGAGGATTAGGCAATTCTTTATTGGAAAGAAGATAAAAGACAAAAACCTTGTACATACCAGCAGCATTTTTCTTAACATTCTTTTACTAATATATCATTTGCTATGCACAAAGACAAAATTAATTCCAACTCTTATCACAGTATTTGTCCTGCATAGTACAGCCAGCATGGCGTTTCCTTTAATTCCCATAGGAAAACAATTAGTGATCTGTATTACTAACAATGAGTCATAACCTAAGCTATTTTGTGATGAGCAATGGTTGTCATACTTTGTTCAAGCGTCTCCTTGCCTCCACTAGAACAGGAAAAAGGCAAAGATGGATCCTATGCAGCAAGACAAATTCCAGGGTATAGCATTGCACCCAGACCCAAATTCCACTTTTTAAACAGTGAAATGAAGAAAGAGATATCAACTCACATTACAACTATAACCTATTACAATGTACACATGTATCAAATGCCACAAAGGCCAAAAATGTTTAGTTTTATGTGTCTCATTTATAAATAAACAATAAAGAATAATGCACATTTCCCATGTTGGTGTGAAAACTGAAGGATTTTGGTAACCCTGTCCGGTAATACATGACCTGCCATACTAAGGTCTCTAGGGAACAACTTCCAGCTCACACTTTTCTCATAATTGTTCAGCCCCTGTTTCTTTCTCCCACCCCATTTTCCACAGATCAATCAGAAAACAAGAAAGAAGACAGTTTTGTTACTTGATTCTTGACCCCAGTTCTGGAATAAGGTTGACCCAGTAAAGCATGGTGAGAGCCATCCCTATACAGAATGACTGTAACTGACCCAACTAATTGTTGACTTTACTCCATCAAGTAGTGTTTTGCTCATGGTACCCCATTTGAAAATCTCAATACATTTATAAGGGCACGATTGAAATAGATTTTGCAAGAACAAAGCATCTACTTAAAGTCATGGGTAAGAGGTTTTGTTCTCTGTGTTCCCAGTTGTTTACAGCTGAGGTTTCTTGTTCCAATAGTAGATCATGGTATGTATTATACCGGGGAGTGCTTTGCTTTTCCGCCATATACATGCCCTCTGCAATGTTGGCATAAAAGCCAAGTTTTCCTTCTAACCTGCATAAAGCTATTTCACTGATACTGTAAAAAACTATATCAGATTCATTTTTGGACTCTCACTGAGAATTTAATGCCATTCAGGTCAACAAATTCAGGAATGTTATCTTTTTTCTTTGATATATTTTTAAAAGAATAAAAATAAAAATACCTTGCACTCAGTATGTTAAGTTTTCTAAAAACATTTAGAGGTTTAATTGTGTATTAAATCTGATATTTTTGTCACTTCAAATAATACAGGTTTAATTTTAAAAGCTGAGTTTTGGATGCCCAAATTATTTCATTTTTCTCCCCTATATTCTTCCTTTCCAGCCACTGGTCTTATAGAATAAAGCAAAAATATTTTGCTTTATGTAAAATGAGAGGCATTTGCAGAAATTCAAGTGGGAGAACACCAGGATCTAGTTGCTAGAGAAATGGATTTAAGAGAGCAACTAATTGTGGAATAAAAAAGTGATGAGGGCAGTCAAGGAGATTAGGGTGTAATACGTCCCCGGGTTGAGGAGCAGGGAAGTGGATGGCCTAAAGACACATTCTGGCCAGCGCCGCCTCTCACTAGGCTAATCCTCCACCTTGCGGTGCCAGCACACCGGGTTCTAGTCCTGGTCAGGGCGCCGGATTCTGTCCCGGTTGCCCCTCTTCCAGGCCAGCTCTCTGCTGTGGCCAGGGAGTGCAGTGGAGGATGGCCCAAGTGCTTGGGCCCTGCACCCCATGGGAGACCAGGGGGAAGCACCTGGCTCCTGCCTTTGGGTCAGCGCAGTATGCCGGCCGCAGCGCGCCGGCTGCGGCGGCCATTGGAGGGTGAACCAACGGCAAAGGAAGACCTTTCTCTCTGTCTCTCTCACTGTCCACTCTGCCTGTCAAAAAAATAAATAAAAAAAAAAATAAAGACACATTTTGAAAGTGGAAATAAGACATTTTCTTTAGAGAGTTATTCTTTGTAAATAAAATGCCATTCCACGTATTTGGCTACATAATACTTTTTTTCCCCAAGCTTCTATCTCCAAAATGCTTTCCCGCCATGCCTTTGCTGTGTAAATGGTCTTTTGAATGATTCCTTAGCACTCTGACTTCAAATCACAAGAACAAATCTGTATGATCATTGCTTGTCATCCCAGGGAGATACTGAATCGAGGTCAATACCTTTCTTTTTGTAACACTAATACCGGACAAAACTTTTGACATACAATGTGTTTATTACTCAAGAATATGTTTGACATCATAAAACAATTAACATTTAAGTATTGAAATAGATATATGCTTATACATATTATACAAGTTTATACATGCTAAATTAATAAAAGACAACTGAGGATTATTTCCAGTATTTGATATAAAATTTACACAATTTAAATATACTTTATTTTTGTTGTTGTGAATTACTTGTATTTGACAATTGCTCCCAAACTAAAATTTGTTGCAACCTTTAGAAATCATAGTTTATCTAGATAGATGATAGATAGATAGATAGATAAATGGATAGGTAGACAGACCTTCTTACTCTGGTCTGCCATAGCAAAAATAGTATAAACTGGGTGGCTTAAATGTCAGAAATTTACTTTCTATTTCTTTTTAATCTTTAACTGACACAAATTGTCCATATTTGTGGGGTACCATGTGATCCTTCATTACATACTCTGTGGGCCATCATGGTGGAGCAGCAAGTGGGGTCCCTGCCTGGAGCGCTGGCATCACAGGTGGGCACTGGTTCCAGCTGCTCCATTTCTGTTCCAGCTCCCTGCTAACGTGCTTGGGAAAGCAGTGGAAGATGATAGAGGTCCTTGGGCTGCTGCACCCATGTAGGAGACCTGGAAGAAGATCCTGGCTTCAGATTTACCAAGCTTCAGGTGTTGTAGCCATTTGAGGAGTGAATCAGTGTATGGAATGCATCTCTCTCTGTCTGTGCCTCTCTCTATATATCTCTACCTTTCAAATAAACTGAATAAATTTTTAAAAGAAAAGGAAAAAAATACATACTCTGGAGTCTGGAAATCCAAGATCAGGATGTCAGAATGCTAAGGTTCTGGTGAGGGCTCTCATGATGTTCAGAAGATGTCTGCCTACTGACTGTGTCTTCAACATGGCAGAAGGGAGAGAGAGAGAGTCAGAAAAAGAGCTATTTCTCTTTATATAAAGTCACAGTCCTATCAAGCTAGGATGCTAACTTTATGGTGTCATTTAACCTTCTATTTTTTTCCCAAGGGGCCCATCTCAGCTACATGCCAAAGAAAGGTTATGGATTCAATATGTGAATTGATAGGAAATGCTAGGTAGATGACAGGACACTTCAATCTATTATGTTTATGTAGCCTGCTAGCTAGTTAGATGCTTTGTATGACTGTGAAATGAAATGTAATTTTAGACAGTATATGCATGTATGCATTTGGATATTTGATTTAAATGGTTCAATTTTATATTCAAATGCATTTCATCACATTGTATATTTTTATAACTGTTTATTGAATATAATAATGAGGTTTAATATACGTGTACAAGTATATACCTCTGAGAAATCAGACCACAATGAATATAAGTATTATACCCACCACCTGCTGCTGCTTTCTCATGACTCTGGAAAACTGAATCCATCCTTCCTCATCTCATTCTAGGCAGCCTCTGATTTGCTTTCTGTAAGTATACCATTATTTTATAAAATTCTATGAAATGCAATCATACAGGACACTCTTGTTTTTCATCTTGCCTCTTCTCAGTAAACTTAATTTGAACTTTATCCCTGTTTCTAAGTGTGTATGAACATTTCATTCCTCATATAATCACTCTGAGATTTATTTACTTTTTTATTTCAAAAGCAGAGCAACCCAGTAGACACACATACACTCACACACACACACATGCACACACATACACATACAGAGAGAGAAAGAGAGAGAGAAAGAGAGAGAGAGAGATGACCAGAGCAGTCAGTTATGTTCCAGGCCAAACTCACGGGCTAGGGTCTCTATCCCAGTCCCCCACATAAGTGTAGGGCCCCCACATTTGTGTCACCTTCCACTGCTTTCTCAGGCACATTACCAGAAAGCTGGATTCAAAGCAGAGCAGCCACGACATGAACCAGCACTGTAATAAGGGATGCCAGCATCACCAGCGGCAGGTTAACCTGCTGTACCAACGTGCAATTTGGATACAAGTATTTATATATGTATAGCGGCTTTCATTTCTCTTGGATAACCATTTAGAAGTAGAATGATTGAGTAGTATGAAAGTTGTATATATATAAGCTGTTCCCCAAGTACTTGTACTATGCACGTTTGTACCAGCAGGGTGTGAGCTCCAGTTTAGTTTACAATTCCCTCAGAACTAACACTATTACACTTACTATGATGTGCTTCGTTTTTATCTATGTATCTTCTTTGATTAAGAATAGATTTAAATAATTTCTCCTTTTTAGTGAGTTTTTAAATTAAGTTTTGGCCTATAATACACCCTGCATATGATTTTTAAAAGTTAAGCGATTTACAAGTATTTGCTCTCAGTCTGTAGCTTGCCTTTTTTACCTTTTAACACTGTCTATTGAAGAGATACTTTTAATTTTGATAAATACAATTTATCAGCATGTTGAGGGACTGCATTTTTGATATTGTATGAAATTTCTCCAGGAGGTCCTTTATTGCTATCTGCCAGAAGTTTTGCTGATTTATATTTTGCATTTAGGGCTATGACTGCTATTGACTGAATTTTTGCATGTGTTGCAAGGTATGGTTCAAATAAACTTGCTGCAGCCCCACTTAAGGAAAAAAAATGTCTTTTGTTGATATTGGAATAAAGCTGATTTCATAGAAGAAGCTAAGAACCATTTCTTCCACTTCAATTTTCTGGAAGTGTTCTATAAAATAAACATCAATCTTCCTTAAAATGTCATAGGTATCACCAGTTAAGCCAACAGATCTATGTTTTTGACTATGTTTATTTTTTAACCTATAGAGGCTTGTTCTGCTGATTTGTTTCTTTAATGTGAATCTTTGTTTTGTCATTTTAAAGAATTTGTCTATTTTACAAAGTCACCAAATTTATTGATAGACTTAAAGCTGTTGGCTAATGATTCAATTTTATCTATTTAACACCAATAGAATTTATAGCAATGCCACCTCAATCATTCCATATGAGATCTATCTCCTTAACATATAATGGGTGTTTAGCTGTAATTTAAAATTTGTCTTATTTCTTAGGTTTTCTAGATAGCCTAACTATAAATTTATCAATTAATTTTCTCACTTGAAGGATAAGCTTTTTATTTCACTGACTTATCCATTTTTTTTCTCTTTTTTTAACTTTCATGCTAACATTTAATAATTACTTTCTGCTGCTTATTTAGGATTTCATTGGATATTTAAAATACTACCTAGTTTACTAACATGATAAGGTCATAGATTATGTACCCTTTTTAAATTATACACTTGCTTGATATAAAAATCCCTCAAATTGATGCCATATATTCCATACATTTTGATTTTTTTGTCTTTTCATTTTTATTCAGTTAAACATGCTTTGTTATTGCAACTATAGTTGATGATTGTAATTTCATGGTTGCTGTTTCTTTTCTGTTTATCTAGTTTACTCCTCTTTTCTTTTTTCTCATGTTCTTTTCATTTTTTTAATTTATTTAACAGGTAGAGTTATAGACAGTGAGAGAGAGAGAGAGAGAGAGAGAGACAGAGAGAAAGATCTTCCTTCCTTTGGTTCACTTCCCAATTGGCCGCTACAGACGGCACCACACTGATCCGAAGCCAGAAGCCAGGTGCTTCCTCCTGGTCTCCCATGCGGGAGCAGGGGCCCAAGCACTTAGGCCATCCTCCACTGCCCTCCTGGGCCACAGCAGAGAGCTGGACTGGAAGAGGAGCTACCGGGACTAGAACCCGGTGCCCATATGGGACGCCGGTGCCTCAGGTGGAGTGTTAACCAAGTGAGCCATGGCACCGGCCCCTCTTTTTATTTTTATGATATATTTTATACACTAATTGTATTATTAGCTATAATTCTTTGTTGTTTTGGTGGTAGCTTCAGGATTTATATTAAAGCTTAAACTCACATAACATCATTTCAGTTTGTATATGATATAAGAGTTTTCAAGTTTGTACTTCCATTTCTTCTTTTTTGTTTTTTATAGAATTGTTGTGTTAAAGTTTACTTCCAAACACATAAGAAAAACATTGTTATTAGTTTTGCTTTTAAAAGAGTAATGATTGCACTTGGTAAAGTGATAAGTATAAATACACAACCGATCAAAAAGATAGGGTATGAGTCGATGAGATTTCACAAGTAAGACCAGTGCAAGCAAATAATGAAGGATAGAAGTAAAAGGATGAGAATGATCCTGAGGGCGAAACAGGACACACAGCAGACTCATAGAACGGCAGCACTCCTGCTTCAGAATCAACCCTTGGGACATTTGGATCTGGCTAAAAGGTCCTTGAGAGTCTCACAGGCATGGAAAGCCATGACACGGTGGCAAAAAAAAAACAATCTAAATGAAAGATCCTGGTGAACAAGACCCCAGCAGAAGGAACAGGCCATCAAGGAGAGAGGCACCTTTCTCTGAAGGGAGGAAGGAACCTCCACTGTGGTACGGCCTTAACTAAACAAGTTCAGAGTCAGTGAACTCAAGGGGCTTCCATAGCCTAGACAGCTCATAGCGAGAGTCTCGGGTGATTGCTGACGTCATAAATAAGAGTGCCAATTGTTAATCAACAACGGGAATCACTGGGTACATGCTCCCCACATAGGATCTCTGTCTTTAATGTGTTTTACTATGAAACTTAAAAACAACACTACTAGTCGAACAATACCCTATACCTTGTGCGGTTGTGTGACTGCAGCCTGTTGAAATCCTTGCTTAGTATATACTAAGTTGATCTTCAGTATATGAAGGTAATTGAAAATGAAACTCCATGAAGGGTGGGGATGGGAGAGGGAGTGGGAGAGGGCAGGGCCATGGGAGGGAGGGAGGTTTGTTGGGGGGGAAGCCACAACAATATACAAGTTGCACTTTGTAAATTCACATTTATTAAATAAAAAAAACCTATATAACAAAAAAGAGTAATGATATTTCAAATATATTTAAATAATGAGAAATTAATTTTATACTTACATAGTTATTACAGCAAGAGTTCTTTATTTCTTGGGAGGACTTGGATTTCCATCAAGTATGATATTTTTTCTGTCTAAACCATTTTTAGATAATTATTTTACCACACGTCTGAAAGTTATGAAATTGATCAGTATGTACATCCAAAATTCTTTTATTTACCTTTGTTTTTTTGAAATATATATTCATTGTGTATAGAATTCTAGGTTGGCAAGAATAGTGAGTTCAAATATTTCTTGCAAGATTCATTCATCCACAACTTGAGAATTTTGTTGTATTTGGAATAAGAATCTTTGTAGACATAATTTAGGAAAACGACTTGAGATGAGCCCATCCTGGATTAGGATGGAAATTATGAAAGGTGTCTTCTAAGTAACAGAAAAATAGGAAAAACATAAATGGCAGAACAAGTGATAACAGATTGGAGTTGGCAATTACTAAGTCAAGGATTGCCAAGATGACCAGAAACCATCTAAACGCAAGAGAGAAAAGTGAAATAATTCTCCTTCTGAACCTCCAGGAGTAGCCAGAGCAACTAATACTAAAGTTATAGAAATCTGCCTCCAATATGTGACATAAAAATTTTGTATTATTTAAAGCTACCAGGTTTATAATTGTTAGAGCAGTTCTAGGGAACTAAAGCAGCAAGATATTTATTTGTCTGTTTCATATTTTTCTAATATTTTAATTTTTCATTATCTTCTGGCTTACATTAATTTTGAAAAGCTACTAATGTCATCCTTATTTTTAGTCTCTTATTTATAATTTCCAATGACTGCATTTAATGTTGTATTTTTATAATTGTTTTTTAAACTGATTATGGAATGTCTTGATGTAATTTTATTTAAGCTTCTTTTGTTTGACTTTTTACAGTTTTTTGGTTAGAGAAGTTTATATTTTTTCTTCAATGTATATTTTGTACCTCTTTCCATGATCTGCCCCTCAAGGAATTCAATTACATGCATATTTAACCATTTAAATTTGTCCCACAGCTCACTGACACAGTTTTTTCATTTATTTATGCTTTCTAGTGTGTGTTCCATCTTGTGCATTTTCTATTTCTATACTTCCAAGTCCATCACTTTTTTTCCTACCTACAGTGTCTAATACGTGGCTCATTCCAGTTAGTGAATTTTTCACGTCAGACATCACAATTTTCAAGACTAGAAATTTATTTTCCTTGTCTGTGTTTTTAAATCTCTACATGTCTCTACTTAACATGTTCAATCTTTCTTGTATGTTCTCAACGTTCACAGGATGTAACAGTAACTCTCAATAACTTGTCTATAAATGTCTTCAACTGTGAGACTCCAGGTTGGTTTTGATGAATTGACTTTGCTTCTCTGGAAGGAGCACATTTTCTCATTCTTTGAGTGCCAATTTTGACTTAATATTAAAATTATGATATTTATAAAAAGATTATGGTATTTATTCTATTTGCAGATGACTAATTTGTAGTCTAATATTAATCTCTGTATTTTGCTTTAGGATGTTGTTAAGTTAGTTGGAAACAATCTGAAACTTTCAAGTTTTACTTTGTTTTGTATGACCAAAAAACGTGTAAGGCTAGTTTCTCCCCACTCCTAAGGCACAACCCCTCCTAAGTACCCTACCCAATGGTGTCGGTGACAATGTGAACTGCTCCCAGTGATATGTGCTCTCTAGAAAGATTCCTTGTTGCTTTTGCTGTTTCTTTCCCTAATCCTAAGCAGTTTCCTTGTACATATTATTCTTCAACTAAAAACTTTAAAACGAGGGCAGTGAGTGAGTAGTGAATGGAAGGAAATCTCCCTTTATGCTGCTCTCTCCTTTCTACTCTTCTTTAGTTTTCTTGGCCCTGGAACTCACAATTTCTTCTTCTTAACTCAAAGAGACTTCCTCATTTTTCAATGGCCAGAAACTCACCCCCAGAATATGCTTGGTCAATTTTATTGCTCATCTTGTTTGTTTCTCTTCTATCATGGGTCATTATAATTCTTTCCCTAAATTTCAAGGTCTGAAAAGCTATCATGTACTGTTTCGTACAGTGTTTAAGATGCCACTTGAGATGTCCATATCCCAAACAGAAGTGCATTGATTGAATTTCCATCTCCACTTCTGACCCAGCTTCCTGTGGGCGCACACCATGGGAAGCAACAGGCAATAGCTCAAGTTCTTGGATCCTCACCATCCATGTGGGAGATAAGATTGAGTTTTGGGCTCCTGACATCAGCTTGACCAAATACGGGCTGCTTCGGATACTTGGGGAGTGAACCAGTGGACAGAAGTTACCTGCCTTCCTGTCTTACTATCTCTCTGCCTTTCCCATAAAATGAGAATATATTGATAGGAATTTTATTTATTTTAAACTATATATAGTTTTATACACATATATGTAAATATACATGCACATATATTTATACACATATATAATATATGTATACATATATGAATATATATGTGTGTGTATATATATATATATACACAGAGAGAGAGAGAGAGAGAGAGAGAGAGAGATTCCTTTTCCAGCTTTTTAGTTGTTTCAGTTAGGAAGATAAGCCAATCCCTATTACCCCAGCTTGTTTTGAAATATTTATATCACATTTTTTCTTTTAAAGTTCAATTCCATTGAATTTTTAAGTAATTATGACACATGCTTTTATAATATTTTTATTATGGTTGGGGATTTTAAAATTATATTTTCTCAGTCCAACCTTAGGTTAAATGTGACTACTTTATGCTCACATTCACTTTTAAATACTTATTTAATATATAATTATGGAATCCTTTTTAGAGAAATACAGTGTCTACTATTTCTATATTTTCAAATAATACCTGCTGGGTTTTCCCAGAATTCAGTTAGGGTTTAAAAGTACTAGTTGAGTGAGAAAAGATTAATGTTATGCACCAGAAAATATCTGTCACTAAAGCTTTTCCACCTAAAACATTAACCACAGTGAGTAAAGAAAAAAGCTTCAGTTAGTAAATTAATGCAACCAGGCTTCTAAAAAGATCATTACTAAAACACTTACTTAAATAATTTTAGTTGTGATCCTTCCAAAAATATTTTTAATTATTGCCCTCAAATATCAGATGACTTGGCAATTATAGCCAGCTCAACTATGAGTGGATCCAGGTTCACATTTTCTAAATTATATAGAAAGAAAATAAATAGGGCTTAGTTAAATATAAATATATACGTAACATGTAATATATATTATATATTTACACAAATTGTGTGTGGAGTTAATGCTAATAATATACATATGGGGTGCCAGTAAAATGCTAGTATATAAAGATTTCTTCCTTTGCATGATAAGCAAATAAACAAACAATAAAATTTTCTTGATGTCCTATTTCAGTGTGCAATATTCCAATTTACAATGAGAGACTAATAGATAGTCAAGACAACTTTATTTTATCAAAATTCAGAATGTCCCTAAAAGATTCCACTTCATACTCCTGTGAATTATGTCTACAAGAAGAGGGAGACAACCTGGCCAGATAGCAGCAGACTCCACTCATTTTGCTACCATCTGCTAAGTTCATTCTTCCATTCTCATGATGATCTTCATTGTAGAAACTTTTATCCCACTTTTCAGATAAAGAAACAGATACATCAGAAAGATCATGTAATATTTAACGTTGTTGAACTACTACATAGATTTAAATCCAAGTTCAACAGACTTGAAAATAGATAACCTTGACAACATAGCCCAATAAAGAAGATAATAGATCTTCCTTTCTGTGAATTATATCTTTTACAGAAAAAAGTTAATTTCAAGCACCAATGAGGAAACAATGAATTGTCCAGTTGTCATCAATTGTATCACAGTGGTGTCAGCAAGCCTATATGTGCAACAGCACCCAATGGATTTTCTGTTGCTAGAAGCCAGATAAAGGAGACAAACATATTACATCTATAATGCTTAACCCATTTTTTTCTTGTCATGAAAATTTAGATGATAGTTTCAAATATGTCAAGGGTACAGTTGATGTGAACTTGTTTTATAAGTCCAAGAACATACTACCTCTTCATTAAAACTATTTCCTTCTAATGGCTCTAAATTTCTTCCTTGACTGAATATCAAGCTCTCCATATTTTCTTCTGAAACACTCACCTTTACATTCTATACTTTTTCCAATACCCAACAGTGGTTGAATTTACAACTCAAAATACATGCATTCATCATTGAATATTAAGGAGTATCCATCATCATTATCAGTTGAGAAGCCTACTGAGTTCTCAAAAATGCCCCCCATCCTGTAACGACTCCTTTAATTCGCACACACACATCAAGCTCAAGTTTATTTTACTGGAAAGCCAGAGTTACACAGAGAGAGAAGGAGAGGCAGAGACAGAGAGAGATCTTCCATCAGCTGGTTCACTCCCCAGTTGGCTGCATCAACCGGAGCTGTGCTGATCTGAAGACAGGAGCTTTTTCTGGGTCTCCCACATGGGTGCAGGGGCCCAAGCACTTGGGCCATCTTCTACTGCTTTCCCAGACCACAGCAAAGAGCTGGGTTGGGGCTAGCGCCACAGCTCAATAGGCTAATCCTCGGCCTGCGGCGCCAGCACATCAGGTTCTAGTCCTGTTTGGGGAGCTGGATTCTGTCCCGGTTGCCCCTCTTCCAGTCCAGCTCTCTGCTGTGGCCCGGGAGTGCAGTGGAGGATGGCCCAAGTGCTTGGGCCCTGCACCCGCATGGGAGACCAGGAGAAGCACCTGGCTCCTAGTTTTGGATCAGCGTGATGCGCCGGCTGCAGTGCGCTGGCCTGGGCGGTCATTGGAGGGTGAAACAACGGCAAAGGAAGACCTTTCTCTCTGTCTCCCTCTCTCACTGTCCACTCTGCCTGTCAAAAAAAAAAAAAAAAAAAAAAAAAAAAAAAAAAAAAAGAGCTGGGTTGGAATTGGAACAGCTGGGACTTGAACTGGTGCCCATATGAGATGCTGGCATTGCAGGCGTTGGCCCTACCCACTTGCCACAGCGCCGGACCCAAGTTCTGTTTTAGAAGCAGTCATAGTCTGATTTTAGTCACATACTCCTTCATGGCATATAGTTCCAAATGTTGATGCCAGTTCCCTCTCTGGACTTCCTTCCAGTATGCTGGGTTGTCTTAGGAAATACTGTCATCTTTTCCTTCAGTGGGACATCAATCGATTTCACCCATAATACCTACCCATCTTTGTCCATAGCAAGCATGTTTATTATTTTTTACAATGTACTAACCCTAGCTAGTTAAGAGTTTTAGACCCTCTACTCAGTAGGGGAGTTCAAACTTCCTCTATATCAATTAATGAGTTGGAATGTATACGGGGAAAAACGTTTTCTGCATAGTTGCACAAATTGGGTAATGAAATACTTGATATAAGTTGATGAGTTCTGAGAAGAGTTATATCTAACTCAAAGCAGCAGAAGATAAAATCGTTATCACTCTGCTTAGCCCAAATATCTCATTGGCACACAGGTGTGCATGTGTGTCAGTATATACTTATATGTTCACCTCCTCCAACATAAAGCACACTACATTATTATATTTTATAGATTATTTTCTTATCTGCATGGTATTAATAGTCTCTGGAATAAAAACAAGTAACAAAATAAAACTCCTGCAGCTTGTGCAGGTAACTATGAAATAGACATTGAAGTAATAATCAGTTGAGGGACTAATTTTGATGAAATGAATGCTCAGGAAAGGTGTTTCAATATCATCTAGAATGAAAGAGCTGTTGGCATGTCAGAGTTTCACCAACATTCAGTGAAATTCTATGGGGGTGCAGTATATCTGAGAAGGTTAATACAGCACTCACAGGCTAAGGAAGGTGGTGAATCCCTGGAAGCGTATTGCAGCAAAGGCAATATAATTTTGGATTTATGGGCTTTTAAAGGTTCACCAAGTGGGAATTCCTATCAGAAGAGTTTGGCAGTTTTATTCTTTCAGTGGGGTTTATGGTTTGGCTGAGAATAAAAACCATAGTTTTCAGGCTCTGCAGTATGAAATAAAGCAAAGCAACCTCCAAAATCTTGCAGCCAGCCACAAAGTTTGGCGAAGAAACATTTTATGCTAAGATGATAATTTCATATCAAAGCTGGAAGTTTCTTCTGATGTAACTATTCACCATACAAATGATTTGTTCATCATGTTGGTCACCATTTGGTATTCCCAATGTCAACATAAGCAGAAGTCTTTAAAATGAACTTGACTCTTTTGTAGCACAGGTAATAGTCTTTCCCAAATAAGAGAATAGAAAAAAATGGGAAAGGAAATCACAATGTCTGGATTATAGATACATAAAAATCCATCATTAAGATATTTCCTATTGGCTGAGTATATTTACTTACAGAAATCTGGCAGGCATTTGAGGCAGTGGTTAATATACCACTTAGGAAGTCAATATCCTGTATCAGAATGCCTGAGTTCAAGTCCTGCCTCTGCTTCAGATCAACTTCCTGCCCATGCACATTTTGGAGGCAGCAGATGTGGGAGACTTGGAAGGAGTTCCTGCCTTTCTTTGGCTTTTGCCTGTACCGGCCCCCGCTATGGTTGGCATGCGGGGAGTGAACCAGCAGATGGAAGATGGCTCTGTCTCTCTCCCTCTTTCTCTCTCCCTCTCTCTCTTTATCTGTCTGTGTCTTTTTGTCTGTCTGTGTCTCTTTGTCTTCAATTAAATCAAAATAAATAAATATTTTAAAGTTATTTAGCCAATTATGGGATTTAGGAACAAGGTTTTTTTCTTCTGTCATATCCCTAAGACGGTGTGATTTGAAATTTTGGCTTATCACTAAATAGCACTTTATCATGTTACTCTAGCAGACTGTGATTGCTTCTTCTTTTAAAAGAATATGAGTGTTAGGAGCTTATAACAGGATTAAATGAATATGATAGAATGAACATAGCCGTTGCAATGTGTCAGGCACTGCTCATATGTTTCTTCATCAAATCCTCATATCAACCCTGTAAGGTAGACTTTATTATCTTCCCCAAGTACAGTTGGTAAATCTGAGGCATAAAGAAGTTACAAGACTTTTCCATGTTTCCACAGTTCGTGATGTCACTTGGGTGTGAACCAAGACACATTAGCTACAATCTATGTGCCTTTGACTGCTACACATTTTCTGTAATTTTTTACAATAAGAAAAAGATAAACAGAAAATCAGCAACATGTCTTGGAATCATCAGATAATTGAGGTCACAGAGTGTACAACTGCACTGAAATATGACGGTACAAGCAAAGTTAAGCAGTCATAACCAAGATGCACTTACCAGAGTAGATGATCCTGTTGTCATAAACTGACAAAAATATTAATTTTTCTGACTTGTTACAGGCTTAGGATGGACTGATTTTGAATGAGAAATTTCTGTGGCTTCAGAGGCTGACTTAATCTGTTTTAGGTTTCAGTACCAAAATATTTGAGGTTCAGTAATTTATAAAGAAGAGATTGATTATGGAAGTCTAAGAGCATGACACAAGTTTCTGGGGAGGGCTTCAGGTAGCGTCAATGCATGACACAAAGTGGACGAACATGTGGGTGCACATAGAAGACAGTGTATACACAGAAGACACTGGGGAAAGGGAGGGTGGGGGTGTGGTCAGGCCAGATTTCTAACAATCTATTCTTTTTTAAAAAAAAGATTTATTTGTTTATTGGGAAGTTAGAGTTACACACAGAGAGAAGGAGAGGCAGAGAGAGAGGGAGAGGGAGAGGGAAAGAGAGAGAGAGAGAGTGAGAGAGAGAGAGGGAGGAGAGATCTTCCATCTCCTGGTTCACTCCCCTGATGGGCCCAAAGGCTGGAGCTGCACCAATCAGAAACCAGGAGCCAGGAGCTTCTACCAGATGTCCTGTGTGGGTGCAGGTGCCCAAGGACTTGGGTCATCTTCCACTGCTTTCCCAGGACACAGCAAAGAGCTGGATCAGAAGTGGAGCAACCGGGACTTGAACTGGCGCCCATATGAGATGCTTGTACTGCAGGCAGCTTCCTTACTCGCTAGGCCACAGTACCAGTCCCAATAATCTACTCTTGTGAGAACTAATGCAATCTTTGTAGCGAAAACAAATAAAACAAAACAAAGCAAAAACAGTCTCTCAAGGAAGACAATGATCTGTTTATGAGAATGTTATCCCATTCTTAAAATTAAAAACCAAGCCACAACATGAGCTTTCTTGAGAATAAACTATGTTCAAACTGTAGCAGGGGACTCTCATATTTTCTAGGCTTTTACTTCCAGGAATTGTACCTCTTTTTGAGATGAAAAATCAATAAAAATTCCATGGGACCGGCACTGCGGCATAGTGGGTAAAGCTACCACTTGTGAAGCCTGCTTGAGATACAGGCATCCCCTATGGTTTCCAGGTTTTGTCCCAGTATCTCCACTTCCAATCCAATTTCCTGCTAATGGCCTCGGAAAAGCAGTGGAATGATGGCACAAGTGGTTGGGCCCCTGCCATCAATGTGGGAGACCCAAATGAAGCTCTTGACTCCTGGCTTCAGCTTGGCTTAGCTCTGGCCATTTGGGGAGTAAACCAGTGGTTAGAAGATTCTCTCTCTCTCTCCTCTCTGTATTTCTCTGTACCTCTCTCTCAACTCTGACTTCCGAAGTAAAAAAAAAAAAATAATAATAATCAAATATTTAAAAAAATCAATAGTGACATTGGCAGAAAGTACAAAAAGCAGCCATTGAAATATGCCCAGAGTGTTCTCTATAACCAATGCCTACTGTACAGGTGAAAAATCTTTACCCAAGCCTTATCTCACCTCAGGAAAGGCATTTCTCCAACATCAGCTTCTTGTAAGTGTCCTATTTCACCTAAAGAGTGGGGAGATAAGAAACACTTGTAAAAGCCAGAGCCAAGGCTTGCCTGACCCCTAAATAACTGAGATTTAATCATAATGTTACAGAGTACATCCTGATCTATACAGCTTGCCATCACACCATTGTGACTCAGTTTAATAACAGTGACTCACAGCTAAAAAAGTTGCATTGCCCTCATTGTGAAGTATTTATTACGGCAGCCTAAGCTAGCTACTACAGAATCCGAAAAACCAACCATCTCTAGGGAGATGAAATGAAAATGTGAAATGACAAGTAAATATTAACATGTAGGCTTCTAAAATAGAATTTTAGAAAAGCTAGAGAATTTTTTGAATTAAAAAATGAGAATAATAATGCATTTGTCTCAAGTGTTTTATTAAAAGATAATCAAAAATTAATGATACTCCCAATATTTTTTAAAATTTACTTTTATCATATAAAATGATCACATTTATTTTTAAATATTAACTAGTCAATGACTAAACTGCCAAGAATAAAAGGAAAACAATTGAATATTTTAATTGTTAAATTTGTTTTTATTATAATATATAAAAGGCAAAAAAAAGTTCATCAATGTAAATTTATTTTTTCTTATTCTTTGACTCCTTTGGAAGTATTTACTGTTTTTCTATTCATTCTCAGAATAACTTTTGCACTTAACAGTGACATTGAAGAATATTTGAGGGGCCAGTGCCGTGGCTCACTTGGTTAATCCTCCACCTGTGGTGCCGGCATCCCTATGGGCACCGGGTTCTAGTCCCGGTTGCTCCTCTTCCAGTCCAGTTCTTTGCTGTGGCCTGGGAAGGCAGTGGAGGATGGCCCAAGTGCTTGGGCCCCTGCACCCAGGTGGGAGACCAAGAGGAAGCACCTGGCTCCTGGCTATGGATCGGCGTAGCTCCGGCTGTAGTGGCAATTTGGGGGGGGGGTGAACCAATGGAAGGAAGACCCTTCTCTCTGTCTCTCTCTCTCACTGTCTAACTCTATCTGTCAAATAAAAACAAAAATAAAAAAAATGCAAATACAATAAAGCCTTACCCTCTAACCTAAAAAAAAAAAATTACTGGAAATTTGTATTATATTTTGGTTTATGATGATGACCAGGAAGAATCTTACTGAAATAATATCTAGAACCTTGCTTCCAACTAGTATAAGAATTGTGAATTTTAAACATAAAAACATAAGTAGCATTCTTTCCTATGATATTAATAGCCTTGTAGCTTTTGTGAGAATAATATTTAAAATATATACAGCTGAGGCACACTTTAATTTATACATTCAATCAGCGGAATGAATAAGCTAGAAGCAGAGTTACTATGAACTTTGTATAGCCTAAGCTTCAAGGCCCTTAGAATGCATGGCCTTGTTTAGAGATAAGACCCTAGTAACTTCTTCACACAGTCTGCTGTGATGTTTAATTTATACAGAGATATTTTAAGCACAGTTAGTTAACACTGATATCTCTTTAAACAACAGCTTCACCTGTGCCATACTCCTTGTGTCAGAAAGCATTTGAGGGGCTGTATTTTTGGTATGCAATTAGCAGAAATCAAAATGAGGTGGCATAAAATTTTGATCCAGAGATTGTAAATTCTTTTACATATAGCTAAGGCTAAGTGAGTGTGCTGTATAGAAATAGTGAATTCTCCTAAGGGTCACTGCGCTGAGTCACCCATTATGGTGACAAAAAGGCTTAGGGGTTATAGATCATTGTGCCATCAGAATATAAATGCAGTCTAGGACATTCAATAGTAAAAACGCAATTAATGAAAGTTTGAAACGTAGGAAGCTACTTTTTTATTAGAACATTCTTGCAAGCATAAGAACATAAAATTGCAAGCAGAGTATTCAGGTTGCAACAGTATTTAATCCCAAAAGACATATTCCATCAGGCATGCACTCAATAATATATTCAACTACAAAGGCACCAAGCATTTTTAAAACTGGAAATCATTTGAAATACAATTTTTTAAAACTCCTATGTTTATAGAGTACAGACCTGCTGTATTATCACTTGTATATGTATGTATACACACACACACACACACACACACACATATAATGGGATTTTCCCAAGTCTGAAAATGATATTTCACAACCATATGATTTAGTCAATACTCATTTGTGAAATTGAAAGAATGTTTTCCAATTGTCCTTATTAATTGAAAAATAATCAACCATGCTAGTGGAAAAGATTGAATTATATTTTTATTTTAAAAAGAAAATAATATTAAAAAATCTGCTTCTAAATTGCCATTAATTTAAAAACAATCTAATACTTTAGTGGAAAGACTGAGCTATATTTCCACTTTGTAAAGAAATATATTATAAAAATTGTTATACAGAGGAGGTCAAAGAACATTCAGCCCAGGAAATAAAAAAAAAATACTTTAAAGTTACATCAGGCAGCTAATTAATCAGAAGAGTTGAGATTCTGTTTGCATGTGGGCTCTGCTTCCTTAAATTCACGTTTTAATTATTTATTTGTCATTTTTAAATAACTGTTTACATTCATTCTTTATATTCTTTTCCTTGAAGAGTACTTTCAGAAATATGACATTAAATTCCACAAATCTTATACAATTTTGCCATTAATGATACAGACACTCAGAAAATGTAAGTATGCACCATATATCTTTACCAGAAAATGAATATTGAAGCTTGAACTTAAATTAAATATTTTAAAGTCTGTTCTAATCTTCCATTCTGCAGGACAGTTCTCAGGTAAGGTACCATGGATATTTGCTCTCTAATGGAAAGATGGAGTTATGTATTGAGAGTCTACCTCTCCATCACCTACTGCTGCTACAAGTTCAATCAGCAAGACAGAGAAGTAGAGGACATTCCAGGGAAAAGTTTTTTTTCCTGACAAGTTTACTGTTTTGAATAATAGGTCCAGGTATATGGAGTCCCTTCAATCCCTTGTACACCAAGTCTAGAGAAGCAGATAAGTTATAAACTTTGTTCTATAAGTAAGCCAATGTTTACTATGAGTGACGCATTAATGTAAAGAACTTAAATATTTATTTTTATGTGGAAAATATATTGAACTGTGACCACTTCTGCATCACAACCTGTGATGTAGTTTGTTCACATTTTTATGGTAAACTGTATAATGATCCACAACCATCCTATTTGCTTTAATTAACCAGTCAACACTACACTAGTACTGAGTCTTTTTTTTTTTTTTTTTTTTTTTTTTGGCAGGCAGAGTGGACAGTGAGAGAGAGAGACAGAGAGAAAGATCTTCCTTTACCGTTGTTTCACCCTCCAATGGCCGCCGGCGCTGCCGCCCCACCATACAGAATATAGTCTGCATTTGCTTCCACATCTAATTAGTTTACATATGTAAAATAAGTCTACCTTTCTGCATGCATAATTAAGACTCAGGGCCAGCGCCATGGCTCACTAGGCTAATCCTAGTGATTTTTTTTTTTTTCAACATACATTCAGTGTATTTCCTAAATACTGCAAATAGTGTGGGAATAGAAGGCGGAGCCAAAGCCCACAGCGCATACCCACAATCCTGTGCTGTGGAGGAGCAGCCCTGAGGTCGCAGTCCCCCTGCCAGGATGTGCACTTTGGATGAGGAAGAGCGCTGGTTGCCCTCAGAGGGCCACGCCCTTCATCTTGTTCTCTCCCGCAGCCCACGGTTCGTGTTGTATTGTCAGGTCGTGCTTTTTCTCTTCCACAGCTGAGAGCAGCATCCAACTTTCTTTACCATATGCAGTTTTGTCCAGCCCAAGCAGCTCCAGGACACAATCCACGTGGGTCAGGGCCTTGCACAACACCACCACACCAGGTGCTTCTCCTGGTCTCCATGGGGTACAGGGCCCAAGAACTTGGGCCATCCTCCACTGCACTCCCTGGCCACAGCAGAGAGCTGGCCTGGAAGAGGGGCAACCGGGACAGAATCCAGTGCCCCGACCAGGACTAGAACCCGGTGTGCCAGCGCTGCAAGGCGGAGGATTAGCCTAGTGAGCTGTGGCGCTGGCCCTGAGTCTTAATTATGCATGCAGAAAGGTAGGCTTATTTTACATTTGTAAACTAATTGGCTGGGGAAGCAAATACAGACTATATTCTGCAAGTGCTTCAGCATTCTTCCTAAAATGTCTAGGAATATTCTTTAAAAATTAATATTAAAACTGGAGCTCTTAGTTAAAGGCCCTGAGTTTAGAACAAAGTCCATTTCTTAAATGTAGTCAAGAATACAATTGTATTTTGGAATTATCTAATAGATTGGAACTCCTACAGCCTCTAACCTGCAAGTTTAAATTCATCTGAGGCAGAGGGCAGAGTATTAAATTAGAAAGAAATTGGGGGGCTGACATTGTGAAACAGTAAGTAAAGCACCACTAGATTTATGCACTGGTTCCAGTCCTGGATGCTCCACTTCCTATCCAGCTCCTTGCTCATATGCTGGGAAGGCAACTGAAGATGGCCCAGTTGCTTGGACTCCGGCCACCTACCTGGTAGTTCCTGATGGAGTTTCTACCTTCTGGTTTCCACCTGGCCCAGCCTATGCCATTGCAGTCTTCTGGGGAGTAAACCAACAAATACGAATCTCTTCCTGTATCTCCTTCTCTCTCTGTCACATTGCCTTTCAATTAAATAAAGACTTCTTTAAAAAGAGCTCAGAAATTTTATGATTTTATGTAAATGCTTCATAGATTTATGTTAATTGATATAATTCTAAATGTCACATTCACCAATGCTAAAATAGGGATAATGGATCTACAGCAAGGTTGATGCCTTAGCCTCAGTTAAAATCTTGCAATGTGACAGAAGTGAAAGCATGACATAAATTCATTTCTAAGTCATCTTTGACGAGTTTTACAGAAAAGGATACATCTTTTCTCTTTCCAATGCTAGCATCAAAACAAACACCAGAAAGAAAATTATATCCTTGATGCATTTTTTCAGAACTGTATAGGAAATAAACATTCAGGCAAAAAACAATGGCAGACACTTCTTTAGAAAATGAAGCCCTCCTCTTTCTTTTCTTGCAACAGAATCTTGATGTGCTATTTTTATACATAGAACTATTTTAGCCAGAAATTGAATTTGTTTTCATTGTTTTAAATGAAAATTGTTCTAATTATCCCCTGTGTCTTTATTATCCTGAAAAGTTAACAGAGAAGCAAAAAAAGTATGAAACAAGGGTATCTTGTCATTTACATGTTGTGATTCAATGAAGCAAAATTCATAACAATGTACCAAGTGATCAGACATCTGCTCAATGTTTATCCTCTCTCTCTCTCTCTTCCTCTCTTTCAATAAGTGTGAGTGTGTGTGTGTGTGTGTGTGTGTGTAAACTACCACAAATAAGAGAAAAAGTAATATTTTGCTTTTTGGGTCTGGCTCATTTCACTTAGAATAATGATCTCAATTTTGTTTCAGTGGTTAAAAAAAAGAAATGGAGAGGGGAAATAGTAAGGACACTTGAGGTACTAGTAACGTTTTGTTCTTAATTTGGGTGTTGGTTATGAGGTTGATCATATGACTGTACACTCCAGTGCACTGGTTGGTATGTATACTGTATTTTAATAAAGATTTAAATAATGAACAAATACCATATGTTCTCCCTTATTTGTGAGAGCTAAAATATTTTTTAAAAAAACAAGTATAGTCCAAAAAAAAGTATAAAAGAAATGCCTCTTTGTATCAATATCACTGCAAATATAATATTGTGAAACTGTTTTATACCTATGTCAATCTTATGATTAAGTATGCTTTAGGGGCCGATGCTGTGGTGCAGTGGGTTAATGCCCTGGCCTGAAGCACTGGCATCGCTTATGGGTGCCGGTTCGAGACCCGGCTGCTCCACTTCTGATCCAGCTCTCTGCTGTGGCCTGGGAAAGCAGTAGAAGATGGCCCAAGTGCTTGGGCCCCTGCACTTGCAGGAGAAGATCCTGGCTCCTGGCTTCAGATCGGCACAGCTCCAGGCATTGCGGCCAATTGGGGAGTGAACTATCAGATAGAAGACCTCTCTCTCTCTCTCTCTTTCTCGCCCTCTCTTTCTCTCTCTGCCTCTCCTCTCTCTGTGTAAGTCTTTCAAATAAATAAGTAAATCTTTAAATAAAAAGTATTTTACTGATGTAGTTTTAATGATCTTTGATTACTTCAAAATTTACTATATATGGGTGAAGTGGTCATTTTTCCATTCAATATTTGTTTATAGCTGTTATCTATAGTCTCCCTAAGCTAGGGTCTTTTGGCTTTTTACCTGCTAAACTTCTTGTTCTGTGAAGTATTGAGACTTTCTACTGTAATGTAAATATAATTATGTTATCTCAAAAGCAAAAAAAAAATTAAAAACAGGGAAATTAAGGAGTGCGGAAGGGAGAAAGGGAGAGGGATGGAGGAAGGAAATAATCTTTATGTTCTTAGAATTGTATTTGCAAACTACAGGGAATCTGTTAAAAACTAATAAAAATTTTCAAAAGAGAAAGAAG
The DNA here is from genome assembly GCF_051225735.1 of Oryctolagus cuniculus. Taxonomy (NCBI): domain Eukaryota; kingdom Metazoa; phylum Chordata; class Mammalia; order Lagomorpha; family Leporidae; genus Oryctolagus; species Oryctolagus cuniculus. The sequence goes on from NC_142867.1 coordinate 194,565,986, forward strand.
AAAAAAAAAGCAGAGCATCAAGAGCTGGTGAAAGTGTGGAGAAACCCAAGGTCTCAGGTGTTAAAAACACCAAAAGCAATTAAAAAAAAAATGAACAAAGTGTATCGAGTAACTAAACTGTGATTATTACTTTTCAACCCTTCCTTTGAAGGATAAATGAAAAAACAGCAACCTACGTTGAAAGCTGAAGTGGTGTCTTGTGGCTCTTTCTTTGTGAACAGATCATTTTATATTTTTACTATAAAAAGAATTATTTTCCTTCCTAGCCATTTCTCTATAGTTTGTTTCTTCATAAGCTGACTCACAGACTTTCTATTTTCGATGAGTGAAAAGTGTTCTATCAATGCCTTGCGTATCAAAATTATGAAAACTTAATTTTACAAAGCAGATATTGACTATTGGGAAATAGTGAGACATGATTGTGCCTACCGCATAAAGAACTAATTGAAACATTTTAACATGAAATCCTAATTTAATTAAAAGTACAGTCACTGGGAGGTTACGAGATTGTTTTTCAATGTTGTGACAAATCAACCAAATGAAAACGGTGGCAAATATCACAATTTTTAAAAAAGTGAAAAAAATGTTTTCTCCTTTGCATATTATTATGTTAATGATATATGAAAAGGTATTGAAATGGTACATAAGAAGATGGAAAGATACACTACCTCATAAGAAATTTGGAACTTTGAAATAAAACCCACAGTGAATTTTCTGTATACATCTGTCACAAAAACTAAAAATAACAAAAACACCAAATGCCAGTAAGCATGATAGAAAAGTATAAATTACAAACAGAGATGGGACTATGTAGTGGTATAGCCATACTTGAAGGCAGCATCACAGTTTCTTATAAAATTACAGACATATTTACTCATTTTTACTCCTATGAGTTTATATCAGAGAAATAGCTATTATATGTGAATTTCTGTAGCAATTTTATTTGTAACAGTCAAATAGGTAGTAACTCAAATATACTTCAATGGATGAATTCTTAAATGATCATAAATCTGTACTATGAAATATTATAGTAACAAGAAATATGTTACTCTGTACAAAAATTCGGATAGATTTTAAGGGAATTATTTTGGATGAAAAAAAAAACAATTATATGACATTCTTGAAATAACAAAATCATTGAAATGAAGAACAGATTAGTGGTTGCCATATGTAATTTGTGCCATGACAGAGAGGAGTTGGCTACATATCTATACAAGAGATAAAAATAGCTTGGAACTTAATACATACACACACAACATACTCATAATGTTGGTGAAATCTGAATAAGGAAAAGGTAGGTGGATTGTATCAAGTAAATTTTCTGAATGTGACATTGTACTGTAGCTGTGTATGATTTTATCATTGGAGGGGCGCTTACTGAAGAGAAAATGAGATCCTTATGTTAGGTTCATAGTTTATCTCAAAATAGGAAGCCAAAAGAAGAGCAGATGATGAACTTACATTGTCACATATGAACATTAGTTCCCAGGAATAGTCTGTTACAGCCAATGTGTGAGATGAAAACAGAACAGAACAGAAATAAAGAACCTTAGCTGCAACTGATTTTTAAAAAGAAAATATTCATATATCCTTAACTATTTTGCATGTTGAAGAGGAGAGTGTATTTTCTCTTCTAAACCAACTTAAACATTTTTTTTTTAACTTTTATTTAATGAATATAAATTTCCAAAGTACGGCTTATGGATTACAATGGCTTCCCCCATAACACCTCTCCCACCCGCATCCCTCCCCTTTCCCACTCCCTCTCCCCTTCCATTCACATGAGGATTCATTTTCGATTCTCTTTATATACAGAAGATCAGTTTAGCATACATTAAGTAAAGATTTCAACAGTTAGCTCCCATACAAACATAAAGTGAAAAATAATAAATGATTTTTAAGTGATGATGAAATCAGATCAGACCTATTGTCATGTTTAATTCCAGTGAGAGTCAAGTTGGGAATTAATAATTTCTTCTTCTTTTTTTTTTTTTTTTACAGAAGATCAGTTTAGTATACATTAAGTAAAGATTTCAACAGTTTGCACCCCCATAGAAACACAAAGTGAAATATACTTTTTGAGTACTCATTATAGCATTAAGTCTCAATGTACAGCACATTAAGGATAGAGATCCTACATGAGGAGTAAGTGCACAGTGACTCCTGTTGTTGACTTTACCAATTGACACTCCTGTCTATGGCATCAGTAATCTCCCTATGCTCCAGTCATGAGTTTCCAAGGCTATGGAAGCCCTCTGAGTTCTCCGACTCTTATCTTGTTTAGACAAGGTCATATTCAAAGTGGAGGTTCTCTCCTCCCTTCAGAGAAAGGTACCTCCTTCTTTAAAGACCTGTTCTTTCCACTGGGATCTCACTCACCGAGATCTTTCATTTAGGTGTTTTTTTTTTTTTTTTTTTTTTTTTTTTTTTTTTTTTTTTTTTTTTTTTTTTTTTTTTGCCAGAGTGTCTTGGCTTTCCATGCCTGAAATACTCTCATGGGCTTTTCAGCCAGATCCGAATGCCTTTAGGGCTGATTCTGAGGCCAGAGTGCTGTTTAGGACATCCGCCATTCTATGAGTCTGCTGAGTATCTCGCTTCCCATGTTGGATCACTCTCCCCTTTATTTATTCTATCTGTTAGTATTAGCAGGTACTAGACTTGTTTATGTGCTCCCTTTGGTTCTTCGTCCTTTCATTATGATCAATTGTGAACTGAAATTGATCACTTGGACTGGTGAGATGGCATGGGTACATGCCACGTTGATGGGATTAAATTGGAGTTCCCTGGTATGTTTCTAACTCTACCATTTGGGGCAAGTCAGCTTGAGCATGTTAGTTTGAATTATTTACTATTGAAATTAAAGGGATACAAATACTGAAATATAAATCCCAAATCTAAATAGTTTGAACTATATTCCAAACATTTATTCTCATCACAAATGTAATTATATCATTAAGATAATAAACCTTGGGGCAGACATTTGGCCTAGTGGTTAAGACAGCCACATCCCATATTGGAGTGACTGGAGTTGATGCCTGCCTCAGACGCCTGACTCCAGCTTCCTGCAAACACAGACCTTGGGCGGTGGTGGTGATGGTTCCAGTAATCACATTCTTGCTACTGAGGCGGGAGACATGTATTAAATTCCCATTTCTCTGCTTAGACCTTGTACACTTCCAGATTTTGCATGCATTTGGGGGATGAGTCAATGAATGGAAGGCTCCCTCCCTCTCTCTCTCTGTCTCTCTCTTCCCTTTTTATGTCTTCAAATAAATCAATAAATAAGATTTTAACATATAACTAATAGTATGGTTAAACTATCATTACATAAACTAAATACATCTATATGAAATAAATATATTTGAATATATATTTAAAATCACATTTTTGGAAAAAGAGGATTGCATGCAACATAAATGAACCAGAATTACTTGACATGAATATAATTGTGTACAAACTTTCACTGGTACATAAGCTGCAGAAGGAAGAGACTTTTGCTCTGAGTGTAACACCAGTCTCTACATTCACAGAGCCTGGTTTTCTTAGGAATTATCAAGTTTAGTCCCTCATTTGGAAGCAAAACACTCTTTTCTCTATGTCTGTTGGTAGAAGAAAATGAAACATAAAAATAAAAAATAGAATATTAAAAAAAAGTGAACTGTGTGACAACTTCAAGTCATCTAAATATGGGTGACTGGAGCTCCTACAGGAAGAGAAGGGAGATTGTGTACGGCACCGAGAAAAGGAAAAAAGAAGGGAAGCAGCTGGTAGGAGTGACTAACTGCACTTGGTAACTAATGAGTTGCAATGAAGTAACAAGAAGGAAGATATGGAAAAGATGGGGGCAAACTTTGATGTTTGTTTAATTAGAACCTAACCAGTCAAAACATGATGATCTCAACTATAATTCAGAGTTAAGTTGAATGAAATAATAGGAAAATTAAGACCCAATAATTAAAATGATGAAAAGAACTGGCGGATTGGTAGAAACACTATGGATGTTGCCTGGATCTTTGCTTTGTACCATCCGTTTAGCTTTCCAATACTTCACAATGATTCCGCTATAAAATCAACTTTTGAGCTCTGAGACAGTGGCCCTGATAACATGCGACACAAGTTGGAAATGCAATCCTTAGGGATACTTATATTGTATTTTCATATAATCAGCTTATGTTCTGATTGCTTGTGTAAATTTCCACCAGTTATTTGCAGCTGTGCATTGTCAATCATTGCTAGTAATATTTAAATTAGTCATATAAATATTTTTCAGGCATCACATACAAGTTATCTTTTATGTCAGAAAGTCTTTCTCACTCTAAATATTCTCAAGTTCCAAAGAAAAATAAATCTCCATAGTTAACAGTCTAAATCTGTAAATACTCATTTGACTTCTTTTAGTTGGTCAGAGAATAGATGGTAAATTCATGTGTGTAATATTATTTTTTCACTTGTATAACACTAAATTATCTAATGAACATATTTGTTCTAATTCCCATTTATATAGACTCTCAAAAACACTAATGTCTAAAATTGGCTGAGCACCAGGCTCCATGATATGTTTTGACATGCTGCAGATATAATGACCTAAATAAAGGCAGAGTGGAAAATATTTATCTTTCTAATACATACAAGTAAATGGATAAACTGCTAAGTATGTTTTCTTAAGTACAAATAATTTCAAGCATTGTTATTGATTATATAAAATAGTGTTGCTGCAATGTTTATGTAAAATATTGCTGCTACAATATTTATGTGAGATTATTTCCATAATATGAATTTTAATATTTATATTAATAATCTTGTAACTAGAATTTTATTTAGGATTTTGATAAATTGTTATACATATAATGTGTATTTATATTAAGATTTAGGGCTAATGAGTCAAAAATCATAAATCATACAATTCCCTAAAATGGAAATTATCATTCTTAGTATTTTGATGCAATGCTTAAAATTTACTTAAGAGAGAAAGAGGCAGAGAAATTCCATATGCTGGTTCACAACCCAAGTGTTTACCACTGTCAGGATAGGGTCAGGGCCATAGCCAAAGTGAGTAGCTGGGAACACGACACGTGTTTCCTAGATGGATGGCAGGTATCCAACTAACTGAGACATCCCCTGCTACTTCCCAGGGTCTGCTTTAGCAGGATCTGGAGTCAGGTGCCAGATCGTAGATTTGAACTCATGAATTGAATATGGGACACAGGCAACTTAACTGATATCTTAACTGTAAGGTCAAATGCCCATCCCAATCTTAGTATTTTGATATATATTCCTCCAGCTTTTTTTCCTCTCTTTCTCTTCTCTCTCTCTGTCTCTCTCTGTTTCTCTCTCTCTCTCTCTCTCTCTCTCTCTCTCACACACACACACACACACACACACACACACACACATACACACACACACATACACACCCCTCCAGGAAATTAATAATTTAAATATGAATTATAGACATCTTTTTCTTTAGATTTATTTTATTTATTTGAAAGACAGAGTTACAGAGAGAGGAAGCTTTTACATCCACTGGTTCACTTCCCAAATGACCACAATGGCCAGAGCAGAGCTAATTGAGCTTATTGGAAGCCAGGAGCCAGGAGCTTCATCTGCATGCAGATGCAGGGGCCCAAAGACCTGGGCCATCTTCTGCTGCTTTCCCAGGCCATAACAGAGAACTGGATTGGAAGTGGTGCAGCTGGGACTCAAACCAATGCCTATATGGGATGCCAGCACTGCAGGCTGGGGCCTTAACTCGTTGTGCCACAGCACCAGCCCCTAGATATCTTCTATAGATTACAAGTTTCAAATTCACTATTCTTAAAAGTAAATTATGCTACTTTTTATATTTCCATACTATGGGTGGTTTATTTAGCTATCTCCCAGTTGATGGATTTTTAAATATATCCTATATTTTGCTATTATAAATAGTTCTGAGATGAACACCATGACACATGTTCATCTTTCTCACATGTTCTGCTATTCTTTTCAGCTATGAACACAACTGTTGTGTACATTTTGACACATGCGATTTTTTGGTGAGAGCCTGCTTCCAGAAAGCAATCCTGAGTTCTACTCCCCATAACGCAGACATCACAATTAGACTGGCAGTTTGAAACGGTAGATTTTGACAGTGTGTAGGTAGATTTAAAGTGAGGAAAGTCTTGTAAATTATCAATTACACTACAGTACTTAAAATGATGATGACAACATATACTAAAGTGGTGCCCACAAAATGGAGTAGGACAAGTATGTAAGGCATTTCTGACATAAAAAGACATTCTGTGGATTGAAATCTCCCCAAGGATGGGGACTATGCCTCACTCATGCATACCAAGTGCTTATTGTGTGAGTGGCACATAGCACACAAAATAAGGTGAATGAAAACATGCTATACTGACATGGATACCTAAATAGTAAAATCCTGAGTGAAAGTAACAAAAGTGAGTTAGCTTTTTACCTGTTTGTCATTTATTTGTCTCCACTGTGATATGTTCATAATGATTCTTCCATGTTGAATGAGAAAATTAGGTAACAATTGTACATGGTATCCCTCCTAAAACAGCCCTCTGCTCTTCAGATATTTACCCCAAGGAACGTTAATTTATTCTCTTCCAAGTGCTCATCAACCCTTACCTTAATTTGTGTTCTATGTTAAAATGACATAATTTATTTCCTGTTCTCGATGTTGAATTACTTGACAAGTAACTTGGTTTTCTTTCCTGTAACACCTAATATAACATCTTCCGTAATATAAACACTTTAAAGTTTGTAAATAAAAAGAATGTGTATGTATGTAATTGTATGCTGTACAATATATAAGTTATTACTGATATTGGTTCTTTTAGAATAATTCAGTGCATGTTGTATACTTGCTTTTATTTCATCATTATATTTGGTGAAACAGAGAATTGTGTTTCTCAAACATTCACCTCTTTTTTGATTTATGGCAAGATGAATCAAACTAACACTTCCCACAATCTGTGCTCAGGGACCCCTGTAATCAACTAACCAATCTCATTTCTAAGCCAGAGGAGCAATAAAAGGTAGAAATAAAAATGTATAAAAAGAAAGACATTCTTCAGACTACCAATATGTTTCTTGTTACTAACTATGAATTTTTCATTTTAGTCTCATATCTCACTATGGAGTAAAGCCGAACAATTACTTCCCCGTAATCAAATGAATTTGAAGGCTATTTACAGCTTCGCAGTCTAGGAGAGAACACTTTGTACAAATAATTTATGTCACTTTAAGACACAGATTTTCTTGTTAACTTTGACTTTTTGTGTGAAAATAATTTCCATCTTAACAGCGAAATATTCTCACACACAAAACTGCCAAAAAGTCTGGTCCTTTGATAGAGGTATGAGTTGCATTGCCACAACTCAGTGTTTCAACACTTGGCTCTGTTATTTTCCTAAGTGAAGGGTAACGGGCAAGTAACCTAGCCTCTTTTGTGGGTTTTCATAACTCTGTTAATCAATAAAGTAATAGCAACTAGGAGTCTGCTTCTAGATTAAGCAAAATAAAACAAGTGATGTTCTCCCACTGCCTGGTACAAAGCTTTTATATTTATTATTGCACTGGAGTAAGGACTCCTTTCATGCTGTGTAACACATCTTTTCTGTACTCTCCCACTATATGACATATTGAAATATCTTCCATTTTAGAGCTATTGGACATTAAAGATGACCATTATTAAGAGAATTACAATATTTTCTAAATTTTTGTCTGAGAATATCTTTAAAGCGTTACAGGAAACATATAGAAAATGAGTTTCTTGCAAATTCTTCGCAGCGAGAGAACTACCTTTGTTTAGAAAAATGTCTAAAAGACATTAATGAGCACAGAAACAGTTATCCACAAGTTTGGTTGAAAGGTGCTGAAATGAGCAGAATGTCTGTAGAGGGAGACTGGCAGCAAAATGAGAAGTAAGCTTGCAGAAAATTTCTGTAAAAACATATGAAGAATGGCTAATACATAAATTGTTTTACATTTTTGATTAGTTCATTTTGTCTTTTTTCTCAAATCTAAAACACCACTTATTATTTTTAATATTCTTGGGAGGAGGAGGTTTTTTTTCTCTACGTGGAGAATGCTAAGCATAGAGAATGGTGTAGATAGGATCGGCTGCAAAGTCATTATTACAATCAGGGCAAGATATTGGGGAAAAATGGGGAGACCTTAGAAGTGAAAATGCAAGCCATTAGTTGACATCTTGTCTCTTGTATGAGATTTTTCACAGGAGTTGAATCCAATTTTATGTAAGTTGAGTATAGCAAGGTGATACCAGATCATGTATCTTACTAGTAGCAAATGAATTCGTAGAGCAATATACTCATTAAAAGAATTCTTTTTTTATTTTCTCACCTTTGTTATTGACAATATCTATTAGTGATCTTCCAACTGAAAATGTTATTACTGCAATAAATACTGTGCTTGCACTTCTGAGAAGGTTGAGAGAGCTGCATTTCTACTATTCATTTTCCGCCTCTTGGTTTATGTATTTGACAGCCTCTTGGAACAATTATATTTAGGCAATTTGAGAGATTTTTCCCCAAAGGCAAAACAACTTGTAAAACGCTAAAACTGGATAATATTATACACACTTATTTTTTAAGGAGAATATATTCTCAGTTCTGGATGAGTGCACTATGAGCAGCCATATTTGGACAATAGCTTGTCCCCTCACTGCAGGAGTAGATACTGTCAAGAGCTGAACTGAGTTGGAGAAAGCTGAGCTGCCAGGTGTTAGAGTAGTGAATTAAAGAAAATAATGTATTCCCTGTGGAAAGGAAAGATTGTTTATAAGCAATTACTTTTACTAAGAGGAAAAAAAGAAATTTTGATATGGCTCATACCCCAAAGATCCATGTATATCAAGCTTGGGCCCTAGTGTGGTGATTTGTGACCTGGCAGAAGCTTTAAACATGTGCAGAATTGGAGGTGACTAGGAAAAGCAACATTCTACCCTCAGAAGGAATCAATGTGGTTTCACTGAGTGAGATAATTCTCTTGACAGCTAGTTGTTATAATAGAAGGCGACTGCCCCTCCCTGGTGTTTCACTGGCTTCCTGTTTGCCATTTGAGCTCTCCCTCCCACATGAACCCTTCTCATGGTGTCATTCACCATGTAACACAACCAACAGAACCGTCACCCATTCTGAACTAATGCTGGCACCAAACTCCTAACCCTCTACAGCTATGAGCTGAATGAGTCTTTTTTTGTGAAGTACCCATCCTCTAGCATTTCATTATTGCAATAGAAAAGGGCTAAACAGTCTCCCTCGGATTTTTGAGCTGGATGTATAACAACAATAACTCAGAAAAGAACAGTATTCAGGAAACACCAAGAAACTCATTTTGGTGAGAAAAGTAACACACATATTTAACATTAGGCATAACAGTAGTTATGGATGTCCTGGTATAGAAATACAGAAACATTGTTATATTTCTTCCAAAATAATATTTCTTAACTTTCTTTTAGAATGGCAATGCCTTTTTTTTTTTTTTTTTTTTTTTTTTTTTTTTTTTTTTTGGACAGGCAGAGTGGACAGTGAGAGAGACAGAGAAAAAGGTCTTCCTTTGCCGTTGGTTCACCATCCAATGGCCGCCGCGGCTGGCGCACTGCGGCTGGCACATCGCGCTGATCTGAAGCCAGGAGCTTTTCCTGGTCTCCCATGCGGGTGCAGGGCCCAAGCACTTGGGCCATCCTCCACTGCACTCCCTGGCCACAGCAGAGAGCTGGCCTGGAAGAGGGGCAACCAGGACAGAATCCGGCGCCCCAACCGGGACTAGAACCCGGTGTGCCAGCGCCACAAGGCAGAGGATTAGCCTATTGAGCCATTGCGCCAGCCAGCAATGCCATTATCTGTTATAGCAGATAAAACTAATAATAGGACCTAAAAGGAATGAGAAATAGTCTAGCTATAGTTCAACTACAGATAGCTAATAATTCTTCTCTTTCTGCTAAAGCATTCACACCAATAAATGTTACTTACTGATCCTGCTGACAAGGACTGCAAAGCAGAGTACTATTACATTTCAAAATGAATAAATTTACTTAATATTCCTTTTTAAAGAGATTGTCTATATTTAAGATAGTGTCAACTATTCAAATTTTGTATTTTCCCAATTCTTTATTTTCTAATGTATCAAGAAATGAGATAAATACATTTACTTATATTCTGTGTTTTTTATTAAGATAACTAGTACCTTATATTTAATTGATTTATATTAAAATATAAGAAGTATTGGGAAAGAATGAGATCTAGTTAGCCAAATGTCACATTAAGAATATAACAAATGCTCAATTTTGTCTCCTGGAGTAAATTTGGAAAGTTTTTTTTTTTTTTTAACTTTTATTTAATGCATATAATTTTCCAAAGTACGAATTATGGATTACAATGGCTTCCCCCCCATACCGTCCCTCCCACCCACAACCCTCCCCTTTCCCACTCCCTCTCCCCTTCCATTCACATCAAGATTCATTTTCGATTATCTTAATATACAGAAGATCAGCTTAGTATACATTATGTAAGGATTTCAACAGTTTGCTCCCACACAGAAACATAAAGTGAAAAATAATAGATGATTTTTTTTAAATGATGATGAAATCAGAGCAGACCTATTGTCATGTTTAATCCCAGTGAGAGTCAAGTTGGGAATTGATAATTTCTTTTTTTTTTTTTTTTTACAGAGGATCAGTTTAGTATGCATTAAGTAAGGATTTCAACAGTTTGCACCCCCATAGCAACACAAAGTGAAATATATTGTTTGAGTACTCGTTATAGCATTAATGACATTACTGGGAGCAGGTATCTGGCCTGCATGTTAAGATGCCTGTATCCTGTATCAGGGCGCCTGGATTCTATTTCCAGACGCAGTTCCTGATTTGAGCTTCTTAGCAATGCAGATGCTGGGAAGTGGCAGGTAATGGTCCAAGTAATTGGGTCTCTGCCACCCACTTGAGAGACCTGGATTGAATTCCTGGCTCCTGGCTCCAGCCAAAGCTCAGTCCCTTAACTACTGTAAACATCTGAAGTGTGTTCCAGTGGATGGAAACATTCTCTCCCTCTTTTTTGAATAATTTTTTGTTGATTTTGCTTTGTGGAGTCTTTCTATTTATTTATTTAAAAGTCAGTTACACAGAGAGAGAAGAGGCAGAGAGAGAAAGAGAGAGAGGTCTTCCATCCGCTGATTCACTCCCCAGTTGGCCACAACTGCCAGAGCTGTCAGGATTCGAAGCCAGGAGCCAGGAGCCAGGAGCCAGGAGCTTCCTACAGGTTTTCCATGTAGGTGCAGGTGCCCAAGGACCCGGGCCATCTTCCTCTGCTTTCCCAGGCCATAACAGAGAGCTAGATGGGAAGTGGAGCAGCCGGGTCTCGAACCAGTGCCCATATGGGATGCCGGCGCTTCACGTCAGGGCATTAACCCGCTGTGCCACAGCACTGGTCTGAATAAATAAATATTGTTAAAAAGAAAAAATTATGGTAGAGACTGTAACAGTGATTAAAAGTATTTCTTCATTTTTCCTTTGTTTCTTTTTCCGTTTTGATATTCTATGAAAATAGGGTTGTGTTGATGTCTCAGGACATGCATCTAATGTTTAATGATTTTCTTTTTAAGGAAATATACAGTAGATTATCATAATTTGTATTCACCTTTCTGTGCAGTGAAACACCAAGACCCTTGTCCTTATCTTACTTTAACTTACCACTGGTTAATCAGCTTTTCCCAATGTCTCCCGTTGCCCTACGTTTCCTAGCCTCCGTTAATAACACCATTCTATTCTCAATTTTCATGAGACTGGCTTTTATAGGCTGCACATTTGAGTGAGATCATGTAGCACTTGTCTTTCTGAGCTTGACTTACTTACTTAAGATGATGATCTCTAATTCAATCCCTTTTTGCAAGACATAAAATTTCATTCTTTTGTATGACTGAATAGTATTTCATTTTGTATGTGTACCAGCTTGTTCTTTTTTTTTTATTTGAACTTCCTTTGTTTTCAACTTTGCCACAGACCAAGATGACATGATCTGAATGAGCACATCAAATTGATTATCTGAATAGGTGGAGAAATTTTATCTCTGTTTTGTGGTCTTGCTAATGTTGTGTTTGATCATAACAATGTGACAACAATGGCAGTTTCAATACCAATGTAAAAGAGCATCAATATTCAGGAACAGCAAATCTGGAACATTCTCAGATATTTCCAGTTAATATAGTTGCCTGGGTAAATGACCATATGCAAGAGAGTCATTGAGGTTTTATATTCTTGTTTATTCTTCTCCCTTGAAAAATTGCTACAAACATTTCCAAACACTGGGGGCATGTATTAAATTAGCCATCAGTAAGGAACACATTTTTTTACTTCTCTAGCAAGGTATTTTGAAGGCCTTTCACCACAGGAGCCAGAATGTCACAAAACACGTTGGCATTCAGTTTTCAAACTGTTACAGTTTGAAGTGATATAGAAGTAAATCCCTCCTAAGAGAGAATCAATATCAACACTGACCTGGGTTTTTGAAAAGAAAATATATATATCACGTTTATAAAAGCATAGAGGCTACAGTTATTTGTTTTCATTGATGTCATTCTTATTCTTGTATGTGAAATATGCAATGAAATGCTTGACATTTTTGTTGCCTAAGTCTTCTCTATCCAAGTGTTATTCTTGAGTTATAGATTTGACCTAAAAGACTGCCTGATCAACAGTGAGGATTTACACATTATAAGTACCAGCTTTTAAATCAAAGGTCAACATTGTGTTCACCATCCAGATCTTGTTCCAGCAATAAGCAATAGTCAATGACTCTTTGATGAATCAGAAAATATGGTAACTAACAGTAGGTCCAGCATCTCTGTACGCTCGACTTTGAGAGTCAAAATAGCTCTAATACTGCGGAAACAGCATTTTTCAACAGTTTTTCCAAGATCAATAGAATTTGATAAAAAGATTTTCAACATGTTCAACGTGATAGTTGAGAACTTACACCTCAGAATATGATAAACCACTTTTCCCATTATTTTTGTCATTTGAGTAGTCTCTTTGGGGAAACACATATTTATGTACTTTGTAGATTTTCTAGTTGGATGATGACATAATTGCTCTGAGTTGACTAACATGCTAATTGCAGTTATTTATTGTTACCCACTCTTCTTACATTGGACTTGATGATGTGACTTGTTTGGTCCTGAAATGGGAGTGTCTGTGGGAGGTGTTGCTGCTGAGTAGAAGCTCTGGGAGTCCTTGACTATTTCATTATTGCCACAAAAACACCTTCTTCTGAAGTGTAACTAAACTCAACACAAAGCTATTGGATGTTCTATAGCACTGAGATTTTTTAGAATTTTTAAATATTTATTTTATATTTATTATTTTATACCTTATAGATTATTTTAAGTAAATGTGTCGCTTTTTCTTTATTATCACCTAAGAAATGCACTATTATAAAAACTATGTTAAAATGGAACAGAATTTTAAAATATTGCTTTCAGGATCCTCTACAGACATTGGATCTCAATTTCACTAGAAATTTAAGATACTTCCAGTTTAGTGTGATATACAGATGTCAAAATATTGGCTCAGAGAGAATATACATAAAAAACTCTTTGGGGACATTAACTTCTTTTCATTTTAATTGATTCAAAGAATAAGAGAAAGTCTAAATATTTGTGTCTAGGAAAAGAAAGTAACCACATATTTGTTATAATTTAGTTCATTTAAATGGAAACCTCCTACGTAGGAGTGGGTTGTAGTTTAATAGTGATGTCTAAATCAATTGTTTGAAAATTAGAGTGTATCTTCCTTTGCTGTAGTGTAATAAATAATGGTTCTATTACTTGTCTGAACAGCCCCACAGATTCAGCACTAAAATATAGTCAGATATGTTTTACTTTTTTCCCATTATTAATTGCTTGAAGAAAAAAACTAAAACAAACACAAAAAATTCTGATGTACCAAAAGGAAAACCAAGCAGGAGTTCGGCCCAGTGGTTAAGACAGTGGCTAACATACCTGAGGCCCACATTGGACTCTACCTCAGTACGTATCTGTTACTGGCTGCTGATTTCAGATTCCTACTAATGCAGACCCTGGGAGACTGCAGTGACAGCCCAAATAATTGTGTTTCTGCCACCAACCTGGGTAACCGGATTGAGTTCCTGGTTCCTATTTTCCAGCTCTGATCCGGGCCTATGTAAAGATTAACAGGCCCAGTATGGTTCATAAACTGTCGCTCTCCTAGCCTATGTGTGACATTTTGGGCCTCACCAATGGCAATTACAAAGCTTTTGGCTGGTAATCTTCTGAGCACTGTAGTCTCTGAAGTCAGTTACAGTCAAACTCCAGCCATGTTTCTATGCACATCTGCACTTCCAGCATAGGTGCCTTCACTTTTCTGCACTCTTAGTACTAAAAGCTCTGCTTGTTCTAGCTCGCCATTTTCTACCCCAGGCCCTGGGTCCATAAAGTGACAGACATCCCTTACCTGCTGCTCCCTCCGCGGTAGGAGATGGCTCACATCCACGTGGATCCACCTGACACCACAGCTAGTGCCATTCCATGGGGGCACATAGAACTGTCAGGGAGTGGGTTCTTTCTCTATGGTTGGCCTCTTACAGTAAGTGATCGTGGATTGGCTAACACTTTCGTTTTGGCTGGATGTTTCCTTCCCCCAGTACAACTGCTGCTAGGTGTGAAGAAGCAATCACAAAACTTACGAAAGCTGAGATCTATAGGGGAGTGTGGCTTTATAGGATGAGAATTTAAAAGGGAAAGTTTTCACTATTTATTATACTGAGTAATAACTAAACATTGTTGCTTTGATTTTGACAATAGTTAACATAAACTACAAAATAATAGAACCCCATCCATGGTAGAAATAAAACATCATGATTGTCTCTGAATTTTTTTGGTTGCCTGTTTGCAAAGAATGTCTATGGGTTACCACCCAAAGTTCTGCATCCATCATTCGATTGAATCCTCATTTGAAAAGGACATCATAGTGACTGAGGAGTTAAAAGATTTTGATGAATAACAGTCAGAATAATGATGATTTTCAAGCTCTCTGAAGTGTGTACTTTTCTGCTGCCACCTCTTGCTGAAACCACTAGAAGAAAAATATAATTAATTTGCAAGTAGTTCACTAAAGAGAGGCACCACTACCATAATTCCTTTCAATTGAATTCTATCAATTTTGGTGCTACAGTCTATTATTATAGAAATTACCACAGTAGTTTACATAGACTTTACAAACCCAATTACACCCTACAGCATGTCAGAATGTGAAATAACAGCATAACAATTCTGAAATGTCCTTCTTGTCATTCACTAGACATAGGAAATTCCGGACAGAAACAGCTCAAGAAATGTCTATATATAGTCTCATATCTAATTTGGATAGATTCAAATCTTAAGATTCATAAAAATGATAACAATTGAAATATGCAGGGTGTTTAATTAATCAATTTGAGAGACAGAGAGAAAAACAGGGAGCATGAACCCAATCTGCTGGTTTGCTCTCCAAATGCCTGCAGCAGCCAGACCTGGGCTAGGACAAAGTTGGGAGCCATGATCATGATCCAAGTCTTTCACATTGGGCAGGAACCCAATTACTTGAGGCATCAATCTGGACCAGAAAGCAGTTGGCATCAGGAACCAGAGGCAGGAATCAAAAAGAGGTATTCCAAAATGGGATACAGTGTTTTAACTAGCATATTAACTGCCAAGAGAAATATCCATCCCTAACTATACTTGTTTTAGAGGAAGAATAGGTTAAGTCTTTACATCCATTAATGTGTATACCAATCCCATTAATTGGCCATCTTCTTCATTGCATTTTAAAAAGGGAAAACGTAAAACAAAACTAGAAAACAAACAAAAAAAGTTAGGGCACAAAGAGTTTAAGAAATTTCAGGGAAACATGACAATTGTGAAGTTATTAGTGTATTGTAATAATAAATTAAATTTTAGTTATTTAGCATTTTTTGGAATATACACACATTTGCAAAATACCGAGGGAGACATAAAAGTATGTGAGACTGGGTTCCTGATTCTTGGCCTTTATTGAATTCCTCATTTGTGTAGGATGGAGTATGTTGAGAAACAGACAACAATTCAATGTGAAAAGTATATGTCACCAGTACACTTCAATGAAAGTAATCAATTCTGTTTGTGGCTAATGAGGTGAGCTGAGCAATTGGGGATAAATAATGTCAGGTAGTAAAATGGGACAAAATGAGATCTGTGGAAACATTTTAGGACTATGAAGTATAAGAATGTAAAAAAGAGAAGAAACATCCCACTGTGTAAGTGTATTTCAAAGAATTAAAATTTGGGAAGTCTCACTAATATATATATTATCATATTATATTTTAATATAATATAAATATACTAATAATATATTAATATACTTATATATACTAATAATTACATTATTTCATTAATATATTATAACATTATATGTTAATATATTTTAATTTTTCAACTTCTACATATGAAAGATAACATAAGGTATTTGTCTTTCTGTGTCAGGTTATCTCCATCACCACAATCATCTTAGAATGACTTAGAAACATCATCACCAGAGGCTGAGAAGAGTGTAATGAAGGGGGATAGAGGAAGTTTGCATAATATATACCAAAATATTCATACAGAAGTAACAAGTTCTGGTGTTCCACAGCCCAGTGGGGTGACTGTAGTTTACTATAATGTGCTATGTATTCTATGAAGAGCTGGACAGGGGGAGCTGGCAGGCTCCCAATGTAAAGAAAAGAAAAAAGAAAAAAGAAAAGAAAAGAAAAGAAAAGAAAAGAAAAGAAAAGAAAAATGAAAGGCTACTTGCCTGATGTGATGGGTTTATACTGCACATATGTATGGAAATACTACCTTTATCCATACAAATGCATAATTATTACATGTTAAACATATCTGAATATTATTATAGGTGGGAAAGAATTAGGAAATGTTGCGTAAACATTTGTAGAACTCACTTCATAATGAGAAAGTTTTGGACACTGTTTTGCTTTACATTAAAACGAGGTTCCAGTAATATTCATTACTAGTTTGATGATTAGTATTTCTTCCCTAGCTAACCAATCATAAAAAAGAAGACATTATGCTGTTCTAGGCATTTGTTCTGTTCTCTTGTTTTTTCATTTGTCTGGTTGTTTTTACCTTTTTCCCTCACTGTTTTTCACATGATATTGTACCCCTTTCCACAAGTAGCAGAGCAAAAGTTCAGCCAGTGAGGAAAAATGCTCTTGAGTGGAGGAGCCGGGAATCAAGCTGGTGACGATATGGGATGCTGGCACTGCAGGCAGAAGCTTTACCCTCTATGCCACAGTGCTGGTCTCCATCAAACAATAATTTTTACAAAAGTATTTATTCCCAAACTTAACATTTCTTCCTGAGAAATATTTTGTACTTTGGATGCTCAATATGTTTTGTTCATTTAAATATTTGACATAATTGTATATATTCATTGTTTACAACATGCTAATTTCATATATGTGTACACTGTGTACTGATTACCATAGTCACAACATATCTATTACAGGCTACTGTCACCAATGAACATAGATGTAAAAACCTCAGCAAAATATCAGTAAACTTAATGAAATGGAACTTTAAAATAATCATTGAATATTACTAATTGAGATTTATCTCTGAGTTGAGAGGATGCATTAATATACAAACAAGGCAATAAATGTGACACAAAACACTGGATGAAAAAATCATATAATCATCTCCATAGATGTCAAAATAATATTTGGCTAAATTCAACATCTCTCATGACAAAAACTCAAAAATTAGTTGTAGAAAGACTGTACCTAACATGAAGAGCCAACAGTTAACATGCAGCAGTGAAAAGTTGAAAACATTTTTATCCAAAGTCAATAAAAAGACAAGAATACTCACTTTCACAACTTCTATTCATCATATTGCTGCAAGTCCAAGCAGAGTGATAAAGAAGAAAAAAATAAATAAAAACATTCAAATTGGGAAGGAAGACCTTAGCCTCTCTGTGTTTGCAGATGAAACATTTATACGGAGAAAACCCTAAAGACTCTACCGAAAAGTAAAAAACATAAATAGTTAGAATTAGTAAATTCAGTAAAAGTGTAGGCTACAAAATCAACATGAAAACATCATTGATGTTTCCATATACTAACATGAACTATCTGGAAAATAAACTAAGGAAACATTCTTCTTTTAGAATAGCATCAAAAATCATAACATAGGACTCTGAGATCTCAGTGGGCGCCAGTCAGAACCCCAGTTTCAGCTTGCTGCCACGGGGGCCTACAAGCTACGGATTTGACATTTGTCTCACCTTGGGGCAGAAAAGAGCCATCTGGTCCTTCTGTGCTGAATGCCACTGACCAGACGTGACTGGCGGTCCTGATGATTCGGCGCCCAACCAGAGGCACAATGTGGGTGTGACTGGCCTCAATAAAGCAAAAACTGCTGCCCAGCATGGTGGGATCTGGGGGCGCTCCTGTGATGTCCCACCACCTCCTATGGAGCCTGAGCGTATCCCTTCTTCAGCAACGTCAATAGGATCACAGGTCTGGCCTCCCGTGAGAGGCCAAAGGACACAATAGCCAGAGCTCTGCACTTTGCAATGAAGAAATTGGGTCCCAGATCGCAGCCCATGGCAACAGTCTTTGGGGCATGGCAGTCTCTCTGGAGACGCTTTCATGGAGCTGAACCTGCTGACCGGTGTTGCTATTGTCTATGAATTGAGCAAGCCCATGCAGCTCCTGGAGGAAGAAGGGACCGTGCGTAAGTCTATAGAAACTGGAGCTGCCCAGGGCAAGTCCAGGAAGTGAAAGCTAGCGGGCTGACCACCATCCCAAAGACCAGGCTTCCTGTCCGCCCATTCCTCTGCGCCTGTCCTCTGCGCACATCACACGGGCCACATCTGTAGATATCTTAGGTTGTAGCTACCAGTGGAGAATGGTAAATCCTGATTTCCTTTTAGCTATTTTATCTCCTGCACCACTCCCTTTGCAGATTCTAGTCAGAACAACAGTTCTGGGGCACTGGCTCTCAGTACAAGCCCAGCGAACTCTCCTCTAACCCTATAGAGACAAAAAGTTGAAACTCCCATGTCTGTTGGTGTTCTGTTTACTAAGCGCCTTCTTAAGTATGGATAGGGAGGAATCATGCAAAGTCTTGACCAATAAGGAAAGCCAGAACAGTCTATTGCCCTCCCAGGGCTCAGTACTGGGCGCTTCCGCAGTCAACTCACCGACTCCAGCCATTCCAGTACAAGAGCAGCATAACCTGCAGGGTGATTTAAGGAAACAAAGGTTGTGGTGCTGTGGGTAAAGTCGCCACCTGCAATGCTGACATACCTGTATAGGTGCTGGGTCCTGTCCCAGCATCTCAGCTTCGGATCCTGCTCCCTACTTATGGACTGGGAAAAGGTGGCCCAAGAGCTTGGGCCCTTGCTACCCATGTGGGAGACCCCAGAGATACTCCTGGCTCCTGGTTTCCGCCTGAGTCAACCATGGGTTACAATAATCTGGAGAGTGGACGAGCAGATGGAACCGATGGAATCTCTCTCTCTCTGTCTCTCTTTCTCTCTCTCCCTCACTCCCCACCTTCTCTCCCTCTCTCTAAAATTGACTTTCAAAAAAAAACATAAATCTTAAAAGAAAAGAGAAAACAACCATCATATCCTCTCAGATCCCAGAGGAGCTGGCTTCATAAGGTTGGAATCAAGATCAAATTCAGTTTCTGTGATGCATTTACTTTTAAACCTACTTATGTATAACTGAAACTAAACAAAAACCTGCCTGGGGTTTCTATTGGCAGTTCAATTAGTCCCACATGTCTTCCAAGAAAAGAAGCCATTCCTCACACCAATATGGGATAAGCTTGGCCTCTAAGGGATAGGAATGCAGCCAGCTGTGTACTTTGGATCCCTCCCTTGCCTTGTTTTGTTTCAGTAAAAAGCCTCTTGATCACGTCCAAATGTGTCCTTCACTGTCTGTTTTCTGTTTCCAGTTTCCAGTTTCTTGGCCTTGTTAGGTAGATATAATACTCATTAAAAATGTTATATAAAGGGAACAGATTCCAGAGTATTTCATGTACACAGTTGTAAGAACATGATACTTCCGTCCTACCATACTTCACTTGCTCCCAGACTTCCTCCACCTTTCCTTTCTTTTTTTTAATTTTTGCAATGACATACTTTCAATTTACTTTATAATAGCAGAGAGCAGGATCGGAAGTGGAGCAGCCGGGACTAGAACCGGCGCCCATGTGGGGTGCCAGCGCTTCAGGCAAAGGCGTTAACCTGCTGCGCCATAGTGCCATCCCCAATAATATCTAATATATATAAGAAACTCACAACTCATGGGAAAAACCAAATAACCCAGTTAAAAATGGCAAAAGACCTGAATAGATGATATCTTTCAAAAAAAACATACACGTGGACAACATGTATTAAAAATGTGCACAATATCACTAACCAGGGAAATACAAACTGAAACCATCCTGAACTATCATCTCACACCTATTGGAATGGGAGAGAGAGAGAGAGACAAAGACAGAGACAGAGACAGAGACAGAGGAAGAAAGAATACTGAGAAAAAGGAATCCTTGTATAATGCTGGGGGAATGTAAATTGGTAGAGGGATTATTGAGAAAAGTATAAATTTCCTCAAAAATATATTTTCAAAATTTACTTTGTACTACCATGTTTTATACTATGCTTACTGTTGCATGTTAGATTTCCACTTAAGAATTTGATTAGCTGTTTAACAATGCTGTTTATAGAGGCAACTTGATACTCCTGTAGAAATTGAATGTCATTCTAATATGGGTGAAGGAACTGCCTTTCTAAGCAATGAAGTCTTTTCATAGTTTAAATAATAATACTGAACTAAGTTTTCCTCCATTATTCATTTAACTGAGGGTTCTTGGCATTGGCAGCTATGCTGACAGTCACGATAATAAAGGGACCCTCAAAAATATTCTTCACTAACATAGTAGAGGTGGAATTTTCAATCCATATACCCCATGAAACTATCTTTTATATAGAAAAGTGATTTAAACCTAGACATTCTAATGCTTAGTGCAGGGATCTATGTAGTTTATTTGAACTGCAATCCCCACAGACCCTAGGTGACCATGATTGTGAACACATTCAAGATAAATGACCAAGGAATCAAACTACTGCATCCAGAAGGGTCGGAAAAACAGGAAGCAATCACTTCCCACTTCACAGGCAAGTTGGTTAATTCCTTAAGTCAAAGACTTGGAGTGTAGCTTGGGATCTATAAAACATTATCATTTTAGATAAATCACTTACCAAATATACATATCAAAATTCTGAGGTTGGTTTAATTTGACCTTATTTCTCATGGGTGAGCGGTGAAAAAATGAATAAAATAAGGTAAAAGGATTGATTTTGAATTTCTTGAAATAAACATCCTATATCTATTCTAGGAACTATTTCGAGAGATGGATTTCAGAGCCTAGAATCTTAAATTGCCTGCTGTGTGACATGCTGCAGCATAATTTCTTGGATTCCTCCCTTTGCCCTGGGGAAGTATTGCCCAATAATTTTTCAGACCGTGACACAGTTATGAACTTCTAGGGGCACATTGTAAAAACAAATAGAACTTCCCAGTTACAGCTGCCTCAACATTAAGGGAAATTGTATTTTTACCTCTACTATGTAACAGGCATCATATAAAGGTTGTCACATGTATAATTATATTTAGTACTTTTAAAAATTCTATGAAATGGACATTATCTTAGAGTAAAATAGAGCATAGACTATTTTAATTGACAGATTGATTTTCAGCTTATTAGTTGATTCACATCAAGAAAATTCTAATATTTGTACTGGCTGTGAAACTGAGAACACTTTGCCATCTCTCACCTTGTTGACTAATTATTTTTGGTCTTCATCTCTCAAGGACTCACAAGCATGCTCTGTCAAAGAGGCCTGTGTATCCTCATTGAGATGATTGACTAAGACCTAGCACAAGACAAGGTTTCCCACTTTCACTTGTTTTTATTCAATATACTATTGATGGTCTTAGCTAGCACAATTAGGTAGCTGAAAGCAATGAAGGACATCCATGGCTGTGGTGTTATGGTACAGCATGTAATACCGCCACCAGCTGCAATGCTGGCATCCCATATGGGTGCCAGTTTGAATTGCAGCTGCTCCACTTTGCATCCAACTTCCTGGTAATGGTCTCAGAAAAGCAACAACAAAAAAAACATATCCCAAGAGCTTGGGCCCCTGCACCCATGTTGAAGACCTGAAGGGGACTTCTGGCTCTTGGTTTTCTATTGAGGCCATCTGGGGAGTAAACCAGTAGATGGAGGTTCTCTCTATTTCTCCTTGTGTCTTTGTCATTCTGACTTTCAAATGAATAAATACAACTTAAAAATGAAATGAAAGCCATCCAAACTGGAAATGAAGAAATGAATCTACCACTGCAGGTAACATGATTTTATTTACAGAAAACCCCAAATACTCCACCCAAAAGCTACTAGAATAAACAAATCCAGCAAACTTACAGGATATAAAGTCAATGTAGAATATCAGTAGCAATGTTTCACAATAGTGAATAATCTGAAAAAGAAATCAAGTAATCAATCCCATTTTCAAAAGCTACCATAAGTATAAAATATCTGTGAATTAATTTAACTGAAGAGGTGAAGATATCTACAGTAAATGCTATAAATCATTGATGAAAGTAATTGAAGAAGAAACAAAGAAATGAATAGACATCTCATGTTGATTGATCGGAATAATAAATATCATTAGAATGTGCATACTACCCAAAGTAATTTCCAGAGTCAGTGCAATTCCTTTTCTAGTTCTGTGATATTTTTTCACAGAACTAAAAAACCAATACTAAAATTTTCATGAAAATAGAGAAAACACAAAGAGTGAAAGTCATCTTGATCAAAAAGAACAAAATAGAAGGGATTACATTACCTGACTTTAAAACATAATACAAAGCTACAGTAATTAAAATACCATAATATTATTAGCACAAAAACAGATAAAAAGACAAATGGAACAGAATAGAGTTCCTAGATGTAAAACCACATATCTACAGTCAACTCATCTTTGACAAAGGTGATGAGAACATACATACGTTAGAAAATGGACAGTCTTTTTGTTAAAGGGTGCTAAGAATATTAGATACAGGCATGCAGGTGAATGACACTAGGCCTCTATATTTCAAAATGTGCAAAACTCAACTCAAAATGGATAAAAGACCTAAATATAAAACCTGAACACTTTGAAAATGATGTGTGAAAACACCTCAGGACATCAGAATCAGCAACAATTTTCTAGATTAGACCACCAGAGGCAAAAGAAATATAAGCAAAATGGGATTTTATTTAATGCAAGAGCTTTTGCATAGCAAAGGAAGCAATCAACAGAGGTAGAGATAACTGTAAATTATTGAAGAAAATATTTTCAATCTGTACCTGACAAGGGGTTAATACCCAGACTATATAAGGAGCTCAAACAACCCAATTTAAAAAGTAAAATATTTAGTCCTAAACAGACATTTCTCAAAGGAAGATATACAACTGATCAGCCTGTCCATGAAAAGAATTCTCAGCTTCACTAATACCAGGCAATGCAAATCAATACCACAATAAGATATTTCCTCACTCCAGTAAGATTGGCTGTTACCAAAAAGAAAAAGATAACAAGTGCTACTGAGGATGTGAAGAAAAGAAACCCCTTGCAGACTGTGGTTGAAAATGTAAATCGGTACAGTCATTGCAGAAAAGAACATAAAAAGTTCTCAAAAAACTGAAACTAGAACTACCATATGATCTAGAAATCCCACTCCTGGATATATATCCAAGCGAAATGAAATCCAACTGTCAAAGAGACTCTGCACTTCCATGTTTATGGCAGCACTATTCACAATAGCCAGGGAATAGAAACCACACAGTTGTCCACCAGTGAATGGATGAAAAAAGCTAGTACACATCTTCAATAGAATTTACTCAGCCATTAAAAATGATGCAATCTAGTCATTTGCAACAACAGGAATGGAACTGAAAGTTATTAGGAACGTGAAATAAGCCAAGTCCTGAACAACAAATATCGCATGATCTTATTCATTTGTGAAGTCTAAAAAGTAGGTGGTCTCATAAAAGTTAAAAATATAATGATGGTGACCAGCAGCTCTGGAGGGAATTGAGGAGGGAGAAATTAGGAAATCTTGATTTAGGTCCTAGGTTATAGGTTATAGCTAGACATGAGTAAGAAATCTCATGTTATATTGCACAATAAGGTGACTATAGGTAATATTAATGTACTGTATACTTCTTTATTTAAAAAACTCCTAGAAAATAAGATTTTTGGTTGCTTTTACCAGAAATAAATGTTGAATTCTTGAAAGGATAAATGGTATTTATTGTAGTTACATAAAACATATTGTATACATTGACAAACTATCACATGATACCCAATATGCACAAATTTATTTGTATGTAAAATTTAAAAAAAAAAATACTGAGGGGGGCACCAATGTGGTGTAGCAGGTAAAGTAACTGCCTGCAGTGCTGGCATCCCATATGGGTGTTGGTTCTAGTCCTGGCTGTTCCACCACCAATATAGCTCTCTGCTGTGGTCTGGGAAAGCAATGGAAGATGGCCCAGTGCTTGGGCCCTTGCACCTGCATGGGAGACCCAGAAGAAGCTCCTGGCTACTGGCTTTGGATCAGCCCAGCTCCAGCTATTATGGCCATTTGTGGAGTGAAACAGCAGATGGAAGACCTCTCTCTCTCTCTCTGCCTGCCTTCAACTTTGCCTTTCAAATAAATAAGTAAATACTGAAATCTGAAAGTTTTTATCTAAAATCTGAATGTCAGCAGAAAGATGTCTGGGGTCAATGAAAAGAATGAAATAATGAAAGATGAAAAGAATGGAAGAATGGTTTCTTGTGTATGATTAAAGGAAATGTGTGCACCTGGAGTTAATCTGTAAGAGTCTCCAATGGTTTGCTAATGGAAGCATGGTATTTTGTAATCCCTTTTATAATAACTGACGTAAAATACCCAAAGTAATTAAGAACACTATTGAGAAATTTCTTTAAAATACATAATTTTATTGATACCAGAATTTGTTAACATTTGGAAAGATTTCTCCTGATAGCCTTACATTAGTATGTCACAAGAGATTTTCTGGAATAGTTTTATGAATAAATAGATGTCCTTAAGTACTGCTGAAGGAGCCAATGCATTGAGAATTTACTGCCCCTCTTAAGTGGTTTAACATGCCATTTATATATTGTCATATACAGAGTAGAATATAGCTTTATTTTTATTTATTAATAATAATTCTCATCAAAATTCTAAGAGTTTGTTTAAATCTTATCATAAGTAAATTTTTAGGAGGATTATTTCTGCCACAGCACAATACGTAAACAGATGCAACATTTTTAGAATGCTGTTTAAAGAAGCTAAAAGATAGTGATGAAAGAAAAGAAAAATCTAGGGAAATAGTTTAGGAACAAAAGAGTGGTTTAAACCTGATTGCTGTCATAGTCAAAGAAAATGATGTACAGGAAGAGACTGTTAATATGATTGGTGGAGCAGGCAAGGCAAGAAGGTTGCCTAAAATTATTGAAAAAATTGCTTTAGAGGAAGAAAAATGTGATTCTGTGAATATAAGAGTAAGAAAAAACAGACACTTTCCTTACCCTCAGAATCTTATTTTTGTAGGAAAACTGTTACTAATTTCATGTCAATATATGTAGAGTTTTAATTGCAATGAGTACTATCAAATAAAGCTACATAGTGTAATAAGGCAATGAGGCATCATGTCTGAAATAGTGTAACGTGATTAAGGAAGACTTCCTTTAGTTGGTAGAATCGATATTAGAAATTTAATTTGAAGAATATGCCAGAATTACATAGGCTAAAAATGGGGAAAAGAAGGTTTTAGGTGGAGGCAAACTAACTTTTTTCCCAATAGTAGTATTAGACACACCTTACTCCTAAGTAAAGATATCATGTAAATAACTTTATAGAGATTTATAGGAGAGTAAAATCATGTTTAATTTCTAGACCATGTTAGGGAGTTTGACCTTTATTTTAAGGGCATTTGGAAGTAATTGGAGAGTTTTGACTAGAAAAGGGAATGGAATGACATGGTAAGGCTAGTGTTTGAAAAGACTAATGATCACTGTAATTGCATTAAAAAGAGTTGCTTGAACAGAGGTATGAGTTGATGTGAATAAACTTGTTCAGAGTTTATAGAAATACTGTAGATGAAAGTGACTGTAGCCCTGGAATAGAAAGTAATGCATAAAGTACAGAGAAAGAAACAAAATCAAGACATATTCTCAGATAAGTAAAAGAAATGAGAAATGAATTGAACATATAAAATAAAGGAAAAAGGATATCTGCAAAGATTATTAATATGTTGCCTTGCACAATGGAATAGATGGTGCTAGAACAAGTTTAGAACAGGGATATAGAAGTAAACCTTGACGGAAAGGGTAATGGTCATAAATGTAATTTGCATATGTTAAATTTAAAGCAACACTGAGTTTTCCAAGCATAGATTTGTTGTGAATATAAATGTGTAGACAGCAGAGGACTTGTGGTTTGAATATATGAAACTATGAAAGATTTGAATTTTAAATATTAATCAAAAAGTGGAATAGATGTAATTTTGGAAAGGAAGATTTTAGGTTAAAAGAGAATCTGGGACCAAATCTTAAAGAATTCCAATTTATAATGCTTAATGGAGAAGAATGAGTCCATAAAAGTGAAATAAAAATAATAGCTATAAAGGCGTAAGATTTCAAATGTTCTCTTTTTTTAATGTATTTGATTAAGGAAAACTTCCTTTAGTTGGTAGAATCAATATTAGAAATTTAATTTGAAGAATACGCTAGAATTACATAGGTTAAAAATGGGTAATAAGAAGGTTTTAGGTGGAGGTAGAATTATAGACAGTGAGAGACAGGGTGAAAGGTCTTCCTTCTGTTGGTTCACTCCCCAAATGGCCAGGAGCCAGGTGCTTCTTCCTGGTTTCCCATGCAGGTGCAGGGGCCCAAGCATATGGGCCATCCTCCACTGCACTCCTGGGCCACAGCAGAGAGCTGGACTGGAAGAGGAGCAACTGGGACTAGAACCCGGCGCCCATATGGGATGCCGGCACCACAGGTAGAGGATTAACCAAGTGAGCCATGGCGCCGGTCTCTCAAATGTTCTTTAATGTCACTGTTAAGTGCAAAAGTTATTCTGAGAATGAATAGAAAAACAGTAAGTACTTTAAAAGGAGTCAAAGAATAAGAAAAATAAATTTACATTGATGAATTTAGAAAGAGTATAATATGTCAGAAACCAAGCTGAAAGTGAATGAAGTAGTAAATAAGTGATCAAATAGAGAATGAAAACAAATAATCTTTCTGGCAGTTGTCTGGAGGCAGTAGAAGAAAGATTTAGGGATAGTCCAGGAAAATCAAAGAGGGGGTATTTATTATTTTCCTAATGCAGAATGTATGTGAAAACAAATGTAAAGGATATGATCTAACTGATCATAGTTAACAAACATGCAATAAACAAACAAAAACATAGAATATATTCCTAAAATGATAGGAGAGATGAATAAAATATATCAGGATTCATATTAGAAAGTGAGAAGGGCATCTGTCTTCTACAAGAGGTAACAATGAGGTATAATTATAAGCATAATTAGTAGTACAATTAGAAGTGTGTTTAATGGAGAATCATTAATAGAACTTATGTCTGATGATCCATCACCTTTTAAATATTTTGTGTGAAGACAATGGAATCACTTGACTAAGATGTGGAGGAAAATTTTACTGTCAGGATATGGATGGCATGAAAAATTAATTTGACGTGGTTGAGAGGGTGAGAGTAAGTTGTAAAGAGTGATAAAAGAATGGCTAGAGAATAAAAAGGACTAAGATAAGTGACCATGAATTTGCAGTACTGAAGAAACAGCTCACTGCAGTAGACATCAGCTACCTATGGACAGGTATTATGGAAATAAATCATTGATTCAATCATGTTTTGAGTTTTAGCAGAAAAGTGAGATAAAAATGCAATGAGCAAAGGCTCTTATGATTTTGTCATAATTTTATACTTTAAGGTAATGACAACAATCCTATGAAATAAGTATTACACATGGATTTCAGAGAAATCATGGAAAATATGTATCATGAAAATAACTATGCATATATATCATGATGTTTTAGAACAAAAACAAACATCTTCATATTCTATTTCCATCTTTTTTTTCTATTTTGAACAATTTGAAATGTCCTTATAGTTGGTTAAACTGAAGAATCTAAACACAAAATTCACCATTCAGTAAGACTGAGTGATAAAATTTGAACCCAGAAACCTAGAAGTAGCTACAGAATCCATATTCTTAATGAAGTTCTAAGGTTCCTGAAATGGAGAAGAATATGGTAATAATTAAGGTGGATAAAGTGAGACATATATATATATATACCATATATATGATGTAAAGTATGAAAAGATTTTAGAGATGAAATTGGAATCTGTAATTACAATGCAGAAAATGTGACTGAGGAAGTGAGTAAATTAGATAGGTCAAATGATGTATTGAAATAAGGGATCAATAAATTTTGTTCACTTTTATATTAAAATTGATATTAACATCATCCAATATGACATCAGGTTGAATTTAAAAAAGTATTGTGGGACAAGTGCTAGATGTCTTTGCTGAATCAAGAGGAACCAGAGTTCTTGACATATAGAAGAATAAAGGAGGACAAAGGGCATTCAATGAACTGGATGCTAAGCATCTTAAGCGATGGGAAATAATGACCTGGAAATTGAAGTGTATGTAAGCATGATAGAAATCAATTCCATCTTTGCTCCATGAGCTTAAGGACTATGAAAACATATCTGTTTCTTTAAGAGATGGCATAAAGAAAAGTAATTAGTCAGAGAAGAAAATTATTTTACTAATGCAGCGAGCCTATAGAAACACAGAGAGATAGTTGTTAAAGGAGTTTTGAGATTATGGTGAAAATATTTCCCAGGTAAGACACTCAGGTTCTACATGTTCAAAACCCCTGGTGAATAGACTTCTGAACCAATTTGGCTTAAGAAACGGACTGAATGTATCAGGTGATGTTCTTTCAAGATCAACGCTAGCATCTGGGAAGATCTGTTACTGTAGTGAGCTATCAAGAGAACTGTTGGCTGTAAAGGCTCTAATGTCATCTCTAAAGTGCAAGGACCCACTGGTCTGGGATTAGAAAGAAGATCACTTTAATAGGTTGGACACACACTGTTACACATTTGCTCCATATGGTCGGGGTAGACCACATTCCTTCAGAATCTGGGTAATCTCCAAGAATCTTCTATAGGAGTTGCTGTGTTTCTTCTATACCAGTCAGTCATAAGGTTTATCACCATCCTATTATCACCTTTGCTTAATGAAGATATCTCTCTATTGATTCCTCCATATTTTCTGTGCCTTAAAATTGTTGTCTTGACAAATTCTAAGACTGACTATAACATGTCTTCATAACAAAACTGATACCTGTGTGAGGCAATACATATATTCAATAGCTAAATTCATTCATTATACAGTGTATAGATAGAGTAATTTGCCACTTAGCAGTGGAGATATAATGTGAGATGTGTGTGCTAGGTGGTTTTGTTTTGAGAGCATCATGAAGAGTACTTACATGAATGAAACTTCAGGGGTGGGCATTTGGCCTTGTGGTTAAACACCCATGCTTCACGTTAGAGAACCTGGGCTCTCTGATGCTGCCTCCTGATTCCAATTTTCCTGATAATGCAGACCCTAGGAAACAGTGGTGACGTCTTAAGGAGCTGGGCTCCTGCCACTTATGTAAGAATTCTGGATTAAAAAAATGAAAACAGCATTTCACCACCTTTGCAGAGTTTTTTTTTTAAATATTTATTTTATTTATTTGAAAACAGAGTTACAGAAAGAGAAAGAGAGAGAGAGAGAGAGAGAGAGAAACCAACAGAAAGAGAAAAAGTGAAGTCTTCCATCCTCTGGTTCACTTTCCAGATGGCTGCAATAGCTGGGGTTGGGTCAGGCCAAAGCCAGGAGCCAGGAGCTTTCTCCAGCTCCCCCATGTAGGTCCGGGGACCTAGCAATTGGGCCATATTCTGCTGCTTTCCCAGGTACCATAGCAGGGAACTGGATTGGAATTTGAGATGTAGGGATTCAAACCGGCACCCACAGGGGATGCCAGCACTGCAGGCCATGGCTGTATGCACTACACCACAGCATTGGCTCAGAGACCTGGATTGAATCCCTAGCTCCCAGTCTGGGCTAGTCTTACCAGGCATTTGAGAAGTAAACTAGAAGATAAGAGTTATCTCTCTCTCTCTCTCTTTCTGGGTGTGTCTGTCTCTCTCTCATCTCTATTTCTTGCTCTCACTTTATACTCCCTCTCAAATTAAAAAATAAATAAATAAACTGACTTAGTATACATCCATACTCAACATAGTATCTTGATACTAGTAGTACAGTAAACACAATGTATAAGGCTGATGACATTCTACTGAATAGTAAACATTTTAAAAATAGGTGCATACCTTATATATAGAAAATGGAGTAGTATAACATTGTATAATATATATATAAAGTAGCATTGCCATTTATTATCATTAGCAAACATCATATGCTGTAACCAGTTGTATAGGCCATACTTTTATATGGCCGGCAGCATGGCAGGTTTATTACATAAGCACCATGACAAACACATGAGTAATGTGCTGTTATGATGTTAAGAACCAGACTACATCACAAGGAGATAGGAATAGATCAGCTCTACTATAGTCTTACAGTCTTACCATCCTAAATGTGATCTCTTGTTGAACAGAAGCCATCAGCATGTGGTGTATGACTGTATTTCAAAACATCATTTTGTACACAGTAAATTAGGTACTTGTATCTGTCAACCAAAAAGGGACTTACCATGAATCCTCAGCTCAGTCACCCATCCAATAAGCTTTGCTGCTGGTTTCCCATGGTTGATGCCTGGTGTTTCCTTCTTTTTGGAACTCTGGAAGCTGTGTAGCCTGGTCCTTTTTCTGTGCTTTAGGCACTTTTCTATTTTCTAGGGTACAACCTGTTTAAGGTGTTGGGAGAAACTGGGTGTCATAACAAAGGAACTAATGAAGTACTTAGTAGTACTCTGTCTTGTTTGCTTGTTTGTTTATTAATCTTACAGTCCTTGCCTCTCCAGACCAAACTGCAATGTGAAAACAGGTGGCATTCTGTGGGAAGTATTCGAATGCAGTGACCAGGGCACGTCACCCCTCTCACAGCTGTGACTACGTCTATTGCCCCTGCCGGTGGCGTACTCAGCAGATGCTTTCATTCTTCTTTGCTACACTCTGGAAACTACCCCAAGCTCTATCGCCACCCCAGAGATACAACATACAACTCAGCGTGTCGAGTGTGGCACATTATAGCTGAATGAGATTCAATTTCTGGCCTGATTCTTGGATTCTCTGTAAAACCAGGAAATTGGGGCAGACAACTGTTTAAATTCTGTTAAATATTCTGTGAGAATTAAGGAGGATTTTTTCCTGCTTTGAATAATTTCCAACCTACAATAATCTATAAACAATTTAAACAATTTTACTAGCATTATAAAATAAGAAGTAATTAAAATGTTTATGTTCAGATGCAGAATGTTTCTGCTGAGTAATTTGATCACATTTTACATAGGGGTTTTATGTGTGTTAGCCGACCCTCCAGTGGCCATGAGACATTGAGTTAGCTATAAAATGCCTTTGGGCAATTCTCCTGTTTTATGACAAATGCCTAACCCCATCTTCCTTTTTTTTCTTTCTTGAAATGGCCGAAGTCACAATTTTCCTTTCATGTCTGTGCTACAACTTTGATTTACCATCAGCACAAACATGTGGACAAGCTAAAATAGACAGAGTGCTGATACTCAACACCAACAGACAGAGAAACACACACACACACACACACACACACACACAGTATTTGCTTTCAGCTTCATCTGAGCACAACAGAATGGAGCATTAACTTCAACCTCCTCACCTGGCTGAGCCTGGGCTAAAGCTTTCAACAGCCGTGTTGGTTTTGAACTCCATTAGTCTTTTATGTTCAGACTGTGAGAGGATCCATTCTCATGCAAGACCTGCAACTGGTTATTAATAAAATCCTACTCTGACAAATAAATGGACTGTAATATAACCTGCTTCAGGGCAGTGAAATCTCAACCACACAAATAAGATCTGTAGCAAAGCAATCTGCAGCTTACTACTCTCCCTCAGAAATTCCTACAGAATGCTGCTCTATCTCTTTGCTTGTCTCCAATGTTTCCATTAATGAAATAAAACCATAGACCATTTGCTATAGAACTACAATGTTTCTTAGATCTGATTTATAGGATGACTTCAAGCAAGATGGCTGTTAAATTTAATTCAAAGCTTCTATTAGAGCTGTGTAAACAAGTTTTAAGTTTTTTATATTAAATGGCATGATGAAGACTGAAACAGGGAGAACATGGGAGTCTCCTTAGCAAGCTGAAAAATTTGATGCTTCCTGTCTGTTTTATTTTTATTTATGGACTAAAAAATAATGATATCCCTATTGAACTACAGAATAGTGTCTCTTTATTCAAAATTTGTGATATAATTTATCAAAATATGAAATCCATAATAAGGGTATGTTCAACACATGTAGAAAAGACAATTATGTTGAAGAGGAGGGAAAGAAGATTTACAAAACACATCATAAAACATTTCCTTCCTTGCTTTTCTGTTAAAGATACTGGAGGATCAAATGAGATAATGTTTGTGAAATTGTGTTTTGGATGAGGAAGCAATAGACAGATGTAAGATATTGTTTTTCCAAGTAGAGTATAGTCAGTCCTTAATAGGTGTGGCTATTCACTAAATTATATATCAGCTGTGAATCTGACACAATAAAATTATGTAAGCATTGCAAAAAGAAAAAAACATATATGAACACATAATTTATTTTTAGAGAATCTGTGCGATTTCCCATATTTAAAAGCAAAAACCTTTCTTACTATCTGGTAAATCATTCCTAGTTGCTCAGTTGATACTCATTACTGGTGAGAGTTTCTCTTGCTTGTATCTCACTAAAGAATTCCCAGACATTATCATCTCATAATTTTATTTTTTTCCTTTAGAACTGTGTGATTGAAAGTGTCATAAAGAACAAACACATGCAGGAGGAGGAACAGAAACAGAAAAGGAGAGGCTATGAAGAATCAGCAGGATAAATCATGCAGGCTTTCTGCGGGAGGAGAGCTATAAAGGAACAGGGAGTGGTGAGCAGCAGAGGAACCGGATGAGTGCTTGCCCAGCACAGTGACCAAATTTGAAGCTAACAGTTTTGCAGTACTAATACTATTTATTATCTAATCATTTTAGTGGACTTTTGTACTTGTGATCCCTGAATTACAGACTAGTTTTTTGCTTTGAGGTTTTACACATACACACGGATAATAGTTGTAACCGAGGCATGTTCTCTTCTCAACTATGCTTCAGACTTCAAAGCGAATATAAAATGAATTATGCATTTACTCATCTGGTAGTTTTGGGACAGATGTGCAAACCCTCAAATGTTGAAAACAATGCTTAAATAGCAATTTCTGATTCACCAATAAAGATCATGTAATGTTCCTCTTCATTGGGCTTCACACCTTGAAACATCATGCTATGAATCTGCATTTGTTAAGCTCTAAATCATTTATTTTCCTATTTACGTAAGTATAAAACATGCATTTGGCTAGCAGAACTGGTGTCATTATTTATTACTTAATCAAATTAATATATTAAAATTTTTAAAACTATTTTAATGTAAAATTAATTTATTTCATTTGAAAATTAATGGGCCATTGTTGTCATGCAGCAGGTGAATCTGCCTCTTGCAGCATCTTCATCTCCTAACAGAGTGCCAGTTCCAGTCCTAGTTGTCTGACTTTCAATCCAGCTTCCTGCTGATGTGTCTGGGAAGGTAGTGGAAGATTCTCCAAGTACTTTGGTCCCTGCCACCCCTGTGGGAGACCAGGATGGGGTAATTGACTCCAGGCTTCTGTCTGACCCAGCCCTGGCTGTTGTGGACATTTGGGGAATGAGCCAGCCATTGAAGGCTCTCTGTCTCTGTCTCCATCTCCCTCTTTGCCTCTCCCTTTCCTTATGTTGCTCTGTCCTTTAAATAAGAAAATCTTATTTTTTACATGTTTAAATTTTTTTAAAGATTTATCTATCTATTCAAAAGTCAGAGTTACGGAGAGAAAGGTGGAGGACAGAGATCTTCCATCCACTGGATCACACCCCAGCTGGCCGCAACAGCCAGCACTGGGCCAGACAGAAGCCAAGATCCAGGAGCTAAATCCAGGCCTCCCACATGGATGTGACAGAACCAAGCATTTGGCCCATCCTCTGCTCTGTTCCCAGGTGTATTAACAGGGAGCTGGACAAAGAAGTGGAGCTGCTTGGACATGAACCAGAGCCAATATGGGATGCTGACTTCGCAGGTGGCAACTTTACCCACTATGCCACAATGCTAGCACCTCAAATCAATAAATCTTATAAAAGAAAAAAGCATAATGTCATTGATGTTATTTTAGTACATCAAATAGGAAGTTACTCACAATCCCATTGCTTCAGTCTTTTACCAGAATATGGGAGATGTCTATTTCTTTGGGTGAAAAACACAATTATTGTATCTTTGTTGAAATTTTCATAATACAAAATGAGACAGGACTTTTACTCTAATGCAGTAATTAGGAAAGCATAATAAGGTAATTTTAACTATTGAAAAGTAATTTATATTTACTTTCATTTTTCAGATTCAAGTGATTATATTGAAACATGAATGCTTCTTTGATTATTTTGTTATATTTCAAGTCTAAGTATACAAAATTTAAAATAAAGCATCATTAATGGTGTTTTAATATCTGCTTGTACGCACAATGTTATAAATATATACATGTAATATAGCTGTAAAATCAACAAACCAAGAAGTATGTTTTAGATATATGGTAATATTTACATTCATTTAATAGAACATTATCTTTGTCTATATCTGTTTTTGTAACCAAATATCTGAGACCATGTAATTATAGATTATTTGGCTTATAATTATGGAGAGTGGGAAGTCCAAGAACATAACTCCAGCATCAGTTTGGCCTTTGATGAGGGTCTTCTTAATGCACGATAACAATACAGAGGGCATCACAAGCAAGACAGATGGATGGTCTGTCTCTGTTTTTTCTTACTCTGATTAGAAAGCCACTAATGCCATGAGGGGCATCATCCTTTAAGACCTCACCTAAACCTAATTACTTTCCAAAGGCCCCATCTCCAAATACCATTCACAAAAGAATTTGAAGATTAAGTTTCCAACTGATGAAGTTTTGGGGAACACTTTCAAACAGTAGCACATTCGTTTCATGGAATTAAGGGACTTAGGGTCAGAATGTGAACTTTCCTGTCAGACCCACAGTCTCCTCATGTCAATATCACTACAGTTTAAGCTCAATGGCACGCCTTTGCTCTGTAATGGAGCCTTCCAACATTCTTCCATGATAAAATCTGTATTCAGTTATGCAAAAAAAAAAATCAAAAGCCTGAATTCTATAAATGCAAGTTTCTACATTGTGAACAGCAGAATGTTAGCTCATCCTAACTTTTTCAATGGCCTTGAACAGAGCACTTAGTCTATGGTCTGTTTATTCATCCTCGTGCTAGGGGGTCGAGTGAATTGTCCTTTTCCTACCATTCTATCACCAAGTTCTATGCCAGCTTGCCTTTTTATCAGAGTGCAAACAATCACATTTATTCTCCCTTCTCAGCTTGATTCAGGAACCAGTGCCAGTACAGGATTTTCTTTTTTTCTTTCTTTTTTTTTTCTTTTTTTTTTTAATTGAGAGATAGAATTGTATTTGTTGTGTACAACATGACGTTTGAAAGTATATATATCCATAGTAGAATAGCTAAATTAAGCAAATTAACATGTATAACACATAGCTATCTAAATGGTGCTTTGCTATCTAACAGAGAAAGAGATAATTTACCATCATGAAAGAAGATAATTTTTATAAGATTTATTTTATTTTATTTCAAAGGCAGAGTTACATGGTTGTTGGGGCAAGATCCTCCATCTGCTGGTTCACTCTCCTAATCCAGCAAAGACTGGGGCTGGGCCAGGCTGAAGCCAGGAGCCAGGAACTTCTGTTTCTTTCTCCCACATGGGTGCACAGGCCGAAGGACATAAACCATCCTCTGCTGCTTTCCCAGGCGCATCAGAAGAGAGCTGGATGTAAGTGGAGCAGCTAGGACTTAAACCAGGGTCCATATGGATGCCAACACTGAAGGAGACAGCTTAACTCGCTATGCCACAGTGCTGGTCCCAGAAGATAAATTTTATACAAAAATATTCTTGCCTAGGATGAATCAGATAACTTCTCATTAAAAACTGTTCTATTACCTGATTACCTACTAGTTTGAATAAGTACCTGTTTTTGCAATAACATCACTATTCGCTGTAACTTGAGCCCAACAGCTTTAATTCATTAAATTGCACCAATGATTAGCAGAGCTTCACACACTCTTTGATGAATGCAAAAGCTAGTACTGATGTATTCAGCATCTCACTGCAAGCAAAAGGAAGCAAATGCAGAATGCAACTCCTGCTCTGGACACTGAATTTAGCTGCCTTTTGTTTGTTTTCCCATGGTTGAAATACTGAATGAAAGAAATGCCCATTGACATCACAGCCTCTCTCTGTGCTCACTTCAGCTATGTACATACAGAGGAGCTGGGAAACAGGTAGCTTCTCAAGCAGATGCCCACATCTCCCATGTTGGGAACGATTTCAGTTTTCTTTTTGAGGCTCCCATTCCCCTAAGATTTTGTGCACATGACCTAAAGCATCATGGGAAGAAATAATTCCAGCCTGTTTTAGGAAAAAGTTGGCAAGATATTAAAATTATCTTTCTCATTGTGATGCTTGTGCTCTGGCATTGCAAGGACCTGGCAGACAGAACAGAGGAGCAATGAACGAAGGGCAATCTCCATAGCAAAAGTTTCCTGGAGATTTTTGAGCACAGGAGTTTGATTCACTTTTAGAGAACGAACACAGCTACTTAGAGGCTTTCATCTTTTGTTTCTTTTTGTGATGTAAGATCAAATGATTTCATTAAATGATGCCTTTTGGCTGTGTGGTAAAAATGCAATATTTCTCAAGGACATAGCACTCAAAATATTCATTTCATTTGACAAAATAAGCTGTAAAGCAAACAAAAATAATGTTGTGCAGCTGTGTTTTAATTAAGTTGTAACTGCTATCTGTGCATCAGATGTGTTTTCAGCAAATAGGAGAATGACAACTCTTTGTCTGATGAACTTCACAAAAACCTGAATGTGCAGGTATTGTGGTCTATAAGAATTTAATGGACATGACTGGGTCTCCTATAAAGCTTCAGGGAATATGTTATCTAATATTGGTGTTAAAAGAACCATTTCAGAAATTCAGCAGATGTGAGTAACATCATCAGTAACTTTCTTGAGGGGTGAGGTTGGGGCGGGGTGGGGGGGCAGGGGGGCGGGGATGTGTGCTGAGACTGAGGGAATGCACAAAGACTGCAGTGTGTACCAGGGTCTCTGGGCGAGGAGCAGTTCCACTGATTACCTGGGGTGGGTCATTGCACCAGAATCTTTTGAATAGATCTAAATCTAGATATAGTATTTAGGGTAAGCATGATTTTTAATTCATCTTTCAAAGTTTTATTGATTTTCAAAAAAGCTTACTATTAAAAGGGAGGAGAGAGGAAGAAGAGAGGGAAGGAGAGAAGGAAAGACTGAGAAAACTGATGATGTCATCAATGGGAAAAACACATGTATTAGCAGAAATCAGAAGAAGAATCATTCATGAAATTAAGTTTAAAACAGAATGGTCTCCAGATTTTCCAGGCATTCAGAGTAAATTTAAAATAATTGGCTTAAAAAAAAAAAAAACACAGAGACAGCATCATATATTAAAATCTGTCATGAATCCAGTTGTCTTAAACTTGAAATTGTTACACCCAGGCTGAGGAGGAACCTCATTCTTAATATATAGAGGAAAACTCAGAGCCTACCAGGAATATATTAGTCCAGAATTCCACATTGCCTCTGCAGGCAGCATTCCATGTCGTTTACATTACATTTTCTGCCCTATGGAACAACATAGAATCACAAGGGCAGTCACTGAAGGATCAATATTATTTAGTGAAAATCCTGATTTACCTAAAATGGACCAATACAAACACAATTAGGTAAGCTATAAACACATGTATTTATGTTGATAGCTTTTAAAATTCCTTTTAAAATAACAAAACCAAAACATATCAAAGACATCACTCAGATTTGACAGTCACCAAAATCTGCTATGAATGTATCACATTTCCTTTTAACAAATTTTATTGTAATATCTGCATAGTTACTGATATACACTTTTGTAGCCTTTCCTTGCTTAGATATTTTCATCTGCTATCATCATTAAAAATGTATTTTAACAGTTTCTATGTGATAGTACTAACAATAAATTTTATAACTTAAAAGAGCTCTGGTTTTCATATGAAGCAGATTCTAATAAAACCATTTCAAAAACATGGACTACTTAATTTCTTTTCTGTTTTCCTCTATGGATCCATTTAAATATCTTTTTGGATTGTGTCAATATGTAATCTTAAGTACGAAGGATAGAAGTATTTCTCACCACGCTGGGTAATCCAGGTTTAAAATATATTTACAATTAATATGTTCAAATTTTCTCATTTTTAAAACTGTATTTTCAGTTAGTCATTACTATTTTATGTCTCACAGTTATTGATTGTTCATATTTCATTTTCATTAATGTTTTTAATCTTCTTGCATATTTATTAGGGTTAAGGTGCCAATTAACTTCTGTTTTATGAATCACTCTATTTATTAAGAAGACTCACCCTGACAATTTACACACTCCCGATTTACAGTTTACTTTTTAGTTTTGTTCATTGTCCTGTTTCTGCTTCTGCATCACTAATCCTATCACATCAGAATAAAAATTAATATGTCTGTTCATTCTTGATTTAACAAAACAACCACGATTTCTTATTCTCACACTAGTAGGCTGATTCCTATGTTGCTTGGACAGGTGTAAAAAAATGCTTGTGGCCACTTTAGCGGCAGATAGACTGTGATTCTGACCTTGCACAAAGGGAAAGCCTCATGCCTCCAAGGCAATAACAGGTTGGCTTTGTTGCTGCTGTGACTCTGATTCTGTGCTTCTGGGTAGTCTTCACACGGATCCAAAACATCAGTTAGCACCGCTCTAGGTAATTTATAATGAGGAATGTGCATCCAAGAGCAGTTTTTAAACTCCATGGAAAAGTCTCATTCTATTTTAATTCAATATTTCCATGAACTTTTTGAAGTACCATCACACACATTTGCTAGAGCACTTAAAAATCCAGTCTAATTATTTATTTCCAAGTATTTCTTTCAAACAGACCAAGAGCTGAACTTCTCAGGATTATGCATCTAATGTGATGCTTAGTATAGAATAGGTGTCCAATTGTTAAATTAATAACATAATGACTTAATTAGTTAAATGAGAAGAAGTAATTAGGGAACGAAATATAGAGGGACAAATTGGAGAGAAAATATATAATTATGCTGTTCTCTCATGAAAAGACTAGCAAATCATGACACATGCAGGCCCCAAACAAAGAAGTTTCAGTTTGTCACGCAATCACCTCCTCAGACAGAGAGGAAACCCCTGGGCTAAAAGCAGGCTATGCGTCCACCCAAGCCTCTGCTTTTCTGTGTGGGGTTTTATCACTACAATAGCTGCCCTGCTAGTCAACTCCTTCATAACAGTGTATTGGTCTTGTCTTCTCCAGGGCCAACTTCCCTTCCAAATTTAGTTTCTCATAAGTCCACTCCGATGATTATGATGAACAGAAGAGAATGATGCCCTTGAGTGCATTACAATTCCATTTCCTAGATGCTCATGCATCATGTGGCAGCTTACTCTCTCTATTGGACCTGCCTCCTTTGAAGGGAATCAAAGCAACCACATTACATGGGGTTAAAAAATTAAAGTCTTATGTTATTTATGTGAATGAGTGACAGACAGAGACAGAGACAGAGAGATCTTCCATCAGATAGTTGTCTCCCCAAATGATGGTGATGGTCATGGCTGGTGCTCTGATGTGGAATGTCTGGGTCACATGTGGTGGCTTAACCTGCTGCACCATAATTCTGGCCTCCACATGGATGTTTTTAAAAGAAAACACAGGGAATAGGAATTAAACTAAGGAATCCACGTAATTCACTAATATTAAATACTGTAATAATTAAACATAGAAAATATTAAAACATTAGTCTTCAGGAAAAATAATATTAAGTCCTAAAAGGATCAACAGCCAGAATTTCTGCAAAGAATTGTTTTGGAAAGAAGTACATACATCTATTATATTAAAAAGACAATTAATATATTTACAAAATAATATTAAAATCAGTAATCTGCAGAAAACAAGCCCTATATTTGACATTTCAACAATTTGTAACTTACTGTTTCTAAGAGGACTAGTTGGGAACTGGTGATAGCTTGACATAGGCATCCTATATTGTCATGCCAGTTCCAGTCCCAGCTGTTCTGCATCTAATCCAGCTTCCTGCTAATGCACCTGGGAAAGCAATGGAAGATGATCCATTCCTGGCTCCTAGGTATGGCGTGGCCGAAAGTTAGCTGTTGTGGCCATCTGAGGAGTTGATGAGTAGATGGAAGATCTCTCTCTCTCTCTCTCTCTATCCCTCTACTCTTTTAAATAAATAATCTTTTTTTAAAAAAACTTAGTATTACTTTTAGCCATATTCACTTTTTTATGAACATTTACTTATCTGTTTGAAACTCAAAATGTATAAATTACAACTAATGGATAAAAAATACCACATACATTATTGAAAATGGAAACTCTCCCTTGATAACCTCCATTTGCGTTTTCAAAAGGAAAACAAATTTTTCTACATAAAACATTTCGTCATTCATAATATAAACTTATTCTCATTGTTCAACTTTTAAAATGCAATTCATAGAGTAAAGTAATATTTTATCTAATTTTCCAGGGATTTCACAAAAAAAATCAATAAACACAATCAGTGACTGAAAAACAAATCTATCTTCAACAAATACTCTCATACCCACAGAAGACCAAATCTAAGACATATGGAAAGGTGGCTAAATTTAGCAGAGACAAATAAAGCAGCTCATGGCTAAAGCTGACATAAGGTCAGAATTGTACAGTATCCCAGTGTGAACAGTACATCTTGTGGAACAAACCACAGTGTGTTGTCTCCAACAAGGTAGTCCAATGTAATATCTGCAGCAAAGCCTTTTACAGACTCCATTCAGCAAGTCTGGACAGACACATAAGCCAGAACTATTAGGTGTTTAAATTTTAACTGAAAAGTGATCCCTGTGAGGAATTTGGAAAACATTATGTTGAGTGAAATAAGCCAATCCCAAAGGGACAAATACCACTTGTTCTCCCTGATAGATGACAACTAACTGAGCACCAAAAAGGAAACCTGTTAAAGTGAAATAAACACTATCAGAAACGGTGACTTGATCAGCCCTCACCCCGACTGTTGATGAGCAACTTAATATGTTATCCCTCTTAGTATTTTTTTTGTTCTACTTAATACTTTTGGTTGAATACTGTAATCAATACACAATTCTTCTTAAGTGCTGAAACTTAACTGAAAAATGATCCCTGTTAAATATAAGAGTGGGAATAAGAGAGGGAAGAGATGTGCAATTCGGGACATGCTCAAGCTGACTTACCTCAAACGGTAGAGTTAGAAACATACCAGGGGATTCCAATTCAATCCCATCAAGGTGGCATGTACCAATGCCATCTCACTAGTCCCAGTGATCAATTTCTGTTCATAACTGGTCATAATGATAGGACTAAGAACCAAAGGGATCACATAAAAAAGAGTTTGTCTGCAAATACTAGCTGATAGAATCAAAAAGGGAGAGAACGATCCAACTTGGGAAGTGAGATACACAGCAGACCCATAGAATGGCAGATGTCCTAAACAGCACTCTGGCCTCAGAATCAGCCCTTAAGGCACACGGATCTGGCTGAAAAGCCCATGAGAGTATTTTAGGCATGGAAAGCCGAGACACTCTGGGGAAAAAAAAAAAAAAAAAAAAAAAAAAACACCTAAATGAAAGATCTCCGCGAGTGAGATCCCAGTGGAAAGAACGGGTCATCAAGGAAGGAGGTACCTTTCTCTGAAGGGAGAAGAGAACTTCCACTTTGACCATGGCCTTGTCTAAATATGATCAGAGTCGGTGAACTCAGGGGGCTTCCATAGCCTTGGCAGCTCATGACAAGAGCCTAGGCTGATTACTGATGCCATAAACAAGAGTGTCAATTTATTAAGTCAACAACAGAAGTCACTGTGCACTTACTCCTCATGTAGAATCTTTGTCCTTAGTGTACTATACATTGAGATTTAATGCTATAACTAGTACTCAAACAGTATTTTTCACTTTCTGTTTCTGTGTGGGAGCAAACTGTTGAAATCTTTACTTAATGTATGCTCAACTGATCTTCTGTATATAAAGAGAATCGAAAATGAATCTTGATGTGAATGGAA
This sequence comes from Oryctolagus cuniculus, assembly GCF_051225735.1. Lineage (NCBI taxonomy): Eukaryota > Metazoa > Chordata > Mammalia > Lagomorpha > Leporidae > Oryctolagus > Oryctolagus cuniculus. The sequence goes on from NC_142867.1 coordinate 194,608,705, forward strand.
GGGGAGAGGGAGTGGAAACGGGGAGGGTTGTGGGTGGGAGGGACGTTATGGGGGGGAAGCCATTGTAATCCATGAGCTGTACTTTGGAAATTTATATTCATTAAATAAAAGTTAAAAAAAAAGAAAGTTTCCAGAAAGCAGTCCATCAGTGTAGAAGTATGAAGAGGAGATACTGCACGTTCACCAATCCTGCCCTTTAAAGTTTGCTGAGGAGACAAAACAGGAAAAGAGATACACTTAAAATCACAAGGTGAAGTTCTGCTTCTATGGGAGTATGAACCAGGTCAACCTTCATACAGACCTCTCACAAAGAGTTGGTAATTCCAGATATAGGCAGTATTTAAAAATGGAACCAGAATTCAACCTATTTAAAGATGCTACTTTATGTGAGAGAAGAGAAATAAGATGGAAAAGGAAAAAAAGAAAGAAAATGTAGAAAAATGTTACCAAGGAGAAATTGAAAATTGCAACCAAATTATAAGATTATGTATGTACAAAACACTTAAGAGATTGGCCAAGGACTTCATAGACATTTTTCAAAAGAGGAAATCCAAATGGCCAACAGACACATGAAAAAATGTTCAGGATCACTAGCCATCAGGGAAATGCAAATCAAAACCACAATGAGGTTTCACCTCACCCCAGTTAGAATGGCTCACATATAGAAATCTACCAACAACAGATGCTGGCAAGGATGTGGGGAAAAAGGGACACTAACCCACTTTTGTTGGGAATGCAAACTGGTAAAGCCACTACGGAAGTCAGTCTGGAGATTCCTCAGAAACCTGATTTAATATATTTTAAGCAAACATAAATCATGTATGTATATCTCTTAAGTGTGTTGTTTGTTTTGTTGTTGTGGAGTTTCTTGATCTCTTTGTAGATTCTGGTTATTAATCCTTTATCCATTGCATAGTTTGCAAATATTTTTCCCATTCTTTCTGTTGCCTCTTCACTTACCTGATTGTTTCTTTTGCAGTACAGAAACTTCTCAATTTGATGCAATCCCAATAGTTAATTTTGACTTTGACTGCCTGTGCTTCCAGAGTCTTTTCCAAGAAGTCTTTGCCGGTGCCCATATCTTGCAGGGTTTCTCCAATACTCTCTAATAATTTGATGGTGTCGGGTAGTAGATTTAAGTGTTTAATCCATGTTGAGTGGATTTTTGAGTAAGGTGTAAGGTAGGGGTCTTGCTTCATGCTTCTGCATGGGGAAATCTAGTTTTCCCAGCACCATTTATTGAATAGACTGTCCTTACTCCAGGAATTGGTTTTAGATCCTTGATCAAATATAAGTTGGCTGTAGATGTTTGGATTGATTTCTGGTGTTTCTGTTCTATTCCATTGGTCTATCCATCTGTTTCTCTACCAGTACCACGCTGTTTTGATTACAACTGCCCTGTAGTATGACCTGAAATCTGGTATTGTGATGCCTCCAGATTTGTTTTTGTTGTACAAGATTGCTTTAGTTATTTGAGGTCTCCTGTGTCTTCATATGAATTTCAGCATCATTTTTTCTAGATCTGAGAAGAATGTCTTTGGTGTTTTGATTGGTATCGCATTGAATCTATAAATAGCTTTTGGGAGAATGGACATTTTGATGATATTGATTCTTCCAATCCATGAGCATGGAAGATTTTTCCATTTTTTGGTATCCTCTTCTATTTTCTCATTCAACCTTAAGGGATTTCTTCACATTCTATTGGTATGTACATTTGCTACTTCTACTCACTTTCTAACATTCAATCCTTTTCATTTCTTACAATGAATACAGTATGTACTCCATCCTAGATGAAGGCAAAGCCAGAAATATTTCCTTATCTTTGTCCCCATTGATTTGGGAAAAATACTGCTGATTGGTGATTAATTCATGTCAAAGTTCTTTTGATCTGTGTTCATTGAGTGACTTCTAGAAGTAACTTATTTTTAAGATGGCACGCAGAGCTGGATCTGACTCTCCACAGATTTTAGGATTTCTCCTGTTGCTGATATTGAGTTGCCTATTTCCCCTCCAAGAAAAACTTAGTAATAATATTATAATAAAATGAAGAGAAAATATTACATTTACTTTAATCCTCATATCATTTCTTTGAATTAAATACCAATATATTCACTTAAAGACAGTAAGACATAAATGAATAGAAAAGGAATTTGTCCACCCTTTGTTGCACTAATATAACTAATAAGTGGTGGATTCAAGATTAGAACCCAGAAATTTGGGTATCTACACAGTATCAGGCACATATATTACTAAGCTCAAGGTTCTGTGTGTTCCCTATTAGTATTGTAATCACGTTGGGACCCTATATAGTACTCTTGGGACCCTTATAGTCTCCCTCAGAGGAAAGAGCTTTGTGACTAGGGTAATGGGGATTTGGAAGTATGGAAAAAATCACTCAAAAATCCAAGTCACAATAAAACACATCCACTGTGAATCAGGAAAAGACGTTTTAGACAGGAAAAGAGAAAAGTCCTCAGCAGCTGAGGCAGAAATAAAATTACAAAAAGCATAACAGTTGAAGTAACTTTGTCACTTAATTAATTAATAAGATTTGGAAAAGACTAGATAAAAGGATTATGGGGAGTAGCCTCATCCTACATTTACTTTCCTCTTCTTCCTTCTCCTTCTTCCCATCCTCATTCTTTTTGAGAGAGGGAGAGAGAGAAAGAGAGAGAGAGAGCACACTCCCATCTACTGCTCACTTCTTAAATGGCAGATGAATGCAGGAACTCAATTCAGATGTCCCATATGGGTGGCCACCCTAGTACTTGAGACATTACCCATGTTTCCCCAGGAAGTGCATCTGGGATTTGAACCTATGCAATCTGCTATGGGCTGTAGGTATCCCAAGTGGCATCCAACGTCTGTGTCAAAAACCTGCCCTTGGCCCCATTTTACATTATATATTATATATTTGAAGGGCAGATTAACAGAGATACAGTGGAAGAAAGAGAGAGGAGTGGGAGAAAGGGAGAGAGAGAAAGATGGTTGGGGGTGTGGTGCAAGCAGAAAGAGAGACAGGACACAGGAACTCTTCCTCTGAAGAATGGTGCTGGCTAGTTCCCAGTGTGCTCTTTTATTGGAAGGATTACATTGGCCATTTGTACTGTGCAAGTGCGTGCTCTAACATTACTTGTACATTACTTGATAATCGTTAGAACATGATTGTCATGCTTTGTGACTTGTTTTACTAGAAAAGTAAGCCTGGTAAAATAGCTTCATGTCCTTGTAGGAGCCAGAGTGCCCATGAGAACTCAATGCTCTTAATGATAATAGGTCATTTATTATGTCTTATCAGTTCCTTATCTCTAATCAGTTTCTACTGCCACACCCTAGGGCCAGGAAGAGTGTGTCTTCAACTGAGAAGGCTTTGGCAGGAGTTGTACCCACATTCTGGTGCTGCACTCTGTGTCAGGAGAAAGATGTTCTCAACTGAGAATGAATTCACAGAAGCTTTGTTCCCAAAAAACGACAGAGAGACAGGGACAGAGACAGAGATTTTCTATCTGCTGATCAATTCTCTAAATAGCCATAATAGCTGCAAATGGACCAGGTCAAAACCCAGAGCCAAGAACTTCCCCAAAATCTCTCACACGGAGAAGGCACTCAAGGATTTGAGCCATCATCTGCTGCTTCCGAGGCACATTAGCAGGGAACTGTATCAGAAGTGGAATGACTGCCACTTGAACCAGCACTCCCCAGGTTGGATGTGGACCTTGTGAGTTGTCTCTTATCTCCCTAAACCAGAACACTCACCCCCCACATTCCATCTTACAACAAAATCTTCGTGTTCCCTGCTTTTTTTTTTTATATAAAGTGCATTAATCATAGGTTACTTTTCATATGGTAGATTGCTACTATTTAAACAAACATTTCCAATATACTTTCTATAATATAAAGGATGGAACTAGTGTTAGGTTCCTGCAGAACAGAAGCCAGACTGAGCACTTTCTAAAGTCCACATTCTCCCTAACACAGTGACCAGTATTTAACATGTGCTAAATAAATATGTAACTTAATGGGATACATGTACCAATATTTGTGAAGACAGTTCTAATGTTTACATTACAAACATAAGAAATGAAGAATGCAGTCTGGTAACTTGGAAGCCTGAACCCATGTAATTCACACAGAAAGATGACAACCTATTGTTTGCTTCTGTTCAGGTGGATGTTAGAAAGCTCTGCATTGAGTGATGACATATTAAATATTCATTTCAATGCGATATAGATAATTTATATATAAAGATTTGTGGCATTACATACATCAAGATGTTTCTGTGTCAATGTAAGTTTTCTTTGCTTTTTATTTAAGTTCAAACAGATTTAGAGGAGAGAAAGAGGTTCATAGGAAAGAAAAAATGAAAATCAGATGTAAAATAATAGTATTTTATGATTTAAGAAGAATCAGTGTGATTTTTCTCCTATACATACACACACAAACACATACACACACATATACCACCAAGTTATTGGAGAGGGAGTAGCAGTAGTTAAGAGATTGGGAAAATAAAGTCAAATTGTCTGTTCATACAGTGGCACAAATATATGCATAAGGAAGATATCAGGAAAAAGAATAACAAACCACAAACCTTTTAGAATTTTTCCTTATCATAGATATCTCAAAGGGTTGAGCCATAAAAGCCAACATTAGGAAATATTAGACAAATCAGAAGCTATTACTCTGATGACATTTTATAATTATTTTCCATTCATTTGCAAAGCCTACTTTTCCTCCACAGTGAGAGGTGAACTCTGCATTGTCTAATAACTCACAAGTTACTGCAAATATATGAGTCAGGATGGAATTTAGATGTCCAGAAACCTTCCATCAGTTACAAGCATTATAAAATAATGGCTATTTTTTACATATTTTTCAAAGCCCATGCACTGCATGTAGCAGTTATTGAGTCTTTATTATGCCCAGACACTGTTTTATACATGCTCATAATTTATTTATAATCTTTCTTCCCTTTCATCATACCAAAGGTAAATTTATACCTTCTAGATACAATTGGATTTGAATGAAGAAAAATATTTTGAAATTTATTGATTTACTGACAAAAGACAACTTCAAATTCAGCAGTTAGATGCTTTCAGCTTTGTGATCTCATGGCCTTGAAGTTAATCTATGACTTGATAATTTAACATTGGCTTTTATCTTATCAGTCATTTAATCCATTTATAAACCTTTACTGAGCTTTATTGAAGGCTATGTGTTAAGGTTATGGAAAACCACATCTAAAACATGACTTCATCCCTGTCTTATATTTACAGGTTAAGCAAGAATTAGATTATGTGATGGAACATTCCTTGAAATATATATCTAATGATTCCATCTTCTTACACATATATATTGAGTGTCAATGCAAGGCACAGCCTATCACAAGACATGGAGACTTGAACACAGACATAGGCACAGCTGATCACATGGGACATGTTTCAGTGGGGGAAACAAACAACTTACAATAAATACAGTGTACCAGCTGCAATATATTGTTGATGAGAAGAAGGCAGGGAAGGAGGAAAAGGAGCACCACTTTGGCCATTTCAGATATGGTGGTGAAGAAAAGCCCATTGATAAGGTGATATTTCAGCATACACTGGAAGATGAGAGAGTAAATCTTACAGCTTTGTAGAGAAAATGACTTTTAGTAATGAGGAAATAGAAATAGGATTATAACAAAAGATAATAATGGGGCCAGCATGGCACAGTGGGTTAGGTTGCTTCCTGCAATGTTAGCATCACCTATGGGCACCAGTATGTGTCCCAGCTGCTCCACTTCTCATCCAGTTATGTGCTAAGGATCTGATAAAGGCAGTTGAATATATCCCAAGTATTTTGGGCGCTACACCCATGTGGAAGACCCAAATGAAGTTCCTGGATTCAAGAATTCCCTTTGTAATCCTCTGGGAGTGAACCAGTGGATTGAATACCTATCTCTCTCTCTCTGTCTCTCCTTCTCTCTGTAACTAACTTTCAAATAAATGAATAGATCTTTTTAAGAAATAATGGATATTCACAATAAGATTTTGATAAAATTTTTGCAATACTTTATGTCACATCTTCCTTTGTCTAGTGCTTCCTCATTATTTAAAATCAAATGAATACTATACAGCAGTAAAAAAAAAATGAAGGCCGGCGCCGTGGCTCACTAGGCTAATCCTCCGCCTAGCGGCGCCGGCACACCGGGTTCTAGTCCCGGTCTTGGTGCCGGATTCTGTCCCGGTTGCCCCTCTTCCAGGCCAGCTCTCTGCTGTGGCCAGGGAGTGCAGTGGAGGATGGCCCAAGTCCTTGGGCCCTGCACCCCATGGGAGACCAGGAAAAGCACCTGGCTCCTGGCTCCTGCCATCGGATCAGCGCGGTGCGCCGGCCGCAGCGCACGGTCCGCGGCGGCCATTGGAGGGTGAACCAACGGCAAAGGAAAACCTTTCTCTCTGTCTCTCTCTCTCACTGTCCACTCTGCCTGTCAAAAAAAAAAAAAAAAAAAAAAAGAAATCCGGTCATTTGCAATAAAATAGAGGAATCTGGAAAACATCATGCTGAGTGAAATAAGCCAGTCCCAAAGGGACAAATATCATATATTCTCCCTGATCAGTGACAACTAACTGAGCACCTAAAAGGAAACCTGTTGAAGTGAAATGGACACTATGAGAAACAACGACTTGATCAGCACTTGTCCTGACGGTTGAGGAACAACTTACTACTTATCCCTTTTAGTATTTTTTTTTATCTACCTAATACTATTGGTTGAACTCCTTAATTAACACACAATGATGCTTAGGTGTTTAAATTTAACTGAAAAGATCCCTGTTAAATATAGCAGTGGGAATATGAGAGGGAGATGTACAATTTGAGACAGGCTCAATCTGACCTGCCCCAAATGGCAGAGTTAGAAACGTGCCAGGGGATTCCAATTCAATCTCATCAAGGTGCAGGTACCAATGCCATCTCATAGTCCAAGTGATCAATTTCTGTTCACAATTGATCATAATGATAGGTCTAAGAGTCAAAGAGATCACATAAACAAGACTAGTGTCTGCTTATACTAACTGATAGAATTAAAAAGGAGAGAACGATCCAACTTGGAAAGCGGAATACACAGGAGACTCATAGAATGGCAGATGTCCTAAACAGCATTCTGGCTTCAGAATCAGCCCTTAAGGCATTCGGATCTGGCTGAAGGGCCCATGAGAATATTTTAGGCATGGAAAGCCAAGACACTGGCAAAAAAAAAAAAAAAAAAAAAAAAAAAACCCTAAATGAAAGATCTCTGTGAGTGAGATCCCAGTGGAAAGACTGGGCCATCATAGAAGGAGGTACCTTTCTCTAAAGGGAGGAGAGAACTTCAACTTCCACTTTGACTATGACCCTGTTGGAATAAGATCAAAGTTGGCGAACTCAGAAGGCTTCCATAGCCTTGGCAACTCATGACAAGAGCCTAGGGTGATTACTGACGCCATAAACAAGAGTGTCAAGTTGTTAAGTCAACAACAGGAGTCACTGTGCACTTACTCCTCATGTAGGATCTCTGTCCTTAATGTGCTGTACATTGTGAATTAATGCTGAAACTAGTACTGAAACAGTACTTTACACTTTGTGTTTCTGTGTGGGTGCAAACTGATGAAATCTTCACTTAATATATACTAAACTGATCTTCTGTATATAAAGAGAATCGAAAATGAATCTTGATGTGAATGGAAGGGGAGAGGGAGTGGGAGATGGGAGGGCTGTGGGTGGGAGGGAAGTTATGGTGGGCAAAAACCCATTGTAATCCATAAGCTGTACTTTGGAAATTTATATTTAGTAAATAAAAGTTAAAAAAATCAAATGAATATAAAATTGTTTTAAATAGGGGCCGGCGCCTTAGCTCACTCGGTTATTCCTCCACCTGTGGCACAAGCATCCCATATGGGCGCCGGGTTCTAGTCCTGGTTTCTCCTCTTTCAGTCCAGCTCTCTGCTGTGGCACAGGAAGTTAGCAGAGGATGGCCCTAGTGCTTGGGCGCCTGTACCCACATTGGAGACCAGGAAGAAGTACCGGGCTCCTGGCTTCGGATTGGCATAGCTCCCACCGTGGTGGCCATTTGGGGGATGAACCAATGGAAGGAAGACCTTTCTCTCTGTCTCTCTTTCTCTCTCACTGTATAACTCTGTCAAATAAAAAAAAAATTGTTGTAAATGTTTGAGTCATGTAACTCCCTGTGAAAGGGGAGGTGAAGATTTAAAACAAACAAACAAACAAACAAAAAACCTTTTTATCCTAAAATAATAACACTGACATGCATTGGATTACATTGTCCTCAGTGCAATGTTGTGGGATCCATAGTGTTTAGTTATCTGTTAGGTATTTGAAGAATGTTTTAAGTTTAAAAACATGTATGACATGCTAGAAACAAGCAAAAAGAACATGTTCTGTGCACATTTCCAAAAGTTATATGGAAGAATTGTTCTTCTCATACAATTCATACATTTTGGAATTCATATTGAGGTAGAAAATATTATAAGATGGTTAAATGGACACCCAAGAAATGTAAAACCCCATATCGAACCAAATGTCTGATCCTTGGCAAGTTTCATGTTGAATGAATAAGTGAATTAATGAATAATGATTGGAGATGCAACTATTTAGACATAGATTTACTGACAAAGTATCATAAATGTGCAATTCACTTTTGTATAGTTATTACATTTCATCTCTATACTGTTCACAGTACACTTCTAATTTGTATATTGTTCATTCTGACCTTGCAATAAATACATATTAGTATACCAGAATTTGCTTAAAAATTATCAATGACATCATAAATTGAGAGCCAAACTGAAGCCTGATTTGAGAAAATAGGAAATATTTCTTTTTTAAACTTTTATTTAATGAATATAAATTTCCAAAGTACAGCTTATGGATTACAATGCTTTCGCCCCCCCCATAACTTCCCTCCCACCCGCAACCCGCCCCTTTCCCTCTCCCTCCCCACTTCCATTCACATCAAGATTCATTTTCGATTCTCTTTCTATACAGAAGATCAGTTTAGTATATATTAAGTAAAGATTTTAATAGTTTGCACCCACACAGAAACACAAAGTGAAAAATACTGTTTGAGTACTAGTTATAGCATTAAGCCTCAGTGTACAGCACATTAAGGACAGAGATCCTACATGAGGAGTAAGTGCACAGTGACTCCTGTTGTTGACTTAACAACTTGACACTCTTGTTTATGGTGTCAGTAATCACCCTAGGCTCTTGTCATGAGTTGCCAAGGCTATGGAAGCCTTCTGAGTTTGCCAACTTTGATCTTATTCCGACAGGGTCATAGTCAAAGTGGAAGTTCTCTCCTCCCTTCAGAGAAAGGTACCTCCTTCTTTGATGACCTGTTCTTGAAAATAGGAAATATTTCTAAGAAAAGAAAACGAAAAGAATAAAAACAGTTAAAATGAAGATTATATCTTATAATTATAAATCAATTGAAACTATTCTTTAGAAGAGGCATTCAAGGGATGGACATTGGGGCACAGGATGTTAAGCTACAATCTGAAATGCCAGCATCCCATATTAAAATACCATTTTTTTTTTATTTTTGGTAAAATACCAATTGGAGTTCTGGCTGCTCCAATATCGATGCACTCCAGTTCTAGTACTTTTTCCTGGGAAAGCAGCAGAGGATGATCAACATACCTGGGTCTCTGCCATACACATGGAAGACCCAGAAGGAATTCCAGTCTCCTGACCTTGACCTGGCCCAGCCCCAGCTGTTGAGGCTATTTTGGAAGTGAAACAGCAGGTGGAAGCGTGCTCTCTCTCTTTCTCTCTCATCCTGCCTTTCAAGTAAACAAAAATAAATCTTTTTTTAAAAAAAAATGTCAGTCAAGGGATGGGCATGACTTGGAACATTCATGTCCCATATCAGAGTGCTGACTCTTGTCCCAGCTACTCCACTCTGATGCAGCTCTCTGCTAATGCGATGAGGCAGCAGAAGAAGGCCCAAGTTCTTGAGTTCCTGCCATCAACGTGGGAGACCTGGATGGAATTCCTGGTTCCTGGGTTCAGCCTGACTCAGAAGTGTCTCTTGTCATCATTTGTGGAGTGAACCAGGGAATGAAAGATCTCTCTCTCTCTCTCTCTCTCTCTCTGTCACCCTGCCATTCAAATATATATATATATATATATATATACATATATATATATATATACATATATATATATATATATATAAAATGGAGGTAAAAATACTTTCCAACAGAACCTGAGAGAATTTATTTCCCACAGGTTAATAAGAAAGGAAATGCTAAAGGGTGATTTTCAGAAGGAAAATAATTCTGTATGAAGGGATTATAAACCAAGAAAAAATAATAAATATTTAAGGAAATATAAATGGATATTAAAGACATATACCAATAATTCTGAATTCTGATGTCTTGTAGATACTGAACATATATTCCAATAATTCTGATAGGCTAATATTCAAAATATAAATATAACTGGATACATAGCAACAGTAAGCTAAAAAGCAGAAGTCCTTGAACAATTTGAAATGTCAAGATAATCATAAAAGTACTAATCCATGATAAATTTTAATTAGTTGATGAGGCATTTTACAATTTCTATGATACTAATATAAATTACTAGATTATAAAGTTAATAGACTAGAAAAAGAAATAAAATAATATGAAAAGATAAAATAATATAAAATGAGTAGAACAAACAAAACAGAGAACCAAATGGCAGACTTCAAGTCCACTTTATCAGTAATTACATTAAGTGTGGTGGCTTAAAAACAAAAGCCACTCATATTTATATAAAATATAATTTAACCACCAGATTCTTGAAATCTTCTCTTAACGATATAATTAAAATACTCAATTAAAACACTAGGAAAATTGGAGTGAAGAGAGGGGAATTCACTAATATTGCATAAGGAGAAAAGAAAATCAGAAAAAGGCAAAAGAAAGGCAGTGAGAAATGGACTATGGAAAATAGTTAGAAATGAAAATGGAGAGCAGGAACGAAGAGACTACACAAAACTAAGATTCAAGCTACATGTGGTGTACATCTCACCTCCCAGTTTTTCTAAATAGAAATAGAAATAAACAATGTAAGTCAACTTCCCATTAGCATTTGAACATAAATGTTCTTTGTAAACACCCAGAAATCCTGACTTTAAAATTTTCATTTATCTTCTGCTTTAAAGATAATTAAAGTTCTTTGGAGAGAACTTTATTTTCAAAGTAAGGATTTTCATGAAAATAAAAATCTATTCTGTAACCTGATTTAATATCCTCAAATTCTGTCACTTCCACTCGGGTCAGATAATGCAGCGCCTCTTCATCCTCCTCTCCAAGCAGGGCAGACACTTGCGGATGGTTGACTAATGTTGTTACCCAAAGTTTGGGATTTTGGCGATCGTTTCTGACCTCTTCTGAAAAAATGGTTGGAGGAGTTTGTTATATTTCTGTTCTACTTTCAAATTCTCCTCACTGACTTGTTCATTAAGTCTGTCTGTTTCATTTTGTACTTCATCCATATGTTCAATTGCTTCTTGTTCTTTTTCTCCTGTCAACAACCCCCGAGAGGCCGATGTGTCCGCCGGTCTCGGGCCAGGAGCTGCTCTCGGCGTCTTCATTTGAGGAAGGAGCCAAGACAGGCGTTTGGGGGCCATGCTTCCAGGAAACGCTGAGCCCCAGCGCCCGGCAGGAGGAAGCTGTAAGGACTCCAGAGAATTTCATCTGAATGAGAGTGGTGATCCATCTTCAAAGTCCCCTGAAATCAAATGGAAATCTGCAAAGGATTTGAGAAATGTTCAAGTCAAATGCAGAACAAAGCCAGCAGGAATAGGCAGCAGGAGGAGCCAGAGAGCATCTTCACCTGGTTTACTGACCATTCTGATGCAGGTGCAGATGAGTTAGGAGAGGCCATCAAGGATGATATCTGGCCGAATCCATTACAGTACTACTTGGTTCCTGATATGGATGATGAAGAAGGGGAAGGAGAAGAAGATGATGATGATGATGAAGAAGAAGAAGGATTTGAAGACATTGATGAAGAAGGCGATGAGGACGAAGGGGAAAAAGATGAAGATGATCTACTTTCAATTAAATTTTTAAACATAAAATAAACTCTATACTAAGTAAAAAGTTCAATAAATAAATGAAAAAAAAAAAAACAGCTCCCCAACAGTTGAGACAAGGGCTGTTCAAAGTCAAAACATGTCGAGGCATCACTTTCATTTCTATAGATTTCTTTTTTTTAAAGACTTATTTATTTGAAAGGCAGAGTTACAGAGAGGCAAAGGCAGAGAGAGAGAGAGAGAGAGAGAGAGAGAGGTCTTCCATCTGCTGGTTCACTCCCCAAGTGGCCACAATGGTTGGAGCTGGGCCAATCCAATCCAGGAGCCTGGAGCTTCTTCTGAGTCTCCTACATGGGTACAGGGGCCCAAGGACCTGGGCCATCTTCTACTGCTTTTCCAGGCCATGGCAGAGAGCTGGATTGGAAGTGGAGCAGCCAGAACTTGAACCAGTGCCCATATGGGATGAAGGCACTGCAGGCTATGACTTTACTCTGTTCACCACAGTGCTACCTCCTTATAGATTTCTTTATCCAGTCTTCAGTAGACAAACATTTGGGTTGATTCCATATCTTAGATATTGTAAATTGTGCTGCAATGAACTGAGGAACACACATAACTCTTTCATATTCTGATTTTATTTCCTTTGGGTAAATTCCCAGGAGTTACATGGTTGGTTCATATGGTAGGTCTATATTCAGATTTCTCAGGTGTCTCCGTACTGTCTTCCACAGTGGTTGTACCAGTTTACATTCCCACCAAATGTGGATTAAGGTACCTTATTCCCCACAGCCTTACCAGCATTTGTTGTTTGTTGCTTTCTGTATGAAAGTCATTCTAATGGGGGTGAGGTGAAACCTCATTGTGGTTTTGATTTGCCTGATGGCTAGTGATCCTGAGTATTTTCTCATGTGTCTTGGCCATTTGGATTTCCTCTTGAAAAATGCCTGTTTAGGTCCTTTGCTCTTTCTTTCTTTCTTTCTTTCTTTCTTTCTTTCTTTCTTTCTTTCTTTCTTTCTTTTTTTTTTTTTTTTGACAGGCAGAGTTAGACAGTGAGAGAGAGAGAGAGAGAGAGGGAGAAAGGTCTTCCTTTACCATTGGTTCACCCTCCAATGGCCGCTGCAGCCAGTGCACCAGGCTGATCTGAAGCCAGGAGCCAGGTGCTTCTCCTGGTCTCCCATGCAGGTGCAGGGCCCAAGTACTTGGGCCACAGCAGAGAGCTAGACTGGAAGAGAAGCAACCGGGACAGAATCTGGCACCCTAACTGGGACTAGAACCCCAGGTGCCGGCACTGCAGGCGGAGGATTAGCCTATTGAGCCATGGCGCTGGCCTGCTCATTTAACTGAGTTGTTTGTTTTGTTGTTGTTGAGTTTCTTGAGCTCTTTTTATATTCTGGTTATTAATCCATTATCAGTTGTACAGTTTCAAATACTTTCTCCCATTCTGTCAGTTGCCTCTTCACTTTGCTGAATGTTTCTTTTGCAGAGAAGAAACTTCTCAATTTGATTTAATCCCATTTGTCAATTTTGTCTTTAATCGCCTACGCCACTGGGGTCTGAAGGAAGATCTTATAATCCTAAAATCAGAGAATTTTGAGGACTAACCAAAGCCTGATTCATTAACTATGGAACGCATTGCTATAGTTTGAATGGTTGAATCCATTCAAAAACTCAGAAACTGAATCTAAGATTATAACAATCAAAGATAATAACATTATTATTATCCACCTATATGCCTAAGATTAATGTCATGTTAAAGGTGGTAGCTTTGGGATCTGCAAGAAGAGAAGACCTATACTTCTGGGAATGGAGAGTCCCTACCTGTACTTCTGGGGATGAAAAGTCCTTGTCAAGGACCCCACAGGTGCTTAAAGGTCAGCAAATGAGTATCAGGCCTGCCTCGACCTTTAGCCCCCAAACCCTGTATCTATAAAAAGAGCCCTCCCAACTTCTGATGTGTGACTTCCTTGGCCCCCACTCTGTTGGGACCGGGGAACCTGACCTGGGAGCAGAATCCCAATGAAAGCTTGTGAATTAATTGATTCATCTTCCTGGGAAGATTTGTTATGCACTGGACACCTTGCAAAAGGGTTAGAGAGAACTATCTGAGTCCTTTTTGCACATCCATTCTTCCTGCCATGTGAGCACACAGCACCCCTTCTTTCCTGAGGATGAGATGTGCAATAAACATCTTTGAAATAGTAACTTCTCAGACAATGACCTTGATAATACCTTAATCTTGGACTGCTCAACCTACAGAACTTAGAGAAAACAAATTCTCTTGTTTATAATATACTTAATTCCAGATATGCTGTTTTAGCAGCACAAATAAACAAAAACACTCATTTGTTCTTTTGCTAAACAGGATTTATTGAATGCTTTTTTTTAGATTTATTTATTTGAAAGTCAGGGTTACAGAGGTGGGGTGAGAAACAGGGAGAGAGGTGAGAGAGAGAGAGAGAGAGAATCTTCCAACTGCTGGTCCATTCCCCAGATGGCCACAGTGGCCAGGGTTGGGCCAGGACGTGGTCAGCATTCAGGAGCTTCTACAAAGTCTCATACATGGGGGACAAGGGCCCAAACACTTGGGCCATCTTGTATGTGTTTTTTCCCAGGCCATTAGCAGGGAGCTGGATCAGAAGTGGAGCAGCCAAGACATGAGCCAGTGCCCACACAGGATGCTGGCATTGCAGCTGTCATCTTTACTTATTATGCCACAACACTGGCCCGTGAATGCTTGCTTTTTATAAAGTACTTTGTTATATGCTAGAAATTGAAAATACGGCCTGGATTATGGCATAATGGGTAAAGCTGCCACGCACAATGCCAGCATCCCATTTGGATGCCAGTTCATGTACTGGCAGCTCCACTTCCATTGAAGCTCCCTGCTAATGGCTTGGGAAAAGCAGTGGAAGATGACCCAAGTGCTTGGACCCTTGCTACCCAGATAGAAGACTCAGAAGAAGTTCCTGATTCATGGCTATGTCCTGGACCACTCTGGTCATTGTTCTAGAGAATGAAATGGCAGACAGAAGATTTATTTGCCTCTCCTTCTCTCTCTGTGTCTCTTTCAAATAAATAAATAAATAAATAAATAAATAAATATTTTTAAAAAAATAAAAAGAAAATAAAAATAAAAATACACATACCTCACTTCTGATACCTGCATGGCATTAAATAGGCTGAGGAATATGTCACTAATATCTGTGCACAGAGCAGTGAGATCACAAAAGCATTTGATGATTGGATTTGATGGCATGAAAGGGGTCAGAAAATGTCAAATGAAGGAGTCATCTTGAACTGTACGCTTTAAAAATTAACTGAAGTTCTGTAGTTAAAAAATAAAAAAGAAGGAAATATCGAAGTCTGATGAAATTGCATGAGCCAAGACATGACAGGGGCATGGAAAATGAGAACTGTCAGCAAACAGCATGTCACAGGGAGGTGTAAGAGACATGTCAAGACAGGCAGAGTGTTGGTATATTAAGCTAGGTTTCCTAGATACTCCTCGTCACCCCTCCCCAGACAGTGAGGAGAGGCTGAGTTACTAAAGCAATAGTGGCAGGACTAAATTTTGTATTTTTTCTAGATGACTATGATAAGAAGGTCAAATGCAGATTGAAAGGCTGTGAGATTGCAGGGAGAGATCAATTGGGAGACTGAAGATTATGACAATAATTAAAAAGGATGCATTTTGGAGATGAAATATTTGGGAAGTAAGAGACAAGTGGAGACTGAGATATTAGGGGCTTTACCAAAAATGTTACTCATCATCAAGATGTAAGATAACATTTTTTTTTTTTTTACAGGCAGAGTGGACAGTGAGAGAGACAGAGAGAAAGGTCTTCCTTTGCCGTTGGTTCACCCTCCAATGGCCGCCGCGGCTGGCACACTACAGCCGGCGCGCTGTGGCCTGCACACTGCGCTGATCCGATGGCAGGAGCCAGGTACTTATCCTGGTCTCCCATGGGGTGCAGGGCCCAAGGACTTGGGCCATCCTCCACTGCACTCCCTGGCCACAGCAGAGAGCTGGCCTGGAAGAGGGGCAACCGGGACAGAATCCGGCACCCCGACTGGGACTAGAACCCGGTGTGCTGGCGCCACAAGGCAGAGGATTAGCCTAGTGAGCCATGGCGCCGGCTAAGATAACATTTTTGATCAACTATTTTCTGGATTTTTTTTTAAGCTTTAAGTTATTAATCACTGATTTTCAAAACTAATTCTCTATTCCTGGATGTATTTTAAGCTCCAGAGAGCTCTCCCGTTTTTAAGCAAAATTTATGATTTAAATCAATTCTGCTATTAATCACATAATTTTGACCATTTAGTGTGAATTTTTGTAGAAAGAAAATAATGTTAAATTGAAATAAATAGCGTTATTTTCACTATTTGAAATAAAATATTTGAATTGTGTATAGAGCGTGCATGTGTATGTAGGAAAGGGGGTAACTAGCATGATAACTGAATTGGTAAAAATGGAAATATTTATTGTACTGTGAATCCATCTGCACACTAACAGCAAACATTCAACATTAGGGGAAACAGATGACTGGCAGAATAAAATGTGAGGAAATAAACCTAAAACTTGTAGAGTATTGAGAAAATTAAAAACCTCAGCAAATCCTAACCTTTCAAATATAAATTGCATTAAAAGTCAATGGTAAGAAGTATTTGTGCTTCTTGATGAGTTTTATTCTTAGAGTACTGGTGAAATTATTAAAAGTGTCCTCTTTTATTCTCTAAGGTCACCAAATTGGATGATAAATTACAAGTTCACACAAATTTTGCTCATTTTTCAGATAATAGAACTTAACTTAATGTATTTTTCACATCTAAGATTTTACACCAGAATATTTGCTCAATAAAACTTTGCTGAATTAACTGAGCCATAGAGTGTATTCTGATGACTTAAGATGTGTGGAATTACAATGTTAGAAAGTAGCCTATGACAATGGTCTTCTTATATAAAATATCACGATTGTGGCATTAAGATGAGACAAGAAATAAAAGTAAACATACTTGACCAAGTAAACTGTAAATAACTTTAAGATACCGTTATAAGTTGTTGTCCATAGAGACCAATTTCAGAGAAAGTTCAGTGTACTGTATGCTTTGCAGAAAGCTTGGGACTTATTTCTCTCTCAAGTCCTCCTCAAGCCCCCAGAGCACACATTACTGTGACAGCATAGTGCCATCTAAAGAGACTGCTGTCAGAACTTACAATGACTTACAGAAGACCCTGCATATTCCCAGCCCTGAAGCCTCAGAAATCATACCACGCTAGCAAAACACGAACCTGATTAGACCCAGCAATGTGACTGTGACACCAGCACCCTAGCCCAAACAACCCATTTCTATAGGGACTGGAGTATACACACACAATGGAATATTTTTAGCCATAAAAATTGGAAGACATTATGTTAAATGAAAAAAAATAAGGCACAGAAATTCAAATATCACATGTTCTCTCATATATGTGGAAGTTATTTTTTAAAGTTGATTTGAATGTAGAATATTGATTCCGATTGGTTGGGAAAGGTGGTGGACAAGAGAGATAAAGGGATTAAAGGTATCGAGTATCAAAACACAGTCAGATATAAGTAATATATACTAGTGCTACACAGCTCAGTGGGAGGGACTGTAGTTACGATAACCTAATAGATATATATGAAGAACTGAAAGTGGGGAGCTGAGAGTCTCCATGCAACAAGAACAGACAAGGAAATGGAAAAGTTAATCAATTGATTTGAAAACTAAATGCTCTCTATATGTTTTGAAGTGTTGCACAGTATCCTCATAAAAAGGTAAAAATTTTGCATGTTAATTAAAAAAGATGTATGTGAAATAAGAAAATCCAGAGAGACAGAATGCAGGGGTTAGAAAAGGGACAAAGGGAGCAACTGCTCAACAAGTGGAGTGTTTCCCCTTCTGGGTAAGGGAATGATTTGAAACAAGATACAGGTAATATGTGCACACACTGTTAATGTACAAAGTGCCCTTGTCCCAGGGTGGCAATAGATTCCTGCTGTTCATTAGTCTCTGTCAGGGACAGGATAAAGTAAGTGAGGCTGAGTTGAGCAAAAACAGGGTTGCAACCTGTTTAAATTTATACTTTCAAGGAGCCACTGTGGCTTAGTGGGCTAAGCCTTTGCCTGCAGTGGTAGCATCCTATATGGGCACTGGTTCTAATCCCACCTGACATGGCCTGGGAAAGCAGTAGAGGATAGCCCAACTACTTAGGCCCCTGCACCTGCATGGGAGATCTGGAAGCAGCTCCTGGCTCTTGGCTTCAGATCAGCCCATCTCCAGCTGATGTGGCCTTGTGGGGAGTGAACCAGGCCTTTCTCTCTATCTCTCCCTCTGTCTGTCGGTAATTCTACCTCTCAAATAGATAAATAAAATCTTAAGAAAAAAAGAATCAGGGCTTTCAATTATAAATCAGTTTAGACTTTCGATATTTTCTTCATCATGGAACATTTTTCTGCACCAGTGTACAATTTTAAATATATTTCATTAAAATTATATATATATATATATATATATACACACTTTTTTCTCACCAACACACACTTTAAAAAGAAGTTCATGGAAAGTAGAGTTAATAGATAAGTTTATTTTTGTGCCAAAAAAATAATGAAATCCATGCATAGTTTTGTCATAATATGCATTTTACATGAAGTTTTTAAAGACTTCTCAAATGCATAGATTTCAAAAAAGTTTTGCACCAGGACTGGCACTGTGGTGTAGAGGGTTATGCCTTCTCCTTTGGCACCAGCATCCATATAGGCACCGGTTTGTGTCCTGGCTGCTCCTCTTCAGATCCAGATCTTTGCTATGGTCTGGGAAAGCAGTAGAAGTTGGCCTAAGTGTCTGGGTCCCTGCATGTGCCTGGGAGACCAGGAAGAAGCTCCTGGCTCCTGGCTCCTGGCTTTGGATTGGGTCAGCTCCGGCTATTGTGGCCATTTGGGGAGTGAATCAACCGACGGAAGACCTTTCCATTGGTCTCTCCCTCTCACTGTCTTTCAAGTAAATAACTGAATCTTAAAAAAAAAAAAAAAAAAAAAAAAAAAGAGAGAGAGAGACAAAAAAAGTTTTGTACCAAAAGAAACGTCTTTTAATAGCATTTTCCATAAACTTTTTTACTTAAATTTTCCATTTAATAGAACCAAGAGTGAACACGATTGGTAAGTCTAAAATATGGAAGATTTAGCTTAAAAATGAGGATTTCAGGAGAATTAGGAATTAGGTGAAGACTTGTTTCTCAGACCTGCACTACTCTGAGAATTCTTCCTGCTTGTAGTTGGAAAAGCAAAGGAAGAAAATGGATTTACTGTTGCAAATGGCCACTTCCATTCTTGATGAACAAGCGGAGGGGCAGGGAGTGGTTTGAGCCTCAGGAAACGTCTCCCAGCCCCATTCTCCGGTGGCTGGAGCTCTAAAAGCAGCATGGCTGCCCAGGTGCTCCCGGGAGCTATGCGATGTCTTCTGGGCTCTTAGAGAAATCACAGCTTTCCCTTTGCCTCTTGCGAAGTGCTTTTGATTGCAGAAACCTAACCTGCAGTCTGATAACAGGGTCTCTGGGGAATGAATACAGTTTTGACACTTCAAATACTGGCGTGGACAGAAAAGCATACAAGTGAGTGATTGTGAGACAAGAAGTCGATATTTTGTCCAGCACTTTGATGATTAATACATTGGAGTAATGTATATAGTCTCCACTTAAAATGATGTAATTCCCTGTTTCCAGGTAGATATAGAGCAATTATCTTTTAAATAATGTAACTGACAACTCCCAGATTTGATCACAACAAAAACAAAAGAAAATTTACTTCCTTTTGTATTTGATACAGAATCAGTTCTTGGCATGTAAGTGTTTCTCATGCAAAAATTTAAAACATGTTCCATAATTTTAGTAAAATTTCCATGCTAATGACACTGTAAAAATAAATCAATAACCCTATTGCATCTACATACTTTTTTGCATTTCTAATACTGATGTTTTAAGCAGAAGTTGCAGATAACTGGACAAAATCAAGTTTCCATTGTTGCTGCTGGAAGCACTCTGCTCATTTTCCTCAAATCCAAATAAATGGGACACTGATGTGTTTCTCTGTGTGAGTTACTGCTCTGTGTTGTGCCACTGTCTCTGGTTTCCTACTGAACAGCAAATTCCATTCTCATTCTCTGGTGGTAGTATGTCTACTTTTCCGGTTGTTTTTAAATTTATTTAATTTTTAGGAAACTGTTTATTATTGAACCACAGTGCTTCTGAGAGTTGATATTTTGTGATACAAGTAAATTTGTTGTGATTTCCTCCAATTTTCTAAAGCTCATTGATTTGCCAGTTACTGAAAACAATATTAAATGATTTGTAGGGCTCTTGTAGTCATCTTTAAACAGACAGGGTTAACTTCTGATCCAGAGTTCTGAGTGTGTATGACATGGTGGAGAAATAGCCCACTTCCCAGTGAGAGATGTGACGAGGAGAAGGGGATTGCACAAATCCTCCAAAAATGCCTGAGAGCACATGAGACTGAGCAGATGAATTTAGGAGTCGGAAAACTGGAGATCGCCTGGAACTTGCGTTGATCATACCAAACCCTTATTCAACACATCCAGATTCAACCTATTCTGCTATCCCAATTCCTCCAATATTGGTCTGAAAGTGTTACCTTGATTTATACGGTACTTGTGTGTGGTTGGTCATTGTTGGGAATCAGGAATATATACACAATAAGGGAAATTCTTAGATAACAATTGGTGAAGTCTTTCCTTACACCTTGGTTGCTAGGATCTAAGGAAGGGAGCACCTTTAATTACAATGTAGGATTCTACAATTTATAATTAAATTTATTTTAAATAATTTTATGATTGTTTATTATAATTTTTATTATAATAATAAATATTATTGTTTATTTACATAATTTTATTATTATTAAATTGAAGACTATTTTGAAAATCATACTGAAGAGAGAGTAGGGGCCCATGCACAACCAATAGCACACTACACATGGTAAAGCTAAATACCAGTAGGTATATTTCTCTTCCACTCCTCATACAGGTGGATACTTTTAAACACAGAATGAGATGTTAGAAATTTTCAACTTCAGTTTTCATACGTTAAGTCTTCTGTTAATTCAATTTCTCAATATAATTTTGCACTCTATGGCTAGATAAGATTTTCATGAATAACCATCAAGATCCTTCAATTAAGTAATAAATTCAGCTCAAAAAGGATTAAGGAAATAATTATTGCAACTTTTATAACATTTTAAAAGACACATGAAACCATTTACACATTCTATTTTATACATATTTTCATAAATGCAAACATATATAATCTAAATCTTTATTAATATATATGAACAATAATTGATTGAATAACTAAAAAGGATCAGTTATGAGCTATTGCTAAGTATATGTTTACAATTTTTTACTGCTTCATTTTTAAAGATTACATTGAATCCTTTCAAAAAAGTTCATTGAATCCCTTAAATCCCTGAAATAATTTCAATGACATTTGTAGAGTTATTTAAAGTACCTCTATTTACTTTAGACATAATAAATTATAAGAAACAAAGCCACCAAGTTAAAACTAAGAAATATACCTTAATTACTATGGGATTTCTTCAATTCCCGAGTCAAAAATATTCAGAATTTCTATAATTAGATGTGTCTGCAGCATTGAAATGTCAGAAGGCTTATTTGGGATCATTGTGAAAAAGAAAGTATGGACTGTGAAACTATGGAAAGGCACTTAAGTGCTACTAAAAGCATAATGAATAGACACACTATAATTCAATATAATAGGAA
Organism: Oryctolagus cuniculus; assembly: GCF_051225735.1. Lineage (NCBI taxonomy): Eukaryota > Metazoa > Chordata > Mammalia > Lagomorpha > Leporidae > Oryctolagus > Oryctolagus cuniculus. The sequence continues at coordinate 194,630,579 of NC_142867.1, forward strand.
ACATTATAGCCAGGCTAACATTGAAGATCAACAGCTTGTTACATGCATTTACTTCCAAAACACAACTTTACTTGCTGTGCTTATTTGGAGTTTTATATATATATGTTTTATATATATATATGGAGAGAGAGAGAGAGAGAGAGAGAGAATATATATATAAGTATATATATCCATATAATTCAGTACAGGCATTTTTAAATTAATGGACATATTTTGTAGTATTGAAGTGGAAAATAGAATCTTCATCAATAATGATAACAACTATTCTTATTCTGTGTAGACAAGGTGGCCAAATACAAATTTCATACATACTGTGAACATGCAATTCACTTGGTTAAAGGAAAAAATAACACATTTTTAGAAAATTATACTTGGCAAAATATACTTGGAAGAGGCAAATTTTTCAAAAGGATTTTATTTAGGTTATTGTGCTGATATCCTTAGACCATTGAACCAAGAAGAAATTTGTAATCTTCCCCACAGTCACTGTTTCAGATCCTAGTCGAGAGATAGAATTCCACACTGGATGATTTTATACATGATGGTTCATTGGTACTGTAGTCATAAATGCCTTGCCACTTCACATAGAAAATTTCAAAAATCAAAATATGTTATCTTCTTTTAACTTTAATGGGAATCATGTGGACTTGAACCCTTTCACTGTGAATATAGTGAAACATGAATTATAGGCATATTACTAAAACAAAATCAAAAGGTAAACTTTCTTTAAGATGAAAAGTTTACCAAATATTATCCTATCAAAATATTTCATTACAGGGCCGTTTCCATGGCACAGTACTTTAATCCACTGCCTGCTTCACCGGCATCTCATATGAGCACCAGTTCTAGTCCTGGCTATTCCAATCCAGCTCTCAGCTATGGCCTGGGAAAGCAGCAGAAGATGACCCATGTCCTTGGGTCCCTGCACCTGGGTGCGAGACCTGGAAGAAGCTCCTGGCTCCTGGCTTTCGATTGGCCCAGCTCCGACCATTGCAGCCAACTGGGGAGTGAACCAATGGATGGAAAATCTCTTACTGTCTTAACTCTACCTCTCAAATAAAATAAATAAAATCTTTAAAAACAAATTTCATTACACACACATACACACATCACATGGATAAATCATATTTAGCCATCATCTGAGAGTGAAGTCACTGTGGTTTAAGTGAATAAGGAGGAAAAAGAAGGAATCTAATCTCATCGTTCCCTCCTCACCCCCCCCCCCTTTTTTTTTTGGTGCAAAGTCAAAGCAACTTACAGAATTTTTGCTTTTTTCTTTCAATTTGTGCTCTGCAAGCCCAGGACTGGATACATCTTGAGGCAAATACGTCTTTTATCATCCTTCTTGTCTTAGCTAGTTTGATTTTGGTGAGGTGGAGATACTTTTATCATGAAAGACTGTTTGATCAGAGTGGAGTGCACTTATCAAGCTAGTAACTCTTCAGAGAGGACTATCTTCCAGTAAAACACTGATAATGTAAGTCTCAGAAATGCTCTGTGAACATTTTAACTTTTGCTGTGTCAAACATATAGAAAGTTATAAATTCAATTTTCTAATCATTAATCAATAATCTATTGTTTGTAGTTTTTTGAGTAACATAATGAGTTTAATGAAGAACTACTATCTGGGAGTATAAAAATATGTTGCAAATTTATTTTCTCCAGTAACTTTTCAACTATGTTCTGTTAAATCTGTTTTCCCCATCACTTAGCAATTGCCTTGGCAGGTCTCATAATTCCTTAGGTATTTCTAACTATTAAAATTTTGTAAAATTTTAATTGTACATCTCATAGCAAATTAGGTACCTGCTTTGAGTCCTGCTAATCAGCTTCTGATTCAGTTTCCCACTGATGTGCATCCCAAGAGGCATCAGATGATGGCTAAGTACTAGAAACCCTGCCATCCACAAAGGAGACCAGAATTGCCTCTGGGATCCTGACTTTATAGTGATCAAGTCCTGGCTGTTGCAGATATTTGGCCAGTGAACCAGAGGAAAGAAGATATCTATCTCTCTCTTTCTTGCTCTCAGTCTGACTCACTCCATCCTCAAATAAACAAAGATAAATAAACATTTTTAGGAGAACATTTTAGCTATTCAGGGACTTTAGTGTTTCCATGTCGATTTTACCATTGCTTTTTTCTGGTCATGGATCTAAACCTAAGACCAGAAACTATCAAACTACAAAAAACATAGGAGAAACTCTGCATGACATTGGCACAAAGACTTCTTAGATAAGACCCCAGAAGCACAGGCAATAAAAGCAACATTAGACAACTGAGATTACATCAAACCTAGAATGTGGGGAGGGAAAAGGCGGGAAGATACCGGAGAGAGCCTAGGAGAGCCTAGGGGAAAGCCGGATGGAAAAGGTGCTGAAAGAAGCTATCGAAAGCCTAGGCATAGACTCGGATACGGACTGCAGGGAGAAACTAGGAGAAATCTAAGATTGAAAGTGAAAGTGAAAGCTAGAAGAAACATAGACTCAGATAAGGACTGTGGGGAGAAGCCAGGAGAAATTAGAGAGAAATATTGTTGGAAGAAAGCTAGGAAATGTACTGGGTAGAGAAAAATATAAGCTAGGGAAAATGAAGCCGCAGGGGTAGGCTGAAGCGGAAACGTAAGCTAGGTTGGGATTCATCAAGTCAGCCCGGGGAACAAAAGACAGGAAGCCAAACCGGAAGTGGAGACATAAGCTAGGTTGGGATCCGTCAGATTAGCCCAGGGAACTTAGACTGAAAACTAAACCAGTAGCGGAAACGTGAACTAGGCCGTGATTCACGGAAGCCGCTGCGCCCAGAGAAAGCGCGCAGGGCACAAGTGGAGAGAGCACACGGGGCGTGAGTAGATAGGAGAGCGCGGGGCTGGCTCGAAGGCCATGGTGCGGCACGAAGGGTGTGGAGACCGCGGAGCAGAAGCCAGGAAGCCGCGCAGATGAGAGAAGCGCGGGCTGAAGCCGCACAGAGCCAGGAAGCCGTTGAGGTGCGGGGATCCGGGAAGCCACCTCGGGGCGGGCGCTGGGAAGCCACAGGGATAAGAGAAACAGAAGTATAAAAGTAAAATGAGAGAAATAGGAATGCTGGCAGATAGAAGTAAAATAAGAGAAATAGGAATGCCTGGAGATAGAGAAATAGAGAAAAATAAGGCCTCCCCATAACATGGCAATGAGAGGGCTTGGATTCGATCTGCCTGATTAGTAAGGTGGTAAGCACCTGCGGGTGGCTAGCAGAATATCTGCCGCAGGTCACCGAAGACAGGCACGTTATCAACACCAATAAGTGCCCCCACAACACGGCAATGAGAAGGCGCGGATTCGGTCTGCCTGATTAGTAAGGCAGTAAGCACCTGCGGGCAGCTTGAGCAGAGTATGCGCCACAGGGCACCGAACACAGGCACGCATCAGCACATAAAAACCTCCCCACAACATGGCGAAGAGAGGACCCGGATTCGGTTTGCCTGATTGGTAGGGCTGTAAGCACCCGTGGGCAACTTGAGCAGAGCAGAGCAGAGCAGAGTGTGCGCTGCGGGGCACCGAAGACAGGTGCATATCAACGCTAAAAAATAAAAAGAAAGGGGGAACTGTGGGGAGCAACTGAGACTAGACTAAGTTACTGGAATTAAGACTTATTCTATGCATCTGCTCTCCCACAATATGGCGCTGGGGAGGAGTAAACTTCTACGCAGCTCCTTCACCAATTTGACTGATGAGCTGCAGGAGCTGATGCTGTTCCTGATTGGAGGAGAGCAGCGTACTCGGCGTGTGGGTAGCAGAGTTGGGATTGGTGGAAGAGGACTATAAAGGAGGAGAGAGACAACATGCACGAGGAACATCTGAAGGAACACCTGAGGAACATCTGAGCAGCCCCTGAGAGCGCCGGCCGGCGGTGTGCCACTCCTCCGCGGAAGGGGGGAAAGCGGCGGGGGGTGCCGCCCCTCCACGGAGGTGGAGGGGTCGGCAGCTAACCCGGGATGGCGTCGTTCCTCCACGAATAAGGGAATGGCAGCTAACCCGGGAAGGGTCGAGCAGACAAAAGAACAGCGCAGGGTCCTGTGTCGTTCCTCTGCCAATGGGGGAACGACACTAGAATATTCTGAACAGCAAAGAAAATACTCAACAGAGAGGCAAAGAATAGAATGGTATGAAAAATTTACAAACTACACATTTTATAAAGGATTATATACAGCATAAATAAGGAGCTCAAGAAACTCAACAACAAGACAAACAATCCAGTTAAGAAATGGGTTGAAGATCTGAACAGGCATTTCTCAAAGGATGAAATACAAAAGGCCAATCGACATATGAAAAGATGCTCGGGATCACCAGCAAATAGAAAACACTGTGAAATTTCACTTCACCCTAGTTATACTGGCTATCATCAAAAAAAAAAAAAAAAAAAACAAAAAAAAATGCTGGCAAGGATGTGGGGAAAAAGGTACCCTAATACACTCTTGGTGGTAATGTAAACTAATAAAACCATTATGGAAGAAAATACAGTGATTCCTCAGGAATCTGAAAATTGATCTACCATATGATCCAGTCATTCCACTCTTGGGAATTTACCCAGAGGAAATTAAATCCACATATGAAAGAGTTATCTGAGGCCAGTGTTGTTGCATAGCAGGATGAGCTGCAACCTGGGAAGCTAGCATCCCATATTTGCACCATTTCAAGTCCCAGCTGCTCCAGTTCCAATCCAGCTCCCTGCTAATGCAACCGGGAAACCAGTGGATGGTGACCCAAGTCCTTGGGACCCTGCACTCACGTGGAAGACTTAAATGGAATTCCTGGTTCCTGGATTTGGCCTGGCACAGACCTGGCCATAGAAGCCATTTAGGAAGTGAACCAGTAAATGGAAGATCTCTCTGTCTCTCCCTCTCTCTCTGTAACTCTGCCTTTGAAATAAATAAAAGTAAATCTTTAAAAAAAAAAGAGTTACCTGTGCACCCATGTTTATTGCAGTTCAATGCACAATAGCTAATCTATCCAGGCGTCCATCAACTGATGACTGCATAATGGCTGAGTATATATATTCTGTTTTATGGCCAAGTGAGTAATATTTCATAATATATAAAACAACAAATTGGAAGCAATTGGACACTGATGGTGAAATGAGCGAGTTCCAAAAAGACATTTATCTCGTTTTGCCTGATTTGTAGTAACTATACAGAGTACAATTATTATACAGAGTACAAATAAACAGTAATGTGTATGAATGAGTCGACTTTTTGAGACTTGGTTATTGTTTATACCTCTTGTCTATACACCTAAAGAGCAACGGTTTCTCTACTTTTTGAGTCCCAGTATCTGATTGTCATCTGTTGTCTGAAGCCTCCCCTCTATCTGCTGTGCCCTCTCCCTCCCCACCTCAACTGCACCATTCACACTCAGAGGAGCCACCAGCAATGTGCTCCAAGCACCTCCGGGAGCAAGGCTGAGGCAGCCTAGCCCTGCCTTGGGCCCAGGTGATGGCCCTCAGCAGCAACCCAGGGAGCTCTTCTCCAGGCAGACCTTCCCCAAATGGGAAAGGGCAGAATAGTATGCATCTCAACAGTGCTCAGTGTATGTGTTTAAAAAAAAAGCAGAAAAAATAGATTTTTATGGTCTATGGGTCTATGGCTATTTAGTTTGTGTTGGATTCTTTATTTGGTGGAGGTTTAAGCTTGTGATTGTAAAGTAAATTGAAAGTATGTAATTGTAACAATTGAAAGAAAAATAAGACAGGAAGGAGGAGAGAGGGTAGAAGCGAGGGGGAGATATAAGGTAGGATTGGAAGTATCCTCATGTTCTTAGAAGTGTACATATCAAATACATGAATTTTGTTTCCTTTATGTAAATAAAACATTTTAAAAATTGGTTGAATATGGCAATGAAGTCATATTATTCCTGGCTTTTTGTTTGTTTGAAGCCTTTCCTGACTCAATCTCATAATTAGTTGTGTGTAACAAAAAAACTACTATGGTCATTAATATAAGAATGGATTCTACCAAAAACAATTGAGAAAATCAATGGATTGTTGAGTTTGATGAAATCATTGCAGAAAAAATAAATCAGGATACAAATAAGCTAGCCAGCCCCAATTATCAACAAAACCAACACAGGGCCCACTTAGTGAGGGTGCTGTTGCTGCGGCTGTAGTTGCTGAACAACCCAATACCATGTACACCATTGCTACCCCAGCTCCTATTCCCTGCAACTTTGCCACGGCTGCTCCTAGAAATTGACTATTTCCATTGCTACTGCCTCAAACAAAATGCATTCTCATCTAGAGAAGTAATTTCAGATTTGAGAACCAACTTAGGTACCCTAGTAGTCAAGGTATTAGAGAAAGAGGAAAGCATTTTCAATTCCTATAGAGAAAATGTATTCTGTTTCCACTCAAAACTTACACTGAGAAGAATTTCCTGAGAAAAAGAAAGGAATTATACAAAATGCAAAATGGGCAGACAACAACTGCAATATATAAAAAAAAGTTATCTTTTCACCTATGATCCTGAAATACATACTTTGATTCACAAGAAAAAATAAATGCCAGTGAAGGTGGTGCACCAACCTGACACTATCTATGAAGAGACTACTAAAAAATTTGGATTTTTGAGCCAAACTACTGTTTTTCTCTGCATTCATTGCTTTCAGACTAGTTAGTATGCTATGTCAGAAAGTAGGATTTTGGTGCCATGCTTATAATGTTGTAGCCTCATCTATCATTTTTTTTTTCTTTGTAAAGTAAGAAAACTCAGGTCACTATACTAATTTAAAAAATTCTGGATTCAAGTTCTTAAACCTAAAAGTGCCGCACAAAGAGAGTAGCTGAGGCGTTAAAAGTCATGTTGACCATCACAAATAGGTATGAAAGTAATGACCAAGAGGAAAGGGTGATCTGGGATTCAGAATGTGTGTAATATTGAACACTCAAATTGTTCAACTAGTCTTTGTTCTAATTCATAAATATGCCTTTAAAAAAGTGACCAGAAGAGTGTCAATTACGTAAAAAAAGATCATAAAAACTAGAGATTTTGCTGTAATTATCATTGTGGGATGGAGAAGAGAATTAATACAGAATAAAATTTTGAGGGATAGTAGAAATCGATCACAAAGTTACGCATGTGCGCTAGACGTAATCACAGAAGAAGCAGCACGTGTAAGGGTCAAACAGATGGATGTTTTCAACTTCATTCCTGAAAAGACTCTCGGATGTGTGATTACAACCAGGTTTTAATTTATCAGTCATGTCTCGTGCTAAACACCTAAAGGACCAGGTGGGGATATAGTCTTCTAGCAGCTGCAATATTTCCTCAGTAGTAAGTCAGCTATAGATTTCTTAAGTTATGTCTGCAAATCTATCCTGGAACTCTAATCCAGGTGTACGTTTGGCATGGAAGCAAGAAGAGAATACTCACCCTGAAAGTAAAAAGTGCAGAAAAGTACTACAATTTTCTTTAATTAAAAAATATTCTAATCAGGTTGGCATTGTGGCACAGCAGATTAAACTGCTACCTTCCACCCCACATCCCATATGGTACTAGGTTGAGTCTACACTGCTCCAGTTTCAATACAACTCCCTGCTAATGCACCTGGGAAAGTGGCAAATGATGGCCCAAGTGCCTGGATCCCTGCCACCCATGTGGGTGACCTAGATGGAGTTCTAGGCCATTGTGGCCATTGTGGCCATTTAGAGAGTGGATCAGCTGATGGAAGATCTGTGTGTGTATGTGTGTGTGTGTGTCTCCCTCTGTCTCTGTAACTATGCTTTCTGAATGAATAAAAACATTTTTAATATTATATACACTAATATTCTGTGCATCATGTACAGGGTAGCTGATTTTAATAGTTTAATTTTTTGCCCATGTAGTAAAGTACAATACAACACAAAGTATCACCAGGGATTAAAATACAGCTGTGTGGTCTATTTAAGTCTGTGCTACATGTAAAAAGGAAAATTCAGCTGTCAAGGCCCCAAATATCCTACCAATTGAAAAATAGCAACATAAAACAAAGAAAGACAATCTGAAAAGGGCTTATATGTTAAAGAAAGCCTTACTCTTTGTATGTTAAAGAGAAGCTTACTCTTGTCCCCTTTCATTATTGGCTGAACTGGACTCTATATGTAAATTCTATTTGGCAATTCTTCTTTACTTCTCATCGCTTCTTAAGGTATCATCTGTGGAGGATAACTAATCATATCTCAACCACTACAATCATTATTACTAAGTGAGGAAATCACATATGTGCTTGAATGTGTACACAAGGAGGTAAATCAACATATCAGAATTAAATCTTGGTCACAATTGTGGGGTGTTTTTTGGTTTTCTTTTTTTTTTAAGATATATTTACTTATTTAAAATGCAGAGCTAAAGAGAGACAGAGGCAGAGGCAGAGAGAGGTATCTTCCATTTGCTGGTTCACTCCCCAAATAGCCATAAGGGCCAGAGCTGAGCAGATCTGAAGCCAGGAGCCAGGAGCTTCCTCCAGGTCTCCCATATGGGTGCAAGAGCCCAAGGACCCAGGCCATCCTCTTTCACCCTCCCAGATACATCATCGGGGAGCTGGATCAGAAGTGGAACAGCCTGGACTTGAACCAATGCCCATATGGGATGCTGGCACCTCAGGCAGCGGTTTCACCGGCTATGCCACAGTGCCAGCCCCGTGTTTCTTAGTTTCGTTTCCAGTCTTGTGGAAGGGATTTCAATATATCACCTGGAAAATGGTAATATTTAGGCATCTAAAATTAAGTAATACCTTATGGTCATCAAATTCCTATATTAAGAAATACAGACATGTAGACCACAACCTTAAGTCCATGAGCTGAAGGAAGGGAAGGAAATTTCAGGCATCTGTGTTCCATTTGGATGACAGGGAGAAAAAAAAAAATACAGCTTAGGTCAAGCAGACAGGAGTTTTATGTGCTATTGTGAAAAGATAGTCTTTCAATTTGCTTTAAAGAAGAGGAATGGGTGACAGGATGGGTCAGAAGTATTAATTCAACGAGATTTTCTTTCCATAACTGTGAAGACATGGAGGCAGTTTGTGTATTTTCTTTCTTCTAAATGCAAAGACAAAAGCATGAACATCTACCCTTTGACTTCCATTGCCACGTCTCATATTATCCTTCAAAGAAAACTCAGCAGAGAGAAATCACCAACCATGAGGAATAGGGAACTCCGGGAATATTCTCTTTTGCAAAAGCAATTTAAGGGGTGGCAAAAACTGAAAGAATCAATTTTTCCAGAATTGTGAAACGAACCAATCAAAAATTTAAAACAGGCAAGGGAAGAATAGGGGAAAAGAGAAGCTACTGTTATATGGTAGGAATGAAACATGGCATTTTACATGTCCTGCTGACCATGCCCCAGTGCTCATGTTGGCAATGGTATTGCAGCCAACATATCTGGAGGTCCTTCTAGTAACAGAAGGAACAATTAGGGCCTTATTCTTACAAAAATAGGTAGTCTATTTTCGTTAAGTTCATTGGCACTCAAGGGACTGATTCAACGACATCTCTTTGCTCAGCCTATCCTACAGTGTTCTCAAGAATAGGGTAGATTTCAGGATGGCATTTTCTAAAAGCATTAAAAGCCCAAGTACTGGACACAGCAAATTGTGGATAAGAACAACAGTTGGGACAAGTAATAGATGGTAAAAAGAAATCTGAAGTTAATTCATAAGGGGCTGCAATTGACAAATTGGCCTTCTTGAATATATTTTGCTATCAGAATATGTAAATTAGTATTTTTTGCTTAATTATAATACAAAATGTTGGCATGTGCCAATAAATGATTGTTTGAATGATTTAAAAAATCATGCAATAAAAAGAATTAAATATGTCTACATTCATAATTTTTAATTACAAATTTTTGTCCTTATTTTCCATATTTCTTTTTACTCATGAACATATAGAAGGAACCTCTTCTGTTTTTAGAATATCTAAATAATAAAGTTATACATGTATAACATTCCTTAACATTCTATTTGCTTATTAAAGTTATGATTTTATTTTGCTTTCTATTATCCTAAACAACAGAGTAAATCATGAAAATGTGTGTTTTAATATGTATTGCTAAGAAATGGCATGGATATTGTAAATATGACCTTGCTAAATCTTAAAATGACAAATGATGTGTGTATATCTTAAGATATGTAGTAAAGATGGGTAAGCTAAAGTACAGAAAGTATAACAACAAAAATAAAAACATAAAATACAGTATCTCATACATAACATAAGTGTGTCTATCTGAAAAAAACAGGGCACTTTAGGCAGCATCTCAATGCAGTAAATAATAATGGAGAATTATTACAAAATAGAGTAGTGATATTCCTACCTGATGCTTAAATCAAATGCTTTTGATTTTATTATTCATTCATGCTACTTTTATTTATGTACAAGATTTATAGACTAAGTAAAAATTAGAAATAACATTTGGAATAAAAATTCTAATACATTTAGAAAGATTAAATTTCTTGTGTGGCAGGGAAAAGTAAATCACACTTATCAATGAAAAATAAAGACTAATTAGGCAGCATTAATTTTTCAAAAACCATTTGCAATTTCATTACATATATTTCACTTCATCATTTAGATTTAAACATGGAAATATAAATATTCAAATTCATAAATGATAAATTTGAAGCCCATGGAACATAACTGAGATGCAGAAATGATAGTCACATTCAGAATTAATACTCCCAACCTATAATTATTTTCTTTGTAATGCTATACCTCAGTTATGATCCATGCACTAAATAAACATATTTTTATGATCATAGATTAAATATAACTGTGAAGGAAATTCAATGTTGTTCCAAAATAGAAAGAAAAAATAGCCAGAAAAGCACAAATGTCACAAGATTTTTCACATACTAATTTTACATGGAAATAAGCTTATTTCTTCATGTTTTTATTAATTATTATTTGCTTGATATCACAATTTTTATTAGTATACAAATTTATTTAGCATACCATTATGTATTTCTAAGCAATGTCCGTGTGCTTGCACCCATAGTGTAAGCTGCACTTACACCTGGAAAGCACAAAGAAACTAAATACACATGAAATCCACTAGGTCCCAGACATGTTATTTGATTGTATCTTCATTATAACTCTATTAAGGGCATTTTGATAATATTTATCCAAGAGATATTTATGATTGAGGAATACAGATGTTATAAGTCTACTGGTAGACATCAAAATTTTTATTAAGAACTCAATCACCCTGCCCCCCCCCCCACACACACACAATAACAAAGCACGGCCATGCCCACCACTGTCACCAGTCTCTACCTATAAGTCGTAACATTCTGAAGGCTAGAAGGATGTGGCAGCTATCCAGCCTCCCAATAGTATAGATTTTATAAATCAAGCGTTAACAAGACAAAGATAAAACCCTGCATGGTACAAACTTCCAAGTCTTGAAAACAATTGATAAGTAAATGTTTCCCTTGTTTCAATGTTCATTTTTGCAAGCAATGTTTTTAAAAATATCCTTAAATGCATTTTTATGAATAATGTATGTAAATTTAACCATTTGAAGATAATCTGTAAGGTAAAACTGGGAGAAATATATTGTCAGGGTCTCAGATACAGTTTTTGGAATGATTTCCTCTCTACAAAAGTTGATGTTGTCCTTATCTCTGTTACTGGACAGCTTCATGAGTGCAATAAAATCACTCAAGTCCCTGCTACCAGGCTTGCTGCTGATCCTTGTTATGCTACTTTTAGTCCCTACTGAGAACTGATTTAAATAATTCATATAATAAGTCATGTTATTGTACTAAACTTGCAGATTGACACATTCATTTACATCTATATGTTTGTATGTTTACCACACCCTCTGTCTGCTACATTGTAAGTTCTTTCAGAACAACACCCATTTCTTATTTATTTTTTAAGTTTCATAGCCTCTAACAGTTCTTGCTACATAGAACATATTCAAATAAGAATATATTAACCAGAACTACAGAGACTTGTACAGTGAGAAAATAATTTTGTCCTGGAAACAATGAACCAACTTATTAAACTACTTTGGTGTTTTAATATTCCCTTAGGGGGTTGATCTACAGATAACAAATAATTCTGCATACACAGAAGACTAACACTGGCATTCACCCTGTAATGGAGATAGGCGATTTTCACTTTCCCCAGGAGGAACTCAATTTCTTTTTTGTATGAGTATGCGGGAAGAAAGAGCTATTCTGCTGATCATTAGAAACATGGCAAATCAGGGAAGGTAATGGTTTCACAAAGTATCAAGTTTTAAGTTTAAATGTATTTGAAGAATATCAGTATCATGAGATATTTACTTATAATCACTAGGGAAATTTTCCAGGGATAGATAAATCCACAGAAAGAGGATATGTGAACATAGGACTACATTTAAGATACTATAAATATTTTATCTGTACTAGATAATTGTTATGCAGATATCTTGCCTTGCTAGGATGTCTGCGTTAGCATTTTAAATAAATTAAAATAGATAAGTAGTAGGTATTTAATAAATTACTAAGTGACATAATGAATAAAATATTCATAGCCAGCTTCAGTTCTAAAATAAATATTAAAAAGGTGAGGGATACATTTATGTTACAAAATATAATTTCTAGTTTTTAAAAATAGGTCAATCTGTTCAGGTTGCCATAAAATATCTTATATTGGGCAATTTATAAGAATAATTTTTAAAAATATGTATTCATTTAGAAATGCAGAGAGACAGAAAGAGAGAAAGAACCAGAGACAGAAATATTCCATTCTCTAGTTCACTCCCCAGATTGTCCCTGCCAACAGTTACAGCTGGGCTGTCGCTCCCCGTCTTCGTGGAGGAACGACACAGGACCCTGCGCTGTTCTTTTGTCTGCTCGGCCCTCCCCGGGTTTGCTGCTGGTTCTTCCCGGGTTGGCTGCCGACCCTTCCACCTCCGTGGAAGGGCGGTTCCCCCTGGCCGCTTTCCCCACTTCCGCAGGGGAGCGGCACACCGCCGGCCGGCTCTCTCGGGGGCTGCACAGGTGTTCCCCTTAGGTGTTCCCCTTAGATATTTCTGGTGAATGCCGTCTCTCTCCTCCTTTATAGTCCTCCTCCACCAATCCTAACTCGGCTGCCCACACGCCGAGTACGCTGCTCTCCTCCAATCAGGAGTAGGTCCTACAGTTTATTGGTTGAACTGGAGGCAGCTGCGTAGAAGCTGTTTTCTCCTCTCCCAGCGCCATATTGTGGGAGAGCAGATGCATAGAATAAGTCTTAATTCCAGTAATTCAGTCTAGTCCGGGTTGCTCCCCACAGATCCCCCTTTCTTTTTATTTTTTGGCGTTGATACGCGCCTGTTTTCGGTGCCCCGCGGCACACACTCTGCTCTGCTTGCTAGAGTTGCCACAGGTTCTTACAAGTCCTATCAATCAGGCAAACCGAATCCGGGTCCTCTCTTCGCCATGTTGTGAGGAGGTTTTTAGGCGCTGATGCGTGCCTGTGTTCCGTGACCTGCGGCTCATACTCTGGTCGAGCCGCCTGCTGGTGCTTATCGCCCTAATCAGGCAGACCGAATCCAAGCCTTCTCAGCGCCATATTGTGGGGAGGCCTTATTGATGTTAATTCGTGCCTGTCTTCGGTGACCTGCGACGCATAAGCTGCTAGCCGCCCGCAGGTGCTCACCGCCTCCCTAATCAGGCAGACCGAATCCAAGCTTTCTCATTGCTGTGTTGAGGGGAGGCCTTTCTATTTCTCTATTTCTCTATCTCCGGGCATTCCTATTTCTCCCATTTTACTTCTATCTTCCAGCATTCCTATTTCTCTCATTTTACTTCTAAACTTCTGTTTCTCTTATCCCTGCAGCTTCCCGGCGCGCCCCGAGGCTGCTTCTCAGCGGCTTTCCGGCTCTGAGCCGCTTCAGCCCGCGCCTCTCTCATCTGCGCGGCTTCGCACTAGCCCAGCGTTCCCTATCTACTTGAGCCCCGCACGCTCTGTCTGCGCGCGGCAGCCTCCACGAGTCACACAGCGTAGCTCACGTCTCCGCCACTAGCATTCAATCTAAGTTCCCCGGGCTAGCCTGGCGAATTCAACCCAGCTCACGTCTCCGCCCCACGATTTGGTCTCCCGTCCTTTGCTCCCCGGGCTAATCAGACGGATCCCAATCTGGCTTACGTTTCCGCTTCTGGTTTCAACTTTTCGCCCCCCATTCCCGGGCTAACTTGAGAACCCCAAAGTGGCTTTCGTCTCCGCCTCGGCCTGCCCCCCGTGGCTTCAATTTCCTTAACATTTTTCTCTACCCGGTATGTTTCCCTAAGTTTTCTTCCAACAATATTCCTCCCTCATTTCTCCTGGCCTCCCCCCACAGTCCGCATCCAAGTCTGTTTGTTCTAGCTTTCACTTTCGCTTTCGATCTTAGAGATTTCTCCCAGCTTCCCCCTGTAGTCCGCATCTGAGTCTATGCCTAGGCTTTCAATAGCTTCTTCCGGCACCTTTTTCGTCCGGCTTTTCCCTAGGCTGTTTGCTAGTCTCTCTCTCCGATATTTTCCCATTTCTTCCCGTTTCTTCCCTCCTAGGTTTCCTATCCGTCCTAGGTTTCCTATCCGAGTCACGGCACCATTATGTCGCTCCCCGTCTTCGTGGAGGAATGACACAGGACCCTGCACTGTTCTTTTGTCTGCTCGGCCCTCCCCAGGTTTGCTGCTGGTTCTTCCCGGGTTGGCTACTGTCCCTTCCACTTCCGTGGAAGGGCGGTTCCCCCTGGCCGCTTTCCCCACTTCCGCAGGGGAGCGGCACACCGCCGGCCGGCTCTCTCGGGGGCTGCACAGGTGTTCCCCTTAGGTGTTCCCCTTAGATATTTCTGGTGAATGCCGTCTCTCTCCTCCTTTATAGTCCTCCTCTGCCAATCCTAACTCGGCTGCCCACACGCCGAGTACGCTGCTCTCCTCCAATCAGGAGTAGGTCCTACAGTTTATTGGTTGAACTGGAGGCAGCTGCATAGAAGCTGTTTTCTCCTCTCCCAGCGCCATATTGTGGGAGAGCAGATGCATAGAATAAGTCTTAATTCCAGTAATTCAGTCTAGTCCGGGTTGCTCCCCACACTGGGCAACACCCCAAAGTCAGAAATGAGTGGCTCAATCCAAGTGGCTCATATGGGTAACAGGCACCCATGTACTTGAACCATCACCTGGTCTCTCCCAGGATATACATTAGTAGGAAACCAGATTCAGAAGCAGAACTGGGACTTGAAACCAGCCATCTCAAGCAGCCTTACTGACATACCCAACAGCCTAACCCCCGAAAACCAGAAATTTACTTCTCACAGAGCTGCAGGCTAGAACGTCCAAGATCACCATCAGATTTGATGTCTGGTGAGGGCTGTCATATATATAGCTATGTGCTACTTAATAATGGGGAAACACTCTGTGAAATGTGTCATTATGTAATTCATCATTGTGCAAACATTATAAAGTTTGGTTAACCAAACTAAGACAGTAATAACATCACTAGGCAATGAAATCTTATGATGCTGCCATGAAATATGTGGTCTGATATTGACTGATACTTTTTTTTTTAAAGATTTATTCATTTGAAAGTCAGAGTTACACAGAGAGAGGAGAGGCAAAGAGAGAGAGAGGTGTTCCATCTGATGGTTCAATACCCAATTGGCTGAAACGGCCAGAGCTTTGCCAATCCGAAGCACGGAGCCAGGAGCTTTCTCCAGGTCTTTCACATGGGTGCAGGGGCCCAAGGACTTGGGCCATCTTCTTTTTTTTTTTTTTAACTTTTATTTAATGAATATAAATTTCCAAAGTACGGCTTATGGATTACAATGGCTTCCCTCCCATAACTTCCCTCCCACCCGCAGCCCTCCCCTTTCCCACTCCCTCTCCCCTTCCATTCACATGAGGATTCATTTTCGATTCTCTTTATATACAGAAGATCAGTTTAGCATATATTAAGTAAAGATTTCAACAGTTTGCTCCCACACAAACATAAAGTGAAAAATAATACATGATTTTTTTTAAATGATGATGAAATCAGATCAGACCTATTGTCATGTTTAATCCGAGTGAGAGTCAAGTTGGGAATTGATAATTCCTTTTTTTTTTTTTTTTTACAGAAGATCAGTTTAGTATACATTAAGTAAAGATTTCAACAGTTTGCACCACCATAGAAACACAAAGTGAAATATACTGTTTGAGTACTCATTATAGCATTAAGTCTCAATGTACAGCACATTAAGGACAGAGATCCTACATGAGGAATAAGTGCACAGTGACTCCTGTTGTTGACTTTACAGATTGACACTCCTGTTTATGGCATCAGTAATCTCCCTATGCACCAGTCATGAGTTTCCAAGGCTATGGAAGCCTTTTGAGTTCACCGACTCTTATCCATTAGCTGTCAGCTCTGTTCACAGATTGCTCACAGATGAAGAGACCTCCAGAAGCTCAGGCTCCCTACTTTGGGAAGGGACAGCCCTGACCCAGTGACTACTCCATGTAGAAACAGAAAGACCAGGCCATTTCATTCCAGCCCAGGAAATCTCTGAGTGACCAATTCAGTCACAGATAAATCCTTCCTTGATGCAACATTGCAGTCAAACTTCACTGTCTGACCAATACTGCTTTATCCTAGGATCTTGCTGTTGTTATTTATTCTCAGAGGGACTGCCTAATTACTTTTGTAAATGCTTCTTGTCATATCAAAGCCTTCCTTCTTGGGAAAATCAATATGCAATACACACCAACTCAATTCTCGAACTAAATTTTGTGTTTTCAAAATTTCTCCCAATGCATTTCCCTCATTCCAATATATCACATTCATCTCTTACCTAGATCTGTGATTTCCATCTCTTAAAAGAAGAATATTGTAGACAAGTTACATTTTAAAAAGTTTAAAGGAGCAATGAACAATTCATGAATTAGGTTGCTCCAAGAATCAGAACGAACTGTAGGAACCCCAGCCGGTGATCTGGTCAGGCACTATTTATGGTCGTACCATGGGTGTGCAGTACAGAAGCAAGTTAATTGGTTACAACTTAGGGTTTCTCCTTATTTGCATGAGCTGTTGCCTGAAGTTCAGCTGCTGTAATTAAATGACATACAGTTACTTGTTTTTTTTTTCTTAACTTTTATTTAATGAATATAAATTTCCAAAGTACAGCTTATAGATTACAATAGTTTCCCCCCATAACGTCCCTCCCACACACAACCCTCCCCTTTCCCACACCCTCTCCCCTTCCATTCACATCAAGATTCATTTTCGATTCTCTTTATGTACAGAAGATCAGTTGAGCATACATTAAGTAAAGATTTCAACAGTTTGCTCCCACACAGAAACATAAAGTGAAAAAATACTGTTTGAGTACTAGTTATAGCATTAAATCTCAATGTACAGCACACTAAGGGCAAAGATTCTACATGAGGAGTAAGTGCACAGTGACTCCTGTTTTTGACTTAACAAATTGACACTCTTGTTTATGGCATCAGTAATCACTCTAGGCTCTTGTTATGAGCTGCCAATGCTATGGAAGCCCCCTGAGTTCACCGACTCTGATCATATTTAGACAAGGCCATGGTCAAAGTGGAAGTTCTCTCCTCCCTTCAGATAAATTTACTTCCTTCTTTGATGACCCATTCTTTCCACTGGGATCTCACTCGCAGAGATCTTTCATTTAGTTGTTTTTTGTTTTTTTTTTTTTGTTTTTTTTTTTTTTTTTTTTTTTTTTTCCCAGAGTGTCTCAGCTTTCCATGCCTGAAATACTCTCATGGGCTTTTCAGCCAGATCTTCATGCCTTAAGGGCTGATTCTGAGGCCAGAGTGCTGTTTAGATCATCTGCCATTCTATGGGTCTGCTGTATATCTCACTTCCCATGTTGGATCATTCTCTCCCTTTTTGATTCTATCAGCTAGTATTTGCAGACACTATTCTTATTTCTGTGATCCTTTTAGTTCTTAGTCCTATCATTATGATCAATTGTGAACAGAAATTGATCACTGGGACTAGTGAGATGGCATTGGTACATGCCACCTTGATGGGATTGAATTGGAATCCCCTGGTATGTTTCTAACTACCGTTTGAGGTAAGTCAGCTTGAGCATGTCCCGAATTGCACATCTCTTCCCTCTCTTATTCCCACTCTTATATTTAACAGCGATCACTTTTCAGTTAAGTTTCAGCACTTAAGAAGAATTGTGTATTGATTACAGTATTCAACCAAAAGTATTAAGTAGAACAAACAAAAATACTAAGAGGGATAACATATTAAGTTGCTCATCAACAGTCAGGGCGAGGGCTGATCAAGTCACCGTTTCTCATGGTGTTCTTTTCAGTTTAACAGGTTTCATTTTTGGTTAGTTGTCACCTATCAGGGGGAACATATGGTATTTGTCCCTTTGGGATTGGCTTATTTCACTCAGCATAATGTTTTCCAGAGATACAGTTACTTGTTACAAGTGTTTACTGTATTCCTAAATGGGCTTTCAGTCCTTTCACCTACCAAGTTAAATTGTAGCTCAGTTTGTCACAATTCAAGTGGCAAAGCAGCCTCAAGCCAATTAAGGTTATTTTATACACATTAGTTTACCAGCCCTCTTCAATCATTTCTCCTTTCTTCAAAGTGGACCTTCAAAAATGTTAATCCATTCTGTTGTTCTTTTGTATTAAAAAGTGTTTTTAGTTGTCTTTTGATTTTGAGATACTGTCCAGTCTCTCTAATGCGGCTTTTCATGATCTGGTCTCTAATTAGATCACACTGCAAGTCTATTTTTACAAGATTTATTTATTTATTATAGAAAGAGAGTTACAGAGACAGAGAGTAATGGCTTCTATTTGCTGGTTCACTCCCCAGATGGCTGCAACAGCTGCAACTGGGCAGATCCTAAGCCAGGAGCCAGGAGCTTCTTCCCACTCTCTCATGTAGATGCAGGAGCCCAAGGACTTGAGCCATGTTCCATTGCCTTCCCATGCCATAGCAGAGAGCTGGATCAGAAGAGGAACTACCAGGACACAAACTGGCTCCCATATGGGATGCTGGTGCTGTAGGTGGAGGCTTAGACCACTATGCATAGTGCTGGCCCCCAACAAAGCTATTTTTTAAACATTTATTTATTTGAAAGTTCGAATTACAGAGAGAGAAGGAGAGGCAGAGAGAAAGAGGTCTTCCATCCACTGGTTCACTCCCCAGATGGCCGCAAAGGCCGGAGCTGGGCCAATCCAAACCAGCAGCCAGGAGCCAGGAGCCAGGAGCCAGGAGCCAGGAGCTTCCTCCGGATCTCCCACACAGGTGCAGGGGCCCAAGGACCTAGACCATCCTTTACTGTTTTCCCAGGCCATAACACAGCCCGAAAGTGGAGCAGCCAGGACTCTAACAGGTGCCCATATGGAATGCCAGCACTGCAGGCAGCTGCTTCACCTGCTAAGCCACTGTGTAGACTCTCAGCAAGGCTGTTTTGAACTTTGTCTTTATCTCATATACTTGCTCCACTCCTATCAACCATCTTATTTGTTCCAGAAGTTATTAGCCTTTTTAATATAATAATTTGATAGCATATAGTGTACCAGTTTCAGATCCTCATAGAAGAATCTTAGATTTGTGATTCATGTTTAACTAAGCAAGTTTGACTGCATTACATTTTTGCAAATTATTTCCCTCCCTATACTATACTATCTGTATTTGTAAAATGATAGCAATAAAAAATTACTTCACAGATGTTGAATTATTAGATTTAATTAGAAGCATTAATTAGAAAGCATAAAAATTATATCTAAGGCCAGTGAAAGTGCTTGGGAAATTTCTCAGCACAAATTTAATAACCACCAACTCTCTTCAACATCAGCATCAGCAGGAGCATCAGCACCATCTTCTTGCATGGCCTCTCCCACCTCAGAGAGGCTCAAATCCTTTGATCGCACGTTTCTCATGTTTATTAAATCGCATGTTAATTGGTAATTCTTTGAGAATGCTTCCTTGGAACACTTGATTAGTTGTAGTTCATGTTAATTTCACATTGTATTTTACACATGCTGTTATTTAAAATTTCTCATTACATAATCTTCATTAAGTAGTAAACCACATTGGTCTTTGATTTTAAGAACCTAGCATTCTACCTTTTGTACAGCTGACAATTAACAGATATTTTCTGTGACTAAATGTATGTAACAAAGTGTTATTTCTCAAACAGTTTTCAACTATTTTTATGAATTACAGTAAATAACATTTTTTTTGTTTTACAATGAATAAAATTTAATGATATAATTCCTGAACAAGAAAAATACAAATATAACATTCAGATTTGTAATACATTGTGTCCATTTTAAAATCATAATGATAGCTTTTAGATTAAAAATAAAATACAGTTAATAACACAGAAACAAAAAATGCATCTATTGAATTAGACATGCAGAAAAATGCAATATTATCATATAAGTGCTATATTGATCCTCAGAAACAGAAGGGAGAGATTGCTCAGCCAGACGACATGAGACATGAGACATGAAACATGAGACAATTTCTGGATCCATTTTTGTTTTTCATAGTTGTGGAAGACAGCAGAAACTTCTGGGACCTAGAAAGTAGAGGGCTTGTATATAATGCAGAGCAAGGACACCTATAATTAAGAATCATCTGGGGGCCAGCGCTGTTGTCTGGCATCCCATAAGGGTGCTGGTTCATTTCCTGATGCTCCTCTTCCGATCCAGCTCTCTGCTATGGCCTGGAAAAGCAGTAGAAGATGACCCAAGTGCTTGGGCCCCTGCACCCACATGGGAGATCTGGAAGAACCTCTTGGCTCCTGGCTTTGGATTGGCCCAACTCCGGCCATTGAGGCCATCTGGGGAATAAATCAGTGAACATAAGACCTTTTTCTCTGTCTCTCCCTCTCTGTAACTGCCTCTTAAATAAATTTTTAAAATTATTAAAAAAAAGAAATATCGAGCCCAAATATCAATGGCACTAAGATTGGACAAGGCTGTGCTGGGTAATGAAGAAAGTATTTTAAGACAAGTTTAAAATTCAAAGTGCACAGAGTATATAGTAGGGTGGTAGATTTTTTTAATGAGTTTTTATTTTAAAAATAAGAAAAAGGCCCTTTTTCGGAGTGGTTGAAATAAAGGACATATACCTTGAATTGAGGACATGATTTATTGACCTCCCATATATATATATATATATATATATATATATATATATATATATATATTATTTTTTTGACAGGTAGAGTGGACAGTGAGAGAGAGAGACAGAGAGAAAGGTCTTCCTTTTGCCGTTGGTTCACCCTCCAATGGCCGCCACGGCTGGCTCGCTGCGGCCAGCTCACTGCACTGATCTGAAGGCAGGAGCCAGGTGCTTATCCTGGTCTCCCATGGGGTGCAGGGCCCAAGCACTTGAGCCATCCTCCACTGCCTTCCCGGGCCACAGCAGAGAACTGGCCTGGAAGAGGGGCAACCGGGACAGAATCCGGCGCCCCGACCGGGACTAGAACCCGGTGTGCCGGTGCTGCTAGGTGGAGGATTAGCCTATTGAGCCGCGGCGCCGGCCTACCTCTCATATATGTTAAATATATGCTATTTAATAAAACTGGTTAGGATTGGATTCAACAAATGCCTGTTTTGGAGAACAGTTGAAATGAAATTATGTATTAGGTAAGAAAAGCACTGTTTCAGAACTGGAATGTGTCTTCCACTCAATCTAATGAATAATTCACATGAAACTCTTTTCTGATCTTTGGCACTTAGCATGTGTTAGCTAAGTTCAGATTAAATGGAGAGCTAATGAAAAGGTAGTGCCATATGCATACTGGGAAAAACTAGATTTTTACTATGAAAATGGAAAATTGAGGCAATTATGAGAAATTTCCAAATTTTAATGTATATACAGTAATATACCACATTTCAGTCAATAACAGATGGCACATAAGATTTTGGTTCCATAATATTATATCACTGAGGGATGTTGTAGTTACTCCATCATATTCACTCAACAATGGAATCTCCTACCTAACAATCAATTTCTCAAAATGTTCCCCTGTCAAAATGACATGACTGTACATATGAAATATGTGTTTATTACATTTTCATTTGTATATTTCTTAATTTTTCAAGTTAATTAATGTTTTTGAATGCATGTTTTCTCAAATATAAAATATGAATATCCTGTTGATGATCGTTGATAGATTTTAGTGTAAATTGTACAGAAACTCAGTGTTTTCTAATGATTTAAATGTCTGTTAAAAAATAAAACATACTTATTTAAAGTGTTGAAAAATTCCATACACTAACTAGCTTTGAATAGTGTTAGTAATTTTCCTATTGTTTCCACATGGCCATCATCTTCATGACTAGAAATAAAATCTAAATATTTATTCTCAAAAATAAGAAGCAGATAACTTTCTTTTTTTTTATCTTTTATTTAATGAATATAAATTTCCAAAGTACGGCTTATGGATTACAATGGCTTCCCCCCCCATACCGTCCCTCCCACCCACAACCCTCCCCTTTCCCACTCCCTCTCCCCTTCCATTCACATCAAGATTCATTTTCGATTATCTTAATATACAGAAGATCAGCTTAGTATACCTTAAGTAAGGATTTCAACAGTTTGCTCCCACACAAACATAAAGTGAAAAATAATACATGATTTTTTTTAAATGATGATGAAATCAGATCAGACCTATTGTCATGTTTAATCCCAGTGAGAGTCAAGTTGGGAGTTGATAATTTCTTTTTTTTTTTTTTTTTTTTTTTTACAGAAGATCAGTTTAGTGTACATTAAGTAAAGATTTCAATCGTTTGCACCACCATAGAAACACAAAGTGAAATATACTGTTTGAGTACTCGTTATAGCATTAAGTCTCAATGTACAGCACATTAAGGACAGAGATCCTACATGAGGAGTAAGTGCACAGTGACTCCTGTTGTTGACTTTACAAATTGACACTCCTGTTTATGGCATCAGTAATCTCCCTATGCACCAGTCATGAGTTTCCAAGGCTATGGAAGCCCCTTGAGTTCTCCGACTCTTATCTTGTTTAGACACGGTCATAGTCAAAGTGGAGGTTCTCTCCTCCCTTCAGAGAAAGGCACCTCCCTCTTTGAAGACCTGTTCTTTCCACTGGGATCTCACTCACAGAGATCTTTTTGCCAGAGTGTCTTGGCTTTCCATGCCTGAAATACTCTCATGGGCTTTTCAGCCAGATCCGAGTGCCTTTAGGGCTGATTCTGAGGCCAGAGTGCTATTTAGGACATCTGCCATTCTATGAGTCTGCTGAGTATCTCACTTCCCATGTTGGATCACTCTCCCCTTTATTTATTCTATCGGTTAGTGTTAGCAGATACTAGACTTGTTTATGTGCTCCCTTTGACTCTTAGTCCTTTCATTATGATCAATTGTGAACTGAAATTGATCACTTGGAATAGTGAGATGGCATTGGCACATGCCACCTTGATGGGATTGAACTGGAATCCCCTGGTATGTTTCCAACTCTACCAATTGGGGCAAGTCAGCCCGAGCATGCCCCAAATTATACATCTCTTCCCTCTCTTATTCCCACTCTTATGTTTAACAGGGATCACATTTCAGTTAATTTTCAACACTTAAGAATAACTGTGTGATAATCACAGAATGAAACCAGTCATATTAAGTAGAACAGACAAAAAAAATACTAAGAGGGATAATATATTAAGTTGTCCGTTAGCAGTCAGGGCTATGCTGATCAAGTCACCATTTCCCATAGTGTCCATTTCACTTTAGGAGGTTTCCTTTTTGGTGTTGAGTCAGTTGTCACCGATCAGGGAGAACATATGGTATTTGTCCCTTTGGGACTGGCTTACTTCACTCAGCATGATGTGTTCCAGATTCCTCCATTTTGTTGCAAATGACTGGATTTCGTTGTTTCTTACTGCAGTATAGTATTCTAAAGAATACATATCCCATAATTTCTTTATCCAGTCTACCATTGATGGGCATTTAGGTTGGTTCCAGGTCTTGGCTATTGTGAATTGTGCTGCAATAAACATTAGGGTGCAGACCGCTTTTTTGTTTATCAATTTAAACTCCTTTGGGTAAATTCCAAGGAGTGGGATGGCTGGGTCGAACGGTAGGGTTATCTTCAGGTTTCTGAGGAATCTCCAGACTGACTTCCATAGTGGCTTGACCAGTTTGCATTCCCAACAACAGTGGGTTAGTGTCCCTTTTTCCCCACATCCTCTCCAGCATCTGTTGTTGGTAGATTTCTGTATGTGAGCCATTCTAACTGGGGTGAGGTGAAACCTCATTGTGGTTTTGATTTGCATTTCCCTGATTGCTAGTGACCTTGAACATTTTTTCATGTGCCTGTTGGCCATTTGGATTTCCTCTTTTGAAAAATGTCTATTGAAGTCCTTGGCCCATCTCTTAAGTGGGTTGTTGGTTTTGTTTCTGTGGAGTTTCTTGATCTCTTTGTAGATTCTGGTTATTAACCCTTTATCTGTTGCATAGTTTGCAAATATTTTTTCCCATTCTGTCGGTTGTCTCTTCACTCTCCTGACTGTTTCTTTTGCAGTACAGAAACTTCTCAATTTGATGCAATCCCAATAGTTGATTTTGGCTTTGACTGCCTGTGCCTCCCGGGTCTTTTCCAGAAATTCTTTGCCTGTGCCAATATCTTGAAGGGTTCTCCAATGTTCTCTAATAACTTAATGGTGTCAGGACGTAGATTTAGGTCTTTAATCCACGTTGAGTGGATTTTTGTGTAAGGTGTAAGGTAGGGGTCTTGCTTCATGCTTCTGCACATGGAAATCCAGTTTTCCCAGCACCATTTATTGAATAGACTGTCCTTGCTCCAGGAATTAGTTTTAGATCCTTGATCAAATATAAGTTGGCTGTAGATGTTTGGATTGATTTCTGGTGTTTCAATTCTGTTCCATTGGTCTATCCATCTGTTTCTGTACCAGTACCATGCTGTTTTGATTACAACTGCCCTGTAGTATGTCCTGAAGTCTGGTATTGTGATGCCTCCGGCTTTGTTTTTGTTGTACAAGATTGCTTTAGCTATTCGAGGTCTCTTGTGCCTCCATATGAATTTCAGCATCATTTTTTCTAGATCTGCGAAGAATGTCTTTGGTATCTTGATTGGGATTGCATTGAATCTATAAATTGCTTTTGGGAGAATGGACATTTTGATGATGTTGATTCTTCCAATCCATGAGCATGGAAGATTTTTCCATTTTTTGGTATCGTCTTCTATTTCTTTCTTTAAGGTTTTGTAATTTTCATCGTAGAGATCTTTAACGTCCTTGGTTAATTTATTCCAAGGTATTTGATTGTTTTTGTAGCTATTGTGAATGGGATTGATCTTAGCAGTTCTTTCTCAGTCATGGCATTGCTTGTGTATACAAAGGCTGTTGATTTTTGTGCATTGATTTTATATCCTGCCACTTGGCCAAACTCCTCTATGAGTTCCAATAGTCTCTTAGTAGAGTTCTTTGGATCCTCTAAGTACAGAATCATATCGTCTGCAAAGAGGGATAGTTTGACTTCTTCCTTCTCAATTTGTAATCCTTTGATTTCTTTTTCTTGTCTGATGGCTCTGGCTAAAACTTCCAGAACTATGTTAAATAGCAGTGGTGAGAGTGGGCATCCCTGCCTGGTGCCAGATTTCAGTGGAAATGCTTCCAACTTTTCCCCATTCAATAGGATGCTGGCTGTGGGTTTTTTTATAAATTGCTTTGATTATATTGAGGAATGTTCCTTCTATACCCAATTTGCTTAGAGTTTTCATCATGAAAGGGTGTTGAATTTTATCAAATGCTTTCTCTGCATCAATTGAGATAATCATATGGTTTTTCTTCTGCAGTCTGTTAATGTGGTGAATCACATTGATTGATTTGCAAATGTTGAACCATCCCTGCATACCAGGGATGAATCCCACTTGGTCTGGGTGGATGATTTTCCTGATGTGTTTTTGTATTCTATTGGCCAGAATTTTATTGAGGATTTTTGCGTCTATGTTCATCAGGGATATTGGTCTGTAATTTTCTTTCAGTGCTGCATCTTTTTCCAGCTTAGGGATTAAGGTGATGCTGGCTTCATAGAAAGAATTTGGGAGGATTCCCTCTTTTTCGATTGTTCTGAATAGTTTGAGAAGAAATGGGATTAGTTCTTCTTTAAATGTCTGGTAGAATTCAGCAGTGAATCCATCTGGTCCTGGGCTTTTCTTTGTTGGGAGGGCCTTAATTACTGTTTCAATTTCTGTTTCAGTTATGGGTCTATTTAGGTTTTCTATGTCTTCATGGTTCAATTTTGGTAGATTGCATGTGTCCAGGAATCTATCCATTTCTGATAGGTTTTCCTGTTTGCTGGCATACAGGTCCTTGTAGTAATTTCTGATGATTCTTTTTATTTCTGTGGTGTCTGTTGTTACGTTTCCTTTTTCATCTCTGATTTTATTGATTTGGGTCTTTTCTCTTCTTTTTTTAGTTAGTTGGGCCAATGGGGTGTCAATTTTGTTTATTTTTTCAAAAAACCAGCTTCTCGCTTGGCTGATTTTTTGTAGTGTTTTTTTGGATTCAATCCTGTTAATTTCTTCTCTGGTTTTAATTATTTCTCTTCTCCTACTAGATTTGGGTTTGGTTTGCTGCAGTTTTTCTAGGTCCTTGAGGTGCGCTGAAAGCTCATTTATTTGGTACCTTTCCAATTTCTTGATATAGGCACCTATTGCTATAAATTTGCCTCTCAATACTGCTTTTGCTGTATCCCATAAGTTTTGATATGTTGTGTTGTTGTCTTCATTTACTTCCAGAAAGTTTTTGATTTCTCTTTTGATTTCTTGAATGACCCAGTGTTCATTCAGGAGCATGTTGTTCAGTCTCCATGTGTTTGCATACTTTCTGGGGTTTCCTGAGTTGCTAATTTCCAGCTTCATCCCACTGTGGTCTGAGAAGCTGCATGGTATGATTCTAATTCTTTTAAATTTGCTGAGACTTGCTTTATGGCCTAGTATGTGATCAATCCTAGAGAAGGTTCCATGTACTGCTGAGAAGAATGTGAAGTCTGTAGATGTAGGGTTGAAAGTTCTATAGATATCTGTTAGATCCATTTGGGCAATAGTGTCGATTAAATCTGCTGTTTCCTTGTTGATCTTCGTCCGGATGATCTGTCTATTTCTGAGAGTGGAGTATTGAAGTCCCCCAGTACTATTGTATTGGAATCTAAATCTCCCTTTAAGTCCCTTAACATATCTTTTAAATAGACCAGTGCCCTGTAATTAGGTGCATATACATTTATAATAGTTACATCTTCCTGTTGAATTGAACCCTTAATCATTATATAGTGTCCCTCTTTGTCTCTCTTAACAGTTTTTGTATTAAAGTTTATTTTGTCTGATATTAATATGGCTACACCTGCTTTTTTTTGGTTTCTGTTGGCATGGAATATCTTTTTCAAACCTTTCACTTTCAGTCTGCAAGCCTCTTTGTTAGAGAGATGTGTTTCTTGTAGGCAACAAATAGTTGGGTTGTGTTCTGTGAGCCAGTCAGCCAAACGGTGTCTTTTAACTGAAGAATTCAGACCATTAATGTTCAATGTGACTATTGATACGTAGTGACTTTGCCCTGCCATTTTCCCGGAAATATTTTCTAGTATATGCTTTGAGCTTCCCATGCTCTTTTACTGGTAGGTGTTCTTCCTTTCCCTTCTTTCATATTGATAGCCGTGTTTCTGAGTGTAGCACATCTTTAAGTATCTTTTGCAGGGCCGGACGAGTGGCCACAAAGTCTTTCAATTTCTGTTTGCTATGAAAGGTCTTTATTTCACCTTCATTCACAAATGAGAGCTTGGCAGGATATAATATTCTGGGCTGGCAATTTTTCTCTCTTAGCACCTGTGCTATGTCTCGCCATTCCCTCCTAGCTTGTAGGGTTTCTGATGAGAAGTCAGCTGTGAGTCTGATTGGAGATCCTCTGAGAGTAATCTGACGTTTCTCTCTTGCACATTTTAGGATCTTTTCTTTATGTTTCACTGTGGTAAGTTTAATTACCACGTGTCGTGGTGAGGATCTCTTTTGGTCATGTTTATTGGGGGTTCTATGAGCTTCCTGTACTAGGATATCTCTGTCCTTCTCCAAACCTGGAAAGTTCTCTGCTAGTATCTCACTAAAAAGGCCTTCCAATCCTTTCTCTCTCTCCATGCCTTCAGGAACTCCTAGAACTCGAATGTTGGTTTTTTTAATAGTATCCTGTAGATTCCCAACAATATTTTTTAGATTTCTAATTTCCCCTCCTTTCTTTGGTTTGACTGTATGTTTTCCTGTGCTCTATCTTCTAAGTCCGATATTCTCTCTTCTGCTTCACCCATTCTGTTTTTAAGGCTTTCTAATGTGTTTGTCATTTGATCTATTGAGCTCTTCATTTCATTTTGATTTCTCTTGACTATTACACTTTCCTGTTCTACTAGTTTCTGAGTTTCATTTTGACTCTTCCTTAAAATTTCGTTTTCACGAGAGAGATTTTCAATCTTGTCCATTAAGGATTTCTGTAGTTCAAGGATTTGCTTTTGAAAACTTCTAAATGTTCTTATCATAAATTTTTTGAAATCCGTATCTTGCATTTCTTCTATCTCATCATCTTCATACTCTTGGCTTGGGGTGTTTTGCTTATTTGGAGGCATCATAGTGTCATCGTTGATCTTGCTCCCTCTATTTCTGTGTTTGTTACTCGGCATAGTTAATTCTTCTTGAGTCACTGTGCGTTTTTTTTTTTTTGTTTTTTTTGTTTTTGTTTTTGTTTTTTTTTTTTTTACTGTGTCCATGTTAAGTGGACTGCCTGCTGTTGGAGGAGCCTTGGAGGCTTGAGATGGGTGCGGCCTGAGAGCTCTGCCTGGTTATTCCTGGTTAAGGGTGTGCAAAGGTGACACCCTCAGGTTATGCGTGGTAAATCTCTCTCTTTTTATTTATTTATTTATTTTATTTATTCAGGGGGTAAGTAACACCGCAGGGCACAGCTGTGCAGAATTGATGGTATTTAGCTTCCAGTCTTTGGCTCCTCTGGACTCCCACTGGGTTGCCTAGGCTACTGAATTGTAGTGACTCAGTTCCTTAACTCTCCCCCATTGATATGTAAATCCAGAGAGGAGGCCTGCTCTTTGTCTCTTGGGAATTCTTCAAGCCTTGCAGCCTTGTAACCTTTGCAAGGTTAGGGGGAAGAGAAACCCCGAAGCTTTTTTTTTTCCTTCTTTCCGGTAGTGAGTTTGCTGCACTTTCCAGCCCCCCTCTAGATTCTGACCCCCGTTTCCCCACCAATGTCTCGGGTTATTGAGCTCACCTCCCCTTCCAGCGCCTATGTGTGGACTCGGAGCCCTGAGCGTCCCAAGTCTCCCCGCTGTTGTCTGTGTGGCATGCACTCCCCTTGGAGCACTGGCACGCAGACCCTGGGGCTTCCGCGGCTCGGTCCCGCGACTTGGCTTCCGCGCGGTGGGAGACCTTGTTCTCCCAGTAGGTCCTCCGATTTACGACCAGATAACTTTCAATAAGATACATAGATGGGTTTTGATACAATCTTCAGCGTAATATTCCAGTTGATTTTTTTTTAATTTTAAAGGTTTTTTTGTGTGCTGAATCTACATAAAGTATCCAGGTCAGTTGAAAAATAATAATGGAGACACTGTTTAACTTCAGTATAGAAGGATGAGGCTGAGAAAGGGAACAGCACTTAGGGAAGAGCTGGAGTAAATATATTGTGGATCTTCTGCCAAAGGAAGTTTTTCACTGTCTCCTAATTTCTAGTCAAGTACACCATAGAATCTTTAGTGACATTTTTGCATGTTATCCTTGCAGTAATTTTCTTCCTCATTTGACCTCTTGCTTATTCTGATTGTCACACACCAACACATTCCCTAGCTCTCAATATTACTACTGCTAGTCACCTGTATTACTTCCACTGAATACTGTGGTTCTTGAAAAAATACAGATATTTCTGCTAGGTACCTTGCAATTTCTCCATAATTTATCTCAGTCAATTAAGTCTTACTCTCTATGCTCAGTAATGTTAGTTCCTTAGGCAACACCTTCTGACTCTGACCTTTCTGCTGACCAGACCTTCTGACCCACACCTGTTATTTTGCTACTTGCATATAACTTCAGCTAAATGAGTCCCTGCCAACCCTGCAAACACTGCAGTTCTGTGGCTTTGCTGTGAGCCACAGTGAAGGGGGAATAAATAGCTTGTCTCTCCTTACCACTGTTCAAATGTTCTTTTACAACCGCCAGAGAATAACACAGCAGAACTTCCAAATACCCAAAAGTATTAAAAATACACTTTTGATATTTACAAATAAATCCTTTGAACCCCAGCTGCTTCTCAACACATAAACATTGTTTCATTAAGAATTAAACCAGAGGCCAAGTTGTGTCTTTCTAAAGCTGTGGGTCCTTTTGTACATACCGACATATAATATGTGCCTAAATGCAAAGTATACCTCCATTACTTGCACATCTCAAACCATTAGATCATTAGCTACACAGGACTTTTCTGTTCACCTGCCCTTTCCAGTGTCTTCACATGGAATTACATGAACCTTCTAATTTTAGAAAACTGCTGTACTTCCTTTATTCAAACATTGCAGAACTTGACCTCATAGTCATCATCATCATCAACAACAACAAAGGAAAAACAGGATGATATTCTGATCATGAGCATTCAATAGTCAAATTAAAAACTAAGCTAAATTTGCCTCCTGGGCCATTTAGTGTGATAGAGTTCTTTTTTTCCTGGAAGCTCCAGGTAGGAAGCAGAACCAGAAAAGATCCTGTCTAGGCTTAATTATCTTGATATCCATCCTGTTTCTCTCCTAATATATTATATGGGTACGAGTGAAACAATTAGATATCTAGACTTAAATTTAGCACATAAGCTTTGAAAGTTCCAGCGATGAGGCAGGGTATCAAAGCCAAGTGGTGGTCATATTTACATTGCCTACTCAAGCCTCTCATATGTATTCCAGGAGCAAAGTTTGATTATGGAGGTACCTTATTGATTCTTTACCTTTAAGATGCTGTTCTCACAGTTTTTTAGGATGTTTTCATTTCCAACTTCAGTGTCAGTCTTTGAAACATTAAAATTGGAATCTTCTTCAAATATTATTTACATTAAATTAAAAATGCTTATTTATTTTAGTGAATTTGATGCCTCTCTAGTTTTGCAATGAAAAAGAAGGAAAACGCCTTTAATAAATTGGTTTCAGAGCTTCTTAGATTGATTTGAAGATGGGATTCTTCAGCATGACTTCTTATGTCTTTGGCAAACCAAGATGGAAAGGAGGATCACAGAAGACTTAAATGTCAATTCAATTGGGAAATGTGATGAGAACTATAATTGTGGTGAGATCAACTATATTTTCAAATAGAAAAGCTAAGATGCAGGATATCATATACTGTTCTTATTTAAAATTGATAGTAACCTAGAGAAGCATGCATTTTTAAAAGGACTTTAATTGGCTCATTTCACACCAGGAATCCAATGTTTGTTAAATTATTAAAATAAAGACATCTAAGAATGATATGGGTCAAGTTCTATTGTAAAATGTCTTTACAATGAAAATTTCACAGCAATAAGTATATTTTCAAGGCAAAAATTAATGAACTATAGTGCTTCGGGGGGTCTTAATAAAATCAAGAAACTGATAATTCAGTGTGACAGTTCTCAACAAATGACTAAAAATTCTCATCATACCTCATTTTATTCTCTCTTTTATTAACCTTTGTTCAGATATAAAACTATCATGTGTAAAGTGGATCTTAAGTGAAACATCTTATTTTTATGGAAAATTATAGTAAGCATATCCTCTTATTGTCTACTTAGCTACATCATCTTTTTCTGATAGCAATACAATGACATTATCACCTCTTTAGTATCCTAGGAATAAAATCTACATCTGAAATTCTTCCTCCAAACAAAGCAATATTAACCTGAATCCACGTACGCCTAGTTGAGTATATATTCAATACTCTATAAATAACATTTTGAAAGATCAAATATGATTTTAAGATATTAAATATGTTCAAAGTAAGGCATTCTAATTTGATAACCATTGCTCAAACTGCAAAGTTATAGTTAGATGGCAGGAATAAGGTCATAGTGTTATACAGCATAGTGGGGAGACGATTCACAATCACCTTGTATATATTGTATGAACAAACAGAGGAAAGAAGCTTCAAGTCTCCAATCACAAAATTATGTCAAAGAAGGGGAAATGCTGACTACCCTGTTTTGATCAGTACACATTATATATCTGCATTAAAATGTCATGCTGCAGTCCAAAAATATATAGTCATTGTTCATAAAATTTTTTAAAAATAGTAAAATAAAATATGAAAAACAAAGTCACCGGAAATGATGAATTCTTACTTGCTATCCATATAAAATTTTGGTGATGTATTTCATACATATATATATATAATGTTTATAAACTTATATGTATACATACATTTTAAATTTCCAATGAAAATATTTCCTAAATTTTATTAAATTATCAAAGGAGTTACATGGCAGAAAAGACTTCAGAATATTAGCCTAAATTATTTCTGAATTGAGACACTACAATGGTCACCTTGATAAAACTTTAGTTGAAGAACTATGATTTATAATAAATCTGTTTATTACAATAAAAGATTTAAAGAGGTTTGAAGTAACACAATGTGTGAATGAGAGAAGTATACTAGTGATCTCATGATTCCTGAGCACAGGAGTCTGACAGATGAATTCCTCTGCATTCAGAGCAATGGTATTCACGACAGATAGGCCAGAGTGGAAATCGACTACCTCAGCCCAGAGGAGCCATTCAATTACGGGTCCCTCATGACAACGTCATTAGCTCCCATTCTAAGATGCAACTGTATCTCAATGATCCTTGTTACCCTTTACTTCATAAATAATCCCTATAATAAGGTTACATTTCATCATCATTTTCCAGCTTCTTAATTATCTTGAAGGTCATGTGTTCTCCAAAGCTACTTATGATAAAATTACAAGGAGAAACCACCAATTATTGGCATACTGGCCAGGAGAAAAGACAGAGACAGATTTTGTTAAGTTCATGTTGCCATGTGTACAACAAACCTCAAGCTGGAAAGAATAGTGGCCTTACCAAGGAGCAATGAATCAATTCTGTATTTGCAGAGGTCAGAGGAATGTAGATTTAAAAAAATTTAAGGACACGAGTCTATATGGCCTTACCTCATGCATAGGATTACTTTCTTTCTTATTAGGATATTACCCCAGTACAAACCTGCCTTGAGGGGAGAATGTAACAAACTTAGGGTTCTTCTACACTTAGGGTTAAATTCTGGACCTAACTCAATTATCCTTCATTATAGCCGTAGGAACAATCTGACCTCTTCTCACTGGCACATAGAGCTTTTGATTAATGATTGAACACACCCAACTTCCAATATCTTTTGTCAGAGCATGCTATGCCTTTATAAAAAGCCAATATTTCAGAACATACTACAGGGCAGTTATAATCAAAACAGCATGGTAATGGTACAGAAACAGATGGATAGACCAATGGAACAGAACGGAAACACCAGAAATCAATGCAAACATCTACAGCCAACTTATATTTGATCAAGGATCTAAAACCAATTCCTGGAGCAAGGACAGTCTATTCAAAAAATGGTACAGGGAATACTGGATTTCCACATGCAGAAGCATGAAGCAAGACACCTACCTTACACCTTACACAAAAATCCACTCAACATGGATTATAGATCTATATCTATATCTATATCTATATCTATATCTATATAGATCTATATCTACGAAGTGAAGAGGCAACCAACAGAATGGGAAAAAATATTTGCAAACTATGCAACAGATAAAGGATTAATAACCAGATCTACAAAGAGATCAAGAAACTCCACCACAACAAAACAAACAACCCACTTAACAGATGGGCCAAGGACCTCAATAGACAGTTTTCAAAAGAGGAAATCCAAATGGCCAACAGACACATGAAAAAAAATTCAAGATCACTAGCCAACAGGGAAATGAAAATCAAAACCACAATGAGGTTTCACCTCACCACAGTTAAATGGCTTACATACAGAAAGCTACCAACAACAGATGCTGGCAAGGATGTGGGGGAAAAGGGACACTAACCCACTGTTGGCAGGAATGCAAACTGGTAAAGCCACTATGGAAGTCAGTCTGGAAATTCCTCAGAAACCTGAATATAACCCTAACATACAACCCAGCCATCCCACATCTTGGAATTTACCCAAAAGAAATTAAATTGGCAAATAAAAGAGTTTTCTGCACCTCAATGTTTAATGCAGCTCAACTCACAAAAGCTAAGACGTGGAATCTACCTAAATGCCCATCAACAGAAGACTGAATGAAGAAATTATGGGATATGTACTCTATAGAATACTATACAGCAGTAAAAAATAATTAAATCCGGTCATTTGTAACAAAAGGGAAGAATCTGGAAAACAACATGCTGAGTGAATTAAGCCAGTTCCAAAGGGACGAATATCATATGTCCTTCCTGATTGGTGACAACTAACTGTGTACCAAAAAGGAAACCTGTTGAAGTGAAATGGACAGTATGAAAAATAATGACTTGATCAGCCCTTGTACTGAATATTGAGGAACAATTTCTATTTTATTCCTTTTAGTATTTTTTGTTCTACTTAGTACCATTGGTTGAACTCTTCAATTAACACACAATTATTCTTACATGTTTAAATTTACTGAAAAATGATCCTTGTTAAATATAAGAGTGGAAATAAGAGAGGGAGCAGATATACAGTTTGGCACTTACTCTATCGGACTTACCCCCAATGGTAGAGTTAGAATCGTACCAGGGGATTCCAATTCAATCTCAACAAGGTGGAATGTACCAATGTCATCTCACTAGTCAAAGTGATCAGTTTCAGTTCATAAGTGATCATAAAGATAGGATTAAGTGTCAAAGGGATCCTATAAACAAGACTAATGTCTTCTAATACTAACTGATAGAATTAAAAAGGAGAGAACGATCCATCATGGGAAGCGGGATACACAGCAGACTGATAGAATGGCAAATTTCCTAAACAGCACGCTGGCCTCAGAATCAGCCCTTAAGGAATTTTGATCTGGCTAAAAGCCCATGAGAGTATTTCAGGCATGTAAAGCCAAGACACTCTGGCAAGGAAAAAAAAATATCTAAATGAAAGATCTCTGTGAGTGAGATCCTAGTGGAAAGAGCGAACCATCAAAGAAGGAGGTGCCTATCTCTGAAGGGAGGAGAAAACTTCCACTTTGACTATGGCCTTGTCTAAATAAGGTCAGAGTTGGAGAACTCAAGAGGCTTCCATAGCCTTGGCAGCTCATGACAAGATGTTCTAGTACCACTGGTTGAACTCTGTAATTAACACACAATTATTCTTAGGGGTTTAAATTTTAACTGAAAAGTGATCCCTGTTAGGAATTTGGAAAACATCATGCTGAGTGAAATAAGCCAGTCCCAAAGGGACAAATACCACTTGTTCTCCCTGATCGGTGACAACTAACTGAGCACCAAAAAGGAAACCTGTTAAAGTGAAATGAACACTATGAGAAACGGTGACTTGATCAGCCCTCGCCCTGACTGTTGATGAGCAACTTAATATGTTATCCCTCTTAGTATTTTTTTTTGTTTGTTCTACTTAATACTTTTGGTTGAATACTGTAATCAATACACAATTCTTCTTAAGTGCTGAAACTTAACTGAAAAGTGATTGCTGTTAAATATAAGAGTGGGAATAAGAGAGGGAAGAGATGTGCAATTCGGGACATGCTCAAGCTGACTTACCTCAAACGGTAGAGTTAGAAACATACCAGGGGATTCCAATTCAATCTCATCAAGGTGGCATGTACCAATGCCATCTCCCTAGTCCCAGTGATCAATTTCTGTTCACAATTGATCCTAATGATAGGACTAAGAACCAAAGGGATCACACAAACAAGAATAGTGTCTGCAAATACTAGCTGATAGAATCAAAAAGGGAGAGAATGATCCAACATGGGAAGTGAGATACACAGCAGACCCATAGAATGGCAGATGTCCTAAATAGCACTCTGGCCTCAGAATCAGCCCTTAAGGCATGTGGATCTGGCTGAAATGCCTGTGAGAATATTTCAGTCATGGAAAGCCAAGACACTCTGGGGGGAAAAAAAAAAACCTAAATGAAAGATCTCCACCAGTGATATCCCAATGGAAAGAACGGTCATCAAAGAAGGAGGTACCTTTCTCTGAAGGGAGGAGAGAACTTCCACTTTGACCATGGCCTTGTCTAAAGATGATCAGAGTCGGTGAACTCAGGGGGCTTCCATAGCATTGGCAGCTCATGACAAGAGCCTAGGGTGATTACTGATGCCATAAACAAGAGTGTCAATTTGTTAAGTCAAAAACAGGAGTCACTGTGCACTTACTCCTCATGTAGGATCTTTGTCCTTAGTGTGCTGTACATTGAGATTTAATGCTATAACTAGTACTCAAACAGTATTTTTCACTTTATGTTTCTGTGTGGGAGCAAACTGTTGAAATCTTTACTTAATGTATGCTAAACTGATCTTCTGTATATAAAGATAATCAAAAATGAATCATGATGTGAATGGAAAGGGAGAGGGAGTGGGAAAGGGGAGGGTTACGGGTGGGAAGAATGTTATGGGGGGAAGCCATTGTAATCCATAAGCTGTACTTTGGAAATTTATATTCATTAAATAAAAGTTAAAAAAAAAAGAGTCTCGGGTGATTACTGACATCATAAATAAGAGTGTTAATTGTTAAATCAACCACAGGAGTCACTGTACACCTACTCTCCATGTAGGACCTCTGTCCTTCATGTTTTGTAATATGTGAATTAATGGTATAACTAGTACTCAAACAGCACTTTATACTTTGTGTTTCTGTGTGGGTGCAAACTGTTGAAATCTTTACTTAATATATTCTAAATTGATCTTCCATATATAAAGATAATTTAAAATGAATCTTGATGAAGAATGGGATGGGAGAGGGAGTGGGAGCTGGGATGGTTGCGGGTGGGAGGGGCGTTATGTGGGGAAAAAGCCTCTATAATCCAAAAGTTGTACTTTGTAAATTTATATTTATTAAATAAAATTTACAAAAAGTCTATCAACAGATGAACTGTAGAATACATATATAACAATATTATTAATCATAAAAAATGAAGTTTTGATTCATACTGTACCACGTATGAACTTCGATACTGCCTTGAATTAAATAAGAGAAAAAATGAAAAAAAGTCAATGCTTTTATTTGCCCTTTAATTACAGTGTGCCCTAAATGACTCAAATACTTGTATAATTCAACAATGAGAAAATTACAGATTTGTTCCACTGTTATAACATTCAGTTCGCCAACACTGGAAGTTTGATCCATTGGATTGCCACATTGAGCTATTGAACTTCCATTCTCAAACCTACACTCAGTGACTAGATTCTCTTTTCCATTGTCTGGTTGGTGATCCAGTTTTAAAATCTCATCTTTCTAGAATCATTCCTGGCACTGTTGTAACAAATAGATTTTCTCAGTACACAAGGTTTGAGGTAGAGATTTGGTACTGTGGACATATTAGGATCCCCCTAGAGGTCAGTAGCTGTGGGGAAAGGGGAAGCAATAAGTTTAGGTAGAGGAAGAGTTGGAATGAGATGAAGTCATAAAAGTCATCTGGCATTTCTATAAAGAATCACTCTTCAGAGTTGTCATAAACTGGGACAATGAGCCAAATTTATAATCTTATAGTAACCAACCATTGGTTTCAGGATACCCCTGAGAAGATGATATGACCCCAGGAAAGGTGACTTTTTCTGGCTGAGGGGAATTCTCAGTGAATCCGCATATGTGGGTCTGTTACTTGGAATCAATCCAGCAACTGGTGGAATAATTCCCTTCATTTCTGGAGGATGCTATGAGGATACAATTTGGCACTAAATGGTGAGATTAAATTGTATCATTAGTCAAGGACCCAAATTTTAGTAGTTATGTTTCTTGATGATTGGCTAACTGAGACTGAAGATTCTTTTGCTTCTTCAGTATTGTGAAGGAGAAAATACAATTCTGTATTGCATAATCATGCTTCAATATACACCATTTATATATGCTTCAGTTTACACCACTTATGTTTCAATTATTTATCTTATCACTAGGTTTTCAAAGATAAATATTTCATAAATCGTCTTAAAATCTAGGATATATTTCTTTGCTTTGCTTCTCAAATTGTTTCAGCTTTGGCCGTTGGGAATCCTTTTGATGTGTTCCTGGATTCTGTTTCATACTTCCTTTTGTTTTGTTCTGAACCTCACAAAGCTAAGACTCTCCTTATTTACTTCTGTACCGTTCTGGAATCAGCCAATACTCCAAGGATTCACAGCTCCTTTTTTAGAGTATGACTTTAGAAACAAGGATCCAGGAAATAGATGTGTTTATTGTCATGGAGATGTCAGATTTTTAGCCCCTTTTGGCTGACAGCACAAAGAAATGCATGCATTTTCGTAATGTGTGCACATCCATAAATATTTCTGTATGTAACTGTGTGCGTGTGACTTCAAAAAGATTGTGGAACAATGAAATTAAAGAATCTATAAATTAATGAATTTAAAGAATTTAAAAAATTAATGAAATCAAAGTTTGTTTAGTTACATAATTTTTGAAATCCAAACATACAACAGATCTACAGAAAATTCATGAAAAATGTGTGTTAGGAAAAATTAAAACATATATAAATGTAAATGTATATAAATGTCAGTTAACTGTTCAAAATAATATACATGAGTGTATCAGTTTAAATTTGAGTTCATACTGATGTCTCTGATTCTAATCCATGAATGCATGGACTATTTTAACCTATTATTGCCCTTGTTCATCTGCAAAATTTCCTTTCAAGAGTTATCATATTGGTCTCTCATTTGCTTATCTCCTGATTTCTTTTTGGTAATTACTCTATTCTGGTATATCATAATCTTACCTTTACCTACAGAGGGAGCAATTTCCTTAATTAGATTACAACTTATCTATACTTTCTTATTTTTCAGGTTCTATTCATTTCCCAAGTTATTAGGTCAGCACCTTTTCCCCGAAGGTTGTTTCACTTATTTCTTATACAGTTAAACTCTTTGATCACATTACGTATGCAATTATACAATCCCCATAAGTTCCTAAATTATCTTTGTATAGTTTACATAAGTTTTAATCTTTATGTTATAAAGTTCAATAAGTTTAGACAAATGAATAGTGTCATAGATACACAATTATGGTATCATAAATAATAGTTTCATTACTCTGAAAATTCCTCTTGAGATCACCTATTTAACCCTTGTCTTACCCTCCTAAACCTTTGACAATCACTAATGTTTTTATTATCTTTATGGTTTTGTATTTCTATCCAAATATCATATATACACACACATAGGTATTTGTTATATTTCATTTGTTTTTGTTGTTTGGATATAATTTTCATAACAATTCAAAAATATGATTGGATTACATAAGAAAATATTTAATTTCATAAGAAATTGTCATACACTCTTACAACGTAGCTATACCATTCTGCATTTCTACCACCAAGGAATGAGCGCATTCCTGTTGCCCCATATCCTCACTGTCAATTGATGTCATTGTTTTTTTTTTTAATTAGCCAATATAGCATGCATAGTGATATTACATCATTGTTTTGATTTTCTATTTCCTAATAGCAAAATACTCAGAACAACTTTTCATATGCTTTATAACTTTTAATCATCTTTGATTAGGTATCTCTTCAGAAATTTTGTTCTTTTTTTTTTTTTTGCTTCTTTATTGAATTGTTTAAGACTTTTTAAGTTTGGATTTTGCCACCCATTTCCCAGAATCTTAACTCTGAATGCCATTTCAAAGGATCTACCTACAAATTTTAATTTGCAATAAAACTGTATTACTAAGAATTCCATCCCTCTAGGAAATTATATTTGGGGATTTCTCAAATCAGAAAAGTCACTAGATGACAAAAGAAGACACTTCTAAATAAAATTCTCTTAAAGAATATTGGGCCATACACATTATAGAAGTTAGTCAAACAATGCAAACATTAACAAAAATAGTTCTGCCAAAAATGTGTGGAAAATTTAGTAACAATAGTAGCATTAAACATTCTAATTCACAGCTTCTCCTCTTCCTCCTTTAATTCCTACATTCTTTTTCTCTAAGTACCTGCTTTCACAGAATTAACATAAATTCTATATAACTAAAATTACAACAATGTTAAGTTCTTCCTTATTCCCTCTGGGTATGCCTTATAACTGATGTTCTACTCCCTTCTACTTATTACAGTTGTGGTCTGCATGTATATTATGAGATATAAGAGAACTTAAATCCTACAGAACTCTTCTCTATAGAGAAACTTCCTTGGTCTTATGTTAAGATTAAGCAGTCATGTCACAATTACCAACAAAGATTATCTTCTGCTAGAGAAGAGGCCACTCAAGAGCTCCAAACAACATATAGAAAAACTATGTGTGTTTGAAATATTTTAATGGCCTTAACTACTACTTTAGGATATGTGTAAAAGAAACTACATATCTTATGTAATTGGATTTTGAGGCCAATAGTTATTGTTGCAAAAATACATTGAACTGTTAAAGTCATTGTGATGAACTTATAAATGTATAAAAATTTGTACTTCGCCAGCGCCGCGGCTCACTAGGCTAATCTTCTGCCTGCAGTGCCGGCACACCAGGTTCTAGTCCCGGTTGGGGCGCCAGATTCTGTCCCGGTTGCCATCTTCCAGTCCAGCTCTCTGGTGTGGCCAGGGAGTGCAGTGGAGGATGGCCCAGGTCCTTGGGCCCTGCACCCCATGGGAGACCAGGAGGAGGCACCTGGCTCCTGCCATCGGATCAGCATGGTGCACCGGCCGCAGCGCACCGGCTGCGGTGGCCATTGGAGGGTGAACCAACAGCAAAAGGAAGACCTTTCTCTCTGTCTCTCTCTCTCACTGTCCACTCTGCCTGTCAAAAAAAAAAAAAAAAGTGCTTCAACGTAGCTGAAATGAAAACAAAATCCAACTGCTATTATGCAAAGTTCTGCTTAGTAAGCTGAAGAACTTGATAGTGACACCATAATAGAGTCTTACTTTGACAAAAGGCATTAAGTAGGAAGAAATGGAGAGTCATAGTCCAAGTTTGAAAAGAAAAAAAAAAACTGTCAACCGAAAATATCTTATCTTTCATTTATAAATGAAGGTGAAATAAAAGCCTTCCAAAACAAATTGAAAGAATTTGTCAACACTTCTGGAGACTTATAAATGATACTTAAGTGTGTGCTACACACAGAAACAGAGAAAGATAATCATGAAAAAATATGAAAAAAAAAAAAAAGTACAAGTTCATTAAGACTATCCATGGGAAAATTGCAGGATCAAGTCATTAGTTATCAATAATAATCTTGAATGTAAATAGTCTAAGTACTCCTATTACAAAATGCCAACTGACTGAATGGTTTAAAAAACTACCTGTCTATTTTCTTGCTACAAGAAACACACATCACCAACAAAGACACACATAGACTGAAAGTTAAAGGATGAAAAAAGATATCCCAGGCTAACAGAAATAAAAAATGAACAGGAATAGCCATATTGAAATCAGCAAATTAGACTTCATACACGAACTATTAGTAGAGACAAAAAACGGTGCTATATAATGATTAAGGGATCAATTCACCAGGAAGATGTGACTGTAGTAAATATATATGCACCCAATTACAAGGCTCCTTTCAATTTAAATAAATGTTAATGGATCTAAAGGGAGTCATCAGCTTCAATACAATAATAATGGGGACTTCAACACCCTACTTTCATCAATGGACAGATCACTCTAGACAGAAAATCAACAAAGAAACAAGAGCTCATTTACATTGTGGATCAAGTGGACCTAATTGATATCAACAGAGCATTACATACTACAACTACAGAATACACATTCTTTTCAGCAATGCATGAAAGTTTCCCTACAATAGGCCATATGCTAGGCCAAAAGCAAGTCTCAAAAAATTAAAAAAAAAAAATGAAATTGCACCATGTGTCTTTTCTGACCACAATAGAATGAAGCTGGAAATTAACAACTTAAGAAAATCTAAAAAATATGCAAGCACATGAAGGCTAAACAACACACTCCTGAATGAATAGCAGGTCATAGAAGAAACCAAAATTGAAAAAAAAAAGTGCCTTGAAACAAATGAAGATGACATACTACAAATCAAATACTATTGGATACAGCAGAAGTAGTGTTAAGAGGGAAGTTTATAGCAATTGGTGGCTACATCAAGAGATTAGAGAGCATCAAACAAATAACCTAACAATGCATCTTAAGGATCTAGAAAAGCAAGAACAAACCAAACCCACAAATTAGTAGTAGGAAAGAAATAATGAAAATTCGAGAAGAAATAAGTAATATTGAAATAAAAATTTATAAAAAGTGAATGAAGAGATGGTATTTTGAAAATATAAATTATTAGTAAATCTGTGGCCCCTCTAACCTAACAGAGAGGGAAAAGACTCAAATTAATATAATCAGACATGAAAAAAGAGATGTTACAATGGATACCACAGAAATAAAAAGAACTATCAGGAATTACTACAAACAGCTATATGCCAACAAAGGAGGAAAATTGAGAAGAAATGCATAGACTTTTGAACACATACAACTTGCCTAAATTGAGTCAAAAAAACATAGACAGCCTAAATAAATAAATAACCAAGACAGAGACTGAATTAGTGATAAAGACCCACCCCCCCCCCCCAAAAAAAAGCCCAGGACCAGATTTATTCATTGCTTAATTCTACCAAATATTTAAAGGACTAATCTTGATTCTCTTTATTCAAAATAATTAAAAGGGAAGGAATCTTACCAAAATACTTCTATGTGGACATTATCATCTTAATTCCAAAACTAGAAAAAGATATAACAATGACAAAGAGTTATAGACAAATACATCTGATGAACATAGATGGAAAAATCCCCAACAAAATACTAAATAATTGAATCCAACAACACAACAAAAAGATCATTCACCAAGACAAAGTGGGATTTAAACCTGGGATGCGTGGATGTTTCAACATATGCAAATCAACAATAAACAATTATGTTATATATATATAAAACTGAATTTTATTATAAATGACATGACTATGCAGAAAATGCTACAAAATTTACAAAAAGAATACTATTGACAATTACTAAATTAAGCA
Organism: Oryctolagus cuniculus; assembly: GCF_051225735.1. Taxonomy (NCBI): domain Eukaryota; kingdom Metazoa; phylum Chordata; class Mammalia; order Lagomorpha; family Leporidae; genus Oryctolagus; species Oryctolagus cuniculus. The sequence continues at coordinate 194,673,760 of NC_142867.1, forward strand.
AGGTGGCAGATGTACTTTATAAATAAGCCATATTTCTTTGTTTTTTTTTTTTTTTTTTTTGACAGGCAGTTAGACAGTGAGAGAGAGAGAGAGAGAAAAAGGTCTTCCTTCCATTGGTTCACCCCCTAAATGGCCACCACAGCCAGTGCTTTGTGCCGATCCAAAGCCAAGAGCCAGGTGCTTCTCCTAGCCTCCCATGCAGGTGCAGGGTGTCGCTCCCCCTCTTCATGGAGGAACGACACAGGACCCTGCACTGTTCTTTTGTCTGCTCGGCCCTTCCCAGGTTTGCTGCTGGTTCTTGCCGGGTTTGCTGCTGGTTCTTGCCGGGTTGGCTGCCGATCCTTCCACCTCCGTGGAAGGGCGGCTCCCCCTAGCACTTTCCCCACTTACACGGGGGAGTGGCATACCGCCGGCTGGCTCTCTCGGTGGCTGCTCAGATGTTATCCGGATGTTCCCCTTAGATGCCCCCCACCCCTGCATGTTGTCTCTCTCCTCCTTTATAGTCCTCTTCCACCAATCCCAACTCTGCTACCCACACGCCGAGTACACTGCTCTCCTCCAATCAGGAACAGGTCAGCTCCTGCAGGTTATTGGTCGAACTGGAGGCAGCTGTGTAGAAGTTGTTTACTCCTCTCCCAGCGCCATATTGTGGGAGAGCAGATGCATAGAATAAGTCTTAATTCCAGTAACTTAGTCTAGTCCGAGTTGCTCCCCACAGTTCCCCCTTTCTTTCTATTCTTTGGTGTTGATATGCGCCTGTCTTTGTTGCCCTGTGGCACACACTCTGCTCTGCTTGCTAGAGTTGCCCACAGGTGCTTACAAGCCCTACCAATCAGGCAAACCGAATCCGGGTCCTCTCTTCGCCATGTTGTGAGGAGGTTTTTAGGCGCTGATGCGTGCCTGTGTTCGGTGCCCTGCAGTGCATGCTCTGCTCGAGCTGCCTGCAAGTGCTTATCACCTTAATCAGGCAGACCAAATCCAAGCTCTCTCATTGCCATATTGTGGGGAGACTTATTGATGTTGATTCGTGCCTATCTTCGGTGACCTGCAGCGGATATTCTGCCTGCAGGTGCTTATCGCCTAATCAGGCAGACCAAATCCAAGCCCTCTCATTGCCGTGTTGTGGGGAGGCCTTATTTTTCTCTATTTCTCTATCTCCAGGCATTCCTATTTCTCCTATTTTACTTCTCTCTGCCAGCATTCCTATTTCTCTCATTTTACTTCTATACTTCTGTTTCTCTTATCCCCGCGGCTTCCCAGCGCCCGCCCCTAGGCTGCTTCTTGGCGCCTCGCCCCGCAGCTGCTTCCTGGCTCTGTGCGGCTTCAGCCTGCACTTCTCTTACCCGCGCAGCTTCCCGGCTTCGCACGCGCTCCACAGTCTCCGCGCCCTTCGCGCCCGCACCACGGCCTCCACGCCAGCCCTGCACTGCCTATCTACTCGCGCCCCATGCGCTCTCTCCGCTTATGCCCCGCGCGCGTTCTCTGCACTCTGCAGCTTCCACGAATCACAGCCTAGCTCACGTTTCCACCATCGGTTGGTTTAGTTTTCAGTCTAAGTTCCCTGGGCTAACCTGACAAATTCCAACCTAGCTTACATCTCTGCCTTTCGGTTTGGCTTCCCGTCTTTTGCTCCCCAGGCTAATCTGACGGATTCCAACCTAGCTTACGTCTCCGCTTCGGCCTGCCCCCACAGCTTCACTTTCCCTAACATATTTTTCTCTACCCGGTATGTTTCCTAACTTTTCTTCCAACAATATTTCTCTCTCATTTCTCCTGGCTTCTCCCCACAGTCCGTATCCCAGTCTGTTTCTTCTAGCTTTCATTTTCGCTTTCAACCATAGATTTCTCCTAACTTCCCTGCCATAGTCCGTATCCAAGTCTATGTTTCTTCCAGCTTTCACTTTCGCTTTCAATCCTAACTTCTTCTGGCACTTTTTCCGTCCAGCTTTTCCCCAGGCTCTTCCCTAGTCTCTCTCTCAGGTACTTTCCCACTTCTTCCTGCTTCTTCCCTCCTAGGTTTCCTATCCAAGTCACGGCACCATTATCCCTCCTAGGGTTCATATCCAAGTCATGGCATCATTATGTCGCTCCCCCTCTTCATGGAGGAACGACACAGGACCCTGCACTGTTCTTTTGTCTGCTCGGCCCTTCCCGGGTTTGCTGCTGGTTCTTCCCGGGTTGGCTGCTGATCCTTCCACCTCCATGGAAGGGCAGCTTCCCCTACCACTTTCCCCACTTACACGGGGGAGTGGCACACCGCCGGCCGGCTCTCTCGGGGGCTGCTCAGATGTTATCCGGATGTTCCCCTTAGATGTTCCCCCCCTGCATGTTGTCTCTCTCCTCCTTTATAGTCCTCTTCCACCAATCCCAACTCTGCTACCCACACGCCGAGTACACTGCTCTCCTCCAATCAGGAGCAGGATCAGCTCCTGCAGGTTATTGGTCTAACTGGAGGCAGCTGTGTAGAAGTTGTTTACTCCTCTCCCAGCGCCATATTGTGGGAGAGCAGATGCATAGAATAAGTCTTAATTCCAGTAACTTAGTCTAGTCCGAGTTGCTCCCCACAGCAGGGCCCAAGGACCTGGGCCATCCTCCACTGCTTTAATGGGCCACAGCAGAGACCTGGACTGGAAGAGGAGCAACCAGGACAGAATCCGACGCCCCAACCTGGACTAGAACCCAGGGTGCCAGCACCACAGGCAGAGAATTAGCCTAGTGAGCCGGGGCGCCGGCCTAATAAGCTGTATTTCTAAAAGCTAGCAGTAAACTAATGAACACCAAAACTAAGATATAATGTAATTTACAATCATTCAAGCAAACTAAAAAATATTTACAGGTGTATCTAACAAACATAGGCAAGATATATATGCTATAAAGTTCAAAATAATAATAAAAGACATTAATGAATCTAAATGACTATAGAGACATACTGTGTTGATTAGAAGACTCAACATAGTATAATTTGAAATTTCTACAAGTTGTTTAACTCACTTGTCATCAAAAGCCTAGTGAGGAATTCTTTTGTGTGTGTATAATAAACTTTGCTCTAAAATGTATACACATCAACAAAAAAACTAGAGCATCTAACACAACTTTGAAAAAGAATATGAGTGAGCATTTGGCAAAATGGTTAAGCTGCCACTTGGGATAGTGTCATTATTTTATCAGAGTGTCTGGGTCTGGGTTCTGATTATTAACCCCATTCCAGCTTCCTGCTGATAAGAACCTGCTAATAAGAACCCTGGGTAGTGCCGGCGCTGCAGCTCAATAGGCTAAGCCGGCACACCGGGTTCCAGTTATGGTCCGGGAACCATGTTCTGTCCTGGTTGCCCCTCTTCCAGTCCAGCTCTCTGCTATGGTCCGGGAGTGCAGTGGAGGATGGCCCAAGTGTTTGGGCCCTGCACCCGCATGGGAGACCAGGAGAAGCACCTGGCTCCTGGCTTCGAATCAGCGCAATGTGCTGACGGCAGAGCGCCGGCCGCGGCAGCCATTGAAGGGTGAACCAATGGCAAAGGAAGACCTTTCTCTGTCTCTCTCTCTCTTGCTCACTGTCCACTCTGCCTGTCAAAAATAAAAAATTAAAAGAAAAAAGAACCCTGGGTAGCAGCAGATGATACCTCAAATAATTTAGTTCCTGCCACCTGTGTGACAGATCTGAATTAAGTTCCCACTTCGGGCCTCTGCTTGGCCCAGTCCTGGTTATTTTGGGCATTTGTGAAGTAAGTCACTGGAAAATTTCTCTCTCTTTCTCTCTCTCTCTCTCTCTCTAGCTTTAGCTCTTGCTCTTTCTCTACCCCCTCCTCTCCTCTGTCTCTTGCGTGCGCTCTGTGTTTTTTCTCTAGTCCAACTGTCTGCTATTTAAATAAAACAAAAAAGCAAAATTAAAAAAGAAAGAGAGAAAGAGAAAAAGAATACAGTGAAACAACCAGTCTACCTAATTTCAAAACTTCTTATGCAGTTGCACTAATGAATGTAGTATATTGTTGGAAAAAGACAGAACTATGTGCAAATATGTTTTAATGAAATATTAAACCTTGACCTAAATTTATCAGCTTACAGAAAAATGAACTTGCAATAAATCATGCACTAAAAATGTGAAACATAATCCTATGAAAATTTTAGGAGAAAATGTAATTGGAGAAGTTCCTTGGGATTTCATACTAGGCAACCGTTTCATACACTTGACTCCAAAGTCATGATGTATAAAATTAAAACATAAAAACTGGACTTTAACAAAATTAAATATATTAGCTCTGTGAAATACTGTTAAATATAAAATACAACATAAACAGTAGGAGAAAACATTTGTTAACTATATGCATGAGAAAGAACTTGTTTCTAGAATATATAAAGAACTCCCCAAACTTACCAATAAAACAACTGAAAAATCCAATTAGAAATATTGACAATTTACAGAGCAGAGGATATACTTGTGATAAATTACTGATAGGAATTGTGTCAAAATTATTTGACATTATTGAAATATAAATTGACATGAGACCGGCACCACAGCTCACTAGGCTAATCCTCTGCCTTGCGGTGCCGCCACACCGGGTTCTAGTCCTAGTCGGGGCACCGGATTCTGTCCCGGTTGCCCCTCTTCCAGGCCAGCTCTCTGCTGTGGTCAGGGAGTACAGTGGAGGATGGCCCAAGTACTTGGGCCCTGCACCCCATGGGAGACCAGGCTCCTGCCATAGGATCAGCGCGGTGCACCGGCCGTGGCGGCCATTGGAGGGTGAACCAACGGCACAGGAAGACCTTTCTCTCTGTCTCTCTCTCTCTCTCACTGTCCACTCTGCCTGTCAAAAAAAAAAAAAAAAGCAAGAAATATAAATTGACATGAAAATAATATATCATCACATATTAACCTACCAGAATAATGAAAATTAAAAATTAGGGACAAAGCCAAATGCTAACAATAACAGAGAAAAACTGAATCCCTCCTGTATTGCTGGTGGAAATGTAAAACGTTATAGATGCACTGTATAACAATATAGGGTTTTGCTGAAGACAGTAATTGTGTCCTTGCTATACAATCCAGGCCAGGCAGTCTTGAACATTTATCCTGAAGAAATAAAAATTTACTCACAAAATCCCATACATGAATGTTCATAGCAGCTTCATGTGTAATAGGCCAAAAGTGTAAACAACCTTATTTCCAGGAATGGGTGGATGTTTAAACAAAGGATGGCATCTCACTTCCACAGAATATGACTCAACAATGAAATGCACAGTCTATTGGATCCAGGAACAATCTTGGATAGATTCCCCAGAGAATTATGTTAAGGGTAAAATTTTGATCTGTATGTTTAACTTATATGACATTTTGAAATGACACAGTTGAAGAAATGAAGAGTACAAAACTATTTCACAAAATTTAAGAGCTTAGAAATGAGTGAGTTAGAAGTAAAGTGCGTGTGACAATCAAAAATCAAAGAGCAATAGAAGATAGCTTTTTATTCATGGATTTGTCTGTATCAGTGCCAATACCCTGGTGCTAATGTTTCACAAAAGTTTTGTGGTGTGTTACTATTGAGGAAAACTAGGTAACTGGCAAAGAAGAATCTCTTCCTTTTATTTCTTATACATCACACTAATCTAAATTAGCCCTACTAAGAATTTTAATTTAAAAAACATGAAAATATAATCAAATATATCAGTGAAGTAAAGCAGTTGCAAACACAGAGCCACACAAAAAGATTCAAAACACCGTAACTCTTTTAATGGGATATTATGAACTATGAATTCCACATGTAATTAATTTTATCCATTATAAATATTCTTTGCAAATCTACTTCTCTCATTACTACTAGATATATAATTACAGGACAAACACAATTATGACCAAAATATATACTATAAATGTATATAGTTATTAGGAATTTTCATCGCTATTACATAATCTATAAATGAACATGAAAATTGCAACTATCTTCCCTAACAGTCCAATATTAAATCTTACCAAATTGAATGTAAGAAGTATTTCTCACATAATCATTTCTTAAACACTACAGTAAACATCTCCACACTCTAAGAATGCATGTATGACCTTGCAATCCATGGCAGCCCCTGAGGTCTGTTTGGGTTCATTTCTCATAGTCAATAGTTTTCTATAACCTTTCAATTGCTGTTTGTTGATTATTTTGTTTTCTTCCTTCACTATGTACTTCCACAGATTCTAATGTTAGTACACATAGTTTATATAGGAAGTTACACATATATGAAATGATCTTAGGTGTCAGATGGCAAATTTGAAATGGTAATGCATTACATTTTCCCTTCTACTCTCCCACCATGAATACTGATATTACCAGTAAATGTGTGTTATCTTATAGCTTTTAATATTTCAGCAATAGGCCAAATTAATTCAAGCTGATTTTGTAACTACAGATAAGTTATGCATTTAGATTTACTTCTAAATGTATAGTTTTAGGAAACTGCTTCTTAACTATAAAATGCTAAACAGCCATGAACACATGATTTTAAACCCATATTCCTCTGCTTTAATCAACAAAAGTAAAGCTTTAATGTGAAACTAAAAAAGAAACATGAGTACATGGGAAATTTTAATTTTGTCCAGTGATTGCATCTTTATTATATCTGTGGTTTCATTTACAGATATGGAACTTGCATCTTAAATTTTATTAGTACATTCTAGACTTAAAATATTTCCATTTAATAAACACACATGCATTATTTTATAGAGACCAGAAGAAAGTAACCGGTATAAAGGAGCAGAGCAACCTATTCTTCACAGCTTGATAGTACAAGTACTTTTAATCTTTGCTTCTCGTGATAGATTTACCAGAATGATGGATTTGTAGGGACATGCTCATTACTCTCCCAATCCATCTGAGAAACTGTGTGTTGACTATACAATAAAGAAATAAATGACTGAAACTGTATCATTCTAAGAGCAAAAATTTCAGTAATATCCAAGACAGAGCCTATTATCTTTCTCCTACTAAGCTTATTGAACTTACCCTTCAGAATGCCTGTCCTATCAAATCAGAAGACAAAAAAATATGCCTGACTCAATTTTTCTAGGAAGGCAGTGGAGTTGTCCTCTGAACCGTGGTCTATCATGTACGGCTTGGAGTAGTCTAGGGGCTTGGACCTGGTCCTCCTCAATCTTGCCCAGATGCAAGCAATGAAATGTGTTTGTTTCTATTCATCTGCAAAGTCATCTGGTGTCCACTCACGGTGAGACATTTTCCTGTACAATATGTTTGTTCATCAATTGCGGACCAGATGAGGATATAAATTTGATATATAGTTTATCCCTAAAAGTTTCTGCAGCTTGGAGAGCAATCTGTTTTTCAGCCCCTATGAAGATATGATTTAAGAATAACATCACACCTTTTCAGGTGAGATCACAGACCCAGGACATACTCTGAAAGTCCTCAGTGTACCTGTGAGAGCCATCTGAAAATCTTCTCAAGTCTCCCTCTAAGATCATGCAGGAAAAGGGGACCTGGCCAGGAGTAGGGCTACTGAAACTTCTGAGCAACTCCTTGAGGGCTAATAAAAGTTGGCAGTCATGTGTCTTCCCACATAGGGCGAACAGAAATATCCGTCTAGACTGTGTGTCAGATTTCATTGTGGGTTGAAGGTAGGGACAGCTGGGGTCTTAAGAATAATTGCTGCTAAAAGCACTAGATCTACATTACAAAGTTGACAAATATATGCCCTATCTCATATGGCAAAGAAATTCTTAGACAAAAGGGATCTCAGACCATTTTCCTGTTCTGCAACAAAAAAGGTTCTAGATGGAGTATGGTTTTACAGCCAATATTTCCCTCTACAGGCCAATTCCTTCCATCCTCAAGTTTGTATCCTGGACTTGACATTGTGCAGAAAAAGACCAGATGTTCTTTCTTCAAGTTTTAGGGTCACGAGAATCTAAGTGCCTGATGATGCATTCCAAAGATATGTATGCTGAAGATGATTTTTTACCCATGTAGGACATGAAACAAAGATGTCCCTAAGTTTCTGCCTTCACCCACTTGAGGTATTTCTCAAGTTTCCGGGCCAAGAGAGCATGGCTTCCTGGTTCCCAAGCAAGGACAGGTCAGAGTAGACAATCTTACCTCTGCTACACCCCTTCCCTTGTATCCCTGGGACCTTTGGTCCTGTATCATGGGGGCATGTGTGACCAAATACTCACAATGGAAGAGATTTGAGTCAACAGGTTTAGTTGCCATTACTTGCACCTAACTTTGGCTCTCACTTATGTCTGGATCTCTCTTTATGATTCATGTTTAACCTGGCAATATCTGGCCATCTGTGCCTTTACCAGTCCCCCTTTTAAGAATCTGGTCTGCTGGGGACAGCGTTGTGGTGTAGTGGGTAAAGCCACCGCCTGTGGTGCCGGCATCCCATAAGAGCACCAGTTCTAGTCCCAGCCGCTCCACTTTTTTTTTTTTTTTTTTTGACAGGCAGAGTTAAACAGTGATGTTAGACAGTGAGAAAGAGACAGAGAGAGAGTTAGAGACAGAGAGAGAAAGGTCTTCCTTCCATTGGTTCACTCGCCTAATGGCCACCAAGGCCAGCGCTGCACCAATCCGAAGCCAAGAGCCAGGTGCTTCCTCCAGGTCTCCCATGTGGGTGCAGGGACACAAGCACTTGGGCCATCCTCCACTGCCCTCCCAGGCCACAGCAGAGAGCTGGACTGGAAGAGGAGCAACTGGGACAGAATCTGGCACCCCAACTGGGACTAGAACCCAGGGTGCCAGAGCCGCAGGTGGAGGATTAACCAAGTGAGCAACGGCGCCAGCCACCTGCTGCTCCACTTCTGATCCAGCTCTCTGCTATGGCCTGGGAAAGCAGTAGAAGATGGCCCTATTGCTTGGGCCCCTGCACCCACGTGGGTGACCCAGAAGAAGCTCCTTGCTGCTGGCTGTGGATCAGCACAGCTCCAGCCATTGCGGCCAATTGGGGAGTGAACCAGCAGATGGAGGATCTCTCTCTGTCTCTGTCTCTCTGTCTCTCTCTCTCTCTGCCTCTCTCTCTCTCTCTGCCTCTCCTTCTCTCTGTGTAACTCTGACTTTCAAATAAATAAATAAATATTAAAAAAAAGATCTGGTCTGCTCCCTGAGCTTGTCAGCTTGGCAGGACTAAGCTGCCTCATACTTTTTATCTCTATAGAAGCCATGCAGCCAGAACAATGTGTGCACATTACTATCTTTTGTCTACCAGGAAGTTCCCTGTCCCTGACGGGGGAACTCCATCCAAGGGCAGGTGCTTCCCATGGGTGCATTTACTCAAATTCTATGCTGATGGTGACAACCTCATGAGGGTTCCAACTCTTAGTACCAGGACACACTAAGCATGGGAAATTTGGGAGCAAGAATGGGATTGTAGATGTAAATCAGTCAGTTCCCTGTCCTAGTGCCAATTGGGCTGTACTCAGATTCCAAGGGTGGGGGAAAAACAAACCTTCCCACTACCCCCTTTATCACACAACAGACAGAACATGTAGGACAAGATATCTGATAAGAAGCCATGGTGGTAGGTCCACGCTGGAATCTTGTCTCATTGACCCCAGAGTGTAAAACCTCAGACCTCTATATTTGTGCAACATAATTTTGGCATCATTTTACATTAACTCAGTTATTATCTCTTCCACTTCAGAGCCTCCTTTTTATGTGGTATTTTTTTTTTTAAATTTTAGTCTGTTATTTTCTTGGCTTTGTGCCTGATGGTGGAATTCATGTATTTGGAAATGAAATCCATCCACTGGCTCACTCTAAATAGCCGCAATAGCCGGAGCTGGGCTGACCCAAAGCCAAGATCCTAGAGCTGTTTTCAGGTCTCCTATATGGGTGCAGAGGCCCAAGGGGGCCATCTTCTACTGCTTTCCCAGGTCGTAGCAGAGAGCTGGATTGGAAGTGGAATAGCCAGGGTGAGAACCAGCACCCATATAGGATGCCAACACTGCAGGTGGCGGCTTAACCCTCTATGCCACAGCACCAGCCCAGGAGCCTCATCTTTTGAGAGTTCCAGGGGTCCAGCTGGAAGTCTCAATGCCAATAGACTCAGTTTATAGCTATTCATCTAAACAACAGAGGCTTAGCCATTGATCAAAGTAAAACTAATAAGAATCCACTTATCCTGAGTATTGTAACCAAAGTTATTGGCCAGATGTAATCAGAATCATGGTAATTGCTCAATTAAAAAATATGCAGAAAATGCTAAATCCTTTAAAACTCAGTTCTTCCAAACCATAGAGAATTAGATATGTCTGTTGTCAAGAGCAAAAGAAAAACATCATCAACAAAATATAAACTGCAGAGAAGAGAGAAAAAATTTTATCAGATTAAAAAGTTAATGGATTAACATATTTCTTTCCATATCATAAGTGGAGAAACCTGTCCAGCCCCCTCACTTCCTGACATTTGAGACTGAATGACGAGGAATAGCAAACTGGAGAGGAGTATATATTTATATATTTTATTCCAATACCTTTATGAATAGTTGGAGTATGGGTACTATTAGGGAGACTACAGGCAACACTGGAGAACCCTCCCTAGCTAGAAATCTTCAATTACTCCAAGACCCTACCCTTTGTGTAGGATGAATCTCCATGAAAGGAATCTGAAGCAGAACAAGATCAACATTGCCAGCACCAAAAAGTGGAGGGACATTAGTTAGGCCTACCCCACTAAGACTGTTCTCTGTCTTAACTGGCTGACAGCCCTATTGATTTTCATTGATAGTGAAATATGGTAGACTTCAAAATCTCTGCAAAAAAAAAGGTAAAATTGATTTGTTTCATGCACCCTTCTGATGATCCTGGATGAGCCCCCGATAAATGTTGCAGGAGTCTGCAGTTATTGCAATTTTTTCTCTTTGTCATGTTTATGTTTTGTGTTCACAAAGAATGAGGGATATGGACACAGAAGAGTGTGTCAAGCAGAGAAAATTCGTTAGAGAAAACAAAAGGCAGCTCTGCTAGGGGTCTCTGAAAAGGGAGCCATTGAGGACTTATAGTCTAGGGGAAGCATCTCCTGATTGATCTGGGAGAGGGATGGTTTTGATGGGTTTAATTGGGTAAAAGTTCCAATGGACATTCAATAAACACAACCGAAAAAACATGAAACTTTCTCCCAGGATGCATACAATTCTTGCTACCTATTTCAGTTACAACACACAGAAAAACTTTAATTATAAGGACTAGCATATGACATCAACATCCTACACAGAAGCTCGCTACTTGACTTTCCTCAGGTCCTCCAACATTCATCTCAAGATGATGGAGGACTGGTTCATTGGTCCCTTGGTACCCAGCAATGAGTCTGTTTCTATATCAATCGGGCCCCTGCCACCTACATGGTACACCCAAATATATTTCAGGCCTCTGGCATTGGCCTGGCCCAGTCCTGGGTGTTGTAGTCATAGGGGTAATGAAAAAGTGGTTGGAAGATTCCTCTCACTCTCTCTCTCGAGATATATATATATATATATATATATATATATATAAATAAATATAAATATATAAATATATAAAGGGTGTATATATATATATATATATATATATATATATTGCCCCCATCTCAATCTCTCTCTCCTCCTCCACTCCCTGGCCTTCTGCCTTTCAAGGAAATAAAAATAAACAAACTGACTTGATCAGCTCTTGTCCTGACGGTTGATGTACAATGTAATACTTTATCCATTTTAGTATTTTTTTTGTTCTAGTACCATTGGTTGAACTCTGTAATTAACACACAATTATTCTTAGGTGTTTAAATTTTAACTGAAAAGTGATCCCTGTTAGGAATTTGGAAAACATTATGCTGAGTGAAATAAGCCAATCCCAAAGAGACAAATACCACTTGTTCTCCCTGATAGGTGACAACTAACTGAGCACCAAAAAGGAAACCTGTTAAAGTGAAATGAACACTATGAGAAACAGTGACTTGATCAGCCCTCACCCTGACTGTTGATGAGCAACTTAATATGTTATCCCTCTTAGTATTTTTGTTTGTTTGTTCTACTTAATACTTTTGGTTGAATACTGTAATCAATACACAATTCTTCTTAAGTGCTGAAACTTAACTGAAAAGTGATTGCTGTTAAATATAAGAGTGGGAATAAGAGAGGGAAGAGATGTGCAATTCGGGACATGCTCAAGCTGACTTACCTCAAACGGTAGAGTTAGAAACATACCAGGGGATTCCAATTCAATCTCATCAAGGTGGCATGTACCAATGCCATCTCCCTAGTCCCAGTGATCAATTTCTGTTCACAGTTGATCCTAATGATAGGACTAAGAACCAAAGGGATCCCATAAACAAGAATAGTGTCTGCAAATAATAGCTGATAGAATCAAAAAGGGAGAGATGATCCAACATGGGAAGTGAGATACACAGCAGACCCATAGAATGGCAGATGTCCTAAACAGCACTCTGGCCTCAGAATCAGCCCTTAAGGCATGAAGATCTGGCTGAAAAGCCCATGAGAGTATTTCAGGCATGGAAAGCCAAGACACTCTGGAGAAAAAAAAAAAAAAAAAAAAAAAAAAAAAAAAAAAAAAAACCTAAATGAAAGATCTCCACGAGTGAGATCCCAGTGGAAAGAACGGGCCATCAAAGAAGGAGGTACCTTTCTCTGAAGGGAGGAGAGAACTTCCACTTTGACCATGGCCTTGTCTAAATATGATCAGAGTCAGTGACCTCAGGGGGCTTCCATAGCCTTGGCAGTTCATGACAAGAGCCTAGGGTGATTACTGATGCCATAAATAAGAGTGTCAATTTGTTAAGTCAACAACAGGAGTCACTGTGCACTTACTCCTCATGTAGGATCTTTGTCCTTAGTGTGCTGTACATTGAGATTTAATGCTATAACTAGTACTCAAACAGTATTTTTTACTTTATGTTTCTGTGTGGGAGCAAACTGTTGAAATCTTTACTTAATGTATGCGAAACTGATCTTCTGTATTTAAAGAGAATAGAAAATGAAAAAAAAATCCCCACAAAATTATATGGATAGAACCTGGAAATCTGAATTTAAAAAATCATGGCAATTTACACAGAAAGTGTTGTATAAATACAGATGAACATCTAAATTTTCTATAGGATATTTGTGTTCCTTATGTGAAGAAGAAATGTAAGGGGAGAGGCATACAACCAGGGCTAAAAATGCAGTTTTTTTATATGGATTTACATAAAATTAGTTAACTGTGTGGTAGTGGAGGTTCTATTTTTCCCCAGAATTGTTTCCATTTATCATCTTTTTTTTTTTCAAGGAATTACTTTCAAATAAAGGGTATATAGATAGCAATGACTACGGACATGCAGTGAGAACTCCATGAACCTTTGGAGTGAGAGCCCTCATGTACACCAGTTTACAGATCAGAATTTGCTGAATAGTCACTTTATTTTTTTCTTTGTGTAAATTCAGCATCGGGTACTTCCTCCTGCCCTTTAACAAGTTTCTACATAGCCACCCTTAATTAAGGACCTATTCATCACAGAGCTTTGCACTTGAGTAGGCTTCAGATATGCACCACCAGTAAAATTGCTAATATTTGCTCTACCTAGCCCGACCAAGCATTCCATCCAATATACAAATTCATCTACAGAAGAAAGATACACTCTTACACAACTCTGTAATTCTCAAAAGCATAAAGTCTATGCTCTCCTCATTCCAGACAATCCAATCCACCCTCCATAATAGACCTCAAACATAGAATGCCCAAAATTTTTCTCTGTCCTCTGAAATAGTCTTACACACACACACACACACACGCATGCAACTTGTCAAGTTCTCCAATATTTGAAATTCACACATTCACAAACACAATTGCACACAGAGAAATGTAATATACCCTGAGAAGCTGAAAAGTATGAAGAATAAAAACTTCAAGTGAAAAGGGTATGTATTCATTTATCATTTTTAAATTTACATACAAAATTCATATGAACACTGCCTGTTTGTGTTTATAAATGATTTATTAATAATACAATGTTATATAGGCTAATGGCAATTTTTGTTACAAATCAAAGAATGGAAATCTAAAACATGTTTATCATGGCCACTCATGGGAAAATAGAACATGACAAAGTGTGGTGTTAGCTGTAAATAGGTGACTTACTGAGGACACACACGCATTCTTCCAGCACAAACTTCTGCTCTCCTGTTCTCTACAGATAGGGCACACATGTATATTTATTGGCCCCTAGTTTTCTGTACCCATTCCAGGTACCTCTCTGTTGCTTGTTAAATTATTTACTACTAGGGAAGAAGGAGTTACTAACTGCTAGCATTCCAGCATAGCACATTCATTTGGGGTACACTGGGTACGAGCATGGTTTTTGTGGATGCCAAATTAGACCATTTCTCAGACAACGTGCATGGCTGGGCCTCATTTTATAGCGATTTCTTCTTTGGGCATGGATAGTTGATCTCTGTGTATATGCTTCCTAATGAATACCATTCCTTAACAAATGAGAATGTTCACCTCTCCTGTCCCCATAAAGTTTTAAACATATATATATATATATAATATATAATATATATATATTTAATATATATTAAATTTTGCCATGATCTGGTACATACAAAGCCCACTTTTACCACAATTAGCTATATAATGAACACACCTTCTGGTACTGACCCTAGTAGTAGTAACATTCATTATGATCCAACAGATGGGACATATCAATTACATTAAACACCTATTTTGTCAAGGACACAAAAAAATCTAACCCAAACTGGCCCATGCAAAAAAGAATTTATTTGCTCAAATAGTTGAGATTTATACAGGTATTTAGCTTCAGATGTAGCTTATCTTTGCCTATATTACAGGACATAGTTTTTTTTTTTTTCTTCCTTTTTTCCATTCTCTTAGCAATTGGCTTCCTTCTAGGATTCTATATGATAAGTTTTTGTAGCTATTTGCTCATAGGGTCACCTTAAGCAACAGACAATAAGCCTCTCTTTCAAAAGGCACAGGGACAGGCATTTAGTCCAGTGACTTAGACATTTTTCAAGACACCTGCATCCCACAAGGGAGTGCTTGTGTTCAAGTGTTGACTTGGCTCTCAATCCAGCCTTCTGTTATTGCAGACTTTTGGAGGCAGTGGTAATGGCTCAAGTAATTGAGTTCCTGCCTCCCATGTGGGAAAACTGGATGACTGAGTTTTGGCTCCCAGCTTTGCCTCTGGTCAGGATATTTGAAGACTTAACTAGATAATGAGACATTATCTCTCTTGCTCTTTTTCACTCTCTGGTTCTCATCTCTTTCTGTGTGCATATGTGTGTGATTCAAAAAAAAAAATGAAATCAAATGTAAAAGATCCAGTCAATGATAGATAGGTTTTATTATCACTGAAGGGTAAAATGTATATATGCCCATTCCCTATTGCCAGATGAAAAAATTTCTTGATTGTTTAATGAAGCCCAAGCCCTTTTCTATTTCTAGAGTTTCAAGGTAAAGCGAACTGCACATAAAATTTATGAATTAAAACTGGAGTTAAGGTGATAATGCAAAACTTTCAAACTATTTACCAGGAGATGAGTGTTTGATTGCTGAACATCAAAGCCCAGTGATGCTCATTGTATCTGTAGCAGCAAGGAATTGACATCCAGAGCCTCTCCTATTGCATTCACAAGTTAAAAGCGTCTTCAACATACGGTCCAAGAAACAACTTGAAGTTCACCAGAGAAATGCTATATGATACCCTTTATTATGCTATATTTATATATGGTAATATCTTTAATATCTGCGAATAAAATTCAACAATGTTGCTGACAAGTCCTTGTTGATATTTTTCCCTCAAATGTGTCTGAATGCTTTTTGAATGTACTTTTTTTTTGCCTTCCCTCTTTTCGGGATAATAAATTAAATTTATACATTTATACCTAGATGTCCATCAAGTAGCTTGGTCTGTTTTCTATTACATTTGCCTGTACATCTTCAACCTGAGTTTAGGTTTTCAACTAAATAATAGAAGCATTTCTATGTCAAAGAGTGAAACATCAAAAAGAGACAGACAAAAATGTGTTTAATTTTTAGCCCCAATTATATGTGACCAAACAAAAGAACAGTTGATTTATGTTTAGTTGCACATGGACAGAACAAAAATTTACCTCTTACGAAAGAAAATGATTTGTAAATAATATTTGGATGATTCCACAACTCACGAAACTGTTTAAAGACTAGTATAATCATGCACAGCCCTATAAAATAACATTGCATCTTCAGCAGGCTA
Source organism: Oryctolagus cuniculus (assembly GCF_051225735.1). Taxonomy (NCBI): domain Eukaryota; kingdom Metazoa; phylum Chordata; class Mammalia; order Lagomorpha; family Leporidae; genus Oryctolagus; species Oryctolagus cuniculus. The sequence continues at coordinate 194,689,974 of NC_142867.1, forward strand.
AAATATCTTCTCTGCTTTAGGAGCACATACATAAAAACTGATATTTATATACCTATTCCAACTCTTAACACTTCCAAAATAACAAATGGAGTTATGTATCCATTTCCATTTCCATTTAAACTGTCATTATTTTTAAACTCATACTTTTCTTTGAAATCATGAAATTTAAAAAATTTTTATTACAATACTATCTAAAGAAGAAAACAATGAAATTATAATATTAACAATATTAGCAATATAACCATAAATGCTTAGCCCTTTTTATGAGTTTTAATATTATCAAATATACACAAATACAATACACAGAAACCTCAAAATTCATGGAAAATGTAATTAAAAGGTAAGTTTATTTTGCTCCAAATTTTGTAAAATCCATGCATAATTATGGTATGCATTTTCCCTGAATATTTTTTTAATTTTTCATTGCTTAGTAATAAAAACAACAGAGAAAAACGACAAAGAGCTCCTATCATTGCTTCACTCTCCAAATGTTTGCAAAGCCCAGATGAGAGCCAGAAGCCGACGTACAGATCTTCCATGTGGTGGCAGAAACCCAACTACCTTAAAAAAAAAAAAAAGATTTATTCATTTATGTGGCAGTCAGAGTTACAGAGAGAGAAATAGAGGGACAGAGAGATCTTCCATCCTCTGGTTCACTCCCCAGATTGCCGCAACAGCCAGGCTGAACTCCCACATATGTGGCAAAGCACAAACAATTGGACCTTCCTCCTCTGCTTTTCCCAGGTGTATTAGTAGGGAGCTGGATCGGAAGTGGAGCACTCAGGACTCAAACCTGTACCCATGTGGGATGCTGGTGCTGTAAGTGGTGGCTTACTCCACTATGACAAGACATCAGTCCCAGAAACCCAATTCTTGAGCCTTCACTGCTGCTCAGGTTTTGAACTGATGGGAAACTGAGGTCAGGAACAGAAATAGGAATTGAATGCAGCTACTCTGAAGTGGGATGCAGTCATATTAACTGCTAGGTTAAACACTTGATGGTTCCATGAACATTTTTAGGATTCTTCAAGACCCTTTATTCATAGGTGTGTGTGCCTGTGTGTGTGTATGCATGCAAATAGAGAAAACAAGGAAGAACCATAAAAATTAGATTTCTTACGTAAGGCTGTAAATGACATGAAAGTGGTAATAGCATCATGAAAGGTGACAAGAATTGTATCATAATATTTTGGACTATGGTGATATTAATAATGGTGAAAATATGTTGTCAAGGGCTAATAAAGGCTATGATTTGATTTTGAAGGGCTTACTTTCTTTTCTGAATGTCATATACTGGGACTTGTTAATATCATATAATTATTTGACAGTTTAATTACAAATAGCATCAGCAATCTTTATAATACCACTTTTACATTTTATAAATAACCTATTAGTTTCAAAGGTACAACTCACAGCTGTGAGAGGAAGAATGGAAGTGCATAATTTAATATTACTAATAATGAAAACAGTATTTTATTTTCTTGAGGAAAATGGCAATTATTCTTTCTAGTCATTTTGTCGAAAGTAAAAAGTGTCCAAATAACAAATACATGGATGTTTTGAATTGTTATTTACAAATAGCAGCACTTTTTCTGGCGTCCACAGCTGCACTCAATCTCTTTCTTACCTTAACAGTTTATGTAGGCATCTCATGTGACAGAAACTAGGATCTTTGGCAAATGTATATTATATTCCTCTGTGTATTTACCCAAAGTTATGAGTTTTTTATGTTCCAAAGACCACCTTAACCTTTTCCATATTCTTAGCTCTATTTAGCACATGATAGATACTCAAATAACATTTTTTTAACTTACAACATAAAAAAGGAACTAGGGCATCAACATTGTGGTACAACAAGTTATGCTGCCTTCTGCGATGCAGGTAACCCACGTGAGCACCAGTATGTGTCCGACTTCCTCTCCAGCTCGTTGCACATGGCCTGGGAAGACAGCAGAAGATGACCTAGTGCTTGGGCACCTACCACCCACGTGGGAGACACAGACAGGTTTCCTGGCTCCTGACTGGGCCTAGCCCAGCCCCAGCTAGCATGGACGTTTAGAGGATGAACACATGGACTGAAGATCTTTCTCTCCTCTCTCAGTGCCTCCTCTTTCCTTTTTGTAACTCTTGTCTTTAAAATAAATAAATAAATCTTTATTTAAAAAAAAAAGAAAACTAGAGTGTTTAGCACTTGACAACAAGTATGATGAGAAGCATAAAACCTCCAAATCACACTGGGCATTCGAAGTCAAACTTCATCCTCAGAAATCTGAATTGTGGCAAGCACCTTCATGATCTCTTCAGGTATAATATTTAGTATTAGTTTTCACTCTTCACCCTCTTTATCCATTCCCAAAATGTCACTACATTCTGTTGTACTTCCTTTATGATATTTGTCAAATGTGGCCTTTCCAAGGTCCTGATTTTATTTTTAGCCTCCCTAATTCAATAAAAATTCTACCATTTTAGTCGGGTCTAATTTTGTCACCTATACACTTTTATGGTCACCCACCACTATATTAAAATGTGACATTAATCATTCATTTTACATGTATATTTTTATTGACAAAATGTAAAATGTAGTAATAAAATAATATATATTACACATTTCAAAAGAAAAGGAAACATCAATAACTAAACTTAAAAAATTATTTTAGCATCCTATAATTTTTTTTGAGACTGGAACAGATGGGTAAAAATTGAGCAGATTCCTTTAGCTGATAATGACACAAGACAAGGTAAACTTTTCTTCATTTCTTTGAATGTTCTATTTGTGATGGATATCATGCCAATTGGCATAAAATTACGGTTTTCATTTTCAAAACAGTGGTGTTTTGGGTAAATGTAATTACTAACTTGCCTGCTTTCACAAATGTAGAAACAAAAGAACATTTTAGAAATCCCTAAAGAATTTTGTTAAATAATTCCTTTGGCTAATTTACCAATCTGCCTATTCAAGTGTCAACGCACAGGATTATGTCTCTGTTCTTGCATTTTTGGAAAACTTTCCAGGGTATTAGCTCCCTGAAGATTCTTTTACATCTACTGGTTCAAACTAAGTTTCCACCTGGAAATTTCCTGATGTTCCTTACATGCCTTGATTACTACTATTACTTAAATTCTTTGGATAAAAATATAATTGATTTGCAGCTGGAATATTGGTTTTTGCCTTGTCACAGAACACTATCTTTTTTCCTTATTTAATTTGTTTTTTATCCAATGGCACACAACTACTCTGTCTGGGATCATTTTCTTGACTCTTTCCTCAGCGAGGAGATCTTTATGTCTGTCTCTGGGAGGGGAGTTGAAGTTTTAAACCTGAGGATTTTCATTAGGTAAAAATATAGTTAATAATGAACATGATTTCTTTTAATATTTATTTACTTATCAGAATGGCAGAGCCACAGAGAGAGAGAGAGAGAGAGAGATGAAGAGAAAAAGAGAGAGAGAGAAAGAGAGAGAAAAAGAGAAAGACAGAGAGAGAGAGAGAGAATGAGATCTTCCATTCACTGGTTCACTAGCCAAATGGACATAGCTAGGCTCATGCCAGGGACCAGAAGCTTCCTGGGGGCCTCCCAAGGGGGTGGCAGAGTTCCAGGACTCAGGCCATCCTCCACGGCCTTCCAGGAGCATTGGCAAACAGTCGGTTGGGAAGCGGAGCAGCCAGGACTGGAGGCAGTGTCTGTACGGGATTCCAGCCCTGCAGGCAATGCTTCAATACACTGAGGCTCAGGAGCAGCCTGTGAGCATGATTTTTAAAACATTCTGTTGTCATAAACAAAACTCAAGTTCTGTTTGATGTTGCTACTGTCAAGTGGTTGAAAATCTATGAATCCGCTACCTTCAAGGGATCAATGGTGAATGCTGTCTTTTCACAAAAATACTAAGATGTATTTTCTGTTTGTACTTCATTCCTCAAATTTATACCATCAAATTTTCCAAAGGCCTCATGACACAAAATATCACGTGAAACTAAATGCAGGTGAGGAAATATGAGTCAAGAAAACCAAAGATATACAAAACAATGCCATGTGTGCAGCATTTTTTAAAGATCTACCTTATAAAATAGGCAATTATGTTAACACAGAATCAGTTTATTGTTGTTACATAAATTATTATTTTTTTTCAATTTCTATTTTCATTTGGACTATAATAAATGACAATAGATGTAATATGTAAAAAACAAAGTTCTTGAGACTCTCAATTTTTAAAGCAATAAGAGACTTAGAAAAAAAATTCCATAGAACAGAATTTGAGGACTGCTACTAGTGCAACAAACCTATGTTGAATCTCCAAATTGACAAATAATAATAAATAACTTTTGTTTCTTGCAAATGAAACAAGAGAGGCAAAATAAATTCCCAAATCTGATTAGTGTTTTGGTAGTCAGTATTACCTATGAATCCTGGTTCTCTTTGAGTTATTTACTCCAGCAAATTTAAATAAATTAGTAACAGGGTGCATATTTTACAGATAAACAAAGAAAGAGTTGCATGCAAAAATAGGCAATTATTTAATCATGACGGATGATTCATTGGCAAACTAATGACAAGTAGGAGTTATGATCCATTATGGCATCAGTATTATCACAATGAGCAATTAAATTTAACTGTATGATTATTTCTTTAAGAAATAAAGAGCCTCAGGGCCCACATTGTGGCATAGCAATTAAAACCACTGGCTGCAACCTGGCATCCCATAAGGGTGCCAGTTCGAGTCCCTGCTTCTCCACTTTCGATGCACCTCCATGCTGGCGGCCTGGAAAAAGCAGAAGATGACGCAAGTGCTTGGGCCCCTTCCACCCAAATGGAAAACCTTGAAGAAGTTCTTGGCTCCTGGATTCGCCCTGCCCCAGCCCCAGCCCTGGGCATTTGGGGAGTGAACTAGTGGATGGAAGATCTCCCTCTCCCTCTCCTCTCTCTCTCTCTCTCTCTCTCTCTCTCTCTGTAACTCTGACTTTCAAATAAATAAATAAATCTAGGAAGAGAGAAAGAGAGAAAGAGAGAGAGAGGGAGAGAGAGAGAGAGAGAGAGAGAGAAAGAAAGAAAGAAAGAAAGAAAGGAAGGAAGGAAGGAAGGAAGGAAGGAAGGAAGGAAGGAAGGAAAGAAAATAGCCTTAAATCTAAAAATACACAGTAACCCATAGGAAAATTCTTCTATTTTACCCTAAATACAGTGCTTACTTTCTGAACATGTTGTTTTACAAGGAGCCTCCTAATTCTGGTAACTTACACTTTTTTTCAAATACAGTGTATTTGAAGCACAGAACTATTTAAAATTCAATATAGGCACATTCTACTTATTTGTTAACATGGGGACAGTGTAGTCAGGAAATGAGAAGTTATTTATCTCATATTTCCTGACAGTGTCATCCTGAAGTTCATTCCTGGATCCTAAGGAAACTCAGCCAGTTATATATCTATGATATAACAATATTTATGTATATATTTATATATAAAATATATATAATACTAGGAATAGCATCTTGCAAACGTAAAATTGAATTTTTAGATGGCAAAAATGAAGCTACCAACACAGAAAATGTGTGACTCCTGGAGAATAGAAGCAAGTATTTTTATCAAAATATAGGGCAATTGTAAATAGAAACAAAAGAAATGTCTCATCTTTTTTATTTTCCACACTAGAACTGTCATTGTGTGTTTGTTGATTCTCATGTGAATTTTGCAGTAGACATTCTGTGAGAGGTTTTTCATGGGTCATCTATTTTTGCAGACAATATTAGTTTCTGAGCAAGCACAAAAAATATTGTTGTAGAAAATTTTTAAAGTTAAATTAAAAAATGCATATATAGAACATGGCTATATTAAAGCTGATTAAATAGAAGGGATTATGAAATTAATAATAGGAGTTGTTTAGAAAGACTAAATATGTTCTGAATCATTGTCAAGACTGAAACTTTGAACTATTTTTAAACAAATGTGACTTGGGTGAACCTACAGCATGATGTTGGGAATTCAATATATATTTTGGAATTAGAATACTAGAGGTGAAAATTCCCAGCCAGCCATGATTAAAAGCTTAGCAATCAACCCATCACTAATTACTTAATACAACTAGTTTCTACACTCCTTCATTTTCTCCTTTTCTGTCTCTCACCCTCTCTCCTTCTTCTGTTGGTACAACAGCACTACAGGATTACATCCTTTAATTATTTAATTATTAATTCATACAAAGCCCCATTCTCTCATTCTTGTTTCTTCATCTTCCTTTCTTCTTGCCCTCGTCCGTTCATTTTTTGCCTTTTGCCTCTCTTAGTGTAATGTTGCACTATTTTCATTATATTACTCTGATTTTCTTGATTTTTTTAAATCAAAATATTAACGTCTATCTTAAACAAATGTCTTGAATATTATATTGGTTAAACAAAATGTGCTCCCTTCCTTACTGTCAATTAGCTTTTGTGCCTGGGACAAGTTCCAGCGCTGGCTGAATTGAATGCTGTGAATGAGACTACAGTCTTCTAAATCACCTTTGTAGTGGGTCACTGGGCTCTCACTGAGCCTGTCCTTTTCCCTCCTAACTGCTGGTTTGTTAATTTGCTTAGTACTTTTCAATTCAATTACAAAACACTCAACCTTTCAAAAGCAAGGGGCCAAAATAAAATCTGGAATAAAAATTTGTATTTTTTGCCCAGCTAGACATCTCTTTCTCATTCACCTTTGAATTCCATTTCAAACCATTGCTTGATATCATTCTTTAAATTGTCACAAATTTCAACCTATCACGGTTTGTATCAGTATCATTGTGCCCCTTGATTAGGGTGGCAAAGATACACAAGACTAACATATATATTAAAAGAGGATTTATCCTGCACAAAGAAAATATCTGGTCATCACAAAGATATGAAGAATAGCATATACGTTACAAAGAGGTTTTATCCTGAACAAAGAACATTTGATCAAATTTTGTTCATGCAAAACATCTCTGTGTAGCATTTTTTGGTGTTATTTTAATTTTTGTCTGTGAAAACTTCCCAAAATTAACCTCAGAGTTTATAACTATCCAGGTGGCAATCAAATGTGATTAGTGATTTCCACTCTTAGGTCCTGCATGCTGCTCTGCAGGCAATTATGAGCATCATTACCAACCTCGAAAAGCACCATCAGTGCATGTCTTTTCCTCTGAATATGCCAGCAGCAAGCTGTGTGAGCAGTAGACTGAGAATACCTCTCCTCATCCCCAAGCTCCAGGGAGGAACAAACAGTGCACATGTGCCCTTTCAGCCTCCTATGTAATTGATTACTATCAACCTATGTGTGTATAATTAGGAGTGGAGTTAAAAATGTAAAAACACCTGAGAATGATTTTATTGAGTACATATTTATTTGGAAGGTGTTTGTCAACGTCTATTTAGGAGATCATTTAAAAGACTTTTGGTTTAAATTGATAGATTTAGATAACACTTGAGGCATAAACGTTATCCTCTGAAATGTCTGTAGGTTCTGCTCAAGTTCTGCCCTAAAAATGAAGCCCAAATTAAGTTTATGTGAAGTGTTTTCTGAGGTCAGTGAATGCAGGAGAGGATGGAACGGATGAAGAGGAAGCAGTTTGTGAAGAGCACCGCATGCTTTATGAGGTTAAGATGGACTTTATTCGGTTTTCTTTAAGGAAAGCAAAGGAAATCAAACTTTGAAGAGTTCTTTGTCTCCATAGTGACTCTCGTCCTCTTAAGAAACACCAGGGATAGAAAATATAAGGAGCTATTAAACTGCATTATCAATGGTGTTGATTGAGAGTGGACTTAGATTTTGAATGTTGACTTTGGTTTGCAATATATACACACACATATATGTGTGTGTCTACACTATATCTATCATCTCTCTATATATATACACCATCTCTCTATATATATGTACATATGTATGTGTATATATATATAATTTGAGATAAAATATATCAGAGAATGACCACTTCTTGTGGAAGAAAATGAAGTTTCCTGACCAACCCTTATAAGACTCTTGACAAATCAGTCTCTATTTACAATCAGTTACAGCATTTCCCTCCTTGTATCTTGTAACTTATGTTATAAAAAAGGTCTCAAATTAATTTCTGTTATGCATGTGCTGTGCTTCTGGAGCCTCTAAGGCTTCAACCTCTTACAATGAATGTTATGTATTAGCATAGTTAAAATGTTCATTCTACCCTGAGCATGTCACTGATGCAGCACTATTCTCATAAAAAATGTAATGCCATTTTTTCATGGAAAAAGAAAGAAAAACCAAAAGTATGGAACAAAATAGACTCAGAATATCCAAAGAGATCTTGAGTAAGAATAAAACTAGAAGAATCACACTACTTGAATTCAAAGTCCAGTGCAAGACATAGTAATCAAAAGCAGTACAGTTCTGGTATAAAAATAGACATAAAGAGAAGTGGAGCAAAACAGAGAGCCCATTAACAAACTTACGCATTCACAGTCAATTGTTCTTTGACAAATAAGCCAGTAATACACAATGGGTAGAGGATAATCCCTTCAATAGTATTGGAGGGGAAGGTATTTGGCTCAGTAGTTAAAACATCACTTGGGATGCCTGCACCCCATATCAAAGTGCCAGGGTTCAAATCCCAGCTCCAATATCAATTTGAGCTTCCTGACTATTCGAGCTTCCATGCCAAACTCTGCGAGGCAGCAATGATTGCTCAAGTACTTGGAACCCTGCCTCCAACCTGGGAGACCAAACTGAGTTCCTGGTTCCCAGATTAGAACTAGCTAAATGCTAGCTGATAAAAGCATTTGGGAAATGAAGCAGAAGATGGAAGATCTCTATCTCTATCCCTGTCTCTATCATCTCTCTCCCTCTCTCTCTCTCTATATATATATCTATATATATATGTATGTATGTATCTCTTTCTCTGCCTCTCTGCCTTTCAAAAAAAATATTGAAATAAATAAATATTTTAAAAAATATTTTGGGAGGGTCTGGTTCTTTTATGTTTTGTTTTGCTGTTTTTTTTTTTTTCTATCTTAAACTTGTATTTTTAAATTCTCTTTGCACTCTCAGCTCCTGCCCTGGAGCACAGGGGCTGCTTCCCTAAGGTTTGTTGGGTCAATGAATGAATACATCCTGCATTCTACATCAATAGGCAATGTCAAGCCAACTTTAATTATAAAAGGAGGAGAGTGATTTGCCATTTCAAAGGGAAATCAAAATGTTACATTCTAATTTGCATTCAGTTCACAAGAAGCAATTTAGGTTCCATGTTAAAGACTTAAGGAAGGAAGTAAACTGACTCTGATACAAATTCTGTGCCATGGCAAATGCATCTTAGCTTCCTTACAAATTGTTTTACTTGTCCATGGATATACCGGACTTATTTCATGTAAGCATACTAACAGTGAACACAAATATCTTATCAGACTTGAGCATTTGCAGAATTTTGTTTCCCCTCCTGAAAGCTAAATAACAGAAAGCTGGATAATTTCCGCATCTTTCAAAAGAAAAAAAAAAATACAAACTGTATAGTTCATGTAGCTACTCATACCAAAAATAGCTACTGCTCAATAATTAAGAGAAAAAAAGAAATAAAATTAAATAATAAGGTAAATTATCATAACGTTTTCTAATTTGAATATTCAGCTATTAAGCTAGGCTTGTGAGCAATTGTTTGATAATAAAACTGTAAAAGATATAATAAAATTGTCAATAATAAAAAGAATGCGATATCATGATCTATTAACTTTATTGCATATTCATTACAGCTATTATAGTTATGTGGAAATGATCATTATGTGTTCTGTGTATAAAAATGATACTTTTTATTTAATTAATAAAAATGTCTATCATTTTTAGTATTTGAAGCATTTTATTCACAGAATGTTAACCATGGAATATAATCATAAAAGTTGCTTTAAAGCTATAAACATTTGCATCTTTTAGGCTCAATGTTGCATTTTACTTTAAGTGTTAAAATCGTAGTGTCATAATTACTTCATCAATAGGTTTGTAAAGGTATACACACATCTAGATAAATTATTTTTGTCTTAGTCTTTCATATGAGAAAACTGCACCCCACTGCATAGTCATGGGGAGGGAGGGAACACCATGAAGGGAACAAACACTAAGGCCAATCCAATAATTCACTTCCATAAAATAAAATATCTTTGTTAGGTCAGATTCTCTGAGGGAGGGAAGACTCATTTGTTCATATTTTTCCCACTCTCACTGCTTTTCCTCCAGATGAAACACCTGTGTATAAGAAATGGCAGGTTAGGTGACCATGGAGTGGTTAGGAACAGGGCATCTCATTTCCTTTTCAGTCAACATAAACCATGGTTACAGGTCTGTGCACTCTGCTCAGTTGTCTAGGGCCTACCCTCTCATCTTGCAAGAGAATGGGTTAACCACTGCGGTGAGAGTTGGGGTGGGAATTCTGTTTGCAGTTGGTGACCTCCAGTACAGAAAAATCTGACTGAGAGTAAATAGGAAAGGAAGATACATTCAAGAGGATCATAATAGCAGAGAGACATTGAACTCAATTCATGCCAACAAGAGCAGGATCTGTTTAAGCACTGGGGTCACCTCGAAAGCCAGTCCTGGAGGACATTAGAAGAAGGTTGGTCCCAGAGATCAGGCTCTCTGTTTTTGTTGATTAGCCTTTATCAAAGTTAAGCTCCTATCTTCCCATAAACTAGGAAATAAAGGCCTATCTTTTGTGAGAATTGCATTTCAAAGGAAAGGCAACAAGAGGATTGAGAAACACAACCATTGGCTGTGAAACCAGTCAGTGAGTGGAAGAACATTTGCTTCTCAAAGGGAAGGGAAAAATTCACAATTGACCATTTTTCAAAGGAACTGCTCAAAGAAAAAGGAGGCCTGGTGTCTATCACAGGGAAGTAGCCCATCTGTGGGAAACATGATGATGCAAACTGAAGCTGTCTTGCTCACCTCTTACTCCACTTTCTCAGATCTCTCAGGGCAGAGGGAGGTTTAGTTCCATAGACTCCCTACAGATCTTACCTGTGCCTTCCTCACATTTCTCTGAGATCCAGCTAGACCTCCCATTCCTTACCCTGAGTATCCATTCTCACGGTCTGTCATCAGAGTCACACTGCCTGCTTCAGCATCACCACACATCTGAACACCCCTGATTCCCGATATGTAACAAATCTGATGTTTTGATACCCGACATGCCTCAGTGACTCAGTGACTCTGGGAAATTTAGTTCAAGTTCTGCTGCTGCTTATTCCTTTTGGGATGGCAATTTTAGTGTGATAAATTCACCAAATTCTGAATAGGTTGTGTGGTATGTGTGTGTGAATACACACTTACGTGAAAGGGAAACACATGTTTGTATGTATAGCTGGGTGTTTTTGTTTACATATTTGAATGGTATAGAGATTACTGTATATAAGGGCATTAAAGTTGTCCATTTTATCTATAAAAATAACTAACACAGTGTGAATATATCTTAATTCACTGTATATTACTTTACCTTGCAAAATCCATTCAGTCATTGTTGCAATTAACTTCATTCATAAATCTTTATATACATTCCATATATACATAAATATTAAAATTTCCAAAAATGGAATCTTTATTCAGAGAATGTGAGAATATTTAGGAAAAGAACAAATGAATTTTTAAATTTAAAGGATATTTTCTAATTGCCTTTTAGAAATTATTCTAACAATCCATTGAACATAAAAATTCCTGCCTACTTCCTCAAACCCTCATGCCAGTTAGAAACATTTAAATATATTATCCTTTGAGGGTTGAAAATTGTACCTAATTTGTTTTAAATTTACTAAATTATGAATGAAGATTGTTTAATATGTTTTAGGTGTGTTTGTTCCTGTGAACTGTCCATTCATACCATTTATTAGGTGGTATGAGTTATTAATTTCAGTGCTGGCCTTCTGAGACATCAAAGTACCATGCAGAATATCAGCTTTTTCCTAGAGTTCTACATTATTCTTTGCTTTTAATGATTTGTATTCCTCGTTTTGTTCCAATTTCACACAGCTCAATCTGTGTGTGTGTGTGTGTGTGTGGTATCATAATGTCAAATGAGGAGAATGCCTTTTATTTTTGAAAATTAATTTGAGATGTTGATTTACAGACAGAGAGAGAGACATCGAGAAAGATCTTCCACCTGCTGTTTCACTCCCCAAATGGCCACAGCAGTCGGAGCTAGGAGAATCCAAAGCCAGAATCCAGGAGCCTCCTGCAAGTCTCCCATGTGGGTGCAAGGGCCCAAAACTTGGGCCATCTTCTACTGCTTTCCCAGGATATGGCAGAGAGCTGGATCGGAAGTGGAGCAGCTGGGACATAAACCAGAGCCCATATGGGATGCCAACACCACAGGTGAAGGCTTAGCCTACTACGCCACAGCGCTGGTCCCAGAAAATTCCCTTTAATTTTTCTTCTTTGTTGTCAATGCCTGGAAATCTTTCAAGAAATCATTTATGTTGTGGAGAGAATTATTATTTTTAAACTTGAGGCACAAGAAGATTTTTTGTAAACAGTGATTTTTCTCTATACCTTTCTGACCTCTCTCCATTAATCTCTTATTACTCATATGCCCCTGGAGGGAAAAGAAATTGAGGGAAATCCAACATCATCATAATAATTAAACAAATATAAATATTTCATATCAACTAGCCTGACTAGCAATTATATAATACTTCACTGTTTTCTTCTGACTCAGATACACCTGAATTTACATCTCATCAGTTATAATTTAGTAACAAAAGGTAATGGCATCATCTGTCATGATTCAGGTTTCCTTTTCTATAAAATGGGGATAACATACCTTGTTTGAAAATGTGGGAACTTAACATTAACTGCATCTGAAGATAGTGTCAAATACATTAAGAGCTTATGCCTTGAAGAGAAACATCATTTGTCAGATTGTTTCTTGAGCTTATATAAATCACTAGGTCAAAACTTTAATAAAATAAAATCTAACTCTGTCATCATGGTGAAGAATGTATTTTCTAGTATCTTAAATTTCCTTATTTGTAATTTTAGGATAATGATGGTACCCAAATAAACATGAAATGCCTAATTATTTGTGCTCAAAACATATTAACTCTTAGTACTTGGCACTTTAATGACACTTATGTGGAGCTTTCTTTCAAAAATGGGGAGAATAAAAGAAAGCAAGTAAGAAAAAAAGAAAGGACAATAAATCAACAAGTTCATTTCTACCTTAGAAGGAAAGGCTTTACTTTATCCTTCTGTATTCGATTCTCATGAGACCACTGTGAACATTCTTCATGATCCCAATACCTGGAAGGAAGACGTACCTGTGATGTTCAAACTGCTTAGCCATCAAGGCCAAGGTGGGACCATTTACTCAAAATCCAATGACCTGCTCACATTTCAAGTTATGTTTCTAAAGACTTCAGGTGAAACCTACTTTTTTTTTCTACAGAGAGTTGAAAAATACATATGACACACAAAAAAATTGTTCTTTACTTTCTTCCAAAATCATAAAGAGACCATGCAACTGTGTTTGTATTTATGTATATATGTACCTAACAGAAAAATTATCATATCAATCCCAGAGTTCTTATGTGTAAAAGAATGGAAAAGGATGATAATTTATATTCATTTCAGGTTTTTGTTTATGCTGGCTTACTCTTTTTTAAATAGAAAACTTTTATTTAATAAATACAAATTTCAAAAGCACAATTTTTTGATTATAGCATAACCACTTTCCCACCTGCAAACCATCCCATCTCCTACTCCCTCTCCCATCCCATTCTTCATTAAGATTTTTAATTATCTTTTTATATAGAAGATCAACTCTATACTGAGTAAAGATTTCAACAGTTTGCACCCACACAGAAACACAAAGTATAAAATACTATTTGAAGATTAGTTTTACCGTTAATTCTCATGGTACAACACATTAAGGACAGAGGTCCTACATGGGGAGCAAGTGCACCGTGACTCCCATTGTTGATTTAACAATTGACACTCTTATTTATGACATCAGTAATCGCCAGAAGCTCTTGTCATGAGCTTCCAAGGCTATGGAAGCCTCTTGAGTTCACAAATTCTGACCTTATTTAGTAGGGCCATAATCAAAGTGGAAGTTTTCTCCTCCCTTCAGAGTGCTGGCTTACTCTTGAAGCAGCTGATAAACAGTGCAAAGTGACTTACAGCATGCAGGTTCAACAACTTTGCTATCATTCCATCAGTGTGTTTCAGGCACCTGCACCCCAACTGTGGCAGTCTCCACAGTTATGGTGTGATCTCACTTTACTAAATCAGAGTATCTATATATCAGCACACATAAACTACTTATACTACAGTGACTGAAAATAAACCTTCTTAGGGTCATATATATCACACCTAATGCTGTGGTTAGAGGACTTGAAATTCATGCTTTTCCTATCCAAGGCCACTCTCTCCTTATCTTTAAGATACCATGACTAGAACGTTCTCCTTTATATCTAGGACTGAACACAGCTCACCACAAGTTCAAGCTCAATTTCTGTGATCCAGCACACAGTTAGTCAGTGTGCTGCTTCACAGCAGGAATCCAAATCAAATAACTATGAACAAAGTCTGTTGCGTAGGTGGCTCCTATACTTACGTTAGAAAAAAAAATTACAGAATGTGCCTCCTACAGTTTTTCATAGTGCTGACCTCCAAACCTGACCCATAGAAAATGAAACATCCATCACCTTTTGTCTAAATGTTTTGAACCCTATATGACAGAACAAGGAGCTTTGTGAGAATTGCTTTTGCAACACTGCTTACACCTGGGAATTGCCTGCCTATTATTCTGAAATCATCAGAGGATTGAATCATTCAGGGAATCTTTACCATGGAATTTGGTTAACAGGGTAACTGAGTAGTTAAACAAAGAATACACGCACATAGTTAAGGCATTTTTCTTGCATTTTATATTGATATTTCTAGTCAATAATTTTTATGTTACATTTACTTTCTACCTTTTTAAAAAATTATTATTTCAGGGGAACAGAAACAGATAAAGAAAGAAAGAAATATGGACAGATAGGGAGCTCCCACGCACTGGGTCACTCCCCAGTTGCCTCCAACAGTAGAAGCCGGGCCAGGTTGATTTCTAGGAGCCAGGAACTCAGTCCATGTCTTTCCTGTGGGTGGTAGGCACCCAACTATTTTTGAAACCAAACCCCTATAATGTGAAACCATGAACCAGTCTCTTGTCTGTGTCCCTTAGCCCAGTTGTCCTTGCCTGTCACTGAATAGAGGGAGTGATCCAGTTGGCCTTATAAAGTTCTTATTACCCGACTCAATGAGTCATTTACTTCTCCCATAGATAAGAACTACAGTAGCCAATATTGTCTTGGGGTGGTTTGTGTAGGGAAATTCCAAGTCTGGGTGGAATGTAGCTGCCACCTGCAGGTAACCCCAGACCAACTGGAGCCCGCATGGCATCACTGCCCAATTAAAGAATGGTCGTGAGCACCACTGAACAAGCAAGAACTTGGACACGAGTTGATCATGCACCTCTCAGCCCCAATTTCAATCTATAAGAACCTTCATCCCTAACTTCTCCAAGGGCCCAGAAATTAAGCAACAGCTGTCTAGCTCCTTGCTCTGTGCTTTGCAATAAATACCTACTTTCTTCCAACACTCGGATGTCAGTGATCAACTTTCTGCACATCAGGAGAGCTTATACAGTTTGGGGTTTATACAGCAATGTCTCCAACCAGTTTGGGATGTGGTTGGCCACACCTTCATCATCATCTGCTGCCTCCCAGAGGTACAGATAAGAAGCTGGGATCAAACAGGAGCAGAACTAGGACTCAAACTCAGGCACTCTGACATGGTATGTGAACATTCCAAGTAGTATCTTAATCACCAACGTCAAGTGCCTGGTTCTAATATTCATTTTATTTAAGATTTCAGAAGTTTTACATTCAAAATATTTAACACGGAAATATTACTTAAACTATCTTTGGATAGACCATAATACCCACGCTAAACGTAGGATAAATTATGGTGTAAAAATACTATTCTATGACAATTTTCTAAACAGCTTATTAAATATAGAGTAGACATTAAATGTTGTGAAAAATGTTAAAACATACAATGAAAGAGGACACCCTATAATGTGAATGTGGCATTTAAAATCTTGTCTAAAGATAATCTTAAGGGGTGGCACTGTAGCATAGTAGGCTAAGACTCCACCAGCAGCAGTGGCATCACATATGGGCGCCAGTTTGTGTCCTGGCTGCTCCTCTTCCCATCCAGTTCTGTGCTATGGCCTGAGAAATCAGTAGAAGATGGCCCAAGTGCTTGGGCCCCTGCACCAATGTGGGAGACCCACAGAAGAAGCTCCTGGTTCCTGGCTTCACATTGGCCCAGCTCTAGCTGTTGCAGCCATTGGGGAGTGAACCAGCAGACAGAAGACCTTTCTCTCTCTCTCTCTCTCTCTCTCTCTCTCTCTCTCTGTAACTCTATCGCTCAAATAAATAATAAATTTTTTAAAAAGATAATCACTTACTCCTCATGTAGGATCTCTGTCCTTAATGTGCTGTACATTGAGATTTAATGCTATAACAAGTACTCAAACAGTATATTTCACTTTGTGTTGCTATGGGGGTGCAAACTGTTGAAATCTTTACTTAATGTATACTAAACTGATCTTCTGTAAAAAAAAAAAAAAGAAAAAAAAAAGAAATTATCAATTCCCAACTTGACTCTCACTGGGATTAAACATGACAAGGGGTCTGATCTGATTTCATCATCATTTAAAAAACCATCTATTATTTTTCACTTTATGTTTCTGTGTGGGAGCAAACTGTTGAAATCTTTACTTAATGTATACTAAGCTGATCTTCTGTATATTAAGATAATCGAAAATGAATCTTGATGTGAATGGAAGGGGAGAGGGAGTGGGAAAGGGGAAGGTTGTGGGTGGGAGGGATGGTATGGGGGGGAAGCCATTGTAATCCATAAGCTGTACTTTGGAAATTTATATTCATTAAATAAAAGTTAAAAAAAAGATCATCTTAAAATATAATTTTTAAAACATCAGAAATTTGTACAATGACATTGTAATGTCTTATTGAAACAAAATCAGGAATGCAGAGATGAATGTGTGATAAAAGCTCCAAGCCTAAAAAGAACTTGCTTCTGTCTTTCAATTCTTCAGCTTTCCACGTGTCTATTTCATTCTTCTCTTTTTCTTCATCTAATTTCATTGTTTGTTCAGAGTACATGGTCGAATGAGTAGCTGTTCACTGATGTTCTGAATTTGGTCAGTTACAAATTCAGAACCCAGAAAAATGATTAATTTAATGTAAGAATGGGCTCACCTTACATCCAATTAACTATATAAATGGATTGGGTTCTGGAAGATAAGTGTTATGAAAGGGAAAATAAAATAAATTCTTGGAGAAGTCGGGGAGGTAGTAATTCACAGAAAGACAAAACAACATGTACATACCATTAATTAATCTGGAGTTCCTTCTATGATCTGACATCTTACCTGTCCTCTCTACTGCTGTCCTGTAGACACCCATGGTCCCCAACCAATAACCTACAATAATTGGAGCTGAATCTTTGTCTATCATGTTCAATTTTTCAATTTCTTATTTACAATTTTTTCAACCAATATTTCCTGGAAGATAGTAAAACTCCATTGGGATAGTTGCATCTTCTTGATCCAGTGTCTTATAAATGCAAGGGTCAAGGTCAACAATATCTTTTAAACAAAACATTGTAAACACTTTCTGGAAGTCATGGCTTGAGTTCTTGTTTACCACAGCCATTGTTCAAATACACTGGACAATTAAAACAAATGCTTCATCTCCTGCAAACCCTTGTGTGTGTTTACATAGCTCTTTTGGTTTGTTCTCTATCTTCTTCATGGAAAATAAAAAGCCATCATTTCTTATGCAAATCCTCTTCATGTACATGTGTATTTTTTAAAACATGAAAATAATTGCTTTCTAGGCTTGGAAATTTGAGTCATCTAATATATCTAGAATATGTGGGCAGTATTTTTGCAGAGGAGCTAGAGTGATTTCAGGATAGTTTCTAAAGGACTGATTACTGGAGAATCACAAGGAAATCTAATTAAATGCACTGGTGGTTATTTAGACTGAGCCTTCAATGAATCAAATTTACATAAAGGAAAATAAGTGAAGATTTTAGAATTTCCTTTAAGATCACATGAAGAATTAGTACAATACTAACTACCAAATACTTTCAGGCCTGCTAAACCAAATTCACACACTGCAAAACCTCTTGGAAGTGTCTAATGCTTATCCAGACATGTAAATTCATAAAACTAGTTTTGAGGTCTATTCTAAACACTGTTGAGAACCCAGTTCTTAACTTGTATGCTGGTAAATAATATATATTTAATAAAATCATCTGAATGAACAGATACATTATGTAAGATGGTTAAAATAAACTTGAAGAGGAAGCATGGTGGCTTTGAAGATAAATCCACTTAGGATATTTGAAGAATTATTTGAAATTATGGCTTCTAAAAGTAACATATTAGAGAGTAACATCCTGAGCTCAGAAGCAAAAGTAAATATGATTTATTTGATAAAGCAAGTATATGTATTTATTTTCTGTGATCTCCTGGGGCAAACAAGAGCGATGCAAAAAGACATTCTGGACTGACACCTCAGTGATTATGTTTTGGCTCCCCCTAGGGTATGAACTAGGAATGTAAAACTGTCAGGAGAGATTTCTTGGTCAGGAGGGTAGAACGAGCAAGAGGGGTGGAGGTGCAGGGTTGAAGAGGGTGGTGGGGGTGGGGACAGAACACTGAGGCATAAAATGAACTGTATAAATGTACAGTGGTAGTTGAGTCACAAGGGAGTCATTAATTTAAACCTGGACTGACTCGTCTAATGACAGTATTTAAAGCTACTATGAGCGTACTATTGTGCATTATGGTTAGGAAATGTCTACAATGGGCAATTTTTATATATGATTCTATTGGAGAGTTACTTGCTCTCTCTGAAGTAAAGGTAAGGACTAGGAGACAACAAAAGCAGTTTTAAAAGATGCATTGTTTTAAACAAAAGGGGTAAGATTTTCTCACTTCTGATCCTAGCAAAAATTTACAAATAAAAATTTTACAAAAGTAAGTGAATTACTTTTAGTTTTGAAGATATACATAGGTAGTAGATTTTTCACTAAGCTAATTTGTATTTCATTATTTAATCTTCACAGTAACTCTGTTTGCCAAGTATTAATATGTAAAACAGCATGACTGGATCTGTTTTAATGCACATTTCTGCTGGTATTATTAAATAAGCACTGGGACTTTTGAATCCAGATCTCTTATTTCAGAGCCAGCATTTTCTTAGTATGTGGCTGGAATTTATAGTTGTAGTCCTAAAAACGTAGTGGCCTCTTTTAGGATAGCTGTCCTTTCACAAAAATGTTCCCTAATGGGTCATCCGGCACTTCGTAAATCCATTTAATCAAAGATATTTGGTTTGCTTTATATTTAAAATACATTTAGTTTACAGCTCAAAAATCTTATGAAAAAGAGGAAAGTGAAGCAATTGCCAATTTAATTTCTGTGGCCTCCAGGTAATCTCTCTTTTTATAAATTTTGGGATGGCAGTTACACAATATTTAAAAATTGTCTTTAATAGTGCTAATTATAATTTTACTGATATAGGTATCATCTGGATTCTTTACATAGATGGGAGATAAATAATAATTTTAAATTTCTTTGAAAGGCACAGTGATTCATACAGATAGTAATGCCTGTTTGTTGGATTAAAAGCTTCTACGTTGCCCTCCCTCTTCTAAAACTACAGCTCACTTTTCCTGTGACTCCAACTGAAAATTGATTACACTGAAGCTCAAATCACAGCCTGTGTGAATTTGGATAGTAGTATCAGTAAATTCTGCTTTCTTGGCCACAGAGATTTATTTAGGGCTGTAACACAACTTTAACTACTTTAACTAGTTCAATCAGAGTGAATGTCAGGATTTTGTGTAGGATCCAGGATCTGCTTAAGGATTCTCAATTTACATGAGCTGTCCTTTATGTACAAGCAAAACCCTGGAAATGGGCTTCAACTCTGCCCAACTCCGGCCACTGGGGACATCTGGGGAGTGAACCAGCAGATGGAAGACCCCTCTCACTCGCTCTCTCTACCTCTGAATGGTAAGCTACATAAAGTTCAGGTATGGGCAACACTTTGAAACCGAGGCTGCTTACTTGTCTACCCAAATTCACAGACCTAAAGCCATGTTCCAATGATATAATTAGATGACATCTTTTAAGCTTTGTTTTCTACTATACACAATTACTTCTAATCAAATAGATGTAAACCCTGTTAAGGGAATCATTTTGAAAAAGAGACAATGATTCTGTCAAATAAATATCAATTATTCAACACCCAAAGCAATGTACATCTTGAAATCTGTAATATGTTAAAGAGCATTGTTAAGGTGAAAGGATTCCTCAGAGCCATGGTCTCCATGTATTGCGTCCCTCAGATACAATTGTACCAAATAATGAGTAAAGAAGTTTCCTAGAAAAAGATAAAAGTTGTGTCACGTGAGAGACCCACTATTCCTATCATGTATGACATTATAAGGTCCATGGAAGAGACACTTGAGTGTGTGGTTTACATTCTCATTTTCAAGTGAAAGCTTTCATTGTAGTCAACTTTTTTCTACCAATGACAACCAAATACGTTCAAACTGTTACATAAACAAGTAAATGTAGAGCTTAATTCAGAATAGCTTGGTAAACTAAGCAAATCTTGACATTATTTTTAACACTATAGAATTGGATGCGTCTATGTTTTTGCTGTATATATATGTATATGTATATACAATTTTTAAAATTATTTGGGTAGAATAGAGAGTGAGAGAAGGAGAGCTCCTATCTGCTGGTTTACTCCCCAAACACTCACACTCACACTCACAATGACCCTGGATTGGGAGTGAAAGCAGAAAACAGGAGCCCAATCCAGGTCTCCCCCAAGGGTGGTAGGAACCCAATCACTTGAGCCACCACTGCTGCCCCTCAGGGCCTGCATTAGTAGGAAGTTGGAGTCAGGATCAGAGTCAGGTATCAAATCCTGACACTCTGATATGTAACTGGGACAATGTTAAGCAAAGTCAAATGCCCACTCCCTTTCTTTGATTATGAGCTCGTGATCATGGAGCCTTCACAAATGGAAAAATTATCCTTGTGGAAGAAAGCCCAGAAAGCTCTCTTTTTCTCCTTCTGCTGAATGAAGACACAGAAGATAACACTCTGCAGTGAGGAAGAGGGCTCTCATCAGAACTCACATGGGCTGATACCCTGATCTAGTACGTCCAGCCTGCAGGCTGTGAAAAATCACCCCTTGTGTTTGACAAGCCACCCGGTCCCTTGGTGCTTCACTATAGCAGTCAGAAATCACAAAGGCACATAGGTTTTAAATTTTCATTACACTTCCCCCTTTGACCCCTGATTTAGCTAAAAGTATACTTTTGCTCTTTTATTTTAAAGTGTATGTATTAACTTTTATTTACTTGAAAGAACAAAAATGAGAGAGAGAACAGGATATAGAGAGATTTTTCCATCTACTGCTTTGCTTCCCAAATGTCCAGAACAGACAGGGCAGGGCCAGGACAGTCAAGATCAAGGAACTCCACATGGGCAGCAGAAGCCAGGTACCTGAGCCCTCACTTGTGCCTCATAGAGTGCACAGTAGCAGGAAGCTGGAATTAGAACTGGAGCAAGGACTCAAACCCTGGCACTCTGATATGGGTAACAGGCAGCCCAAATGGCATCATAGCTGCTGTACCAAATACCCACCCCACAAGTATCATTTTTTTTTTTAAATTTGGACATTATTGATTTCAAGATATAAAAGTACATACTAAATGTAAAAAATTCATAGTTCCATCGACCCATAAAGGATCACTGCTCTTAACACATAGATTGCAAGAAGACAAATATAGCAGTGTCTCACTCCAAAAAGAAAATAATGAGGGTCAGTGTTGTGGTACAACATGGTAATCTGCCAGTAGGTACACCAGCATCCCATATTGGAAGGCCACTTCAAGTCTTGGCTGGTCCATTTCTAATCCAACTTGCTTCTAATGAACCTGGACAATCAGTGGATGTTGGTTCAAGTACTTGGGTACCTATCACACGTGTGAGAGACCCAGAGGGAGTTCCTGGTTTGGGGCTTCCAACTGGCCCAGCCCTGGACATTGCAACACCTTTGGCGAATGACCAGTAGATGGAAGATCTCTATCCCTGTTTCTGCATCTCTTTCTCTCGTTCTCTTTCTGTCACTCTGCCTTTCAATTAAATGAATAATATATCTTTTAAAAAGACACTACAAATAAGTTTAAAAACTAAAGTTTCTCAAAGTAGAAGGGATTTTTAAAGTTGCATATTAAATATTGTTTAGAATGTTCATAATGAATATTCATTCTTTATAACTCATTTCTGCTAATTTTAAGATTTGAGGTTTCATTTACATTTCTAAAATATCCTCTCATGGAATATGCTCAATAAAGTAAAACTATCAATATTTTTCCCAAATGTAAGTACTCACTTATGCATTTAACTCAATATTTTATGTTAAAAATTTTTATAAAATCTATTACATAAGAGAAGGCTTTTAGACAACACTTGGCAATGAGATTATCCCATGTTTATCTAAGCTACAATAACACAGTTAGCCACAGTATTAATCACATTAACCACACTTGTAACAAAGCACCCAACATAACTGAACAGAGCAAGGTTAAGATGTGTCACACAGAGTAGGCCCTGAGCTAACTATATGAAGGTATAGCACATTGAATAAGTGCTTTAAAAAGTTTTTTTGGAAAAATATATCCTATATTGTGTGTTAGTCATATGGCAATTAATTTTATAGAACATTGGGTTACATTAATATTTTCAAGTTTATGCAGAAGAGTAATTTTTTAAAGAATATTTATTTCTTTATTTGAAAGTGAGAGCTACAGAGAAACAGAGAGAGAGAGATCTTTTATCTGCTGGTTCACTCTGGATGGCCATAATGCCAGGGCTGAGCCAAACTGAAGCAAGGATCAGGAAGCCAGGAGCTTCATCTGGTCTCCCACATGAATAGCCAGGGCCCAAGCACCTGCCTTTCCCAGGTCACTATCGGGCAGCTGCATCGAAAGCGGAGCAGCTGCAGCATGACCTGGAGCCCAAAGGGGATGCTGACATTGCAAGCTGCAGCCTTACCCGTAACTTCACAACACCAGCCGCTAGAAGAGGAATTTTAGTTTTGTTCATCCCAGAGGCAATTTTAGATAATGTTCTGGATTTCTCTTGTGCTCCATCTGACACTTCTTACAGCTAATTTTACTTTGCCCACTGCTGCAACAATCAGATTCATACAACTGTAACATGCTTGTATGTGCTGTAGCTTCCCTAACTCTGGATTTCTGCTTCTGTACTTCTCTGATCCAGCAGAGTGAAACTCCAGTGAGACTCACTTTAAACTCACAGGCACAAAGTACAAAGGAGATAGGAGAGTTCTTTCTCACATTAACAATGGGTGATGGGATATGTTGGTTAAATATTCCCCTTTCAATCTTCCCTTGTATGATTTATCTTAATCATGGATATTAAAAAGATCTTGGTAATCGAAAATGAATCTTGATGTGAATGGAAGGGGAGAGGGAGTGGGAAAGGGGAGGGTTGTGGGTGGGAGGGACGGTATGGGGGGGAAGCCATTGTAATCCATAAATCGTACTTTGGAAATTTATATTCATTAAATAAAAGTTAAAAAAAAATAAAAAGATCTTGGAGAGATTCATTGCCCACAGAGGTAACTTAAAATGATTGTTTTCAGTAGCATGGTAAACTCTCATTCCATCTTTCTCTGTCCAACCTAGACTGTGAGTCATTGCTGTGTCTAGCACATCCATGCCACGTACTATAGACACCTGTTAGTCACTATTGTCCATCTCAGGAAATTGACTGTCATGATATCACAGTGTTTGGTTCAATGAACACTGTTTTATTTAAGAATGGCCCCAAACTACACAGTACTGAGCCTGCCAATTGCATATATATCAAAGAGAAGCTGTAAAATGCTTCTTTTGAGTGAAAAGACCAAAGGAAAATAAGATTTTTGAGAGACAGAGACCACATTCACAACTTCTAGTACAGCATACTGCCATAGTCATTCTATTTTCACTTGTATTATTAATGTCTAGCAGTGCCTCATTTATAAATTAAACTATATCATAGTGATAGGGAAAATGTTGCAAATATAAGATCTGGATATACAAAAAGTTTTAGATATCATCTGGGGGTCCTGAAATGTATCTTTTGTGGAGAAGTAGCTATCCTTGTATATCATGGGTTGGGATAAATAAATATTATATTCCTTAATACTATATTCACATATCATTAAAATGAATATCATGAGTTATGCTATAAAATTTTAAAAATGAACCCATATATATTTCCTATTCCTTTGTTTCATTATTTCCGGTCCTTAATTTTTATGTCTTGTATAACATCCCAAAGTAAGCTTACATATACATAAATTTGCTTCACATTCGACTTCCTTGGAAGAATCTAGTCTTAAAAAAAAAACATTGTAAGAGAGAGAATGTGAGGCCAATAAGCAGGAAGCTTTACTTAAAAATGTTGGTTGACCAAGCTGTTTCCTCTGCATAATCTGCCTATTTCATAAATATTGTAGAAAGCACCCACCAATATACTGAAAGAAAAGGTACAGCTTTTGCTTTCAAGAGCTGACTTTTAGTAATCTCATACTCACTGATTAAGGGAGATGAGTAATGAGGGCTGATAAAGGCAACTGTTCGGATAAATGCGGAAAACAGTTTGGCAAGATAGTGTATTGGATAAGTTACTAAATCTTTTGTTTCTTAATAGTTTCATGTTTTGGTAAAATATATGTATATATCCATAGTTCTTTCATAATATGTATTTCCATGAACTATTTGAAGACTTTTTAAGCATTGATATTACAATATGAAAAGCTGATTGTCCTAAAGGCTTCTTTCTAGTACTCCAACATCATTATGCTCCTCTGAGATAGAGCTTCTTGTTCATCTTTTAGCACTTGGCACAGCCATTCATTTTGGTATAGGTGGCCCTACTCATCTTTGGCCAAGATGCACTGACTCTCACTTTTCAGTGATGTCTGTTCCATGGTCTCTTGATACAAGGTCTAAACACTTGACCTTACCACATACTCATACAATCTTTTTAAGTCATCATTTATTTATTTGAAAATCCAAGTGACAAAAAAGTAGATGAAGAAGAGGAAGAGAAGGAGAAAGATGTGTAGCATGAAGGAGGAAGGGGTGGTGTTAGAAATAGGAAGAGAGATTGTGACAGGCAGGGCTGAGTTTGATCAAAGCCAGGAGCCCAGGACTCTACCTGGATTTCTCATATGGGTGCAGGGACTCGAGTACTTGAGTCATCATCTATTGCTTTCCAATCGCATTAGTGGGGATCTGGGTTGGAAGCAGAGTACCCAGGACTAGAATCAGCACATTCATATGTGATGCAATCCTCTCAAGAAGTGGCTTAATCTTAGTCCTTTCATTATGATCAATTGTGAACTGAAATTGATCACTTGGAATAGTGAGATGGCATTGGTACATGCCACCTTGATGGGATTAAATTGGAGTCCCCTGGTATGTTTCTAACTCTACCATTTGGGGCAAGTCAGCTTGAGCATGTCCCAAATTGTACATCTCTTCCCTCTCTTATTCCTACTCTTATGTTTAACAGGGATCACATTTCAGTTAAATTTCAACACTTAAGAATAACTGTGTATTAATTACAGAATTAAACCAGTCATATTAAGTAGAACAGACAAAAAAACTACTAAGAGGGATAATGTATTAAGTTGTTCATTAACAGTCACTAAGAGTCAAAGGGAGCACATAAACAAGTCTAGTACCTGCTAACACTAACCGATAGAATAAATAAAGGGGAGAGTGATCCAACATGGGAAGTGAGATACTCAGCAGACTCATAGAATGGCAGATGTCCTAAATAGCACTCTGGCCTCAGAATCAGCCCTAAAGGCATTCGGATTTGGCTGAAAAGCCCATGAGAGTATTTCAGGCATGGAAAGCCAAGACACTCTGGCAAAAGATCTCTGTGAGTGAGATCCCAGTGGAAAGAACAGGTCTTCAAAGAAGGAGGTACCTTTCTCTGAAGGGAGGAGAGTACCTCCACTTTGACTATGACCTTGTCTAAACAAGAAAAGAATCGGAGAACTCAGAGGGCTTCCATAGCCTTGGAAACTCATGACTGGAGCATAGGGAGATTACTGATGCCATAGACAGGAGTGTCAATTGGTAAAGTCAACAACAGGACTCACTGTGCACTTACTCCTCATGTAGGATCTCCGTCCTTAATGTGCTGTGCATTGAGATTTAATGCTATAACGAGTACTCAAACAGTATATTTCACTTTGTGTTTCTATGGGGGTGCAAACTGTTGAAATCTTTACTTAATGCATACTAAACTGATCCTCTGTAAAAAAAAAAAAAAAAAAAAAAAAAAAAAAGAAAAGAAATTATCAACTCCCAACTTGACTCTCACTGGGATTAAACATGACAATAGGTCTGATCTGATTTCATCATCATTTAAAAAAAATCATCTATTATTTTTCACTTTATGTTTCTGTGTGGAAGCAAACTGTTGAAATCCTTACTTAATGTATACTAAGCTGATCTTCTGTATATTAAGATAATCGAAAATGAATCTTGATGTGAATGGAAGGGGAGAGGGAGTGGGAAAGGGGAGGGTTGTGGGTGGGAGGGACGGTATGGGGGGGAAGCCATTGTAATCCATAAATCGTACTTTGGAAATTTATATTCATCAAATAAAAGTTAAAAAAAAAAAAGAAGTGGCTCAATCTATTGTTCTAAAACAAGGGCTCCATCATCCACTGTTTTGATGCTCTTTGAACTCTTAGCTGTTTCACCCTACAACATTCTGGGTATGTCCTGTGCCCATTCACATTTATGCCATACTTTGTCATCAACAGTCTCTCTCTCTCTCTCTCTCTCTCTTTCAAAGGTTTATGTACTTCTTTGAAAGATGAAGTTACAGAGAGAGGAGGAGAGAAAGAGAAATATAGAACAGAAAGATCTTCCAATGATGGCTCATTTCCCAAATGGCTGCAATGGCTGTGGCTGTGCAAGGTTGAATCCAGGAGCCTAGATCTTCTAGGTCTCCCACTTAGGTGAAAGAGGCCCAAGCATTTGGGCCATCCTCCTGTGTTTTCCTAGGCACTTTTGCAGGGAGCTGGATCAGAAGTGGAGCAGCCAGGGCTCCACTGGTGCCCATCTGGATGCTGTCATAGCAGGCAGTGGCTTAACCCACTATACCACAATGATAGCCCCAATAGTCTCTCTCATATGCCTCCTCCTGTGAAGGAGTATCCACAGATTTCTAGTATTATGTCTTGAGAAATGTAAACAAGAATATTTTCCATTTAAACAACCCTGTTCTTATAATAAAAAAAGTGATTTCGATTTCAGGAAACAGTTTTTCTATCCACTAAAATTATTATTGACTTTTCTTCTGTATTGACATAGACTTTTTTTGAGATACCATAATTATGGCAGAGTTCTAATGCTGAATATTTTGTAGGGGAAATAAGTATAAAGGAAAAACAAATAATTTTTAAGCAATTTTGATACAAGTGCTAAAAATATTTCTGTGTTTGGAATACATCAATGCTTAAGATAAGTACAGTATCATAATTATAGGCTACTCTTGATCATGGAATAATCTCCTTTGTGGGAAAGGGGAGCTTCTTTCATTGTATATGGAATAATAATGAATGAAATATATATACCTGATGAAATATTGAAATCCAAATACATGACTGAGATTTTGCTTAACCATATAGTGACATTAAAGGTAAGTTTTGTCTGCATAAACCCTTGTCCGTGACTGAAAAATATTTGCTTTAAAAGATGCTGAGTGCATATAGACACTTGTACATGGTTTTGTGTGTATTCTATTAACTAGCTATTAGTAAAATGAAAAATCAGTGTATATGCTTCTTGATCTTTATGTACAGACTTTGGATATTGAGAGATCATATCAAGGGCAATAGAATAATGAGTAATGTGAGTTTTAGTGATCTCAATAGTTTCTTTAATAGTAACCAGTAATAATAATCTTTATTTGATAATGTGACTTCAGAGCACATTTACATATTCCCTCCTAAAAGTACTAACATCCTGGGCAACTGTGAGGTTCTAACTTATCTGCTTTTAACATCTCTAAATGTACGATGATCCCTAATTTGTCAATTAATTATTATTTAATCATTTGAAACCTGAAATGTCAGGAACTGGATACATAAATTATAGTATAATATTCAATATTATATTGTGAAATTTCTGGAAAAATAAATCTAAGGTAAGCCATTAAGTCACTTAGTGCTGTAATATCCAACCTTAAATAAACATGAAATTATTAGGATGGCAATTCATTCAAAGCATAGCAAATTTGATATTCACTTATAACTGTTAGAAGTTTCATAAATCTTTACCCTTTGGAAATGTGTGAAAATGTGAAATATATACCCATAGACTATTATCTTTAAATTATCCATATTTAGACTATAAGTACAGTCTTCGGTGTGTAATTGTCATCATTAATATCCTAAATTACTTTGCTGCCTTCATGAAGAGACATGACAGCAAGTGCACTACCACTTTGTTGCATCTATGAATTGTTTTAAAATGGATTTTTGGCAAAAGAAAATCACTTCTAGAAACTGTTTCTTTATAACACTCATGATCAACAAGCCACAAACCCAATTATCTCTGGTAATTTCCCATGTGACGCCAGTCTACCTCCTGATTTATTGTCACTTAGCCCATGTGTGACAAAGATACTGTTTTTCTGTTCAACAAAATCTACAAAATTGTGTTGCATTCTCTTTGGACAGCTTAGAAACTAAGTACAGTACAATATGGTTGAGAGGAAAATAATTCTGTGAGATGGAATTTGAGATCTATGATAATAAATCATTGCATTTAAATTCCTCCTGGGTTCATTTAGGATAAAGCAGAGTTGATAAGACCCTTATACTGTTGCCAATTAGCTGTCAACAAAGTGATTCTACTGTGATCTCTCAAGGGAATGAGTAAAGGAAGAAGAATAACAGAGAAAACTAACATCCGTGCACAAACGCACATATACACACATTTGGAGATATCCATTGATCTACATACATCTATATACATCTCTATATAGATCTGTATACATGCATATGTGTGTGTATACACTCATGCACATATACATATGGTGTTTTATACTATTCTGGGAGCTTTTATTAAGAGTATTATTAGTAACTTCAAGCAGAAACTTTCTTCTGACATTAAAATATTCAGAAACTACAGAGATCAAGGAAATTATACAAGTTTTAGATAATATTATGAAATCTCTTTCCCATTTTTAATAACTTACTTATTTTTATTTATATGAAAAGAAGAGTCCTAGGAAGAGAGGGAGAGAGAGAGAGAATGAATCAGAGATCTTCTGTCTGCTGTTTCACTCCCCAAATGCCAGCAATGGCTAGGGCTCTGCTGAACTAAATCCAGAAGCCCAGAATTCAATTCATGTCTCCTGGGTGTCAGGGGCCCACACACATGAATCGTCATCTGATGGCTCCCAGGGCGTGCATTGGCAGAAGATCCAGGGCTCCAACTTATGCACTCCACTATGGGATATGGCTCTCCCAGATAGCATTCTAACTGCTGAGCCGAACACTATCTGTTGACATGAGGTTGCATGAGAGCTCAAATAAGACTTTGGTAACTCTAACATCTACTTCAGTCAAAATAGATTCTTAGGGGCCGGCCCCGTGGCAGGGCCGGCACCGTTGCACAGTAGGTTAATCCTCTGCCTGCGGCACCAGCATCCCATATGGATGCCAGTTCTAGTCTTGGCTGTTCCTCTTCCAGTCCAGCTCTCTGCTGTGGCCTGGGAGAGCAATAGAAGATGGCCCAAGTCCTTGGGCCCCTGCACCTGTGTGGGAGACCCGGAGGAAGCTCCTGGCTCCTGGCTCCGTATCGGCGCAGCTCTGGCCATTGCAGCCATCTGGGGAGTGAATCAACGGAAGGAAGACCTTTTTCTCTATCTCTCTCTCTCTCTCACTGTCTGTAAGTCTACCTTTCAAATAAATAAATAGAAATCTTAAATAAAAAAGAAAATAGATTATTAAAATATATTTTAATTTCATCTTCCTTTTGAAAACAGAAAAATGAGTCGAGTAAATATTGACTCAGAACAAAATGTATAGTTGTTTTAAAACTTTGACAAAGAGTCCTTGAATTCCAGCTTTCTGAATTTCTTATGTTGTTTTCCCAAATGTCTAAATCACAAGTATCAATCACTTGATGTGCCTATATGCAAAATCATGTTGCCTTTTTTACAAATGGAATTGAGTCAACTACGACGCATGAGATCTGTTTTACATGGATCTTCAGGAAATCACACCAGGTCCCATTGCTTTATAATGTGAGCCAGATCCCATGCAGATTGATTGGTAAAGTATGAGAAGTCTACTTTGAGTCTTTGGTGACACTGAGGGTAATGAATGCTACAAAAATAGCTGCCTGCTTTATTCAGTTATGTTAAGAAACCTGTAAGGGTATAGTGTTACAGTCAAGAGTAATTTCCTCACATACATATAAGATAATAGGAAACACCTTCTGGATGAAAAATAATCTAACATAAAATAATATCTATTATGAATAAAAACAATAGCAAATATTTGAATTCCTGGATGTGTGTGCACCTACCCTTCTTATGTGTTGTCTTCCTTTTGAAGATTTGCATCATCAAGATTTCTCTTTATAATGTCTGCAAAAATCTTGTACTGAAATTACTTGTTTCTGAAATTATGTTCAGCTAATTAAATAATGTGTTCCAAATTAAAGAACTAATTATCAGTGGCTGGTGTTGTGGTACAGGGGGTTAAGCTGCCTCTTATGATGCCTGCCTCCCATATGTAAGCACTGCTTTAAAACATGACTTCTCCACTTTCTACCCAATCCCCTACAAAAGTGCCTAGGAAGGCAACAGATAATGGTCCAAGTATTTGGGCCCCTGCCAACTACCAGAGACCAGGATGGAATACCAGGGCCTGACTGGCTGCCTGCCATTTAGGGAGTGACCCAGCAGATGGAAGATCTCTCTTCCTCACTCTCTGTTTCATTCTCTCTCTGTCATTCTGCCTTTCAAATAGTTAAGTAAACATTAAAAAAAATTTCATATCAGGAATTGAATTGTTTCTTATTTTTCCCTATTCAGCTTATGCAAATGATCTGTAAAACTTATTTCAAAATATCCTCATAAGATACAATGATTAGCTATAGTGTTTAAGCATTTTCAAAATTAATCATTTTCATATGAGAAACTGATAGAAAACATATTTTGCATAATTTGTCATGAGAATGGCACGTACTGATCACATCCACTAGAGTGAGCTATGTATAATTTCTTGACTACTTTATTCCTTTAGGTATATTTTGTTCCATGTAACACCATTGGTTGCACTCTTTAATTAACACACAATTATTCTTAGGTGTTTAAACTTAACTGAAAAGCAATCCCTGTTAAATATAAGAGTGGGAATAAGAGCCAGCACCGCGGCTCCCTTGACTAATCCTCCACCTGTGATGCTGGCACCTCGGGTTCCAGTCCAGGTTGGAGCGCCAGATTCTGTCCTGGTTGCTCCTCTACCAGTCCAGCTCTCTGCTGTGGCCCATTAAGGCAGTGGAGGATGGCCCAGGTCGTTGGGCCCTGCACCCGCATGGGAGACCAGGAGGAAGCACCTGGCTCCTGGATTAGGATCGGCGCAGCGTGCCGGCTGTGGTGGCCATTTGAGAAGTGAACCAACGGAAAAAGAAGACCTTTCTCTCTGTCTCTCTCTCACTCACTGTCTAACTCTGCCTGTCAAAAAAAAAAAAAAAAAAGGAGTGGGAGAAAGAGAGGGAGGAGATGTACAATTTGGGACATGTACAAGCTAACTTACCCCTAATGGCAGAGTTAGAAATGTTCCAGAGGATTCCAATTCAATCCCATCAAGGTGGCATGTACCAATGCCATCTCACTAGTCAAAGTGATCAATTTCAGTTCATAAGTGATCATAATTATAGCATTAAGTGTCAAAGGGATCACATAAACAAGACTAGTGTCTGCTAATACTAACTGATAGAATAAAAAAGGAGAGAACGATCCAACATGGGAAGCAGGATACACAGCAGACTTGGAATGGCAGATGTCCTAAACAGCACTTTGGCCTCAGAATCAGCCCTTAAGGCATTCAGATATGGCTAAAAAGCCCATGAGAGTATTTCAGGCATGGAAAGCCAAGACACTCTGGCAAGGAAAAAAAAAATGACCTTAATGAAAGATCTCTGTGAGTGAGATCCTAATAGAAAGGACGGGCCATCAAAGAAGGAGGTACCTTCCACTTTGACTATGGCCTTGTCTAAGTAAGATCAGAGTTGGTAAACTCAAGAAGCTTCCGCAGCCTTGGCAGCTCATGACAAGAGTCTAGGGTGATTACTGACACCATAAACAAGAGTATCAATTGTTAAGTCAACAACAGGAGTCACTGTGCACCTACTCCCTATGTAGGATCTCTGTCCTTAATGTGTTGTGCTATGTGAATTAATGGTATAACTAGTAGTCAAACAGCACTTTATACTTTGTGTTTCTGTGTGGGTGCAAACTGTTGAAATCTTTACTTAATATATTCTAAATTGGTCTTCTGTATATAAAGATGATTTAAAATGAATCTTGATGAAGAATGGGATGGGAGAGGGAGTGAGAACTGGGATGGATGCGGGTGGGAGGGAGGTTATGTGGGGAAAAAGCCGCTATAATCGAAAAGTTGTATTTTGGAAATTTATATTTATTAAATAAATGTTTTAACATAATAAAATATATAAGCTCCTCATTAAAAAAGACTAAATTCATTCTTATTAGAGAAAAAATTTGAAAATAACGGCCAGGAGAAATTTTCATTTTTGATGGAACACTTTTTTTCACCTCATTTAACATTAACTGATGTCATGCTAGAGAAACATACACTGATTATGTGTTAGACAGATCACTTCATTTAAATACTGGTTGCAACTCAATTGCAATTGTTCAAAAGTAAATTTTGATAATTTTCTTTAACTAAATGCAAATTTTGGATGCTTTTCTTAATCTTTTTGGTTTTGCTATTACTGTTCCTTTTGCTTTTACCACAAGACATGCAACTGCTTGGGTGTCAAACAGCAGTTGTTCTTACACTCTTAAAATTTTATGTTCTTTTTAAAATGCTACAGAATGTGTATCATTCAGTAGTTTTAATGGGTGCTATAATTGTCTTTGCATTATGCTATGATATGCAAGCGATATAGCATGGGAGGTATATATTTAAATATAAGCTATATGAAAGTATCTATATTCATATTTGCTGGTTTTGTTTTCTACTGTATATAAAGACACAAAAGAGTGACTGGCATGAAAAAGGCACAAAATAAATACATTTTACTAAATGAATTTGAAGTCATTTATCCTATACGTTTTAACTAGTCTTAACTATAATTGTATCCCTCTTCCTTCCCTTAAAAAGATGGTTTAATATCTCCTGGTTCACTTTCTCAATGAAATCATGTTATAGTATATTATTTCTACCATATCTGGATTGCTTACTGTATAATAGTTATCTTCTTCTTGTTCTTAACACTTGCTCTGTGTTTTCTAAATCCTAAAAATGGTATTAAACTGTAAAACACAGGTTCAAATAAATAAAGCGAAGATATCATCTTTAAATGGACTTCTTGCCTAATTAAAATCTCTGTGTTGGACTATAAAATATCAATATTTTAGCAAGTCAAATGCACCAGAATGTTATTAAAGAGGCATATTTGATAACTGGTGTAGATGTACCTATTTTTATGGTTCAGGTAAAATTTGATCTAGCTTCAATGTGGAGAAGACGCAAAGAAACAGCATTACTGAAAGGGTGGCTTAATGTCATACTATTAAAAATATTCCTCATTCACTTTCATGTATTTGAGAGAGAAAGAGAGAAACTTCAATTCACTGGTTCACTCTTCAAATGTTGAAAAAGCCTAGGTTGAGTCAGGCTGAAGCCAGTACCTGGAAACTAAATTAGGGATCCTCACATACATAACAGGGACCAAAGTACTGTGCCATTGACTGCTGCCTCCCTGGGTGCATTAGCTTGAAGCTGGAATTGAAAATTGAACTGAGACTTGAGCTCAACCTCTATGATATGGGTTATGGCGGGCAACCCAAGAGGTCTTGAGCATTGCACCAAACACCTGCTACCTAATGTAATCCTTGGTGTAACCTTAACATTCTGGATTTTCAATATTTTTTGCTATTTTAAAGAATTATATGCCCAAATCGTGAAATCTCTTTAACCCCATTCTCAAGATCCATTCTAAAGTAACATAACAGATGTAAAAGATTTCCTTTGAAAAGAGCAAAATGGATCACCATCAAGCATTCAAATTTATTAAATTTTCATCAGGAATATTATTATATTTTATGTAACATATCATACATCCATATTATAGAGCATGGATGTGTTGAAAATAAAAACTCTTGGAATCATGAGTATTACTACAATTATCTGTTAAATAATGTGTATGCTAAAATGAAGAATAAGAGTATATCTGGTTTGGTCATTAGGAGCTAAATGGAAATTCTATTTAACCCATGGTTTCTGTGGAATGACAAAGAAGAAACAGAATAAAATGACAACCTGACCAGATGCTGAAAGCAGATGGAAAACTTAAAGTGAAGTATTAAAAGAGCAGGTTTATAATGCTACAGCTGGTGATTAAAATATCTTAGTATCTAATCAGACAACAGCATCTGGCACACTGCAATTCAGAGATTTAAACAGTTAGGTATCACAATTTAATTATTTAATTTATTAATCAAAATTGAATTTTTGAAACTAGCCAATGAGTAGAAACTCAGAAGACGCTGCCATAGTATCTCTCAACTTTCATAACAAAAGGAAAAAAAAAACATACTGAAATTTAACTTTTGATAATTGGAGTTCTATTGTGAAACCCATGTTGGATAAAAGTTTAATCAAACTCAATGGATGCCATTAAACATCAATGAGCAAACGATTACATAAATAACAACATACTCCAGGTTCCCCTTGAATTGTCTAAGGGAAAAATAAGTAAAGACGAAATTATAACTTGAGAGGTAATTGGCAGCAATTACCTGCACTTAATTTTAAAAAAGTTATGATGCACATAATTGCTCCTCATACAGTTGTTTACACCTCCATTTTATTTGTGATTTTTATTAATTTGATTGCAAATATGAATAAATAGGAAAACTGAAGCCTCAGCAATCTTTAACATAAATTTTATCCATAGACAACAATATTTTCATTATGAAAAATCCAAATTATTATTTAATTAAGTAATATTGTATCTTTGTTTAGAAGCAAATACTATCCTGCAGGATATATTGCATGTCTCCTTATCTCTTGTGCTAGTCTAATGATTTAAGTGTTATCTAAAAGTCATTCTTCACCACTTCAGAGCCTATCTAAACTCACAGACCAACATTTCCTACCATGCATGTTAAATGTAGTATACATTAAATTAACAGGAATTGTGCATTCGTATTATCTACTTCCTCTTAACAGTGTCATTCACAATTCCTAAGCTTCTTTTGCATCCATCTCCTTTTTGATTTCCTCTACTTTCCTTGGCACAAGTCTAAATGTAATGGCCGAAAAATTCTTGTGTGGGCTTACTGACTCCTTACTTTGTCTCCATTTTGTGACTTATCATAAATCTTTGACTTTCTTATTTAAATGCATGTCACTACTTTGAGTTTCTAAGATTTGTATTGTGTTTCACAAACCTAGTTCATAGTCTGACATTTACTACTCTTACAAAGAATGTCCCACACATGAATGAACGAGTGAGTGAATTTTGTTATAACGTCAGTCTGCGTGTAAGAACCTATTAGAAATACCTCTGATCAACTGAACTTCTTTCTTTACCCAGAATGAAAACACATTGTAAAAGTGAATGTATTAAATAAAGGGTTTTTTTTTGTTTTTTTCATTATTCTTTACTAG
The DNA here is from genome assembly GCF_051225735.1 of Oryctolagus cuniculus. Classification (NCBI taxonomy): domain Eukaryota; kingdom Metazoa; phylum Chordata; class Mammalia; order Lagomorpha; family Leporidae; genus Oryctolagus; species Oryctolagus cuniculus. The sequence continues at coordinate 194,726,082 of NC_142867.1, forward strand.
ACCTGGAATACTCATTATCTGAACACATAGCATCTCAAATATCTTAGCATCTAAAAATAATAGATACTGTTGTCTAAAAATAATGCTAGAATATTTTAGCATCTAAAAATAATGGCAGTGAAAGTAGACAGTTTAATTTTGAATTTTTTAAATATAAGACTAAAGTGTGATTTTTTTTTTCAGGAGAACTTTGTTGGGGGGCTGGATTTCTCTCACATAAGTGAGTAAAATGTAACACAAGCTATAATAAGTTACACATTTTAAAATGATGATCCTAACCCTTTTCCCAACAAAAATTTTCTCCTCTCTCTGATTTAATAATGGATGCATTTGATACTCTGCTCTATATCCTCTATCAGATGAAGAACAAAAATATCACCGGTTTCAAGCATCACACTGAGCAAGGGTAATGCAGTGTCTTTGAATTTTTTTAAGATTTTATTTATGTATTTATTTGAAAGGTAGAGTTACAGTCAGTGAGAGAGAAAGACAGAAGAAAGTCTTCCATCTGCTGGTTCACTCCCCAAGTGGCTGCAAAACGGCCAGAACTGAGCTCATCTAAAGCCATGAGTCAGGAGCCTCTGAGTCTTCCATAGGGGTGTAGGAGCCCAAGGACTTGGACCATCTTCCACTGCTTTCCCAGGCCATAGCAGAGAGTTGGATCAGAAGAGGAGCAGCAGGGACTAGAACCAGTGCCCACAGAGCATTAACTGTTACACTACAACAGTGGCTCTGAAATCGGACATGACCCCCTAATATCTATACAAAAAATGTGGCCCTTTAGAGTCCCCCAGAAGCGCCATCTGAAGTGCCACATATGCTACTGGAATTCAGGGTGCCATACGATTTCACCATATGCTTACTAATAAATCCCAATATTAATAAGCCCGAGAGGGTTCTTGCCTAATATTTGGAGAATTCTAAATACTGGCACAGATAAATGAGGCAGCATGGTATATTTTAAGCCTTTATTTAGTGAGAAAGATGCATAGGAGAGTGAGAGCTTTATTAAGGGAGAGAGGTAAATCTGGGTTCATACCGAGTACCAGGAACCAGCCACGTGGAGGAGCATCTAGGCCAGGAAGCTTAGAGGCGCAGGGCTACAGCAAGCTTCCTCCTGGCAAGAGGCCAGGGAAGAAGCGAAGGCCCAGGACACACCATGTTCCAGGCTTTTAACCCATTTCCAAAGGGGAGTGGTTAATTAACCTGATTGGCTGGTGGGCGTGGCCATGTAGAGCGTGAGGTCACTCAGCGGCATGGTGAAGGCGTAGTCTTCCAGCTCACAAACCTAATCGATTTTAACCTATATGCCTGTCTACTTCAGCCCCATTGACTGAAATTTTCATTTGTTTTTAATTTCAGTAAACCTTTACTCTTACGTCTACACTAACCTAAATAACATTGAGTTATTTTCAGAGTACTATCAGGTAGTTCCCATTTCTTCATGATCCACACATGTGTTATTTGGACTAACTAAGGGTATACCAGGATATGGATGATGCAAATTAAAAGAGACAATGAAAAGACAGGTTGCAAATTGTCACTGGGAAAATCATAAAAAGAAAAACAACCTCAGAAAAACTATGATATCAATGGTAAACTTCTCTGAATGCTAAAATGGTCTGGGTTAAAGAAATAGAAAACTATAGTCTAAGAGAGAATGGGATTAAAAAAGAATGCAGGAATTAGGAAAATCTGAACATTCCAAGTCCTTCCAGGGCTTCGGAGACCTTGTGTCCTCACTTCACACTATGTTCAAATGCTGGGTTTCGTGAATAAATTAATTTGTCTCAGAAGATAAACATACTGGAGTGATTTTTTTCTATCACCAATATTTAAGGTAACACAGAAACAGATCCCTATTACTGAGAGGCCAAGGCACAAAAGGAGGAAACAAGCACAGAGCAGGCAGATGTTGTGAGTCGAACAGAAAGATTGGGAGTTAAGGATTCCAAGATACCTAAAGTGTGCAGAGCAATAAACAGGCAACTCTGGCGATCTGCAGAAGTGTCTCCTTGTTTATCCAGCTGAATAGTGATCAGTATGTGAACAGTGTTAGGAAACAAGAGACCTGGGGAATAACCACCGACAGGATTAGAAGAAAAATTATCAGAGCTCACACAGGAAAGGGATTAGTGCCAATTCCCACCAGCCAGAGAAGAAAACCTCAGAAATCGTGAGACATCTGGAAGAATACTCACTAGTGGGGAAAGCAGCATTCAGACTAAACATCCGTCTGGTCCCACTTAACTAACTTAAAAATCAAGACACCAGAAGGTCAAACTGCTTTCAAGGAAAAAAATCGAATTTCAGCATGAAACTCAATCATTTTTATAGGAATTTGAAAATACCCAATAATTGAAATTTCAAAATTGCTCCATTTGAAAGAAATAATCACAACATGATCAAGAATACAAAAAAATTAAAAGACAAGAATGAAGAGAAAAATAAATCAATTTAAACTTACATAAAACAGAAAAGAGTGGGCATAGATTATGAAAGAATAGTCATAATTATTGATTTTGTGGATATAAAAAGGATAAAAAGGAATATAAAAATACTATCCTCCAAATTTGAAAATCTATATGGAATGAGCAAATTTCTTGAAAGACAGATCTACCAAGACTCACACAAAATAAAATATATTAACTCTATATGTCTGCAGCTATTAAAGAAGTTGAGTTTATATTTAATATCATCATAAACAGAATACATGAGAAGAGCCCACTAGTGTGTTCTAGCAGACATCTAAGAAATAGCTGATTCCAGTTCTCTATATTCTCTTCTAGAAAATAGAGGCAAAGGGCATATGTCATTGAAAATATTTTTAGACATATTTATTTATTTTGAAAGTTATGGGGTTGGGGGGAGAGAGAGAGAGAGAGAGAGAGACAGAGAGAGAGAGAGAGGATCTTCCATTAGCTGCTCCATTGCCAATCCAGCTCCTGGCTAATGTGCCTGGGAAAGCAGCAGAAGATGGCCCAAGTCCTTGGGCCCCTACACCCATGTGGAAGACCCAGAGGAAGCTCTTGGCCCCTGCTGGGATATGGCTCAGCCCTGGCTGTTGCGGCCATTTGGAGAGTGAATCAGCTGATAGAAGATCTCTCCCCCTCTCTCTGTCTCTTCCTCTTCTTCTCTGTAACTCTTTCAATAAATAAATAAACCTTTAAAAAATAGAAAAAGAAGTGGAACAGCCAGGACATGAACAGCCACTCATATGGGATACTGACATCACAGGCAGAGGCTTTACCTGATATGCCACAACACCAGACCTGGAAATATTTTCTAAATCATCGTATGATTGATTACTAGCCTAATAACAAAATCAAAGTCACTATAACAAATGAAAACTGTATCTGTATCTCTCATGAATACAGATGTAAAAATATTCAACAGAATAATAGCAAATAAAATTTTAAAGTATAAAAAATTATACACTGTGACCAAGTGGAATTTTCCTAAGTATGCAAAGTTTATTCTACATTGAAAATCAATGTAATCCATTGAATCAACAAGTTAAAGAAGAAAAAATATGCGGCCAACGCTGTGGTGTAGCAAGTAAAGCTGCTGCCTGCAGTTCCAGCGTCCTGGCGCCGGTTCAAGTCCTGGCTGCTCCACTTCTGATCCAGCTCTCTGCTATGGCCTGGGAAAGTGGTAGAAGATGGCCCAAGTGCTTGGGCCCCTGCACCCATGCGGGAGACCCGGAAGAAGTTCCTGGCTCCTGACTTCAGATTGGTGAAGCTCTGACCAACTGTTGAGATCAACTGGGGAGTGAACCAGTAGATGAAAGACCTCTCTCTCTCTCTGCCTCTCCTTCTCTGTCTGTGTAACTCTGACTTTCATATAAATGAATACATCTTTAAAAAGAAAGAAAAGAAAAGAAATGAATTGATTGGAGTAGAGAATAGAAAAATAGATCTATAGGTATACATGGCCTCTTGATATTCTACAAAAGTATACAGATAATCTATTGGAGAAATTGGAGAAAGGCTTATAAACAAATGGTGTTGAAATAATTGGATATTCATTTAAGAGTTAACTGTAATTCATATTTAACAATATAGAACAATTAACTTAAAATGTATAATTAAAATTATATAGGGGGCCGGTGATGTGGCATAGCAGCTAAAAGCTGCCACCTGCAATGCTGGCATCCCATATGGGTGCTACACTTCCAATCCAGCTCTCTGCTATATTCTGGAAATGCTGTAGGAGGTGTCCCAAGTCCTTGGCTCCTGCACCCACATGGGAGAACCGGACAAAGCTGCTGGCTTCTGGCTTCAGTTTGGCCCAACTCCAGCCATTGCGGCAGTTTGCAGAGTGAACCAGTGGATGGAAGACCTCTCTCTCATTTAGCCTCTGCTTCTCTCTCTCTGTGTAACTCTGCCTTTCAAATAAATGAATAAATCTTTTTAAAAAAGCTCAATATAAAGCTACAAAGCTTCTATAAAAAGAGGATAAAATATTTACATTCTGGCATTATGCAAATATTTTTTAGATAAGGCTCTAAAAGTCAAAGTATAAAAGAAAATAAAATATATTGGATTTTCAAACATAATAACTTCTATTTTTATGATATTATCTGAAAAATAAAAAGATAAGCCCCAGACTGGGAGAAAATATTTGTAAACAATATATTTGTAATACACTTGTATCCATAATAAGAAGTCACTAAACTCAATAACAAAATAAACAGCCCAACTAAAGGTGATCCAACTATCTGAACATATTTTACATCAAAAGAAATTTATAGATAATAACTAACTAAATAAAATGTTCAATATTAGTGGTCATGGAGAAATGCAATTATTTCATTTACATATTAAACAAGTATATACTATGAATTGCCTACCAAATACCATATGCTTTGCTACACACATAGGTTCAGATATGACACATATGAGAGAGCTAAGATACTTGCCTTATGCTTAGTTTGAGGAGAGTATTGACACTTAGTCAATTAGAATAAGTGACATGATAGTGATATGATATATGTAAAACGAACATAATGAAGTACGTAAGCAAAGTAAAAATGAACAACTAAACATTAAATATTCATGGAGGACCTAATTTAACCTGATAAAATGAGGCAGACAGACCAAGGAAATGTTTTTAGGACAGGAATTAATAGTCAAGATTAAGCAAATAAGTTGTATGTGATTTGGGGTATAAGGGAAGAAGGTCCAAAATCTTGGTGACAAGTTCCCAGAAGCACAGGATATTCAAAACCCCGTACTGTTTCCCCCTTTTTTTCTTACAGATTTCTTTATTTGTTTTATTTGTTTGGAAAGCAGAGTGAGAGAGAGAGAGAGAGAGAGAGAGAGAGAGGGTTTCTTCCATTTGCTGGCTCACTTTTTAAAAGACCACAGTGGCCTTGGATGGGTCAGGCCAAAGCCAGGAGCCAGGAGCCAGGAGCTTCATTCAGGTCTCCCAAAGGTGAAATCCATACATGTTGTTCTCATAATGCATTCTCCATGAACATTTTGAAGACCCCTTGTATGTGGCAATTTCTACAAATGACAAAGCACATTGTTCATGCAATTCAATGTCAAAGACCTACATAAAGGAACATTCCTATATCTTTTCTCCTGCATCCTATTTATTTCAATTTTATTTTCTTCCTCATTTATTAACTTTTTAAATATCTTCTGTCAATTTGGAGTTCAGATACTTCAATGACTATGATCTTAATAATTACATTTTCTACATATTTAAAATATTGTCACTGAGTTTTCAGTGGTATTTTATAAATTCATCAGCATCAGTTTTAAAACTATATAAATATAAATGTTAATAAGCCATTCTGGATTTTTTTTAAAGATAAAACTTGCAGTACTATGTCATTCAACAAAATATGGGACAGAAAATTATAAGATAAATAGTAAAACCTCACCTATGTTTATATCCATTTCTTTATATACAATAAGCCTTTCTTTATAGATGCATATATAGTTCAATAGCCAAAAAATAATGTACACTTAAAAATGTACTGCATAAAAGAAACAAAATTTTAAAACATGATGGACTTCTACATATATAACATATTGCTTCAACACAGATGTTTTATAAGCATGTAAACCTTTTTAGCACAATGTTTGTCTTGATTTCTCATGAAGAAAATTATATTATAAATGAGTTTGATCTTTCCATTATTTATTGCTGCTGATTCTGACAATAGCTGTGAGCATTTATCATTCTTTAATAGCTTGTCATTAGTTTAAATTTGAGTAATATTCTGCTACAAATAGTGGAGAATATAAAAATAAAATTGATAAAGAATACAACAGTATGCAATCACATCTTAATATTTTGCAGAATATGCTGTTGCACGTATTAGTTTTAATTTAAATATATTAATATTAGAAATTTTATTTCCATTTCTTTTAAAAATACTTTAAAGAATAATTAGAATTTTATGATTAGTAGGTAACCATATTTTTTATACTCATGCATTCTGTACAACTGAAAAATATTTTTTTATTATTTTAACTTGAATTGGACTTAAAATGCAAATACTCATAAAGTCAGAAAACATAGTTGACTTTTCAAATCCTTTGTCTCTGTGTTATAATAGATAATAACTAATGGGAAATATGGAACTATGATTTCATTAGTATGAAAACTGGTGAAGTTTTAGAATGATTGGCTTTTCATCAATAATATGTCAAATTACTGTAAATATATGTATATGTATAAATTATTCAATTGGATGTTGATGACATTTTAGAAAAGGATATCTTGTTTTATAATATTCTGGTGGTTTGAAGCATGCTTTAAATCAGTTGTAGCATTGTTTTTAAAATAGTAGTATATGTTTTTATACTCCTAGGCTATGTTCATGTATTTACATGTGTATATATACACTATAGATAATTAGCCATACATATATGAATGTATATATCATACACTTATATGTATACATCACATATAAATGAAAATTGCATACTGGATCAATAATGACATAGATTTGAGTTCAATTATTTAGAATTTTTGCATGCATATTTGCATAAAGAAAAAATAGTCAACCAAGAATATGCATTATCTCTGATTTTTTCAACAATATTGATTTATATATTTACATATATTACTCTCTACTACATACTAAATGTGCCAATCAAGATATTTCTAACTGTTCAAGTTTAAACTTTTCAATCTGAAAATTGTTTATTGAAGATAAAACATCACTTTTTTCTTATTTAAAGTAATACTTGATAGTAAATGTAGCTTTTTCATTAAAATCATCTGGCCAGTGACTGAGGTATTAAGAACTATAATTTAGATTTTATATTGTGTTCTATGCATTTCTTCTGAAATTTATCACTTCACAGCATTCTCCTAACAACTCTGTCAAGGAGACATTTGAAAGAACAGTTTCTAGAAAATCAGTTTGACTCAAATGATGAAATTTCAGAATTATATGTTTATGTCAGTGAGCTTTTATACTGCATCTCTAGGGTTCCAATGTCCATGCTTTATACAGATAATCTATTTATTTTTATTTCTTACAAATATAAAACTTTTTATTTAGTATGAATGAAATGTGGACCTATGTAACATATAATTTATTGCTATTATTATGCTTCCCCCATTGATGATTTGAAATGTTACTATTAATGATGTTTTACTATTACTACCACTGTTATTGCATTCAGTAGATTGTGGAGAACCTAATGAAGATTAAGAAATACATAAAATGAAATTATTCCTGACATACCATTATTGTAACTGCCAAGACCACAAGGCAACTGCGTTTGGAATATGGAATGACAGATATCAAAAAGGTTACTAGTTACTATTCAAAGTTTAAATTGAAGCCCTTAAAATATAATCTGGATTTTTATGATTGCTTTTTGGTATCCTTCCTGTCCCTTTCATAGTCTTTCATTAGCTCAGCCCCAGAGGTGATCCAGACTGATTAAAAATTATGACACTTCATTTTCATAATAGAGGCTCATTTCAATTCTACAACCAGTAGAGTTTGAATGAATAGAAAAATTCTCTGTGAACAGCATGTCATCAAGGAAGAATGCTTAACAATACTGAGCTGACAGTCAAACCACAAACAAAGAAATTTCTAAGAGGCTCATATTCAGACCAGAGCTTTGTATGCTTTGAAATTCAATTATCTATTATGTAGAAATACTGTTTTCAGGTTTTTCATGTGCTGAAGACTTTGACTTGTACATGCCTTCATTTACAAATGAAAAGAAATTTTCTCCCTTTGCCTGTTAAATGACTGGGACTGCTCCCTGATATGTATGGCAAATTTGAGAATGATGAATAATCTGTGCAAATTCTAGTTTTACTCAGTTGTAGGCACCAAAGGTTTGAAGTCTGAATCAGAGTCAAATGCACCCAAGTGGATTTTGTATGAAGAAAGGAGAATCATTCTGATTAGTGCAAATATGGGGTGCCTTGTTTTCGAGGATCTGTAACCTGGCTTTTGGTTGACTGTAACTGCATGAACATAGAGTTGCAGACTTTCTCTGTCTGATATTACATGTCTCATTATGGGTAGAAAATCCATGGCATAGACATTCTTAATGTTTCTTTTCTCTTTCCCACGGAAGGTAAACTTGGGCATCTTATCTTTGAAAGGTTGAATGACATTCAGTTAACACGTAAGTTCTAGTGCAACATTCCCTGCAGTAACTGTTAGGAAAAGAGTCGCATATTGGTGCTGACTCAGAGGGGTACCAAATATGTTAGGAAAAGAGGTGCAGAATAGAGAGGAGGCAGTGTACAAATTTACAGCCAGACCGAATTTATTCAGAGAAATCTAATTTATAGAGGTGAGTTGCCAACTGCCAGTGAGCACATGATGGAACAAGTGGCAGAGGCCCTGATCCCAGGGGCTGGGCCTTTGTATATTTTGGGAGGGCTAGGGATGGGGGTGTGGACAGCAGGTGGAGGTGAATTCCTGGAACTGGTCTTTCAGCTGGTCCTGTTGGGCCTTGGGAACCTGGAAAGAATGTGGCTGTGGTGGGGGCGCCGGCACTGTGGCGCAACGGGTTAACACCTTGGCGTGAAGCCATATGGGTGCCAGTTTGAGTCCTGGCTGCTCCTCTTCCAATTCAGCTCTCTGCTATGGCTTGGGATAGCAGAAGATGGCCCAAGAACTTGGACCTCTGCACCCCGCGTGGGAGACCCGGAAGAAGCTCCTGGCTCCTGGCTTCAGATCGGCGCAGCTCCAGCCTGCAGCCATCCGGGGGGTGACCCATGATTGAAGAAGAAGAGCAATCTTGTATTGCTCCTGCAAGATCACTTGAGATATAGCAGTTATTCATTTGTGCAAGAACCTTTGGAATGAGTTAATTACTCATAATAGAAACAGGAGCACTATGGTTATGAGGACAAAAGGAGAGACTAGAGACATTGCCCATGGCAGAAAAGATGGCCAAAATTGTAGAGGAAATACAGCTGCAACCAGAAACAAAGAAAGAGAAGCAGAGCCCCTCCTCCCCACACAGACCTTGGAAAGTGCCTGCTTGCAATTAACTAGTGAAGCAACTTCCACTATGTCTTGTCTGCCGAGGGAAGAAGTCCTCAGTTCTGTTCTGTAAACTCCAGTCATATATCTGTCTAATAAATCTGTGCTGGTATCTCTTTTACAAACATACCAGGCCCACCGGTATGTGGGTGGAAGAGTGGTCCTAAGTCACATAGGCTGCAATTTAAACCCACCAATGCTGTAACAGCTAAGGTATGATGCTGATGAACCTATAAATATTGTAAGAAACTTGGGATTATTGCTCAGTTCTCAGGAAATGATTCTAGCTGAGCCTGCTGGTGTAATAAATTGCTTCATTTCTCCACTGTCTCTGGTACCTGTTTGAACAAAGGGAGACTTACTTCCCCCATCAGATTTCTGTAACAAAATGAGGCAGAGTTACCCTGTGAATACATCTCGTTAGTGCGGCAACCTGAGAGAGGTGGGTCCTTTATATGAGGGAGATGTTACTAGTTTTAATGAAGTAAAATGTACCCAAGGATGGGTGCTCTTTGAGTGTGGCAGCAGTGGGGGTAGTCAATATCACCTGCTAAGGCCTCCTTCACTTTGGCTTTAGAGCAGCCTCACTGTGTTTTAGATAGGGGTATAGTCGGGAGGCAGAGAGTGTGGTTTGGGTAGGTGTATTTCTGCATAGGTCTACAAGTAGGAGTGCATTTCAGTAAGAAGAGAAAAAACTAGAGGAGAGGAATAGCTTCAGAGTTTTGTAGAGGAGGGAAGTTAGGTGAAAGAAGAGGCCTTCCACAGAGAATTTCCAATGGGCTAAGGATTTAGGGCTTCCTGGGAAGAGCTTTGATTCCTAACAGAGCTAAAAGGAGTTTTACCGAGTCTAAGTGGACCTGGTGGAGAGTTTAGTTAGAGCCTGTTTTAAAATTCCATTTATCTGTTCTACTTTTCCTGAAGAAGAGGGACAATAGGGAATGTGAAAATGCCATGAGATATGAAGGGAGGCAGATCCTATTTGAGTAATTTGAGAGGTAAACTCTGGTCCGTTATCTGACTGAATGGCAGCAGGTAATCCAAATCTTGGGATAATATCATTTAATTAACATCGTTTAGTAGTATAGTGGAAATGGTGGAAGCTCTTTAGTTAGTAATGGGGAAAGCTTCCACCTACCCCAAGAAGGTGTCCACTGTCAGCAGAGGGTAACATGTTCACCTAACTGGTGGCATATGGGTGAAGTCAATCTGCCAGTCCTCTCCTGGGAGCAATCCACGGGCCTGGTGTGTAAGGAATGGGGGTGGTCTGATATTTGAGTTGGGGTTAGCAATTTGACAGATGATCTATGTGAGACATGCTAGGCAGAGTTTCTGTTATGGTGGGAGTTAGGTGTATGTGTGATCTCAGGAAGTGAAGAAGAGAATTTGAGTTTGAGTGATGGAGAGAATGGAGGTTTTTTAGCAAGCTTGCAGAGAAGGGAGTATTCATTTTTCATCTAGAAACTCCCATGAGTCCTTTCTAGATGTCCCTTGATGTTGGAACTGAGAGATTTCCAAGTCTGAATATACAGGTGCTAAGTTACAGGGATCACTTCCCCACAAATAGTTGGTTTTGCTATAAGATCAGCCATATTGTTAGCTTCAGATAGGTATTGTTTACTTTCTGGTGCTTTGCTGTGAATAATAGCAGCTTTTGTTGGCTGCTGGGCGGTACCAACATGAGCTCTAATCAGCTTGCCACTTATTATAGGGGTTACCTTGGCTGTCGGGAAGTCCCTTTCTTGCCATATCTGGATATAGGAATGGGTGATATTATAGGCACATAAGGGATCTGTGTATATATTGACTGTCTTTCCTTTGGCTAAGATGAAGGCTAGAATCAAAGCTAAAAATTCAGCCAGTTAGGGGCCTGTGCCTTGAGGTAGGGGCTTAGCCTCTATGACCCTATGTGGGGAAGAGGAGGAGGTATGAACATGATGTCTCTCAATTATTGCAGAAAAAATTATTGCAGCGGAGAAAGGGGGAGTTTGGTGCAAACTGTTGAAATCTTTATTTAGTATAGAGTTAATCTTCTGTATATAAAGATAATTAAAAATGAATCTAAATGAAGAATGGGATGGGAGAAGGAGTAGAAGATGCAATGGTTTGCGAGTGGGAGGGTGGTTATGGTGGAAGAATCGCTATAACCCAAAAGTTGTACTTTCAAAATTTATATTTATTAAATAAAAGTTTTATGTTAAAAAAAAAAGAAGAAGCACTGCCTTAAATGAAACAATCCTGGGCTTTTGGAATAGAAGTGTCTCTGAGTTGGTAAAATGTAGTCAAGGAAAAAGCAAGGAAGTCAGGACAGGCTTGGGTTTGAGGGGATCAGACAGAGTGGTGGGGAGGAGAGTAGCTGGCTTAAGAGGAGAACAGCAATGAAAGATAACAGTGGGCTAGAGAAGGCCAGAGTGAAGAACTTGGACATGAGATGGTGACACAGATTGAAAAGCTGGGTAGCTGAGGAGGCCCTGCAAGCCAAGAGAGGATCAGATTTGTATGGTTAATAAAGGGTTAACTTCTGGGCCTCAGGTATGAGAAGGGCTGGACTAGGACCCTTAGGCATTGGGGTCAGCCTTGATAAACCCCATGGAATTGTTTGAAGAAATAGCCCACAGGTGTAATAGTCTCCTGCCTGTTGGACCAGGAGACTGAGTGCTGTCCCTTAAAACTATAGATACAGAGGAGGAACGGTTTAAGTTGGTTGCGAAGTCTCAGGGCTGGTGCTTGTCGAAGAGCCATCTTTAGGGTTAGGAATGGGGTCTCTAAGGAGGAAGTCTCCTGCAAGGACTCATCTAGGTTGCCTTTGGTAACTTTATAGAGAGATTTAGCCATAAGCAAAAAGTTTGAAATCCAGATGTGAAAACCTCCCGCAAGTCCCAAGAAAGAGAGGAAGTCTAGCTTAGTACGTGGGAAAGGAAGAGGGTGTATTGCCTGCTTTCAGGCTGGAGGAATTGTGCGAGTGTCTGGTATCACGAGCAGTCCCAAGAAGGTGACCGAAGTGGAAATTAGCTGAGCCTTGGAGATACTCTATAACCTTTCTCAGCTAGCAAATTTACAAGACGTGTGGTGTGTTGGATACTGGTCTCTCGGGAGGGGCTACAGAGTAGAAGAAACATGGGACAGGCAGTGGCAGTAATACCTAATATGTTGGAGGTCCTGTACTAAATGATAAGAGCCGTTAAGATAAGATAAGAGCTTTTTAACCCGGAGTACAGGAGTGATGGGTGGAGTGAGTGGGCTAGAGCCTTTAACTAAGGTGGGCTTCAAGTTGGAGCAGGCTTTGGCCCAGTGCTCAGCGTCGACGCCGAGGGGTGGGATTTAGCTGGCGACTGGGGTCTTGGATTTCAGAGGCAAGCGTCTGAAACTTTCGTTTTCTATTTCCTTCTGAGTGCTTACTTTCTCATCTTTCTTGTCAAAAACATGAAAAGCCACATTAAGAGGTCCCTCTGGGGGTTTTGTCCTAATCATATAATTTTTGGAGTTTATGACCAATATCTGGAGCTGACTTGGACATAAAGTGGGAATTTAAATACGGTCATCCCTCTGGGGAATTGGGATAGGTGTTAGTATACTTTATCATTGCCTCTGTAAGGTGGGACATAAATAGAGCACAGTTTTCATTGGGTTCCCGGGTGACCTCTCAGGTCTTCTCATAATTAACCTATTTATGGCTGTTCTAATCCACAGCCACCAGCAGGCATGAGATCATGTGGTCTCAGGCCTGTAGCCCTGGGTCCCCAGGTTGGTAAATCCAATCTGGGTTAAGGTTGGCTCTGAGGATGACTTGAGCAGCCTCTGGGTGTCTGCCTGGGGCCTGCCGGTGCATCCGTTCAAATTTGTCTGGAGTTAGGGTAGAAGCTAGAACTAAGTACAGATCATTCCAAGTTAAGCTATAGGACTGAGTCTGAAAACAAGCCTAGATGTTCTTGAATCTGACTAAGGTCTGATAGAGAGAAAGGCGCATAGACACCAAACAGACCTTCCACTGCAGCTACCTCCTGTGAGGCAGAGAGAGGGTGGCAGGAGGGGGTGGGCTGGGATCTGATGAGGGAGTAGGTGGGTGGGTCAGAGAGGAATTCCTGGAGGCTGAGGCTCTGGAGTTCCTTGGGATGGGGATAGGGCGAGGGATCATCCACAGGATCAGGGTCGCAGAGTGGATGAGATGAGGGAGGGAATGGCAATGGGGTGGAAGGCTTACAATGAGTTTTTTCTTCCTTGGGGAGCACTGGGTAAAGAGAATTTGGGGAAGAAGAGGGTGGAATGGTGGCAACTGCTCCTGCTGCCACTGGTGGGGTGAAAGAGGAAGAGGCATGAGAAAGAGATAAGGGTGGAGAACAAAGGGGAGGGAACCTGAGGTATTGGCTTCTCAGGTGGAGGGGGGGGAGGATGGGAAGGCAGCAAGTTTAACAGAAGGATCTAAGCCTTCTTCCTCTATGAGAACTTAGAATGAGGAAAATTGACCCTGAAAGAGGAAAAAAGGTTGGACATAAGAGATCTCTGACTGTCCCGTCCTGTGGGACATCAACTAAGGCCAAGCACCTAGAAGGAGAGATGAAGGGGACAGGAGACACAAAGATGGCAGCAAGACGAGAGTCCTGATCAAGCTGCGATTTTTATTTTTCAACCACACACTTATATATCATAAAGGCAGGGTGTCAGGCGGGGGAAGGAGGGGTGTTTAGGAGGGCGGGACGTCGGGCGGGGGAAGGGGGGGAGCTTATCTTGTAGTTGCAATGCTTGTGCAAGTAGGGGAAAGGTTACAAGGTCTAAGGCATAAGGTCACACAAGGTTGCGTTATCAGTATTATCTGGTCTGCGCTGTCTAGTCCTGTCTCAGTAGTTTTCCACTAAGAGGTCACATGCTGCGTGGTCCCCAACATCTGACCATTTGCTATTTCTCTGTGTAAAACTATTAAGGTCACAGAGAATTTGGAGATCAAAGGTGCCAAATTCTGGCCATTATGAGTCATTGTATAACTCATATCAAAGCCAAATTTTAATACAGAGACTAAGTAATTACTTCCACTTTCTCTCTCCATATAGGCCTAGCTTGTACAGGGAGTACACTGTTAAAGGATTACCCCAACCGAGAACTGAAGTTCTGAGTAGAGAGTGAGAAATCCCGAGCTTAGACCAGCGTCCTAGTTCGAAGGGACAGAAACTGATCAAACACCCCAGGTCCTAAAAGGGAGGATGAGCCAGGCACGAATGTCACCCCAGCATGCTTGAGGCGACAGAGGCCCCTCTTACCAGTCCGATGGGTGGAAAGCGAGGTCTGATGTTGCATGCAGCGAAGAGATCCCACAAAGGGTGCCGTGGTCCAGCCTCGGCAGGTCCAGGGGATCCCGAAGGAGGGAAGGGGCCGTGAAGAACGGAGACGAGGAGACGAGGTTTAGGTAGCAAGGGAAGGCATCATTCGGCCGTTCCTTCTCATAACTTTATTTCATACTCTTTTTGCACATACTTTTAATTAAGCCTTCTTCCTCCTAAGCCTCTGTTCTTTCTGAGAAGGAACACATCACAAACAATCGTCTATGCATAACCTTTCTCTATTAATCTTGTTTTGTTTCATTTTCCTTTCATGGCCTCATCGTAACCTTCCCATTAATCTTTTCTCTATTCATAGTAGATACGTCAGCTATATGAAACTTGCTTAACTTTCTAACGGTGCTAGACAAAAAGTCTAAGATTTTATAGGTTAATTGATTTATTTTAAAAGGTTAAAACTGTATAGAGAATGTTCTAATGATTATATCCTATTTTTTAAAGTAAATCACACCCCCAACAGCTGTGTGTGTGTGTGTGTGTGTGTGTTTATAAAACAATTCCATTGCCTAATTGTTCTACATTTCCAAGGAGGGGCATAATGTCCTAAACTTTGTAGGAATGATAGTGCTTGTACATCTATCCCCCTGCTGTAATATTAACTATTGCATATATTGACATATTAACAAAAACTCTTGTGTAAGGCAAGAAGGGGTTCTGTCGGAACAAGCACCTGCATGCTCTTTCTGTTCTATTTTCTCATAAAACTCCTCATTACTCATGTTCCTAATAATATTTTGCTCTAGACAAATTGTAGGGGATTCCCCTCTTATTTCTCCAGTCACCACCTGTAACATTTTTTTTTTTTATTTTACAAGAAACAACAATTTCACTTACATTGATATCCATGATTCCCACACCCAACCCATGATTACATCATTATTAAGCCTAATAAAAACAACAGAGAAAATGGCTTAAGATCAGTCAGGGTCTTCCTGCTTTGTGGAGTTTCCCTCCTCCAGCTGTGACTTTGTCATACAGCATGAATGGCATTGCCTCTGCCAAAAGAGCTCTGGCTGTATATTCATTGGGAAATAAGAAGTGCAAGTGGGAGTGAGAGCTTATTCTTGAGAGGCATCTCTCAGGGCTACCCAGGTCAGAAGGAGAAAAGGAGATTTATGTAGGAATGAGACGGTAAGGGGTGGGCAGAGACAGTAAAAAGGGTAAAGAGTTCAGAAAAGAGAAGAGTTCCTGGGAAGGGTGAGAGATCACAGCTCTTACCCAGGGAATGCAGGAGCAGCTGGTTTGGGCAAGATGCTGATCCCTTGCTCCCTTCCTCACACCAGGCACCAAAAGTAATAAAGCTTATTTTCTTCTGTGACTTTGGACAAGCAACATACTAGCATATTCTCAAAAGATGGTTTATTTCCCATATGTAAAATTAAAGTAGTTTTATCAATAATAGGATTTTGTGAAGATAAATACATCATTACAGGGTAAGTTGTGAACATTTGGTCTAGCAGTTAAGAGAATCATATCTCACAGCAGAATACCTGGGTGTGATTCTTGCCCCAGCTCCTGAATTCAGCTTCCAGGCAAAGCAGATTTGGAAGACAGCCATGATGGCTCAAGCACCTGGGCTCCTGCCATCCATTTGAGAAGGCTAGATTTGTGTTCCTAGCTCTCACCTGTGGTACCAGCTCAGCCCAAGATGTTGTGGCCATTTGGAGGTCTCTCCCTTGTCTGTCTGTCTTCCTATCCTTGGTAAAAGATAAATTTTAAGGAGATGGGGGTTATTTTTGTTCAGAATGGCCAATGTTAGAGGATTTGTCCCTACACACTCGCCTACTGTTATATGACTCCTAGTATTAGTGGCCTTTTAACATTTACCTTCTCTTAGCTATTCAGTCCATCATGCCATTTTCCTCCCAAGTGACTCCTTAACAGATATTCTCCTCCTCTGAAATTCTGTCTCCTTGATCTCTATAACTTTGTCTAATTACCTGTCGCTTATATTTTATACATGAATTTAAAGTACAAAAGAAACTGTCCTTAGCTCTTATGTCAGGCTAGTTGCCTCTGTTAAGCTCTGGAATAACACTGTATACTTCTTTTTTTCATATTATATCTTATAATCATAATGAAATAATACTTTGTGATAAAATATTTATGAAATGTATTTTTAAAGATTTTATTTATTTATTTGAGAGCTAGAATTAAAGACAGAGAGGAAAAGAAAGGTCCTCTATCCACTGGTTCACTCCCCAAATGGCCATAACAGCCAGAAGTAAGCTGATCTGAAGCCGGGAACCAGAAGCTTCTTCTGGGTTTCCCTCAGGGTGCAAAGGCCTAAGCACTTGGACCATCTTCTATTGCTTTCCCAGGCCACAGGCTAAGAGCTTGCTTGGAAGAGGAGCGACTGAGACACAAACCGGTGCCAATATGGGATGCTGGCACCACAGAGAGAGACTTAGCCAACCATGCCCCAGCACTGGTCCTGAAATGTATTTTGTTCCTATAGACTATTAACTTCATGCAGACAAGTATTTTAATTATCTTTATTTCAAATGACTTTTCCATGTCTAATATAAAGTCTGACATTGAATGGCTAAGTAAACATTTTTTTAAATGAGTAAATGCCTTAATTTCCTGATATAACCTTTAAGGAAACAATGTAACTATATCAAAATATGAACTTACTCTCTTAACACATAATATAAATGTAAAAACAAAAATAATGCCACAATGTATACGTGTAACAAAAATTTAATATCTAAAATTATATATCTAAAGATATATATCTAAAAGCATACCTATAAAAGAAAAGCCTATAAAGTATTGAGGAATTGGTGCAAGAACATAAACAGTCTATTAGCAAAAGAAAACTGAAGTTGTTAGTAAGCAAAAAGGAGAGTTGTTCATTTTTGCTAGTCATGTGTGAAAGCCAATAAGACATTGAAATAATATTTCACACACTCAAGATTGACTAATATCAAAACATTTTAAGATGTAAAATGTTAATAAATACTGGAAAATAAAAAAATTCATTCACTTAGAGAGCAATTTTGAGAATAACTAACAAGTTGGAGATGACATACTTCAAGTAGAACAGAACTATATAAAATTATCCATAGTATGTATCATTTGTGATGGGCCCAGATATAAAATACTGATGTATCATGGAAAGCAGGAGAGTGCTTTACAGATTTTTACAAAGCTCTGAAAACATTAAGTGGATTAAACGAATGATTATTCTCCACATAGCTGCAGTGTTGACCCCTTCCACTGTGCAGAACCTCTCCAGTAGAGAGATGTGTATTACAATAATTTTTTTAAAAATTTTGGTCATATGACTTTCTATCAGTGAAAATACATGTGATGCCATGTTACTTGAGGTCCTTCCTAAAGACAGCATCTGCAGGCACTATAGTTAAATGAGAAGAATTCATGGGGGCAGGTAACACATAATTTTATGTTAAAGAATTGGAGTTTTTCCATTAGTGATTACTTAAGCTTTTTCACCCATATTTGTGTGAGCTTATTGGCACTGAAAAAGTTGTCAGAGTATACAAAAGACATTCCATATCAAGCATATCCAATCCAAAGGAATTCCAGGCCTCAGCCTCTGGACTTTTCTCTGGCCTGCCCACCTAACCCCCCCACTGAATAGAGTGTTAGTTACTCACTCATCTATTTCTCTCCATAGCACCATGTATATTTTTTGTCATGACATTTGACTCACTGCAAGATAAATATTTGAATATATTTCTGCATTTCTTATTAGGAAGATAATTGATTGGGGTTTGTGGACATGTAATAAAAAGGGTTTTTTTGAATGAATATATGAAAAGATAAAGTAAAACATACTCTATGGGCCAGCACCACGGCTCAATAGGCTAATCTTCCGCCTGCGGCACTGGCACACCAGGTTCTAGTCCCGGTCGGGGCTCCAGATTCTGTCCCGGTTGCCCCTTTTAAAGGCCAGCTCTCTGCTATGGCCCAGGAGTGCAGTGGAGGATGGCCCAAGTGCTTGGGCCCTGCATCCACATGGGAGACCAGGAGAAGCACCTGGCTCCTGGCTTCGGATCAGCATGATGCACTGGCCACAGCACGCCGGCCGCAGCAGCCATTGGAGGGTGAACCAACTGAAAAGGAAGGCCTTTCTCTCTGTCTCTCTCTCTCACTGTCCACACTACCTGTCAAAAAATAAATAAATAACTACAATTGCTATTTATGTAGTGAGAAATTTAATGTATTGGTGAAGATTAAAAGATAACAGAAGATTATCTTTTAATAGATTGAATACTATACTTCAAAGATACTTTTATATCAGATAAATTTGCTATTAATTGAAGTAGTCATCCACTGTGTACCATATGAAGTGGTTATTAATGTTACATTAGAAATTTTGGAAAATATACAATATAATTCACCATGAATATTCTCTAAAAAGTTCAAGAACATGTGTTTTATTAAGGTATGCATTGATTTCAGATATCGCATCAAAGTAAACTCATACTAACTTATCACATTTATGAATAAGATATAGTTTGAGGCACTGATAGGCATCTATTTTATTTTATTTCTTTTTTTTAAAGAATTGTTTATTTATTTGAAAGGCAGAGTTAAGGGAGGCAGAGGCAGAGAAAGAGAGAGGTCTTCCATCCACTGATTCACTCTCCAAATGGCCACATTAGCTGGATTTGGGCCAATCTGAAGCCAAGAGCCAGGAGATTCTTCTGGATCTCCCACACAGGTACAGGGGCCCAAGGACTTGGGACATCTTTCACTGCTTTCCCAGGCCATAGCAGAGAGCTGGATGAGAAGTGGAGCAGGTGGGTCTTGAACCAGTGCTCATATGGGATGCCAGCACTGCTGGAGTTGGCTTTACCCACTATGCCACAGCACTGGCTCCAATAGGTACCTATTTAAAAAAAAACACCATATGACAACATGATAAATTTTTCTATATTTGATTCAAGAACAAACAACAAATTTTTAGTGAAACTTGGGTGGAAAAATGGTGAAATCATTGAAGCTTTACAAAAATTCATGGGGACAATGCCCCCACGATATTAGCAGTTTGCAAGTAAATAATTCATTTTAAGAAGGGACAAACCAGTGTCAAAAATGCAATTCACGGTGGCAAACCATCCACATTAGCTTTCAGAAAAAAATTCATCTTGTTCATGCTCTAATTTTAGAGTACCTATTATTAACAATAGTACCAATGTCCAACACCATAGACGGCTGGATTATCTTAGAGAGTTTTGACTGAAGACTTAAAATTGAGCAAGCTTTCTGCTCTAAGGGAGCCAAAACTATTGTGCCCAGATCAGCTGCAGACCAGAGAATGTCATTCAATGAAAATGCTAAACAAGTGGAATGAGCATCCTGTAAGAATTATTACAGGAGGCAAAATTTCGCTCTACCAGTATGATCCTGAAAACAAAGCACAATCAAAGCAATAGCTACCAGTGGGTGGAATTGATTCAGGATTAGGATTGTTCTTAGGATGGGATCAGCTTCAGCCATTGTGACCATTTGCGGAGTGAATCATCAGATAAAAGACCTCTCTCTCTGTTTCTCCTTCTCTCTGTAACACTGTCTCTTGCATAAATAAATAAATAAATCTTTAAAAACATATACATATATGATTAATACTTATGATTATGGACTGTTTTCAAATAATTTCTATTACTTACAAAGGTTTTATATGATCTTGTGAAATTAAATGTTTCACATTTCTTAGATTTCTACGTACTTGTATCATATATACCTACTTAATACTGGAAGCTGGGATGCAGCCTATGGTCATCAAGTCACCTCCCACTTATCTTGTAAGCTACAAAATCAAAGGAATAAAAAGTTTTAGTCTTTGGAAGACATCATGTTGGTTTTTGTGTTTCATAAAAGTTATATGCTAGGGGCTGGCATTATGGCATAATGGGTTAAGCCGACACCTACAATGCTGGCACCCAATATGAGCATCAGTTCAAGTCCCAGCTGCTCTATTTCTGATCCAGCTCCTACTAATGCATCCTCTGGGATACAGCAGAGGATGGTCCAAGTCCTTGGGCCCCTGCCACCTATGCGGGGGACCCAGATGATGTTACTGGCTCCTGGATTTGGCTTGGCCAGACCTGGCCATTGTGACTATTTGAGGAGTGAACCAGTGGATGGAAGATCTCTCTCTCTCTCTCTCTCTCCCCTTCTCTCTTTCTGTAACTCTGCCTTTCAAATAAATAAAATAACTCTTTAAAAAAGTTATAGAACACAGTGCCACCCTTGAAATATGCATGATGCACTTAGGTTGCTACATATGAAACATGAAAATTATAAAATGAATAAAAGTAGTTACATCTATCAAATACATTCAAGTTCTGAAAATCATTAATGGAAGAGTAAATTTGTCCTGGGAATCTTATCAGAATAATTTTTTTTGCATTTTTCTTTTGGATTCATAGAAAATGGTTCAAAAATCAATAGATCTTTGTAAAAATTAAGAATGGGAATGTGAGAGGGAAAAGGATGAAGGGTTGGAGAGTGGGCAGGAGGGAGGTAGGGAGGGAAGTGTCACTATGATCCTAAATCTGTATATATGAAGTACATGAAACTTGTATAACTTGAATAAAATTTAAAAAGAATGAATAAAATGTTTTTCCTGGAGATAGAGCTTGAATAAAAAAAATCAATAAACAACTATACCAGCAATCTAGGTTTTGATTGATGTAGAAACTATTTACCTCTTTGCATAATTCCACTACCCAGACAATTATTGCCTAAATATATGCAAACTCAAATCCAAGATCCCACAGAGAGTATTATTGATTTTCATGAAAAAAGAGTATGTGCAGCAGTGCATGTCAATTAGATGTAGTTCTACTAGGGAACTGATAGGGCATGACCATTCTCTTTAGGGAACTATGTAAAGTATTCATGTAAATTCTATTAAACTTGTGACCAGTCACCCATAAAAGATAATTACCTATGTCTGAATCTGAGATGACCTGATTGCCCTATCAAACATGGTTTTAGAGCAAACCATAACTAAATTGGAGTTTGTTATATCAAAAAAGGAATAAAAATAAACAAGAGGGCTTTTATACAGTGTTTGAGAGAGGGATATAAGTCACTGAAGCTTGGTTGAGGATTAAATCTGTCTAATATACAAAAGGCTTAAGGTAAGATTGCTTAAAGACTAATATTGCTTATTAAATTTGGAAATAATTGTCAAAAAAAGGTACACTTATTCTAAGGGAACAATACCAAAAAGTTCTCTTAATGAACTGAAGGGGTTCTACAACTGCTTTCAGACAAATATGTTTAATCCATAAAGAAATGTTTTAAAAATTGTGGAGTAGAGAAACACTGAGTATAAAGAGCCTGTGTAACACTGAGTATAAAGAGCCTGTGTAAGATGCTACTGGATGGGGCTGCTGCGGTGGCACAGGAGTTAAGCCTCCTTCTACAACACAATTATCCCATATGGGCAGTGGTTTGAATCCTGGAAGCTCCACTTCCAATCCAGCTCCATACTAATGTGCCTGGGAAAGCAGTGGAGGGTAGCCCAAGTGCTTGGGTCCTTGCACCCCAGGGGGAGACCTTTGCTCTTGACCAGTCCATGATTGCTTTGTCTGGATTAACTCCTAAGCCAGGAGCCAGGAGTTTCTGCCAGGTCTCCCACGTAGGTACAGGGGCCCATGCACTTGGGCCATCTTCCACTGCTTTCTCAGTCACATCAGCAGGGAGCTGGATTGGAAGAAGAGAAGCTAGTACATGAACTGGCACCCATATGAGATGCCAGTGCTGCAGGCAGAGACTTAACCTACTACTATAGCATCACCCCTCTCAATGTATATAAATTTTTAAGAGCCACCGTCTCTAAACTCTTTTACGCCATGTAAACATGTTGGATATTGCAAGGGAGTGCCAGAAAAGAGACTAGAGATAGATGTCTAGGAAACAATTCAATGTTTTCTTTAGTCATCGAACATTATTTTTTAAATCTAATTATTAAGTATTTTCCTAGATGAACACATATTAGTAAAACCAACCATCATTTTGTACTCTTGTAAGTATGCATTTATAACTGTAAATGTTGCATTTGGAAAAACTACTCCCTGGACTGTGGAAATCTATTCATACAACTGGCAGCAAAATTGGTATCAAAGCAGAACTCTTATGTAAAAATGAAATTAAATGCAAAATGTGGGAAAAAGGAGAGAGGCTCACTCAGTTTCTATAAACATAACTTTGCTTCCCCTGGATCATATTATCATCTATGTAATAGAAGAGGAGGATGGGAACAAATTACAGATATTGTTGAATGGGTAGGATTTTGTGAAAATCTAAATTGCTTCAATTTTGTCTGCTACCATAAAGTTCCTACTGAAAAAACTTCCAGTATCTAGTAACAAACTTTAATTAAAAGTGTATCAGCAAAATATAGCTAACTGCAACATACAACATGGGAATTTGAAAGAAAGACAATAGCATGAGTGATGATGTCACATAAAAACAAATTGTGGCTCTCAATACCATCTATTTCACCAGTATAATTCATATCTCAGTACTGTTGTTCCTGCACATCTGCTACAGTCTCCTACTTCATTTAATGCTTATTTTCCATGAAAAAATTGGTTTCTCCATCTGTAGTATTTTTTTAAAAGATTTATTTATTTATTTGAAAGAGTTACACAGAGAGAGGAGAGGCAGAGAGAGAGAGGTCTTTCACCTGCAGTTCACTCCCCAGTTAGCCGCAATGGCCAGAGCTACGCTGATCTGAAGCCAGGAGCCAGGAGCTTCGTCCGGTTCTCACATATGGATGCAGGGGCCCCAGAACTTGGTCCATAACCTGCAGCTTTTCCAGGCCATAGCAGAGGTTTGGATTGTAGGTGGAGCAGCTGGGACTCGAACTGGTGCCCATGTGGGATGCCAGTACTGCAGACGGTGGTTTTACTTGCTACACCACAGAGCCGGCCTCTCCACCTGTAGTATTATCTTTTTTGTACTACTTCTTATACAAGTTTAAATTTAACAGGCAGAACTGTATATCTTAAGGAAATAAAACTTTTTTACTTTTTTTTAACTTTTATTTAGCAAATATAAATTTCCAAAGCACAGCTTATGGATTATAATGGCTTTCCCCCACCCATAACTTCCCTCCTACCCACACCCCTCCCAACTCCCGCTCCCTCTCCCATTCCATTCACATCAAGATTCAGTTTCAATTACCTTTATATACAGAAGATCAATTTAGTATATAATCAAGAAAGACTTCAACAGTTTGCACCCACACAGAACATAAAGTGTAAAATACTGTTTGAGTACTAGTTATAGCATTAATTCACATTGAACAACACATTAAGGACAGAGATCCTACATGAGGAGTAAGTGCACAGTGACTCCTGTTGTTGACTTAACAAATTGACACTCTTGTTTATGGCGTCAGTAATCTCCCAGGCTATTGTCATGAGTTTCCAAGGCTATGGAAGCCTTTTAAGTCCGCAGACTCTGATCTTATTTAGACAAGGTCATAGTCAAAGTGGAGATTCACTCCTCTCTTCAGAGAAAGATACCTCCTTCTTTGATGGCCCACCCTTTCTACTGGGATCTCACTTACAGAGATCTTTCATTTAGGTGTTTTTTTTTTTTTCCCCAGAGTGTTTTGGCTTTCCATGCCTGAAATACTCTCATGGGCTCTTCAGCCAGATCCACAAGCCTTAAGGACTGATTCTGAGGCCAGAGTGCTATTTAGGACATCTGCCCTTCTATGAGTCTGCTGGGTAACCCGCTTTCAAAGTTGGATCGTTGTCTCCTTTTTTATTCTATCAGTTAGTATCAGCAGACACTAGTTTTGTTTATGTGATCCCTTTGACACTTAGACCTATCAGTACGATCAATTGTGAACTGAAATTGATCATTTTGACTAGTGAGATGGCATTGGTACATGCCACCTTGATGGGATTGAATTGGAATCCCCTGGCACATTTCTAACTCCACCACTTGGGGCAAGTCAGCTTGAGCATGTCCCAAATTGTACATCTCCTCCCTCTCTTATTCCCACTCTTATATTTAACAGAGATCACTTTTCAGTTAAATTTAAATACCTAAGAATAATTGTGTGTTAATTACAGAGTTCAACCAATAGTATTAAGTAGAACAAAAAAATACTAAAAGGGATAAAGTATTAAGTTGTACATCAACAGTCAGGATAAGGGCCAATCAAGTCACTTTTTCTCATAGTGTCCATTTCATTTCAACAGGTTTCTTTTTGGTGCTCGGTTAGTTGTCACCGATCAAGGAGAACATATGATATTTCTCCCTTTGGGACTGGCTTATTTCACTCAGCATGATGTGTTCCAGATTCATTCATTTTGTTGCAAATGACCGGATTTCATTGTTTTTTTTTTTTTTTTTTTTTTTTTTTTTTTTTTTTTTACTGCTGTATAGTATTCTATAGAATACATGTCCCATGGGCATTTGGGTTGATTCCAGGTCTTAGCTATTGTGAATTAAGCTGCAATAAACATGGAGGTGCAGACAGCTTTTTTGCTTGCCAGTTAATTTCCTTTGGGTAAATTCCAAGGAGTGAAAATAAAACTTTTTAAATTATAGGTAGATTGCTTAGCAAACATCAGAACTTATTTTGCCCAAAGTGTTATTTTCCTTTGTAAAGTTCCTGATCTCCAATAAAAATTGCTATACTATTACTCTTCAGTTTTTTTAAAAAAACATTTATTTATTTATTTATTTTAAAGGCAGAGTCACACACACAGAGTATGTGTGTGTGTGAGAGAGAGAGAGAGAGACAGACAGAGAGAGAGAGAGAGAGTGATAGAGAGAGAGGGAGGAAGAAATATATATATAGAGAAAGATATTTTCCACCTTCTGGTTCACTCCTCAAGTGGCCATAGCAGCAAGACCTGGGCCAGGTTCCAGCCAGGAGCTAGGAACTCCATCTTCACCTCCTATATGCTTTCAGTGGCCCAAACACCCAGGCCATCTTCCAATGCCTTCCTAGGTGCATAGCAGGGAGCTGGTTCAGAAGCAGAGTAATCAGGAATTGAACTAGAACTCTGGTATGGGCTTTCCATGTTCCAATCAGAGGTTTAACATGTTGCACAACTGTGCATACCCATTATTTAGTATTTTTTCTTTTTAAAATTTTTATTGGTATAAAAAACATATTTTATGCATTGCATGGGTAGAGTTCCAAGAAACCAACCACATTTCCCTTACTGACCTGCTTCCCCCATCCTCATCCTTTCCTTGCCTCTCATCATCAGTTTTTGCCAAGACATATTTTTTTAAAGATTTGTTTATTTATTTGAGAGGTAGAGTTACAGAGAGGCAGAGGCAGAGAGAGAGAGAGAGGTCTTTCATCTGCTGGTTCACTCCCCAGATGTCCCAGAGTTGTGCCAATCTGAAGTCAGTAGCCAAGAGTTTCCTCTGGGTTTCCCATGTGGGTACAAGATCTTGGGCAATCTTCTACTGCTTTCCCAGGCCAGCAGAGAGCTGGATTGGAAGTAGAGCAACCGGGACTCAAACCAGTGCCCATATGGGGTGCTGGCACTGCAGGTTGAGGCTTTAACCTGCTGCAGCGCATCACTGGCCCCCAAAAGACATAATTTTAATTCATTCTGTAGTCAGTGGATTAATTCAACACTAATCAGAATATTCAACAAGTATAAAAAAGGCTAAAAGTGACAATCATATACAAAAATGACCATTTAATTCCTAAGCATACTTTGATGTTCTATATTAACTGTCACATATCAGAGAAAACATGATATTTCTCTTTTTTGAAATCTTGTTTCTTTCCAATTCATTGCTTTTTTATAAAAAGATTTATTTATTTATTTGAAAGGCAGAGTTACAGAGAGAGAGAGAGAGAGAGAGAGAGAGAGAGAGGTCTTCCCACCTGCTGGTTCACTTCCCAGATGACTGCAATGGCTGGAGCTGAACCAATAGAAGCCAGGAGCAGGACTCCATGTGGTGCAGGGGCCCAAGGGCCTGGTACATCTTTTACTGCTTTCCCAGGCCATAGCCGAGAGCTGGATTGGAAGTGGAGCAGCCAGGACTCGAACTGGTGCCCATATGGGATGCTGGCACTGCAGGCAGCAGCTTTATATGCTACACCACAGTCCTGGTCCCAATATTTCTCTTTTTTTGAGACTAGCTTACTTTACTAAGTATAATGATTTCCAGTTGCATTCATATCGTTTCAAAAGAAAGGACTTAATCCTTTTTTATGGATAAATAGTATTCCATAGCATATATGTAACACAATGTCTTTATCCAGTTATGAATTGATGGACATCTGGGTTGATTCAATAACTTAGCTATTGTCAATTGAGTTGCAATAAACTTGGGGGTACAGGAAACATTTTCATTTTGTTTCAGTAATTTCCCAGGAGTAGAATGGCTGGGTCTTATGGTAGATCTATTTCCAGATTTTGGAGGGATCTCCATGGTATATTCCATAATGGTTGTACTAGTTTATATTCCACCCTCAGTGGATTAGAGTATCTTTTTTCCCACATCCTTACCAACATATATTTATTCATTTTTCTTGATTTTTGGATGATACTTATTCTAACATGGGTGAAGTTGTGAATCTTATTTGCATTTCCCTGTTGGGTAGTGATCCTATGGATTTATTCATATGTCTCTTGGCCATTTGTATTTTTTCAAAATAAATACTAAAACATGGCCAAAATTTCAATGTACTACTTAAAACAACACATGATTTCACCTTGATCAAAAAATAAAATATTTCCCAAGGCCTAAAATTATGTTAAAAACTGACTCCTGACCCAACCTCATTCCCTCTTGCCTGCTTTCCAGCTATCTTGTCCTTCTTTTTTGAATGTCTATCTCCTTGTAAACAATTTTCCTATTACCAATAGGACATTTTTTCTCATTCTGTTGTCCATAGCCTCCTGGATTAATTCTTCACAATATGCATCATGAAGTGGAACAGTTTGGGGGAGTAGTTGAATGATTATCACATTCCACTAAAATATGAAACCAATGACAGAAGGCAGCAGAACATGAGTCAATACATGGTTTTTATTGAATATTCAATAATTTTTTAACTTTTATTTAATAGATATAATTTTCCAAAGTACAACTTTTGGATTATAGCAGCTTTTTCCCCACATAACCACCCTCTCACCCGCAACCATCCCATCTCCCACTCCCTCTCCCATCCCATTCACATCAAGATTCATTTTCAATTATCTTTATATACAGAAGATCAATTTAGTATATACTAAGTAAAGATTTCAACAGTTTGCACCCACACAGAAACACAAAGTATAAAGTACTGTTTGAGTACTAGTTATACCATTAATTCACATAGCACAACACATGTAGGACAGAGATCCTAAATGGGGAGTAAGTGCACAGTGACTTCTATTGTAGATTTAATAATTGACACTTTTATTTATGACATCAGTAATCACCTGAGACTCTTGTAATGAGCTGCCAAGGCTATGGAAGCCGCTAAGTTCGCCAAATCCAAACTTATTTAGACAAGGCCATAGTCAAAGTGGAAGTTCTCTCCTCCCTTCAGAGAAAGGTACCTCATGCTTTGACAGCCTGCTCTTTCTGCTGGGATCTCACCCACAGAGATCTTTCATTTAGGTCATTTTTTTTTCAGAGTGTCTTGGCTTTCCATGCCTGAAATACTCTCATGGGCTCTTCAGCCAGATCCACAAGCCTTAAGGAATGATTCTGAGGCCAGAGTGCTGTTTCGGACATCTGCCATTCTATGAATATACTGTGTATCCTGCTTCCCATGTTGGATCGTTCTCTCCTTTTTAATTCTCTCAGTTAGTATTAGCAGACACTAGTCTTCTTTATATGATCCCATTGACATTTAATCCTATCATTAAGATCACTTATGAACTGAAACTGATCACTTGGACTCGTGAGATGGCATTGGTACATGCCACCTTGATGGGATTGAACTGGAATCTCCTGGCACATTTCTAACTCTACCATTAGGTGTAAGTCTGATTGAGCATGTGCCTAACTGTACATCCCCTCCCTCTCTTATTCCCACTCTTATATTTAACAGGGATCATTTCAGTTAAATTTAAACACCTAAGCATCATTGTGTGTTAATTAAAGAGTTCAAACAATGGTATTAAGTAGAACAAAAAAATTACTAACAGGAATAAAGTAGTAAGTTGTTCCTTGACAGTCAGGAAAAGGGCTGAGCAAGTCATTGTTTTTCTTTTTTTTTCTTCTTTTTTTAAATCTTTTTCCATCCTTTTATTTAATGAAAATAAATTTCCAAAGTACAGCTTATGGATTACAATCGCTTCCCCCCATAACGTCCCTCCCACCCGCAACCCTCCCCTTTCCCACTCCCTCTCCCCTTCCATTCACATCAAGATTCATTTTCAATTCTCTTTATATACAGAAGATCAGTTTAGCATACATTAAGTAAAGATTTCAACAGTTTGCTCCCACACAGAAACATAAAGTGAAAAATACTGTTTGAGTACTAGTTATAGCATTAAATCTCAATGTACAGCACACTAAGGACAGAGATCCTACATGAGGAATAAGTGCACAGTGATTCCTGTTGTTGACTTAACAATTTGACACTCTTGTTTATGGCCTCAGTAATCACCCTAAGCTCTTGTCATGAGCTGCCAAGGCTATGGAAGCCCCCTGAGTTCACTGACTCTGATCATATTTAGACAAGGCCATGGTCAAAGTGGAAGTTCTCTCCTCCCTTCAGAGAAAGGTACCTCCTTCATTGATGACCCGTTCTTTCCACTGGGATCTCACTCGCGGAGATCTTTCATTTAGTTTCCCCCCCCCCCCCAGAGTGTTTTGGCTTTCCATGCCTGAAATACTCTCATGGGCTTTTCAGCCAGATCTGCATGCCTTAAGGGCTGATTTGAGGCCAGAGTGCTGTTTAGGACATCTGCTATTCTATGGGTCTGCTGTGTCTCTCACTTCCCATGTTGGATTGTTCTCACCCTTTTTTGATTCTATCAGCTAGTATTTGCAGACACTATTCTTGTTTATGTGATCCTTTTGGTTCTTAGTCCTATCATTATGATCAATTGTGAACAGAAATTGATCACTGGGACTAGTGAGATGGCATTGGTACATGCCACCTTGATGGGATTAAATTGGAATCCTCTGGTATGTTTCTAACTCTACCATTTGGGGCAAGTCAGCTTGAGCATGTCCCGAATTGCACATCTCTTCCCTCTCTTATTCCCACTCTTATATTTAACAGCAATCACTTTTCAGTTAAGTTTCAGCACTTAAGAAGAATTGTGTGTTGATTACAGTATTCAACCAAAAGTATTAAGTAGAACAGACAAAAAGAAATACTAAGAGGGATAACATATCAAGTTGCTCATCAACAGTCAGGGTGAGGGCTGATCAAGTCACCATTTCTCATAGTGTTCATTTCACTTTAACAGGTTTCCTTTTTGGTGCTCAGTTAGTTGTCACCTATCAGGGAGAACATATGGTATTTGTCCCTTTGGTATTGGCTTATTTCACTCAGCATAATATTTTCCAAATTCCTAACAGGGATCACTTTTCAGTTAAAATTTAAACACCTAAGAATAATTGTGTGTTAATTACAGAGTTCAACCAATGGTACTAGAACAAAAAAAATACTAAAATGGATAAAGTATTACATTGTACATCAACCTTCAGGAGAAGAGCCGATCAAGTCACTGTTTCTCATAGTGTCCATTTTACTTCAAAAGGTTTCCCCTTTAGTGCTCAGTTAGTTGTCACCGATCAGGGAGAACATATGATATTTGTCCCTTTGGGACTGGCTTAATTCACTCAGCATGATGTGTTCCAAATTCCTCCATCTTGTTGCAAATGACCGGGTTTCGTTGTTTTTGACTGCTGTATAGTATTCGATAGAGTACATAATTTCTTTATCCAGTCTACTGTTGATGGGTATTTGGGTTGGTTCCAGGTCTCAGCTATTGTGAATTGAGCTGCAATAAACATTAATGTGCAGACAGCATGTTTGTTTTCCAATTTCATTTCCTTTGGGTAAATTCTAAGGAGTGGGATGGCTGTGTTGAATGGTAGGGTTATATTCAGGTTTCTGAGGAATCTCCAGACTGACTTCCATAGTGGTTCAACCAATTTGCATTGCCACAAGTCATTGTTTTTCATAGTGTCCATTTCATTTCAACAGGTTTACTTTTAGGTGCTCAGTTAGTTGTCACCAATCAGGGAGAACATATGATATTTGTCCCTTTGGGACTGGCTTTTTTCACTCAGTATAATATTTTCCAGATTCCTCCATTTTGTTGCAAATGACGGTATTCATTTTTTACGACTATATAGTATTCTATAGAGTACATGTCCCACATCCAGTCTTCTGTTCAATGGGCATTTAGGTTGATTCCATGTCTTAGCCTTTGTGAATTAAGCTGCAATAAACTTGGAGGTGCAGACAACTCTTTTATTTGCCATAAGAATATTATAACCAGCTATCCAAATCTATCTTACTTTTAAAAGTTATTTGAAATTTCCTCATATTGAAGATGGGTAATATAACAGGTAAAACGTATATATCATTTAAAATAATCTATAGTTTTAGCCTAACTATTCACAATTTCACATTTTCTTTTTTCCTCATCTACTCAAGATCTTACTTCTGTCAAAACTGAAGGAAGATTCTAGAATTACCACACTCATTTTGACACCAAGAATTGAGCACAGCCCATCAGGGAGGGCTTCGTAAAAATATGAAGCATCTCACATTTGGTCATATCAAAAAGAGCTGCAGTTTTATCTCAAGTTCTCCAAGCCTTGACAGCAATTTTCTCTACCTGTCACTTAACTTTTTCTCTTAAGTAAATTATGTTATTGCTGTGACTGCTGGGGACTGCCTTTTTTTTCTTTATAAGCATATATCATAACAAGATTTTTCAAAACTAATTTTACTATGACCTTCCAGATGATGGCATATTTGAAGAAGTCCTTGTGTATAGTGGCCTGGCATTCTCCTCAATAGTGACTTCACTGTGAAAATATTATGTTGGTTCTCTTACCCCATGTTAAAATACTTTTAGTAACTTAATTTAATTTTCAGAAGTTTTACTGTGTGGTGATAAGTAAAACTTGCATATTATCACAGCAGAATATTATTTACAGGACAGAGAATATTGCCTTTATTAAACTTTATTAAACTATAACAATGCTGTTAACATTGAAAAAAGTGATTCTGAAAATATGAAAAAAATATTAGAGAAGAAAATGATGTCTAAGAAAGATTTCTCAGTTACATGTTTCCTCAACTACACATGCACACAGAGTGAATGAGTTTTATACTCACATGTATAAACATATGGTCGCATATGTTTATATTAATGTCTATATAATAAATAACAGACATATATGACAAATATGTGTATGTATATAAAATTAGTAATCTCATTTATCATATATGTGCTACACACACACACACACACACAGATGCCATCTTAACAGTAATAAATGGACCAATCCACCTTGCTGGAAATCCAGAAATGCATCAAGAGTCTCCTGTGTCCTAAGCCCTAAGTAAGCACAAAATCACTTGCCCTGAAGCTGGCAGGAAAATTTGTGGTGTACTCAGTTACATACTACAACCCTCCAGCAGAGTGCAGGGCTACTGGGAAGAAACACTTAGCTTTTGATTTCCCCCTATACAGGGGGAATAAAAGAGTGAAACATACATCTAAGATCCACAATTTTAGGCAAGCTGCCTAGGGGATTGAATTTTACCTTGCCTGAATCTAAACGAAGACTAGAAAGGGAGCCAGTTTGGAAGCCTCTGAAAATAAGGTGATGGTTTAGATGACCATGCACTCACTTGCTATATTATTTTTTTTCTCATCTCCATTCAGAATGGATGGAATAAAGCTCCCCACTTCTGGTCTCACTTTGGAGAGGGACAGTTGGAGAATTCATGCAAAAACTCAGCTTTTCATCAGGTTACCTGAGGAACTGGCTTTTCTCTCAAAATCTCAGGGCTGATATCACTTGACATGCTCTAAATGCCTGGGGATGAAAACAAAGACAAGGAACCTGGAGAGTTGTCCTCTGCACCAGAGGATCTATGTGCAGCAAACAAAGCAAGATAGGTAGGAAGTGCCTTCTTTAGGGAGGATCAAGGAACAGTAGAGCATGTGCTCAATGTTCTGGAACTTTGGGAGTTGGCCTGAAGGACTGGTTTCTGTTTCTATGGACAGGGAGTATTTACTGGCCTTATCTTTACTGGCCTAGAAGTCTGGTGGCTGCTGGGAATGAAAGAGAATTTAGTGTTATGTGATACTCTCCAGAGAAGGAGCGGCATCATAGGCAGACAAAGCTAAATATCATAAACTCCTGAAGAAAGAGGCCAGGCAAAAAGATGAATGAAAAAGAGTGATGAACATCAATGGAACTTATGAAACACCTTGAACTAAACCAAAAGATGTACAAGGGATTCTCAGAAGAGGAAGAAGGGGAAGAAAAGGACAAAAAGTTTATTTGAAAATGTAATGGCCAGAAGTATCTCAATCTGAGGAAATAGATATGTAGGTTCAAGAAGCCTAACAAATGCAGTTAGGTGAACAAAAATTAATCCATACTGAGACACTTTATAATCAAATTTCCAAATTTAAAGATAAGGGTAATTTGGAAAGAAGCAGTTGAAAATAAATAATCACATTGAATAGAGCCCATATACAACATCTAGAGAGTAACAGAAAAACACATTAAAGTGTACAATTAGCTGGTAAGGGGGAAGTATAAAATACAGAATACTACAATGTTATAAAAGAAGTATATAAGTCACTTTTATCTGGTAGAGAAGCTAAAACAAATTATTAAAAAATCCAGAATTATAAATATGCTAATGGTATATAATACAAAACATGCAATTTTTCACATTGATACACACTGTAAATGACATGAGGTAAGAATACTACAATTAAATATCTACACTCCAATAACTGGTATAGATGCAAAATTATATATATATAATATATATGTATATGTATACGCACACACAAAATAATTTTATTGGACCTTAAACAAGAAAGAAATCCTGTCATGTATTACAAAACATATAAACCTTAAGGTAGTCATGCTAAGTGCAATAAACCAGTTACAGAACCACAAATATTGCACAATTCCACTCATGCGAGAAATTCAAACTAGTCAGACTCATGGAAGCAGAAAACATAAAGTGGTTGCCAGGGCCTGGAAGCCAGGGAGATGGAGTGTGGCTGTTCAGCAGGTTCAGTGCTTCAGTCATGCATGAAAATGTTCTATGAATCTGCTGTGTAATACCATATGTTTGTGCTTTACCATAGTATCCTATAATTTATAATACTGTACTATACATTTAAAAAATATTAAAAGGGTTGATTTTGTGTTGTGTGTTGTTTACCACCTTATAATGCACTTATTAATCTGATACATTGAGCTCTTGAACTAGTGGATGAAGGTCTAGGGTTGCAAATCAGATCTGACTTCCAAAGTTGTGTATTTTTTATTATGCAATGATACAGAACTGTGATTCCATCTCCTGTGCTACTTGCTTATCTCTTGGCCTTTTCTCAGTGTCTACAACTTTGTTTACTACACTTTAGCTTTATTCATTCAAACCATTTAATTTCCTATGCATGTAATTCCTGCAGAGAAACATCTCTTTTACTTATGCCTACACCACTAAGATTATTAGCACAGTCCAGCCTGGTTAGCTACCCATAACCATGTTCCCTCCAATATTTCCATAGCTGTGCTCCCTCTAGTATTTCCAGAAAGAGGTTATAAGAATCTAATTATAGCCTCTGCATTAGTCTGTGAAGGCAACTCAACTCTGCTCTACAGATCCAGCCCTGCCTGTCCCCCAAAGGTGTCTGTTACCTTGTCTATCCTAAAACAGCTGCCTCCTACCCTTTCCTTCTGTCTGCTTTGTGCTCTCACCTTCATTTCCCTATCCAATTATTTATCATCTCTGGATTCTACTCTTCCTTCTTCTCTGTTAGATTCCTGAGCCTTTGTACTCAAGAATCCTTTATTAAAATCTCATTCTTGATGATGTCTTTATGTACCTAGTGACTCTGAAGTAATGAGAACAGAAAAAAACTCTCAAGCCAGGACTTAGAAACAAAGGGGTATATGACAAATTTGATCCTCTTGATAGGTAAAGTCAATTCTTGCGTAAATTTCACATAAAGCTAGGCTTCTAGTGTGATAGCTGAGATGTGGGTAAAACTCTGTATACATGTGTACACTATTGAACTTATTTTATTCTTTAACTTTGTCCCTCATTTTATTTGGTAAGCATAAGCAATTCATGATTTAACCTATCCAAAGTGTCACTGGAGTGCATTGCTTCAAGCTTCATGTCTTGATTATGTCTCACTGATGGCCATATTGAATAGGTTTGCAGAGTAAGTGAGCTTGACATTTAATTTCTCAGTGGAATTTCTATACTATGCTGACTCCAGCATGCTTTATAGTACCCAGTTTCTATGTTGATTCCAACATGATTTAAAATAACTGGCTTTTTATTTTTAATATTTATTTTTTATTTATTTGAAAGGCAGATTTAGAGAGAGGAAAGATGGAGGCAGAGAGAGATTGATCTTCCATCTGTTGGTTCAGTCTCCAAATGGCCACAATGGCTGGGGCTGGGCCAGGCTGAAGCCAGGAACTAGGAGCCAGGAGCTTCTTCCAGGTCTCCCTTGGGGGTGCAGATGCTAAAGGACCTTAGCCGGCCTCTGCTGCTTTCCCAGGTGCATTAACAGGGAGCTGGATTGGAAGCAGAGTAGCCAGATCTCGAACTGGTGCCCATATGTGATGCTGGAGTCTCAGGCGTAGGCTTAACCTGCTACACCACAATGTAGACCCCAATTAATAGCCTGCTTTATCTGGAGGATTTAACTACTCAGAGAGCCTTTGGTAAATCATAACCATTTGTTCCATACTTCCTGGTTCCCATATAATACACAAATATTCAGAATTCCTTTGTCAAGCATTCTAGTATCCTCTTTCTAGACTATCTTTTTAAATCACTGCTGATTACCAAGCTTATTTTGTACTCATGGTACCAAAAAAATTTATTGCCTCATGAGACTATAAAGCAATAAGATTCAATTCAAGAAGACTGATTAGTTTTCAAAATCTTCCATGCTTGGGTAAAATTATGATATTCTTAATCATTCACAAGAAAAATCCAGTATCCCAGAAAACCAAATAAAAGCATTAGAATGCTTGAATTCTTGGCTTGAGGGCCTAAGACGGCAGAATCTCTAATTGAGGCACCAAGTGTGCTAAACTCAGTTTACACTGTCTTCTTAATCTTCACTGCTTACCTTGTCTTTCAGTGAAAGCCACTTTCTTTTCTCCTTCCTATACCCCTGCAATCCTCTCTGAAGCCAAGATGGTGGTGGTGATCAGGACACCAGCCATCAGAAGCAAGTCTTCTTTCTCCTTTTATACCTTGAAATTAAGAGCAGCTGGTGATGCCCTTTACTGTCATCTTTTTACATGTACGTCCCATTCTGGAGGTTGAAGATGTGTGGCTCACATAAGGGTGGGCAATGCTTGGACCATGTCCCTTAGGACATTCAAAAAAACCCTCTTGTGTGTTAAATCCTGCCTCTCATTTATCTGCAAACTCTCTGTCATTTGAGCCCACAGACAATACATCTGGAGGCACTGCCCTTTGGTGGGAGAGAAGAGAAGCACAGGTATTATGGGAAGTAAACAGAAGAGTATCTTCATGCCTCATGTTTGTGATCAGGTTATCCCAAGCAGATATAGCATGGGAGTCATATCTCTCTTTCCTCTCTCTCCTCCTCTCTCTCCCCTCTCATTTATTCCCCACAGTACACAAATAGAAGTTCTATCACACTGGGAATTTCTCTTAATAGCACCATGATTCCTTCACTCCAGTCGGCTAATACTCAATTTGAAATTCCATCTCAGTTCAGGCTATTTTTTACTCTGACTTAGGGTTAGATGATTTCTCATTCTACCTTTCACTTTCACATTACTGGGCACAAGAAAAGATGAGAAAGAAAATAAGCCAACATAAAAGGTGAGAACTCCACTCAAGTAGGCAGCCGATGCATGCTCCTGTTACCTCGTGATGATGGTGGTGGACTTGAAGCCCCTACAGAGCAGTCATTTGGTTATCTGTGGGTTCTGTTTCCTCATGTGTAATGAATGCTCTATGGGAGGAAAATGATAATCTCAGTCTTTCTCCATTAAATGCTCTGTGGCTTCTTTACCTCTCCTCCTAGACACTTAACTCAATCTGTGTCCATCTCTGTCCAAGAAAGGATGCTGCCAAATTCTCTTAGCACAAGAAAGCAACTCCTCTGATCTCCTCAACTTTCAATGCATTTCATTTCAAAAGTGTTTCTTGCAGCTGGCTTTTTAAGACGAGGCTCATTGATCCTGCAGCAGATCTGTTTATGGTGCTCAAACACTTAGCTGACCATGCTCTTTTCCTAAACTTCTGGATGTGATCATGTGCATGCAGCCTACAGTCTTCCTTTCCCTCAGGTGGCTGTGGGGATGGACTATTGTCCTGGCTTCGCAGCTTGACTTTTCAGTTATTCCACGGGATTCTGAGGCATCATATTAAGTTTATGTAAACCAACTGCATCCCAATTTCTTTTTCTTGAAGGAAATGAACTCACTCACTTACTTGTCATTAGATCCTACCCAAATCTGTATTTGGACATAAATGTGAGTTTGGTTCAGGGAGAAGTTACCTTCCTGGACAGAAATTCCTTGAACATATTTGTCCTCCTGCACGCCACTTCAGCCAACAATGGCTCAATAAAGAGAAATTCCTCAGTAATCAAACTAAGGTGAATTACATTTTTTTAATTTTACAATTATGATAACCTAGAATTTATTTTAAATTGCACCAGCACTGCTATGCAGGCATAATTAAAAGACTGCATTATTAAAATACCATCATCTTCACAATTCACTCTATCTTTTATTGCTTAATTCTATCTTTATCCTTAAGATAAAAAGTTTTATGTAGTTTTTAAAGAACATGTATGAGACATCAGTCTTCAATTCTCCATTATTCAAGTGTCATGATAATATCCTAAATTTTGATTTTCATGAAAAACCCTTTTTCAACATGAGAAATATGATGCTATATTAACTGTTAATGTTCCTTCTCACAGTATTTCCCTCTTACCATGAAATTCAATTCATGCTATATGTGTTTAAACACTTTAAAATATTCTGAAATTTTTTCCTAAATTGACTCCCCTCCAAAAGCACACCAATTTTAAGTTTTTCTGCAATCAACAGTGCTTAAGCTGCCAAATCCCTTTGTGTAGTTCACCCAGGAAGCAAATCTATGAGACTCCAAGGTAAGATTGACATATGCCAATTTATTTCTTAAATTCTAAGGATCAAAATTTCCCCAATGCAATGCAAGCGTCTATTTAATCATAGTTTTTTTTTTTTTTTAAACTTTCTAGAAGTCAATTCCTTCTGCTCCTTTAACTTTAAAAAATACGCAAGTATTAGACTAACAGTTAAATGACAGTTTGGAGATACCACACTATTTTCTTCCCATGTTCTATATCTTATCTAAAGAAGAAAAAAATACTCAGAAAAAAATTGTTCAGAAATTTAAAAATCTTTCTTAGGAAAACCACCCACCAACTTAGTTTCTTAAATACTTGAACATATCTGAACACATTTTTACCAGAAAATGTGTAATTTTTTTTCAGATTTTGGATGCATATTTGACAGTGGTCCAAAAAGTTCATGGGGACCTGGAATGAAAAGATGCTTATTTTGGGGCAAAAATATTTCAGAGCTTTACATATTTTTCCATAACACATTTTCCATGTTTTAAAGAATCCTTTGTGAAAGGATTTCATAACTTCTTACACCAAAATAAACTTATCTCTTGGTTCTATTTTCCACTAAATATTTGAAGTACATTATGTATGTATACCCAATCTTTACAGCAAGTGAAGAAAAACCTAAGTAGATAATACCAGAGATAATGTTGCAACAAGTCAGGATTGCTTCACAACTTAACACTTACAATGAAGGACTAAAATTGACTCAGTGCCAGTGCTGCAACACGCAAGAAAAGTTTGCTTTTACTAAAGCCAACTGATTTCCACATTGATCACTTATTTTCATCTCTGATAAACTTTTTAGCTTTTCAAATGTGTCATAAAACAATATTTGACACTGAGGAGTAATGTTTAAGAAAACACTAAACAAAACTTCCAAAATGCTGCTTGTCATGAACTTTATAAGGTGTAAGTGCACCAGCCACTTTGCTTTCATTCTGTAGACACTAACAGAAATATAAATTTCTGAGAATTTCAGTAAACTGCATGAAATTTCAGTAAATTGTAGGAAATTCCAGAAATTTCAAGAAATTACAGTGGGTCAAAGACCACAAATAGTATTTTATTGCATATTTTAGTAAGTGGAGTGTCGCTCCCCCTCTTTGTGGAGTAACGACACTAAACCCTGTGTTGTTCTTTTGTCTGCTCGGCCCTTCCCGGGTTTGCTGCTGGTCCTTCCCGGGTTGGCTGCCGATCCTTCCACTTCCGTGGAAGGGCGGCTCCCCCTGCCACTTTCCCCACTTCCGCGGGGGAGCCGCACACCACTGGCCGGCTCTCTCGGGGGCTGCTCAGATGTTATCCGGATGTTCCCCTTAGATGTTCCTGGTGCATGTTGTCTCTCTCCTCCTTTATAGTCCTCTTCCACCAATCCCAACTCTGCTACCCACACACCAAGTACGCTGCTCTCCTCCAATCAGGAGCAGGATCAGCTCCTGCAGGTTATTGGTCGAACTGGAGGCAGCTGTGTAGAAGCTGTTTACTCCTCTCCCAGCGCCATATTGTGGGAGAGCAGATGCATAGAATAAGTCTTAATTCCAGTAACTTAGTCTAGTCCGAGTTGCTCCCAACAGTGGAGTCAGCTATTCATGAAGTAAGGGCCATATATGTGAAAATGACAAAGAAAGCTAAACATAAAAGAAGAGAAAGAGAAGAAAAAAAATCCTTAAGTTATTTTCAGCGTAGCTTAACATAATATGCCCAGGATTTTAAAGATTATTTTATTTTTTAAAGTGTTTGATTAGTGTGTAATATTTGTACACCTTTATGGGGCACAATGCAATATTTCAACAGAATCATACAGCATAAATTGATTAAATCAAAACAATTGGCATTCCTCACCTTCTAACCCTCTCTCTATGTTTAGTATCTACCAACCCCTCAATATTATAGATACTGTTAGATTTGTCCCCCTTTCTTATTGTTATATTATTTGCATAAACATTTTTATTATAAGACTACTGTATCTTCTTCCTTTTTCCCCACCTCTCATAATTCCTTATAATTATCCATATTCATTTTTTGGACTTTTTTAGATCTGGATGAGTGTGAATATTTCCTCATTTTTCAGGCTCTATCCTTCCTATTCTTTCAATTATTACTTCTTCTGGTGCAAAAGAAAGCATGACTAGATATTTTTTCAGACTTTTTTCTTTTCCTTCAGAGAAGAAAATCTTAACTTTGTCTTATTGAGCAATTTAATGATCAGAATGTTTTCCCAAGTTGAAGTTTACATTATATTTACAAAAAAAAGAAAGAAGCCTAATTGCTTAGAAATGGTATGATTTACATTTTGTAATAAGCATCTATTGTTAATTGGTCAGAACTACATTCGAGTCATTACTACAGAAGTGAAATGCAGTGTGTTGCATTCATCCCACAGAGGGAGGATGGAAGGCAAAACTAGTTTGAATATAAGGACTAATGTTACCAGCCATGCACTAGTAGGATAAAAAATTAATATTTTCTCCCTGGCAGGACCAAAAATGACTTGAGAGAGCAGTGAAAGGTGCTAGGCTTGGAGCCTTTATACTGATTGGGTGGGGCACGGATGGGTAAATCATTTGGATTGTAGTTTGAGTGGTTAAAATTTCCCATTTAATACCCAAGGAGTGTCATTTGGTATTTCTATTCATAGTTCACAGACAA
Organism: Oryctolagus cuniculus; assembly: GCF_051225735.1. Taxonomy (NCBI): domain Eukaryota; kingdom Metazoa; phylum Chordata; class Mammalia; order Lagomorpha; family Leporidae; genus Oryctolagus; species Oryctolagus cuniculus. The sequence goes on from NC_142867.1 coordinate 194,766,881, forward strand.
GGAGCAGAAAACAAAAGCCAAGTGGTAGAACTAGAAGCTGGCAGGACTCAAACATCAAAAACAGAATCAGAGTCTTTATTACAAGTAATAGGAAAGACACCAAGATTTCTGGAATGGAAGAGGCTATAGAAATTCTTGAACAAAGAAAATAATAAATTAGTTCTGAGTTCAAGATTTGCATGTGGTTCATTGCATCTTTCCTTTTAAATGTTTCATAATTTTCTTTTCTTTAATATTTAAGATGCAGATGTGAAGGTGATCAAGTTAATCTGGCATCTCTCACTCTCTGGACTGGCAGGACTAATTTAGCTCAGATGGCTGGATAGACAGGCATCTGTTACTTATTATTTTATGTCTACGATCACTGAGAATAAAATAGTGAGAGAAAATATTTTAAGATTAAAATATATTCAATAATAAAATATAAATTATGCCTGCTTAAAGTTTCTCCTTATACTCTATAATAATTTTGTAAAGATATCAGGGCCAATGATTGTGGTGTTCTGGGTAAAGCAGTCTCCTGGGACACCAGCATCCCACATAGACACCAGCTGCTTCACTACTGATCAAGCTTCTTACAAATGGCCTGGGGAAAAGCAGCAGAAGATGGAGCAAGTGCTTGAGCCCCTGCCACCCATATGGGAGACTCAGTAGTTCCTGGCTTCTGACCTCCTCCTGGCCCAGCTGTTGCGGCCATCTGGGGAGTGAACCAGTGGATAGATCTCTCTCTTTCTCTGTAACACTTTCAAATAAATAAACACTAAAAAAGATAAGTGTTCATGTTAATCACTGAATTAACAAAATGTGCACTAAAATTAACAGAAATGAATACATGTAAATAATTGTATTAACAAAATGAGTACTGAGAAAATTGGTTAGAACGTGGAATGTGAAAATGTCTTAGGGTCTTACCTCATGCTGACATTGACAGTGATTCTGTATATATAATGTGAAGTAAAACAGCTTTAAGACTCCAAAAAGTGGGAGTATTCAGCAATGATTTACGAAGAATATTGTTCTACACTTTCAAAGTCAGTTCTCTGGAAGATTAATAGACCTGACTAGGTGAAATACTGCTTATGTTGCCAGTAGTACCAATAATAATGATGCTAAGGGTAACACCAAGTCATCAAGTTACACTTGGACTTGAGTTAACACCTTGAATATCCCTTTGAGTCAAGAGGCAATAAATTGTAAAGAATATGCATGATAATTTGGTATTTGACATAAATTGAGCTTAAAATTTATAAGAAGGCATTAATAGCTAATTTGAGAAAGAAAAGTTACAAAGATAATTTTAAATTTAAAAAACTTTGCATATCCACTACTGGTTCTGATTCTCTGGAGACTCTTAACAAAAACATTGGAGTTTGCTTCAAATGTTTATAGTATTATAATTATTCAATAAAATTATGAAAATTCTTCAGCTAGGTGTGAGTTCATTTTGGTTCAATTGCAAATCCACATGAGTTGTTGAAAGTGAATATGTGAACTACACATATCTGTGGTCATATAAAGCTTAACATTTAAAGTAAAATGTAAGAAGCAGAAGTTAAACCACATAGAAAACAAATCATATAACTTATGTCTAGTTTTCTGAGTGGAACTTGACCCAGAAAACAGTATGCAGCTGGGAAGTGAATTTCAGCATTGAATTACTTGTTCTAGATTTTTCTTTGGACCGATTATATTCTCTCCATTGGATTTTCTGAGATAACTCATTTTCTGGGTGTCTTATAATTAAAATGGCTCTTTGTCATACACAAAGACTCTAGAAAATATAAGATCACTATTCATAGAGTATCTGTAATGGCAATGGCATCTTCTTAACTAAAAGTCAACAACTTCAAAGAAGTACAACTATGTATTCTTTATGTAAATCATTAAATTAGAAAAATTCAATTGTCTATGTTAAAATTTGCTTAGTTCTCTCCACTCATACTGCTACTTTCTGTTGTGCCTTCGTTAAGGCCCCAAATTACCACTATGCTACAGATTTGAGTTTTCTTCAGTTCTGTGGCCAATTGATGCTATTCTCTGAAGGTAATGATAGCTGCCCAGGATGGCAAAACTTTAAAACGAATTTTTAATACTTATAAGCAGAAATGGGCACAAGGAAATCCCAACTCAAGTGTAATGATCCTATGACTATAAGGATGATATGGAATTATTTACATAGTTTAAACAAAGCCATCACCATCACATTCACATAATTTGACTTAAAACAGTTTTTCAAAAGCTCCTTTAAGGCCTGTAATATTCAAGATCTCTCTTAGCCACCTGCCTTGGTGCATAGGCAGATTGAAAAAAGTTTAGAGCCCTACAATTTTCAACTAAAATAACAGCTGCATAATTTTAAAGGAGATAATTTATATACATGTACTTTCTTCTGAGAATAATGGATATAATTTTACGTTCTGAGAACCTACTGATTCTCCTCTTCAGGAAATAGGTATTATAAACATTTTTTGAATTTGATTAAATATTTATTTTATAAAAGTAAATAGAACTAAGATTTTCAGAATTTCATCTGCCCATGAGGCAAATGCAATTTGCATTTATATGTGTTTTTTATGCTTACCTTTATCATTAGCTTCATCACAATTCACTTACAGAATATGTGATATACTGCTTGGAAAGTACTATGAATATTACCTTGTCTTCACTGACTTTCCAAACCCCTCCAAAAAAGTTAAAGATTTGTAACCTAATCTTGCACTATTAATATGTATTTTAAATCAGTAAGTGACTTGACTTAAACATTTCATAAATTAGATGTTCATAGCTCAATTTGCCTAGTTTTTATTGTTGGTTTGGGAGACCGGCCACTTGAGTGTCTATTTATGCTCTTGGAACTAAATATCAATGTAATCTATAGCAAATCACTTCATCCTATAAAAGACTAAGATTTGATACCTCTAAAAGCCTGCTTTTGCTTTACTTACCACAACCTTTCACTTACTTTCTTTGCACATTTTTTATGACTACTTAGGGAAGAGTTCTTGAAATATTCTAATCATAGCTTTGGATACATAGTTTTTAAGTGTGTTTTAACAAGTAAGAAGAGGGGAGAAGAGTTAACATTTGTAAAGTGTCTTCAACATGATATGCTGTATATGTGATGATCAGTTTTAAGTGTTTGGCAAAAAAGAACCCCATATTTGAGTTACATATTGCAATATTCTATATAAGAAGGAGGACTGAGATACAGAAAGCTTACCTAGCTATCCTTAGCCACTGTGATAGTTCTTGAAAAAATTTGGAAATAAATCTCATTCCAAAGTCCATAAACTTCCCATTCTACCATTTTGTTAGATCATGTTGTTTCCTGTTTAACATATCCTAAGCCAAACTGTAGAGGTACAACATAAGTTCCTGAATATGTGTATTGATTATTCAAGTATAATATATTTATAGATTGGTTGGGTGTTTTACACATTGCTTTGCTTGTTACTATCATTGTTTACAATTTATATGCTTTTAGTATGCTAACCAAAATATGTAAACTTTTCATTTATTATCTAGTGCTCGGTAAACACTATTAAGTTAGTATTTGAACTTATTATCAGTTGGTAAAGGTTGAATATACCAAGAGTTCTCAATTGTGGCATATATGGATACTAGATCAAAAACAGAAGAAGAGATGCCTCAATGACTATGGAATGTGGAAATTTCAATAATGAAATAATACATATAAAAATATTTAGAAATACTATGAAATATGAATGTCCCCTTCACAGGAAAAATGCATTGAGATTTGACATATACATTTTTTAGAAGATATATTTTGTTTCTTATTCCTCCCATTAAGTATAAATAAAAACCATGGGGGATATGCATATGTATGTATAATGAGCCTCTGAGAGATGGAGGGGAATTCATCTGGGGAACACAAGATAATGTTATTTGGGTTTTCCATTGATTCAAATATTCCAGAGTCACAGTTGAAAAAATTCACTACTTAAAAAAACTAATAAGTGTAAGCACACACAAAAAAGTTAAAACCTCAATAAAATTTTTCTCTCTAAAGGCAAAGACCGGTAAAGGAGAAGACTAGCAAGAGAGACAATTTTTCATTAACAGCAATACAACATCAGGCGTATACCACAAAGTGTGTGTTTGTTGGGGGATATAGCCCCATTCTACACAGATCACAACTCTGTAACAATGCAATCAATCCCGAAGGGGTGTAATTAAAGAAGATGAAATACAAAGAATCATAATAACAAACTACTTTGAACATCTATATGCTAACAAACTGGAAAATTTAGAAGGAATAGATAAATTTCTGGCTCTATAAACTACCACTATTAAATCAAGAAGATTTAGAAGTTCTAAACAGACCCACAGCAAGCAATGAGATTGAAGCAGTAATTAAAAATATTCCATCAAAGAAAAGTCCAGGACTTGATGACTTTATTATTGAATTCTACAAACATTTAAAGAGTAACTAACTCCAATGCTTTTCTAACTATTCAAAAATATTGAACATGATGGAACTCTTTCATACCTTTTTTATTAGGCCAGCATACAATGATACCAAGACTAAAAAACAACAACACAAAACGGGAAGGAAAAAAAAAAAGACCTATTCCCTTGATAAACAAAGAGGCAAAATTTCTCAATAAAATACTAGAAAACTTAATCTAAAATCACATCTAAAAGATCATACATCATGACCAAGTGGGATTTATCCCAGAGATTCAAGGGTGGTTCAACATTCACAAATCAATAATGTCATAAGTCACATTAACAGAAAGAAAAACAAAGCATATGATAATCTCCAAGGTTGAGAAGTGAGAATTTGATAAGTTTCAATATCCCTTCATGATAAAAACACTTCAAAAATTAGGTATAAGGGGAACATACCTCAAAGTTATGAAGGCTATATATTACAAAACAACAGCCAGTTGAATGGGAAAAAGGTGAAACTATTTTTCCCTTTAGGTCTGGAATAAGACAATGATGTCCACTTTCATGACTTATACTCAACATATTACTATAAGTATTAACAAGAGCAATTTGAAGAGAGAAAGAAAAAATTCACCAAAATTGGAAAGTAGGAAGTCCAAATATCCATGTTTGCAGATGCTGTGATGTTGTACATAGAAGAACCTACACACTCCATCAAAATATGAAATATTACTTGGCTATAAACAAGAATAGAATTTTATCATTTGCATCAAATGGATGGAACTGGTGGACATCATGTTGAGTGAAATAAATCATACATAGAACGAGAAATATCGCGTGTTCCATTCTCCCTTTTATGCAGAAGCTAAAATTGAAAAGAAAAAAAAAAACAAAAATAAGAATTAAATGCCTGTGTGTATCAGCATTATTTCAAATATAATTTTGTCAAATTTTGTCCTATATCTTTGTCAAACTGAAGTTTAATAATGTTATACTACCATAGTTTAATGATGTGATTATTTTAAAATTCATTTTAAATGAGTGAAATGGATGTATTTTCATTTGATTATTGTTCATAGCCATTGCCTATATTCTCATTGAACTATGATTTTTTTTTTGACAAGCAGAGTTAGATAGTGAGAGAGAGAGACAGAGAGAAAGGTTTCCTTCCGTTGGTTCACCCCCAAAATGGCCGCTATGGCCAGCGTGCTGCACTGATCCGAAGCCAGGAGCCAGGTGCTTCCTCCTGGTCTCCCACATGGGTGCCGGGCCCTAGCACTTGGGCCATCGTCCACTGCACTCCCGGGCCACAGCAGAAAGCTGGACTGCAAGAGGAGCAACCAGGACAGAATCCGGTGCCCGACCTGGACTAGAACCCCAGGGTGCCGGCGCCACAGATGAAGGATTAGCCTAGTGAGCCGCGGTCCCGGCCTGAACTATGATTTTCTTACTTTTTATTTGTTGAACTTTTTATTAAGTGGAGCATAAAGTCTTTCACTATAATGTGAAGATAATTTATCTCAACAAGTAAGAGAAAGAAAGAAAGAAAAAAAGGAAGGAAGGAAGGGAGGGAGAGAGGGAGGGAAGGAGGTATCACTAAATTCTTAAAAAAAAAAAAAAAAAAAGAGGAGTTAAGCAGTAGGCATAGGCAGCTGAGAAGTGGTAACATCTACAGAAAGGTAATATTAGAGATTCTTGTGGTGATGGAAATGTCTTGGATTCTGAGCAATCAATGTCAATATGTCAATTTTGATATTTTACTGTTGTTTGTACAGCATGTTATCATTGGAAGAAATCAGAAAAAATGAAACGTACAGGTCTTCATATATTATTTATTATAACTGAATGTAAACTTATATAAAAACTAAAGAAAAATGTTAAAAATGACAAAATTTGTTTAAAATATCATTGAAAAACACCTAAATCATTCATCTACAAATGATCAGACTTTCCAGTTGTTCATTCTCTCCTTTAGCAACTGTTCTTTTAGATGTCAGTGGCTAAAGAAAATTGTTCTAGTCATTTGACAACATTATACCTTAGTAACATAGATCATAAAATAATTACTAATTTTATTTTCAATTTTATAATTGAACCACCATGACCTACTTTGGAATCATTGCTTTTTTTTTTTTCTTTTTTTTACAGGCAGAGTGGACAGTGGGAGAGAGAGACAGAGAGAAAGGTCTTCCTTTTTGTCGTTGGTTCACCCTCCAATGGCCGCCGCGGCCGGCATGCTGATTCAATGGCAGGAGCCAGGTACTTCTCCTGGTCTCCCATGGGGTGCAGGGCCCAAGCACTTGGGCCATCCTCCACTGCACTCCCTGGCCACAGCAGAGAGCTGGCCTGGAAGAAGGGCAACCGGGAAAGAATCCGGCGGCCCAACCAGGACTAGAACCCGGTGTGCCGGCGCCGCAAGGCGGAGGATTAGCCTAGTGAGCCGCAGAGCGGGCTGCTTTTTTTTTTTTTTTTTTTTTTTTTTTTTTCTTTAAGGTTTAGTTTATTCCTTTGAAAGGTGGTGTTACAGAGAGAGAAGAAGACACAGAGAGAGCTCAAGAAATTTAGTTCATTCCCCCAAAGGCCACAATTGCCCTGGCTGGGCCATGCCAAAGACAAGAGCTAGAAAGTCCATCCCGTTCCCAAGTAGGTGGCAGGGACCCCATTACTTGGACCATCTTCCACTAATTTACCAGGCATGTTAGCAGGGAACTGGATCAGAGATGGTGTAGTTTGGATTCAGACAGGCACTAATATGGGATGCTAGCACCACAAGCAGTGGCTTAAACAGCTTTGCCACAATGTTGGCCCCAATTTTCTTTCATTTTTTCCGACAAAAATGTTATTAGATTTATAGAGTTTTTGTCATTATTTTAATTGATTTTCCAAACATGAAGTCACTTAATGATAAAAGTTATAATCTTATAGACTGTACCATGAAGAGTATTTTCAAAATTTAAGTTACAAATTATTATAATTTATAGAAGAATTAATATAATTCTTTTTTTTTTTTTTTATTTTTGACAGGCAGAGTGGACAGTGAGAGAGAGAGAGAGAGAGAAAGGTCTTCCTTTGCCGTTGGTTCACCCTCCAATGGCCGCCGCGGCCAGCGCGATGTGGCCGGCGCACCGCGCTGATCCGATGGCAGGAGCCAGGAGCCAGGTGCTTTTCCTGGTCTCCCATGGGGTGCAGGGCCCAAGCACCTGGGCCATCCTCCACTGCACTCCCGGGCCACAGCAGAGGGCTGGCCTGGAAGAGGGGCAACCGGGACAGAATCCGGCACCCCAACCGGGACTAGAACCCGGTGTGCCGGCGCCGCTAGGCGGAGGATTAGCCTAGTGAGCCGCGGCGCCGGCCTTAATATAATTCTTAAGATTTTTCAGACAAAATACTTCTAATCTTTCACTAACTCAAAAACAAATACTATTATTTTACCAAAGATACTTTTCTTTAAAAATCGCCGAAAGCAGAGAAAGCTGAAATATATTTTTTAAGTAGTACACCTTACAAAGGCAGCAAGTTACTGTAAGACATAAAATCATAATCTCAGGACAACAAAACTCTCAATTCTAGTTTACTAGTTATTCTTTGCAAGAATGTTATATAGTTAGTAATTAAACTGAAACAAAAATAGTTTGTAGAATAGGGATTTAATCTGGGTCTATCACTTACTCCTGGTGTATTTAGATACTAAAAACATAACCTATGTTTGATTCAGTTTCTTTGCCTGTGAAATTAGGATAATAAGGGGCAGTTATGGCAATTGAGCACATCATGCACACAGAAGACTACCAGATAAGCATATATATATATGTGTGTGTGTGTGTGTGTGTGTGTGTGTGTGTGTGAAACATTTAGTTTTATGATATCAGAACACCTATAATCATTAATCATCATATAAAGGTATTTTCTCAATAGAGTACTGTAGACAGTTTCAAATTTCCTTTATCCCCAAAATAAACATCTATTAAAATAGACTGAAATTTATAAAGCAAAAATTGTGAACTAAATCAAATAGTTACCAAATGCCCCATGCCCAACTTTCACTACTACTGACACGTTGTATAAGATACACTTGCTACAATTAGTAAACAATACCTAATTCCTCCTATTATGAAAACCTTACATTAGCTTGATAGATTTGTACAATGAACCAAACTCAACTTCCTATATGTTTTATCCATATTTGCTCCATACCTAGCACCCCTCCCACCCTCTAGTAATCACATTTTGTGTTCATATTGAGATTTTTCTTTTAAGTGTGCACATACTTTTGACTGAGTTGAGGGAAATGGCATAAGCACGAGGATAATTTCCCTTGGTTGGCATAGAGCAAACAGAACATGCATTACCATACCTTGACATTTGTTATTAGAACCCAAAGGCAATTCCATAAATGTGATTATAAACACTCCATCAGAACTGATTTCACCCTCTGAAGATCAGAATATCAATACTAGGAAAGGAAAAGGAATCTATTTATTCAGCCCCCTTTAATATAACCATTCAGGTCTGCTTCCACTTGGGAGTAAGGAGGAGATGTAGACGAAATTTGAGAAGCAATCTCAACAAAGAAGCTTACGAAAATTATAATAGGCTGCATATACTGGCTAGACAAACTTAAATTTTTAATTGCACTGCCCTGATAATGTGTTTATTAAGGCTTTACAAAGGATATTGGATCATTTATAGAAAAAATAACCTAAAAAATCTCCTCATTTACACATCTTTTTTTTTTTTTTTTTTTTTTTTTTTTTGACAGACAGAGTTGACAGTGAGAGAGAGAGACAGACAGAAAGGTCTTCCTTTGCCGTTGGTTCACCCTCCAATGGCCGCTGATCCGATGGCAGGAGCCAGGTACTTATCCTGGTCTCCCATGGGGTGCAGGGCCCAAGCACTTGGGCCATCCTCCACTGCACTCCTGGGCCACATCAGAGAGCTGGCCTTGAAGAGGGGCAACCGGGACAGAATCCGGCACCCCGACAGGGACTAGAACCCGGTGTGCCGGCGCCGCAAGGTGGAGGATTAGCCTAGTGAGCCGCGGCACCGGCCTACAGATCGTTTTTTTTTTTTTAAAGATTTTATTTATTTATTTGAAAGTCAGAGTTACACAGAGGGAGGAGAGGTCTTCCATCCGATGGTTCACTCCCCAGTTGGCCACAACGGCACCCACGCAGGTGCAGGTGCCCAAGGACTTGGCCCATCTTCTACTACGTTCCCAGGCCACAGCAGAGTGCTGGATCGAAAGTGGAGCAGCCGGGTCTTGAAACAGTGCCCAAATGGGATTTTGGCGCTTCAGGCCAGGGTGTTAACTCACTGTGCCACAGCGCTGGCTCCTTATTTACACTTCTTAATGTTTTGTGAGAGGATTTGTTCCCCTGAGGTATAGTAAGCATATTTTGAGTGTGTTTTCCATTAATCCCATCTACACACAACAGTGCATAGCTTCTCTATCAATAAGCAAGAATTATTTTAAACAGAGTAGTGCAAAGGAGAGGGAAGAAGTATCGAATTTGTAGCTGGCTGAAGATTTAAAACAATATGGTAATCAGGTCTCATTTGTAAAATATAGGATGTAATCAGTTTTTTTTTTTTTTTTTCCCTCATAGGCTTTCCTACACCCTCGTGCTTGTCCTGTGTTCATAGTTACTATATATCCAGCTTTCTTTTACATGGTGGGACCAGATTGACATATGTTTTTCTGAGATGCTGACATGATAGATTTGAATCTTCTCTTGACCTAAAAAATGGGAGTCCAAATTAATCATAGTGAATGACCTAGAAGTTCAGAAACACTGTGGTCCCATTTGTATTGTATTGTATTGTATTGCATTTTGATGTATGTATTTATTTAATTGAAAGTCAGAGTTACATAGAGATTGGAGGAGACAGAGAGAGAGAGAGAGATCTTTCATCTGCTGGTTCACTCCCCCAAATGGCTGCAAAGGCAGGGCTGGGTCAGGGTGAAGCCAGGATCCAGGAACTTCTTTGGGGTCTCCCAAGTGGGTACAGGGTCCCAAGCACCTTCATCATCTTCTGCTGGTTTTCTCAGGCCATTATCTGGGATCTAGATTGAAATGGAGCAGAGAGGACTTGAACTGGTGCTATGTGGGATCCGGTGTCACAGGTGTTAGTTTAACCCAGTATACCACAATGCTGTCCCTTTTATTTGCATTTTAATATCTCAAGGCTAGACTGTGTATGTTATTTGTAGAAATATGAAAAATATTCAATAGCAATAAATGTGTAGTTAAATGTAGATAAATTAGTAATTATGAGTCTACATTCTTTTCGTATTTGGCCTTATCTGTCTAAAATTTAATATCAATAATGTTAGATATGTTCTTAAATTTTTTCTTTAATATTTTGAGAGACAAATGGATAACTCTTATCCATTGGTTAATTCCCAAATGCCCACAATGGCCAGGACTGAAGCCAAGAGCTGGGAACTCAATCCAGGTTTCCCACATAGGTGGTTGGAACCCAATTACTTGGGCCACGAATGTTGTTTTCCAGGGTCCACAATTAGCAAGAAACTGGAGTGAGGTGCAGAAGCAGGTATGGAAACCCAGGTACTCAGATACAGGATGTATCTTTCTTAACTGCTAACCTAAATGCTTGTCCTGAGATATTTTTAGAAATATCAGTTTTAACACAAAACTACTACAGACAAACTGGATCTGATTAAAGTCATATGGATACATCACAAGGGAGACACTGTTGGTCATTTTAAATGAAGCTAATTACATTAGCTACTCTTAAATTTTGAAACATGGATTTCAATTATTGGGTTTCAAGAAACTTTAAGATAGTTAAATTATTTATTACATTATTAGTAAATTATTTATCTCTAACATGGATCCTTCCTTTGTTTAATTGATATAATTCAACACTATTACATTCACTATGCTGTAGAATGAGGAATAGGAACCCAAGATTATTAAGACACATTCTTCTCTTCTATTTTTAAAAAATTTACATGAGGAGTAAGTGCACAGTGACTACTGTTGTTGACTTTACCAATTGACACTCCTGTCTATGGCATCAGTAATCTCCCTATGCTCCAGTCATGAGTTCCCAAGGCTATGGAAGCCCTCTGAGTTCTCCGATTCTTATCTTGTTTAGACAAGGTCATAGTCAAAGTGGAGGTTCTCTCCTCCCTTCAGAGAAAGGTGCCTCCTTCTTTGAAGACTTGTTCTTTCCACTGAGATCTCACTCACAGAGATCTTTTGCCAGAGTGTCTTGGCTTTCCATGCCTGAAATACTCTCATGGGCTTTTCAGCCAGATCCGAATGCCTTTAGGGCTGATTCTGAGGCCAGAGTGCTATTTAGGACATCTGCCATTCTATGAGTCTGCTGGGTATCTCACTTCCCATGTTGGATCACTCTCCCCTTTATTTATTCTATCAGTTAGTGTTAGCAGGTACTAGACTTGTTTATGTGCTCCCTTTGACTCTTAGTCCTTTCATTATGATCAATTGTGAACTGAAATTGATCACTTGGAATTGTGAGATGGCATTGGTACATGCCACCTTGATGGGATTAAATTGGAGTCCCCTGGTATGTTTCTAACTCTACCATTTGGGGCAAGTCAGCTTGAGCATGTCCCAAATTATACATCTCTTCCCTCTCTTATTCCCACTCTTATGTTTAACAGGGATCACATTTCAGTTAAATTTCTGCACTTAAGAATAACTGTGTATTAATTACAGAATTAAACCAGTCATATTAAGTAGAACAGACAAGTAGGATCTCTGTCCTTAATGTGTTGTGCATTGAGATTTAATGCTATAACGAGTACTCAAACAATATATTTCACTTTGTGTTTCTATGGGGGTGCAAACTGTTGAAATCTTTACTTAATGCATACTAAACTGATCCTCTGTAAAAAAAAAAAAATTATCAACTCCCAACTTGACTCTCACTGGGATTAAACATGACAATAGGTTGGATCTGATTTCATCATCATTTAAAAAAAATAATCTATTATTCCTCACTTTATGTTTCTGTGTGGGAGCAAACTGTTGAAATCCTTACTTAATGTGTGCTAGGCTGATCTTCTGTATGTTAAGATAATCGAAAATGAATCTTGATGTGAATGGAAGGGGAGAGGGAGTGGGAAAGGGGAGGGTTGTGGGTGGGAGGGACGGTATGGGGGGGAAGCCATTGTAACCCATAAATCGTACTTTGGAAATTTATATTCATTAAATAAAAGTTAAAAAAAAAATTACAAGATAGCATGAGTGTTGACACTGTGAAATTTAAAATAGTAGTTCATTGAATTATTTAATAGAGATAGAATATAGAATGTGTTATATATCTCTGTAAGAAAGGAATAATTTATCCTTTCAGAAGATAGACAATGTGTAAGCACGTGATGGAAAATGAAAAGATTCTTGAATAGCCACTGACATCCCTGTAATTTACTTGATAAATGATGAGTTAGACTTGGACAACCTTAGAGCAAGGGAGAAATGTGAAACCTAGAGAAGGGTGATGTAAACGGACATGATGGATTGAAGTAGATAAAGGGTGGTAAACCAGATTAAAATCAGTACTTCTATAGTTCAGGCATAAATTGATCATGGCTGGAACTAAAGTCAGGAGGCAAGATAATGGAACAAAACTTGGGGAACTATTGGATTTCTGAAGTAAGGAAGAAGAATTGAATGTTGCATTTGGTTTCAGAGACAGAGTGCAGTTTCATTCTAAATCTATTGATTTTCATCTGGATGAAGGTTCTTTTCAGAATTAGGTATACTGTTCATTCCCTACAGTTGCTATAACATATTACCAGAAACTTAGTGTGCTAAAACAACAGAAAGTTTTTATAGTACACTTGGGAAGTAGGAAGTAAAAAATAGTCTCACTATGCTTAAGTCAAAGTGTTGGCAAAACTGGTTCCTTCTGGACACAGAGATTTCTGAGGTGTCTCCATATTGTCTTCCACAGTATCTGCACCAGTTTACATTCCAACCAACAGTGGACCAAGGTACCTTTTCCCCACATCTTCGCCAGCATTTCTCATTTGTTGATTTCTGTATGAGAGCCATTCTAACTGGAATGAGGTGAATCCTCACCATGGTTTTGATTTGCATTTCCCTGAAGGCTAGTGGTCCTGAGTGTCTATTGGCCATTTTAATTTCCTCTCTTGAAAAATGGCTGTTTCCTTTGCCCATTTCTTAACTGGATTGTGTGTTTTGTTGTTGTTGAATTTCTTGAGCTCTTTATAGGTTCCGGATGCTAACCCTTTAATCAGTTGAGTAGTTTGCAAATATTTTCTCCCATTCTGTTAGTTGCCTCTTCATTTTGCTGAATGCAGAACTTTTCAGCTTGATGGAATCCCACTTGTCAACTTTGGCTTTGATTGCCTGTGCTTCTGAGGTCTTATCCAAGAAGTCTTGCCTATGTCAATATCTTGTAGGTTTTCCCCAAAGTTCTCCAGTACTTTGATGGTATCAGGTCATAGATTTAGGTCCTTGATCCAGTTTCAGAGGACTTTTGTGTGAGTGTAAAGTGGGGGTCTTGTTTCATATTTCTGCATAAGGAGATCCAGTTTTCCCAGCACTATTTGAGCAAGAGACTGTCTTTGCTGCAGGGACTGATTTTAGCTCCTGTGAATGAAATCTTTAGAATTAAGTAGTAAAGAAAGGAGACTGGAGTGGTGGCCCTAGAGATGCCTACACTCAAGAGGAAGGTTAAGAGTTGGGGTAATTTAAGCATCAAAGCACAGCTTGAAGCCTAATGATATCCTAGTGACTTTGTAATGATTTTGTCAATTTTTTGAGGCAAGGAAAGACTAAGGGGAGAAGTAGCTGATAAAAGCTTGCTGAATTTCACATAAAACATTTGTATTCAAAGCATTTTTGTGGGGATGGGGGATCAGATTGATGGACAACGTGTTATAAAGTTAAGAGTGCAGATTTTCACATGATTTACGATTATATCAAATGGAAGCTAGTTTATATGTTGGTTATATGTTGCATTTCCCTGAAGGCTAGTGGTCCTGAGCATTTTCTTAAGTGTCTATTGGCCATTTTAATTTCCTCTCTTGAAAAATGGCTGTTTCAAGGATAATTTCTTAGTCTTGAGTGTATCCTGTTTCAAATGGGAACAATGCTCTGCAGAACTGTCATGGGACTAAAAAGTGATAATTATTACAAAAGTGTTTAGCACACTTCATGAAACAGAGATTTGCCGCTGCAAAGATTCTCTCTCTCTCTCACTTGCTCGCTCGCTCGCTCTCTCTCCCCATCTCTCTTTCATAATGGTTAAAAAGGACAGAAGTGGGACACAAGAAAGTTTCAGCAAACATGGAGGACTTTAACAGTAGAAATGAAGAAGGAGATTACTGAAATCAGTTTGGCGTTGAGTTTGATGTGTGTACATGGATTTCTTTTTTTTTTTTTTTTTTTTTTTATTTTTGACAGGCAGAGTGGACAGTGAGATAGAGAGACAGAGAGAGAAAGGTCTTCCTTTTGCCGTTGGTTCACCCTCCAATGGCCGCCGCTGCAGCCGGCGCACCGCGCTGATCCGATGGCAGGAGCCAGGAGCCAGGTGCTTTTCCTGGTCTCCCATGGGGTGCAGGGCCCAAGCACCTGGGCCATCCTCCACTGCACTCCCTGGCCATAGCAGAGAGCTGGCCTGGAAGAGGGGCAACCGGGACAGAATCCGGCGCCCTGACCGGGACTAGAACCCGGTGTGCCGGCGCCGCAAGGTGGAGGATTAGCCTATTGAGCCACGGCGCCGGCCTCATGGATTTCATTGAGACCATCCATTCTGGGTAGAAAAGTCAAAATGAACGTTAGTTTGGCTAGAATTCGTCTTTGAGAGGGTTTATGGATCATCAAGATAAAAGACAATGAAGACTAGGTGTAAAATGGAAAGAAAGAAGGCCATATACCACAGAAGGATAATACTTATTAAAGACCTATTCTGTACTATATATTCTGGTACCTTTAGAAATATATAGTTATCACTTAATTGCCAAAACAAAATTTCAATTAGACTTTATTACCCACATTTACAGTTCATAAAATTGACAGGGTTAAAATATAAACTGGCCACAAGGTTATTTGTAATAGCCACAAGGCTATTAAATAACAGAGCCAAAATTTTTGCTGTTTGCTCAGCTCACATGTTTCCACCCAGATTTTCTACTTTTTTTTTTTCTCACTTTTTTTTTTTTTTGACAGGCAGAGTGGACATTGAGAGAGAGAGACTGAGATAAAGGTCTTCCTTTACCGTTGGTTCACCCTCCAGTGGCCACTGTGGCTGGCGCACTGCGGCCTGCACTCCGCACTGATCCAAAGTCAGGAGCCAGGTGCTTCTCCTGGTCTACCAAGCAGGTGCAGGGCCCAAGGACTTGGGCCATCCTCCACTGCACTCCCTGGCCACAGCAGAGAGCTGGCCTGGAAGAGGGGCAACCAGGACAGAATTCAGCTCCCCAACCGGGATTAGAACCCAGTGTGCCAGTGCCGCAGGCGGAGGATTAGCCTATTGAGCAGCAGCGCCGGCCCAGATTTTCAATCATGTCCCTTCATCCCCCCAGGCCAGCTTTCTCTCCCATCTTGAGTTCTCAAGTGAGAAAAAGAAGTTCAATTCCTATAAGAAATGCTGATGAATTGGGGAAATGTGTACAGGATTAAGAAGTCCTCTGTTTCTGAACCTTCCCAGCAATACCTTTGCTCATTCAGAGTGCTCACTCTGGTAAGCACTAGCGCTCACTTTATCTTAAAGAAAAGGGCAGCACAGTAGATGCTCAGCTCAAGGAGCACCAGTAATGGTTTGTCTGTTAGTGATCAGAAATGGTGTCATATTAGTCAATCCTAGCCTGGCTGGATGATGGTCAAGGATCATTGTCTTCTTTAAATTTTATGTCTTTGTTTTTTCAATAAACTGATTCTTGTTTGGTTTCTGAACCAATTTAATGGCATATTGCATATAGAAATATTAAAATATATACATTGATTTTAGCTCACCAACTAGGCAATCCATTAGTCCATGTGCAAAGGTTCTCCCCTAAAGGAAGAAATGGTGAGAATTAACTTGAAAAACAAGAAAATGGTATTCCAAGATGACAGAATCAGGAAACGGTGAACTGCTCTAGGCTAGGGAAACTAGGAAAAAAAAACAAAAGTGGAGAAAGTGCATTGTTGGGGAAGAGTTGGAGGGAAAACTGTAGTGGAGATTCTGTGGAAAGAGGGGAGATGCTGTGTGGAAGGTGTAGATGTGCAGCAAGGAGCATGGACATAACACGTGACCCCAGCAGCCCAGAGCTGGAGAAAGCACCAGCTTTGGAGAGCCAGTTGAGATCACCTGCAACTGCCCGTGCCACTGTGATACAGCCAGAGGGAGAGCCTAGTGGACTACACTGTCTTTGAGTCTGGCCCAGAGCCCTGAGGGGAACAGGGTGTCCATTTACTCAAACAAACAAAAAAAAAGAGGGCACATTTCTCTCTCACCAGACAATTCTCCATCCCCCAACAATGGCACATGGCAACTGGCTGAGAAAAGGCAGGCACCATTTTGGAAATGTAGGTAACTGTGGCAGCTCTTGTGTCCACACCCAGCAACTGGCAAGGACAGATGCCATCCTGTCAGCAGGAAGTCGACTAATTTGGAAATGGGGTGGGATGGGGGTGAAGAAGGAACGATTCTGACATTAGCACCAGCAGCACAGACTGTTGTACATGCCCAGCAACCAGTGAGGAGAAGCCATGGTTTCAGATTTTGTGCACAGGTGTGATATAGGGATTTTATCAGAGAGAAAAATCCAAGTTCCTCATTGACTTTGAGTGTGGTCAGAAGGATTGGCAAGGGGCTGAGCACCCACATATGACTATGAGGTACTCCAACTCTTTCAATGTATCACAGGCTCCAGGGCTCAAACAGCCAAGGTGGAGCATGCACAGGCAGTGGGCTCTGGGATGGTCTCAGCCTCTCTGTGGACAGGACAGACCAGCTGGATGGAGCAGATCCTCTGTGCTCTGTGACTGTGAGAGCCCTGTGTGCTCAGACTGTGGGAACTCTGCAAGTCATTGATACAGGAAAAGACTTTTTGGAAAGGATCCCAGATGCATAGGCAATTAAAGCACAAATAGACAAATGGGATTACAGCAAGCTAGGAATCTTCTGCACTGCTAAGGCTACACTCTTCAGAGTGAAGAGGCAACTGAAAGAACAGGAGAAAATCTTTGCAAACTATGCAACTGACAAAGGATTAATATCTGGAATGTAGAAAGAACTCATGAAACTCAGCAACACCAAACAACAACAACAAAAAACCCAAACCAACCAGTTAAGAAATGCACAAGGCCAGTGCCATGGCTCAATAGGCTAATCCTCCACCTGCGGGCACTAGCACCCAGGGTTCTAGTCTGGGTCAGGGCACCGGATTCTGTCCCAGTTGCTCCTCTTCCAGTCCAGCTCTCTACTGTGGCCAGGGGAGTGCAGTGGAGGATGGCCCAGGTCTTTGGGCCCTGCACCTGTGTGGGAGACCAGGAGAAGCACCTGGCTCCTGGCTTCAGATCGGCGCAGGTGCCAGCTGTAGCAGCCATTTGGGGAGTGAACCAATGGAAGGAAGACCTTTCTCTCTGTCTCTCTCTCTCACTGTCTAACTCTGCCTGTCAAAAAAAAAAAAAAAAAAAAAAAAAAAAAAGAAAGAAAGAAAGAAATGGACAAAGGATTGAACAGGCATTTTTTTTTTCAAAAGAGGAAATTCAAATCACCAAAAGACAAGTGAAAAGATGCTCAGGATCATTAGCAATCAGGGAAATGCAAATAAAAACCAAAATGAGGATCACCTAATCCCAGTTAGACTGGCTATCATACAGAAATTAAAAAAAAAAAATGCTGGTGAGAATGTGGAGGAAATGTTCACCTAATACACTGTTGGTAGGAATGCAAAATAGTATAGCCATTGTGGAAGACAGTATGGAGACACTACAGAAATCTGAAAAAGACCTACATATGACTCAGTCATCCCACTCCTAGGAATTAACCCAAATGAAATCAAGTCAGCATATGAAAGAGTTCTCTGTACCCCCATGTTTATTGCAGCTTAATTCACAGTAGCTAAGGTATGAAATCAACCCAGGTGTCCATCAATTGATGACTGAGCAAAGTAAATGTAGATATACACGATGGAATACTACTTAACCATTAAAAAGAATGGAATTCTGACTTTACCAACAAAATGGTTGCAACTATAAACCATTTTACTTAGTGAAATAAGCCAGTCCCCAAAAGACAACTATCATGTTTTCCCTGATCTGTGAAAATCAGTAGAGTACCAAAAAAAGGTAACGTATCTAAGTAAAACTGACGTATTTGATTTGATTATTGGTTGCAGGCTTTTTATCTACTGTTGCTTTTTTCTTCTTATTATTTGTTGAATACTTTACTAAGTGAAGGGTTAAGCTTATGATTATAAAATCAAATGAGAGTATACAATTGTAAAAATTAAGAAAAAGAATAAGAAAAGATGGAGGAGAGAGGGTGGGAGTGAGGGTGGTATGGAAAGTACAGTGGGAAGTATCAATATGCTCCTAAATATGTGCGTATGAAATACATGGAATTTGTTCACCTTATGTAAATAAAAATTATAAAAAAAGAAATAAGTCTCATAGCAGGACTATTTACTAGCATTCAACATCTGCAAACAACCTAAAATGACTATGAATAGTAGAATAGTAGAATGTATAAATAAGATGCAGTGTATATATCCTATGCTATTCATGATCACAAGTAATACTGCATTGGATATTTAAAAAATTACAAAGACAGTAAATTTCAAATGCTTTACCACAAAAGAAAAATAGGTAAGTATGTGATGGGTATGTTAACGAGCTTGATTTAGTCATTTCACTTGGTATACACATATCAAAAGATTGCAGGGCCGGCACTGTGGCGTAGTGGGTAAAGCTGTTGCCTACAGCACTGGCATCTCAAATGGGCACTGATTCGAGTCCCAGCTGCTCCACTTCTGATCCAGCTCTCTGCTATGGCCTGGGAAAGCAGTGCAAGTCCTTGGGCCCCTACACCCACAGGGGAGACCCAGAAGAAGCTCTTGGCTCCTGGCTTCCAATCGGCGCAGCTCCAGCCATTGTGGCCATCTGGGGAGTGAACCAGTGGATGGAAGACTGACTCTCTCTCTCTCTCTCTCTCTCTCTTTCTCTCTGCCTGTCTTTCAAATAAATAAATAAATCTTTTAAAAATTAAAAATAAATAAAAACATTGCATGGAACTCCATATATATATATATAATTAATTGTTAAAATAATATCAATACAATTATTTTAAAGATTAAGGAAATAGCCGGCACCGCGGCTCAACAGGCTAATCCTCCACCTTGCGGCGCCAGCACACCGGGTTCTAGTCCCGGTCGGGGTGCTGGATTCTGTCCTGGTTGCCCCTCTTCCAGGCCAGCTCTCTGCTATGGCCAGGGAGTGCAGTGGAGGATGGCCCAAGTGCTTGGGCCCTGCACCCCATGGGAGACCAGGATAAGCACCTGGCTCCTGCCTTCGGATCAGCGTGGTGCGCTGGCGGCGGCCATTGGAGGGTTAACCAACAACAAAGGAAGACCTTTCTCTCTGTCTCTCTCTCTCACTGTCCACTCTGCCTGTCAAAAAAAAAAAAAAAGATTAAGGAAATATAATTTTGAAATCAAACTAAATGAAGTACAGCTTCACGCAGTAAAATGGTTGAATCACATGAATACATGACTAGGTAGAACAAACCAGATACAGAATAACACTGCAGAGAAGCAGCGACAGATAAATGCAATAGAATGGAAGCATGATGTGAAGCATCCTATGAGTCTGTAATAGGTTCAAACAAATTTTATTGAAAAATTCCAATTTACACACATTCATAAATTATTAATTCCTAGCTTGCTATTCAGAACACCCATGTAAATGATCAGTGTGGAAGTTCTCCTCATAAGGTCAGTTACCCAGGAGTCCTGTGCAAGAGTTGGCATTTTGGTGCAGCAGGTTAAGCGGCTGCAAATGATGGTGGCATTCCACATGAACACCAGCTCAATTATAGGCTGCTCCACTTCTGATTCAGCTCCCTGCTAATGTGCCTGGGAAAGCAGCTAATTATGCAGAAGTGCTTGGACCCCTTCCACCTATGTGGGAGACCAGATGGAGTTTTAGGCTCCTGGTTTGAGCCTTGCCCAGCCCTGGCCATTGCAGCCATTTGGGGACTGAACCTGCAGATGGATGATCCTTCTCTTTCTCTGTCTCTCTCCTTGATACTTTGTCTTTCAAATAAATGAATAAATCTTTAAAAAAATTATTCCTGTGCACATTTCATACAATGTCCCTGCTTATTGTGTATTAAATGAGAAAACTCCTAATGAACTCAAGAAACAAATAAATCAGAGGTCTAAAATATTTTATGGAAACTATATATAATTTGAAGCACTAAAATATAATTTATGTCTGTTAGAGAGTTAATATGTTATACATAAAGTTATTGTTAAGCATATGTAATTGCAGAAATTATATTTTTAGATACTGGCTACCATAAAACAATTTTAATAAACTGCAACCGTAGCTTTCTCATCAAATGTTTGCATTTTCACTTACACTTATACAGATATTTTAAAAGAAAGAAGTGTAGAATTAAGACTAACAGGGGGAGTATACATTACAGACACTCCCTAAAGATTTTTTATTGCTAGACTCTTCTTTGTCTCTCATTTGGTTTTTAGTAAAACATGCTTCCCAGTCTCAATGATGCACTCACAGGTCTGAGGCAGATGACATGAGCTAGATCGTTTAAAACTGCATTGGAACCTCAGAACAACTTTGTTTCTAGAGACATTCTTCATTATATACAAAGTGTCTAAGTTCATTAGACAACTTCAGCGATCTCGTTTTTGCTTTTTGTTTTGTTAAAGGAACCATGTGTTATCATCACCAGTATTGACGTGGAGGTATCACATATTGCAGATAATGAGGCAATTATGAAATTCATTTAAGGCTTCTGAAAAGAGTAAACAACAACAAATTTGAAACACACCAGATGGCAAATGGATATCATGCTTATTTTATATTTTCATGATAAAGACTTCTGTGCAGTATGCATTGCACTCATCAAGGTGGTATTAGGAAAAAATGTGCTTGTTTACAAAGGTGCTTCTGCAATTTCTGAAATGCTATGTGGTAAAATATCAGCAGAATCAGATTTCACAAAAGCAAATGTGAATTTTCTTATTTGGTGGTATTGTTTTTAAAACATATTTTAGCATATTTAGTATCCCATGGTGTGCAGGGCCCAAGTACTTGGGCCATCCTTCACTGCACTTCCGGGCCACAGCAGAGAACTGGACTGGAAGAGGAGCAACCAGGACAGAACCGGCACCCCAACTGGGACTAGAACCCAGAGTGCCAGCGCCGCAGGCAAAGGATTAGCCTAGTGAGCCATGGTGCCACCTACAACCCAGAGAAGAAATCTTAGGATACTTCAGGTGTTTTCCATTATGGGCCCTGTCTTAGAGTCTGGCCTAGTATTAAAGGTCTAGGAGATGAGTGTAATCTCCATGCCAGGAGGACTGCAGTGTGCCTGGTTCCAGTCTGCCTGCAGGCATGCGTGGTGAAAAAATGGGACACACAAGATCAGAGAAGGAAATGGCAGTGCTGCTGGATTTGTTCCAAGACCCAAAGGCATCTTGATTGCAGGCGATCCTCATAGAAACAGCAGTGATAGTCTACATGGTGCAGTTCTGATATGTCAAAATGACAGAGAAGGTTATGGAGTGATGTCTCTTTCAGAAGAGGCATGGGACTTGAAATATTTAGGCTTATCTGATTAGACAGTGGGTAGTCAGGGTGTTCAGGGGATCAGCCACAGAAATGTGGAATTCTAGAGCCCATGAGATTGATCCCTGCCAGCTCCTCAATGGTAGCTATCAAGTGATATCCACCAGCTCTTTGAATCTACATGGCTTTTTGTCAAGCTCCAGATACACCTGTGATTAGTTATATCTGTGGCTGGTGGACTGGACTGAGGTTATGTCCAGGGAGGCAAGACTGTAGAATAAAAAGATGAGAGCAGACAGGAGATTTCAGAAAGGATTAAAACAAAACCCAAATGAAAAACTGCAATCTCAGCAGTCAATCATTTCAGCCTGGCTCTATACAAATGTCAGCTAAGATGACTCAAGCTAGAAACAAAGACCAGCAGCTGGCAGAGAGGCCCAAAGGGTCTGTCACCTGCTGGGGTGATCACATTTGGGAACCAGTTTCAACCGATCCCTCATGGAAGTCTATGAAGAAGGCTTAAGCTGGTAAACCAAAGCCAAAGCCAAACTTTACTCCAAAGAAGTTAGAGGAAAAAAGACAAAGAGAAGAGAGAAGCATTGTCTGAAAGAAGAGGAATAGGAATCTGGGGAGGTGGTGTGGAACTCACCAGCCGGAAATGCTGAAGCAAAGATACAGGTGGCTGTCCGTCTGCTGTAAGTGCGAGGAGCATCCTGCTCATCAGTTCCATCAGACTTGGTTCTTGCTGAAGGGAAATTTTGCCTTTTGCAAGTCCCTTCCTGGTTGCTAGGAATGTGATGCTGATCTCACATTCTTTGACTCACTTGCAACAGAAACTGGCAATCAGTGAGTATCTGGCAGAGCAGTTAAATCATTGCTTGGAAGATATTTATATTGAAGAGCTGATTCAAAGACAGGCTAATCTGCTTCTGATTCAGCGTCTGGATAATATACACCTTGGGAGGCAGCAGATGATGGCTCAAGTAATTGGGTCCCTACCATCCACATGAGAGACCTGGATTGAGTTCTTAACTCTTGGCTTTGGCTTGGCCCAGGCTTGGCTGTTGCTGCCATTCGAGGAGTGAACCAGTATACGGAAGATGTCTCTTTCTTTGTCCTCTTCCCTCTGCCTCTCAGATAAAAATGAAAACAAACAAATTAAAAGATAAGTAATTGATAAGAGGCCATCATTAAACCCAAGCAAGGAATTTTGGGAGATGTGAGGGGGGCTTATGCTTGAGTTATCAACATTTCCATGGACTGGTTCCAGGAAGGGAACTGAACAAGGGTTTTTATAGAGTCTGTCTTTGGCTCTTGGCTCTCAGCACACAGCACTTCAGTTTGCATCTTGTTCATGGAATGCTCACTACTGCTTTCATAGGAAGCTTATATATCAGTCCTACTGGGATATTCTGGGCATATTTCAAGGTTGGAGGAGTTCCCTAATGAGGCAACAGGAGTCTTTCATGATTAGAGTCTGGATGCTCCTTGCTCCCAATTGGTTTGGCTGCCAAGGGAAGCCTGTGGTTGGAGGTGGGTACATGTTCTCACTGGAGGTGGGTATGTGGTCGGGTTGGAAGGGGCTTGATTTTGTAAGTCTTGTTTGTACCTTGCCCCACTGATGTCACTGAGCACTGGGATTTGTGTGTGTGTGTTTGGGGGGGGGGCAGATACATGTGCTGATGCCTCTTTAATGGAGTTACATAAAAAAAAATCTCTGCAGTGCTAAATGGAAGTACCAATGTGAATAAAATTATTATTATATTAATATATAATATAATAATAACTTCATTATATTAATATATAATATAATAATATTATATATAAATATAATATATTATATATTATATAATATATATTATATAATAATATAAATATAATATATAATATATATAAATCTAATATATAATATAATAATAACTTCATTATATTAATATATAATATAATGATAATTTCATTCACATTGGTACTTCCATTTAGCACTGCAGAGATTTTTTTTATGTAACTCCATTAAAGAGGCATCATATTAATATTCTAGGTCTACCCACTAATTGAGAACTCTAAGAAATGTGATATGGCAACCATGTCACTCAGCAGCACTGCCTGTGGTAAAAATTATCCCTGATAGGTAATTACATCTGGCCTGGAGAGCCTATATGTGAGATCTAAATAACTAACAGAAAGTTGTAATTCAGGGCTTCTCTGGATAAGGGATTCCCTGGAAGGTGCACCTTTGTTGTAAGAAATACTGGGTTCCACGAGGCATGCAGTTTCTATTACAGAGCAGAACCCTCACTTTCATAAAAGGGGTGTGCTTTCCAGAAACTGAGCTTTTTGGGGAAGGATGGAGAAGCTGTCAAGTCATGTCAGCAGGTATGAAAATCTACTTTCATTGAAAAAGACTGTGTGATGCTGATCTGCTGGCGAGCATTGTATCCTCTTCCTTGTACACCTAAGTAAATGTGATGTCATGTGTGGTAGCCTTATGAGTTGGAGTGTACATCAAAGCCTAAGACAACCTCGTTATGGATGTTGAAGAACTTAACCAACCTTCCTCTTAATACACAGAATCTCTGACACTATAAAGTCTACAGACAATGACTATAACAATAGCAATGAGTACCCTCAAAACCCAGGTTATAGTCTCTAAATAATTCTTCCTATTAAAAAAAAGTGCTTCTTGGTGAAGGACTGTGGGGAGCAACTCAGACTAGACTGTTACTCGAATTAAGACTTATTCTATGCATCTGCTCTCCCACAATATGGCGCTGGGAGAGGAGGAAACAGCTTCTACACAGCTGCCTCCAGTTCAACCATTAAACAGCAGGACCTGCTCCTGATTGGAGGAGAGCAGCATACTTGGCCTGTGGGTAGCAGAGTTGGGATTGGTGGAAGAGGACTATAAAGGAGGAGAGAGACAACATGCACCAGGAACATCTGAGGGAACACCTGTGCAGCCCCTGAGAGAGCCAGCCGGCGGTGTGCCGCTCCCCTGCGGAAGTGGGGAAAGTGGCAGGGGGAACCGCCCTTCCATGGAGGTGGAAGGGACGGTAGCCAACCCGGGAAGAACCAGCAGCAAACCCGGGGAGGGCCGAGCAGACCAAAGAACAGCACAGGGTCCTGTGTCGTTCCTCCGCGAAGACGGGGAGCGACAAAGGACCTAATTCCAGGCCTGGAACAGGCAATGTCCGAGATGTGACTGGAATTATTATTTTAGAAATCAGACAAGCTGTCATAGTTTCCTGGGATCATGTCAAAAGGCATCAAGATCCAACTGAAAATTCCCATAATCCAACTAGATAGCATTTGCTTCAAACCCCACCTACTGAATGATCTCCGTGGCCCGCTAGTCACTGTAAAACCACATCAGTGCTGACAAAACAACAAGGAATTATTGATCTATGTCACTTTTCATGTGTCTTCACTACCAGGGATCTTTGAGAATCTATGATCCCTAGCCTCCATCATAAAATTTCTCACTATAGGATAAGAGTCTTGATTCCTGTTCACATAGATATTGAGGCACGCTAGAACATATTCATGCCATCAAGCTGATCAAAGAGAATACTTTAAACAAAGGAACAGGCCTAGCCATCAGAGGAAATGAGTTCTACATGTAATCTGACATTTTCTAGTCATTTCACTCTTGAAACATATCATCTCTGTGGGTCACATTTTCATGATCCATAAAATACAAAATGTGAATGAATAGTATTCAAGACAATCTGTGTATCCAAACTCAACGGTTTTATGTTGCAAAAAGATACCAGATACTTCTAACTCCAAAATCTTTCTCTTGTACTTTTACACCTGCAAATGTAAATTTTATTCACTCTAAACACTAAATGTGGCAGAGTTTTGTTTATTTTTTTTGAAATCAAGCAAGCCCTTGAGGGAGTTGAACTTTTTTTTCTGGGAATAAGTAGCTTCTTCTTTCCTCTCTGTACTTTTGTACATTCATAGTCAAGAACATTCTCGATAAGAAGAGAGAGAATCAGAGGAGAAGAAATAAAAGAGAGGAAGAAAAGCAGGAGGATGGGGAGCTAAATTTCAAAATAATATCAGCTCCTGTTTGTGTGTGGGATACTTTTCATGCTAGGGATTAAGCTTGTTGCCTCAAACACAATTCATGTTACTTAATCCCAATAGTAGTCCTGTAACACAGGTGTTAATACAGTATCTTGTTTGTATAAATGAAAAGTAGAAGATTACAGGATTTAGGTTGTTTCCTGAGTTGAAATAGATATTTAGCTATTTCTATGGTATACAATAAATATTTTGAGATTCATCTTCTCCATTTCCAATGCAACTTTCTTGTTTTATCTGAATATGTGGGGTAGATATTAGATATTAGAAAAAGAGTACAGATTTAAAAATCAATGCAAAATATTTTTAAAGAATAAAAATGTCTAAAAGACAATACATATAAAATCACATGACAAGAAAAGACAGAAATAACTTTATTTTCTAAGTTCTATATTTTAAACTGGATAAATAAATGGGAACATCTGTCTTTCAACTATGTCAATAGCATTAAAATAGGGAGGTAGCTATCAAATCTGCTGGTGACTAATAAAGATGACACTAGCAATGTCATCTTGCCAGTTTGTTTCATTTTTTGTTTGTTTATGGTTTACATTTTTATTTTATAATTTTCACTTTTATTTGAAAGGCAGAAAGGCATAAAGGGACAGAGAAATAATTCTTTCATCCAGTGGTTCACTCCTCAAATGCCTGCAACAGCCTTGGCTGAGCCAGGCCAATCCTAGGAGCCTGGAGTTTCAACCAGGTCTCCCATGTGGGTGGTGGGGTCTCAGGTATTTGATCCATCATCATCTTCTCCCCAGGTTTCACTCTAGCACAAACCTAGATCAGAATCAGTGAAGCTGGGACTCAAACGAGGCACTCTAATATGAGATGTGGGCTTCCCAAGAAAGACGTAATCACTATTGCAAATGTCCATGTCTCCTTGCTTGTTTTAAAATCACTAAACAAAAAATGGGTTTCATGAGAATATATTAAAAGGATATAGAAAATTTATTTTAAAAATCTGAATATGGTGGAAATCTATTTTGTCCACAATTTAATCGTTGGATATTATACCACCGTTTCACCCTTCTTTTGATAAAGAAAGATTCCTAAGCTACATCTTTTGAGAATATAGGGCTTATAAACATCCCTATAAATGTATTTGAACATAAATTATATCATTAAAGTCATGTGAGTCATCTTTGCATTCCCTCTTTAAATGTATGGTAAAAAAAATATGTAGGTTAGATTTCTCTAAAGAATTCAGAATGCTGCAAGTCTAATATTTACACCTTTCCTGGGAGAATCAAAACTGTGGAAAGTGTTAGGAAATCACCATTTTCCATACAACCTATCCTCAAACAAGATGTCATATGAATGCATTAACAAATAGTCCTGTGACTCTTTCTAATTTTTCAGCTAAGCAGAGAAATCAGGTCATCAGGGATGTGGCAATTAAATGCACTAACCTCCTCTCTGCATTATTTCCTCTCAGTGGGAGCTTTCCCACTCTAGAGAATGTTTTCTCCCATATTCAAAAAAGTGTGAGGGTAGCATCTTGTAGCCAATTAATCATAGGTGACTATTTGCTAGATTTCCACACAAGATGTAATCTGGGCTCTGTTCTCCTATAAAAAAGCCTGTCAATGGGTCTCCTGGGATTCTTTGCTTTAAAATTTAAATGCATTGGAATTCAAGTTGAAATAATACCAACACCTCATCGCTGATTAAAAAACAGTATACTTCTTGATGCTGATGATCAAAATTTTAGATCTTTCTATAACTTTCTCTTAGGCATCATAGTCAATTTGAGAAAGTGTTTTCTCCTTCTAGTCATTTAAAGGAAATAAGACCAAAGATATTACTTAAATACAAACAGAAAATTATAGTTTCAGTACAGACCTTTCAGCTCTTCCTGGGTTTCACCAACCTGAAGGTGTTTCTCCAGTTTTCTTTTCCAGAATCTTCTCAGATTTCAAAAATTCTATAGTTTGAATACTATTGTTAGAGTACAAAATAGTTTGCTTTGTTTAAGGTTTTTATCCAAATGATCAGTTTAATATTGTTTATGTGAGACTTTGGACTTGACATCATAGAAATTTATAGTTGGGAGAAATATTGTAAAACTTTAAAAATGCATTTTCAGATGAGAATTGGAGGCTAAAGAAAATTAGGTTAAAAATGCCCAAGACTCATAGGTGATTGCTAGCTAATTATTCCCATGCCATTGAATGAGAGACTTCAATTCTGCTTGGGTTTTCCAATTATGGCAAGACTGCTAGTATGCCCAGGCCCAATACTTAGGCTGTGAAGTTTGTCCTCATCTGCCCAAATTTCACATGAGCTCCTAGTTTCTGTACCAATAATGAATAGACAAGTCTGGTCCCAAATGGGTTAGACCACAGGCATAAAAGATCTATAATTTCCTCGGAGCTAGAAAGGGTTGAAATGGAGCTCACATCACCTAGAAACAGTGGTCTATAACCACAGTTATAATCAAGGACTTAAAACAAAGTACAAGTTCCACAACGTTCTTAGGTCAAAGCAATTTTTGTTCACTGCTAGTTCTGTGCCTGATTATGGGTTGTGATCCAAAGAACTCCTCAATGTCTGATCTGTCCTCTGTTTCTCCAGTCCTAAGTCCTTTCCAAATAAGTTGCATTATTTGTGGTTTCAAAAATGGTATGTAGAAATTTGCTTAAGTGACACTGTTTAATATATGTGAATGAATATGTGAATGAATACTAGTAATAACATTCTTTACGCATATTATGCACAAATGTTCTAATGTTTTATTATTTATTTACTTAATAATTTTACTCCATATATTTTGACTGTTACCTTTTTCTTTGAAAGACAGAGTGAAGAGAGAGAGACTTTCATCTGCTTGTTCATTCTGGACTTAGCCAAAATATTAAGGGCAAGGCCCAGTTAGAAGCCAGGAGCCAAGAATACCATCTGGGTATTTCATGTGAGTGGCAGAGGCACAAGGACTTTGCCATCATTTGCTGCCTGCCCAGGTACATTAGCAGGAAGCTGGATTGGAAGCAGAGTAGCCAGGACTCACATTTGCAGTTGGATATGGGATGCTGAATTCTCATGTGGTGGCTAAACACACTGTGCTGCAATGCCAGCCCTGACACATCAGCTTTTTTTTTTTTTTTTTTTTTTTTTTTTTGGTTTGTTTTTTGTTGTTGTTGTTTTTTTGACAGGCAGTTAGACAGTAAGAGAGAGAGACAAAGAGAAAGGTCTTCCTTCTGTTGGTTCACACCCAAAATGGCTGCCATGGCCAGTGTGCTGCGCCAATCCAAAGCCAGGAGCCAGGTGCTTCCTCCTGGTCTCCCATGCTGGTGCAGGGCCCAAGGACCTGGGCCATCCTCCACTGCCTTCCCTGACCACAGCAGAGAGCTGGACTGGAAGAGGAGCAACCGGGACAGAACCCGGTGCCCCAATTGGGACTAGAACCCGGGGTACCAGGGCTGCAGGCGGAGGATTAGCCTAGTGAGCTGTGGAGCTGGCCAACATGTTAGCTTTTAACTAAGGTTTTATTTGATCACAGGCCCTTTACTGTTATAACTTTTTTTCTCATCAATAAATTTATTGAGCCCATATTTGCTGAGTACTTGTTTGCTAATAAAGGCATGAGATATCTCTGACTAGGGCCTATGAAATTTTTTCACATGTGTAAATCATTCTGCTAAAAGTCTACTCATTGAGTTGAATATTTTCCTTATCCCACAGGATTTGAAAGAGGTGAAGTGGCATTCTTCATGGTATTAAAACCCAAGAGAACTGTATCATCTACATAATGAAATGTCTGAATCATATTGACCGGACAATATTGAAATATTGTGATTTAACCTACAATATAACAAAATTCACAATCAAAATGTTTATCACTGGAATTTGGTGAACCTCTTCTTTAAAGGAGATTAAAATAAACATGAAAATTCTGGAATATAATATCCCTGTAAGGAGCAGAATTTAAACAGCTTCACCATAATATTAATAAGAAATAAGCAAGAGCTAAGCTGAATGCAGAAGAGCTGCATGGGGGACTTGCTAAGAACCACCCACGGCCCACACACACCCTCCTCCTAAAGTAGTAGTCCTGACTGCCCATAGTGTGTATAAACTGCAGACTGAAGAGCCCCAGAGAGACTCTCTGAACAAACTCCCCTGAGAGTGACAGAGCAGAAGCTCTGGGTTAACCCGCTGCATTCAGACCTTCCCGTGAGAGAGTTCTTCAAGCCCGCAGTGTGCTCACCTGGTGCCAGACTCTGAGCTCCCCTGATGTTGAAGGCCTTGCTCGCCCCACACTGAGACTCTACTCGCCCTTTGAGACTTGAGTTCTTTGGCCCAGAGGTACCACCCCTGAGGATGCTGTGACAATCTGCCCTCTGCGCTAAGACATGTCAGGAGTAGCACCAGAGGTATTTGAGAAATCTGGGTGGTCGGTGTGCCCATTGCGTTGTGTGAATTAGAATGTTTGACTTCCCTGCTGCACAATAAAATTCTTATTGGAACCAATATCACCTCGGTGCCGTTATAATGCTCACAACAATCCCCATAAGGAAAGAACTTTACAAATAGAAAGTGGATGACATGAGAAACTGCATTTTGTTTATTTAACTTATAGGTAATCCATGATAACAGACTATTGAAATTGAACAGGAAAACAAAATGCAATAAAAATTACCTTAAAACTTGAATATTCCTTTTTCAAGTTTTCAATGGACTATCTTCATGAGATAGCTGATACATATTATGTAACATGAATTTCATATGGCTGGAAAAAAAATAAAAACAGAGGGAGTCATTTGAACACTTTTTGGCTTTTAAATGATATATATTTGTAGAATTCACTTGTATGTTGTTAAGAGAAAAACATTAAATAAATTGAAGTTAGCAGAACTTATGTGAGTGAGCAAAGAACAATCTGACTTGGGCAGCACATGGAACCAGGACAGGTAGTACGACCAGTTTTCCCTATCAGTGTACTCAGGATATATTTACAGACAGAAAGAGTAAGACTTACAGGAACAACTTGATTGGTTATGGTTTGGTATTTGCCTTATTTGCTTGTGAACTGATCAGTTAGAGGCCTGTAATTGGCTAAGATTGTTCCTTGTTAAATGAATTTACCCTTAATTAGGTGCAGATTGCTTTAATAGTATGTTAGGTTGCAGTTTGTTCTGTAGGACATCAAAGTACAGGGTAATTTTAGGCCAAAGTAAATTTAATTTAAGAATATCAAATATATAGAGTGCTTTTCATACACCAATGCAGAAAGCAATTCAGAATATTAAATGCATTATTTATAATCACAAGGTTGATAAGAATGTAATACTTCAAATCTGAGAAAAATAAAAAGTATACTGACTTATAGTTAATATTTTTCATTCTAATGTTTACATTTTTTACCCTTTAGGGAAGTGTATAAAATAAATTAAAATGAGAAATGGTAAATTAATTATATGGTGGGATTTTCACCACACTTTGAGTTTGCTAACACAATATAAACTAATATCATAGAATTATATTTTAAGCCAGAACTTTTAGCATTAATTTTATATACCCACTTCCTCAACAGTTTTATTGGAGATCTTATATCATCAGTTATTTTACTAAGGTAAGCAAATAGAGGTAGGAGTGTATCCATAGGTCTAGTTTATATAAATATAATACACACACCCACTATGTCAAATGTCCACCCCTAAAAATGTTTATTGAGGTAAAGCAATAATGAATAACTCCAGATTTTCAGAAACCAGAAAAGTTATTTTGAATACATAATCAGATATATAAGAGAATAAATTAATTGGTATGTCTCTACTTACTAATGACTCACAGCTGCATGTCTACATATTATTATAGGAAAAATGAAATATCTTCACATACATATTTTCCTGCTTCTGTAACTTATATCATAGTTGAATTCATCTTAATGTTAGAGAGGCATTGATTTACAGATCTGCAAATTTATCATAACACCCTTGTGGGGCTCCTTTCAAAGAGTTATTTCAAATTTAAGATTTTCTTTTACTGTGATTGCAAGTTCTTAACAGTAGATTCATATTTGAGGCATATATGATTATACCACTAAAGTTGAAGCAATACTGAAATTACATTCTCTTACAACCAGAAAGAGGAGGAATATAGTTCCATCCGGGAAGAGTGCTTTTAGAACCTGATATGAAAAAGAAAAAAATAAGTGCACAAAATGACTACAAAACTTGCCTGTTAGATTACAGTCCAAAGACATCAAACCATCTAAAGAATTTGCTTGCAGCCCATTTCCAGAATGTTCCCAGTATTTAGGATGACCACCAATGAAATTTAAAATTAGTTCCAGAAACACAGTGTCTATAGCTTTCCATGATACTAATTTCCAGAACTGGCAATTGTTAAACTTCTCAGCTCATCAAATTGTCTTTGAGTTTCAGCATCTTGTGTGCAATTGTCTATTATGGGCTTTAACGCATGAGCTCAGTGAAGCATGCAGGGCCATAGATGTGTTTGAAATCCCCTGCCACCACCTTGTGGGTATCTCTCCAGGACAGAGCCTCAAAAAAAAGGGTCTTAACAACCTCTGGTGTGTCATAAAGCATACTTTCTCCATTTTTCTTTTTTTATCATTTTGAATTTTATTGAAGGCATACAAATTTCATATATACAGTTTTAAGAATTCAGTGATACTTCCTGTTCTATCTTAATTATCCCCCAGTAGGCAGATAATCAATACATCTATTAATATAAGGTAATGTGATAATGGGGACAGTAGGAAAGCCTTTATTATACAGCGAACTGGAAAATATGGCCAAATTATTTATTCATTGTAGATTGTATCTCATATTAGACACAGCGTAAAGTTCTCCATATAATTGTATAAATGACTTCTAACAGGAGCATTTTAGCCTGAAAAAAAAATCACTTGAGCAGGGGGTCCTTTCAATGCTCTTTAACAACATGCCATCTTATTCCATGTATTTCTCACTTCTGCTGTGGAACCATCTAAAATACCCATAAATACATAGATGTGCTTATTAAGCTAATGTAACCTCTGGGTGTTCTGTTTAAGGTTCCCATTCACTTTTTCTATCACCTCTCTCTTTCCTTCATCTCCCCTATTCTTTTCACTCACTTTATTTTTCTATGTATCCATTCGTATAGTTGAACAAGCAATGATAATAGTAGAAACAAATAAAAATAAATAAGTTAATAATAGAAAGAATTATCCCAGTCCCTCTGTTTTCTATATATTTTGTATTTTCTCAAGTCATAAACAAATTTTATTATTTTAATGAAGAGTCAGGAGTCATTATTACATGTTGTGTAGCTGATATTATTACCATCTAATTTGTGGATGGGATAAGAAATTGTACTTTGAGTTTACTGAGTTACAACTAGCACAGTGACTCCTGTTGTTGACTTTACAAATTGACACTCCTGTTTATGGCATCAGTAATCTCCCTATGCACCAGTCATGAGTTTCTAAGGCTATGGAAGCCCCTTGAGTTCTCCGACTCTTATCTTGTTTAGACTCTTATCTTGTTTCTCCCTTCAGAGAAAGGTACCTCCTTCTTTGAAGACCTGTTCTTTCCACTGGCATCTCACTCACAAAGATCTTTCATTTAGGTTTTTTTTTTTTTTTTTTTTCCCCCAGAGTGTCTTGGCTTTCCATGCCTGAAATACTCTCATGGGCTTTTCAGCCAGATCCGAATGCCTTAAGGGCTGATTCTGAGGCCAGAGTGCTGTTTAGGACATCCGCCATTCTATGAGTCTGCTGAGTATCTCGCTTCCCATGTTGGATCACTCTCCCCTTTATTTATTCTATCGGTTAGTGTTAGCAGGTACTAGACTTGTTTATGTGCACCCTTTGACTCTTAGTCCTTTCATTATGATCAATTGTGACCTGAAATTGATCACTTGGAATAGTGAGATGGCATTGGTACATGCCACCTTGATGGGATTGAATTGGAATCCCCTGGTATGTTTCTAACTCTACCATTTGGGGCAAGTCAGGTTGAGAATGTCCCAAATTATACATCTCTTCCCTCTCTTATTCCCACTCTTATGTTTAACAGGGATCACATTTCAGTTAATTTTCAACACTTAAGAGTAACTGTGTATTAATTACATAATTAAACCTGTCATATTTAGTAGAACAGACAAAAAAAAACTACTAAGAGGGATAATGTATTAAGTTGTTCATTAACAATCAGGGCTATGCTGATCAAGTCACCATTTCTCATAGTGTCCATTTCACTTTAACAGGTTTCCTTTTTGGTGTTCAGTCAGTTGTCACCGATCAGGGAGATCATATGGTATTTGTCCCTTTGGGACTGGCTTATTTCACTCACCATGATGTGTTCCAGATTCCTCCATTTTGTTGCAAATGACTGGATTTCGTTGTTTCTTACTGCGGTATAGTATTCTAAAGAGTACATATCCCATAATTTCTTTATCCAGTCTATCGTTGATGGGCATTTAGGTTGGTTCCAGGTCTTGGCTATTGTGAATTGTGCTGCAATAAACATTAGGGTGCAGAACGCTTTTTTGTTTGCCAACTTAAATTCCTTTGGGTAAATTCCAAGGAGTGGGATGGCTGGGTTGAACGGTAGGGCTATATTCAGGTTTCTGAGGAATCTCCAGACTGACTTCCATAGTGGCTTGACCAGTTTGCATTCCCACCAACAGTGGGTTAGTGTCCCTTTTTCCCCACATCCTCGCCAGCATCTGTTGTTGGTAGATTTCTGAATGTGAGCCATTCTAACCGGGGTGAGGTGAAACATCACTGTGGTTTTGATTTGCATTTCCCTGATTGCTAGTGACCTTGAACATTTTTTCATGTGCCTGTTGGCCATGTGGATTTCCTCTTCCGAAAAATGTCTATTGAGGTCCTTGGCCCATCTCTTAGGTGGGTTGTTGGTTTTGTTTTTGTGGAGTTTCTTGATCTCTTTGTAGATTCTGGTTATTAACCCTTTATCTGTTGCATAGTTTGCAAATATTTTTTCCCATTCTGTCGGTTGTCTCTTCACTCTCCTGACTGTTTCTTTTGCAGTGCAGAAACTTCTCAATTTGATGCAATCCCAATAGTTGATTTTGGCTTTGACTGCCTGTGCCTCCTGGGTTTTTCCAGAAATTCTTTGCCTGTGCCAATATCTTGAAGGGTTTCTCCAATGTTCTCTAATAACTTGATGGTGTCAGGTCGTAGATTTAGGTCTTTAATCCATGTTGAGTGGATTTTTGTGTAAGGTGAAAGGTCGGAGTCTTGCTTCATGATTCTGCACGTGGAAATCCAGTTTTCCCAGCACCATCTATTGAATAGACTGTCCTTGCTCCAGGAATTGGTTTTAGATCCTTGATCAAATATAAGTTGGCTATAGATGTTTGGGTTGATTTCTGGTGTTTCAATTCTGTTCCATTGGTCTATCCATCTGTTTCTGTACCAGTACCATGCTGTTTTGATGACAAC
The DNA here is from genome assembly GCF_051225735.1 of Oryctolagus cuniculus. Classification (NCBI taxonomy): domain Eukaryota; kingdom Metazoa; phylum Chordata; class Mammalia; order Lagomorpha; family Leporidae; genus Oryctolagus; species Oryctolagus cuniculus. Next base: position 194,802,569 of record NC_142867.1, read on the forward strand.
TGCCCTGTAGTATGTCCTGAAATCTGGTATTGTGATGCCTCCGGCATTGTTTTTGTTGTATAAGATTGCTTTAGCAATCATCTATTTGGTGCCTTTCCAATTTCTTGATGTAGGCACCTATTGATATAAACTTTCCTCTTAACACTGCTTTTGCTGCATCCCATAAGTTTTGGTATGTTGTGCTGTTATCCTCATTTACTTCCAGAAAATTTTTGATTTCTCTTTTAATTTCTTCTATGACCCATTGTTCATTCAGGAGCATGTTGTTCAATCTCCATGTGTTTGCGTATGCTCTAGGGATTCCTGAGTTGCTAATTTCCAACTTCATTCCTTTATGGTCTGAGAAGCTGCATGGTATGATTCTAATTCTTTTGAATTTGCTGAGACTTGCTTTATGGGCTAGTATGTGGTCAATCCTAGAGAAGGTTCCATGTACTGCTGAGAAGAATGTAAAATGTTTAGCTGTAGGATTGAAAGTTCTGTATATATCTGTTAGATCCATTTGGGCTATAGTGTCAATTAAATCTACTGTATCCTTGTTGATCTTCTGTCCTGTTGATCTGTCTATTTCTGAGAGTGGAGTATTGAAGTCCCCCAGTACTATTGTATTGGGGTCTAAGTCTCCCTTTATGTCCCTTAACAAATCTTTTAGATAAACCGGTGCCCTGTAGTTAGGTGCATATACATTGATAATTGTTATATCTTCCTGTTGTATTGATCCCTTAATTATTATATAGTGTCCCTCTTTGTCTCTCTTAACAGTTTTTGTGGTAAAGTTTATGTTGTCCGATATTAATATGGCTACGCCTGCTCTTTTTTCATTTCTGTTGGCATGGTATATCTTTTTCCAGCCTTTCACTTTCAGTCTGTATGGATCTTTATTGGAAAGATGTGTTTCTTGTAAGCAGCAAATAGATGGGTTTTGTTCCTTAACCCAATCGGCCAATCTGTGTCTTTTAACTGGACAGTTCAGGCCATTAACATTCAATGTGACTAATGATAAGTGGTAACTTTGCCCTGCCATTTGCCAAAGATAAGTTTTAATATATGCTTTGAATTCCCTGTGATCTTTTGCTGTGAGCTTTCCTTCCTTTACCTTCTTTCATATTGATGACCTTGTTTCTGTTTTTCTGTGTGTAACACATCTTTAAGCATCTTTTGCAGGGCTGGACGAGTGGCAACAAATTCTTTCAATTTCTGTTTGCTATGAAAAGTCTTTATTTCACCTTCATTCACAAATGATAGCTTTGCAGGATATAATATTCTGGGCTGGCAGTTGTTCTCTTTTAGTACCTGGGCTATATCTCGCCATTCCCTCCTAGCTTGTAGGGTTTCTGATGAGAAGTCAGCTGTGAGTCTGATTGGAGATCCTCTGAGAGTAATCTGACATTTCTCTCTTGCACATTTTAGGATCTTTTCTTTATGTTTCACTGTGGAGAGTTTAATTACAACGTGTCGTGGTGAGGATCTCTTTTTGTCATGTTTATTAGGGGTTCTGTGAGCTTCCTGTACTAGGATTTCTCTGTCCTTCTCCAAACTTGGGAAATTTTCTGCTAATATCTCACTAAAAAGGCCGTCTAATCCTTTCTCCCTCTCCATGCCTTCAGGAACTCCTAGAACCCGAATGTTGTTTTTTTTAATAGTATCCTGCAGATTCCCGACAATATGTTTTTGATTTCTAATTTCCTCTTCTTTTCTTTGGTCTGACTGTATCCTTTCCTGTTCTCTGTCTTCTAAGTCCGATATTCTCTCTTCTGCTTCACCCATCTGTTTGTAAGGCTCTCTATTGTGTTTTTCATTTGATCTATTGAATTCTTCACTTCATTATGATTTCTCGTCACTATCACAATTTCCTGTTGTACTAGTTGTTTCGTTTCATTTTGATTCCTCCTTAATATTTCATTTTCATGAGAGAGATTTTCTATCTTGTCCATTAAGGATTTCTGTAGTTCAAAATTTGTTTTTGAGAACTTCTTAATGTTTTTATCAATTTTTTGAGATCTGCTTCTTGCATTTCTTCTAACTCATCATCTTCATAATCTTGAATTGGGGTGTCTTTTTCATTTGAGGGCGTCATGGTGACTTCCTTGTTTTTATTGCCTCGGTTTTTGCGTTTGTTATTTGGCATATTGGAGATATTTGGTTTCTTCACTGTGGTGCTTTTTCTTGTTATACTATGACTCTAGATTAACTGGACTGTCTGTTTTTGATGGAGCCTTAGAAGCTTGAGATGGGTGTGGCCTGAGAGCTCTGTTTGGTGTGCCAAAGGTGACACTCCCAGGTTAGGCATGGTAGATCTCTCTCTCTCTCTTTCTTTATTTGATTCAAAAGGGAAGTAATTCCGCACTGCTGAACGAAGTTGGAGGTAGTTAGCAGGCAAATGATATACCCACAGGAGCCAGAGATCAGAAGCTCTTTCCCAAGGACCACACAGGGAATCTGTTCTGCCCTCAGAGTGGGCTCAAATTCTCCTTCAGTCTCCCATTGGTTTGCCAAAGTTACGGAATTGTAGCGTCTCTGGAGAGTACTCACGTGAATTCCGTGAGTTCTCTCCCCCACCGTCTCTTTTTTCACAGTCTCAGTTCAGTAGCACCACAAATTTACTAGGTCCTAATCTCCTGTTAATTCGCCCCGCCCAGAGTCAAGTTTTTCTGCTATGCTCAGGGCCGGTGCAGACCTGAGGTCGCTCTGCTTATGACGTATGTCCATGATGGTGCCTGCTCTTTGTCTTGCTCGCCCTTGAGAGGTGAGCGGAGAGAGAGAAACCCGTGTCCGTACCAGTCACCTTTTTTTTTTTCTCTCTCTCTCTTCCAGTTAGCCTGGTGAACTTTTCCCCCCTGGGGGTCGTTCCCTCTAGTCTCCTCTCTCCGCTTGCCTGCTGGTGTCTCGGGCTATTGAGGTTCGGCTCACCTCGCGTTCCAGTGCTGGTGTGTTGAGTCTGCTGCTGGTGTCCCAAACTGTGGGCTCCCACGCTCTCCACGCAGGTCCACTGTGAATCACACGTTCCAGAAGAGTTTCTTCTGCTGTTTCCTCCCCTACTCTTCCTTGAACCTGCAGTATGTCCACTTTTATTAAACTGTCTCTCCCCGGACTATCAGTGTGCTCCCTTCCTATTCCACCATCTTGCCTCCTCCAATAAACACATAATTTTAAAGTTTGCTTTTCCTTTCATACACTTTCTGCCTAGACCTTTCAGATTCCTCCCCAACATGTTGAAATTTAACACATAACCTGAGAAGATGATCAGCATTCTTAAGGCTCTACAAACGTCCAGTTCTGTCAGAGACCTAGAGTCTCTGTTGAAAGCTCTGCCCTTCAGTAAAAATCTCTGTTGAGCCAAAGCTGGAAGTCCCCCGCCACTTGCCAGAATGAGAGTATTAGTGATTTAATTAGATAAAGAAACTGTAGTCCCTCCCCCGCAAAAAATCTGTGATTCTATTCTGTCCAGCATATCAACTTATCTTTAAAGACATATTTAAAGGGTAATGTTAAATGTCTGAAAGACTCATACTCAGTGCATTATTTTATCATTACTTTCATTATGAAAATATTATGTTTCATTACAATCTGATTTATTTAAATCATACTTTTTTCTAAATAGATAAAATTGAACTCTAGCCATTATTTTTAATAGCTCACTTTTTCATATCAAATACATAATTATAAACAAGTGAACCTCGAAATCTTTGAAGGTTCACTCTTCAATTAACTTAAATTTAGATAATAACATCAGTTATGCAGTATTGGTTCTGGATTACACCTTACAATGAATGAATAATATGATTTTCATCTTCATCGCTTGAGTTTCATAAAAACACTTTCTTACTATTTCAATCTGATTATATAAAAGAACACAGCGACCTACATTTAAAGAAGTTCCTCTGCTCTCAGGATTGCAGCCTTCAGTGATGCAATTCAGCAAGTTCTACATGACACTTTGCAAGATATGTCACAGCCAATATATCATATTGAAGATTTTTCATGGTTATTATTAAATCCCCTAAAACCATTGACTCCTGCTGTCCTTGACATAATAAACATCTTGTTCCTTAAAAAGCTCTTCAGATGTGCAGTAAACCAGAGTTAGGCTTGCAATTTACATTTGGATATTTAATATAGAAAAACACTTCCCCTGCAAATTCAGTACATATATTTATTATTCACACTTCTTCGTAACCTAGTTCAAAACATAGCAGTTGGCAGAAAATAGCTTTTTCCCCTCTGTTACTGTTATATAAAAATTTCAGCCAAAGCATAAAACATAAATCATTTTTCTTGGAAGTGAGTTGAAAGGAAATAAACCCTGCAGTAATTAAACTGTGTATGTGGTAACTGAACTCCAAAACAAACTGAAAAGCTTGACCTGTCCTTAATATTAATTATTTCCCATGAGATTATCTGCTGGGTAAATAAGAAACGGGTATTGCATGAGATTGTGTTAATTGTGTTGTCATTGGCATTGAAAGATAATTATTAGTCCTGTAGATTTCAATGTCAAGAAGGAAAGTTTACTTCTCATTGTATCAATCACATCATCTAATCTTCTAAATGCATTCTGAATATAATTGTCTAGATATATAAAATATAGATTGTCAGTTAGTCTATCCAAATGTATAAGTATTGTCTTAATATTAGTGTTTCTCCATGGATCCCAGAAGTTAAAATATTCCTTCATCCTTTCACTTATAGAAATGGCAATACTGTAATATAAGCATAGATTCTAAATTGAACTCCAAATCCTACTTCTGCCATTAAATATGTGAATAAGTTAAATTCTTTATCTAAAGTTCCCCAGAGATATACTAATGATTTCATTCAGTTCATTAAATAAAGCATGTATCATTATGTAATATATGGATCAAATAATAATTATATAGAGTGAGAATTTACTTTTCCATTGATTTCCAGTTAAATACATCCTACAAAACAGGTTACTCTATTTTTTAAACTCTGGGGGTCTAGTGTTTCTTCTCAATGATTTTTAGAGATATTTAAAGTTAATCAACTATAGAAGGTCATTATTAAAAGGGAAATTATGTCAAGAATTTAAAATAAAATGCTTCAGCCATGGAAGTAAAACACCAATAAAAATGGAAAGAATTAATTTATGTAATTGTTATCTACCTATGCAAATTCATAAACTATTCTTTAAAATAATTTGATTTATCAGAAGGCAAAGATGAAACTAAAATTTACTAGTGATACTTTTTGCCAGCCACTCTACTAGACTATTTCACACTTATCCTTTCATCTAATCTTAACAAGAAATATCTGGACTCTCCATTAATACTTCTGCTGGCAAAATCAGATCACAGGAGTTCAGAGAGTTCACATACTTGGTGAAGAATATGTATATTGTGGCTAATAGAAAATAAATTTCAACCTTGGTATGTTTGAATCTGAAAGTCTATACATTCTTGCAATACCACAACTTCCTGTTCTTATGGCTTGAAATGTAATATATAATCTCAAAAATGCATTCTACAGCCAATTATATAAAACACTAGGTTGGAGCTATAAACCTTTTATGTTGTTGCTGTTTTATAATGGAATATCAAATAAATATCTATGTCGTCATTAAAACTCAAAACACAATTTTAAAAAGAAATAAGAGCTGGCACCGCAGCTCAATAGGCTAATCCTCCACCTTGCGGCGCCAGCACACCGGTTCTAGTCCCAGTCGGGGCGCCGGATTCTTTCCCGGTTGCCCCTCTTCCAGGCCAGCTCTCTGCTGTGGCCAGGGAGTACAGTGGAGGATGGCCCAAGTACTTGGGCCCTGCACCCCATGGGAGACCAGGAGGAGCACCTGGCTCCTGCCTACGGATGGGTGCGGTGCTCTGGCCACAGTGCGCCGGCCGCGGCGTCCATTGGAAGGTGAAGTAACGGCAAAAGGAAGACCTTTCTCTCTGTCTCTCTCTCGCACTGTCCACTCTGACTGTCAAAAAATAAAATAAAATAAATAAATAAATAAAAATTAAAAAAAAGAAATAAGGCCATTTTTTGCCCCAGTGTCTTGGATTTCCATGCCTGAAATACTCTCATGGGATCTTCAGCCAGATCCACAAGCCTTAAGGGCTGATTCTGAAGCCAGAGTGCTATTTAGGACATCTGCCATTCTATGAGTTTTCTGTCTATCCCCCTTCCCATGTTGGGTCGTTCTCTCCCTTTTTGATTCTATCAGTATAAGCAGACACTAGTCTTGTTTATGTGATCCCTTTGACTCTTATTTCTATCATTATGATCAATTGTGAACTGAAATTGATCACTTGGACTAGTGAGATGGCATTGGTACATGCCACCTTGATGGGATTGAATTGGAATCCCCTGGCATGTTTCTAACTCTACCATTTGGGGCAAGTCTGATTGAGCATGTCCCAAATTTTGAGTGAGATCCCAGTGGAAAGAAGGAGGTACCTTTCTCTGAAGGGAGAAGAGAACTTCCACTTTGACTACGACCTTCTCTAAATATGATCAGAGTCAGCAAACTCAAAAGGCCTCGATAGCCTTGGCAGCTCATGACAAGAGCCTAGGGTGATTACTGATGTCATAAGCAAGAGTGTCGATTTGTTAAGTCATCAACAGGAGTCACTGTGCACTTACTCCTCATGTAGGATCTCTGTCCTTAGTGTGCTGTGCATTGTGATTTAATGCTATAACTAGTACTCAAACAATATTTTTCACTTTATGTTTCTGTGTGGGTGCAAACTGTTGAAAGTTTTGCTTAATATATGCTAGATTGATCTTCTGTATATAAAGAGAATTGAAAATGAATCTTGATGTGAATGGAAGGGGAGAGGGAGCAGGAGAGGGAGCAGGAGAGGGGAGGGTTGTGGGTGGGAGGGAAGTTATGGGGGGGGGAAGCCATTGTAATCCATAAGCTGTTCTTTGCAAATTTATATTCATTAAATAAAAGTTTTTAAAAAAGCACTAGGTCAAAGTGTAGGGTCTATATTAAGTCATCTGCTATAAAATGCATAATAAATATTCAAATAGATATCATCAATTTATGATCGTGCTCCCATTGATTTTTAAACTAGGGTACTTGTTTTACTTAGGCGACATAGACATTTCTATTTAATCACAGTTTTATCTTTGCTATTATTTATTTTTAAAAAAATAAAAAGAAATAAGGCATATTAATTGTATATCTTTTATATTGTGAGGCATATATCCAGAGAGTTAGCAATTAACATTGTTATGGAATGTTGATTTGTTCCTCTTTGAAGAATTGCGTGTGTGTGTCTGTTTGTGTGTTTCTGTGTGTATGTGTCGGTGTGTGTTAGAAGTGACCCTAGGCCGGTGCCACAGCTCACTTGGCTAATCCTCCGCCCGTGTTCTAATCCTGGTTGGGGCACCGGATTCTGTCTGGGTTGCTCCTCTTCCAGTCCAGCTCTCTGCTGTGGCCAGGGAGTGCAGTGGAGGATGGCCCAGGTGCTTGGGCCCTGCACCTGCATGGGAGACCAGGAGAGGCACCTGGCTCCTGGCCAGGTGTATCAACAGATGAGCTTACTTAGTGGGGATGAGTAGCATAAGGTCTTGTCTTCACAAAATAAAGAATTCAGACAGGAGACAGGAAAGGTAAGCAAGATAGCAAGGTTTAATGATGAGTGCATCCATCAGAGCAGATGGATATCTCTCCAGGCAGAATCTGAGCAAAAGTGCTTTGTTTACAGTTAGACTGGAGTTTTAAGTGAACGGGGTCCAGTTCTTCCTGTTGTTTATCCTTCTCTTCCTCTCTCTTCTGGACAAGCCATTTGCTGTGTGTGATGAGATAAAATTCCTCCCAAGGCTTTACTACCCAGTTGTTACTAGACTGAGTAGTCCACCTGTGGTCAGGCAGAAGTGATTCCCCTCCCGCACCTTCTTCAGAAGGCTGTGAAGGTTTTATTGTTATCAGTCTTAGTAACCCACCTAAGGCCACGCAGGGGCAATTTCCCCTAGGGGCTTTTCTTGGGCGAAGGCTGGGACCACCTGCAAGGTACTAGGGCATGGATAGGACTTAGCTGTCTGATATACTAGGCAGCTTCTTCTAAAGTTTGCTTCCAAGGCTGTCACATTCCCTTTTGAAGAAACTAGTTTTTCATCATCACCCCTACTCCATACACACATACACATAGTCTAATTTAAACTTCTACCTAACAGATTGAATTGCGTAATCACAAGTTACTACTTACATATTCTCTCACCTATCTGTTCTTGGAGTGGCTCAAAACAAATGGATTGTAATACAATCACAGGGTATCCTCTCCCTCCCATGTTCTACCTGCCCAGTGACTCCCAGTGCTCAGTAACCTACCCCTCCCCTTGCTTTAGGCTTCCTGAGGCATTTGATTATGTCTCCTGAGTTGGTTGAACTGGGAGAAGGGATCCCCGGAGAATAAAAAAGAAAGGAGCCGAAAGTCTGAGTGCAGTACTGCTTCCAGTGGTCACCACTCTCGAGACCAGATATCAATAAATGCCTCACTTTCTGCATCTTTCATGCATTTGAGTCCATCCTTCAGTGGGTAGGAGGCCTCAAGTGGGCTTATTTCTCACAGTGTGTGTTTGTAGAGGTCCAAACATCTTCTTCAGTGTTAAGATTAATGAAAATAAATATAAATGCTACTTTTACAAGGTTTCAATAGGGTCATTTTATTATGCAAATTCGATTTAAACATAAGTGTGAATTTTTATGCAGTAAATCATTATTTTATTATGTTATTCAGAATTTTCTCATTTTCAACTAGAAAATCTAAAAATTTTGTGTCTAAAATCTATATATGATATAGATGCTTTTTTACATGAATAATCCTCTAACTATAAATAATTGTAGATCTTGACAAAATGGATAAGGAAATCCTTTTACTTTCAGTTGTTAGGCAAGCGTCTGCTTAGAGGATGCTTTCTGCGTTGCAGATGAGGAAAGTGGAGCACAAGCAGAACAGAGTAGACGACTTGAGTTAATTTTGGTAGACAATGAAGCTAGATGCTGCTGCAGATGCAACTGAAATTTGTTACGCAGCTCCCCAGAAATACAGAAGCCTGCAGTCATGGCGCCAGAAGTCTAGGTGGTGGTACCAATTGCTGACTTACAGAGAGCTGGGTTTTTCATTAACAAGTATGATTTAGGTTAAAAGATTACTTTCCTTCAGAAGCTGAGAAGATAATAAAGACAAAGACACCTTAGGGCTGGCAGAATTTCAAGTTATGTTCTATCCACAGAAGAAAGATCTTTCTAAGTACTTTGTGCATTCAATGTAGATTCCAGAATGGTTACACCTTATGAATAAAGATCACATGCTAGAGCAAATATTAAGCTTTAGGACTAAGGATAAAATTAAATTAGGCTAATCTTAACAAGTAATAAGACCAAACATAATATATGAAAGAGATTGCCAGAAATATAAGTAACTGCCGGTGACAAAATTAAATATCTTTTAAAAGGAGAAAATACAACATAGATTTTTTATCATTAAAATGTCTATAAAGCAATTAAATGTCCCTATATATGCAGAAGTTGAGAAGTATAATCAAAATAAAATCAGCTCATGAAAATAGACACCATGATGACACACAATTTGTACAAACTTATATGTTTTAAGATATAGAAACATAAATATAGAAATATATTCAAGAACCTCAGGACAGGCATTGTCAAAATGAACAAATAGATGACAGAAAACAGGTAAACAGAAACCATTTTAAAAAATAACCACAGAGAAGGTCCATGGACAATTAAACAGATACACAGAGTCCTGTGGGACAACATTAAGTTGTGGAAGAGGGGCAATTTCAATTGAGCTTTACAAGGGAGTGAATAGAGAAAAAAATGATGAACTATTGCTAGATCTTTATTATAGAATCTCAGGGAACACAAAGCAGAGTTAATGCAAAGAATATATTCTATGGCATCATCATAAACGTAAGAAACAAATCTTGATAAATTTAGAGAAACAGAATATTACACATAGAGTCAAAAACAATAAATATTTTAAAAATAATTCATAAATTCCTATAAGAAATAATAAAAGCCAGTTGACAATGGTACTGTCTTTAAAATGTGGAATACAGAATAAATTACTTTAATTGACTTTTGGTGTGGCTTTTGTCAAACAGATATGTAATAATATAATGTATATGGATAGACTCATATGAACCCCACAGAGTTTAAAAGCAAATTACGTAAGCTTGAACTGAAAGAACAAAGTAAAAGAAAAAGAGATATTTAGATCCTTGAACTACAATGGGCTGCAAGCAGGATAAGAAAATGACTGTGTTCCTAACATGAATAATTTCTTAATGAAAGGGAAAGTAATTCATGGAATAAAATAATAAAATCTCAAAGGGCAGAACACAGAGCCATGAGGAAATCACCTCCAAGTATTAGGACTGAGCTGTGACTGAGGAAGCAAGGAAGAGGCAAGCAATGCTCAGCTGGTTTTCACGACAGATAGGGCCAATGCACATGTGCATGTCTCCTATTCCCCCCTTTAGAGTTACAATGTGTACTACAATCATCCTTTGTGACTCTATTGCATATTTAATATGGGACAGAAAACTTGACTCATTAACTCACAAGTTTTCAAAGTGAGAAGATGTACTTCACCCAACAAAAGCAGTCATATGGGTACCTGATGTAACAGACAAAATACTGAATCTCAGCCTTACGCTGGTCCTCTGATAGAATCAGAATTTGGAGAAGGAGAGCCTGGGACACAACATGATTGTTGTGGGATTTAGCATGTGGGAAGGATAAAAGCAGATTTAGTGAGGAAGCAGACTGACAGATTATATTTTTCATAATGGTCAAAACAGTCCCAAATTTAGGAGACTGATTGCCTTAAGGAGAGGGTGGGGAAAAGAAAAGACTTTAAATTTATTTAATATACTATTTTTCCTTGTATAAAATTATAGAAAGAAAAATGAAGATATATGTGCTTTGTTTACTTTTGAGTGTGGTGCTTTCAGGGAGATTTTCTGATTTTTTATACATAAGCAATTTCTGAAAAACATTCAGAAATTGAAAAAGCATAGAACTGACATTGGCATTATCCTTAGGGTCACATCAGAGGGCTTGACAAAGACATGGGAACGGAAAATCCCATGCTTTGCAAGGTGAGCACAGGGATAGTAATAGCGAACAAATAACTGCAGATCTAACAGCTCAAAGCCTTCTACAGCTAAAGAACGACACTAAGCTATACTCAGTATGTAAGCAATGCAAATCTGTGATTTTCAAAAATGAAAATTTATGATTATAAGGAGCAAGTGATTAAAAACAAACAAAAAGATGTATTATCTACAATCATATTTTCCTCAATTGCTCAACAATAAGCAAGATGATAGACTGCAATGCAGTAAAAAGTTTTTGAAAAAAAAAGAAACATTCAATCTAGACATAATATGAAACATTTCTACAGCGGCAAAACATTGTAATTTCCTTAAAGGTCAAGACTCAGAAACATTAATACATAATAACCATTTTTGTAATAATTTTTAAAGCAGTAAATATGTGGTTTGGTGTACAGATAAATAATTAGATAAGTAGATCAACACTTGTAGATCTTACTTTCAAAATCAGATTAGACAAAAATAAAAAGTGAATAGAATTCTAAAACATTATTGATTATTAATTTTAAAGTATCAATATATGTTTAAAATTTCAACTATTTTTATTCAAGTAGTTTGGGTACTATCTAATATCACATTTTACAATTGAATTATTATATTTCAGTTTTCAAATTCCAGAATTGTGTTGCTACAATAATTAATTATGAGGATGGATGGCCAAATCTGTTGGAACATTTGTTCCACAGAAGTGAATAATCAGTCTTAAGTGTTGAAATATTTAAGTTATTAATCATAGACAAAATTATACAATTATGAGTAAATATAATTTTATATATGTTTATTATCAACATGGTGTGAGCTAACACAATAAATGATAACAATGTATGAAGAATATAAAAATGAAAAGAACTGTTTTTTTTTTTTTTTAAACTTTTATTTAATGCATATAAATTTCCAAAGTACGACTTATGGATTACAATGGCTTCCCCCCCAATACCGTCCCTCCCACCCACAACCCTCCCTTTCCCACTCCCTCTCCCCTTCCATTCACATCAAGATTCATTTTTGATTATCTTAATATACAGAAGATCAGCTTAGTATACATCAAGTATGGATTTCAACAGTTTGCTCCCACACAGAAACATAAAGTGAAAAATAATAGATGATTTTTTTAAATGATGATGAAATCAGAGCAGACCTATTGTCATGTTTAATCCCAGTGAGAGTCAAGTTGGGAATTGATAATTTCCTTTTTTTTTTTTTTACAGAAGATCAGTTTAGTATGCATTAAGTAAGGATTTCAACAGTTTGCACCCCCATAGAAACACAAAGTGAAATATATTGTTTGAGTACTCGTTATAGCATTAAATCTCAATGTACAGCACATTAAGGACAGAGATCCTACATGAGGAGTAAGTGCACAGTGACTCCTGTTGTTGACTTTACAAATTGACACTCCTGTCTATGGCATCAGTAATCTCCCTATGCTCCAGTCATGAGTTTCCAAGGCTATGGAAGCCCTCTGAGTTCTCCGACTCTTATCTTGTTTAGACAAGGTCATAGTCAAAGTGGAGGTTCTCTCCTCCCTTCAGAGAAAGGTACCTCCTTCTTTGATGACCTGTTCTTTCCACTGGCATCTCACTCGCAGAGATCTTTTGCCAGAGTGTCTTGGCTTTCCATGCCTGAAATACTCTCATGAGCTTTTCAGCCAGCTCTGAATGCCTTTAGGGCTGATTCTGAGGCCAGAGTGCTATTTAGGACATCTGCCATTCTATGAGTCTGCTGAGTATCTCACTTCCCATGTTGGATCACTCTCCCCTTTATTTACTCCATCGGTTAGCGTTAGCAGGTACTAGACTTGTCTATGTGCTCCCTTTGACTCCCAGTCCCTCCACCATGACCAACTGTGAACTGAAACTGATCACCTGGAACAGTGAGATGGCATTGGTACATGCCACCTCGATGGGATTGAATTGGAATCCCCTGGTATGCTTCCAACTCCACCACTTGGGGCAAGTCAGCCTGAGCATGTCCCAAATTATAGATCTCTTCCCTCTCCCATTCCCACCACCATGTTCAACAGGGATCACATTTCAGTTAATTTTCAACACTTAAGAATAACTGTGCATCAATTACAGATCTAAACCAGTCATATTAAGTAGAACAGATAAAAAAACTACTAAGAGGGATAATGTATTAAGTTGTTCATTAACAGTCAGGGCTATGCTGATCAAGCCACCATTTCCCATAGTGTCCACCTCACTCCAACAGGTTTCCCTCTTGGTGTTCAGTCAGTCGTCACCGATCAGGGAGAACATATGGTATTTGTCCCTTTGGGACTGGCTTATTTCACTCAGCATGATGTGTTCCAGATTCCTCCATTTTGTTGCAAATGACTGGATTTTGTTGTTTCTTACTGCGGTATAGTATTCTAAAGAGTACATATCCCATAATTTCTTTATCCAGTCTATCGTTGATGGGCATTTAGGTTGGTTCCAGGTCTTAGCTATTGTGAATTGAACTGTTGTGTGTTCAACTGACATTCCCAAATTTATTTGTTTAAATCTGGTAATAATCAACTGTAAATTTAGATAATCTTTAAACAACTTATTTTGTCAAACATCTATTTTTATCATTTACACAAAGGTAGTGGAAAATCATTTTATAAGCAAATGTATCAAGTGAAATTAATATATGTGATTATTTACAGTATTTTAATTAAAAAAAAACTATCCAAGTCACAGACAAAATTGATTGTAATTATGTCAGTAGAGTATAATTTTCCTGGTTATATCTCACTCCACTCCTATTAGAAAAGGAAATCCACAGAGAAAGCAAAGGATGTTGCATAGAGCAAATATTACAGCATATGTTCAACTGTAGATAGGTACATATGTTATCAACATGCCTCTGCACATTGCCACTAAAAAGAAAACTTGAAAATAAAATTTAAATTAAAAAAAATAAAAAGAAAGCTTCTATCTACCTATGGCATTTTACTGCTTTCCATTCACACTGGGTAATTGCTGCAGAAGAGCTTTGAGGTGGCATCATTATACAAGTACACCTGCATCACTAAAATTGCTTAAACACTAATTCTGGTGGTAGTTCGACTGCAACAGCAGGTAGTTTATTTTTAATTGCATTTGGTGCTCTAAATGCTCTCAGTGACACAGAATCTGGTGTGTGAGTCATTCCATGTAGAAACTATGTAATATGAATATTTAAAGCTGTTAACTATTTTTATAGTCCCTGGATTTTATAAATAAAACCACGGCTTTGTTAAGGTGAATGCAGATGTTTATAAACTTGTATTTTAAATAAGTTATTCTGCTTTATTTAAAAATTTTCAATTTAACAAAAATTTACTGAGCATAACTTGTACAAAATTGAAGTGAAAAAATGCAAAGCAATATTAGGGTGGTCGTCGGAGCCAGCATTGTGGCATAATGGGTTTAGCCGCCGCCTATGACATCATCATCCCATAGAGGTGCTGGCAACACTATGAAGCTGGCATCCCATATGTGTGCTGGTTGATATTCCCATTGTTCCACTTTCTGTTTCAGCTCCCTTTTAATGGCCTAGGAAAGCAGCAGAAGATGGCCCAAATACCCCTCCTAAACTATGTAGGAGACCCAAATGAGCTCCTGATTCCTGGATTCAGATCAGAACAACTCCAGCCGTTGTGGCCATCTGGGGAGTGAACCAGCACATATGAAATGGAGGACCTCTCTCCCTGATTCTCCCTCTCTCTGTAACTCTGACTTACACATAAATTAATAAATCTTTCTTTAAAAAAAAAGTTAAGAAAAAAAAGACATTGGGGATAATTATCCTAATGAAGTTTCTAAACTCATGCTAATAATTATTAAAAAAAAAAAAAAAAGCACAGAAACCAAATTGTAAGGCATAATGATCTGCCAATAATCTGTATATTTTCAGCATTTAGGCACAAATTACACATAGCAAGTTTGACTTGTGATGATTTTTACGTTCACTTGAAAAGGTGCACTTACATTTTCACAAAATGGTTTTGAGGATATTTCTGAAATATAAAAATGGAAAACAACCTAGGCTCTTGTCATGAGCTGCAAGGCTATGGAAGCCCCCTGAGTTCACTGACTCTGATAATTTTTAGACAAGGCCATGGTCAAAGTGGAAGTTCCTTCCTCCCTTCAGAGAAAGGTACCTCCTTCTTTGATGACCCATTCTTTCCACTGGGATCTCACTCGTGGAGATCTTTCATTTAGTTTTTTTTTTTTTTTTTTTTTTTTTTTCCAGAGTGTCTTGGCTTTCCATGCCTAAAATACTCTCATGGGCTTTTCAGCCGGATCCGCATGCCTTAAGGGCTGATTCTGAGGCCAGAGTGCTGTTAGGACATCTGCCATTCTATGGGTCTGCTGTGTATCTCACTTTCCATGTTGGATCATTCTCTCCCTTTTTCATTCTATCAGGTAGTATTTGCAGACACACTTCTTGTTTATGTGATCCCTTTGGTTCTTAGTCCTATCATTATGATCAATTGTGAACAGAAATCGATCACTGGGTTGATTACTGATGCTATAAACAAGAGTGTCAATTTGCTAAGTCAACAACAGGAGTCACTGTGCACTTACTCCTCAGGTAGGATCTTTGTCTTTAGTATGCTGTACATTGAGATTTAATGCTATAACTAGTACTCAAACAGTATTTTTCACTTTATGTTTCTGTGTGGGAGCAAACAGTTGAAATCTTTACTTAATGTATGCTAAACTGATCTTCTGGATATAAAGAGAAACGAAAATGAATCTTGATGTGAATGGAAGGGGAGAGGGAGTGGGAAAGGGGAGGGTTGCGGGTGCGAGGGACGTTATGGGGGGGAAGCCATTGTAATCCATAAGCTATACTTTGGAAATTTATATTCATTAAATAAAAGTTTTTAAAAAATGGAAAACAATATATATAAGGAACTATGCTTTCATGTCATTACAAGTCTTGACTTTTCATTGCTGCAACATCTAAAAACTTTACTGACAGTGATAATTACTCAGCAACCTTAAAATAGAAGCACTGTATACACTATAATATCTTATGAACATATTCTGTCTCTGTAGCCACTCTTAATAAATTTATACAATATATTAAATGCAAGGTCTGAAGATTATGCAATAAAATGCATTCTTTTTATTTTACATAAAATTTCAGTTATATGTGCGCTTTATCATTTTTGCCCAATAATTCCTGAATACAAGAAATAAAGTTTGCAATGCCTAACCACTTAAAACCATCCCCTTTTAGATCTCATGTATACTATAATAGTGTTTGCATTTGTGTATGTGTGTATTTGATTTTCTACTTAGTTGCTTTGAAATTACATAATACACAACATATTAAAATATTAAATGCTTATTGAAATATAGATTCATCTGTAATACTTAAGATTTGTTCTTTGTAGAAATTGTGGATAAAACAGAAATGTATAAATTTAATAATCTCCTACTCAGAAAAATTATGACTGATTTCTTCATATAATTAGAGCTGTATAAAAACAGGGATCAATATCTTAATTGCTATAAAGCATAACTTTAAATTACGTGTGGCTTTCAGCATTGTGGCACAGCAGATTAAACCTCAGCTTAAGATGTCACATCCAGCTTGAGTCTTGGCTCCTGTGTTTTCAAGCCAGCTAATGCACCCTGGGAGGCAGCAGAGAACAGCTAAAGTTCTTGCAGTGCTGCTCACGTGGTACACTGGGATGGAGTTACAGACTCCTGGCTTCAGCCTGGCCCAGCCCTAGCTATGGTGGTTATTTAGGGAGTTAACCAACAGATGGAAGATCTCTCTCTCTCTCCCTCTCTCTGTCACTCTGCCTTCCAAGTAGATAAAAATAAGCATTAAAATTGATAATTATGTGAATGTGTCTATACATATATTTATCCATACATGTGGGAATATATACAAAATCTATAATATAATATATATTAACCTAAAGATTATTTGTTTTATTTACATTTGATTTTATTTTTCAATAGGAAAGATATTAGCAAATCATGTTATGGCAGCCTTTTTTCACATACTCTTGCATCTATCACTTGTCCAAGAGTTTCTGTGAAATATATTTAAAAGTCAGTGTACATACAGTATGGTCTTAAATAGTAAATACAATGATAAGAGTATATGGAATACTTTAAAATGAGTAATAAGATCAATTGTTTTCTTTTTCAGTTTTACCTCAAACATCCTAACTCTTCAATAGTAGGTAAAACTTCAAGCTGTGCTCTTATTTGTAATGGCAAAGTATCATTTTGGTGGGCATGTGGCTACACAGCATGGAGTAGCTATGATGAACCATGATGAAAAACGACAGGTGCAAAATGAGAAAAGTTTGCACACAACAACCTCAGTTTCTAAAAGCTTCAGGTTTACCCATCACTGGAGAACCTTGGTCTGCTGTGGTTTAAAACAAAGAAGGGAGTCCACCTGTTTTGCCTTAAGCAATAATTACGATCAAACAAAATACGCTTTGCAACAGTAAGACATGACAAGTAGGAGAGAAAAGGCTTTTGCAGCAATAGCAATAGAAGTCACTTTCTCCAAAAGACCGTGGGTTATTATCAAGTAAAACACAGTGGTAATAACCCAGAGGCAAATCAGATTAAAGAAAGGCATATATAAGCAGGTGGTAGAACAGTATTTGCATTTTCACAGAATAAATAATTTTAAACATTAAGGCAAAATGAAGAGACAGGGAACTCATCATAATATTTTGAATAGCTTGAGAAGAAATGGAATCAGTTCTTAAAACGCCTGGTAGAATCCAGCAGTGAAACTGCCCGGTCCTGGGCTTTTCTTCGTCCTGTGGATTTTATACCTGAATCAATCTCCATCTTCGTTATTGGTCTGTTTAAGTTTTATAAGTCTTCAGGCTCAATTTTGGTAGGCTGCATGTGCCCAGGAATCTTTCCATTTCTTCTAGGTTTCCCAATTTGTTGGCATCCAGCTCTTTGTAGTAATTCCTCAAGATTCTTTTTATTTATGTCCTGGCTGATGTTAAATTTTTGTTTTCATCTCTTATTTTATTGATTTGCATCTTCTTTTGTTTTTTTTTTTTTTTAGTTAATTGGGCCAATGATGTATCAATTTTATTAATTTTTTCAAAAAGCAGCCCTTCATTTCACTGATCTTTTGGATTTTTTGGTTTCAGTTTTGCTTATTCTCTAATTTTAATTATTTTTCTCCTATTAATTTGGGGTTTGGTTTGTTGTTGTTTTTCTAGGTCCTTGAGGTATAATGATAGCTCATTTATTTGGTGCCTTTTCAATTTCTTGATGTAGGTAACCATACTAAAAACTTCCCACTTAACACTACTTTTGCTGTATTCCATAAGTTTTGATATGTTTTATGTCTTTATTCATTTACAGAACTTTTTTGATTTCTGTTTTGGTTCCTTCTATGACCGACTGTTCTTTCAGGAACAGGTTATTTAGTCTCCATATGTTTGCATATATTCTAAAGATCCTTGAGTTTTTGATTTCCAGTTTCATTGCATTGTGGACACAGAAGATGCATGAGGGAATCCTCCCAAACTCCTTTTATGAAGCCAGCATCACCCTATTTCCTAAACTGGATATCGATACAAAGAGAAAGAGAACTATAGATCAATTTCCCTGATGAACACAGATGCAAATATCCTCAATAAAATACTTGCCAATCAAATCCAACAACACATCTGAAAGATCATTCAACAAGACCAAGTGGGAGCTTCCTATGGTATACAGGGATGGTTCCACATTCACAAATCAATAAACATGATGCATCCAATTAACAAACTGATGAACAGAAACCATATGATATATGATTGTCTCAATATATGTAAAGAAAGCATCTGACAAAATACACCATCCTTTCATGATGAACCTTTAAACAAATTGGGAATAGAAGGAACATTCCTCAACACAATAAAGGCAATTTATGACAAACCCACAACCAGCATCTGATAGAATGGGGAAAAGTTGGAAGCATTCCCAACTAAGATCTGGAACCAGTCAACGATGCCCATTATCACCATTACTATTCAATATAGTCCTGGAAATTTTAGCCAGAACCATCAAGCAAGACAAAGAAATCAAAAGGATACAAATTGGGAAGGAAGAAGTCAAACTATCCCTATTTGCAGATTACATAATTCTATACATAGGGGATACATAGATCCAGAATACTCCACTAAGAGACTGTTGTAACTCATACAAGAGTTTGGTAAGATGGCAAGATTTAAAATGAACACACAAAAATCAATAGACCTTGTATACACATACAATGCCATGGCTAAGAACTTCTAAAATCAATCCCATTTATAATAACTACAAAAAAATAAATACTCTGGAATAAATTTATCTAAGGATGTCAAAGATCTCTGATAAAAATTACAAAACATTAAAGAAATAAATAGAAAAAGACATAAAAAATGGGAAAATCTTCCATGTTCATGGATTGGCAGAACCAATATGATCAAAATGTCCATACTACCAAAGCAATTTACAAATTCAATGTGATTCCAATCAAAATGCCAGGGTAATTTCATATCTAGAACAAAAAATGTTGAAATTCATATGGAAACACAGGAGACCTTGAATGGCTTCAGCAACATTATACAACAAAAACAAAGCTGGAGGCATAACAATACCAGATTTCAAGATAAACTATAGGGGAATTATAATCAAAATAGCCTGGTACTGACACAGAAACAGATGGGTAGACCAGTGAACAGAACAGGAACTCCAGAAATGAATTCATGTATCTAAAACCAACTTATCTTTGACAAAGGAACTAAACCAATTCCTGGAGCAAGGATAGTCTCTTCAACAAATGGTGGAAAGCTGGATCTACATGTGTGGAAGTATGAAGCAAGATTCCTAACTTAACACCTTACACAAAAATCCACTCAAATTGGATCAAAGATCTAAATCTATGACCTGATACCATCAAATCATTAGAGAACACTGGGGAAACCCAGCTAGACATTGACATATGCAAAGACTTCTTGGAAAAGCCCCCAGAAGCAAAGGCAATTAAAACCAAAATTGAAAAATGGGATTTCACCAAATTGAGAAGCTTCTGCACTGCTAAGTAATACTCAACAAAGTGAAGAGGCAACCAACAGATGGGAGAAAATATTTGCAAGCTATGCAACTGGTAAAGGATTAATATCTAGGATCTATAAGGAGCTAATGAAACTCAACAACAACAACAAAATAAAAAGTACATTTAAGAAATGGGCAAAGGATTTGAACAGGTATTTTTCAAGAGAGGAAATTCAAATGGCCAACAATATAATGAAAAATGCTCAGGATCACTGGTAACCAAGTAACTGCAAATGATAACCACAATGTGTTTTCACCTCACCCTTGTTAGAATGGCTTTCATACATAAATCAACAAACAACAAATGCTGGTGAGAATGTGGGGAAAACACTACCTTAATCCACTGTTGGTGGGAATGTAAACTCATGCAGCCACTGTGGAAGACAGTATGGAGATACCTCAGAAATCTGAATATAGACCCACCATATGACCCAGCCATCCCACTTCTGGGAATTTACTCAAATGAAATGAAATCAGCATATGAAAGAGTTTCCTGTCCCCAATGTTTATTCAGCTCAATTCACAGTAGCTAAGATGTGGAATTAACTTAGTCCACCAATTGTATACAGGATAAAGAAAGTATGGTATATATACATCATGAAATACTGCACAGCAGCAAAAAAATGCTGTCATTAAAACAAAATGGGCACAATTGGAAACCAGTATTCTTAGTGAAAGGAGCCAGTCCCAAAAAGGGAAATACCACATGTTCTTCCTGACAAGTGAAATTGACAGTTTGAGATGCAATGATTTTGAAAAGCCTTTGTCTCGACTGTTCAGCAACAGTAATTTTTATACTACGTGTTGAACTCTTTACTTAGTGTAGGCTTAACTTTATGTGTATAAATGTAATTAAATGTAAATCTTTGTAAAAAATAAGAATGGGAATACAAGACGGAGTAGTGAGAAACTTGGGAATGTGAGTGGTAGTGAGGGTATATTGGGAAGAATCACTATGTTCCTAAATTTGTATATTTGAAATACATGAAGTTTGTATACCTTAAATAGAAAGTTTTGAGTAACTTCCTGTGCCTATCACTTCTCATTTCTAGGACATTCACTGAGCTTCAGGAGATGCCTGAACAGAAACATATTTTTAAAATAATAATTGCCAACCCTTATGGATTAGTTTTAGTGGGTTAATATTTTTTCATGAAACATATGCAATATTCATAAAACAATTTAAATGGCATTATATAATTCAGATGTGAACTTTGGTTATAGAAAGTATGCCATAGGTGTATCCTTTCAATTTGAAGAGTCAGTTACTCGAATACATAGCGTGAATGATCACACAAACACACAAATCCTCCCAAATAAAAAACAAGTGGAAACATATTTTTCAAAAAAAACAGTTAAAATCCTTGCTTTTATTGGGTCCAGAGATATTTGGGTAGTGGCATTTTTAAGTTGAAAGACACAGCAGATTAAAACTAACTTCCTGTTTGTTTTATAATTTTTAATAACTATGCTAATTACACTTAAAAGTGCTAAGTACCGATTCACATGGATAGCAATCATGACAAATCACAGCACAATAAATCAAAATCTAACTAGAACTAAACCGCTGACACCTTCAAACCCCAACACAGATGAGACAGGCATATGGCACTATTGTTAAGATGCCACTTGTCATGCCTAAATTCCAAGTATGTGTGCCTGCTTTGAGTCCTGGCTCCTGCACTACCTGTCCAGCTTCCTGTTAATATGTCCCATGGTAGGCAGCAGGTGATAGATCAAGAACCTGAGTCCCTGCCCCGTTTATTAGAGACCTAAATGCAGTTTCAGTCTCCAGGATCTGCCCACACCTGGCTACTGGGGTGAAATGATATAGTGAACCACAGTATGAATGATGTCTTTCCATCTGTCTCTGTCTCTCTGTCTTCCAAAGAAATGAAAGAATAAACACTGAAAAATACTCAATATCCCCAATGCAAAGTGATGATCACACTATTCTTTTTGGGAAAATGGAAACCTTCAAATACCTGCATATACTAAAAATATCTATTGCCTATTTAAGTAAGTATGGTGGTATATAACTACTTCTTAAAAATTTAATTATTTCGAATTTCAATAATGAATAAAATTTACTATCTCAAAGCAGAATAAAAATAATTTTATTGTGCTCCAGTGCATGTAAGATGACATTGTTATTTAGTATGCATGAGTGTGTGTGTGTGTACCTATGTGTATATGTTCTGCATTGTATAAATAATTATTCTGAGGATGTTTATTTTCAATTTTCATATGAACACGAGCTACAATCTATAAAGCATCCATAAGAGCACCTGGTATAGAGTTTCTACAAGAATGTTTTACATAAAAATGAAATGAATTTATATCCATGATCATTGAGTACACACAATGTTGTGGCATATTTTTTAACATGAAATTCCCCTATAATTACTTTTACAAAAATAGTAAAAGGGCAGTTTATCCTATGTATACATTAATAAAGATAAGCAAAGAAAAATGAGCTTCACAATAACATGACCTGACCCCTTTTAAGAGATATAAACACCAATATATTTTCTCAAAAACCCTTCTGCAAAATATCCCTTTCATTTACTCTTATGTATGTAGGCCTATGTATAGATGGCATGTATTTATATATATGCCATATTTTTAAATAAAAAGCAATCTATCATGATCATTATATGTTTACCAATCAGTGTGCCTTTTTAAAGATTTATTTATTTGAAACTCAGAGTTACAGAGAGAGATGGAGAGATAGAAAGAGATCTTCCAGCTGCTGGTTTGCTCCCCAAATGGCTGCAATCTGGGGCTGGGCCAGGCCGAATCTAGGAGCCTTGAATTTCTTCTGGGTCTTCAACATGGGTGCAGGGGCCCAGAATCCTGGGCCATCTTCCACTGCTTTCCCAGGCTCATTAGCAGAGAGCTGGATTGGAAGTGGAGAAGCCAAGATTCAAACTAGTACCCATATGCGATGCTGGTACTGCAGACCATGGCTTTAACCCATGTTACCACAAAACTGTCCCCATCAGTGTGTCTTAAAGATACATCTGTGTGTGTGTGTGTGTATCTGAAACTTATAGTGAAATAATAACAGGAAGATACTCCTTCTCTAATATCAGATATCATTATTTAAATCTATACCTAATTTAATACTTATAGTTTAAATACTGAATTATCTTCCTCTAAATACAAAAACAAGATTAAAATATTTTCTGTCACTATATCTCTTTGATTGGAGGAACCACATAGTATAACATGAAAAAAATGAATTTACAGAGATTGGAACCACAAAGTATAATATGAAAAAATTCAATGTACAGAGACTGAAAACCAAATAATAAAGCAGCCATTACATTCAGAGTGCATTATTGCAAACATAGAGAATCCAAAATACTCTGGGAAAAATATATGCATTGTAACTTTAGCAAGTTTATTAGATATAAGACCAATATGTAAAAATAGACTATCAATGTGGTTGGTGAAGTATTCCTTTAAAGGACAAGATAGCATGTGAGTGTTGCCAAAAGTTCATGAAAAGTTCATATTATGGCTAAAAACAAAAACAAAAACAAAAAACTATGCTTGGATTTCATCAATTTTTTTTTGCAGCCAAATAAACTAAGCTTTTAATTACACTTTTAAACATTTCTTCTGAAGTCTACTCACACATAATTTTGCCTGTGTGTAAAATCTCCATACTGGGCGGAGCCAAGATGGCGGAATAGTAAGGGCGCGCACCGATAGTCCGGGTAAATTTAGTTTAATAAAAGGGGAGTTACGGTAGCCTCAGAAAAAAGAACCAGGAAAATATTGCAGAGTAAATTCTTCTGGATCGAGTGGCTGTGAATCGGAGGACCTACTGGGAGAACAAGCGGAAGCCGAGCCGCGGGTGCCGTGGAAGCCTCAGGGTCTGCGCACCAGTGCGGGAAGGGGAGTGCATGAAAAAACACAGACAACAGCGGGGAGAGTTCCAAAGTCCAGGGCTCGGAGTCCACACATCGGCGCTGGAAGGGGAGGTGAGCTCAATAACCCGAGACATTGGCGGGGAAACGGGGGTCAGAATCTAGAGGGGGGCCGGAAAGTGCAGCAAACTCACTACCGGAAAGAAGGAAAAGAAAAAAAAAAAAGAGCTTGGGGGTTTCTCTCTCAAGGCTTGAAGAATTCCCAAGAGACAAAGAGCAGGCCCCCTCTCTGGATTTACATATCAACAGCGGAGAGCTAAGGAACTGAGTCACTACAATTCAGTAGCCTAGGCAACCCAGTGGGAGTCCAGAGGAGCCTAAAGGGACTCTGGGGAGAAGCCTTGCCATGCAGTGTTACTTACCCCCTGAATAAATAAAATAAATAAATAAATAAATAAATAAGAGAGAGATTTACCACGCATAACCTGAGGGTGTCACCTTTGGACACCCTTAAGCAGGAAGAACCAAGCAGAGCTCTCAGGCCGCACCCATCTCAAGCCTCCAAGGCTCCTCCAACAGCAGGCAGTCTACTTAACACGGACATAGTATAAAATTAAAAAAAAAAAAAAAAACGCACAGTGATGAAAGAAGAATTAACTATGCCAAGCAACAAACACAGAAATCGAGCGAGCAAGATCAATGATGACACTATGATGCCTCCAAATAAACAAAACACCCCAAACCAAGATTATGAAGATGATGAGATAGAGGAAATGCAAGATACGGATTTCAAAAAATTTATGATAAGAACAATTAGAAGTTTTCAAAAGCAAATCCTTGAACTACAGAAATGCTTATTGGACAGGATTGAAAATCTCTCTCGTAAAAATGAAATTTTAAGGAA
Source organism: Oryctolagus cuniculus (assembly GCF_051225735.1). NCBI lineage: Eukaryota > Metazoa > Chordata > Mammalia > Lagomorpha > Leporidae > Oryctolagus > Oryctolagus cuniculus. The sequence continues at coordinate 194,827,519 of NC_142867.1, forward strand.
GAATCAAAATCAAAATCAGAAACTAGTAGAACAGGAAAGTGTGATAGTGAAGAGAAATCAAAATGAAATGAAGAGCTCAATAGATCAAATGACAAACACATTAGAAAGCCTAAAAAACAGAATGGGTGAAGCAGAAGAGAGAATATCGGACTTAGAAGATAGAGCACAGGAAAACATACAGTCAAACCAAAGAAAAGAAGAGGAAATTAGAAATCTAAAAAATATTGTTGGGAATCTACAGGATACTATTAAAAAAAACCAACATTCGAGTTCTAGGAGTTCCTGAAGGCATGGAGAGAGAGAAAGGATTAGAAGGCCTTTTTAGTGAGATACTAGCAGAGAACTTTCCGGGTTTGGAGAAGGACAGAGACATCCTAGTACAGGAAGCTCATAGAACCCCCAATAAACATGACCAAAAGAGATCCTCACCACGACACGTGGTAATTAAACTTACCACAGTGAAACATAAAGAAAAGATCCTAAAATGTGCAAGAGAGAAACGTCAGATTACTCTCAGAGGATCTCCAATCAAACCCACAGCAGACTTCTCATCAGAAACACTACAGGCTAGGAGGGAATGGCGAGACATAGCACAGGTGCTAAGAGAGAAAAATTGCCAGCCCAGAATATTATATCCTGCAAAGCTATCATTTGTGAATGAAGGTGAAATAAAGACTTTTCATAGCAAACAGAAATTGAAAGACTTTGTGGCCACTCGTCCGGCCCTGCAAAAGATACTTAAAGATGTGCTACACTCAGAAACACAGAAACACGGCTATCAATATGAAAGAAGGGAAAGGAAGAATACCTACCAGGAAAAGAGCATGGGAAGCTCAAAGCATATACTAGAAAATATCTCCGGGAAAATGGCAGGGCAAAGTCACTACCTATCAATAGTCACATTGAACATTAATGGTCTGAATTCTTCAGTTAAAAGACACCGTTTGACTGACTGGCTCAAAGAACACAACCCAACTATTTGTTGCCTACAAGAAACACATCTCTCTAACAAAGAGGCTTGCAGACTGAAAGTGAAAGGTTGGAAAAAGATATTCCATGCCAACAGAAACCAAAAAAAAGCAGGTGTAGCCATATTAATATCAGACAAAATAAACTTTAATACAAAAACTGTTAAGAGAGACAAAGAGGGACACTATATAATGATTAAGGGTTCAATTCAACAGGAAGATGTAACTATTATAAATGTATATGCAACTAATTACAGGGCACTGGTCTATTTAAAAGATATGTTAAGGGACTTAAAGGGAGATTAGATTCCAATACAATAGTACTGGGGGACTTCAATACTCCACTCTCAGAAATAGACAGATCATCCGGACAGAAGATCAACAAGGAAACAGCAGATTTAATTGACACTATTGCCCAAATGGATCTAACAGATATCTACAGAACATTCAACCCTACATCTACAGACTTCACATTCTTCTCAGCAGCGCATGGAACCTTCTCTAGAATTGATCACATACTAGGCCATAAAGCAAGTCTCAGCAAATTCAAAAGAATTAGAATCATACCATGCAGCTTCTCAGACCACAGCGGAATGAAGCTGGAAATTAGCAACTCAGGAGACTGAACAAAATGCTCCTGAATGAACACTGGGTCATTCAAGAAATCAAAAGAGAAATCAAAAACTTTCTGGAAGTAAATGAAGACAACAACACAACATATCAAAACTTATGGGATACAGCAAAAGCAGTATTGAGAGGCAAATTTATAGAAATAGGTGCCTATGTCAAGAAATTGGAAAGGTACCAAATAAATGAGCTTTCAGCGCATCTCAAGGACCTAGAAATACTGCAGCAAACCAAACCCAAATCTAGTAGGAAAAGAGAAATAATTAAAACCAGAGAAGAAATTAACAGGATTGAATACAAAAAAAACACTACAAAAATCAGCCAAGCGAGAAGCTGGTTTTTTGAAAAAATAAACAAAATTGACACCCCATTGGCCCAACTAACTAAAAAAAGAAGAGAAAAGACCCAAATCATTAAAATCAGAGATGAAAAAGGAAACGTAACAACAGACACCACAGAAATAAAAAGAATCATCAGAAATTACTAAAAGGACTTGTATGCCAGCAAACAGGAAAATCTACCAGAAATGGATAGATTCCTGGACACATGTAATCTACCAAAATTGAACCATAGAGACATAGAAAACCTAAATAGACCCATAACTGAGACAGAAATTGAAACAGTAATAAGGGCCCTCCCAACAAAGAAAAGCCCAGGACCAGATGGATTCACTGCTGAATTCTACCAGACATTTAAAGAAGAACTAATCCCATTTCTTCTCAAACTATTCAGAACAATCGAAAAAGAGGGAATCCTCCCAAATTCTTTCTACGAAGCTAGCATCACCTTAATCCCTAAGCCAGAGAAAGATGCAAAACTGAAAGAAAATTACAGACCAATATCCCTGATGAACATAGGCGCAAAAATCCTCAATAAAATTCTGGCCAATAGAGTACAACAACACATCAGGAAAATCATCCACCCAGACCAAGTGGGATTCATCCCTGGTATGCAGGGATGGTTCAACATTCGCAAATCAATCAATGTGATTCACCACATTAACAGACTGCAAAAGAAAAACCATATGATTATCTCAATTGATGCAGTGAAAGCAATTGATAAAATTCAACACCCTTTCATGATGAAAACTCTAAGCAAATTGGGTATAGAAGGAACATTCCTCAATATAATCAAAGCAATTTATAAAAAACCCACAGCCAGCATCCTATTGAATGGGGAAAAGTTGGAAGCATTTCCACTGAAATCTGGCACCAGGCAGGGATGCCCACTCTCACCACTGCTATTTAACATAGTTCTGGAAGTTTTAGCCAGAGCCATCAGACAAGAAAAAGAAGTCAAAGGAATACAAATCAAGAAGGAAGAAGTCAAACTATCCCTCTTTGCAGACGATATGATTCTGTACTTAGAGGATCCAAAGAACTCTACTAAGAGACTATTGGAACTCATAGAGGAGTTTGGCAAAGTGGCAGGATATAAAATCAATGCACAAAAATCAACAGCCTTTGTATACACAAGCAATGCCATGACTGAGAAAGAACTGCTGAAATCAATCCCATTCACAATAGCTACAAAAACAATCAAATACCTTGGAATAAACCTAACCAAGGACGTTAAAGATCTCTATGATGAGAACTACAAAATCTTAAAGAAAGAAATAGAAGAGGATACCAAAAAATGGAAAAATCTTCCATGCTCATGGATTGGAAGAATCAACATCATCAAAATGTCCATTCTCCCAAAAGCAATTTATAGATTCAATGCAATCCCAATCAAGATACCAAAGACATTCTTCTCAGATCTAGAAAAAATGATGCTGAAATTCATATGCAGTCACAAGAGACCTCGAATAGCTAAAGCAATCTTGTACAACAAAAACAAAGCTGGAGGCATCACAATACCAGATTTCAGGACATACTACAGGGCAGTTGTCATCAAAACAGCATGGTACTGGTACAGAAACAGATGGATAGACCAATGGAACAGAATTGAAACACCAGAAATCAACCCAAACATCTACAGTCAACTTATATTTGATCAAGGATCTAAAACCAATTCCTGGAGCAAGGACAGTCTATTCAATAAATGGTGCTGGGAAAATTGGATTTCCACGTGCAGAATCATGAGGCAAGACCCCTACCTTACACCTTAGACAAAAATCCACTCAACGTGGATTAAAGACCTAAATCTACGTCCTGACACCATTAAGTTATTAGAGAACATTGGAGAAACCCTTCAAGATATTGGCACAGGCAAAGAATTTCTGGAAAAGACCCGGGAGGCACAGGCAGTCAAAGCCAAAATCAACTATTGGGATTGCATCAAATTGAGAAGTTTCTGTACTGCAAAAGAAACAGGAGAGTGAAGAGACAACTGACAGAATGGGAAAAAATATTTGCAAACTATGCAACAGATAAAGGGTTAATAACCAGAATCTACAAAGAGATCAAGAAACTCCACAAAAACAAAACCAACAACCCACCTAAGAGATGGGCCAAGGACCTCAATAGACATTTTTCAAAAGAGGAAATCAAAATGGCCAACAGCACATGAAAAAATGCTCAAGGTCGCTAGCAATCAGGGAAATGCAAATCAAAACCACAATGAGGTTTCACCTCACCCCGGTGAGAATGGCTCACATTCAGAAATCTACCAACAACAGATGCTGGCGAGGATGTGGGGAAAAAGGGACACTAACCCACTGTTGGTGGGAATGCAAACTGGTCAAGCCACTATGGAAGTCAGTCTGGAGATTCCTCAGACACCTGAATATAGCCCTACCGTTCGACCCAGCCATCCCACTCCTTGGAATTTACCCAAAGGAGTTTAAATTGGCAAACAAAAAAGCGGTCTGCACCCTAATGTTTATCAGAGCACAATTCACAATAGCTAAGACCTGGAACCAACCTAAATGCCCGTCAACGGTAGACTGGATAAAGAAATTATGGGACATGTACTCTTTAGAATACTATACCGCAGTAAGAAACAACAAAATCCAGTCATTTGCAACAAAATGGAGGAATCTGGAACACATCATGGTGAGTGAAATAAGCCAGTCCCAAAGGGACAAATACCATATGTTCTCCCTGATCAGCGACAACTGACTGAACACCAAATAGGAAACCTCCTGAAGTGAAATGGACACTATGGGAAATGGTGACTTGATCAGCATAGCCCTGACTGTTAATGAACAACTTAATACATTATCCCTCTTAGTAGTTTTTTTGTCTGTTCTACTAAATATGACTGGTTTAATTCTGTAATTAATACACAGTTACTCTTAAGTGTTGAAAATTAACTGAAATGTGATCCCTGTTAAACATAAGAGTGGGAATAAGAGAGGGAAGAGAGGTATAATTTGGGACATGCTCAAGCTGACTTGCCCCAAATGGTAGAGTTAGAAACATACCAGGGGATTCCAATTCAATCCCATCAAGGTGGCATGTGCCAATGCCATCTCACTATTCCATGTGATCAATTTCAGTTCACAATTGATCATAATGAAAGGACTAAGAGTCAAAGGGAGCACATAAACAAGTCTAGTACCTGCTAACACTAACCAATAGATTAAATAAAGGGGAGAGTGATCCAACATGGGACGTGAGATACTCAGCAGACTCATAGAATGGCAGATGTCCTAAATAGCACTCTGGCCTCAGAATCAGCCCTAAAGGCATTCCAATCTGGCTGAAAAGCCCATGAGAGTATTTCTGGCATGGAAAGCCAAGACACTCTGGCAAAAAGATCTCTGTGAGTGAGATCCCAGTGGAAAGAACAGGTCTTCAAAGAAGGAGGTACCTTTCTCTGAAGGGAGGAGAGAACCTCCACTTTGACTATGACCTTGTCTAAACAAGATAAGAGTCGGAGAACTCAGAGGGCTTCCATAGCCTTGGAAACTCATGACTGGAGCATAGGGAGATTACTGATGCCATAGACAGGAGTGTCAATTTGTAAAGTCAACAACAGGAGTCACTGTGCACTTACTCCTCATGTAGGATCTCTGTCCTTAATGTGCTGTACATTGGGATTTAATGCTATAACGAGTACTCAAACAATATATTTCACCTTGTGTGTCTATGGGGGTGCAGACTGTTGAAATCCTTACTTAATGCATACTATACTGATGTTCTTAAAAAAAATTATCAATTCCCAACTTGACTCTCACTGGGATTAAACATGACAATAGGTCTGATCTGATCTCATCATCATTTTAAAAAATCATCTATTATTTTTCACTTTATGTTTCTGTGTGGGAGCAAACTGTTGAAATACTTACTTAATGTGTGCTAGGCTGATCTTCTGTATGTTAAGATAATTGAAAATGGATCTTGATGTGAATTGAAGGGGAGAGGGAGTGGGAGGTGGGAGGGTTGTGGGTGGGAGGGACGTTATGGGGGGGAAGCCATTGTAATCCGTAAGTTGTACTTTGGAAATTCATATTCATTAAATAAAAGTTAAAAAAAAGGTAATCAATATAAAATAGTGCCTATTTTAAAATTTTTAACTGATGCATAGTAAGTATACATATTTAGACAATTCTTTTTAACTCATTAAAACATTAATTTACAAAGTTGTGGAATGTTAATCAATGAGAATCTCAAACATTTCTAAAGCCAGTTGAAATAAATAAATGAAGTAACAGCAACAGAAACAAGAGTAGATTACTACTACTATTAGTACTACAATTATATTTTAGGGTGTCAACAATACTGACCCTCTGCAGTTTTACAGTGTTAACAATCCAAGAACAGAAACACCCTGGGAAAAGGGTTTTTTAAAGGTAGAATTATATTTATTGGATTTAAAACACTGAAAATTGGCGGGTGCTGTGGTGCAGCGGGTTAAAGCCCTGGCCTGAAGCGCTGATATCCCATATGGGCACCATTTCTAGTCCCGGTTGCTTCTCTTCCCATCCAGCTTTCTACTATGGCCTGGGAAAGCAGTAGAAGATGGTCCAAGTCCTTGGGCCCCTACACCCACGTGGGAGACACAGAAGAAGCTCCTCGCTCCTGGCTTTGGATGAGCACAGCTCTGGCTGTTGCAGCCATTTGGAGAGTGAACCAACGGACGGACGACCTTTCTCTCTGTTTCTCCCTCTCATTGTAACTCTACCTCTCAAATAAATAAATAAAATCTAAAAAAAAAAAATCTCCATACTGTAGTTTCCCTTCCATTCATGTTCCACACACTCGTTCTATACCATAATCTTGATATAAGTCCCTGTGGCTCTAAAAACGTGCTACTACCAATGTATTCTATTGCACTCACATATTTCACAATGTCCCTATTTCAACATTCAATCAGTTTTGTTGCCTAAAAATGTAATTTTATCTGTGACACATCTATATAATCTATCAATATTTCTGGTGGTACCTTTTTCCATTTGCTTATAATAATTCAATGTATTTTTCTTGGTTTTAAGCACATTTATTTCAATAGACGTCAGAGATTCCTCGCAGGTGGGATCTAATTGCCCTCTTGAAAATAGTAGTCCTGACCATCAATTATGCATGAGCAAAAACACTTATGTTTGTTTACAGCAAGGAGAAGCATGGTAAATAACCTCTTTATCAGAACTCTGTGACCCTGAAACACAAATTTCATAAATATATTTTAGTGCCATTGTCACATCAGGGAAGAAATTAGGTTATACAAATAAGTTTCTTTGAAATGTCTCTTTACTTATCATTTGACTTGATAAGAAAGCATCAGCAGAAATTGTGCTAAGCAAGGTAATAAACTCTAACTGTATTGTATTCAAGAGAATGACACTGGGCTGGCACTGTTGCAGTGTGTAAAGTTGCCACCTGTAGCACTGCCATCCCAAATGGGGGCCAGTTCTTGTTCCAGCTGCTCCACTTCTAATCCAGCTCCCTACTAATGCACCTGGGAAAGCAGCAAAGGACGGCCCAAGCACTTGGGTTCCTGTACCTATGTGGGAGACTCAGCAGAAACCCCTGGCTCCTGGCTTCAGAGCAACCCAGTTTCAACCATTGTGGTTATTTGGGATGTAAGCCAGCAGATGGAAGATCTCTCTCTCTCTCTCTTTCTCTCTCTCACTCTGCCCTTCTAATAAACACAAAAATCTTAGAAAAATGAGAGAATACTATTGCAATAGTGACAGAAATCAACTCTGTAAGTATGAAAAATAGACAAAGAAGAGCATGTAAGACATGACTGATGAGGCAGGTGCACTGTGGGACAGTTGTTTTATTTGCAGCTTCAGATGCTCACACTCCATATTGGAGGTCCTGGTTGGAATCCTAGTTATGTTGTGCATCTGATGCAGTTCCCAGCTAATGCACGTGGGAGGCTGCAGAGGATGGCCCAAGGACTTGGACTCCTGCCACCCATATGTAAGACTGGTATGAAGTTGGATGATTCACCCTCTGTCTCTCTCTCACCCTCTCCTCTCCCCCTCCCCCTCCCCCTCTGCCTCTCCCTTTCTCTGTCTCATTCTGCCTTTCAAATAAACAAATCCTTTAAAGCGGTACATTTTAATAAATCATTGACAACTATATTAGCACATATTAGATGTGATAATTTGGTGTAGCATCTTTAAATATAGAGATTTTTATCACTTTTTCTACATACAAAACAAAGCCAAATGCTTATCCTTCCAGTCATTGATAATTCGGATAGATTCACTGGGTTTTCCTTGATCCTCGGATCCCACCATCATTCTTTTTACATAGAAGAATTCACATTATTTCATGTGTTGATTCAGTGTCTAAACATTTCTATAGGGGAAATCCTAAGAAATAAGGTTTAAAATATTGTAACAGATGATTCCAGACGTTTTGCCCTATCTTTTGCAACTTGGAAAGGAATATTGTTCCTTAGTTTTTAGAGGTAGAATGCATTAGGACCCTCAATTTTGTTGATGATGTTTGTTCCTAGTTCATATCCTCATCAAATGTCAAGGTCCTCTATATGCTTGTATGTAGGATCTTGTCTTTTTGACAGTCTGATCCAGTACCTTCAGGACCTTGATCTAGGACCCTCTAGCCCTACTGAGGAACAGTAGCTACCCTTGACCCATCTATCCAAGCAATTTTCCACACTAACCTGAGTCAGATCACAGAACTTCCAGCTTTTAAAATCCTGCCTCTTGTCCTTAAAAAATACCTAATATCGGTCCCAGGCTTCAAATGTGTATTAATTAACAAATTATTATTTTTAAATTATATTGATTGTTAAATTATGATAATAAATTTCTTACTATAAGTAAGGAAATTATATCTTATAGTCATTTTCATGTTGATAATATGAAATACCACGAAATTAATATTAATAAAATCATTTTAAAAATTGAGTCAAAGCAGATGTTCAGCCTTTTGTGTAAGACGCCAGTTAAGATGACTGCATCCTACATTAGAATACCTGGATTTGATATCTGTTCTGACTCTTGGTTCCAGCTTTCTGCTATTGTACACCCTGGGAATTGGTGGAGATCGCTAAAGTAATTGTGTCCTTGCCACCCATGTGGGGGACCTTGATAGAGTTCCTGGCTTCTAGCTTCAGAACTGGATGAGTCTTGGCTGCTGTAGGCATTTGAGGAGTGAACTGGTAAGCAGGAACAACCCCTCTTTCTCTGTATCTCACTGTCACTCAACAATCTTTTAAGTGACACAATTCAGTCATTTTTAATTGACTCATTTAATTGGTCTATCTTTTATTCTGATATAAAACCAAAGCATCCATTCAGAAATTCTCTAGAAATTTTCTAGTTTTTCCATACCATCAGAATTTAGTTATTATTTATTATATTAAAATAAATTGTTTACAGTAGCAAATATTTGTTACAGGGTGGGCATTTGAATTAGTGGTTATGATGTCCCTTAAGATCCAAAATCCCCTTTTGGAATGCCTGGATTTGAGTCCTGGCTCTACTTCCAATCCCAGCTTCCTACTAACACACATCCTGGCAGGCAGCATGTGGTGGCTCAGGTGGTTGAGTCCCTGTAACACACATGGGAGACCTAGATTGAGTTAACAGGTTCTTGCTTTGGCTTGGCCCAGCTCTGCCTGTTACAAGCATCTGGGAAAAGAACTAATGAATGGACCATCCCCGTCTGTATGTCTCTGTCTCTCTGCCTTTAAAATAAAAATGAATAAACATTGATTGATTGAAGTCAGTTCATATTATATGAAACTGAAGTATTAAATAACATATAAATTTAATTTTAATATTTTAAGGGATGTCCATGGACTCAAATAGCACTAGCACAATATTTGTAACTGCAGGCTCTAAGAATAATTCTGTTACAGAAAAAGAAATATATTTTTTCCTGCCTACATCCTCTATTTGAATATCAATTGATGATTCTAAGATTTTTCAATGTTTTATAATTCCCTCATGTTTATCTAATTAAGCATAATACTAGTAGTATTTTAATGTAATCATATAACACTAATCTAATGTGTTAATCATATTATGTAATGTAATTGACTTAATTAGAATATAATTATCCTAATTATCACAAACATCAGTAAGCTTCAGCAGAAATGGCCACAGATAAACATATTGTTCACGAAGTTGAAAGTCAAAAGTAACCATAGACTTAGTAGACAGTATGTTTACAGATGCTGAAAATCTGGAAAGAGACATTCTGGTCTTCAAAAATTGCACTTCTCATTGACCTGAGCAATTGAAACAAGCTGCCATTAAAAAAGTTTTCAAATTTTGCAAATATTAAAGACTCACTAGATTTTAAGTAGATATACCCTTCAAACAGGGTAACACCTAGCATCTCTGCAACCAGATTTAAAAATACTTGTATCTGCTCACACTTGAAATTATTTTATTGATCTGCACAATGGGGCCTTAGATATTTTTTACAATTCCAGTAATCTTTGGCTTTAATTTTTTTAAAGTTTTTTTTTTAATTTAGTTGAAAGTGAAAAATTACAGAAAAAGAGAGAGAAACATAGGGAGATTAGCCATCTTCTGATTCATTCCCCAGATGGCCACAATAGCGAAGGTTTGGCCAGGTGAAAGTCAGGATCCAGGAGTTTTATCTGGGTCTCCATGTGGGTGGTAGGGGCCCAACCACTTGTGTCATCTTCTATTGCCTTTGCCAGGCCTTTAACAGAGAGCTGGATAAGAAGTGGAGCAGCTAGGACATGAATCAGAGCCCATAGAGGATCTCAGCATCACAGGTGTCGGCTTTACAGGCTCTATTACGGCCTCTATTTTCAGCTTTTGAGTATATTAATTCTTGCACATATATATACACACAAATATTTTATATCATGATAATTGATAGACAGTTAAATGAGTCAATTAAAAACTGTTGTGTGACACAGAGGTTGTTCTTATACATACATATTTTATTTGATAGGCAAGTAGATTTCCCATTCACTTTGTCACTTTGCAAACACCTACAACAGTCAAGACTCAGGCTGAAACTAGAATCTAGAAACTCAGTCCAGGAATTCAGTCCCAAGCAGTTCGCAAAGACTCACTTACATTAGCCATTGCCACTACCTCACAGGGTCCATATTAGCAGCCAGCTGGAATCAGAAGCCAAATTAATCACTGAAGCTCTGAAGCTAGGCATTCCATTGTGGGATATGGGCATCCTAACCAGCATCTTTTTTTTTTTTTTTTTTTTTTTTTTTTTTGGACAGGCAGAGTTAAACAGTGAGAGAGAGAGAGAGACAGAGAGAGTTACAGACAGTGAGAGAGAGAGAGACAGAGAGAAAGGTCTTCCTTCTGTTTGTTCACTCCCCTAATGGCCGCCACAGCCGACACTCCACCAATCCGAGTCAGGAGCCGCTGTTTCCTCCTGGTCTCCCATGTGGGTGCAGGGACCCAAGCCCTTGGGCCATCCTCCACTTCCTTTCCCAGACCACAGCAGGGAGCTGGACTGGAAGAGGAGCAACTGGGACTAGTACCCGGTGCCCCAACCAGGACTAGAACCCTGGGTGCCGGTGCCGCAGGCAGAGGATTAGCCTAGCGAGCCCCAGCGCCAGCCACCTAACCAGCATCTTAACTGCTATGCTAAATACCTACCATGATTTATTTCATTACTACCATAGTTTGGCTATTCATTCCTGTTTTTTACTATTTTTAAAATTTATTTTTTATTTATTTGAAAAGAAGAGAGAGGGATCTTCCATCCAGTGGTTTAATCCCTAGATTTCTATAACAGCCAGGGCTGTGCCTGTCTGAGGACAAGAAATTGGAAGTCAGTCCAGGTACTGAGCCAGCACTGCTGCTCCCAGATTGCACATTAGCAGGAAGCTAGAATCAGAAGCAGAACTTGAACCCAGACATTCTGATACAGGGTGTAGGAATCCTGAATGGAGTCTTCATCACTCCATCAAACAACTGTTCCCTATTGCTTCTTATAAATGTTTAATAAGTTGCATTTCCTTTATTCTCAATTTGCTGAGGGGTAGAAATAGAGACAGAGAGAGGTAGCTCCCAGCTGCTGGTTTACTCCCAAACACCCACAATGGCTAAGGCTGGGCCAGGGTAAAGCCAAGAGTCAGAAACTCAATCCAGATCTCCCAGAAGCATGGCAAAAACTCAAATTCTTAAGCTATCACCACTGATTCCCATGGTCTGCATTAGCAGGAAACCGGAATCAGGAAAGAGATAGGAATTAAATCCTTACATGGATTTGGGCTGTTAGTGGCATAAGGGGTGGTTTAACTAATAGGCAATGTGTTTATTCTCTTTATATCAAAACATTTAAAACTACTGGTATATCTCTGAGTAAAGATTTGCTCACATTACATAAATTTCATCTTTTTTGTTGTTTTTCCTAGATTTCTTATGGAAGTGTTTTGTCAAATTCTTCTATTACCCCAATTTATTTTTTTAAAAGTTTTATTTAATTAGTTTCTACTTGTTTGAGAGGCAGAGAAACAGAAAAAAAGGCTGGAGAGTGAGAGACAGGGAGGGAGAGAGGGAGAAAGAAAGATAGGGAGAGAGGGAGAAAGAGAGGTAGAGAGGTAGAGAGGTAGAGAGAGAGAGAGAGAGAGAGAGACCCCCTGCTGGTTCTCTTCCCAAATGCAGGTTATGGTCAGGGCTGGACCAGGCTGAAGTCAGGATCCAGGAACTCAATCCAGGCCTCCCAATGGGTGGCAGGGAAAAAGTTACTTGAACTGTCATCTATTGCCTCACAGGGCCCATTAGCAGGAAGCTAGGACTAGAATCTGGTCACCTTGATATGGGAGCAGGTGTTACAACCAGCATCTTAACCACTAAACCACATGCCTGTCACTCCTCAAATTCTTAAAGTAGAAATATTTAGAAAGAAACTCAAGTTGGCTTTTTTTATTTTCTTGGTTTGTCTTTGTATTATGAAATTAAAATTTAATTGTAGTATATCCAAAGAATATACACAATTTTGCTTTCAAATTAATTAAGGCTCTAATTATATGCATGATACAAATTTTGTAGATATTCTAGTTATATTTAAAATAAATGTTATTCAGTTGTTGTATGAATAATATGTACTTTGAACATAAATATTATGTGGTTTTTGCAATAGGTAGCCAAAGGAATTAACTGGGATGGATGTAGTTCCCAACTCATATTTGTTGATCAATTACTGATTCAATGATAAGCTTCTAGGAAGGAAATGATGTTTTTGTATTGTTTTGAGTATTTTAAGAAAACAGTAGAAAAGCTTCTCTTTGTCCTGTTTTCCCGATGCACAACATAATGACAAGACCATGGTATTCCATCTCAAACTGATGTGACAGTAGAGATGGGAGAGACATACTTCCAGTACCAGTTTGACTGAAGTTCCTTATTATATTTGGCTATTGTTTATAAAAAGAGTTAAAGTAGAATGTCATCCTGCAAACAACCAAGGATTCACAGCAAAGTAGCAGCATAATCAATTTGCTTTTTCTTTATCTTAAAGAATCTACTTGCCTGCAGTCACTGGGACTGCCAGCTCAGCAAGGTATGAGAGCACGCACCTTCATCCCTGAATTGCACATCAGAAATAGATTTTCATCTCCCACTAGCTCAGGTATCCACAGTTATAGGGGTCTATGCATTACTGAATAAAGTACTCTGTGCATGCAGGGACCTACAGCGGCTGACTTGTCCCATACCTTCCAGGAGGAGCATGCAACTCTTACTGCATTGCTCAAAACTTTTGCTGCACTGGGACTCTGACGTTGAAGCTCAAGAGAAACACAATTCAAACTTGGAGCTGCAGTGCTCAGTTCTTTAATGTGTTATTGTAATGCTTCATTTGCATCTGTTTCTCCACAAATTTTCCACAGGAAAAAAATAACAACAAATTCATCAAACTTCAGCGCATGCATGGCTTTTCTATTCATTAACTCCTCTAACTGAATATAAATGACTGTACTCAGGCCATATAGAAGATGGGCAACAAAAATTTACATCCAGAAACATACACAAGGCAGTGTGCATTTATTTTCCCCAAGTAAAGTGCAAAACATCACACCAACAATAGTACAAGGAAATGTTATGATATTTCACTATTGATAAAGCATTCTTGATAAAATAAAACATTAGGCTGCTTTTTTTTCTTTGGTCACTTGTCATGGAAATATGGGTAGTTATATGTTTGTATCATAAACACAGGAACCACTTGAGGGTAGGAAGTAGGAGACAACTATGACTTTTCTTCCCTCCCTTCCTCCCTCCATTCCTTCCTTCTCTTTTTCTCTCTTTCCCTCCTTCTTTCTTCTTTCCTTCTTGGTCTTTTTAACAAGTCTAGTACCTAAACAAATGAGAGACTTCAACTTGTAATAAATCTTAACATAGATTTATGGGTAACCTAAAATATACTATACATGATAATAGCCAAAGAAGGCAAATATATTTTATTGTTAATGTTTTTTTTTTCAATCTGTGATGAGAGGTACACACATTAAAAATATATTTCAGTCCTCAGTCCACCTACCAAATCAGAATCTTTTTTTTAATTGGTGATATGAAGGACCTGGATTTTCACTTAAACAAATTCTTATGATGATTGTAGTAATGATAGTGATTTGTAAACTATTTCTCTAAACTGAATAACTCAATACCTCATTAGAACAATGCCTAAGTGGGGATGTGGGGATAGGAGTAGAGAGAAAAGGGACAGAGATGAATGTTTTCATCAATTTCTCCAACTACTTTCAGTTTGGGTATTAATTTTAGTCATCTATGAAATATGAGAGGGGCTGGTACTGTGGAGTAGCAGGTCAAGCTTCTGTCTGTGGAATCAGCATCCCATATGGGCACTGGTTCATATCCTGTCTGTTCCACTTCCAATCCAGCTTTCTGCTAATGTCCTGGAAAAGCTGTGGAAGATGGCCCAAGTCCTTGGGCCCCTGAACCCACTTTGGAAACCTGGAAGAAGCTGCTGGCTCCTGGCTTTGGATTGGCCCTTCTCTGAACATTGTGGGCAACTGAGCAGTGAACCAGCAGATAGAAGACCTCTCTCTCTGTCTACCCCTCTCTGTCTTTAACTCTGCCTCTTAAATAATTTAATACATCTTTAAAGAAATATGAGAAATTGAATGCATTCAGTCACTAAAATATTTTTACTATGCAATCTAGCAAGGACACTGGTCATGGGGCAAATTAAGTGTATTCCATCTATGAGGAATAGGCACTCATCAGATATCAAATACCCTGATCATGGACTTCCCAGACTCAGAATTGGGAGTGCTAAATTCATACTGTTTATGCATTACCCAGTTGAAGATATCTTGTTATAGCAGCTCAAACACCTGGGAGAACGCTGATATCATTGATTTTAAGTATGGCAAGTTTGAGGTGTCTATAGTATCTGTGGGCACACACATTAAATAACTGATCAAAAATGCACTAGGGGTCAAGAATGAGCTTCTGGCTGTCACTGCAAATGTTTAGTTTCTTTCAGCCACACCTGTGAAATGTGTCTAAAATTGACCATCTTTTCTACCACTCCTGCAGCTATCATGCTCGTCCAAGCACTTTGGCCAGATGCTTTGACACCTGCCAACCCATACTCTAAATCCTACAGAGCCACCAAGCACATCCCTTCATTACAAAATCTTATCACAGTACTCCTCTGCCCAAAACTTGTCAATAGATTCCCAACAACACTCCATATAAAATCCAGAGTTTTAATATAGATTAACAGCCCCATTCACGTCTCTTTCTTGTCTCTTCTGTTCTCCTAAATATGTATTTGTCATGACCACAGTGTTCTGTCCAATGTTCTTAAACATCCAATGTATATTCCACATCTGAGATTTCCACATATATTTCTGCCATCAGGTTCCTCATTCCATTCCTTAATGTCAATGCTGAAATATTAGTTCAGCATAACGTCTTCTGTGATTGCTCTAAAAGCAGAGGGCAAACTTTTCTCCAGATTCATCTAAATATGCTTTATTTCTCTTTACAATGCTTTTTACTTTTTTATTGCCTGATGTCCCCACTAAAATTTCACCTCCACACAAAATCAGAGAATACTGTTGCATTGCAAACTGCTTTAACTGTAGCACCTAGAATAGTGTGCAGCATGGTATTTGGTATTGAAAATAAACAGACAATAAACAAATGAAATGCTAGGAGATTACAAATAATAATAGAAGCCATGGATGAAAATACTCAAAGAGCTGAATGAGTGAGAAAGAATATGCATTGAATACACTTTTGAAAGGCTGAAATGTGACAAACCTTGCAAATGTGTGTATATGGCAGCAAGAGTGGTTATAGGAAAACCAGGAGGAAGGTGGGTAAAAGAAAAGAGAAGTTCAGTCTACTACCATGGAAAACAAAGAAAATTTCACATGGATTAGAAACACAGGATAGTAAGTCATTGTGAATATGAGCAAGTTTCCAAAAGTTCTTGGAAAATGAGTGTTATGGTTTAATTCTACTTTTCCATGATAGTTTTGCCCTTGCATGCGGTATTTTATCTGGCATGAGTGGGGCCTGCTAGCTCATTTGGCCATATTACTGAAAAGCTGAGTCCACTGAGCATTCCTTTATATAGCTTTAACGCTCACCTGCAGGAACTAATTTATCTAAACTATAGATAGTGACATGCAAAGAGACACATAACCTGAGAGAATAAAAAGCAGAAAGCAGAGAACAAGCATTTGGAAAGGAAGGGGAAGAGAGAAGAGAAAAGCAAAGCATTGAAAAGCTTCCAAACTAAAAATAAAATGCTGATTTTACAGCTGACTTACCAGTTATGTGATGGTATGCAGTGCCACCTTCCAAACCTTAGTCTGTGGATTTATTTTAATAAATATGTAGCTAATGTGTTTCTCTTGGGATTGCTTTGAGAAAGAGATAAAGTCAAATCTTAAGTGCCTAACACTGTGCAATAAATAAATATTATAAGATTTTGAGTAGTCTCAAAACACCACCACCACCACCAACAACAACACAAAATAGCAGTCACAGAGGTAGTTCACAGAAAACCTAGGAAAGTGTTATGACTTTGAGAACCACAGAGCATGCTTCTGGAGGAGGAAATGGTCATGAGGCCTTTTGCTTTTTGCATGTGAGCATAAGGGCTATGTAATGTTTACACTAGGACCTTCCTGTCACTTTTCTTGATTAACACCTTTCCCATTATCATCCAATTATCTTTTACATGTGATTTATCCATTGAAACTTACATTCACAATAAATATCTGCTACATGTTATCTGATAATGATTTGGAAGATAGGTGTGAACAAGAGACACCCGGCTGTAACTTTCCCAAACTATAATTTCTGACATAAGCATACAGAATTCCCTGTTTCATCAAAGTGCTACCTTCCTGAAGCCACACAGTACAAGTGGTGAATAGGAAATTAAACCAGGGGCCGGCACAGGTTAATCCCCCTCCTGTGGTGCTGGCATGCCATATGGATGCTCCTCTTCCAATCCAGCTCTCTGCTATGGCCTAGGGAAGCAGTAGAAGATGGCCCAAGTGCTTGGGCCCCTGCACCGGTGTGGGAGACCAGGAAGAATCTCCTGGCTCCTGGCTTTGGATCGGCATAGCTTTTGTCATTGCAGCCATTTGGGGAGTGAACCAACGGATGGAAGACCTTTCTCTCTGTCTCTCCCTCTCACTGTCTGTAATTCTACCTCTCAAATATATAAATTAAAATCTTAAAAAAAAGAAATTAAACCATTTTACTAATCCATTGCAAATCATCAGTTGATTTATAAAACCTGATAACATAACAGTAAACAATGAACAAGACAACTTATAAAAATGAAATGAGAATTATTTTCAGGCAATTAAGCCCATTGATCTATGCTAAGTCTATTTCATGATGTAAACAAAACTACATAAAATTGATTCACCATTCATAATAATGGAAATGAAAATAGTTCAAATTTAGAGAACAGGAGAATATTTTAACAAATCAAGGGAAGCTAAACAAAATACTTGGAATCATCAACTGGAATTATTATCAACTAGAAAAATAATGTGGGAAAATTCAAGCCAATGGGAGTGAAGTACAGAAAACAAACACATTTGAAGCAGAGGTATAGCTATTTCCTTCTATCCTTGTTTCCCTCCTTCCTTTCTGCCAATCTACCTTCCATCCTTTTACCTTTCTTTCTGTCTTTATCTTTCTGAGTACTTAAATATAGCATGTAAGCTTCAAATTCTTTCATGAGAAATAAATGAAATAGATTTCCATATCTGAAGAACTAAGAACTTGAATGTAGAAATGTATTCTGATTGTTCCACAGATTTTTCCCCCTCTAATTATAGTTATGATCTCAAATTTCTTGAGAAACAAGGCTGAAAAATTATAGAGGAAATCTTAGAACACTTTGATATCTCAGTCTAAAGTAGGACTTATTTATCATTATCACAGTATCAATTGCATTTATAATTGCTATTGAGGCTTTTAAGATTTTGTGGCTGCTTAGTCAATTAAAACAAGGGCTGCCACTCCTGACCTAATGGGCGGTGCTCACTCCCCCTGGGCATTTCTCTGTTAACAAGGCCCAGTCCACGCCGTGTGATGATCCACACATTTCACTTAAATATAAGGGAAAGCTTCCTCTCAGTAGAATCCACATCATTACTCGCTTTCCTCTTGTGCTGTTCAAAGTAAGCCTATTTATTTTAAGTTCAAGCCTGAGATGATATAACTTACAAACTATAATTTAAATCACACATTCCGAATTAGGATAAGAATTTTAGCAATGAGTTCATCTGGTTTACTTTTGGTTAATTTCAGATCCATCACTACTTAGGAAGACCATTTTCTTTAGTGAAAATTTACATTTGAAACAGCAGACCAGAAAGTAGGGAAGGGACTATATTATTTAATTGGCTTTATCAGCAAAATTAGTCCTAAAATATGTTTCCATTAGATTATCTCTTCATCTGAGATTGAGATAAGGAATATGAGTCTTAAAGAAAAGCTGTCCAGATAAATTGTTGCCTTGTCATTCATTTCACTTTACTGAATATTACAAAATGAGAAAATGTTCATATGTTTTATGGGGAAAGCAATAGAAACCTCCTTTTATATTGGAGATAAGGGTTATTTATTCATCAGATTTCTCTATACCACCTGAGGCCACTGATACCATTGCCATTTCTTCTCTGTATTCCTTTGTTTGTAACAGCAATACGTTACTTCTCCTGGGAGGCAACGTCCATGCATTCTAAGAATCATATCATATTCTTTTATATGTATATATTTATTTGACAGAGTAATAGAGAGAGAGCGAGAGAGAGAGAGAAAGGTCTTCCCTCAGTTGATTCACTCCCCAAATGGCCACCACGGCCAGCGCTGCGCTGATACGAAGCCAGGAGCCAGGTGCTTCTTCCTGGTCTCCCATGTGGGTGCAGGACCCAAGCACTTGGGCCATCCTCCACTGCCTTCCTGGACCACAGCAGAGAGCTGGACTGGAAGAGGAGCAACCGGGACAGAATCTGGCGCCCATAAGGGATGCTGGTGCCACAGGCGAAAGATTAACCAAGTGAGCCACGGCACCAGCCCCCATATCATATTCTACAAATGATTTTTCTATAGTACTATTAATATATTTAATTATATTTAATTTCTTAACTAGAATGAAGTCAAATAGAATACAAAAAAAGATTTTTAAAAGTAAGTTAAAGAAGTTCCAATCATCTGCTTTATTTTATAATTTTCCCCACTTCTCTATACACATGCTACTGTTCCCATTCCTTATTTGTTCTCCCCCATAAAACATTAAGTTTTGTTGCTGTTTTTTTCCTGCAGAATGGTAGTATCATTTATTTATGGATGGATATTGGAGGAAAAATAAAACAGAAAATACCAAATCCTTATTTTGCTTACAAAGAGGTTTCACTCATACTCTCGTTTCTCTTCGTATCGTATAAATCTCTCACCTTTTACAAAGGGGTTTTACTTGGCATAACAACTCTTAGTAACATTACTGATGAACACTGTCTCCAGTT
Source organism: Oryctolagus cuniculus (assembly GCF_051225735.1). NCBI lineage: Eukaryota > Metazoa > Chordata > Mammalia > Lagomorpha > Leporidae > Oryctolagus > Oryctolagus cuniculus. The sequence continues at coordinate 194,847,471 of NC_142867.1, forward strand.
TCAAATGCATTCCACGGGCATTCCTTGAAGTTGTGGTATTTTATTTTCCACTGTCATGTGAATTTGAAAGTTATATCCTTTGACACCAAAATAGACGACATTAAAACAACTTTCAAATAGAATTATATCAAGTTGAAGGACATTATTCCTCAGTATTTAAACATGCCTCAAAATCTTATAAATAGAATTATGATTTAAAGTATGAAAATAATAGGTTTTGTACACAACTACACACTATGTTTTAACACTTATAGTTTAATTTTTCTTTGTGGAAACCCAACTCAATTCACTCTGAGATTGCTATGCTTATTACTTTGGCTAATGTTTATTAAGGCAAAGGGATTCATTCATTAGAATATAGATAGATAGGTAGGTAGATAGATACCTCAATTCCAGTGAAAAATATTAGAGGAGTCCTAACATTAAATGCATTTGTGAGCAATATGAGGCCATCACTTCATTTTTATATATATATATATATATTTATATACATATATGTGTGTGTGTAATTTAGCTGGCAATGCATGCTATTACTAATCGCTATATGTGCAAAGACTCAAAAAGGGATGAGAAAGTGCAGAAAAAGTACATATATATGAGGAATGTGAATTTAAAATTTTATTACTAATATCTCAGAGATGCTAAAGCCAAATAATCCAAATCTTGAGAGTATGAATTAAAAAACTAGTGGTATGAAGCTCTTAACCTAATTATGAAGCTAATGGTAATTAACCTAACTTTAAGGTTTCACAGCCTGGAAGTTGCATTTAAAAGTGCGTGCAATATTTACCCTAAGAGGTTTTTAAAATGGTATTAACATTTTAGTTACTCAGAAAGAACTGACTTTACCTTATACATTAAAAATGCATGAAATATTGAGTTTAAAGGAGCAAATATGATATCTGTCAATTCTCTGACAGTTATGAAAATTGAGGAGAATTATGGCCTGCCCAAATCTCCAGCATTAGTTAAGGAAATTATTCTGGTGAAGATCCGAGGTCTCCTAGCCAACAGAGCCATAGTTAATTCTCCGAGTGAATATGTTCACAGTGTGTCTCCAACGTGGTTTCCTGGAGCTTTGATGAATATTTTTGTCATAAAATTCTAAAATTGTCTTCGTTGAAATAATTATAATAGTTATGGAAAAAAGTCTCAGTAATTATACCATGGAGTTTATGGTTTAATCATGAAAAGTGTGCTTGGCTTAGAGCTTCTAAAAGTTTAGTTTCTAATAGGATTAGGCTCTTGGTTTTATTAATGAGAAAAGGAAATATTATGAGGTCAAGAACTTCAGGGTAAGTTAGAATGAAGTATTATATTTGAGAAGGTTCATTTGAGCCATGGAAATTCTTGAGTTCATAGCTAAGCAGTTTATATTACAGAATTTGACTAGCAATGCCAGAGGTTTATTTGATTTTTTCTCCTATATGTAATCATTGAAGATATTGTGAGTTAGAAGTGGAATTAATAATACAAGCTATCTCTTTACTTCCAAAAATCAATCAATACAGTTAAAAAATGGGCAAAGAACCTCACCAGACACTTTTCAAAAGAAGAAATATAATTAGTCAATAAATATATGAAAAAAATACTCAGTTTCACCAGCCATCAGGGAAATGCAAACCAAAACCACAATGAGATCTCAATTCATCCTTGTCAGAATGGCTACTATGTAAGAGAGAGAAACAAATGCTAGGAAGGATGTGAGCAAGCAGAACTCTTATATTCTGCTGGTAGGCATGTAAATTAGTACAGCCACTGTGGAAAACAGCATGGAGAATTCTTAAAGAAATAAAAATACACTTGCCATATGAACCAGCAATCGCACCACTGAGCATATACCCAAAAGACATGAGCACATCATATCAAAGAGATACCTACATCATCATGTGTATAGCAGCATTGTTCATAGTAGCCAAAATATGAAATCCTACAAGGTGTCCATCACCAAATTAATACATAAGAAGTGTGATTTATATGTATATTTATATATCATAATATACATATAAACATATATATTCAACGAGATATTATTCAGTTATAAAAAATGAAATTGTACCTTTATGGAGGACACCATGTTAAGTGAAATAAATCAACATAGAAATACAAATATTGCATGTTCTTAACATGTAGGGGGTATGTTTTAAAAAATCAAAACATATACTCAAAAAAGGAAATGCCAATATATGTCAGTATTTCTGCAAATATAGTATTTTGTCAAAACTTTTTCAAAAAACTGTTAATAATGGGCCTGTGGAGTTGCATACCAGGTTAATCTTTCACCTGTTAAGATTAACATCAAGCATCATTTTATTTGATAGTTGCTTATAGCCATTGCCAAATTTCCTGCACTGTGGCCATTTTACTATTTCTTTTTTGAACTCTTATTTAAAATTTATATTATGTTTTGACTACAATGTAAATTAAAAATGTCATCTCAAAAATAAACAAAATTTTAAAAATTTTAAAAAAAGAGCCTTTGAAGGTGAGACGGCCGTGAGGAAGGTTCTTCCCTCATCAGTTATGAAAGCCCTGACAAGGGTCTAAAGGGACACAGCCTTTCCATCCTTTCTGCTACGTGAAGACATGGCGTGCATGTCCTCTGGAGCACAGTGTGCAAGACAACATTTTTTTTTTTTTTGACAGGCAGAGTGGACAGTGAGAGAGAGAGACAGAGAGAAAGGTCTTCCTTTACCATTAGTTCACCCTCCAATGGCCGCCATGGCCTGCGCGCTGAGGCCAGCGCACCGCGCTGATCTGATGGCAGGAGCCAGGTACTTATCCTGGTCTCCCATGGGGTGCAGGGCCCAAGCACTTGGGCCATCCTCCACTGCACTCCCTGGCCACAGCATAGAGCTGGCCTGGAAGAGGGGCAACCGGGACAGAATCCGGCGCCTCGACCGGGACTAGAAGCCGGTGTGCCGTCGCCGCAAGGCAGAGGATTAGCCTAGTGAGCCACAGCGCCGGCTGCACCACACCATTTTGTAAGCAAAGATGGAGCTCTCACAAGACACTGAACCTGCTGGCACTTTGATCTTGGACTTCCCCAAAACAAACTTCTGTTCTTTGCTTTTTAAAAATGGTATTAAAACATAAGTGTTTTTTGGTGTAATTTTTGAAATTCATGCATTTTTTTGTAATACATGAATTATATGAACTTTTTGAAATACCTTTCCCAGGTATGTGTTGTGTATGTCATGAAATGTACCATTCAATCATTGTAAGTGAATAATTAAATGGCATCAATCACATAGACAATTATGCCGTCTAACTATCAACACTGAGTTTTTTAATCACCTCAAACAGAAACTCTGTACTTGGAGCCAGCACTATGGCATAGTAGCTTAAGCCTCCACATGTGGTGCCAGTGTCCCATTGGACAGCATTCCACCTTTGACTCTTGAATAATATTTTGATGAACATTCATGTACATGTATCTGTTTGAGCTCCTGTTTCAATTTTAGGATGCATAATTATGAGTGGAAGTGATAATTGATGTGGTAATTCAGTTCAAGTTTCAAAGGAACTGTCAAATGATTCCCAAACCAGAGGCACTGTTTTAAATTTCAACCAGTAAGTTTGCATGTATCAGTTTCAACACTGTATCTATCCTTTCTTTTTTTACTGTTTTTTTTTAGGTTAGCCATCCTGGTAGGTATGGAGTATTATGTTTCTTTGTCATTTTCAGTTATTTTACTGAATAACTAATATTGTTGAACAATTTTTCACATGTATAATGTCAATTTGCATATCTGTTTTGGAAAAACGTGTGTTCATGTCCTTTACTCATTTTTAATTGTATATAACATCTTCTTGTTGAGTTTAAGGAGTCATTTATACATACTAGATAGAAAACTATCACCAGATAGATAAATAACTCTCAGTGTTTGTCACTCATTCTGTGGGTCATCTTTTTTACTAATTTGACAGTGTCTTTAGATGCACTTTCTAAAATCCTTTAATGCTTATGAACCACAATTTATTTCTGATGTTACCATCTAAGTTTTTGTTTTTACATTTCAGAAATTACTCCCAAACCCAAAATCATGCATTTTTTGAGCCTGGATTGACTTTAAACTTTCCTATGGTTGTACATACAAGTATGACCATAATTACACCATTACCATGCCCTTAATTCCTCATTAACATTGTAATAAGATTTCTTTTAAGATTTAGTTACTTGAAAGACAGAGTTAGAGAGGCAGAGACAGAGAGAGGGAGAGGGAGAAGGAGAGGGAGAGAGAGAGAGGGAGGGAGGGAGAGAGAGGTCTTCCATCCACTGGTTCACGCCCCAGATGGCTGCAATGGCTGGAGCTGTGCCAATCTAACGCCAGGAGCCAGGTGCTTCTTCCAGGGATCCCACATGGGTTTAGGGGCCCAAGACTTGGTCCATCTTCTACTGCTTCCCCCAAGCCATAGCAGAGAGCTGGATTGGAAGTGGAGCAGCTGGGACTCAAATAGGCACCCATATAGGATGCTGGCACTGCAGCAGGCGGCTTTTATCAACTATGCCACAGTGCCAGCCCCTGTATTAGCTTTAAAATTGAAAATTTGGGGCTAGCGCTGTGGAACAGTGTGTTAAAGCCCCAGTCTGCAGTGCCAACATCCTATATGGGTGCTGGTTCAAGTCCTAGCTGCTCCATTTCCAATCCAACTCTCAGCCATGGCCTGGGAAAGCAGTAGAAGGTGGTTTAAGTCCTTGGACACCTGAACCCACATGGGAGTCCTGAAAAGATGCTCCTGTTCCTGGCTCTGGATCAGCTCAGCTCTGGCCGTTGTGGTCATCTGGGGAGTGGACCAGTGGCTAGAAGACCTCGTTCTCTCTTTCTCTCTCTGGCTCTGCCTTTCTCTGTAACTCTGTAAATCTTTTTTTTTTTTTTTTAAAAATTAAAATTTGCAGATCCATTAACTTTGTTTTTCCAAGATTGCTTTGGTTAGTATGCATCCTTTAAATTCCATATGAATTTGTATATGTTCAGAGAAATGTCTACTCTTTCGACACTTCAGATAGACTACTCTACTGCCTTCTGTCTTCCTCGAGTTATGAAAAAAGCAATTGTTAAATGGTAAGTCAATTTCTGCCTGGTGCTTTAAAGATTATCTGTGTTGGTTTTAATAGATTGATAATAATGTATCCTGATCTAGAAGTCTTTGAGTTTATACTGGGATTTTATTGAACTTCTTGAATATGCATATTCTTGTCCATCATCAGATCTGGGAAGTTCCAGCCATTGTTTTCTCAAACATTTTTTTTTTTTTCTCCAGGTCTCTATTTTTTTTTCTCTCAAGAGTTCCATAAAAGACATGTTAGGTTAATGTATCTCACTCTATTCTCTTTTCTTCATTATTTCTCTCTCAGTTCTATAGACTCAATTTCTATTTGTTTTGGAAAGTCACCACTCACCCAGCCTTACAAATGATTCTTAAGGATATGCTACACACATAAAAATAAAAAAAATCATCATCATGAAAGAATGAAAAGGCAGAAAATCTCCCAGTAAAAGATCAAAGGAAATCCAAAATAACAATAGGGATATTTATGGAAAAATGGCAGGACCAAATTGTTATTTATCAATAATTTTCTTGAATATAAATTACCCAAATTCTCCAATTAAAAAGCACAGACACATCTATTTGCTGCCTTCGAAAAACACACCTTTACAACAAAGATACACTTAGGATGAAAATTAAGGGATTAAAAAAGGTATTCCATGTTAATGAAAAGCAAAAATGAGCAGAGGTACTCATCCTAATATCATACAAAATAGACTTTCAGACACAAACTGTTAATAATACAAACAAAAAAGGCATGATGTAAAAATTAATGGATCAATTCAACAAGGAGATGAGACTACAGTACATGTATATGCACCCATTGTATATGCACCCAAATGTATATACACCCTAGGGTGCCTGGTTACTTAAAACTGATGTTAAAGATGTAGAGGAGACAAAGGCTCTATTTCAATAATAACAGGGAAACACAACACACCACTTTGATCATGTACAGAACAATTAGACAAAAAAAATCAACAAAGGACCCAGTTGAACTAATAGTTAGCTAGAGACCATTTCATCCCATAAATTGAAATCATACCCTCTTGTATAGAAGGAACATTCCTCAATATAATCAAAGCAATTTATAAAAAACCCACAGCCAGCATCCTATTGAATGGGGAAAAGTTGGAAGCATTTCCACTGAAATCTGGCACCAGGCAGGGATGCCCACTCTCACCACTGCTATTTAACATAGTTCTGGAAGTTTTAGCCAGAGCCATCAGACAAGAAAAAGAAGTCAAAGGAATACAAATCAAGAAGGAAGAAGTCAAACTATCCCTCTTTGCAGACGATATGATTCTGTACTTAGAGGATCCAAAGAACTCTACTAAGAGACTATTGGAACTCATAGAGGAGTTTGGCAAAGTGGCAGGATATAAAATCAATGCACAAAAATCAACAGCCTTTGTATACACAAGCAATGCCATGACTGAGAAAGAACTGCTAAGATCAATCCCATTCACAATAGCTACAAAAACAATCAAATACCTTGGAATAAACTTAACCAAGGACGTTAAAGATCTCTACGATGAAAATTACAAAGCCTTAAAGAAAGAAATAGAAGAGGATACCAAGAAATGGAAAAATCTTCCATGCTCATGGATTGGAAGAATCAACATCATCAAAATGTCCATTCTCCCAAAAGCAATTTATAGATTCAATGCAATCCCAATCAAGATACCAAAGACATTCTTCTCAGATCTAGAAAAAATGATGCTGAAATTCATATGGAGGCACAAGAGACTCGAATAGCTAAAGCAATCTTGTACAACAAAAACAAAGCTGGAGGCATCACAATACCAGACTTCAGGACATACTACAGGGCAGTTGTCATCAAAACAGCATGGTACTGGTACAGAAACAGATGGATAGACCAATGGAACAGAATTGAAACACCAGAAATCAATCCAAACATCTACAGCCAACTTATATTTGATCAAGGATCTAAAACTAATTCCTGGAGCAAGGACAGTCTATTCAATAAATGGTGCTGGGAAAACTGGATTTCCACGTGCAGAAGCATGAAGCAAGACCCCTACCTTACACCTTACACAAAAATACACTCAACGTGGATTAAAGACCTAAATCTACGTCCTGACACCATTAAGTTATTAGAGAATATTGGAGAAACCCTTCAAGATATTGGCACAGGCAAAGAATTTCTGGAAAAGACCTGGGAGGCACAGGCAGTCAAAGCCAAAATCAACTATTGGGATTGCATCAAATTGAGAAGTTTCTGTACTGCAAAAGAAACAGTCAGGAGAGTGAAGAGACAACTGACAGAATGGGAAAAAATATTTGCAAACTATGCAACAGATAAAGGGTTAATAACCAGAATCTACAAAGAGATCAAGAAACTCCACAAAAACAAAACCAACAACCCACTTAAGAGATGGGCCAAGGACTTCAATAGACATTTTTCAAAAGAGGAAATCCAAATGGCCAACAGGCACATGAAAAAATGTTCAAGGTCACTAGCAATCAGGGAAATGCAAATCAAAACCACAATGAGGTTTCACCTCACCCCAGTTAGAATGGCTCACATACAGAAATCTACCAACAACAGATGCTGGCGAGGATGTGGGGAAAAAGGGATACTAACCCACTGTTGGTGGGAATGCAAACTGGTCAAGCCACTATGGAAATCAGTCTGGAGATTCCTCAGAAACCTGAATATAACCCTACCGTTCGACCCAGCCATCCCACTCCTTGGAATTTACCCAAAGGAGTTTAAATTGATAAACAAAAAAACGGTCTGCACCCTAATGTTTATTGCAGCACAATTCACAATAGCCAAGACCTGGAACCAACCTAAATGCCCATCAACGGTAGACTGGATAAAGAAATTATGGGATATGTATTCTTTAGAATACTATACCGCAGTAAGAAACAACGAAATCCAGTCATTTGCAACAAAATGGAGGAATCTGGAACACATCATGCTGAGTGAAGTAAGCCTGTCCCAAAGGGACAAATACCATATGTTCTCCCTGATCAGTGACAACTGACTGAACACCAAAAAGGAAACCTCCTGAAGTGAAATGGACACTATGAGAAATGGTGACTTGATCAGCAAAGCCCTGGCTGCTAATGGACAACTTAATACATTATCCCTCATAGTATTTTTTTTTGTCTGTTCTACTTAATATGACTGGTTTAATTCTGTAATTATCACACAGTTATTCTTAAGTGTTGAAAATTAACTGAAATGTGATCCCTGTTAAACATAAGAGTGGGAATAAGAGAGGGAAGAGATGTATAATTTGGGGCATGCTCAGGCTGACTTGCCCCAATTGGTAGAGTTGGAAACATACCAGGGGATTCCAATTCAATCCCATCAAGGTGGCATGTGCCAATGCCATCTCACTATTCCAAGTGATCAATTTCAGTTCACAATTGATCATAATGAAAGGACCAAAAGTCAAAGGGAGCACATAAACAAGTCTAGTATCTGCTAACACTAACCGATAGAATAAATTAAGGGGAGAGTGATCCAACATGGGAAGTGAGATACTCAGCAGACTCATAGAATGGCGGATGTCCTAAATAGCACTCTGGCCTCAGAATCAGCCCTAAAGGCACTCGGATCTGGCTGAAAAGCTCATGAGAGTATTTCAGGCATGGAAAGCCAAAACACTCTGGCAAAAAGATCTCTGTGAGTGAGATCCCAGTGGAAAGAACAGGTCTTCAAAGAGGGAGGTGCCTTTCTCTGAAGGGAGGAGAGAACCTCCACTTTGACTATGACCTTGTCTAAACAAGATAAGAGTCGGAGAACTCAAGGGGCTTCCATAGCCTTGGAAACTCATGACCGGAGCATAGGGAGACTACTGATGCCATAAACAGGAGTGTCAATTTGTAAAGTCAACAACAGGAGTCACTGTGCACTTACTCCTCATGTAGGATCTCTGTCCTTAATGTGCTGTACACTGAGGCTTAATGCTATAACGAGTACTCAAACAGTATATTTCACTTTGTGTTTCTATGGGGGTGCAAACTATTGAAATCTTTACTTAATGTACACTAAACTGATCTTCTGTAAAAAAAAAAAAAAAAAAAAGAAATTATCAATTCCCAACTTGATCTCACTGGGATTAAACATGACAATAGGTCTGATCTGATTTCATCATCATTAAAAAAAATCATCTATTATTTTTCACTTTATGTTTCTGTGTGGGAGCAAACTGTTGAAATCCTTACTTAAGGTATACTAAGCTGATCTTCTGTTATATTAAGATAATCGAAAATGAATCTTGATGTGAATGGAAGGGGAGAGGGAGTGGGAAAGGGGAGGGTTGTGGGTGGTAGGGACGGTATGGGGGGGGAAGCCATTGTAACCCATGAGTCGTACTTTGGAAATTTATATTCATTAAATAAAAGATAAAAAAAAAAGAAAAGAAAAAAAAGAAATCATACCCTCTATCTTTTCTGACCGCAATATAATAAAGCTCCAACTTAACAACTTAAAAAGAAAGTCTAGAAAATATGCAATGAACACATAGGAACTGAACAACAGTGAGAAAGCAAAAGGGAGATTAAAAAAAAAATCCTAGAAATGAGTGAAGATGAAACACAACATATCAAAACTTACAGGATACAACAAAAGCAGAGTTAAGAGGAAAGAATAGCAATTGGTGCCTACATCAAGAAACAGTTAAAGTATCAAATAAATTATCTAACATGGTATTTCAAGAATCTAGGAAAATAAGAATAAGCCGAATCCAAAATGTCCAAAGATATTCTTCTCAGATCTGTGAAAAAAAAAAAAAACAACTAAAATTCATATGGAATTACAAGAGAACTTGAATAGCTAAAGCAATCCTAAGCAATAAAAATAAACCTACAGGATTCACAATACTTGATTCCAAGTCATATTACAGGGCAGTTATCATCAATACAGGTTGGGAATGGCACAAGAATAGACATGTGAACCGATGGAACAGACGAGAGACCCCAGAAATTAATCCACAAATCTACGACCAACAAATGTTCAACAAACAAGTGAAACTCATTCCTTGGAGAAGGGCAGTCTCTTCAACAAATGTTGGGGAAATTGGATCTCTGCATGCAGAAGTATGAAACAAGGTCCCTACACACTTAACACTCTTTAAATAATCAACTCACAATGCATCAGGAATCTAAATCTAAGACCTGAAGCCATCAAATTACTGAGGAGAACATTGGGGAAACACTGCAAGATATTAACACGGGCAAAGATATCTTGGATGAGACCCCGGAAGCATATACAATAAAGGCGAAAATAGACAATTGAGATAACACCAAGCTAAGAATCTTCTGCACAGCAAAAACTCAACAAAATAGAATATTTAACAATTATACAACTGATAAAGGATTAAATCCAGGATATTTAAGGAGCTCAAGAAACTCAACCACAAGAAAATAAACAAGTTAGTTACTGCCACAGTGCTGCTTTGATTATTTTTATAGCCCTTTACTATTCTCTAGAGGAACAGTGGTTTTTCTACTTACTGAACATTGAATTCTTTATGCAATGGAAGGTTAAGCTTTTGTTTACAAAGAAAGGTAAAAATATGTCAGTATAAAGATTAAAAGAAAAATAGTAAAATTAGAAGGGATAGTAGGAGGGAGGGTACAATGGGAAGTATATTCATGCTCTTAAAACTGTATACATGAAGTATATGAAATTTGTTCCCTTTATATAAGGGCAAAAAGTTAAAAAAAAAATCCAGTGTTTGGCCATTCAGGAGTTCTGACAAAGCTGATACTGAGACTTTCTGTTTTTATTTTTAAATGTTTTTTGAGGTAGGGATATTGTTTTGGATTTCCTACTCTGAACTTTTTCTGATGTCCTTCTCTGAAGTATATCTTTCAGCAATATTAAAAACATACATTGTTGAGCAAAGATAAATGAGCAAATTTCCTCATGTTAGACAAACTGTCTATGTCTTAAGCAAAGCTCAGTGATATGCATCCTATTGTATTTTTGTTTGTTTTGTTTTTATAGTTCTAAGAACATGGAATAAAGAGAGTTGCTAATGACTTAATAGAAAACACAAAAAACTGAGCTGGACTGGAAGAGGAGAAGCTGGGACAGAATCTGTTGCCCCAACCGGAACTAGAACCCAGGGGCGCCACAGGTGGAGGATTAGCCTAGTGAGCCACGTCAATTTGTTAAGTCAACAACAGGAGTCACTGTGCACTTACTCCTCATGTAGGATCTCTGTTCTTAATGTGTTGTTCAATGTGAATTAATGCTATAACTATTAAACAGTATTTTATACTTTATGTTTCTGTGTGGGTACAAACTGTTGAAATCTTTACTTAATATATACTAAATTGATCTTCTGTATATAAAGAGAATTGAAAATGAATCTTGATGTGAATGGAATGGGAGAGGGAGCGGGAGATGGGAGGGTTGCGGGTGGGAGGGAAGTTATGGAGGGGGAAAGCCATTGTAATCTATAAGCTGTACTTTGAAAATTTATATTTATTAAATAAAAGTTAAAAAAAGAGAAAACACACAAAACTAATAATCCAGATACAAGTTCTGAACTCAAAGGTTCCTAGCCAATTTGATGTTATTACCATTTTAGGGGATATATTTAAAAGCAAATACAAACATAAAAACTCATAATTTAAAAATGTGACTTTATGACTTTGCCTGATTTAAATATCAAAACAATTTAGAGTACTCACTATCTAGCTAAGAGAATATCTTAAGCTAAGAAATATAACTAATTAGGGCACTTGCAATTACTGTTCTAACTAATGGAGACCACTGATCTAGTTTTAAATGCATGAGTTGGAATATCAGTTGTTATTTCATTCACTTTGCAAAAAGGAGAATAATGGGGATTCCATATACTCTTGTGAATTAGAGTAAACACAGACTGGTATTCATGGATTTCCTGGATCACTAATCACCTCTTAACTCTAGATGTGGGCTGTCTGTAAACATGAAATGTCTTCCTTTGTTCTCAGGCTGCCACATTTTAGTAAGAACACATATCAGTACCCAGATACGTACAGTAAAATAATCCTATTTTTTTTCAATGACATAACATGCAAAGAGAAGTCTATTATTTTAACCATACTGACTTTTCAAGACAAACTGAGTTTGTGTGAAAAGTGATATTGTTATTTTCAAATTGGTCTTTTTTTAAGATTTTTATTTATTTATTTGAAAGGCATAGTTACAGAGAGGCAAAGGCAGTGAGAGCGAGAGCAAGAGAGAGAGAGAGAGAGCAGAGAGAGAGGTCTAACATCCACTGGTTCACTCCCCAAATTGCTGTAATGGCCAAAGCTGGGCAGATCTGAAGCCAGGATCCAGAATCCAGGACCAGGTCTCCCACGCAGGTGCAGGGGCCTGAGGACTTGAGCCATCTTGTGTTGCCTTTTCCAGGCCATAGCAGAGAGCAGGATCAGAAGTGGAGCAGCAGGGACTCAAATCGGTGCCCACATGGAATGCTGGCACTGCAGGTCGCAGCTTTACCCACTATGCCACAGTCTCTGCCCCTCAAATTGGTTTTCCAGTGAAGACTACAGTGTCCTGTGGAGAGTGTCTTCATATCAAAGCTCTTTTACTAACCAACTTACTGAGGGAATTCAAAAAGCATCAGTATGTGAATCACCTGGGCTGGATGTTGTAGAAACAGGCAAATGTCCAGTAGAAGTCAACAAAAAATAATTTTTATATGCACATATATTCTTCTACCCAATTTCTGTTCAGTATTTTTCAATGTATGCATAATTGTTGCTTTAAGTTTCCCCATCATTTATTGGGTAGAATCATTCCAGGTACTACATGAAGTTTGGTATCACTGACTTCTTACTAAATGCCAATGATTAATATTTATCTTGTGCTACAGTCACCTCTGTTGTGGCATTAGGATAAGACCAATAATCTAAATACATTCTCAGTTATACCTTCATATAAAAGCACTGATGACTGCCCTCAAATACACGATAATTGTTACTCTCACTTTCTTTCTTGAATATTTCTTTGTGTCTGTCTTTACCTTCTAACGATCTATTTTTAATATAGTCATATTTGCTACAGCACCAAATCTTTATTCAAGAAAAATAATGAAATGTATTTTAAACGGATTGTAACTATTTTCGAGGTACTAGACAGTTGTACTGCAAAATTCTTGTTCTATATAAACTCACAGATTGTTAAGGAATAAACAGATAATTGGAGTATATTCTTAGAGAAAAAAGTAGGATGTAAAATTGTAGCTATTTTACAAGTGACCAAGAGCATGGGTGCTATTAATTTTATAGAGCTCTCTGTAGGAATTTATAAAGGAAAATTAATGTTCATATCAATTCTGCCAATTCCTTATGCACTACTTATACATGTGTGTGTGTGTTCAAATGAATGCACAAATGCTTTAACTAATGTTCACGTGTGTAAGTCTGTTAGCTGTGACTTCATAACCAGTCATCTGAAAGCTGGATGGTGAGTTGACTGGTTCTCTTCATTTTGGTGGATCTCAATGAGCCTCGCTCATGAATCTGCCATCATCTGTTTGGTCAACTGCATGCTCTAGGATGACCTTACATCTCACGGGTGGTAGGCTGACAGTTGTCAGGCAGTGGGGATGATTGTACCATGTTTCTTTCATCATTCATCAGGATTGGGATAATTGTGGCATGTTTAAAAAAGATTGTCAAAGCACATTTTCAAGGTTATGAAATGTTTCAAAAATGTGTTAAAGCAATCAAATGTTCTTGAGGAGTGAACTCAAAACAATAATAAAATGAAGTCCTCTGAATTTCTTTTTTTGGCAAAAGTAGGTTACAAGGACAGCCCTGACTGAAGAATTGGGCAAATATATACCTTAATAAAATGATATGAAAAATTGCATTGGAAATTGTACTAATACAGAATTAGATAATGAAGTTCTACATTTTAGAATCTGTATAAAGTAATATAGCTTATGTTTATTTGAATTTGGAAAGTTTTACAGGTTTAAGACAAATGTTCCTTTTAAGTTATTGATTAGTTTCCACCATCAAGTGTTTGTGTAAGGAAAGTGTATTTCCCTAATTAACAAGGGTGATGGCATCATAGCTCTTTAATTCATCTGTGAATTGTAAAGCTATTATACACAGAAAAAATAAATTGCACACAGAAGACACTTGACATTTTCTGACAGGCATATGAGCACTTTGCCAATCCCTAAATTAGTAACCTTCAGATTAGCAAGTACAGCAAATCCCAAAGTGACTTTTTCACTGCAAAATGTCATTCCTAATGCACACAGAGAAAAATATACTCTTTATTATTTCATACTTAAATTTACAAAAATTTTGCATGTAACACCAGGATAAAATGAATGAACAAATGCAATCCAAAAACAAATTGGAGTCAGATATTTCCATATGTTGAAATTTGTTTCAAGGTAGTCTGAGATATCTTAAAAGATGAAATATGTTTTCTGGCATTAAGGATCACCACATCTAGGCCATGTGAACATTTGGAGCAGTCAATGAGGAAGAAATGAGATCGAGTATATCATTATAATTAGTGATTGCCAAAGGTGATAGGTTCCCCATGATGAGTAATGGGTGATAGGACTGGTAGAGGCAAGGCTTCCTATTGACCTTAAATCAGCTAAGAGGAGTTTTAAGAATTCCTTAAAATTCCCTTGCTGGAAATATGTATTTTGAAGAAACAGGCTAGGTAGAGAGAGGATTCAAACGCTCTCTCACAGATTTCTAATCCAAAAATAATGCTTAGTAGGATGGCAGGGTATGAGGGGGGGAGGTTAATTTAAGAAGAATTTAGATTTATGATTATTTTGATGTTTTAACTGGACTACCTATATTAATGTCTAAAGTGGCCCTGTTCTTTTGATGATTAAAATAACATAATGGAGAGAAAGCTATGGAATGTGCCTGTGCATATACAGGCACATTCATTGAGAGAGGATCTGAAGAAATTACGGGAGGAAAGAAAAACAAAGTTGTTTCATACTTTTATCCTAGCAAACAGTTCATTTACAAGCTATTTTTCATAACAACACTTTATTTAAATGTTTTTAAATTAAAACTGAAATTTAGGTGGCAGTATAGGCAGAATTGTAGCTCATTCAATTTCATACACTGAAACTCTAAGCTCCAAAAGTGGCTATACTTGAAGATATGGCCTTTAAGGAAGCAGATAAGGAGATCACGAGGGTAGGGTCCTAATCTGAGAGAACTGGTATCCTTGCTCTCTGTCTCTCCACACACCTACACAGATGGGGACGCAGTGATAAGTCCAGGTGGGGACACAGTGATAAGCTGCTAGGTACAAATCATGAAGCAGAGAGAGGTGTCCTGGAGACCAACCCTATTGGCAGCTGGATCTTGAACTCCTGGTCTCCAATGTGTGAGAAAATTAACTTCTTTAATTAAGCTATGCTCTGTGTGTTTTTTGTTGTAGTAGCTTGAAGATACTAGGTTCATTTTCTGGGCTATATTCCATAAAACAAAAAAGCTACAGTCTTTTATATCATATAAAATGACATTAAATGCAACAGTGATTTTTAAAGCAGGTGTTGTATTTTAAATGCGGGTCCAAGCCAAGTAAGTTATTTCCACCTTAAAGTCAAGTCAAGCAAATGATTCAATTCAATAGTTTAGGTGAACATGACAGGGATGACTTAGAGCACCACAGATCAAGCTGTTAATTAGCTTCAAAGACATTTGTCCACATGAGTGTTAAATGTAAAAGTACTGATGTTCTACTGTATCTGAGATACTGACTCACTATGCAAATTTAGCCAATTAAATAAATTTTTGGTCCTTTATCTTTTATATAATTGCACATGATTTAATGTTAAAATTTCTTGAGTATATTTCCTAATCTAGATGGCCTAAAGCATATCTCAATATTTTAAATGAAAAATATTCATGGAGAAACCAATTACAATTGTTGATAGTCTACCTGATTGTATACGCTAACTGCCAGACGTTTATACAACTTAAATTATTAGAAGTATTAGAGCAGATATTTTGAAAGAATCATAAATTTCACTATATCATGAATAAAATTAGGAGGAAGCAGCAGTACTTGTTTATTGTTTCTTTCTATCATTATGGATATAATATATGTTTGCAAGTCAGAGAAACCAAACTATATTCATATATATCATTTCACTATTTCTCAGTAACTACCAACAACCACATTAATATCTGTTGGCCACATAGAAGAGTGGGTGTGAAGGAAGGTCGTTTGGAAAATTCCTAATAATTTACAATTTGTGTCTTCTATAACGCCTATATATTTTCTTTCTTTATTATAAATTCATATTCCCTTTACACAAAGAATAGCCTCAAGTTAGGGGAAAATTATAATAAATTATTTCAAATGTATGGAAAACTCTCTGGTATTATTTGAATTCTAATCTATTGTTCTGGATCAATGAGACTAACCAGATAAATTTTAACATCTAACAGTGACTATTCAAATTTTCAACCATCTAGAGTGCTGAAATATTGTATCTCATTGTCAATGTTATAAAATACTCCAAGCTAGTGGTTTAGTATACTGCTTCTTTAATTTAGTATAGTGTTTAGTTATATGTCCAAATACATTTTTAAGTTACCACTACCACAACCACCCTATCTGCCTCTCTCATTTGAATCATCCAGCTATGCTACCACACCTACCAATTCAAATTATGATAAAACTAAAATAAACATTCCACTTTGTTACACTGACAGTGAGGGGGAACCTTTATTATACATGAAATGACCTGATACAACAACCAAAGAAAGCAATTTGTATATGAAAATGCAAGATAATCCATTTAAAAACTCTATAATTGGGGCCAGCCCCATGGCATAGTGGGTGAAAGCCATGGCCTGTGGTGTTGCTTTTCTGATCAAGCTCCCTGCTAATGTGCCTGGGAATACAGAGGAGGATGGCCCAAGTGCTTGGGCTCCTGTAACCATGTTGGGTACCTGATAGAAGCTCCTGGCTCCTGGCTTCTGCCTTGCCCAGCCACAGTAGGATGAAAGAAATCTCTCTATCTCTGTTTCTATCTCTCTGTAACTCTGCCTTTCAAATAAATAAAATGGAGCTTTTAAAAAATTCTATAACTTGGAGTGACTGTTGAATTATAACAGAAACCACAACCTGAGATAATCCATTTTCTTACTTGCTAAAATAACCAAATTGAAGCTATTACATTATTACATTATAAAAGAGATAACTTAGGCTAGGACAAAATGTTATTTTGTCACTGACTTGAACAATTTTAAACACTACAATTGCAAATTTTATATCTATAAAAATATTGTAGACTGTGGATAAGATTATACAATGAAATATATAACAAGATACATAACAAGATAACAATGAAAATATTGAATTACAGGTTGTATAAAATTACTTGCAGGTTATGTGAATAAGGTGTATATGAAACATAAATAAATTGTGTTTAGAATTGGCCCCTTCAAGATACATTACTGAGTATGTGAAAATATTCCAAAATATGAAAAAAAAAATCTGAAATTTGAAACTTCTGGTCCCAACCATTTTGGATAAGGAATATCAACTCTATGCCAATACTAGTAATTTCTTAATATAGAGATGACAAAAGTGAACCTTAGAGATGCTAGCAGTTTCTTATTTTAGGAAATAAAACAGCAAGACAAATTTAAACAGCATAAACTTAGTTCAATTCTAAATTATCAAGCTACATACAGAGTTCGCCTTCTTCACAACAATCTCATTGAAACATTCATGGCTCTTTCCATCATCCTCATTTCTTATTTATTACTTTGCTTAGTCACTGTACTTCCCATGGATGCTCCAGCTGCAAACAAAGTCCGTCTCCAAAACAGTAGTCATATTTATCATTTTAAAACCTACAGATACTCACGGATCTATGCTCACAACTACCAACGAAGGGACTCTATCTGTTGTGTCAGTAATTTCAGTCAATCCTTTAAAGTATTTTAATAGTTTAAAAAAGCAAAACAATACTGAAGTAACATTTCAAGGGTCAGGGAACATCAAGGAAATTAAGAGTTCTAGAGAAAAGATCTTGGAGAAAAAAACTCGAAGATGTGATTCTAATATTTGAAGTCACTCTATGGAATCATGTAGAGATTCTAGAAGTGACTAATAAGACACTGAAAATCTTAGTGGAGCTTACGCAGTTCATGAATTTAGATAAAAATGATTTTCAGAGGCCTACCAAGGCCAGTTTTCCAGGTAAATTTCCGAGGCTTTGGGTAGACTGCAGAAACTTTACATGTTTGTAACATTTCATGTAAACATTTCATGTTTTTAAAATTCATGTAAACATGAAATGATGCAAAAAGCAACAATGTGGTTAAATCCTTAAAAAAAACTGAGGATATTAGAAATAGAGGATTTGGGGGTGCAGGTAATAGAGATAACGAAGTCAACAACAATAAAGCTCTGAAGTAATGGACATAGATTTTTCAAAAACAAGGAAAGACATTAGCCTGCAGGTCTAAAATCTTTTAATGCTATTATATAAAACTAGATCATGAATCATTTACTTTTTATTATACAATCTATGTAGTAAATTTTATCACCTCTCATATAATTTATAGATTTTGAAATTCTTACACTCACTTATGTACTTTTTGATGTATATACTTTAGCATCTTATTAAAATATCATACAGCTAATATTCAAAATGTGATTATTATATGCAGTTATGCAATATTTATGGTTAAGATGATATTATAATCAATATTCATGACGTTATAATTTCTGATTCAGTAATCATAACAATGTTATTTGATGGATAGATTTACCCAAGTGTTTGCCTTCTTTTTTGCTCTAGATTTTTAACTAAAATTCTGGATAATGCTAGAGGTAATGTTACTTCATCTTGAAGTACAGCTTTTAGTGTTCCCTTCAGTGTTGGTCTATTATTGAAAATCTAAGTTTTTTCCCTTTGCTGCTTGTTTTCTGACAACACCTTCCTGTTTTGCCTGCTTGTTTTCTGACAACACTTTCCTGTTGTTTTTATTTTTGGAGGGTATGATTGCTCTCCATTATGGGTGAGCATACTGATATTATCACAAGGGGGTAAACAGGATCTGGTAGTCAGTAATTGTTGCTATTAATATTAATATTATTCATTACATCTGAATCTTTCCCTGGATTTTCATGACAAATTCGAGGAACTTTTTTTTTTACAAATCACTGTCTTACTTTTTGATTTCTTTTTATTTTGGTATTGCTTTACAACTGTTTATATATGCAATACTTTGCTTTTACTTTTGCAAAAATGCATACCATTTTACTATCCTAACAATTTTAAATGTATAATACATATTAACTGTGGGGAGCAACTGGGAGTAACTCGGACTAGACTAAGTTACTGGAATTAAGACTTATTCTATGCATCTGCTTTCCCACAATATGGCGCTGAGAAGGGAAACAGCTTCTACACAGCTGCCTCCAGTTCAACCAATAAACTGTGGGACCTGCTCCTGATTGGAGGAGAGCAGCGTACTCGGCGTGTGGGTAGCAGAGTTGGGATTGGTGGAAGAGGACTATAAAGGAGGAGAGAGACGGCATGCACCAGGAACATCTAAGAGGAACATCTAAGGGGAACACCTGTGCAGCCCCCGAGAGAGCCGGCAGGCGGTGTGCTGCTCCCCCGCGAAAGTGGGGAATGTGGCAGAGGGAACTGCCCTTCCACGGAGGTGGAAGGGACAGTAGCCAACCCGGGAAGAACCAGCAGCAAACCCGGGGAGGGCCGAGCAGACGAAAGAACAACGCAGGGTCCTGTGTCGTTCCCCCACGAAGACGGGGAGCGACATTAACTATATGTTCAATTTGTGCAGCTGATGTCTAGAATGATTTCATCTTGCAAAATTTAACTCTATACCAATTTTCCATTTCTCTTTCTGCTTCTCCCATCCATGATAATAACTACTCAGTTCCCATTTCTAAGAATTTTCCAACTTTGATATATAATATGAGGGAAATCTTGTAGTTCCATTTCGTGACTGAATTATCCCACTTTGTATATGTTTCAACCAAAATTATATCCCTGATGCAACATACAACAGAAATTCTATCCTTCATAATCCATGTATACATTGCATGTACATATCACATTTCCTTTAAACATTCATCTTTTGGATAGTTAAATAAAAAATGGACAGTTAGACTTTATACTTTGTCTGACTGTATGGGTGCAAACCGTTGAAATCTTTACTTAGCATAGAGCTGATCTTCAGTACATAAAGATAATTAAAAATGCATCTTAATGAAGAAAGGGATGGGAGAGGGAGTAAGAGGTGGGATGAGATTGGGAGTGACAGGGTGGGTATGGGGAGAAGAACCACTATAATCCAAAAGTTGTACCTATGAACTTTATATTTATTAAATAAAAGCTGTGTTAAAAAATGGGCAGTTAGGTTGCTTTCACATCTTGGCTTTTGTGAATAATGCTGTTAAGATAAGGCTGAGCATATGTCTGTTTGATCCTGTTTCCAGTTCTGTTGAATATACTGGATCATGGGGTAATTTTAATTTTAATTTCTTGAGGCACATGATGGGTTTACATAATAGCTGCGTTGATTAATACTCCCATCCAAAGTGTGTAAGAGTTCAATTTTTCTCATCTTTGTTGATATTTGTTACTTTTTGTTTCTCTGGTAACCATGACAAAAGGTGGAAGGTCATATTCATTATATTTTTGACTTGCATTTTCCTGATAACTGGTAATGCGGAGCATCTTTTCACATGCTCTTTTTGTGTTGATTAATCTCTGAATTCTTGAGTAACTTTCTAGTGGCATTTACATCTTTACACAGCCAGAAAACAAACAGCTGAGAGTTGTATAACTTATTAGCCTGTTCTTCAATAGCTAGTTTTTTTTATTTTTTATTTTTAAAATTAACAAAAAGTTTGCATATTCCGGGTGCACTATATAATGTTTAAATATGTATAAACATTGTGTAATCTCTAATCAGGTTAAATATACACATCTCTTGAAACATTTAACATTTACTTAGGGAGAACACATCCAAAATCTTATCTCCTCTGTTTTTCAATAAAAACACAGTGCATTAAAATTATCTATAGTCACCGCATGGTACAATAGAGCCTCGGAACTTCTTACTCCTATTTTCCTATAACTTAATCTTGATTAATCAACATTTCCCCTTACTCTAATCCCTTCTATTCCCTTTCCCATGCAAGCAGATTCCATCTGCTGGTTCACTCCCTAAATGCCTACAAAAGCTAGGGCAGGATCAGGCCAAGTCAGGAGCCCAGAATTTTATCTGAATATCCCATATAAGTGGCAGTAAACTTTAGCAGAAGCATAGACAGAATTCTACCCGAGGCCCTCTGATGTGGGAAGTAGGCATTTAAAGTGTGCCACAGTGGCTGCTCCCCTATTTTTTGAATAGAGATTTTTGGAACTGAATTTTCTTTGATGTCTTGGAGAAAAAAATCAATTTTTTGAAAAAGTTAAAAAAAGTAGTTGCCACCCCAAAATCACATGGATTAATAATAATAAATTCAAAGAGCTCATTATTTTACTGTCTTAGTCATAATCAGGCATATAAAATTTTCTGAGCAATACTTATGAATGACATATCTCTCACTTCCAGGGCTGGCACAAATTGTGATTTATGTCTGTTTCCACTTCTGTAAGGCCATACAATATGACAGCTCCTTATTTATAATGGATTCCTGTGAGAGAGTATCACAATAATAGTTGTTCTTAGTCCAAGTAAACCCAACCAGAATTTCTCCATGAGGTAAAAATCTAAGGCAGTCTTTATAACTTAAAAAAAAAGCAAAGCATTCCTCTCTTGCTTCTCTATTAAAGACAATTTTACCAAAATAATTTATTGAAATAATAATACAATAATATGCAAATATGCATGCACTATGACCACAGTCCAATATGCTGCACATGTATTTTTTGGCCAACTGTTCCAATTCCTTTTCCTTACCTACAGATATATTTCCCATTTCTTATTACTTACTGTTCACTTTATAAAACTTATATAGAATCGTGCTTAAAATAATCTGTAACTTTTCCAGGATTCTATTCCGTTAACTGCAATTATATCAAAGTATGATACTTTGAAAAGAAAATTCACATTATATTTAATTGGGGATTTGTATAAATTGAACAGGATTTGACTTCTAGATACATGCAGGCATTTGAACTGCAAAGTTTTATGTTAAGGGTTAATGGATTAATGCTAGTGCTTGATGGATTAGCATAGAGGCTTAATCCAATGATAATGCTTGAAACTGAGGCCTTTGGGTAGTGACTGTTTTGAATTAGGATGCTGGAAATGGGCCAGGATTGAATCATAATGGTTTTATGAGAAGAGACCACAGAGGGTAGAGGCATAGTGTGTTCCCTGTCCCTCTGCTTCCTTGCTCATTATGCAATCCTCTTTCTGTACCCAATCCTCCCTTGTCAACATCCACCAGAGGCTAGTGAATGCTCAACCTTGAACTGTGACCCTCCAAACTGTGGACTGAAATAATTTTTTTCCCCAAGAAATTCATCTGATGTATTTTATTTAAAATAAGGAAAAGGTGTCTAATACAAGAGTATACTTACCTGGATTTATAGCCTGAGTGACTTACTGGAAGGGAATCTGCATAGAATTATACATCTCTGGACTTACTCTCTGGATCTGCCACATATTAATTTGGTGTAACTTTGATCAAATTAATTACTTCAGGTATAAGGTGAGACTATTCCTGTCTTGACTATTTTCTGTGATTGGTTAAGATATTACATTAAATTCTGAATATTGAAAGCTCCTCATAGTCACAGTTATTAGACTAGCTAAGGTGTTCCTTTCTATTTCTTATTTCTGCATACTCAAATCTAAGCTGCTCAACCCTATGAGGCTCAGTACATTAACTGCAGAAAAGGAGTGATGCTCACCCACTGAAGCCCACACAGCTGCTTACAAGTCAAATGCCATATATGTGCAATCGGTTTTTAAACTGAATTGATGATGATGGTGAATGAAACAATATTTCTCATGAAAATTGTTGATAGCTTAATCTCTGCTGTGCTTATTTGAAAGGTTATTACAGAAATAACACTCATAATTACCATTACCAGAGTTATTTCAAATGCAAATTACTTCAATTAATATTCATTCTCATATTATTGATAAAGGCCAAAATAATTGTAGCTAAGGGTTTATGTAATCAGACAAAAGGAAAATATTCTGAGGCAAATGTCTCCTTAATCAATTGGTAATTTAGAAACTACATTACAATATAATCAAGGAACTGTATAACAAAAGTGATCAAATTAATTTCTAATAAAGATGAATCACAAAATAGGTATATATTATAAAATCTCATAGTTTTTAGAATAATTAAGATGATATCATTTAGTAGATGTCTCTAAATTCAACCCGATAGATCCAGAATAAATGATTTTCACATGCATCCAGTGGAGATTTAAAAAAAATACAATATTTAAAAACAGAATATTAGGAAGTCCAGTTTTGCTAATTGAACATCAGTTATACATTACACTAAAGCGAAAATACAAGTCTGTGGCAATTGTCAGTAATAATATTTGGAAGGAATGGAAGCAGATAACCAATATTTTTAGGATGACATTTTGAGTATAGTTTATATCTTGTTAGGCAATAAAGAAAATATCAGCAAAGATTTGAACACTAATTTTCCCTATTTAAAAAATAAAGTTAAATTTCAATTTGAAGTCTTTTGATAAGAAGGGCTAAGAATTTTCTCACAATACTTATATTTTTGTATTAAGTTAAAACTTGGAGATTCAGTAAGTAACAGAGATATACATGGCTTAGAGTTTTATAAAACTGTCTAGCTGGGTTGTAAACTATAATAATCAACAGAGTCATTTTCTCCAATGACTTTAGTGATGATATATTCCTCAACTAATCATACCTGAGAACTAAAAATGCAGCTTGTATAAAATGACTGCAGATGCTCTTAAAATTAAGGAAAGCACAAAAGTTAGCTATTCTGGGGGGGAGCTGGCGCTGTAGAGTAGTGGGTAAAGGCACTGCCTACAGTACTGGCGTCCTGTATGTGCATTGGTTTGAGTCCCAGCTGCTCCACTTCCAATCCAGCTGTCTGCCATGGCCTGGGAAAGCAGTAGAAATGGCCTAAGTTCTTGGGCCCCTGCACCCACGTGGACATGGAAGGTACCTGACTTAATCTACCAGTTCCATTAGCAGGAAGGTGGATCAGAAGTGGAGCAGCCAGGGCCGGCACCACGGCTCACTAGGCTAATCCTCCGCCTTGCGACGATGGCACACCAGGTTCTAGTCCCAGTCAGGGTGCCGGATTCTGTCCTGGTTTCCCCTCTTCCAGGCCAGCTCTCTGCGATGCCCTGGGAGTGCAGTGGAGGATGGCCCAGGTGCTTGGACCCTGCACCCCATGGGAGACCAGGATAAGTACCTGGCTCCTGCCATCGGATCAGCGCGGTGCACCCGCTGCAGTGCGCTGGCTGCGGCTGCCATTGGAGGGTGAACCAATGGCAAAGGAAGACCTTTCTCTCTGTCTCTCTCTCTAACTGTCCACTCTTTCTGTCAAAATAAATAAATAAATAAAATTACCAAAGGGATCACATAAACAAGAATAGTGTCTGCAAATACTAGCTGATAGAATAAAAAAGGGAGAGAATGATCCAACATGGGAAGTGAGATGCACAGCAGACCCATAGAATGGCAGATGTACTAAACAGCACTCTGGCCTCAGAATCAGCCCTTAAGGCATGCAGATCCCGCTGAAAAGCCCATGAGAGTATTTCAGGCATGGAAAGCCAAGACACTCTGGGGAAAAAAAAGAAAAAAAACCCTAAATGAAAGATCTCCACGAGTGAGATCCCAGTGGAAAGAACGGGTCATCAAAGAAGGAGGTATCTTTCTCTGAAGGGCGGAGAGAACTTCCACTTTGACCATGGTCTTGTCTAAATATGATCAGAGTCGGTGAACCCAGGGGGCTTCCATAGCCTTGGCAGCTCATGACAAGGGCCTAGGGTGATTACTGAGGTCATAAACAAGAGTGTCAATTTGTTAATTCAACAACAGGAGTCACTGTGCACTTACTCCTCATGTAGGATCTTTGTCCTTAGTGTGCTGTACATTGAGATTTAATGCTATAACTAGTACTCAAACAGTATTTTTCACTTTATGTTTCTGTGTGGGAGCAAACTGTTGAAATCTTTACTTAATGTATGCTAAACTGATCTTCTGTATATAAAGAGAATCAAAAATGAATCTTGATGTGAATGGAAGGGGAGAGGGAGTGGGAAAGGGGAGGGTTGCGGGTGGGAGGGACGTTATGGGGGGGAAGCCATTGCAATGCATAAGCTGTACTATGGAAATTTATATTCATTAAATAAAAGTTAAAAAAATTTAAAAAAAAGAGTGGAGCAGCCAGGACTCAAATCAATACTCATGGGATGCCATTGTCACAAGCAAAAGCTAAACTCACTACGGCACAATGCCAGCCTATCTACATATTTTAAAACAATTTATGTAAAAAAGTTGGTCCATGAGAGTGAAGCTCATTTCTATGTCAGTGATCCAATACATACATCTTTGCATGAAGATACTTTAGAAAGTACATGGAATTGCACAACAAAAAGATAAGCTTATTTTGTTATAAAAATTGAAATATATGCATATATTTTATAATGTTCCTTTTCTATTACAATGTGAAGACTCTATATGTATTCCTTAATATGTGCATGTACTTACTTTATTTTCATAATATTTATCTATTATTTTTGAGGTAGAAAATATATAATAAAACATATTGCAATTACACCATAAATTTGATATTGTAGGACCAAAAAACAGCCAGAACCTGTTATTTAACATAGGGCTTCCAAACTTGATTCAAACTGGATTTTCCTTAATAATGAAAAGCATTTATATAAATTGAAAATTTAATAAAAATAAAAAGCAGAGCAAGAAATTGAGCCCTAGTTACTTCTATTGTCTCACAGGATAAAGTAAAGAGCCTTTAAGAGGCAGTATCCATGCTTACAAAGATCTTGGCTTATGGAATCACACATGCCCAGCTTTAGAACACACTTTACTATTTGTTAGATGACCTCAGCAAGTTGGCAATATAATTTGATCTTCTGATTCAATAGCCATAAAAAAAGATGTAGTGCCGGCGCCGTGGCTCACTTGGTTAATTCTCTGCCTTGTGGCGTCAGCAACCCATTTGGGTGCAGGGTTCTAGTCCTCGTTGCTCCTCTTTCAGTCCAGCTCTCTGCTGTGGCCTGGGAAGTCAGTGGAGGATGCCCAAGTGCTTGGGCCCTGCACCCACATGGGAGACCAGGAGGAAGCACCTGGCTCCTGACTTAGATCCTTAGATCGGTGAAGTTCCGACCATGGCAGCCATTTGGGGGGTGAACCAACAGAAGGAAGACCTTTCTCTCCGTCTCTCTCTCACACTGTCTAACTCTATCTATCAAATAAAAAAATGTAAATATTAGTCCTTTGATTGTGTTTTTGATATGAGCAACAAATGCCATATGAACACAATTTGAAAATTGTCAACTAAAGTCATATTGTTTTTATCATCATAATCATTGAAATCATCATTTTAACAGCATCTTGTGTTTATGCTTTTCTTCCAAGTTACTGTGAAAAGGACAAACTGAATGTAAATCAAATGTCCTACTAGACATGACATTATGGCAACTGCATGAGAAGATTAATGCATTCTGAACAAAGCTACAATTCAATATAATAAAAAACATCCTTCTTCATTATCCACTTATTCAGTCTTTCCCTGGATGTTAATGTCTTATGAGATGTCTGTTGTGAATTAAAGTATGAAACACATTCTGTAGTTTCTTCAATAATGATAATGATAGTTTTTGTGTTAAAAAGCAAAAATCTAAAACTAAACCTGAACCTTCAAATCACGTAGATAAATGAAAAAGATGACAAGACTAATAAATATAGGCCGGCGCCGTGGCTCACTAGGCTAATCCTCCTCCTGCGGTGCCGGCACACCGAGTTCTAGTCCTGGTCGGGGCACTGGTCCTGTCCCCGTTGCTCCTCTTCCAGGCCAGCTCTCTGCTGTGGCCCGGGAGTGCAGTGGAGGATGGCCCAGGTCCCTAGGCCCTGCACCTGCATGCGAGACCAGGAGAAGCACCTGGCTCCTGACTTTGGATCAGCGCAGCGCACTGGCCACAGCGGCCATTGGTGGGTGAACCAACGGAAAAGGAAGACCTTTCTCTCTCTCTCTCTCTCTCTCTCTCTCTCCCTCACTGACTACTCTGCCTGTCAAAAAAAAAAAAAGACTAATAAATATCAAGAATTATGAATACTATGACATCATTTTAAGCCACTGTCATCATTTTATGCCATTGGTAGTAAGTAAATAGAAATAAGCAATTAATAATCAAGGAAAATTACTGCATGTCAAGTAAGGCAAAAAATTAATAGAGTAATCCTTCCTTATTTTACATGTATTCAGAAAATAATTGAAATTTATTTATGACAGTAAAATGTATACATTACCATGTCTTTATAGTAAAATGTATGTAATGTTAATTAAATGAACATTGGTCTATTAGTCTTTCACAAATAAAATTACATTTGGTTATAATATTTGGTTTTCAAGTTAATTGCTTCAATAACTGTTGTGTTTTACATCACTAACATATGATATATTACAAAATACATCAAACAGTTAAATAATAGAAAAAATCTGCAAAAATCAGCAACTTAGATCAAAATGCAGCAACATAGATCAAAATGCACAGGCTTAGTTTTGAGAAGACACACTGCTAACATTCAGGAAGATAGTGTAGCATAGAACAGTAAGTGATACTTTAATGATGACCTTATTTTAAAAAAATCAAGTTACATAAAGAATGCTAGTTTGAAGAATGCCAGGAAATTTGAAATAAAATATCAAAGGACTTCTATTGAATATATTTAAAACCTACAAGGTTGCTGTTTAAATGCATGGAATCTTCCAAGATTTGGAAATGCTATCAAGAATGACTTATTGGGACAGGCATTGTGACACAGT
Organism: Oryctolagus cuniculus; assembly: GCF_051225735.1. Lineage (NCBI taxonomy): Eukaryota > Metazoa > Chordata > Mammalia > Lagomorpha > Leporidae > Oryctolagus > Oryctolagus cuniculus. The sequence goes on from NC_142867.1 coordinate 194,875,549, forward strand.
GGGTTATGCTGCCCTTCCAATATCTACATTAAATATCAGAGTACCTAGGTTCAAGTCCTCACTCTGTTTTCTCTCCAGCTTTGTGTTAATATTCACCTTGGGTGACAGTACATTATGGCTAAAGTAGTCGGTTTCCTACCAACTTCTGACCCTCTTATTTATGATGTCAGTAATCACCCGAGGCTCTTGTCATGAGCTGCCAAAGCTATGGAAGCCTCTGAGTTCACTAACTCTGACCTTATTTAGACAAGGCCATAATCAAAGTGGAAGTTTTCTCCACCCTTCAGAGAAAGGTACCTCCTTCTTTGATGGCCCCTTCTTTCCTCTGGGATCTCACTCATAGAGATCTTTTATTTAGGTTATTTTTTTTTTGGCATAGTGTCTTGGCTTTCCATGTCTGAAATGCTCTCATGGGCTTTGGAGCCAGATTCGAATGCCTTAGAGCTGATTCTGAGGCCAGAGTGCTTTTTAGGGCATTTGCCATTCTATGAGTCTGCTGTGTATCCCTCTTCCCACGTTGGATCGTTCTCTCCTTTTTACTTCTATCAATTATTATTAGCAGACACTGGTCTTATTTATGTGATTCCTTTGTCACTGAATCCTATCTTTATGATCAGTTGTGAACTTAAACTCATCACTGTAACTAGTAAGATAGCATTGGTACCTGCCTACTTAATGGGATTTGGAGTCCCATGTTGCTTTGACTTTTAATTAAGTAAATAAATAAACCTATTAAAAATAATGATTTATTACTTAAAAATTTTGGAAGACTGACATGTGGGCTTACCTAAATATGGAGTAAGCCATTTAAAGCATAAATAAAACACATTTTAATAATTAATCTAAAGACAGGCTGAAATGGAAGATAAATATGCACTGGAGATGGAATCTTGATACCAAATTTTCATTCCCCTTTAGTTATAATATACAGCCACACTCTTGCCCTTGACTTGTGGTAGACAGAATGTGCTTTCTTTCCACTTGACTATAGTCTTGCCATGTGTCTTGATTTGCTCTTTGGGATGTTGGCAGATATTTAGCAAGGGAGACTTGAAATACACTTGTGCAGTTAAATTTTCCTTCACTTACTTATGCTATCAGCATGGGAAGAATATGCTTTGTGAGATGACTACCCCTTCAGCCTCTGTCCCAGAATATGACACACAGTGAATTGCTTCAGGTGTAAAACATCACTGGAACTTGAATTATAGCTACTTCTACCGAGCCACACATGTACAAATGGAGCAAAGCTCAGATAGCTGACTTATAGACAATAGTATCATGTCTAATGAAAGAGTCAATCTCCTGGTTATATTGTTTTATACAGTGTGAGGTAACAACCTTTCATTTATTCTAGGGAATTATCCTAATTCATGAAGTGATGTGACATTCCAATTAGATAAAGTTCATGATACAATGGAATAGATTTTAAATTGGAGATATCTTAATTCTCTTCCCAAAGCTGACTTGGTCTGTTTTCTCACTGCTTTGATTGGCAGACTTCTCTCTAAGATGACATTTGCTGCTGATATTCTTTTCTTTTCTGTCTCTATGGGATTTATTTTTCCAGTTCTCACCTGAGATAAGTGGATTTTACTCTAAGGTAATCACATTCATGTCAACAGAAATACAGAAGTGGTCTGTGAATGTAATGTAGCCACAAAACATTAAAATACAAAAAAGTTCATTTCCAGAGATTTGGGTGCTCAAATATTACATGTTTTTGTTATGAGCTGAACAGGAAAATAAATATTTCATTGTATATTAGTTGCTTCACTTATATCACAATAGTTTGACAGACATTATTCAGAAAAAAAGTACTTGAATAAGCATTACATTTTCTATTCTACAACATATAGTTGGACAATATGGGAGTAACAGAAATGAACTTACCATTTACCTAAAAATCAAGCAATTTTTCACAATTTCCAGAGGAAGATTCCAGGACAAAAAGTGTTATTATTCACAAATTGCTTGATAGCAAAAATAACTTCAAAGTAATCAGAAAATTTATAGTCTAAGTATATGGACCTGTTTTTTAAATCAATAAACTTGGGGCAGGTTTGTGAAATGGCAGGTAAAGCCACTGCCTGGGATGCTGGCATCCCATATGTGCCAGTTTGGGTTCTGGCACCTCCACTTAAGATCCAGCTCCCTGCTAAAGGCCTGGAAAAAGCAGCGGAAAATGGCCCAAGTGTTTGGGCCCCTGCCAGGCACATGAGAGACCTGGATGGAATTTCTGGATCCTGGCTTCAGCCTGGCCCAGCCCTGACCATTGTGGCCATCTGGGTAGATAACCAGTGGAAAGAAAATCTCTGACTCTGTCTCTCCTTCTCTCTCTGAAATTCTAACTTTCAAAATAAAATAAATAAATCTAAAAAACACAATAAACTTGTAATTTTTATGAAATTGTTCATGACAGAAGAAATATAAATTATAATATTTAGGTTGAAAAAAATCATGGTTATTTTCCACATGAATTCTCAAATATTTAAAAATATTATAAAAATGTTCATATGAATAACACAAGTATAGACAATGCTAGAGATTCAAAATATCTATATTAGATCTGTAGAAATACTCCTGGTATTTATTAATGTACCAAATAATTTCTATGTGCTTTTCTCGTATAATCTCATTTAATTACTGTATGAATGATTAGACTCCAATTTCTGTTCTAAATTTAAAGATATGGAAACTGAAGCATAGAGATTCAGCAACTATGCCAAAACTACAAGCCCATGTTTGAATGGAATCCATATCTTCATGATGGCAGAACTGAAAGACAAAAGGAATCAGGTACAGGAGTGGTTCTGTGGTATCCCCTCAAAACCAGCTTTGGAGTGATTCCTTTGAGAATTTGTGTTTTGCGTAATAAAAAAAACACCCTTTAGTTTATGCAAGGTAGTTTCATTTTGTATCCCTATTAATGGTGGAAAAGGCATTCATGATGCATCAGGATATATTCTAGTTGTGCTGTTCAGGTTTTATCTGTGATCTTTACTCTAAGCTGGATGACTATATTTGTATTTAAAAATTTTTCTAAACTTTTGCAACTAAGTTTTTTTTATTGTATTAAGTCACATAATTCTTACTGCATCAGATTTTATACTGCACTCCCCTAATTATTCAAATACATCTTAATGTCAACTTTTAATGTATCAACCAAATATCAGCTGTTAATATCAGTAAAAATAGGCCAAGATTTTTAATAGACCACTTTGGTGCCATATTCATGACTCATTTCTTATATATAATATTTGTATGATAATATTAGTGTCTGATAAAACCCATGATCATTGAAGTGGTGTTTCTTCTCATTATGTTTCTACTTGTGTTTTCATCAGACACTCTCTTACATGTTTTAAAGTGAAGCTAATATTTTTTTCTTCTTGTATCATAAAGCATGATTTTTATGATCTTAGTTACCATAATTAGCCTACAGAAATTTAGTCTACTTATTTATCTATAAATTAACAGAGATATCAACTATATCAATACATTGTTTAAAGTCCTTCCCCTTCCTCCCTCCCTCCCTCCTTCTCTTCCTTCCTTCCTTCTTCCTTACTTCCTTCCTTGCTTCCTTCCTTCCTTCCCTCCCTTCCTCCCTCCCTCCTTCCCTCCCTCTTTTCCTCCCACCCTCTTTCCATCCCTCCCCCCTTCCTCCTGTTTTAAATATGTAAAATGGCTAAGTTCATTGACATGGGTTAGGGATTTATAGACACTATTTCTTGTACTGAACCCATAACGCTATTCATATTATTGTTTCAGTATAATATTACCTTTATATGCAATATAGCCCTTCCTTGTGTGTTGCATACAAAAACTTTCTTAATGATATACTGATACAATATTCTTTGAAACTTCTAAAATGATACACATTGAAACCAGTATTACAAGATTTAAAAAGAAAAGTCTACCTTCCAGTTTACGTTGAGCTGGGGAGTCAATCACTCAAGTCCTATCTTCCAGTGTCTGATATAAAAAATTTTAAAAATTAATAAATTAAAAATAATAGCAGTATCCTTTATAGGATACTGCTTGTACACTAAAAGTATGAACATCCTGAAAAAGTGTCTCGAAATAGTTCCCAATAACTATACACTTCATGAGAAAACCATGTTGTTGACTTATCTATGTCAATCCTCATAAAACAGTCCAACACTCTGAAAGAATGGGAACTCAATAATTGATAAAACCAAAAAGTGTTGGCTCTAATAGCCTACATTGTGGTAGATGAAAAGAGAAAATTAATCGATCATTAATACAGTATTTAGTAAGTATGGTGATAATGAGTGTTTCTGGGAAAAGTATAGCAGGGGCAAGGTAGATGGTAATCCCTTGAATGAAAATGGGGGCTACTATTTGATAAAGGATGGGTTCATAAATAAATGATATAATACTTGAGTAAACATCAGAAGTAAATGAGAAAACAAGCCATGTGTTTTACTGGAGGGGACTTTCACCAGAGGTAACAGTAAATGCAGAGGCTCTGTTGTGGAAAAGGGCTTAGACAGTTGGCTAAGAGAAAGGGGCCAGTGCAGAGAGGCCCAAGGGAGCAAGCAGTTAAGTGAATTACAGTAGTTCTACATCACTCACAGTTCCATCACTCACAGTTTCACTTTGTCTCAGTAACAAGATATTAAAAGGCAAATTTCAGAAATAATCTATATGCTTTAAATAAGCATTTTACAGCATATTAGCAATAATTATTCTATTTTTATATGAGATACAGTTAACAATCTTTTACTGTATCTAACTTATAATTAAACTAATATATATATACATATATATATGTATATATATGAAAAACATTGTATGTGTGTGTAGAATTCAGTGCTATTTGTGATTTCAGGCACCCACAGGACCCTTGAGATATATCCCCCTCAGAAAAAGGAGGATGACTAGTTTACATCAGAGATTTAGCAAATGGAAGACTTTGTATACCATTTAATGACTTTGGGTTTTGTGTCAACTGAGATGAAAACTCATTACAGGATGCTTACATGATTAGGCTTTATTTTCATAGGATCATTTGGACTTCTCAGTGGGGATACCTTACATAGGCCAAATAGATCAGTTTAGAAGTAGTGGCAAAGAATTCAAATGATGGTTTGGACCATGTGAATAACTGTGGGCATAGAAAAATAGTGGAGAGATTCTACATATGTACATTTTTTCCTTGCATGATGACTATCAGCTAAGAATTTTTGCCATAATAGCTTTCACGTTATAACACTATTTAGACATCTCCTTGCTTTCTTTCCTGGCATAATGTCTCACTAGCATATACTCAACAGCATTTACATATGCCATGTAATAATATTCCAACATCATGGTACCAGGTAAAAGCATACTCATTAAAGCACTTGCAACCAAGCTTCCAGTTAAACATGTCTTATGGCACAACTCAGCATTGCTGTGAACTTGTAAGAATCAGAAACGTTTTTTTTCTGCGTTCGTATGTCAAGGAAGTAGAGTGTATAGGGAGAACCTTCCAAAACTCTTTAGTCCATTACTTACTTATTTGTTTTATTTATTTATAAGGGATGGGAGGCTGGCAGACAGACCAACAGATACAGAAAGCTCTCTCCATTCCACTGGTTTACTTCCCAAATGCATGCACTAACCAGGACTGATCCAGGTTAAAGCCTGGAGCCCAGAACTCAATCCAATTCTCTCATGTGGGTGGCAGAGAACCAAGTAGTTGAGCCATCACCTACTGCTTCTAGGGTGTACATCAGCATAAAGCTGGAATTGGAAACAGAGTCAGGACTCAAACCTGGGAACTACAATACGAAATATCAGTGTCTCAAGAAGCAGCTTAGCCCCTAGATCAAGCAACTGACACCTGTTTATTATATACATGGCAAGTGTTTTGCAGTGCTTTGCATTGTTTTGTTATTATAAAATTCTTCTTATTATTTTATTATCCATTTTTTCCATAATCCAGGTCTTAACTGTCATTTACCATCAAATTTTCACCTACCAACTGTGCTATCATTAGATAGTCAGAGGTGGGATATTTCCTTTGTTATTCAATGTCTTTTTTATATCATGCGATTCAGTGTTTATGAATTGGTAGGGAAAATTAAATTCTCTCTTTGATTCTCAAAAATACTGTAAATATAATGAAATCAATGAAGGGAACACCAAATTTATATAGGTCAACCATTAATTCCTTAATTGATGTCAGTACTTTTAAAAGAATGATGAAATATCATTGAAATACACTTTTCCATCTCAATCTACAGGAGTAGATGTATTGTATTTTCCTTAGAGTGTAAGTATATTTTTAAATGCTAGAAATCTCTGATTGGTTTCCTTAGTAATAATTCAAACTAGAATCTGGTGGATACTCCCATCTGGGATAACTGTGTAAAGGAAAAAAAAAAAACAGTTATACACTGTATTTCTCCATATGACATGTTGTTTATGAAAAAAATCAAAGCTATAACTAAATATTTTAGATCAATTTGTAACTTCTATCAATAAAATTTAACAAAACAGTAGGAATAAAGTAATTTTAAAATATTTTACAATAATTAGACCATAGGTAGTCATAGTCTGAGATATAAAATAAATATATGTTCTTACATGAAGGAAAATGACTCAGCCATTTAAAAGAATAAAGTCCCATATTTCACAACTAAGTGGATGCAACTGGAAACCATTATGCTTAGTGAATTAAAAAAAACCCAAAAAGACAAATATCATATGTTTCCTTTGATTTTTGGTAGCTACCATATAGAGAACAATAAGAACAAAAAGCTTAATGTATATGACTAAAATTGACATCCTGGGATTTGATTATTATTTATAGTCCATATCTATACTTTTGTGGGATAGTAGTCTTTCTGCTTTGTATTTGCTGAACTCTTTGGTGGAGCATCAATCTTGTGCTTATAAAGTAAACTTGAAGTATGTTAACACAAAAATTAAAAAAAAAAATAGGGAGGAAGAAAGGAAGGGAAGTATCATTATTTTAGTATTATATCTGTGAAATACACGAAATTTGCTCTCCTTATACTAAACAAATAAATAAGTATAAATATAAATACATTTGAGTTAAAAATGATAATTATGAATTCTATGTCAATCTGCTTATGATTTGTTTGTCATGGCTAGTCCCCAAGATCAAAATCCACTTGAGGAAAGAGGATAATATGTCTACAGTCCCACAGTACTAAAAACCAAAGCAGGAATGCAAAGTATAAGCCCTGGAAGGGGCACTGCAAACACAGGATTGTAGTCAGAAATTCATTCTATATTCTTGCATACAATTTCTCTCTACAGTATCACAGACTTTGCCATCATTTTTACAAAGGAGAATTTGTACATATAACTAAGCTATGTTATTATATGAAAATAAAGTAATCTATGGTATTTTTTATGGATAGCAGACTATAAAAATATTAAATACATATTAATTTAAATTAAAAAATAACTTATTTGGGTAGAAAAACATCTTAACCTACTACAGATTCAGAATCATGGGCTCTCTACCAATTATTCTTATGTTCCGTTTTCTTAATGTTTATCAATTATATATACAATAAATAAGCTTGTGCTCAGTAGCTGTACACAGATTAATGGTATAATTACTAAATGAAAAAAATTTAAATTACTACAGTTATTTGCAAATAAACTGTTTTTATTACATTTGCTTGTTTGAAAAGTGTTTATATTCTCTAAAGAAGTTTTAAATACTCTCCTTATCATCCTGTTTACATTATTAATTTCAGAAACTGAATCTATGTAAACATCATTTTCCCATATTCCAATTAAGAGAAGTTTAATTAGCTTTCTTTGTTTTATGCTGTTTTCCTTTTGTCAAACTGGGAACCTATGAATACGACTCTGTGGCATGTATAACAGCAGATAATACCCCAGTGTCTTGTCAGGTAATCGCTATTTTGCAGATAGTTTTTATGAAATGGATTTATTGCTTGAGAAACTACTTATCAAGGACTTTTCTGTGCACTGAAGGCTGCAAACAACAATCTCTCCTTCCCTTTCTTCCATTATGTGCTTGCTGCTTATGTTTTAGCAGCACAAGTTTCAAGTCAGGCTGTTGGGAATTTTAAGAAAGTGGTTAAGCACCGAAAGTGTAAGAGGTTTTAATATAAACGTTTCCAGTTTTAAGGGATTATGACCTTCACTGGAGGGGGTGCAGTGAGGAAAGACCACCAGCCTTTGCACTTCTGAATTTCGAGTAGGCCTGAAATACTAACTTTACTGGATTTTTATACATGCTTTTGAGATTCTTTTTTCACATTTTCTCAAACATAAGCTGTATTATCTGTGTAGAATATGAAGACCTTACAAGCAAAGTTTAATGATTTGTTTTAAATTGCATATCATCTTTAAGGTTACTTTTTATTCTATCAAATTAGAATAAAAACTTCCTACAAGGTAATTTGGAAAAGTAAATGATCTTAGTGTTTTCCTGGGTTCTGCACTGACTTTTCTTAATTGCATATGTAGTAAAGGATGTGCATTCTCTATTACACCCTTTTCTGAAAAAAGAGCTTGCTTAAAATTGGTGCTTTTCTGGTGGCACAGTGAGTTAACGTCCTGGCCTAAAGCGCTGGCATCCCATATGGTCGCCGGTTCGAGACCTGGCTGCTCTGCTTCCTGTCCAGCTCTCTGCTATGACCCGGGAAAGCCATAGAAGATGGCCTAAGTCCTTGGGCCCCTGCACCCACTTGGGAGACCCAGAAGAAGCTCCTGGCTCCTGGCATCGGATCGGCACAGCTCTGGCCGTTGTGGCCATCTGGGGAGTGAACCATCGGATGGAAGACCTCTCTCTCTCTCTCTCTTTCTCCCTCTGCCTCTCCTCTCTCTGTGTAACTCTGACTTTCAAATAAATAAATAAATAAATCTTAAAAAATATTAAAAAAAAAAAAAACTGGTGCCGTTCTTCAGGACAAAGGGAGAAAAATTAAATCACCAGAAGACAACAACAATTGGGGTTTTCAAATAAATAAATAAATCTTACAAAAAAATATTAAAAAAAAAAAAACTGGTGCCTTTCTTCAGGACAAAGGGAGGAAAATTAAATCACCAGAAGACAACAATCAGGATAGACACTTAATTGCTTTACTATCTATACCATTTTAAACATTAGCCATCACAAAACAAGCTCTATGAGTAAACATACAGTAAGTAAACTTACACTCATGGAAATGCCATCTATTTATTAAGATGGTGTACACATTTCTCTTGTGTACAAGTCACGGTATCAATTTATATTTACTTTAGAGTAAATAGCATCTAATTCTAAATTTGTAAACTCATCTCTAAAATAAGCATTTCTACATTTTTTCTGTCTTCAAAAAAAAGAAAGAAATTAAGAAGTAAAAGAGGAATAGAAGAAGGGTAGAAGGAAAAGAAGGAACGCAGGGAAGCACACAAAAGAACACACAGAATAGTTCTAAAACTAACCTGAGAGTGATTTTGAGGAGGTATACTTCATTTCTCAACTTCTCATTTTAAATTTTTAAGAAGTTTCCTTTGTATAAATCTTCATGCTTTCTTCAACACAAATACACACTCACACAAACACACATGAAGGATGCAGTACAATGGATTAACTCATGTAAAAGAAAACAATTTGAAAGGAATGGTTTAGGTAATTTATATTTAACTTAGGAAGGATCATGTGAAATAAATTAAAATAACACAGTACTTCAGTATGAAATTCTAATGATTCTCACCAAGGAATTAGTGAAAACATTTCATCAGGAATGTACAACATATTCTGAAATTTTATAACTGAATGTTTTAGCCACCTTACTTTCATTTTTAAAATAATATTTTTTAAATAATCAATGAAAACAATCTAAGAAACAAAAAATTCATTGATGCATAAGTTCTTCTGTGATATTTTGTCTGCTCCATTTATATTTTCATGTTACAATCTCAGCTTACAGTGGTTTCTGGCATTGTGCTGTATATAGCATGGTGTTCAAAAAGTTCAGAGATGCATATTATGGAAAGCTAAACAGGGGGCCTAGCATCGTGGGGTAGTGGTAAAGCTGCTTTCTGCAATGCTGGCATCCCATATGGGATTTTTAAGATATCTCCATACTGTTTTCCACAGTAGCTACACTAATTTAAATCCTACCTATAGTGTTTGTGTATTCTCCTTTTACCACATCCTCACCAGCATATGTTACCCCCTGTCTTTTTGATAATACCTATGTTGAAAGGGGTGAGAGACATCTCATTGCAATTTTTTTTTACATTGCCCTAATGGCTAGTGATACTGAACAGTTTTTCATATTTATTGGCCAATTGTATTCTTTTGAGAACTGTTTATTCAGGTCCTTTGCCCATTTCTTAATTCGATTGGTTATTTTTGTTGTTGCTGTTTTTTTTTTTTTTTTTTTTGAGTTGCTGATATATTCTGGATGTTAATTCTTTGTCTGTTAAGTAGGTTGTAAATACCTTTTCCCACTTTGTCAGATGTCTCATCATTCTGTTGACTGTTTCCTTTGCTGTGTAGAAGCTTCTGAGCGGGATATAATCTCATTTGTCTAGTTTCGCATTGGTTGGCTATGCTTTATGTACCGTAACTAGGAAGTCATCACTTACACCAATGTCGTCTGTGTTTCCCCTATGTTTTCCTCTAGAAATTTCATAGTTCCCAGTTTCCCATGTAGGTCTTTAATTCACCTTGTGTTGATTTTGTATATAGTGAAGTAGGGATCTAATTTCATTCACACATACACACACACACATACACACACACACATCCAGTTTTGCCAGCATCATCTGTTAAAAAGACTAAATGACTTTCTTATCTCCTAAGTAATTTCTTATCACTCTGTCAAAAATCAGTTGGCAGGGGCCGGTGCCATGGCGCACTAGGTTAATCCTCCTCCTGCAGTGCTGGCATCCCATATAGGCACTGGTTCTAGTCCCCACTGCTCCTCTTCCAGTCCAGCTCTCTGCAATGGCCTGGGAAAGCAGTAGAAGATGGCCCAAGTGCTTGGGCCCCTGCACCTACAAGGGAGACCAGGAAGATACAAATAGCTCTTGGCTTTGGACCAGCGCAGCTCCAGCCCTTGTGGCCATTTGGGGAGTGAACCAATGGAAGGAAGACCTTTCTCTCTGTCTCTCTCTCTCTCACTGTCTTTAATTCTAGCTGTCAAATAAATAAATTAAAATCTTTATCGTAGAGATATTTAACGTCCTTGGTTAAGTTTATTCCAAGGTATTTGATTGTTTTTGTAGCTATTGCGAATGGGATTGATCTTAGAAGTTCTTCCTCAGCCGTGGCATTGCCTGTGTATACAAAGGCTGTGGATTTTTGTGCATTGATTTTATATCCTGCTACTTTGCCAAACTCTTCTTTGAGTTCCAGTAGTCTCCTAGTAGAGTTCTTTGGATCTTCTAAATAAAGAATTATATCACCTGCAAAGAGGGATAGTTTGAGTTCTTCTTTCCCAATTTGAATCCCTTTAATTTCTTTTTCTTGCCTAATGGCTCTGGCTAGAACTTCCAGAACTATATTGAATAGCAGTGGTGAGAGTGGGCATCCCTGTCTGGTGCCAGATCTCAGTGGAAATGCCTCCAACTTTTCCCCATTCAATAGGATGCTGGCCATGGGTTTTTCATAAATTGCCTTGATTGTATTGAGGAATGATCCTTCCATATCCAGTTTGCTTAGAGTTTTCATCATGAAAGGGTGTTGTATTTTATCAAATGCTTTCTCTGCATCTATTGAGATAATCATATGGTTTTTCTTCTACAGTCTGTTAATATGGTGTATCACATTGATTGTTTTGCGAACACTGAACCATCCCTGCATACCAGGGATAAATCCCACTTGGTCTCTGGGTGGATGATCTTTCTGATGTGTTGTTGCATTCTATTGGCCAGAATTTTATTGAGCATTTTTGAATCTATGTTCATCAGGGATATTGGTCTGTACTTCTCTTTCAATGCTGCATCTTTTTCCGGCTTAGGGATTAAGGTGATGCAAGCTTCATAGAAAGAATTTGGGAGGATTCCCTTGCCTTAAAGAAAGAAATAGAAGAGGATACCAAAAAATGGGAAAATCTTCCATGCTTATGGATTGGAAGAATCAACATCATCAAAATGTCCATTCTCCCAAAAGCAATTTATAGATTCAATGCAATACCAATAAAAATGCCAAATACATTTTTCTCAGATCTGGAAAAAATGATGCTGAAATTCATACGGAGACACAGGAGACCTCAAATAGCTAAAGAAATCTGTACAACAAAAACAAAGCTGGAGGCATCACAATACAAGATTTCAGGGCAACAACTACAGGGCAGTTGTTATCAAAACAGCATGGTACTGGTACAGAAACAGATGCATAGACCAATGCAACAGAATAGAAACACCAGAAACCATTCTGAACATCTACAGCCAGCTCAGATTTGATCAAGGATCAAAAACCAATCCCTGGAGTAAGGACAGTCTATTCAATAAATGGTGCTGGGAAAATTGGATTTCCATGTGCAGAATCATGCAGCAAAACCCCTACCTTTTACTTTTACACAATAATTCACTCAACATGGATTAAAGACTTAAATCTATGACCCGACACCATCAAATTATTAGAGAGCATTGGAGAAACCCTGCAAGATATAGGTACTGGCAAAGACTTCTCGGAAAAGATCCCAGAAGCACAGGCAGTCAAAGCCAAAATTAACATCTGGGATTGCATCAGATCGAGAAGTATCTGTACTTCAAAAGAAACAGTCAGGTAACTGAAGAGGCAACCAACAGAATGGGAAAAATATTTGCAAACTATGCAACAGATAAAGGGCTGATAAACCAGAATCTACAAAGAAATCAAGAAACTCCACAACATCAAAACCAACAACCCACTTAAGAGATGGGCCAAGGACCTAAATAGACATTTTTCAAAAGAGGAAATCCAAATGGCCAACAGGCACATGAAAAAATGTTCAAGATCACTAGCAGTCAGGGAAATGCAAATCAAAACCATAATGAGGTTTCACCTCACCCCAGTGAGAATGGCTCACATTCAGAAATCTACCAACAACAGATGCTGGCGAGGATGTGGGGAAAAAGGGACACTAACCCACTGTTGGTGGGAATGCAAATTGGTTAAGCCACTATGGAAGTCAGTCTGGAGATTCCTCAGAAACCTGAATATAACCCTATCATACAACCCAGCCATACCACTCCTTGGAATTTACCCAAAGGATATTAAATTGGCAAACAAACATGCTGTCTGCACATTAATGTTTATTGCAGCTCAATTCACAATAGCCAAGACCTGGATCCAACCCAAATGCCCATCAGCAGTAGACTGGATAAATAAATTATGGGACATGTACTCCATAGAATACTATACAGCAGTCAAAAACAATGAAATCCAGTCACTTGCAACAAGATGGAGGAATCTGGAAAACATCATGCTGAGTGAATTAAGCCAGTCCCAAAGGGACAAATATCATATGTTCTCCCTGATCGGTGACAACAAACTGAGCACTAAAGGGGAAACCTTTTGAAGTGAAATGGACACTATGAGAAACAGTGACAGCCCTTGTCCTGACTGTTGATGTACAATGTAATACTTTATCCCTTTTAGTATTTTTTTTGTTCTAGTACCATTGGTTGAACTCTGTAATTAACACACAATTATTCTTAGGTGTTTAAATTTTAACTGAAAAGTGATCCCTGTTAAATATAAGAGTAGGAATAAGAGAGGGACGAGATGTACATTTTGGGACATGCTCAATCGGACTTGCCCCAAATGGTGGAGTTAGAAACGTGCCAGGGGATTCCAATACAATCCCATCAAGGTGGCATGTACCAATGCCATCTCACTAGTCCAAGTGATCAACTTCAGTTCACAGTTGATCACAATGATAGGTCTAAGAGTCAAAGGGATCACACAAACAAGACTACTGTCTGCTAATACTAACTGATAGAATCAAAAAGGGAGAGAACGATCCAACATGGGAAGTGGGATACACAGCAGACTCATAGAATGATAGATGTCCTAAATAGCACTCTGCCCTCAGAATCAGCCCTTAAGGCATTCGGATCTGGCTGAAGAGCCCATGAGACTATTATAGGCATGGAAAGCCAAGACACTCTGTGAAAAAAAAAAAAAAAAAAAAAAAAAAAAAAAAAAAAAAAAAACAAACCTAAATGAAAGATCTCTGTGAGTGAGATCCCAGTGGAAAGAACGGGCCATCAAAGAAGGTGGTACTTTTCTCTGAAGGGAGGAGAGAACTTACACTTTGACTCTGACCTTGTGTAAATAAGATCGAAGTCAGCGAACTCAAAAGGTTTCCATAGCCTTGGCAACTCATGACTGGAGCCTAAGGAGATTACTGATGCCATCAACAAGAGTGTCAAATTGTTAAGTCAAGAACAGGAGTCACTGTGTACTTACTTCTCATGTGGGATCTGTCCTTAGTGTGCTGTACATTGAGATTTAATGCTATAACTAGTACTGAAACAGTATTTTACACTTTGTGTTTCTGTGTGGGTGCAAACTGATGAAATCTTTACTTAATATATACTAAATCAATCTTCTGTATATGAAGGTAATTGAAAATGAATCTTGATGTGAATGGAATGGGAGAGGGAGCAGGAGATGGGAGGGGTGCGATGGGAGGGAAATTATGGGGGGTAGCCATTGTAATCCATTAACTGTACTTTGGAAATTTATATTTACTAAATAAAAAAGGAAAAAAATGATATTATCCTCCCAACAAAATTTATATCTTTGTTATCATTATGAAATCAAATAATTATATGTTCAATGCTAACCTCTTTAATTGAATTTATAGTTACAGTCATAACGATGCCAGTTGTTTTACTTTCAATAAAATAGACTTCCAAATATTAAAAAAAAAATTTAAAAAATCAGTTGGCTGCATGTATGCGAATTAACTTCTAATTTCTGCATTCTATTCCATTGATCTTTTTTCCAGGTTTTATGCCGGTACCATCTTGTTTTAATTATAGCTTTGTATTGTGTTTTGAAATTGGATATTGTGATGCATACAGCTTGACTTTCTGTTCAGGATCACATTGGTTATACTAGGTCTTTTCTAATTTTATTATTTTTTTTTATTTTTTGGTAAAAAATGTCAGAGATTGCATTAACTTTTTTGACTGATTTAGGTAAACAGATATTAATATGATATTATCCTTCCACTCCACAAGAAAGTAATATCTTTCCATTTTTTGCACTTTTTAAAATACCCTAAAAATTTGATTGACAATTTCTATAGCATCATACAACACTACAGTTCACCTTAAAAATAATAGCTTCTTTTTGATGGAATGTGGCATTTAATATCTCAAAAATATATCACAAATAAGTTGAAAATTGTTGTTAGTCAATATTTTTGTTACATGCCTTTTGGTCTTGGGATTTGTTTCTTTGCTTAGCTTCCAAAATTGGAATTACACTTTCATATTAATCTATAAGAATACATTTGTTATTAATTTGTTATTTGTAATAATACTTTATATAATACAGATAAAATCCTTGGTAATTTTCTCAATTCATTTGTCCACATGCCTAGTGAGATTCAATATAAAATATCTATGGTTCAACTGCTTTGTCTTATGCCCCAGCTATATATATATATATATATATATATATATATATATATATATAACTGAATTCAACTTTTCTTTGGTGCCTTTTTCTCTCAGATTTCTCATTGCTTTTGAATGTGTTTTTATTTATCTTGGTCTTAGATAAAGTTCAAGCATAGATAATAAATCAAAGCAATTACTGTCACCTTAGTCTGTTATAGGGGAAGCAGGCATGCTGCAGGTTCCACCTCAAAGCCCTGGAGGAAGACTTCCTGTTCCATAATGTCCACAGTGATTTGTAGCCTCACTGGCAAGAAGTGTTAATTTCCTAACTCATCCATTCATCCATTTCATGGCATCACTAAAATAAAAGAAAGATTCGAAACTACTCTGTGGAGCTGACTTCAATCATCCTTGAAAGTAAGAGAAATATACAGTGAGCCTCTTACCATAAAATCAGCACTTGATCCCACATCTGGGCATATCAGTGTTGATTTCTTGATGCTAGCCCAATGCATATGGGAAGATTTCTGCTCCCTGCTAGAGCGTATGGATTCCCTAAGATTTGCATTCCACTCCTTGCAGTTCAGCAAATACTTTGCCCTGGAGAAACATCTAATCCACAGGTGATAGTGCAGGAGGATAAAAGTCATTCGTTGTTTTCTCCCAGTCTTTTGCAGCCAGTGGGGTTGCAATTCTTATTTTAATTCATTCTAATTTATACAAAGAGAACCTACTAAACTCAAGGATATAATTAGTTTTCATTTACTTTTAATATTTAGAAGTTGTTATTTTTATTAATTTATGTTTATGTCCATCTGTAAATTTTAATCATGTTTGGTGGAAAACCAATTTATTGACATAGGTTTTACTTATTTATTTGAAAGGCAGAGTTACAGAGAGATAGAGACAGAGAAAGGGGGGCGGGAAATCCTTACTTCTACTGGTTCACTCTCCAAATGTTCACTCTCCACAGCCAAGGCCTGGGCCAGGCTGAAGCCAGGAGCCAGGAACTTCATCCAGGTTTTCCATGTGGGTGCAGGGGCCCAAGCACTTGGGCCATCCTCTGCTGCCTTCCCAAGTGCATCAGGAGGATGCTGGATTGGAAGTAGAGCAGCCAGGAGAAGAACTGGCACCAATATGCAATGCCTGGATCCTAGAAAGTGGCCTAGCCTGCTAAGCCACAATGCCAGCCTCTTTACTGAATATTTTTCATAATTCTTATTTATTTGGATTGCAGAGAGACATTAGATATAGAGAGATACAGAAGAAGCAGACAGTGACAGAGGAGAGAGAGAGAGAGCGAGTGAGAGAGAGAGAGAGCACACTCCAATCATTTGGTTTACTCCCCAGATACCTGTAAAAGCCACAGCTGTTCCAGGTCCTGAATGGGGAGCAAGAAATGCAATCCAGATCTCCCAGAGGGGACAGGAACCCAACCAACTGAGCCATCACCACTGCCTTTTAGTTTCTTCATTAGCAGAAAGCTGGAGTTAAGACCTGGGGCTGAGAGTTGAACCCAGGAACTGATGTTGGATATGCTCTTCTTAAACATTAGGCTAAATGCTTGCTCTGTTCCTAACATTGTCTGTCTTGAAATCAAATTTTTTTTAAAGAACAATGATGTTTATTTGGGAATAAGCAGGGAGCATGTAATGTGGAACATGAATGCCATGGAAACCCTGGGTGTACTGTAAGGGGAGGGGTAAAAGAAGAATTGTAATACAGCCCACCAAACTGCTTAAGGCAGGAAGGTGGCTGCAAAGATGACAAAAAGTCTCAGGAGTCCATAAACTCTAGGCCCCAGCTGGTTACGCAGAGTGGAAAGTGGGGCTGGTGCTTTGGTGTAGCGGGTAAAGCCTCTGCCTTCAGCTCTGGCATCCCATATGGGTACCAGTTTGAGTCCTGGCTGCTGCACTTCTGATCCAGCTCTCTGCTATGGCCTGGGAAACAGTAGAAGATGGCCCAATTCCTTGGGCCCCCACACTCGCGTCGGGGACCCGGAGGAAGCTCCTGGCTCCTGGCTTCAGATTGGCGCAGCTCTGGTCGTTGAAGCCATCTAGGGAGTGAACCAGAGTTTGGAAGACCTCTCTCTATCTCTACCCCTCTCTGTAGCTGTCCCTCAAATAAATAAAATTAAATCTTAAAAAAATTGTTAAAAAAACACACACATTTAAAGGCAAAATGAGAATTATGTAAATTACCTTTGGCCACAAGGATTAACAACAAAGTTGTTCAAGGGTTAATAATCAGGGTGACATCCATCCAGGGCTGAACTAACAGTTGCTGGACAGGTGTCTTGCAGAATTTGTTTTATTCAAATCAAATTTTTAACACACTCATCCTCTCCCACTGATTTGTAACTTTTAATGTACTCAATGTCATTGGAAAATTTTACAGGATACCTGCAATGACTCCATCCTCATTCGTGTGTGTGTGTGTCATTGAAGGACTTGGTTCTGTTACTTTTGTGATTATATATAGAATTATTTTAAGCCCCCAATCCTGAAATTAATACTTGATAGTAATTGCCTGAAAATTACCAATTCATTGCGGAGAAATTTTGAAATCCTTAGTTCTCAATCCAGGAGATGCTATTTAGTTTCCATTCAGCTGGTTTTCATAATTTCTTTATTAACTTGTTGCTATTTTTCCATTTTTGTTTTACTTCTAATGACTAAGCTGAAAAATTTATATAGGTAAATAATATATGATAATAAGCATATGAATTATACATTTATGTGTATATAAAATACTTAGCTCCATTTGGCTAAGGGAATTCTTCCCTCATCTCCTCCCAAAAAATCTTTCCTTTTACATTTAATGAAAAGAAAATTTATAAATACTAAAGATACACTTATTTGATTTTTAAATTTTGCAAAAATAGAATAATTAATTTATTAATGCAACTCATTTAAGCATGATTTTCTCATCTTTCTAGGTTAACATACTTTCTTATATGCAAATGAAGTTGATTTGATTCATCCTTTCTGCAAGTCATATACAATTTTTATTGCTTTATTGCAGCTCGGAAAAATAAAAGCAACAAATAAAAAAGTGTTAATTTATAGGAAGTGTGATTATGTACTGAGTTGACATATTTATTGTAGATTTTATGATACTATCTTTAATATGAATATATTTTGTATTCATGAACAATCATAAATCAAGAAACTGCCATATTAATATGGGCATCCCATAAAGAAATAATATAGAGTTCTAATATAATTTTAATTGCTATGTGTTATATAAATACACATAAATATAAATAATTTCTATAATTAAATCCAGACTACTTGACTGTAGTATTCAAAACTATTGTTTCATCCTGACTTTTACATACCCGATAATATATCTCTGCAAAATTATACAGTTCCTTATCAGAGTCAATTCCAAGAAATATGGCGTGTGGATCAAAGTGGTAGTTTCATTTTAAATGACAGCCTAGGGACTGTCAAGGATGGGTGAAAAGGATGATAGGGATGTTGGCTTATGGGAATCAACATATCATGAGAAAGAAAGAACACTTTATTGTTCCTCAGCCCAGGTAGATTAGTATCTTCACAATATTTTATAAGTTATGCAGAACTAGAAGAGAGGAGCTCAAAGTCTCCATACATATGGTAATGACAGGGGGATGCTGATTGCCCTGATTTGGTCAATATAGACTGTATATATGGGAGGGACGGTATGGGGGGGAAGCCATTGTAATCCATAAGTCGTACTTTGGAAATTTATATGCATTAAATAAAAGTTAAAAAAAAAGAAATATAACAATGTGCCCCATAAATCTGAGCAATGATATGTTAATCTAAATTAACCAATTTTAAAGAGAAAAAATAATTTCAGCTCATCACCTAAGACAGGGAATATGCTGTAAAAATTTATACATGTGTTTAAATTTTCATCAAAGACAATTAAAGCAATGGAAT
This sequence comes from Oryctolagus cuniculus, assembly GCF_051225735.1. Classification (NCBI taxonomy): domain Eukaryota; kingdom Metazoa; phylum Chordata; class Mammalia; order Lagomorpha; family Leporidae; genus Oryctolagus; species Oryctolagus cuniculus. Next base: position 194,895,054 of record NC_142867.1, read on the forward strand.
TTTTAAAAAAGATTTATTTATTTGAAAGGCAAATAACAGAAAGAGAGAGGGAAAGACAAAGACAGAGACGTTCCATCTACTGCTTCGTTTCCAAATGGCATCAATAGCTAAGACTGTGCCATGCTGAAGCTAGGAGCCAGAAATTCAACCTGGGTCTCTCATATATATAGATGGCAGGTGCCCAAGTCCTTGAGTCATCATCATCTACTTCCTTTCAAGGAACATTAACAGGAAACTGGATCAGAAGTAGAACCAATGAGACTCAAACTGGCCCTCTGACATCAGATATCAGCATCCCAAGTGGTGGCTTAACTCCATGCACCACCAAGCTGGCCCCAGCCATGACACTTTTAAATGGTAACTGGGGGTTGGCACTGTGGCGTAGAAGGTAAAGCCGCTGCTTGCAGTGCCAGCATCCTGGCTCCTGGCTTTGGATAGGCGCAGCTCTGGCCATTGCAGCCATCTGGGGAGTGAACCAGTGGATGGAAGACCTCTCTCTCTCTCTGCCTCCACCTCTCTGTAACTCTGTGTTTCAGATAAATAAATAATTTTTGAAGATTTATTTATTTTTTGAAAGAGTTAGGGAGAGAGGTAGAGACAGGTTGGACACATTGCCAAAACACAACCTATTCTTTGTATCATTTGCCAGTTTGGCAACAGAAAATTTTTCTCTTTTACTTATTTGGCTTTGGAGGGGAGGAATGTCTTTTTTTTTCCTTTTTTTTATTCAGTAAATATAAATTTCAAAGTACAGTTTATGGATTACAATGGCTCCCTCCCATAATTTCCCTCCCACTTGCACCCCTCCCATCTCCCACTCCTGTGGGGAGCAACCCGGACTAGACTGAGTTACTGGAATTAAGACTTATTCTATGCATCTGCTCTCCTACAATATGGCGCTGGGAGAGGAGAAAACAGCTTCTACCCAGCTGCCTCCAGTTCAACCAATAAACTGTAGGACTTGCTCCTGATTGGAGAGCAGCGTACTCGGCGTGTGGGTAGCAGAGTTGGGATTGGTGGAAGAGGACTATAAAGGAGGAGAGAGACAACATGCACCAGGAACATCTAAGGGGAACATCTATCTGAAGGAACACCTGTGCAGCCCCCGAGAGAGCCGGCCGGCGGTGTGCCGCTCCCCCGCGGAAGTGGGGAAAGTGGCTAGGGGGAACCGCTCTTCCACGGAGGTGGAAGGGACGGTAGCCAACCCGGGAAGAACCAGCAGCAAACCCGGGGAGGGCCGAGCAGACGAAAGAACAGTGCAGGGTCCTGTGTCGTTCCTCCACGAAGAGGGGGAGCGACATAATGGTGCCGTGACTCGGATAGGAAACCTAGGACGGATAGGAAACCTAGGACGGATAGGAAACCTAAGAGGGAAGAAACGGGAAGAAGCAGGAAAATACCGGAGAGAGAGACTAGCAAAGAGCCTAGGTGCCGGAAGAAGCTATTGAAAGCCTAGGCAGAGACTCGGATATGGACTGTGGGAAAGAAGTTAGGATTGAAAGCGAAAGTGAAAGCTATCATAGACTCGATGCGGACTATGGCGGGGAAGCTAGGAGACTGAAAGCGAAAGTGAAACCTGGAGGAGGCTTGGACTCGGATACGGACTGTGGGGAGAAGCCAGGAGAAATGAGAGGAATATTGTTGGAAGAAAACTTAAGGAAACATACCGGGTAGAGAAAAATGTTAGGGAGGATGAAGCCGCGAGTGCAGGCCGAGGTGAAGACTTAAGCCACCTTGGAATTCTTCAAGTCACCCCGGGGAGCAAGAGGCGAAGATCTGGAACCAGAGGCAGAGACGTGGGCCGCCAGGTTGAAATTCGCCAGGTTAGTCCAGGGAACTTGGACTGAATGCCGGTGGTGGCGGAAACATTCGCGGAAGCCGCCGCGTGCAGAGAGAGCACTGGGCGTGAATAGATGGGGAACGCGGGGCTGGCGCGAGGCCGTGGTGCAGACGCGAAGGGCGTGGAGACCGCGGAGCGCGCGAAGCCAAGCCGCGCAAAGCCGGGAAGCTGCGCAGATGAAAGAGGCGCGGGCTGAAGCAGCTCAGCCGGGAAGCCGCCGAGAAGTAGCCTCGGGGCGGGCACCGGGAAGCTGCAGGGATAAGAGAAATAGAAGTTTAGAAGCAAAGTGAGAGAAATAGGAATGCTGGAAGATAGAAGTAAAATGGGAGAAATAGGAATGCCCGGAGATAGAGAAATAGAGAAATAGAAAGGCCTCCCTACAACACTGCAATGTGAGAGCTTGGATTCGGTCTGCCTGATTAAGTGAGGCGATGAGCACGATGAGCACCTGCGGCGGCTAGCAGCTTATGCGCCGCAGGTCACCGAAGACAGGCACGAATTAACATCAGTAAGGCCTCCCCACAAAAAGGCAATGAGAAGGCTTGGATTCGGTTTGCCTGATAGGGCTTGTAAGCCCCTGCAGGCAAGAGCAGAGCATGCGCTGCAGGGCACCGAACACAGGCACGCATCAGCGCCTAAAAACCTCCTCACAACATGGCGAAGAGAGGACCCGGATTCGGTTTGCCTGATAGGACTTGTAAGAACCTGTGGCAACTCTAGCAAGTAGAGCAGAGTGTGTGCCGCGGGACACCGAAGACAGGCGCGTATCAACGCCAAAAATAAAAAGAAAGGGGGATCTGTGGGGAGCAACCCGGACTAGACTGAGTTACTGGAATTAAGACTTATTCTATGCATCTGCTCTCCTACAATATGGCGCTGGGAGAGGAGAAAACAGCTTCTACCCAGCTGCCTCCAGTTCAACCAATAAACTGTAGGACTTGCTCCTGATTGGAGAGCAGCGTACTCGGCGTGTGGGCAGCCGAGTTAGGATTGGCGGAGGAGGACTATAAAGGAGGAGAGAGACGGCATGCACCAGGAACATCTATGGGGAACATCTAAGGGAACCCGTGCAGCCCCCGAGAAAGCCGGCCGGCGGTGTGCCGCTCCCCTGCGGAAGTGGGGAATGTGGCCAGGGGGAACTGCCCTTCCACGGAGGTGGAAGGGATAGTAGCCAACCCGGGAAGAACCAGCAGCAAACCCGGGGAGGGCCGAGCAGATGAAAGAACAGCGCAGGGTCCTGTGTCGTTCCTCCACGAAGAGGGGGAGCGACACACTCCCTCTCCCATTCCATTCATATCAAGATTCATTTTCAATTACCTTTATATACAGAAGATTTATTTAGTATATATTAAGTAAAGATTTCATCAGTTTGCACCCACACAGAAACACAAAGTGTAAAATACATTTCAGTACTAGTTATAGCATTAATTCACATTGGACAACACATTAAGGACAGATCCCACATGAGAAGTAAGTACACAGTGAATCCTGTTGTCGACTTAACAATTTGACACTCTTGTTTATGGCGTCAGTAATCTCCTTAGGCTCTAGTCATGAGTTGCCAAGGCTATGGAAGCCTTTTGAGTTCTCCGACTTCAATCTTATTTAGACAAGGTCAGAGTCAAAGTGTAAGTTCTCTCCTCCCTTCAGAGAAAGGTACCGCCTTCTTTGATGGCCCCGTTCTTTCCACTGGGATCTCATTCACAGAGATCTTTCATTTAGGTCTTCTATTTTATTTTGCAAGAGTGTCTTGGCTTTCCATGCCTAAAATACTCTCATGGGCTCTTCAGCCAGATCCGAATGCCTTAAGGGCTGATTCTGAGGCCAGAGTGCTATTTAGGACATCTGTCATTCTATGAGTCTGCTGTGTATCCCGTTTCCCATGATGGATCTTTCTCTCCCTTTTTGATTCTATCAGTTAGTATTAGCAGACACTAGTCTTGTTTGTGTGATCCCTTTGACTCTTAGACCTATCAGTGTGATTAATTGTGAACTGAATTTGATCACTTGGACTAGTGAGATAACATTGGTACATGTCTTAACAATTTGTTTTTATGGTCAATGTCTTATTTATGAATTCTTTATATTATTCAAGATTTGCAAGAGCTTTCAACCTTCCTTTTATAAAGGAAATAAGCCTTCTATCTACCATATATATTGCATCATTTTCTGTCAAAATGTTTCAAATGTGTCATAATTCCTTTTTGACATGTAGATGTTTCACAATTTCTCTGTTGTCAAAAATATTAGTAATTGTCTTGGGGATATTTTAGCTACAAAGAACAATAAATAGTAAATCTCAAAGTGCTATTTAACTTAGCATGCTATGGAGATAAATATAAAATATTAGAAATACAAGAAAGCAGTAAAATCACTATCAGTCTGGGAAAGTTTAAGACATGTCTCTCAAATCATGTTGATGCAAAGGATCAAGTATACTTACAAAGGACTTAGAGACCTTATGTCAATGGGGAAATATTTTGTTTGAAATGTCAAGAGAAATTCACCAAAAGTAAAATTCTAGGTAGGTTAGCAAGGAATTTAAATCCAAAGAAAATATATGAGAATTCCATACACACTGGAAAAAAATAACACATCACAGAACAATAATGAAAACAAAATGGATTAAATATTAAGAAAAGATAGTTAATACACAATCTCACAAAGTGTGTGTATCTCTGGCTTCTCTAGAAGCCAGAAACACACCCAAGTTATATATCTAGAAAGGGAAGAAGATGGCAGAAAAATTGTCTTTGGGATCTATGCACTCATCCTGTTGACCAACAACCTACATTCCAACAGCTAATCTGAAAATGAGGACCAGTAAAGAGATACCAGGGCCAGAATGGAGTAAATGAATGGATTAGCATATCCAGGAGTAAAGATGTAACCCTCAGCAAGTGTTTGGCACAGCAGTTAAAACATCACTTGGGATGCACACACACCATATGGAAGTGCCAAAGTTCACGTCCTGGCTCCTCATCCAATCCCAGCTTCCTGCTAAAGCACACCCTAGGAGGCAAAGGGTAATGGCCCAAGTACTTGGGTACCTACCACTCACATGGGAAAACAAACTGAGTACCTGGCTCTTGGTTTCTGCCTGGCCTAACCCAAACCCCAGTCAGTAAAGGTATTTGCAGAGTCTCTTTTTTTCTTTAAAGTCAGAGAGAGAGTGTGAGAGAGAGAGAGAGAGAGAGAGAGAGAAACTGTAACCCTAAAGTGTAATGTTTTCAGAGACTGAAATGTAAAATGCTTTCAATTTTATTCACTTGTGTGTGCATATATACAATCAGTAATTTTTTTAAAAAAGATTTATTTATTTATTTATTTGAAAGTCAGAGCTACATAGAGAGAGGAGCAGCAGAGAGAGAGAGACAGGTCTTCTATGCGCTGGTTCACTCCCCAACTGGCCACAAACGGCCGGAGTTGCGCCAATCTGAAGCCAGGAGCCAGGCACTTCTTCCTGGTATCCCACACAAATACAGGTGCCCAAGGACTTGGGCCATCTTCTGTTGCTTTCCCAGGCCATAGCAGAGAGCTGGATCAGAAGTGGAGCAGCCCGGCACCCATACGGGATGCCGGCACCTCAGGACAGGGCGTTAATCCCCTGTGCCACAGTGCCCCCCCCTTTAAAGAAGTCAATCAGTAAATTAACAACTTTCTCATGCATAGTCTGAGATAACAATACATAAAGAAGTACTAGAGTATTATTCCTTTTCCTCTTGGTTCATTGCTGCCATTACTGGTGGTGTACAAACTGGGGACAACTGAATCAGGACTCAGCGTTTCTGTGATGTTCATTATATTCCCAAAGGGAACAGTTCTTCCAAGACATTGGCAGGTGCTAAGGCAACTCATAGAGGCATTTGTGTGAGAGCTGGCTGGGTTTTTACTGATGAGTGTTTTCATTCCCCGGTCTACTTTATCAATACATTGCTTTGCATCTAGAAGCTACTTATTCCCAGAGCACACATTTGATTCCTGAAGTCACATGTAGGGTATTCAGTCTCCAAGTCCCCTGTCTCATTGACTTTTTCTGCATTACTTGCAGAAATGTAGTAATTCTCTCTACTTCAGAGTTGTCTGTGGCATTCTCCCAACTCTTCTAAAACTGGCACATTATCTACACATTTTTAGTCACTTTAGGGGAAAGGCAAGTTATATATCTGTTTTTAGTCATGTTAGAGGAAAGTGAAGAGAAACACTTGGGCTTCAACTACTCTTTGGAAGCAGAACTCTCTGTTACAGTATTATCCTTCTGATAGAAAATAAGTTTATTTGTGTTAAACAAGTTCTTACAGCACATTGAAACTGAACAAAATATGCATAATGTTTATAATGGAAAGCATATCTATCTAAATTACATGGGAATGGTCCTTTCTACTTCACCAGGAACTTACCTGAAGATGATGCCATGTGGGAGCCATGCTGGATCCTTTGTCTGCCTTGCCCAGTCCCCTCCCTCTTGCCTACTTTGTTTACCCCCAAATTCCCTGGCAACTTTTTATTTCTTTATTTTAAGATTTTATTTATTTTTTGAGAGGTAGAAATACAAGACAGAGGTAAAAAGAGACATAGAGAAAGGTTTTCCACCCCTGGTTCACTCCCCACATGGCCACAACTGTCAGAGCAGAGCTGTTCTGCAGCCAAGAGCCAGGAGCTTCTTCTGGGTCTCCCACATGGGTGTAGAGGTCCAAGCACTGGGACCAACTTCCATAGCTTTCCATGACTTTAGCAGGGAGCTGAATTGGAAGTGGAGCATCTGGGACTCGAACCAGTGTCTATTTGGGATCCTGGCACCTCAGGTGAAGGCTTAGCCTACTATACCACAGCACTGGCCCCTGCTTTTATTTCTTTGATTCATGGATTGGACTTCCTTTTCTCTTCTTTCTCTCCCTTTTTTATTTTCATTTTACTGCTGAATTTGCAGGAAAGCTTACTTTTTATCCTGAAAGGGCAAAAAGTTATGCGTGGGTGTTCATTTATGTGACTGAGATATTTATAGAATAAAAAGAGTATGCACAATGAAGGTTATAGGAGAATAGAAACAATCTTCCAAATACTTAATTAATGAGGAAGAGCATCTTCTTTTTTAAATAACTAGTACACGTTCCTTGTCACCTACAGAGCACATTTTATTCTCAAAATACCACTGCAAAGTCTCCTAACTTTCCTTATTATCCAGAAAACCTTGGAATATTCCATTTCAAATCAAGCAGGTTCCCTGTCTCCACTACCCGCTGCCACCTCTGCACTTCTAGTCTGTTTAGGAGGAACGCACTGTTGCTCCATCAGCTGTGAGGGCAGCCAGCCAAGCTTTCTCTTCTTTACAGAGCAACATGGCCCTCAGGAACCCAAACCTGCTGAAGACAGCAGCACAGGAAGCACTTGGCACACCACAGGCCTGCTTAGACTCAGGTATTCCTGAAAAGTCCCTAAGCTTGTACTCCCATCCCTGTCCATGCCACTTTAAAGGAACTTCATGGGCTCATCACATCACTGGGCTTTATGTTGTCTGTTTTGTCCACAGCTTCTTACTTGTTCTCTACTTCTCCTCTCCATTGCCCGGATCTCTTTTTCCTCTATTCTTCACACATTTGCTTCTTCAAAAGGACACTTTCATTTTGTTGAAAGAGTGCACCATAGTCTTCCATGAGGGTGGTGAAGTAACACCTTGACAGTAAGGACTCCATTTTAAAGCTCTCTAGACTCCATCTTGAGAAAGCATCTCCCCCACTGTAAGATTCTGGCCTGAAATTATCTAAAACTCAGACAATAACAGGACTCATACAATAACAGGACACAGCATGCCACTTGGCAGAGCATAGATCCCTATCATGATTGTTCAAGCTTAAAACAGATAGGCTGCATCTGGATTAATGCTAAGATTGTAATTTGGCTATTGTTAAGATTGGAATTGATATTCATTTCGCATAGGCCTTAGGTCAGCTTGATCTTAGCAACCATGTGTTCCCTCTCCTCTCTTGGTGTTTTGCCTTTATAATCCCTGTTGCTTTGATATTTGGGCTCGAGAGCCCTTTATGGCATGAGCCTGCTCTCCACCACCGGCAAAAAGGACTGTCAAGTTTTATCATTGTGTGGTGCTCTCCTGTTTGCACTCGCTCAGACACAACAGTGGAAACTGGCATATCTTAGAGGTGGAACTGAGTCCCAGCCTGCTATGAATACTGTTGTATTTAGTAAAATTATTAAATTCTCTGCCTTGGCATCTTCATATTTACACAGGACCAGTTGATTTCATTATCCACTTTATAGAACTGTTGTGAGCATTACATAAATTAGATAAGTAAGCATTTGGAATGCCCACTGGCATACTGTTATCATTATCACCACAGAGAAGGAGAACATATCCAGAAACAAACCAACCCTTTCTAGGACATCCTGTGTCTCCAAACAAAACAAAACAAAACAAACAAACAAACAACAACAACAAAAAAAAAAAAAACAGGAAAATTCTGTTTCGTTCCTGAGTATACCACATATCAGGAACCAAATAACCAAAGTGGCCAGATCTCTCAGAATGTCGTCTTAGGGATCAAATGAAAATTAATAAGTCTAGGATATTCAAATCATTTAACATGAAAGTCAGTTTAGCTGCTCAAACACTATTTGTAATAAATGTCAGGTAGTTGATAATTTCCTCTCTGGATTGGGATATAAGTTTTACTGTGCCAAAATCATTTTTGCAAATAAAATCATTCTGCTTCTGCAGTGAAATACATGCTCTGAAAACTGTGTGGTATATTATTAGCTCTGACATTTGTAAACAAGTTATTTTATTTTATTATTTTATTAGTAGTTCTCAACTTCACAAGTTGAGTTTCTAATTTGGTAATATGTTATGGGAAAAATATTTTCTGCAATGTGAAACTGGAAAATGATAACACTCTCTTTTTCTGAACCTGGCTGGATCAATTGGCAAAGGAGAGATAAAACAAAATGCTTTGGCAAAATTTTATCAATCCATGCTGTTAGAATGTGCCACACAGGAGAACAATAGCAGCATGAAGGAAAGAAGCCATGAATTAAATACATTTTTCCTTCCAAATAGGCTTGAATGTAAGACATTTTGCCAAATATTTTAAAACACAAATCCAAATTCCAATTCCTATAAGTACTTTTCCACATGGTGTGAACTATGTTGTAGTGTAATAAAGTTTCTTATTCTATAGGATATTTAGCCTCATACTCTTTGCCATGACCAGACAGCTGGGTCTGAAGCAGAGCAGCATTGAAATGTTGACATTTTGAAACATTAAATGCCTTTAATTAATGAGAGCCACAGTGGATGGGACAGATGCTGGGACCCTTTTGCACTGTAGACATATTTCCTCACCGAGACCATACGCGAGGAGTTAGCGCCCGAACAGCAACAGTTATCAACGGAAGATTTGATCAAAGCACTTCGGCGGCGAGGACATTTTTCAAAAGAGGAAATCCAAATGGCCAACAGGCACATGAAAAAATGTTCAAGGTCATTAGCAATCAGGGAAATGCAAATCAAAACCACAATGAGGTTTCACCTCACCCCGGTTAGAATGGCTCACATGCAGAAATCTACCAACAACAGATGCTGGCGAGGATGTGGGGAAAAAGGGACACTAACCCACTGTTGGTGGGAATGCAAACTGGTCAAGCCACTATGGAAGTCAGTCTGGAGATTCCTCAGAAACCTGAAGATAACCCTACCGTTTGACCCAGCCATCCCACTCCTTGGAATTTACCCAAAGGAATTTAAATTGGCAAACAAAAAAGAGGTCTGCAGCCTAATGTTTATTGCAGCTCAATTCACAATAGCCAAGACCTGGAACCAACCTAAATGCCCATCAACGGTAGACTGGATAAAGAAATTATGGGATATGTACTCTTTAGAATACTATACCGCAGTAAGAAACAATGAAATCCAGTCATTTGCAGCAAAATGGAGGAATCTGGAACACATCATGCTGAGTGAAATAAGCCAATCCCAAAGGGACAAATACCATATGTTCTCCCTGATCGGTGACGACTGACTGAACACCAAGAGGGAAACCTGTTGGAGTGAGGTGGACACTATGGGAAACGGTGGCTTGATCAGCATAGCCCTGACTGTTAATGAACAACTTAATACATTATCCCTCTTAGTAGTTTTTTTTATCTGTTCTACTTAATATGACTGGTTTAGTTCTGTAATTGATGCACAGTTATTCTTAAGTGTTGAAAATTAACTGAAATGTGATCCCTGTTGAACATGGGAGTGGGAATGGGAGAGGGAAGAGATGTATAATTTGGGACATGCTCAGGCTGACTTGCTCCAAGTGGTGGAGTTGGAAGCATACCAGGGGATTCCAATTCAATCCCATCGAGGTGGCATGTACCAATGCCATCTCACTGTTTCAGGTGATCAATTTCAGTTCACAGTTGGTCATGGTGGAGGGACTGGGAGTCAAAGGGAGCACATAGACAAGTCTAGTACCTGCTAATGCTAACCGATGAAGTAAATAAAGGGGAGAGTGACCCAACATGGGAAGTGAGATACTCAGCAGACTCATAGAATGGCAGATGTCCTAAATAGCACTCTGGCCTCAGAATCAGCCCTAAAGGCATTCGGAGCTGGCTGAAAAGCTCATGAGAGTATTTCAGGCATGGAAAGCCAAGACACTCTGGCAAAAGATCTCTGCGAGTGAGATCCCAGTGGAAAGAACAGGTCTTCAAAGAAGGAGGTACCTTTCTCTGAAGGGAAGAGAGAACCTCCACTTTGACTATGACCTTGTGTAAACAAGATAAGAGTCGGAGAACTCAGAGGGCTTCCATAGCCTTGGAAACTCATGACTGGAGCATAGGGAGATTACTGATGCCATAGACAGGAGTGTCAATTGGTAAAGTCAACAACAGGAGTCACTGTGCACTTACTCCTCATGTAGGATCTCTATCCTTAATGTGCTGTGCATTGAGATTTAATGCTATAACGAGTACTCAAACAATATATTTCACCTTGTGTTTCTATGGGGGTGCAAACTGTTGAAATCCTTACTTAATGCATACTAAACTGATTCTCTGTAAAAAAAAAAAAAAAAAAAAGAAATTATCAATTCCCAACTTGACTCTCACTGGGATTAAACATGACAATAGGTCTAATCTGATCTCATCATCATTGAAAAAAATCATCTATTATTTTTCACTTTATGTTTCTGTGTGGGAGCAAACTGTTGAAATCCATACTTAATGTATACTAAGCTGATCTTCTGTATATTAAGATAATCGAAAATGAATCTTGATGTGAATGGAAGGGGAGAGGGAGTGGGAAAGGGGAGGGTTGTGGGTGGGAAGGACGGTATGGGGGGGAAGCCATTGTAATCCATAAGTCGTACTTTGGAAATTTATATTCATTAAAATGAAAGTTAAAAAAAAAAACAAAACAAAACAAAAAAAAAACAAAACAAAAAAAAAGAACTGAATTTTGTTACGGACAATGTTGATCAAGAACTCCCTTCCTCTCCAAAACAACCTGTTAGTTTTGATAGACAGTCAACATTAAAAATAACTAATATTGATCCAACACGGAGGTATCTTTACCTTCAGGTTTTGGGTGGAAAAAGCTTTCTTGGAACATCTTCAAGAACCTGAGCCTTTACCAGGACAAGTTTGTTCAACTTTTGCATCACTAGTCAAGCACACATGTTTGGATACTTCTCCCCAACAGGAGCACAATTTGTACTCTTGCATAGTCCAATTCATCCAGCATGTACTAACGCACTAGTCCAATGAAAAAAATACTTCCCAATCTAAAAGTTATAGAAGAAAACACAAGAACTCACATTAATCTAACTAAAGTCAAAATGCCAGTGATGTATACATAGTTCATAGTATATGCATGTTTGTATATTTCATGTGTGAAGATATTATGTAGAAGTAATTTTACGTATTTTATTAAGCTATATAAGGCAGTAGATAATTAGATACATTGATAGGTTTGCCAAGAGAGTATATTTTATGTATCCTTAAAATATGCATAAAAATACAGGCAAGTGACTTTTATTGAGTGTGTTAGCATTTTAATCCTCCTAACAGCCATGTAACATAAATATAATTATGTATCTCATTTCATAGTTGAAGAAACTGAGGAACAGAAAGGTGAGATAACTTAGCTGAGGCTCAACAGCTACTTATTAGTAGAATAGGGATTAGATACAGATCAGCTTGCTATATGCCCTCAGTAACTTTTTCATGCTGCCCATGGATTGTAGGGAATAATCAAAGGATTCATATATGCTATCTGTTGACATCAGAAGAGCATTGTAGTTCAGAAGTACTTTTCTTGTCTGAAGTTCAGTGTGTATAATTTTTAAAATATGCATAGTATTTTTAATCTAAGCAAGAGTGAGATGAAATTTGCAATGAAGATAATCTATATGAAAGGTTATTTGTAAATACTTACTGATCCATGATAATAACTTTTAATAAAAAAAAGGTATGTGAAATCCCTTTAAAACAGTGTACATGCACACATAATTCTCTATAGGCAATTTGTTGCATAAACAATTTATTCTATTTTTCAGTTGATTTTTCCTTGAACCTTCCCCTGTGCTGTTTTATATTACTTGAAAAAATCACCAATCACCAACTGAATAATCCCATTGTATAAGTATTTCTTATTTAATAAGTGCCATTTTTTAGAAAATGTAAGCCTTATATTCAAATGAGGTTAAAAATCTTGTAAATAGGAGATGTTCCTGCGGCACAGTGGGTTAAAAGCCCCAGGCTGCAGCACCGGCATCCCATATTGACGAAAGTTTGAGTCCTGGTTGTTCCACTTCTGATCCAGCTCTCTGCTATGGTCTGGAAAACAAGAGAAAATGGTCCAAGTCCTTGGGCCCCTGCATACGCTTGGGAGACCAGAAGAAGCTCCTGGCTCCTGGCTTCTCATTGGCCAGCTCTAGCAGTTGCAGTCATTGGGAAGTGAACCAGTGGATGGAAGCTCTGTTTCTAACTCCCTGTAACTCTGGCTTTCAAATAAGCATCTTAGAAAAATCTTATAAATATGCCTTAGTCTGCATTTCTAAGGAGTCTCATAAAATTTACTGTACAAGAGAATAAGATTGCTTATAACTCTTGAGATATCTCAGAAAATTGCCTTCCAAAAGGAATACTTGAATTTATAGCATAGCAGATCAGCACTTATACTCTATTTCAAATATTTTTTTTCTGGTTTAGATAATAAGAAAAAGTATAATCAATTATTTTAATTCACACTTTCTTCTTTCCTCAAATATAAGGTTAGACATATTTGCACATGTTTTTAGCCAAAGTAATTTCATTTCTGTGAGGGTGTATTTTTGCTCTTGTATTTGTAAAGTCAAGTTGATTATCAAGTCTTTTTAAATGTTAAAGTAGCAGCCTTTTGTTGTATGTTACATGTTTTATCTGTGTGTTGTCTTTAACTTTTGTTTATGATTCAAAATACTTTACACCATTTAACACAATAGTAATACATTTATTTGCTAAATTATCAAACATCATTGAATCCTACACAGGCAAAAAAGGAGTGCTTCATTTTCAAGTCAACTGATAACATTTGTTTCACCTTTGCCCTTTTCTCTGCTTATTCCAGCTACCCTACAGCCCACCTTACTTCATTCTTCCTCTCCTCTCCACATAGTCATGCTCCATTTTTGCCACGTTCACTTCCTCTCTTTCTGCTTCTCTGTGCTTCTCCTGCGCACTCTCTTTCTAAAAACACCTACATGCTCAAGTATATTTTGTAACAAAATCATTAGTGATTGTATCTGTTAGTTCTGTAGCAAGTCACTTTTGCCACATCTAGTCATCATTTTAGAAGCTTCATACTATCTCATTTAATGGATATATAATAAAATTTTTGTAAGTCATATACTGTGGGCTTTTGGATTGCTTCTAATTTTTATAATTAATGTAAATAATGAAAAGTATCAAACATGTATTCGTGCTTTAGTTAATATTTTGCTGTATTTCTTATGCATGGGAAATTAATACCTTATATAGCAAAGCATTATTTCACAAATTCCTTATTATAAACAGTTTCACAGAAATCTTTATACATAAGTCGTTCTATATATACTGAAGTATTTTATAAATTGTAATGTGCAAAGCCTTAAAATCATGATTATATCACTTGGTTTTTCAAATATTTATCCTTTAATGACCTGAAACACAAGATTTAGAAGAAGATAAGCATAAAAGAAGAGCAAAACCTCAATGGCTATTTTTTCCAATAGAATCTTGGGAAAATATGCAATTAATTGAATCCCACATTCTAGATTCAATAGTTAACATTTGAAAATATTCCTAAATGTTTTTATTCTTTTATTTTTAAAAGCTGAAAAGTTTTAATTTGCTTTTATTATTGAAGCAGTACATGTTCATTTTTGAAAATTTAGGAAAGTACTAGAATATATGAAAAATTAACCAACCCATAATCATAACACCACACAAAAATAATTTTATTCGTATCCAGGTATGTCATCCAGGTGCATTTTGATTGTTATTGTTGTTTTAGAGGTAAAGAGATAAAAACAGAAAGAGACAGAGCTCCCATTCATTTGCTGGTATACTTTCCAAACGACTGCAATGACTGAGGCTGGGCCAGGCCCAAGCTGGGAACCAGTATATTAATTTAGGTCTCCCATACTGTTGGCAGAGATCCAAGTGTATGAACCATCACCTGCTGCCTCCCAGCATGCATATTAGCAGGAAGCTAGAATCAGAAGCAAACTTGAACCTAGGCATTCTGAAATTAGATGTCAACATCTTAATTTACATGCCAAACACTTGGATATACTCATGTACTTGCTAAGAAACTACTTATAGATCTTATATACACACACATAAACAAAGATTACAGTATACAAAATATTTTATTGCACCATTAGGGTTTTTTAATTAAAGTCAGGTTTTTTAAAAATACTATTTGTATTTAAAGTAACTATTGCCCTCATATTGTGCCTTAGATCTATGACATTCATCCTACATAACTGCAGCCTTGTGCTCTATGACCTGAGTCTTTCCATTCCTTCATAACAATAATCATTCTTTGCTCTCTGAATTAAAAAAAAAAAAAACTCCAAAGGAACAGATATAAGAACTACAACATGAAGAGAACTTTTCAGAAGGCTTTAACCCAAAGACAAGATGGTAATAACTTAAAGACAAAGAGGAAAATTCCATCAGCCTAAAATTCTATGTAAAGTGAACATGTCTTTGAAAATTAGGGATAATAAACTCTCTCAGATAGATACTGATGGACGTCATTACCATCCAGGCATGCACTCTCCACGTAATATTAAAGACAGTTCTTCAGCCAGAAAAAAAATAGGATTTCAGACAGAAATTTATGTCTGAGTGAAGCAGTAAAGAGCACTCAAAATGCACATCATTGCCTTCAAAATATTACCCAGTATCAATCAATCCCAACCCTTGAAAAACCCACTGGAAATCGCCTGGGCCAAACCCCAGATGTCCTGTACTGTTTTTCATTTCCTGAATTTTCATTTGAATTTTTTTCTTAGTGGTCACACACCTCTTCTGGAAACATTCCCCCATCCCCTCCCCCAGATAACCTCTTTCTGAGGTACTTCCAAGAGTCCATCAAAATGAAAAAGAGGTAACCAAGATGGTAAGTGAGTAAAAGGTGGCAACCACGTGTCCAAGGAGACCCCATATGAACAGCTATATACACACACCAAGTCAATTTCACAAGAGCTACAGAAGCCAGGTGAGAGACCACCGTGCCTTTGGTCTTGTTATAATCATAAGAAAAGTCACACTGAAGAAAGCCAGAAGGAAAGAGTTGCCCAAGTCAGCCTTCCCTAGCTCTAGGGCCTTTTGCTTGGGAGAGGGAGTGAACCAGATCCCAGTGCAGGGCCCACTATGAAGAACTCCAGCCCCTGCCCCCAGGCTCGTTCCTCTTCACAAATTTCCATCCCTGTGGAAATGCCAGGAGAATGAGTTTAAGATTATGCCTCAGATCTCAGAGTGACCGAACACACTGGGACCCAGCAGCTGATAAACCTCAGAGACATCTAGCTCCCAGAAGGGGCCTGCAGAGTGAGCCTCTACACCTGTACTCCGAGGAGTTGGGCTCATTTTGACTGTGTCACTTCTGGCCTTGACAGGACTTGGCAAATACCACCTGGACTTTTTGGAACTGGTAACTGTGGGACCCACATGTGACCAGACTGGAGCCAGTATGGGTGACCAGAGGGCTGTCTTTATCACTATCCTCCACCCTTGGGCAGCCAGGCAACAGGACATAGGTCTATGTCCTTGAGTCAGTGTTGGACTGGCAAAATTCGGTGCTGGGCAGATAATCAGGGTCCAGAGTTACTCTGATTCAAGAAGGACTTTAGAATGCCAAAGGGATAGGAAGTATATCCAATGAAATAATGGCAGAAAACTTCCTAACCTAGAGAAAGACACACAGATCCAGAAACAAGAAGATTAAACAGATTCAGCTGAGTCTACCCCAAGACATATTATAAGCTCTCTAAGTTTAAATATAAAGAATGGATTTTCTTCATATTCTTAAATATAAAGAGAGGATTCTCAAAGTTCCAAGAAAATGTAAATAACACATAAAGGAGTCCTATTGCACCTGACTGCAATATTCACAGCAAAAACCTTGCAGGCCATGAAGAAGTGGGATGAAACTTTAGCAGAACCGAAGAAAAATAAAAATGCCCACCAAAAATTCTGTTTCCAGCAGTTATCCTTTGGATAGGAAGGAGAAATAAAGACATTTCTGGACAAAGAAAAATGCTGAGAGAATTTATCACCACTGGACCAGTGTTATAAGAAATGCTATCGGGAGTCCTAGAGGTAGAAAATTCACTGATAAGAGTAATTAAACAAACAAATATAAAAATGCTCTAATATTTGAATATTGTGTTTAAATCATTTATATTTTTATTGTTAAGTCTAGGAAAATTATAATCACTACATTATCATGCTACAATACAAAATATACTGAAAAAGGTACAATGTAGCATCAAAAAGTAAAATTGTGGGAAGAAACAGTACACAAAGGCAGAATTCTTTATTAGGATTTCTTGTACCTTTTTTTTGTTTCTCTATGTGTATAAGCCATGTTAAGCTGTTATTACTTAAATATACGTTGTTATGGTCATAAAATTGTAAGCTTTTTGATTAACACAAAGCAAGAACTTTAGTTATCAATAATTATTTTAAAGAATCTTATAAGAAACTTATAATTATCTTAGAAAAATTTTACTTATCAATAATTATCTTAAAAGTCAATGGACTAAATCTTCCACTTAAATACAGTGACTGAACGGATTAAAAAACAAGACCCATGTATACGCTGCTAACAAGAAATCCCCGTCACCTGTAAGGACACACATAGATGGAAGCAAAAAGAAATAATAAAATGTTTCATGCAAATAGAACACAGAAGAAAGTTGCAGTCGCCTTTCAGAAAATAAAAATTATTTTAAATCTATTTTAAATCTATAACAGTAAAAAGAGACAAAAAGCTAATTAAATAATGATAGAGTCAGTTAAGCAACAGGAAATAGCAACTATATACATATATATATATATATATATATATTTATGTATGTATTTATGCACCCAATATTGGAGTAACTAAATATAAAGGAAATATTGATATGCATATATGGAGAGGCAGACTTTGATACAATAGTAGTAGGAGACTTTAACACTCAACTTTCAGAAATGGACAGATCATCTATACAGAAAATCAAGAAAGAATGAGTTCAGTTAAACCACACTCTAGACCAATTGGACCTAACAGATATGTACAGAAGTTTCCATCTGACAGTTGCAGAATACATATTGTTCTCAATAACATATGGAACAGTTTTCAGTATATATTATATGGCAGGTCACAGAACAAGTTTCAACACATTTAAAAGAACACAGATCACACTGATTGTCTTCTCTGACAATAATGCAATATTACAAGTCAATAACAAGAAAAGCTTTAGAAATTACGGATACATAGAAATTAAACAAATCATTCCTGAAAAAAAAATCAATGGATCAAGGAATAAATCCTGAGGATATTAAAAGCTTTCCTGAGATAAATTAAAATATAAAAAAGCAACACACCAAAAATATGGGATAGAGCAAAAGCAATATTGCTAGGGAACTTTATATCCATCAATGACTGTATCAAAAATACAAAGATCTCAAGCAAAAAACATTTTGTTGAACATCAGGGAACTAGAAAGGCAAGAACAAACATAACCAAAAATTAGTAAAAAAAAAAAAAAAGAAAGAAACAAGGTTTTTTAAAACTGAGAATACAAATAAAGTATACAGAGACAAAAAAAAGAAAAAAACCTGCAAAAAGTCAATGAAACCAAGAGTGGCTTCTTTGAAAATATAAACAAAATTGATAAACAATTAGCAACATGAACCAAATAAAAAATCTGATACATGCAAATTAAAGATAAACACAGGGACATTATTGCTGGCAACACAAAAATAAAAAAAAAAGAATGCTAGGATTACTATGAACAATGAAATGGCAACAAATTAAATACATAGAATAAATGCACAAATGCTTGAAGACATATTTACAAAGATCAGACCAAGAGAAAAATTCTGAACAAAACAATGAGGAATATCAGGATTGAATCAGTAATAAACAGTCTCCCAACAATGAAAATCCCAGGATCAAATAGTTTGAATGCTGAACTCTACCAAACCTTTAAAGAAGAATTAACACCAAACCTTCTTAAAATACTTTAAAAATATGAGAAGGAATTCTTCCAAATCCACCCGATGAGTACAGTATTACCTTGATACTAAAATCAAAGGCAAAACACAAAAGAAAACAACAGTCCAATATCCTTAATCAACAATGAAGCACGAAAAGTCGTATGATTACTTCAGTAGATGCAGAGAAAGCATTTGATGAACTCCAGTATCCTTCATAATAAAAACTCTCACCAAATTAGGTATAGGAGGTACATACTTCAAAGAAACAAAAGCTATTTAAAATAAGCCCACAACAGCTGATACCATGTTGAATGGGAAAAAGCTAAAGATTTTCTCTCTAATATCTGGAAGAAGACAAGGTTACCCACTTACAACACTTTAACCCAACATAGTACAGGCGGTCCTAGTTAGAGCACATGAACCACAGAAAGAAATGAAGTGCATCCAAATGTGGAAGGAAGAAGTCAAATTGTCACCATTTGTTGATTATAAAATCTTATATATAGAAGATCTCAAAGAATTCCAGCAAAAAGCTATTAAAATAAGAAATTCAGCAGTTTCCAGGAATAAAATCAATGTAAAAAATAAGTATTATTGTCATACATCAAATAGTGAATCACTTGAAATAGAAATCAAGAGAGCAAGCTCATTTCCAATAGATGCAAACAAACAAAAATAAGTGAAATATCTGAGAGCAAATTTAACCAAAGAAGTGAAAAGTATCAACAGGGAAAACTAGATATCATTGATTAAAAAAAAAAAAAAATGAAGAGGACGCAAAGAAATGGAAAGACATCCCCTGTTCAGGGATTGGAAGAATTAATATTATAAAAACGTGTATAATACAAAAAAAAGTCTTACAGATTCAATGCAATCACTATCAAAATCCCAGTGAAATAACCAATGGAATTTGTATGGAACCACAGAAGAACTCAAATAGCCAAAAAGAATTTCAGCAAAAAGAACAAAGTAGCCAGCATTTAACTGAAGCCAAATGTGCCTAAGCACTTGGGCCATCTTCCACTGCTTTCCCAGGCATAAGCAGAGAGCTGGATGGGAACAGAAGTAGTCAGGACACAAATCAGTACCCACATGAGTTGCCAGTACTGATGGAAGTTTAGCCTACTAGACCAAAGCGCTAAAAATCTGCTATGAAAGAGGACACTCTATAGACTGAATGCGGCATTTAAAACCTTATCTAAAGACAATATTAAGGGGGTGAGCACTGTGGCATAGTAGGATAAGTGTCACTCCCCCTCTTCGTGGAGGAACGACACAGGACCCTGCGCTGTTCTTTCGTCTGCTCGGCCCTCCCCGGGTTTGCTGCTGGTTCTTCCCGGGTTGGCTACTATCCCTTCCACCTCCGTGGAAGGGCAGTTCCCCCTGGCCACATTCCCCACTTCCGCAGGGGAGTGGCACACCGCCGGCCGGTTCTCTCGGGGGCTGCACAGGTGTTCCCCTTAGATGTTCCCCTTAGATGTTCCTGGTGCATGCCGTCTCTCTCCTCCTTTATAGTCCTCCTCCACCAATCCCAACTCGGCTGCCCACACGCCGAGTACGCTGCTCTCCTCCAATCAGTAGCAAGTCCTACAGTTTATTGGTTGAACTGGAGGCAGCTGTGCGGAAGCTGTTTACTTCTCTCCCAGCGCCATATTGTGGGAGAGCAGATGCATAGAATAAGTCTTAATTCCAGTAACTCAGTCCAGTCCGGGCTGCTCCCCACAGATCCCCCTTTCTTTTTATTTTTTGGCGTTGATACGCGCCTGTCTTCGGTGTCCCGCGGCACACACTCTGCTCTACTTGCTAGAGTTGCCACAGGTTCTTACAAGTCCTATCAATCAGGCAAACCGAATCCGGGTCCTCTCTTCGCCATGTTGTGAGGAGGTTTTTAGGCGCTGATGCGTGCCTGTGTTCGGTGACCTGCGGCTCATACTTTGGTCGAGCCGCCTGCTGGCGCTTACCGCCTTAATCAGGCAGACCGAATCCAAGCCTCCTAATTGCTGTATTGTGGGGAGGCCTTACTGATGTTAATTCGTGCCTGTCTTCGGTGACCTGCGGCGCATAAGCTGCTAGCCGCCCGCAGGTGCTCATCGCCTCACTTAATCGGGCAGACCGAATCCAAGCCTTCTAATTGCCATGTTGAGGGGAGGCCTTTCTATTTCTCTATTTCTCTATCTCCGGGCATTCCTATTTCTCCCATTTTACTTCTGTCTTCCAGCATTCCTATTTCTCTCACTTTACTTCTAAACTTTTATTTCTCTTATCCCTGCAGCTTCCCGGCGCCTCGCCCTGCCGGCAGCTTCAAGGCTCCGCGCGGCTTCCCGGCGCCTCGCCCCACCAGCGGGCTCCGCCCCGAGGCTGCTTCTCAGCGCCTCGCCGGCTCTGAGCCGCTTCAGCCCGCGCCTCTCTCATCTGCGCGGCTCGGCTTCGCGCGCACACTCCGCGGTCTCTCACTAGCCCTTTCGCGTCTGAACCACGGCCTCGCGCCAGCCCCGCGTTCCCTATCTATTCACGCCCCGTGCTCTCTCTGCACGCGGTGGCTTCCGCGAGTCACACAGCATAGCTTGCGTCTCCACCACTAGCATTCAATCCAAGTTCCCCGGGCTAGCCTGGCGAATTCAACCCAGCTTACGTCTCCGCCCCACGGTTTGGCTTCCCGTCCTTTGCTCCCCGGGCTAATCAGACGGATCCCAATCTGGCTTACGTTTCAGCTTCTGGTTTCAACTTTTCGCCCCCTATTCCCGGGCTAACTTGAGAATCCCAAAGTGGCTTTCGTTTCCGCCTCGGCCTGGCCCCCGCGGCTTCAATTTCCCTAACACTTTTCTCTACCCGGTATGTTTCCCTAAGTTTTCTTCCAACAATATTCCTCCCTCATTTCTCCTGGCCTCTCCCCACAGTCCGCATCCGAGTCTGTTTGTTCTAGCTTTCACTTTCGCTTTCGACCTTAGAGATTTCTCCCAGCTTCCCCCCGTAGTCCGTATCCGAATCTATGCCTAGGCTTTCAATAGCTTCTTCCGGCACCCTTTTCGTCCAGCTTTTCCCTAGGCTGTTTGCTAGTCTCTCTCTCTGGTATTTTCCTGCTTCTTCCCGTTTCTTCCCTCCTAAGTTTCCTATCCGTCCTAGGTTTCCTATCCGTCTTAGGTTTCCTATCCGTCCTAGGTTTCCTATCCGAGTCACGGCACCGTTATGTCGCTCCCCCTCTTCGTGGAGGAACGACACAGGACCCTGCACTGTTCTTTCGTCTGCTCGGCCCTCCCCGGGTTTGCTGCTGGTTCTTCCCGGGTTGGCTACTATCCCTTCCACCTCCGTGGAAGGGCAGTTCCCCCTGGCCACATTCCCCACTTCCGCAGGGGAGTGGCACACCGCCGGCCGGTTCTCTCGGGGGCTGCACAGGTGTTCCCCTTAGATGTTCCCCTTAGATGTTCCTGGTGCATGCCGTCTCTCTCCTCCTTTATAGTCCTCCTCCACCAATCCCAACTCGGCTGCCCACACGCCGAGTACGCTGCTCTCCTCCAATCAGTAGCAAGTCCTACAGTTTATTGGTTGAACTGGAGGCAGCTGTGCGGAAGCTGTTTACTTCTCTCCCAGCGCCATATTGTGGGAGAGCAGATGCATAGAATAAGTCTTAATTCCAGTAACTCAGTCCAGTCCAGGCTGCTCCCCACAGATAAGCCTCCACCTGAAGCCCCAGCATCCCATATCAGTGCTGGTTCATGTTCCAATCCAGTTCTTTGCTTGTGGCCTGGGCAAGCAATGAAAGAAGGCTCTAGTGCTTAAGGTCCCAGCACACTTATGGGAGACACGGAAGAAGCTCCTTGCTCCCAGCTTCAGATTGGCCCAGCGGATGGACGACCCTCCTCTCTGCTTCTCCCTCTCTTTGTTTGGAACTCTGCCTTTCAAATAAATAAATAAAATCTTTTAAAAATGATAATTTATTTATTTGTGAGGCAGAGTGACAAAGCAGGAGTAGAGAGAGAAACTTCCATCTGCTGGTTTACTCTTCGAATGCCCACAACTCATTGGGCTGGTTCAGGTAGAAGCCAGGAGCCATGAATCCCATTACTTGGGCTATTTTCTGGTTCTTTCCCACATACATTAGCAGAGACCTGGATCAGAAGTGGAAAAGCCAGTACTGGAATAGGGCTTCCCATATGGGATGACAATGTCACAAGCAATGGTTTACCTGCTTCACCACAATGCCAGCTCCAGGAATTTATACTTTTTATGAGAAATAAAAAGAGTGCTTCTATCTACTGTTCATTCCTCAAATGCCTGCCATGCCCGGATCTGTGTTAGGGCTAGACACTCAATGCAGGTCTCTTACATGGATGGTAAGATCTCAATTCCTGAGCCATCACCACCACCTCCCAGAAGCTGAAGTGGCAGGAATCTGAAGGCAGGAGCCAAAGCCCACAATTGAATCCAGACACTCCAATATGAAACAAGGGCATGTTAACTACTAGACTAAAAGCCCACTCCCTAGGAAATGGTATTTTTAAGGACTGTGGAGTTGGTTGTCTTTCATAACATCAAAGCTTTGAAATCAATGAAAAGGCAATTTCATATTACTCTACTGTTAACTTAAGGCACTTCATGAAAGTTTGTTAAGAGCACATCATCTTCCGCAATTGCAGAGCAGACTTTGATGAAAACCTGTCCTTGTTGGTACAGTAAGAACAGCCTAGTTACAAAAAGCTTGGTTTCCCCATTTCATCACAGCCAAATAGTGCCTCACAGAAAAATTGTGAGATTTTATAAACTAAAATGTAGACATGTTGTCAGGAAATTCTGAGGGCCTTTAAACTCCACAGCCTCTCTTGGACTGTACAAGGTAGTGATGTATTTCCTCCCCTTTTCAGATGAGATCGCCTTTCCTGGCTTGTATGAGTATGAATTCACCTGACATATGTAGCTCACACACTGCTGCTTGTTTTCCACAGATAGAGCTTCATCTCCAGTCTTCAATAACTAGAATTGTTGTACAACATATTTTGAAAGTGGGATGTAGTATAGAACTTGATATTTCAAGAAATGGTTTACTCACTGAAAATGTTGCTTAAATATTCATGTCTCTTTTTTTAAAGATTTATTCTATTTATTTGAAAGACAGAGTTACAGAGAGAGCCAGAGACAGAGAGAGAGGCCTTCCATCTGCTGGTTCACTCCCCAGATGGTCACAACGGCCAGAGCTGCGCCAATCCAAAGCCAGGAGCCAGGAGCTTCCTCTGAGTCCCCCATGTGGGTGCAGGGGCCCAAGGATGTGTACCATCCCTTACCACTTTCCCAGGCCATATTAAAGAGCTGGATCAGAAGAGGAGCAGCCGGGATTAGAACGGTGCTCATATGGGATGCCTGCGTTTCAGGCCAGGACTTTAACCCATTGCACCACAGTGCCAGCCCCTATTCATGTCTCTTATGCGAAGAAACACATTTGGAGGGATACTGAGATTACTGAACTAGAAAGAGTAGAATAGAAGGCTAAATAAGGGAGATTTAATGGCATGGTGATTGATACATAATTTTTAGGGCTATGTTTTTGTATTTGTCCATCATACCTACTAACAGAAAATGAAGGAAGACATTACATGGAATTTTTTTATTAAAAATATAAGGAATTTAAAACTCAATGACATTTAAATCAAATAAATAGGAAGCCAATTATGTGAAATTTCTGAGGATAAAGGCAACTTTCTTCAATATTAAAAGAAATAGTATATTTTCCCCTCCTCCCACCCTTGAAGAATTTACATTAAGGTAAGAAAAACAACTAAAACTGAGATAACTTTGCCTGAACTGCAGGATATTTAGACATTGCCAAAATGATCATTTCCATCTCTAACATATGTTGCATTTATCTTTATGAGTTTGGCTGAGAGAAGAGAAAATGAATGCCAGAAAGAAAAGATTCACATTTTAGTTTGAATATCTGAATGCCAAATTTGAAATATCATTTTCACACTGCAAAACACTGATTCAAAGAAAAATATTTTAATTCATTTTTCCTACTTTAAGTTTCTAAGATCCTTTATCAAAACGCTTTACCAATTTTTTTTTTTAGAATAAAGCCTTCTTATACATGTTTTTCCATTGTTTCATGCTAAATAGTGGTAGCACAGTTATTTGGAGTGAATTCATTGCACTTATATCCTCTGCAATTCCGTCAAATTTCAATGCATTTTTTCAATTGTACAGAAATCTTCAAATGCTATGGATTTTTCCACCCTTGTGACATCTCTTTGAAATATGAATCAGTGTGCTTTTTTATTAATGCTCCCAAAATAAAATTCATCTGAAAAAAATACCTGGAACTAACTGCTAATTCTCAGAAATCTGTCTTTGCCCATTACTCTCTACCTGTGGCCTGTTTAGCTGCAGTGGATAAAGGCTTGTGGTATGCAGAATTGATAACTCAGACTTTCTGATTCAAAGAGTGCCATTCTGGTCAACACACTGAGCATTCTTTTAGCATCACCAGTAGTTAAGACACAATTTTCCCATCTCAGGTGTGCCAGGAGGCAATCCTTCTATGTTCATAGGAATTCTAAGCAATAGATCCCTGTCGCTATGCCTGTAAGGTGCTAGCTACTCCATATTAGATATTTAAATAGGCTCCAGATTGATGACACCATGCTATATGTTGTCTTAATCAAGCAGAGACAATGTAGTGTATTGTTTTGGGAGCAAATTCCTCTAGATTCAAAGCCCAGTAGTGAGATAAACATCTTTATCAGAGTGTGACATTTAAAAATTATTCACATTTATGACTCTCAGCTTCCTTGATTTAGACTGGCATTTAAGTATTGTTAGATATAGTATATAAGCAATTAGTGTAGAACATGCCACTAAGAAGTATTTTAAAAAGTATTTTTGATATTTAATATGTGTACATATTTATGAGGTACAATGTGATGCTGCTGTAATTAATGTGCAAACTTGGTAATGATCAACTCAAGATAATTAGCGCATCTATTATCTTAAAAGCATATAATTTATTTATTTATGATGAGTTCATTCAAACTCATATCTTCTAACTACCTTGAGGTATATAATGCAGTATCATTAATAAAATTTAACCTCTGTATCATAGGAGAACAGAACTTCTCCCTCCAACTATCCTTGACTCATCGACCAATCTCTCCCCATATCCCTTCCCCACTCTTGCACAGCAATATTAAAAAACTTTACCAGATATAACTCCCAAAAAAAGAATTTTTTTCTCATTAAAACAATAGAAAATAAATTGATAAATTAAAAGTGAGGTTTTAATGTGTTGATAATTCCAAAAACATCCAAAGATTAAATTGCAGAGAGACAACAGAATTTTCTAGAAATCCATAAACTAGTGTATCCTCGCTCCTCTGGGGCATATGCTAAGTTTTGGTCATGAGTGAGTGGAGAACCAAGCCTTCCAAACTTAAAGGAACTCTTCTTGGATAAAGAGAAACCAGTGGAATGTTTAATAACCATTGGAGCTCATGTGATTAATTAGAGTAAATGGCACTACAAACACAGAGGTATTTCCCCGCCTGTTAGTTCTCCTTTAGAGGACATTTTCTGCAGGCATAATACCAAGAAATTCTGGATACAAGATTAAAAAAAAAAAAAGGTTTGATGTTTTGCTTTGCTCAGGTCACTAAAAAGTGCTAGAGGAACCAAATCTTATCCTTAAGAAATAAGAAAACTTTAGGAGGACAAAGCTAAGAAGAACACAGACAAAAGGACAGCTTAGCCTTGAAAGGATTAAAGAGTTCATCTTCTCTAAACAGTATCACAAAACAAAAAATGAGTCAAGTTATCATTTTAGCACAATATTTTATATACAATAAAATTTATTTAATACAGGCAAAGAAGTATGTAAATATTACTAAAATTCAAGAGTTAAATAGTAAAATAGAATTAATATTCTTAGCTGGCACCACGGCTCAATAGGCTAATCCTCTGCCTGCGGCGCCGGCACACCGGGTTCTAGGTGTGCCAGATTCTGTCCCGGTTGTTCCTCTTCCAGTCCAGCTCTCTGCTGTGGCCCAGGAGTGCAGTGGAGGATGGCCCAAGTGCTTGGGCCCTGCACCCGCATGTGAGACCGGGAGAGGCACCTGGCTCCTGGCTTTGGATCAGCGCAGTGCACCGGCCGCAGCGGCCATTGGGAGGTGAATCAATGGAAAAGGAAGACCTTTCTCTCTGTCTCTCTCACTGTCCACTCTGCCTGTCAAAAAAAAAAAAAATAGTATTCTGAAACTGAAACATGATAATAATCTGAAATGAATAAATTATTGGAAAAAGTAACAGCAAAATAGGTATACCTGAAAGGATTCAGAGCATTTGAAGACAGTTAAATCCACTGAACAAATTTAGCATAGGTTAATTTATTAGAAAAAGCCAAACAGAATTGGAGTGATTTTTAGGGTAATGTCAAACATTCTTACACTATTGTAGTCAGAGACAAACAAAGACAAAGAATTGAACTAGAAATTAATTATAATAGAAGCAGAGGCCAGCGCCGCGGCTCACTAGGCTAATCCTCCGCCTAGCGGCGCTGGCACACCGGGTTCTAGTCCCGGTTGCCCCTCTTCCAGGCCAGCTCTCTGCTGTGGCCTGGGAGTGCAGTGGAGGATGGCCCAGGTGCTTGGGCCCTGCACCCCATGGGAGACCAGGAAAAGCACCTGGCTCCTGGCTCCTGCCATCAGATCAGCGCGGTGCGCCGGCTGCAGCGCGCCAGCCGCGGCGGCCATTGGAGGGTGAACCAACGGCAAAAGGAAGACCTTTCTCTCTGTCTCTCTCTCTCTCACTGTCCACTCTGCCTGTCAAAAAAAAAAGAAAATAGAAGCAGAAATTAAGTAATCTCCTAAATGTACAAACTAATAAATATGCATTTCAGTAACCTCATTAAATCCCAAACAAGATTAATATAAAATATTTACACTAAGCATATCACAGATAAGTGCTTTATAAAAATGCAAAAGCATAAATTTTGGAAGTAGCCCAAGGAAAAAAGAAGATACATTGAAGTCAGATATCATCATCGCACATCATGAACTCCAGAACAGAGGGCAACACAATCACAGCTTTTAGTGGCTGGGGGCAGGGGAGAGAAAAAAATCCAACCAGTAATTCTTCACTCAATAAAATATCATTGAAAACTGAAAGTAAAATAAAGATATTTGGACCAATGGAAGCTGAAAGACCTCACTTCTAGCAGATTCAGACTGGAAGAAATATAATTTAGGTTCCAGAAAAAAATAACACCAAAAGATAAAAATACGCAATAAAATATGAGGAAAATATGTGCATATAACAATAAAAGTCTTTTTATAGTTTTTTTAAATTATTGAAGGTATACAAATTTCATACATTTCCTATATACAGACTCAGAAATATAGTGATGTTTTCCACCCTAACTTCCCTCCTTCCATGCTCACACCCTTCTTACTCCTCCTTCTTCCTATTTCAATCCTTAATTTTAAAAAATATCTGTTTTCAATTAAATTTATACCCATAAGATTAACCCTATACTGAGTAAAGAGTTCAACAAATAGCATGAAGAAAACGTCATATGTTCAATTGGAGGTTTGCTATAGTAAAGCCATTGGGAAATCTTATTCCCACACTGGAATGTCTTGGTTTAAGTTCACTTTCCACTCTTAATTCCAGGTTTCTGCAATTGCATACCCTGGCAAGAGGCATGTGTTAACTCAAGTAGCTGGATCTCTGTCATCCATGTAGGAGACCTGTTGCTCCCCCTCTTCGCGGAGGAACGACACAGGACCCTGCGCTGTTCTTTTGTCTGCTCGGCCCTTCCCGGGTTTGCTGCTGGTTCTTCCCGGGTTGGCTGCCGTCCCTTCCACCTCCGTGGAAGGGCGGTGCCCCCTGTCACTTTCCCCACTTCCGCGGGGGAGTGGCACACCGCCGGCCGCCGGCCGGCTCTCTCGGGGGCTGCTCAGATGTTCCTCAGGTGTTCTTGGTGCATATTGTCTCTCTCCTCCTTTATAGTCCTCTTCCACCAATCCCAACTCTGCTACCCACACGCCGAGTATGCTGCTCTCCTCCAATCAGGAGCAAGATCAGCTCCTGCAGCTCAGTCAATCAAAGTGGCGAGAGGCAGCTGTGTAGAAGCTGTTTACTCCTCTCCCAGCGCCATATTATGGGAGAGCAGATGCATAGAATACGTCTTAATTCCAGTAACTTAGTCTAGTCCGAGTTGCTCCCCACAGAGACCCAGATGGAGTTTCTTGGAATAGTCACAGTTGCTATAGTCATTGGGAGAGTGAACAAGCAAATGGGATATCTATGTCTCTCTCTCTTTTCCTCTCTGCCTCAGTCTGTCTCTCTGCCTTTCAGATAAAGGATTAAAAGAAATATTTTTTTTAAATTTATTTGACAGGTAGAGTTATAGACAGTGGGAGAGAGAGAGAGAGACAGAGATAAAGGTCTTCCTTCCGTTGGTTCACTCCCGAAATGGCCACTATGGCCTGCACTGTCCCCATCCGAAACCAGGAACCAGGTGCTTCTTCCTGGTCTCCCTTGTGGGTGCAGGGCCAAGCACTTGGGCCATCCTCCACTGCCCTCCCAGGCCACAGCAGAGACTGGACTGGAGGAGGAGCAACTGGGACTAGAACCCAGCACCCATATGGGATGCCGGCACCACAAGGCGGAGGATTAACCAAGTGAGCCACGGCGCCGGCCCCAAAAGAAACCATTTTTAAAACATATAATATGGGATTATAGCTTAAGTAGAAGACATATATATTTCTACTTATATATGAATGTTAATCAATAATTGACATTTTTGATCATAGTGACGTAACTGACTCAGATTAGACTCTAAAAAGTTAATAGTATTTGCCTATGCTCTTTTTTATTTATTAGAGTCAAAGAAAGAGAGACAAAGAGGTAGAGAGAGAAGGCGAGAGCATGCTCCCATGTACTGTCTCACATTCCAAATGCCCACAATGGCTCTTGGAAATCTAATCCATAACTCACTTGTGGGTGGTCCGAACACTATTACATGAGCCATCACTGCTACTTGCCAAGTCTAAGTTAGCAGGAGGTTGGGGTGAGGAGCTGGAGCAAAGAATTGAATTCAGTCACGCCAATATGAGATGCAGTTGTCTTAACTGATATATCAACCTCTAGGCTAAATGCCTGCCCCCTAGTTATTTTGTTTTGTTTTAAGTACTAAGAAACATTCAAAGAAAAAAAAAAAGGCATTGTAAATGTCAATAAGGTTGACAAAGTCAATCTGAACTTGGAAAAGTGACTAGTACAGTCTGCGGAGTGTGGAGGGAGAGATGATAGAACCAAGTTGGATAAAGGATACCCAAGCAACAGTTAGATACATATAAAATGTTTAGTGATCCACATATCAGGGGGTGACTACACTTCATAGTAATACATTGTACACTGTACAAAGAATTGGAGGAGATGAGCTCATAGATTCCAAATATGTAGGAAGGGTGGGGAGCTGGAGATGCTGATTACTTGATTGAACCATGCATTCTACACAGTTACATGCCAGTGTTAAAATATTGCTATGTGTCCCATGAAGGCATACACATATTACATGTTTATTAAGAAAAAAGGAATAATATAAAATCTGTTTTCCACCACAAACTAAAACTAACTTAAAGAGCACATACCTTTTAAAAATAGATGGTAAACTGAACTAGCTTTTGCAATCTGACTAGGAATTTTTTTCTCAATCTTTAAATTCTTATTGGTTCTATTAATCTGTGTTTGCCTCCACAGTATTTCCTTGTTTAATTTATTATACCACTGCGGGAACCTCTGTCAACTCACCACCTTGACAGGAACTAGAAACTCTATATTATTTTAGGTAAATAATCATGAATTAACCAATTAATTTTCCACTTTGAGATGCTTGTCACAAAGTGTGTTAGTTTCCATTTTCACTACTATAAATAATTCTATAATAATCAACTTTATAATACATATTTTTTTTTAAAGAAATCTTAGCATAAATTCAAAAAACTATAGCCACTGGGTCAATATTTATCAAAGATTTGTGACCACAGTCACAAACATATGCATACTTGCATGATTTATTGTCTATAGAATATGCTCTTCACATGGTAGTGATTTTAAAAAGGAAAAAAAAAAATGTATGCCCCTGACATCCAGATATATTAATGGAAGGGGACATAGACACCAGTCCTCAGCAGTTATCAGTACTCAGTTATAGGGACTCTTTCATCAACTAAACAAAAGGAGAGACAGCCATAATGAAAGAATCAAAAATTCAAATTCAAAATATGCCTTTAAGCATCTACTGATTTTAGAGGAAAAAAAAAAAAAACCTAGCTTAATTCAGTTCTGAAATTAGAATAGAACTAGTAGCAACATTCAGTTATTTAACAAAGAGAAGGGATAATTAAATATTGTATATACTCAAATCACAGAAAATGAAAATATCCTAGCTAGGAGGCACCAGATGCAAGAGTAGAATGTTATATGATTAGAATGAGATAGCAAAGAATGTATGGTATGTCAGCCATGCTCTTAAAATTCTATCACAATAGCATTATAGAATACTCATCTACTACATTTCTTACTCTTTTTTTTTTTTTTTTTTTTGACAGGCAGAGTGGACACTGAGAGAGAGAAACAGAGAGAAAGGTCTTCCTTTTGCCGTTACTTCACCCTCCAATGGCCGCCGCGGCTGGCGTGCTGCGGCCTGCGCACTGAGCTGATCCGATGGCAGGAGCCAGGTACTTATCCTGGTCTCCCATGGGGTGCAGGGCCCAAGGACTTGGGCCATCCTCCACTGCACTCCCTCGCCACAGCAGAGAGCTGGCTTGGAAGAGGGGCAACCAGGACAGAATCCAGCGCCCCAACCGGGACTAGAAACCGGTGTGCTGGCGCTGCAAGGCGGAGGATTAGCCTAGTGAGCCATGGCGCTGGCTTACATTTCTTATTCTACCATAACATTATGTTTCCAACATTCAAAAATAAAAGAAAATAAAATTTTAACTATTTTTTCTAAACTATTTTGAGCAAGCATTGAAAATGGAATCTTAATTACATTAACACATAAGATAACAAACTTCTATCTTCAACTTAAACCTTAATATTTTTGAATCGTGATTTTAATATGATATAATATCACATAGAATGGATGCAAAAAACTCTCCACTTGTTAATTCATTTGAAATCATGTAAACCTTCCTTAAGAACATTGTAATTAAAAATTCAAAAGCCAAATTAAATAATTACCATGTTGAAATAATTTACACCGAAGTAGTACATTGTCACAATTTATTTAATCTTCAGTTAACGTGTGAGTTTTTCACCCACTCATTCCCCTTGGTGTTGGATTGTCACATAACATATTGTTTCTGATGTCTTAGCATATTTTGAATTAGAACGCAGCTTTACCTCTGTCCTTTTTTCACATTGCACATAGAAATGAATTAGATTACAATTGTAAGGACTTCTGTGACTGCGTGTGTTCAGTGTCTGCAGAATTCTCCCTCTTCTCCTTAAAAATGTGTAGATAAGTAAGCATATCTGAATGTAGACACCACAGAACTCATGTTTATTCAGGGTTTAAAATATAGGCCTGCTTTCCTATTACCCTCAGTCGAGTTTTTATCTAAACCATCACATGTTTGAAATTGAATTTCCCTGAAAATCATGGAAATTGGTTTCATTAATGGGAGTACCTCCTGATTCCAAAATGTTTACTTCAGAACTCTCTACACACTTATTTATCTTCCCCATTAATCCCTAGTCCCAAATATCCTAAATGCTATGTTCTGCCTCTAAGATGATAAAAGATAAATATTTTGCACAATTTACTTTAAACCTGACATAAGATACCAGAGTGAATCACTCAAGATTAAAAAATATACATTTCAATTTTAATTTAACTTACAAATAATTATATGGTTGTCTTAATGAATATGGGTCAACTACTTAAGTAATCACAAAGATCAGTGTTCTAGAGGTGTTCTAGAGAGTACATAATCAATGTATTTAGTTGACACTTTTGCAGCTTATAACAACTTTAAAATATATTTTAAATCCATTACCATATTTAGAAGACACATCAAGATTTTATTTTCAATCACTGATTAAAATGAGTTATCTAGGTATTTGATTAAAAAATACAGCATGATCCATACATTCCTGTTGCTAGGATGTAAGTTCTGTACGTATATTCAGTTCCCTGTAAATGAGGACTCTCCGATAGGTTCTCAAAACTGAACACGTCATCGGAGGTGGACATTTGGCCTAACCATTACAAGTCAGCTTGGGATACCCACATCCCATGCTGGAGGGCCTGGGTACAACTCTCGGCTCTGCTCCCAATTCCAGCTTTTTGCTAAGGCACATCTAAAAGCATTTGGTGGTTTATCAAGTTCCTGGGTCCCCACCACCCATGTGTGAGACCTGGATTGAGTTCTGGGCTCTTGGCCTTGGCCTGGTTCAGCCCTGGCTATTGCAGGCATTTAGGCAGTAATCCAGAAGATGGTTTAGCCTGTCTCTTTGTGTTTAAAATAAATATATAAAAATCAAAGGAGGAATGAAGTGAAACACATCAGCCTACTTCATTTCATAACTTATTATGCAGTTACAGTAATCCTGAATGGCTTAATGCTAAACAACAGCGCTAAATGTGAAACATTAGTAATTTCTGTGCTTTGTGAAACTACTGAATTTTTAATGTGTTTTATTGCCTGTTCCTGTTTTACTTTCTTGCAATTCCTGTTTTCTTTAAGAAGGGTGATCTTTCATGGGCATATGATTTCATGATTATTTTTTTAGATTTCATATCTACTTCTACATTTATGAATCTATAATTTGTAATCAAAATCAATATACTTCTGTAGTGGGTGTTTAGTGCAGTGGTTAAGAAACCACTTGGGATGCTTTCTCCTATACTGGATTGCCTTAATTCAAGTCCTGGCTGTGCTTCCGATTCCAGCTTCCTCATAATGTGCACCCTGGAAAGCAATAGGAGGACTCCTACCACCAACAAGGGAAGACCTGGACTGAGTTCCCAGTTCATTTGTCCTGATTCTTAGAATTTTTTAAAGATCTATTTATTTATTTGAAAGTCAGAGTTACACAGAGAGGAGAGGCATATATATAGAGAGGTCTTCCATCTGCTGGTTCACCCCCAAAATGGCCACAACAGCCGGAGCTGCACTGAAGCCAGGAGCCAAGAGCTTCCTCCAGGTCTTCCCATGCAAGTGCAGGGACCCAAGGACTTGGACCATCTTCTACTGCTTTTCCCAGGCCATAGCAGAGAGCTGGATAGGAAGTGGAGCAACTGGAGCTTGAACTGGTGACCATATGGGATGCTGGTACTGCAGGCGGTAGCTTTATCCGCTATGCCACAGCACCGGCGACAATTCTTAGCATTTTTTTTTACAACTTCAATGATGTTTGTCTATTGTCATAGGTTGGGACTTGTTGCCAGTCCAGTTGTCAGCAACATGGTCCTTATCACTGACTACATAGGATCCAGACTAAAATCCCATCCTATGTTGTATGGCTGCCCCTTCCTCCCTTCTCTTAGCATGGGCTTCCCTCAGAAGATGATACATAGATGAGCACATGCCTGGACATCATGTGTTTTGGGATGAGATCCCTATGAATAAAGAATGAATTGAAAGAAGGGAGGCAAATTCAAGATGTGCTGTTGAATGGATTATTAGTTGAAAGAAATGGGGCATGACTCCACTCAGGATATTCTTAAGAGCACTGTCGAATGTACTTCAGAGTTTTTATCAGAAGCAAGAAATAAGACGATGCTTTATCCACCAGTTTTTATAGTTTATTAATCAAGTCCTAGCACTGAAAATTCCTGGTTTTTTATATCTGTGATGAAATCATGTGGTAGATTTCCATTGTTGTCCTGCCAACAAAAACAGAATATTTCCAGTGCAAAAAAAATGAAAGTTATGCTATGAGATTGTATCCAGTTACTCCTGCAGACAGCTGGATCCTGCATTAACAGCTGAAGTATTAAGAAGATGGGCAAAAGGAACCAATGTGTATAAAAAGTTGTTAATCCAGTGAGAGATTCAAGGCCTGCACAACACCATCGCACCTGCTTTGCCATCTGCAAACTTCATAACTTTTATTTTCAATCATCTTTTATGAAATACCATTTTTCTTTCTCATGGTTGTAACTGGGTCCCTCAAATTTGCTGATGCCAATAAACTGTCTTATTGGCTGGCGCCGAGACTCACTAGGCTAATCCTCCGCCTGCGGCACTGGCACACCAGGTTCTAGTCCCGGTCGGGGCGCCGGATTCTGTCCCGGTTGCTCCTCTTTCTGTCCAGCTCTCTGCTGTGGCCCGGGAAGGCAGAGGAGGATGGCCCAGGTCCTTGGAGAAGGCCAGGAAAAGCACCTGGCTCCTGGCTTCGCATCAGCGCTGTGCACGCCCACAGTGTGCAGGTCTCAGCAGCTGTTGGGGGGTGAACCAACGGAAAAAAAGGAAGACATTTCTGTCTCTCTCTCTCACTGTCCACTCTGCCTGTAAATAAATAAACTGTCTTATCAATCTCTGGGAACAAGAAAATGGTTCTTGTGTTGGAACATCTGCACTATACATAGGAAATATTTCTTGCAGCAATTTCTCTTTCAAATGTCCATGTTGCAGAATTCTTCTTGACTTTTTTTTTTTTTTTTTGACAGGCAGAGTGGACAGTGAGAGAGAGAGAAACAGAGAAAGGTCTTCCTTTGCCATTGGTTCACCTTCCAATGGCCGCCGCGGCCAGCATGCTGCGGTCGGCGCACCGCATTGATCCGATGGCAGGAGCCGGGTACTTATCCTGGTCTCCCATGGGGTGCAGGGCCCAAGCACTTGGGCCATCCTCCACTGCACTTCCGGGCCACAGCAGAGAGCTGGCCTGGAAGAGGGGCAACCGGGATAGAATCCGGCGCCCTGGCCAGGACTAGAACCTGGTGTGCCGGCGCCGCAAGGCGGAGGATTAGCCTAGTGAGCCGCGGCACCGGCCATTCTTCTTGACTGTTATATCGAGTTAACTGACCACTGGTTTTGCCATTGAGTTTACTTTCCCTCCTTGGCATTTGATTTCATGTTTTGTATTTTTGGAACATTATTTTCAACCTGTTTGGGATTCCTTCATCTATTCAGTTCCCCTAGAGGACTTTCTCAAGACTCAGGACTATACAACTTAACTGTGACATCAATTAACTGTGGCATCAATTTGCAGTTATAGGACACATGGACACATAATTAATTGCTTTCAAAGGTGAAGACATTAATATTCACATCTAATTTTCATATCGCTAGAATGCTCTCCTCAATGAAATTATTTCCTACAGTTTCTCAAATTTCCTTATTCCTTGGGAATTTAATTTTTGTGTCTTTCCTAGGAATTCATGGTTATGAATGTCCACTTTAAAATGGCTTTGGGATTTGCATTGTGGTACACCAGGTAAAGCCATCACTTCCGACACCTGTATGCCATATCAGAGTGCCTGGTTCAAATCTTGGTTACTTCTCTTCCAATCCAGTTTCCTGCTAATGCATCCTGGAAGGCAGAAGATAATGGCACAAGTGATTGTGCCCCTGACACCCACATGTAACCCAGGAAGGAATTCCAGGATCCTCTCTATCCTAGCTTTGATATTGCCCAGAACTAGCTGTTGAGGCAACTGGAGTACAAATAAACAGGTGAAAGAATGCATTTTCTCCCTCTCTCTCTATCTTTCTCTCTGTGTGTGTGTGTGTGTGTTTGTGTGTGCTTGTCTACATCTCTGTCACTCTTTCAAATATATTAAAAAAATTAAAAATAACTTTAAGCCACACTGTTCAAATATTAATTGAAAATAATCAGCTTGTTACTTCTGTTTTTTATGTTCAAACAAAAAATTAAAAACCTTTTATCTGTTGCTTCTTGCCAGTTAAAAAGGTACTTCAAAATTTTGTGTAAATTTGTATTAAAAGATATCTTTACATAGATGCAAAAATATTTTTAAATTATACAATATTTATCGTAATATATATTTTTATGAACATTTTGAAGACTCCATTATCCATGATTTCACAATTTCTTTTTTTTTTTTAACTTTATTTAATGAATATAAATTTCCAAAGTACGGCTTATAGATTACAATGGCTTCCCCCACATAACATCCCTCCCACCCGCAACCCTCCCCTTTCCCACTCCCTCTCCCCTTCCATTCACATGAGGATTCATTTTCAATTCTCTTTATATACAGAAGATCAGTTTAGCATACATTAAGTAAAGATTTCAACAGTTTGCTCCCACACAGAAACATAAAGTGAAAAATAATAGATGATTTTTTGAATGATGATGAAATCAGATCAGACCTCTTGTCATGTTTAATCCCAGTGAGAGTCAAGTTGGGAATTGCTAATTTCTTCTTTTTTTCTTTTTTTTAACAGAAGATCAGTTTAGTATACATTAAGTAAAGATTTCAACAGTTTGCACCCCCATAGAAATACAAAGTGAAATATACTGTTTGAGTACTCGTTATAGCATTAAGTCTCAATGTACAGCATATTAACGACAGAGATCCTACATGAGGAGTAAGTGCACAGTGACTCCTGTTGTTGTCTTTACAAATTGACACTCCCGTTGATGGCACCAGTAATCTCCCTATGCACCAGTCATGAGTTTCCAAGGCTATGGAAGCCCCTAGAGTTCTACGACTCTTATCTTGTTTAGACAAGGTCATAGTCAAAGTGGAGGTTCTCTCTTCCCTTCAGAGAAAGGTACCTCCTTCTTTGAAGACCTGTTCTTTCCACTGGGATCTCACTCACAGAGATCTTTCATTTAGGGTTTTTTTTGTTTTGGTTTGGTTTTTTGTTGTTGTTTTTTTGTTTGTTTGTTTGTTTTTTGTTTTTGTTTTTTTTTTTTTTTTTTCCAGAGTGTCTTGGCTTTCCATGCCTGAAATACTCTCATGGGCTTTTCAGCCACATCGGAATGCCTTTAGGGCTGATTCTGAGGCCAGAGTGCTGTTTAGGACATCCGCCATTCTATGAGTCTGCTGAGTATCTCGCTTCCCATGTTGGATCACTCTCCCCTTTATTTATTCTATCGGTTAGTTTTAGCAGGTACTAGACTTGTTTATGTGCTCCCTTTGACTCTTAGTCCTTTCATTATGATCAATTGTGAACTGCAATTGATCACTTGGACTAGTGAGATGGCATTGGTACATGCCACCTTGATGGGATTGAATTGGAGTCCCCTGGTATGTTTCTAACTCTACCATTTGGGGCAAGTCAGCTTGAGCATGTCCCAAATTGTACATCTCTTCCCTCTCTTATCCCCACTCTTATGTTTAACAGGGATCACATTTCAGTTAAATTTCAACACTTAAGAATAACTGTGTATTAATTACAGAATTAAACCAGTCATATTAAGTAGAACAGACAAAAAAACTACTAAGAGGGATAATGTATAAGGTTGTTCATTAACAATCAGGGCTATGCTGATCAAGTCAC
Source organism: Oryctolagus cuniculus (assembly GCF_051225735.1). Lineage (NCBI taxonomy): Eukaryota > Metazoa > Chordata > Mammalia > Lagomorpha > Leporidae > Oryctolagus > Oryctolagus cuniculus. Next base: position 194,933,100 of record NC_142867.1, read on the forward strand.
CGTTTCTCATAGTGTCCATTTCATTTCAGGAGGTTTCCTTTTTGGTGTTCAGTCAGTTGTCACCGATCAGGGAGAACATATGGTATTTGTCCCTTTGGGACTGGCTTATTTCACTCAGCATGGTGTGTTCCAGATTCCTCCATTTTGTTGCAAATGACTGGATTTCATTGTTTCTTACTGCGGTATAGTATTCTAAAGAGTACATATCCCGTGATTTCTTTATCCAGTCTACCGTTGATGGGCATTTAGGTTGGTTCCAGGTCTTGGCTATTGTGAATTGTGCTGCAATAAACATTAGGGTGCAGACCACTTTTTTTTTTTTTGCCAATTTAAATTCCTTTGGGTAAATCCCAAGGAGTGGGATGGCTGGGTCGAACGGTAGGGTTATCTTCAGGTTTCTGAGGAATCTCCAGACTGACTTCCATAGTGGCTTGACCAGTTTGCATTCCCACCAACAGTGGATTAGTGTCCCTTTTTCCCCACATCCTCACCAGCATCTGTTGTTGGCAGATTTCTGAATGTGAGCCATTCTCTAGATTTGGGTCTGGTTTGCTGTAGGTTTTCTAGATCCTTGAGGTGAATTGAAAGCTCATCTATTTGGTGTCTTTCCAATTTCTTGATGTAGGCACCTATTGATATAAACTTTCCTCTTAACACTGCTTTTGCTGTGTCCCATAAGTTTGGGTATGTTGTGCTGTTATCCTCATTTACTTCCAGAAAGTTTTTGATTTCTCTTTTGATTTCTTCTATGACCCATTGTTCTTTCAGGAGCATGTTGTTCAATCTCCATGTGTTTGTGTATGCTCTAGGGATTCCTGAGTTGCTAATTTCCAACTTCATTCCTTTATGGTCTGAGAAGCTGCATGGTATGATTCTAATTCTTTTGAATTTGCTGAGACTTGCTTTATGGCCTAGTATGTGGTCAATCCTAGAGAAGGTTCCATGTACTGCTGAGAAGAATGTAAAATCTTTAGCTGTAGGATTGAAAGTTCTGTAGATATCTGTTAGATCCATTTGGGCTATAGTGTCGTTTACATCTACTGTATCCTTGTTGATCTTCTGTCCTGTTGATCTATCTATTTCAGAGAGTGGAGTATTGAAGTCCCCCAGTACTATTGTATTGGGGTCTAAGTCTCCCTTTAAGTCCGTTAACAAATCTTTTAGATAAACCGGTTCCCTGTAGTTAGGTGCATATACATTGATAATTGTTATATCTTCTTGTTGAATTGATCCCTTAATCATGATATAATGTCCCTCTTTGTCACTCTTAACAGTTTTTGTGTTAAAATTTATGTTGTCCGATATTAAGATGGCTACGCCCGCTCTTTTTTCATTTCTATTGGCATGGTATATCTTTTTCCAGCCTTTCACTTTCAGTCTGTATGGATCTTTGTTGGAGAGATGTGTTTCTTGTAAGCAGCAAATAGATGGGTTTTGTTCCTTAACCCAATCAGCCAATCGGTGTCTTTTAACTGGACAGTTCAGGCCATTAACGTTCAATGTGACTAATGAAAAGTGGTAACTTTGCCCTGCCATTTGCCAAAGATAAGTTCTAATATATGCTTTGAATTCCCTGTGATCTTTTGCTGTGAGGTTTCCTTCCTTGGTTTCCTTCCTTTACCTTCTTTCATATTGATGACCGTGTTTCTGTGTTTCTGTGTGCAACACATCTTTAAGCATCTTTTTCAGGGCTGGACGAGTGGCAACAAACTCTTTCAATTTCTGTTTGCTATGAAAAGTCTTTATTTCACCTTCATTCACAAATGATAGCTTTGCAGGATATAATATTCTGTGCTGGCAGTTGTTCTCTCTTAGTACCTGGGCTATATCTCACCATTCCCTCCTAGCTTGTAGAGTTTCTGATGAGAAGTCAGCTGTGAGTCTGGAGATCCTCTGAGAGTAATTTGACGTTTCTCTCTTGCACATTTTAGGATCTTTTCTTTATGTTTCACTGTGTAGAGTTTAATTACAACGTGTCGTGGTGAGGATCTCTTTTGGTCATGTTTATTAGGGGTTCTGTGAGCTTCCTGTACTAGGATTTCTCTGTCCTCCAAACCTGGGAAATTTTCTGCTAATATCTAACCAAAAAGGCCTTCTAATCCTTTCTCCCTCTCCATGCCTTCAGGAACTCCTAGAACCCGAATGTTGGGTTTTTTAATAGTATCCTGAAGATTCCTAAGAATATGTTTTAGATTTCTAATTTCCTCTTCTTTTCTTTGGTCTGACTGTATCCTTTCCTGTTCTCTGTCTTCTAAGTCTGATATTCTCTCTTCTGCTTCACCCATTCTGTTTGTAAGGCTCTCTATTGTGTTTTTCATTTGATCTATTGAATTCTTCACTTCATTATGATTTCTCGTCACTATCACAGTTTCCTGTTGTCTAGTTGTTTTGTTTCATTTTGATTCCTCCTTAATATTTCATTTTCACGAGAGAGATTTTCTATCTTGTCCATTAAGGATTTGTGTAGTTCCAGAATTTGTTTTTGAGAACTTCTTAATGTTCTTATCAATTTTTTGAGATCTGCTTCTTGCATTTCTTCTATGTCATCATCTTCATAATCTTGAATTGGGGTGTCTTTTTCATTTGGGGGTGTCATGGTGACTTCCTTGTTTCTATTCTCTCGGTTTTTGCGTTTGTTATTTGGCATATTGGAGATATTTGGTTTCTTCACTGTGGTGCTTTTTCTTGTTATACTATGACTCTAGATTAAGTGGACTGTCTGTTTTTGATGGAGCCTTAGGGCTTGAGATGGGTGTGGCCTGAGAGCTCTGTTTGGTGTGCCAAAGGTGACAATCCCAGGTTAGGTGTGATAGATCTCTCTCTCTCTCTTTCTTTCTTTTTTTAATTCAAAAGGGAAGTAATTCCACACAGCTGAATGAAGTTGGAGGTAGTTAGCAGGCAAATGATATACCCACAGGAGCCAGAGATCAGAAGCTCTTTCCCAAGGACCACACAGGGAATCTGTTCGGCCCTCAGAGTGGGCTCAAATTCTCCTTCAGTCTCCCACTGGGTTGCCAAAGTTATGAAATTGTAGCGTCTCTGGAGAGTACTCACGTGAATTCTGTGAGTTCTCTCCCCCACCATCTCTTTTTTCACAGTCTCAGTTCAGTAGCACCACAAATTTACTAGGTCCTAATCTCCTGTTAATTCGCCCCGCCCAGAGTCAGGTTTTTCTGCTAGGCTCAGGGCCCGTGCAGACCTGAGGTTGCTCTGCTTATGACATATGTCCAAGATGGTGCCTGCTCTTTGTCTTGCTCGCCCTTGAGAGGTGAGCGGAGAGAGAGAAACCCGTGTCCGTACCAGTCACCTTTTTCTCTCTCTCTCTCTCTCTCTTCCAGTTAGCCTGGTGAACTCCTCCCCCTCCCCCCCGGGGTTGTTCCCTCTAGTCTCCTCTCTCCGCTTGCCTGCCGGTGTCTCGGGCTATTGAGGTTCGGCTCACCTCGCGTTCCAGCGCTGGTGTGTTGAGTCTGCCGCTGGTGTCCTGAACTGTGGGCTCCCATGCTCTCCACACAGGTCCACTGTGAATCATGCGTTCCGGAAGAGTTTCTTCTACTGTTTCCTCCCCTACTGTTCCTTGAACCTGCAGTATGTCCACTTTTATTAAACTGTCTCTCCCCGGACTATCAGTGTGCTCCCTTCCTATTCTGCCATCTTGCCTCAACCCCCCCCCCCCCCGATTTCACAATTTCTTTGCACTACCATAATCTTATCATTCAATCCCATTTTTCTTTTTTCTTTTTTTCAAAGATTTATTTATTTATTTATTTGAAAGTCAGAGTTACCAAGAGAAAAGGAAAAGCAGAGAGAAAGAGAGGCCTTCCATCCACTGGTTCATTCCCCAATTGGCTGCAATGGCTGGAGCTGTGCTGATCTGAAGCCAGGAGCCAGGAGCTTCCTCCACGTCCTCACATGTGAGTGCAGGGGCCCAAGGATTTGGGCCATCTTGTACTGCTTTCTCAGGCCACAGCAGAGAGCTGGATTGGAAGTGGAGCAGCTGGGACTGGAACTGATGCCCACATGAGATGCCAGCACTGCAGGTGATGGCTTTACGCACTACGCCATAGCGCCAGCCCCTCAATTCCATTTTTCATGAACCTTTTGAAGTGCCCTCACGTGTCATCTTTACAGGTACTACATCATGTGTAAGGAGTTTGAAATATGTTACTCTGAGCCTCTCTTAAGGAAGAAATAATCCTTGAATTAGGAGAGAATTGTACTCAAAGTGAAGAGAAAGGGTAGAGAGTGTGATGCCATTGTGCTTTGAAAGTATCAAATTCCTAGATTTTCATACTGTAATTAAAATGATCTATGTGAACATTTTTAAAAACTTAATATTTATTTGAAAAGCAGAAAGACAAGGGAATGGGAGTCAGAAACAGAGACAGAGAGAAATAAGGAAAGAGGTAGCTCCAATTCTTGGGTTCATTCTTCAGATATCTACAAAAGCCACAGAGGAGGGTGCAAGCTAGGAGCCAGACCAATCCAGGTTAATTAATCCACGTTTCCCACATGGATGGCAGGACCCAGCTACTTGAGCCATCATTGCTGCCTACCCAGGGTCTGCATTAGCTGAAAGCTATATTCAAGAGCCCATAGCACGAACTGAACCCAGGCAGTGCAATGTGGGATGCAGGAGTTTTGACTGGCATCTTAACCACTAAGCCAAATGCCTACTTCTAAACATTATTTCTTTTAGTTAAGAATAGTATTTCATGCAATATGAAATTGTTTGTACTATATTTTAATTAAACAAAAGAGAAAAACTCTTTCCTCATACTAAGTATAGATATTGTTCTTGACGATTGTCATACACTGCAGTATTTCATTCATACATGAAGCTATCAATACTTCACATTAAGTATAACACTATGCATCTAAAAGAAAAGGAATCAAATGAATAACAATTGGTTACATTTATAAAGGCTATAGAATTTTATGTCACATCTCATTTTAAAGTGTTATCTATCATATTCCCAACGCATTAAAGAATCTATGACTTTTCTGATTTTGCTTTTTTACTGTCAACTACTAGAAACATTGAGATCTATACACTGTAATGACCACTATACTTTTGATACTTTCACTATTACTCTTTGGGTTTACATTTTATATTAGGCTACTTTCTGTTGCTAAAACAACACACCTGAGGTTAGGTATTCTATGAAGAATAGAGATTGATTTCATGCACATCAGAGGTTCAAGGGCATATTGCTTACCTTGACTCAGCCCATGAAGGACTCAGGGTGGATGGCATCACAATGGCAAGAGCATATGCAAGCGGAAGAGATCACATGGTGAGACAGGATGCCAGAGACAGAGGTCTCACAGTAACAACTTTGATCTTCTCAGAGCGTCACCTCTAATGACCTAAATACCTCACACTGGGACCCACCTCCCAAAGCTTTGACAGTGCTGCTTGATATCACAACATTGCAGACCAAGTTACTTTTTTTTTTTTAATTTTTTAATTTTTTTTAATTTTTTTTTTTTGACAGGCAGAGTGGACAGTGAGAGAGAGAGACAGAGAGAAAGGTCTTCCTTTGCCGTTGGTTCACCCTCCAATGGCCGCCGCGGCTGGCGCGCTGCGGCCGGCGCACCGCGCTGATCCGATGGCAGGAGCCAGGTACTTATCCTGGTCTCCCATGGGGTGCAGGGCCCAAGCACCTGGGCCATCCTCCACTGCCTTCCCAGGCCACAGCAGAGAGCTGGCCTGGAAGAGGGGCAACCGGGACAGAATCCAGCGCCCCGACAACAGACCAAGTTTCTAACACATGGCCACTTGGGCAGACACTAAAGCCATAATCAAACCTTGAGTCTTCTGTTGCTTTTCTACTCCATCCACTGATGTTACTGGTACCACTTTCAGCTTGATGAACACTACCACCACCGCAGAACAAAGAACCATGGGTATTTATTGAGCTCTTAATGAATTTCAATGATATGCTAAGTGTTTACACCTATTTTCTCTGATCCATCTGATACTGCCATTCCAAATACAAATTAATAAACATGAATCAAACAAGCCTAGGTTTGAGTTCCAGTGGATTTGCAAACTTCTTTTTTATCTTTCTAAGCATTGACTTCAAAATAGTATTTCAGATTAAATGAGTAACACTGCTAATAAAAATACATACACATTCATCACTCAGAAATATTATATTAATATTATTATGTATTTATTCATTTTTTCTTGGAGTATGTTTGAAAATGAGATTCTGTTGTAAATATATGAGGAAAATTCTCATACTTTTCCATATTTCTGATTATTTTCTCAGAACAAATTCCTAACAGTGTAAATACTGGATAAATGAATATAGAAATATACAAGATTCTTTTCATATTCCCAACTGCTTTCGAAGACAATATTTATTCAAATTACTCCTTTTATTTTTTCCATTTAAAAATATTTTTAAACATAGCATTTTTATAGTAAGGTTTTGCTTAAGTGTATTTCTTAATACTGCTTTTTCCTTATTTGTCTATGGTATTGTCGTTTCCCATGTTGTAAAAATTTTCAATAAAACTCTACTTTTTATTTATTTATTTAGCATTTCTTCAAATAGTAGCGAATTTGAATATGTGTTATTAAATGTTGGTATTTTAAATTTGACAACTTGTTTTAATAGTTTATATTATATTATTATTGTTGTATTGACAATTCTGAATTTTCAAATCATTTTCTTGATATGTAAAATTACTTTCATTTTATTAGGATGAAATTATTATTATTTTATTAGGAAAAGAATATGGAAAACAAATTAAGTATCCTTTGAAAGTCACTATTTACACAGATGTATTCATTTGCAAGAACACATATAAAAATTTGGCCCTTTAAGTCCTAACAAAGTAATTTCATGGTTGGATAAATTATTGTAATTAGCATCATGTTTTAGCACAAGAGTGTCTTTATCCATAGTTGGTGAGTCATATTTAAACTGAGAACTCTGGCATGTAACATATGAATAATACAGTAACAATAGTTTCTTAAAAACAGTAAAGTGTATGTACACTTACCATATTGAGGTTTACAAGGCTCTTTTACGGACATTATCTAATGTACACTTAAAACTAATCAAGCAAGTTAGTTATTCAGGTTGGGAGTTTTATTGTTAGGGAGCTGGTGAAGGAAATGCTAAACTGGAATATTAAAGTCCCAATATCCTGAAGTCATTTGTTGTTTAATTAAAATTGGAATTCCCATACGTGTTTCTGGGTTCCTAATACAATGGTAGGTCTCTCACCAGATATTTTCCCACTTCTTATTTTTGCCCTATGTTTTATTAGCTACAATCTGTCGTTGATCTGGCAACAGAGTTATGCCTTGTTTTTTGTTCAATAAATAGAATGAAACCTCTTCCCCCTCTGCTTTCTGAATCCTTATTCTAACTTCTAATCTATCCACTTTGTTCAATTCTATCTGAAATTATTGGCTCACATTGAGGCCACTCAATAAAAATGCTTAGATAAGATAAATTTTATTAGTATATTTGTTTATTAATATTATATTGAAATTTAAATGTTACATATATAAGTTTGATTCTCTGCTTTACAACTACACATCTACCTAATCACAAACAATAACTCTTTTCAAATTTCTATCAATATACTGTTTAATCCTGTATGCTATGTCTGTATAGACTCTCCCATTTATGGTGGTAATTATATGTTATACAATAAGAAATTTTTCTACTTGTCATATGAAAAAGAAATAAGTTGATAAAATTATCTCTAAAGCTGAAATAATTAGTTCATTAAGAAGATATCACCTAAAAATAGCAAAATAATTTCTATTTTTAGGAACTATTTCATCTCTTGTCAACAATAACAATGTTTAGGCATGAAAATTAGCTTATTTCCATCACTATCATAAGGATGTTACAATTGATTATATTCTTAACACTTCAGTAGGTTTTGTTTCATAATCAAGAAACAGCATGTAAAACTCATACTTTTCAATAAAAACATGTGGCCAAACACATAAGTGTAAGGCACTTTATTAAAAGATGATTTTAAAAAAAAAAAAAACAGCTATGTTCAGGCCAGTGCCTCGGCTCACTTGGTTCATCCTCTGCCTGCGGCGCCGGCATCTCATATAGGCATTGGGTTCTAGTCCCAGTTGCTCCTCTTCCAGTCCAGCTTTCTGTTGTGACTCAGGAAGGCGATGGAGGATGTCCCAAGTGCTTGGGCACCTGCACCCGCATGGGAGACCATGAGGAAGCGCCTGGTTCCTGGCTTCGGATGGATGCAGCACTGAAGGTAGTGGCCATTTGGGGAGTAAACCAACGGAAGGAAGACCTTCCTCTCTCTCTCTCTCACACTAACTCTATCTGTCAAATAAATAAATAATAAAAAAGCTATGTTCAGAGGGAGAGATTCTTTTACATGTTAGTATTGATAATTTATTTGATTTAATTTTATACAACTTATCTTTGAAAATATACATTGTGATAAAAATACGACTTTTAAAAATTATTTACATAAGCTCACATAAAGAACATATAACTATTAAATACTATAGGAAAGCATATTCATTATTTAAATTGTCTTCAAAATAAGTTAGAATCTATTTTGAAGACACTGGACTAAGCTGATTATATGGTAGACTTAACAAAATGAGGTATTAAGAATTCTTTTACAACTAAACAGTTATTTCATAAATAATTGTTTTAAAAAACAATTAAATTTCCAAAGTACAGCTTGTGAATTACAATGGCTTTCCCCCCCATAACTTCCCTCTCACCCGCAACCCTTCCAACTCCTGCTCCCTCTCCCATTCCATTCACATCAAGATTCATTTTCAATTATCTTTATATACAGAAGATCAATTTAGTATATACTAAGTAAAGATTTCAACAGTTTGCAACCACACAGAAACACAAAGTGAAAAATACTGTTTCAGTACTAGTTATAGCATTGATTTACATTGACAACACATTAAGGACAGAGATCCTACATGAGGAGTAAGTGCACAGTGACTCCTGTTGTTGAATTAACAAATTGAAACTCTTGTTTATGGCGTCAGTAATCTCCCTAGGCTCTAGTCATGAGTTGCCAAGGCTATAGAAGCCTTTTGAGTTTGCTGACTCCGATCTTATTTAGACAAGGTTATACTCAAAGTGGAGGTTCACTCCTCACTTCAGAGAAAGGTACCTCCTTCTTTGATGGCCTATTCTTTCTACTGGGATCTCACTTGCCCAGACCAGATCTTTCTTTCATTAAGGTGGTTTTTTTGTTTGTTTGTTTGTTTGTATTTTGCCAGAGTGTCTTGGCTTTCCATGCCAGAAACACTATCATGGGCTTTTTAGCCAGATGGGAATATCTTAAGGGCTGATGCTGAGGCCAAAGTGCTGTTTAGGACATCTGCCATTCCATGAGTCTCCTGTGTATCCTGCTTCCCATGTTGGATCCTTCTCTCCCTTTTTGATTCTATCAGTTGGTATTAGCAGACACTAGTCTTGTTTAGATGATCCCTTTGACTCTTAGACCTATCAGTATGATCAATTGTGGACTGAAATTGATCACTTGGACTAGTGAGATGGCATTGGTACATGCCACCTTGATGGTATTGAATTGGAATCCCCTGGCACATTTCTAACTCTACCATTTGGGGCAAGTTCAAATGAGCATGTCCCAAATTGTACATTTCCTCCCTCTCTTATTCCCACTCTTATATTTAACAGGGATCACTTTTCAGTTAAATTTAAACACCCAAGAATATTTGTGTGTTAATTACAGAGTTCAACCAATAGTACTAGAACAACAACAAAAAAATACTAAAAGGGATAAAGTATTACATTGTACATCAACAGACAGGACAAACGCTGATCAAGTCATTGTTTCTCATAGTGTCCATTTCATTTCAACAGGTTTCCTTTTTGGTGCTCAGTTAGTTGTCACCGATCAGGGAGAACATATGATATTTGTCCCTTTGGGACTGGCTTATTTCACTCAGCATGATGTTTTGCAGATTCCTCCATCTTGTTGCAAATGACCGGATTTCATTTTTTTTAATGTTGTATAGTATCCTATACAGTACATGTCCCATAATTTCTAAATTCAGTATACTGTTGATGGGCATTTGGGTTGATTCCTGGTCTTAGCTATTGTGAATTGAGCTGCAATAAACATTAATGTGCAGACAGCTTTTTTGTTTGCCAATTTCATTTCCTTTAGGTAAATTCCAAGGAGTGGGATGGCTGGGTTGTATGGAAGGGTTATATTCAGGTTTCTGAGGAATCTCCAGACTGATTTCCATAGTGGCTTGACCAGTTTGCATTCCCACCAACAGTGGGTTAGTGTCCCTTTTTCCCCACATCCTCGCCAGCATCCATTGTTGTTTGATTTCTGAATGTGAGTCATTCTCACCGGGGTGAGGTGAAACCTCATTGTGGTTTTGATTTGCATTTCCCTGATTGCTAGTGATCTTGAACATTTTTTCATGTGTCTCTAGGCCCTTTGGATTTCCTCTTTTGAAAAATATCTATTGAGGTCCTTGGCTCATCTCTTGAGTGGGTTGTATGATTTGTGGCGGAGGGCAAGGTGGTGGAATAGGAAGGGAGCACATTGACAAGTCCGGGAAAAGTTTAATAAAAGTGGAGATACTGCAGTTTCACGGAAGAGTTAGGGAAGAAACAGCAGAGGAATCTCTTCCAGAACTTCTGCTTCATGGTGGGCCTACGTGGAGGGCACGGGTGTCCACAGCTCAGGACCCCAGGCACGGAATCTACACACCAGCGCTGGAAAGATAGGTGAGGCAAAACCTCAGTAACCGGAGACTTCAGCGGGAAAGCGGAAGGAGGAGCCTAGAGGGAAGGACGCTTGAGTCCCTGTGGGGGAAATTTCACTAGGCTAACTAGAGTAGAGAGAGAAAAAAAAAAGGGGGGGACCGGTATGGACACGAGTCTCTCTCTCCACTCACTTTCAAGGGCATTCAAAACAAAGAGCAGGTGCCATTTTGGATATATGTAGGGGCTGTGCCCGCCATCAGCCAAACAGAAAAACCTCCTGACTCTGGTGGGGGTGAAATAACAGGAGGTGGGGACCTGGTGAATGTGTGGAGCTAATGAACTGAGACTATGAAGGACTGAAGATGTGGGAGAGAACTCACAGAGAGGTGAGTGCTCTAGGGAGAGTACACAAACTCGGTAACCTTGGCAACCCATTGGGAGACAGCAGAGAAATTTGAGCTCACACTGAGGATTGCATAAATCCTTTGTGTGGTCCTTGGGACAGAACAGATGGATATTATACCCACAGGAGCCAGAGATCAGAAATTGACCGTCTTCATTTCCACTCAGGTGTGCGGAATTACTTCCCTTCTGAATCAAAAAGAGAGAGAGAGAGAGAGAGAGAGAGAGACAGAGAGATTTACCGCTCCTAACCTGGGTGTGTCACCTTTGGTATACCCTTAACCCTGAAGAACCAAACAGAGCTCTCTGGCCACACCCATACAAGCCTCTAAGGATCCATCATAAGCAGACAGTCCAATTAATACAGTCATGGTTTAACAAGAAAAAACACCACAGCGAGGGAAGAAGGAACCAAAGAATATCTCCACAATGCCAAGAAACAAATGGAGAAAATGAGGAAACAAGAACAAGGAAGACATTATGACACCCCAAAATGAACAAGACACCCCAATGCAAGATTATGAAGATGATGAGATAGAAGAAATGCAAGATACAGATTTCAAAAAATTTATGACAAGAACATTTAAAAGTTTTCATAAGTTTCCTTTAACAAAAGCATGATGTGTATACTAAAGCTAAAAATAAATTTACCACATATGTAAATAGTCTTACAGAACAAATTTTATTTGATTTTTGAAATAAGTTTTGAGGTATGAAGGGATGCAAAATGGAAGTACATACATTCATAGTGTGACCAGTATTTCCTTCTATCACCACTTTTTTCAGTCTGGTTTCCTTCAATTCTCCCTTGACAAAGATGAGTGTTTTGTTTCATATTCCAAGACAAAGGTTTAAACACTTTTATTCTACAAAGCTTCTTCCTATGAGTTTGTTCAAAATCTAGAATTATCATCTCTCCTCTTATTAGATATCATTTTCATGTTATTCAGCGAGGTCCAGGGCATACCAAAGTATGTCTGACAAAGTTTTTTCTCCTCTGAGCAATGGGCTTGTATCTTCCCAGTAAAAGGTCTCATCTATTTGATCTATATTTTACTGCCTACCTGTAATTTTTTTTTCTTTCTTTATTTAATACTATTGGCTGAACTCCTTACTTAACATAGAATTAATCATACATGTAGTAAGTCAATTGAAATAGATCCCAGTTAAAAATACTAGTGGGAGGCCGGCGCCGCGGCTCACTAGGCTAATCCTCCGCCTAGCGGCGCCGGCACACCGGGTTCTAGACCCGGTTGGGGCGCCGGATTCTGTTCCGGTTGCCCCTCTTCCAGGCCAGCTCTCTGCTGTGGCCAGGGAGTGCAGTGGAGGATGGCCCAGGTGCTTGGGCCCTGCACCCTATGGGAGACCAGGAAAAGCACCTGGCTCCTGGCTCCTGCCATCAGATCAGCGCGGTGCGCCGGCCGCAGCGCGCCGACCGCGGCGGCCATTGGAGGGTGAACCAACGGCAAAAGGAAGACCTTTCTCTCTGTCTGTCTCTCTCACTGTCCACTCTGCCTGTCAAAAAAAAAAAAAATACTAGTGGGAATGAGAGAGGGAGGAGCTGTACAGTTCAACACACATTCCCACAGACCTACCCCTAAGGGTGAAGCTAAAAATTTGCCATGGGACTCCAAATCCCATTTAGTTGGGTGGCACTAATCCCATCTTATTTGATAAAGTGATCACATTAACTATGGTATTGATCATATACATAGGACCATCAGTCAAAGGGTTCACATAAATAAGACCAAGTGCCTAGTAATAACAATAGATAGACACAAAGACTCACAGAATGACAAACACCCTAAACAGCACTCTGACCTCAGAATCAGTTCCTAAGTCCTGACTGAAAACACCATGAGAATATTTTGGACATGGAAAGCCAAGACACAGTAGCAAAAACAGTTCTGCATGAAGGATCTCTGTGAGTGAGAGCCCAGTGGAAAGAACAGGCCATCAGAGAAGGATGTAGTTTCCTCTGAAGGCAAGAGATAATTCCCACTTTGCATATGGCCCTGTCTAAAAACTGATGGAGTCTGTGAACTCAAAAGGCTTCCATAGCCTTGGCAGCTCATGTCAAGAGCCTCAGGTGATCACTGACGTCATAAATATGATTGTCAATTGTTAAATCAACAACAGAAGTCCCTGTGCACTTATTCCCCATGCTGGACCTCTGTCCTTAAAGAGTTGTACTATGATAATTAATGATAAAACTTGTTTTCAAACTGTACTTTATACTTTGTATATCTGTATGGGTGGAAATAGTTGAAATCTCTCCTTAGTAAAGAGTTTGTATTCTGTATATAAAGATAATTAAAAATGAATCTTAATGAAAAATGGAATGAGAGAGAGTGGGAGGTGGGATGGGGGAGCAGGTGAGAGGGTGGGTATGGGGGGAAGAAACACTATATCCCTAAAAACTGTGCACATGAAAATTGATATTCATTAAATAAAAAAATCTTCAAAAAACAAAAGAATAAATATACTTTGTTAAACTTGAATACATGAATTAAAAATATAATGATCTACCACAAAAAATAGACTATATATCCAAATGGAAAACTTCATTGCCTGATGTGATCAGTTAACACTGTATATATGTATATACTTTATATATATGTGTGTGTGTGTGTGTGTGTGTGTGTGTGATATGTGTGTTGTTCCATAGCCCACAAATATGTATTAAATATTATTCATTTAAAAAAATATAAAAATTAATGAAAACCCTCCTCTAACTATCTAATGTAATTATATAATGTAGTTCATTTGAAGGCCAGGGAGAATTGTTTTATTGACTGAATCCAAAGTTCATAATTGTTAATGTAAAAAATCACACCTTTAATCTTATTCCATTCTCTTATTTTCAAGTGAAGGTTTGGTTTCAGTAGAAATTATTATAGATGTACAAACCAAAAACATGTTTGACGACCCTGGGATTCAGAGGTTAGGGACAGACTAAGGCCTACAATAAGAGAAAGAGATCCAAAGTAATTCCATACAGAACTACATCGACTATCCGTACCTATTTTCCCATTGTGCAGAACAGTTAAAATTTATTTCTGCTGTCATCTAGCTCTGGATCTCTTTCAACATTAGTAATCATAATAAATCAAGAAGTAAAAGTTGTCCTCATTTACTTCTTATTACATCAAATATGAATATGCAATTTAATGATGCTTTAATATTGGCTCTGATCCTATGTTTTAATTTTATTTAACAACAGTGATTTGTCAGACAATTAGGCTGAATAATAACAATGAAAAGCTTCAGTGGTTAAAGTGTGGTTTTTAAAGAAACCACAACAAATAAATAAATAAATATGTAGAAAGATTTTTACCACTAATAGATGCTTTTCCTTGGAAAATAGCATATTTTTAATGAAAAGCTATATTCACAGATGATATCTCATCATAATCTATTTTAACTGTATGACTTTTCTCCATATATAATGGTAACTGACATTTTCCATTTCATATTAGGAATTTTGAACTGGTAAAAATGACATAGATGTGATAGGAAGGACTTTTGATAAGAGAAAGAATGCTGGCTGACCTCATTTTGGGGAGTACGATTGCCTTGCTGATATAAAAGCTGTATTTTGTCATGACACCAATGAAGAGTACAATGTTTTGGGCTAAATTCATCATAATTAAAATAAGTGATAGCACTGAATTATTTTTCATTAATAAGAAAAGAGCCCTGGATATTTTCAATTATGGGAATGCTTATACTCCCAGGCAAGGACACTCTTTACTGGAGTAATGAATTTTGGAAAATTACTAATGATTACTAATCCTCATTATTTATAATTTTTAATTAATAACTACCTAGTATAACTGTAATAAAGTGTTCCTAGATAATTTTTCACGTTCCTGTATTTGATCAAATTCTCTTATAAAGAACAGGCTTTATTAATCTATTTCCAGGTTATTAAGTAATATTTCACATTATTTCTAACTGACACATATCTATAACTGATCTTAAATATTGATATAACACTTAAAAGATATAAATCATATACATTTTGCTCTTCATCACTACACTGTATTTTGAATATACACAGTGCCTTCTTTGTGTTGAAATGAAATTAAGTAAAGCAACAGAGATCAAAGTCACTATGCTCAATATATTTTATCTTTCTTTACAATTTTCTACCAAAAGAAATTACACAAGTATAATGTTTAGTGGTTAACATTCCTCAAAGCAATTAGAAGCTGTGCTTTAACTATATTGTTTTCAACAAAATTTTATTTTATATCCTACAAAACATTTTATCTAGCTTTTGTACTTGCTTGTTTTACTGATATTCATTCCTCTTTTTCAAGAAATAACAAAAATACGTATCTCTGGAACAGGAAAATCTTACAGTTTTCTATACTTCAGTACCAATATATGCTGCTTGATGAAAGACTGATCAAAGGACATCTGTTCATTAATGTTGGGTTTTCTCTACACAAATTTTTTATTTTTTATTTTTATTTCAAAGGAAGAGACAGAGAGAATGACAGAGATCTTCCACCAGCTGATTCACTCCCCAAATACATGCAACAGCCAAGGCTGTAACAGGCCAAAGCCAGGACCCTGGAACTCTACTGGGGTCACCCACATGGGCAGTAGTATCCTAAGCACTTGAACTGTCATCTACCGCTTGCCAGCATGCACATCAGCAGGAAACTGGATTGGAAGCAGAGTAGCTGCAACACCAACCAGGCACTGCAATAATGGGATGTGATTGCCCCAAGCAGTAACCCAAGCCTCTGTGCCTGATGCTACCCTAGTTTTTCTCTAGTCAACATTTAAATGTGACAGTTTAGTAACTGGAATAAATACAGTTATGCAATTTATTAACCATTAGCTTAGGCAAGTTATTATCATATATTTCTATTTGCATTTTTGTGTGATAAAACACTTCAAATGCTTAGAATCTTGTCACTTGTCATATAATGGTTGTGCCTAATGGAGTTAAGTACGATGATTGCCATTACATAAAACATTCTCTTCACGTGTACAAATACAAAGACACCACAAAACATTCAGGGAAAAACGGTGGCAGCATTTGGCATACTGGTTAAGACTTGCTCTGACCTACTCTTGACCATTACAAGCATTTAGGGAGGGAACCAGGAGATGGAAGGGGGCTCTCCCTCTCTCTCTCTCTCTCTCTCTCTCTCACACACACACACACACAGACACACACATTTTGTAAACAAGCACATAAACAAACAGGTTTTTACAAAGAACAACAGAATTACAGTATAAGTTCATTTTGGTGCTAAAATATTTTGAAATCCAGGCATGCTATTTCCATCATATGTCTCTTCCTTAAATTTTAATGGTAATGCATAGGTATAGATTTTTAAAGAAAGTTTGCACCAAAATAAGTATATATTTAATAGCAATTCCACAAATGTTTAAAAGTGTCTTATACACATATGCCTACATGCAAATTCATAAATATCATCCCAAGATTTACACATTGAAACTTAGATACTGTTCCTTTAAAAATATAGCAGTGATCGCTGTTAAATATAAGAGTGGGAATAAGAGAGGGAAGAGATGTGCAATTTGGAACATGCTCAAGCTAACTTACCTCAAACGGTAGAGCCGGAAATATACCAGGGGATTCCAATTCAATCCCATCAAGGTGGCATGTACCAATGCCATTTCACTAGTCCCAGTGATCAATTTCAGTTCACAATTGATCATAATGATAGGACTAAGAACCAAAGGGATCACATAAACAAGAATAGTGTCTGCAAATACTAGCTGATAGAATCAAAAAGGGAGAGAATGATCCAACATGGGAAGTGAGATACACAGCAGACTCATAGAATGGCAGATGTCCTAAACAGCACTCTGACCTCATAATCAGCCCTTAAGGCATGCAGATCCGGCTGAAATGCCCATGAGAGTATTTCAGGCATGGAAAGCCAAGACACTCTGGGGAAAAAAAAAAGAAAAAAAAAAAAAACCTAAATGAAAGATCTCTGCGAGTGAGATCCCAGTGGAAAGAATGGGTCATCAAAGAAGGAGGTACCTTTCTCTGAAGGGAGGAGAGAACTTCAACTTTGACTATGGCCTTGTCTAAAAATTATCAGAGTCAGTGAACTCAGGGGGCTTCCATAGCCTTGGCAGCTCATGACAAGAGCCAGGGTGATTACTGACGCCATAGACAAGAGTGTCAATTTGCTAATTCAACAACAGGAGTCACTGTATTTAATCCTCATGTAGGATCTCTATCCTTAGTGTGCTGTACATTGAGATTTAATGCTATAACTAGTACTCAAACAGTATTTTTCACTTTATGTTTCTGTGTGGGAGCAAACTGTTGAAATCTTTACTTAATGTATGCTAAACTGATCTAATGTAGATAAAGAGAATTGAAAATGAATCTCGATGTGAATGGAAGGGGAGAGGGAGTGAATAAGGGGAGGGTTGCAGCTGGGAGGGACGTTATCTGGGGGAAGCCATTGTAGTCCATATTCTGTACTTTGGAAATTTATATTCACTAAATAAAAGTTAAAAATAAATAAATAAATAAATATAAAAAATATAGCATGAATTCAATCAGAAATTTTACATACTTTTTAATCTGAATTATTCTCCATAAAGAATAATAGCAGAAGACCAAAATGTCACTACATAATTCAGCATAATATAGCACTCCTGATTGCCTAGTCTTATTTAAATCAGAAGTTTCCTTAATACTTGAAGTCTGACTTGAGTGCCATTTTAAGAAAAAAACTAAAGTACTCAGTTATAGGCATATTATTGTTAATTGTAGAATTTTTTACTATTGTTTTCCATAGGAGATTGTTAAATAACTTACGCTACAACTATTATTTAATGTTGTAAAATATCATGTTAGTGAATAAATATGCCCACATACACACACAGCATACACATATATGATCTTATGTGTACATGTATGAAGATACACATTTAGATAAATGCAAATGTACTGAAATACTTATAAGAGTTGTATTAGCAAAAATTTACAATATGATACTAGTATGGGTAGTTACTTTTAAAAATAGAATTTCAAGTGATTTGTAATCTTCTTTTTCTGTTCAGTTTCAATATTATTTTATATATGAGCTCACTCATTTTGATCATTACAATGAAAATTAAAGTTTTGATTATTTAGTAATAGAATAGAAAACTCTATTATTAAAAGCATAGTTCAGGTAGTATTGGACCAGAAACAAATATGTACAAGTTGACAGATGAGTTGATGTTGTCTTCAAAAACAGGCACTAATCTGAAGAGATCTCTAAAGCTCAGATTAAACTACATTTTTATACAGGAAATATATTCAAAGACCCACCCCCATAGGAAAATATTGGCATTTAAAAAGATAAGCTGTCCTATGGGTATCACAATAAAGTGGAAAAGAGAATTAGATTTTTTTCTAGGCCCTGTAGGAAAAAAAAATTACAAGATTTAAAAGAGGTGCAGGCATTTGTAAAGTTGTGATGATGTCCTTGAGATGTATAAACCCCATATTGGAGTGCCTTGGTTTCAGTCCTAGCACCTTTCGTAATTCCAGATTCCTGCTAATGTGCACCCTGAGAGGAAAAGGTGATTTACACGAATAGTTGTGTAACCCATGTGGCAAGCCCAGATGCAGCTTTGGGCTCCTGTCTTTTGGTGTGACCCAGCCCTGGCTGAAGCAGGCATTTGGGGAATAAACCAGTGGTGTGCTTGCTCTCTCTCTTTTGCCTTCCAGTAAATAAGAATAAATAATAAAACAAGACTCTGAGAAAATAGATACTGTGACTTTTGAAAAATATTTACAAGTTAAAGAGCATAATCTATGAAGTTCAAGGACAGAAAATTTCAAAAATTAGGGGCTTATTTCAAGGACTACAAAGAACAGAGAGATACAAATGGATGACAGTGAAAGAACAGTAATAACGGCCAGAGAAGATGACTTTAAGAAATGTTAGCTCTAAATAGATATCATTTGTGCATTTTATGTACTGGTTAGATGCTCTTTTCTCTGGCCCTTATTTATTTTGAAAGAAACAAAGCCTAGGGACCGGCATTGTGATGATGCAGGTTAAGTTGCTGCTTGCAATGCTGGCATCTCATACTGAAGTGCTGGTTCCAGTACCAGCTGCTCCACTTCCAGTCTGGCTCACTGGTAATGTGCCTGGGAAAGCAGCAGAGGATGACCCAAGTCCTTGTGGCCCTGCTACCCACATGAGTGATCTGGAAAAAGCTCCTGGCTCCTGGCTTTTACCTGGCTCAATCCTGGTCATGCTGTGTGACCTCTTGGGAGTGTACCAGTGGATAGAATCTCTTCCTCTCTCTCTCCCCCTCCCCCTGCCTCTCCCTCTTGTAACTCCAGTTTTCAAATAAATAAACAAACCTAAAAAAAAAAAAAAGAATGAGTAAGGTGCCGACTTTGTTGTGTAGAGGGTTAAGCTGCTGTCACTGGGATGTGGTTAGAGACCCAGCTGCTCCACTTCCAATTCAGCTCCCTGCTAATAGTCTCTGAAAAGCAGCAGTAGATGGCCCAAATACTTGGACCTCTGCCACCCATGAGGGAGATAAGGATGAAGCTCCTGGGTCATGACTTTGGCCTGGTCCAGCCCTGGCCATTGTGGCCATCTGGGGAGTGAGCAACATGACACAAGATACCACTCTGTCTCTCCTTGCCTTTCTGCAGTTCTGACTTTCAAATTAGAAACCAATAAATAAATAAATTGGCTCTTCACTATGATAATGTCAAGACTCAAATTCAAATCGTATTCCCCCATAAAAGAGAAGTAGTGAGGTCTTGCAGTAGAAAATTAGTTTAGAGAGAGTGATCTCCAAATTATATTGAAAAAGCATTAGCTGAATTGAAGGAAATAAGAATATCATGTGGAAAGATAAAACCACTTTCAGGGGTCAGTGCTGTGGCATAATAGGTTAAGCTTCCCTCTGTTGCACCGTCCCATTCTGGGTGTAGGTTTGCATCCTGTGAACCAGCAGATGGAAGACTTCTCTGTCTCTCCCTCTCTTTGTCTGTAACTCTGTTTATCAAATAAATAAGTAATCTTAAAAGGGACATTTAAACCTAAAAATTGAAAATGCCATTTAAAAAAGAAAGTGAAAGTGCCAGTGCTGGCACAGTGGATTAACACCCTGGCCTGAAGTGCCAGCATCCCATATGGGCGCCGGTTCGAGACCTGGCTGCTCCACTTCCAATCCAGCTCTCTGCTGTGGCCAGGGAAAGCAGCAGAAGATGGCCCAAGTGCTTGGGCCCCTGCACTTGCATGGGAGATCAGGAAGAAGCTTCTGGCTCTTGGCTTCGGATCCATACAGCTCCGGCCATTGCAGCCAATTGGGGAGTGAACCATTGGATGGAAGACCTCTCTCTCTTTTTCTGCCTCTCCTCTCTCTGTGTAACTCTGGCTTTCAAATAAATAAATCTTTAAAAAAATAAAAAAAGCGAAATTTTTGTTCTAAGGAATTCTCAAAGGAAGATGTGACAGAAATTAGTGAATGTAAGACTTAAAATGTGGGGAGCAACCGGACTAGACTAAGTTACTGGAATTAAGACTTATTCTATGCATCTGCTCTCCTACAATATGGCGCTGGGAGAGGAGAAAACAGCTTCTACCCAGCTGCCTCCAGTTCAACCAATAAACTGTAGGACTTGCTACTGATTGGAGTAGAGCAGCGTACTCGGCGTGTGGGCAGCCGAGTTGGGATTGGCAGAGGAGGACTATAAAGGAGGAGAGAGACGGCATGCACCAGGAACATCTAAGGGGAACATCTAAGGGAACACCTGTGCAGCCCCCGAGAAGAGCCGGCCGGCGGTGTGCCGCTCCCCTGCGGAAGTGGGGAATGTGGCCAGGGGGAACCGCCCTTCCACGGAGGTGGAAGGGACAGTAGCCAACCCGGGAAGAACCAGCAACAAACCCGAGGAGGGCCGAGCAGACAGAAAGAACAGCGCAGGGTCCTGTGTCGTTCCTCCACGAAGAGGGGGAGCGACATAATGGTGCCGTGACTCGGATATGAAGCCTAGGCAGGGTTTAGTGTCGTTCCTCCACGAAGAGGGGGAGCGACATAATGGTGCCGTGACTCGGATATGAAGCCTAGGCAGGGCTTAGTGTCGTTCCTCCATGAAGAGGGGGAGCGACATAATGGTGCCGTGACTCAGATATGAAGCCTAGGCAGGACTTAGTGTCGTTCCTCCACGAAGAGGGGGAGCGACATAATGGTGCTGTGACTCGGATATGAAGCCTAGGCAGGGTTTAGTGTCGTTCCTCCACGAAGAGGGGGAGCGACATAATGGTGCCGTGACTCGGATAGGAAACCTAGGACGGATAGCAAACTTAGGAGGGAAGAAACGGGAAGAACTGGGAAAATATCGGAGAGAGAGACTAGCAAACAGCCTAGGGAAAATATCGGAGAGAGAAACTAGCAAACAGCCTAGGGAAAAGCCGGACGAAAAAGGTGCCGGAAGAAGCTATTGAAAGCCTAGGCATAGACTCAGATACGGACTACGGGGGGAAGCTGGGAGAAATCTCTAAGGTCGAAAGCGAAAGTGAAAGCTAGACCAAACAGACTCGGATGCGGACTGTGGGGAGAGGCCAGGAGAAATGAGGGAGGAGTATTGTTGGAGGAAAGCTTGGGGAAACATACCGGGTAGAGAAAAATGTTAGGGAAATTGAAGCCGCGGGGGGCAGGCCAAGGCGGAGACGAAAGCCACTTTGGGATTCTCAAGTTAGCCTGGGAATAGGGGGCGAAAAGTTAAAACCAGAAGCGGAAACGTAAGCCTGGTTGGGATCCGTCTGATTAGCCCGGGGAGCAAAGGACGGGAAGCCAAACCATGGGGCGGAGACGTAAGCTGGGTTGAATTCGCCAGGCTAGCCCGGGGAACTTGGATTGAATGCTAGTGGTGGAGACGTGAGCTGACGCTGTGTGACTCGCGGAGGCTGCCGTGCACAGAGAGAGCATGCGGGGCACAAGTAGATAGGGAACGCTGGGCTAAGTGCGAGACCGCGGAGTGTGCGCGCAAAGCCGAGCCGCGCAGATGAGAGAGACGCGGGCTGAAGCGGCTCAGCCGGAAAGCCGCCGAGAAATAGCCTCGGGGCGGGCGCCGGGAGGCCGCGGGGATAAGAGAAACAGAAGTTTAGAAGTAAAATGAGAGCGGGAAGCCGTGGGGATAAGAGAAACAGAAGTTTAGAAGTAAAATGAGAGAAATAGGAATGCTGGAAGATAGAAGTAAAATGGGAGAAATAGGAATGCCCGGAGATAGAGAAATAGAGAAATAGAAAGGCCTCCCCTCAACATGGCAATGAGAAAGCTTGGATTCGGTCTGCCCGATTAGTGAGGCGATGAGCACCTGCGGCGGCTAGCAGCTTATGCGCCGCAGGTCACCGAAGACAGGCATGAATTAACATCAGAAAGGCCTCCCCACAATACTGCAGTTAGAAGGCTTGGATTCGGTCTGCCTGATTAGGGAGGCGGTGAGCACCTGCGGGCGGCTAGCAGCTTATGTGCCGCAGGTCACCGAAGACAGGCACGAATTAACATCAGTAAGGCCTCCCCACAATACAGCAATTAGAAGGCTTGGATTCGGTTTGCCTGATTGTTAGGGCTTGTAAGCCCCTGCAGGCAGAGCAGAGCATGCGCTGCAGGGCACCGAACACAGGCACGCATCAGCGCCTGAAAACCTCCTCACAACATGGTGAAGAGAGGACCCGGATTCGGTTTGCCTGATTGATAGGACTTGTAAGAACCTGTGGCAACTCTAGCAAGTAGAGCAGAGTGTGTGCCGCGGGACACCGAAGACAGGCGCGTATCAACGCCAAAAAATAAAAAGAAAGGGGGATCTGTGGGGAGCAAACCGGACTAGACTGAGTTACTGGAATTAAGACTTATTCTATGCATCTGCTCTCCCACAATATGGCGCTGGGAGAGAAGTAAACAGCTTCCGCACAGCTGCCTCCAGTTCAACCAATAAACTGTAGGACTTGCTCCTGATTGGAGAGCAGCGTACTCGGCATGTGGGCAGCCGAGTTAGGATTGGCGGAGGAGGACTCTAAAGGAGGAGAGAGACGGCATGCACCAGGAACATCTAAGGGGAACATCTAAGGGAACACCTGTGCAGGCCCCGAGAAGAGCCGGCCGGCGGTGTGCCGCTCCCCTGCGGAAGTGGGGAATGTGGCCAGGGGGAACTGCCCTTCCACGGAGGTGGAAGTGATAGTAGCCAACCCGGGAAGAACCAGCAGTAAACCCGGGGAGGGCCGAGCAGATGAGAGAACAGCGCAGGGTCCTGTGTCGCTCCTCCACAAAGACGGGGAGCGACATAATGGTGCCGTGACTCGGATATGAAGCCTAGGCAGGGCTTAGTGTCGTTCCTCCATGAAGAGGGGGAGCGACATAATGGTGCCGTGACTCGGATATGAAGCCTAGGCAGGACTTAGTGTCGTTCCTCCATGAAGAGGGGGAGCGACATAAAAGCTTAATAAAATCCATTAATCCTAGAGTTCTGAACTAGAAGATGTTGATGCAAGGAGGCATTATTCAATGCTAAACTGTTAAAAGCAAACACATGCTAGGAAAACTAATGTATAGACAAGTTATTATGAGGGAATAATACTGTCAGCTTACGTTAACTCCTCAGAAATGGATATTGAAGTCAAATAATTTTGCTGTTACTGAAAATATAAGATTTTTAAAAAAACCAAAATTTTAGTTTCTAGAAAATCTTTTATTTACTTATTTTTTATAGTTTAAAAATTATATAAGGTGGACAAATTGCATGTGTTTCATATATACAGATTTAGAAGCATAGTGAGACTTCCCACCCCACCATCCCTCCTGCCCAGGCTCCTAACCCCCCTCCTCCTTCCTTTCTTATTCTTTCAATTTTTACAATAACACACTTTCAGTTGGTTTTATACTCATAAGCTTAACCATCCACTAAGTAAACAATTCAACAAATAGTAAGAAGAAAATAGCTTTATTCCTCAACAATAAAGACATGGGTTATAAACAATAATCAATCCTCAAAATGTCAATTTTGCTTATATACCTTACATTTCTTGTACTCTATTGGTTACCACAGATTAGGGAAAACATATGGTATTTGTCTCTTTTGGGACTGCCTGATTTCACTATGTATAATGGTTTACAATTGCAACTATTTTGTTGCAAAAGACAGGATTCCATTCTCTTTTTACAGTTTAGTAGTATTCTGTATACCATAATTTCTTAATCTAGTCATTATTTACAGACATCTAGGTTCATTTGGATATTAGCTATTGTGAATTAAGCTGCACTAAATATGGGGATATATATAACTCTTTCATATTCCCTACATCCTCACTAGCATTTAATGTTTTTTGATTTCTGAATGAGAGCCATTCTAACTGGGGTGAAGTGAAACCTTGTTTTGGCATTTCCCTGATGGCCCAAATCCTGAGCACTTTTCATGTGTCTGCTGGGCAGAGTATCTTGAGTCATACACATACCCAGCATTGTACACTCATCCTCATGAAACGCATTTACAAACTTCCACTTTTTCTATTTCTTGGAATTAGAAATCACACAAGGAAAGAAAAGATGCGATGAAATGCTATCTATATGATGCCTTTGGGGCTTTCATTGATGTCAAACTCCGAACTTTCATTTTTCCAGAAGATACAAACACTTCCTCTCCCTTTCTCTTTCTCTCTCTCTCTCTCTCTTCCTTCCCTCCTTCCCTCCCTCCATCCCTGTCTGCCTTTCTCCCCTTCTCTCTTCTAACCTCTCATCACCTTCAATCCTTTTCTTCTTCTGTCCTTTCTTCTTATATATAAAACGCAAGTTCCAGGAGATTGGGAGAAAAATGTAATTATAAGCTACCACAAGAAAATATTTGGTTGCTATGCAGTAGTTAAGTAATTTACAAAATAGAATTTATTAAATTCAAATTTGCAGTGTACAGAGCTTTCTGCCTTTTTATTTTCCTCTTCATAAACTCTTAATTCATTCTTGCTCCTCTTAATGCCCGAGACATAAAATTATCTATTTTCTTTCATCTACCTTTGTCTCTGGGGAAATCAAGTGCTCTTATTCTTGTTTCTTGAGGTCTTGCCCTTATGTTCAGCCTAAACTGCATGCAAAAGAGCCTTTGACACTGCATAACGCTGTGCTCATTATCAACATTTCTTATTAACAGGCATCTGCTTTTCCTGGTTTTGCCATTCCTGTCACAGTATCCTGTACTACTTTTAACTGATTTGCTTCAATTTATCCATTCTTAAACAAATTGGATGTGTATATGCAAAAGAATGAAATTAGATCCATACCTCTCATGATATACAAAAAAAGCAAATCAAGATGGATCAAAGACCTAAATTTAAGACTGGAGAGGATGAAGTTGCTGCAGAAAACATTGGAGAAACACACTAAGACGCTGGTATAAGGGATGACCTATTGGGCAAGGCTCCTAAAGCACAGGCAACAAAAGTAAAACTAAACAACTGGGACTGTATCAAACTCAGAAACATTTGAGTCATACAGAGTAAAGAGACAGCCAATAGAATGGGAAAAATACTTGCAAACCATCTATCTGACAAAGGATTAATATCCCAAATATATCAGCAACTTACAAAAAATCAACAAAAACAAAAATACCAATCTAGTTGAGATATGTGTGAAGGACTTTAATAGCCCATTCACAAAGGAAGAAATATAAATGGTCAATGAATATATGAAAAAAAAAAAACCCTTAACATCATTAGTCATCATAAACATACAAAGACTCAAATTACAAAGTATAAGATGAAAACAATGAAAGCCATGAATAACACATGTTATTTTGAAAATATTTAAGTAAATATCTCAACGAAATTTTAAAATCATTTTAATGAGAAATACATGAATATATTATTGTTCCACAAAATGTCCCAGAAAATATATCCTGCTTTTTAAATTTTACATGTACAGGCTGACTGTGGCTTAACTGGTATCTGCAACACTGGTATCTCATATGGGTGCTGGTTTGAATCCTGGCTGCTCCACATATGACCTGTTAATGCTCCTGGCAAAGCAGTGAAAGATGGCCCATGTCCCTGGGCCCCTGTACCCATGTGGGAAAACCCAGTGAAGCTCCTGAGTTCCTCCTGGCTCAGCTCTGACCATTGCAGCCATTTATGAAACGCACCAGTAGATGGAAAAATCTCTCCGTCACTCCCTTTCTATCTCTGTAACTCTGCCTTCAAACAACTATAATATAAGTTTAAAAATTACATTTACTTATTGTTTATCTATTTTGTACTATTAATTTGAAAAAAAATTACTAATATAAAATTTGGAGTCAGCGTTTTGGCACAGGGCTCAAACTGCTGCTTGTGATGTTATCATCTCAAATGAGCGCTGGTTCAAGTTCAGCTGCTCCATTTGCAATGCAGCTTCCTGCTAATGTACCTGAGAAAACTGCGAAAAACAAGTGCTGTGTCCCTGCTAAATACTTGGGAGACCTGGAAGAAGCTCTTTGCCACTGGTTTCAGCCTGGCTCATCCCTGACTTTTGTGGATATTTGAGGAGTGAACCTGCAGAGGGAAGGTCTCTCCTTCTGTCTCTCTCTTTCTCTGTCTCTCCTTCTCTCTCTGTAACTCTGATATTTTAGTAAATAAATGAATCTTTAAAAATAATGTAAAATCACATATGGAAATACAAAATGAAATATGATAGGATCCATAAAATGCCTATAAGTACATTATAAATTACACTACAATAATAAAAATATTTTTAAATAAGTAGAATGAGATTAAGTTCTTTATCAGGAAGAGCAAAGCAATTTGCATTTTTACATGTAAAAACACTTCTGACTTAATAGGTAAATTATGCTTTTGATTAACTCTAAGTTAAATAATGTCTCTCTTTCAGAAATCATTGACATAATATCCATAGTTTCTCAATCTTATTTTAAAAATTTTATTTAAGTTACACCAGTTTCATGTATTACATATATACAGATTTAGGAACACAGTGATACTTCCTACCTTACCCTCCCTTCTGCCCCCATACTCCAACCCTTCTTCCTCCCCCCTCTCCCATTGCCACTCTTAATTTTTACAAAGATCTACTTTCAGATTACTTAATAGATAGATTTTTTATGTGTAGATAATCCTAACTCATACACAGCTCACCTAAGTCATACTGTTCTTAACTATTTAAATTTACATGATTAATTAAATTGAACAGATTGAATTTGGGGGCGATTCTCCCTCAATTTGAAAATAGTCATTTTCCAATTGTTTTAGGATTATATATTAAAGCATTATTTTTAAAAATTTGTATATACCTATATCATGTACCTCATTTTTTTTAGCCTCCCACACAAAGATAAACTAAGATTTAAAGAAAGGTGGGTGTTTGGCACACTGGTTAAGATTCTACTTGTGGGACCAGTACTGTGATATAGTACATAAAGCAGCCGCCTGCAGTGCCTGCATCCCCTATGGGAGCCCGTTTGAGTCCCAGCTGCTCCACTTCTGATCCAGCTCCCTGCTATGGCCTGGGAAGGCAGTGGAAGATGACCCAAATCCTTGGGCCCCTGCACTCCTGGCTCCTGGCTTCAGATCGGCTCAGCTCCAACTGTTGAAGCCAACAGGGGAGTGAACCAATGATGGAAGACCTTTCTCTCTTTCTCTCTGCTTCTCCTTCATTCTCTGTGTAACTCTTTCAAATAAATTAATAAATCTAAAAAAAAAAAAAAAGGATGCTGCTTGTAATGACCATAGTTCATTCTGGAGTGCCTGGGTTCAAGTCTGAACTTCACTTCTGGTTCCAGCTTCCTAATATGTACACTTTTGGAGGAAGCAAATGGTTGCTCAGGTAGTCGGGTCCCTTCCACTCATGTGAGAGACACAGATTAAACTCTGTGCTCCTGGCTTTGGCCTGGCTCAGCCCCACTGGAGATGGGGAGATTCATTCTCTCTCGCTGTCTCTCTCTCTCTTATTCCCTTTCTCTTTCTATCTGTCTCTCCCTTCCAAATAAAATGAAAATATATTATTAAAAACCACTTTGCGAGTGCTTTCGTTAGATTTTTTGAATGAGATTCCTACTAGGAATGATATCACTATAACATTATCATACTTCATGGCAAAGATTACAGAGGCAGACTTAGTTTTTCATGTCTTGCGATTCCAAAGTAGAGATGATAAATCAATCAAATGTACTGTGAGTGGAAATGACATGTTTATTCTGTATCAAAACATTGAAGAGTTAGCATGATGTCTTCAGAGCATCTTCTGCATGCTTCAGATGATAAAGTTACTGGAAGTTAGATGTTACCAGCCTGGGATTCTAATTAATAATATGGGGCAAAGAATCCTTGGGATATGTGACATGAATGGGAGAAACAGTTTTATTGTGTAAAGCCACTGAGATTTAGGGATTGTGCGCTGTTAGTGCATATCTTAACCTAACAAATATGTACTTTATCTTGTCATTTCCTACATATTGTGTTTCAATAACTATTAATTATTAATCTGTGTTAAAAATCTTCTGAAATTTTTACTCAAAGTCTATCTTAACTAATTATTTGCTTATAATCTCTTCTCAACTATGTAAATTTATATGATCAAAATGACAGTACTACTTTCCTTTCCTAATGCTGCTATAACCTAGAAAACAAATTTTATTAACAACATGTGCATCAAAAGAATTTCTGAATCCAAAAGAAACATAAAGTTATATAAAACCAAACTTGTCATTTTACTAAAATCCCCTCTCTTGAACTTCGCTAACTTCTAGATAAGAGATCCTTAAGAACAGATGAGATACTGGCAATGGTAGATGGTAATAAAAATAGTCATATGGATATCTTAGAAAATTTTCTAATGTGTAATGGTAAAACACATCATTTATATTTACAATATATGAATTTTTGTAATGTGGATGATTTATATTTATAGCGTACATTCTGAATTTCCAGTATTTTGGATGAAAGGATAAATAATTTTCCATAAAGATGGTGGCAGAGACAAACAACATTTGACAGAAGAGAAGTGTACAAACATACAACCACCAGCAACCAAATAACTATAAATTAGAAAAGCAATAAGATAAACATATTCCCATCTAACTGTTAGCACTGATAAAGATTCTTTATAGAAAATGGATTTTGCATGATAAGGAAATTCACTCCTCAAAAACAGCATTCTAGAATTAAGAATAAATCATGTCAAAATACAGAAAATGTTTGCAAGAAAGTTCTAATTATAATGGAAACGAATAGAAACATCTAAAAGTCCAAACTAGGTCGTTAAAAAAAAAAAAAAACAGAAACAGGTTTTAGCCTACTGGTCAATATGTTAGTTAAAACATCCATGCCCTTATCAGAGCACCTGAGATCGATTTTGGACTCTGATTCATGACCCTAATTTCCTGTTCACAAAGACCCTGGGAAGCTGTAGTTATGACTCAAGTAATCGGGTTTTTGACTCCCAGCTTGAATCACACGTTTGAGAGTGAACCAGCAAATGGGGTCTTTGTTTGTCTGTCTGTCCTCTGCCAAATAGATAAATAAATAATTAAAATTAATGTTTTACAGATTCATTTATTTGAAAGTCAGAGTGACAGAGAGAGAGGGAGAGAGACAGATTTGAGCCCAGAGTTCCATCCAGGTCTCCCACATGGGTGACAGGGGCTCCAGTACTTGGAGCATCCTCTGCTGCATCCCAGTCACCGTGACAGGGAGCAGCATTGGAAGCAGAGCAGCTTGGACTCAAATTGGTGCTCCAAATGTGATGCCAGCGTTGCAGGTGACAGCTTAGCTCTCTGAGCCACAAAGTCGGCCTCAAAAATTAAATTTTAAAATTTTGAAAACCCATCAGGATTTCATGTGGCATATGAGGAAATCAATTTACTGATGGAGCCAAAATTTCATTCATTAATATAGGAAATGTATTCACATTTTACAAACAGAAATATTTATTTCTTCTTTACTACTTATCCTGTAATTGTATCATAAATGCATCTAATCACCTAGAATACAGTAATAACGGATAAACATACCTCTTTCTTTTTTTTTAACTTTTATTTAATGAATGTAAATTTCCAAAGTACAGCTTATGGATTACAATGGCTTCCCCCCCATAACGTCCCTCCCACCCGCAACCCTTCCCTTTCCCACTCCCTCTCCCCTTCCATTCACATGAGGATTCATTTTTGATTCTCTTTATATACAGAAGATCAGTTTAGCTTATATTAAGTAAAGATTTCAACAGTTTGCTCCCACACAGAAATATAAAGTGAAAAATAATAGATGATTTTTTAAATGATGATGAAATCAGACCAGACCTATTGTCATGTTTAATCCCAGTGAGTCAAGTTGGGAATTGATAATTTCTTCTTCTTCTTTTTTTTTCTTTTTTTTTTTTTTTTTACAGAAGATCAGTTTAGTATACATTAAGTAAAGCTTTCAACAGTTTGCACCCCCATAGAAACACAAAGTGAAATATACTGTTTGAGTACTCATTATAGCATTAAGTCTCAATGTACAGCACATTAAGGACAGAGATCCTACATGAGGAGTAAGTGCACAGTGACTCCTGTTGTTGACTTTACAAATTGACACTCCTGTTTATGGCATCAGGAATCTACCTATGCACCAGTCATGAGTTTCCAAGGCTATGGAAGCCCCTTGAGTTCTCCGACTCTTATCTTGTTTAGACAAGGTCATAGTCAAAGTGGAGGTTTTCTCCTCCCTTCAGAGAAAGGTACCTCCTTCTTTGAAGACCTGTTCTTTCCACTGGGATCTCACTCACACAGATCTTTCATTTAGGTGGTGGTGGTGTTTTTTTTTTTTTTTTTTTTTTTTTTTGCCAGAGTGTCTTGGCTTTCCATGCCTGAAATACTCTCATGGGCTTTTCAGCCAGATCCGAATGCCTTTAGGGCTGATTCTGAGGCCAGAGTGCTGTTTAGGACATCCGCCATTCTATGAGCCTGCTGAGTATCTCGCTTCCCATGTTGGATCACTCTCCCCTTTATTTATTCTATCGGTTAGTTTTAGCAGGTACTAGACTTGTTTATGTGCTCCCTTTGACTCTTAGTCCTTTCATTATGATCAATTGTGAACTGCAATTGATCACTTGGAATAGTGAGATGGCATTGGTACATGCCACCTTGATGGGATTGAATTGGAGTCCCCAGGTATGTTTCTAACTCTACCATTTGGGGCAAGTCAGCTTGAGCATGTCCCAAATAGTACATCTCTTCCCTCTCTTATTCCCACTCTTATATTTAACAGGGATCACATTTCAGTTAAATTTCAACACTTAAGAATAACTGTGTATTAATTACAGAATTAAACCAGTCATATTAAGTAGAACAGACAAAAAAAACTACTAAGAGGGATAATGTATTAAGTTGTTCATTAACAGTCAGGGCTATGCTGATCAAGTCACCGTTTCTCATAGTGTCCATTTCACTTCAACAGGTTTCCTTTTTGGTGTTCAGTCAGTTGTCACTGATCAGGGAGAACATATGGTATTTGTCCCTTTGGGACTGGCTTATTTCACTCAACATGATGTGTTCCAGATTCCTCTATTTTGTTGCAAATGACTGGATTTCATTGTTTCTTACTGCGGTATAGTATTCTAAAGAGTACATATCCCATAATTTCTTTATCCAGTCTACCGTTGATGGGCATTTAGGTTGGTTCCAGGTCTTGGCTATTGTGAATTGTGCTGCAATAAACATTAGGGTGCAGAACGCTTTTTTGTTTGCCAATTTAAATTCCTTTGGGTAAATTCCAAGGAGTGGGATGACTGGGTCGAACGGTAGAGTTATATACAGGTTTCTGAGGAATCTCCAGACTGACTTCCATAGTGGCTTCACCAGTTTGCATTCCCACCAACAGTGGGTTAGTGTCCCTTTTTCCCCACATCCTTGCCAGCATCCGTTGTTGGTTGATTTCTGAATGTGAGCCATTCTCACCGGGGTGAGGTGAAACCTCATTGTGGTTTTGATTTGCATTTCCCTGATTGCTAGTGATCTTGAACATTTTTTCATGTGTCTGTTGGCCATTTGGATTTCCTCTTTTGAAAAATGTCTATTGAGATCCTTGGCCCATCTCTTAAGTGGGTTGTTTGTTTTGTTTTTGTTGAGTTTCTTGATCTCTTTGTAGATTCTGGTTATTAACCCTTTATCTGTTGCATACTTTGCAAATATTTTTCCCATTCTGTCGGTTGTCTCTTCACTCACCTGTGTCGCTTCCCGTTTTCGTGGAGGAGCGACACTGAACCCTGCCTAGGCTTCATATCCGAGTCACGGCACCATTATGTTGCTCCCCCTCTTCATGGAGGAACGACACTAAGCCCTGCCTAGGCTTCATATCCGAGTCACGGCACCATTATGTCGCTCCCCCTCTTCGCGGAGGAACGACACAGGACCCTGCGCTATTCTTTGGTCTGCTCGGCCCTCCCCGGGTTTACTGCTGGTTCTTCCCGGGTTGGCTACTATCACTTCCACCTCCGTGGAAGGGCAGTTCCCCCTGGCCACATTCCCCACTTCCGCAGGGGAGCGGCACACCGCCGGCCGGCTCTCTCGGGGGCTGCACAGGTGTTCCCTTAGATGTTCCCCTTAGATGTTCCTGGTGCATGCCGTCTCTCTCCTCCTTTAGAGTCCTCCTCCGCCAATCCTAACTCAGCTGCCCACATGCCGAGTACGCTGCTCTCCAATCAGGAGCAAGTCCTACAGTTTATTGGTTGAACTGGAGGCAGCTGTGTAAAGGCTGTTTTCTTCTCTCCCAGCGCCATATTGTGGGAGAGCAGATGCATAGAATAAGTCTTAATTCCAGTAACTCAGTCTAGTCTGGATTGCTCCCCACACACCTGACTGTTTCTTTTGCAGTACAGAAACTTCTCAATTGGATGCAATCCCAATAGTTCATTTTAGCTTTGACTGCCTGTGCCTCCCGGGTCTTTTCCAGAAATTCTTTGCCTGTGCCAATATCTTGAAGGGTTTCTCCAATGTTCTCTAATAACTTGATGGTGTCAGGTCATAGATTTAGGTCTCTAATCCATGTTGAGGGTATTTTTGTATAAGGTGTAAGGTAGGGGTCTTGCTTCATGCTTCTGCACGTGTAAATCCAGTTTTCCCAGCACCATTTATTGAATAGACTGTCCTTGCTCCAGGAATTGGTTTTAGATCCTTGATCAAATATAAGTTGGCTGTAGATGTTTGGGTTGATTTCTGGTGTTTCTGTTCTGTTCCATTGGTCTATCCATCTGTTTCTGTACCAGTACCATGCTGTTTTGATGACAACTGCCCTGTAGTATGTCCTGAAATCTGGTATTGTGATGCCTCCAGCTTTGTTTTTGTTGTACAAGATTACTTTAGCTATTCGAGGTCTCTTGTGCCTCCATATAAACTTCAGCACCATTTTTTCCAGATCTGAGAAGAAGGTCTTCGGTATCTTGATTGGTATTGCATTGAATATATAAATTGCTTTTGGGAGAATGGACATTTTGATGATATTGATTCTTCCAATCCATGAGCATGGAAGATTTTTCCATTTCTTGGTATCCTCTTCTATTTCTTTCTTTAAGGTTTTGTAATTTTCATCGTAGAGATCTTTAACGTCTTTGGTTAAGTTTATTCCAAGGTATTTGATTGTTTTTGTAGCTATTTTGAATGGGATAGATCTTAGCAGTTCTTCCTCAGCCATGGCATTGCGTGTGTATGCAAAGGCTGTTGATTTTTGTGCATTGATTTTATACCCTGCTACTTTGCCAAACTCTTCTATGAGTTCCAATAGTCTCTTAGTAGAGTTCTTTGGGTCTCCTAAATAAAGAATCATATCATCTGCAAAGAGGGATAGTTTGAGTTCTTCCTTCCCAATTTGTATCCCTTTAATTTCTTTTTCTTGCCTAATAGCTCTGGCTAGAACTTCCAGAACTATGAATAGTAGTGATGAGAGTGGGCATCCCTGTCTGGTACCAGATCTCAGTGGAAATGCTTCCAGCTTTTCCCCATTCAATAGGATGTTAGCTGTGGGTTTTTCATAGATTGCTTTGATTGTATTGAGGAATGTTCCTTCCAAACCCAGTTTGCTTAGAGTTTTCATCATGAAAGGGTGTTTTATTTTATCAAATGCTTTCTCGGCGTCTATTGAGATAATCATATGGTTTTTCTTCTGCAGTCTGTTAATGTGGTGTATCACATTGATTGTTTTGCGCACATTAAACCATCCTTGCATACCAGGGATAAATCCCACTTGGTCTGGGTGGATGATCTTTCTGATGTGCTGTTGCATTCTATTGGCGAGAATTTTATTGAGGATTTTTGCATCTATGTTCATCAGGGATATTGGCCTGTAATTCTCTTTCAATGCTGCATCTCTTTCCGGCTTAGGAATTAAGGTGATGCTGGCTTCATAGAAAGAATTTGGGAGGACTCCCTCTGTTTCGATTGTTCTGAATAGTTTGAGAAGAATTGGAGTCAGTTCTTCTTTAAATGTCTGGTAGAATTCAGCAGTGAATCCATCTGGTCCTGGGCTTTTCTTTCTTGGGAGGGCCTTTATTACTGTTTCAATTTCTGTCTCAGTTATGGGTCTGTTTAGGTTTTCGATGTCTTCCTGGTTCAATTTAGGTAGGTTGCATGTGTGCAGGAATCTATCCATTTCTGATAGGTTTCCCTGTTTGCTGGCATACAAGTCCTTGTAGTAATTTCTGATGATTCTTTTTATTTCTGTGGTGTCTGTTGTTACGTTTCCTTTTTCATGTCTGATTTTATTGATTTGGGTCTTTTCTCTTCTTTTTTTAGTTAGTTGGGCCAATGGGGTGTCAATTTTGTTTATTTTTTCAAAAAACCAGCTCCTCGTTTGGCTGATTTTTTGTAATGTTTTTTTTTTTTGGATTCAATCGTGTTGATTTCGTCTCTGATTTTAATTATTTCTCTTCTCCTACTAGATTTGGGTCTGATTTGCTGTAGGTTTTCTAGATCCTTGAGGTGAATTGAAAGCTCCTCTATTTGGTGCCTTTCCAATTTCTTGATGTAGGCACCTATTGATATAAACTTTCCTCTTAACACTGCTTTTGCTGCATCCCATAAGTTTTGGTATGTTGTGCTGTTATCCTCATTTACTTCCAGAAAATTTTTGATTTCTCTTTTAATTTCTTCTATGACCCATTGTTCTTTCAGGAGCATGTTGTTCAATCTCCATGTGTTTGTGTATGCTCTAGGGATTCCTGAGTTGCTAATTTCCAACTTCATTCCTTTATGGTCTGAGAAGCTGCATGGTATGATTCTAATTGTTTTGAAGTTGCTGAGACTTGCTTTATGGCCTAGTATGTGGTCAATCCTAGAGAAGGTTCCATGTACTGCTGAGAAGAATGTAAAATCTTTAGCTGTAGGATTGAAAGTTCTGTAGATATTTGTTAGATCCATTTGGGCTATAGTGTCGTTTAAATCTACTGTATCCTTGTTGATCTTCTGTCCTGTTGATCTGTCTATTTCAGAGAGTGGAGTATGAAGTCCCCCATTACTATCGTATTATGGTCCAAGTCTCCCTTTAAATCCGTTAACAAATCTTTTAGATAAACTGGTGCCCTGTAGTTAGATGCATATACATTGATAATTGTTATATCTTCTTGTTGTATTGATCCCATAATCATTATATAGTGCCCCTCTTTGTCTCTCTTAACAGTTTTTGTGGTAAAGTTCATGTTGTCCGATATTAAGATGGCTACGTCCGCTTTTTTTTCATTTCTGTTGGCCTGGTATATCTTTTTCCAGCCTTTCACTTTCAGTCTGTATGGATCTTTGTTGGAAAGATGTGTTTCTTGTAAGCAGCAAATAGATGGGTTTTGTTCCTTAACCCAATCAGCCAATCGGTGTCTTTTAACTGGACAGTTCAGGCCATTAACGTTCAATGTGACTAATGAAAAGTGGTAACTTTGCCCTGCCATTTGCCAAAGATAAGTTCTAACATATGCTTTGAATTCCCTGTGATCTTTTGCTGTGAGCTTTCCTTCCTTAGTTTCCTTCCTTTACCTTCTTTTCATATTGATGACCGTGTTTCTGTGTTTCTGTGTGCAACACATCTTTAAGCATCTTTTGCAGGGCCGGACGAGTGGCCACAAAGTCTTTCAATTTCTGTTTGCTATGAAAGGTCTTTATTTCACCTTCATTCACAAATGATAGCTTTGCATGATACAATATTCTGGGCTGGCAGTTTTTCTCTCTTAGTACCTGGGCTATATCTCGCCATTCCCTCCTAGCTTGTAGAGTTTCTGATGAGAAGTCAGCTGTGAGTCTGATTGGAGATCCTCTGAGAGTAATCTGACGTTTCTCTCTTGCACATTTTAGGATCTTTTCTTTATGTTTCACTGTGGAGAGTTTAATTACAATGTGTCGTGTTGAGGATCTCTTTTGGTCGTGTTTATTAGGGGTTCTGTGGGCTTCCTGTACTAGGATTTGTCTGTCCTTCTCCAAACCTGGGAAATTTTCTGCTAATATCTCACTAAAAAGGCCTTCTAATCCTTTCTCCCTCTCCATGCCTTCAGGAACTCCTAGAACCCGAATGTTGGGTTTTTTAATAGTATCCTGAAGATTCCTAAGAATATGTTTTAGAATCCTAATTTCCTCTTCTTTTCTTTGGTCTGACTGTATCATTTCCTGTTCTCTGTCTTCTAAGTCTG
Organism: Oryctolagus cuniculus; assembly: GCF_051225735.1. Lineage (NCBI taxonomy): Eukaryota > Metazoa > Chordata > Mammalia > Lagomorpha > Leporidae > Oryctolagus > Oryctolagus cuniculus. Next base: position 194,969,873 of record NC_142867.1, read on the forward strand.
ATATTCTCTCTTCTGCTTCACCCATTCTGTTTGTAAGGCTCTCTACTGAGTTCTCTCCCCCACCGTCTCTTTTTTCACAGTCTCAGTTCAGTAGCACCACAAATTTACTAGGTCCTAATCTCCTGTTAATTCGCCCCGCCCAGAGTCAGGTTTTTCTGCTAGGCTCAGGGCCCGTGCAGACCTGAGGTCGCTCTGCTTATAACGTATGTCCAAGATGGCGCCTGCTCTTTGTCTTGCTCGCCCTTGAGAGGTGAGCAGAGAGAGAGAAATCCGTGTCCGTGCCAGTCACCCTCTCTCTCTTCCAGTTAGCCTGGTGAAGTTCCCCCCCCGGGGGTCGTTCCCTCTAGTCTCCTTTCTCCGCTTGCCTGCCGGTGTCTCGGGCTATTGAGGTTCGGCTCACCTCGCATTCCAGTGCTGGTGTGTTGAGTCTGCCGCTGGTGTCCCGAACTGTGGGCTCCCATGCTCTCCACGCAGGTCCACTGTGAACCACACATTCCAGAAGAGTTTCTTCAGCTGTTTCCTCCCCTACTCTTCCTTGAACCTGCAGTATCTCCACTTTTATTAAACTGTCTCTCCCCGGACTACCAGTGTGCTCCCTTCCTATTCCACCATCTTGCCTCCTCCCTCCCATACCTCTTTCAAACATATAGAACATACATTGAGACAGTGTTACTATCAATGAAGAATCAAAATCTATATGATGTGACAGGGTATGATGGATGTGGGTGGGGCAGCAGTGGGACACTAAATGTGGGCAGTGAGGTGAGGTCTTTCTGGCAATCTATCATTTAACTTGAGATACAAAACATGAGAAAGAATCTTATATAATAGAAGGAAAGTTCACTTGAACAAACACAGAGGCTTCATAATGGACATGAGTTCAGTGCTCAAGGAATAGGAAGATACCATGCGTTTGAATGCAATGTGTCACAGAAACAGTGCTATGGAACACGTTCAGAGATAGAGAGCCATGCATCTAGGTACTTATATAGTCCATGGAAAGGGTAACGAATCTTATTACAAGTGTTATGGTTAAGAGGCAGAGGGAAGTATGGGGATTTGCTTTTACTTTAGAGATCATTCTGGTATCTGTGGAAACCAACAGTCACAGGATAGAACAGTGTAACTAGTAACATGGATGTTGCAGTCTTAAGGAAGCAAACAGAAGCAATGGAGTCAGGGCAGTAGCTGTGCAGACAAAAAGAAGTGAAGTAATTCAATGTGTAAGTCTTTACCAAAGCCTAGATTTGCATAAAGCAAGTGTTCTTCAGGTTTTATATATATATATATATATTTGGGGCTTAGTGGGTTAGAATCCTTTTCATGAAAATAGCTTTATCAGTCAGAATAGTACATGAGAACACCAAAGGAGTCAGTTTATAGAGAACAGCAGGAAACTCTTTCGTAAACCTGTTAAGTTCCTCTATTTCCCCTATGCTCCCTAACATTCAACATTTAAGCAGGTGTATTTTCTGTCTTCAGAAAAATATATGAAATTGGACCTGTGTTGTATTATTTAATAATTTACAGAAGGTTTTGTAGTGCCACATTTGACAACTGTTCACCAATTTTACTGATTTTATTAATTTTATAGAAAATTGAGAAATTATGATTGTACGGGGTACTCCAAAAATTATAGAGTGGGCTGGAGTTGTGGCACAGAGTGTTAAGCTGCCTCTTGTAATGACAATATACCAGAGTACATGTTCGAGTTTAGGCTGTTCTGCTTCATGCTTATATGCCTTAGAAAGAAGCAAATGATGGATCAAGTACTTGGGCAACTACCATCCACGTGGAAACATGGATAGAGTTTCTGGTTCCTTTTTCTGTCTGGCCCCATCTTGCCTGTTGTTTGTAAGCATTTGAGCAGATACAAGGTCTCTCTCTCTCTTTCTCTTTCTCTCTCTCTCTCTCTCTCTTCATTCTATCTCTGTTACTCTTACCTTACAGAGAAAAATAAATCTTTTCTAAAGATCATTGAAGATGGAATTGAAAAATAAGTTTATTTTGAGGCAAAATAATTTGAAATCCTTGCATATTTTTCATAATATGAATTTTCCATGAACTTTTTGGAGACCTTTATATGTAATAGATTTTAAAAATTTTTGCATGAAAGTAAACTTATCTTTTTATTTCACAAGCATTTTGAAAAGCATGCATATATTTATATAGTAGAAAGTAATGCTATATCAATACAATGTTTAGTATTTAAATCAAGCCAAATAGCATACTTATCACCTCAAGTACTGTATTTGTGATGAAAACATTTGAAATTTACTCTTCGTGATTTTTAGGTAGACCACAGAATCATTGACTATTTTGCTCTGCTGTGTAATAGATCTTGTCAAAGGTAACTTCTTCCTGCTTAGGCTTAGTATGATTTTACCATCATCTCCCTATGTGTTACACCTCAAACCACAATTCAACTTTCTGCTTTTATGTGTTGGGCCAGGATTTGGAATCTTAATCTAGGTCTCCCATGAGAGTGGAAGGAATCCAGAAATTCAGTCATTATTGATGACTTTTTGGTTCTGCATTACCTGGGAGCTGAGGTAAAGAATCGAAGGCAGGTAAGAAAACCGAGTAGGTGTTCCAGTATGTGAAGTGAACCCCTTAACTGCTGTCTTAGCCAATAAGCCAAATGCTCTCCTCTGAAGTTTTTATTTTGGCATAATACCATTTGTTTAGTTCACTTATTATTGTTGCTCTTTTTGGATGAAATAAAAAAAAATCATTGCCCACACCAATGTCATGAATTTTCATTATATTTTCTTTTTTTTTTAATTTTTTAATTTTTTTTGACAGGCAGAGTGGACAGTGAGAGAGAGAGACAGAGAGAAAGGTCTTCCTTTTGCCGTTGGTTCACCCTCCAATGGCCACTGCAGCCGGTGCACTGCGGCCGTGCACCGCGCTGATCCGATGGCAGGAGCCAGGAGCCAGGTGCTTTTCCTGGTCTCCCATGGGGTGCAGGGCCCAAGCACCTGGGCCATCCTCCACTGCACTCCCGGGCCACAGCAGAGAGCTTGCCTGGAAGAGGGGCAACCGGGACAGAATCCGGCGCCCCGACCGGGACTAGAACCCGGTGTGCTGGCGCCACTAGGCGGAGGATTAGCCTAGTTAGCCGCGGTGCCGGCCTATATTTTCTTTTTTAATTTTTATTTAATAAATATAAATTTTCAAAGTACAATTTTTGGATTATAACGGCTTTTTCTTCCCATAACCTTCCTCCCACCCACAACCATCCATTTCGCACTGCCTCTCCCATTCCATTCTCCATCAAGATTCATTTTCAATTATCTTTATATACAGAAGATCTACTTAGTATTTACTAAGTAAAGATTTCAACAGTTTCCACCCACACAGACACACAAAGTATAAGGCACTGTTTGAGTACTAGTTATAGCATTAATTCACATTGAACAACACATCAAGGACAGAGATCCTACATGGGGAGTAAGTGCAGAGTGACTCCTGTTGTTGATTTAACAATTGACTTTCTTATTTATGACATCAGTAATCACCCAAGGTGCTTATCATGAGCTGCCAAGGCTATGGAGGCCTTTTGAGTTCGCCCACTTCGATCACACTTGAGCAATTTATAGATTCAGTGTGATACCAACCAAAATACCAAAGACATTCTTCTCAGATCTGGAAAAAATGATGCTGAAATTCATATGGAGACACAGGAGACCTCAAATAGCTAAAGCAGTCTTGTACAACAAAAACAAAGCCGGAGGCATCACAATACCAGATTTCAGGACATACTACAGGGCAGTTGTCATCAAAACAGCATGGTACTGGTACAGAAACAGATGGATAGACCAATGGAACAGAACAGAAACACCAGAAATCAACCCAAACATCTACAGCCAACTTATATTTGATCAAGGATCTAAAACCAATTCCTGGAGCAAGGACAGTCTATTCAATAAATGGTGCTGGGAAAACTGGATCTCCACATGCAGAAGCATGAAGCAAGACCCCTACCTTACACCACATACAAAAATCCACTCAACATGGATTAAAGATCTAAATCTACAAACCGACACCATCAAATTATTAGAGAACATTGGAGAAACCCTGCAAAATATAAGCACAGGCAAAGATTTCTTGGAAAAGAACACAGAGGCATAGGCAATCAAAACCAAAATTAACAATTGGGATTACACCAAATTGAGAAGTTTCTGTATGGCAAAAAAAAAAAAAAAAAAGTCAGGAAAGTGAAGAGGCAACCACAGAATGGGAAAATGGGACAAAATATTTGCAAAGTATGCAACTGATAAAGGATTAATAACCAGAATCTACAAAGAGATCAAGAAACTCCACAAGCCACTTGAGAGATGGGCCAAGGACCTAAATAGACATTTTTCAAAAGAGGAAATCCAAATTGCCAACAGACACATGAAAAAATGTTCAGGATTTTCTTTTAGTATTAAACTATCTATTTTTCTATTCTGGTAGTAGAAATGTTTTAGAATTTTTTACAGTATTGGTTTAAGCACTATACAATAAAGCAATAAGTTAAATTTTCTGAGACCTAACTAACTAATGAATGGCTTTACTCCTTGAGTGAGAAAAAAAAAATTGACTTGTTCTTGACTGTTGAGAAACTGGGTGTTACAATTCATTTGGATGCAAAGAATATTTGAATTTGTATTTCATGAAACAATAGAATGGGTGATCATCCTTTAGAATTTTTGTGATTTCTATTGAATGCTTTTTCTATGATAATGTAGAAATGAAAGGCACTGACATGCTTTGAAGGAAAAAACAAACTTTCTTTTCTAGGGAATATATGAAAACGATATTTAGAAAAATATATGAGATATTTTAATACTGAGATACTTTAATACTGAATTCTAACCTGAGTCTTGTCGCTCCCCCTCTTCACGGAGGAACGACACAGGACCCTGCGCTGTTCTTTTGTCTGCTCGGTCCTCCCCGGGTTTGCTCTGGTTCTTCCCGGGTTGGCTGCCATCCCTCCACCTCCGTGGAAGGGCGGTTCCCCCTGCCACTTTCCCCACTTCCACGGGGGAGTGGCACACCGCCAGCCGGCTCTCTCGGGGGCTGCTTAGGTGTTCTTTCAGGTGTTCCCCTTAGATGTTCCTGGTGCATGTTGTCTCTCTCCTCCTTTATAGTCCTCTTCCACCAATCCCAACTCTGCTACCCACACGCCGAGTACGCTGCTCTCCTGCAATCAGGAGCAGCATCAGCTCCTGCAGGTTATTGGTCGAACTGGAGGCAGCTGCGTAGAAGCTGTTTACTCCTCTCCCAGCGCCATATTGTGGGAGAGCAGATGCATAGAATAAGTCTTAATTCCAGTAACTTAGTCTAATCCGAGTTGCTCCCCACAAGTCTCCAGATAACTCACATTTTATTTTATTTTTTTCAGTATTCTAGTTGAATAATTAGATGCAATCAAGATGCAGGAAAATGATTAGATCTTATAAATGAGGATACCACCCAGGCAGAATAACTATTATCTGACATAACAAAGTTACAAACAGCTTTAGAGGTTAAAGTGTTGTTGTTTTGCTCTTGTTATGGTTTTCCATTTTTAAAAATTGAAACGAGTTGTTAGCCACTCATACTATGTCTGAGATTTCTATGAAAGAAAAATAATTAAACTGTTGTGATGTAGGGATGACCTGGTAGCAAGTGATTTTGCTTTTTAAATTTTTCATTACCATCTTAAAACATGATTTACTGCTTACTACAGAGAAAAATAAGTGAAATTAGAGAAATAGTGTAATAAATGAAAACATTGCTTTGAAATCATACTTGCTGATGTGATATGATCAGCAAATTGAGTAATAAATTGAGTAATATTTCTGTATTTTCACAGGATACATCAACATGGAGACAATGGAAGTTCTATTTACAAAAATACATGACATTCTTATTTGTGAAACTCAGATCATAAAATTCTCCTTCTTTTTCCTTGGCATAGTGCAAGGACTTGTGCTCCTGTGTTTAATTCCATTTAGTCATCACATGGAGTTGTAAGTAACATCACAATTCTGAAAGAAACACTGAGATAGAATCAAGGCAGAAATATTGAGTGAACCACACAGTAAATTTTAAAATTACTTTGTGTGCTCATACATATTAAATATGGGTATTTTTTAATCCATGTACTCAATAGTCAATAAGGATTTCAAATAATGTTTGGTATTTTTAAATATAAATATGAATATATATTATTTTATAATTGACACCAAGACATTTTCTATAGTCTAAATTCCAGTCTTCTATAAGGGAGATACTGCTGAATGAAGTCAGTCACCCCACAACCTCCTCAGGTTTTCACTATGTGAAGGGTAAAGAACATAAGTAGACAAATGGACCTTAATGGGACAGAGTCTTTGTCATAAAATATGCCCTCTGCCATGTTGCAAATGATTTATTACTTCCCTTCTCTGCTGCCTGGCAGGGCTATTCAGGGGATTTTGAGTCATGGACTGCTTGTGTCATGATATCAATTTCACAATCAACGCACTGGCCAGAATGGACACCTGACATTCACTGCTGGAAAGGAGCAATGATAAGATTTCAGAAGCTGCACCTTGAAAGAAATTTCTAAATATAGGCACTTAAAAGAATCGTAACTATCCCACGGTCCTCTGAAAAGAAAGTCCTTGCTCAGGTATCCTAAGCTTTCTGCCTCATTATATCTTCCAAATACCATGAGAAGTAACTTGACTTACAGACTTGTTCAAATGACTATGAGAGTGTTTAACAAATTTCAGTTTTATCCAGATACTAATTTCTTCTGAAATCTCCCTAATTGAAAGTGAATAGGTCATTTCCAAAGACCTTTTTAAAGTTTTTACTCACTGAAACTCATAACCAGGAAAATGATTAATGAACTAAACTTCTGTTAATCTTATGTTCTATAAAAATCTGAAACTTCAAAAACCTGTATTACGAGAGATGAACGAAGGTCCCCCTCTAAGAATCTATTAGCAATTTGGAGCCTTTTGGGAATGATGATTTAGTGCTAAGAAATGTAAAAATGATTTCCCAGAACAAGTGGACTCTTGCTGGTTTTGATAGCTCCTTTTTTGCTAGAGACAGGTCTGATTATAATCGTTCTGATATCATCCATTATTGCATGAGCTTTAATGGACCTTCTGCTTCTATATTTCTCTTCCTAAATAATTCTGGAATGGGTGCATATTATTGGTTATGCTAAATAATTGTTAACATGGAGAATAACTGGTAAAACTATGACAAGAAAAAGGATGTAGCAGAAAGAGTCTTGGCAGCCAAATAGTAAATGTAGTCAGAAGAGGCTAATTTTGTCCAGGATAGGACTATCAAATGATTAATTACTCTATTATTTCCATTTGGTTTGTATAAAGGCAAGAAGGGATTAAAGAGGGAGTAGTGACTAATTTGTTGAGTGTGGCTTATTCTGATTTATTCTAACAAGTTGAGGGTGATGGGAAATGCTTTCATTTTCACTCTATCCTTATTTGCATAAGTCAGATATAAAAATGAATTTTGTTGAAATTTTGTAGAAAAACATTGTTGTTCTATAATGACAGATTACTTTAATTGTTCAAGAATATTGAGAACAATTGTCTATTTCCACCGAATTAGCCATTGTTTTGAATGTGGGCTATTGAAGAACACAGGCAGTGTCAATATTGGTAGTACAGTGAATATGAAATGCATCAGTAAACATACATGGTGGTTGAATGAAATAGCTAAACTGTATGTTGCTTGATTTTTAATTATTGACTATAATGGGTTATATCAAAGTGTTTTATTCAACACTGTGTAGTTTAAAAAGTATACCATTTATCTCTTTCTCTGACTCTCTCACATACATACTTTTTAATGGTTTTGAAAGAAATATCAACTTTACATTAAATGACACATTTAATATCAATATGAATCTAGAATTTCAGACTTATTCTTTATATATTGACACAATTTTTCAAAATTATTGTTAATGCAAGTAGGAAAGAAAATATAAAAATAAATATACTATACCTACTATAATTTTATGTCTCAGAAATTCTCAAGCTTTAATTCATTGTTGCTAAGCTTCCAGAATTATTCACTCAAAATGATACATCATATATGTGCACCACAGAGACCATACAGGGGACATATATAAAGCCACATGTAAGTATGTGCATTTTAGAACCCTTGATTATCAAAATATGAACTTGGCATTTTGGTTCTGATAGGATATAGGTAAGAGGGAGTGGAGGGCAATGCACACTCTTTAGTCAATTTTTTTAATTTGGATTCTTGGTTTCCTTATAGCTACTATCTTCCAATGTGTGCAGATGTTATCACCAAAACTAGCCATAATTGTATCACTGCACACACAGTGACTTTTTAAGCAGAGCACACTACACAGACAATAGAGTTTAGCCATTTAGCATAGCACAAACTATAAACATAGGTCATCCCCTTCCATTCACCAAAGTAGTATACACTACCGAGAAGATATTATTTCTTTCATCCATGTTTTGTCAATTAAATGAATTTTTACCTACATAAAATTAACATTGAGACTGTGGGTTCCAAGATGGCAGAGTAGGGAGGGCAATTACTGCTCAAGCCCAGGAGAAGTTATTTTTTAAAAAGTAAAGATAGTGTAGTCTCAGGGAAGAGTTAGGGAAAAAACAGCAGAGGGAATTACCAAAATTAGAGGGACACGTGAACATATGTGAAGGGCGTGGGCACCCACAGCTCCGGACTCCAACAGCTAAGAGCCTATGCACCAGCACTGAAAAGTGAGGTGAGACAAGACCACAGCAGCCCAAGCCACTGGCAAAAAACAGCAGGAAGATCCTAGAGGGAACAAGGCTTGAAGCCCTATGGGGGAAAGTACCAAACTAGAGGAAAAAAAAAAAAAAAAGAATGGTAGGGATACGTTTCTCTTTCTCCAATCACCTCACAAAGGTATACAAACTGATAGAGCAGGCACCATTTTGGACATACGTAACAGCTGTGCCAGCTCATATCTGCACCTGGCATTCAGCCGAGCGGAGACTCCTGACACTAGTGGGGAGAAATAATAGGGGGCTAGGAGCTTGTGACTGTGTGATGATTCTGAACGGGGATGTGAAGAAAAACTGAGGGTGTGTGGGAGAACTCCCTTTGTGGCTGGGATATTGAGCAGTCTCAGTGGGAGACGCCACAAGCTCCAGGGTTTTGGGTTACTTGGTGAGAGACACTGCTGGACAATCTGAACTAACACTGAGGACAGAACAGATCCTTTGTGTGGTACTTGGGGCAGAGCAGAGCAATATTATGCCCAATGTTATAATATTTGGGCTAGGGCTCAGGCACTTGTATCCATTGAGGAGAAGAGCTCAGCTGAGCAGAATATACTTCCCTTCTTATTAAAAAAAAAGGAGAGAGAGAAGATTTACCATGCCAAACCAGGGAGTGTCACATTAGGCACACCCTTAACCCTGGAGAACTGAACAGAGCTTTCTGGCCACATCCACTACAAGACTCTAGAGATTCACTGAAAGCAGACATTCCACTTATCTACAGAGTCATAGTATAACAAAAAAAGTCACCACAGCAAAGGAAAAAAAAGAAAAAGAAGAAACCAAGGGGTATCTCCACCAATGCCAAACAACAAACACAACATGCAAGAAACACAAATAAGGAAGACAACATGACACTCCCAAAAGAACACAGCACTTCAATACTAGATTATGAACATGAGGAAATAGAAGAAATGCAAGTAATGGAACTCAAAAAATTGATCACAGAATTGCATAGAAGTAATCAAAAGCAAAGACACGAACTATTGAAAAACATGCAGGTCATGAAAGAAAATTGCTCTCATGAAATTGAAATCTTAAGAAGGAATCAAAATGAAATAAAAAATTCAAAAGAACATAAAACTGAGATCTTAAAGAGAATAAAAATGAAATGAAGAATTAAATAGAACAAATAAAAAATGCATTGGAGAGCCTTAAAAACAGAATCAATGAGGCAGAAGAGAGAATATCGACCATGGAAGACAAAACACAGGAAAGCATACAGTCAACCCAAATATAAGAAGAGGAAATTAACAGTGATTTGATAAGCCTTTGTCCTGAATGTTGATGAACAACTTAATACTTTATCCCTTTAAGTATTTTTTCTGTTCTACATAATACTATTGTTTGAACTCTGTAATTAACATGCAATTATTCTTAGGTGTTTAAATTTAACTGAATAGAGATCTCTGTTAAATATAAAGTGGGAATAAGAGAGGGAAGGGATGTACAATTTGGGACATGCTCAAGCTGACTTGCCCCAAATGGTAGAGTTAGAAATGTGCCAGGGGATTCCAATTCAATACCTTCAAGATTGCATGTACCAATGCCATCTCACTAGTCCAAGTGATCAATTTCAGTTCACAATTGATCATACTTATTAGGGCGAAGAGTCAAAGGGATCACATAAGCAAGACTAGTATCTGCTAATACTAACTGATAGAATAAAAAAGGGAGAGAATGATCCAACATGGGAGGCGGGATACACAGCAGACTCATGGAATGGCAGATGTCCTAAACAACACTCTGGCCTCAGAACCAGCCCTTAAGGCATTCGGATCTGGCTGAAATGCCCATGAGACTATTTTAGGCATGGAAAGCCAAGACACTCTGGAAAACACACACACACACACACACACAAAACAACCTAAATGAAAGATCTCTGTGAGTGAGATCCCAGGCATTCGGATCTGACTAAAAAGCCCACTGAGTATTTCAGGCATGGAAATCTAAGACACTGTGGCAAAAAAGGACCTAAATGAAAGATATCTTTGATTGAGATCCCAGTGGAAAGAACGGGCTATCAAAGAAAGAGGTACCTTTCTCTGAACGGAGGAGGGAATTTCCACTTTGACTATGGCCTTGCCTAAATAAGATCGGAGTTTGTGAACTCAATAGTCTTCCACAGCCTTGGCAGCTCATGACAAGAGCCTTGGGTGATTACTGATGTCATAAATAAGAGTGTCAATTGTTAAATCAATAACAGGAGTCACTCTGCACTTACTCCCCATGTAGGATCTCTGCCTTAATGTGTTGTACTATGTGAATTAATGGTAAAACTACTACTAAAACAGTACTTTGTACTTCGTGTTTTTGTGTGGGTGCAAACTGTTGAAATCTTTACTTAGTATATACTAAATTGATCTTCTGTATATAAAGATAATTGGAAATGAATCTTGATGGAGAATGGGATGGAATGTGGTAGATGGGATGGTTGCAGGTGGGAGGGAGGTTATGGGGACAAAAAGTCATTATAATCCAAAATTTGTACTTTGGAAATTTATATTAATTAAATGAAAGTTAAAAAAAGAATTTGTCACCACCCATACAGCCCTACAAAGGATTCTTAAGAATGTAGTACACATAGAAAGACAGAAACTTCGTCATCAATATGAAAGAAGGTACAAGAAGAATATCTCTTGATAAAAGATCAAAGTAAGCTCAAAGTATAAATTGGAAAAATGGCAACGCAAAGTCATTACTTATCAATTGTTACATTGAATGTAAATAGCTTCAACTCCTCAGTTAAAAGGCACAAACTGGCTGAATGGATTAAAAAACAAAACCCATATATTTGCTGCTAACAATAAACACATCTTACCAACAAAGTTGCATGTAGACTAAAAGTGAAAGGTTGGTAAAAGATATTCCATGCCAACAGAAACCAAAAAAGCTGATGTAATCATCATATCAGACAAAATAGACTTTAACTAAAACTGTTAAAAGAGACAAAGAAGTGCACTATATAATGTTTAAGGCATCAATTCAACAGGAAGATTTTACTATTATGAACTTATATGCACCTAATTATACAGTACCTGGCTAATAAAAAAAAGTTTAAGGGATTTAAAGATAGAATTAGACTCCAATACAATAGTATTGGGAGACTTCAGTACTCTACATTCAGCAACACACAGATCAACCAGACAGAAAATCAACAAGGAAATAGCAGATTTAATCAACACTATAGACCAAATGGATTTAACAGATATCTACAGATTTTTTTCATCCTACAGTTGAAGACTACACATTCTTCTCAACAGTCCATGAAACTTTCTCTGGGATTGACCACATACTAGGCCATTGCAAGTCGCAACAATGTCAAAATATCAAAATCATATCATGTATCTTCTCAGAACATGGTGGAAAAAAGCTGGAAAAAAGTAATTCAGGAATCTCTAGAGCATAAGCAAACACACGGAGACTGAACAACATGCTCCTGAATGAACACTGGGTCATTGAAGAAATCAAAAGAGAAATCAAAAACTTTCTGGAAACAAATGAAGGTAACAAGACAACATATCAAAACTTATGGGATTCAGCAAAAGCAGTGTTCAGAGGAAATTTTATAGCAATAGGTGCTTACATCACCAAATTGGAAAGGCACCAAATAAATGAGCTATCAATGCATCTCAAGATCTAGATAAAAAACAATAAACAAACTGAACACTAGTAGGGAATAGAAATAATTAAAGTTATAGAAGAAATCAATAAAATTGAATCAAAAAATACAAAAGATCAACAAAACATTTGACACACCATTGGCCCAACTAACCAAAAAAGGAGAGAGAAGACCCAAACCAATAAAATCAGAGGAAAAAAAAGGGAAGGTAACAACAGAAACCACAGAAATAAAAAGAGTCATCAAAAATTACTACAAGGAGTTGTATGCCAACAAATTGGGAAATCTAGCAGAAATGGATATATGCCTGCATCCATACAACCTACCTAAATTGAACCATGAAAACATAGAAAAACTAAACAGTCCCATAACCAAGTCAGAAATTGAGCCAGAAATAAAGGCCCTCCCAACAAAGAAAAGCCCAGTACCGGAAGGATTCACTGCTGAATTCTACAGGAGAACTAGCTCCAATTATTCTCAAGCTATTCAAAACAATTGAAAGAAAGGGAATCCTCCAAACTTCTTTCTACAAGTTGGGCATCACTTTAATTCCTAAACCTGAAATAGATGCAACAGAAAAAGAGAATTACAGACCAATTTCCTTAATGAACAAATATGCAAAAATCTTCAACAAAATTCTAGCCAATAGAATCCAACAACTCATCAAAAAGATCATCCACCCAGACCAAGTGGGATCCATCCCTGGTATGCAGGGATAATTCAACATTCACAAATCAATCAAGGTGATACACCAAATTAACAAACTGCTGAAGAAAAACCATATGATTATCTCAATAGATGCAGAGAAAGCATTTTATAAAATACAACACGCTTTCATGATGAAAATTCTTAGCAAATTGGGTATAGAAGGAACACCCCTCAACACAATCAAAGCCATTTATGCAAACCCATGGCCAGCATCATATTGAATGGTGAAAAGTTGGAAGCATGCCCACTGAGATCCGGTACCAGACAGGGATGCGCACTCTCACCACTGCTATTCAATATTGTACTGGAAGTTTTAGCCAGAGCCATTAGGCAAGAAAAGTAAATCAAAGTAATACAAATAGGGAAGGAAGAAGTCAAACTATCTCTATTTGCAGATGATATGATTCTCTATTTAGGGGAGTCAAAGAACTCCACTAAGAGACTACTGAAACTCATAGAAAAGTTTGTGATAGTAGCAGGATATAAAATCAATATGGTAAAACTAGTCTTTAAACAGTACTTTATACTTTGTGCGTCTGTGTGGGTGCAAACTGCTGAAATCTTTACTTAGTATAGAGTTGATCTTCTGTATGTAAAGACAATTAAAAATGAATCTTAATGGAGAATGGAATAGGAGAGTGCATAGGAGGTAGGGCAGTTTTGGGGTGGGAGGGTGGATACGGGGAAAAGAAACACTATAATCCAAAAGTTGTACTTAGGAAATTTATATTTATTAAATAAAATATTTCTATAAAAACAAATAAAATTAACACTGGGAACTTCTAATGTCTTATTATAAGTTTAAGTAACAGCATTGGTTTTAATATTTTATATAGTATGTGTTTTTTATCATAAATATATGATCTGAGAATTACTATAAATATGTGTGAATATTTTGTTTTATTATTATTTACCTGGAGTTAATACCAAATTTATTGTAAATAAGTACTACCTTAGAGAATTATAAGTAACTGATAGCTTACCCCATTTCACTTAGATTTCCAGTACCCAAACCAAAATTTGATACTGGGTCCTGATCCCAACTTAATATTAGTTAGTGAAAATGTATTTGTTAAATAATATTGTGATTTTTAGTAACTAATTTAGGCTATAATAGCTAAGTTCTATGATAGGTGCTTTGCAGAATAGACAGCATCAATTTATTATCCACAAAGTAGTCAAATGTTATTCTTAAACATAAATCAGATTACGTCCTTTCTCTGTTTCAAGCCCTCTGTTGACTTTTTTTTGGCAATTGATATAAAGTTCCAAGCCTTTAAAAGAGTAAATCAGACAATATATGAGTCAATTAATCTAGATACTAGCATATTCTCCAGCCCCATGGAGTATTGTTTTCCTCTTTGCTCTCTAGGATCCCATCCATTCACCTTCCTCCATTCTCCCTCATAGGACACCCATCCTGGCTTTGCTTTTGCTGAGAATACTCATCCCCCAGATTTTTTTCAGAGTATTTGCCAGTTGTCAGCAAAGTTTCAACTTAAATGTTACTCACTTAGAGAGAGATTCTCTTCTATACAAATTACAAGACACTGTCTATTGCATGAATACTTCATGGATTTTTATAGTATATCAGTTTTGGATGTGTCTATTTTGTGTAGATTTTGTTTATTTAAAGATAAATCCATTTGAGTATGGAGCTCATTTTTGAAATAAATGAAGATGTGTCACAGCTACTGTGCACAAATTTTTACTGAACCTTATGAGTATAATAACTTTTATGATACTTATGCAAAGGCAAATATCCACATTCAGAAAATCCAAAATATTTTTTTCTATTGATTTTCTTCCTAATATAAATTGTATAGGATAAGATATTAACACTTTCTAAAAAATGCCAAAATCTTTGAATGGATTTGCATAGGTAAATGGGCAAACAAATCTTGTTGATCAGAATATCAGTAATTAGAAGGCTGATTACTTAAATATTTTCACCTTGACATGTAAGATTACACAGTCCATAAGCTTGCTCTTTGAACATTTTGTTGTGAATATCAGAATGTGATTCACAGAACTTATGTAAAATGAAGTGATTGGGTCTCAAGTCTATTCCAGTGATAATTGTGTCTATTCTGTACCAGTATCAAACTGTTTTGATTATAACAGCCCTGTAATAACTCTTAACGTGAGCTGTTGTGATGCCTCCAACTTTATTTTTATTGTTCAGGATTGCTTTAACTATTCAGGGTCTCTTGTGATTCTATATGAATTTTGGGGTCATTTATGGATTCCTGTTTTTCAAACTTTTTTTTCTTCTTGCATATAAAAAGCTTACATAATTATTATGAAATAAATATACTCCTGAAATATGAAATGAAGAATGTGAAAGAGTCCAATATTTCATCTTAGTCCCCTCTGTTAACAGTTCTAACTGTGCTAAAGTTTTCAGTGCTTTGAAAATTTTAATGATCCTTACCTCTTTTCAGCACATATGTATTCAGTAAAATGGGCAATAAAAGTACCCATAAAATTATCATATAACTTTTTCAGAGTAGATTAAAATGAACTACCTAATTTGAATCTCAAAAGATTGCTTAAGTGTTTATAGAAAGCTTATTTACATATTTATGATTACTTTTTCTTATAAAGCAGATTGACAATCAATTATACACAATATTAAAGGGCAGTTTATGTTCTCTTGGTTCTACTTATCTTATATATACGTTTACAGTTATGGCTGTGTCTTCTATTACCTTTTAACCTATGTATATACCTCACTTTTATTACCAATGAGGAGTATAAGAATAAATATGAAAAAGTTTGTGCTAAAGTAAAAAATCCAATTTAAATCTAATGGATTTGACTAAAAAAGAAATAGGTAAATCTCATTCTCACTATATGTCCAACACCAGCTTCAGGAGCTTATTTGTTGTGATCACTAAGGGGTTTACACTGATGGGAATATTATGATGTCATAACACAACCATATTAGTTGAGGCCTCGAGATGTGACAAGGCAGAAAAGGGAGCTAGGGGAATCATGTAATGTTCACATTGTCAATTCTAACTGCTATACAGGTAGTGCAATTCTCTCCTATGCCAGTAATGAATGAGGAATCATAATTGCTGAGCCACTGTGAGTTACTACAGGGATTTCCCCCTAAGATTGTGATTGTCTAGCCTCTTCTCTACTTCTTGTGAATTAGCCTCAATAAAGTATTTGATTCAAACCCTATGATTCCACTGTCTCTAGTATGGAGAGAAAATAAATACTACAAAATTTAAGGTAAGTATCTCAGAACCAGTTTGACATGCTCTTAGTTAAGTAAACTTGTGAAGTAAGAATTAAGTTCATATCATTTTCTAAAGTATAGAAACATACTTCACCAAAAGACATTAATTGCTGCTTTTCTTTCCAATAAATCATGTGGACATCATGTGAATAATCATATTGCTATATGAAATACATTCTAAAATATGTGTACAGCTAAATTACAGGAAAAATGATCTTTTTGTGGTAAAAGGGGGAAAACAGTATTAGGCTGAAAACTTCAATATTGAACAATATTAATAATTATTCCACAGGTAAAACAATTAAAAATGTCTAATCTAAAAATGTGCTTTCAACCCAATTAAATCTGCTTGTTAACAGTGTTTTTCCTAGAGGAATTTATCCACTTTTCATCTTAAGATTGAATTACAGCTGGCGCCGCGGCTCAGTAGGCTAATCCTCTGCCTTGTGGCGCCAGCACACTGGGTTCTAGTCCCGGTCGGGGCGCCGGATTCTGTCCCGGTTGCCCCTCTTCCAGGCCAGCTCTCAGCTGTGGCCAGGGAGTGCAGTGGAGGATAGCCCAAGTCCTTGGGCCCTGCACCCCATGGGAGACCAGGATAAGTACCTGGCTCCTGCCATCAGATCAGCGCCGCGACGGCAATTGGAGGGTGAACCAATGGCAAAGGAAGACCTCTCTCTCTCTCTCTCTCTCTCTCACTGTCCACTCCGCCTGTCAAAAAAAAAAAAAAAAAAGATTGAATTACTTTTGATCTCCTGAGTGTCTTAGATTGAGGAAATTGATATTAGGATGACGTAATGAAGACAATAAATTTCCACCAAAGACAAAATAAATCTATCTAAATTGAAAAATAAAGATATAATGACAATCATCCACTAACATTCTATCTTTATTTCAGCTATTTATATATTACTAAGTAATTTTTGAAAGCTATAGTCTGCTAATCTTATTAGCTTTATTTTGATAGCGCAAATAGTTTAGCCTCTAACTGTAGCTAAATAGAAATCCACACAAAACAGTAAATTCCAAGATTAAGAGGAAGATTTGATCACTGAAAAACTTAAGTGTTATTAATCTGTGCTCTATTTTGGCAATGTGTGAATTATATCATTTTTTGCATCAAATTAAAACCAAGACCTTGAAAAAGATGAGATTATTAACCTTTGTTCCCTGGCCAATCCCATTAAGATAATTGCACTGAGCTGCAGAGCTAAATTCTCTCAGTAATTTCATTTTGAAAAACAAAATTAGACAGAATATCCTGGCACACTCTTGTAAATTGTACTTTAGTTCTGTAAGTGTAGTATCCAACAGCTGCTATGTCCTACCCCTTAAGTGGTTATGTTCTCATTTTTTCCAAAACAATCCATTTTTGTAAAAATAATACATCACATTTATTTCATTTCATGATGTCAACATTATTTTCATTCCATCCACATAAACAGTGTCAGTATGAGACTGAGGATAATTTCACACATAATGAAACAGATGCCTGGAAAAGACAAAGGACAGGGCATTCAGTAAACTTCAACTCTACTTTAAAAAATATTTCCTAAAAATTTCTCTAGAATGTTTTTACTTGTCAACAGTGTTTGTCTTTATTATTGGCTCTCTCCACGGAATAACAAGAGTGTCACTTATATCAGGTCACAAGTGAAATTTGAAAGAGAAGGCATGTTGCTGGCACCGTGTGCAGTAGGTTAATCCTCCACCTGCAGCGCTGGCGTCCCATATGGGCACCAGTTCTAGTCCCTGCTGCTCCTTGTCCAATCCAGCTCTCTGCTGTGGCCTGGGAAAGCAGTAGAAGATGGCCCAAGTCCTTGGGCCCCTGCACCTATGTGGGAGACCAGAAGGAAGCACCTGGCTTCCCTTGTGGCCACCTGGGGAGTGAACCAATGGACAGAAGACCTTTCTCTCTGTCTTTCCTTCTCACTGTCTGTAACTCTCTCAGATAAATAAATAAAAAATTTTAAAAGAGAAGGCATGTAAAATAAGAATAAATATATGAAAAATAAGAAGCCTAAGAATATTAACCAGTCTTCTATTGTATCTATTATATCTCTGTGTGCTCATTTAACATAAATCTATAAAGTGAGATTAAAATTAACATAAATTAAATTTAACATAAATCTATAAAGTAAAGTCCCCTGGATACTGTCAATAAAGCCATATAATGGTGAAAATTGGCCTAATCAAAGGTAGATGGCCAAGGGTACTATCACAATAGAATGTGTGCTCTACATGTGATATTCACTTATCCTTCATCTCTTTGGGCTCATTTGAGGTACCACGTCCACATGTTATCAATAGTAATCTCCATTGCATCAGAGAAAAATAAATACAGTTGTTTGGATCAGTTCTTTCTCCCTTATAAAATTAAGTACAATTTTTCTCTCATCCTTTTCAACTTCTGTGTTTCAGATAGTTTTCCTTAGCTCAATTTCATTGAGAAACACTTTCAAAATCATGTTATAAGTGTAGCAAAAACACAGGGGTGGGCATTGTGGCACAGTGGGTTAATTGCTGCTTGGGACACTCACTTCTGATACAGTAGCAGTAGTCTCATCATGTCTAATCCACTTCTCACCCAGCTTCCTGCCAATATCTTAGAACAGATTAAGTGCTTGAGCCTTGTCACCCACATGGGAGGCCCATATGGAGTTCCTAGGTCCTGGTCCTAGCCAGCCCTGAATATTGAGGGCATCTGGGGACTGAACCCGTAAAGAAAGATCTCTCTCTCTCTCTCACTACCCCCTTCAAATAGATGAAAATTAATAAGTTGACAATAAAAAAGACCATAGGCCACCCTTTTCTTGGAATTATGGAAATATTCCTAATAATCTCTATAAGATGTGGGATACAGAGTTGATTTATATTTTATCATGTAAAAATCCATCTGTTTATAATTTGGAGTATTTTGGAATGAGTTTTGAATTTTGTCAAATTTCTTTTCAGCCTCCATAAGATGATCATATTGGAATTTTTTATAATTTGAACAATTAAGGTGTCAATGGACTTTCTAATGCTACGTAACGTTACCCTTTCTATAATAAAACTCACATGATCATAATGTGTTATCATTTTAATATTCTCTTGGATTCTTTGCTATTAAATGATAGCTTACATGTTTGTTTTGCTCCTCATAAGTAACTATGGTCAACAGTTTATTTTTTAATATGCAAATTTTCAGCTTTTTGTAAAATTATACTTACTATATACACTTTTGGAAAGTGTTACTTATTTTAGATACCTTCAAATAATTTAACTAACATTAGAATAATAAAAATTTGGACAGTATTTGAAAATTATCTAGGTCTGGTGCTGTTATGTAGAAGAGTTATTTATCATGGTTTTCTATCTTTTCAATGAAATTACTCTGTTTGAACTCCTTGTCTCTACTGAGCATGAATATATTTTATTTACCTGGGAAACTATGAATTTAACATAGATTTTCAAGTGTACTTGTCCATAATTGTGCACAGATATCACTTAGTCCTCTCTTTGATGGTCATTTCCTCCTTTGCATGACTTACTTTGTATATATCTCTTTTCTTTAATATTGTTTGCTAATCTAATGATTTTTAAAACTCATTTAAATATTTATGAGTTCAACTTCTTTCTTAATAGTAATTTATTAAGTCATGTTTTTATATTTACTAAGTTAATTCTGCCTACTTTGTGGCTCAATTTTTTAAAAAGAATCTGAGTTCTTTGTGCTTGATAGTAATTCATTTATTTTAAAGTACTTTTTACATGAGAATGTCCTTTTATTTGCTAAAATTCATAGTTTTGTTACATTGTGTTCAGAGAAATTTTTCCATTTATGTATTTTAGAACTTATGGAGGTTTTCATTGTGGCTTAATAGTGTGTCAAAGTTTGTAAATGTTCCAAGTTCTTCCACCAGATTTTTCACTAATATGTTCTCACTGCCACTTTCAGTCCTAATACAGCATTTCTACTGATTTTTTTTTTTTGGACTAAGTTATCCTATAATGTTGAGAATCTTTCTGAACCTTCTTAAATCTTTTTTATACCTAGAAAACTTTTATTTAAGGTATATAAACTTAATGAATTTGATAAATACAAATCTAGGATCATAGTGATTCTTCTTACCCTACCTTTCCCCTCCCAAAACACTCCAATCCACCCACACTCCCACCATTCTTCCTCCTCCCTTTCATATGCCCATTATTATTTTTTACTAAGATTAACCTTATACACCTAAGATTAACCCTAAGAGTTCAAAAAATAGTATGGGAAAAAAAAAACTGTTCCTAAACAGTCAAGACAAAGGATGTTCAAAGTCATCACATATCAAATTGTCAATTTCATTTCTATAGATTACTTTTTTTAACATTTTGCCATATTCCCTTCATATATAAATATATGTAAACACATACATATTATTATTTTTGAAAAGGTTAGATATATTAATATCAGTAATGTGAAATTCATATAAATTTATGAATATATTCACTGAATTATACCACTTGTTATGTAAGTGGTATAATTCAGTGAATACATCTATAAATATCTATGTATCAAATAATCAGGCTTTAATACTTAACTACATATATCTATATATACTACAGTATATATATTTATTTCACATATGAGAGAAAACATGGTATTTGTTTATAATTTAAAAATCCTTTTTGTAAATATTGCTGTGCTGTTGAGCATAGATATTAGCAAACTTCTTGATTATGAATTATTAATTTTGTTTTTAAAATAAGATCTTTTTTATATTAAACAAACATTTTGACTTATCTTAAATCATGCCTGATAAGAGCCATTGTATATTCTTTTCATGCCTTTTATTTTTACTCTTTCTAAAGTTTTTATTTTAAGTGTGTTCTTTCATACATGGTGAAGATATTGTCTAGGCAAAAGGTCTTTCACTACGTTTTCTTTCTTTATCTTTCTACAGTTGAGGGATTTTCTTTTTCTAAAATTTATTTTGATACATATGGTTGCGTATTTATGTGTATGAGCTGCACCAAACACATAAATATTGATTTCAACACTTAAAAATCAACTCAATTTACCAATAATTTACTGAAACAGAAGACATAAACTCCACTTGAGAAAGCTTGATTTTTATTAGCACCACACTCTAACAACTGAGCTAACTGGCCACCCAAAATGTTGTCTTTTAAAATGAGTTCTAAAATTTTTATTTTCCTAATTCAGTAAAGTGAAAAAGTATAGTATATTGAAAACTTGAAGGGTTTGTGCTCCATTTTAAAAATGAAAATTCCAAGTATGTTTTCATTTAAGTTTAGTATTTGAGTTTGTTATGCATATTAAAATATTATTCTAAAGAGTAATCTGAACAGTATGAACTATTTAGAATACATTAAATATGCCTTCACATATACCACATATTTTTAGGTTTTAAAAAATAGAAATGAAGTAAGATTAAGTAATAGGTAGAAAATCTTAATGATTTTTCAAAATGACCATAAATTATAGAACAGCACAATTAACAATATGAATCATGTATCTATAAACTTATTTGTATACTTAGAAAAGCAAAATGGTGGACACTGTCCAAGTCTTCAAAACTTGTTCCAGTTCTACCATATCAACATTGCCCTGTCAGCTCTTCTTCTTACTTGGATCATTCTTTGATCCCCATATCTTTCAACACCACAGTTGAAATCTAAGCAGACTTTTAAATTCCAACAACAGAATGCATCACTTCAATCAATTTAAGAATTTGAATTAATAACTTAAAGGTGAAAGACTCTGAAGCTGATGAACTTCTAACAGCCTAAAATGCTGCATTGTGTCTTTATTCCTCAAGTCACTATTTATTTGTAAGTCACATATCTGAAAGGCAGACTCCAAAAACGCTGACTTGACTCTGATGTCCATGGTAAGCACTCCTTTCAAAAAAAAAAAAAAAGAAATTCATTGAAGAAATAATGTTTGCATTATATTATGAGTGCAAAAACCAGCTAAGAAAAAGATAAAATGAGCTGAAAAGGTAATGTGTTCCCTCTACATTCATTGTGTCACTGTCATTACTGTGGGTTCCTTTTTTTTTTCTTTTTTTTTTTTACAAAAAGACTGAAACTTTGAACAATGTACTGCTTCAGTTAGCCAGTATATTTGAATGGATAAAGGTTGAACATTTAGAAACAGATGACCCTATTAAAAACTTTAATAGGAATATGTTATTGTGATTTATCAAATTGCATACCTTTTTAATAAAGGGAAAGATAAATAGTATATCTTAATTTGTGAAAAAGAACTTTAGTTTATTAATACATGTAAGCACTGTTGTATTAAAAAGTAAATTGCGTTTAAAAATTGAGTTTTAAAAAGTAAATTGTATCTTTTTATCTTTGATATAAAAAATAAACTCTTGAGCTAGAGAGTTTACATTCTAGTGGGCATAAGCTAGGAGAGTAACTGAGACTTCTCATCAAATAACACCTTATCATAGAAAACTTGCCTGGCCAATTGGCATCACTCTCCAGTATACTGTACTCTAATTTTCTTCAGAAAACAATAAAACTATAAAATGTTCTGACATATATAGTGTTCGATTACTACTTATTAATGATTGGACTTTTTAGAAGACAGACATTTACATATCACTGCTAAGAAGTGAACTAGGCAGCTAAGAAGAGAGTGAGTGCACTCTGACCCCAGAATCTCTGACTTGTTTCGACTTTATCAGGGATTGAAGAGACAGCACAAAAAACTCTTTCCTTGTCTACCCAGTTACCCTTGGCAGTTAGCTCTACAAGGCTGTGTGTGCCCAGTGGAGGAACATACACTACCAAGCTGCTCTGTGACTCAATGGATTGATCTGAATACTAGAGAAAATATTACCACTGCAAAACTGCCAACGGTAGGTGCTTTTAGCTAAAGCAGCCTACAAATGGCAACTCAGAAGTGGGGATGGCAGAGTTGCTAGCAGCGAGAGCCTGGGGTCTTTGGGTCTAGGTGTTGTGTAGTGATCAGAGAGATAAAGTTTCCTGAGTTTTACGACTGGTAAAGCTGCAGAACGTTGAGTTTCATGACCTTCCACACAGTAGAATATTAAGTTATATTGAAACTGTGGACAACCTTCCTTGCCTCTTTTGTACTTGATAAAGGAATCTTAGCTTACCATCCTTTTCTACAAAAGGTTCCAGCCTTCTGTCAACTATCTGTCACTCAAGGACTACTCTTTGGATGTCTGCCATTTTTTATAATACATTCATCCTCCTAAACAACCTCACTGTTTTTGTTTTAAAGGCACTGCTGAGAGCTGAGAGAGATGGATCATCAGAGTCTGAGAAGAACATGTGAGGGAAAGTGAAACACACTGGGCAAGAGACAGAAAAACAGATGAGGAAGAGAGAAAAACATAGTAAATGAAAAGTTCAAATAACAGCAAAAAAATGGCACCTGTTCCATTCTTTATTTAATCCTCTGTAGGTCCAACTATATTTGCATTATCTCCAAAATGCAATAATAAATATAGAGAGAAAAGCAACAGCTTGAAGGTACAGAGAAAATGCAATTGTTTTCTGAAATTAATTACTGCCTTTTTGGTTCCAGCTGTCTTTCCTTGTTCATGAGGTTCTCTGTTGGGAATTTAGGGTTTAATATAAATTAAAAATCCCCATGTATTTTTTTCTGTATTTTTGTTTTATGGTTGTAGTTTTAAATAATATCAGAATGCAACAATTATAAATTCAAAAAATATTTGTAGCTATTCTACAGTATACAGACTTAACCATCTTTCAGTGAGCTGGTTTATATTGAAATATTAAAAAGTCCAATAATTTAAATTTCACAGCTGTTCATATGTTTGTTTATGTAATATACCATCTGTTTAATTTAATTCTTTAATATTAATATTAAAAACCGCTTTTCTGAAATGGAACTACCAAAACAGAATTGTATTTACCATATATATTAAAATGACCTGTATATTATATTTAATAATACATGCATATTAGACATATGATGTGAAAGAACATAATTATAGTTGGTATAAACACAGCAGTGATTGAAACAAAGCACTCTATACTCAAACTGTTTGCTTTCTGGCTAGCATAGGCTGTCAGAAAAAGAAAGAAATAAGAATAACATGGAATGATCCAGGTGCTGATGAGGATTATGAAGAAAACTAATATGAGGAGGGAAATCAGAAATTTGGGTGAAAAGCCATTTTAAAGGTTTTTCCTAAGGAGGAGACATTTGAGCTTTTTTTAAAACTTCTTTATTTATATAAAGTGAACCAATGTCATGTATTTTATATATACAGATTTAGGAGTGTAGTGATACTTCCTACCCTCCCCTCCCTCCTGCCCAGGCTCCCGTCTCTCCCCCCCACACACACTCATTTCTTATTTTCTTCTAATTTTTACATTGTCATACTTTCATTTTATTTTATACTCATAAAATTATCCCCCATTAAGTAAAGAATTCAACAAAAAGTAAGGGAAAAAAAGTGTTCCACAAAAGAGACAAGGGCTGTAAACAATGATCAATTTTCAAAATGTCAATTTTGGTAATATAAATTATATTGTTGTACTCTGCTAGTTTCTACAGATTAAGGAAACATATGGCTTATTTCACTAAGTATAAAGGGTTCAAGTTGCATATCTTTTGGTACAAAAGACAGGATTTCATTCTTTTTTATGGCTGTATTTGAGCTTTGACCATGGGGACAACCATGGCATTTTGGAAGAACACTCCAGAAACAGCTAAGGGCTAGCACAAAGTATCAGTTAAAACAGTAAATTGGCCTATGGCTGTAAGATTTAGGGAATTAACAGGAGCTAGGGAGAGACAGAATGGAGTCACACTGCACAACTTCTAATAAGTGTCTGAGAGGATGGAAAATATTTTGTGTTAGAAATATTTTGTCATGGCAGTTACCACTTTCTTTCTAAAGTAAATATTTTTATTTCCTGAGTGAAATTAGACGTCAGTAGAGATTAGGTCCTTTTTGTATTAGAAAGGCTGTTTTTCACAAAGCTAACACTTTTTTTAAAAAAGATTTATTTACTCACTTTAAAGGCAGAGTTTACAGAGAGGCAGAGAGAGAGGTCTTCCATCCGGTGGTTCTCTCCTCAGATGGCAGCAACAGCCAGAGCTGGGCCGATCCGAAGCCAGAAGCCTGAAGCTTCCTCTTGGTCTCCCATGTGGGTGCAGGGGACCAATGTTTTGGGCCATCTTCTGCTGCTTTCTGGGCACATTAGCAGGGAGCTGGATCAGAATTGAAGCAGCCAGGACTTGAACCCACACCAATATGAGATGCCAGTCCTGCAGGCTGTGTCTTTACCTGCTACACCACAGTGTCAGCCCCTAACAGTTTCTTTACTAAGAAATACATCCTTTATATGAATTGAGAACTCAAATTTTGAAGAACACTTATTTTGGTTCTCCTATTAATAGTTTCTTATTAGCATTGTGGATCCTGGTCAAACAGTTGACATAATTGTCTAGACTGGAGTCAGTATTATCTAAAAGTCGGTATTGTCTCTTTTTTGTACAAAGAGAAAAGGTTTATTTAGCTCAAAATTATAGAGGTTCAAGTTAAAGATCAGGCATCCTCATTGATTGGAACACATGATGGATGTAGCAGTCACATCTCAAGCGAGGAAGAGATGGAAATAAAAATTAGACTTATAGAAAGAAAGACAGAGGAGGGTTCCACAATCCCATTTCAGGGCATGCTCCCAATGATCTATGGATCTTTCACTAGGCCTCACTTCCAAATGCCCCAGAATCTCCAAATCGAGCCACCCCGAAACATGTTCTTTAGGGGGCCGTTCAATATTGAAACCATAGTGTTAAGTTTTAAGCTATTTTTTAATTGAGTTTCTTCCTAGTATTTATACAAATATGACAGATAGAAGCATCTAAATGGGGGGATCTCAATGCTAGTGGTTTGCAAATGTGTATTCCACTCTCTTCCCATTAAAAATAGGCTTTTAGTGAGCTCCATTGAGGAACCACAGAACCACTGCCAATCAAACTTTTCTCTCTTATTAAGAAAATGACTATGGAAGACAGTGGTCACTGAGGTTTTAGAGGCCTTACAGAAAATATCTGGAAAATTTTCCTTAGGCATACATACACACACACACACATACACACACACACATGTAAACACAAACACATACACACACTTACACACACACACACAAGGAACTTCTAGAGAAAGCTTTATTTCTCAAATACAGAGAGATAAAGATTATGCTATGCAGAAACGTTCAATTTAACTCTTACTATTTCCAGACCAGATTCTTCAATGAAATTCAATGAGTTTGGAAGAGGGTATTTTAAAATTTTGGTTTCCTATAGCTTTCTTCATGACAAGTCACCCAAGGGGTTTCAAGATATTGTAAATAAGGATATAGAATGGTAGAAAGAACATACAGAAAAGAGGCATAGAGAAGAGATAAAATTTTGACATCTTTATATTAATTCCCTCACACCCAACCTAAACCAGTCCGATTGCTGTTAATTTCCTCCACAAAACCCATTGCAGTACTTATTTTCCAATTTTATAATCTTTATTCTATTTACTGTGAATAAAAATCCTAATATTGAGATTTCAACAATAACCTTTCATAATCTGAATTATTCACAAATCATCTTACTTTCTCTTGATATAGAGAATATATTTTCTTGACCTAAAAGGTCAAGATACAATAAAGAGAAATCTCTGTGTCTTGCAACTTATCATTTCCTAACCCATAGTAGTGCTGTAAACATGAAATTAATAAATGTACAAAACATTCTTAGTTTAATTATGATTTTTTATTATTAAAATCATCATGATCAAATCTTACTATATTAAGGCAATCAATGATTAAGGGTGACAATGTTTTGATTATCACAATTACATTTGAGCTTGTGATAAATTTGTACTCAACTGCATTTCCAATTAGCCAATTCTCTGCTTCTACAGGGTTTTTGTTTATGTAAGTGAAAATCTTATTCAATCATAACAAAATTTATCTAGGGGCTGGCACTGTGGCATAGCAGGTAAAGGCGCCGCTTGCAGTGCTGGCATCCCATATGGATGCCAGTTCGAATCCCAGCCGCTTCAGTTCTGATCCAGCTCTTTGTTATGGCCTGGGAAAGCAGTAGAAGATGGCCCAAGTCCTGGCCACCTGCACCCACGTAGAAGATCCATAAAAAGCTCCTGGCTCCTGGCTTTGGATCGGCACAACTCCGGCCGTTGCAGTTATCTGGGGAGTGAACCAGCAGATGGAAGACCTTTCTCTATCTGCCTCTGCTCTCTGTAATTCTGCCTTTCAAATAAATAAATAAATCTTTAAAAAAATTTAATCTATTCAGACTTGTTTAACCATTTCAGCCCTCTGATGTCATGTAGTCCTGGAGAGATCAATTCATGTGGTCTTATTATTCTAGTTTCCTGCATCTGATGATTTTTGTGTCATCTAAGTTCTCATTCACAAAGATAAAAACACTTAATATGTAATATAGTATACAGTACAATAATTCTGTGTAAAAATATTCTTCTTTGTCTGTTAATGTCGACACCATCCTTAAAGTAGTTCATTAGATAAAATGCTTTAATCATTTTTTTAACTTTTATTTAATGAATATAAATTTCAAAGTACGGCTTATGGATTACAATGGCTTCCCCCCCATAACGTCCCTCCCACCCGCAACCCTCCCCTTTCCCACTCCCTCTCCCCTTCCATTCACATGAGGATTCATTTTCGATTCTCTTTTATATACAGAAGATCAGTTTAGCATACATTAAGTAAAGATTTCAACAGTTTACTCCCAACAGAAACATAAAGTGAAAAATAATAGATGATTTTTTAAATGATGATGAAATCAGATCAGACCTATTGTCATGTTTAATCCCAGTGAGAGTCAAGTTGAGAATTGAAAATTTCTTCTTTTTTTTTTTTTACAGAAGATCAGTTTAGTATACATTAAGTAAAGATTTCAACAGTTTGCACCCCCATAGAAACACGAAATGAAATATACTGTTTGAGTACTCGTTATAGCATTAAGTCTCAATGTACAGCACATTAAGGACAGAGATCCTACATGAGGAGTAAGTGCACAGTGACTCCTGTTGTTGACTTTACAAATTGACACTCCTGTTTATGGCATCAGTAATCTCCCTATGCACCAGTCATGAGTTTCCAAGGCTATGGAAGCCCCTTGAGTTCTCTGACTCTTATCTTGTTTAGACAAGGTCATAGTCAAAGTGAAATCAACACTATGAGAAACGGTGACTTGATCAGCATAGCCCTGACTGTTAATGAACAACTTAATACATTATCCCTCTTAGTAGTTTTTTTTGTCTGTTCTACTTAATATGACCGGTTTAATTCTGTAATTAATACACAGTTATTCTTAAGTGTTGAAATTTAACTGAAATGTGATCCCTGTTAAATATAAGAGTGGGAATAAGAGAGGGAAGAGATGTACAATTTGGGACATGCTCAAGCTGACTTGCCCCAAATGGTAGAGTTAGAAACATACCAGGGGACTCCAATTCAATCCCATCAAGGTGGCATGTACCAATGCCATCTCACTAGTCCAAGTGATCAATTTCAGTTCACAATTGATCATAATGAAAGGACTAAGAGTCAAAGGGATCACATAAACAAGTCTAGTACCTGCTAATACTAACCGATAGAATAAATAAAGGGGAGAGTGATCCAACATGGGAAGCAAGATACTCAGTAGACTCATAGAATGGCGGATGTCCTAAACAGCACTCTGGCCTCAGAATCAGCCCTAAAGGCATTCGGATCTGGCTGAAAAGCCCATGAGAGTATTTCAGGCATGCAAAGCCAATACACTCTGGCAAAAAAGAAAAAAAAAAAAAAACCCTAAATGAAAGATCTCTGTGAGTGAGATCCCAGTGGAAAGAACAGGTCTTCAAAGAAGGAGGTACTTTCTCTGAAGGGAGGAGAGAACCTCCACTTTGACTTTGACCTTGTCTAAACAAGATAAGAGTCGGAGAACTCAAGGGGCTTCCATAGCCTTGGAAAATGCCTTAATCATTTAAAATTACCTAACAAATGTCTTCAAAATAAAGTTTTAATTAAGGTTTTACACGTATTTAAGAAGCAAACTTCCACATCTTTCTAAAATTCAAGGCTTGATCATAGCATTCAAGTGCTATGCCACAGCAATATTTCAAATCAGAAAGGTGAGTGCTATTGCAGTAGACCTACCTCTGTGAACCCAGGTTGGTTGGATGGTTCACTCTCATCTGCATGTGTTCACAATCAATAAGCTTTCCTTGTCTTTTCTTGGTAGTTAATAGATATTTTTAGTATGTGGTCCATATCATTTTGTGCTTGAGACAGTTACTTCCTGGGACATACATTTATTATTTATTAATGGAAACTTTAGCCTTATTCTCTACTCATCTCAGAGGTCCAGTAATATTAAGTGGACTCCTTATGAGATTTATGGGAATAGGACATTATTCTAACAACTTGGTATTATTGTTACAGTATCTCAATAACCCATTCCACTGAAATGTGCTGAGATTTTGATGTTCCACAGCTCCATCAATGCCCATAAAAGCTGCATGGCCACATCTGCTAATAAATATGTTAAGAACTTAAAAGCTATTTTACTTTTCAGAATCTTTGGATTACAGTTATTCTACTGACATAGTGCAAAATTATGTCAAGTGACCCATTCAGGGGATTCCCAGGGGCTTTCCAAATGGCTTTGTATAGAAAACCCTTGATACCAGCAAATTCACTTGGACTTATATCAAATCATTTAAGGACCATGGCTCTACTCTACTTTCAGGGCTTGTGCATTACATGTAACACCTGTGGACACTCCCAGTAACCCAGTTCTGATTTAAGAATGTGCTATCTCATGAGCTACAGAAAACCCTGAAATTTAAGATAGCTTTGTATTCATATTTGTGGAAAATTTTGCTTAGAATCACTTTATTATTTTGGTATGCAGTGGGGTAAGCACACTTATTTTATATTAATACCAATTTTAGTTTACAAAATTTGAATAGGTATTGTGTTGGGCTAAAATTTACTTAGCTTTCTGTCATGAATAGATAAGTAATTTTTATCAATTGTATACATGTGTATGTTCATAAATAATGTAAAATGAGTTCATTACTACACATATTTAAATTATATTTTGTTTAAAATTACCTATGATAATCTCTTTTCCAGCAGTATAAAATAGTCTACAAAAGTATGACTTAAATGGTTATGTAATACTTTAATAATTTCCTATCACAAACTTTCACTAAATATTATTAACAGCTAAGTACTGTTTGTTGCCCATTTTCAATACTGTAAATGCTTAAAAGAAAAATATTCTTATACATAAAATATTCTGAGCATACTTGAATATATTCATAATTAAATTTTCAGAAAAATTACTTAGATAATTCAAAACTATGGTTCTTAATGCACATATTATCTTCTTGAAGTGTATACAACTTTATTATTTAAGTTATTAATTCTCCTGCACCCATGTTAAGCATGCTAATTTTAATAAGTTATTGCTTACCTCAATTTGCATTTATTATCAGTGATACTTAAAAATTTGTAGTTTATTGGCAATTTATATTTCTTCTTACGAGTTTCTTAAACTACTTTTGTATTAGATTGAAGTTATTTTCTTTTTTCTATACATTTTAGTATGTCCTGTCCTGAATTATTTTTTCTTCTGTGTGTATGTTTGTGTATGTGTGAAGTTTAGAAAGTCACCTTATGATTTTGTTTTTATTTTGCTATTTTCTCATTTCAAATTGGCCCAATTTTTTTTTTTAATTCTGGAAGTCCTAACTTTTGATACAGCCTGATTAATGCTATAGGATGCTCTTTTTAAAAATCTAGGAATTAGACTGGATTAAAAAAATTATGGTGTATTTACACTATGGAGTACTACTCAGCTATTAAAAAAAATGA
This sequence comes from Oryctolagus cuniculus, assembly GCF_051225735.1. Lineage (NCBI taxonomy): Eukaryota > Metazoa > Chordata > Mammalia > Lagomorpha > Leporidae > Oryctolagus > Oryctolagus cuniculus. Next base: position 195,001,170 of record NC_142867.1, read on the forward strand.
AATCCTGTCTTTTGTCACAAGATGAATGCAACTGGAAACCATTATACTTAATGAAATAAGCCAGTCCCAAAAGAAATATATCATGCTTTCTCTTATTTAAGGTAATGAACAGAGTATCTGAAATGTAATATATTGGAGTGAAATAGATATTTTGATATTCAATGATTACTCACAGTCCTTGTCTCTTCCATAGAGGAAAACTGTTATTTTTTTCTCTTCATACTCTATTTGTTGAATTCTTTTACTTAGTGTAGGGTTAACTACACCATCATTAAGTAAAATGAAAATAGATCTTTGTAAAAATTACAAGTGGGAATGTGAGACGTAGGAGGAGGAAGGGTTGGAACATGTGCAGGAGGGAGGATGGTGAAAGGGAGGAAGTGCCACTATGTTCCCGAAATCTGCATATATGAAATACATGAAGCTTGTATAACTTAATTTAAAAATAAATGTTTTAAAAATTTAGGATAAATTTAGGATAAATAATTCTTAAGTGGGTTGTTTGTTTTGATCTTGTGGAGTTTCTTGATTTCTTTGTAGATTCTGGTTATCAACCCTTTATCAGTTGCATAGTTTGCAAATATATTTTCCCATTCTGTTGGTTGTCTCTTCACTTTCCTGACTGTTTCTTTTGCAGTACAGAAACTTCTCAATTTGATGCAATCCCAAATGTGAATTTTGGCTTTGACTGCCTATGCTTCTGGGGTGTTTCCCAAGAAGTCATTGCCAGTACCTATATATTGCAGGGTTTCTCCAATGTTCTCTAGTAACTTGATGGTGTCAGGGCATAGATTTAAGTCTTTAATCCATGTTGAGTGAATTTTTGTGCAAGGTGAAAGGTAGGGGTCTTGCTTCATGATTCTGCACGTGGAAATCCAATTTTCCCAGCACCATTTATTGAATAGACTGCCCTTACTCCAGGGATTGGTTTTGGATCCTTGATCAAATATGAGTTGGCTGTAGATGTTTGGATTGATTTCTGGTGTTTCAATTCTGTTCCATTGGTCTATCCATCTGTTTCTGTACCAGTACCATGCTGTTTTGATTACAACTGCCCTGTAGTATGTCCTGAAATCTGGTATTGTGATGCCTCCAGCTTTGTTTTTGTTGTACAAGATTGCTTTAGCTATTTGAGGTCTCTTACTTCTCCATATGAATTTCAGCATCATTTTTTCCAGAACTGAGAAGAAGGTCTTTGGTATCTTGATTGGTATTGCATTGAATCTATAAATTGCTTTTGGGAGAATGGACATTTTGATGATATTGATTCTTCCAATCCATGAGCATGGAAGATTTTTCCATTTTTTTGGTATCCTCTTCTATTTCTTTCTTTAAGGTTTTGTAATTTTCATCATAGAGATCCTTAACAATCTTGGTTAAATTTATTCCAAGGTATTTGATTGTTTTTGTAGCTATTGTGAATAGGATTGATCTTAGAAGTACTTCCTCAGCCATGGCATTGCCTGCGTATTTAAGGTTGTATCTGCCAAAGTATAAAAAGAACCATGCCAGTTCAGATCATTTTTTTGACATGAGAATTTTAGTGTTTCAAGAAGTTCTGGCCAGTGCCATGGCTCACTAGGCTAATCCTCCACCTGCGCCGCTGGCACACCGGGTTCTAGTCCCGGTTGGGTCGCTGATTCTTTCCCGTTTGCTCCTCTTCCAGTCCAGCTTTCTGCTGTGGCCCGGGAGTTCACTGGAGGATGGCCCAAGTACCTGGGCCCTGCACCCGCATGGGAGACCAGGAGGAAGCACCTGGCTTCTGGCTTCGGATTGGCGCAGCGCCAGCTGTAGCGGCCATTTGGGGGGTGAACCAATGGAAGGAAGACCTTTCTCTCTGACTCTCTCTCTCACTGTCTAACTTTGCCTGTCAAAAAAAAAAAAAAATAAAAATGCTCTTGCTTTATTTAACATTCAGGTTCCTGTCCTAGTTACAGATATGTTTTCCACAGTCTTAGATTATAAAGCCCTTATATAGTCAAGATAGAAAACCACATAATATCCCATAACTTGTCCTAACTCATTGCTCTTACCACACAAAACCAGATGAGGTTGGGACACTTCAAGTTTCTCCTAGAATCATTCTTATTTTCCATTATGATTAATTACAGCTCAATAGTAATTTCCAAAATATAGATGTATTTGAACATATCAAGCAAGGGAAAATGTCAGAAGCTTTGGTTTCACTGAACTATAAAAAGTATTTTACCCTGTTCCAACTACTGCACATTCTCTCTCTCTCTTCATTTCAATTGAAATTACATGAGAATTGGTGAAATGAATGAGAATTAATGTCAATTTTGAGACTGTCACTTGCCAACACACTGGTAACATTACGTATGAAACAGATGATAATTGTAAGAAAGCTGTGTATACCAACAAAGAGTTGCAAATACAAACATCATAGTATGCTCCAATCGGCCAAATATTTGACTTCTAAAAAGGGTACCTAAAATCTAAGTGACATCACATAATACGTATTCAATTTGATAAAAAGTAATTAATTCTGCAGATTAATGCTACTGAATAAGTGGAGTTTCATATGGAGTTAATTTGGCAAAATATAAATATAATGATCTTGAAAATAAATGGAAAGCAAGTGGACTCTGTAAAAAAATTAATGGAACTTTGAACTAAAAAGATTAAAATAAAAAGGGTGGGGGGGGCAGTGCTGTGGCATAGTAGGCTAAGCCTTTGCCTGTAGCACCAACATCCCATATGGGTGCCAGTTTGTATCACAGCTGTTCCTCCTCTTCCAATGCAGCTCTCTGTTATGGCTTGGGAATGCAGTGGAAGGTGGCCCAAGTGCTTGAGCCCCTGTACTCATGTGAGAGACCCAAAAGAAGCTCCCGGATGCTGGCACACCTCCAGCCATTGTGGCCATTTGGGGAGTGAACCAGAGGATGGAAGACCTCTCTCTCTGTCTCTCCCTCTCTGTAACTCTACCTCTCAAATAAATAAATAAAAAACATAAATAAAAAAATAAAAAGGGAACATAGAAAGTACACAATTAAATAAAATTTGAAAACATAAAATGAAAAGCTATTTTATGCATGTATGTGTGAAAGATACAAAGTAAATAAGATAGGAAACAATTCAGAATTATTACTTTCTCTTGGCTATAAAATCATACAAGGTAAGTATTACAGATCTTGCCAGAGCTTCAAGGGAATGGGTTTAATCAATTTTCATAAGCATGATGCTGGTTGTGTCTGTGAGTTTTCATTTTCTAACTCATCTTACTTATATATACATATATAATATTATGTATGAATGAAATATTTTATAGTTAAATCATATCAGTTAAGTAATACATAGCATTATTTAGTAACATAAAAGACACAAGGTGAATAATTATAATTTTCTGTAGCTGCCCATGTCATATCTTTTCTTGACATTATTTGTTTTCCTAGTCTCTTCACTTCCTATATCTCCCTAGCTCCCAAATGATATAGGGATTATTTATTATTATATAATATATATATTATATAATATATATAATTACATATACATATATAAATAATAATATAATATATAATATGTATTATTATTTATTTATTTGACAGGTAGAGTTACAGACAGTGAGAGAAAGAGAGGACAGAGAAAGGTCTTCCTTCCATTGGTTCACTCCCCAAATTACCTTAAATATCTCACTAATTTATCAATTTTCAGTATCTTTAAACTACCTTAATTCCTTCATGTTTACCAAATGTTTTTAAAAAGTAGTGTATTTTCTTAAACATTGACTTTGGTGCCAATGTAGTGGCAAAGCAGGTAAAGCCACCACATGCAACATTAGAATCGCTTATCACAGTGCCAATTCGAGTCCCAAGTACTCCGCTTTCAATCCAGCTCCCTGCAAATGCAACTTGGAAAGCAGTGGATGATACCAGCCAAAGTACTGGAGTCCCTGAAGATCCTATGGAGTTCCAGGCTTCTGGCTTCACCCTGGCCCAGTCCCAACCATAGTAGCCATTTAAAGGGAGAACCAGTAATGAAAGACTTCTTTCCATTTCTCTGCGTTACTCTGCCTTTCAAACATGCAAACAAATCTTTTAAAAAAAAAAAAAAAAGCTTACTTCACAGCAGCCCCTCTGCGATATCTCACACAAAAGAGCAATCATAAAAATTGAACATTCAACGAATGAATGCACAGTATGACTTGAAATGTGTTTCTTGCTTTCATAAATAAAGGCTTTTAAATGAAATGTATTCATGGTGTCAATGCTAAAATTATGTTTCAGATATTAATGCCATTAAAATCAAAGCAGTATAGATTTAACATACTATGATATTTAAACTTACCCAGCATATTTCATATTTCAAGCAGAAGTTTATTTTTTCCAGCTTATGTGGGGCTTTTAATACCATGTTAATGGGGAGTTATCAAAATGAGCAAATATTATTATGAAATAATTAGGAAAAATCTATGGTTGACCTCTACTTCCCATTTCCTGAAACATATCAATCAATTCTTTGGAATATATTTGGTGATAAGAATGTCTTTTATCCTAATGCAGTGACTTTTCATGGGTTTCTTCATGGGGCTAGTCATCAGAAGACCCAGCCTTGACTATCACTTGTCACCCCAACCCTCTATATCCTGGGAAGCGGAGAGGACCTGGTGCTTAAATTAACTTTAATTCAAGCATATGATGAGACTTCTCAAATCCCTAAGCATATATTTGGAGCTCCTGCATTGTTGAGCATTTGGAAGTTCCTGAAAGATTGTGAAATTTGGGAGTGCAAGCGACTCGGTGTCACTTTCTCCAAAGCTTTCCCTGAGTATCTGTTCCAAATGGCTTCCAATCTATCTTCTTTGTCATATCCTTTATAATAAATCAGTGCATGTAACTAAACTATTTACCTAAGTTCTGTTAGCCTCTGTAGTCAATTAAATGAACCCTAAGTGGCAACTGTAGGAACCTCTGGTTTATAACCAATGAGTCAGACATTCTAGAGGCTTGCACCTATAATCAGTCTCCCTGTGAGAAGTAGGACAATGCTTTAGAACTGAACCCTTAACTGCTAGGAAATAACTGTAATTCCAGAAGGTACTGTCACAAATGAACTGAATTATATGACATGTATTTGAAGTCCTCTCTAGAACTGCTAGGTAAGAGGGAAAACACAACTAGTTATCAGATGTGAAATATTGAGAATCTGTTTAGGGGTGAATATGAGGGTAGGAAAATCCCTCTGGTTTTTCTTTTCTGTTGTATCTATAGACTTTTCTGTAGGACTTAAAATAAAAGAAAATTCCTTTCTGGAAAAGGAGAGGAGGTTATAAGAAATAATTACCTAGACATTGTAAAATACCATAGATTTTATTTAGGCTATTAATCCTGATAAATACATTTTGGCTATGAATATAGATTAGTTACCTACTCTATTCATGGTTTTTGCCAGGGTTTCTATTTTATATTTTTATTAGTATTATTTCTCCAAATACATGTTCTAGATATAGTTGCTAGTGATACCTCAGTATTTGTATATGTATGGAATAACTTCCAAGGAAGTTGATCTTCATGAGTTTAATTATCTCAGTTCACCACTGCAATGGCAACATGAGGTGAAATCATCGTTTTCCTAGTATTGACTTCACTTAGGGATTCAGCACACACTTCCAAACAACTGACAATGAAGTGAGCACAAGGAAACTTAGTCAACCTTAAGAAGGCTGTCCTGAACTATGCCCAACAAAGGTACTCATTGTGTAGGGATATTAATATAATCCATCCAGTTCGCCTGCTTTGCTTATTAAAGCAAAGAAAAAAATGAATAGAAGACACATAATCCCTCCCAAGTTTAGTTTCTTGAATTATCTAGGGAGATACCCCTAATGTTCCATTTTTATCCACATGCCAGAAGGGGCAGATGAAGTTAGGAATCTGAACTGCTCCAAATGCCAAGTTTTCCATCTCATGATTTGATTTTTCTAATTTGTCATGATTTGATCTAAAATAATTAATCATTTTTCTGGTTAAGAATGTACATCCAATTTTTACACAGACCTTCAGAGTAATTTCTCCCAAAATAAAAATGAAAACTGCCTAAATATGAGTAAAATATTCTAAATTTTTATAAATATAATTTCTCATCTTTAAACAAAAACGAGGCAGTAAGTGGAAAATAGTAAAGAATACAGAAGGGTTAACTCTTGAGAGAGAAGACAGAAAAGAAGTATAATTGACATGGACAGAAGACATATTAGTCAATGTTATCTAGAGAAGCAGAGCCAACAGGATATACAGAATAACATATATTAGGATAACTACTTCAGGGGCTGGCCTCTGTGTTGTAGCAGGTAAATCAGCTGTCTGCAGTACCAGATTCCCATATGGGCAAATGATCCAGTCATGGCTGTTCTACTTCAGATCCAGCTCTCTGCTTATGGCCTGGGAAAACAGAGGAAGATGGCTCAAGTGCTTGGACCCCTACACCTGCATGGGAGACCCTAAAGAAGCTCCAAGCCCTGGCTTTGGATAGGCCCAGCTCCAGCCATTGCAGCCATTTGCCTCTGTGTAACTCTGCCTTTCAAAAAAAAAAAAAAAAACTTTTTTTTAAAAAAGATATTAACTTGAAGGATTAGTCTCACACAGTTATGGAGACAGAACTCCCATATTCTCCTGCTTCTAATCTCGAGGCCCAGGAAAGCCTGTGTTGTGGCTTCAGCCTAAAATAGAAGGCTGAGAACCAGGAAGTTCAAAGATGTAAGTTCAAGACACAAGCACCAGGAACACTGGTATTTAAGGACAGGAATAGACAGATGTCTCAGCTATAGCAGAGAGCAAATTCACCATTCCTCATCCTTTTTGTCCTATGCAGATCCTTAACAGATTGAATTGGATGATAGCTGTCCATGTTGGTGAGACTGATCTTCCTAGTCCACTGATTCAAATTATAATATCTTCTAGAAACACCTTCACAATAAGATTTTACTATCTCGCTCAGGGCATATGTTAGCCCAGCAAGTTAATACATAAAATGATTCAATGATTTCTGATTGAATGATAGGAATTCAAGAATAGAAAGTAATGTGCAGGAGTTTGCTCTTTGTATTAATATCAAATTAACATGAGAATTTTTGAGAATTATATTGTAGTAATTATCATATATTTGATGTGGCCCTTAAAATATGATGTGTTACTAAGCTGATCTTCTGTATATTAAGATAATTGAAAATGAATCTTGATGTGAATGGAAGGGGAGAGGGAGTGGGAAAGGGGAGGGTTGTGGGTGGGAGGGACGGTATGGGGGGAAGCCATTGTAATCCATAAGTCGTACTTTGGAAATTTATATTCATTAAATAAAAGTTAAAAAAATAAATAAATCAAAAAAGAATATCACTGCCTTTAAAATAAAAAAATAATAAATTACTTAAATAAAAATGGAGGACTTTTGTATCAGATCTCCTATATGAATCAAATAATTTCTCCAAGAAGAGATCCAGTTCTTTGGATCCATTTTCATTTGATTAGGTCAGTCCCTCCAAGGATAATCTCCTCTTTACAATGTTAACTATGCTGCATAACATAATCTAAGCAGAGAAACGATATCTAGTCCCATTCATGGTTCCAGGGATTATTTCAGGACATACCCACCAAGAGGCAAGCATTTTGGTCACCATCTCAAAATTCTGCTGACTTCTGAACTGCTTAATGCAATGCCCATCCATATAACATTTCCATGAGAATATTCTACAAAACAAAATAATACTGTACTGCTATAATTCAAGTAGGAAACAAAATTTTATTAGATTGATGTATGAATTTAGAACTTTCTGAACAACTAGAAATCGAGGAGATAGAATTCAAACAGGAAAGAGTCACAGAAAAGAACCAAAGTCTGCACATAAAATCTTATTAGATTTACAGTCTGTTGATAAAGGCAAATGGCATTAATCAATTTTCAAATGTTGGATCAGTCTCAGAAATTCCAGCTAACTCAGCCTCCCTAAAGTCCAGCAGCTCAGCAAAGCCAGAGTATTCTGGTTGCAATCACCATGCTCGGGCTGAGCTTCAATGAATATTACCTGATTCCTGATTAAAAATAAATAAACATGAGCAACTAACAGGCATATATCACCTACTTCTCTCAGGTATCACATTCTGTGTTGCTTGTTGCTCAACATATGAAAATAGGTATTTTAGGAGCGTTAGTGTAGTAGCAGTTACCAATAGCCAGAAGAGAGAATTTTTCATTTATTTTCAACATTTTCAAGTAACCTGAAATTATTTATATACTGTTTGTTTCATATTAAGCAGGAGTCCCACACAAATTTAGAGCTGTCAAGCCACAAACTCCTGTGCCTGTTCTCATTCTTTTTATTTCTCACATGGTAACATACATTATTTCTTCTTACTCATCTCATATCCTTCAACAGCTATTCGGTCATTAAAAAAATCTCTTATGCTTTTGTATCAGCTGAAATCTGGGTTTTCTTTTTGTAAACTTTTATTTAATAAATATAAATTTACAAAGTACAGCTTTTGGATTACAGTGGCTTCCCCCCCCCCATGTAACTTCCCTCCCACCCACAATACTCCCAGCTCCAGCTCCCTCTCCCATTCCATTCACATCAAGATTCATTTTCACTTAACTTTATATACAGAAATCAATTTAGTGTATATTAAGTAAAGATTTCAATAGTTTGCACCCACACAGAAACACAAAATGTAAAGTACTGTTAGAGTACTAGTTATAGCACTAATTCACATTGTACAACATAACACATTAAGGACAGAGATCCTAGATGGAGAGTAAATGAACAGTGACTCCTGTTGTTGACTTAACAATTTGACACTCTTGTTTATGGCATCAGTAATCACCCTAGGCTCTAGTCATGAGTTGCCAAGGCTATGGGAGTCTTTGGAGTTCACCAACTCTAATCTTATTTAGACAAGGTCATAGTCAAAGTGGAAGTTCTCTCCTCCCTTCAGAGAAAGGTACCTCCTTCTTTGAAGGCCCGTTCCTTCCACTGGGATCTCGCTCGCGGAGATCTTTCATTTAGGTCATTTTTTTTTTTTCCAGGGCATCTTCGCTTTCCATGCCTGAAATACTCTCATGGGCATTTCAGCCGGATCCAAACGCCTTAAAGGCCTATTCTGAGGCCAGAGTGCTGTTTAGGACATCTGCCATTCCATGAGTGTGTATCCCACCTCCCATGTTGGATTGTTCTCTCCTTTTTAATTCTATCAGTTAGTATTGGCAGACACTAGTCTTGTTTGTGTGATCCCTTTGACTCTTAATCCTATCATTATGATCAATTGTGAACTGAAACTGATCACTCTGACTAGTGAGATGGCATTGGTACATGCCACCTTGATGGTATTGAATTGGAATCCCCTGGCACGTTTCTAAATCTACCATTTGGGGCAAGTGAGATTGAGCGTGTCCCAAACTGTACATCTGTGTTTTCTAATCAATACAGGTCTCCATTATAGCACTATAAAGTGCTGAATGTTTCTACTCCTATACCACAATTTCTCACAGTTTTTGAGGCAGGAAGTTAGCTTTATCACTCTTTGAAACCATCTAGCTTTAAATTTCATGTCATGAGATTAATAAAACAAAGCACTCCTGGGGCCAGTGCCATGGCGCACTAGGTTAATCCTCCACCTGAGTTGCCGGCATCCCATATGAGTGCCGGTTCTAGTCCCGGCTGCCCCTCTTCCAGTCCAGCTCTCTGCTGTGGCCTGGGAAAGCAGTGGAGGATGGCCCAAGTGCTTGGTCCCCTGCATCCCCATGGGAGACCAGGAGGAAGCACCTGGCTCCTGGCTTCGGGTCGGGTCGGCACAGCCCTGGCCTTTGCAGCCACTTGGGGAGTGAACCAACAGAAGGAAGACCTTTCTCTCTGCCTCTCTCTCAGTGTCTGTAACTCTTCCTGTCATATAAATAAATAAAAAAGAAAAGCACTCCTAGTTTTTGGGCACCAACAGAATTCAAGGTCACTCTCCTCTTTATTCCTCAAATATATTAACCCCTGAATTACTGTCACTCTCCGATACAGCTCCAGTCTTATATCTTAGTGATCAATAGACAGCAGAAAAGTTTTCCAATGATACGATTTTTCTGATTGTTTAGCTTTTCTAATGATTTTTATCTACTTAATTTCAACCCTTATTTTCACAATCATAGAATGAACCTTTTTATTTCTAATATCTTCAGTGACTCTAACTTCTGGCTCTAGCATTAAATTCTGTGAGCACCACCTCCATTCGTTCCATTTCAATTATTCTAGTCTGAGAAATCAAACACTCAATTCTACTGGAACCTACAATCATCACTCTTCTGTTCTTCCTCTTCTCCCACTTGGTTCTCCTTCACTTTTAAATTCAGAGGTTAAGCAATACAGATCTTTCATATATCCCCAACTCTCTCATTTCTTAAATTCTTCATGTAAAACCAACATCTCTGATTAAACCTAAATCTCCACTTGTTTCCTATCTTCCACATATGGTTGGAGAAGAACAAAATCATATTGACTGGAGTAGTTTTAATTTATGACTACAGTTTTTAATGATAATATTATAGATAATAATACCATTTTATTGTCAAAACTGAGACAATTTAAAAACTGAAAAGTGGTATTGTTAATTATCATTGGCATAAATCTAAGGTAAATTGGCACTGTGTAGACAAACTACAATATCTGGTCAAATTTTTCATGTTTTTTCCATGCTGCTGTCTGAGACAGGCCAGTGAAGCCTCTTTTTTGTAATTAACCTCACTCATATAATTTTCTCCCTATAAGTGATTATTATTCTTTGTCATTTGTTTACATTAAATGTCAGTTTTTTTATATATCTCATGGCCAAATATTCTCATATCACTCTACTTCTCATGATAAAATGTCATTCCCTTTAAAACATTTTCTTCACTTGACATCTACGGCATTAAACACTTCTGGATTTTTCCCTACTTAATGGGGTGCTTCTTTTCAGAATTATTTACTAGTCCCTCTTCATTTCCCGAGTTTGGATACCCTATGGCCCCATTTATGGTCTACCTACACACATTTGTCTGGTGATTTCAGCCTGGTTCCTGGTTTTTGTTGATGTTGTTGTTGAGTGATATCTGCATGCTGCTAACCATATTTGTATCCAGGATGTTCTGTCTCCTCAATACAGGAAGCTCATGTTAGACTGCTTATCTCTCTACTTAAATTTCTAAATGCCATCTAAATTTCACAAAGTTAAAATGTTAAGCTTTTTGGTACATTTTTCCTAGCACTTAAGGCACTCACATCCCTTACCAGACATTGTTGAGTTCAATGTCTCTCTCTAGATCCTCATCCCCATTCCTGCTAATGAGTCCACAAGCAGCAGTGATGGCTGCAGTGACTCGGCCCCTGGTATCCATGTGGAAGATCTAAATTAAATTCCCAGCTCCCAGTTTTACCCCAGCCTGGGTCAATTGGGGCATTAGGGAGTGAATCAGTGATTGAAGCTCTCTCTCTCTCTCTTCTCTCTCTGGCTTTCTGTTTCTCAAATAAATAAACAAAAGAAAACTAAATAAACGAACAACTCCTGGTCTCCCCTCCAAAACTGCTATCAGCTCAATTTCCTTTTATTTTTCTTTTCTTTTCTTTTATGAAAAGCTTCCTGTTGCTCAAACCCAAAACTTGGAGTTGTTTTTTACTCCCCCCTTTTTTTTAATCTCTCAAACAATTCTAAAATCCAGCAGGTCATATTCATTCTAAATCCAAATTTTCATATATCCAGATCCCAAGCACAGATTGCTAATGAGTGTTACTCATCATCATCATATCTAATCTGGATTACAGCAACAGGTCACTCTATTCCATTCCTTTTTTCTCTGTAGTTTATTCAACATGGCATTTACAGAGATTTTTAAAAAAGTCTAAATGTTGTCAGTGCTCTGCTCAAAAGCTTCTTCATGCTTCCTATTTTACTCAGTGTAAAAGTTAAAATACTTAGGATGCCTACAAGCCCCTTCGTGTCCTTCCTGCCATGCCCCATTACCTCTGTGACTGTAGCAATGTCCGCAGTTTATTTCAGTTAAAGTTGGTATCTCAAACTCAGCATGCTATCTCAGCATGCTTGTCCCTGCTGCTCCCTTTACCAAGAATACTCTTCTTCCCAGTCTACACATCTTATTTCCTAATGTCCTTCAAGTGTTCACTTACATTTCACATCTCAGGAGATAACTTAATTCTATTGCCCATTAAAACTATAATTTCCATAAGAATGATAATTTTGTCCATTTTTTCACTGTTACATTATCACCAATTTGTGAGTTTTCAATAATACATGAATACTTATTCAATAAAATAATGAATAAATGAGTGAATTAATTCAGCACTTTTCTGCTTCTCTATATACCCTAAGAGTTCCATGATTTTACAATATAAAACAATAGTTGGTCTTGATATGATTTGATGACATAGTCTAAACTTAAGCCAGATGACCTGGAGCAATTATATAGTTCAAAGCAAAGAAAAGCAAACTGGCCTTGTTTCTACAGAATAGATATTAAACAATATTTGAAAAAATAAGTCTTTACTGAAGTGGAGAATCTTTCTTTTCATATTGTTCTTTCCTTGTCTTTCCTATCTTTAGACAGATATGAAATAACAGACCAAATTCCAATTATAATACAAACATGATCTGGGAAGGAGGGTATCTGAATTTCTGAACCAAAATTTAACAAATAAAACATTTACTTATATTCAATAAACATCTGATTAGGCATACACAATGGCAGGTGTTCTTATTTTTAATATTTTAACTGCTTTGTTGGTTATTCAAAATGTAGACTTTTGACACCACTTCTAGATTTTACTTAATCAACTCAGGGTTGGGCCCAGGAACCTATACTTCTAACCATAAATTCAGTTACTTCTGATGACAGCCAAATAGTACAACACAGTAAGGAAAACCAACTTAAGGATTTGAAGAGAACCTAATACAAATAAAGAGTGACTATTTAGAGAATATGTCTTTTATCTTCCTGAATAATGTATACTGAGAACACACAGCTAAAGACAGAGAAAATCTTTTGATAAATGACAAGCCTTGTATGTTTCCATTTGAGATATGCCTAACAATAACATGATACTTAATTACTAAGTAAAATGTTAATTGTCTTCATTATCATCTATTTATTTAAATATTGGTCATAAATTTGAAATTAAAATCAACTCACCTTTTCAAAATTGGTATTTCTAAATACCAACTACACTCCAAAGCAAATCACTTGCTTTAAAGCACAACTAATCATAGAGCATCTAAGCATCCTTAGGGGTTATTACACTCAATCAGAATATAGAGTATTACTAATAATCAAAGAGACTCTTCGAGAATACTAAGTACAAATTGAGCTATTGAGAATCAACATGGAATTTTGAAAAGAATAAAGAAAATTAATAGTTTTGGTTTTCACACTGACAAGACTTACTTCCTTTATCTGTAATATCAATGAGTTGAACTAAATATTTAGTAAAGTTATCTCTTTTTCAAGGATTTGTCTTAAGTATGTTTACAAATCAAGGATGCAATCAATAAAAAAATTTTTATCAGAATTGCAAGAAACTGATACTTTCATAAAAAGATTATAACAGGTTTCCTTTTTGGTGCTCAGTTAGTTGTCACCTATCAAGGAGAACAAGTGGTATTTGTCCCTTTGGGATTGGCTTATTTCACTCAGCATAATGTTTTCCAAATTCCTAACAGGGATCACTTTTCAGTTAAAATTTAAACACCTAAGAATAATTGTGTGTTAATTACAGAGTTCAACCAACGGTACTAGAACAAAAAAAAATACTAAAATGGATAAAGTATTACATTGTACATCAACCGTCTGGACAAGAGCTGATCAAGTCACTGTGAAATGAACACTATGAGAAACGGTGACTTGATCAGCCCTCACGCTGACTGTCGATGAGCAACTTGATATGCTATCCCTCTTAGTATTTTTTTTTGTTTGTTCTACTTAATACTTTTGGTTGAATACTGTCATCAATACACAATTATTCTTAAGTGCTAAAACCTAACTGAAAAGTGATCACTGTTAAATATAAGAGTGGGAATAAGAGAGGGAAGAGATGTGCAATTCAGGACATGCTCAAGCTGACTTACCTCAAACGACAGAGTTAGAAATATACCAGGGGATTCCAATTCAATCCCATCAAGGTGGCATGTACCAATGCCATCTCACTAGTCCCAGTGATCAATTTCTGTTCACAATTGATCATAATGATAGGACTAAGAACCAAAGGGATCACATAAACAAGAATAGTGTCTGCAAATACTAACTGATAGAATAAAAAAGGGAGAGAATGATCCAACATGGGAAGTGAGATACACAGCAGACCCATAGAATGGCAGATGTCCTAAACAGCACTCTGGCCTCAGAATCAGCCATTAAGGCATGCGGATCTGGCTGAAATGCCCATGAGAGTATTTCAGGCATGGAAAGCCAAGACACTCTGGGGGGAAAAAAAAACCTAAATGAAAGATCTCCACGAGTGAGATCCCAGTGGAAAGAATGGGTCATCAAAGAAGGAGGTACCTTTCTCTGAAGGGAGAAGAGAACTTCCACTTTGACCATGGCCTTGTCTAAATATGATCAGAGTCAGTGAACTCAGGGGGCTTCCATAGCCTTGGCAGCTCATGACATGAGCCTAGGGTGATTACTGTTGCCATAAACAAGAGTGTCTATTTGTTAAGTCAACAACAGGAGTCACTGTGCACTTACTCCTTATGTAGAATCTTTGTCCTTAGTGTGCTGTACATTGAGATTTAATGCCATAACTAGTACTCAAACAGTATTTTTCACTTTATGTTTCTGTGTGGGAGCAAACTGTTGAAATCTCTACTTAATGTATGCTAAACTGATCTTCTGTATATAAAGAGAAACAAAAATGAATCTTGATGTGAATGGAAGGGGAGAGGGAGCGGGAAAGGGGAAGGTTGCGGGTGGGAGGGACGTTATGGGGGGGAAGTCATTGTAATCCATAAGCTTTACTTTGGAAATTTATATTCATTAAATAAAAGTTAAAAAAAAAAAGAAAAGGCAAAACTAAAAAAAAATAAAAGAAAAGAATTATAGTGAACTGGATAATTAATTTCTCAAGAAGTTTCATTTCATTCTTTATAGTATGAATACGAGATCTCTTTATATACTTTTGCAAACTAATTACTAACAAGTTCATAATTTTCACAATTGTGAACATTTGTTAGAGGAATAAAATATATTCATAGAATGCTTCAATGATCTCTTTAACATATATTAACTGGAAATCATTATATTTAGTGAAATAAGCCAGCACCCAAACGATAAATACCATATGTTTTTCCTGATCTATGGTAACTGATTGAGTGCAGAAAATGTAATGTATAAAAGCAAAACTGACATTTTGAGAACTGATTAATGTTTACAGCCTTTGTCTCTACTGTTGAGGAACAGTTTTTTTCTTTTTTTCTTCTTACTATTTGCTGAATTCTTTACTTAGTGGAGGGTATCATATGATTATGAAATAAACTGAAAGTGTATCATTTAAAAATTAAAAGAAAGAATAAGAAATAAAGGAGGAATGTGGGTGGGAGGAGGGTAGGGTAGGAATATCACTATGTTCCTAAATTTATATATATCTGTATCTATAATTATATATATATATGAAAATGTTCACCTTATATAAATGAAAAAGGATTATTTATTTCAAAGACAAGTTACACAGTGACAATGAGAGACAGAGAGATAAAGAGAGAGAGAGAGAGAGAGAGAGAGAGAGATCTATCTATCTTCCATCTGCTGGTTCACTCCTCAGATGACCCCAATGGCCAGTACTGTGCCAGGAAAAAGCCAGGAGCCAGGAACTCTAACTGGGTTTCCAGGTGAGTGGCAGAGTTCCAAGTACTTGGGCCATCTTCTGCTGCTTTTTCCAGGCCATTAGCAGGGAGCTGGATCAGAAGTTGAACAGCCAGGATTCAAACCAGCACCCATATGGGATGCCAGTGTTGTAGTCAGTGGCTTTACTCACTTGTGCCACAACACCAGCCCCAACCTTTTTCCAAGAAAACAAAAATGCTCTGAATCAAAGTGTAAGCTTTATTACATCAGTCCCAAACCAATCTCAGTTCACTTTTTTGGCATTTTTTATTATTTATGTGAGAAGAAGAGAGAGAGGGAGAGAGGGATGGAAAGAAGGGGAGAGAGAGAGAGAGAGAGAGAGAGATAAAGACCAGGGCTGTGCCAGGGTAAAGCCAGGACCCAGGAATTCAATCTGGGTCTCCCATTTGGGGGACAGTAATCTAATTACTTTGGCATTCACCACTGCCTTCATAGTCTGCACTAGCAAGGAGCTAGTCAGGAAAAAAAGCAGGTGTTAAACCCACATACTCCAAAGAGGTTTCAGTGTGTGGCATTCATTATATTTAGAATTTGGTATCTATGAGGTAAAATTTCTAATTCCTCCCCAAGTATGATATTGATAGCAATTTGTAAAAGTAATGTGAATTAGTCCAGGTAGCTTAATTGTTTCATAATTTCCTTCAGGGTTGCCTAAAGCAGTTTGGAAACCACAGTGAATCTGTTGAGTAGTCTAGGGTCCCACGAGTTCTTTGGATCTTTGCTATCCGTCCAGATGCCAAGAGCAACTCCTGTAGTCCTTACAGCAATGAGCTTCATTAATCATGAGTCCTCATCATTTCTGGTACAATTAGATAATTATTCAGCAACTAGATATATATTAAATGTACTGTAAATTAGATGTCCATTTTATAATATATAAAGATTAATTCTCTCTAATTCAGTAAAGGAAAAAATGAGCAGATTTCCATTTTCAATCAAATAATGCAATATCAGATATGAAAATATGGCTTCAGACAAACTGTTGTACCTGTTTGTCTGAAAATGGTATTATTCTGGGGAAATTTGCCTAGGAAGTAGAATGAACTTGACACAGACCTTGAAGGGTGGGTAGATTTTGAACTTATCAGAACTGAGTGGGATATATATCAAAAGAAGAAGAGAGCACCAAGTAAAAGCATAAAAGAATGTAGAGTTGTTATGTATAGAAGAACAGCAACAAGTAAATAAATAAATAAGTCAGTGAAAATGTAGCTCAGTTGAGTTGAACAGTTTGAAACATAATGAAAAGTCATATTGAGGCAATATAGTACAGGTTCTCTAACTGGCAGGGTAAAAAGAAACTTAAGAATTGTGCAGATAGTGATCCACGATGTAACAACTAAATTTAGGAGTCCTATTTATCTCATGTTTCTGACTTTTGCTTCTTGTCATTAGGAAAAATCAAACCAAGATATATCAGTTTGTTATGTTTACAATTGCGATGAACAATTTGGCCTGCTTATTTTGGTTGTCCTGTCAAAACTTCAAAACACTGATTTGCTGTACAAATGTTCAGAGAAAATGGAAAAAGTGAAAAATACTGAATTGATAGTTTTCACTTTCTCATACTTCTGGTAGTGCAAGAGCTGCTTGTTTATTTTAATCTGTGCTGCATGCTGTGAGCTGACAGGCAGTCTTCAAAATGCAATTCTTCTTAGATAAGGACCTTTCAAGATATTTCTCTTTTTGGCAAAGAATCAATAGTGCATTAAATTCTAGAATGTGTTTTCTATTAAGAAGCCATTTTATGGTAATACCTGAAATTTGCAAGCATGAGGAGATAGCTTTTGCCTTGAATTAAGCACAGGTAAGAGATTTAATCTAGTTTTAGAACTGCGAAATCCTGTCCCAAGTTTTCCCATCCCTGAAAAGTCTGGAGAGCCCAGAGAGTTAAGAAGCTTTATTAGGTTGTGTGTGTGTGTGTGTCTTATTAGAGGAAAAAGGAAGACTTCACTGATACAGTAAATAACACAGAACAAATATTGACCTCATTTTTAGTTTATCCTTGATGAGTTACATGATAGAGGAAAAGGGAAAGAGAAGGACAGTCAGGACTTTGCTCTCTGAACTTCTCCTTGAAGATGTCTCAGAGAGATGGGTTAATGGGCTTTTTGTGTTTTAGGGGCTGTTTTGGGGAAACATTCCATGGAGCCCATTGTTTAGGTCACAGATAAAAAATAAGAAAAGAAGGGACTAGTGGATGGCTCTTTGAAGAAAACTAAAATAGATCAAAACTAAGTGAATATGGACATGTACCTAGAGATGTCATTGTACTTTAGAGAACTGGGGATGGAGCCAGAAGGAACACAATGATGATCTAACTGTGTACTTTGCGGTGCATGGGGAGGTGAGTGCAAAGTACAACTACTGCATGTATCTTAGGTAACTGAGAATTGTTGTGCAACAGGGGTGTCACAGCAGAGGGAGCAACAAATGACAGTTCAGAAAGATGGAACCAGGGATAGTAAAGCAAAAGGTTGTGTTTTTTGTTTTGTTTTGTTTTGTTTGTTTTTGTTTTTGTCAGACAGAGTTAGACAGTGAGAGAGAGAGAGACAGAGAGTTATAGACAGTGAGAGAAACAGAGAAAGGTCTTCCTTCCATTGGTTCACCCCCTCATTAAATGGCCGCTACGGCCGGAGCTGCGCCAATCCAAAGCCAGGAGCCAAGTACTTCTCCTGGTCTCCCATGGGGTGCAGGGCCCAAGCACTTGGGCCATCCTCCACTGCACTCCCTGGCCACAGCAGAGAGCTGGCCTGGAAGAGGGGCACCGGGACAGAATCCAGCGCCCCAACGGGGGCTAGAATCCGGGGTGCTGGTGCCGCAGGCGGAGGATTAGCCTAGTGAGCTGTGGCAACAGCCGCAAAAGGTTATTGCAATGATTTTCAGTGAGGCGACAGCCCAGTTGAGAGGAATGTGGCAACCTTTTTTCCTGGTTTGTGCCTTTTATCCCCAGTGCATGAGGAGCATTAATTGATGATGTCGCCCTGTGATATTCATGATTGGCATTTGTGATTGACAGTTGTTAGCTGCCTACTTTTAGGCTCTTGATACATGTGACTACAAACTAGATGTTTCTGGTTACTGAGTTCCCATTGTATCAGGACACTTTAACCACAAGTTAAACTGCAAAGTGGGTGGTCCCAGGAGACAGCATGGTCCTTGGAATCATCCCAAGTAGGGTCTTGCAGCCTCTCCCCAGTCACTGGGGTCTAATTATGTACCTGTCTGATAGGTGAGATTGGTATACATTTGGGAATATTACACTTGCCATATTCTTTCCTTTTTATCCTCCTGCTTGCCAGCATGATTAGGAGGACATGGTAAGGCTTACATGCAGTACAATATAGTACCATATATAACAGAAATTAGATCAAAAGTTATTTGGAATCAAAGAAAAAGACATACTAAAGCTCTAGTTTATCTATCACATGCACATATAAGGTCCTCATATTTTTATTACTTTTCAATATTCATGTTACTTAAGTTTTTCTTCCTAGCTTTCTTCCTAAAGCTTTATTTTATTGATTTTACTTATTTTGTTTTCTGCTGTGACAATGTGCATACATGAGTCAATAATTTGTTAGTTTCTTAGAAATATATTGATCCTTCCATTTGATTTTTCTGTTGTCTTTGTTTCTCAATATGCTTTCATCTCCCTGAATAACATTTTCTGTAGTAAACTAATATGCTCTAACAAGGAGTTTAATTATATGTGAGCTGAATAATAGCTTGAACACTTTATCTGTTTGAACTCAAAGTGAACCTGAATGTTTAAAACTGTTGTTGATACAAAGTGCTGATGGAAACTTTTTAAAATTACATCTCTTGTTACCCATTATAAGCAAGCGCAAATCCTTTTTTTAAATCATAAGCAAAAATGAATGATCAGAAGTCTCATTAAAATCTTTGTGTATACAGTCAACAAGACTATTAATGCTATGATATACTAAAAGTTCAAGTCCTATCAACATGTTTCATTAATTTTTAAACAACTCTTTTTATACTAGAATTAACTTAGTTACAAAAATTTTACATAGGAATACTTTCTGTATTAACCCCATTGTTTACTTTTTTAAAAAATCATCCACATACAAAAAAGAAAAATACCTTAAGAAGTCCTAGTTCTAGTAATTTTGTAGTACCTTTTTATAGACTAATTGACATCCTTCCTCAGCAATGATGAGAGCTTGAAATAGAACCAACACTGGAGACATCAGACTGCAAACAAAAGCAGGCAGACATCAGAGAAGAATGAAAGAAGGAGGCACACCTGGAAGGGCCACATTTATGTGAATTTTCCACTGCAGCAACTGTATCTTCTACAAGGTGCTCTGCCTAGAATTTTCAAGTCAAGAGCTGAGGTCTGACAGGCCTATTGTCAGAAAAGATTCCAACTGTCTGCCTAACAGAACTTGGGGCTGGATAAATCAAGAAAAGGAAAAAGGCATAGCAGAGCAAGCCACTACATCGATGTAAAATCTTTCGCTGGACACTTCCTTAACTGTGAGAAATTCATATTTAAGCAACACTCCACAGAGTTCAAAGACAAATAATCCATATGAGACAGTTGGACAAAAGATGTAAATTTCCAATCCCACAGAGAAGGCAGAATTTGATTCCCCAACTTAACATCACTTAAAAAAAATCTCCTGTATTCTCTTGAAACCCCAAGTACTTCCTAAAATTCTGTGTACCTGAACTACAGGAGTCACTGTAGGATTTGAAGCATATTTAAATAAAACCACCCTGTGAAAATAAAACAAAACAAAAACAAGCTTACAAGGTTCCATGGTGATTCTCCAAGCAATAAGCTTACTGCCAGAAAAATAAAATAGAAGCCTAAGTTTGTGCAATGTATCAGATAACATGGCCAGTATATAATACACAATACTATTCCCATAGAGAACTAGCAAGATGGAAATCACAATCCAGTGAAATACCACTCAGTCAGAAGCAAAAGAAAACCTACAGCTCTCAAGGTTAAAGTTAGCCCAGAAAGACACTGAAGTGATTGCAATAAACACAAAAGTTTACAAAAGAATATAGGCACAATGGGTGAGTAAGACTATGAGAAATGGAATCGGTATTTGTAAAAAAGAACAGAATGGAAAACTAAAATCATAGATGCCATATGCTCTTTTTTTATCTGTTTGTCTGACTTCCTTTTTATTTTTTTCCAATTTTCAAGTTTTCTTTTTTTAAATTTTATTTAAGGTATACAAATTTCAAGTATTTCACATATACAGATTCAAGAACATACGAATACTCTCTAGCCTACCCTCCCTTCTGCCCATGCTACCACCCTTCTTCCTCCCTTTCCTAAGTTCTTTTTAACTGACATCTTATAAAGCAGTTTATAAATTCAGTTGGCTACGAACTATGTAATTTAATCTTGATAAATTCATATCTGATTGACTGTTGTTGAGATTCCAAAATGTCAAAGTAAGGCAGGACTATTGAATGTGCTATTTTTAGGAAAAGGCAATGATAGTTGTGTTATGATCTATTTTTAACATGTAAATATCATACCAGAGTATTTCAAAATGTTTAACAAAAATTAAGCATTTTTCATTATGCATATTGTTATGAAAACATATGTGCAGACTTGAAAATGTATTATACCACTTTATAAAATTTTATATTCAATGAACTTTTGAAATACCTCAGCATATGCATCAATTAATAATTTCATTAAATTGTAATGATATATTTGATAATATTTCTTTAATTATCACAATAATAAAACAAAGGCTTAACTATTTTGGAGATGAAGAAACAAAGGTTCACAGAGATTGAGTAATTTTTCCCAGGTCAGTGATTAAGCAACTGGGAAAGGTGTTAGAACATATTTCTATAAAACTTAACAATACAAACTTTCTGTACAGTATTATTACCATGTAAATAATATTCATGACTTTTCGAAAACCTATAGATATTAACTGTACATTTTTTTAATTTTTTATTTAGTAAATATAAATTTTCAAAGTACAGTTACTGGGTTACAATGGCTCCCCCCCCCAATTTCCCACCCACTCACACCCCTCCCATCTCCTGCTCCCTCTCCCATTCCATTCACATCAAGATTCATTTTCGATTCTCTTTATATACAGAAGATCAGTTTAGCAGACATTAAATAAAGATTTCATCAGTTTGCACCCACACAGAAACACAAAGTATAAAATATTGTTTCAGTACTAGTTATAGCATTACTTCACATTGGACAACACACTAAGGACAGATCCCACATGAGAAGTAAGTACACAGTGACTCCTGTTGTTGACTTAACAATTTGACACTCTTGTTTATGGCATCAGTAATCTCCCTAGGCTCTAATCATGAATTTCCAAGGCTATGAAAGCCTTTTGAGTTCACTGACTTCAATCTTATTCTGACAGGATCATAGTTAAAGTGGAAGTTCTCTCCTCCCTTCAGAGAAAGGTACCTCCTTCTTTGATGGCCCCATTCTTTCCACTGAGATCTCACTCGCAGAGATTTTCCATTTAGGTTTTCCTTTTTTTTTTTTTTTTTTTTTTTCCAGGGTGTCTTGGCTTTCCATGCCTGAAATACTCTCATGGGCTTTTCAGCCAGATGCGAATGCCTTAAGGGCTGATTCTGAGGCACAGTGCTATTTAGGACATCTGCCATTCTATGAGTTTACTGTGTATCCCGCACATTTTTTTTTTTATTTTTTTGACAGGCAGAGTGGACAGTGAGAGAGAGAGACAGAGAGAATGGTCTTCCTTTGCCGTTGGTTCACCCTCCAATGGCTGCCGCGGCTGGCGCGCTGCGGCCGGCGCACCACGCTGATCCGATGGCAGGAGCCAGGTGCTTTTCCTGGTCTCCCATGGGGTGCAGGGCCCAAGCACCTGGGCCATCCTCCACTGCACTCCGTGGCCACAGCAGAGAGCTGGCCTGGAAGAGGGGCAACCGGGACAGAATCCGGCGTCCCGACCGGGACTAGAATCCGGGGTGCTGGTGCCGCAGGCAGAGGATTAGCCTAGTGAGCCGCGGCGCCGGCCCCCGCACATTTTTATAGAGTATAGTATAATTCAGTACATATATACAATGCAATAGTCAATAGAATGACATAATTATTCAGTATATTTTATCTCTCTTATATATAGCTACTAATATGTAAATACATCTTTGGGGTAAAATATTCTTTCATATAGCTTACAGTCATCAAACTTTGGATATATGTTTCTGATTTTCTCTAGTAAATATTCCAATGTTTTCTACATAGATTTGATAGAATTATTTTTGATATACCTATTTATATTAAGTGGAATATTATTGAAGACCCCATCATTTTGTTTTTAAGAGTTAAAGTAATTTGAAGTAATTATAGCAGTGTACCTTTAGGACTAAATTATATACTTGAAATAAACATATTTATTATAAATTCAACTTCTCAAATTCCAACTAAGTACAAAGATGAGTATTGAAATATGTGATTAACTGAGAGCTACAGCTTCTGTTGGGGAACATCCCTTCCTTCTTTATATGCAAGTGTGCTGACCAGTAAGAGCTACTAGCCACACGCAGCTAATGGACTTTTAAAATGTGGCTAGTCTGAGTTGAGATATTTGGTAAGTTTTAAATATGGAGAAAATTCTAAAGACTTGGTATGGAAATAAAATCTCTAATAAAGTGACTTTTATATTTTTACATGTTGAGATAGCATTTCCAGGAAATTGCACTAAATTACATATAGTGTTAATTTATCATATGTGTTCATATTTTCTCTTGACATAAACTAGATTCCTATTTTAATGCTTATAGGAAAATTTAATTTCTTTAAATTATAATGCTTTAAACATTCAAAACTATGATTCAGTGTTTTTATTAAAGTACATTTTTATAAATTCACAAATGTTGCTCTAAATTAAAATGTGACTAGTATGTAGTAGTTTTAAAAGTATAGTTTCAAGATCATATTTTTAAAAACTTTCACTTAAGGGGACTTTTTTCTGAAGCTTCTCAGTAATACTCCATCTCACCACCATTATTTCAATCATAAGTTCATGAAACGATGCAATTACTGAAGACAGAGAAATCACAGATTTCAATGCTTACCCATTGGAGTTACAACCCCTGTAAAGCACTCAAGAGTCATGACTGCATCCAAATGTTTCTACTAAACCAAATCCAGTGTGAAAAAGACAATTAAATGTCCGTGCCTGTATCAGGAGTTTTGCTATTGTTGTTGCTGCTTTATAATTAAACAAAACAAGAGGATGTATTATGTAATAGGGAAAATTATCTTTACAGGAAATTACTTTTTCTACCACACAAGCTGTCATATGTAAAACTTAAGAAACCAAAGATAAATTCAAACAGAAAACGCCAATGGCACATTTGACAATTTATAGTTTCTATTACATAAAAAAAAACATGTATTGCAAAATATTCATTTTAGAGACTGCAGACTTTAATTACAAATGCATTGCAACTTTCTACAATCCTAATCACTTTTCTGAGTTTTCTTTATCATGTCTTTTTTATACTTCCTCTAAAATCACCTGGAGAAAGCTTGGCATGTGTTAGCACACTAGCTTGTGTAAGATTCTGAAAAGAGCCTGGGATGCTTGGTTCTAGATATATTTAAAGCACAACATTTATAAACTCATTTAAGACATAGCATTTATAAATTATTATTCCAAAATCAAGGTGATGGAAGTCACACAGGTTCATACAGTAAAAAAAAAAAAAAAAAATGGATCGATATGTTTCCATGAGAAATCAAGTTGGTATTTTTCTCTTTATTATCAACTTGAATAAATCTCACCTGTCATTCGGGAGTTGAAATTTCTTCTTTATGGAACTTAGCCTAACCAAGTAATTCTCTCAGAGAAAAACTGCAGACCCTTAGAAGTTCCCTAGAATATTTCAGGGAATCCCTGGGGGTAACATTATTTCCACAATAACCTTATGGTATTAATGACAATTTGATCTCATGCCAATACAAGGGTATATATAGTGGAATTTTCTAGAGGCTACATGAGGTATGATGGCATTATCATTTTCACTAATAGAGTGTATATTTAGGTATTCATGAATTTTAAGCTTTTATCACTTTTGAATCCTGAAAGAGTAAATATCAAACCATGCAATCCATATAAATTAATTGGAGAATTCAATATTTTAAAAAATATAGAGGGTCTCCAAGTATAAAATATTTCAGAAATGCTCATTTATACCTTCAATCTCATGTCTAACCATGCCTTATCATATCTAATGCAACTTAGTAATTTCTGCCAACTTCCTTTTTCAGAACCTTCATAGATCATGGTCTACCTAGAGACAGAATATAGGCCCCACCCATGTGACACTTCTTAGCACAGTGGCTGCCACCCCACTGGCCAGTGCTTTGCAAATGGTTGTTTTTATTTCCCTATAACATGCAAAACATATAACATATGTATGACTACCAATGATAGAGAAGCACTGAAAACCAAGCAGCTGGACACATTCTTTTCAGAGAATTCACTGGGTAGACAAAGTTTTGAGAAAAAGTCAAATAAGTTCATTACAAGAAACACATCTTTCCAACAAAGATGCATGCAGACTGAAGGTGAAAAGCCGGAAAAAGATATACCAAGCCAACAGAAATGAAAAAAGAGCGGGCGTAGCCATCTTAATATCGGACAACATAAACTTTAACACAAAAACTGTTAAGAGAGACAAAGAAGGGCACTATATAATGATTAAGGGATCAATTCAACAGGATGGTATAACGATTATCAATGTATATGCACCTAATTACAGGGCACCGGTTTATTTAAAAGATTTGTTAAGGGACTCAAAGAGAGACTTAGACTCCAATACAATAGTACTGGGGGACTTCAATACTCCACTCTCAGAAATAGACAGATCAACAGGACAGAAGTTCAACAAGGATATAGTAGATTTAAGCGACACTATTGCCCAAATGGATCTAACAGATATCTACAGAACTTTTCATCCTACACATAAAGCATTTACATTCTTCTCAGCAGTACATGGAACCTTCTCTAGGATTGACCACATACTAGGCCATAAAGCAAGTCTCAGCAAATTCAAAAGAATTAGAATCATACCATGCAGCTTCTCAGACCATAAAGCAATGAAGTTGGAAATTAGCAACTCAGGAATCCCTAGAGCATATGCAAGCACATGGAGATTGAACAACATGCTCCTGAATGAACAATGGTCATAGAAGAAATTAAAAGAGAAATCAAAAACTTTCTGGAAGTAAATGAGGATAACAACAAAACAGACCAAAACTTATGGGATTCAGCAAAAGCAGTGTTAAGAGGAAAGTTTATAGCAATAGGTGCCTACATCAAGAAATTGGAAAGGCACCAAATAGATGAGCTTTCAATGCATCTCAAGGATCTAGAAAATCTGCAGCAAACAAGACCCGAATCTAGAAGGAGAACAGAAATAATTAAAATCAGAGAAGAAATCAATAGGATTTAATTAAAAAAAAAACATTACAAAAGATCAGCAGAGCAGAGAGTTGTTTATTTAAAAAAATAAACAAAATTGTCATCCCATTGGATGAACTAACTAAAAAAAGAAGAGAAAAGACCCAAATCAATAAAATCAGAGATGAAAAAGGAAACGTAACAATAGACACCACAGAAATAAAAAGAATCATCAGAAATTACTACAAGGACTTGTATGCCAGCAAACAGAGAAATCTATCAGAAATGGATAGATTCCTGGACACATGCAACCTACCTAATTTGAACCAGGAAGACATAGAAAACCTAAACAGACCCATAACTGAGATAGAAATTGAAACAGTAATAAAGGCCCTCCCAACAAAGAAAAGCACAGGACCAGATGGATTCACTGCTGAATTCTACCAGAGATTTAAAGAAGAAATAACTCCAATACTCCTCAAGCTATTCAGAACAATTAAAAAAGATGGAATCCTCCCAAATTCTTTCTATGAAGCCAGCATCACCTTGATCCCTAAGCCAAAAAAATGCAGCATTGAAAGAGAATTACAGACCTATATCCCTGATGAACATAGATGCAAAAATCCCCAATAAAATTCTTGCCAATAGAATGCAACAACTCATCAGAAAGATCATCCACCCAGACCAAGTGGGATTTATCCCTGGTATGCAAGGATGGTTCAATGTTTGCAAAGCAATCAACATGATACACCACATTAACTGGAATGCACAAAAAAAAAAAAAAAAACCCATATCATTATCTCAATAGATGAAGAGAAAGCATTCGATAAAATTCGACACCCTTTCATGGTGAAAACTCTAAGCAAATTGGGTATAGAAGGAACATTCCTCAATACAATCAAAGTAATTTATGAAAAACCCATGGCCAGCATCCTATTGAATGGGAAAAGTTGGAAGCATTTCCACTGAGATCTGGTACCAGACAGGGATGCCCACTCTCACCACCGCTATTCAATATAGTTCTGCAAGTTTTAGCCAGAGCCATTAGGCAAGAAAAAGAAATTAAAGGAATACAAATTGGGAAGGAAGATGTCAAACTATCCCTCTTTGCAGATGATATGATTCTTTATTTAGGGGATCCAAAGAACTCTACTAAGAGACTATTGGAACTCATAGAAGAGCTTGGCAAAGTAGCAGAATATAAAATCAATGCACAAAAATCAACAGCCTTTGTATACACAGGCAATGCCACGGCTGAGGAAGAACTTCTAAGATCAATCCCATTCACAATAGCTACATAAACAATCAAATACTTTGGAATAAACTTTACCAAGGACGTTAAAGATCTCTATGATGAGAATTACAAAATCTTAAAGAAAGAAATAGAAGAGGATACCAGAAAATGAAAAAAAACTTCCATGCTCATGTATTGGAAGAATCCATATCATCAAAATGTCCATTCTCCCAAAAGCAATTTATAGATTCAATGCAATACCAAACAAGATACCAAAGACATTCTTCAAAGATGAAGAAAAAATGATGCTGAAATTCATATGGAGAAGTAAGAGACCTCGAATAGCTAAAGAAATCTTGTACAACAAAAACAAAGCCTGAGGCATCACAATACCAGATTTCAGGACATACTACAGGGCAGTTGTAATCAAAACAGCATAGTACTGGCACAGAAACAGATGAATAGACCAATGGAACAGAACAGAAACACCTGAAATCAATCCAAACATCTATAGCCAACTTACATTTGATCAAGGATCTAAAACCAATTCCTAGAGCAAGGACAGTCTATTCAATAAATGGTGCTGGGAAAATTGGATTTCCACTTGCAGAATCATGAAGCAAGACCCCTACCTTTCACCTTACACAAAAATTCACTCAACATGGATCTACCTAAATCTACGACCCAACACCATCAAATTATTAGAGAACATTGGAGAAACTCTGAAAGATATTGGCACCGGCAAAAACTCCTTGGAAAAGACATCAGAGGGACAGGCAGTCAAAGCCAAAATTAACATTTGGGATTGCATCAAATTGAGAAGTTTCTGTACTGCAAAAGAAACAGTCAGGAAAGTGAAGAGGCAACCGACAAAATTGGAAAAAATATTTGCAAACTATGCAACAGATAAAGGGCTGATAACCAAAATCTACAAAGAAATCAAGAAACTCCACAACATCAAAACAAACAACCCACTTAAGAGATGGACCTCAATAGACATTTTTCAAAAGAAGTAATCCAAAGGGCCAACAGACACATTAAAAAATGTTCAAGATCACTAGCAATCAGGGAAATGCAAATCAAAACCACAATGAGGTTTCACCTCACCCTGGTTAGAATGGCTCACATTCAGAAATCCACCAACAATAGATGCTGGCAAGGATGTGGGGAAAAAAGGACACTAACCCACTGTTGGTGGGAATGCAAATTGGTTAAGCCACTATGGAAGTCAATCTGGAGATTCCTCAGAAACCTGAATATAACCTTACCATGCAACCCAGACATCCCACGCCTTGGAATTTGCCCAAAGGAAATGAAATTAGCAAACAAAAAGGCTGTCTGCACATCAATGTTTATTGCAGCTCAATTCACAATAGCTAAGACCTGGAACCAACCCAAATGCCCATCAACAGTAGACTGGATAAAGAAATTATGGGACATGTACTCTATAGAATACTATACAGCAGTCAGGAACAATAAACGTGGTCATTTGCAACAAAATTGAAGAATCTGGAACACATCATGCTAGGTGAATTAAGCCAGTCCCAAAGGGACAAATACCATATGTTCTCCCTGATTGGTAACAACTAACCAACCACAAAAAATGTAACCTGTTGAAGTGAAAGGGACATTATGAAAAACAGTGACTTGATAAGCCCTTGTCCTGACTGTTGATGTAGAATTTAATACTTTATCCCTTTTAGTAATTTTTTTTGTTCTAGTTAATACTATTGTTGGAACTCTGTAATTAACGCACATTTATTCTTAGGTGTTGAAATTTGACTGAAAAGTGATCCCTGTTAAATATAAGAGTGGGAATAAGAGAGGGAAGGGATGTACAATTTGGGACATGCTCAATTGGACTTGCCCCAAATGGTGGAGTTAGAAATGTGCCAGGGGATTCCAATACAATCCCATCAAGACTGCATGTACCAATGCCAACTCACAAGTCCAAGTAATCAATTTCAATTCACAATTGATCACACTGATAGGTCTAAGAGTCAAAGGGATCACACAAACAAGTCTAGTGTCTGCTAACTCTAACTGATAGAATATAAAAGGGAGAGAACGATCCAACATGGCAAGTGGGATACACAGTCGACTCATAGAATGGCAGATGTCCTAAACAGCACTCTGGCCTCAGAATCAGCCCTTAAGGCTTGTGGATCTGGCTGAAGAGCCCATGAGAGTATTTCAGGCATGGAAAGCCAAGGCATTCTGGCAAAAAAAAAGGGGGGGGCCTAAATAAAAGGTCTCTGTGAGTGATATCCCAGTAAAAAGAACGGGTCATCAAAAAAGGAGGTACCTTTCTCTGAAGGGAGGAGAGAACTTTCACTTTGACTATGACCTTGTCTAAATAAGATCGAAGTCAGCGAACTCAAGAGGCTTCCATAGCCTTGGCAACTCATGACTAGAGCCTAGGGAGATTTCTGAAGCCATAAACAAGAGTGTCAAATTGTTAAGTCAACGTGTACTTACTCCTTATGTGGGATCTCTGTCCTTAATGTGTTGTCCAATGTGAATTAATGCTGTAACTATTACTTAAAGAGTATTTTACACTGTATGTTCTGTGTGGGTGCAAACTGATTAAATCTTTACTTAACATATACTAAATCGATCATCTGTATTTAAAGATAATTGAAAATTAATCTTGATGTGAATGGAATTGGAGAGGGAGCGGGAGATGGGAGGCAGGCAGGTGGGAGTCAAGTTATAAGGGGGGGGGAAGCAATTGTAATCCATAAACTGTACTTTGGAAAATTATATTTACTAAATAAAAGTTTTAAAAAAAATTTAAAAAAGAAAACTACTGTTTGATACAGTTCATCTGAATGACAGTTTGATGGTAAGCAAGCAGAACTGAGAATGATACTACTTTCATTATTTTTATCTATTGTAAAATTACAACTGATTCAATAAAAATGTTATTTGGTCTCAAAAAAAAAAAAAAAAAGAAAAGACAGTAGTCATTGGTTGAGCCTCTACTCTGTACCCATTGGCAACTGCCACTGTGATTCACTTATAGGTGTCTTAGCTAATGCTGTTTGAAGAGAAAATAATTTTGGTGTAGTTAAGGCATAAGGATGACATCTGGGCCAGCGTGGTGGCTCACAAGGCTAATCCCCCGCCTGTGGCTCCGGCACACTGGGGTCTAGTCCCGGTTGGGGTGCCAATTCTGTCCCAGTTGCTCCTCTTCCAGTCTAGCTCTCTGCTGTATCCCAGGAGTGCAGTGGAGGATGGCCCAAATGCTTGGTCCCTGCACCCACACGGGAGACCAAGAGGAAGCACCTAGCTCATGGCTTCGGCAGTGCACTGGCAGTAGCGGCCATTTGGGGGGGGGGTGTTGAACCAAAAGAAGGAAGATCTTTCTCTCTGTCTCTCTCTCTCTCTAACTCCGCCTGTCCAAAAAAAAAAAAAAATGAATGACATATGAAGTCTTCTGGGGACTCTATAGTCTGGATGGCATCAATGCATAGAAGTGTTACTGTAGCTTCTAGGACAGCAAGATCAAACCACAATAATGACATTCTGGCATGACTGTGATACAGATACATTCATTTTATTAAATATTTCACCAGTTTGCTGAAAGAACATTCAAATACTGCCATGACTAGCTATGCATTACATAAAACAATCCAAGTCTTCATGGTCAGTGATTTAAATTTAATCCAAAAGCTGTGCAAATACATTGCATAATTTCATATTACATATATATGAATGTCATAAAGTGTATTGGTTATCAAATTAATTAGCATTAACACAAAAGAAATATACAGACCTTAGATCTACTGGCCATTAGTATATTTCACTTACCAATATTATTACCAAATGAGAACTAAGGATTAACAATAAAAAAAAAGACACAAGTTAACTTGCCAAAGGCCAAAGGTTTAGTCTTATACCATATCATGTCATATTAAAATAAAATATATAACTATAATTGAAAGACAAGTAAATATATAAGCATAGCCTACTATAATTTAGTTTTTACAACATTATCTCAAATGTTGCTATTAAGTAAAAAATAGTATTATCTTTGTAGTGTCAGGATTTTCTGTGAATACAAGCTCTCAGTAGTAAAGATTCACGAAAGAAAGAAATTGTGTGTGTGTTTGCATGTATGTAACATTTATTTAGCCCTTATGTCAAGCACTTTGCTCACTTCTTCACACGCATTAAATTGTTCAGTCCTCATATCAGACCATTAAAGGAGATACTATTATTAAAAGAAGGGAACCAGCATTTACCCTGGGAATTCTGACTCTATCTATATCTTAGACATGCTCCTGAGAACAACAATTTCTCTACATAACATTGATATTAATGATTAGCTAAATCAATATGAATCTTATGATATGAAGTCTATGAAGTCATCACTCCCAACAATTACATGGTGAATGTATATGTACTAGGTAGATATCATGGATACTATATTCCTCTGCAAACAGTTATGGACAAGGCATTAAAATATTTGCCTCTATCACATTATGGTTAAAATAATGTTACAAAAGTGGATTTAGAATATAATCACCCTGTTCTGGGGGGATCCTCTTCTAAAACTGAATGGCTTCTAGCATATATACTAAAGCTGATTAATATATTATTGTGTTCCTTATATCTGAAATGAAGTGGCACATTCAAAAACACAACAAACTGTGTTTGGCGTAGTAGTTAAGGTGCCACTTGAATTACCTTTATTTCATATGAGAGTACACAAGTTGAAATCCTGGCTTCAATTGCAATTCCTGTTTCTTTACAAAGCACAACATGGGAGGGCTCAGATCGTGGATCAAGGAACTGGATCTCTGCCACCTACAAGGGAAACCTGCATGGAGTTCTGGGCTACAGGCTTTGGGCTGCCTTAGTCCCTGCTGTTGGTGAACATTTCTGGAATGAACCAGGAGATGAAAAATATTTCATATTATCCATTATGAGTGGCTGATTTAAACTAAACATTAACTCTAGATCTATGAGTAATTAAGGTGTACTTCTTAGTGTTAAGATGTGAAATTTGACTTAAAGATTTTCTGGTACATAATTTTCTATATTATATATAACATGTTTATATATAATATATAATACACATATATATAATACATATTATAAAAATGGAATTTAGAATTAGAATCCAGCTCAGGACTCATGGTTCATTTCACAGCCATTTTTTGTCTTATCAATTCAGAGCCCAGTCATGCCATTCAAATCTAATTTTCAGATTTCTAATATTTAGCCATTCTGTACTATATATCCAATAGAAACAGAATTACATATTTACATGGATGCCATGTGTCCATTAACTCATGTATCTACTTTAAAAATACCTATTGTATGTGATGATTTTAATAGTTCTCTTCAGTAATATGAAAAGCATTGGTATTGGTATTTATTGTTTACCTGTATGATGGCAAGACTGGATGAACTACAACTACAACATGATCTGTTAGTTCAATGTAGACTGTGTAATGGTTTGAAGAGTATTTAACTCTCAAAATTTTATGTCAATAGTTAATAACTGGCTGATGGATTAGGATGGTAGCTAGACCCAATTATGATATTTGAGGGTGTGATCTTTGAAGTGATAGGGTTGGATTGGGTCACCAAGGCCACACTTATGATTGAATCATTATGACATTATAAAGAAGAATCACAGTAAAAGTAAAGGAAACGTGTATTTGTGTGTCTTTCTTCTTCCTGATTCACTAAGCAATCCTCCCTTCACTATCTTCTGGCCTCTCCAGATGCCTAAACCAATTGAGCTACCAAATCTTGGACTGTGAACTTCCAAATTATAAGTTGCAATAAACCTTCCTTCCAAAGTAGCATTTCTCATATATTTAATTAAAGCAATGAGAAGCTGACTACTATGAATGAAAAAGAGAGCACCAAATACTCTCCTAGCCAAAATATTATGTTTTATTCTAAAAGCAAATATCATGATATTCTGTGGATACTATTTCATATTTACACAAAGAAAGTCAAATATATTTTTCTAACCATCCAAACTATTGAATTAGTGAAGCTTATGGTATCAACAGTCAACTCAACAATGGTCAAGGAAACCACTGCAAGAGATTAACAATATATCCTTTTTTGCAAAGAACTAGGTTTAAATAAGTAAAGAAGTTGCACAAGAAATATTAATCTACAAATGCATCTTCCAATCATGAACAATTGATAAAGGTCTAAAAGCATCAGTTTGTTTAACAAATCTTCATTTCAAATAAAATGAATTGAAACTGACCTGAAAGAAATAGTTGTATAAAATGAAAAAAACTAATATGAATAGCCACCAAATTTGAGTATATTAAAGTTCACGTAGTACATTTTGGGAATATTTTTATTTCATGAAAGAAAATATGTTTTACCCAGTAAAAAGAATTTTTTAATTCAATTTGCCATTAGTGCTGCCCCCTTTTATTGGTTGCCCCTAAAATCACAGGTATATATTAAAGAGGACTGGGGATTGAATTGCATCATTTTGCACAGTGCACATAGTTCAAAGCAAGTTCTTTCCAACATCCTCCAATGGCTGCTTAAAGTTCTTTCCAATCTAATGCTTTAGAACATCAATGTTTTCTGATAGCTGACCCCTTTTAAATCAGTTTTATAACACAAAAAATCATTTATTATCTCATATCATGGACAAATTGTTTACAATCTGTTCC
The DNA here is from genome assembly GCF_051225735.1 of Oryctolagus cuniculus. NCBI lineage: Eukaryota > Metazoa > Chordata > Mammalia > Lagomorpha > Leporidae > Oryctolagus > Oryctolagus cuniculus. The sequence goes on from NC_142867.1 coordinate 195,035,354, forward strand.
TATTTGTATCATTCTTGTGTTCCATATTCTATAATATTTTATTCTCACCTTCACAAATCAAAGTCAACCCACGTAAGTTAGCTTGTCCTCCCTTCATTTTCCAATCAGCTCACATCTATAGCAAGTTAAATGCTTATTCACAGGTAGTAGGTTTCCACCAATTCTCTTACTATATGACTACTATAGATATGTCAAAAATGAGGTATACAAATTTAATGTCAAAAATAATATTTTCATTAAATATTAGCTAAAATGCTCAAAATTAATTTATAGTGTATGGCCACAAAAATTTGATGTGTGTGATCTTTTTGGTAATTTTTTCCCTTACCATACAACCAGATACTCACTATTAGGGGAATAAGATCATTGATTTAAGTGAAATTAGTCAAAAACCCTGCTAAATATTAAAGTATATGTTTATAAACATATTGACCTGGAAAACATCTTAGAATACATATCCTCTCACTGCCATGTGACGTTTTAGTTTCTTCCACAATATCTTCATGAACTGGATGTCAAATATCTGCTGGAATACTTCAATCAAAGGTGACTTCAAGGAGCCGGTACCGTGGCACAGTGGGTTAATCCTCCACCTGTGGTGCCAGCATCCCATCTGGGCACTGGTTCAGGTCCCAGCTGCTCCTCTTCCCATCCAGATCCATTTCCAGTTCAGCTCTCTGCTATGGCCTGGGAAAGCAGTAGAAGGTGGCAAGTCTTTGGGCCCCTGCACTCACGTGGGAGACCTGGAGGGAGTTCCTGGCTCCTGTCGTCTGATTGGTGCAGCTCCAGCCATTGTGGCCATTTGGGGAGTGAACCAGTGGACAGAAGACTTTTCTCTCTGTCTCTCACTCTCACTGTCTGCAACTATACTTCTCAAATAAATGAATAAAAAATCTTTTTAAAAAAGGTGACCTCAATAGCACTAAGGCAGTTCATTTTACAAAGTTACATCTATTTCAAAATCCCTCATCATTTAAAGGGGTTAGGGTACCTGAAGTTCTCAAAAATCATATATTTTTCACTTAGCAGCTTCCTTACCCAGGAAAATAAATTTTAAAAATGAAATTTCCTGGCCGGCGCCATGGCTCACTGGGCTAATCCTCCACCTTGCAGCGCCAGCACACCGGGTTCTAGTCCCAGTCAGGGTGCCGGATTCTGTCTCAGTTGCCCCTCTTCCAGGCCAGCTCTCTGCTGTGGCCTGGGAGTGCAGTGGAGGATGGCCCAAGTCCTTGGGCCCTACACCCCATGGGAGACCAGGATAAGTACCTGGCTCTTGCCATCGGATCAATGCAGTGTGCCGGCCGCAGTGCACTGGCCATGGCAGCCATTGGAGGGTGAACCAACGGCAAAAGGAAGACCTTTCTCTCTGTCTATCTTTCTGACTGTCCACTCTGCCTGTCAAAAAATTTTTAAAAAATGAAATTTCCTAATAATTTGTGAGGAAAGTTGTTGCACAAAGCCTCCAGAAATATTCCATGGAAAAAAAGAAAATTTGAGAAACATATTTCTACAAATTGAAAATAGGGTTAATATCAATTAGAACAAAGTTTTTAATATCAGACAATTGTACAGAAGAGATACCAATAAATAATATTTAGAGAAGCTCTAGGTCAGATTTGAGAATTTCTACTCTGAGCTGTACCCCAACAAATTGGGAAACCTAGAAGAAATGGTTGGATTCCTGGAAGCATACAATCTTCCTAAATTGAGCCATGAAGACACAGAAAACCAAAACAGATCAATAAACAAGATGGGAAATGCATCAGAATAAAGATGCTCCCAAAAAAGAAAAGCTAAGGACACTTTCAATGCTGAATTCTATCAGATATTTAAATAAGAACTAACGCCAATCCTTCCCAATTATTCAAAACAATTGAGAGGGAGGGAATCCTCCCAAACTCCTATGAAGCCAGCATCACCTTAATTCCTAAAACTGAAAAAGATACAACAGAGAAAGAGAAATACAGACCAGTTTATCTGATGAACATAACACAAAAATCTTCAACAAAATACTAGCCAATCAAATCCAACAAAACACCAGAAAGATCATTCACCCAGATCAGTGGGATTTATCCCAGGTATGGAGGAATGGTTCAACATTTGCAAACCAATTAATGTGATATATCACATTAACAAACTAAAGAACAAAAACCATATAATTATCTCAATAGATGCAGAGCCAACATTTGATTAAACATCCTTTCATGATGAAAACATTAAACAAACTGGATATAAGAGAACATTCCTCAACACCCGTAAGGCAATTTATGACAAATCTATGGCCAAATCATATTGAATGGGGAAAAGTTGGAAGTACTCCCACAAAGATCTGTAAACAGGAAAGGATGTCCACTCTCACCATTGCTGTTCAATATAGTCCTGGAAGATTTTGCCAGAGTCATTAGGCAATAAAAAGAAATCAAAGGGATACAGATTGGGAAGGAGGAAATCAAACTATCTCTATTTTCAGATGACATAATTTTATATATGGGAGATCCAAAAGACTCCACTAAGAGACTGTTGGCACTCATAAAAGAGTTTGGTAAAGTGGCAGGATATAAAATCAATGTACAAAAACCAATAGCCTTTTCAGTTTTAAAAGGTAGTGTGGACAGTGTGAGAGAGAGAGAGAGACAGAGAGAAAGGTCTTCCTTTTCCATTTGTTCACCCTCCAAATGGCCACTGTGGCTGGTGTACTGTGGCCGTGCAGCATGCTGATCCAAAGCCAGGAGCCAGGTGCTTCTCCTGGTCTCCCATGCAGGTGCAGGGCCCAAGCACTTGGGCCATCCTCCATTGCACTCCCGGGCCACAGCAGAGAGCTGGACTGGAAGAGCAGCAACTGGGACAGAATCCGGTGCCCCGACCAAGACTAGAACCCGGGATGCCGGCACCGCAAGTGAGGGATTAGCCTATTGAAGCATGGCACTGGCCATCAATAGCCTTTTATACACAGACAATGCCACAGCTGAGAAAGAACTTTTAAAATTAATCCTATTCCTAGTAACTACAAAAAAATTCAATGTCTTGGAATAAATGTAGTGAAGGACATCAAAGATCTCTATGATGAGAATTACAAAACATTAAAGAAAGAAATAGAAGACACAAAAAATGCAAAAATCTTCCATGTTCATGGATTAGAAGAATCAATATAATCAAAATGCCATGCTATCAAAAGCATGCTTCAAAAGAAAAATCTATCAGGAATAAATAAGAGTATTATCTGCTGAAAAATAAATCAATTCTCTAAAAAGATGTAACAACCTTTAACATCTATACACCTGGAAAGAAAGCATCAGTGCTTGAATCAAAATATAGCAAAATTGAAAACATGTAGATAAATACAATTTTATAACCAAATAAACCTTTTAAATAAATTCAGTTTATAACTTGAGCAGATATAAAATCTGTAAAGATAGATTTTACATGAGTATCACTATGAAACAAATTGATCTAATTGATACTAATTGAATAATTCACCCAACAACAGAATCCTCACTGTTTATAAGATCACATGGAAAATTAAAAAGAGAAAATTGGGGCTAGCACTGTGGCATGGTGGGTGAAGCCATGGGTGCTATTTCAAGTCCTGGCTGCACCACTTCCAATCTAGCTCTCTACTATGACCTGGAAGGCAATGGAAGATGGCCAAAATCTTTGGGCTCCCGCACCTGTGTGGGAAACCTGGAAGAAGTTCCAGACTCCAGGCTTCAGGTATGCACAGCTCTGACTCTGGTAGCCATTTGTGGAGTGAACCAGTGGACGGAAGCCCCCACCCCAGGCTCTCTCTGCCTCTGTATTTTTGTAATTATGCCTTTCAAATAAAATAAATTAAAAAAAAAAAACAAAGAAAATTATCTGGGACAAAGATACTCATTAGAAAAATTGAATGAAATCATACAAAGTATGGTCTTAAACCACCATGAAACACTTCAGCCACAACAAAAGCAATGCCCAGATAGAAATTTACAATGCTGAATAGATATATTTGCAAAGATGGATGGTTTATAAACTAGTTCCAGGATTTATCCCTAGGAAATTAGAGAAATAAGACCTTTTTTTTTTTTTTTTTTTTTTTTTTTTCTTGATAGGCAGAGTGGACAGTGAGAGAGAGACAGAGAGAGAAAGGTCTTCCTTTGCCGTTGGTTCACCCTCCAATGGCCGCCGCTGCAGCTGGCGCACCGCGCTGATCCGATGGCAGGAGCCAGGATCCAGGTGCTTTTTCCTGGTCTCCCATGGGGTGCAGGGCCCAAGCACCTGGGCCATCCTCCACTGCACTCCCTGGCCATAGCAGAGAGCTGGCCTGGAAGAGGGGCAACCGGGACAGAATCCGGCGCCCCGACCGGGACTAGAACCCGGTGTGCCGGCGCCGCAAGGTGGAGGATTAGCCTATTGAGCCACGGCGCCGGCCTATAAGACCTTTTTTAAAAAAAACTATTTTATTTATTTGAAACTCAGACTTACAGATAGGGAGAGAGAAAGAGAGAGAGAGAGAGAGAGAGAGAGAGAGAGAGATCTTCCATCCACCGGCTCATTCCCCAAAGGCTGCAACTGCTGGGGCTTCACTAGGCGAAACTCAGGAACCTGGAACTCCACCCAGGTCTCTGAAATGGGTGGCAGAATCCCAAGCACCTGGGTCATCTTTCACTTCTTTCTTGGGTACATTAGCAGGAAGCTGCATCAAAACTGAAGTACCCAGGACTCAAACCTGAATACATATGGGATCCCAGCATTGAAGGTGGTAGTTTAACCCTCTGCACAATACTGGCTCCAAAATATTTTAATCTTGAACCAAGTAGAAGGAAATTAAAATTACAGAAAAAAATCTGATTAAAGTCAAATTCTATTTTTAAAAAAGATTAAATTCATTTAAGTTTAGCTAGGCTGAAAATTTTTCAAAAGAAAAAATACAAATTCCTAATATCAGAAACAAAAGAAGCACCATCATTACCAATTCTATGGTATTAAATGGAAAAACAAATCTGAAAAATTATTCACTCAAAAATTCTCCATTTGATGAAGCACAAAATGTGAAACAATTTGTACTCACTAAAGAAATCCATCAATTATTAATATCATTCCAAAAAGAAAGCACCAAACTAGGATAGTTTCAAAAGTGAATTTTAAAGACCAACTGATACTGTCTCAAGCAAAAGTAATTCATATTTATGAGGCCACTATTAGTAATCAAAATAGAAAAAGACATAAGAAAATATCAATACCCATATCCTTCAAAGCCACTAATGAAAATCCCTTCAAAATAACAGGGATTGAATTCTACATAATAAAAATCATCATATGCGTGATCACATGGCTTTTATTCCAGGAATGTAAATCTGGTTTAGCATTAAAACAAATCAATAAATGCAATTCATCATATCAACAAGCTAATGAAAAGGAATTCTATCATCACAACAATTGATTCCAAAAAGCTATTGACAAAATCCTGAGGCCCTTACGTGATAAAATTTCTCTGAAAACTAGGTGTACAGAAAACCTTTCTCAATTTGATATGGAAAATCTAAAATAAATGTATAGCTAGCACCATGCTTGGATTAGTATGCATCCATACTTTCCTGCTCTGTCACCTAAGAAAGTCTTGACATGCCATAGAAGTGAACATGCTTGATAGCTAGATCTTATTTCTAATACCATTCTACAATCAAAGAAACAAGGAGTCCTTGGAAAAATGGCTGAGTCCTGACAAGCATTTTTGAAATTTTTCTAACACATCATGGAGAAGGCAAAAGAAACATAAAATAAAACGTAAAGAAGTTATAAGGGATGGGATCCAGAGACAGGAAAAGAATGTAAGATAAAAACTATGAGAATCTGAATAATCTTTAGGTATCTTAATTAAAAATATACCAATACCAGCTCATCAGTTGCAACAAATTTGTAATACTAAGAAAACATTCTATTAATAGGGAAAACTGAATGTAGGATAAACAGAAAATCTATACTGTCTTCACAATTTTTTAATCTTAAAACTGTTATAAAAATTAAAGTCTGTGAGAGTACTTCAAAAATTTTGTGTAAAAACTGAATTAAAAGCTTAATTTGTTTTAGTGGAAAAACAATTTTGAATGCCTGCATAATTTTGTCACAATGCATTTTTTAAAAAAATATTCTTTTTTTAAAAAAAGATTTAATTATTTGATAGGCAGAGTTACATACAGAGAGAGGGAGAGAAAGAGAGTAATGTGTTTCATTAGCTTGCTCACTCCCCAACTGGCCACAACAGCAGAATCTGAGTCAATCCAAAGTCAGGAATTCGGGGCTTCTTCTGTGTCTCCAAAACAGGTGCAGGAGCCAGCCTTCTTTCACTGCTTTTCCAGGTCATCAGCAGAGAACTGGACTGGAAGAGGACCAGCCAGAACATGAACAGGTGCTCATTGGGGATGCCATTGTCACAGTGGAGGCTAAGCCATAGTGCCTGCCCCACAATACACATTTTTATGAACTTTTTGAAACTCTCTGACATTGGAAATATATAAGCTGCAAGATCAGAGAAATGTTAGATAAACCCATCGGACTTGTATATTTATTAACAGGCAGCACAAATGGTAATTTCTCTTGTTTCTTACTTGATTTTCTGTGGTATGGATATAATTAGGATTTACTTCCAAACTTAAATGTATGACCTATTTGGTTTGGAGTGAATTAAAAAAGTCTTAGTCAATTATTTATTGTGAAAATTAGAATAAATCATCCATGATTAGCCACAGGGACCTGTAGAACTTGTCCACTGATATAGATACAACTTAATTTTCAAATTCAGCGGCATATTATATCCATATATCAAATTTTACATACAATTAGGAGTTCTGAATAATATCTTTAGCTCAATTTTTCAGGAGTATTGTGCATTCAGGGTGTTATCATCAATATATTTACCTAATGTTAATTCTGATATCACCAAGTAGTAAACATGTGCCCTAAGATGTTTGTCAGAAAATACCCTATAAGCAAAAAAAAAAGGCAAACCATTATCAATATCTAAGACCAGAGAAATAAAAACTGAAATTAGATTTATAAGAGTTAACTTTTGACAAGAAGGACAAAAGACACTGAGTAAATATAAATATAATATCTTGGGATGGCTGAGAATTCAAATTCAGAAAAACATGTGGTACCCAACAGGTGCTATTATATGAGACTGGCTTTATATGTCCATGATTGACAGAGTACCTAAAATAGGCATAATAGATAATTTATTATACACTATCCATTCATATTTAAGACATACTTGTCTTCCAGGACCCTACTGGACTTACAGTAAAAAATCATAAAATATGAATGCATATTTACCTAAAAATGAAACCAAAAGGATGATTTTAGGAAATAGTAATCATAGACATCACTTGAGAATTTTATAGTTTTAAGAAAAAAACTATATGTACTTCAGAGAGCCAATGAGAAAGATAATCATGTATGGAGCTAGAAAGTGTCCTATCAACTTAAATATGACACACAGTCATTGTGGATACTCTTACACTGAATTTCTTTATAGGATATCAGAAACAAAAGAATGATGCAATGGCCAAAAATGCACAAGACATCTGTGCAGAAACATGATCACTAAAATAATAAAATAATATTTATGATCTAAAGTTTGAGAAAATATTTGCCACAATTTGAATTACACCCATGATATTCTCATCATTTTAACTTCTTAATAAATTCCAGGAAAAATACAACATTTATGGCATTAATGAGATTATCTATTTCCTGAAGGTTTTTTTTTTGCATTTCCTCATACATAATGAGTGATCTAAGAATAATACTTCAATGTAATTTCTGTACACATAGTTTTAAGTATGTACAAATCCACTAATATTTGATGGATTTTTCAGACCTCAGTAGGGTTTATAATATTAAGTTGTAGAAGATAGTAAAAATGTTTAAATGTTGCTCTAAATCCATTAAACAATTTCATAATTTTCCACATGTATTTTTCCCTCAATACATTTTTTTTGCACTGTATCTGGCAATACTTCTTTTCTTGACAACTTGGCACCTGACATTGCTATTCAAGTGTTTAACACGCAAGCAGATTCAAAGGCTTCTTAAATGGTCCTATCTGGATCATTATTTAACTATATCATTTACAAATTTCAGAATGCTATGACATCACAACATCTATAGCATGCAATCTTAGCCCTTTAGCTTCTATCACTGATATTAAACCATATCCTCAATTGGAGTCAAAAGTACACTTCCAATCTACTCGTCCAAATTCATCTCTAATTTTTCTTCCAGAAATATATTATTTATGAATGCTGATCTCCATATCATTAAACAATTTTTATGTTCTTTATACCTTAGGCTTGACATAAGTCACAAGTCACAATAGTAACAAAGCCTCACAATGCATGGTTTTAAAAGATTATTCTTTTTTAAAAAGAGTTTAATTATTTGAGAGGCAGAGTTACACAGAGAGAGGGAGAGACAGAGAGAGAAATAAAAAATGTTTCAAAAGTTTATGACATTGTTGGCTCATGGATCTTTCAATAATTGTTAGCTACTATTATCATATTTATTAAAGCATCGTGTTACCTGATTGATCTTTTTGTCTTTGTCCTGGTAGTGGCAGTCAAACAGGTATGAAATGATATGTCATTGTTGTTTTAATTTGCATCTCCTTCATGATTAGTGATGTTGAGCATTTTTTCATATAACTGTTAACCATGCATATATCTTCTTTTAAGAAATATCTAATCAATTATTTTGTGTATTTGTTAATATGTTAGATATTAATTTTTAATCAGAAGTATGGTTTGAGAATATTTTTATCCCAGTCCTTAGATTGATTCATCACTCCAATAATTACTTCCTTTTCTGTACAGAATGTTTTAGTTTGATATAATCTTATTTGTCTATTTTTTTGTTACCTGTATTTTTTTGAGTCAAATCTAAAAAAAAAAAAAAAACTTGTCCAGATTAAAATCTGTTTATTTTCCCATTTTCTTCTAATAATTTTACTGACTTGGGGTTTAAATTCAAAGAATAACATCACTTTGTACCTTAAATATGTACAGCTATAATCTGTCAATAAATAAATAAAGTCAAAGAAAACATACAGGAAAATATATTCAGAATTATTTTAAATATTCAATAAATACTTAATAAATTTGTTAATAAAAAATAAAATAAATTATAAAAAGGGTCCCATTTAAAAAATAAAAGGGAATATATTGACTTGGAGAACATATTTTCAAACCCTATATTTATTAAAGGACTTGGATTCATAATTTAGAATGTAAACTTCTAACTCAATAACCAGAAGATAAATGGGCTATGTAAAAAATTAGCAAAGGTCCTGATTAGAAACTTCATCTGAGATGTGAATTGGCCACTGAGTATGTTCAGGGTCATAATTATAGGAAAGAAAATTGACACAAAATTATAAACTACACAGTGGGTGTGAATATCTATGGTGAAGTTAGGAAAAGCTGAAATCATCAAACATTGAAGGTGGGAAAGTAAAACAGTATAGTGCCTTTGTAAAACACACCAGCACCTTCTTACCTTATATGTAAATTTTAGACATGACCCAGCAACCCCACTAATAGGAATCTACCCAATAGAAATCAAAGTAGATGCCTACTCACACCTACATACGATGCGTAGAGCAGCACCACCATCCACAATATACCCAAACTGAAAACCGGGCCACAGTATCTACCAACCAATGAGTGAAAAGCAAGGGGTGCTACAGCCAAACAGTGTAATAGCTATTCAGCAACGAAATGAAGCAAAACACTGAATATAGTTTATCCTCAACAATATTATACTACAAAGGCATAAAAATGCTCTCATATGATTTATGATTTAATTTATGTGAAATATCCATACAACGGAATGAAAATAGATTAGTGGTGGCCTGAGACTTGGGTTGGAAATGGGAAGTGGCTTGGAAAGACAATGGAGAATATTTTTGAAATGATGAAAATATTTTAAAACTGAGTTGCAATGGTTACATAACCTTGTGATTTTATTAAAGAATAAACTGTACACTTAACAGGTACATTTTATGAAATGCAAATAATATTTGGGTAAAGCTGTTGTTTGTTAAAGTTGAAGTTTATGGAGATTTTCTCTTTTGCAGGAGGCTACCAAAGTTATCGGTTGATAAGAGTCTGGTTCTGTTGGCAAGAAGTCTGCATTGGCAACTTCTGTGTTCTCTGCTCTTTGGATTCTTGAAGCTCCTCTTTGCACTTCATCACATCTGCAATACAGATAAACCTGTGCTGTTTGTTTGTTTATTTATTTATTTATTTATTTTGGCATCTAAAGTTCCATGTGCTTTAACTTAAGCACAAATTTGGGATTTGGGGGTTCATAGAGATTGCCTATCATTGAGTTTTATTAAAGATGTTGCTTTCGTCTTAGGGAATTTGGGGTCCAGAGTAACTAAAAGCTGATGACTAGTAGTATCTTTTCTCATAAAGAAATATAAATTACTATTTTAAGTCCAAAAGCAAAACAAAGCATCAAGAATAAGAGAAGATCTACATGATATTCATAATGCTAGGTGGGCATGTAATAGAGAGAAGCACAGTATTTATTTATGAAAGAATCATAAAATAAGTACATCAATATTTAAAACATGGGTCCAGAGTTCCATTATATAGTCTAACAGATGTGCTTGCATAGAAATAACACTGAGCCAGCACCTACATCAATGGGGTAGTTCCTGCTCATACTTAGGAACAAGTAAAAAATCCAACTTTTATTCTAAGAAACCCTTACTGATACACAAATTTGGAGTTAGCTGGGCCTATTTATACAACATTCTTTTCTAAAATTATCAAATTTATCCTAAGTGGTTGTTCACTTGTATCGTTCTCCCAGTAAAGTGTGAGTGATTGGAAGCAACTGGCTGTGTTAATCTCATTTGTCTTTTTAAAATCAGCAGCTCAATATATGCTTATTGAATTATTTAATCATTTAATTATTTCTTCATTACTGGGTCTCAAATAAAGTTATCCTCATATTTCTACACTTTAGATATATTCTCTATGCTTATTTTGAATTTCAGTGTTTCTGCAGCTCACATATTTGCCTCATAACATCATAATTTTATTTAAACATCTGGTTTTTATTTTTGAACTTATGGATTTTTATATTTCTTTCCTTCTGTGAATGTTCACAGTATATTGTCTCTATCTGTCTTGTGATATTTTATTCCATTTTTTTCATTAGTTATCTGTTTCTCTCATCTTAGCTGATACATTGTAAATGATCTATGGAAAAGAAATGGAACTTTGTTAGGTGCCCTGCCAGCTTTTTTTTTTTTTTTTACAGGCAGAGTGGACAGTGAGAGAGAGAGAGACAGAGAGAAAGGTCTTCCTTTGCCGTTGGTTCACCCTCCAATGGCCGCCGCAGCCAGCATGCTGCAGCCGGCGCACCGCGCTGATCTGATGGCAGGAGCCAGGTACTTCTCCTGGTCTCCCATGGGGTGCAGGGCCCAAGGACTTGGGCCATCCTCCACTGCACTCCCGGGCCACAGCAGAGAGCTGGCCTGGAAGAGGAGCAACTGGGACAGAATCCGGCACCCTGACAGGGACTAGAACCCAGTATGCCGGCGCCACAAGGTGGAGGATTAGCCTAGTGAGCTGCGGCGCCAGCTGCCTGCTAGCTTTGACACAGAATATGTATATAATATGCAACAGATTTAGAATAATTTAAGCAATATTGAGAGTATAATTTGTTAAGCATGTGTTAAATTTCAATATACAGTACAAGAATGCTGTTGATCACTAAATTTGATTTGCAAAATATAAGAAAACTATTGGGTCACTGTTTAAAGTCATTTTTTCTTAATTATATGTCAGGACCCCTATTATAAGATAAATGTAGGTGAGATTTATTTCCTGGTAAACATATATTCATTTCATTGAAATTTTTGTGTGGTATTTAATATGCAGTAAGACAACTTTATTGCTTGTTTTATCCTATCTTCCTACTGATCTTGCTTAGATGACTAATAAAGACATTGCACCTTGCACAACTAAAAAGTATTGGCCATAAGTTCTATAGTTGATGTAAATTTTTGACACCCAGAATGAAACAAAGTAAGTTTGTTTAGTTTATATGTCTTTTATAAAACTCTTTGCAAAATTTGACAGTGATAAAAAAGGGAAGAAATGCCCAGTCCTATAGTATTTATAAAGACAATTCAACAGAACCTGTAGGGGGATATTGCAAGATGGTGGATAGGGAAAGGACATAATGCTTTAGGCTAGGGGAAAATAGTAGCAAAAAACGCAGAGGAAATGCATTTCCAGGGGGAGAGTTGGAGGGAAATCTGCAGCGGACAGCCTATGGAAGGACGAGGGATGCCATGAAACGGTGTGGAAGGGGCAGAAGCAAAGCAGCAAGTGCAGGTGCAACACACAACCACTGAGATGGAGGCCAGTGAAAGCATATGCTTTGAAGATTGAGGCAAGAGTAGACTGCAACAGCCCTTCCCACTGGTAATACAGCCAGAGAAAGAGCCTGGCAGAGTACACTTTGAGTCCAGACTGGAGACCTAAGAGGGACAATGTACTCACCTAACCCCTTGAAAAAAGGGCACATTTCTCTCTCCCCATCTCCGAAAAATGATGCCTGGAAACCAGTTGGGAGAGGGTGTCATCTTGGCCCCAGCAGCGTTTGTAGTGGCTCTTGTGCACACGTGTGGTCCAGGGATTTTTCCAGGGGGAAAAATCTACATTCCCACTGACTATAAATCTGGCTGAGAGGATTGACAGGGGGCTGGGCAAGCATGTAGGAAGGACTGTGAGGTGCCCACAGGCTCTCAACATTTCCCAGGCTCTGGGGCTCACTCCACTTAGGTGGAGCACCCAAAGGCAGCTGGCTCTGGGAACATCTCTGCCTCTTCATGGACGAGAAGGCTAGCAAGGTGGAGCAGATCCTCTGCAACCCGTGACTGTGGGAGCCTTGTGTGCTAAGACTGTGGGAACACCTTGCATACATCATTGGCCACATGGTGTAGCTGGGTCTCTGGGCAATCACCATGGGCAGTGCCAAAGGCTCAAAGCTCCTTCATTGTTTGGGGTAGATCATTGTAGCAAGATCAATGTTCACATGAGGAATGTACTAATCCTTTGTGCAGCTCATACGGTAGCGTGAGTGAATGTTAAACCACCCACTGTGGTTTAACCTGGGCATTGATCACCTTGGAAGAGAGGAGGTGAGGGTGAAATTATGCCAACAGAGATGATCATTTCCTCTTTCCTGCTGACAAGAGGAGATCTACCATACCAAACAAGGGTGTCACAAGGGATATGAACCCCACTCTGGAGCACTGACCTGACCTCCGGCCACACCCAACAATGGCTCCGAGTACTCAATGAAAGAGCAGGCAATCCACTAAGCCACAGACATATATTTCCAAGTCCATCAGAGGAGAAAACAAACAAGTATTTCCCCAACTACCTAAAAATAAACACAGAAACTCAAGAAATAAGAATAAGGAAGACAGCATGACTCACCCAAAGGAACAGAACAATACTTCAATATTAGAAAGATGAAGATGACAGTGAAGTTAAAGATGAAGGTGAAGAGATTGATGAAATGCCCAAAAGTGAATTCAAAAGATTTAACATGGGATCACTCAGAAGCAATGAGAAGTAAATTCATGTGTTCAGGAAATCCATACATGACATGGAAAAAAATCTTTCATGAGATTGAGAAATATTAGAAATAAGGAATTCATTTGCCAAATAAAAATATAGTGGAAAGCTTTAATAAGACTTGGTGAGGCAGAAGAAAGAAATCTGAACTAGAGGATAAGAGAGATAAATCTTTGGAAATTACTCAGAACAAATAAAGAAAAATAAGGAGGAGGAGGAGGAAGACGAATAGGTAAAGGAGAAGAAGAAGAAAGAAGAAATTAGAGAAATTTTAAAAAGTGTGGGAGATTTATGAATACTATCAAATGACCCAACAGATGGGTCTTAGGAGTTTCTGAAGGTGTGGAAACAGAAAATGGATTATAAAGGTCTACTCAGTGAAATAATTACAGAATATTTCCATAATTTGGAGAAAGGGATGTACAAGTACACAAGGGACACAGAACTACTAACAGGCGTGACCAGAAAAGATCTTCACACTGACACACTGTAGTCAAACTTTCAACAGTAAAACATAAGGATTCTAAAAACTGCATGAGAGAAATGCCAGATTACTTTCAGAGGATCTCCAATTAGACTCACAGCTGGTTTCTCATCAAAAACCCAATAGGCCAAGAGAGAATGGACAGACATAATCCAAATCTAAAGACAAAAAAACATAAACCTGGAATACTGTATCCTGCAAAGCTCCCATTTATAAATGAAGGTGAATTAATACCTTCTATAACAAACAGAAATGGAAACAATTTGTGACCACTCATCCAGCCTCACAAATGATGCTTAAGGATGTGCTATACACAGAAACACAGTAAGATAATTATCATTATTTTCCAAAAAAGACAGATGCCATATGTTTTCACTGACAAATATAGTACCTAAAATGTAATGTATTAGAGTGAAGTCGACATTTTGAGATTTGATGATTGTTTATATCCCTTGTCTATCCCATGAGGAAGTGTTTTTGTTTTAGTCTTCATAATATCCGTTAAACTCTTTTATTTAGTGCGGGTATAACTTTACCATCATTAAGTAAACTGAAAGTAGATCTTTGCAAAAAATAAGAGTGGGAATAGGAAAGGGAGTTGGAGAAGAATTGAAGCATGGATGGAAGGGAGAGTAGGGTGAGAAGCATCACTATGTTCCTAAATCTGTATATAAGAAATACATGAAAATTGTAAAATTTAAAGAAAAATTTAAAAAGGAGGTGAAGGCACAAGATCTCCCAATAAAAGCACTAAGGAAATTCAAAGCAAATAATAGGAATATTTACAGAAAAATAGCATTGCAAGTCATTACTTATCAATAGTAACCTTGAATGTAAATTGCCTAAATGTCCCAGTTAAAAGATCAGACATGCTGCATAGATTAAGAAAATAAGATCTATTTGCTGCCTACAAGAAACATATCTCAACAAATATACATACAGAAAGTGAAATGATCAAAAACATATCCCATGCTAATGGAAAGTAGAGTACTTTTTAGCCAACTAAATACCAGACAAAATATGCTTTATCACAACAACTGTTAAAAGAAACAAAGAAGGGCACTATGCACTGAATAAGGGATCAATTCAACAGGAAGATGTGACTAAGTAAATGTATATGCAGCCCATGGGAGGGTACCTGGCTTTTCAAACCAAATGTTAATGGCTCTAAAGTGAGACACAGATTCTAATATAATAGTAATGCAGATATCAACACTCCACATTCATCAATGGAAAGATCAACTAAACACAAAATCAACAAAGAAACAACAGAAATAATTACACTGTGGACCAAATGGACCTATCTGATATCTACAGATATCATATCATATCATATTACAGTTGCAGTTGCAGAATACACATTCCTTTCACCAGTACATGGAATATTCTACAGTATACAGATGTGCTAGGCCATAAGCACGCCTCAGCAAATTAAAAAGAAAATGAAAACAAAACATGCATTCTTTTCTGACCACAATGGGTTGAAGCTGGAAATTAACAACTCGAGAATCTTCAAAACAAATGCAAACACATGGAAATTGAATAAGATACTCCTAACCGAACAGTAGGTCATGGAATAAATAAGAGACATCAAAGAATTTCTGGAAATGAATGAAAAATGCAATACAACATATCAAAATTAGATATGGCAAAAAAAAAATCAGTGTTAAGAGTGAAGTTTATAGCAATTGGTGCCTACATCAAGAAATTGGAAAGGCACAAAATAAATGAGCTATTAGCATTTCAATGACCTAGAAAAGCAACAAAAAACAAAACTCAAAACTGGAAGGAGAAAAGAAATAGTTAAAATTACAGACCAGTCTCTCTGATGAAACTTGACATAAAAATCCTCAACAAAATACTAGTCAATCAAATCCAACAACACATCAGGAAAAATCATTCACTGGGACCAAGTGGGATTTATTCCTGGTATGCAGGTATGGTTCAAATTCTCAAATCAATAAATGTGGAATACATTTAAGCATGGAGGAGAAAATTCTTTAAATTGAAAATTACAAAAGAGTACAGAAAGAAATAAAAGACAACAGAAAAAGATGGAAAATATCTTACATGTTCATTGATTTGAAGAATTAATATTATCAAAATGACCATACTACTGAAAGCAATTTAGAGGTTCAATTGAATCCCAATCAAAATACCAATAACATTCTTCTCATATCTAGAAAAAAAAAGATTCTAAAATTAATATGGAAAGACAAGCGACGTGGAATTCCAAAAACAATGTTATACAACAAAAACAAAGCCAGAAGCATCACAATACCAGATTTCAAGACATAATACAGAGCAGTTATAATGAAAACAACCTGATATTGGCACAAAAATAGACATATAGTCCAATGGAATAGAATAGAAACTCCAGAAATCTATCCATACATCTAAAACCAACTAATCATTGACAAATGACCTAGAATCAATCCTTGAATCAAGGACAGTCTCTTCAACAAATGGTGATGGAAATATTTGATCCCTACAAGCAGAAGTATAAAACAATACTCCTACCTTAAAACTTATACAAACATTAACTTAATATGGATTGTGGATCTGAATCCATGACCTGATAGCATGAAATTACTAGAGGAGAATGATGAGGAAACTATGCAAGACATGGGCATAGGCAAAGACTTCTTGGAAAACACTCCAGACTACAGGAACCAAAGCTTAAATAGACAAAAAGGATTACATCATTCAGAGAAGCTCCTGTACCTCAAAAGTAACATTTGGTGGCTGGCGCTGTGGTGAAGCAGGTTATAGCCTGGCCTGAAGCACCAGCATCTCATATAGGTGCTGGTTCTAGTCCCGGCTGCTCCTCTTCCAATCCAGCTCTCTGCTGTGGCTTGGGAAAGCAGTAGAAGATGGCCAAGTCCTTAGGCCCCTGCACCCACATGGGAGACCCACAAGAAGTTCCTGGCTCCTGGCTTTGGATTGGCACAGCTCCGACCTTTGCAGCCATTTGGGGAGTGAACCTGCAGATGAAAGATCTCTCTCTCTGTCTCTACCTCTCTCTGGTCTTTCAAATAAATAAAATAAATCTTAAAAAAAAAGAAACATTCAGCAATGTGAAGAGACAACTGATGGAATGGAAGAAAATATTTGCAAACTTTGAAACTGATAAAAGATTAATATCAAGGATCTCTGTAAAGAGCTCAAGAAACTCAACAACAAACAATCCAGTTAGGAAATGGGCAAATGACTTGAACGAGCATTTTTCAAGAGGTAATTCAAATGACCAACATACACATAAAAAATGCTCAGGGTCACTAGCCATCAGGGAAATGCAAATCAAAACCACAATTATGATTCACCTCTACCCTCCCCCCTCCCCAGTTAGAATGGCTCACATACAGAAATCAACAAACAATAAATGCTGGTCAGGATGTGGGGAAAAAGTTACCCTAATCCACTGTTGGTGGGAATGTAAACTGGTGCATCTTCTGTGGAAGACAGTACAGAGATATCTCAGAAATATGAATATAGAACAAACATTTGACCCAGCCATCCCACTCCTAGGAATTTATCCAAGGGAAATGAAATCAGCATAGGAAAGAGTTATCTATACATTCACATTCAGTGTAGCTCAATTCACAATATCTAAGATATGGAATCAACCCAGATGTCCATCAACTGATGACTGGCTAAAGAAATTATGGTAAATATACACTATGGAATATTACTCAGCTGTAAAAAAATTGAAATCTTGTCATTTGCATCCAAATGAATGCAACAGGAAACCATTATGGTTAGTGCAATAAACTACTCCCCAAAAGACAAATACCATATATTTTTCCTCATCTGTGATAACTAATAGAGTATCAAAGATACAATGTATAGGAGTGATTGACATTTTGAGCTTTGATGATTGTTTATAGTCCTTGTCTCTACTGTTGAGGAACATTGGTTTTTTTCTTCATAGTATTTTGAGAGCTCCTTATTTAGTTTATGGTTAATCTTAAGAGTATAAAGTAAACTGAAATTTTATAATTAAAATTAAGAGAGGGAATCTGAAAGGAAGGAGGAAAAATGTTAAACCATAGGTGGGAGTGAGGTTAGGATGGGATATATTACTATGTTCCTAAATCTGTATACATGAAATACGTGAAATTTATAAACAGTAAATAAAATTTTAAAAATAAAAAGTCAACAATCCTAAACTGAATGAAAATAATATACTTAAATAATGCATTAATTAAATATAATTTCAAAGTATTACAAGTTGACTTTTTCCAGAAAAACACAGATGACTAAATTCTAAAAATATAACACATGTAGGGTGGTATTTTGGTTCAGTAGGTTAAGCCACTGGTTGTTACACAAAGCATCCGATAAAAGACTGCTGACTTAAGATCTGGCTGTTGTACTCCAATCCAGCTCCTTGGTAATGCACTTGGGAAGGCCCAGGAAAATGACCCATACTGTTCTGCCCATCACCCATGTGGGAGAACAGGGATAGAGTTTCTAGCTCCTGGCTTCAATCTAGCCTACCCTAGGCTATGGTGGGTATTTAGGGAGTAAACCAGTAGATGTAAGAAATATCTGCCTTTCTCTCTGTGTCATTCTGCCTTTCAAATAAATAAATATTTAAAAATATATGTGCAGGTGATGCATTTAAACAATACAAATATGCAATGAATTATTTATTAATTATATACTATTTATAAAGTTAATTTCAAAACAACACATTAGTGTAGGCTAGGAAAATCGAGAGAAATATTAGCTAATTATGTGTTAACTCCAAGGTACATCTTCAAATAAAGGCAAACAAATGAGATAAATAATTTTCCTTACATCTTGAATACGTAGATATTCATTTAAACAATATTTGCACCTTGTTATGAAAACGACTAACAGCTGACAATGGTAGTCAGCTGAAAATTCACAGAAAACAAAATAAAAACAAAAATAAAATCATCAATAGCATTGGAATTGTTATCATCTTCACAAAGGATAAGTAACGTTCTACCTAGTGTTGCCATAGTGTTACCATGGTTATGCTATCCTGGAAAACTGAAATTTAAATGAACCTGTTAACCTTGTTCACTTTGAATCATGGCCTTGGAGATATTTCTTCTATTCTGTAGTTGAAGTTCCAATAAAGATTTCTATTTAATGAGTACCATGGACCAGAGAAAATGGGTGTGTCAATAAAATAGAAGTCCTAACTTTAAATATGAGATGTTACTAAAAGGAAACAAACCAGTTGGTAATTATCACACTCCTGAAAATTGAAATCAGGAGAGATACAAAGTAGGTAGTAATTCCTATTCTCCTAAACAAAACACAAAAGGTACTCTAAGAATGCTGAGGCCTTATCAGATGTGGGCCTCACTGCTCCACCTGATCAGAGAGCTGAGGGCTCCTCACAGTCCCTGAGCAGACATGAGATCCTTCGTCTCCTTTCTCAGTCACATCCATGTGACAAGATGCATGAGAGACAAGTGTCAATTATCCTGTGAACACAAGGTTTGAAAACTGGTGACATGCACTGCTTTAATTTTTGTCTACTGCCACTCAAAGAAGCACCTATGTTCGTCTTTTTAAAATTTAATTTCAATGGACAAAAAATAATTGTGTATATTTATGGGATACTGAGTGATGTTTCAATCAATATATATTATATAAATATCTCATTGAGCAAATTTAATATATCCATCACCTCACCAAATTATCACATTTCTAGTGGTGAGAACATTAGAAATCTAATGTAACAATTTTCAGATATAAAATGTGGGGAGCAATCCGGACTAGACTGAGTTACTGGAATTAAGACTTATTCTGTGCATCTGCTCTCCCACAATATGGCGCTGGGAGAGGAGAAAACAGCTTCTACGCAGCTGCCTCCAGTTCAACCAATAAACTGTAGGACCTACTCCTGATTGGAGGAGAGCAGCGTACTCGGCGTGTGGGCAGCCGAGTTGGGATTGGCAGAAGAGGACTATAAGGGAGGAGAGAGACGGCATGCACCAGGAACATCTAAGGGGAACATCTAGCTGGAGGAACACCCGTGCAGCCCCCGAGAGACCCGGCCGGCGGTGTGCCGCTCCCCTGCGGAAGTGGGGAAAGTGGCCAGGGGGAACTGCCCTTCCATGGAGGTGGAAGGGATAGTAGCCAACCCGGGAAGAACCAGCAGCAAACCCGGGGAGGGCCGAGCAGACGAAAGAACAGCGCAGGGTCCTGTGTCGTTCCTCCACGAAGAGGGGGAGCGACATAATGGTGCCGTGACTCGGATATGAAGCCTAGGCAGGGTTTAGTGTCGTTCCTCCACGAAGAGGGGGAGCGACAATAAAATACAATTTTCTTATCTGATAACCATGCAATACAACAGTTCACAGAAAATTATTCTTCTAGTCTAACAGAAGCTTCAGTCTTAAATGTACTTAAGGTAATATAGTTTATATACCATGAAATTTGAATGAATAAGCTGTTTCAAACATGGAAAACAATGTATTCGTATGACCCTGCTGCCAAATCTAAAATTTCCAGATTTGGGAGAAAACCTCTGGAAGGCCAAAGTCAAGTTCTCTTGACCAGCTTTCATGTTGGCAAATTTGATCTTTACTCTTTTCTGAATCCCTCCTCCCAAGTGGCTCTTACCATAATATAGAGGTGCTGTTGTAGAAAGCAGAAAATTAGCAGGGAGTAAGTTCATTAGAGAAAATAGGGAATATCGAAACTAAACCAAGTCAGAGTTTGCATTGTTATTTTCATCTGGGCAATCTATTACAGAATTTGCATTTGTTACTTTTAAGATGATCCCAAATCACTGGGATCCCAAAGTAGCTGCAAGTGTATTGAAGCTTTTCTGTCAGTCATGGAGGTTCACTGCGTCATGGTGCCACCCTGACTGAGAAGACGACATTCCCAGTAGACGAATGAGGAAGCACCTCCTCCTGTTCAAGTACAGGGGTCTGGTCCACAAAAGACAGAAAAGCAAACACTGAAAATGACTAAATTATATGATCCACTTGGCCGCTAAAGTGACATCCTGCAATTATTCAAGGAACTGGCTAAATATGAATACAAGGAAGGGCTGGTGCCTTGTTGTACTAGATTAATCCTCCACCTACGGCACTGGCATTCCATATGGGCACCGGGTTCTAGTCCCGGTTGGGGCGCCGGGACTAGTCTTGGTTGCCCCTCTTCCAGTCCAGCTCTCTGCTGTGGCCTGGGAAGGCAGTGGAGGATGGCGCAAGTGCTTGGGCCCAGCACCAGCATGGGAGACTGGGAGGAAGCACTTGGCTCCTGGCTTTGGATCGGCGCAGCGCTGGCCACGGAGCCCATTTGGGGAATGAACCAACGGAAAGAAGACCTTTCTCTTTCTCTCTCTCTCTCTCTCTCTCTCTCTCTCTCACTGTTTGTAACTCTACCTGTCAAATAAATAAAGTCTTTAAAAAATATGAATACATGGAAAAACAAGTAGTATTAACTGAAAATGATCTGTTGGAGGATGGTTTCAGAGAATACCCTTTCTGCCACTGCCTGGTTGCAGAAGTGCCTAAGGAGCAATGAAAGCCAGAAAAATACAGAATCTTTGTTTTTACTATCTATTATTATACCTGACCCATGGATTGGCAAATTATTATATCTTGAAGACATCTTCATGATGAGTGATTATGGAGGCTTTGGCACAGGATCAGAAATGCCTTTTTTTTTAAAAAAAATGTATTTTTATTTGAAAGGCTGTGTTACAGAGAGACAGAGACAGAGACATAGACACTCAGAGAGATAGAGAGAGAGGATCTTCATCAATTTGTTCACTCCCCAAATGACCACAATGGCTAGGGCTGGGCCAGACTAAAGCCAGTAGCAAGGAGATTCTTTTGGGTCTGCCACCTGGGTGCAGGGGCCCAAGGACTTGTGCTATCTTCCACTGCTTTCCCAGGCACATTGGCAAGAAGCTGAAGTGAAAGTGGAGCAGCCAAGACTAGAACAAGCGCCTATATGGGATGCCAGTACTGCAAGTGACAGCTTTAACCACTATGCCACAATGCTGGCCCCAGGATCAGAAATTTTTAAGAATCTTAGCCATATTGCAAAGAAGTGCCACGAAGAGTGGAGACTCTTCAAGATTGACAAGGAGTACTTGTTAAAATTGGCAGCAGAGGAGTGAGGAGTACCAGTGTCAATGATGACAACTTCCATTCTATTTCAGAATAAATTCTCAACTTACCTTGCTTTCTTTCCTGTGTGTAGTGAAATAATAGCGTGAGGACCCATTTCAAAGTTATTACCAGTGGCATTGTTGCATGTTTGAAATCCAGTCTTTAAAATGTCAATCTCAGAGGTGATTTTGAATCAAATTTCTCTTTGAACATCTTGACAAATAGCAAGGTGATATGGCAGTAATACACACACACACACACACACACACACAAACCTTCATCTTTTAAGTTATTTAAATGTATACAATGTATACATGGATACTTAACAGTTCTGATTTAATCCTTGTTTAATAATACAGTCTTTGATTTTACAAAGCATAAAGTGGTCAGAATACATGGAACTTCAAAATGTTCATGGAAACTGGAATCAAAAGATAAGTTCATCTTAGTACGCGGGTTTTTTTTCATTGTATACATTTTCCATGAACATTCTGTAGGACTCTTGTTTATTCAGTACCTTAAAGTAAAGCAAAATCATAGCAAGATAGAGAACTGATCCAAACCAAGGGGAAGCATATCCCCACCTGGTAAAATTATGAATTGAAGACCAACATGTATTGTCCTGTTCTGAGTATAATGAACACTCAGTTTTTAACCTAAAATAAAAAGTCTTTTATAAGGATGGAAGTATATAGGAAAGTGCTGTGATTCTCCAGCATAGTTCATGTTTGGATGGGGCAATTCTACCCTGGAGTTTTATATTAGAAACTATCCCTGATGTTTCAAAGCCCAGCCATGACCCCACGACACAGTTTAGCAGGGATAGAACTGAGATATTTTTATCATTGAATTTACCCCCTTGCTTTACATGGACAACACAAACATGACTAATTTTATATTTTACTCCCTCGATTGCAGCAAATACTCATTTACATGTTGTTTTCCCATGTATGGTTTCTAAGAGAATATTGTTACAAATAATCTGATAATAAAATTATGAGATTGGATTCTCATCCTGAATACTGGTCTAATGGCAATAAAATTTAAAAGAATAAAATAGATAAGCTACAATTTACTTCTAAGGTGTGGGATAAATTTTGAAGTTTAAAGAGCTGAACAAAGTTAATTACAGTTATTAATATGGTCACTTTTAAGGTGAAAACACCTTAGTTCTCCTTATTTTAAGGATGAAACTGCAATTTTTACTGCACTTCCTTATGGCCATATCTAATTCAGGGTAATCTGCTAATAGTTCCTAATGTCTGATTGGTATAGAGAATGGAAATAAAAGTAATTCTCTTCACTGTAAAAGTTCACTTCCATAAATGCTACAAGTAATAAATTTAATCAATATGTTTAACTTAAATAAATTTGCTCTGACAAAGATTTGGTATTAGGCACTTCACAAACAGCCAGTTTGCAAACAAATCTAAAAAGAAATGGGTTTTGACTTGTATCTCTTTTCTGTGACATATAATCCTTGAACTCTAACTGGCCTTAGTCTTTCAGTCAATATAAATCCAAATCAGTTTTTAAATAAACTTATACATTGCTCTTTTTTCCTACATACTTCTGTTTTCGCATACTTTTAAACATATCTTTGTAATATTTACCTGTCATCCTCAGATAAATTAACCTTCAGATTAACCGTGAAGTTCAGTTCTTGTACTCCCAAAGTGCTGGTGCAGCTTGTTACTGCGGAGAACAGTATGGAGGTTCCTCAAAAGGTTAAAATTATAGTTACCAGGAGTTTCGGCAAGATGTCGGAATAGAAAGGGAGCACACTGATAGTCCGGGAAGAGACAGTGTAATAAAAGTGGAGATACTGTAGGTTCAAGGAAGAGTAGGGGAAGAAACAGCAGAGGAAACTCTTTTGGAATTAGTGATTCACGGTGGACCTGCATGGTGAGCGTGGGAATCCATGGCGCAGGACACCAGCGGCAGAATCAACAAATCAGCGCTGGAACGCGAGGTGAGCCACATCTCAATAGCCTGAGACATTGATGGGAAAGTGGAAAGAGGAGACTAGAGGGAACAAGGCTTGAAACCCCGTGGGGAAAATTTCACCAGGCTAACTCGAAGAGAGAGGGAAAAAAAAAGTGACCAGTACGGACACAAGTTTCTCTCTCTCCACTCACCTCTCAAAGGCGAGCAAGACAAAGAACAGGCACCATTTTGGACATACGTCATAAGCAGCGCATCCTCAGGAATGCACCCACCCTCAGCCAAGCAGAAAAACCTGATTCGGGGGGTGCAGGGGAGGGTGATATAACGGGAGATTAGGATCTAGTGAATGTGTGGTGCTAATGAACTAAGACTGTGAAAAAAGAGTCAGTGGGTGAGAGAACTCACGGAATTCACATGAGTACTATCCAGAGACACTACAATTCAGTAACCTTGGCAACCCAGTGGGAGAATGAGGAGAATCTGAGCCCACACTGAGGGCAGAACAGATTCCCTGTGTGGTCCTTGGGAAAGAGCTTCCGATCTCTGGCTCCTGTGGGTATATCAACTGCCTGCTAATTCAACAGGAAGATATAACAATTATCAATGTATATGCACATAATTATAGGGCACCGGTTTATTTAAAAGAATTGTTAAGGGACTTAAAGAGAGACTTAGACTCAAATACAGTAGTAATGGGGGACTTCAATACTCCACTCTCAGAAACAGACAGATCAACAGGACAGAAGATCAAGAAGGAGACAGTAGATTTAAACGACACTTTTGCCCAAATAGATCTAACAGATATCTACAGAACTTTTCATGCTACACATAAAGCATTTACATTCTTCTCAGCAGTACATGGAACCATCTCTGGGATTGACCACATACTAGGCCATAAAGCAAGTCTTAGCAAATTCAAAAGAATTAGAATCATACAATACAGTTTTTCATACCATAGGGGAATGAAGTTGGAAATGAGCAACTCAGGAATTCCTAGAGCATATGCAAAAACGTGGAGATTGAACAACATGCTCCTGATGAACACTGGGTCATAGAAGAAATCAAAAGAGAAATCAAAAACTTTCTGGAAGTAAATGAGGATAACAGCACAACCTACCAAAACTTATGGGATACAGCAAAAGCAGTGTTAAGAGGAAAGTTTATAGCAATAGGTGCCTACATCAAGAAATTGGAAAGGCACCAAATAGATGAGCTTTCAATTCATCTCAAGGATCTAGAAAATCTGCAGCAAACCAGTCCCAAATCTAGTAGGAGAAGAGAAATAATTAAAATCAGAGAAGAAATCAACAGGATTGAATCCAAAAAAAAAAAATGACAAAAAATCAGCCAAACGAGGAGCTGGTTTTTTGAAAAAATAAACAAAATTGACACCCCATTGGCCCAACTAACTAAAAAAAAGAAGAGAAAAGACCCAAATAAATAAAAGCATTGATGAAAAGGAAATGTAACAACAGACACCACAGAAATAAAAAGAATCATCAGAAATTACTACAAGGACTTGTATGCCAGCAAACAGAGAAATCCATCAGAAATGGATAGATTCCTTGTCACATGCAACCTGCCTAAATTGAACCAGGAAGACATAGAAAACCTAAACAGACCCATAACTGAGACAGAAATTGAAACAGTAATAAAGGCCCTCCCAACAAAGAAAAGCCCAGGACCAGATGGATTCACTGCTGAATTCCACCAGACATTTAAAGAAGAACTAACTCCAATTCTTCTCAAACTATTCAGAAGAATCAAAAAAGATGGAATCCTCCCAAATTCTTTCTATGAAGCCAGCATCACCTTGATGCCTAAGCCAGAGAAAGATGTAGCATTGAAAGAGAAGTACAGACCAATATCCCTGATGAACATAGATGCAAAAATCCTCAATAAAATTCTGGCAAATAGAAAGCAACAACACATCAGAAAGATCATCCACCCAGACCAAGTGGGATTTATCCCTGGTATGCAGGGATGGTTCAACATTTGCAAATCAATCAATGTGATACACCATTTTAACAGACTGCAGAAGAAAAACCAAATGATTTGCTCTATAGACGCAGAGAAAGCATTTGATAAAATACAACACCCTTTCATGATGAAAACTCTAAGCAAACAGGGTATGGAAGGAACATTCCTCAATACAATCAAAACAATTTATGAAAAACCCACGACCAACATCCTATTGAATGGGGAAAAGTTGGAAGCATTTCCACTGAGATCTGGTACCAGACAGGGATGCCCACAATCACCACTGCTATTCAACATACTTCTGGAAGTGTTAGCCAGAGCTAACAGGCAATGTCATGGCTGAGGAAAAACTGCTAAGATCAATTTCATTCACAATAGCTACAAAAAAAATAAAATACTTTGGAATAAACTTAACCAAGGACGTTAAAGCTCTCTACCATGAAAATTACAAAACCTTAAAGAAAGAAATAGAAGAGGATACCAAAAATGGAAAAAATCTTCCATGCTCATGGATTGGAAGAATCTTTTTTTTTTTTTACTTTTATTTAATGAATATAAATTTCCAAAGTACGATTTATGGATTACAATGGCTTCCCCCACATACCGTCCCTCCCACCCACTACCCTCCCCTTTCCCACTCCCTCTCCCCTTCCATTCACATCAAGATTCATTTTCGATTATCTTAATATACAGAAGATCAGCTTAGTATACATTAAGTAAGGATTTCAACAGTTTGTTCCCACACAGAAACATAAAGTGAAAAATAATAGATGATTTTTTTTAAATGATGATGAAATCAGATCAGATCTATTGTCATGTTTAATCCCTGTGAGAGTCAAGTTGGGAGTTGATAATTTCTTTTTTTTTTTTTTTTTTTTTACAGAGGATCAGTTTAGTATACATTAAGTAAAGATTTCAACAGTTTGCACCCCCATAGAAACACAAAGTGAAATATATTGTTTGAGTACTCGTTATAGCATTAAATCTCAATGCACAGCACATTAAGGACAGAGATCCTACATGAGGAGTAAGTGCACAGTGACTCCTGTTGTTGACTTTACCAATTGACACTCCTGTCTATGGCATCAGTAGTCTCCCTATGCTCCAGTCATGAGTTTCCAAGGCTATGGAAGCCCTCTGAGTTCTCCGATTCTTATCTTGTTTAGACAAGGTCATAGTCAAAGTGGAGGTTCTCTCCTCCCTTCAGAGAAAGGTACCTCCTTCTTTGATGACCTGTTCTTTCCACTGGGATCTCACTCGCAGAGATCTTTTGCCAGAGTGTCTTGGCTTTCCATGCCTGAAATACTCTCATGGGCTTTTCAGCCAGATCCGAATGCCTTTAGGGCTGATTCTGAGGCCAGAGTACTATTTAGGACATCTGCCATTCTATGAGTCTGCTGAGTATCTCACTTCCCATGTTGGATCACTCTCCCCTTTATTTATTCTGTCGGTTAGTATTAGCAGGTACTAGACTTGTTTATGTGCTCCCTTTGACTCTTAGTCCTTTCATTATGATCAATTGTGAACTGAAATTGATCACTTGGAATAGTGAGATGGCATTGGTACATGCCACCTTGATGGGATTGAATTGGAATCCCCTGGTATGTTTCTAAATCTACCATTTGGGGCAAGTCAGCTTGAGCATGTCCCAAATTATACATCTCTTCCCTCTCTTATTCCCACTCTTATATTTAACAGGGATCACATTTCAGTTAATTTTCAACACTTAAGAATAACTGTGTATTAATTACAGAATTAAACCAGTCATATTAAGTAGAACAGACAAAAAAAAACTACTAAGAGGGATAATGTATTAAGTTGTTCATTAACAGTCAGGGCTATGCTGATCAAGTCACCGTTTCCCATAGTGTCCATTTCACTTCAGGAGGTTTCCTTTTTGGTGTTCAGTCAGTTGTCACCGATCAGGGAGAACATATGGTATTTGTCCCTTTGGGACTGGCTTATTTCACTCAGCATGATGTGTTCCAGATTCCTCCATTTTGTTGCAAATGACTGGATTTCGTTGTTTCTTACTGCGGTATAGTATTCTAAAGAGTACATATCCCATAATTTCTTTATCCAGTCTACCGTTGATGGGCATTTAGGTTGGTTCCAGGTCTTAGCTATTGTGAATTGTGCTGCAATAAACATTAGGGTGCAGACCGCTTTTTTGTTTGCCAATTTAAATTCCTTTTGGTAAATTCCAAGGAGTGGGATGGCTGGGTCGAACGGTAGGGTTATCTTCAGGTTTCTGAGGAATCTCCAGACTGACTTCCATAGTGGCTTGACCAGTTTGCATTCCCACCAACAGTGGGTTAGTGTCCCTTTTTCCCCACATCCTCGCCAGCATCTCTTGTTGGTAGATTTCTGAATGTGAGCCATTCTCACCGGGGTGAGGTGAAACCTCATTGTGGTTTTGATTTGCATTTCCCTGATTGCTAGTGATCTTGAACATTTTTTCATGTGTCTGTTGGCCATTTGGATTTCCTCTTTTGAAAAATGTCTATTGAGGTCCTTGGCCCATCTCTTAATTGGGTTGTTGGTTTTGTTTTTGTGGAGTTTCTTGATCTCTTTTTAGATTCTGATTATTAACCCTTTATCTGTTGCATAGTTTGCAAATATTTTTCCCATTCTGTCGGTTGTCTCTTCACTCTCCTGACTGTTTCTTTTGCAGTACAGAAACTTCTCAATTTGATGCAATGCCAATAGTTGATTTTGGCTTTGACTGCCTGTGCCTCCCGGGTCTTTTCCAGAAACTCTTTGCCTGTGCCAATATCTTGAAGGGTTTCTCCAATGTTCTCTAGTAACTTGATGATGTCAGGTCGTAGATTTAGGTCTTTAATCCATGTTGAGTGGATTTTTGTGTAAGGTGTAAGGTAGGGGTCTTGCTTCATGATTCTGCATGTGGAAATCCAATTTTCCCAGCACCATTTATTGAATAGACTGTCCTTGCTCCAGGAATTGGTTTTAGATCCTTGATCAAATATAAGTTGGCTGTAGATGTTTGGGTTGATTTCTGGTGTTTCAATTCTGTTCCATTGGTCTATCCATCTGTTTCTGTACCAGTACCATGCTGTTTTGATTACAACTGCCCCATAGTATGTCCTGAAATCTGGTATTGTGATGCCTCCGGCTTTGTTTTTGTTGTACAAGATTACTTTAGCTATTCGAGGTCTCTTGTGCCTCCATATAAACTTCAGCACCATTTTTTCCAGATCTGAGAAGAAGGTCTTCGGTATCTTGATTGGTATTGCATTGAATTTATAAATTGCTTTTGGGAGAATGGACATTTTGATGATATTGATTCTGGATGGAAAAATCAATATCATCAAAATGTCCATTCTCCCAAAAGCAATTTAGACATTCAATGCAATACCAATCAAGATACCAAAGACATTTTTCTCAGATCTGGAAAAAATGATGCTGAAATTCAGATGGAGACACAGGAGACCTCGAATAGTTAAGCAATCTTGTACAACAAAATCAAAGCCTGAGGCATCAAAATACCAGATTTCAGGACATACTATGGGGCAGTTGTAATCAAAACAGCATGGTACTGGTACAGAAACAGATGGATAGACCAATGGAACAGAATTGAAACACCAGAAATCAACCCAAACATCTACAGCCAACTCAGATTTGATCAAGGAACCAAAACCAATTCCTGGAGTAAGGACAGTCTATTCAATAAATGGTGCTGGGAAAATTGGATTTCCACATGCAGAATCATGAAGCAAGACTCCTACCCTTCACCTTTCACAAAAATCCACTCAACATGGATTAAAGATTTAAATCTATGACCTGACACCATCAATTTATTAGAGAGCATTGGAGAAACCGTGCAAGATATCAGCACCGGCAAACACTTCTTGGAAAAGACACCAGAAGCACAGGCAGTCAAAGCCAAATTAACATTTGGGATTGCATCAAATTGAGAAGTTTCTGTACTTCAAAAGTAACAGTCAGGAAACTGAAAAGGCAACCAACAGAATGGGAAAAAATACTTGAAAACTATGCAACAGATAAAGGGCTGATAACCAGAATCTACAAAGAAATCAAGAAACTCCACAAGATCAAAACAAACAACCCACTTAAGAGATGGGCCAAGGACCTCAATAGACATTTTTCAAAAGAAGAAATCCAAAGGGCCAACAGACACATGAAAAAATGTTCAAGATCACTAGCAATCAGGGAAATGCAAATCAAAACCACAATGAGGTTTCACCTCACCCCGGTGAGAATGGCTCACATTCAGAAATCTACCAACAAGAGATGCTGGCGAGGATGTGGGGAAAAAGGGACACTAACCCACTGTTGGTGGGAATGCAAACTGGTTAAGCCACTATGGAAGACAGTCTGGAGATTCCTCAGAAACCTGAAGATAACCCTACCATACAACCCAGGCATACAACTCCTTGGAATTTGCCAAAGGAAATTAAATTGGCAAACAAAAAGTCTGTCTGCACATTAATGTTTATTGCCGCTCAATTCACAATAGCTAAGACCTGGAATCAACCCAAATGCCCATCAACAGTAGACTGGATAAAGAAATTATGGGACATGTGTTCTATAGAATACTATACAGCAGTCAAAAACAATGAAACCCAGTCATTTGCAACAAGGTGGGGGAATATGGAAAACATTATGCTGAGTGAATTAAGCCAGTCCCAAAGGGACAAATATCATATGTTCTCCCTGATCAGTGACAACTAACTGAGCACCAAAGTGGAAACCTGTTGAAGTTAAATGGAAACTATGAGAAACAGTGACTTGACCTGCCCTTGTCTGACTGTTGATGTACAATTTAACACTTTATCCCTTTTAGTACTTTTTTTGTTCTAGTACTATTGGTTGAACTCTGTAATTTACACACAATTATTCTTAGGTGTTTAAATTTTAACTGAAAAGTGATCCCTGTTAAATATAAGAGTGGGAATAAGAGAGGGAGGAGATGTACAATTTGGGACATGCTCAATCAGACTTACCCCAAATGCTGGAGTTAGAAACATGCCAGGGGATTCCAATACAATCCCATCAAGGTGGCATGTACCAATGCCATCTCACTAGTCCAAGTGATCAATTTCTATTCACAATTGATCACACTGATAGGTCTAAGAGTCAAAGGGATCACACAAACAAGACTAGTGTCTGCTAATACTAACTGATAGAATAAAAAAGGGAGAAAATGATCCAACATGGCAAGCGGGATACACAGCAGACTCATAGAATTGCAGATGTCCTAAACAGCACTCTGGCCTCAGAATCAGCCCTTAAGGCATTCGGATCTGGCCGAAGAGCCCATGAGAGTATTTTAGGCATGGAAAACCACCAAGACACTCTGGAAAAAAAAAAAAAAAAAAAAAAAAAAAACACCTAAATGAAAGATCTCTGGGAGTGATGTGAGTGAGATCCCAGTGGAAAGAACAGGGTCATTAAAAAGGAGGTACCTTTCTCTGAAGGGAGGAGAGAACTTCCACTTTGACTATGACCCATTTGGAATAAGATTGAAGTCGGCGAACTCAAAAGGCTTCCATAGCCTTGGCAACTCACAACTAGAGCCTAGGGAGATTACTGACACCATCAACAAGAGTGTCAAATTGTTAAGTCGACAACAGGAGTCACTGTGTACTTACTTCTCATGTGGGATCTGTCCTTAATGTGTTGTCCAATGTGAAGTAATGCTATAACTAGTACTCAAACAGTATCTTACACTTGTGTTTCTGTGTGGGTGCAAACTGATGAAATATTTACTTAATATATACTGAATCGATCTTCTGTATATAAAGAGAATTGTAAATGAATCTTGATGTGAATGGAATGGGAGAGGGAGTGGGAGATGGGAGGGGTGGGAGTGGGATGGAAATTATGGGGGGGGGGGAGCCAATGTAATCCATAAACTGTACTTTGGAAATTTATATTTACTAAATAAAAAAAGGAAAAAAATAAAATATTAAAAAAAATTAGAGTTACCAGGTTATGTAGCAATCCCACTATTGCATTTATAGACAAAATAATCAAATTCAGGATCTCAAAGATGTATCTGCATTTCCATATTCATTGCAGTATTTTTCACAATAATCAATATGTGTAACCAATCCAGAAGATCATCAATATATGAATGGATAAGGAATATATGATATACACCCATAGAAAAATAGAATATTATTCATCTCAGAAAAGAAAGGCATTATATCATTTGAACAATGAGGATAAGCAGTGTGGATAAACTTATGCTAAGTGATATAAGCTGCTCTCAGAAAGACAAATACATATGAGTCTACTTATATGAAGTGTTTAAATTAACCAAACTCCTAGAAACAAAGAATAAAATGCTGCTTGCTAGGGAGAGAGAAATGGAGAACTGTTATTCAATAGGTATAAAGCTTCAGTTATACAAGATGAATAAACTGTCAATATCTGCTGTACAGTTAACATGTTATTTTCCCCTTGAAAATTAAGAGAGCTGATCTCCTGTTAAGCATTCCTATCAAAATAATAAAACTAAAAATAAAAAGAGAGAGAACAAGGAAACTTGTTAAAGTGGTGGATGTATTTATTGCCTTGATTGTGGTGAAAGTATCAAGAGCATGTGCACATGTGCAAACTCATCCAAGTGTATACAAAGCTATTACAGATAGATCACATAACACAAAAATATAATTCTAAAGATAACGATATAATGGACGGTTGGACAACATACTATTATAAATTTTCTGAATTCTATACACACATATTGAAGGCTGAAATTCTTTACTAATAACAAAGAAATGATACTTTCTTCCTCTGTCAATTATGAAGGATGTCACATGGGAGAGGAATTTAACGACTGAATTTAGCCTTCCCTTGAGCTATGTATCAACTTACAGAAGGGAACAATTTAATAATATCTCATAATTTCTAATGACCTCAAGAAATAAAGTTTATTTTCAGGGTGTGTAAAATGATGAAAATTTTTGATAAGAAAATTATAGTTTACAGATTTAATTCAGAGACAAATATTAATGAGCACTTTACAAGATTTCATTGTTTCATTCAAAATATTGCATTTTATATGTTTTAAAAGGAAACAATGGAATAGGTCAAATTTGGAAGGAAAGGATATTCATTAGAGTTTTGTTATTGTGTGTAATAGAGAAGGATAGTGATAAGTTTATTTAACAGCAATGCAAAAAGAACAAATGTGATACATTCTATTGTGATCAATTAAAGTACTTTAATCCTTAGAAGATTCAGAGATCATGGGGGGCGGTGATAACTATATTATTAACTGGAGTGCCATTTTGAAAGACTTTAAAAACTTGTGTAGTGTTTTATTTTATAGACTTAAAAACTAATTATGGGGCCAGCTTTGAGATTCAGTGGGTTAAGCCAATATTTGCAATTCTGGCATCCCATATCAGACTGCTTTCTGGTTCCAGTCCCAGCTACTCTGCTTCCTTTCCAGCTCCTTGCTAATGAACCCTGAAACAGCAGGGAGGACAGCCCATGTGGGAGGACAGGATGGACTTTCTGGCTCCTTGCTTTGGCCGCCCCCAGCCCTGGATATTGCAGGCAATTGGTAAGATACCAGATGGAAGATCTCTTGCTCTTTCTCTCTCTGTGTCACTTGTTATTTCAAATAAATAAATAAACCTTTAAAAACTAATTACATTAATCAGACAAAATCATAATAAATTAATATGAAAGCATATGCTGGCCGGCGCCGCAGCTGAGTAGGCTAATCTAATCCTCTGCCTGCGGCGCCAGCACACCAGGTTCTAGTCCCAGTCGGGGCACCGGATTCTGTCCCAGTCGCTCTTCTTCCAGTCCAGCTCTCTGCTGTGGCCAGGGAGTGCAGTGGAGGATGGCCAAAGTCCTTGGGCCCTGCACCCACATGGGAGACCAGGAGAAGCACCTGGCTCCTGCCTTCGGATCAGCACAGTGCAACAGCCGCAGCGCGCTGGCCCCAGCGGCCATTGGGGGTGAACCAACGGTAAAGGAAGACCTTTCTCTCTCTCTCTCTCTCTCTCTCTCACTGTCCACTCTGCCTGTCAAAAAAAAAAAAAAAAAGAAAAGAAAAAAAGAAAGAAAGCATATGCCAACACAGATTGGGAACACAGATTCTGATGCTCTTATGTGAATAAGAATTCCTGTTTGTCTTACTAGTCTGTGGTTTTTGTTATATATGTTTGCTTTAGTTTATTTATAAGCACAGGACAACTATTGAGAACATATACCTCATAGAGTTGGGAAGATTAAATGAGACAATAAAAGAAATATCATCTTACACACACACAGTTTCATTATATAGAATGTGCATAATGTTGCTTTTGCTTCATAGATGAAACTCTACTATATGATTTACTCTACATTGTTGTCTTTTACAGTTTAACATATTGTGACTCCCCTACCACCATCATAACTTGCTTCATTTAAAACATCTACAATTTCTAAATGCTATGTGTTGTTTTAGTTCATTTTTATGTAATTCTGGAAAAGGGAAAGCCACAGGGGACAACAAAACAAGTTACTCCTTTGAAGGAACAGGGAGAAGGTGCATGGTTGGCAGAGCATTGGATAATTTTTTGTAGTATTTGAAC
Organism: Oryctolagus cuniculus; assembly: GCF_051225735.1. NCBI lineage: Eukaryota > Metazoa > Chordata > Mammalia > Lagomorpha > Leporidae > Oryctolagus > Oryctolagus cuniculus. The sequence goes on from NC_142867.1 coordinate 195,070,101, forward strand.
TATTCTATATCTTGTTTATGATAATAGATACTCAACTATTTGTGTAATGAAATAAATCATTTCAGAGTAAAACACGTGTATAACTACTGGATTGTTAGATTTCTCTTTATAGTTTTTGCATCTTATAATTTTCTATAATTATCTTGTTTTAGTTTCAAAATCAGAAGAAAACAGTATTCTCCTATTCCTTCAAATTTACACCTAGGATTTGACATCTAGAAGACAAAAACAATATTTTTCCAATATTTAACCTTTATATTGAAACACATATGTTAACACTGTGATAGGGGCTGGCACAGTGGTACAGCGGATTAACACCCTGGCCTGAAGTGCTGGCATCCCATATGAGCACCAGTTCTAGTCTCAGCTGCTCCATTTCCCATCCAGCTCTCTGCTATAGCCTGGGAAAGCAGTAGAAGATGGCCCAAGTCCTTGGGCCCCTGCACCCACATGGGAGACCTGGAATAAGCTCTTGGCTCCTGGCTGTGGATCGGCACAGCTCCAGCCTTTGCAGCCCATTGGGGAGTGAACCTTTGGATGGAAGACCTCTCTCTCTCTCTGCCTCTCCTTCTCTCTGTGTCATTCTTTCAAATAAAAAAATAAATCTTAAAAAAAAAACTGTGATAAAAGTCTTCATTATTACAAGTTTTAATCTTATTTATCAGAATTATACTGTATAGAATCAGAATCAAAAGCAACCTATACATAACTTTTATGTGATCTTATAAATAAATTTGAATGATATTTTGAGAATTCAACTAGCATAGCAGTAAGAAATTATCAACTCCCAACTTGACTCTCACTGGGATTAAACATGACAATAGGTCTGATCTGATTTCATCATCATTTAAAAAAAATCATCTATTATTTTTCACTTTATGTTTCTGTGTGGGAGCAAACTGTTGAAATCCTTACTTAATGTATACTAAGCTGATCTTCTGTATATTAAGATAATCGAAAATGAATCTTGATGTGAATGGAAGGGGAGAGGGAGTGGGAAAGGGGAGGGTTGTGGGTGGGAGGGACGGTATGGGGGGGAAGCCATTGTAAATAAAAAAAAAAAAGAAATCATGCTTGTGATTAGCATTTAGACTGGCGATTTGTCAGAGAGACTCCTTGAAGGGTAAAAAGACCACCTAAGTGAGATAATTTTCCCTCCTAGTTCCAGCATTGTATTAACAAATTGATAAACTTTTCTGTGCTTTGGTTTCCTAATTCCTAAAGGAAGATGTTCAGAGAATCTCTACTTGTTTTCTAAATCATAATAGTGTACTGTGACAGTGAGGTGAAACTATGAACTCTAATAAATATCATACTAAAAAAAACTTCCCTTAAAGATAAAGTATGGTATTTGCCAAGATAACAGGATCCTCATTTTTCAAATGGCAGACTTCTAGAAATTCCCATGTACTCTGTGGATGGGAAATGTTTTTATTGGCCTTATTTATCTCTTGTGAATTAGTCAATAATTTAATCATGAATTTAATTATATTTTTCTTTCTTATTTCACTGAAGTAATAAAGCTAGAGGATATATTAGAGATTCTTTGATTTTCAAAAATATTTGGTGGGTGGCTGTGTTTTTGAATTGGTATCTAGTTGGTTTAGACTCATATCCCTTGACCAGCTCTTATCTTTTATTAAATCCTTTGTCATGTTCAGGGACAATCGCAATATAACATAGCAAATGTAATCATCTTTCAACAATATCTTTTTGGTTCCCACTTCAGCAGGGCCCTATTTTAATCTTCTTTACTGAGGAAAGACTGCATCACTCTCGACTGAATTTCTGTTCTATCCCCACTCCACATTCTCTTCTGCTGCACGTTTTATGAAGTTTCATCTTGGGGAATTTCATCTATTTATCCATATGTGCAGTTGTATTTCTGGGACACTTGTAAATGAGGTGATACATGTAAATGTTATCAGCCTATGAGCTTATACATAATGCAGTGCTGTCAAGAATAAAAGAAGAAACAAACTACAGCTTCTGCAAAAAGAAAAATTAAGCATACTTCTCAACAGGTGGATGGAGTTGAATTCTACTAAACTTGGACAATCTAAAAGGTAAAATTATTTCCAAAATTTGTTAAAGGTAACTTAATAATGTGTTGTATTGTGTAATGAAATGAAATGAATGAATGTAATGATATGTAATGAAATTAAAGTTATAAAATATGTGCTTCAGACAATCACATTAGTAATTCTTCACACTTTTATGTAAAGCAGCAGCAAGTTTGGAGTTGCAGGAAGAGTGAAAGGATCAAGTATTCATTTAAATGGTGAAAAATACTATTAAAACTAACAGAAAACAAAGCTATTGTTACCAAAATGCCTTAATTTATTGACAAAAGTAATCTAACAAAAGCAAACTCACAAATTACTGCTATTGTTTTGACATCACTTTGCTTAGCTTATTTTTTGTGTGTTTACTTCTGTGTTTTTGTCAAACTCTTTTGTACGTTCTTTCTCATTTTTCCCCTAAAAGGCTTTAAAAATTGTCATTATTTAATTTTTGTTTCTGATTTCAATACTGTTTTCTCTTCTCCCCCATTCTGTTCAGTTTCTAGTAAAATCAAAAGTATGTTCTTAAGGATGAATGTCAGTTTCTACTGTATCGCTTACAGTTGAGTAGCAAGAGGTTCAGTTCTGATGTGAGTCCTTTCTCTTTCCTTGCAATACTCAGAAATTTTCAGCAGCTCCTGATAGCTTATGTAATAAATTTCTAAATACTTAGCCTGAAACTATTCAAGTACTTCGTAACTGTCTTATATTGGCCATACTTATTTAAAATGATTTTGAGATGTATAGCTCATATAAAACATTCAAATTTAAGTCTTTCAAAATATATGGTCCAACAAACACATCTAAATTTCAAGTGGCTTCAACAGATTCCCTTAAATTCATCCTAACACTCATTTATACTTTCTTCTAAGAAATATTTGTTTTATTGTTTTAAGAACACTTAAAATGAGATCCACTTTAGCAAATTTTAGGTGTGCAATGCAGTATTGTCAATTATATTCACAAGTGTGTATAGCAAATATATAGAACTTACTCATCTTTCACATAAATGAAACTTGCTATCCAACAGGAACCACATAATTATTGAATATATACTGACTGAATACCAGGTATAGCTCTTGGGACTTAAACTTGTGGCCGGTGCCGCAGCTCAATAGGCTAATCCTCTACCTGCAACGCCGGAACACCAGGTTCTAGTCCCAATCAGGGTGCTGGATTCTGTCCCGGTTGCCCCTCTTCCAGGCCAGCTCTCTGCTGTGGCCCAGGAGTGTAGTGGAGGATGGCCCAAGTCCTAGGGCCCTGCACCCGCATGAGAGACCAGGAGAAGCACCTGGCTCCTGGCTTTGGATCAGTGCGGTATGCTGGCTGCAGCGTGCCGGCCATGGCGGCCACTGGAGGGTGAACCAATGGCAAAGGAAGACCTTTCTCTCTGTCTCTCTCTCTCTCACTGTCCACTCTGCCTGTCAAAAAATAAAAATAAAAAAAAAATAAACTTGTAAGTAAAGTACACAAATACACACATACCCTAGTACAGCATACTTTTAATGGAGAAACAGTGGACAGTAAACATAGACATTACATCATTTTGTTGTATTGGCAGATGATTGGTAATTTCAGAAAGTAACAGAGAAAGTTAAGAATATTAGGAGAGTAAGTTGAGAGCAACTTCAAAATAAGATGGTTAACACTGACCTTGAAGATGTAAATTTTTAAGCAAGGAAAGCAATAGCTCATAGCATGAAGAACTTTACTTGTGGGGGGTTAAATTATAAATGAGGAGGTATAAAATTCCAGAACACTGGCTATGATAAATTAAGTGTATAAATTTTAAAATCTAGGATAATCACCAAAAAAATTTAGTAGCATACTAATAAGATGTGACAAGATGTAAAATAGAAATTCAAAGAATACTCGATTATCCTAAAAGTAAGCAGAAAAAGAGAGAAATAAGTGAAGGATTGAACAATTACAGAATAACAAGTGAAATGGTAAACTGAATCCAACAATGTCCATAATTACATTAAACATAAATGGTCTAGACATCTCAATCAAAGGGCAAAGGTTGATAGATTTGAAGAAAATGTAGATCTACTTATGTTCTATTTACAGGAGTTTCACCTTATATAAAACATAAAGCTTGAACATAAAACCATAAAAACAATACAAAATGCGATAAATTATCAAATACGGTGAAGCAAGAGTAGCTATACGCATATCACAGAGAGTGAATTTCAAATTAGGGAATATTATGAGAGAGAAAAAACAGTAATACATAGAATAAAGGGATTAGTTCATAAAGAAATTCCAAGAAGCCTAAACTTGCATAAACCTAATAATAGGGCTTCATATTACATAAAGTAAGTAAATTTCAGAAATTATAGTCTAGATGTAGCTGTTACCAAATCACTAGAACTAGGACAGACAAGCTCACAGTACTCTGCAAGGCCTGTCACAGACTGCATTTCAAGAATCACGAATAGGATGGGCCAGCACCATGGCACAGTAAGTTAATCCTCCACCTGTGGCACCGGCATCCCATATGGGTGCTGGGTATAGTCCTGGCTGCTCTGTTTCCAGTCTAGCTCTCTGCTATAGACTGGAAAAGCAGTAGAAGATGTCCCAAGTCCTTCAGCCCCTGCACCCACGTGGGAGACAAGGAAGAAGCTCCTGGCTCCTGGTTTCGGATCAGTGCAGCTACAGCCGTTGTGGCCATTTGGGGAGCGAACCAACGGAAGGAAAAACTTTTTCTCTGACTCTCCCTCTCACCATCTGTAACTCTAACTCTCAATTAAAATAAAGAATTTTTTTAAAAAAGTATCACAAATGGCTGGCTCCGCGGCTCACTAGGCTAATCCTCCGCCTTGCGGCACCTGCACACCGGGTTCTAGTCCCGGTCAGGGTGCCGGATTCTGTCCCGGTTGCCCCTCTTCCAGGCCAGCCCTCTGCTGTGGCCCGGGAGTGCAGTGGAGGATGGCCCAAGTGCTTGGGCCCTGCACCTGCATGAGAGACCAGGAGAAGCACCTGGTTCCTGCCATCGGATCAGCACAGTTCGCCGGCTGCAGCGCGCCGGCCGCAGCGGCCATTGGAGGGTGAACCAAGGGCAAAGGAAGACCTTTCTCTCTGTCTCTCTCTCTCACTGTCCACTCTGCCTGTCAAAAAAAAAAAAAAAAAGAAGGATCACAAATAGGAAATAATTAAGTAAAATATTCAAATTTCAAAGGAAATTACAAAGGCAGAGAGGATGTAAAAATTCCTTTCAATAAAGCAACCCTAAGGTGAAAGGTTTTATATGATAATTATTAAAACAAAGGTAGACATTGACTTGTGGAAAGTTTATTCTTTAATTAGTAATTCTAATTTTCACAGACCTCAAGCAATAATTTCCTAAATGTCACACATACATGGTTTTAATATGATTTTTTAAAAACTTTATATTTGATGCAACCTGCAGTCTCATTCTATCTAACTTTATATGCAGGATAGGAGTTTAATTTTCGGGGAAGGAAAATCTTGCAAAACATATTTCAGAAGTAGCCATTCACATTCTACTTGACCAGCACTGAAACCAATATTCTTCCTGCTCTCTAGAGTAGTAAATTTTATTTTTAATTAATTTGATTTGTTCTCCTAATCATCAGCTAGCTGTCCTTTATAGTTAATCTTTCTTCCATGTGGTAGTTTTTCTTTTTTTTCTTTGACAGGCAGAGCTAGACAGTGAGAGAGAGAGAAAGGTTTTCCTTCCGTTGGTTCACCCCCAAAATGGCCGCCACAGCCAGCGTGCTGCACCGATCCAAAGCCAGGAGCCAAGTGCTTCCTACTGGTCTCCCATGCGGGTGCAGGGCCCAAGGACCTGGGCCATCCTCCACTGCCCTCCCTGGCCACAGCATTGAGATGGACTGGAAGAGGAGCAACCGGGACAGAACCGGCGCCCCAACCGGGAATAGAACCTGGGGTGCTGGTGAGGCAGGCAGAAGATTAGCCTAGTGAGCCATGCCGCCAGCTCATATGGTAGTTTTTCAAATACTTTTGGCAATATATCCAGTACACAAATATGCATCACATATACTATAACTTTCCATTTTCTCCTGATGATAGAAACTGCCTATTGTCCATGGTATTCACTCCTGGTCACTGAAACTTCTCGTCAAAGGCAAAACCTTGTTAGCAAAGTGCCTCACGTGTTTCTTAACAAGTGGTTAAAATTTGGTCTGAGAAATGAAAACTATTGCATCTCTACTCCTATGCCATCTGTAAGTGAAGTCTGGGTTTTTCCCTTACATCACTTTGCTTAAAAGCAGTGACTTTAAATACAAAGCAATTTAGTAAATAAAGCTTTAAAAACATCTAAACATAACTGTGAATCAAACCTGAAAAAAATTAGTAATAAAAATACATCATTCTGTGGTTTAATCCATATATTTTATATATACATGCAGATAATTGAGTCCTTAAAATCTAAGCTGAAATAAATATTTTTGAGTTTCTAAATAAATTTTTAAAACTTTTCTGTTTCAACACATACCACTGAAAAGCAGAATTCTAATTTGTCTTAATATCTTCTTAAAAAATCTATTAAATTCCATAGTGGAAGCTGATTTCTCTAAAACATCAGCCGATGTTCTGCTGAAGATGGATGGTTTCTGTTTACATACTGAGGAGTGCCTATAGACACAAAAAAGAAAACAGGTCAGCAAGAAGTCTTCAGGACCTGCTGTCCTGCCTCATGAGGTATATAGGAAGCATGCTGAATATCTGTCAGATTTTCCTTTCATCTGTAATAATTAATTATATATGAACACCTTTATAGATCAGTGTCGTTCACTTACAAAACTCCATTATTTGCATTTAATTATGTATTTTAATGAATTGTTTCTATAATAACCTTACAAAACAAATCTGAAGCATGTTAAGAATCAGTTTTAGAGGGGCCAGCACCGTGGCACCATAGGTTAATCCTCTGCCTGCAGTGCCGGCATCCCATATGGGTGCCAGTTCTAGTCCTGGCAGCTCCTCTTCCAGTCCAGCTCTCTGCTGTGGCCCGGAGGTGCAGTGGAGGATGGTCCAGGTCCTTGGGCCCCTGTACCCGCATGGGTGACCCAGAAGAAGCACCTGGCTCCTGGCTTCAGATCAGCGTAGCTCCGGCTATCGCAACCATTTGGGGGGGGGGGGGTGAACCAACGAAAGGAAGACATTTCTCTTTGTCTCTCCCTCTCAAATAAATAAATCTGTAACTCTGTAACTCTACCTCTCAAATAAATAAATAAAATATTTAAAAAGAAAGAATCTATATTAGATTTTCTACTTAAGGGCTTTTTAATACATTTATAATAGAAGTATATTTATAATATAAGTAAAGTAAAATAGTCTATGTAAGAATGATTTTGTAATTATTGTATTTTGGGTAATGGCCATAAATGTCTAAAAGCAGAACCAATTTGATAAATGTTGATATTAATGTGATAACAAAAGATTATATTTATTTTACTGTAAAATATGATATATTTTAAAACCTTACAAAAAAGCTCATTTTGGCATTTTTCATAATTTTTGTGGTATAAATTAGGACAGATATATATATTAATATTTTTAAGAGAAAATATAGGTCCAAAGAATGGAAAATATAAATATGCTAATTATGCAAATACCAACTTGCTTTCATAATTTATCTGTGGTCTCTGAGATAGTTAGGAGATGAGTCAATTAATTTCAGTTAATCACCAATCGATAATTCTAAAATGTTGTTTTTATAAAGTAATGACATTTGTTGTCACCGATCAGGGAGAACATTTGGTATTTGTCCCTTTGGGACTGGCTTATTTCACTCAGCATAATGCTTTCCAGATTTTAACAGGGATCACTTTTCAGTTAAAATTTAAACACCTAAGAATAATTGTGTGTTAATTACAGAGTTCAACCAATAGTACTAGAATGAAAGAAAAAAATACTAAAATGGATAATGTATTACATTGTACATCAACAGTCAGGACAAGAGCTGATCAGGTCACTGTTTCTCATAGTGTCAATTTCACTTCAACAAGTTCCCCCTTTGGTGCTCAGTTAGTGAACTTTACTGTAACAAAGATGGTAGGCAATCATAGTTGTAACACTCCAGAGTAGAATTCAATTATCTTTAATGGTAATAAAATAAACATTTTCCCATAATTTGGAGAAATGCTTCACACCTATACTGTCAGATCACCAGACATTAGTTTAGAAGACCTATCACATAATATTAGGAATGGATAGATGCTGAACATCTGCTGATGCTTATAAAGCATGACTCGTGTGCTGTTATCTCACTGGTTTTTATTACTGATTATGTGAAAGAACTTCAAGAAATTTATGGAAAATTGAGTTAAAAAACAAGTGTATTTTGTTGCAAACAATTTTTAAATTCATAATTTTATCATAATAACAGCTTTTCCATGCATTTTTGGAGATCAATTATACATATAATTAACCCATCATTACCTTTCCAGTTTTGTTCCTCTCTCAGAACTCCCATCATTGTCACTGACAAATTCTGTTCACTTACTAAGTAGTATACTACAGTCAGTTAAGACCACTCCTTATTTCATATATCACAATGATGAAAAGACCTTATTAACAGATTGTCTTAAATTCCTCTTCACCTACTGCGCTCTGCCAGCCCTATATTGCTGAATTTCAGATGCTATTTTTCACCTGGGTTTTTATACTAGTCCTTAACAGGTCATTCTTCATGTCACTTGTGTTCTTCCTTTTCTATCAATTTTTTACTCTGAGGCCACATTTGAATTTCCAGTAGGAAAACTGCATTTTATTATTGCCTAAAATTATTCTAATAGCATACTACAGTAGGTAATATTTTTTATTCAACAGTGATCATATATATATATATATGACACTGTTTGTCTAATGTTTCACATCTACTATTGTAAAGAGGTTTTGTTGTGCTCAGATAAAAGTGTGCAATGTTTTTAATGCCTAGAATAATATGAGATATAGCAATGTGAAGAACGTTACTTGTCATTGCTATTACAGATATCCTTCTGCAGTTATCAAAAGAACTAGTGGGACTTGTAAAGTGAATGTAACCACAAATTCCTGTCCTCCAGTTCAGAATGCTCCACAAAGCAAATGCTGTATGTTCTTTGTGTGAAAACTTATTAATAATGGAAAAGAAATTTTAATAGCTCAAGATGCTCTAAAACATTTCAGGCATTGATGAAGGTTTTCATGAGCGTACAGAATAATTTCAGCATACTGGCTAACTTACTATAGTGTGCATTTTCCCTAACTTTGAAATAATACATTCAGGAGTGTTCAGTTTGCCTATTACCTTACAAATTAAGACAAAGGAAAAATGTATCTTTGGGCAATGAAAACAATGTTGATGAAGTAACGTCCTCTTGAAATAGTACTTTTTTTTTTGTTATTTGTAAGGGAGAATAAAAACTGAAACTGCTTATGTAAAATGCAGCATCATTAATTCAGAATGATTGAGTGGCTTGATAATGTTCTAATATAAAATATTTATGATTGGCAGGTAGAATTATGAGTTGTCAAAACACAATTAGATAGACACTTGTCACCCCAGTGCAAGAAGGTCCTATTTTTATGTTATGCATTTGTCAACACCATGAAAGAATAGCCTTATATGAATCCCTTTGAAATACTTTGTATTTTGACTGGAACTGTCAAGTAAATGCAGCTTGTGGAGTTACCCAACACACAATTATGTTGGCACCCTCAGATGGTGAAATGTTTCACTGCTTACCAGAACTTCAATTAGTTAAGTGACACCAGAGATTATCTATATGCAATTAGCAATTATCTGCAACGGTTGGCACCAATATCAGTGGGAATAGGAAGGAGGGATTAGGACTGCACTGTTACAAGAAACCTGTACTATTCCATAAGTGGTAAAGCATTATTTGAAAGGGGGCTTAGACTTGTTTAGACTGTAAATAAATTCCAAAATAGCCATTAAAAGTACTTTTAAATAACTAATGGTATAGTCAAAGAGGAGATAAAATGGAATATACAAGAGACCTGATTAAACTCAGAGAGAGAGAAAAAATGAAGATTTAACAGTAATAATAGAAAACAATTACAAACATGGTAGGTATTAATTCAACCATTCAAGAATCACTTAAGTATTAACTATTTAAATTTTAAAGGCATATGCATATAGATAAGATATAACTACTTGCTATCTATATTTCATTTTTTGATTCATCTATTTTAATGCTTACAGGTTATACACATAAATGTTTACAGGGGCTGGCACTGTGGTGTAAAGCCACTGCCTGCAGTGCCAGCATCCCATATGGGCACCGTTTTGAGACCCAGCTGCTCCACTTCTGATCTAGCTCTCTGCTATGGCCTGGGAAAGCACTAAAAGATGGCCCAAACCCTTGGGCCCCTGCACCCACATGGGAGACCTCAAAGAAGCTTCTGGCTATTGGCTTCGGGTCAGCACAGCTCGGGCCATTGTGGCCAACTGGGGAGTGAACCAGCGGTTGGAAGACCTCTCGTTCTTTGCCTCTCCTTTTCTCTCTGTATATTCTGACTTTCAAATAAATAAATAAATCTTTTTTAAAAAAGGGTATGGAGGGCCGGCGCCGTGGCTCAATAGGCTAATCCTCCACCTTGCGGCGCCGGCACACCGGGTTCTAGTCCCGGTCGGGGCGCCGGATTCTGTCCCGGTTGCCCCTCTTCCAGGCCAGCTCTCTGCTATGGCCAGGGAGTGCAGTGGAGGATGGCCCAGGTGCTTGGGCCCTGCACCCCATGGGAGACCAGGAAAAGCACCTGGATCCTGGCTCCTGCCATCGGATCAGTGCGGTGCGCCGGCTGCAGCGGCGGCCATTGGAGGGTGAACCAACGGCAAAGGAAGACCTTTCTCTCTCTGTCTCTCTCTCTCACTGTCCACTCTGCCTGTCAAAAAAAAAAAAAAAAAAAGGGTATGGAAATGCATATTTTAATTTGAAAAAAATAGTGTTTACAATGATTGTATCACTTTTGATAGAAAATTTATCATTTGCAGTGCTTCTCTTATGTATAATATCCATTCTAAATTATGTTTTAATTTTGTTATTTTAATTATAGAAATTAATATAAATACTCATGTTTTTACTAAAGTTAGTATAGTATATCTTTCGCATCACTTTCCTTTTAATCTATTGTTTTTATATTTAAAGTAAGTTCCAAGAATGAAATGAAAGAAGATATATGCAACTTGACCATTATAATTAGAGATTTCAATTTTTCTCTTTGAGTAATTGTTTATGCTAGCCAAAACCAAATATCAGTAAGGCTATAAATTATACTAACAGCACTTAGTCCAAATGATATTGTAGAATACACAAAGAATACAAGGGGACTTAAATAACTATAGGAAAATTGGATTAAATCAGTTAATTTTGGTTCCCAAAACCTTTAAAATATATGCATGATATTTTTATAATACTGACTTGCCATGAACTCTTTGAAGACTGCTCATATGCGTTGTTTTCAAAATTTTTCAGCACAAAAATAATCTTGAACTTTAATTCTATATTCCATGATTTTCTGAAGTACTCTCTGATGTATTTTCTCAAGCTTTCATGAAGCATTATCCAACATAGAAACATTATTAGCCATAAAAAAACTTATACATACAACATAGCCTACCTGCAAGAACTGAAATAATGCAAATTATGTTATTTGGCCACATAAGAAATAAACTAGTAATCAAGGAAAAAAAGACAACTGAGAAATCCTCACGTGTCAAAAAAAAAATGTAAAGCAACAGCAACAACAAGCAATGTTATCAAAACCATCCTTACAACAAGAAAAGGTAGACAGGGTGAAAATCAGTATATTCCCTCAGATCTATCAGAGAATCGCACCAGCAGGACACAATATCACCCTCATAAGTGGGTGAAACAGATAAATCTGAAGAGTCACAGCTAAAATGCGCTAACTTGACACATTAGCCACTGGAGCCATAAACTAGTAAGAACACTGCAATAGTAATTGTGATGAATTACTGCAGGCTTAAGTATAAACTAGCTTGAAAAGTATATATTCCAAGTACCCCACTACAGAGTTCTTGATGTGAAAATCCCCAATATATCCCATGTGGTAAGGCAGGGGAGGGAGAGAAAACTCATTTTGAAATACAGTCAGACATGTCTCCACAGCAAGTCCTGCTCTGCTGGGTCAAAGATTTTATAAGAGTCCCCCAATGCCATGGAGGAGAGACATTCCTCTCACTCCAGTGCTGTCTGGCCTTCCTGTCTCATCTAAGATCAGGTAGCTCTGTACAAGAAAAAATATTTGTGATGGGCATGGGGTAGAAACATAGACACACTAACACACCAATTTAATTCTGACTGTAGAATGCATACTCTCCCTCATATGAGAAAACTGGCAAGAGTCTGGACAAAAATATATAGGCTGCAGCCAGTGCTGTGGAGTAGGAGGTAAAGCTGTCGCCTGCAATGCCAGCATCCCATATGGGCATCAGTTCCTGTCCCAGCTGCTCCACTTCTGATCCAGCTCTCTGCTATGGCCTGGAAAAGTGGTGGAAGATGGCTCAAGTCCTTGGGCCTCTGCATCTGTGTGGGAGACCTTGAAGAAACTCCTGGCTTTAGAACGGCACATCTCTGGCCATAGCAGCCATCTGAGGAGTGAACCAGCAGATGGAGACCTCTCTCTCCCTGCCTCTATTTCTCTTTCTGGTAACTCTGACTTTCAAGTAAATAAATAAATCTTTAATATATACATATATATACATATATATGTGGTTAATCCTTCACAATATTTTTTTTTTGACAAACACAGTGGACAGTGAGAAAGAGAGAGACAAAGGTCCTCCTTTTTCCATTGGTTCAACCCCTGAAATGGCCGCTGCGGCTGGTCTCCCATGCGGGTGCAGGGCCCAAGCACTTTGGCCATCCTTCATTGCCTTCCCGAGCCACAGCAGAGAGCTGGACTGGAAGAGGAGCAACTGGAACAGAATCCAGTGCCCCGACCGGGACGAGAACCCGGGATGCTGGTGCGGCTGGTGGAGGATTAGCTTATTGAGCCGTGGTGCCAGCGACACTTCATAATATTTGATCATGAAATAACTTTCTGTCCTTTAGTCACAGATTTTCATTGTTTCTGCCATTAAGCATAGTGGTTTTTCCATAAGTGAAGCATGATTTATATCTGAGGGGTCATTTTATTATTGACTTTTCTTTTCTTAAAAAATAGTTGTGTAATATTTCAAAACTAAACAATTTTTACTGTAACAAAAATATGTCTGGTATTGATTTTGACAATAACTGAGCTTTTCTCTTGCTTTACATTCAGTTTAGTATAACAGACATTTGTTAGCACTTAATTATTTTCTTTTTTAACTTTTATTTATTAAATATAAATTTCCAAAGTACAGTTTGTGGATTACAATGGCTTTTTCACCCCCATAACTTCCCTCCCACTTGCAACCCTCCCAACTCCTGCTCCCTCTCCCATTCCATTCATATCAAGATTCATTTTCGATTATCTTTATATACAGAAGATCGATTCAGTATATATTAAGTAAAGATTTCAACAGTTTGCACCCACACAGAAACACAAAGTGTAAAATACTATTTGAGTACTAGTTATAGCATTAATTCACATTGAACAACACATTAAGGACAGAGATCCTACGTGAGAAGTTAGTACACAGTGACTCCTGTTGTTGACTTAACAATTTGACACTCTTGTTTATGGCGTCAGTAATCACTCTAGGCTCTTGTCATGAGTTGCCAAGGAAGCCTTTTGAGTTCACCAACTTTGATCTTATTTAGACAAGGTCATAGTCAAAGTTGAAGTTCTCTCCTCCCTTCAGAGAAAGGTACCTCCTTCTTTGATGGCCCATTCTTTCTACTGGGCTATCACTCACAGATATCTTGCATTTATTTTTTTTTTCCAGAGTGTCTTGGCTTTCCATGCCTAAAATACTCTCATGGGCTCTTCAGCTAGATCTGAATACCTTAAGGGCTGATTCTGAGGCCAGAGTGCTATTTAGGACATCTGCCATTCTATGAGTCTGCTGTATATCCCGCTTCCCATGTTGGTTCGTTTTCTCCCTTTTTTATTCTATCAGTTAGTATTAGTAGACACTAGTCTTGTTTATGTGATCCCTTTGACACTTAGACCTATCAGTATGATCAATTGTGAACTGAAATTGATCACTTGGACTAGTGAGATGCAATTGGTGCATGCCACCTTGATGGGATTGAATTGGAATCCCCTGGCACGTTTCTAACTCTACCATTTGGGGCATGTCTGATTGAGCATGTCCCAAATTGTACAATTATTTTGAATTATTACTGTAAGGCGTTTTGCCAATAATACTGGGGACAAAACAATGAGCATATAAGACTTTGTGTATTTTGAATAGAGGGGCCATAACTTAACTATTCAAAGAAGTTACACATCAGATTCTTCAGAATCCTATCATAATAAATGACCAATCATGGAATTTATATGCATGTTTTGCTTGTTTTGAAATTTTTAAATTTTGAATAGCTTTATCTTCTAGCATACAATCTTGCTGGTGTTGATCTCCTGGCTTGACCATTCATTTTGTATCATAAATTCAAGACTTTCTAAATCTCATGATTTATGAGCCCTAGTCTAAATTCAAGCAATTTATCTGAAATATGTTTTGTCTTCCAGAAAAATTAAGCATGTCTCCAGAAAGAAAGCTTCTATGTGGAAAAATCCATTCATCTTCTCAACACCTCCAGAGTACAAAGAATTTTCCATACTGTTATAAGAATGAACAATGTGTAGATAGACTAACAATTTTAAATTGTAGCCTGCCTCCCCATTCAGAAACCTTTTTGGGAACCACTTAAGCACCAGAGGAAAACAATCATTTCTGAAAATCTTTCCTTCTATGACAGCATTTTACTGAATAAAATCTAAATCCATGAGAAGACAGTGGCAGCAGTTAGAAGTTAAGATAATATATGTAGTCAAGTTTCAAAATATAAGTGATTTCCAGGAAGAACAAGTAATAGGGTTGCTAAGGATTTTTTTTTTCTTAGCACACCATCAACATGTGTTTTAATCCCTAGAGTATAGCAGAAAATCAGGAAACTTACCCCAAGTTTGTAAATATTTTGGGGCAGGTGAGTAGAGTAGGGAAGAATCAGTGGTAGATAAAGAGTTATTTAATATATTATTCACCTTTTCACCATTTCTTTTCAGAAACAAGATTTGAATGTGTCTTATGTAACAGTGGCTTTTCTATACCAGAATCTCTTTTAGCTACATAACTCAACAGTATAATCATTGACATTTACTCCTGTGAAATGATCCCAAATACATTAATGATGCTCATGTCAAAGGTCGGATACATTCACTGGATAAAAACCCCTACACTCACAAAGGACTTCATAGCTTTTTGCAGGAAGGCAGAGATTTTTTTTTTTTTTTGCTTCCTTCAATTTAATGATTTTAAATTTCTTCTTTTGTAACTTTTTTTCTCATTTTTTTCCATACTTAGAAAATATTGTCTAACTAAACAATCAATATTTAAAACAATTGGAAAAGAAAAAAGGAAAAAGTTTTATATCATATGTTGTGAGACATATGATTCCACTGTATTACAGATTATAGAAGCTGATCAATTCAAGGACTAGCAAAGGGAACCACACATTTTATCACTTCCATTATTCAAGTAGTAGTCAAGGGTTAACTTGTGTTATGAAGTGAAAACTGAGCAGGAAAGCAGCTGTTTTACTTACCCCCAAACATCAGCTTTTGAGTTAGTGGAACTTACGTTCAGATTCTGCAAATATTTTTAAATGTATCTGTCTCCCCTCACCCACTTGTAATTTACAGCATTCCAGAATAAGTTGAGAGAATCTGTCAAATGCCATAAAATAACTATCAGTTTCTTCCTTAGCGGAACATATAAATTTGTGCATTTACCTCTTAAACTTTCAGGCCATAGGAAATCTCTAAATAATAGTCTCACAAGCCATGTTATACAAAAGAGCTAAAGCAAAGCAATAAAAAGCAAATTTAGATGCCTCAATTTCTGCTAATGTCAGAATACCCTTTTTAAAATATAATGTTTTCTTATTGTAAAAGTAGTACACTCTTATTGTACAAAATTTCTAAAAAGATGTAAAATCAAACATTTCTTATTTGTTTGCTTACCCACAGTCCCATTTCTGAACAAAGGTATATTTGATATATATATCATATATCAAATATGCGAACATTAAAACTCGATACTTCATAGATAACGTCAGAATCACGCACAGATATGTCCAGAGCTGCAGGCTGGAGGAGGGCAGAGCAAACCTGGCCGTGAGCGGCAGGCAGTCTAGGGGTGCTCGGGGGACTCCATGGAGCAGGACTCGCTGGCTCGTGCACCCTCTGTCCCGGCGGCCCGTCTGAATGCGCTCTCTGTCCCTGGCCCCTGCGAGGCGCTGTCACCCTCGAGGGAGAGCCCATTCTCACATGTAGTCCCTGGTCCTTTCTTTTCTCCATGTCTTTGGCTGGCTCCCTCCCCTTGTCCTGGTCTCTGTGTCTGACCCCTCCTTTTTTTTAAAAAAAAAAAAAAAAGATTTATTTATTTATTTATTTATTTGAAAATCAAAGTTACACAGAGGAGAGGCAGAGAGAGTCAGAGAGAGATCTTCCATCCGATGTCTCACTCCCCAATTGGCCGCAATGGCCAGAGCTGTGCCGATCCGAAGCCAGGAGCCAGGAGCTTCTTCCAGGTCTCCCATGCAGGTGCAGGGGCCCAAGGACTTGGGCCATCTTCTACTGCTATCCCAGGCCACAGCAGAGAGCTGGATCAGAAGTAGAGCAGCCGGGACTCGAACCAGCGCCCATATGGAATGCTGGCACTGCAGGCCAGGGCTTTAACCCGCTGTACCACAGCGCCGGCCCCCTTTTTGTTTAAATTTTTAAGTATTTTTTTATTTATTTGAAAGGGAAAAATCAGGGCTGAGGGTGGGAGGGAAGGAAGTTGGGGAAGGGAAAGAGGGGAGGGGAGGGAAGGGAGATAGGAGGGGGGGGAGGGAGATAGAGAGAGAGAGAGAGAGAGGGAGAGGGAGAGAGATCTCCATCCACTGGTTCACTCTGGTTCTCTTTCTGAATGCCAAAAACAGTCATGATCCAGGAACGCAATTCCAGTCTCTCACATGGGTGGCAGGAACTTAAGTACTTGTGCCATAACCTGCTGTTTCCCAGGATAAGCAGTAGCAGGCGGCTGGATCAGAAGAGAAGCTAGAGGGCCCACCACTGTGGCATAGAAGATTAAGCCTCTGCCTGTAGTGTCAGCATCCCATATGGGTGCTGGTTTGAGTTCCAGTTGCTCCACTTCTGATCCAGCTCCTTTCTAATGGCGTGAGAAGGCAGCAGAAGATGGCCCAAGGCCTTGTGCCCCTGCACCCAGGTGGGAGACAGAGAGGAAGCTCCTAGCTCCTGGCTTTGGCCTGGCCCATCCCTGGCCATTGGGGTCATTTGAGGAATGAACTAGGAGATAGGAGATTCTCTCTTTCTCTCTCTCTTTCTCTCTCCAACTCCTCCTCTCTGCTCTCACTCTGTCTGCCTTTCAAATAAATAAACAAATCTTTAAAAAATAATAAAAATTTTAAAAGTAGAGGAGCTAGGCCTCAAACCTAGGCACACTGATATAGGATGTGGGCATCCCAAAAAGTGACTTATCTGCTCTGCCACAGGCCCACTCTTAAAGGGACATTTTAATTTATTTTTATTTCTTCTCAGTTTTTTTTTTCTTGGCATTTGAAAAGCAAAGAAACTCACAAACACCAAAGCCTAAAAAAAAAAAAAAAAAAAAGACAACTATTAAAAAAATTTGGGTCATCTACAAAGATTAGAATTAGATGAGAATTAAGATGTTTATAAAATTATTGTTATTGAATCCCATCAGACAAATGAATGATAATTATAAAGTTCTATAATAATCTAATTGGGACTACAGATTCTTTTATTATCCAGTCTGTCTTTCACTTATCAAGGCAATTAAAAGGCATTCTCAGATATTCAAGAATTCAACAGAATGTCAGTGATAATAATTTCTAAACTTCTATGACCAAGAAATGTGATTAAAACATAATATCTATATGGTTTCGAATTACTTCTTTCTTCTACTAAGTCAAAGCTTTGTCCTTAGAAGATGAAAATGGAAGTTTGGGGTGAAGAGTGAAAGCTGGAACGACTTGGAAACAAGGTTAACTGGGCATCAGGGTGAGAAATCCATGGGAGGCTGCAAATTCTTAGGTGAGCTGTGGACTTTTATATTTTGACACTTTTTCCATATTTCAATTTGCATGATTTGGAGAGAATTGACTTAATGAAAAAACATATTTAATCTTTTAGATAGAGAAAAGCAATAGTTTTATTTCACCAACCAAAAATCACAAATTCTTCAGTGGCCAGAATCTAAATGCATTCTTTTAGTAAATAACACAGTAAATCTTTCAAGAAATAAGAGTTCTGTAGATCTTTAAGGCAAATAGTATGGCTCCAAGGATTGATGATGTGCATTTATATTGCACTTGGAGAGAAGTAACTCATTTCCCTTCATGATGTTAGATGAGCTTCTCCTTCATGCATTAATATTTCTCCCAGTGCCTGGACATATCCCCTGGAGATATTTGCTCTAGTAGTGGCTATCAGAACATTTGATTTGTGTGCATGCAGGCTTTGATATTTTATTTCCTTATATAATTTTACCTTTCTTGGTTAAGAACATTTTTGAAATACAATCCTCAATGTGTTAATAATTTACATTGTTGCTACAAATACTAACATTTTCTTAATTATTTTGTCCTCAATGTTATGTTTTAAAAGGCATGTCTGCACTGAAAATTAAAATATATCCATATTCTCTTCTCTTCTACTTATTTTACTGTTTAATATTAATATCTAATGTTTCCAATAAGCCTATTGTAGACAAACTATTCTATGCGAGACATTTAACTGTTAGATAATAATAAGACTTATTGTATAGATTTCCACCTCTGACCTCCCTGTTTGTGACTATCCTCATTACTTTGAGGTTCAGAGTTTACTTTTATATTTTTCCTTAATAGACCTACTCTTCTAGACTGTATTGGATAACATTTGCTATCATATAGGATATCTTTGCCCATTTGAACTATAATTGTGTCATATATAATTTCGAGATATAATATTGGAATAAAATACTTTCTAAAAATATAAATGTATTTCCAAAGATATGAAGATTGACATCTTTGAAAGCCTGTACTAGGGACAGGATCCAACGCATTCACTATACAGTTTTTCTTTAAAACACAACTTGTAAATTGTTGTTTTCATGGCAGGAATGTGGTGCAAAACAAATGCTAAAGCAAAACAAAGATTTACAAGACCTTGAGAAACAGAGAACTGCAAGGTTCACTGGGAGAAAGGGATCCTAGACCCTGGACCTTGAAATGAGTGGAAAGAGGAAAGAGAATGAGCTGAGAACAAGCAAGGTCATTTCAGACACTAGAGAAAATGTCTAGATATTACTAAAAATCAGTAGAAATAGGAGACAGAGTTCATGGTTTTGAAGCAGAGCTACTTAGAGATGAGCCTATAAGTCAGGTTGGTACCTAATGGGATGGACAAGAGCCCCAGTCTTACTGAATGTGTTGTGAAATGCCAGTGTAGGGCACAGATTACCATGGCTGTGATTAACCCAAAGATGCCAGGAGAATGGCACCAGGCAATGACCATTTATAGTCTGGAGTCTCAGGAGGCACGTGGCTGAAAACCTATCAGAGAAGGCAAAGAGGTGGCAGGAGGCAGGCCCTTGGGGCTCAGACTTCACTCTGCAGGCGTATGCTCCATTGTCTTATCAGATTTCACTAACTAAATATAAGCTCAACAGAAAAAAACATAAAGAACTTCAAGATGAGTATTAAAGTCCAAGAACAGAGACCCTTCTGAGGCTGGGGTCCTTTGCAATGGCACGAGGCACATCACCAGGAAGCCCTTGGGCTGGCCAGTGTTCTAGCCATATAGTATATAGTATTGACAAAACAAGAGAGATAAATCCTCTCCAACACAAAGTTTACATTTGAGTGATAAGGCCAAGCTTAAAAAAGGTCAACATATTTTGTAAAGTTGAAAGTTTCTTTTTCTTCTTTCCATGGAAGAAAGGATATGGAGTTGTGCTCTAACTAGTGTTTGCAATTTCTATAACCATGTCAGTTTAATATACTCCACACCTGTAATTACATAGATAGATAAAGTGATGATGATGATGATGATGTATCTGAGTACAGAAGGATAGATGACAAATACATGCATCTACTTATATGGGCATATGTGCATGTGTATAGAAAGAAAGAGAGGCAGACAGACATAATAAGAACACCTTCCTTAAAGATCACTGTTTTTTTCTGTTTCATAAAATTAGACTATAATAGATATTTTTTTCTTAGAAAGAATATTGCAAGTTTGTTTTACTTCACTAATCTCTCCACTCAATCACTTTAGAAAGAAGAGTCCTTGAAAAGACTTTCAACTTTGTAAACAGGTCCTTGGAGGCAACCCTTGAAAAAAAATAATTCTCAGATTGATTTTCCTATCATGCTACAAAATAGCACTAATATTGATCACTAAAGGAAGGTGGCATAAACATGGCATGGAAGAACTAGCAATTTAAAAAGAAAAGTCCTGATAATATTAAGCAAATAATTCTGCCAAACAGAAGAACTAATTTAAAGTATTGGTATAAAAGTAGAGACTGGTTTCAGGTCCCATTATTGTATACATATCAGACAAAAGAAATTCACATTCAATATAAAAATTAGCTAATGGTATAATTATTCTGCATATATTTATATATATGTTTGGGGAATGATTCAGTGCCTCCCAGAATATTTTAATTATTAAAAATGACTTGATATTTGTAAGCTAGTGAATATATTTGATGTCTTTACCATTGGAGAGTCCCAGGATAGAAGCAAATTAAGCCAGAAAGTATGAAAAACACATCAATACTCTTTTCTTGAGTGTATTACGTTTCTTACAACTGCCCCTATCTGTGCAAAGCTACACCAGGAAGAGGCCAATAATTTTGTGCTTTCAAGTTAAAAAAGATATGATTCTTAAATCATTATCATTCAATGAGTATTATCATTTATATACTTAGTACTTTTACTTAGAATTACATAACAAAATATTGTAGTTAAATTAACAAACTGCAAAACATAATTTTCCCTTCTCAATACAACTGTTTTAGCTGATAATTTGGCATTTAACAGCATTTTTAATACAACATTTTTAATACAACATATTGTATTGCTATTCTTGATTTTCAAAAACATCTGATACAGACTTGTCTGGTCTCTTCCATCCAAAACTATAAAATTTGTTTCCATTCATCCTGTTTTTCTCAAGAGTATTATGTAATACTGTTTATTAAAGTCAATATTTTAATGTTAATTGCATTACATTGTAAATAAGACTCATTTATGACACACTGATAATTTCCTTTACTTTGGGGTCCAAGTTTATGTTCCTACAATTGGTAATTATTTTTGTTTTGTTTGTGTTGTTCTTTGTATTTTACAGTACCAGTTCCTAATGAATTCTCAAATATGCTGCAAAAGTATAAATTTCCTCTTTAAAACATTAAAAAACCATCAAATATCCTATTAAATGAGCTTTTTTTTCCCAAAAGAAATCTTTTATTTAAGGAGTAGAAATTTCATGATTTCATAAGTACAACTTTAGGAAGATAGTGATTCTTCCCACTATACCCGCCCTCCCAACCACACTCCTACTCCACTTCCTCCTCCCTCTCCCATTCCCAGTCCCATTCTCCACTAAGATCCATTTTCAATTAACTTTATACACAGAAGACCAACTTTATACTAAGTAAAGAGTTCAACAATTTGCACACACACATAAAAAAGTTCCTTAAAAGGTGAGAACAAGACTGTTCAAAATCATTGTATCTCGAAGTTAATTTCACTTCTTTTCTTTTTTTGAGACAACTAACTTCAAAATAGCCTCCGAGAGTGATACATCTTTATGGAGCACTTAGATATAACTATAACTTATAAGACTAAAGAATACCTTCCATTTTATACATAAAAAGAAATAGTCCTTGAAAACAAGTTTTCTCATTAATTAAAGAATCACTTAAAGAAAGCAATGGAGTTGGACACTTAAGCATAACTAAAATGTATTAGGCATAAGAATATCCTCCACTTAATACACTAAAATGAAATAAATCTTTGAGAACAAGTTTTACTGTTAACTCTCATAATACACTTCTTTGAGAACAGAGGTCCTGCATGGGAAGTTAGTGCGTAGTGACATCTGTTGTTAATTTAACAGTTAACACTCTTATGTATGACATCAGTGATCACCCAAGGCTCTTGATATCAGCTGCCTAGGCTATGGAAGCCTTTTGAATTCACAAACTCCTTCAGTATTTAGACAAGGATATAGGCAAACTGGAAGTTCTGTCCTCCCTTCAGAGAAAAGTACCTCCTTTTTCATTGACCTTTGTAGGTCTCACCCACAGAGATCCTTCATGTAGGACAATTTTTGCCACAGTGTCTTGGCTTTCCATGCCTGAAATGCTCTTGTAGGCTTTTCAGCCAAACCAGAATGCCTTAAGGGTTGATTCTGAGGTCAGAGTGATACCTAGGGTGTTTGTTATTCTATGAGTCTGCTGTAGGGACTGCTTCCCATGTTGGAGCATTCACTCCTTTTTAATTATATTGATTATTATTACCAGACATTTAATCCTATTTACGTGATCACTTTAAGACTTAATCCTATCTATGTGATCATAAATGAGTTTCTGAACATATCCCTCCTGAACTTCTCTATCCTGTTCAAATATGTGTTCTCCAAACTTGTTGCAAAGTTTTCATCTTGCTTTTTCCTGTTTCCACCATTTGAAGATGGAATCTTACATACTTTGCCAGTCTGAAAGTGACTGCAATCTACTATTGCAACTATTCTGTTAGGTCAAGTGGATAATTCTTGGCTCAAAACACATTATAGGACATTTCTCCACTATTTACTAGTTGCAGTGTGGCTTTTGGAGATAAAATACCATTTGAATTCTAACTATAATTTATATTACTTATTCTCTCTGTTCCTCATCTCTCTGACCCATAGAATCTTTGGGGGAGTTTTGCAATGATCAGGATATGACTAATTTGTGATTGTCTTTTTAAACCATTTTATAGACATTCAATTCCAGTGCAGAAGTGAATGTTCTCAATACTTCAAATTAAACAAAATTGATAATTTTCTCCTTTGCACTTTCTTGTATGTCCTTCTAGAATTTGTAATATTTAGATGGTAGACCTTCTATATTTATTTCTCTATATAATTCTTTAAATCTCTTATATTTTACATCTCTATGCTATTTTTTCTACTTTTTGAGAAGTTATCTTGATTTTAATTTATTTTTAATATCTTGTGCCATGTTTTAAACCAAAAATAAATATTTTTTATTTTCTAAATTTTCATTTTTATCATCTTATTTATTGTATAATGGGTAATATTTTTTATTACCCTTGAGGAATTAATAGGTGAATAAATAGATATTAATATTAACTCCTATATCCTATAATATAACTATTTCTATAATTTCTTTAAGGTTGTCTTTTTTTTAACTTTTATTTAATGAATATAAATTTCCAAAGTACAGCTTATGGATTACAATGGTTTGAACCCCCACAACTTCCCTCCCACCCCAACCCTCCCTTTTCCCTCTCCCTCCCCCCTTCCATTCACATCAAGATTCATTTTCAATTCTCTTTATATACAGAAGATCAGTTTAGCATATATTAAGTAAAGATTTCAACAGTTTGCACCCACATAGAAACACAAAGTGAAAACTACTGTTTGAGTACTAGTTATAGCATTAAATCACAATGTACAGCACATTAAGGACAGAGATCCTACATGAGGAGCAAGTGCACAGTGACTCCTGTTGTTGACTTAACAATTTGACACTCTTGTTTATGGCATCAGTAATCACCCTAGGCTCTTGTTATGAGTCACCAAGGATATGGAAGCCTTTTGAGTTCGCCGACTTCGATCTTATTCCAACAGGGTCATAGTCAAAGTGAAAGTTCTCTCCTCCCTTCAGAGAAAGGTACCTCCTTCTTTGATGACCTGTTCTTTTCACTGGGATCTCACTCGCAGAGTTCTTTCATGTCGTTTTTGCGTTTTTTTTTTTTTTCTTGCCAGAGTGTTTTGGCTTTCTGTGCCTGTAATACTCTCATGGGCTTTTCGGCCAGATCCACGTGCCTTAACGGCTGATTCTGAGGCCAGAGTGCTGTTTGGGAAATAAGGTTGTCTTTTTCCAGAATTTTTTTTCATTTTCAGGATCTTTAAATTTCATGTGTCTCTTTGTTAGGAATTTCTGCTTAGTGAAAGACACTAGGGGCCGGCACCGTGGCTCACTAGGCCAATCCTCTGCCTTGCGGCACTAGCACACCAGGTTCTAGTCCCGGTCGGGGTGTTGGATTCTGTCCCGGTTGCCCCTCTTCCAGGCCAGCTCTCTGCTGTGGCCAGGGAGTGCAGTGGAGGATGGCCCAAGTACTTGTGCCCTGCACCCCATGGGATTCCAGAAGTACCTGGCTCCTGCCATCAGATCAGCGCGGTGCACCGGTACAGCGCGCCAGCCACGGCGGCCATTGGAGGGTGAACAGACGGCAAAAGGAAGACCTTTCTCTCTGTTTCTCTCTCTCACTGTCCACTACTCTGCCTGTCAAAAAAAGAAAGAAAAAAAGAAAGACACTAGGAAGAATTTTGGGAGCTCTGACTTCATGAGTCTGTGCAATCTGATAAATGATCAAGTTGCAGTCTAGATCTTTTTTGGGGAAGTGGTCTCTTAATTGCCAGTATCTTTCAAAAATATTTTATTTGTTATTTTTATTTGAGAGGTAAACAGAGAGAGAGAGAGAGAGAGAGAGAGAGAGAAACAATTCCCATCCACCCTAATTGCCCTCAATGAGCAGAGATGGGTTGGTGCCAGAGCCAGAAGCCAGGAGTTAAATTTCAAATCAGGTCTCCCATCAGTGTGGTAGGCATCTAATTACTCGAGTATTCATTGCTGCCTCCAGAGGTTTGCACTGGTGTGAAGCTGGAGTCAGGGCCAGAGTTGACCATTAAACCCAATCACTATGATGTAGGATGTAGCTATTTGACTGGTAGGCTAAATGACCACTCCATTGCCAGTACCTATAAAATATTATGTTATACATTTTTTAAATGTTTTTGCTTTGTCTATTTCAGGTTTTGTCCAGGATCCAGATTCCTTCTAGTTTGACTGTTGATGGAATGAAAGTATCTTGCTTTATACAGCAAGGGTAGTTGCTTTTGAATCACTGGGCATTTATCTATTTTCTCACTTCCATAGATATGCTGGAGTTACACCTTTCATGGAAATATGTATCCCAATTTTTATTCCAAGTCCTTGCCCACAAGAGAGGTAAGAATTCAAAGAGACATGAGGTATACAAATGACAGCAGGATTTATTTAATGTGAAAGAGTGGAAATATATTCACATGTGAGTATGGGCAACCCCATAAGGAGAGTGCATGGGAGAAGGGGAGATAATGGCCAAAGTTTGTTCTGTTGCTATGGCTTCCCCTTGCTGTCTAATCTCTACACCTTTTCAACTTCCTTACCTAACAATAATATAATAAAATCCATACACCTTTTGTATTTTTATTTACTCTACATTATTTATGCTTCCATTGGTTTTAAAAGTAATGACTATTATTTAATATTATTTCTTCAAAGTGAATTGATAAATTCATTAATGATATTTTGATTTATATAGTTAGCTTTCCTTATTTTAAACCTCTGGGTTATTTATGAAATTTTAGGAAGTAACTTTTTCTGATTGTACATTGAGAAATGCATGCTTTATTCTCCTTCAAAAAACTTTGATTAACAAACTTTATATTCTGTATTGTTCTTGTTTTTCTTTAAAATGTTAATTCATATTTGTGAATTCTAACACTGAATCATATGTTAAGCAAAATGTATCTTTTCACACTTGAGTTTTATCTGTGTGATTATACTAATATACTAATTATATGCTTCCAAAAATATCTTGCAAAAATTATAAGGCATGTGGAGTGATAATGTATTATTTGCAATTTCTGGGGAAAAACAAATTTTGTGGATTTTTTTTTTATTTGTTAAAGATTAGCAGCCAGCTAAAACACTTAAAAATTTTTTACGAACAGTCTCTCCCTATAGTTGTGATTGTCGACCTACAGTGTGCATAAGATTTAGAATCCTTGTTAAAGTTGCATATGCAAAGGCCTCACTCCTAGAGACTCTGATATAGTAGATGGAATGAGTGGTTTAGAAAACTACATTTTTGGCTGGCGCCGTGGCTCAATAGGCTAATCCTCTGCCTAGCGGCGCCAGCATACCGGGTTCTAGTCCCGGAGAGGGCACCGGATTCTGTCCCGGTTGCCCCTCTTCCAGGCCAGCTCTCTGCTATGGCCAGGGAGTGCAGTGGAGGACGGCCCAAGTGCTTGGGCCCTGCACCCCATGGGAGACCAGGAGAAGCACCTGGCTCCTGCCTTCGAATCAGCGTGGTGCACCGGCCGCGGCACGCCAGCCGCGGCGGCCATTGGAGGGTGAACCAACGGCAAAGGAAGACCTTTCTGTCTCTCTCTCTCACTGTCCACTCTGCCTGTCCAAAAAAAAAAAAAAAAAAAAAAACAAAAACTGCATTTTTGAAATTGGGTTTAGAAGGAACATTCCTCAACACAATGAAGGCAATTTATGACAAAACCATGGCCGGCATCATATTAAATGGGGAAAAGTTGGAGACATTTCCACTGAAATCCAGTACAGGACAGGTATGCCCACTCTCACCATTGTTATTCAATACCATCTTGGAAGTTTTAGCCAGAGCCAATAGACAAGAAAAATAAGTCAAAGGGATACAAATTGGGAAGGAGGAAGTCAAACTATCCCTATTTGCAGATGGCATGATTCTATATATAGGGGATCCAAAAGACTGCACTAAGACTATTGGAACTCATAGAAGAGTTTGGTAAAGTAGCAGGATACAAAGTCAATACACAAAAATCAACAGCCTTTGTATACACAGACAATGCCATGGCTGAGAAAGAACTTCTAAGATCAATCGCATTCATAATAGCCACAAAAACAATCAAATACCTTGGAATAAATTTAACCAAGGATGTCAAAGATCTCTATGATGAGAATTACAAAAAATTAAAGAAATAGAAGACACAAAAAATGGAAAAATCTGCCATGCTCATGGATTAGAAGAATCAATAGCATCAAATTGTCCATTTTTCTGAAAGCAATTTATAGATTCCATGTGTTGTCAATCAAAATATCAAAGAAAATAATTCTCAGATACAGAAAAAATGATGCTGAAATTCATATGGAGGAACAGGAGACCTCAAATAGCTAAAGCAATCTTATACAACAAAACCAAAGCTGGAGGCATGTCGCTCCCCCTCTTCGTGGAGGAACGACACTAAACCCTGCCTAGGCTTCATATCAGAGTCACGGCACCATTATGTCGCTCCCCCTCTTCGTGGGGAAACGACACAGGACCCTGCGTTGTTCTTTCGTCTGCTCGGCCCTCCCCGGGTTTGCTGCTGGTTCTTCCCGGGTTGGCTACCGTCCCTTCCACCTCCATGGAAGGGCGGTTCCCCCTGCCACTTTCCCCACTTCCGTGGGGGAGCGGCACACCACCCGCCGGCTCTCTCGGGGACTGCTCAGGTGTTCCTTCAGATAGATGTTCCCCTTAGATGTTCCTGGTGCATGTTGTCTCTCTCCTCCTTTATAGTCCTCTTCCACCAATCCTAACTCTGCTACCCACACGCCGAGTACGCTGCTCTCCTCCAATCAGGAGCAGGTCCTACAGTTTATTGGTTGAACTGGAGGCAGCTGTGTAAAAGCTGTTCCCTCCTCTCCCAGCGCCACACTGTGGGAGAGCAGATGCACAGAATAAGTCCCAATTCCAGCAACTTAGTCTAGCCCGAGTTACTCCCAGTTGCTCCCCACAGAGGCATCACAATATCAGACTTCAAGACATACTACAAAATACATATATACAAAATAACCTGGTACTGGTAAAAAATATATGGATAGACCAATGGAACAGAATAGAAATCAATCCAGACATCTACAATGAATGTATATTTGACAAAGGAGCTATAAGCAATTCCTGGAGCAGGGACAGTCTATTCAACAAATGGTGCTGGGGAAACTGGATTTCCACAGTAGAAGTATGAAGCAAGACACCTACCTTAAACCTTACACAAAAATCAACTCAACATGGATTTAAAATCTAAATCTACACCATGACATTATCAAATTAATCGAGAACATTAGGAAACCCTGCAAGACATTGGCACAAGCAAATAATTCCTGGAAAAGACCCCAGAGGCATAGGATTACCTCAAATTGAGAAGCTACTGTACAACCAAAGAAACAGGAAAGTGACAACCAATAGAATGGGAGAAATTATTTGCAAACTATGCAACTGATAAAGGATTAATAACCAAAATCTACAAAGGGGTCAAGAAACTCCACAATAACAAGACAAACAACCCAGTTAAGAGATGGGCCAAGTACTTAAACAGACATTTTTCAAAGGAGGATATCTAAATGGGCAACAGACACATGAAAAAATGCTCAGGATCACTAGCCATCAGGGAAATGCAAATCAAAACCACAATGAGGTTTCACCTCACCATAGTTAGAGTGGCCCTCACACAGAAATCAACAAACAACAAATGCTGGAGAGAATCTGAGGAAAACGGCACCCTAACCCACTGTTGGTGGGAATGTAAACTTGTAAAGCCACTATGTAAGACAGTTAGGAGATACCTCAAAAATCTGAATATACACCTACCATGTGGCCTAGCCATCCCACTCCTGGGAATTTACCCAAGTGAAATAAAATCAGTAAACAATGAGCTAGCTATCTGCACCTCCATATTTATTGCAGCTCAATTCACAATTGCATCCTAAGTGCCCATCAACTGATGACTAGATAAAGAAATTGTGGGATATGTACACTATGGAATTCTATACAGCAGTTAAAAAGGATGAAATCCGGTCATTCACAACAAAACGGATGAATCTGGAAAACCTCATACTTTTTTTTTAAGTGAAATAACCCAGTCCCAAAGAGACAAATACCATATGTTCTCCCTGATCAATGAGAATTAATAGTGTTCCTAAAATGAAAGCTACAGAAGTGAAATTGACACTTTTAGAAACAATGACTTGAACAGTCAGTGTCCTGTTTTTGTTGTTACTTTTCATTTTGCATTTCCTTTTTTTTCTTTATTTTCTTTCTTTTTCTTTTCTCTTCTTCATAGTATATGTTGAACTCCTTACTTAACATAGAGTTAATCATATGTATATAAATTCAATTGATAAAGATCCAAGTAAAAAATAAGAGGGGGAATAAGAGAAGGACAAGTTAGCCTATAACTATAGAGCTGTATAATTCTGCATACAGTCCTACTGACTTATTTAGAAGGGTACAGCCTAAAAACTTGTCATAAGACACTAAAGCCATTAAAACTGGTGGTATAAATGTTATCGTAATTGTTAAAATGACAATATTAAATGTTATATATGGTTGGCGCCGTGGCTCACTTGGTTGATCCTCTGCAGTGCCAGCATCCCATATGGATGCCAGGTTCTAGTCCTGGTTGCACCTCTTCCAGTCCAGCTCTCTGCTGTGGCCCAGGAAGGCAGTGGAGCATGGCTCAAGTGCTTGGGCCCCTGTACCCGCATGGGAGACCAGGAGGAAGCACCTGGCTCCTGGCTCCCAGCTTCAAATTGGTAGCTCCAGCCATAGTGGCTATTTGGGGAATGAACAAACGGAAGGAAGACCTTTCTCTCTGTCTCTCTCTCTCTCACTGTCTGACTCTAGCTGTCAAATATAAAAAAAAAAAAATGTTATAGACAACATACAGATACATTTAAGTGTAAAAGTGATCATATAAATAACATCAAGTGCCTGGTAATAACAATAGAATTTAAAAGGAAGGAATGTCCAATATGGGAAGCAGTCCACACATAAGACTCCTAGGACAATACTCGCTATAAATAACACTCTGATCTCAGAATCAACCCTTAAGATTTCCAGGTCTGGCTGAAAGGCCTCTGAGAGCATTTCAGGCATGGAAAGCCAAGACTCTGTGGCAAAAAAATATGCTACATGAAAGATCTCTGTGAGACCTCAGTGGAAAGAAGGGGCCATCAAAGAAGGATGTACTTTTCTCTGAAGGGAGGAGAAAACTTCTAGTTTGCTTATGGCTGTGTCCAAATACTGATGGAGTCTATGGTCACAAAAGGCTTCTTCCATAGCCTTGGAAAGAGCCTTGGGTGATCACTTGAGTGATCATAAATAAGAGTTTCAATTGTTAAAGGAACAACAGAATTCACTGTACATGTACTCCCCATGTAGGACCTCTGTCCTTAATGAGTTGTACTATGAGAATTAACTGCAAATTTTGTTCTCAAACTGTGCTCCATATTTTTTTGTCTGTATGTGGGTGCAAACTGTTGAAATATATACTTAACATTGAGTTGTTCCTTTGTATATAAAATCAAACTAAAAAGGAACCATGATGAAAAAGGGGATGGGAGAGGGAGAAGGAGGTGGGATGGGAGTCCGGATGGAAGAGGAGTGTGGGGGAAAGAACCATTATATTCCTAAAGTTGTACCTATGAAAAATGCATTCATTAAGTAAAAGCTAAAATAAAGAAAATTGCATTTTTGAATAAGCATAACAAAATTTGTACTCAGGATGCTAACTGTAAAGTAGCATGTGGGGTAATAAACCAAAGATACCTTTCCTTGTGATTCTAGACTTGAAACCAAATAAATAGCAGAAGATAAAAGCTCAATACATCCACTTTGGAACCTTTGTTGTTCAAGAGAACATTCCTGATAGGGAGAATGATTTTAGCACATAATAAGTTTATTTCTCAATGCTAAATGAAATAAAGGGTAGAGAAAGGATGATTGGGACTCTGCACTTGGAGAAGAAATGAAACCACACTAATATATAAAATTTCAGGGATTAACTTAAACCTAATATGAATTTGCAGTGATTATATGTTGTAACTAATAATAACTAGAAATGTTATGATAAATATTTTTATCAAATATTATAGTGATTTGGTTAACGACTCATATCAACTAAAGATTATGCACTATCTAATATTAAATGATAAAATATTTAAGATTCTACTTCTGAATTCAGTTCCAAAACCTAGTATCTCATTTTTAATTCATTCCAGTCTAGCAATTATTTCTTTCACAGATTATACCAATGATATTTATGTAAAATGCTCATTACCACACTCATGGTCATATAGATTTTCTCATATGTTATATTCTTTTAAGAATTTTATAGTTATTCATTTTAAATTTACATCTTTAATTCAACTGAGAATGGTGTAAATTGTGGGCCTAGACTCTCTCTCTCCCTCTCTGTGTGTGAGACCACTTGTTCCAACACTGTTTGTTGAAAAAAATCTGTTTCATTATATTGTCTTTGCTGTTTTATGAAAGCTTAGTTCACCATACTTATGGCAGCCTTTTTCTTTGCTCTCTATTCTGTTTCATTGATTTGTTTGCCTTTTTTCCCAAAACTACCACAGTTTCTTGATTATTATAGTTATATAGCAAGTTTTTGAATCAATAGTAAGACAAATTTTAGAATCATTTTATCAAGATTCAAAATATAATCTGTGGAGATATTTATTGAAATTGAGTTGACTCTGTAGATCAAATTGTGAAGAACTGACATCTTAAAAATATTTGAGACTTGCTACTTGCTGTATTGTAACAAACAATTTCTTTATGCTTTATTTATTTCAACCACAAAATTGGGAACAAACTGGGAACTCCTAAGATGACGATGTACACCTCATCTGACAACTGCTGTCTGGGGCCTCCTAAACCTGGCTGCTATAGACTAAATAAACACATCAAAAGTTAACCTCAACCACGGGGTTAATTCAATGAGACCAGAAAGAACATTGAAAAATAAAAATCTGTCATAAAAGCCTTCATTGTGGAGATCCCAAGACGACTAAATAGGGAAAAGATGTGCTGATTGAAACAAGTGGAAGAGAGCAGAAGTGTATTCCTAGCAGAGAGTTGGAAAGAGGCTTATAATGGAAATTCTACAAAAAGAAAGGGACACCATGGAGCAGGATGGAAAGAGCAGACAGACGTGCAGCAGCGAGTCGGGGGACATCACACACAACTCCCATAGCTGAGGGCTGGAGGAGATGCCAGCTTCTCAGAGGTAGGTGAGGGCAGATTGTGGCAGCTGATGCCACTGGAGATAATCCATGAGTGAGATCCATGTGGAACACACTGACTTTGAGTCTGGCCTGGAGCCCTAGCTACCTAATCCATTAAAGGAAAAGCACATTTTTTTCCTCACTATCTTCCTACAAGAATGCCTGGTAACCAGCAGGCAGAAGGCACTATCTTGACATCAGTATAGGCTGTGGCTCCTCACCCATGCATTACAAAGGGAATTTCACCAGAGAGGAAAAAAATGTGTTTTACACTTTGAGTCTGGCTGGGAAGTTTGACAGGGGCCAGGTCACTCAGAATGGTGTGGTGCTCCCATTCTCTCAACCTATCATAAGGCACTGGGTTCTAATGGCAAGACAGAACACCCAAAGGCAGCAAGCTCTGGAAATGATTCTGCTCTCTTCATGGATGGAGAAGACTTGTGGGGTGAGGAGGGATCATCTGCACCCTGTGATTATGGGAGACTTGTGTACTGTGACTGTGGGAATCCTGTGACTGCACAATATGACATGGGGTGTAGGTGGGTCTCTGGGCAATCACTGTGTCTGGAGTCAGAAGCTCAGAGCTCCCTGATTGCCTGTGCCGGATCATTTAAAGGGTTCCATGCTCACACTAAGGACTACACAGATCCTTTGTGTGGTTCATGTACCAGTGTGCTGAGGGTTACAGCCACTGTGGGCTAGCCCTGGGCATTAATCAGCTTGGAATAGGGGAGGTGAGAGTGTGATTATTCCAACAGGCATGATTATACCCTTCCTCATTCCAACAATAGAGGAGGGCTACCATAACCAACTTGGATGTCACCCTGGATTCTCATACCACCCTTGAGCACTGACCAAGAACCCCCTCACCTCAATAGCACAGGCCTCTGTGTATTCATTAAAGGATCAGACACTCCACTAAGCCACAAATGCATAGTTCAAAAATAAAACCCATCAATATGGAAAACCAGCAAGTATTTATACAAAAGTGTGCCGGCCTGCAGCACAAAGAACCGGGTTTCCTGAAACA
Organism: Oryctolagus cuniculus; assembly: GCF_051225735.1. NCBI lineage: Eukaryota > Metazoa > Chordata > Mammalia > Lagomorpha > Leporidae > Oryctolagus > Oryctolagus cuniculus. The sequence goes on from NC_142867.1 coordinate 195,103,486, forward strand.
GAGAGTGGGAATGCAGGGACAAGGACACAAAGAATGGAGCCAAGACAAATCCTGATCAAGGCTCGTTTATTCAACAAGTCCAGTAGTATTTAAACATGACCAGTTGTACACAAGAAGGCACACAGTGGATTTACATACCTAAAATTCTTTTGGGGTTACAAAGCGTTCCCATAGAGTTCCTGAAAAAGTTCTTTCATTTAACAGATCACAAAATGTTATTAATCATAGATTACAAGGGTATAATAAAACACTTAGGTGATAAATGCAGGTTTCAGGTGTGACTGATTATCTACATCATTTCTTGTGAGAAGTCTAGCAGTGAGATACGGTTCTTCCTGCCTCTTCCTGGAATCTCCTTAGCCTAATTGTCTGTGCCGGGATGTCTCCATCCATATGTTTAAGTGTAAACAAAAGGGGCGACTGCCTGCGGCAGCCCACATACTACCAACCACTTATAGTTAATACAGCCTAGTAATGGCACAAAAATTGACAGTTAGACCAATGCAGTGGAATAGATCCCCCAGAGATCAATCCATGCATCTACAGCCAACCAATCTTTGACAAAAGTGCTAGAGAACCAACCCCTGGAGAATGGAGAGTCTCTTCAACAAAAGGTCCTGGGAAAATTGAATCTCTGTGTGCAAAGTATGAAACAAGATCCTTACCTTACACTTTAAAAAATTTACTCAAAATGGATTGAGGATTGAATCTATGACCTGAAACCATCAAAATACTAGAGGAAAACATTGGAGAAACTCTGCAAGACATTGGCATAGGCAAACACTTCTTGGAAAAAATCTCAGAAGCACAGGTAATAAAAGCAAATACAAACTAGTGGGATTACATCAAGCAAAGAAGATTCTGAACTACAAAGGGGACATTCAACAAGGTGAAGTGGCAATTGACACAATAGGAGAAAATCCTTGCAAACTATGCAACTGATAAAGGATTAATATCCAGAATCTATGGAGAACTCAGGAAATTCAACAACAAAACAAACAAGCCAGTTAAGAAATGGGAAAAAGATTTGAAGAGGAATCATTCAAAAGATGATGAAATTCAAACAGCCAAAAGACATAAGAAAGGATGCTCAAGATCATTAGTCATCAGGGAAATGCAAATCAAAACCACATTGAGGTTTCATCTCACTCAAGTTAGAATGACTCTCATATTGAAATTAAAATAAATAAATAAATAAATAGTTGTGAGGATGTGGGAAAAAGTTTTCTTAATCCACTTTTGTTGGTAATACATGCTAGTATTGCCATTGTGGAAGAGAATATGGAGATTCCTCACAAACCTGAAAATCTATCTGCCATATATAACCCAAACACTAGTAGGAATTTGCCCAAAGAAATGAGAACAGCATATGAAGGAGATATCTATACCCCCATGTTTATTGTAGCTCAATTCACTATAGCTAAGATATTGAATTCACCTAAATGCCAATCACTGATGACTGGATAAAGTAAATGTGTTATATCTACACTATGGAATATTACTTAGCCATATAAAAGAATGAAATCCTGTTTTTCACAACAAAATGGATGCAACTGGAAACCATTATTCTTACTGAAATCAGCCAGTCCCCAAACGACAAACACCGTATATTTTCTTTGTTCTGTGTTAACTACCAGAGTACAAAAAAAACTGTAATGTATATTAGTGAAATTGACATTTTGAGAATTGATTATTGTTTTTAGCACTTGTCTCTTCTGTTGTGGAACTTACTTTTTGTTTAATGTTTTACTTAATGAAGGGTTAATCTTATGATTATAAAATAAACTGAAAGCATGCTATTGTAAAAATTAAAAGAATGAATAAGACAGAAAGGATGAGGGAGGGTGCAAACATGGATGGGAGGGTGGGAAGTATCGCTGTGCTCCCAAATCTGTATATATGAAATAAGTGAAATTTGTTCACCTTTTATAAACAAAAAATTTAAAAATAATACATGATATTATTTAAGAAATCTCATGTGATATGTGTATTATGTCTACCACATGAATATTCAATATCATAATATATTAATAACATAATCATCAGAACTTCCAATGTTATAAGTTAGCAATAATTAAGAATTACTACAAGCAATAGGTTCTTATTGTCTATAGTCAGTGGCCTAGATTTGGAGGCTAAGGTTTTACCTAATCATGTTCTTTAAATGTCATTTTCCAGAGGATTTAATGGGCCACTCAAGTCTTGCAAATCTTAAAAACATTTTTTGGAGTGAATGAGTGCTGAAATGTATAATTGCTGAAAAGTATAACTGCTAAAAATCTTTTGATGATGAATTAACAGTGTCCTCATCTCTACAGCTACCTACTGGTAATTTTCATCTATTACTCATTTATATATGGACTATCCCCTAGAAATCTTTCCAGAAGATAAGGAGGTCTAGATCTCTTCTATAGGGAATTTTTCCACTCATACATCTATTCATCTGACCTCCACCACTGTGACAGGTTTTCTGGATCTGGGAGAATTTGCTAACTAATTCTATCCTTAACAAGTTTCCTGCCTGAATCCTGGATTCATGAAAAGTAGAGACTGTCTATTATCTTACCTCAGAGCTGAGCTGCATTTATGAGTCACTTGAATCTCATTTACTTATCTTCTTAAAGCAGTTATAAATTACCCTATTCAATTTCACGTTATCTTATTACAATTGAATACATCAATTAGTTACTAGAAGGAGACAAGAAAAACTAGACTAACAGAGACATCTGGGTTCATTCAGCAGAGTATATAACTAAATTTCACATAAAATTCAATGGCTGTAATTGTCATCCTTCTAATGGTGGCAACCAAATTTGTATTCCCAGCAAAAATATCTGTTTTGAATTTCAGATCCATTGATTGAATTGTCTGCTGAACTGTCAAACTACAGTCTCACAAGCAACTGCTATTCAATTAATCATTCAAGCCAATGCTAACCTGTTTCTTCCACATTGCTTTTCAGTAAATGGTACCACTATGGTCAGATACCTAGCCCTGCAATTTTCCTCTGTCTACTTTCTTATATTCTTACTGGCAGTCCTTAATTTTGGTACTCATCACCTTCTGTACATATTGTAAAAATTGTTGCCTAATTACTTCTTCACTCTCTCCCTTGCTCCACTATATTTTCTATACTGCCAGCAATATGATGTTTTAAACAAATATGAACTTTGTCTCCTGTGGGTGAAGTTCAATGACCTTGCTTACCAGACAACATCATGTGCCACTGATCTCACTCCACCCTAACTATATGTCATGAACTCCAGCCACCATCATAAACTCCCATTAGTCAACAGACACCAAACATGCATATTCAAACAACTTTAGGTTTACTTAGCTTATTGCAGCAAGGAAGAACACACATGAGAGAAATATCAAAATGACTGCATCAAAAGGTGTTATAAGGGACTTATAACAATATTGGAATTTATGCTTAGTGATTCTAAGGATGATTTAGTGAGTTGTAGAAAATTGTGTGTAGATGCTATCAGGTAGCAGGAACAAATCAATGACTTGATATTTTCATTTTAATCTAGGAGGCAAAGAGTTCAAAGTATAGCTAGAACTGTCACTGGTGAGGAAACAGCAGTAACTCACACTTGCCTGCAGAAGGGGCTGTTTAGTTACTAGTGTAGTTGCAAAGTGTCCTTTCTCTATCTTATTCGATTGTGGTCACAGAGTGGCCTTGTCCAACTATTGATTATATTCTGAGAAAGTTGTTTATGTGTAGTTGGGAACACAAAGGTCAAGCTGTCAGCTTCCAGCAGTGAACTGCTAGGATTGTTTTTCACTTTCTCACTACCCATGTCAAGTTGTACAACCAGGTTTACCAAACAATTTGCAGCCTCCTGAAAGACAGGCCCTTCTTAATTTATAAGTGTTGACAGAATTGGTTTTCAGAAACTGAAAAACTTCAACTGTACATCTCCAGAATTTCTTCTTACTTATTCTTTAGGATTCTTTCTCTGCTCTTGTATATGTACATATATAGAAGAAACACTTTAAACATAAAACGTTGATTTTTAAAAAGAAGCCAGATAGAAATTAAGTAAAATAAAGTGAACTTTCATTAACTCATTTGCAAGCTTTTTTCTTTATTCTATTTTAATCGTTCTCATTCCTTGGGATTTATACTTAGTCTTTATCTCTATACACACTTACATATAATTGTAATCACTGAGCAACTGACATATTTAAGTACACAGACTAAATTTCCAATGTGTTTTAACATTCTTTCTTGGTAACTCTTAAGCATGGTTTGAAGGTGTCTGTACTTGTTAATATCCTGCCTTCACAAGACTGGCATATCCTTGATATCCTCAATACCTGATAAATCTTAACAATGTCTCCATGACACCTGCTTTGAGCAGGTTCTCTAGATGGATGTATAAAGGATTGTGTTAGAATACTATAGATTAGTTATGTGGGAAAACAAATCACTAGATAATTCCTCTTATGAACATAGAGTCACGACCAAAGGAACTAGTTGAGAAGCTTAAATTAACAGAGTTGGGGCTGTCTCTTTCATTTCAGGATTAGTATTAAAGGTCATTTCACAAGTATTCCCCCCTCATTAAGAGATCTAGAATGAGTGTTTCATATTCTACTATTCATAATCAGTTCCTTTGAGGAGATTTTGTGGCTTCCTAGACTCCTGTACTATAGGTTTGCTACAAACTACATATGAAATAGCACTGAGGAACCCAATTGTTTCCCTCACAATCTTACCTTTCAATCCACTCCTTTGGCTATCTCAAATGTACTTTCTTGGGATTGGGAGTATTCTAATCTTTTCTGGTTAAAGGCTGGAAAATATGAAGAAATTTTCTATACTCCTCTGTGACACTTAACATATGAATTGGTTCAAATGAGATTTGATAAGAACCAGAAATGGATAGTGAGGTAGAGAGGCTCTCTGAAATATTGATATTCAGTATCATTTAGTAAAAAGAGATCCACAACTTTAATACTTAATATGCAACAATGTCTTTCAATATAAGTTGGATCTTTTATATCAATGAATAAATGTGTATCTGATAAAAATGAAAGCAAATACCAAAGGTACAAATGCTATGGCACAGAAAGTTAAGTCATTTGTGATATGTACATTCCATTTTGGAGTGCTTTGAATTAAAGCCCACATCCACCTCTGCTTCTGATCCAGGTTCCTGCTAATGCACACACTGGGAGGCAGTTAATGATAACTTAAGCAGTTGGGTTCCTGCTACCCACATGGGAGACACAGATGAAATTTCTGGCTCTTGCTTTGTCCTGGCCCAAACTCTGTGCCTCGGCTGCCATGGGCACTCAGGGAATGAAAGAATGGAAGGAAGATCACTCTCATTCTCATCTCTCTCTCTCTCTCTTGCTCACTCTCACTCTCTCTTTCCCCCATCCCTTCTTTCCTCTCTCCCTGTCACTTTGCCTCTCAAATATGTATTAATAAGAGAATTATTGATATAGTTGAGCAAGAATATTCAGATCTAGAAATAAAACATTGAAAAGTAATGGCTGAACTGGAACATTGTGAGTGTATGTGTACATGTATGTACAGGAAACGTACAAAATAAGTAGCATTAATGTAATGCACGTGAATAGAAAGTATATTCCCCCAAAATTATGTTAATAAACCTATTGGATAGAGTTGTTTGTAACTGTCCATATAAAATAGTCCACCTAAAATAGTCCACACACTTTTAGATTGGAATGAAATCATATTCTGTAAAAAGAATTGCCCCATGATTCTGGTCTTCTCTTAAAAAGACAAAAGTCTCTAGATACATTTTATGTTTGGTACACAGAGTTACTCTTTATTGGAAGTGAGAAGTAACTAATTCGTTGGTGATACAGTATGAAGTCTAATGCACCAAAGGAGGGCTATATGATTCCTGAAGTATGAAAAGATCACTTTTCTGAGTTTATAAAAGATTAAGAATAGAATGACAAAATGTTCCATGCAAAAAGTGGAACATGCTGAAGAGCAAGATAAAGAATTGTGGCATAATTATCTTTGATTTTTTAGAAAATATATAGTATTAAAAGGTTGGCATGTGATTAAGATGTAATTTTTACACGTTTTTTAAGTGACCTGTTTTCAGGGTAGCCATTTGGTGCAGCAGTCAAGAATCTGCTTGGTACATCCTCATGCCCGGTTTTAGTACCTGGGTTTGACACCTGATTCTGCCTTCCATTCCAGCTTCCTGCTAATGCATTCTCTAAGTGGCAATGATAATGGTTCAGATAGTAGGGTTTCTGTGACCCAAAGGGGAGACCAGGATTGAGTTCTGGGAATCTCAGCTTCGGGGCCAGTCAGAGATCACTGGGGGATTTTGGAGATTGAAATAGAAATGACAGATCTCTGCCTCTCTCTCCATCTCTCTTCCTTCCAAATAAATTAAATATTTTTTAAAATATTCTGTTTTTGTCTATTTGAGTTGTATTATCAAATTTCTAGTTTACAAATATGTACCTCAAATATAAAAAATATTCAAAATAAGACTATGTTTTTCAATGTTAAGACCTTGAAAAAACTTCTCACATACGTTAGTATAGACTCTTTTTCATTTTACTAGTAAAAAAATGAATCTGATGGTTCTAAAAGCTATTTATTTGGATATCAGAAGTTTTATAATGCATTTAATAAGATTAGTTATCTTTGTTCATTGGTAGTTTCTGAAGATCTATTTTAAACGGAAACTATTTTCCTGATTCAATTCATCTATAGATACCATTTTAGAGATCTAATCTTAACTTTCTTATCAAATTCTATAAATATATGTCAAAACAAAAATTCTAAAATTGTAATAGAAGCCATTCCCGTGAATTATAGTAGTTGGGATAAATGCATTAGGATACACAGCATTATTTACAAAGTAAAGATTCACACAGCACTACTAGCAGTAGCTTACAATTCAAAATATTTGATAATGCTTTAAACTAGTTTAGAAAACTGTAAATTTAGCACATCTACTGCCATGTTAGTAATTTCTAAAAATAAGAATTTTTATAACAGGGCATATAGTATGGGCTTCATTTTCTAACTTCTGATTTCATTTACAGAAGCATTTAGGAAACTAAGATGTTAAAATGTCTTTATGCATTAAAACATCACATTGTACACCATAAGTTAAAGACAATTATTGTTAATAGAATAGATTAGAATAGAACAATAGAACATGAAATAAATTAGCATTTGTAGTAAAATTTAAGCTTAAGGAATGAAAAATGAGGTTGGAGAATTTTAATTAAACTTGAAGCCACTTGAAGCAATCTTATGCTAAAATAGACCAAATACCAATTATAACACAAAGGCTACTAATAAAACAAAGACAACTATTAATAGTAATTAAACCAAAATATTAAGAAAGGATATTATGGAAGAATTTATATTTTAAATAAATAAAAATTATATTAAAATAGGAAGGATTAAATGGTATACCTTTAGCACAATGAATTAGCTAAAATATAACAGGGAACTTTTACTTAAAACATGGAAGACAGGCAAGCTATTTATAAACAAATAATTAGAAAAAGTTCTCTGTAACGAAATAATGAGGATCTGTAGCAACAGCTAAAAGTCAGTTACCCAATGCAGAATTTATGTTCAACTTTAAATTTACTTTAAGAAGAATCAATCCTAATGTATCCATAAAATGGAAGGACCATTAAAAATAGGTTAAAATATTCCTCCCAGAGTAATGACTCATGCATAAAATTATAATTGGATTAAAAGCAGCACTAATGACACATTCATTCCAATCCACAATAAATACATCTAATAAAATCACCTCATGTAATATTTAACTTTATATGCAGACAAAAAATTAATATGAGTAATAAGAAATATTTTACTAAATAAGCCCTTATCAAAAGTAATGTCATTGATAGTGATGATTCAGACAGAAACAAAAATGTGAATGGATTAGTTGAGTAACCTAATAAACATTCAATATTCTATTAACTAAAATAGCTAATAAGACTTTTGTTTATTAATTGAATATGAAAACTTAATATCTAAATAACTAGAGTAGAGTCCAGTGCTGTGGCATAATGGGTTCAGCTACTGCTTTTGACACTGACATCCCATGTGTGCTGATTACAGTCCCAACCACTTAGCTTCCTGTTCAGCTCCCTGCTAAGGCACCTGGAAAGGCAGAAGAAGATGACCCAATTGCTTAGGCCACTGCCATCCATGTGAGAAACCTGGATGGAATTCCTACTCCTGGTTTTGGCCTGGTCCAGACCTGGCTTCTTCAGCAATTTGGTGAGTGAAACAACAGATGGAAGATATCTCTTGCTCTCTCGCTCTGTCACTCTCTCTCTCTCTCTCTTCCTGTGTCCCTCTGCCTTTCAAATAGATAAATAAATTTTTTAGTAGCTAAAGTAATCATGATCTGAATTAATTATTTGGTTGAGGTGATCTTAAAGCATAGAAAAGCCATCAAATGATCAAAGCTAGACAAGTAATTCGGAATACACAATTATTACTAGATGATCCCAATTTTTTACCAATAGATTTTTCACATAGTAACAATGAAATTCTATTTTAGAAAACATATTAATCATATTAAAGTTTATGATTGTATTGTTGCATCCATTTATCCAAAAGATACAACATTTATTTAAGAGGCTTGAGTGTGTATGGGTGGTTGTAGGAGAAACCTCTCTTTCCATCATCAAAGTTCTATGTAACATGAATTTGGATCAGGACAATTCCATTTTGTTATTTTTTTAAGATTTCTTTTGTTATTTTTTTATTTGAAAGAGATACAGAGGGAGGTAGCGACAGAGAGAGAGGGGTATTCCATTCGCTGGTTCACTCCCCAAATGGCTGCAATACTGGAGCTGAGACAACCTGAAGCCAGGAGTCAGGCAGGAGCTTCTTCCCCTTGTCCCATGTGGGTGTGGGGGCCCAAGGACTTGAGCCATCCTCTGTTGCTTTCCTAGGCACATTAGCAGAGAGCTGGATCAAAAATGCAGTAGCCAGGACTGGATCTGGTGCCCATATGAGATTCAGGCACTGCGGGCCGGGGCTTTAAACTGCTGCACCACAGAGCCAGCCACCTGCTTATTTTTTATAGACAAATGTCTCATGGTGTGAAACACAGAAAGACATAGGCCTTTCTAATATGTATGACAGAAAAATAGTTTGTCCACATTGAACTTCAAAAAGAACCAACTATTATAGTCTACATGAAGAAGCACTTTGACCTCTAATGTTATCAATACCAAAATAGATTATTGTACCAGTGAAGGTCTTAACCATGAATAAACATTAGTCCACCCTAATGCCCTATTCACTAGTAGATTTACATCTAGAACTATCATGTGTCTTACCAGCCTGGAGCTTACTGAGCACTGCAGTCAGTCAAGCTCATACTGTGCTCATATCAGAGCACTCTAGCAGGAACACAAATTCACCATGAGTTCACATAGGCAATTATTCTGTGAAATGTAACAATAATTGCATATATATGCAGACATGTCACTTATGTTACCAGTTAACTCCCCTAAATTATGAGTCTTAATCGACTTTTACCTTTTAGGGAAAGGCAAGAGAAATCACAACAAGGTTTTAGCTGCCTGTTTGAATTTGCAATTCAATGTATAAGATAAACTCCCAGTTGGTAAAATTGGAAATCATCCTATGTATAATGGCTTTAAGTTTATTCTTAGTCTTCTTGCATAATTTTTCTACTCAACTCTTCTCAACAAATCACAAACTGGTTACTATATATTCTTGATCATTAAACTAGAGTAGCAGAGACACATGAGTGTACTAATTCAAGTTAATCTTAATCAATGAGGGTTTTTATTAGGAGGCACTCAGATTTTTAACTGATTACTACTGCCTATGACTTAGTAATATTTTTCTTTGAATAATGTCATTGTAATCAGGGGATTTGGAACCTTATTAAGGCCATTAATGACAGGTGCTCCAGATACAACATTTTAATAAATAAATTAACTTTTGAAATTTACCCCCATAGTTCCTTTTACTTGCTGGCATCATTGGCAGCAGGCATCAAAGCATGAACAGAGTGGGCAATGTGCCCTAGCATTAGCTGACAATCTAATACCTGAAACAGAATGATTTTAGCTGTTGTTTTGCTCATCTCTGGGTAACATCAGCTTCAAGCACCATTAATCTTATTACTGCAATTAATTAGGACAAACCATGTTTTACCTCACAATATCAGATAGAATTTTTTGAATTGTATTAATTATTGTGATTTTATTACCTCATTTTTTTGTAATTGCCATGGAAATTACTGTTAAAAAAATAGAACCTAAGTACAAATTATATTACCTTTCTAGATCTAGCAGGGGGCAGAAACTCAATGTCAACATGCATTCTAACTTGGACATTGTGAACTACACAAATCTAGGAGTAATTTCACCAAGTTTGGTGTATGATTAAGGACAAACATTCTTTAGTTTCATAAAAATAGTCTCAGCAACACTGTCAATTGAAATCTTAGCATTTCTTGTATACCACATCAAAACTTCAGCCTATTATGGCCTGAATATATATGTGCCTTCAAAATTCATATATTGCAATTCTCACCTTCAGGGTAATGGCACAGAGGGCCTTTGACAGGGGATTAGGTTGTGAGGGTTCTCCACTGACCTTTGAGAAAAAAAGCACGAGAGAGCAGCTCTGCCTTCCCACCTTGTGAGAACAGATGAAAAGGCTTCCCAGCCTCCAGAACTGTGAGATCTAAAGCTCTGTTGTTTGTGAGCCCTCAGGTGATGATGTTTTGTCACAGCAGCCTGAATGGACTAAGACATACCAGGAACTGAAGTAGACGTGTAAGTGTATCTCATTTCTGCTACTGTAATTAGTGCGGTAATTAATTCTACCCTAGCAGAAGTAAAAATATTTAAGTTACTAGCTTTCTTACAAGAAGGAAGGAATAGACGATCACAAACTATATTCTAAGTAATAGGCTATCTTTTCTAAATCTTGTGGATAGGATAATGAGACTCATTTTATTTATACTTATCATAGGTTATCATTTGGCATCATGCATGTTATGCTGTTACTCATTCCTGGCATATCTAGCTACAGAAGCAGTTTCATAACCATGGGGGGACGGGGCTTTGTTATGGATTCCCATTACCTTCCTGATAAATACTATACCCTAGATGAGGAAAAGCTCAACATTTACTTGTACTAACTTAGCTATTATTTTTCTCCTCCACATTTTCTTGGCCTTTTTCATTCACAGCAATAATTTTCAGTCTGTAAAGGTGCTGACAAAAGATGAAGAGAAAGAGTTGAAGCCAATTTTCTGCAGATTGATTCAGTTCATTTATACAAAAGAAAGCTTCATATCAAATAATTCTATTTTTGTTGCAGAGTATTTCAGAGCTTTCTTTCAAATATAGCCCCTCACCATAATTTGACAAAGATGAATCACTAACATGTCTTAAACTACTAAATCCACATATGTTAGTAATTTCATAAAATTTTTATCCTTTTAACTGCTGGAATGTCAAACACCTAAACTCCCCCCACTCACCCACCACACATACAAAGTCTAAAATAAATAATAAAAACAAATATTATAAGTACTGTTAATGAGCTCATAACAAACCAGAATTATTATAGTTATTATACTAATTTTATTTATATTTAGTTATTTAATACTAATCATTATTTATGCTAATTCTAGTTGTCCCTTTGACAATATTATTTTTAGTGGATCACAAAAATTTTATGAAACGTTCTGGTGAAACATTCTTTAATAATATGCTTTCTATGCCAAACAAAATTTTACTTCACATCTCATTTCAGTTTTGAAACCAACCTGAATACTGATCTGCTTAATTATCATCCATTTCTTTATATAATAGTGCATTGATAACAATCAGTTTTATCATATTAATTAGTACAACTAACTCTGAATCTCTAAGTTTGGTTTAACTACAATAGAAAATAATCTAATAGTCTCAAGACTATTTAATGCATTTACCTTCTATAGTAGTAATTCGACAATGATTGCTAAAATTATATATACACATAACACTCAAATCCATATGAATTTGAATTAGAAAATCCAAAATCATACAATCAAAAATTTTTCAAAAAACTTCTCTCTAGTATCAATGAAGTTATTAATTTGAACCCAAAATTTCACTCTTACTAATACTACCTTTGGCTTCTCAGAAAATCAACCCATAAGTGTTACTGATTAAAACCAGTGATTCCTATTATACAATGAGTCACAGACTTAGCCTAAAAATGAATTCACAAGAAATTGATTGGATTAAAAATCAGATAGCTTAACAAGACTATTTTTACAATTTATATTACAATTATACCATAATTACCTAATATCATCATTTATATAAACTTCTTATTACCCTTGTAATAGCCATTTAACTCCCTTAATGTATTCAATATAATAACTTCATTGCAATGCTTGGAAGGTAAAACATTATCTTTATTTATTATAATATATTAGTAACACTAAATGTTAATCTAACATTAAGTATCACATTTTATATTGACTCCCAGAGAGTAACTGTGGGCTTTATACTTCTAATAGTAGTAGTAGATATTTAAGTCAATGTTAGAAATTAGAAAAATTTTTTTTTGACAGGCAGAGTGGACAGTGAGAGAGAGAGACAGAAAGAAAGGTCTTCCTTTGCCATTGGTTCACCCTCCAATGGCCGCCGCGCTGCGGCCAGCGCACTGCGCTGATCTGAAGGCAGGAGCCAGGTGCTTCTCCTGGTCTCCCATGGGGTGCAGGGCCCAAGGACTTGGGCCATCCTCCACTGGGCCATAGCAGAGAGCTGGCCTGGAAGAGGGGCAATCGGGACAGAATCCGGCGCCCCGACCAGGACAAGAACCTGGTGTGCTGGCGCCGCAAGGCGGAGGATTAGCCTAATGAGCCATGGCGCCAGCCAGAAATTAGAAATTGATACACCTTAAGCCGGCAATGTGGTGCAACAAGTCAAACCACAACTAATAAAGCCAGGATTTAGTTTCCTACTCATAGTCCCAGAAAAGCAGCACAGGATGGCCCAAGTACTCAGGCCCCTGCCACCCATATAGGAGAACCAGATGTTACTGGATGCTGGCTTTTGGCTTCTTACTCAACTACAGTCATTGCATTAATCTGAGGAGTGAAGCAAAAGATGGAAAATCTCTTTCTGTCCTATCACTCTGCCTTTCAAATAAATAAATAAATCTAAAAAAAATTAGTACTCCAAAAGTTACTTTGCCATCATAAGTGCTCCAAAAAAAATCTGTGTTAACTGTCCCCTAAAATCTTATTAACAAATACATTATCTTCATCATATTATAAGATTAATATTTTTATTGAACTATTTTCAACTCTATATACTGTCTTAGCAGTAGGTACAAGATTTTCATCATTATTATTAGTTCTTAGCCATATGCACCTATTCAAAATACCAAAACAGTGTTATATTTCAATATTTCTTTTATTTCAAATAATTTTAAGAAACATTCATTACCACAAACTCATCTTGTCCATTTTCAATGCAGTATTAATTCTAGTACTTAGTATTGTCACTTGAATGACAAATAAAATTACGAGTAATTTTTTATGTTTTCTATACATGTCATGTTTTCTATGCATTAATTGGATCCTTTACACTAAAAGTAGCACTGGGTCATATTCAGTATTATCATTAAATTTACTTGCAATATAGTGAGTATTGCCAACTAACCCTCAGCAGATGATCTAATAATTTACTAGGACTAGCATAATATGACATTTCTATTAACAATAACCCTATAGATGGTATTTTTTGTCTATCAAAAGTGTACATCAAAGCACAAATTGTACCAATCTCTGAATGAATTTATCAAGTCAGGGCTCATATCTTGTTTTTAATAATTACTATGCCTTAATATGCCTAAGAAGAATGGAATTCAATAAATTATTTAAATACTAGCTAATTAAATTAAAGAGTGCTAAATAGATTAATTTTGGAAACTGCTTTTGAAAAACATTTTAATTTTTATCTTTCTGAGCTTAATTACTCACTGAAATTAGTAGATAAAAACACTAGCCCACTCCTCATCTTAGCAATATTCCAACTGATTTGCTCCTATCTACTTACTAAGGAGATTATCAATGAGTGTAAAGGAGGATCCAATCGTTCATTCCATTGGTAAGAAAATTTGGAAAAGTAATAATCACTAAAATCAGCCATTTAAATTATTAAATAAAACAGTTCTCTTATTATGTTAGCCTCAGCTTCTGCTCAGCTTAAATATATAACAATTACAGTCTTGCTGTGGGTGCACAAATGTCAGGGACTGTCATGGATCATGGATCAAGCTTTTTAACGAAAGCTTGATTTCTATTGCCTAATGTCCCCAGTTATCTTCTCCTATGCCTATACATTCCTGAAGAGCAAAAGTGAAAAGAATCACTCTTCTCTAGGCTCTTCCCATTTATGATTTTCACAGGTATATCTAATTAATGAATAAAAATGTAAACACATCACCAGGGAATTCATCAACTCTAAACAAGAAATAACAGCTGCCTCACACAAATTATCTTAATTCTATTTCATGTAAAATGGGTATAGTTGTGAATTAGGAATAAAAGTTAAAGAACAAGAGAGGGGCCGGAGCCGTGGCTCAATAGGCTAATCCTCCGCCTGTGGCGCCGGCACACGGGGTTCTAGTCCTGGCTGGGGCGCCGGATTCTGTCCCTGTCGCAGTGGAGGATGGCCCGGGTCCTTGGGTCCTGCACCCACATGGGAGACCTGGAGAGGCACCTGGCTCCTGGCTTCAGATCAGCGTGGTGGGCCGGCCGCAGCGTACTGGCCACAGCGGCCATTGTGGGGTGAAGCAACGGAAAAGGAAGACCTTTCTCTCTGTCTCTCACTGTCTACTCTGCCTGTCAAAAAAAAAAAAAAAAAAAAAAAAACGAGAGAGAGTTATTAGGCAAATATTTAATAGGTATATCAAAAAGGTTTTTCACTACTCAAAAAAATGAACATTCTACATGAAATACTTCCAAGTGTTCTTCATACAGATTGCTACTATGCTTCTCATATAATAATTTAAATCAGGTACTTATTTATCTTTGACATACCAAAAGCAACCTACTGGAGTCTGTAAATAACTACCTGACATTAGTTACTACTCTTACCAAGGCAGGTCTTCCAAGATTCTCCCATAGTAAAATTGTTGTATTTTATTTTGATTAAATATTCTATTTTTATATCCATTTTCCTTATGTAAAAGAGTAATGGAGTAGTTTTATCTTTGTATCTAATCTTCCTCAGATTTTATTTCTGAAATTATATAAATTTAAAAATGAGTATAAAGAAATATATAAAAATTAAAATTAAAATCCATTCATAGTTTTCTGAAAATACACATATTCCAGGCTGGCACTATGGTATAGAGGGTTAAGCTGCCTCCTGCAGAGCCAGTATCCCATCTGGGTGCTGGTTTGAGTCCCAGCTGCTCCACTTCTGATTCAGCTCCTTGCTAACACACCTGAGAAAGCAGCAGAGTACGGCCAAGTGCTTACACTCCTGCACCCATGTAGGAGACCCTGAGGAAGCTCTTGGTTCCTGGCATCAGTCTGGCTCATCCCTGGCTGTTTTGGCTATTTGGGGAATGAATCAGCAGATGGAAGACCCCTCTCTGCCTCTACCACTCCCTCTCTGTAACTTTGCCTTTCATATAAATAAATCTCATATTCATATATATATATATATATATATATATACGTTCCTTGAACTTTTTGAATACTCCTTATAGATTATACATGGGTAGTAAGAGAGTGTCAAATCTGACCAAAGTGAATCTCTGGTAAGAAACTAAGCTATGTCTTCATCTCACAGTAAGAGTAGAGCAGAGTGCTTAGAGATTGAGAGAGTG
Organism: Oryctolagus cuniculus; assembly: GCF_051225735.1. NCBI lineage: Eukaryota > Metazoa > Chordata > Mammalia > Lagomorpha > Leporidae > Oryctolagus > Oryctolagus cuniculus. The sequence continues at coordinate 195,119,369 of NC_142867.1, forward strand.
GAAAAGACCAAAAAAAAAAAAAAAACAAAAGGCAGTTTAGGGGCAGGCACTGTGGTGTAGCAGGTGGAGCCACCACCTGCAGTGCCAGCATCCCTTATGGGCACTGGTTCCAGTCCTGGCTGCTCCACTTCCAACCCAACTTGCTGAGTCTTGGCTTCAAATCATTGCAGCTCCAGCCACTGTGGCCATCTGGGAAGTGGGCCATCGGATGGAAGATCTTTCTCTCTCTATCTCTACTTCTGCCTCTCTGTAGTTCTGCCTTTCAAATAAATAAATAAATCTTTTTTTTTAAATTATAGTTTAATAGAATGAAGAGAAAAATAGGGAAAGTAAATGTGGCATTATTGCTCTATTCTGTCATTTTTGCTTTCCTTCTGTGTAATATTTACATGAGAATAGGTCAATTGTAGCAAACTTAATATGTGCAAGAGAATTTTTTTTTTTCCCTGAAGGAAAAGAAAGATAAAAGTACTTGCAGTGCAGTGCACTCCACTCAGGTCTCCTCTATGTCTTTCTGAACATGTATTTGAATCCCTCCTTGAGTACTCCAGGGCTCAAAGCTATGTATTTTTATTAACAGATCAGACAGCAGAAAAAAAAACTATTAAAGTATATAATAATGTAGGCAGTCACAGCTGGGAAATCTTTTTCTGCTTTCTTGCTCACTAATTCTTCCCAGAAATAATTTGAATGTGATAGTTGTGAAAGTCCACAGCAGACCCCAAGGATTATGGCTTCCTTGTATTGGTATTCTTGTCTAATCCTTTCCCACATTGTATCCAGACTGATCTGTGTGATCAATATATATGGTGGAAATGTGATTTCCAAGTCATTAAAGTTATACGAAGTCGTAAGTCATAAAAAGCTTTGAAACTTCCACCTTGGTCTCTAAAATTGCTTACTCTGGGAGGGAAATCTTTTCATGCTGTGAGAATATCCAAGCAGTCCACAGAGAGGCTGTATGAAGAGGAAGGGTAGGGCCTGACAATGTGGTAAAACAGGTAAGGCCTGCAACACCAGCTTCAAGTCCCAGCTGCTCCACTTCTTACCGAGCCCCATGCTAATGAACCCAGAAAAAAACAGCCTCCCAAGTGCTTGTGCCCCTGCCACCCACCCAGGAGACCAGGATGAAGTTCCAGGCTTCCTAGCTTCCATCAGGCCCAGCCCTGGCTGTTGTGGCCATTTGTAAAGTGAACCAGCAGATTCTCTCTCTCTCTCTCTCTCTCTCTCTCTCTCTCTCTATAACTCTGCCTTTCAAATAAATAAAATAACTAAAAGGGAAAGGAAGGGAAGGGAAAGGAAGGGAAGGGAAGGGAAGGGAAGGGAAGGGAAGGGAAGGAGGGAGGGAAGGGAATGGAGGGAGAGAGGGGGAGGGGAGGGGAGAGAAGGGAAGGAGGGAGGCAGGAAAGGGAATGGAGGGAGGGAGGGGGAGGGGAGGGGAGGGAAGAGAAAGGAAGGAAAGGGAAATGGAGGGGAGGGGAGGGGAGGGAAATGGAGGGGAATGGGATGGAATAGAACCTCTTGATAATACCCAGGCGCTTTGGCACACATCATTGAAAGTTCACCCTTTAGCTATAATTAAATTCCTGGAGACTGCAATCCTACCCAGTATTTTAGGAGAGACCCTGAGCCAAAAGTCTATCCAAGAACTTTGTAATTCCTGACCAAAGAATTTGTGTGAGTTATTACAATTGGATTAAGACTGTAACACTGGCCGGCGTCGCAGCTTACTAGGCTAATCCTCTACCTGCGGCGTCGGCACACAGGGTTATAGTCCCGGTCGGGGCGCCAGATTCTGTCCCAGTTGCCCTTCTTCCAGGCCAGCTCTCTGCTGTGGCCAGGGAGTGCAGTGGAGGATGGCCCAGGTGCTTGGGCCCTGCACCCCATGGGAGACCAGGAGAAGTACCTGGCTCCTGGCTTCAGATAAGCTCGGTGCGCCAGCAGCAGCGCGCTGGCCGTGGCGGCCATTGGAGGGTGAACCAACAGCAAAAGGAAGACCTTTCTCTCTGTCTCTCTCTCTCTCACTGTCCACCTTGCCTGTCCAAAAAAAAAAAAAAAAAAAGACTGTAACCCTTTGTTATTAATCTGAATAACATAAACAAAATTTGTCTCATTACAGAGTCACCTAATCTGTTGAGATGCCATGATACAGAGAAGCCCTAGAGCTCACTGATTTTCTCTTTTTTCAGGTTGCATGCATTGCTGCCAAGAGAGTCAGTTGGAATTTGACTCCAACTAGACTGGTCTCTCAAATCATCACAATCTTTCCTCCGTCTCATATTTATTTCATGATTCGCTATATACAGAAAGGATCATCTTAGTACCCGTCATACACCTTTCAGTCTGCTATAAGAAAATATCAGATTATTGATTATAGAGTGATTATTGTATAGTGATTATTAATTTCTCAAAGTTCTGGAGTTGGGAAATCCAATATAAAGTACCTGCATATCTGTGTCTGGTGAGTGCCTACTTCCTCAGACATGCTGCCTTCTCAAAGCATCCTCAGTGATGGAAGAGGCAATGAACCCAGCTGGGCCTCTTTCATAAGCACACCAATCTCACTCATTAAGTCTCCATACTCACGACCTAATCAGCTTACAAAGAACACAAGCCCTGATACAGTAACCTTAGGAGTTAAAATTTCAATATATGAACTTGGGTGACCCAAACATTCTGACCCCAGATTCTCCTTAACAAGAATTATGCATCTTAAAATGTATTTTTGAAATGCCATGGTAGAGTTAGCCATTTGACCTAGCAATTACATTGCTAGTTAGTATGTCTTCATCTCAAATCAGAGTGCCTGGTTGAAATTTCAGATGCCAGCTATCAACTCCAACTCCTTAATGCAGAGTCTGAGAGGCAACAGTGATAGCAAAAGTGGTTGGGTTCCTACCACTCACATGAGACTGGATTGAATTCCTCCAGTTCTGAGCATTTGGGGAGTGACCCAACAGCTGGTCCTCTGTCCATCTCTCTGTCTCTCAAATCAATAAAAGTAAATAAATATTGTGCTAGCTTTAATCTGAATATTCTAGCAAGAATACAAAGAATACTAAATGTCTATAATATAAAAATGATCTGTCATTACATTGGAAAATCAGAAAAAAAGAAGAAGATAAAATACAGACACATTAAAAAATAACAAAGTATAGATCAGCACTAAGCAAAGAAGGGCATAATAAAAAATAATGTCTCTCCTGACTGACTGAAAGTCCAAAATCATGAAATAAACAGCATGAACCGATAAAAACATGCATTCCCCCCTAAACCTGGGGGGTGGTATCTACTAATCAAAGATAAGCCATAAAGAAAAAGTGAAAGTTCTTAAATAGACTGAAAAGAATATTAAAGAGAACAATGATATGGCATTTTCAATATATCCAGGAAATACTTTTGATTTCTTAGAAAATATTTCAATATAAAATATATTGATATTCATACAATATCCTATTTTTTAAATTAAGAATACCTAAAAACAATTCAATAAGTCCATAAAATATTAGTTAAGAACCTACTATAAGCCAGGAACTGTTGTAAGTAATGGGGACACAGCAGTGAATAAGAAAGGCAAAGTCAGGGCCGGTGCCGTGGCTCATCTGGTTAATCCTCCACCTGCTGTACTGGCATCCCACATGGGCGCCTGGTTCTAGTCCCGGTTGCTCCTCTTCCAGTCCAGCTCTCTGCTGTCACCCGGGAGGGCAGTGGAGGATGGCCCAAGTGCTTGAGCCCCTGCACCTGCATGGGAGACCAGGAGGAAGCACCTGGCTCCTGGCTTCAGATTGGCGTACCTCCGGCCTTAGTGGCCATTTGCGGAGTGAACCAATGGAAGGAAGACCTTTCTCTCTCTCTCACTGTCTAATTCTGTCAAATAAATTTATAAAAAAAGCAAAGTCTTCATGGAGCTTGAAGCTAGTGGAGAGTAGGAGCAATAAGCGAAAACTGCACTATGAGATAGCATTAAGTGCAATGAAGAAATGTATCAGTGATGAGATGAAACAAAATGAATAATGACTTATTTAAGAGAGCATAATTGAAGTATAATAGTAGGTTGTTAATAAATGTAAAACAGGAATTAATAAATTAATAAATGCACTTGAATGCATGAATTCTATTATGATACAAATTCAATTCATTTTGGTCTTGATGGCTTCCTCATCACCTCCCTCTCCTGAATATTTCATAAGAAAGTCAATCTTAGTTGATTTGCAAGGGGCCTTTTCGCTCCTTTAGAGTCTCACAAGGCTCCATACTTACTAACTGTAAAGCTTGAAGAGAACAATGTTATACTCTACAATGATGTCCACTGTCCAAGACTACATGGCCATTCCAAGGCACACTGCACTAATGCTTTGGACCAAGTCCCAGTTGTCTCATTGCCATGAATTCAGAGGCTCTAACACTTGTTATTTCATTCCTCAGGAACCCAAAGTGGTCACTAAATTCTCCTTTCACTCTTGGGTCACTGTGGAAGAGGTAAGCCATCACAAACCTCAGTGTACTCAATTTATAAAAGGAAGGGAACCCATATGTTCCAAGGTTACATCTCTCCTTCATATAAAACCCAGATTCTAACCAGTCTCAGAGAATTTATCTATATCTATTGTATAGTAAAAGAGTCTCTATGGGAAAAGAGCCAAAAAATATCTATCATTCTTTCCCAATAGTAGGAAAGTACTCTAACAGAGTTTTTCAATCAGCTTATCTATCACGGACAGTATTATAAAGAGATTAAACTTACTTTTTCCTTTATTTATAGAATTAGTCTTGTCAGAGTTGCATATTTGACTACTACACATTGTTATGTATTTGTGGCAAAATAGAAAGCTGGAGAAAGATTGGAAAATGGCAGCATCTGCATAGTCACTTTCAAGAAATGTCAGTTTGCTTTGGTGTTGTGTCGCAGGAAATACAAAATATGGACAGTGCAGTGAAGTACCAAACTGTGTCACTATCCTGAGTGAGCATATCAAGGCATGCGAAGCCCAGACAGGCAAATAGATGATCTCTGGTTGTGTTCACAAAGGAGTTTGACCAGAAGCAGGGGATTTTGATCAGGAGCAAAATATATAGTCTGAGGGAAGAGAACTGACAAGGAAAAAAAAAAAAGTGTCTACATTGCATTTGCTAATGTATTGTATGCACATCCACGCCATCCTTTAGAGGATTTTTCTGCTTGTTTTTCACAATCTCCCACCAAAGAATCAATTTTTACTCTTAAAGATATCATCACCTCAACTGAGAATGCATACACTAGACAAAGAAAGGAATTCTCCCATCTGAACATAAGTTTGAGTGTAATTCCTTCCATTAAGGAAAAGTGAATTTGCTTATGGTCCTTGTTTTTTGAAGCCACATGAACTATTCATATAATGTTCTACTTCTCTTTCTCTGTTAAGCATATCTATCAAATAAATAATGAATAAAACACTCAGGCTTGTGAACCTAGAAATAATAACCAAATTGTTGATTCTGAGATCTCACTGCCTGTTTAGTAGTGGAGCATAAAATATTTTAGCAACTGCTCTTAAAATACTGACATTGCTATTCCTAATTAAGTAAAGAAACTTCTACCCTATGACATAGCAATTTCATTATAATGTGTTCCAAGATAATTTTGCTCTGTACAAAAATGTTTAAATCAATTTCTGTTATAGTAACCCCAAACTGGAGATAGTCCAAATGCTCATTAATAGCAGAATTAATATACTGCCATAAATCATAGAACAGAAAAGTATTCATCTATTAACAAAAACCAGCTATTCATGAATAGGAACACATGCAAAAATGTAAAAACGCTGTGTTGAACAAAAGAAGCCAGGCACAAAAGATACACACTGTAAGATGTATAAGGTATTCAAGCTCAGGAAGCACCACTTTTTACAGAACCCATAGTTATTGCCTGGAGCAGAGAGTGGATTTATAGAAAAGGGCCACAGATGACAAAAGTATTTCATACTGTGGCTCAATATCTGTCAAGGCATCTGTTTAAATATCTAAAATACTACATTTTACTGTATAAAAATTGTACTTTATATATAAAAGGATATTTCCCCCAAAAAAGTGATGCTGTCTACATTTACCATGCATTTTTGTGGTGAAACTGATTTTTGGTTAAAAAGTAACTTTTTCTACCACGAGAAAAATGCTCCTATAAATAGCTATTGCTACCACAATAGGGGACACTAATAGAGCAGGTCATGCTAGTCCATAAAGAAAGGAGTGAAGCCACATTGACTCACAAAAGACATAGCTGAGTTTACAGGCATGTGCTTTGTGCACAGCATAAGGGGGAGAGCCCAACCATCCCAAAGGCTGTGTACAAAGTAAACTTTGAACATTGAGAGAGCTACATCAAAGGACTAGCTGAAATAGCAATTCTGGTCATGAAATGAGTAAACAATATCTCAACAGAAAATGACAAGAGATCATCCTTCAGGAACTGCAAAAAAGGAGAGTCAGTATGTGCAGCACAAGACAAATAGAGGGTCCTGCTTCCTCCAAATCAAAGTTATGACAATTTATCAGGTAAGTACTGCTGTTTAATTAATAAGGAACAATGAACTCATGAGGAGATTTATATTCATATGACTATAAGACTATTGGAAACATAACTTTTACATACTAAAAAATCATTTTCTCTACATTCTTTTAAATGGGTTCATTCACTTTTAATGATTGTGTTCCATGTTGCCTGCAATGAAGAAATCTCTGCGGCCATTGTTGAAGAGTTACGTGGATTAAGAGCACACTATGTATCTATTAATTCTGTCTGGATATGGTAAAGATTACCCTTTAAATTACAAATATGGAAATTCCTCCCTGAATTTCACACCGCTTGAAAACTGGCTTGAAAGTGAATGCAGGAAGGCAGGCCAAAAGGCAGGACAAGTGCTGTGAGTGGGAATGACTTGAAATTTACCAATGGCTTAGTCAACTCCATGTCTAATTTGATAGAACAGTCATAAGAAAATAAGAGCCAGACTTGAGTGTGTACTGTTAACATTTGACAGTTTAAATATACTGGGGTGAATAAAGATAATACATTTAATATTTGATTATATGACTTTAGAGTAAAAAAGAAAACTATTTGAACATAAATGCATAATTGTGGTCATTTCATGATGAATAGATTTAATTTGTGCATATTGGCTGACATTTTTACAATGATTTTGATGCCTTTGTGAGGGTAATATAAAATGGGAATTGATCCTTTTCTTGGGTAATAGCCTTTCCTAGATTTGATCGAGTGAACAAACCTTGAGAATTTCATGAGGAGAAATTAAGATTTTCAGAAATTTATGTATAAACCAGAAGAGTCCTTTTAAAGAAATTAATTACAATCCATTTTAAAGACTACATAATAGGTTACTCAATCTTTAGCATCCCAGGTTAATGTGAAAATAAACATTACTATGGTGAGCAAAAGTGGACAAAACTGAGAAATATTTGGTGACCATTTTCTCTGAAGCAAGTACAATATAAGCTTCATGAAAGGAAGTGTCTTTGTTCTTTTCATCACTACCTAGGAACCTTAGCCATAAGTCTTTCAAATAGGAGGTCATCAGTGTTTGAGACAGTGTTTACAGGAACATAAACACATATCTGTGAGCAATACCTGAGAATGTGAATGACCCCTTAAGCTTGGGGACCAGGTAGACAAGCTCTTACATCTTGATCCTGCCTATACTCTAACTAGGGAGCCTTCAGGCAAGTTATAAAATCTAATTTCCCTTTCCTACAAAGATAAAAGAAAAATAATCTTCCATATAGTATTATATTGCAAACAATCAGATAGCATAACAAAAACACCTACCATACATTTATACCTAGAACCGAGTTGGTTCCTAGATTAGCTTCTTCTCACTGTCATGGTACATCGCTACAAACTTGTTAGTTCAAAAAAACAGAAATGTCTTCTCAGATTCACGAATGCCAAAGGTTCCCCATCAATTTCACTGGACTAAAGTGGAGCTATTGGAAGGGCTGTGCTACTTTGAGACTCCAGGAAAGAATCTGTTTCTTGCTCCAAACTGCTGATCTCACTGACATTCTTTCATTTGGGTCCACATTACTTTAATCTCTGTCTCCATCTTCCAAAGCCTTTTATTCATCTGTACATGCCTTTGATTTCCAGGTTCTCTCTTTTAGGTACACTTGTGATCCTGTGATGATATCTAGGACCTACACAGCTACTGTAAGATGATCTGTTCATATCAAGATTCTTCACTTGATCATATCTGAAAATCATTTTTCTAAATAAGGCAGCCTTTATAGGTTCCACGGATTAAGCTGTGGATGTATTTTTGGTGGAGTGCAGGCATTATTTGGCTTAGCACAGTGTCAGTTGGCTTCATCTGTTCCATGCATAATCCCTCTGAGTGGGGGTTATTTCATTCATGTTCACCATCTACACATGAGGAACTAGAATTTTATCATTATGTTCATCATTTCAAGCTAAATTATAAGATTGGCCCTTTATCAGTGGGTGAAGAAAACATGTTTTTCTCTATGTCTGGAAATAACCAGAAGTCCAGTAAATTTTATTAATTTTCTTTTGTTGATACTAAAACATTCCAACCAAAGAGAAATATTAAGAATATTTTCTCAAGAAATAAGAATTCAAGTAAATACAGTTTTCAGAACAGGATTTCTCCAGTAATAAGAGTATCTGTAATTCTGTGTGACTTATATTTGGGCAAAAATGTAGAACATTCACACATTTAGTTATTTGAATTATGTGTTGTTATAAAATAAATCCAGAAAAATGTTGAGACGTTTAAAGTGGGCCACATATGTAAACAAAATGTGGTGAAAGCACCTAGCTTGGCAGATGGTTGAGACTGAAATTTTAAGTGGTGTGGTAAGACATTTCATTTTTTAAAGAAAGCAAAGATAAAGTGTCATCTTATGCATTATTAATTAATCTAAAAATTTCTTCTCACCAAAATATGCTAAAAAGCAAAGTCTTTTGCACACAAATGTATGCTACATCTCCTTCCTCATCATCCCCAATGAGGATGACTTCAGCCCAAAGCAGTAGACTAAAAATCTTAAATATTATATTTTCATAGACCTTCTATAAAATTATATATAAATTTTTTACCTAAAAAAATCCTTGATAAGGTATTTGGCACAATGCTTACATAATTAAAATAAAATATAAAGCAATGGGGATTCTTAACCCAAATTTTTCTCCATCCAAATAGAAATGTTCATAATGAAGTCTAGAAAGGGAATTAACTTTTATCTTTTCATTATGCATTTTTTTCAATAAAAGTTAGCACTCCAATGATATGCTATCCACTCCTGTTAATGAAAGTCCATGAACTGAATGGTTATTTTACCATTCAAATCTTCAACTATACAAAAATCAACTTAGCCTCAGTATATAAGCTATGAACTTCCTAAAAAATTACATTTACACAACATCCTCCATATCTCAGATGTGCTGCTGATTAACAAGCTTTTTTGAGATTCCAAATAGTGACAGATCACTGGATCTTTTCACAATGGGCCTTCCACCCTGATTCCCCACATTCTCAAAGTTAAATCAATCTGTGCTTTATAAAAATGATTCCTCTAATACCTTGACATACTTAGAGTAAATGCATTTATGCTTGTCTTTAAAAAGTTGATTTGAGAAACTACTGCAACAGACTGCTTGTTGATAAATTTAAAGTATTTCTGGTTTCTATTGCTTTGTCTGGACTTTTAGCTGCTGCACCAGAGACTGATCCTTCATGATGTCATTTGTTCTCATTCTCCTTAACTTCTGCTTAGTTGTTTTTTGCTTTGTTGTTTTCCATTTATAAAGCCTGAATATTTCTTGACTATGAGAGGATTTTGATGTTCTTAGCGGCTTACTGGAGAGAGAGGAACCAGTAAGTCTTAGAGCACTTTATTGCCTCAGGAAAGAAAAGGGGTGTGAGTTTTTCAAAAACTAACCCTTTGGACAGAGTTACCACAGAAAATACAGAAATCCCAGTTAAATTTTTACTTCAAAAACAACAATGAATACAGTTTTAGCATAAGAATGGCCCAAATATTATATGGGGAATAACTCAATAAAATTATATGGAAGCATACTTACATTATAATTTTTATTGTTTACATGAAAATCGAATTTAACTTTATGTCCTATACATTTTTCTTTTTTTCTAAATATAGCATTTAAACCTGATTCTCACTCCTTCCCTTATTTTGGTAGCTTTGATCTCCATGAAAGTATCCACTTGAAAAACTGTATGAATAAGAAAGAACATTCCTTTCCTCCAGCTGACATAACACTGATAGGGTTCCACTGATTTTGATTTGCAGACATAAGTGTTTCCTCACGCAAAGATAGCTGACATGTGACAGAAAATAAAAATTAATTTTTCATTTTTCTTTTGTAAATATATTCATGTTTGGGGACTTGTTTTTGCTCAGCAAGTTAAGCTGCTATTTGAGACTACAGCTGTTTGAGACTACAGTTTTGGCTGCTTTGCTTCGGGTACAACTTCCACTAATGTGGCTAGGAAAGTGACGGAGAATGGCCCCGGTACTTGGACCTCTGCCACCTACATGAGAGACACAGATGGAGTTCCAGGTTCCTAGATTTGGTCTGGCTCAGCACCAGCCATTATGGCCACTTGGGAAGTGAATTAGCAGATGGAATATATACCTCTCTCTTTTTACATCTCTGTGTAACTCTGCCTTTAAATTAATTAATTAATCTTTTAAAAATTGAAGTTCATTCCAGAGAAATAAAAAAAAAATCAGAAATGCATGGTCAATTACATGTTCAATGATACTAATAAATAGTAATAGCTTCAGTTATTTTTTCATGATCTGATTTAATTCTCATAGCAAAAGTATAAGATATGTTCCATTACATAATATACTTTATCTGAGCAAGTTGGGTAACAGAGAATAATTTGTCAAAGAAACTGGCAAACAACAGAGCACAAGTTTAACTGAAGCTTTCTCTATTCCAGAATTCTGCCACCAGGGTGTCCTTTGTGCTGTTAACAATTGCTGTTTTTCATTCCAGATTATTTTCAAAGGGCTAATTTTTTATAATTAATTCATAATGAATTTACATTTTTCTAAGCAGAGGACTTCATAAAACATTTATTTAAGCAGCTATAATTTACTAGATCTCCATGTGCAGAAGTATTAAGCTATCCCTACCTTTTACCTTATTCAAAATGGATCAAAGACATAAATCTACAACTTTATATTATCAAATTACTAAAGAACATTGGAAGAACAGCCAAGACATTGGCATAGACAAAGACTTCTTGGAAAAGACATCAGAAGCACAGACAATCACTAACAAAATTGACAAATGAGATTACATCAAGCTGAGAAGCTTCTGTACTGCAAAAGAAACACTCAGCAAAGTTAAGAGGCAACTAACAGAATAGGATAAAATATTGAAAACTATTCAACTGATAAAGAATTAGTATCCAGAATCAATAAAGAGCTCAAGAAATTCAACAGCAAAAGCCCAAACAATCCAGTTAAGAAATGGGCAAAGGACACTAACAGGCACTTTTTCAAGAGAGGAAATCCAAATGGCCAACAGACACATGAAAAAAAAAAATGCTCAGGATCATTATACCCATAAGGGAAATGCAAATATAAAGCAGATGAGGTTCTACATCAGGTTTTGCCTCATCCCGGTTAGAATGGCTTTCATACAGAAATCATTGAACAGCAAATGCTGGTGATGATGTGGAGGGGAAAGGTGCCCTAATTCACTGTTGGTGGGAATGCAAACTGGTCCAGTCACTGTGGAAGACAGTATGGAGATACTTTAGAAATCGGAATATAGATCTACGATATGATCAGCCATCCCAAGACTGGAAATTTGCACAAAGGAAAATAAATCAGCAAATGAATGAGCTATCTGTACTCCCATATCCATTTCAGATCAATACACACTAGCTAAGATATGAAATCAACCCATATGTTCATCACCTTATGAAGGGTAAAGAAATTGTGGTGTTTATACAATATAGAGTACTATTCAGCTGTAAGAAAAAAAATGAATCATGTGAAATCCTGTCTATTACAAAAAAAAAAATGGATGCAACTGGAAAACATTATACCTAGTGAAATAAGCCAGTCCCCAAAAGGCAAATACCATATGCTTTCCCTGATCTGTGGTAACAAATAGAGTACCTAAAACATAATGTACTGGAGTGAAACGTACATTTTGAGATTCATTGATTGTTCACAGTTCTTGTCTCTTCTGTTGAGGAACAGTGTTTTGTTTCTTGTGTGTGTGTTTTTTTTTTTTTCATACAATTTGTTAAATTCTTTATTTCGTGTAGGGTATTAAGTAAACTTATGAGTATTACATAAAGTGAAAATAGATATTTGTAAAAATTAAGAGTGGGCATAGAAGAGGGAGGAAGAAAGGCTGGATTATGGGTGGGAGGGAGGAAATGATGAGAAGTATCACTATGTTCCTAAATTTATATATATGATATACCTGAAACCTGTATAACTTAAATAAAATTAAAAAAAAATAACTCCAGTACAATTCCCTAGCCTCTATCATAAAGCTTTACTTGATTCCCTTGTCTACCTTGGCTTCTACCACTCAATATAGTTAAGGTGTAATGTTTGTTTTTTAAAAACAGTTTACAGTCTCCTGGAAGACATCATATAGTGCTATAATCCCCAGTTTGTATATATGCCGAACAGAGCATAAAAAAGAGTTCTCTCAGTCTAAGTCTCTAATTAGGTGTCCATTTTGTTAGAAGCTCTTCACATACATTATCTGTAATCTTCACAATAACTCTGCAAAGTAAATATTATAATAAAGAAATTGAGACTTGGAGAGGTTACTAGCACTCTCACAACATATAATACTTTTGTAGGAATGTAACAAAGTCTTTCCTACTTCTACATGGAAATACACTGAGTGTCCCTTGGCAAGATCAATGGCAGAAGCTTCACTTGCATAGAGAACTTAGGCAATGAATATCCTATACAACCACACATTACATCTGAATTCAATATGGCACAACTAGTAAAGAGTAAATGATGGGGTTTTTTAAAGGTTTATTTTATACATTTGAAAGAGTTACAGAGAGAGGTAGAGACAAAGAGAAGTCTTCCATCTGCTGGTTCACTCCCCAGGTGGCCGCAATGGCCAGAGCTGTGCCAACCCAAAGCCAAGAGCCAGGAGTTTCCTCCAGGTCTCCCACATGTGTGCAGGGGCCCAAGGACTTGGGCCATCCTCTACTGCCATCCCAGACTATAACAGAGAGCTGGATCGGAAGAGGAGCAGCTGGGACTAGAATTGGCGACCATTTGGGAAGCCGGTGCTTCAGGCCAGGGCTTTAACCCACTGTGCCACAGTGCCAGCCCCATAAATGATATTTTTAAGTCAAACTGTCACCAAAACATAAATGTATCCAGTATGCTATCATTTCTAACTCTTTGTTCCTCCTATTTCAGTGTGAAACCTGATATACCAGTTTTCAGGAATCACTGGAACTAATATATCAACTTTTACCTTAAAATTCTCACAGGTCCCCAACTCTTGCTCCAAATTCAATGAAAAGATCCATGGCTGTTGCTACTCCCCCTTTCTGCTCCTAAGTAACATCAGACTCTGCTCCAGAAGGAGAAGAATGCGGGTAGCAGAGGTCCTCATATGAAATAATAAAGTCCATTAGTTCTTGGTTGAATATATGCAACTAGGTTACTTCATGTGCTGAGAAATATCTAAAAAGCTGGGGAATTTTAAATTGCAAATAAATCTTGGTATTTTAATGGTTCACAGTAGTTTTTTTCAATTTAAGAGACTCAAGGAGAGATCTTCAAAAAGTACATGTGAAATGCTTACTATGGGAAAATATTCATAGATTTATCATTGAACTTTCATACATTTATTAGTACTTTACAAAGCTTATTAACAGGGTAGTAAAGTTAATGCTCTCAGCCAAGATCCAATTTTTATCCTAAACAGTATTAAAAGCTGGCCCAGCTGTTTGGTTTTAACCTATCACAGACTATATTACTTCACTGGTACTTTAAGCATATTTTATATAATTTTGCTTATTTGTAAGTTTGCTAAAAAGAAATCTAAAGATCTTTATGAAACCTAAAATAAAAAAGTGATAGGGAATCATAATCTTTCAGAATAAGAAAGGACTTTTCTTGTCAGGATCCAGGAAAATTTTTAAAATAGACAGGCAATGATATCCCTAGAATGCCTGAAGCCCTGAGAAAATATTTTTGTGGGGTTCTTATCTGCATGAAAATTGATTAAAATTTTATCAGAAAAATCATGAATACCTGATAGTTATTGATGATAATGAGAAACAATAATAGAGAAGATGTTTTTGTATATTTTTTGTGGAGTCAGTGAATGTCAAGATTCTTCTAAGTGCCCAAGTATAATCTCTTCCTCTTCAGGTCCATAATTTTTTTTTATCTTCTGTGTTATGAAATATGTAGTTTCTAACTAATTTTATATCTTGTGCCTTGAGAAAAATGCATCAACAGTTATTACCCACAACTCTTTGGCTTTTTAGAACATGCTTATATTGAAATAATGCAGAATGTCTTATATCGCTATTCCCTAACATCATTTTATATAATTATATCATCAATATCACTTCTATAATTCTGATTAAATCAGTTCTCATATTCATGTGCTATCCATGAATACTGACTTCAAATGACTGTCTCAAAAGTTATTGCAGGGGACAATGTTGTGGCATAGCAGGTTTGTATCTTGGCTGCTCTACTTCCAATCAAGCTCCCTCCCAATGGCCTGGGAAAAGCAGCAAAAGATGGCCAAAGTGTTTGGGCCCTTGCAACCCATATAAGAGACCTGGATGAAGCTCCTGCCTCCTGGCTTTGGCCTGGCCCAGCCTCGTCCATTGCAGCCATCTGGGGAGTGAACCAGTGGGTGGAAGAACTCCCGCTGCTTTCTTTCTTTTTTTTTTAAAAAAAAGAAAGATGTATTTTATTTATTTGAAAAGAAGAGTTACAGAGAGGGAGAGACATAGAGAAATCTTCAGCCTGCTAAATTACTCCCAAGATGGCCATACAGGACTGGGCCAGAACAAAGTCAGAAGCCAGGTTCTTCATCATCGTCTCCCACACGGGTACAGGAGTCCAAACACTTCAGTCATCTTCTACTGCTTTCCTAGGCCTTTAACTGAGGGATGAATCAGAAGTGGAACAGCCAAGACTCAAACTGGTACCCATATGGGATGCTGGCATTGCAGATGGTAGCTTTACCGGCTATGCCACAACACTGACCCGGGTGACTTCTTTCTTAGAAGGTAATTTATTTCAATGTTGACCATACTCCAGCTTTCCACCCACAAGCAAAAATGGAAAGGATACGCAAGTAGCCCATGAAAAGAGTATTTAGTGTTTTTATGTACAGAAGGAATGTTTGTTGTTTATCCAACATGGCTTAAGACTGACATAGGAAGGCACAGTGCCACTGTAACAATTGGATGCAAGAAAAGACATCTTCTGAAAGATATCATTTTATTTGAGGAGTAAAAGTCTTGGGAGTCTTTAGAAGACATAGGCTCTGCTGATACCAGAGGATGTGGCAGGAGGATGTGGCATGCATAGGGTGACCACCATGAGTATCAGTGACAGAAGGAATGCAGTGTAAAAGATGCTTGCTCCTAGAGCCTGTTGCCCTCAGTGTCTGTTTACTGTAGACTAAACCAACATTAGAACATGGATGGATGAGAACTTATATGTGAAGCCACACACATTGTTTCAGCCTAAGGATTTACCTTGTATTATTTGTAAACCACACCCTGAAATTACTCTACATCTAACATGAGCAAGAATCAGAATTTTAATACTATAGATAAATCAGATCTCATTTAATCTGTCCAGAGAAATATCACTCTGGCCAATGGGGGTAATCAATTTGTCAGGCTTGAGTTCAAATGCAAAATCTTTAGAAAATGATTTATATGTCCTTTCTGGAGCTCATTGGAGCATGTTGGCCCCTTTGTATGGAGTTGAGGTTCAGAGAGCATCTGAAAGTAAAGTTGGAAATATCAACCACGCAGTCCCTGGTACTGAAGTAGAGAACCCTACCAAACACTGCTGGTCTTAGCCAACTGAGGGAAGACTTTGACTTTTCAAGAGAAGTGTTCCAAATTGAAGCTTTTTAAAAGTGTTGATTGAACCTAATAGAGATACTGAATGTGATAAAGCAGTGTGTAAAAATGTGCTCAATTTTCTTCACTGTTCTCCCAAAGAACTATTTTCACATCCTAGATCTGACAAATAGAGCTCTGATCCTACTAGTAATTCTTCCACAGAATTCCAAAACTTGAAAGAAATATAAAGCTCATTTGCCAATTCAAAAAATTCTTTTCCACACATAGCATCTGCTATGATTTCCATATTATTTTAGATATTTAACATGCCTCAAAGGATGTGTTCAGCCTTGGTTCCCAGGGTGGTGGTATTTGGCAGTGGTAAAACCTTTCAGAGGTAAGGCTTAGTGAGAAATCTTTTGGTCACTGAAGACAGTCTCCTGGAAGATAGTTCTCACAAGAGGATTGTTAGAATAGCCTGAGTCACTCTGTCTGCTTCCTGGCTCGCCATATTCATTCTTTGTACAACCTCTGCCCTGTGCCACAGCAATCTCATCAGAACATGCATCAAACCATCTGAACCTTCAGCCTCCAAAATAGGAAGGAAGGGAGGGAAGGAGGGAAGGAGAGAGGGAGAGAAGGAGAGAGGGAGGTAGGGAGGAAGGGAGGGAGGGGAAGGGAGGAGGGGGAGAGAGGGAGGGAGGGAGGAAAAAAGAAAGAAAGAAGAAAAACTGTTTCCTTTATAAAGCCTGCATCAGGAATTCCCTTACTGTAATGAAAAGCTAACTAATACAATATCACCCACATGTATTCTCTTGAATCTCAGAACTGAATGTTTCCAATGATGGAAGTGTAACTACTTCCCAGCAAAACTCATTCCCTCTATAGAGTGAGTGAAAATGGTGTTGTAAGAAATGTGCATACCCATGACTCAACAGTTTGCAACTACATTTATAGAAAGACGTTTCAGTATACTTTAAGAAAAAGTTTTTTCTGATATATAATCAGTAATAAGTTTTTTGGTAGTCTTCTATTCCCTGGGCTAAAACTCTTTTTCATTAGTAAGATACGATATGCTTTTGAACTTTGTCAGTGTTTTGGTTTTCAACTTTGCAAGTATTTCTTGAAAATATAAGCAAGTCTGTTGCATTAGATATGAAGCTCTCATTTTCAGATACATTTATCAGGATTTTCCTATTATATAGTTGTTGTTACTTCATTAGAAACCAATTTTGGCCAAAAGTAAATCTTTGGAATTACTTAAGGGTAAATTCTCCCAAAAAATGTTCATTATTTTCTTGATGGCTTAATAATACAGAGCTAGATATCTGCCCCTCACAAACTTGATAAAGCAGCTGATAAAGAAGTGAAAATATATGTTGATCCATGTCTAAATAAAATATTTACTAAATATTATATAAAAACAATGCAGACAACCAAATGAACATAAAATGACTTGACAGAATAAGGAGAAAAAAATCACACTCACTTTACATTCTGACTATGTCATAAAAAAGACCCTAAGGACTGGTATCCATAAAAGTCAGTTGTATAAACAATATTTAATGTAAAAAACTGAATCAGAAATAGAGCTGTAAGAAAAAAAATGAGAGCAGTGCCTGAAACAATTATAAAACAAGCACATATGGCTTCTTTTAAGTCGTTTTTCTGTCTAGCAGCTGAAAATGAAATCCTAAGAGAGTTCACTCCAGGAAAATATGCTTTCATACAGAAAACAGCCACATTTTTCTCTGGAGGTCACAGAAAAGTTGATCATAAAGTTACAAACTTCATGTAGTTCAGATCCCTTCTACAGTTCTTCAAGAATGAGTTTTTGGCACATGAAGTAGTTAAAAAGGCAAGAATATTTTCTGTGATGATCCCAACAGGCATTGGCCATTAAAGAGCATATGGGTCAAATTCTTAAAGTAAGTTGAAAAGTTGCCCAAATAACGCTATTGCTCCATACACAGAAATCATTTGACCATCAATGTGAGCCAATAAAAGAAATAATTGTTTTAGATGAAGAAGGTTGGTGAAGAAGTTTGGTATCATTTTCTAACTTCTGGGACAGTGCATAAACCTTAGCAAAATAGCTACTATTATAGGTCCTTGAGTCATACTGCCTGCATTTAAATCTTAATTCTCCCAAATAACAGCTGTGTAACTTTGGGCACATACCATGAACATCTTAAGACTCTTCTAATAATAGTAATCTGTAATGTATTTTACAGTTTAGGAGATGCTTCCATGTCTGTCATTTTCTTTGTCCTCACAGTAATTGTCTTGGAATGATGGAGTAATCATTTCATTCTTCCATTCAACATATATTTATTGAGGTTTTACTTTCTGTTCAGGTATAATGCAGTAAGAAAGGTGGACAAAGTCTGTGCTTTCTCATTGAGATGCCTTCTATCAAAGAAAAATAGACTGTGACAAGAAAATGGAGAAATACACATGATAATTTCAAATAACTATTGTAAAGAATTGAATTAAGACTGGGAGCTGAGTCAGGTTTGTATAAGGTGAGCAGTGAATATCTCCTGCCCAATGAAAAGGTGTTATTTAGGAAGAGAATTTGAATGAAGAAAGAAAATAAAACACAAAACCAGAGTGGATAGGGGAAAGGATATTTTCCCAGGTCATTGCCCTATGAAATAAAGCATTAGGCAAGTTTCACTAACAGGTAGGTAAAGTCAATCAAAGATAGTGAGGAGTGGGGCTGGTGCCGTGGCTCACTTGGCTAATCCTTTTCCTGCAGTGCCAGCATCCCATATGGACGCCGGGTTCTAGTCCTGGTTATTCCTCTTCCAGTCCAGCTCTCTACTGTGGCCCGAGAAGGTTATGGAAGATGGCCCTGAACCCGCAAGGGAGACCAGGAGGAAGCACCTGGCTCCTAGCTTCAGATTGGCACATCGCCGGCCGTGGCGGCCATTTTGGGGGTGAACAAATGGAAGGAAGACTTTTCTCTTTGTCTGTCTGTCTGTCTGTCTCTCTCTCTCTCTCTCTCTCACTAACTCTACTTGTCTAATAAAAAAAAAAAAAGATAGTGAGGAGAGTGAGGATGGAGAGAGAAGTTGTTGGGGAGATAGCCCATCAGGGATCTTTATGCAGCTTTGGAAAGCAGTTTTGTCATCAGTAAGAGACATTTCCAAGGTCAGTCAAGAGCCAGGACTGGTACCTGGATATTCTCACTCCACAAATGTTTATTTTCCTTCACAAGACATCTTGACTGATAAACCTGGTCACTGAATAGAATCTAACAACAACAAAAATCTTAACACTTCAGAACATCCTTGTACAAAAACATTTCTATCTTCTGATAAGTTAACAATCTTATCACCATCAACAATTATTAAGCACATACAACATAGCAGTATTCAGCTATGTACTATATTTAAAAAAAATTGTGTGTTCTGGGAGCTGCATTTTGGCATAGTGTGCAAAGCCACCACCTGAAATGCTGACATTTCATATGGGTGCCGGTTCAAGTCTCAGCTGTTCCACTTCCAATTCGGCTCCCTGCTAATCACCTAGAAAAAGCAGTGGAGGATGGTCCAAGTGCTCAGGCCCCAACCAAGTGGTAGCTCTGGATGAAGCTCTTGGCTTTGACTTGGCCCAGTTCTACCTGTTCCTGCTTTCTGAGGCATGAACAAGTGGATAAAAGATCTCTTTCTCTACTCTCTCTGTAACTATTTCAAAATAAATTAATAAATCATTCAAAAAAATCGTTTAAAAAATTGCTTGTCCTGGGGTCCACACTGTGTTACAACAGGTAACCTGCTGCTGTGATGAGGGCATCCACATCAAAGTGCCAGTTTGAATCCTGGCCATTCTGCTTCTAATCCAGGTCTCTGTTAATGTACCAGGGAAGGCAGCAGAAGATGACCAAAGTACTTGGGCTGTGCCACCCATGTGGGAGACCCAAATGGGATTCCAGGCTCCAATTTCAGCCTGGACCAGCCTCAGTATGGACCAGCCCCATTCATCGCAGCTATTTGGGGAGCAACCAGCAAAGGGAAGAGATATATCTCCTTCTCTGTCTCTCTCTCTCACCAGCAAAGGGAAAATAGATCAATCTTTCTCCCTCTCTCAAAATCTCTCTCATCTCCTACTCCCACTAACTCTGGATAAAAAAAAATGGTCTACCAATAAAACTGTGGAGATGACAATTAAGTGCACTTATTAAACAATGTGAAACTTAAGGCTAATTAGAAATTTACTTATTTAAAGTAATTAATCTAAAACTGGTAAGCCTAGCATGGGTATGAAGTTTCTTATATGTGGTCATTTGAAGGTAAGCTACCATAAGTACTTGTGAGACTGTGTGAGACTATAAATCCACCTTCAGTTCGTGAGACATGACCCAGGCATCTTTTTCAAATATTTTCTTTCCATGGTAAGAACTTCTAGAGGTAAATTCTCATTGTGATAAAGTTTATCATAGAAGGAACAAAAGATACACAGCACAAGTCCAAACTATGATTAAGCAAGGATTCTATTATGACTCCCAGTAGGCTCATGTTTATCCCACTTGAGATTAAAAACGGCTGGGAAGGGGAGGCAGGCATTTGGCCTAGCAGTGAAGATGTCACTTAGGAGGCTGATGTATCTATCAGAATGTCTGGGCTTCATTTCCAGCTTAGGCTCATTACTCATTACATTCCAGAACCTGGAAGGCAATAATGATGACTCAAGGGATTGAGTTCTTGCCACCCATCTGTGACACCTGGATTGAGTTCCTGGTTCCCAGCTTCAGCCCATTGTAAGCATTGGAATAGTGAACCAGAAGATATGTGCTCACTCATTCTCTCTATCTCCATCTCAATGTTTGTCTGCCTCACGAATAATTTTTTAATTTGACAGGTAGAGATATAGACAGTGAGAGAGACAGAGAGAAAGGTCTTCCTTCTGCTGGTTCACCCCCCCACCCCAAGTGGCCGCCACGGCCTGCGCTGCACTGATCCGAAGCCAGGAGCCAGGTGCTTCTCCTGGTCTCCCATGTGGGTGCAGAGCCCAAGCACTTGGGCCATCCTCCACTGCCCTCCTGGACCACAACAGAGAGCTGGACTGGAAAAGGAGCAACCGGGACTGGAAAAGGAGCAACCGGGACTAGAACCCGGTGCCCATATGGGATGACGGCGCCACAGGCGGAGGATTAACCAAGTGAGCCACGGCGCCGGCCCAGCAAATAATTTTTTAAATAACTATTTATTTATTTGAAAATCAGAGTTACAGAAAAAGTGAGAGACAGAGGTGAATCTTGTATTGAGTAGCCTATATTAATTTGGAGTAATCCTTGATGAGGATTTTTACTGTCATATTTTTTAGAACTACATTTGCATTTATGAGATAAATAGAAGAACATTTTAATACTTTCACATTTGTTACCTAATGATTGTATCTACAGGTTCTGGAGTCAGCCTCTATGGATTCAGATTCTAGCTCTACTATATGATAGCTGTTTAACTTCCATTTGCTTTGCTTTTTTCATCTTCAGTTGGAAATAATAATAGTACCTAGTTCATTACAGTACTCATCTTGATCAATAATAATATACATGTAAAACATATTTAGAAATGTCTGAAACATAGCCATGAATTAACTCCAAAAATTACAGTTGCTATTATAATTATCATTATTGTATTTTGTGCATTTCAGCATAATATTTTCTAATAATTGTAATCTGACTCAATAATTGAGCAACCCTACAGTAAATGCTATAGGAATTATGTCAACATTCAGGTGAATTCAGTCCCATTTTCCTGCATTTTTAATTAGCATTCATCTGAATCATGTTTTCTCCCATATGTTATTTGAATACAGCATAACAAATGTTTAAAGTAGTCTGCAGTTTAATTGTCAGGAATCAATTATGACTCCTGAAGTTTTCCCATTGTTCCAAAATAAAGATTTTTTTTCTGGACATTATAGCATAAGAGTCATCAGTCATTTTTACCTGTTTCCAGTATAAAACAAAATTTTGCTATGAACTGACTCTGTATTTGCTAAGCGCGGTTTAGTTTTTATCACAGAAATAAATGATAGACTATGTTTTACAAAGTTCCATTTTTCTTCTCCTTTCCTAGTGGTTTTATTTTTCTATTTCTGTTTTTTGGTCTATCTGCTTATTAACAAAATTGAAAAGGAACTCATAAATCATTCCTGTCAGTAGTTAGTGCAACAGATGCTAGAACAACAGAGAAGGGGCAAAACAGCTTAAGAGTTTCCTTTGTCAAAAGGCAAGGTCTTGGTATAGCATAAGTTTCTCTTTAGAAATCTGTGTGAGTGATGATATTCAGTTACAATTTCCATTTTTTAAGATAAAGCATATGCTAAATTCTATTTTTGCCTTCTACACCACTTTTAATTCTGTGGGTTTTCTTTGATTCATGGGAGAAACAGAGAATAACAAAGAGAAACACAGAGGGAGAGCATTCAAGCTTCCATTCTTTGATTCATTCCCCAAAGGACCACCATGGCCGGGACTAGGTCAGGGCTGAAGACAGGTGCTAGAAACTCAATACAGATATCCCACACGGGTGGCAGGGAACCAATTTCTTGAGCCATCACCACTATCTTCTGGGGTCTGCACTGGCACGGTGCTGGAGCTGGGAGCTGGGTCCTGGAATGCAATCCAGGCACTCCAGTGTGGAATGTGGGTTTCCTAACTTCTAGACCTTTAAGTAACTGCTTGCTTCCTCTCCCAGTAATTTAAAAGCCTTATCCCACTGTACAAATGAGGATATTGGATTCCAGAGTTTCAAGTGAGTCACCTCATTGGCTGAAGGGGCTGAGCCAGAGGAAGGAAGTCTAAATTCTGATGCAGACACCCTCACATTTCCCATAGTATTGTATCTCCATTCATGTCTTTCACAGTGTTTTCTCCTCTGTTGCAAAAATTACTTCAAGAAATTTATGAGCAATAAAATTATAACTATGATGGTTTTAGATTACATAACACAAAGAATTCCTCAAGGTTAGCAAAAATGTCCTATTCATATTCATATTGCCACATCTGAGTTGCTAATCAAAGAAATTAATACTTAACACACCCATTGAGTGACTGAACTAAAAAACAAACACAAGAAAAGCTGAGATACATTATTCCTTGATGAAAAATAACTATAGATTTTTAAAGATTTCTTTATTTATTTGAAAGTCAGAGTTACACAGAGAGAGAAGGAGAGGCAGAGAGAGAGAAAGAGAGAGAGAGAGAGGTCTTCCATCTGCTGATTCACTTCCCAGTTGGCTGCAACGGCCAGAGCTGGGCCGATCCGATCGAAAGCCAGGCGTCATGAGATTTTTACAGGTCTCCCACATGCGTACAGGGGCCTAAGGACTTGGCCATCTTCTACTGCTTTCCCAGGCCATAGCAGAGAGATGTATTGGAAGTGGAGCAGCTGGGACTTGAACCAGTGCTCATGTGGAATGCCACCACTTGTAAGCAGCAGCTTTACCCACTAAGCCACAGTGCCAGCCCAGATAACTATAGTTTTCAAAAAGCATTTTAAAATATTTTATTGGGCATCTTATCAGAGCTAAATATACAACGCCTCTTAATCAATGTAATTTTGGAACTTTTACAAGAGGAAATTTTATCTAAAATTGACTGTTTATATAACATGGAGAGATTAAAATTATATGGTGTCCTTAAACACTCTTGATAACTTTAACCTGGCTATTACTTCCTGATGGCTGATTAGAATTGGAGCCACAAATCATAAACAGGAATCACCAGCAAAACCAGCAAGTACACGTCGAATGTAAACATTATGAAATAGCAGCTCCTTAAGCCAAAAAAGCAATAAGTACTGAATTTGGTCAAAACCAACAAATTTGTAGAAATTAAAAGGGAAATTATAATGACAATTGTCTTCATATGAAATTCATTTATTAATGGCAATTAATTTTGTCTTTTAATATTCCACTCCTGTTAATCTGGTAATAAAATAGTGCAGTCTGGGTCTAGGCACTTACTTGGTTGTTTAGACTCAATAGGTAAGAACAAGGGACAGACAGGTATTCAAGGATTGTTGGGAGCTTGCACTGTGTAAAAGCAACCCTTTCTAAATACAATTCTCTGTGAGCACACTGACAAATTCTCTCACTGATTTAATGAAAAGCTCCCAAGTGAGATGATATTATTAGGAATGGTGCAAAGGAGCCCCTGTGAGAATGGAAAAAGAAAATAGTCCAGGACAGATATTTTTCTAACTAAAAACTGAAAGCATCACATTTGTATGAGCCATTGTACTGATGAAGTTCTCTCTGATACGCACCCTTTTTTTAAGCAAAGGCACTGGAAGTATCATCTCAAGAACATCAATCAATTGCAATCCTTAAAACATCAAGTACTCACAAAGCACACAGTCTCCTTTTGCTAAAGCAGAAGCAGCTCAATTCATCTTCAGCTAATTATGCAGATCACATAGGTGAAACATGGCAGCACTATTTTTCATTTAAAACTCTTGCGAACTTGGCTAAGGAAATGAAACCATGTTCATAATCATGGAAGGGAGACAAGGAATTTTAGGAGCAGAATTTAATTATTGTTACAGACAATAAACCAAATTGTGAGTTTAGATTCAATGGCCCTGTTCATAAACTGATAGGTGGCAGTTTTGTCTCCACTAAAAATGATCAAAATATTGACAATCTTTCCTAGTATTTTGATCAAATATTTTGTGATGTGAATCATTTAACAAAGGTTGGAAACTGTGCTCTGAGAAGCTGCACAGTATGATTCCAGTGTGTTTCCATTTGGGTCAGACCCAACCAGTTTCCATTTGGGTCAGACATTTGTTTCCCTTCTACTAGAGTTTCATGTAAAGTTCCTCTTCCAGGCTAAATGAGAGGGAGCTGCCTTCTAGTTGTTCCATTCTGTTCTAGGGTAGATGACTGAGCATGAAACTGGCTGTTTCTAAAATTAGCATATTTTATAACAAAGGTAGCCATCATGGGAGGGTAGGTGGATTCCTGACACTTCTTCAGTATTGTTAAAAAATATTGCGAATTGATTTACAAGCATAAGAACAGTTGCCAAATTTTTACTTCCCAATGTTATTTACCCAAATTAAGATTTTGAAATAAAAGCCTTCATGGAGTTTATTTAAAACCATTATAAATTCCATAGACTGATGTAAGGACTTCTGTTCTCTGGAAAGTAAACACAATATGAACAAATACAGCAACAAAATTGATTCTAAATCAAACAAATGCATCATATCAGTTCCCTGACTTACAGAAAACAAGAGACCTCACAGGAGTCTGGATTTAGAAAGGTATTCTTTGTAGATTTACAAGAAGTGGGTTTTTTTGTTGATAATCAAGTTTAAAGGAAAAATGCTGCTGGGTAGATGAGCTCAAGATTAAATGGATCAGGATCAGATAGAAATTTCGAAATGATTTTTTTCTGTTCTATTTGATCTTCTCTCTGAAAATAGCTAACTTAAGAACAAACATATTGCAAATGCACAATTTTTAAGCAACAGAAAGACAAGTGAAAATCACAAGGTTGGTAACATCTGTTTGCTTTGAAACACACATGAATACACAGATACACACAGCGAAATAATGTCCTTATTCCATTTGTACTACTTTTTTCTACATCAAATACAGGATCATGGTTCTGATTTTTTTTTCTTGTGAAATAAGACTCCCAGAAATGTTTTTAAATTTACACCTTGCTCAAACACTTCAGAAAATTAGAACTATGCCTAGCTTTTAAGAAAGCTTTGAGGAGAATTCAGGAATTCTGATTATACTATCATCATTAAATAGAAAATATAACACCTTGAAATGCTGTGTGATAATTTTTTAATTTATCCTTAGAAGTCAAATTAAATAAAAAGCAAAGATGATTATAAACAATCTGAGAAGAACACAAAATACTCAAACATTTGTAAAGGTAGTCTGTTCTATTTCTCTGTATAACTTTATAAACATCTCAGAACAAATGCATTTCTCCATTTGACAAATTACAAAACAATGATCTGTGGCAGATACCAGGCACCAAAAAATCAGCAAACTTTACCTGTAAATATGCATAAATTAAAGACTGAGGCTTACAAAGCAACTTAAGATTTATGGAACTGGATGGAAATCAATTTAAGGAATTATATGAATAGTTCTAAAAATACATCATGCAGAAGATATTTACAACTAATTTCTGTGATGCATTTATGATATTTTATAGGACTTTAGAACATGTCTTTCGAATGAAAATAGAATGATCAAGGTTTTGTTTTCTTAATTTCTACATGGAACTGTAAATCCCTTACATAACTGGACTTTTATGTTATACAAACGTTAGCAACCATGATATGCTACAGTATCCAAACACTGCATATAGTATAATTCATCCTAATGAACTCTCTTGGTCATGCTAACTATGCATAACAGGGTGAGGAACCAAGTTAGAGAATCAGAATGGTGTTCTCTTTTTGTCTTCTTTCCTTTAAGCTACTACAGCAATCACCAGTCTAAGGCAATATCCTTCTTAAGGAGCAGGCCAAGTCAGTTTTGTTTTCTTGACAGTTCTTATTTCTAGGCTCATCTTGCAAGCCACTAATTGTCACAGGCTTGAAGGATGCTAACAGGCAGTGAAGAAACAAGAAAAGGAAACACTATGTCTATGTAGCCCAGTTCAAGTAATTTAAGAAAATTGTGTATGTGTTTGTGTGTGTAATCTTGTAATCTTTCACAAATATGAACATACTTATACCTACCCCATTATTTGTATTTCTATAGCATTATTTCCTAGGCATGATTCGTTCACAGTATGACTTCACAGGAACACTTCATGGTTCAGATACGGACAAATGAAGGTGGAATCACACAAAAGAATCTCCTGCTTAATATTAGCAAACTGCTTGTTGAAAAAAAATACCCTGTCAGATAACACCACTTGGAATTCATTTCCATTATTATAATGGGGAAAATTACATTGTATTATGTTAGCTTCCCAAACCTCTAACCAATTTCCAATAAAAAACCTAACACAAAGTAAACTGCCTATATCAAGGGACCCAATTCCTATAAACATAATTCAGCAAGACAAAAGAAAACGATAAGGCCAGCATTGTGGCATAGCAGGTTACCAAAATGGAAAGATTCTCAGTATCATCTATATATAGAGAGAGAGAAATATATATTAACCCACATTGAGATATACTTTATTTATTATAATGGCTAATACTAAAAATATTAACAAATCAAACATTGGAGAGGACTGGGAGTAACAGGCACTCTTTTCTATTGCTGGTGAGTGATATCTATTGCTAGTGGATAGTGTCAGAAATTGTTTCTCATGTCAATGACCCATCAGCAACATTTTACTCTCAAAACACTGCAATGTCACTTGATTAATTATGCCATGCTTATGTTTGTTATTGAAGCTATTCATATTTCTGTTAGTTTCAATGTCAGTTTCAACTGAAAAAAAATTATGAATTGGAGATATATATTTAATACTCTGTGTAGGTTAAAACAAGCATAGATGTGAAGTAGTTGCTTCATGTTGTCTAGTAGAAATTACATGAATTTAAAGGGTAAAAGTTGCTTATAATTTAAAGTATATTGCACCTAGTGATATTAAAATCAGAAAATCTTGGGAAGTCATTCCATCCAAAAAAGTTTATTTTCCTTAAAAATTTGTTTTTACTCCTGAAATTCATATGAAAGTAAAAATAAAATTCTTGAACTTATTTAGGTTTCCTAAATATGTACTGGTCAGACTTGCAATGTGACACTAGATACAGTATTAATTAATGAGAGTCTAAATAATAGGAATCCATAATGAAATTTATATTTTGTCAGTACTGTATTATTTTGTTCTTTGAAAATTGATCACAATTAATTGCATGTTATACTGGAATACTTCAAAAACATTATGGGAAAATAGAATTAAAAGATGAGTTTAAGGGGCCGGCACTGTGGCATAGTGGGTAAAGCCACTGCCTGCAATGCCGGCATCCCATATGGGCGCTGGTTCAAGTCCCAGCTGCTCCACTTCCGATCCAGCTCTCAGCTATGGCCTGAGAAAGCAGTAGAAGATGGCCAAGTCCTTGGGCCCCTGCACTGGCATGAGAGACCCTGAAGAAGCTCCTGGGTCCTGGCTTCAGATCAGCGCAGCTCCAACCATTGCGGCCAATTGGGGAATGAACCAGCAGATGGAAGACCCCTCTCTCTCTCTCTCTTTCTCTCTGCCTCTCCTTCTCTCTGTGTGTAACTGAATTTCAAGTAAAATAAATAAATCTTTAATAAAATAAAATATTTTTAAAAGATGAGTTTAATTTGATGCAAAAGATTTTTGAAAAGCATGCATACATTTTCAATGATTCAGATTTTACTAGGACTTTTTGAAGACCCCTTGTATTTAATTACAGTAATAATTAAAATATTTTATTTATAATAAATTCTGTTGAAAGGCCTTTATAACTTTGCAAGCTATTTTATCTTTTGAGTGTGTATGTATGTAGAACTGTGATTTTTTTTAATGTGTCTTTGCACAGATATTTGACATAGT
The DNA here is from genome assembly GCF_051225735.1 of Oryctolagus cuniculus. NCBI lineage: Eukaryota > Metazoa > Chordata > Mammalia > Lagomorpha > Leporidae > Oryctolagus > Oryctolagus cuniculus. The sequence goes on from NC_142867.1 coordinate 195,147,992, forward strand.
GGTTAAGACACTTCTTGGGATATCTGCATCCCATCTCAGAGTACCTGGGGTTCAAGTTCCCCATCCAGCTTCCTACTAATGCATACCCTAGGAGGTGGCAAATGATGGCTTAAGTACTTGGGCCCCAGCCATTATGTGGGAGACCTGAACTGAGTTTGGTATTTCTGGCCAAGCATCAGCTGTTGTGGGCATTTGGGGAGTGAAAAAGAGGATTAGAGAATCTATCATCTATTTCTATATATGCCTATCTATCTTTCATATATTTCTTTGTATGTCTGCCTCTCAAATAAGTCAAAGTTACATAACATGTAAAACATTTTAAATATCGATGTGAGCTATTATTATTATTATATAACATTAGATATATATTGGTATTTGAAGCCAAAATATTTCTTCATTCAGTTAAATAAGATGTATCCACAATTTATATATGGATTTTAATGAATACTATTAAATGTGAATATAGCAAAACAAAGTCATCTGAGATCTTTTCTCACCTCATCAGTAAGGAATGTTTCCAAAATTAATTAAACTTACTGCAAAAGCTTATTCTGCCTTCACTGCAGAGCAGTTCCTTATCCCTGCAGGACGTGACAAAATTCTGAATCTTTATTCTTCAACAGAATTGAGTGTGAAAATTTAAATGCACTGCTGCCATCATTTAATTTCAGAATTTCAAGTCCTAAATGGACAGTTTTCATTTTGACTAAGTGATTTTATTCCCTTTTACTTTCTCTTTGATGGAAATTTTATTAACTATCCTCATAGACTCCAAATTCTATTCCATAAAATAGTCCAGTATCTTTTCTCAACTATTGATTTAAAATCCCAGGTAGACAGAAATACATTAGGATGCAATTGGGTACCAGAAAGTCAATGCCTTTATTCCAGTATTCTTTTTTACCTAAAATCAGATGTTTGAGCCAAATGATTAATATTTAAAATATGAGAAGGACTGAGTCTTTGGAATCAAACTATATTTTAGGTATACCATTTGCATAATGTTCTCTGCCTATCTTATCATAAATCATGTTTAATATTTGAAAGCTGGCTGAGTGAATAGTGCTATCATGAGCACTTGAACTTGTCTCATGGCAAAATAAAATATATTTTCCATATTTTCCTGATGCACTAAGTGAAATTCTTGAGATGTATACTAATTTGCAGCAAGAGGGATGCCCTGGCAGCTGTATGCCATGCATAGACCCTTTGTCTCAGCACTGAGGTATTTCATTTATTTTCCATACAACATTTATTATTAAAATCATCTTCTATATCCCCAGAATTATGTCAGGCACTGAAGTGGAGTGCTCACAAAGTGTACTAAGATCCATAAGGGAGAATGAGGGGTCAACCCAAAAAGCAGAGAGTGTGACTTCCTGATTTAGGAATTAAACAAGACCATGGGCCTGTAGTGAAGAGGAAAACTCCTTCATGTTCTAAGCCTCAAAAATCATCAGAAAGCTTAACATTTTTAAATAAAAGAAAGATCAAATATAAGAATATATAGATATATTTGTTTACATTGTCAAAAGAAATGCCAGAACGATAAAACAGTCAAAGTAATATAAAATTGGTTATCTCCCCTGGTAAATGGAGAAAGGATAAGAGTAGGAGTTTACTGTATAAACATTTCTCATATGATTTTGACTTTTGAGTCATATAATAATATTACTGCAAAAATAGTAATTCATAGCACACACTTCTGGGTATTCACTGAAAGAGCGGACATTCCACTAAGCTACAGTGGCATCATTCAAAGATGAAAGCCATCAGAGGAAAAAACCAACAACTACCTCCACAAATGCCTAAATATAAATGAAGAAATTCCAGAAGTAAGAATAAAGAAGAAAACATGACTCCCAAAGGAACACAATAACACTCCAATATTAGAATGACAGATGAAGAAGTTGATGAAATGCCTGAAATGGTATTCAAAAGATTGATCATAGGATTACTGAGAAGCAATGAGATGCAAATCCAGAAATTTAAAAATCCATACAAGACATGAATGAAAATGGTTCCCATGAAATTGATATTTTAAAGAGAAATCAAATGAAATATTAGAAATAAATAATTCAATAGGTCAAATAAAAATATAGTAGTAAGTCTTAAAAACAAACTTGATGATGCAGAAGAAAAACTAAGCTAGAAAACAGATCTTTGGAAATTTTTCAGTTAGACAAAAAAAAATTAGAAAAAATTAAAAACAGTGATGAGATTTATGAGATACTATCAAGAGACCCAACGTAAGTCTTAGGAGTTCCTGAAGGTGTGGACAGAGAGAATGGATTAAAAAGCCTATTTAGTAAAAAAAAAAAAAATACAGGATACTTCCCCAATTTTGAGTAAGAAAGGGATGACCAAGTACAGGAAGCATAAAGAAATCCTACTAGACATGACCAGAAAAGATCTTCAACATGACACGATGTAGTCAAACTTTCTATTTTAAAACATAAAGAAAATATTTTAAAATGTCCACTAAAGAAATGCCAGGTTACCTTCAGAAGATCTCCAAATAAACTCAGCTGACTTCTCATGAAAAACTCTATAGGCCAGGAGAGAATGGAGACAATAGTCCAAGACTTAAAGAAAAAAAACTGTCAACTCAGAACACTGTACTCTGCTGAACTCTCATTTATGAATGGAAGTGAAATAAAGACCTTCCATAACAAACAGAAATTGAAAGAATTTGTCACCACTCATCCATACCTACAAAAGGTGCTTAAGGATGTGCTATACAAAGAAACACAGGAAAATAGTTATTATTACGAAAGAATGTGAAGGCAGAAAATCTCCCAGTAAAAGTATAAAGGAAATCTGAAGCAACCAATAGGAATATTAATGAAAAAATGAAAGGGCCTAGTCATCACTTATCAATAGTAACCTTGATTATAAATGCCCTAAATTCTCCAGTTGAAAGATACAGAATGGCTAAATGGATTAAAAAAATAAGACTCATCTATATACTGCTTAAAAGAAACACCTCATCAACAAAGCATATGCACACTGAAATAGAAAGAATGGGAAAAGATATCCCATGCTAATGGAAAGCAAAAAATAAAAGATAAATTAATAAATAAGAGCTGATGTAGCAATCTTAATATCAGACAAATAGACAAAATAGATTTAACACAAAAACTGTTAAAAGAGAGAAGAGCATTATGAAATAATTAATGGATCAATTTAACAGGAAGATGTGACTATAATAAATGTATATTCATCCAAATAGAGAGTTTCTGGCTATTTAAAAAAAATGGCCGGCACTGCGGCTCACTAGGCTAATCCTACCCCTGTGGCGCTGGTACTTCGGGTTCTAGTCACAGCTGGGGTGCCAGTTCTTTTTTTTTATTTTTTATTTTTTTGAAAGGCAGAGTGGCCAGTGAGAGAGAGAGAGAGAGAAAGATCTTCCTTTGCCGTTGGTTCACCCTCCAATGGCCGCCACGGCCGGCGCGCTGTGGCCAGCGCACTGTGCTGATCCGATGGCAGGAGCCAGGTACTTATCTTGGTCTCCCATGGGGTGCAAGGCGCAAGCACTTGGGCCATCCTCCACTGCACTCCCTGGCCACAGCAGAGAGCTGGCCTGGAAGAGGGGCAACTGGGACAGAATCCGGCGCCCCGACCGGGACTAGAACCTGGTGTGCCGGTGCTGCAAGGCGGAGGATTAGCCTAGTGAGCCGCAGTGCCAGCCAGGGCGCCAGTTCTGTCCCGGTTGCTCCTTTTCCAGTCCAGCTGTCTGTTGTGGCCCAGGAAGGCAGTGGAGGATGGCCCAAGTCCTTGGGCCCTGCATCTGCATGGGAGACCAGGAGGAAGCACCTGGCTCCTGGCTTTGGATCAGTGCAGCGCACTGGCTGTAGCAGCCATTTGGGGGGGTGAACCAATGGAAGGAAGACCTTTCTCTGTATCTCTCTCTCTCTGAATGTCTAACTCTGCCTGTAAAAAAATGTTAATAGATCTAAAGGAAGACATCACTCCAATACAATAGCAATAGGGGACTCCAACACCCCACTTTCATCAATGAACAGATCAACCGGGCAGAAAATCAACCAAGAAGTAACAGAGCTAATCAACACTACAGACCAAACAGACCTGACTGATATCTACAGAACATTTCATCCCACAGTTGCACAATACACTTTCTTCTCATCAGTGCATGGAATTTTCTCTAGGACAGACCATATACTAGGCCATAAATCAAGTCTCAGCAAATTTAAAAACAACAAAAAAAATCAAAATCATGCCATGCATCCTCTCTTTCTACAATAGAATGAAGCTAGAAAGCAATAATTCAGGAATCTAGATCGCATGTAAGCACATGGAAAATGACCAACAGGGTCCTTCAGTGAGTCCAGCAGTGAGTCGAAGAAATCAGAAGAGAAATTTTAAAAATTCTGGAAATGAATTAAGCTGACAATACAACATATCCAAACTTCCTGCCAAAGCAGGAAGAGAGAAGTATATAGCAATTGGTTCCTACATCAAGAAATTAGAAGGGCACCAAATAAATGAGCTATCAATGTTCGTCAAGGACCTAGGATAATAACAACAAACCAAACCCAAAATTCGTAGGAGAAAATAAATAATTAAAATTAGGGAAGAGGGGCCAGTGCTGTGGTAAAAGCTGCTGCCTGCAGTACCGACATCCCATATGGGCACCAGTTGGAATCTACCACAAATTATGCCAATCAAATTGTACAATATTGTTTAGTACTCAGTCTAGGCCATAACTTCTGCTGGATTAGTTACCAGCAATGTCAGGGATAGGTCCGTAATCAAGCAGAGTCTCTGTGTCTGAACCAGCCTGGAAGTGTTGCATTGGCTCTGCAAAACTTTAGATGCTCACTCTCCGTGTTATCTTTTAGGCTTCCCCATCTTCCACAATTGGGTAATATTAAAATTTCCCTTATTAAAATTTTAAATTTCAATTACTGTTGTGCTATTAATTCACTGGATGTCAAGACAGAAGACGGTGGCCATCTTGCATCCATGTGTGATATATTGATGAATATAAGTTAATGGGCACCTTCCAAGCACCAGATTCTATACTAAATCCTTTACAAATGCTATTTCCATTTGCTATTTGCAATTGTTAGCACTATAATAAGATATCATTGCTTCCTTTAAGAAATGAGGAAGACAAACCTCTCCCAGCTAACAACACCTCCCTCAAATGACCTGCCTGTTGACCAATTAACTAGAAATCAATGCATGATGTGTCAGTTCTCATAGCTTAAGTTTTTTTCATATCAAGTCGAGCTTTTATTCATTTACAGCTTCTAAACAGTAAATCTGAAATCAGTCATAGGGAAGAACAGCCAATGAAACTACTCTGAGTATCACTTGCAATATGAGCTAAACAAAAACTGAATCCATAAAAACAGTACTTACCTCATAAATTCTGAATCTCAGTTGGGAGGCTGAGCATCTCCAAAAGGCTCAGAGAGGCAACCTGCGGAGAATGCCACAGTAAAATGAAGGTTCTACTAGTTCAAATGAATCCCAGAGGAAGTGAGACTGCATGCTGCAGGTTCTATAGAAACAATAACAATCATTTGAGGAATGAATACAGCGCTTCAGTTGGGAGATGGGCAGATATGATAAATGTCTTCCAAACGTTTGAGTGGTGGTGTTATGGGGAAGATGCAGGGGAATGTGACACGTTGTTCCAGAGCAGCATTTGCTGCTAAGTTACCTTAAGGACTTCTTCAAAAACTCCCTGCCTGGCATTATGGTACGGTGGGTTAACAGACTGCAATGCCAGTATCCCATATGGGCAATGGTTAAAGTCCTGGCTGCTCCACTTCCAATTTTGAAAAAAAAAAAAAAAATACCAAAGTCTTCTAAAAATCAAATTGTTGGGGCTGGCACTGTGATGTAGCAGGTAAAGCTGACACCTACAGTGAAAGCATCGCATATGGGTGCCAATTCAAAACCTGTGGCTCCACTTCCAATTCAGCTCTCTGTTACAGCCTGGGAAAGCAGAGGAAGATGTTCCACGTCCTTGGGCCACTGCACCCACGTGGGAAGACTCAGAGGAAGCTCCTGACTCCTGGCTTTGGACTGGCACAGCTCCAGCCATTACAGCCAACTGGGGAGTGAACCAGCAGATGAAAGAACTCCCTCTCCCCTCTCTCTCCTCCTCTCTCCCCTCTCCCCTCTCCTCTCTCCCTCTCTGTATCTCTTTCAAATAAATAGGTAAATATTTTTTAAAAGTCATATTGTCATTCTTCCAATACAGGGACTCTGGTAAAAAATGAGTTTTAATGGTATTACACTAGATATTTGTATAGATCTTCCTAGGCCAGACCAAAACCAGGAGCCAGGAACCCAATCCAGGTCTCTCACATGAGTGGCAATGACCCAAGTACTTGAGCCATCACTGCTGCCTTCCAGTGTCTGCATTGGCAGGCAGCTAGAATTGAGAATGGAGCCAGGACTCAAACCCAAGCCATGTCTTAATGGTAAACTGTCCACCCCTAATAGTGTCAATTTTGGATCAGACACAAACTTTGAAATGTCACATAAAAAGGCATAAATAAAATTTCACTGAGATTTTAATATTTCAAAATCTCCAATCTAATATTCTAATCATATTTAGCATTGACTAACAGAGACATTCAGAAACATATTCCTCAAATACCAGGAGTTTTGAACATTGTAATTGTTTTTGTTATCATTAAAAGTACCAACACTTGAAAACATTTGCAATTCCTAGAACCATATGTAAAATACTGTCTTTAAAGCAAGTAATATTGTTGCCAACCAATTTCCATTGTCTTATACCTATACACAAATATATATTTAAAGGTAATGTTGAAAGCTCTATCTAATTATTTTAATTCATTGTAAAACTTCTGAGTAGACTACAGTGAGGACATTGATGATCCAGTAGCTAGTTGGTTAGTACTTAACTAAATCAATAAAATAAGTTGCTACTTATAAATTAATTGAAAAACAGAAGAAATGAAATACAAGGTGTTAAATTTGAAAGCAATACATTTAGAAAGTGAAAGTATAAAAAAACCGGCACCCCAGGTTCTAGTCCCGGTTGGGGCGCCAGATTCTGTCCCGGTTGCCCCTCTTCCAGGCCAGCTCTCTGCTGTGGCCAGGGAGTGCAGTGGAGGATGGCCCAGGTGCTGGGGCCCTGCACCCCATGGGAGACCAGGAGGAAGCACCTGGCTCCTGGCTTCGAATTGGCGCAGCGCCGGCCTTAGCAGCCATTTGAGGGGTGAACCAACGGAAGGAGGACCTTCCTGTCTCTCTCTCACTCTCTCTCACTAATTCTGCCTGACAAAAAAAAAAAAAAAAAAAAAAAAAAAACCATATCTACAACTAAGTTCTAATCAGTGCTTTCACTTAGTTTTCTAATTCAGATAATTTTTTTAATAGTTTTTTTTTTTTTTTTTTTTTTTTTGGCAGGCAGAGTGGACAGTGAAAGAGAGAGACAGAGAGAAAGGTCTTCCTTTGCTGTTGGTTCACCCTCCAATGGCCGCCGCGGCCGGCGCGCTGCGGCCGGCACACCACGCTGATCCGATGGCAGGAGCCAGGAGCCAGGTGCTTTTCCTGGTCTCCCATGGGGTGCAGGGCCCCAGCACCTGGGCCATCCTCCACTGCACTCCCTGGCCACAGCAGAGAGCTGGCCTGGAAGAGGGGCAACCGGGACAGAATCCGGCGCCCCAACTGGGACTAGAACCTGGTGTGCCGGCGCCGCTAGGCGGAGGATTAGCCTAGTGAGCCGCGGCGCCAGTCTAATTCAGATAATTTTAAAGATAACCAGGACATGTTGAGTTCTTCAACTATTGAACAAAATTACTAGTTTATAGTGGATAATATGCTAGTGTTCCAATTAATTGGTGTCTGTTCTACAGTGAAGCCTCTTCTAATGTTTCCAGTGTTTTTTCCTTTCATAGGATTGGCACTGAAAAATCCAGAAAGTAGTACCATTTATATAAATATTTCAGATTTCAAATACTAAATGGTGCAAATGTAAAAGTCAAAAAAGAGAAATAAGAAGAAAACCAAGCAATTTGTAACAGAATGAGCACAGGTCTGGAGTCTGGGTCTCCAGTCTGGCCCAGGATCTGCCTCTTTAACTGGATGAATAGAACTGGATAAATCATTGAGCACTGGGAATTTTTTTTCTTACATAAATTGAAGGAATTAGTGACATATCTAAAACCATCCTATCTCTAAACAATGATTAATCTTTAATCCTAAAACAGGTGCCTAAACAGAAGCTGAAAATGTAGATTCAGAACTCAACATTCCCTTTTATCATGTAATGAGGCATAGTAGCCACCAGTTACCTCACAACTATCTAGCATTCATACCTTTTTTTTTGTAGATTATTCTCCATTGCACTATGTCACAGGCACTTTGAACTGCTCATATCTTCTCATATGTCCAGGTTCCCATTCCTAGGTTCATCACAGCTAATTGCAAAGAGGTCAAACCGATTTTTATACAGAATGGGGCCATTTATAGTGGTGAGATGAAAGGATGCAATTTCTACTGTTAGTGGGAATTATTTTGTTCCCTTATGAATATCCTTGAGCATATTCTCTAGGAAAATGAAGTTCTGAGTATGAAGCGATAACTGTTTACCCCAAGCAACACACTCCAATGGCTTATTTTTTTTTAAGATTTATTTTATGTATTTGAAAAACAGAGTTACAGACAGAGAGAGGTCTTCCATCCTCTGGTTCACTCCCCAGTTGGCCGCAATGGTTGTAGCTGTGCCAATCTGAAGCCAGGACCAAGGAGCTCTTTCTGGGACTCCCATGTGGGTGCAGGGGCCCAAGGACTTGGGCCATCTCCTACTGCTATCCCAGGCCATAGCAAAGAGCTGGATCAGAAGAGGAGCAGCTGGGACTAGAACCTGCACCCATATGGGATGCTGGCACTTCAGGCCAGGGCGTTAACCCGCATTAACAGCGTCGGCCCCTCCAATGGTTTCCTGAATTTAATTGATATGATATGGAGTCATACAGGGCTTTGGGAAAAGCACTTATCCCTACGACGATTGCATGCAATTTTAAAATATTTATTTATTTATTTTGAAAGGAAAATTGGGGGGGGGGAGGTAGAGAGAGAGAGAGAGGGGTAGAGAGAGAGAGTTAGTCCAGGCTGAGGCAGGGGCTCAATTATTAGGTTATTATCCATTGCATCCAGGATGCATTAGCAGGAAGAGAGATCGGAGGACTCTAATGAGCACTCTGATAAGGGATATAGGCATTTAATATGACAGTTTAATCTGCTGTGCCACATGTATGGCCCAAATGCATGTATTTAAAATGGGTTAAGTGGTTTTCAGTGGAATAACAGAAGTTAAGAGGAATGTTCTGTTACAGGAATTCTTTTCTGTTCTTTCAGAGATAGTGTGGGCTCTAACACGAGTGCATATGAGCAGCCAGTAGTAGTGGGAAGAACACAGAGTTCCACACACTGGACTGAGAGAAACTCAGGGAGAGATAAGGGTGTTGTGCATGAAAAGGAAAGACATGTGGCAATGAACTGTCAAAATACAGTATTCTCATCAATTGAACATCTAGAAATTTCCTTCAGTCTGAAAAGATTTGGGACACAACTCTTCAGTAAAGAAAGTAACAGATATCTAGAATGGGGCCAGAAAGGGAGAGGATCTAACATGCCACTGCGATAATCAGGAGAAAAATGGGGAAAATATTCTCTTTAGTCTTATGTGTCGCTCCCCGTCTTCGTGGAGGAACGACACAGGACCCTGCGTTGTTCTTTCGTCTGCTCTGCCCTCCCCGGGTTTGCTGCTGGTTCTTCCCGGGTTGGCTACTGTCCCTTCCACCTCTGTGGAAGGGCGGTTCCCCCTGCCACATTCCCCAGTTCCGCGGGGGAGCGGCACACCGCCGGCCGGCTCTCTCGGGGGCTGCACAGGTGTTCCTTCAGATGTTCCCCTTAGATGTTCCTGGTGCATGTTGTCTCTCTCCCCCTTTATAGTCCTCCTCCGCCAACCCCAACTCGGCTGCCCACACGCCGAGTATGCTGCTCTCCTCCAATCAGGAGCAGGTCCCACAGTCTATTGGTTGAACTGGAGGCAGCTGTGTAGAAGCTGTTTCCCTTCTCAGCGCCATATTGTGGGAAAGCAGATGCATAGAATAAGTCTTAATTCCAGTAACTTAGTCTAGTCCGAGTTGCTCCCAGTTGCTCCCCACATTATGAGAGTCTGAGACTCAATAAAATTCTCAGTTAAGAAAGGGAGACTTCAGTTCTACCATTTACAAACTATGATTATTGTCATTTAAATCCTGTTCAAAAGCAATAGGTAAGCTTTGGAAGAATGAAAAATCCCAGAGGCAAATTCTGCTAGCAAACCACTTATTTTGTCATTCTAAATGGATATATTTCAAGTTATATGGTTTTTCTTTTTTTCTTATTGGAATAAAATATACATACATATAGTACACATGTACATACACATGCATATAATACAGATAAAGGAGGTTTAGGTCCTCTGATCACACTAATAATGAACACTCAAATTACTTTTTTTTTTAAATACAAAGCTTGACCTAAATGTATTATAACATATGTAAAAAAGGTTTTTTTTTTACTTTTTCTTTATATAAAGGGACAGATTTCATGCATTTCATATATAGAGTTTTAAGAACATAATGACACTTCCCACCCTACCCTCCCTCCTTCCTTCACTCCCACTCTCCTTTTTTTCTTATTTTTCTTTTGATTTTTACAATGACATATTTCTTTTTTTAATGCCATCAGTATTTTAGCTTTTGAAATTTTTAATTGAAGGTAAACAAATTTCAAACAATTTATAAATACAGATTTAGGAACACAGTGACACCTCCTACCCTACCCTCTCTCCAGCCCATGCTCCCAACCTTCCTCCTATTTCCTCTCTTATCCCCTCTCAATTTTTAAAATGTTCTACTTTCAATTTACTCTATACTCATAAGATTAACCCTACACTAAGTAAAGATTTACTTTGTAATCATTAGCTTATTCCTACAGTAAATAAAGAATTCAATAAGTAGCAATTAAAAAAATGACAAAAGCTAACACTTTTCAAATAATATCTTGTTCTAGGCATGCACACACACACATACACACACATACACAAACTGTTTAATATAGAAACCTACAAGGCAACTATTATTAGGTACAATTTACGAACAAATAACCCAAATCACAGAAGGGTCAAGTAATTTACCCCGTAATCAACAGAAGAAAAAAATAGGGTATGCATTCAGATATATATTACACCAATCCTGTGCTTTTAACATTATGCATATTTCACATTTGCAATAATCATTGCTATTCGGGGAGAAAAATTGCTCTTACACCCCAAATTTCAGTGGCTTAGTGTAGAAACACTACTGCTCACTCATATCATAGTACTGTGTGTGTGTGTGTATGTGTGTGTAGGCAGGTGCTGTGTGTGTTATCACATGTGTACTGAGCCAAAAGGGGCAATGGGCATTGAGCATTTCCAACTTACGAGCCACCATTTATCGCAGTAGTCTCCAGCATCTCTATAAAAGGAAAAACAAAATAGATTGTTTGAAGATGATTTTTTATCAGGAGTGAAAATATAGCCTATTTTTTTCATTGACCTGACATCAGTCCTTACCCTACTTCATACTTCCAAGATGCACATTGCTGTGGACCCAGAAAAAGCAGGAGATACACATTTCTGTCACAACAAGACAGGAGCACATAGTGAAGAAGTTAAAACAAATGTAGAGAAGTGACACCACCTCCCAGCATTGTTATTCACCAAGGATTTCTCTTTATTATGAAGAATCCCATTTCATGCTTTTCTACTTTGGTAAATCACAAAATTGAGTTTAAAATTGTTTAAAAATGTGAGTGATCACCAGAAAACTAAGAAGCATTTGATGTTGATGATCAGAAGTTGGCATTTGCCCTAACACAAACAGAATCTAATTCTAGTTTATTAACATTATCTGTGCTATTTTTCTTCTTGGAGAATAGGTTCTCATTTCTTACAAGCTGTTCTTATTCTAAAAAATGCCAAAATGCTGAGTATTTTTCCAAGTATATGGAAATATTCATAAACTATACTACTGTGAACTATTTTCTTTAATATTTATTTCAAACTAAATATAAAATCACAAAATAACAAAGAAACAATACATGTGTTTTGCCTTGCTATAACTACTCAATTCTAATACTTACCTATTCAATAATGAGTGATTTATATGAACAGTTGTCTTTATATCCCTACTGAACAAATATAAATACAGCAGTTTGAAAAGGGAATATAAATGTAAAATTCATGAATTTGCATAAGTGTTATATTATAATAAAAGTCCCACTCATTAAAAATTTTATTCATATTCAATAATAAAAGTATCTTGCTGTTTAAATAGGTATATTTAAATAAATGAAACATTTTTCAAAAGGAATATCTTTCTTCTTATAAAACTCTGTATTTACACCAAATGAGATCATTAGAAAGATCACTGCAACATACTAACTATAAACAATTGTTAAAGGGGCCAGCATTGTGAGAGAGTGCACTAAGCCTCTGCCCATGCCGCCTGCATCCCATATTGGCACTAGTTCGAGTCTCAGCTACTCCATTTATGATCCAGCTCTCTTAGCTATGGCCTGGGAAAACAACAGAAGATGCCCCAAGTGCTTGGGCCCTGCACCTACATAAGAGACACGGATGAAGCTCCTGGCTCCTGGCTTCAGATTGGCTCAGCTCTGGCCACTGAGGCCATTTGGGAAGTGAACCAGCGATGGAAGACCTCTTTCTGTATCCCCCTTTCTCTGTAACTCTACCTCTCAAATAAATTTAAAAAAAAAAAACTGTTAATTTAAATCTGTAAAAATGTGATATTGTAAATTTTCAATATAGAGAAATTAGAAACCAGAAAAATAAAACAGTGAATTAAGAGAGAAATTTAAAAGCTGAAAAAAGTGTATGATTAACTCAATGTGCTTTGTTTTCAGTAAGCAGGGTCTACAGACTATGAAAATAACACCAAGCCTGGCAAACATTTAAGATAAATGCTTATTATTACTGCTAGTTTTTCCCAACATGAGAGAATGGGAAGTGACTTTGAGTTTAGAGTATTTACATTTTTTAGACAAATATACAATAACAGTATTTAATACAATGAAAGAATGTTGGTTTAAAAAATAGATTTTTGGAGATCCTATTTGCTGACCGTGAGGCCTTTGAAAAGTCACTGAAGCTCTCAAGAGTTCCATTAATCTATATCCAAAAATGAGAAGGAAAGAGTCACCAAGAGATACATTGTGAGCCTTACTGAAGTAGAACAAATAAAACATGTGTAACACAACAGGTCATATATTATGATGTCCATGAATTTGTTATTAACATCATTATTATCACTCCAAAACATTATCTACCTTTATCTTTCCATTTCTCCATTTTGGCATTAAAGTAGAAATCTATTTTATTTAAAACACTTGGTTAAAATAAAGATGATGGGAAGCAAAAGGTAATATAGCCAGGAGACCTCTAGAAAGCCTGCAGGTGCACTCCCATTAGAATTACATCACTACATTGATAAGAGATATAAGAGACAATATCTATAACATCTTCAAACAATGTCAAGCTGAATATTGAAAACAATTTGTAATTGATAAAAATATATCTGAAATAGATGCAAAAGTCTCAGAACTCTGAGCCCAAAATAACAAAAATGTAATTCTTCTGGGAAGAATGCAAACTGATATCTTCAGGGATGCATAAATAGTAATAGATATTCAATGAGCAGAGGAGACAGAAAACATTATTACTGAATGATTCCTGGGAATATTAATGAGAAACAAATTAAATGTGAATTTATATTGAAACATAAGAGCAACAAAGAATGATGAGAAATGCTAAAGGCCTAATAAGAGCAAAATATTTGTTCCAGTTGAGTCAACCGATGGGATTTATGATTATGTGATTATTTGTGGGCAAAGCTGTTTTCTGAGAGAAATACCTATACAGACATTTGTGTTTCATCTTTGAAAAATGTTCATACCTTTGTCTATATCTTAACTGGATTGGCTTGTTGTTATTGTTGAGTTTCTTGAGATCCTTATCAAATGCATAGTTTTCAAATGTTTTGTCTCATTCCATTACTTGTCTCTTCAATTTGTTGAGTATTTCCTTTGTTTTCTGGAAGCTTCTTAACTTTATGCAATCATATTTGTCTGTTTTTGCTTTCATTTCCTGTGCCTCTAAGATCTTATCCAAGAAGGCTTTTCCTAGGCCAGTACATTGCAGCATTTGCCCAATGCTTTACTCTAGGAATTTGATGGTTTTAGGTCTTAATACTAGATCTCTGGTCTACTATGAATTATTTTGTTTTATTTATTTGACAGGTAGAGTTATAGACAGTGAGAGAGACAGACAGAGAGAAAGGTCTTCTTTCCGTTGGTTCACTCCCCAAATGGCCACTACAGCTGATGCTGCACTGATCCAAAGCCAGGAGCCAGGTGCTTCTTCCTGGTCTCCCATGCAGGTACAGGGGCACAAACACTTGGGCCATCCTCCACTGCCCTCCTGGGCCACAGCAGAGAGCTGGACAGGAAGAGGAGTAACCAGGACTAGAACCCAGTGCCCATATGGGATGCTGGTGCCTGCAGGTGGAGGATTAACCAGTGAGCCACGGCGCTGGCCCCATAATATGAATTAATTTTTGTGTGGGCTATAAGTAGAGGTCTTGTTTCAAGCTTCTGCATGTGCAAATCCAGTTTTCCCAGAATCATTTCTGTCCTTTCTCCAGTGAATGAGTTTAGCTCACTTGTTGGTGGGTTGTAGACATGTGTTAATCTCTGGGATTTCTACTCTGCATGTCTATTTTGTAGCAGTACCAGGCTATTTTGATTGTAACAGCCCTGCAGTACGTTTTGAAATCTGGTATCATGATGCCTCTTTGTTTTTGTTGTTTAAGATTGCTTTAGGTCTTTCATGTTTCATATGAATTTTAAAATTATTTTTGGGACATGCTCAGGCTGACTTGCCCCAAGTGGTGGAGTTGGAAGCATACCAGGGGATTCCAATTCAATCCCATCGAGGTGGCATGTACCAATGCCATCTCACTGTTCCAGGTGATCAGTTTCAGTTCACAGTTGGTCATGGTGGAGGGACTGGGAGTCAAAGGGAGCACATAGACAAGTCTAGTACCTGCTAACGCTAACCGATGGAGTAAATAAAGGGGAGAGTGATCCAACATGGGAAGTGAGATACTCAGCAGACTCATAGAATGGCAGATGTCCTAAATAGCACTCTGGCCTCAGAATCAGCCCTAAAGGCATTTGGAGCTGGCTGAAAAGCCCATGAGAGTATTTCAGGCATGGAAAGCCAAGACACTCTGGCAAAAGATCTCTGCGAGTGAGATCCCAGTGGAAAGAACAGGTCATCAAAGAAGGAGGTACCTTTCTCTGAAGGGAGGAGAGAACCTCCACTTTGACTATGACCTTGTCTAAACAAGATAAGAGTCGGTGAACTCAGAGGGCTTCCATAGCCTTGGAAACTCATGACTGGAGCATGGGGAGATTACTGATGCCATAGACAGGAGTGTCAATTGGTAAAGTCAACAACAGGAGTCACTGTGCACTTACTCCTCATGTAGGATCTCTATCCTTAATGTGCTGTACATTGAGATTTAATGCTATAACGAGTACTCAAACAATATATTTCACTTTGTGTTTCTATGGGGGTGCAAACTGTTGAAATCCTTACTTAATGCATACTAAACTGATCCTCTGTAAAAAAAAAAAGAAAAAAGAAATTATCAATTCCCAACTTGACTCTCACTGGGATTAAACATGACAATAGGTCTGCTCTGATTTCATCATCATTTAAAAAAAATCATCTATTATTTTTCACTTTATGTTTCTGTGTGGGAGCAAACTGTTGAAATCCATACTTGATGTATACTAAGCTGATCTTCTGTATGTTAAGATAATCGAAAATGAATCTTGATGTGAATGGAAGGGGAGAGGGGGTGGGGAAGGGGAGGGCTGTGGGTGGGAAGGACGGTATGGGGGGAAGCCATTGTAATCCATAAGTCGTACTTTGGAAATTTATATTCATTAAATAAAAGTTAAAAAAATATTTTTCTGGTTCTGTGAAGATTGTCCTTGGGACTCTGAATTGAACTGCACTGAAACTGTAAACTGCTTTAGGTAGTATGGACATTTTGAGGATAATATTTTTTTCTAATCCATGAACATGCAAGATTTTTCATTTTTTGTGTTTATTATTTTTTCATTAGTGTTTTGTAATTTTCATGGCAGAGATTTTTCACACTCCCAGTTAAATTTATCTCATGGTCCTTAAATTTTTTGTAGCTTTTGTGAATGGGGCTGATCTTGGAAGCACTTTCTCAGAAACTGCATTGTTGATGTATAAGATTGTTATTAATTTTTGTGTGTTGATTGTATATATTGCAACTTTGCCAAATTCTCTTATGAGTTCTAAGTTTTTTGTTGAACCAGCAAACAGGGATAATCTGATTTCTTCCTTTCCAATTTGTATTTCATTGATTCATTTCTTCTTGTCTAATGGCTCTGGATAACACTTCCAGAACTATATGGAATAATAGTAGTAAGCGTGGGTATCCTGGTCTGTTTTCACATCTTAGTGGTGGAAATGCTTCCAACATTTCCTCATTCAATATGATGCTGGTGTGGTTTTGTCATATATCACCTTGATTGTGTTGAAAAATGTTCCTTCTATACCCAATTCGCTGTAGGTTTTTATCATGAAAGGATTTTGTATTTTCTCAAATGCTTTCTTTGCATCCATTGAGTTAATATTATGGATTTTATTCTTCAATTTGTTAATACGATGTATCACATTTATTGATTTGAGTGTGCTGATTTTGTTTGTGCACCCAGTTTTTTTTAATTTATTAAATTTTATTTAAGTTATACAAGTTTCATGTATTTCATATATACACATTTAGGAACACAGTGATACTCCCCCCCCCCCACCTTCTCTCTCATCCACACTGCAACCTTTCTTCTTCCTCCCAATCTTATTCCCATTCTTAATTTTCACAACAATTTAATTTCACTTTATGTAATGATCCTATAGTTAACCCTACACTAAGTTAAAGAGTTCAACAAATACTATGAAGGGGAAAAAAATAACAGTGTTCCTCATAAGCAGAGACAAGGGCTGTAAACAATTATTGGATCTCAAAATGTTTATTTCATGCCAATAGAGTACATTTCAGATAATCTACCAGTTATCTCAGACCAAGGAAAACATATGATACTTGCCTTTTTGGAAATCCCTTATTTCACTAAGTATAATCATTTCCAGTTGTGTCCATCTTGTTGGAAAACACAAGGTTTCATTTTTATAGCAGAGTAGTAATCCAAAGTGTATATATAGCATAATTTATTTTTTTATAAAACTCCAAGCATTTTCTTGCACTTACATTTAAGCCATTTTTTAAAAAAGTGATAGGTAAACAAGATTTAGGCACTTAAACTCACAAAAAAAAGCCTCTTCTCTCCTAATTCTCAACTTAGGAGTCTCTAAATAACTGAAAAAGTGTCGTTACTTTTGGGACAACTCCTCAACACCTCTCCATTGGTCCTTTGAATCTGGCCTCTGGATGTAAAGCTCACTTTAGACACTGGAAATTCTTTCAGTTTACAGGATCTAGCCAAAGAGTTCTCCCTAGGGTAGAGTCTTTGATACCGAGGAATAATGGCCATGGAGAGCATCAGGGTTTCTTTTCATGATTGGAAAGCTAAGCTTTATTTTTTTTTTAAGATTGTATTTATCTATTTGAGAGGTAGAGTTACAGACAGTTAGGGAAGAGACAGAGTGAAAGGTCTTCCTTCCATTGGTTCACTTTCACTCCCCAGATGGCTGCAACGGCCAGAGCTGTGCCAATCCAAAGCCAGTATCCAGGTGCTTCCTCCTAGTCTCCCATGCATGTGCAGGGGCCCAACCACTTGGGCCATTTACTGTTTTCACAGGCCATAGCAGAGAGCTGGATTGGAAATGGAGTAGCCAGGACTCAAACAGGTGCCCATATGGGATGCCACCACCGCAGGGAGAGGATTAACCTACTGCGCCATAGTGCCAAACCCAGAAATCTAAGCCTTAATTCACTATCTGGAAGAGGACATTTGAGCTAAGAGTATAGTGGCATCCTAGAACAAGGCACCAGCATTAGGAATTTCACTAGAATACAGTTATTCCTTGTCGCTCCCTTGCCCGCAAAGGAATGACACTGCTCACAGCTTATCGGTCTTCAGTAGACTTTTAATAAGAAAATAACAGTGACAGAGAAAGAATGAAGGGAGGAGAGTGGAAAGAAAAGCCCCCTCCTTCCTCAGCACACAGCTTATATACAAAATCCGGCCAATTGCAAGCGGGCTCAAGTCCATGCACGGAACACTCCAATCCGCTGTCTGTTCACGCAGTGTGCACACGTCCTCGGGCCAATCAGATGAGGTGTCACGCAGCAGGCAGGCTCACTGCGCGGTCCTCGGCGCCATCTTGTTGTTTACAACATTCTCAACTCCTCTGGAAAGTCCTGACCATGGGAAAGCATTGCCCTAACCGAAACTAGCAACATCTGCCTTGTGATAAAGACACAGCAACAGCTATCAGACCGACCTTGACGTGGGGGCTCCATGGCTGCGCATCCCATGGAGCCCCACAATTCCTAAAGTTAGGAAGTTGCTTTTGAGTGGCACCATTTCCCAAAGTTAACAAAAGCAGTAATGGTTAAAGTCCTAATCTGCCATGAAGGTAAATGCTTAGTGCTACAGGTGAGGCTAAAAGGCAAGCAGATCCAGGGCTTTAGTGATTTTATTAATGTATCGCCACAAAACACAGGTTCACACCAGCTCTCAGGGACTCAAATCGCCAGGGAATAAAAACAAACAAATCTGAATGTCAAATCACATCTGTCCCACATATCAGGAACCAGGCATAGCCTCCTCTATACCTAACTATCCCCATATGCCAGTATCTCCAGGGGTGCGCTATGCCACATCCCACAAGCAATCATCAGGATATCAGATTGGAAGGTGTTCCTGATAGAGCTTAGTTTCCACACTGAAATTGTTGAGTGAAGAATAGCATCTGTTGCCAAATAAAATTTCAAGGTGAGCCTAAAGGACCCTATTGTGTGCTCTTCTGACAAGATAAGAGAAAAAAACTGCCATTTCCATCTTGCCACTGTTCAACTTAACTGCAAAGAGCAAGCTGGGAGAACAGGCTGCCTTCTTGCAGAAAACAGCTCAGAGTCCTGAATCAAATGATAAACTGCTTAAATTTAGATTAGAACTTGCACTTGAACTTCAGTGCCCTCTGCCACTGCCAAGGTTCAGGTTACTCAACGCACCAAAAAAAAAAAAAAAAAAAAAAAAAAAAAAAAAAACCAAACCAAAACAAAACAAAAAAAACCCTATTGACTGCTGGACTCAGTACAAGTTTAGGGTAGCTGGTGATTGGGTAAGCAGTATGAAAGACAGGTTTCAGCTAGAATTTCCAAACAGCTGAAACTCAAGGTTACTAGACTATTCTAATGCAAGCAACAGGCTGATAAAGTTGTTGGTCCAAGGGTTGTGTGTTAAAATGCTGCTTTGGTCAGGACAGCTTTTTACCCTGAAGGTTCTAGAAAACATGTCCATTGTCAAGCATAATTTCTTTATCTAGTCAACAGCTGATAGACATCTGAGTTGATTCCATATCTGAGCTGTTGTGAATTGCGCTGCAATGAACATGGGGGTACATGTAACTCTTATGTGCTGATTTCTTTTGGTTAGGGTAAATTCCCGGGGTGGGATGGCTGGATCATATGGTAGTTCTACATTCGGATTTCTGAAGTATCTCCATACTGTCTTCCACAGTGCCTACACCAGTTTACATTACAATAGATCAGGGTACCTTTTTCCCCACATCCTTGTCAGCATATGAGAGCCATTCTAACTGAAGAGAGAGGAAACTTCATTGTGGTTTTGATTTATGTTTCCCTGATGGCTAGTGATTCTGAACATTTTCTCAAGTATCTATTGGCCATTTGAATTTCCTCTCTTGAAAAATGCCTGTTCAGTACTGGGCCTCAGAATCAGCCCTTAAGGCATTCAGATCTGGTTAAAAAGCCCATGAGAGTTTCTCAGGCATGGAAAACACTGTGGAAAAAAAGTGACCTAAATGAAAGATCTCTGTGAGTGAGATCCCAGCAGAAGGAATGGGCCATCAAAGAAAGAGGTACCTTTCTCTGAAGGGAGGAAAGAACTTCCACTTTGATTATGGCCTTGTCTAAATAAGGTTGGAGTTTGTGAACTTAAGAGGCTTCCATAGCCTTGGCAGCTCATGACAAGAGCCTCGGGTGATTACTGACATCATAAATAAGAGGGTCAAGTGTTAAATCAACAACGAGAGGCATTGTGCACTTACTCCCCATGTAGGATCTCTGTCCTTAATATGTTGTACTATGCGAATAAATGGTAAAACTAGTACTCAAACAGTACTTTATACTTTGTGTATCTGTGTGGGTGCAAACTGTTGAAATCTTTACTTAGCATAAACTAAGTTGATCTTCTGTATATAAAGATAATTGAAAATGAATCTTGATGAAGAATGGGATGGGAGAGGGAGTGGGAAAAGGGATGGCTGTGGGTGGGAGGGAGGTTATGGGGGGAAAAGCCACTATAATCCAAAGGTTGTACTTTCAAACTTTATATCTATTAAATAAAAGTTTTTTAAAAAAAGAAAGAAAAATGTCTGTTCAAATCTTTCTCTTAACTGGATTGTTCGTTTCTTGTTGTTTAATTTCTTGAGCTCTCTGTAGATTCTGGATGTTAAACCTTCATCACCTGCATAGTTTGCAAATATTCTCTCAATTCTGTAGGTTGCCACTTCACTTTACTTGAAGTGTGAGTGTTTCTTTTGTAGTGCAGAACCTTCTAAACTTGATGTAACCCCATTTGTCAATTTTGGCTTTGATTGCCTATGCTTCGGGTGTCTTTTGTAAGATCTTTGCTTATGCCTATGTCTTGCAAAGTTTCCCCAATGTTCTCTAGTAATTTGATAGTAGCAGTTCATAGATTTAGGTCTTCAATCCACTTTGAGTGGATTTTTGTGTAGGGTATACAGTATGGGTCTAGTTTCAGACTTATGCATGTGGAGATCCATTTTCCCCAGCACCATGTATTAAAGAGACTGCCCTTGCTCCAGTGAATGATTTTAGCTCCACTGTCAAAGATGAGTTGGTTGCAGATGCATGGATTGATTTCTGGAGTTTCTATTCTGTTCAACTGGTCTACACATCTGTTTTTGTGCCAATAGCATTTGTTTTGATTATAACTGCCCTGTAATACATCTTGAAGTAAGGTATTGTGATGCCTTAAGCTTTGTTTTTATTGTGTAAGATTGCTTTAGCTATTCATGGTCTCTTGTGTTTCCGTATGAATTTTAGCATAGTTTTTTTCTAAATCTGCAAAGAATGTCATTGATATTTTGATTGGAATTACACTGAATCTATAAATTGCTTTTGGTAGTATGGACATTTTGATGATGTTGATTCTCCCAATTCATGAACATGGAAGATTTTCCCAGTTAATGTCTTCTATTTCTTTCTTCGGTGTTTTGTAATTTTCATTGTAGAGATCTTTGACATACTTTTTTTTTAATTTATTATTTTTTATTTAAAAGCAGAGTTACAGAGAGGCAGAGAGAGAGAGAGAGAGAGAGAGACAGAGAGACAGAGAGAGAGATCTTCCATATGCACTCCCCAAATGGCTACAACAGCCAGACCGGGGCAGATCCAAAGCCAGAAGCTTCTTCTGGGTCCTCCCCATGGATGCAGGGACCAAAGGATTTGAGCCTTATTTGACTCCTTTCCCAGACCATAGCAGAGAGCTAGATCGGAAGTGGAGCACCTGTGACTCGAACCGGGTCCTATGTAGATGGTGGCACTGCAGGTTGCAGCTTTATTACTGTACCACAGCGGGTGGTTTCACATTGAAAACAGTTTTATAATTGCTTCTGTATTCTACTTGTATACTTTTTCCCCTTTTCAAGATGTACTGAGCAATATAATTTTACAACTCCCCACACAGTATTTACATTGCATTCCATATTAAACGTAACTTGAAGATGATTCTAAGTAAGCAGAGGAATGTGTATAGAATTTGTGCAAATAGCATACAATTTTATATATGGGACTTGAGCATTCTGCAGGTTTCACATATGGAAACTTGAAATTCATCTTCCACAGGTACTGAGAATGAGTGTGTATGTGTGCGTGTGTCTGTGTGTGTGTGTGTATATATATATATATATATACACTTCATCAGTTCTATATAGCAGCTAAAATTTGGTAAACAATACCTGTCTTGTAGGCCTCTTCTAGGTTCTTTATACAAATATGTGCAACTGAATTAGCTGACAATGTAATATGAAGGCAAATAATGTGATGTTGTAAAATGCAGAAGTGATATAAAAATGCCTAGATTAGCTACAATTTTGGTCTAATTCTACCCCTTCTACAATACATAGCCTTATAAAATCTCAGGACTTGCTTGTAGAGTAGGTATTTATCTTTGAAGATAAGATGCCTACATCTGACTTTAGAATACTTGGGTTCAACTCCAGTTCCACCTTCTGGTTTCAGCTTCCTGCTAAGGCAGATTTTGGGAGACTGTAGTGATGGCTGAAACAGTTGAATCCTGCAACTCACTTGGATTCCTATATTGAGCTACAGGCCCCAGCTTCAGTCTTGGTTAGGCACAGATGTGGAACATTTGGGTAGTGAACCTGCAGATAGGAGATTTATCTGTCTCCTTCTTTCTCTGACTCTGTACTTCTCAAATAGACAAACTTTTTAAAAAGTTGCTTGAGTTGACGCATACAGAGGTTGTAGAAGGAATATCTATCTCACTGATTCCTATCATGATGTATCAAAGCCAACTCTGAAGTTAAGTGCCTGTAATCTAAGGCTGGAGAAGCCCCAGTCTGTTGCCAGTAATTGTTTTTCCAGTAGCAATGCATTTCATGTCTGCTCAGCTAGCTATGTGGTGAGAAGCTAGGGTATGATTATATTCAAACTCTCTTCCCCAGGCTCCAGGAGATTGTCAAAAGAATGATGATATTCCCAGTGCAATAGTCAATGGAGTCCCTCAGCCAGAGGAGTCCTAGAGACCTTGCAAGAATAATCACATTAATCGCATCCAACTCTATTACTTTCTCCAGTCTGTGCTCGCAGACTCTGCGTGAAGATGCATTTCCTCTTGAAATAGGCTGTCTCCCTTGGGAATACGTTCTCTAAAGCAAGGAGAGGACCATGAATTACAATGTGACTAGACAATCTATTTGCCTTGGTTACAGTAAGGAGTACAGATTCCAACCCTGATCATCATCAGTTTTTGTGGAAAAAGTAAGCCCATTTCCTAAGGTTTATCCTGTGAAGAGTTTCAATGCTATTTTGGCAGAGCTCTCTTATAATGCCATAACTAAATTCATACACACAGCCATGATCTGGGTTTATATTATACCCAATAGTTGTAACATCTGCTCCCAAAAGACATCTGCAATTTTCCTCTCCCTTCTTCATGAGTGTAATCCCAGGATCCAAACCACAAAGAGTCATGGAAAATGGTTTCTAAGAGGTGTCATGTCACTTTCCTCTCATAAGTCAAAATGAAGTCCTTGTGTGCCTATCCTAGCAAGAGTTTCATCTTTAAATCTGGGCTTCATGGGATGTTTTCTTTATTGATTTCCTACTGAAGTTCCTGGTCTCCTTAAGTAAAATGATAAACTTCATGTTCAATGCTGCATATTAAGTATGTTATTAAGAGAGAGTTATTGACCTCCAGGGGACAAAAACCAGAAAGCTGTTTGTCTAAGCCTGTTTGTGCTGCTACCACAGACTACTAGAGACTGAGTAATTTGTAAAGAACAGAAATGTGTTTTCTCACAGTCCTAGAGGCTGCAAAGTCCAAGATCAAGTCACTGGCATTTGCCAGGGCCATCTTACCACATCATCGCAGCTTGAAGGTGAAAAGGCAAGAGAGGCAAAAAAGCAGCTGAACTCATTGCTTAATAACAGCATTAGTCACATCCTTGAGGGTGGAGCCCTGATGTTCTGATCACCTTTCAAAGAGTCAATTCTTTATACTATTATGAAATTTCAACATGATTTTTTGGGGGGACAAACTTTAAAACCAGAACATTTTTATTCTCTGGGTAATGGCTTTCTCATTTGTCAATTATTCACATTGCTGAGGGAAAGCACTCATACTTCCTCGCATTATATGGAAATGTCCATTTCCATAGAAGTCATATCAAGAAATTTTAACAAATATTTAGGTAGCCATAGACATAGAAGTAGTTACACACAATTTAATGTTCTGCCTTACTAGGCACCATGCTATACATGAAAATCGGAAATATTTCTAGTCATCATTTTCTTTCATGGATAGTTCTCATCAGTGTAGTATGTTGGAAAGTTTTTGGAATTAGTTTTTGTTGTTTTCTGACATTTTTTCTAAATTGGCATAGATATATCCCTCCCCAACTCAAATCTAACCTACAAAAATTATCTACAAAAGTGAAGAATGAACCCAAGATATGAACTCAGGAGAACTGATGTCTCTTTGCTAATATCTACAGTTTTCTGATCTTAGTTGTATCTCATATTTTAGCTTTTATTTTTAGTTTTTTTGGTGAGGAAGAGTAGCAACTTTCCCCAACCACACAGATTCAGAAAGTAGTGACTTTGCTTTAACAAGCAACAGCTTCTCATTCTTTTCCAGAAGAAGAAAGAAGTACTAAGTCTCTGGTTGCTCATATTAATAATTAGAAGAAGCAAAATCAGGGCAAGGGATCAAGGGATCAAAAAACTTCATACCCTTAACTGTGTTTCCAGAGTGTGATTAACTCAACTGAAGGAGTTGGGATAGCAGTATGGTAGGATATGGTTCCTGTAAATAATTGAACATATAAACTCCTAAATATTTAAATAACTATGTATTAGGAGTATCTTCTATCTGTAGCTATGTATATGCTTATTTATAAGTAATTTAATAGAGGTATGTGTCACTATACAATATAAACATTTACTTTTATCTCAGAAATGCTGTAAGTCATATTTAAAGAGGATATTCTCAGCATACTAGTAGTATTTCTGTAACTAGAGATCAATTCATTCTTAAATAACTAATGTATCTCTTATCCTCATTCATAAACATAAAATATTCACCAATGATACCATCATCATCAGTACACCATTTGAGTGGATTCCAAATCACTGCATGAAGAATAAATACTCAGTTAATGTACTGATTTTTATATACACATGCATCAGGAATGATAAAAACTTTTTTTTAGTATTTCTGTATAATTTTAGAATCTTGAGCTATTTTCCTGTTTTTAATTGTTGCTAATTCATACTTTCATACAGATACATTACAAATCTTTATTGCAACTGAAAATGCTATATGTCCATGTATCACTTCCTGCCGCCCACCATTTGGCTCATCCCTCTGCATTTTGTGAACTTTCATTATTTAGCTTCATTTCGCAGTTTCACTTATATAAGTTCTTGGGTTCATTGTCAAAGTCAGAGAAACCTCTGAGGGGGAAACAAGATTCTTCATAAATACATGGGACCAGATGCTTAGTACTAAAGAGGCTGAAGCCTACAGAGGACATTACAGCAATGTCTGGGCTCAGTCACCAGGCCAAAAGACATTGAAGCTCTACTCAAGAGCCATGCGCATTTGATAAATGTTTGTTGTTTATACTATTACAGATCAAATATCACTGTCACTCATATCACTAAATGTCTTTAGCTAACCATAAACACTACTTTGCTTTATCTTTCACATGTTTATTATGCTTCTCCCTTGTCTGGAATAAAAAGATATTTCTGTCAGGATTGACGAAGAGAATGTACAGGTCCTCTATCCTGTTACTCCACTCCCATGTCAAATGAACCATCATTGCTGCATTAATGGTGAACAGCAACACAGACAAAATTTGTGATAAGCCTATCAAAACTTTCCCTCAGAAATGTATATTTTACCTGAACCATTCAGTCTTCAGTGAACACTATATATATCTATACCAACAAAGATATAGATAGCTAAGGTAGAGAAAGGAATTATCAGCAAATAATAAAACCAGAAAGTACAAACTGAACATTGATTTGATGTCTAAATGACTGAGAATTACTAACCCTCTAACTCCTCATTCATTATGTAAACTTGAAGAATTATCATTTATGCATGTGAATATAAACCAATATAAAGAGTTATAAAAATAAAATATATATGAAATGTATACACATACATTATATTTCATTGCATCTAAATTAAAACATTCTTAGAGTATATGTATGTGGCATATATATGTGTATATATATGTGGCATAGTGACATTTTGGGAATTACAAAGTGTCAGAGAAATTCCAGGTCAACCTAAGTAGTTACTGTGTTACAGCATGCGTAATGCTTACACAGTTTCTGATTCATCCAAGAAAAATTTACATGCAAACTGTAACAAGTAAGCAAAGCTTTGTCATTGCTCTGATTAAAGGAATTGATTTGACTTTAGGAAGAGTGACTTTAATTAGCTGTGCAAATGCCATTAATTCCAATTAATCTTCTCACACTGTCAAGACAAAAATCCTGGGTGAAGATAAATTGCAGCAAATCAATATAGCCCTTGTTTTTACCAGGAACAGGTGCTCGAGGAAAGAGGAATGGTATTAATGGGTGTCTATATCAAGAAGTTTTTAAAGAAGACAGTAATTCAATGTGAAAAGCTTCCAGATGATTTCTTATATCCTATTTATATTTCCCTTAATTGCATTCAATTGGCTAGGAAGTATTTAATCACAGAGATCTTGAAAAGTATTATTATAGTTCTATGGAGAACTACGCAAAATTTCAAATCATTTTGGTACTATAAAAATAGAAAAATAGAGGGGCCAAGATGGCGGAAAGGGAGGGAGCTCACTGATAGTCCAGGAAAAGATAGGTTAATAAAAGTGGAGATACTGTAGTCTCAGGGAAGAGTTAAGGAAAAAACTGCAGAGGAAACTCTTCTGGAATTAGAGGTACATGGTGGACCTACATGGAAGGCACAGGCGCCCATGGCTCGGGAGCCCAGCTGCTGAGAGTGTCTCTGCTCCACACTGGAATAGGAGGTGAGACCAAACCACAGTAGACCGAGACACTGGCAGAAAAGCGGCAGGAAGAGACTAGAGGGAATGAGGCTTGAAGTCCCATGGGGGAAAGTACACCAGCCTAATCAGAGGAGAGAAAAAAAAAAAAGGGACCGGTACAGACACGATTCTCTCTCTCCAATCAACTTACAAAGGCAAGCGAGACAATAGAGCGGGCGCCATTTCGGACATATGTAACAGATGTGCAAGCTCAGGGCACCAGATCTCCCTCAGCCAAACAGAAAACCTGACTCTGATGGGGAGAAATAACAGGATACTAAGACCTAGTGAATTTGTGGAGTTATTGAACCTGGACTGTGAAAAAAAAAAAACAAAAACAAACAAAAAAAAAACACAAACAAACAAACAAAAAAAAAAAACTGAGGGTATGTGGGAGAACTCACGGTGTGGCTGAGACATGGGTAGTCTCGGTGGGAGATGCCACAAGTTCAGGCAGCCTTGGCTACCCGGGGAGAGATACTGCAGGAGAATCTGAGCTAACACTGAGGACTTCACAGAAACTTTGTGTGGTCCTTAGGACAGAGCAGATGAATATTATACCCACTGGGGCTACCATTCAGGCACTGATTGCCATCAAGGAGAAGAGCTCAGCTAAGCAGAATTACTTCCCATCTGAATAAAGAGAGAGAGAGAGAGAGAGAGAGAGAGAGAGAGAGAGAGATTTACCATGCCAAACCTGGGTGAGTCACCTTTTACACAGCCTTAACCCTGAAGAACTGAACAGAGCTCTCTAGCCAAACCTACCACAAGCCTCCAGAGATTAACCAAAAGCATACAATCAACTTAATCTAGAGTCATAGTATGACTAGAAAAGCCACCACAGCGGAAACAAAAAGAAGAAACCAAAGAATATCTCCACAATGACAAATAACAAACACAGAAACTGAGGAAACAAGAAAAAGGAAGATATCATGACTCTCCCAAATGAACATGACACTCCAATACAAGCTTATGAAGATAATTGAGACAAAAAAATGCAAGATATAGATTTCAAAAAAATTATAAGAACATTTAGAAGTTTTCAAAAACAAATGCATGAACTACAGAAATCCATACAGGACAGGACAGAAAATCTCTCTCCTGAAAATGAAATAATAAGGAGGAATCAAAATGAAATGAGGAATTTAACAGAACATGAAATTGAGATATTGAAGAGAAACCAAAATGAAATGAAGAATTCAATAGAACAAATGACTAATGCATTTGAGAGCCATAAAAAAGAATCAGTGAGGTAGAAGAGAAAATACTGGACTTAGAAGACAGAGCATAGGAAGGTATAGAGTTAAACCAAAGAAAAGAAGATGAAATTAGAAATCTAAAAATATATTGTTGGGAATCTACAAAATACTATTAAAAAAACCAACATTTGGGTTCTAGGAATTCCTGAAGGCATAAAAAGAGATAGAGAAAAGATTAGAAAGCCTTTATACTCAGATACTAGCAGAAAACTTCCCGGGTTTGGAGTAAGAAAGAGACATACAAGTACAGGAAGCACATAGAACCCCCAATAAACATGACCAAAAGAGATCCTCACCATGACACATTGTAATCAAACTCATCACAATGAAACATAAAGAAAAGATTCTAAAATGTGCATGAGAGAAACGTCAGATTACTCTCAGAGGATCAACAATCAGACTCACGCAGATTTCTCATCAGAAACCCTAGAAGCTAGGAGGCAATGGCGAGATATAGCCCAAGTACTAAGAGAAAAAAACTACGAGCCCAGAATATTATATCCTGTAAAGCTCTCATTTGTGAGTGAATGTGAAATAAAACCTTTCCTAGCAAACAGAAATTGAAAGAATTTGTCAACACTTGTCAAGCCCTGCAAAAGATGCTTAAACATGTGTTATACACAGAAACACAGAAACATGACCATCAACTAGAGAATGTAAAGGAAAAAAAAATCTCAGTAAAAGATCACAGGAAGTTCAAAGCATATATTAGAAATATCTATGGGAAAATGACAGGGCAAAGTCTCTACTTATCAATAGTCACATTGAATGTAAATGGCCTCAACTCTCCAGTTAAAAGGCACAGACTGGCTGAATGGATTAAAAAACAAAACCCATCACTGGCGCCGCGGCTCAAAAGGCTAATCCTCCACCTTGCGGCGCCAGCACACTGGGTTATAGCCCCAGTTGGGGTGCTGGATTCTGTCCTGGTTGCCCCTCTTCCTGTCAAGCTCTCTGCTGTGGACTGGGAGGGCAGTAGAGGATGGCCCAAGTGATTGGACCCTGCACCCATATGGGAGACCAGGAAAGGCACCTGGCTCCTGGCTTCGGATCAGCACAGTGCACCTGCCACAGCACACAGGCTGCAGCGGCCATTGGAGAGTGAACCAACTGTAAAGGAAGACCTTTCTCTCTGTCTCTCTCTCTGCCTGTCAAAAAAACAAAAATCTATTTGCTGCTTACAAGAAACACATCTTTCCAACAAAGATGCAATACCAACAGAAACCAAAAAAGAGCTGGCGTAGCCAACTTAATATCAGACAAAATAAACTTTAACACAAAAACTGTTAAGAGAGACAAAGAGGGGCACTATACAATGATTATGGGATCAATTCAACAGGAAGATGTAACTATTATACAGGTATATGCACCTAATTACAGGGCACCATTTTATTTAAAAGACATGTTGAGGAACTTATAGGGAGACTTACACTCCAATACAATAGTATTGGGGGATTTCAAGACTCCACTTCCAGACAGAAGATCAACAAGGACGCAGCAGATTTCATCAAAACTATAGATCTAACAGGTATCTACAGAACTTTTAATCCTATACTTAAAGAATACACATTCTTCTCAGCAGTATATGGAACCTACTCTAAGCAGGTTCCATACTAGGCCATAAGGCAGTCTCAGCAAATTCAAAAGAATTGAAATCATACCATGCATCTTCTCAGACAACAGTTGAATAAAGCTGTAATTAGCAACTCAGGAATCCCTAGAGCTTATGCAAACACTTGGAGACTAAACAATATGCTCCTGAATGAATAGTGAGTCATAGAAGAAATCAAAAGAGATCAAAAACTTTCTGGAAGTAAATGAGGGTAACACAATATATCAAAACTTATAGGATACAGCAAAAGCAATGTTAAGAGGAAAGTTTATAACAATAGTAGCCTACATCAAGAAATTGGAAAGGCATCAAATAAATGAGCTTTCAGTGCATCTCAACGATCTAGAAAAACTGCAACAAACCAGACCCAAAGTTAGTAAGAGAAGAGAAATTATTAGAATTAGATAAGAAATCAACAGAATTGAATCCAAAAAAATTACAAAAGATCAGCCTAATGAAAAGCTGGTTTTTTGAAAAAACAAACAAAATTGACACACCATTGGACCAAAGAATTCCAATAAGAGACTACTGGAACTCCTAGAAGAGTTTGGCAAAGTAGCAGGATATGAAATCAATGCACAGAAGTCAACAGCCTTTGTATATACAGGCAATGCCATGGCTGACAAAGGGCTTCTAAGATCAATCCCATTCACAATAGCTACAAAAACAATCAAATGCCTTGGAATAAACTTAACCAAGGACGTTAAAGATCTCTACGATGAGAATTACAAAATCTTAAAGAAAGAAATAGAAGAGGATACCAAAAAATGGAAAAATCTTCCATGATCATGGATTGGAAGAATCAATATCATCAAAATGTCCATTCTCCCAAAAGCAATTTATAGATTCAATGCAATACGAACCAAAATACCAAAGATATTCTTCTCAGATCTGGAAAAAAACATGCTAAAATTCATATGGAGATGTAAGAGACCTTGAATAGCTAAAGCAATCTTGTACAGCAATAACAAAGTCAGAGGCATCACAATACCAGATTTCAAGACATACTTCAGGGCAGTTATAATCAAAGAAGCCTGGTACTGGTACAGAAACAGATGGATAGACCAATGGAATAGAATAGAAACACCAGAAATCAATCCAAATACCTACATCCAACTTATATTTGATCAAGGATCTAAAACCAATTCCTGGAGTAAGGACATTTATTCAACAAATTGCGCTGGGAAAACTGGATTTCCACATAAAGAAGTATGAAGCAAGAGCTCTACCTTACAGCTTACACAAAAATCCACTCAACAAGGATTAAAGATCTAAATTTATGAGCCAACACCATCAAATTATTACAGAATATTGGAGAAACCCTGCAAGATATAAGCACAGGCAAACACTTCTTGGAAGGAACCCCAGAGGCACAGGCAGTCAAACCAAAATTAACAATTGGGATTACATCAAATTGAGAAGATTCTGTACTGCAAAGGAAACAGTCAGGAAAGTGAAGAGGCAACCAATAGAATG
The DNA here is from genome assembly GCF_051225735.1 of Oryctolagus cuniculus. Lineage (NCBI taxonomy): Eukaryota > Metazoa > Chordata > Mammalia > Lagomorpha > Leporidae > Oryctolagus > Oryctolagus cuniculus. The sequence goes on from NC_142867.1 coordinate 195,179,532, forward strand.
GGAAAAAACATTTGCAAATTATGCAACTGATAAAGGTTTAATAACCAGAATCTACAAAGAGATCAAAAACTCCACAACATCAAAACAAACAACCCACTTAAGAGATGGGCCAAGGACCTCAGTAGACATTTTTCAAAAGAGGAAGTCCAAATGGCCAGCAGACACATGAAAAAATGTTCAAGGTCACTAACAATCAGGGAAATGCAAATCAAAACCACAATGAAGTTTCACCTCACCCCAGTTAGAATGGCTTACATACAGAAATCTACCATCAACAGATGCTGGTGAGGATGTGGGGAAAAAGGACACTAACCCACTATCGGTGGGAATGCGAACTGGTAAAGCCACTATGGAAGTCAGTTTTGAGATTGCTGAGAAACCTGAATATAGCCCTACCATACAACCCAGCCACCCCACTCCATGAAATTTACCCAAAGAAATTAAATTGGCAAATAAAAGAGCTGTCTGCACATTAATGTTTATTGCAGCTCAATTCACAATAGCTAAGACCTGGAATCAACCTAAATGCACATCAACAGAAGACTGGAGCAAGAAATTAGGGCATATGTACTCTAAAGAATACTATACAGCAGCTAAAAAAATAAAATCTGGTCATTTGCATCAACTGGAAGAATCTGGAAAATATCATGCTGTGTGAAATAAGCCAGTCCCAGAGGGACAAATATCATATGTTCTCCCTGATCGTTGACAACTAACTGGGCACCTGAAAGGACCCCTGTTGAAGTGAAATGGACACTGTGAGAAACAATGTCTTGATCAGCGCTTATCCTTTCTGTCAAGGAACAACTTACTATTTATTCCTTTTAGTGTTTTTTGTTGTTGTTGTTCTACTTAATAACATTGGTTGAACTCTTTAATTAACACACAATTATTCTTAGGTGTTTAAATTTAACTGAAAAGTGATCCCTGTTAAATATAAGAGTGTGAATAAGATAGGGAGGAGATGTACAGTTCGGCACATGCTCACTCAGACTTATCCCAAATGGTAGAGCTAGAAATGTGGCATGGGATTCCAACTGAATCCCATCAAGGTAGCATGTACCAATGCCATCTTACTTGATAAAGTGATCAGTTTAAGTTCATAATTGATCAAAAATTTAGGATTAATGTCAAAGGGATTACGTAAATAAGACCAGTGTCTGCAAATAATTGATAGAATTAAAAAGGAGAGAATGATCCTACATGGAAAGGATACACAGCAGACTTACAGAATGGCAAAAGCCCTAAACAGCACTCTGGACTCAGAATCAGCCCTTAAGGTATTCGGATCTGGCTGAAAAGCCCATGAGAGTTTCTCAGGCATGGAAAGCCAAGACCTTGTGGCAGAAAAAAATGACCTAAATGAAAGATCTCTGTGAGTGAAATCCCTTCATAAAGAACAGGCCATCAAAGAAGGCAGTACCTTTCTCTGAAGGGAGGATAGAACTTCTACTTTGAATATGGCCTTGTCTAAATAAGATTAGAGGTAAGGAAAAAGGTGAAATAAAGTATTTTCATTTGCTGAATTGAGAGAGATTGCCTATATCAATAAGGAATAATGAAATATATATATATATATATGTGTGTATATATATATATATATATTTATTCTTGGACCATATGTAAGATATTATCCAAACTTTGATTTCAATTATGACCAATCTTTTTCTTTTTCATTGATTTTCTGGTCAGTTTGGTTTTTCTCTATTCAAAAATTATATTAAACTCATTCCCAACCTCAGAGCCCTAAAGTTCCCCTTTATTCCTTTAAGGTCTTTGTAAGCATCTCTCCCTTGGAGACAACATCACCTGAAGTACTCTCTAACCAGCCTGTATTTGCAAGTTTGTTTTTGTTTACTACACAGCACTTTTCAGACCAATAATGTTTTTGCTTGCTTTTGATTCGTTTCTTCTATTTTATTTCTAAGCTGAGTGTAAACATAGCATCACCACTGCACGTTCAGTACCAAATACAGTGCCTAAACCACAGTATAAACTCTTGGCATAAATAAATAAGAAAATTATTAGACACCTCTTTTTCTTTTTCTTTCTTTTTTTTTTGACAGGCAGAGTGGACAGTGAGATAGAGAGACAGAGAGAAAGGTCTTCCTTTTGCCGTTGGTTCACCCTCCAATGGCCGCCTTGGTCAGCGCGCTGCGGCTGGCACACCGCGCAGATCCCACGGCAGGAGCCAGGTGCTTCTCCTGGTCTCCCATGGGGTGCAGGGCCCAAGCAGTTGGGCCATCCTCCACTGCCTTCCGGGGCCACAGGAGAGAGCTGGCCTGGAAGAAGGGCAACTGGGACAGAATCCGGTGTGCTGGCGCCGCTAGGTGGAGGATTAGCCTATTGAGCCGCAGCGCCGGCCAAATTATTAGACACCTCTTAACAGGCCCAAAATATTGTTATCATGTAGCCTACCTTCAGTCTTGGTGATATACTAGAACTCAAAGGATTCAGGATAGCTGTTATACTGAGTGTAGATATTTATTGTAAAGCATAGAGATAAAAATCAGTAAAAGGAAGCCAGACACAGGATAAAGACCAAGAGGAGATCTAAGGTGCACTTCCCAGTAGAGTCACATGGGACACAATTAATTCTCCTAGCAAGGTGTGTGACAACCATGAGAAAAATGTTGACCACTGAGTGAAACTCATCCAGGCCTTGAGATCTAAGTTCTATTTTATTGCATGATCTAAATGACTGACAGACTCAAACTCTCCAGCCTTCCAAGACAGAAAGAGATGTGTACCATAAATCTTTAACAGAACAAACTTATCTGGTTGCACTTTTGAGGCATACAAAACACTTTTTTTGACAGGTAGAATTACAGACAGTGAGAGAGAGAAAGAGAGACAAAGAGAAAGGTCTTTCTTCAGTTGGTTCACCCCCCAAATGGCCGCCAAGGCTGGTGCACTGTGCTGATCTGAAGCTAGGAGCCAGGTGCTTCCTCCTGGTCTCCCATCTGGGTGCAGGGCCCAAGCACTTGGGCCATCCTCCACTGCACTCCCAGTCCACAGCAGAGAGCTGGACTGGAAGAGGAGCAACCGGGACTAGAACCCGGCACCCATATGGGATGCTGGCACCACAGGTGGAGGATTAACCAAGTGAGCCACAGCACCGGCCCCCATACAAAACACTTTTACAGGCAAAACATTTCAGGGCTAAGACGTTGCCCTCCAGGAACCCTTCTTAAAAACAGGCCTTTCTGGCCAGCACCGCGGCTCACTAGGCTAATCCTCCCCTGCGGTGCCGGCACACTGGGTTCTATTCCCAGTCAGGGCATTGGTTTCTGTCCCGGTTGACCCTCTTCCTGTCCAGCTCTCTGCTGTGGCCCAGGAGTGCAGTGGAGGATGGCCCAAGAGCTTGGGCCTTGCACCCGCATGGGAGACCAGGAGAAGCACCTGGTTCCTGGCTTCGGATCAGCGTGGTGCACCGGCCACAGCATGCTGGCCGCAGCAGCCATTGGAGGGTGAACCAATGGTAAAGGAAGACCTTTCTCTCTGTCTCTCTCTCTACCTGTCAAAAACAAACAAACAAACAAACAAAAAACAGGCCGTTCTTTGGAATGTGCAGGGTTTCAGCAAAACTGGCCAGCTGAAATATTTTTTTGCTCCCTGATTGTTTACCATGTCTGCACTTAACTGGTTTGAATTCTTCCTGATTATCTGAAATGTTAGGTTGCAGAGTCCCTAATACATGCATTTGCTGAATATTAGCCAAGGTATAGTCAGACACTTAGCCCCAGGGATTTTAGGTCCTTAGAGGATTTTGGTAAACTTGGTAATATCCATTTCAGTAGAAAGACAGGAGGAGGAAACCAGAGTTCTAGAGGTGAAGAAGCTGTTCACAGATATCCACCATCTGAAGAAAGAGAGACAGACATTTTGCAAAAAATAAAAATCTAGAGAATCTGCCTTCTTCATCTCTCACTATTCCTTCTACTCTAGCAATCTGGTCTCCTTCCCCGCCTTTCCACTGAAATGCATGTTACCAAGTTTACCAGAACCTTTTGAGGACCAAATGTATGTGTCAGTTCTGTATTTCAGAATTTCATAATTATTATATTATCTTCATAATTTCTCTTTAACATTTCAACTGTCCTGACTACTTCATTCAAGAAACTCTCAACATCTCAAATTTCCCTGAAATTATTTAAACCTAATTTTCTGTCCTTCCCCGCAAACAAAACCCACATATACATTACTTTTATCATACCAATATGGTTTTTGTTTTCCTTTGATTTGTTCTCAGCCATTCCTTTACAGGTTCTTTCTGCAGGTATCTCATTTACAAACCAGGGACAATAATGTTTACAGTATTGGTGTATTGTTCAAGACTGGGGGAGGGTAGAAAATGTGAGGAATCATCTGCAACATCATTGTCACTTGAACAGTGTTATTATCATTGGAATCCCCTGAGTTTATCATTTATAGCCAAACCAAACAGCATCATATGATCTATTTAAATACTCATGTGATTTCTGCTTTTCTTATGAGATATTTATATCTCACATCAACTTTGTAGTATCAGTTATAGTCTTATTATAAATTAGAAAGAATGAAGAATAATGAATATGAAATCATTTCCAAGATTACCAATCAGTAACACAAAGAGAGATGCGGAATGTCAACATTGCAGGGAGCACTATCCAACTGATGCATTAACTGATCTTTTGAATTACGGATTGATTATAGTTCCAAGTTCTTCCAGGAGAAGTAATTTGCATAAACTACCGAACAGCTGGATAATGAATTACACTTCTGAGAACTTGTTGAGAACACATGGTGTGTTCTTCAGGACTGCACAGAGCTCCATTCCTGCACTTTATCACCGAAAGTGAAAATTTTTCAACTTATGAGTAAATATTTTTCTTAATATTCATGTATCTGTCTCTTTACATACAAACATAGTGATATCTACACCCCTCCCCCCAAAAAACAAGTAAAGAATCACACCATGCCCTCTTCAGAGAGTGATCCCTTCCATAGGACAATTACTGACAATATTGAAAATGGATGCTGACACTTTAGTTGAATTTACAGCATGTTATTTCTTATATAATAAAGACAGCTTAGCCAATTTTGATCAAATAATATCTATTTAAATGATTGGCAAGAGCATGGAGTTCTTTTCAATTCTTTCTAAATTTAGAAATATTTTTCAAGTTAAATATTACCAAAAACAAATGTTATTAAGAAAAACACCTACTAAAGCTGCCTCATTAGTAACTTTACCATCTGGAGAGTGACCGTTGTCTAGACTGTTGTGGGTTTTGTAAGGGGTAGGGTATGGAATCTAAGCTGGTAGGAGGTTGTCCACAGTCATGAAGTTCCCTTCAGTTTCAAAAACATGTCATTCTATGAAATAAAGCTTAGAAAATCCCATAGGCAAAGTTTAGTTTAGGGGAAAAAAAAAGTCTACATTGAAATGTAATTTCTATGAAATTCTAAAAGTTTTGGAACATTGTTTTAACCCTGTAGGCCAAGAGTTATTTTATTCTCTTTTGAGGAAATAAGATCCCCTTACTAATGTATGAGTATAGCAATCCCTATCTGATTCTGCCAACATCCTTGAGACCCCTTTAACCCTTCCTGTGTTCTCTCCCATAGCTGTTATGTGCTTCTGTTTCTAATAATCAGTACCTGTGACTGCCCTCAATCAACTTTCCTGGGCTACTGGAGCCTCACCATCTACTCAAATAGCATAACGTGCTTGGAGGTGACTCGCCCTGGCCCAGGGTGGCCTGAGCAATGACTGATGGAAAGCATGAGATAGTAGCTTGATATAGCCATTCAACAACATATGCTATACATCATGAGGAACGCCACATAAGTATGTCAACTTCAAAAGCTAATGACTGGGGCAGGTATGTGGCTTAGCAGTAAGACACTGGTTAAAATATCTCCAGCCTACATCAGAGTGCCTGGATTCCATTTCTGGCTCCTGCTCCTGATTCCCCAATAATACAGACCCCAGGAGGCAATAGTGAGAACTCTGCTGATGGGGTTCCTGCCACCTTCATGGAAAATTTGTATTAAACTCCCACAGTGGGCTTGTAATCTAGGCCCAGACTTAGACCTTTGGGCTTTTGGGGAGTGAACCAGTGGAGGGGAGTCTCCACCTCCCCTTCTCTGTTTGTACATCCATCTCTTTGTGCATACATCCATGTATGTATATCTCTCTGCCTCTAAAATAATTATTTTTAAAGATTTATTTATTTATTTGAAATCCAGAGTTACAGAGAGGCAGAGGCAGAGAGAGAGAGGTCTTCCAACCATTGGTTCACCCCCAAAGTGGGTGCAATGACCAGAGCTGGGCCCATCCAAAGCCAGGACCTAGGAGATTGTTCCAGGTCTCCCACGTGAGTTCAGGGACTCAAGCGCTTAGGTCATCTTCCACTGCTTTCCCAGGCTATACACCAGGTTTGGAAGTGAAACAGCCAGGACTCAACCAGTGCCCATATGGAGTGCCTGAACTGCAGGCCGTGGCCTCACCAGCTATGCCACAGTGTCAGCCCCTCCAAAATAATTATTAAAAAAAAAAAAAAAAAAACAGCTCCTCTTAGAAGAATTCTAAGGCATAGTTTGTATATCACATTTTCTCATAGGGTCAGGCTGAAACCAGATTTTACTTAAATGTACTCCATATGTGGCCTCTTCTCATTCTTAGCTCTAATTTCTGCACTCCTTTATGATTTTTTCCCAAGAATACTTAGTAAATGAATTGCTCACAAATCCTTGTCTCAGGATGTGCTAAGGAAACCTGACCCCACAACAGCTCACCTATCAAACCATTTTTTGTTGAGTTTTGTCACTCAAATCTAACATCTCCAAACTCCCATGAATTCATATTTTGGCTTCTATGCAAAAACAGAGTTTTAAGTATTAAATGAACAAATGTGAGTAAAGTCTTAGAAAGACACAAGAGGATGCATTAGGTACTCCCTGTCAGAGTGTAGTATTAAGGGATGAAGCAAAGCTTACTCCACCTCTTCCCCCAGTGTATCACAGAGCACTTCACAGATATAAATGTTGTACATTCTCTTCCAGCAGCTCCTGGAAAGGGATGGCAAAAGCCACAGCGCCAGATGGTTCCCATTGTTGTGCCTGGCAGGTGATGTCAGTAGGGCTTGGCAGACATGTCAGAGCTCAGTGAAAGCAGCAGCAGCACCCAGCGACCGTGCTGACACCTGGCCGGCATGACACTGCAAATGGTTGTGGCACTGGTGCCCAGGAGAGGCAGAGCTGCCTGGTGGGCAGAAATTTCATTGTAAAGGTAACAAAAACAGTGTCTGACTGATGCCATATGGTACCTGACTGCACTGGTCTGCGAGCAGATGTGAGTGATGCTTTGGGTGAGGATTTTGCAGAGGGTTGGAGGGATGGCCTGAAGAGTAAGTCAAGAGCCAATGGCAAGAGACATGGTTACTATGGTCCATTCATATCTCAGTATGGAAACCGTCTATGCCTAAAAGACTTGTTCACTGAAAGGATAGGGAAAATGGTGTTTGAAGCCAACAGACTCTCTCTCTCTCTCTCTCTCTCTCTCTCTCTCTATATATATATATATATATGCACATACATACATATATATAATACTTACAAATATATTTAATATATTTATATAAATATATTAATATATTTATAAAATATATAGAAAGATTTATTTATTTGAGAGCTAAAGCGTAGAATTACAAACAGAGAGAGGGAGACAGATGGCTATAACATCTGAGGCTGGGTCAGATCAAAGCCAGGAGCTAGGAGGACTCCCAAGCAAGTGCAGGGGCCCAAGCACTTGGGTCATCTTCCACTGCCTTCCCACGCCATCAGCAAGGAGCTGGATGAGAAGAGGAACAGCCAGGACATGAACCTGGGTCTATATGGGATGCCAGGGCCACAGGAATCCTGTGGCACGGCCTACTATATCTTTATATCTTTAAAAATATGTAAGGCAAGAGATGGCATTACTTCTGAGAAGTATGTACATTCTGAGAATAAGCAATGGGCAGGTGAATTGTCATTAAAGTTTGGAATATGTAATATGGAAAAAGGGAAAAGGAGGTAATTAACAGCCAGATTTAAAGACTGTCACACATCAAAGTCCAGATTGCAATTAAAAGTTATCAATCTGTAATGTATCAAGTAAACATAATGATATGATTTTCTCCATTAATGTTGAGAGTATGTTAAAGATTTGCATAAACATTTTATGTCTACCAATAAATAGGCAGAAGTGACATCAAGAGTGTTTTATTTACCTATTTTAATATAAAGATAACACATTTAATGTAATTCATGGATACAATTCTGAGAACACAATACTTTCCTTCCTCTCTGTCTCCTACCTTCCCTCCCCTTTTCCTCTGTTTCTTTCTTTCTGTTTTTGATTTTTGAGATAAAAATTTAATTTATATTATAGTCAAATATTAATGTTTCTTGATCATACAAAAATTATATATATTCTCCATTCTAGTCTTCTGTTTCTCTGACGTCAACACAATTTTTTCATTAACACACCCTAGGTTTACATTTCTACTCATCTATGTGTGATGTTGACCAAATATTTAGCCTCCCTCAGCCTCACAACTGACATAGTAAAAGAAAGCAACACCACTTATATAAAATCACAGAACAGTAATGAACACATAGTTGAATAAAGAGTGAGCATACTTGCCTTCACTTTCTCAACTCCATATTGATTTTATATTTCTGGCCCCTGATTAACTATGAGATTATGAATTCTTCGACAGAAGGAGAACATTTTTATCAATAAGGATTCGGTATACAGTTTCTATTAAACTGAAAAAGGTTAGACAAAAAAAATGTATTCATGAAAATGAGATTAATTGGTCAGATATTGGGTCTGTAATTTAATGAACTATGTATTGTTTTCAAACTTTATGAACTGTTATTATTAGTTCCTGATATTTGTCTTTTTGGGACTTATTTCACTAATTGGGTATACACACAAACATACACACACACACATAGCATTTCATACTTTTTAATGGTTGACTAGTGATTTTAAGTTTCTTAAATACTGGAAAAACTGACCCCTATAAAAAACTGGAAAAAAAGCACAAAAAGAAACATAAAAATTTAAATAGAAAATATAACCTAATAGAACAAAGATCAAACATATTTTCCCTTTCAATAAATTTAAATGGCATAAATCCACTTATTAAAAATAAGGCCAAAAGGGATAACAAAGCAAAACTCTATTCTATTAAATGGATTAGGCACATCTAAAAGAAAGTGATTTACAAAGTAAAAAAGTGAAGAGAACATGGTACAACTTTAGTAAGCAACTTAAAATAGTATTGGTGGCCGGCACCGCGGCTCACTAGGCTAATCCTCCACCTTGCGGCGCCGGCACACCGGGTTCTAGTCCCGGTCGGGGCGCCAGATTCTGTCCCTGTTGCCCCTCTTCCAGGCCAGCTCTATGCTGTGGCCAGGGAGTGCAGTGGAGGATGGCCCAAGTGCTTGGGCCCTGCACCCCATGGGAGGCCAGGATAAGTACCTGGCTCCTGCCATCGGATCGGCGCGGTGCGCCGGCCGCAGCGCACAGCCGTGGCGGCCATTGGAGGGTGAACCAAGGGCAAAGGAAGACCTTTCTCTCTGTCTCTCTCTCTCATTGTCCACTCTGCCTGTCAAAAAAAAAAAAAAAAAGTATTGGTAGTAGCTGTAGTATAAATGCTGAGAAAGAAGAGAAAATCTAATATAAACTACTATCTAGATAATTATGTGAAGTAAGTTTTGAAATAAGGAAGAAAAAACTGCCTTAACTTACAATCTTGAAGCACTATTATAATCATTTAATAATATAAAAACGAAGAAACATTGTAGGAATTCAAGTGATTACTTTATACTACAAAGTATCTCAGGATTTTCCAATCTAATGTGCTTACTTGTGAATTTAAAATTACTTATACATAAAGTTGTATTTCATAAACAAGGCCCTATTTATGTGAGAATAGCAACATGCTACAGAAGCAATAATAACTAGTACAGCATTAAAGCAGTAGAGTATTAAAAATTTTAAGTAAGCTTTTCTTTTGCTTACCAATGTTTTTCATTTGATTGGGAATATTAGCGTTCATATTAATGTCAAAGATTCTCTCATGAAATAAATTATTTCCAAAATTAATACATATACTAGGAATAATAAAAATTTTAATCTGCATTTGCTGAATATTAAAATAGGATATAAAGAAAAACTTTTAACTAGTAGAAAGAATCACATTAAGTGTAATGTAACTTCAGAAAAATAAAAACAAAAAGAAAACAATCTAAATTATTTCACTCTTAAAATGCTAACATTTAATATTTTAAATTAGTGCAAATTAATCTAAAATTATTTAATAATAACATCTATATATATTGCTTTAAAATTATTAAAGAAAAATATTATATTTTTAAGGTCTATTTTTATTTAAAAGGCAGAATGGCATAGAGGAAGTGACACAGAGACGTCTTCCATCCACTGCTTCACTCCCCAAATGTCTACAACAACCAGGGCTAGCCCAGGCTGAGCCAGACACCTAATTCCATCATGGTCTCTCATGTGGGTGGCAGGAACCCAAGTCATGGGCCATAATCTGATGCTACATGCTAGGCAAATTAGCAGGAAACTGGATCAGAAGTGTGGAGTAGCCAGGATTAGAGACAGGTGTGCCAATATGATATGCAGGCATCCCAAGAAGCAATTTAACTTGCTGTGCCAACATTCGCTTCATTTATGGCAAGTATTATTAAGTTAAACTTATTTAATTAAATTTTTGTCTGTTCTACTTAATACTACTGGTGTAATTCTGTAATTAATACACAGTTATTCTTAAGTGTTGAAATTTAACTGAAATGTGATCCCTGTTAAACATAAGAGTAGGACTAAGAGAGGGAAGAGATGTACAATATGTGACATGCTCAAGCTGACTTGCCCCAAATGGTAGAGTTAGAAACATACCAGGGGACTCCAATTTAATCCCATCAAGGTGGCATGTACCAATGCCATCTCACTAGTCCAAATGATCAATTTCAGTTCACAATTGATCATAATGAAAGGACTAAGAGTCAAAGGCAGCACATAAACAAGTCTAGTACCTGCTAACACTAACTGATAGAATAAATAAAGGGGAGAGTGATCCAACATGGGAAGCGAGATACTCAGCAGAATCATAGAATGGCGGATGTCCTAAATAGCACTCTGGCCTCAGAATCAGCCCTAAAGGCATTCTGATCTGGCTGAAAAGCCCATGAGAGTATAAAAAAAGCAACCCTAAATGAAAGATCTCTGTGAGTGAGATCCCAGTGGAAAGAACAGGTCTTCAAAGAAGGAGGTACCTTTCTCTGAAGGGAGGAGAGAACCTCCACTTTGACTATGATCTTGTGTAAACAAGATAAGAATCGGAGAACTCAGAGGGCTTCCATAGCCTTGGAAACTCATGACTGGTGCATAGGGAGATTCCTGATGCCATAAACAGGACTGTCAATTTGTAAAGTCAACAACAGGAGTCACTGTGCACTTACTCCTCATGTAGGATCTCTGTCCTTAATGTGCTGAACATTGAGACTTAATGCTATAACGAGTACTCAAACAGTATATTTCACTTTGTGTTTCTATGGGGGTGCAAACTGTTGAAATCTTTACTTAATGTATACTAAACTATCTTCTGTAAAAGAAAGAAAGAAAGAAAGAAAGAAAGAAAGAAAGAAAGAAAGAAAGAAAGAAAGAAAGAAATTATCAATTCCCAACTTGACTCTCACTGGGATTAAACATGACAATAGGTCTGATCTGATTTCATCATCATTTAAAAAATCATCTATTATTTTTCACTTTATGTTTCTGTGTGGGAGCAAACTGTTGAAATCTTTACTGAATGTATGCTAAACTGATCTTCTTTATATAAAGGGAATCGAAAATGAATCCTCATGTGAATGGAAGGGTAGAGGGATTGGGAAAGGGGAGGGTTGTGGGTGGGAGGGACGTTATGGGGGGGAAGCCATTGTAATCCATAAGTCGTACTTTGGAAATTTATATTCATTAAATAAAGTTAAAAAAAATCAACCTAAACATTTCAATGTTTTCTTTAGGGCAGAATTTAAAAATCAGCTAAAACTATCCAATGTGTTAAATTACACTGCTCCATGAAGGTCATTACCCCAATGTGTTGAGTTTGTTGTCTGCTTTGGCTTAAATAAAACAAGCTTATTTTCTCAAAGATCTGGAAGCTGGAAATCTTAGCTCAGGATGCCAATCAGATTCTGGTGAGGGTCCTCTTGATGGCTTGCAGATGGGCACCTTCTAACTGTGTCCTCACAATGCTAACAGAGAGAACTTCAGGGCAAGTGCTTTTTTCCTTGTTTGTTTTTGGAATTTTTTTTGTCCATTTGTTTGTTTAACTTAGAGTACTTCTCATCCTGATGGCACTGCCCTCTTAACCTCATATAAATCTAATTATCTGCACATGTCAATACATTGAGGGGGCGAGAACTTTAATACAAATACCGTTGGGTACAAAAATCAGTACTTGCTTACTCATATGTAAAATTTGAGTAAAAAGTTGCAGGCAGTAGCCCCACAGAGATAATACTGTGTCAGGCCTCTTACAATGACCCCATAAGGACAAATATATTTCCTAAATTAAATGACTTCCCAGACTCCTAAACAATGCAGATTTTCTATCATACCAAGGAGGTCTATCAAAGAGAATGAGAGGACTAACTGGTGCCAGAGAGCCTTCGAAAGAGAGATCCAGGAACAAAGATGGGGGTTGTTGATGGACTAAAGAAACAGGATCTAGAGCTTAGGGAAGACTTACTCTGAAAGATCAATTTCAAGTCCATTTGTTTTCCAAAATTGGGAGACTGTCAAGCATTCCAGTGAAAAACATAGGAAAGCATGAGAATCAGAGAATTATTTCTGCAGTGCAGTGCATACTGTAGATTTATCATTGTCTTCACTGCACATTTTACAGAGGCAATATGTGGAAATATATTGATGAACATGGTTCTTTCTTTCTTCTATACACTTAGCTTCCACCTAGCCAATATATTTGTGGGAATGTAATGATTGGGGACAGAGAAAAGGTATAAGTATAGAGTAGAACAGAATGAATGCGAAGAGAAAAAAGAATTTAATACTTCTAACACTCATGTTTTTGCAGCAAGCCTATATATAGACTTGAACCCCTAAGCTGAATATTAATACACATGAATCTGAAAGCAATTCCAACATGAGAGTACACGATTATAGTCAGCAACTTGTATTCAATAGAATTCTATTTTTCTTCCTGTGAAATGCTAACAATTCTTCTATTAACCCTTAAGTTTAGGAGGGGCATCCATGAACAGGTAGGTGAACACGAAGTGATCAGCCAGATCAACCTGACAAATCACACCCAGAAGAACTGCACGTTTCATCACCAAAATCCAAACCCATTCCCAATGTTCCTTATGTCGTTATTCTCAGGTACGTGATTTTAAGGGGCTGAAATACAGAGACTTCTTCTGAATGTGTAAGTTACCAAGACTAAAAGGAATTTTTTTTCTATCATTTAAACATTTTACATGTATAAATAAAACATTTCCTTCCCTCTGGCTTTTATGTTATCAATAAATTCAGTGTTTTCCATTTATTGCCTATTAGACCTTGGCATCTACACCTCTATATTCAATCCTCTAATATCTTCTTTATTTCTCTCTCTTGGGCTTTCATACACACACACACACACACACACACACACACACACATAAGACGTGTGCATTTCCTACTAAACTCTGTCAGCTGCCCACCACCTTTTAGAACATAACTCCTGATGCCTTGATGCATTAGTGATTTTTTCATTACTTTAACTTAAAAATACCTGCAAGAAGGTACTGGAGAAGGAAGAAGGTTTCTTTTATAGCTTTAGAGAACCATAGAACAACTTCTGATGGTCCCCATACTCTGGTGTCTGATGGTGGAACTCATGTGGAAGCCAGAATACAGGAATGCTGGGCCAAAAGTGGCTTATATAATCAATTTTCTCTCAAGAACTACCTTCTTAGAGCACACTTCCAGTTACCTAAAGACTGAGATCATTTCCTAGAATACATAATTAGGCCAAGTCACCACCCTAGATATACCAACCACTAACATTAATCCATTCACCATAACTTTGGAGTTTAAATGTCTGCATGAATTTGAGGAGCCAAATGGTGCTCAGTCATAATACTTTACAACCATCTTCCACCACTTGCCTTGCCTTTTCCTGCTATGTAATTCAATCAAATACCACATCCTCAACGTTATGGCTCAATAAATTAGCATGACCATATAAAGGCAAGGAATAAATGTTTGCAAATATCAGTGGATTACTATTAGGATTGAATATACTTGGGACTGGAGCTGTGGAGTAGTGGGTTAAGCCACAACCTACAGCAATGGTATTCCATGTTTGCATATGTTTGAGTTCCAGCTGCTCTACTTCCAATCCAGCTCTCTGCTAATGCACTTGGGAAAACAGTGGAAGATGGACAAAGTGCTTGGGCTTCTGCCACCCACGTGGGAGACTCGGAAGAAGCTCTTGGATCCTGGCTTCAGCCTGACCCAGCCCTGGCCATTTGGGGAGTGACCCAGCAGATAGAAGACCTCTCTCTCTTTCTCTCTTTGTCTTGCCCTCACTCTAACTTTGCCTTTCAAATAAATAATTTAAAAAAAGATTGAACAGAATCGTACCTACAAAATATTCATCACAACATGTAGTTCATACCAACTTCTACTAATGGTTTCTACCTCTGATGTTACTACCAGTACAAACAGTACTATATAACATACTCTTACAGCACAGTCATTCGGAAAACTATGTTGCTAGGTGAGTGAAAATAATGATTAATTACCTTGCTTTCTCTCATAAGTTATGAATTCATAAAAATGGACATAGAAGTTTTGTGAAGACAAACATATAATCTCCATCACTGGTAAATCAGAGCTTGAAAATACATCACAGGCTTGTTGCATCAATTTTCCTTCCATTTATTTTTTGTTCCCTCAATTGTTCTCTGGTCAAGTTAATTGCTTCATGTATACTCACATCCTTGAACATTTTGCAATCAGCTTGCCACAAAAACAGGCCTAAGAGTGAATTTCAATGAAGAGGAGCGAAGGCAAAGGAACCATCTTGCACATGAGAGGAAAATCATAAACAGATCCATGGATGCACTTGCTTATCTAATAGCTGCAGCCCTCAGGGCTTTTGCACTTGATGTTCCCTCTTTCAAGAATTTTGTTTCCCAGAGAATCATAGTGTGCATTCCCTCACTTCCATGAGTGCTATTGTTTGGATTTGGTTTCTCCCTGAAAATACAGGGATAGCTGATAGCCTCTTTCCCAATACAGTGATTTGCGAAGGTAGTAGAACTTTTCAGAAGTGGAACTGAGTGAGAGGCGACTGGGTCATGACTGCCCTCGTCATTTTTCAGTGCAGATGTCAGGGAGTGGGCCAGGTCTCCCAGGACTGGATTCTCTGAAAGCAGGTTGTTGTAAGAGAGTCTCCTGTTTCTCGTGCTTCCTCACCACCTGACCTCTCTTTTACTCACTCTTTCCCTCTCCTGACACATACTATCCACCCTGAGGCTTCCACCAGAACGATGAACTAAATAAACCTCTTTTCCAAAAAGCACCAGCCTCAGGTATTTTGTGACAGCAACAGCTAACACATAAATATAGGAACATATATAGGATGCCTCCCCTGACTACCTTATTCTCTTCTCCCAATCCTTGTAGAACAATGAAATATAGCTAGGAGATTGTTAATAATCAGGAAAATTAAGTATATAATTTGAGAAAGGGAGAGACATAGAGAGTCTTAATTAATTTTAAAAGTTAAGGGGCTGGTGCTGTGGCACAGCAGGTAAAGCTACCGCCTGTGGTGCCAGCATCCCATATGGGCACCGGTTTGAGACCCAGCTGTTCCACTTATGATCCAACTCTCTGCTATGGCCTGAGAAAGCAGTAGAAGACATCTCAAGTCCATGGTTCCCTGCACCTGCGTGGGAGACTGGGAAGAAGCTCCTGGCTCCTGGCTTCGGATCAGCGCAGCTCTGGCCATTTCGGCCATCTGGGGAGTGAATCATCGGATGGAGGACTTCTCTCTCTGCCTTTCTCTCTCTCTCTCTCTTTCTCTCTCTCTCTCTCTCTCTGTGTGTGTGTGTAACTCTGACTTTCAGATAAATAAATCTTTAAAAAAAATTAAATGTGCAAAAATGTACTATGAAGTCAAATATCACTCACCTAGATTCACCAGCTGGTAAATTCTTACCACATGCTTTCATCCTCATACCTCTGGGTGTATCTACTTTCCTTTTGCTAAATCATCCAGGAGTACACATCTTTCTCACAAACATTTAAGATAATAATATAGCTGTTAATGAATAATCTCATATTAGAGGAAGTGCAACAGTATAATAAAACAGTTCCTACAAATTACCAGGATCACACTGAGTAATCTCAAAAGATAAAGCCAAAAAGGAAACCCAGACATCTGCTTTCCCCCGTATAAAGATTTTGTGAATAAACCATAATATAAACAATTCTCAATGAATATGAGGCTCTATATTTAAGAGATAATTAAGTTGGGTGATGGAAGAATGATTTTGCATAGTTGATCATATTTTTAGATTTTTAATCTTCACCTCCATTACCTTTATCCTGCATTTCATGTGACGTTTCGGGTTCAGATCTCTCATTAAATGCCTCAGAACAAATGATAGATGTGCCGCCCTCCCCACCACACTCTGCCCTTGCCCTCAGCCTTATCTCTGGGATAACATGATGAGAGTCACAGCAAGTAGCAAATGCTCCTAGCTAGACACTCCTTGGGGAGCCGATAGGAAAAATCATCTTTCTCTCTTGCTGGAAAGGTCTTCTTTCTTACTCAGCCCTTCAGTATATAAATAAAAGCTTTACTTTGATCCAGATAGCTTTTTGTGTGTCCAGTTTCCTGACCCAGAGATGTCTCCAAATTCTAGGCTATATCCCTCATGACATGTAAATATCTAGGAAGAGAGCCACTCTAGTCTCCCTGGCATTTGAGGCTTCACCCAGGGATCTTGTCTGGGCTGTAGCTATTCACTCTCTCTAGGAGTTAAGAGAGGTTTTATTATTGTTTCAGATCAGAGCACTTAGCAAAGGCTGTACACCCAATTCTTATATAAGGAGTCTCATGAGGCTAAGGTTTTACATGAACACTGAGGAAACAAAAAATGTTTTATTTTTCCCACATGTTAAAATAAGGTATTTTTTCTTTAAAGTGATAACTACTTATAAATATTATTTCTGTTTATAATTTAATAATAATTATTTATATCAGCATGAAAAGAAAATATTTGGTCTGCATGATATGATTTATATGGGTAAAAATATAACTCGTCCAAGGATAATTATTTAAAAAATAAAACCTGTATAAATCCTAAGATATACCATGACTAAATAATTTTAGTCAGTTTATAAGTGTGGAGAATATCAATACTAAATAAAAATGGTTGTAACAGAAAAACAATTTTATCATTAAGCATTCTAGTTTGTGATGCTAGACATTTCTCCTGTGCTGGCTGGTACCGTGCTGGGCTTGCTCAACAGGAGGCTTTAGAGGAAGACTGCAGGGCTAGGGCTCAAAGAATGGACAAGGGATGGTTTGCACTGTTACTGTCAGCATCACTCTACAATGGACCTTTACCCCAGCAGCAACAGTTGGCTCCCAGATATCAGATGCTTCCAATTTCCAAATATTTTCAAATTGTCCAAAAATGCCTCGGACTCCTGTCCATGTATGCCAGTACTAGCCAGACAGCACTCATCCCCAGGGGCCTGAGCCCAGACTCTGAGCTCCTGAAGCAGCAGCACAGTTTGGGCAGGCTCCCTTCATAAGAACCTGGATCCCAGTCTTATTTCCTCAACTTAAAGAGTCATGGATTTGCCCTGCTGTCATCCTGGTATTCTCCTTGTCTTTTAAATATCCAATATACATTTTAACACTTTCTACATTCAATTATTTTTTAAAATAATTCGGTGGTCTTCCCCTTTCCTAATTTGCCACTGACTGAAAATGAAGTTAAAATCAGTGGGCCTCATCTAGAGAGGAATAAATATGAGCTGCAAGTCACTAAAATCACAGTTCAAAACCTAGAACAAAGACCCATTCATAACATGATCAAGATTATTCTTTTTTTTTTTTTTTTTTTTTTTTTTTTTTTTTTTTTTTTGACAGGCAGAGTGGACAGTGTGAGAGAGAGAGACAGAGAGAAAGGTCTTCCTTTGCCATTGGTTCACCCTCCAATGGCCGCCGTGGCTGGTGCACTGCAGCCCGTGCACCGCGCTGATCTGAAGGCAGGAGCCAGGTACTTATCCTGGTCTCCCATGGGGTGCAGGGCCCAAGCACTTGGGCCATCCTCCACTGCACTCCCTGGCCACAGCAGAGAGCTGGCCTGGAAGAGGGGCAACCGGGACAGAATCCGGCGCCCCGACCGGGACTAGAACCCGGTGTGCCCTCGCCGCAAGGCGGAGGATTAGCCTAGTGAGCCGTGGTGCCGGCCAAGATTATTCTTTATAACTTATTCTTGATAACTTTGAACCTCAAAGCATGCAGACTTTGGTGAAATGTAAGTCATTATCTGATTGCAATTTAAAGTCAAAGAAATAGTTTTGACCTTCTCATTTTTTATGTGACCTGTTTAGAAAAGAGGAGTTGGTGCTCATTTTGAACTCCAACGTTCCACTGTACTCACTGAAAAATTGTCACAATTTTAAGATGTCACAAGTAGGAAAAAAAAGTTCTAAGAGAAGAGGCCTACCACCAAAGATGAATATACACACAGAGCCTTGAATTTTATAAGATTAGATAGGATTTTGTAACTACTAAATATCTGGAATCACTACAGTTAACTATATTTCTCACTCATTTTAAGAGAAATTACCTGATATTTTCTTTATAATTGGAACTTTTAAGTAAAAAAAAAGTGTATCATAGACATTTCTCACAAATCTGGGGCCGTTATCAGAAAATATTGGTTACTTGATATTTCATTTATTATAAAAGACTTTTCTCACTGTACTGAAGCCAAAATAAAAGTCCCATCCTGACCTAATTTAATCTGTTTGGAAGAGTTGTTAAATATGGTATAGTATATTACTTTCTTCCTGAATTATTGTATGCGCTACATGCCAATTCATGTCAATTTTTAAACACAATCTATCTCTTACTGGAAATAACAGTAGGTAAAATAAAACATAGCAGTACCAAAATCACATTCAACAATAGTTGAATATAAAGGAGAAGGAAAGACAGTGAAAAGGTCAGAATGGGAGGGAGGAAGGGAATAGCATTACGTTTTAAAAACTGTATCTACAGGGCCAGCGCCACCGCTCACTAGGCTAATCCTCCGCCTTGCAGCGCCGGCACACTGGGTTCTAGTCCCGGTCAGGGTGCCGGATTCTGTCCCAGTTGCCCCTCTTCCAGGTCAGCTCTCTGCTGAGGCCCGGGAGTGCAGAGCAGGATGGCCCAAGTGCTTGGGCCCTGCACCCCATGGGAGACCAGGAGAAGCACCTGGCTCCTGCCTTCAGATCAGCACGGTACGCCGGCCGCAGCGCACCAGCCACGGCGGCCATTGGAGGGTGAACCAACGGCAAAGGAAGACCTTTCTCTCTGTGTCTCTCTCTCACTGAACACTCTGCCTGTCAAAAAAAAAAAAAAAAACCTGTATATACAAATCACACTGAATCTATTAAAAACTAATTAAAAATAAAACAAAAAATTTAGAACAGTCATTACTTTATATCTCTACCCTTATCTTATAACTATTATTTAACATATCTTCATTTGGCTCCTGCCCTGTTGCGTTAGTTGAACTAATCTCAGTATTGTCTGAAATAACACTCAAATTATTCAAATCTATATTTATTTATTGTACAAATTTTATTTAGATTGTGGAATTGAAATATCTTTATTTATTGAGGACATATAACACGCAATTTTGACCAAACATAAAAGTGGAATAAGGAAACTCCAGTCACAGATGAATAACATTTGTGCGTTCTGCAGTGGAAATGATCACAGTGTCATCACAGTACCGAATGATTCCTCGTGTAGTAGGAACAAGAAAGCTGCATAAGACTCAGAGAGCAGGCCAGGGACTGATCACTCAACCTGTGTCACTGACAGGTCAAAGAGGAGGATGTTTCTGCTCCCTCAAAAAAAAAAAATCTATGTGATAAATACTGTTTTTTTATTATTATTTTTATTTTTTGAAAGGCAGAGTCAGACAGAGAGAGAGAGAGAGAGAGAGAGAGAGAGAAAGGTCTTCCTTCCATTGGTTCACCCCCCAAATGGCCGCTACGGCCAGCGCACTGCGCTGATCCGAAGGCAGGAGCCAGGTGCTTCTCCTGGTCTCCCATGCGGGTGCAGGGCCCAAGCACTTGGGCCATCCTCCACTGCACTCCCGGGCCACAGCAGAGAGCTGGCCTGGAAGAGGGGCAACCGGGACAGAATCCGGCGCCCAAACTGGGACTAGAACCTGGAGTACCAGCGCCACAGGAGGAAGATTAGCCAAGTGAGCCACGGCGCTGGCCTTTTTTTTTTTTTTTTTTTTTTTTTTGACAGGCAGAGTTAGACAGTGAGGTAGAGAGAGACAGAGAGAAAGGCACTGTGTTTTAATATAACTTTTAACCACTGTTTATTATCTTTATTGATAGATAAATGACAGTGGATATGACTGAAAATACATCTCTTACCTGTTGAAGGGTTGAGGAACTTTAAAACGGGTATTTTGGGGGCCGGCATTTTGGTGCAGTGGGTTAAAGCCCTGGCCTGAAGCGCCGGCATCCCATATGGGCACTGGTTCTAATCCCGGCTGCTCCTCATCCCATCCAACTCTCTTCTGTGGCCTGGGAAAGCAGTAGAAGATGGCCCAAGTCCTTGGGCCCCTGCACCGGCGTAGGAGACCCTGAAGAAGCTCCTGGCTCCTGGCTTCGGATCGACACAGCTCCGGCCGTTGCGGCCATCTGGGGAGTGAACCAACGGATGGAAGACCTCTCTCTGTCTATAACTCTCTCTGTAACACCGTCTTTCAAATAAATAAAATAAATCTAAAAATTGGGTATTTTTGACTAGACTAAAACCCAAAAGTAATGACTTTAAACTTGTTCATTTCATGTACCTTGTATATGCCTTCTTTCATAGATGTCATGAATCATAAGTATATACTGTTTTATACAATTAAATTGTTATTCACCATATTTTTGGTAGGTAGAACAAAGAGCAGTGGGTTCAAATTTTAAGACTAGATTTCAGGTTATAGTTCTCTACTATTCTACTGTACTTGTTTGCTGGGATACATCTAATCTTTTATGAGCCAGTTTCTTCATCAACTAAATGGAATGTATGCAGCATATAAAATTCCCATTCGTATTTTCCTCTTGCTATGGAAATACTGTGTGCTATGCTATAGAGATTTTTATAACTTTACCTTCATTTACAGAATATATTAGCTTTTGAAAAGCCTAACATCTATTTAAAAGTCAGTTTTCAGTAAATGAAATCCATTTCATGATGGTCATGTTTATGTGAAACTTTCAGAAATGTTCTTTGCTAAAAATTCAGCAAATCTCTATTACCAAACTATTTATAATATTATTTCTAAGTAATATTATAGTTTATTATTGCACATAGAATCTTATTGTATATGGAATATAGAATATTATAGTATTCTTGATAAATCTGTGACATGTAGACTCCATTTATGTTCCCAGATTCCTTTTATATTCACCGGTAGTTCCATCTTTCCTCATTTTTGCCAAAGATATTAATATAATTTAGATTTTTTAACAGAAATAATTATTACTATGACTAAACGTGTGCTATGTAAAGTTCTTAACTATAACCTACCTTGGTAAATAAAACGTAACTTCTCTCAGCAAAAGTCCATGTAACACAAGCCAGCACTGTGGTGTAGGGGTAAAGCTGCTGCCTGTAGTGCTAGCATCCCATGTGGGCGCTGGTTCTGATCCAGCTCTCTGTTACTGCCTGGGAAAGCAACAGCAAATGGCACAAGTCCTTGGGCCCCTGCACCCGTGTGGGAGACTCAGAAGAAGCTTCTGGCTCCTGGCTTCAGATTGGCCCAGTTCCGGCCATTTGGTGACTGAACCAGGGGATGGAAGATCTCCCCCCTTTCTCTCTCTCTGTCTCTCTCTCTCTCTTTCTCCCTCTGCTTCTCTGTAACTGCCTTTCAAGTAATAAATCTTTTAAAAATAAGTGTTTGTAACAGATTTTTTTAGAAAAGATTTATTTATTTGAAAGTTAGAGTTACACAGAGAGAAGGAGAGGCAGAGAGAGTGAGAGAGAGAAGTCTTCCAATTGCTGGTTCACTCCCCAGAAGGCTTCAGTGGGAGGAGCTGCACTGATCCAAAACCAGGAGCCAAGAGCTTCTTCCGGGTCTCCCATGTGGGAGCAGGGGCCCAAGGAGTTGGACCATCTTCCATGGCTTTCCCAGACCACGGCAGAGAACTGGATTAGAAGTGGAGCAGCTGTGACTTGAACCAGTGCCCATTTGGGATGCTGGCACTGCAAGCAGCGGCTTTTTACCAGCTATACCACAGTGTCAGCCCCGGTGTAACAGATTTTTATAACGTGATTTGTAGAAATGCTTTCTTGATACTATAATATAATTGTGCTCAGGGGCATTATTGATCTTTTCTATGTGCTACATTTATAAAGTAACTTTGGATAGTAATGGACACTTGTTGACTAATATCTTGAAGTTCCTATTCTATCTTAGAGGAATCAAACAATGACCACT
The DNA here is from genome assembly GCF_051225735.1 of Oryctolagus cuniculus. Classification (NCBI taxonomy): domain Eukaryota; kingdom Metazoa; phylum Chordata; class Mammalia; order Lagomorpha; family Leporidae; genus Oryctolagus; species Oryctolagus cuniculus. The sequence continues at coordinate 195,202,359 of NC_142867.1, forward strand.
CATTATCTTTATTCAAAGAACTATAGAGTGTCTCTTTCTTTGTGTTCTGTTTACAAATACATTATAAGAACTAATACATATGGACATAGTTGAATATTTAGGTATAATTTCTTATTTATATGGAACAATTGTGACATTTATATGCTTGTTGCTATGTATATGTATACTCCCACATATTTATCTATAATTTCTTATACAGAATAATTGTGATATTTATTGCTTGTGTTTATATAGTAGTGAATGGAATATGGAAAAGGAAAGGAATTGCCATGATTTGTACTTGATGATGTCATATTTAATCTGCTTTAAAATATTTTATGTAATTCTTATCACTATTGAGTTTCTAAGAAAGTAGCATATTCACTTTTAGTCTGCGCAAATTGTTCCTTCTTTCATGAATTAAAGAGTAATTTAGCCAGTGCCACGGCTCACTAGGCTAATCCTCCGCCTGCAGTGCCGGCACTCCGGGTTCTAGTCTGGTCGGGGCGCCGGATTCTGTCCCCATTGCTCCTCTTCCATTCCAGCTCTCTGCTGTGGCCCGGGAAGGCAGTGGAGGATGGCCCAAGTGCTTGCGCCCCTGCACCTGTATGGGAGACTAGGAGGAAGCACCTGGCTCCTGGCTTTGGATCAGCGTGGCGCCGGCCACAGCGGCCATTTGGGGGGTGAACCAACAAAAGGAAGACCTTTCTCTCTGTCTCTCTCTCTCACTAACTCTGCTTGTCAAAAAAAAAAAAAAAAAAGAAGAAGAAGAAGAAGAAGAAGAAGAAGAAGAGGAGGAAGAGTAATTTAGGGTGAATTGCATACATTTTGAACATCCCAACACAACTTTTATTAATGTAAAAACCAATTCCAAGACATCATTACTGAAAATAAGCCAACATGAATATGCCTATTGTTATAGCATGACCACAAAATTTAGACCTTGCCTATTTCTACAAAGCCTACCTGACAAATCTTTGCACCATTTCTTAGTTTTTGTATAACAAACACACATACACATAATATATATGTGTATGGAATAATGGGTGTTTATCTGTGAAAATATGCTCAAAATCTATTTTTAAAGTTATTAAATATTATCAGAAAACAAATATTCTCAAAAATTTTACAGATGTTCCTATGCATCTCAATTCAGATTATACTTCCTCCTGAGATGACAATACTATACATAATATAATATAATCTCTATATATATAATAAACCCTTCTTCCATTATAGGTTTTCCAGGGAAAACAATTTTTGTTATTATTTTTTAAACTCACCCATTTTTCACTTTTTTAATAATTTCTAAAAAATGTTATAATAAAAATGTAAAAGTTTTTAGGTCTTCACTCATTCTCTAAAATATTATTTATCAGCTTTTTAATTTTCCATTTTGAGACTTAGTGGCTTTCACTGAGGTACTTAAATACTAAGGTTATTTATTTTCTGTAAATGGAAAGTATAATGGTAATACATACCTATAATATTATAGGAAAATAAAGTAATGACATGTTTCTTAAGTGCTGCGGTATTAAGCAGGGATCAATAAATGTTATATCTCATTGGCAAATCATCATCTACACCTGCACTCTATAAACTGATTCATTTTATGCCATTGTTAGAATTTTTGTTGAATGATAGGGAGTTCTGTAGACCTTCTTTGTTTCAAAATTAATTTTTTGTTGTCACAAACTGCTTAAAAGTGGGGTTTTTCAAAGTGGGAGACAGGACATGGAAGCAAACATTCTAAGAGTGTGCCACCAGATAGCTATGCACTCCCACATTTATTTAGAGGGTACAAGGAAGTCTACAAAGCAGCAGGCACATAGCCAAGGTTAGACATCAATTTAAGGATTTGGGAAAAGGAATTTGGTCCTGTGGTCTAACATAGAGGGATTAGAGCTGTGTTGTAAATCTTCAGAGACAGGCCCAAATCCTAACTTCCATTAGCCCCCTGCTGCTTCTGCTGCCACATTACTTTGGAGTGGGTGTGCCATCCTTGGACTGTTTCAGGGTGAGCAGAAACTGTTGCTGTTGCCATGTGCCTCATTTCAGGGGGCTGTGCACACGAGAGGCACTTATGTAGCATCTCTACACCTAAACTTAATTTTTCTTTTTCTTTTTTTTTTGACAGGCATAGTGAACAGTGAGAGAGAAAGAGAGAAAGGTCTTCATTTTCCGTTGGTTCACCCCTCAATGGCCACCGTGCCTGGCGTGCTGTAGCCAGCAAACCGCGCTGATCCAAAGCCAGGAGCCAGGTGCTTCTCCTGGTCTCCCATGGGGTGCAGGTCCCAAGCACTTGGGCCATCCTCCACTGACCTCCCGGGCCACAGCAGAGAGCTGGCCTGGAAGAGGGGCAACCGGGACAGAATCTGGCACTCCGACCAGGACTAGAACCCGGTGTGCCAGTGCCACAGGTGGAGGAATAGTCTATTGAGCTGCGGCACTGGCCAAAACTTAATTTTTCTTAATATTTCAATCTGCAAATCTTATTTTAATTTTAACTTTTATTTAATAAATATAAATTTCCAAAGTACAACTTTTGAATTATAGTGGCTTTCCCCCCCATAACCTCCCTCCCACCCACAACCATCCCATCTCCCACTCCCTCTCCCATCTCATTCTTCATCACGATTCATTTTCAATTATCTTTATACACAGAAGATCAACTTAGTATATACTAAGTAAAGATTTCAACAGACTTCACCTACAAAGACACACAAAGTACAGAGTACTATTTGGGTAGTAGTTTTACCGTTAATTCCCATAGTACAACACATTAAGGACAGAGGTCCCACATGGGGAGCAGGTGCACAGTAACTCCCGTTGTTGATTTAGCAATTAACACTCTTATTTATGACATCTGTACTCACCCGAGACTCTTGTCATGAGCTGCCAAGGCTATGGAAGCCTCTTGAGTTCACAAACTCCGATCTTGTTCAGACAAGGCCATATTCAAAGTGGAAGTTCTTTCCTTCCTTCAGAGAAAGGTACTGCCTTCTTTGATGGCCCATTCTTTCCCCTGGAATCTCATTCACAGAGATATTTCATTTAGGTAATTTTTTTTTGCCACAGTGTCTTGGCTTTCCATGCCTGAGAAACTCTCACGACTTTTTAGCCAGATATGAATGCCTTAAGGATTGATTCTGAGTCCAGAGTGCTGTTTAGGATATCTGTCATTCTATGAGTCTGCTGTGTATCCTGCTTCCGAAGTAGGATCATTCTCTCCTTTTTAAATCTATCAATTATTATTTGCAGACACTGGTCTTATTTATGTAATCCCTTTGACACTTAATCCTATCTTTTTGATCAATTATGAACTTAAACTGATCACTTTAACAAGTAAGATGGCATTGGTACATGCTGCTTTGATGGGATTGAATTGGAATCCCCTGGCACATTTCTAGCTCTACCATTAGGGGTACATCTGAGTGAGCATGTGCTGAACTGTAGATCTCCTCCGTCTCTTATTCCCACTCTTATATTTAACAGGGATCACTTTTCAGTTAAATTTAAACACCTAATAATAATTGTGTGTTAATTAAAGATTTCAACCAATGGTATTAAGTAGATCAAAAAAATACTTAAAGGAATAAATAAAGTAGTAAATTGTTCCTCAACAGTCAGGACAAGGGCTGATCAAGACATTTTTTCTCATAGTATCCATTTCACTTCAACAGGTTTCCTTTTAAGTGCTTAGTTAGTTGTCACCGGTCAGGGAGAATATATGATATTTATCCCTTTGGGACTGGCTTGTTTCACACAGCATGATGTTTTACAGATTCCTCCATATTTTTTTTTGCAAATGACCAGATTTCATTTTTAACTGCTGTATAGTATTCTATACAGTACATAACCCATAATTTCTTTATCCAGTCTTCTGTTGATGGGCATTTAGGTTGATTCCATGTCTTAGCTATTGTGAATTGAGCTGCAATGAATATTGAGGTGTAGACAACTCTTTTATTTGCCAATTTAATTTGCTTTGGAAAAATTCCAAGGAGTGGGATGGTTGGGTTTTGGGGACATCTCCAAACTGACTTCCATAATGGCTTTACCAGTTTGCATTCCCACCAACAGTGGATTCATGTCCCCTTTTCCCCACAACCTCTCCAGCATCTGTTTTTAGTTGATTTCTGTATGTAAGCCATTCAAAAACAAAGCCGGAGGCATCACAATACCAAATTTCAGGACATACTACAGGGCAGTTGTAATCAAAACAGCGTGGTACTGGTACACAAACAGATGTATAGACCAATGGAATAGAATAGAAACACCAGAAATCAATCCAAACATCTACAGCCAACTTATATTTGATCAAGGATCCAAAACCAATTCCTGGAGCAAGGACAGTCTATTCAACAACGGCACTGGGAAAACTGGATTTCCACATGTAGAAGCATGAAGCAAGATCCCTACCTTTCACCTTACACAAAAATCCCCTTAACAAGGATTAAAAATCTAAATCTATGATCCGAAACCATCAAATTATTAGAGAACATCAGAGAAACCCTGCAAGATATAGGCACAGGCAAACACTTCTTTTTTAAGACTCCAGAGGCACAGGCAGTCAAAGCCAAAATTAACAATTGGGATTACATCAAATTGAGAAGTTTCTGTACTGCAAAGGAAACAGTCAGGAAAGTTAAGAGGCAACCAACAGAATGGGAAAAAATATTTGCAAACTATTCAACTGATAAAGGTTTAATAACCAGAATCTACAAAGAGATCAAGAAACTCCACAACAACAAAACAAACAACCCACTTCAGAGATGGGCCAAGCACCTAAATAGATATTTTTCAAATGAGGAAATCCAAATGGCCAACAGGCACATGAAAAAAACGTTCAGGATCAGTAGCCATCAGGGAAATGCTAATACAAATCTTATTTTTAAAATCTGACTTCTTATGTATAAAATGATTTCTTTTATTCTTCAAAATTGGAATGTATCAAGTTAAAAGGATTAATTTTAAATATTTTATTCCATTCATGAAATTAGTAAAGAACACTAAATATTTTCAACATCAATTATTGACTGAAATATTTAAATCTTTAAAATTTAATCATAGATTTTATATTTTTATTTTTGTGGGCCAGGAATTGGGACATCCATATCTCAGTTTGGAGAACCTGATTTGAGTTCCAGAATCACCACTTCTAATCCAGCTTCCTTCTAATGCACATCTTGGGAGGCAGTAGACAATGATTCAAATATCTGGGCCCCTGTCATCCAGGAGGGAGAACCAAAGTGAGTTCTGGGATCCTGGCTTTGACCTAATCCATTCCTGAATGTTGTGGTTATTTGGCAAGTGAACCAGTGGATGGAAGATCTCTATCTCTCTGTCATGTTCTCTCTTTTTCTCCTATCAAATAAATTAAAAATAAAAACATACATACTTTTTTAAATGTTTGAGGTTTTTTTGGTACTTGAAGTAGCTGAGAGAATGTAATCAAAGAAGCAAAATGTTTATGATCACTTAAATTAAGACAGTAAATCAATTTATATTTAAAAATGCAAATATTTATATATTTCATGAGATCTTCCTTATGTTTGCTATGTAAAAATTCATCAGTTTAAGATTATTGGACATTTTAAATTGGACTTTTAAGATTAAGTGTTAAATTCTCTCAACAGCAAATATTTAATGTACATGATCATGTTGAACTTATATTGAAAAATATTTATTTTATAAGCTTTATACTCAAACCTTTATCTCATGGAAAAGAAAAATCACTTAAAGTTAAGAAAACAGAAATAGTAATAAATATTATCTCAAGAACAAGCATTTGGCCTAGTGATTAATATACCCACACCCCTTATTGGGGTGATACCAGGCTCCTCAGGCTCCTCTCTTGACTTCCTGCTAATGCAGTCCCTGGAAGATAGCATCGATGTCTCCAGTATTTAAGTCCCTGCCATTCGTGTGGGAGACCTGGATTGCATTCCTGGACCCCAGCTTAGCTATCCTTGGCCACTGCAGACATATGGGAAAGTGATTTAGTGGATGGGAGCTCTAGCTCTATCACTCGCTCACTCTGTCTCTCTCTCTCTCCGCCTCTCTCTCTCTCTCTCTCTGTCTCTAAAATAAATACATTGTTAAAGTTTAAGTAAGAGTTTTCAGTTCCCACTCAGTCCATAAATGGATAAAATGAGTCTTTTTCACAATATTCCTCTCTGCGAGACATTATCACAAATGTTGAATCCTTTGAAATTTAACATTAGATATATGATTTAATTGGTTGTTATTCTAAAACCTTAACTACATTTGATTCAATTAATTTCTTCACTGAGAGATTTGATTCTTTTTTTAAACTTTTATTTAATAAATATAAGTTTCCAAAGTACAGCTTTTGGATTACAGTGGCTTCCCCCCCCATAACTTCCCTCCCATCTGCAACCCTCCCAACTCCCGCTCCCTCTCCCCTTCCATTCACATCAAGATTCATTTTCAATTATCTTTATATACAGAAGATCAACTTAGTATATATTACATGAAGATTTCAACAGTTTGCACCCACATTAATTCACATTGTACAACATATTAAGGACAGAGGTCCTACATGAGGAGTAAGTACACAGTGACTCCTGTTGTTGACTTAACAATTTGACACTCTTGTTTATGGCATCAGTAATCTCCCTAGGCTCTTGTCATGAGTTGCCAAGGCTATGGAAGCCTTTTGAGTTCACCAACTCCGATCTTATTTAGACAACGTCATGCTCAAAGTGGAAGTTCTCTTCTCCCTTCAGAGATAGGCACCTCTTTCTTTGATGGCCCGTTCTTTCCACTGGGATCTCACTTACAGAGATCTTTCATTTAGGTCTTTTTTTTTCTAGAGTGTCTTGGCTTTCCATGCCTAAAATATTCTCATGGGCTCTTCAGCCATATCTGAATGCCTTAAGGGCTGATTCTGAGGCCAGATTGCTGTTTAGGACATCTGCCATTCTATGAGTCTGCTGTGTATCCTGCTTCCCATGTTGGATCGTTCTCTTCTTTTTAATTCTATCAGTTCTCATTAGCAGACACTAGTCTTGTTTATGTGATCCCTTTGACTCTTAATCCTATCATTATGATCAATTGTGAACTGAAACTGATCCCTTTGACTATGGCCATACCACCCTGAACGCACCCAATCTTGTCTGAGAGATTTGATTCTGTGTTCTTTATGTATATCTTCATTGTCCAAACATGATTAGTGACATTAGACATTTATATGTTTTTTAAATCAAAATTTTTTACATTACTTCTCTAGATTTTATGATACAGTTCCTATAATGTACTCAGTCATTATAATGGCATTCATTATTTCTAATAGTTCCAATTTTTCGTTATTCTGGAAAATTGTATATCTAAGTATCACCTCCTCTTTTAACACTTCATTTGGTTAGATACTTGATAATATTTATATATATACACAATCTTTATCTTAATGGACACATGATGCAGTAAATGTTACAGAAATCTTGCCTACCATCATCACTTAAGAAAATTATGTATTTACAATGAATACTTGGGTAGAACTGAATCATCCACAAAGAACTATGGAGCTTTACAAAATGTGAGTAATCCATTATGCACCAAGAATTATTTGATGAATATTTTGCAAATCACTACCTTGCCTTCTATTCAATGATTTCAGATGTTACAGTTAAGAACAATTCATTTCAAACATTATTAAATACATACCTTTTTAAGCACAGTATTCTTCAATGGATGCTAACATGTAAAGGCATCCATTTGCAAATTCCCCAGAATATCTTGTTATTAAAATAAGACCTTTAGGGGCCAGCACTGTGGCTTAGCAGGTAAAGCCACCCCCTTCAGTGCTGGCATCCAATAAGGGTGCTGGTTCAAGTTCTGGCTATTTCCACTTCCAATCCAGCTCTCTGCTGTATCTGGGGAAAGCAGTAGAAGATGGCCCAAGTCCTTGGGCCCCTGCACCCGTGTGGGAGACCTGGAGGAAGCTCCTGGATCCTGGGTTCGGACCGGAGCAGCTCTGGCTATTTGCAGTCAATTGGGGAGTGACCAGTGGATGGAAAACCTCTCTCTCTCTCTCTCTCTGCCTCTCCTTCTCTCTAATAAATAAATAGATCTTAAAAAAATAGGACCTTTATATTTCAAATACTTGAAACTAATATGTATAAATATTTCAACACTTGTTTCAAGGAGTTTATATTTTAGTGAAGGAAATATTATATATATATATATATATATATATATGGATACCAATATAATACACACTATTGCATATTAACGGTGAATGCTATGTTTGGGAGATATAAAGAGAACTTACTCCATCTGGAAACTACTAAAAAGACTTCATATGTCTTTTTCAGAATTGAAATAAAATAATATAACTATTTACATTTAAATTCAATCACGATTTTACTAAACCTCAGCAAACACATTAAACTTTTATTCAGGTCCTGCTAAAAATAACAAAAATGCTTATTTGTAGGCCAAGGGAAAATACTTACTATCTACTCCTGATCTACAATAATGATATATTTTAGTAATATAACCAAAATATTATGGTTTATATTTCCAAAAAAAATATTTCCAAAAAAATACTTACTTTCTAGTCCTTTACATTTCCATTGATATTAGTAAGAGGTATTCATGGAATCTTAACTTGAAACTTGTAGTTGTTCAAATTTCCCACTACTTCTGGTTATCATAGTAGCTGGCTACAGCATTGAAACACCAACAAAGGGCAAATGTCTACACTACAAATATTAAAAAGTGATAGAACTGCACCCCCCCTTATCTTTGAAACTTTGCTGCCTGAACTGATTTACACCTAAAGCTTCATTATTTGCCTGTCACTCTTGTAAACTGCCCTATCAACAGTTGGAAAATGTTTACATTTAAGTATTTTTCAAAAGAAAAGATCTGTTCAAAAAAAACAAACACTTTTTATGGAAACATGTAGGATTCTTGAACAGGATCAATGTAACCTTGACCTCTTGTAGCTTACATACTAAATATACATGTATTGAAGGTTATACAAATATAAGTGTACTTCAAAAAGTTTGTGGGAAAATGAAATTAAAAATAATTTGGGACATGCTCAGGCTGACTTGCCCCAAGTGGTGGAGTTGGAAGCATACCAGGGGATTCCAATTCAATCCCATCGAGGTGGCATGTACCAATGCCATCTCACTGTTCCAGGTGATCAGTTTCAGTTCACAGTTGGTCATGGTGAAGGGACTGGGAGTCAAAGGGAACACATAGACAAGTCTAGTACCTGCTAACGCTAACCGATGGAGTAAATAAAGGGGAGAGTGATCCAACATGGGAAGTGAGATACTCAGCAGACTCATAGAATGGCAGATGTCCTAAATAGCACTCTGGCCTCAGAATCAGCCCTAAAGGCATTCGGAGCTGGCTGAAAAGCTCATGAGAGTATTTCAGGCATGGAAAGCCAAGACACTCTGGCAAAAGATCTCTGCGAGTGAGATCCCAGTGGAAAGAACAGGTCATCAAAGAAGGAGGTACCTTTCTCTGAAGGGAGGAGAGAACCTCCACTTTGACTATGACCTTGTCTAAACAAGATAAGAGTCGGAGAACTCAGAGGGCTTCCATAGCCTTGGAAACTCATGACTGGAGCATAGGGAGATTACTGATGCCATAGACAGGAGTGTCAATTGGTAAAGTCAACAACAGGAGTCACTGTGCACTTACTCCTCATGTAGGATCTCTATCCTTAATGTGCTGTACATTGAGATTTAATGCTATAACGAGTACTCAAACAATATATTTCACTTTGTGTTTCTATGGGGGTGCAAACTGTTGAAATCCTTACTTAATGCATACTAAACTGATCCTCTGTAAAAAAAAAAAGAAAAAAAAAAAAAAAGAAATTATCAATTCCCAACTTGACTCTCACTGGGATTAAACATGACAATAGGTCTGCTCTGATTTCATCATCATTTAAAAAAATCATCTATTATTTTTCACTTTATGTTTCTGTGTGGGAGCAAACTGTTGAAATCCATACTTAATGTATACTAAGCTGATCTTCTGTATATTAAGATAATCGAAAATGAATCATGATGTGAATGGAAGGGGAGAGGGAGTGGGAAAGGGGAGGGTTGTGGGTGGGAGGGACGGTATGGGGGGGAAGCCATTGTAATCCATAAGTTGTACTTTGGAAAATTATATGCATTAAATAAAAGTTTAAAAAAAAATAATTGTATTTTGATGCAAAAAACTGAAATCCACATAGTTTTTCAAATGCATTTTGCATAAACTTTTTGGAGATGCCTCATAAACCACAGATCCTTCTTCATGAGGAAATGCTCATCTGTGAATAGAGAGTGAACAGGACTATTTCATACTCTCAAACTGCATTTACATCAAAAAGCTCAATTCCAGATTTTGGTATGTTTGTCCTGTGCCCTGCTTTAAGAACACAGAGTCAAGGGCCTGGCATTATGATAAAGCAAGTTAAGGCACTGCTTGCCACTGGAACATTCCATATAAGAGTGCCAGATGCAGGGCCAGTGCCACATGGGAGACCAGAAGAAGCACCTGGCTCCTGGCTTCGGATCAACACAGTGTGCTGGCCACAGCGGCCATTGAGGGGTGAACCAACGGCAAAGGAAGACCTTTCTCTCTCTCTCTCTCTCTCTCTCTCACTGTCTGCTCTGCCTGTCAAAAAAAAAAAAAAAAAAAAAAAAAAAGTTCCAGATCCAGTCCCAGCCCCTCTGCTGCTCATCCACCTTCCTGAGTCTGAAGGTGCAAATCATTGTCCCTAGCTCTAAAGCACATATAGAGGGATACTTCAAAAATATCATGAAAAATGGAATTAAAAGATAAGTTCATGCATCATTTTCATGTTATACATATTTCATGAATTTCTGAAGACTCTTCATATACATGGATTTCAAAAAAATGTTTGCAGCACAATAAATTTATCTTTTAATTCCATTTTCCAGAGCTGTTCTGAAATACTCTTGCATTTTATAGAGGAAATGCATATTTTCAAATGTAACTTCCATAACAAGCTACCTCAAGTGTTGACAGAAATATATTTTGTATAATGGAAGCCTGAGACATTCAATTACACAGGAAGTTCTGAACAGATTCCTTGACAAAGTGACATTAAAATGGACCTTGAAATACAGGCAGTTATTTTCTGAAGTGGAAGTGAATGAGAAGAGTTTTTCAAATGAAAGCAACATGTGAACCAAATACCCAGAATATAGATTAATCTGTTTGATATGATAAAATTACTCATTATCATAAGTAATATGCTCATCAGTAATAAAATTGTTCCTAAGTCCTGAATTCAAACTTGAATATCATATTTAAATGGTAAATATTGATTTTGTAAAATGAAACTCAAGTTTGAAGAGCACATTCATGGTTTGTTTTTTTTTTTTTTTTTTTTTTTTTTTTTGGACAGGCAGAGTGGACAGTGAGAGAGAAAGAGACAGGGAGAAAGGTCTTCCTTTACCACTGGTTCACCCTCCAGTGGCCGCTGCTGGTGCACCTCACTGACCCAAAGCCAGGAGCCAGTTGCTTCTTCCTGGTCTCCATGCGGGTGCAGGGCCCAAGCACTTGGGCCATCCTCCACTGCACTCGCGGGCCACAGCAGAGAGCTGGACTGGAAGAGGGGCAACCAAGACAGAATCCAGCGCCCCGACCAGGACTAGAACCTGGTGTGCTGGCACCGCAGGCGGGGGATTAGCCTATTGAGCCGTGGCACCAGCCACATTCATGTTTAAAAAGAAAACAAAAAGACACCTGATCTTTCCATGCTATAGTTTTAGAGAAACACACAGCACACAGCATACAGAACAATTTTTTCTTAGTTTCCCTTTGAGAGTCCTTATTTTGAACAGTATTTTATTGGCAAATTACAAATATTACTGCTTGAACCACACCTATATATTCACTTAAGTTTAAAACTGGTAAAAATATTTTCTTAGACCATTATTTTGTAATCAAAGCATTTTTTTCTAAATAGTCTTGATCTCATGTTAAAAACTGGTAGCATGAAGGTTATAACACAGACAGAAAGCACCTCTCATTCAAGAATCAAGTTGAAGCAAAGGAGCATAATACCATCTAGTGTCAGACACACACAGCATATACCACAAAGCACTTAGAATGCCAGACTAAAAAAATACGGGGAAATTAATAGAAAACAAACCCTGTGCCCTCTTTCTTAGGTAATCTGAGAAATAAATGTTATGAAGCACTGAGTGCTTCTTGCCCCTTCCCTATCTTTTATTTATTTTTGTACCAAATTGTGAAGGAAAAACTATCACTCTATTCAGTAGTAGCCTGACATTTGCTGTGATTATTAAGCAATGTTTCTTAACAGAGTGATATTTGGTTCAGACCATGCCAATTCATAGTACAGCAGTTCGCCTTTATCTTGCAGTTTCATATTCCAGGCTCAATGAACTGTGGTCAACCACAATCTAAAAATATTAGAGCAAAATTCAAAAAATAAAACAATTGATACGTTTTAAATTTCATGTCATTGTATGCAGCATGATGAAGTTTTGGGCCATCCTGTTCTTTCATGTCCAATATGTGAATCATCCCATAGTCCAGCAGATCCACACAGTATCTGCACACGCTCTCAAATCACTTGCTACCCATCTCAGCTATCAGACTGTCATGCTATACAGTGCTCGCGTTCAACACTGGAATCCACGTGTGCTCCAGACAGGCCTTCCCCAAAGATAAGAGGGCTCTATTGTCATGCCACTTGGCAAAATTATCTATGGCACCATCAGCAGTAATTCATCCCATCTTGTAATATCTACAGCAACTCTATTTTCATTGATTCTTTTCTATTTGCCTTTTGTTACAGTGAAAAATTGACATGTCCCCAAGTTGGACTGAGCTGCTTTAGAAAGTTGTGTATCTCTGGAATTTAATTCAGACTAAAATGAGGTTTCCTGAATGGAAGTTTCTCACACCTTAGGGTTCATGATTGCTGGAATTCTGTCCAATTAATTTATCACTCCTGAAAATTACTCAACACACCATCAATATTTTAAACTGATTTTAATAAACTGATTCTCTCTCCTTTTTATACATCATGAAGTGTTTTAATGACCACATCATGAGACCTAATTTCAAAATAGGATTTGTGTATTTTAACTAACATTTGTCCTCAAAAGTAATTGTTAGAAAGCTGTTATCTGGAATCTGGCTTGGAATGCACCGTGTTATATTAATAAGATTTATACTTGTGCTGTAACAGGTAATTTACAAATCTCAATCCACATCTCTTATAACACATTTTGACAGCATTGAGATATAATCAATAAATAACAAGCTACATTTATTTAAAGTGTACAATTTAATCATTTTTGACAACTGTATACTCCCATGAATTAATCATAGCAACACAATGAACCTCTCCATCATCCCCCAGATTTCTCTGTGTCCCTGTGTAATACCTCTCTCCACGTCCATTCCTATGGTGTTATGTTACGAATTGTGTCTCCCTACCCTTAAATTAATCTGTTGAAACACAAACCACCAGTGCTTCAAAATGTGACTATTTGAAGATAGGCAGAGAGGTGTTTAAGTTACAATGAGGCCATTAGAATGAGCCTTATTTCAGTCTCACCGATGTCCTTATAATTGAGGAAATTTAGGGGCGAGCATTTGAACAGCTGTTGAATCACCACTTGAGGTACCTGCATTCCATATCAGAATATCAGGTTCAGGCCCCAGATCTTCTGCTTCTAATCTAGCTTCCCAGATCCTGGAAGGGAGCCCACGATGACTCACGTAGCTTGGTCTATGCCATCCCTATGAGTGACATAATTTGAGTTTCTGGCTCCTGGATTCAGCCTGGCCCATCCCTGGCTCTGGTGGGCAGTGGATGGAAGACTTATGTTTCTCTGTTTCCCTTTCAAATAAAATAAAAATTGACAAACATGATTATTTTTAAAAATCTAATAAAATTATGAAATTTGGACACAAAAAGAGACCAGGGCTATATTTTCACATAGAAAGGGCTGTGCAAGGAACAAAGCAAAAAGGCAGCCATCTGCAAACCAGAGAGACTTCAGAATGAAAGCAAACCTACCAAAATCTTATCTCAGACTTCTGGCTCCCAGAACTGTGACAAAATAGATTTGTGTTGTTTTGGTCATTAATCTGTAGAATTTTATTCATAATAGAATTACCCTAGCAAACAATTAAACCAGACAACCACCGACTTGCTTTCTAAAACTATAGATTCAACAGCACTTTCTGGAATTGTGGATACATGTAGTCTTTTTGGTCTGGCTTATTTCACTGAGATGTTTTCTTTGAGATATGTCTATGTTGTTACTTTATCAATAATGCATTATGTTCCATCATTGAGTAATATTCCATAAAATGCATATAGTATTGCTGCATTGTTATTTATTATTCACTTTTTTGTTTATTTTTATCTTTTTGAAAAATAGAGTGACTGAGAAGAAGAGCAAGAGGGAGAGGGAGAGAGTGGAGAGAGAAAGAAACAGAGAGAGAGAGAGAGAGAGAGAGAGAGAGAATGAATCTTCCATACTCTGGTGCAGGACTCAAATGCCCTCAACAGTCAGGGAGGGGCTGGGCCAGGCTGAACTCAGGTGCCCAAACCTCTGTGCAGGTATCCTCCATGGGTGGTAGGGAGCCTACCTGAGCCATTATCTGCTGCCTGCCAGCGTACACACTAGCAGGCAGATGGATCAAAAGTAGAAACACTTGATTACACACACTCTGCCAGGGAATACAGGCAAGCGAAGCCTCATTAATTCAGTCTTAATTCAAAATTCAGGCTATTTTCTAGTGAGGACTATTAGAAATAATGCTACTATAGATATTTATTTATTTACAAGTTTATTTTGTGGAAATGCACTTTCTTTGATCTTGAGTAAACTTTTATAGGGTTGGAATGGTTAGGGCATATGAAGGTGTATGTTCAGCTTTCTGAAAAACTGTTACACAATTTTTCCACAGTTGTACCATTTATTTATCCTCACCAGCAGGCTTCAATAGTTACAAGTGCTCTATATCCTGCCCAGTTCCGATATGGTCAATGGTTTTTTAAAATTTTATATTTCCTATACAGTAATATGACCTTGTGTTTTTTAAAGTACATTACACTAAGATGATGTTGTGGAACATCTTTCATCTGTTTATTTCGTAAAGCCTCTCTTTTTGGTTAAAATATGCATTCAAATATTTTGTATTCTTTATTTGGATATTTGTTTAATTATTAATAAATATTAGGTTCTTTATATGTTCTGAATATAAATCTTTATCAAATAGATGATTTGAGAATATGTATTTTCAGTCCATTTTTTCATTCTTTTACTAGTATCTTCCATAGGGAAGAAAATGTTACTTTTAACTAAATTATCAATTTTTTAGCTTATTCATCATTCAATATTGTAACCGGACAATCTTTGCCTACTCTATGGTTAAAACAATTCTCTCTTACATGTTCATCTAGAATTTTTACTTAAAAATTTTCAATTTAGAATTTTCAATTTAGGTCTGAAATCAATTTAAATTAATATTTATATTTTATCTACAGTTAGAATCAAAGAAATAATACTGTTCCATATCTTTTAATGTATTTGTTTATTTATTTATATTCTACAGTGCCTTCTCTCCTTCTCTCTGCCACTTAAGACATGTCTCCTCCATTGTTTCTTTTCTCATTCTATATATTCTACTGTCAGCCATTCACAAATCATGTGGTCTACTGTCACCTTGAAAACAATGAATAGCCTATGCATTATTCTGGTTCACTTATATAACAGGAACTATAAATATAATTGACTCCCTAGTATATATTTCCAGTAGGAATGCGAAATGCAATTTCTGGCACACCTGATTCCATTTTTTCACGTACACAAATATATGGCTCATTTGTATTTTCTCTACTAGTAGCTCAAAAAGCAGTTACCCTATCACACAAGCAAGAATTTGAGATTCAGCCTTACCCCATTTCCTGCCCTCCATTCCCTATGATAAATAATCTAGATGTGTCAGTTTCAGTTGTATCACTTACATGGTTTCAGTCTGTGCTTCCTCTCTGTGATCATTCTATTTATCCTGTGAGATCTCTTTTGGAATTCTGAAATAGACTTCATATGACACCAAAATCTGTCATCCGTATGAATCTCGGGAACTTGTTTCATCAACAACAAAGTATAAGGCTGACGAACAAGCAGATGGGAAGGCAAACTTAGCATAATTTATTGAAAAAGTCAATATTCATAAATTCCTATACCTACTAGATCCTGCAGGCATCTCAGAAGAGACTGATAGCCCAGTGTGTATCAGAAGGGTTTTTATGGACCTGGGTTTCGATCCTCCATTTCCCCTCCCCATACACCCTCTTTGGGATACCACTGGGTGGAAGCTTTCTCTGCATGGAATCCCAGAAAATCTCAGTAGGTGAAGGACAGATGAGATTCTCCTGAGCTGCTCCCAAAGAAAGTACTGAAACCCTTCTTACAGGTTAGAAAACAAGATCAATTGCTTTAGAAATGGAATTCCCCTAAGCAAACTCCTCTGCACAATACTGGGCATCAAGGTTGTTATCTATAAAGAAGCCAATGGCTCCTTCAGTCCAGTGCCCAGAACCTTGGCAGCTGGATCACTCCCTCAAGTCAGTGCATGCCTTTTGATAAAGGACAGGCAGGTTCAGCTTGGGCTAAGGCAGACAGACAAGAGGCCATTAGTGTTTTCAAGATTTCTTTCCTCATTCCACTGCACATAAATTTATTTTCTTTAAAACTTCTCATTTTCTTTGACTTTGCTTAGACACATAAGCTAATCTCTACCAAACTGCCTTAATACTTAATTCTGAACATTCAACATTAATCCTGATGCCTGAGCAAACTATTATTTTTAAATGTTATTATTTATTTTCATTTTATGAGAGGGAAAGAGAGACAGAAACAGACAATCTTCCATCTTTCTATCTGCTATTTCACCTTCAAATGCCCACAAGAGCCAGGGGCAGGCCAAGCTAAAGCCAAGAGAGCCCGGAACTCCATCTGGATCATGTAAGTTACAGGGATTCAAGCACCTAGGCCATATCTCCCAAGATGTGCATCAAGGGAAACTGGATCAGAAGAAAATGAGGCAGAGTTTAAAGGGCACTCTGATGATAATGGGATGCAGGCATCCCAAATATCAACTGCTGCGCCAAATACCAAACTCTGAGGAAACTTTCTCAAAGACAAATATGTTAACTGGAGTATTATGTAAAAGTATGAATTTATAATACTTGCGGAAAACTGAACCCATTCTAATTAATAGCACATAACAACACGCAGATTGTTCTACAGCTTGAACTTCCTATTTTTTCCACCGAATTGTTCTCAAATCTCATCAAATCTCATCATTAACAACTCTTCTACATGAAGTTATGGTGTAGCCACAATTAGCTTCTTACAACCTCTTACATTTTGGTATATGTCAAACCTTAACCAATAAAATGACATCTCCAAATCTGTTCCATGTGTGATTTATGACCACGCACATTCTGAAAAGGCTGACTCATTCATCCTTTTGCATACAGCTTTCTATGACTCACTCATGCCTAGATGATCATGCATTCTTTGCCATGTACCTTCCTCCACAAAAGCCCTTAATGCATTGCCTATTCATTACCTTTATACCTACCTTCCTCCTCTATTACTCCCCTAGACCACACTATACTTGAAGACACAGGCTTAGTGCCTTGGACAATGCTTGGTACACTGGACCTCATTTGCATTCTAAAAAGTTCCTTTTTCTTTTCCTTTTTTGTTAAAAAATTATTGTTTATTTATATGAAATTCAGAGATATATATAGAGAGAGGTAGAGGGAAAGAGGGGGAGAGGGAGAAGGAGATGGAAAGGGAAAGGCAAAGGGGGAGAGAAAGAGAGAGACAGAGAGAAACTTCCGTTCACTGTTTCACTTCCCAGAAGAGCTGAAGCTGGGCCCGTCAGTAGCCAGGAACCAGGAGCTTCATCCAGGTTTTCCACGTGGGTACAGAGGTCCAAAAAACTGGGCCATCATATGCTGCTTTCCAGATACATTAGCAGGGAGCTGGATCAAAAGTGGAGTAGTCAGGACTTGAATCCGCACCCATATGGGATGTTGACACCTCAGACGGAGGCTTTTCCTTCTACACAACAGTGCCAGATCCCAAAAATTCCATTTCTCTATAAGGAAGGAGGCATTGGATATATTCGAAGCCAAGACACTCTGGGGATGAGTTGCCAAGGCTATGGAAGCCTTTTGAGTTCTCTGACTTTGATCTTACTTAGACAAGGTCATAGTCAAACTGGGAGTTCCCTCTTCCATTCAGAGAAAGGTACAGAAAGGTACCTCCTTCTTTGATGACCTGTTCTTTCCACTGGGATCTCACTCACAGAGATCTTTCATTTAGGTTTTTTTGTTTGTTTGTTTGTTTGTTTGTTTGTTTGCCAGAGTGTCTTGGCTTTCCATGCCTAAAATACTCTCATGGGCTCATCAGCCAGATCCGAATGCCTTAATGGCTGATTCTGAGGCCGGAGTGCTGTTTAGGACACTGTCATTCTATGAGTCTGCTCTGTATCCTGCTTCCCATGTTGGATCATTCTCTCCTTTTTTAATTTTATCAGCTAGTGTTAACAGACACTAGTCTTGTTTTTGCGATCCCTTTCACTCTTAGACCTATAAGTATGATCAATTGTGAACTGAAACGGATCACTTTGACTAGTGAGATGGCATTGGTACATGCAATCTTGATGGGATTGTATTGGAATCCCCTGGCACATTTCTAACTCCTGGCTCCTAACTTTCACATGGCCCAGCCCTGGTTGTTGCTGCCTCTTGGGAAGTCAATCAGTAGATGGAAGACCTCTCTCTCTTTCTGTCTCTCACCACCCGTAGCTCTAACTCTGCCTTTCAAATAAACAGATAAAACCTTTTTTTTTAAATTATTTATTGGAGAGGCTGAGAGACAAAAGATAGATGGAGAAAGACAGGAATAGAATATCCATCCAATGATCCACTCCCCAAATGCCCACAATCGGAATACAATCCAGACCTCCTACAAAGGTGACAGGAATCCAATTGTTTGGCCTATCACTGATGCCTTCTAGGTCTACATTAACAGAAACCTGGAACCTAGTGTCAATTATATGCCCTAAAAAATGGGACAAGGGCATCTCAGTTGATATCTTAACTAGTAGGCTAAATGCTCACACCCTTATCACCTTAAATATTAGCATTACCACAGCTACCACGTCTACATACTCTCATAAATAAATCTGGAGAACAGACAGATCAGGATGTAACTCACCAAAGACCTATTCTTGATCATTCATATGATAAAACATAATAATACTTCTTTTGAATAGTTTGAAATCATTACAAGCAGGATTAGTACAATGACCCTTCTGACTTCTGGCCTCCTAAGGAAGAATTTGTCACGTGAAATATTTATGATAAATGAAGTCTGAGAATGTGCTTAATATCATAATTATTTAGAGTACATTTTCTTTCTTCTCTAAATATACTTCTCTCCAATTCAAAGAAAATTCCTCCTTCAAGTCTTTGGGAACAGGAAGACCTAAGTTGAGAAAGACATCACTTTGCAGCAAATTGAATTCATTATCATTTAATTTTTGGAAGGCTAACTCACATTCATTACTTGTTGTCATAATTGAGATCTATATAAAATAAGAGAATGAGCTTATTTTGACAATTTTGTTATTGGTGTACATGTTGTAAGTAAATAAAAGAGCACATCTACGATACTCATTGAAAAGTAATAATGAAAATTACAGTGGGCCACTTCTTGTTACATTCATTGTGTATGCTATGAGTCAAACTACTGTCTCAAAAACTTTATTATTTTAATTCACAAAAGGTGAACAAATTTCATATATTTCATATAAACACAATTAGAAGCATATAGTGATAGTCCCTCTTCATTTCCCTCCCACATATGCTCCCACCCTCCCTCCTCTTTCCTTTCTTATTCTTTAATTTTTATGATGACATACTTTTGGTTTATTTTAAAATGATAAAACCAACCCTCCACTAAATAAAGAATTCAACAGATAGTAAGAACATAAAAGCATTGTTCCTCAACAGTGAAGAGAAGCCTTGTAAATAGTAAGCAATTTTCAAAATGTCAATTTTGCTCATATACATTATATTTTTGTACTGTATTAGTTACCACAGACCAGGGAATATATATGGCATTTGTCTTTTTGAGACTGGCTTATTTCACCAAGTATAATAGCTGCATTCATTTTGTTGCACAAGATAAGATTCCATTCTTTTTATGGCTGAGTATTATTCCAGAATGTGTGTAGGTGTGATTGTATATGTATGTATGTGTGTGTGTGTGTATATGCATATATAAGTATATGTATGTATGCATGTATGTGTGTTTATATATACATATAGAGAGAAAGAGAGAGAGAAGAGAGAGTGTGTAGTATTCCATAGTTTGTGTGTACCACATTTTTTCCATCCAATCATAGGTTGATGGGAATCTGGGTTGACTCCATATCTTAATTATTGTGAATTGAGCTGCAATAAATATGGGAGTACAAATGATTCTTTCATGTACCAATTTCATTTTGTTTGTGTAAATTCCCAGCAGTGGGACGGGCTGGGTCATACAGTAGATCTATTTTCAGGTTTCTGAGGAATCTCCATAATGTCTTCCGCAATGGCTGTATTAGTTTACAATCCTACCAGCAGTGGATTAGAATATCTTTTTCCACACATTCTCGCCAGTATTGACTGTTTGTTGGTATTTTTGATGATAGCCATTCTAACCAGAATAAGTTGAAACCTCATGTCATTTTTATTTGTGTTCCCCTGATAGCAAAAGATGCTGAGAATACTTTCATGTGTTTGTTGCCTATCTGAATCATCTTTTTAAAAATGCCTATTCAAATCTTTTGACCATTTATGCACTGGATTGTTCATTTTGTTGTTGCTGACTTTCTTGAGCTCTCTATAGACTCTTTTTTTTAAAAAAATATTTTATTTATTTATTTGACAGGTAGAGGTACAGACAGTGAGAGAGAGAGACAGAGAAAAAAGTCTTCCATCTGCTGGTTCACTCCCCAAATGGCTGCAATGGCCGGAGCTGCACCAATCCGAAGCCAGAAACTTCTTCCTGGTCTCCCATGTGGGTGCTGGGGCCCAAGAATTTGGGCCATCCTCTACTGCTATCCCAGGCCACAACAGAGAGCTGGAATGGAAGAGAAGCAACTGGGACTAGAACCTGCGCCCATATGGGAAGCCAGCACCGCAGGCAGAAGATTAACCTACTGTGCCATGGCACCAGCCCCTCTCTATAGTCTCTTGATATTAATCCTTTTTTCAGTTGCATAGTTTGCAAATATTTTCTCCCATTCTGTCAGTTGCCTTTTCACTTTATTGAATTTTCATTCGTAGTGCTGAAGCTTCTCAGCTAGTTACGCTCCCATTTGCCTGTTTTTGTCATTGTCTATGCTTCTGGGGTGATTTCCAAAAAACACTGCCTATGTCAATACCATAGTTTCCTAACATTTGCCTCTAGTAATTTGATGCTATCAAATCATAGCTTTAGATCTTTGATCCATTTTGAGTTGATATTTGTATAGTCTGTATTTCCTGTGCTTTTCCAAGAAGTGTTTACCTATGCCAATGACTTGCAGAGTTTTCCCAGTGTTATCCACTAGTAATTTCATGGTTTTGGGTCATAGATTTAAATCCTCAATTGATTTAGAGTTCATATTTGTATAAGGTATAAGGTAGGATTCTTGTTTCATTTTTCTGCACACAGAGATCCAGTTTTCACAGCACCATTTGTTGAAGAGACTGTCAATTCTCCAGGGATTTTGTTCAAATCCTATGTCAAAGATTATATTAGTGGGTTTATTTCTGGGGTTTCTCTTATGTTTCATTGGTCTACATGGCTATTTTTGTGTTAGTACCAGGCAGTTTTGATTATAACAGCCAAGTAGTAAGTCTTGAAATCTAGTATTGTGATACCTCTGTTTTCATTTTAAAATAGCTATTATAGCTCTCTTTTGTCTCCACATAAATTTTAACATTGTTTTTTTCAAGATCTGATATGAATGCCATTGGCATTTTGATTGGTATCACATTGAATATATAGATCTCTTTCAGAAGTATGTACATTTTAATGATATTAATTCTTCCAATCTACAAACATGGAAGATTTTTTTCATTTTTTGTCTTCTTCTATTTATTTATTTAATATTTTGTAGTTTTAATTACATAGCTTTTTTACCTACTTTATTAAGGTAATTCCAAGGTATTTAATTTTTTTTATCTATTTTGAATGGGATTGATCTCACAAGTTCTTTCTCAGCCATGGAATTACCTATATATGTATACAAAGGCTATTGATTTTTGCATGTTAATTTTACAACTTGCAAATTTACCAAACTCACTTATGAGTTCCAATAGTCTCTTAATTCCTCTATATATAGAATCATGTTAGCTGCAAACATGGATAATTTGACTTCCCACTCTCCCATTTGTATCCCTTTGATTTCTCTTTCTTGCCTAGTGGTTCTGTCTATAACTACTAGAAATATATTGAATACCAATGGTGAAAGTGAACATCTTTGTCTGATCTGGATCTTCGTGGAAATGCTTCCAGCTTTTCCCCATTCACTGTAATGCTGGCAGTGGGTTTGTCATATATTGCTTTGATTGTAATGAGGAATGCTAATTTATATACTATTTAATTGAGTTTTTTTAATCATGAAAGGATGTTGTATTTTATCAAATGCTTTCTCTGTATCTTTTGAGATAATCACATGGTTTTTATTCCTCAATTTATTACTGTGATGTATCACATTTTTTGTTTTCATGTCAAACCATCCCTGCATAGCAGGGATAAATCTGACTTGGTCCAGGTAAATGACCTTTCTGATGTATTGTTGGATTTGATTAGGTAGTACTTTGTTGAAGATGTTTGTATCTAAGTTCATTAGGGATATTGGTCTATACGTAAATTTCCTTCTTGTATCTTTTTTCTGGTTTTGGCATTACAGTGATGAAGACCTCATAGAAGGAGTTTGGGAGGATTCCCTACCTTTCAATTGTTCTAAATATTCTGAAAAGAAGTGCAATTAGTTCTTTAAATCTGATAGAAATCAGCAATGAAGCCAGCAACTCATGGGTTATTTGTTGGGAGGATCTTTGTTAGTGTTTCAATATCCATCTTGGTTATTGTTCTGTTTATTTTCCTAAGTCTTCTTGACTCAATTTTGATAGATTGTATGTGTCCAGAAATCTACCCATTTCTTCTAGATTTTCCAATTCATGGGCAAACAGCTGTTTGCAGTAATCCCTCGTGATTCTTAGTATTCCTGTGATATCTTTTGTTATATCTCTTTTTTCTTCTATGATTTTATTGATTGGGGTCTTTTCTCTTTGTTTTTTTTCATTGGTTGGCCAATGGTGTATCTTTTTTTTTACTTTTTCAGAAAAAATCAGTTCTTCATTTCACTGGTATTTTTTATTGCTTTTTTATTTAATATTGTTTATTTCATCTTGGAATTATTTTTTCTCCTTCTAATTTGGGGTTTGGTTTGTTGTTTCTCTAGGTCCTTGAGAATGCATTGATGGCACATTTATTTGATGCATTTCCAATTTCTTGAGGTAGGCACTAATATCTATAAACTTCCCTCTTAAAACTGCTTTTGCTATATTCTATAAGTTTGATATGTTGATTTTTATTTTGATTGATTCCCAGGAATTTTTTACTTCTGATATTTTTCTGTGACCTACTGTTCATTCAGGAGCATGTGTTTAGTCTCCATGAGTTTGCAATTTTCTAAATATTATTGTTACTTTGAGATTCATTCCATTGATGTATGATAACATACATGATATGATTTCAACTTTTTTAATTTGCTGTGACTCACTTTATAGCCTAGAATATGGTCTATCCTAGAGAACCTCCCATGTATTGATGAAAAGAATGTGTATTTGTCAACTGTGGCATGAAATGTTCTGTTCACACTGTGTCAATTAACTGTGTTATTTCTTTGTTGATTATGTGTCTATTTGATCTGCACATTGATGAATGTGAGGTGTTGAAGTTCCCCATTACTATCTGTATTGGAGTCTATATCTCCACTTAAATGCATTAACATTGGTTATAAATAACCAGGGTCCTTGGCATTGGGTGCATATACATTTATTATACTCACATCTTCCTGCTGAATAAATCTATTAATCATTACATAATGCCTTTGTCTCTTTTAATAGTGTGTTACACTATACTTTGTCTGATATTAATATGGCTACATGTGCTCATTTTTGCTTTCTGTTAGCATGGAATATCTTTTTCCATCCTTTCACTTTTAGTCTGCATGTATCTTTGTTGCTAGCATGTATTTCTTCCAGGCAGTAAATAGATGAGTCCTGTTTTTAAATCCATTCAGCCAGTCTGTATCTTTTAATTGGAGAATTTATAGGCCATTTACATTCAAGGTTACTATTGATAAGTAATGATTTGGCTCTGCCATTGTCCATAAATATTCCTATTTTTTGACTCAGATTTCCTTTGTGCTTTTACTAGAAGGTTTTCTGCCTTCACATTGTTTCATAACGATGACTATCTTTGTGTTTTTGTGTGTAGCACATCCTTAAGCATCTTTTGTAGGGTTGAATGAGTGGTAACAAATATTTTTATTTTCTGTTTGTTATGGAAGTACTTTATTTAACCTTCATTCATAATTGTTCCTTTGCAAGGTACAGTATTCTCAGTTGACAATTTTGTTCTCTTAAGACTCTGTCCTTCCATTCTCTTCTAGCTGTAGCATTTCTTATGAAAATTATGAGAAGTCAGCTTTGAGTCTAAATGGAGATCCTCTAAAGGTAATCTAGAATTTCTCTCATGCAAATTTTAGAATCTTTTCTTTATGTTTTACTTTTGAAAATTTGACTACAATGCGTTATGGTGAAGATTTTTTCTGGTCACGTCTATTAGGAGTTCTATGTGCTTTCTTTACTTGGATACCATTTTGATCTCCAAATTAGGGAAGTTTCTGTTATTCTTTCACTAAGTAGGCCTTCTAATCCATTCTTGCTTTCTACACCCTCTCAGATTCTTTTTTTTTTTTTTTTTTTTTTTTTTGACAGGCAGAGTGGACAATGAGAGAGAGACAGACAGACAGAAAGGTCTTCCTTTTTGCATTGGTTCACCCTCCAATGGCCGCCACGGTCGGCGCGCTGCGGCCAGCGCATCGCGCTGATCCGAAGCCAGGAGCCAGGTGCTTTTCCTGGTCTCCCATGTGGGTGCAGGGCCCAAGGACTTGGGCCATCCTCCTCTGCACTCCCGGGCCATAGCAAAGAGCTGGCCTGGAAGAGGGGCAACCGGGACAGAATCCGGCACCCCAACCAGGACTAGAATCCCGTGTGCCAGCGCCACAAGGCGGAGGATCAGCCTAGTGAGCCACGGCACCGGCTCCCTCTGACTCTTAAAACCCATTTGTTAGGACATTTGATGGTATCCCTCAAATGCTGTTTTAAACTTTTCTAGTTTTTCCTTTCACCTTCCTCTTCCCCACTCCCTTCCCCTTTCCCTTCTCCTTTTTTTTAATCTCACTCAGATGTTTACAAAGATTTGTCTTATAGCTGTGATATTCATTCTTCTGTCTCATCAAGTCTGTTAAGGTTTTTCACTATATTTTTTATTTGACATATTGAGTTCTTCATTTCTAACATTTCAGTATCTCTTCAAAATCTCATAAGAAAATTTTTCATCCATATTATATATGGACATATTTACTCATGAATTTGCTTCTCAATGCTTCTCAGTAATCCTATGATCATTAAGTTGAATTCCTTTTCTGGCATTTCATCAATATATTTGTCTTCACATTCTTTTTTTTTTTTTTTTTTTTTGACAGGTAGAGTTATAGACAGTAAGAGAGAGAGTCAGAGAGAAAGGTCTTCTTCCATTGGTTCACTCCCCAAATGGCCGCCAAGGCCAGACTGATCCGAAGCCAGGAGCCAGGTGCTTCTTACTGGTCTCCCATGTGGGTGCAGGGTCCCAAGCACTTGGGCCATCCTCCACTGCCTTCCCAGGCCACAGCAGAGAGCTGGACTCGAAGAGGGGCAGCCAGGACTAGAACTTGGCACCCATATGGGATGCCAGTGCTGCAGGTGGAGGATTAACCAAGTGAGCCACAGCACCAGCCTTGTCTTCACATTCTAATAGTGAAGTGCTGCTGTGTTCCTTTGGGAGAATCATGTCATCTTCTATGTTCTTTCTTCTTATTTCTGCATTTATTTTATGCATTTGTGGAAATATTTGTTGTTTTTTTCCATTGATAGGTTTTATCTTGGAATTATTCCACTGTGGCTTAGTGGAGTGTCTGCTGCTTCAGTGAATACCGAGAGCCATGCACTGAGTGGAGCCAGGGAGCTCTGGTCAGTGCTCAAAGATGGGGTGAGAATCCAGGGTGACACTTAAGATGGGCCTGGTAGATATTCTGTGTTATCAGCAAAGGAGGAAGGCATGATCATACCTGTCAGCACAATCACACCCTCACCTCCACTCTTCCAAGGTGATCAATGCCCGGGGATACCCCACAGTGGGTACAACTGTCACCCATACTGCTGCATGAACTGCACAAAGGATCTGTGCATATCTCAGTGTAAGCATGGAACCCTCTGCAATGATCCACCCTAAGCAGTCAAAGAGCTCTTAGCCTCTGAACCAGATATAGTGAATACCTAGAGACCCAGCTACACACCAAACCTTATTATACAGTCTCAAAACTCCCATTTTCACAATGTGGAAGGCTTCCATGGTCATGGGTATAGGGGATTCCCTCTCAGCCCAATGAGTCTCCCCCAGCCTCAGAAAGAGCAGACACATTCCCAGAGTCATCTGTCTGTGGGTGCTCTACCTTGACAGTTGGAGTCCCAGAGGCAGTGAAAGATTGAGAGGATGGGACATCTCACAATCCTAAATTGGTGCCTGGCTGCCTGTGAACCCTAGCAGCCAGACTCAAAGTCAATGGAAAACGTGGATTTTTCCCTCTGATGAAATCTGATCATGTGCACCAGAGAGCTACTGATGGAACTAGTAGTGTTGAGACAAAACCTTTTCCCCACTGGTTGCAGACACCCCTGGATGGGGATAGGGAGAAAGAATTGTGCTTTTCCTTCACTGGATTAGATGGGTACTCTGACCCCACTAGGACTCCAGACCAGACTCAAGCCAAAGTGGTTTGCTGGGTTCTCCCTCACACATCACCAGTGGCAAGGACTGCCATAGTCTACCCTCACCTTACTCTAATAAGCTGGTATCTCCTCCAGATTCCAGCTGTGGGAATCAAGTGTGGTATCCCCATTTGCTGCTTATGTCTTTTTCTTTCACTGCCTCTCCACAGTGTCCCTCTTCTTTCTGTAGGATTTCCACTGCAAACTTCAATTCTCCCCTGGAAATATATTTCCTCTGCTTTTCTTCTGCTACCTTCCCTTGGTCAAAATCAGCACATCTTTTCCATATTCAGCCATCCTGATCTCTAAAACAGAACTTCAAAATGACATGGAGTAGGGCCACCATTGTGGTATAATGGGTAAATTGCTGCCTGCAATGACGGCATCACATGGTTCAAGTCCTGGCTTTTCCACTTCCAATCCTGTTCTCTGCCAATGCACCTGGAATAAGCAGTGGAATACTGCCCAAGTCCTGGCCCCTTGCACCCACATACAAGACCTGGATGAAGCTCCTGGCTCTTGGCTTCCACATTGCCAAAGATTTTGGATTTTGCAGACATTTGGAGGAATAAACCAGCAGATGGAAAATCTCTCTGTGTCTCTCCCTCTCTATGTATCTCTGCCTTTCAAGTACATAAAATCAATCTTAAAAGTAAATAAATAAATAAAATGCCATGGAGAATTAAGCAGTGTGGTGGGCAGAAGTTTAATATCTCCTAAAGTTTTGGATCCATGGTTATTCAAGCATTATACTAGGTACTTATGTAAAAGGACTTTACGGATGAGATCAAGGTTATAGTAGATTTTCAGTGGGTCATTGTATTCACAGGAGTCCTTAAAGTACAACAGGAATGCTGAAGAGGCAGAGGGATGTGGCAGAAGAGAAGTCAGAAGACGAGGTAAAAGGAAAAGTCAGAGAAATTGAAAGTGTGAGAAAGACACTACCTCACCTAGTTGACTTTGAAGGTGACATGATCCAGGTAATGTGAGCAGGCTGTAGAAGCTTTGAACAATTATAAAAGAAACTGGGAGCTCAATCCTTTAATTGGAACCAAACCAAATTCTGTCAAAAACCACAATAAGCTTAGAAGAATATTCTCTCAGTGCTTCAAGACACTGATTTTGGCCCTGTACTATTTTAAGTAGAGAACCAGCTGAGTCAAAATGTATCCTGAACTTCCCTCAAAAAATGTGAGATAATAAATATGATTTCTTTTAAGCCACTAAATTGGGGAAAATCTATTACAGTATCATTAAAAACCCAATATAAGCATCTCTTCAATATCATGTGTGTGTGTGTGTGTGTGTGTGTTTTGTTCACACAATATACCTAATACAGGAAAACTGGCATAGAGATAGGCATACATAAATATTGCATAGGCAACTATTTTAATTGCAGCAATCCTCTGAGAGATCAAAAGTTAGGCAAAATTATCCTAAGAATAGTCAAATTGTTAATATATTTTTTCTTGTGTGTCATTGAACCATTTTTGTTGCATATCTGAGGAGAATATTTTAGTAATTTCATGTTGGAATCAAGTAATCGACAGCCCATGAAAGGACAGAAGTAATAGAATCTTATCAGGATTGATATTTCCAAGAGATCCGTGATCTCTTAGTTTCAAGATGTGGAAGAATTCAGTGGCACTGGAGCTAAGGAAGGTTGTCAGTCACACCAGTGAGGGGAGATGCCAAACAACGGCAGTGATGTTCTATGTGCCGTGGGTAGAGATCCCAAATCTATGAGGGTGTCTCTGGAAGAAGCTAGGAACCGTAGCTCAGTCTAAGCCTATGGCAGCCAGCTGTCCTCTAAGGACATTTGTACCCACACGCAGGCTGAGTGAAACCCAAAGAAGGTTGTCCCTTTGAGAACTGCAGATAGTGGGCTTATTTTATGCCCAGTCTAGACCTGGACACAAATGAAACCTCCACAAATGTGTACTCAGGGATCGGTTTTTGCTTGCTTGTTTGGCTGAATCCCTCTCTAGGATAATCTTAGTTCAATACATTGGAATAAGAAAGGAAGCTAAAGGAAAGAAACCAGGTAAAAGAGAAAATATCAAAATTTCCATGTTCTGTTGCCAACATTTCACCTGTTAATTTTCATGCATTTCTCTGATATAAAAATGGACTAGGAATTTTTTGCATTTGTATAGCACTGCTCTCCAACCAAAGTTAGCTATTATCTTCTTTTTTTCTTTCTTCTTCTATCCCACAGTTAAACTTAAATATTAACTCTTTAGAATACATTGATATAATCCGTTATCTTACTTCACTTAACAGTTAATTCAATGCTTGATAAGTATAAGAAGCTTAAATACTGAACTAACTTCTAAACTAAAAAACTTGATGACAGAAGATGGAATCCTTGTCTCTTATTTCTTCGCTTCCATTACACACAAGTCTAAGGAAATAAGTATATGGAATCTATATCCAAATAGGTATCCATTGTGGAATTCACTAATCTGTAACATTAGCTTCCCACTGAAATGTCAACAGTATACATCTCAGGACAGAGATCCATGTACCATATGAAATACAAATAATACATCTATTGTATTATCCACTATATGTTATTAAATTCTTTACTTTCTCAATGAAAGAAAATGAAACTAAGGGATAAAGTGCAAGTATGTTGGATAAGCACACACAACTAATAAGTGTCAGAAATGGAAGATGAATCCAGTTGTGAGTAGATCCTAAGCCTTTTCTCTGACTACCATACTACACCATATTCCTAGGTAAAATTAGCAAAAGTCAGTAAAATAAAAGTATTTTAAAATGTGCTCCAACATTGCACAGCCTCTGATTTCAGAAAGAATTGTCTCACTTGGTATCTTTTCTGCTTATTATTTCTGTGATTTGACAAGGTTATTTAGGTTCCCTGTGCTTGGTTTCCTCATCTCTACAAGATAATAACAGTACCTATTGAATTGTTCTTTTATAAGGAGTAAATAATATAATATATACAAGGTGCTTAGTCCACGATCTGACACTTCATAAATGCATGTTAGCAGTTAGTATATATTATTAGTGTCATCATCATTTGCTACACTGGATAGATAATACCAGGCTACAGTGCAAGTGCTAAGATGGAAATTATGATTCTAAACTGTAATAATCAAGTGCCAATTACTTACCTCCAAGAATAGAGCCTAGTTAAATATCATAGATACCTTTCTCTGTGTTACTTACACATATAATTATCTTCCATTAATGATAAGTGCCCACAGTCCATGATATAACTTGTGAAGGCCTGGTGCTCCTAAAAGAACATACAGATATTTGCAACTGAGTAATATAAGCTTTACTTTTCTGAAATGCTGAAGAATTTTTCTTAATCAAGAAACCAGACAAGCTGATAAGAAATAAGGATGGAAGCAGATTCCTTTTACTTTTGCCTTGGGCAGTCAGAATAATTGACACTGCTGTGTAAATTCAAGAGAGGCTGTTGACAATGCATTGGTGAGCACCGCAGGGGGGTGGCAGCACTTAACAGAAAAGCAGAGATGGTGCTGAGAAATTAGAATGGAAACTAAGCATCAGGATTTCCCAAGAGGTTATGTAGTAGTCATTCAATGTGAAAGCGAAAGATCAGACATTCACAGCACAGGAATCTGTCCTACCATGCTGTGTTCTGCACTTTTGAAGGAGACTATTAAATGACAAGGGCAACACAGAAAAAAATACTAAAATCCCAGCAATTGCCTGCCATCAGCTGAAATGTAGCCTCATGGATGTGAGCCACTATGACTAAAGAAGCACTGGATGCACACTGCAAGTCATAGGCTATGTACAGTACCCTGGGAATTCTCACCACCATGAAGATTCTTAGGAGGGGAGAATTAGCTTCATCTTCTTTTCACCTTTGTCCAGTTTTTCTATTTTAAACTCTGAAGAAATTGCCATGCTATGAGTGAATAGTAATAATAAAGAGCAGGATGGACAAAGCACTACAGGAAGAACTGGCAAGCAGCTAAATTAGAAATCATCACTGAAATATAATTCTTGCTTCCTGAAAAAGGTACCACATCTGCTCAGAGAATGAGAACAAAAGGTTTTCAGACTCATTCTTTAGACAGAAAGCTGGCATGACTTGCACAGTCAATTAGTAGCAGAGCTGACACGGAATGTCCAGCTTTAAAAGGTCACACCAAGGTCATGTGGATAAAACATCTGCTGAATTTAAGAGCAGAATTCCAAGTTTCCCATACCTTGGTAGAAAACAGTTTCTTGCAGTTATTCATCCAAATACTAGTCTAGGTACTGCTGTGAAATGTGTTTCCTGATGTAAAAAAGGTCCCAATCAACTGGCATTAAGAAAAGAATTTTATCCTCAGGGGATCCAACTTAATCAATTAACCCTTTGAAAAGGGGTGTACTTTTCATGGTGAGAGAATTACAAAGAGTGAGGGAACTTTGACAGTGGAAGTGACATGGACTGAATTCTATCTCCCCTCAAATTTGTATGTTGAAACTCAAATCCCCAGTGTGACTGTATTTAGAGACAGACCCTATGCAGAAGTAAAAATGACTGAGGCCATAAGAGTGAAGCCTTAATTAAATAGAACCTGTGCCTTTATAAGAAGGGAACCATGGGGTCGGTGCTGTGGCGTAGTGGTTTAAGCCACCGCCTACAGTGCCTGCATCCCATATGAGCGCGGTTCGAATCCCAGCTGCTCCACTTATGATCCAGCTCTCTGCTATAGCCTGAGAAAGTAGGAGAAGATGGCCCAAGTCCTTGGGCCCCTGCATCGGAAGAAGCTCCTGGCTCCTGGCTTCAGATTGGTCCAGCCTCGGCTGTTGCGGCCATTTGGGGAGTGAAGCAGCAGATGGAAGCCCTCTCTCTCTGCCTCTTCTACTTTCTGTGTAACTCTGACTTTCAAATAAACAAACAGATAAATCTTTAAAAAGAAGGGATCCATGGTTTGAAAATTTCCCCCCAAAATTCATGTAGAAGTTTAGTCTCCAAAGTCATGCTAATGATACTAGCGATGAATAATTAATCCAATTACACTGTCTACAGAGTGGAGGGTCCTTTGGGAAGGGATTAGATTGGATTAGATCATCAGGGTGGGTGACCATTATAGAATCCTGATGGCATCTTCACAAAGAGAGATCACCTAGACTTAGATACATGTGTACTCTCTGCTCTTGCTATGTGATGCTCAGAGCCACCTGGAGATTCTGCCAGCAAGAATGTCATTGCAAAAGGTCAAACCAATGAGGCCCTCTGAGTCTGGGCTGGGAACTTCCAGAACCATGAGCTGAAGTAAATTTCTTTTTCTTTATGAAGAAATCTACCTCAGATATTTCATTATAATAATAAAAAACTATTATAAAGGGGACAGCACACCCTTCTTTTTGAGAACACACAGAAAACTCCCTGTGTTAACACAGTCAGAATGCAGCCATCTGCAAGCCATAAAGAGGAGTCCCACCAAAAACCAACCCTGTCAGCACCTTAATCACAGACTTTGAGTCTCTATAACCATGAGAAAATAAATTTCCATCACACAAACCACTCGTTTTGTGGCATTTGATGGCAACCTGAGGAGACTACTACAAGAAGAATCTCCATTACTGGGATTGAAGATTGACAAAGAGTATGGAAAGCAGCTTCCAGCTGAACACCATTGAGGAAACAGGGACCTCAGTCCTACAGCAGCAGGAGTTGAATTCAGACTCATTTTTTTTTTTTTGTAAAAAAAAAAAAATGTAAACTTGGAAGAGAACCTCAGGCTGTGGATGAGGACACCTTGATTTCAACCTTGCGATGACCTGACAGGGAACCCAGTCCAACCTTGCTCAGACTTCCGCCATACAAATCCATGTGCTGATAAAGTGGTCTTGTTTTAAACTTCTGAATTTGTGATGTTTTACAAAGAGAAAAAAAATAATCTAGTAATATTGTTTCTCAAATTTTATATTTGGAAAATAACCACAGATACAGATTAAAGTATGCATTTAATAAGGACTTTTAAAAATAATGAAAAGCTGAAAACTATCATGTCCAATAATAAGAAATTAATTACATCAGTTATAGTACATACAAGAGATGAAATGATTTAAAACTGTTACAAGGCATGTGGAAACAACATCATGAGAACTAGGCAAATATGAGTAATGTGCTATTTCTGTATCTTTGTTTATATCTTATATATAGATTCATATGGAATATTTTATGTTTAAAAATGTTAATAAATATAAGCTCCTGTGATAGGATTAGAGATTGAGACTTTTTTCTTTTCCGTTCTTTTCTATGTATCAATTTTTCTAAAGTGACAACTTATGATTTTCAATAGAGAAGAAACAATGAAAGCTACATTTTGAATGCTACCTTACTTAGAAATAGTTTCTTATAATGCTGTATTTCTCAATAAATGACATCCAGAGATACTGTTTTTTTTTTTCTTAAGGAAAAGAGTTTATTGGGGGAAATCCGACAGATTGGAGGGAAGGAGCAAAGAAGGAAAAGAGGGAGAAGGAGAGCGCAAGAGAGATCAAGAGAGAGAGAGAGAGATCATGAGACGGAGGAGGGGAGGGAGGAGAGAGGAGAGAGGAGCAGAGATACTGTTGAATGAGCTGTTCAGTATTATTCTGAAGAGAAACTACTTTTCGTTGCTCTCAAAGTAGTCATATCTCAGAGTGAGATATGAAGGATAGGTTGTTATCAAGAGTATTAAATCAATCCTGAAAGCCCTCAGTCATTCTTTTCAGCAACGGTCAAATTTTAGGGTCATAGACCATCACTCCACAGAAATGGAACAAGTCAATGCTGATTTTTTTGCAGCTACTAGAATGTATTCAAACACATTTTGTTAGCGTATACACTATCAAATGATAGTCATAATAAAGATAATAATGTTAGCCAAGATGTTCAATCAGGTAAGATGCTTTGATAAGGAATAATCTGAATAGATATGTAAAGACAAAAACACCACAAAATGTGGGTGGAGAAGTGGAATTAGGCCCTCATCCAAGTCTCTAATGTATTTAGTGCCCTCTGGCACCTCAGTACCAGTTGGTAAAGAGTATAGCAAAAGTTCAATGATGATTTAATTTCAAAGTTCCCTGTGCTTTATCATTCATGTTTAATTATAGTTAGTTCATTAATTACCTTCTTGAGAAGTGAGACTGGAAAGAGAATTAAATGGTACTTTAAGAAGCTAATTTTGCAAACAATTAAATGAAGCCAAATATAATTGGTAATTGCTGCAACAACTGGTCCTGAGGCATTACTCTTTAGAAAAATTATTGTTAGACTTTGGTAATATGAGAGAATATAAACGCTCCTCATAAGTTAATTCAACACTGAAAAGTCAAAATAGAGACACATATAATTTAACTCAAAGTGTTGACCTTAACAACACACATTTTGACAATGTTTTTAGGAAAAAAAAATCATGGATAAAGCCCTATGTCTCAAACTTGGGTAATAATATATTTCAATTTTCATACACACAGAAATATAGATTTCAATATAACAATGGATCCTATACTTCTCTTATGCCTCTTTGAGGGAAACACAACTCTGTTGAACCTTTCTATACACACACACATACACACACACACACTAACACACTTATACATCAGGGTTTCCAAACTGGAACCACAGACAAGCCAATTATAAAGTTTTAAAATATCATTATTGGGCCAGCACCGCGGCTCACTAGGTTAATCCTCCACCTGCAGCGCCGGCACCCCGGGTTCTAGTCCCAGAGTGCCAGATTCTGTCCCGGTTGCTCCTCTTCCAGTCCAGCTCTCTGCTGTGGCCAGGGAGGGCAGTGGAGGATGGCCCAAGTCCTTGGACCCTGCACCCGCATGGGAGACCAGGAGCAAGCACTTGGCTCCTGGCTTCGGCTCGGCGCAGCACGCCAGCCACAACACACTGGCTGCAACACGCCAACCATAGCAGCCACTTGGGGGGTGAACCAATGGAAAAAGGAAAACCTTTCTCTCTGTCTCTCTCTCACTGTCTAACTCTGCCTGTCAAAAACATAAATAAATAAAATATAAAATACCATTACTGGAGTTGGCATTGTGGCACAGGTTAAGCCACCACCTGCAATGTCAGCATCCCATATGAACACTGGTTGGAATTCTAGCTGCTCCACTTTCAATCCAGCTCCCTGCTAATGTGCCTGGGAAAGCAACAGAAGATGGCCCAAGCACTTGGGTCCCTGCTACCCATAAGGGAAAGCCAGGTGTAATTGCTGGATCCTGGTTTCAGTCTGGCCCAGCCCTGGCCGTTGCTGCCATTTGAGCAGTGAACCAATGGATGGCAGACATATTCTTTATTTCTATCTCTCTCTCTTTCTCTCTCTCTCTCTCTCTCTCTCTCTCTCTCTCTGTGTGGGGGCCCATCTCTCTAACTTGCCTTTCCAATAAATTAACAAATTAAAAAAATAAGTGTCATTATTTAACAGCTCCTTTGTGAAAGGCATGATGATAATTGTTAGGCATACATCTAAACCTTCCCTCAAACTGCTTATATTCCACCAGCAGATAAGCATGTGCTATCATTTGGATATGGTTTATGTCCATCCACCACAGGTTCACAGATGGGAAACCTGGTGCCCAGTGATGTTAGGAGGCTGTAGGACCTTTAACAGGTGGAAGATCATTAGTTCACTGGAAATATTCCCTTATAAGGGACATTAATGTAGTACTCCTAGTTCTCAGTGAACTTCAGTCTGAGTCTGGCTTCCCATCTCACCATGAGATAGCACCCTCTCTTTGACACTTCTGCCACTGTGGTGCTATCCACCATGAGTTAGCAGCGTTGAACCATTACCGGTTTCATACACTTAAATCCCTAGAACAGTGTGGTAAATAAACCTCTTTTCTTTAAAAAAGCACCTGTCATTGGGCGTTGCATTATTGTAACAATAAATGGACTGATAAAACATGCTAACACAGCAAAGCACAGAGGGCAGGAAAACAAAAGCAATAGCTTCTTTCTGGCTTGGCCAGCACAGGTGTAACAAGGAGGCAGTGCCTGAGCAGCCTGTGGATGATGAAAACAGTGCTTTACAAAATAGACTGGGTAGCAATGAGGCTCACTGTCTAACTCTGTCTAATAAAAAAAAATTATACCAGTCCCTCTTCCTTATGCCATGTGCCCTGAATTTTATCATCCTCACGTTTCACAGGACTAGTGCCTGAAACATATTCAGAGACATGTACAAATTTTGTTTCTGCTCTCATTGTGTTTCCCTGTATTGACATCATTCCACATGTTGACTTAGATCTTAACACAGTCTCTTAACAACATGCTCAATTAGACTCCCCTATCTCACCCTGGGTGATTTCTGATACTAGGAGTCTACTTAGATTTCCTCTCCATGATGAGCTACTTTCCCCCAACAGCTGGTCAAAAACACAGAAGCATCTAAGAAATGGCACAGCAAAGGCAGAGCAGGTTACTCTTCTAAGCCTTAGGGTCTTCTTCTCTTCTAAGACTTTCCTTACATTAGGATGTACAGCCAAGTGTTAAGTGCAGAGATATTAGGTACCATGAACAGAAACTTTGGTCTTAATCTGGGGATATGTATTGGATTTGCCAGCCATCTTTGACCTCTGAAGCTTAGAAATGGCCTGGGATTCCAAAGTAAAGACATTTTGCCACATGGGAAACATTTCCTTATACAGCAGCCTGCTTCAAGTATTTCATTAGAGTGAATGAGGAATCTGTCAATACTCTTGCCAGTGGAAGAAGTGAGTGGACCAGGCATCAATGGCAGAACACACAGAATACAAAGCCTATTATGGTGGGATGACAGTGGTGGAATGAGTACACATTCCACCTTAACATGTTTAAAGTCAATGTGAAATTGTCATGCAAAAAATTTTACCAGTTTGCAAATCACTAACGTATGAGAGTAAACAATTTTCCCACTCTCATCTATACTACACACTACAGTGTTTTAACTGATTATAAGTGGGATATTAGTATTTTGGTTTATTTTTGTATTCATGAGCTGGAGAGACTTTTCATACATTTATTGATAATTGAACTTTATTCTACTATAATAATAATTACTATTTAATTATAATTAATTATATATCATATATGCCTAATATATCATATTATATAATTAATTATAATTACTAATTAATTAAGCAAAAGATTCCACTATGCCCCCCCGAGGCAGTTTTTAAATGGGCATACTGGTGAAGCAACAAGTCTCCAGTGAAGTCTACTTTTCTTCCAAGAATTAATATTGAGGTGGTACACAATAGTTGGATGCATGTTGGAGTAGGAATTATCTGTTTCACATCCTGGACAGTGAATTAAGTTAATCTGTATTGTCCCAACTAATCTGTTTATGTCAAGATGCCAAGATATTTGTAAGATTAGGATTGAGAAAAAATAACAAGATCTAACTCAGGATAACTGGTATATTTATGATGTTTTAACTGCCTCAATCCTTTCTGAACACTGGTACAATAAAGTCTCATTCTCCCTGAGTATGAGGTTCTTTGGAGTCAACAAGTGCCTTATTAAATTTCTATTCCAAAGAATTATAACAATGCCTGACATATGGCAGTTGTTAATTAATTTTATGAAATGGTTTCTGGTTATATGAGTGGATATAAAAGAATATATTATAATGAAAATAATAACAACATACAAGTCACATCCAAGACATAAATTGCTGTGAATTCTACCCCCTAAAAATCTATCCTGACAACTCTTTTCATGCTTTTGAAATTCAAAATGTCATTATATTGACATAATGCTTCTCTCTTCTCATCATTCATGACAATGCATCATTCTCTCTCATTTTGTGAATAGAAGCTATTGGCATTCTGCTCTGGAAGCATTTGTAGAGATTATACATTCTCACACTTTGGTGAATTCTTTGATAGAAAAATGTGCTGCACTGACCTGATAGTTCTAAAATACTTGAGATTTACTGTCTTTCTCTTCTGTGGATGATGAGAAAATTTCCTTTCTGCTAAGTACTAAAAATTATTTTTCTACATAAATATTATTGATCATAGAAAATATCATTTGAATAAATCTGGAAAATATTATCTAGCTTTAAGGACTTCATGAGAGAGAAAATCTGAGGCCAGTGTACACCTAAACTGCCATTAATCTTTATGAATCAAAAATAAATTCTAAGAAAGATATCACTTCTCTTTGTAAAAACATTCTTTCAAATTTTATTTCTAATTATGAAAGAAAAACTTTTTCTTTTGACCTAGTTTCAAAATAAATTTTTAAAGCACATACAACCTCACAGAGATGAAAGCTAATAACAATATATCATATGTATTTTCCATCACATTCTCCTTCCTGTGAGTACATATTATAAAAGGGATATATTTCATTAATGCCATTTACAAGTCTTTTAGAAATCAAAATAACATTATGATCATATTCCTGATATCAATAAATACTGGTTTTAAAGAAATTGTGGTGACTTAAATATAATTCATTTTAATCATTTGCCTACTGCAAGAAATTCGTTTAAATGGTGTTTGGCTCGATTAAATAACACTGTAGTGAATATTTATGATTTTATATTCAGTTTATCCATAATATGACATTTCTGCCACCTAGTTTAAACCCTTTCAAGTACTGTTTATTCTCTTCAAAAGGAAGTAGAATAAATAATTTTCATGCCTAAAATTAATTTTTTTCACAAAACCTATATATGCTTACATTGCCATCTCTAATGTATGAGTTCTCACATTATAATTAATATTCCAATATAATAATGTTGAATCTCCTTGGAAGCTCATCTACTTACTAAATTTTCCAGTAAATACCTGAACATAGGTTTTGGTATGCCTTCAGTGAAAAGCATAGATTTATTTCATGTACTTCTCTGTGGGGAGCAACTGAGACTAGACTAAGTTATTGGAATGAAGACTAATTCTATGCATCTGCTCTCCCACAATATGGCGCTGGGGAGGAGCAAACAACTACGCAGCTGCCTCATCAGTTTGATAAGCTGCAGGAGCTGATCCTGCTCCTGGTTGGAGGAGAGCAGCGTGCTCAGCGTGTGGGTAGCAGAGTTGGGATTGGTGGAAGAGGACTATAAAGGAGGAGAGAGACAACATGCACGGGGAACATCTGAAGGAACACCTGAGGAACATCAGAGCAGCCCCCAAGAGAGCCGGCCTGCCAGCGGTGTGCCGCTCTCCGCAGAAGCAGGGAAAGCGGCGGGGGGTGCCGCCCCTCCACGGAGGTGGAGGGGCTGGCAGCCAACCCGGAAAGGACCAGCAGCAAACCTGGGAAGGGCCGAGCAGACAAAAGAACAGTGCAGGGTCCAGTGTCATTCCTCCACGAATGGGGGAGCGACACTTCTTCTCCATAATGTCAAGTGGAAATCATTTTTAAAAAATACAATTATACATAATTGTTTTATTATGTATTATACAACACAAGTATATATAAAATATATGACAAAACCATCCTTTATTTCTCAAAATATACATATATATAATTTTATTTATGGATCTCATACATATAAATATATACTCACATATATATACATATACAACATACATCCATAACTAAGTGTTCATACCAGTGTGGTGTTTTTTCCTTTTTATAAACTGGCTTTATAACCAACATGCTGTGACTATTTTGGTTTTTTTATAGAGATTTATTTTAAGTGATTAATTCATTTTTAAGGAATACAGATTTCATAAGTACAACTACAGAAATATAGCTATTCTTCCCACAATACCTGCCCTCCCACCCACAATCCCACTCCTTCTCCTCTTCCCTCTCCCTTCCCAATGCAATTCTCTATTAAGATTCATTTGCAATTAACTTTGTACAAAGAAGACCAACTCTGTACTGAGTAAAAATTTCAACAATTTGCACACACATGCACACAAAACAAAAACTGTTTGAGAACTAGTTTTATAGTTAACTCTCATAATACAACTCATTGAGGACAGAGGTCCTGCACGGGTGGTTAGTGCATAGTGACTCCTGTTGTTAATTTAACAATTAGCACTCTTATGTATGATGCTAGTGAACACTCAATGCTCTTGCCATGAGCTGCCTAGGCTATGGAAGCATTTTGAACCCACAAACTCTGTCAGTATTTAGACAAGGCCATAAGCAAAGTATAAGATGTCTCCTCCCATTAGAGAAAAGTACAGCCTTCTTTGATGGCCACTTCTTTCTGTTGGGATCTCACTCACAGAGATCCTTCATTTAGAACATTTTTTTGCCACAATGTTTTGGCTTTCCATGCCTGAAATGGTCTCACAGGTATTTCAGCCAGACCAGGAAGCCTTAATGACTGATTCTGAGGTCAGAGTGTTACTTAAAGTGATGCTGGCCCAATGGTGTGTCAATTTTGCTTTTTTTTTTTTTTTTCAAAAAACCAGCTCTTCATTTTGCTGATCTTTTTTATTTTTTGTTTCAATTTTGTTGATTTCTCTAATTTTTTTATTTTATTTATTTATTTTATTTATTTATTTTTTTTTGTATCCATTTTTTTTTAATCTTTTATTTAATGAATATAAATTTCCAAAGTACGACTCATGTGTTACAATGGCTTCCCCCCCATACCGTCCCTCCCACCCACAACCCTCCCCTTTCCCACTCCCTCTCCCCTTCCATTCACATCAAGATTCATTTTCGATTATCTTAATATACAGAAGATCAGCTTAGTATACCTTAAGTAAGTATTTCAACAGTTTGCTCCCACACAGAAACATAAAGTGAAAAATAATAGATGATTTTTTTTAAATGATGATGAAATCAGATCAGACCTATTGTCATGTTTAATCCCAGTGAGAGTCAAGTTGGGAATTGTTAATTTCTTTCTTTTTTTTTTTTTTTTTTTTTTTTTTTTTACAGAAGATCAGTTTAGTGTACATTAAGTAAAGATTTCAGTCGTTTGCACCCCCATAGAAACACAAAGTGAAATATACTGTTTGAGTACTCATTATAGCATTAAGCCTCAGTGTACAGCACGTTAAGGACAGAGATCCTACATGAGGAGTAAGTGCACAGTGACTCCTGTTGTTGACTTTACCAATTGACACTCCTGTTTATGGCATCAGTAATCTCCCTATGCACCCGTTATGAGTTTCCAAGGCTATGGAAGCCCCTTGAGTTCTCCGACTCTTATCTTGTTTAGACACGGTCATAGTCAAAGTGGAGGTTCTCTCCTCCCTTCAGAGAAAGGCACCTCCCTCTTTGAAGACCTGTTCTTTCCACTGGGATCTCACTCACAGAGATCTTTTTGCCAGAGTGTCTTGGCTTTCCATGTCTGAAATACTCTCATGGGCTTTTCAGCCAGATCCGAGTGCCTTTAGGGCTGATTCTGAGGCCAGAGTGCTATTTAGGACATCCGCCATTCTATGAGTCTGCTGAGTATCTCACTTCCCATGTTGGATCACTCTCCCCTTTATTTATTCTATCGGTTGGTGTTAGCAGATACTAGACTTGTTTATGTGCTCCCTTTGACTCTTAGTCCTTTCATTATGATCAATTGTGAACTGAAATTGATCACTTGCAGTAGTGAGATGGCATTGGCACATGCCACCTTGATGGGATTGAATTGGAATCCCCTGGTATGTTTCCAACTCTACCAATTGGGGCAAGTCAGCCCGAGCATGCCCCAAATTATACATCTCTTCCCTCTCTTATTCCCACTCTTATGTTTAACAGGGATCACATTTCAGTTAATTTTCAACACTTAAGAATAACTGTGTGATAATTACAGAATTAAACCTGTCATATTAAGTAGAACAGACAAAAAAAAATACTAAGAGGGATAATGTATTAAGTTGTTCATTAACAGTCAGGGCTATGCTGATCAAGTCACCATTTCTCATAGTGTCCATTCCACTTCAACAGGTTTCCTTTTTGGTGTTCAGTCAGTTGTCACCGATCAGGGTGAACATATGGTATTTGTCCCTTTGGGACTGGCTCACATACAGAAATCTACCAACAACAGATGCTGGCGAGGATGTGGGGAAAAAGGGACACTAACCCACTGTTGGTGGGAATGCAAACTGGTCAAGCCACTATGGAAATCAGTCTGGAGATTCCTCAGAAACCTGAATATAACCCTACCGTTCGACCCAGCCATCCCACTCCTTGGAATTTACCCAAAGGAGTTTAAATTGATAAACAAAAAAGCGGTCTGCACCCTAATGTTTATTGCAGCACAATTCACAATAGCCAAGACCTGGAACCAACCTAAATGCCC
Source organism: Oryctolagus cuniculus (assembly GCF_051225735.1). NCBI lineage: Eukaryota > Metazoa > Chordata > Mammalia > Lagomorpha > Leporidae > Oryctolagus > Oryctolagus cuniculus. The sequence continues at coordinate 195,244,761 of NC_142867.1, forward strand.
ATCAACGGTAGACTGGATAAAGAAATTATGGGATATGTATTCTTTAGAGTACTATACCGCAGTAAGAAACAACGAAATCCAGTCATTTGCAACAAAATGGAGGAATCTGGAACACATCATGCTGAGTGAAGTAAGCCAGTCCCAAAGGGACAAATACCATATTTTATTTATTTGAAAGACAGATTTACAGAGAGAGGTAGAGACAGAGAGAGAGGTCTTCATTCCACTAGTTCACTCCCCAGATGGCCACAATGGCTGGAACTGCACTGATCTGAAGCCAGGAGCCAGGAGCTTCTTCCAGTTCTCCCACGTGGGTGCAGGGGCCTAAGGACTTGAGCCATCTTCTACTGCTTTCCCTGACCATAACAGAGAGCTGGATTGGAAGAGGAGCAGCCAGGACTAGAATCAGCACCCATATGTGATGCTGGTACTTCAGGCCAGGACTTTAACCTGCTGTGCCACAGCACCAGCCCCATGATTTCTCTAATTTTAATTATTTCTTTTCTCCTACTAGTTTTGGGTTTGGTTTGCTGTTGTTTTTCTAGACTCTTGATATGCACTGATAGCTCATTTATTTGGTGCCTTTACATTTTCTTGATCTAAGCACCAGTTGCTATAAACTTTGTTATTAATACTGCTTTTGCTGTATCCTATACATTTTGATATATTGCATTGCATTTTCATTTGTTTCCAGAAATTGTTTGATTTCTCTTTTGATTTCTTCCATGACCCACTGTTCATTCAGGAGCATCTTGTTCAGTCTGCATGTGTTTGTGTATGTTCTAGAGATTCCTGAGTTGCTGATTTCCAGATTCATTCCATTGTGATCTAAGAAGATGCATGGTATGATTTTGATACTTTTGAATTTGCTGAGACTTGCTTTATGGCCTAGCATGTGGTCAGTCCTAGAGAAGGTTCCATGCACTGCTGAGAAGAATGTGTATTCTGCAACTGTAGGATGAGATATTCTGTAGATATCTGTTAGTTCCATTTGGTCTATAGTGTCAATTAACTCTGCTGTTTCCTTGTTGGTTTTCTGTCTAGTTGATCTGTCCATTGCTGAAAGTGGGGTACTAAAATCCCTCATTATTACTATATTGGAGTCTATGTTTCATTTATCCCTTAACATTTCTTTTAAATAGCCAGGTGCCCTCTAGTTAGGTGCATATACGTTTATAATAGTTACTTCTTCCTGTTGAATTGATCCCTTAACCTTTGGACAGTGCACTTCTTTGTCTCTTTTAGGAGTTTTTGTGTTAAAGTTTATTTTATATGATATTAGGACGGCTACACCAGCTCTTTTTTGGTTTCTGTTGGCTTGGCATATCTTTTTCCATCTTTTCACTTTCAGTCTGCGTACATCTTTGTTGGTGAGATGTTTCTTGTAGGCAGCAAATAGATGGGTTCTCTTCTTATTCTCTCAGCCAGACTGTGTCTTTTAACTGGAGAGTTGAGGCCATTTAAATTTATGGTGACAATTGTTAAGGAACAACTCTGCCCTGCCATTTTCCCAAAGATACTCCTGTTTTGATATTTTTTTTCTTTGAATTTCTTTGAACTTTTATGGGAGATTTTCTTCCTTTTCCTGCTAACATAGTTATGACCATGTATCTGTGTTTTTGTTTGCAGTGCATTCTCAAGCATATTTTGTAGATCTGGAGGGGTAGTGACAAATCCTTTCAACTTCTGTTATGGAAGGCCTTTATTTCACCTTCATTCATAAATGAGAGCTTTGCAGAGTACAGTAATCTGGGTTGATTGTTTTTGGTTTTTTTTCTTAAGACTTGTAATATATCTCATCATTCTCTCCTAGCCTGTAGGGTTTCTGATGTGAAGTCTGCTATGAGCCTAATTGGATATCCTCTGAAAGTAATCTGGTATTTCTCTCATGCACATTTTAGAATCTTTTTTCTTATGTTTCATGTGGTGAATTTGATTACAATGTGTTGTGGTAGAGGCTTTTTCTGGTCATGTCTATTAGGAGTTCTATGTGTTTCCTGTACTTGGATGTCCCTTTCTTTCTCCAAATTAGGGAAGTTTTCTGTTATTATTTCACTAAAAAGGCCTTCTAATCCTTTCTCTCTTTCCATGCCTTCAGGAACTCCTGGAAACCATATGTCGGATTGTTTGATAGTATCCTGTAAATTCCCAACAGTGTTTTGTAGTTTTTTAATTTCCTCTTCTTGTTTTTGGTTTGATTGTATAATTTCCTGTGCATTGTCTTCTAACTCATATATTCTTTCATCTGCTTCACTGATTCTGTTGTTAGGGCTTTCCACTGCATTTTTTATTTGTCCTATTGAATTCTTCATTTCATTTTGATTTCTTTTGAAGAAAATTTCTCATGGGAAAAATTTTCTTTTATGTCCTGTATGTATTTCAGTAGTTCATGCATTTGCTTCAGGTTACTTCTATGTTATCTTATAATCAATTTTTTGAATTCAATTTCCTGCATTTCTTTAGTCTCATTGTCTTCAAAATCTAATATTGAAGTGTTGTGTTCTTTTGGGTGAGTCATGTTGTCTTCCTTATTCTTGTTTCTTGAATTGGTGCATTTGTTATTCGGCATTTGTGGAGACACTTGGTGGTTTCTTCTTTGTTTTCTTGCTGTGGTGGTTTTGGCTTTTATCTGTGTTCTATTCCTCTCTAGATAACTGGCCTGTCTGCTTTCAGTGAATATCTAGAGGCATATGGTGGGTGTGGCCAGGGAGCTCTGTTTAGTTCTCCAGGCTGAAAGGTGTGTCTAAGGTAACACACCCAGGTTTGGTATGGTAAATCTCCTTTTTTTTTATTAGAAGGGAAGTTTATTCTGCTTAGCTGAGCTCCTCTCTTCAAAGTAGACCAGTACCTGGTTGCCAGCCCTAGTGGGTATAATACTTGTCCACTCTGCTTCAAGGACAACACAAAGGATCTGTGCAGTCCTCAGTGTAAGCTCAGATTCCCCAGCAATGTTCCTCACCAGGTAGCCAGGAAGCTCTGAGCATGTGGAGACTCTCATTGTGACTATTTTGTTAGTTAACATTGGATACTTGTGAAAAACTTTCCTTTTATTTCTATAGCTCCTTACTGAATATGAAAAAATTCACTTATTCTAATATGTTCAATTCATACTTTTTTTTTTCTCAGCAGTCTCAACTTATCAGAAAATAAGTATTTTGAATTGGGTATTATAGTCTTTTCATTTCTGTTGTTAGCATCATCAGAAAATAGGAACAATAAAGTACAATGCAAACATATTTCGTTATAAATCTACCACTACTGAATTTTTAGAATTAAGTACATGTCATCAACAGATTAGTGCAAAATGACTATCATATAAATTGTGGTGAAAATAATACACAGAAATTTTAAACTTTTGTTGCTGACTAAACTGCATTGGGCATGGTGATTTGGAACAGTGTGAAGTGTTGAGATTTCTTGTATAGTCCCATCATTTAACATGATGGCCAGAATACTAAAATAAGATCATGCATTTTTGTCTTAATAAATTAGATTGCTACATGATTTGAAAGGCAGAGTTACAGAGAGGCAGAGGCAGAGAGTAGTCTTCATCCATTGGTTCAATCCCCAGATGGCCGCAATGGCCAGAGCTGTGCTGCTCCGAAGCCAGGAGCCAGGAGCCTTCTCTGGGTCTCCTACACGGGTGCAGGGGCCCAAGGACTTGCGCCAACTTCTACTGCTTTCCCAGGCCATAGCAGAGAGCTGCTTTGGAAGTGAAGCAGCTGGGACTGGAACTGGCGCCCCTAGGGGATGTCGGCACTGCAGGCAGTGGCTTTACCTGCTATGTCACAGTGCCAGCCCCATACACAATGCTTTCTAAAACTTCTTAAAATTTTTTCAAAGAAAATAAATATATGGATATGTTATCTGAAAACATTTAGACATAGTCTACTACTGCTTTCAGAAATGTTAAAGTGGATTAGTAGTGTTCCATAGTTAAAATAATGCTATTGTAGTCTTTTAGAAGGAAAATGGAGAACAGAACTCAAACTAAAAGAATGATGAAGAATGAATATCAGAAGGAAATAACAGAGATGACTCAATCAGCTAAGAATGAATGCTCAGCTTTGACATGGCTAAATAGAGTGCCAGACAGTTTCACTGGCAGCTCACATTTTCTAAAGGTATTTGATATCACAATGCTTTAACTTCTACACTTTATATAATGCAGGTAGGACTCACTAATGCTTGCAGTGTCAAATGTTCAAAGAAAGCTGTACTTATTCACATCATAAGAAACTGTTAAAGGTCAAACAAATGCATCATTCTGAAAAATGTAAAAGAAAATCAAATTCTCATGTGCAAGATAGATTAATACATGATTTCTAATTAGAAATCATTAGCGTGCTTGGGGCTGGCGCTGTGGCGCAGCAGGTTAACGCCCTGGCCTGAAGCGCCAGCATCCCATATGAGCACCGGTTCTGGTCCCAGCTGCTCCTCTTCCAATCCTGCTCTCTGTTATGGCCTGGGAAAGCAGTGGAAGATGGCCCAAGTCCTTGGGCCCCTGCACCCACGTAGGAAACCTGGAGGAGGCTCCTGGCTTCGGATTGGTGCAGCTCTGGCCGTTGTGGCCATCTGGGGAGTGAAACAACAAATGAAGGACAGCTCTCTCTCTGTCTCTACCTCTCTCTGTAACTCTGTCTTTAAAATTAATGACATTTTTTTAAAACTTTTATTTAATACATATAAATTTCCAAATTACGACTTATGGATTACAATGGCTTCCCCCCCATACCGTCCCTCCCACCCACAACCCTCCCCTTTCCCACTCCCTCTCCCCTTCCATTCACATCAAGATTCATTTTCGATTATCTTAATATACAGAAGATCAGCTTAGTATACATTAAGTATGGATTTCAACAGTTTGCTCCCACACAGAAACATAAAGTGAAAAATAATAGATGATTTTTTTTAATGATGATGAAATCAGATCAGACCTATTGTCATGTTTAATCCCAGTGAGAGTCAAGTTGGGAGTTGATAATTTCTTTTTTTTTTTTTTTTTTACAGAGGATCAGTTTAGTATGCATTAAGTAAGGATTTCAACACTTTGCACCCCCATAGAAACACAAAGTGAAATATATTGTTTGAGTACTCGTTTGAGTACTCGTTATAGCATTAAATCTCAATGTACAGCACATTAAGGATAGAGAACCTACATGAGGAGTAAGTGCACAGTGACTCCTGTTGTTGACTTTACCAATTGACACTCCTGTCTATGGCATCAGTAATCTCCCTATGCTCCAGTCATGAGTTTCCAAGGCTATGGAAGCCCTCTGAGTTCTCCGACTCTTATCTTGTTTAGACAAGGTCATAGTCAAAGTGGAGGTTCTCTCCTCCCTTCAGAGAAAGGTACCTCCTTCTTTGATGACCTGTTCTTTCCACTGGGATCTCACTCGCAGAGATCTTTTGCCAGAGTGTCTTGGATTTCCATGCCTGAAATACTCTCATGGGCTTTTTAGCCATATCCGAATGCCTTTAGGGCTGATTCTGAGGCCAGAGTGCTATTTAGGACATCTGCCATTCTATGAGTCTGCTGAGTATCTCACTTCCCATGTTGGATCACTCTCCCCTTTATTTACTCCATCAGTTAGCGTTAGCAGGTACTAGACTTGTCTATGTGCTCCCTTTGACTCCCAGTCCCTCCACCATGACCAACTGTGAACTGAAACTGATCACCTGGAACAGTGAGATGGCATTGGTACATGCCACCTCGATGGGATTGAACTGGAATCCCCTGGTATGCTTCCAACTCCACCACTTGGGGCAAGTCAGCCTGAGCATGACATCTTTTTAAAAAAGAAATCATTAGAGATCAAGAGGCGACGGGATAATATAACTTAAAATGTTAAAAGTAAATGCCAACAAAAATTGATATCCATTAAACATTTCCTTAAAGAATGAAGAAATGCTAACACATTTCCACATAAACAAAAATATACTTAATGACAGAAAAATATTAAATTGCCACATGGACATTATGGTACAGTAGGTTAAGCCATCACTTGGGACTACTGCATCCCAAATCAGATTGCTGGTCAGGGGTTGGTGCTGTGGCGAAGCGGGTAAAGCCGCTGCCTGCAGTGCCAGCATCCCATATGGGTGCCAGTTTGATTACTGGCTGCTCCACTTCTGATCCAGCTTTCTGCTATGGCCTGGCTTTGGATTGGTGCAGCTCTGGCAGTTGTGGCCATTGGAGAATGAATCAGCAGATGGAGGACCTACCTCTCTCTCTGCCTCTTCTCTTTCTGTGTAACTCCAGCTGTCAAATAAATAAATCTTAAAAAGAGAAGAAGAAGAAGAAGAAGAATGCTGGTTTGAGTCCCAACTACTCAACTTCCAATCCAGCTTCCTGATAGAGCATTCTGTGAGGCAGATATCGCCCTGCTTTCTTAGACCCCTACCACACACATGGGAGACTCAACTGGAGTTTTGGGGTCTTTGTTTCAGCATGGCCCAGGCCTGAGTGTTACACGCATTTGGGGATGAACAAAAACATTATAATTATAACCATTAGCTAGAACACAGCCCCAAAATACATGAAGCAAAACTGACAAAACTGAATGGAGAAAACAACAAATAAACAATAATCATTAGAGGGGCAAGCATTGTGGCACATGTTAAGCCATCCTTTTGAAGCCTGCATCCCATATAGAAATGTCTGGGACTGAGTCCCATGTCTGCTTTCAATCCAGTTTCCTGCTAATGTGCCTGGCAGGTAACAGACAATGGCCAAATACTTAGGTTCACACCACCCTAGTGAGAGATTATAATGGAGCTCCAATCCCTGACCCAATCATAGCAGTTGTAGACATTTGGAGAGTGATCTCTTTCTCTTTCTCTTGCTCTCACTTTTGCTCTTGCTCTCTCCTTCTCTCTCCTTTCTCTCTTTTTCTCTTTCTTTCTCCTTCTCACTCTCTTCCTGTCTCTAAGTAAACAAAAACTTAAGAAAAATAGCATCATGGAGTGTAACACTAGGCATAATCAAAAAAATTAGAAATTTTAGTATCTCACATTTGAAAAGACAGAGATATGCATGTGATCAGCAAGGAAACAGAAGATTTGATCACAAATGTAAACCAAATAGATCAAACTGGCCTCTATAGGAAACTCCACCCAGAAATAGCACAGTACACATCCTTCATGAGTTCACATGGATCATACTCCAGGACTGAGCATATATTAGAACATGAAACTATTCAAAAGAAGCTTTGATAATTTAAAATTCTTGAAGTCACTAAAAGTATGCTACACATACAGTGAACTAATATAAAAATCAATAAGAGAAAAAATGAGAAATTCATAAATATGTGAAAAATTAACAACATATTTTAATAACCAATCACATGAGGAAGAAACCATAAAACAAATTAGAAAATACTTTAAAATTGGTGGAAACCTATGCACAACATTACAGCAATGATTGAGGGCAGCTAAATTAGTTCTTACATATAAATTTATAGGTTTAAATACCTGCATTAAAATAGAAATGCTGAGATCAGCATTGTGACTTAGTGGGGTAATTATCTTTTATTTTTTTTTTTATTTATTTATTTTTTTTTTTTGACAGGCAGAGTGGACAGTGAGAGAGAGAGACAGAGAGAAAGGTCTTCCTTTGCCGTTGGTTCACCCTCCAATGGCCGCCGCGGCCGGCGCGTTGCGGCCGGCCCACCGCGCTGATCCGATGGCAGGAGCCAGGAGCCAGGTGCTTTTCCTGGTCTCCCATGGGGTGCAGGGCCCAAGCACCTGGGCCATCCTCCACTGCACTCCCAGGCCACAGCAGAGGGCTGGCCTGGAAGAGGGGCAACCGGGACAGAATCCGGCGCCCCAACCGGGACTAGAACCCGGTGTGCCGGCGCCGCTAGGCGGAGGATTAGCCTAGTGAGCCGCGGCGCCGGCCGGTAATTATCACTTGTGACATGGGCGTTCCATATCAGAGTGCTGGTTCTCAAGTCCCATCTGCTCTTCTACTAATTAGCTCCTCACCAAAATACCTGGGAAAGCAGCAAAAGACACTTCAAATACTTGGGCCCATTTCACCCATGTGTGAGACCCAGATGGAGTTTCTGGGTCTTGGCTTTAACTGAGCCCAGACTTGGCTGTTGTGGCCATTTTAGGAATGAACCAGTGTATGGAAAATAAATCCCTCCCCACCCCCTGTCACTATGCCTTTCAAATAAATAATTTTTTAACAAATAGTAATGCCTCAAATCAACAACTTACTCATTTTAGAAAGCCAGAAAAGGAGATCAAACACAAATAAGCAAGTAGCAGGAAAATAAAAATTAGAGTGAAAATTTTTAAACTCTGAACAAATAAAAACCATGCAGAATGTCAACAAACCAAGTTGATTACTTGAAACAATCTTCAAAATAACAAGTTAGCTAAATGACCAAGAAAATAAGAAAGACGAATCAATTACTGAAGTAAAGAATGAAACAGAAGGCACCAACATTGAGCTTATAGGAATTTTAAAAAGATGACAGGATACCATAGATTATTTTATGCCAACATGTATGATAACAGAAGCACAAGTAGCCAAAACCAAGATCCATAAACTAAAAATGTAAAAACTTATGTGCTCATATTAAACCATCATCAATGTAAAAAGATATCACACAGAATAAGAAAATATTTTCAAATCATGTTTCCAATATGGCACTTGTATCCAGAATAGATAAATATCACTTACTATTCAAAATATAAAAGTGAAAGAACACATTTAAAAGCAATGAACTTAAGTAGACATTTCTCCAAAGAATTTATACAAACAAAAAATAGTCACATTGGAAGAAAGATTCTCAACATGATTATCAATGGGGAAATAAAATCATTATCATAGTGACCTATTGCTTCCCACCCACCAGAGTATATGCAATCAAAAAATAAAAAGACAACAGAAAGTACTAGTGATGATATGGTTAAATTAGAACACTATATTGCCAGTAGGAATATAAAATGAGGCAGCTATTCTGGAAAACAATTTGACAGCACTTAAAAAAAGTAAACATAAAATTAGAATATGACATATCAATTACACTCATATATACACTGAAAGAATTGAAAGCAAATTTTCGAATGAAGCTTATACAACAATGTTTACAATTGCATAATTCATGATCTCTCAAAAGTGGTCGTAAGTCATATGTCCACTAATTGATGAATGGCAAGTAATGTGATAAATTTATCGCTATTATTAAATCATAAAAAGGAATGAGATACTCATATTACTTGTGGTTGAAACTTGAAAACACCATGCTAAGTGGAGGACACCAGACATATAAGTAAAATAACAATCAGGTTGTTCTCTTACTCTTCTAGGTGTGATGCCATTTATCCTTATCACTCTTAAAAATTTGCAGGATGAAAATCATTACTTGAAATACGTGGAAATTAACATTCTCAAGATGTGAGAAATTCTTCATGAACTCCAACTGTTATCCAAATGAATCCAAAACAGACAGCTGTGTATACCCCCTAGTCACCCCAGGATCCTCCAATCCAACCCCAATTACAATTACAACATCTCAAATGACCACAATCCCCATCTCTTGCTTACCCTATCTATTACTATTCATAACCTGCTATGTAAGTCACACCCATACACTTTTGCCTACAAGGTATCACAGTTCAGCCCCATCAGCTATGAATATCTTTTCCTGTCTTTTCTCCTTGTCATTTAGATGTTGGCTGATTCGTGTGACCAATACTTGTACTAAAATAAGCAGGCCCATGGCCTCCAATCAAGTATTCCTGTCACCCAGAGGCATTAGCTCCTGAGAAACAGAAACATGGTCATTAATTTTTTTTTCTTCTAAGTGTTCTCTCTCCCATTCTCATTCATTTCTACCCTGGGGACCTACTGTACATCAACCAAAATATTGGGTTCTGGATGTAGAACCAGTAAATATTCTGTTGACTTTTGACACATTCATGTAGTAGACAAGCAAGTGTATATTAGGAAAATACAAGATACAGAGACAAGCAAAGAGCTCAAAAGTGCAGCAAAGTACTCTCAGGTTGCATATTTCTTGAGGAACCACACAGATAGAAAAGATAAAACAATTTTCCAATTAGATTTCATTTCTTACTTGTAGAATATAAAAAGCAGAAAAAAATCAAAGAAAAATGTAAAGGTGATAGGACCATAATGTATAAATATATTTTAATCACAAAATAATAAAACTAACTTGCTAAAAATACATAAGAACTAAAAAATCACATGCTTCCAAGTTCCTCTTTGCATAATTATTCATATTAATCATACCCTTCCAACTTGTCTTTCACAAATCACATCATTCTTGACATAGGCATTAATAGCCCTTTTCCCACATCTTCTCAATACATTTTCATTTACTTTCTATCTGTTGCATGTGTTTTGTGTTTTCCCTTTATGAATCATAGGCTTTGTGTCATGTTTGAGAAGTTTTTCCTACTCCTCAAATTATATATATATATATATAACATATATATATGCAATAAATATGCATAGATACATATTTTTAATTTGTAAACTGTGGTAAAGGAAAATGTGATAGAAAGCCTTTTATTTTTCTTTCTATAACAGGATTTTACAGACACTGAAATCAGCTGGCCTCTGGGAAAAGAATGACATTGCATTTAATGGGGCTGAACATGTTGAGAATCATCAAGTACAAGATCAATTAACTAGAAAACTGAGCGCCATAAATTTATACAGAAGCCTCTCAGTGAACTCATATAATTTGTGAGCATTTGGCAAGGACACAGAAATAGTCCACCATATTAAGTCACATTGTGAATTACAGGTGTTTTAAACCAAATACACACATGTGCACACTCATGCTCATACATGCAAAGAAAGTCTGTAGACTTAAAATAGTTCCTCATTTTTCTTAGAAAAACTGTTAATCAATGTATACCTATTAGATTTTGTGTATTTTATTTCCATTTCTGTATACCATATTTTAGCCATTGTAAACCAAGCTTTGCAATGCCATCTCTTCAATATATTTATAATCACCTAGCAATCTTAGAAGTGAATTTGCTTTCCTGGTTAACAGTTTTTAATACTGACTTCCATAAGTTCAGAGAGGTACAATAATTTTTCAATTTCAATTTATTTATTTCTAAGTTTTAATTTTATTTGAAAGACAGAGCAGGAGAGAGAAGGAAAGAGGAAGAGAGTGAGGGACTGAGAGACTGAGAGAGAGAGAGGTTTTCCATCTGCTGTCTAACTCTGCAAATACATACCACAACAGTCACGGCAAAGCCAAATCCAGGAGCCAGTAACTCTATCTGGGTCTCTCACATGGGTGGCAGGGATTCGAGAACATAAGCCATAATCTGCAGCCTTCCAGGAGCATTAGCCAAAACCTGGATTGGAACTGGAGGCTGGACTTTATCCCATGCATTCAGGCAATAGCTAAATCAACTATACCACAACACCTGCCACTGCTTCTCAACTTCTTGCTCCATATAAAATCCACATAATGTCTCTTCCAATTATGTATCTTCTGAACAAAATTCTTTGGTCTGATGTCAGCTAGGCTGGGTACCTTAGTACAATAAGCATGGCATTTGTTTTCATTAATGGAATTGCTACATAACATTTGGTCAGATACAGAATTTTATCACAGAACCGCCCATGAATTGGCATCAAATATTAATTCACCCACTTTCTGATGGTTACTTCAAAGAACTATAACTCTACACAATCACAGAGAAAGCCTGTGAATACTTCTTACTGACATCTTTAAGGAGAGGATGAATAACAACCTACTGAATCTAGACACTCTATAAGTTCTTCAATCTCCAGCTTTATCTTTCTTACAACCAAGTCAACCTAAATGGGTGAGATTAAATTTATAATTGCTTTTTTTTAAAGTTCTATTAATTTATTTGAAAGGCAGAGAGAGAGAGAGGGAGAGAGAGAGAGAGAGACACTTCCATCCTTGGTTCCCTACCCAAATGGCAACAATGGCCGGAGAAGGGCCAATCCAAAACCAGGTACCAGGAGCTTTTTCCAAGTCTCTCACATGGATGCAGGAACCCAAGGACTTGGGCCATCTTCCACTGCTTTCCCAGGCCATAGTCGAAATCTAGATAGGAAATAGCACAGCCAGGTCTCGAACCGGCACCCACTGGGATGTTAGCACTGCAGGGCTCAGCTTTATCCACTATGCCACAGCGCCAGCCTTATAATTGCTTTTATGCTTGTATTCAAAGTTATGGAAAGTTACTATATAAGGAGGACTTTTGCAAGAGTGAAATTAATCCTCACAATTAATCTGTTTTGTTTTTTTTTTTTTTTTCCCCTTAGTGCCTGGAGTTTGTTTGTGTACTTTGAGTTATTATACAAATCTAATATGTGGACTACAGAAACTTGGATGACACAGAAAAGCAAAAAGACACTTAAAATGCTCCTCAATTTCCATACCCTGTATTAGCATTTTGTTAATACTTATATTTATAGCTATCTGAATTTTTCTTTATTTCAGATACAGTACTACATCTACCAAGTAGCATGCTAAAATCTAACTGTGAAAAAATGTAAGTAAACCCTATTTTAAAAATCCAAAATAGATTTTAAAGAATGTGTACATTCTAAATATATCTAATAGCTATTAAAGTAATATTTTCTTTTTCATCATCCACCTTAACCATGACAACTGACCTATTCAGTAACTATACACTGGCTCTAGGAAGTACTAAGTGAGAAACTTCAAACCCTTTACGATGAAATTAAAATATAACTTTATTTACATGCAAAAATATTTTGAAATCCATTCACTGATTTTCATAAGACCCAATATCCATGAACTATCTGAAGGCCTCTCATATAATCAGGACTTAGTAGCTTTTTTTCTGAGAGTGTCTTCCCTGCCTAGTAACTTTATAATTAAGGGAAATAAATCATTTCACTTCAGGAAACATAATGAATTAAATCAATCTTTCCTTATTGCCACCTCCTTTATTTTTCCCTCCCTCCTTTACTCCACTACTACAAATTAGAGTTCATCTAGATCAGCAAATCTAACTTCCTAAATATTTTAATGTCAGGCAGGCACTGTGGTACAGCAAGGTAAACTATAGCTTGGAACACCCACATCCCATAATGAAGTACATGGGTTTGTGTCCCACCTTCACTTCCAACACTGCTTTCTGCTAATGCACACTAGGGGACACAGTCAATGATGGCCCAAGAACTTGTGTTCCTGCCAACCCTGTGGAAGACCTCAATGGAGTTCATGGCTCCTGGCTTCGGCCTGGCCCAGGCCTGGTAGTTACAGGCATTTAAAATGTGAACCAACACAAAGGAGGTAAATCTATCACTGTCACTGTGCCTTTGAAATAAATAAATATGTATGAAAAAAACAAATATTTCAATATCTGGTAAAAATAAATTTGAACCAAAAGTAAATAAAGCATTTAAGATAACTGCAGTGTGCCCAATACTAATAATATGTTTGATTCCAAGTAATATAAAAATCATTTAGATGCAATAATCCTGATGGAGGAGAGTTCCACGAAAAGCAGAGCCTATTTTGGATGATAGGAGCTTTGAGAAATTACTTGTATGATTAAGGGATTTGTTGGAATTGGGTACAAGGAGTGATTACCACACAAGGTAAGATGACAATCTTGTTCACTATGTAGGACTGCTAAGTTGCACATTCTGCTTGCAAGAAAGCACTGAGACAAAACCCATCTCCATGAGTGTGAAGGAATAAACATTTTAGGTATAATTAGATTATTATTTCAAAGGAATTAACACTTAGCACAAACTAAGCACCAAATTCACTTTTGAGACTAGGGATAAGAGATGAGGAGACAGGTGAATTATTCTTTCTGTGAAATTCTGGCATTATTGAATCCTACAAGTTCTTGCCCATCTAAGTAACTAGGACTGATTGGACCAACTTTTCTTCTATTGCCTTACCCTGGGCTTAAATACTTTTGTCTAGCTCAAGAACTATGTGAAACATTATATCTTCTGATGTTCTATGGACATACAAAACTTAAGCTGCTATGACCCATTGTTCTATGACCCATTACAGAACAATATCCCTGATGAACATAGATGCAAAAATCCTCAATAAAATTCTGCCAATAGAATACAACAACACATCAGAAAGATCATCCACCCAGACCAAGTGGGATTTATCCCTGGTATGCAAGGATGGTACAAAGTTTGCAAAGCAATAAACATGATACACCACATTAACAGAATGCACAAAAAAAACCATATGATTATCTCAATAGATGCCAAGAAAGCATTCGATAAAATTCGACACCCTTTCATGATGAAAACTCTAATCAAACTGAGTATGGAAGGAACATTCCTCAATACAATCAAAGCAATTTATGAAAAACCCATGGCCAACATCCTATTGAATGGGGAAAAGCTGGAAGCATTTCCACTGAGATATGGTACAAGACAGGGATGCCCACTCTCACCACTGCTGTTCAATATAGTTCTGGAAGTTCTAGCCAGAGCTATTAGGCAAGAAAAAGAAATTAAAGGGATACAAATTGGGAAGGAAGAACTCAAACTATCCCTCTTTGCAGATGATACGATTCTTTATTTAGAGGATCCAAAGAACTCTACTAAGAGACTATTGGAACTCATAGGAGAGTTTGGAAAAGTAGCAGGGTATAAAATCAATGCACAAAAATCAACAGCCTTTGTATACACAGGCAATGCCATGGCTGAAGAAGAACTTCTAAGATCAATCCCATTCACAATAGCTACAAAAACAACCAAATACCTTGGAATAAACTTAACCAAGGACGTTAAAGATCTCTATGATGAAAATTACAAAACCTTAAAGAAAGAAATAAAAGAGGATACCAATAAATGGAAAAATCTTCCATGCTCATGGATTGGAAGAATCAATATCATCAAAATGTCCATTCTCCCAAAAGCAATTTATAGATTCAATGCAATACCAATCAAAATACCGAAGACCTTCTTCTCAGATCTGGAAAAAATGGTGCTGAAATTCATATGGAGACACAAGAGACCTCGAATAGCTAAAGCAATCTTGTACAACAAAAACAAAGCGGAGGTATCATAATACCAGATTTCAGGACATACTACAGGGCAGTTGTAATCAAAACAGCATGGTACTGGTACAGAAACAGATGGATAGACAAATGGAACAGAATTGAAAGACCAGAAATCAACCCAAACATCTACAGCCAACTTATATTTGATCAAGGATCTAAAACTAATTCCTGGAGCAAGGACAGTCTATTCAATAAATGGTGCTGGGAAAACTGGATTTCCACGTGCAGAAGCATGAAGCAAGACCCCTACCTTACGCCTTACACAAAAATCCACTCAACATGGATTAAAGACCTAAATCTATGACCTGACACCATCAAGTTACTAGAGAACAGTGGAGAAACCCTTCAAGATATTGGCACAGGCAAAGAATTTCTGGAAAAGACCCGGGAGGCACAGGCAGTCAAAGCCAAAATCAACTATTGGGTTTGCATCAAATTGAGAAGTTTCTGTACTGCAAAAGAAACAGTCAGGAGAGTGAAGAGACAACTGACAGAATGGGAAAAAATATATGCAAACTATGCAACAGATAAAGGGTTAATAACCAGAATCTACAAAGAGATCAAGAAACTCCACAAAAACAAAACCAACAACCCACTTAAGAGATGGCCCAAGGACCTCAATAGACATTTTTCAAAAGAGGAAATCCAAATGGCCAACAGGCACATGAAAAAATGTTCAAGGTCATTAGCAATCAGGGAAATGCAAATCAAAACCACAATGAGGTTTCACCTCACCCTGGTGAGAATGGCTCACATTCAGAAATCTACCAACAATAGATACTGGCAAGGATGTGGGGAAAAAGGGACACTAACCCACTGTTGGTGGTAATGCAAATTGGTCAAGCCACTATGGAAGTCAGTCTGGAGATTCCTCAGAAACCTGAAGATAACCCTACCGTTCTACCCAGCCATCCCACTCCTTGGAATTTACCCAAAGGAAATGAAATTGGCAAACAAACAAGCTGTCTGCACATTAATGTTTATTGCAGCTCAATTCACAAAAGCTAAGACCTGGAACCAACCCAAATGCCCATCAACTTTAGACTGGGTGAAGAAATTATGGGGTATGTACTCTATAGAATACTATACAGCAGTCAAAAACAATGAAATCCGGTCATTTGCAACAAAATGGAGGAATTTGGATAACATTATGCTGAGTTAATTAAGCCAGTTCCAAAGGGACAAATATCATATGTTCTCCCTGATCGGCGACAACTAAGTGAGCACCAAAGGGGAAACTTATTGAAGTGAAATGGACACTATGAGATCTCTGTCCTTAATGTGCTGTGGATACTATGAGATCTCTGTCCTTAATGTGCTGTGTATTGAGATTTAATGCTATAACGAGTACTCAAAGAATATATTTCACTTTGTGTTTCTGTGGGGGTGCAAACTGTTGAAATCTTTACTTAATGTATACTAAACTGATCCTCTGTAAAAAAAAAAAAAAAAAAAAAAAAAAAAAAAAAAAAAGAAAAGAAATTATCAACTCCCAACTTGACTCTCACTGGGATTAAACATGACAATAGGTCTGATCTGATTTCATCATCATTTAAAAAAAAATCATCTATTATTTTTCACTTTATGTTTCTGTGTGGGAGCAAACTGTTGAAATCCTTACTTAATGTATACTAAGCTGATCTTCTGTATATTAAGATAATTGAAAATGAATCTTGATGTGAATGGAAGGGGAGAGGGAGTGGGAAAGGGGAGGGTTGTGGGTGGGAGGGACGGTATGTGGGGGAAGCCATTGTAATCCATAAATCGTACTTTGGAAATTTATATTCATTAAAGTTAAAAAAAAAAAGAAATGGACACTATGAGAAACAGTGACTTGATCAGCCCTTGTCCTGACTGTTGATGTGCAATATAATACTTTGTCCCTTTTAGTATTTTTTTTTTTGTTCTAGTACTATTGGTTGAACTCTATAACTAACACACAATTATTCTTAGGTGTTTAAATTTAACTGAAAAGTGATCCCTGTTAAATATGAGTCAAAATAATAGAGCGAGGAGATATACTCTTCGGCACATGCTCAGTCAGACTTGCACCTAATGGTAGAGTTAGAAACGTGCCAGGGGATTCCAATACAATTCCATCAAGGTTGCATGTACCAATGCCATCTCACTAGTCCAAGTGATCAATTTCAGTTCACAACTGATCACACTGATAGGTCTAAGAGTCAAAGGGATCACACAAACAAGACTAGTGTCTGCTAATACTAACTGATAGAATCAAAAAGGGAGAGAATGATCCAACATGGGAAGTGGGATACACAGCCGACTCATAGAATGGCAGATGTCTTAAATAGCACTCTGACCTCAGAATCAGCCCTTAAGGCATTCGGATCTGGCTGAAGAGCCCATGAGAGTATTTTAGGCATGGAAAGCTGAGACACTCTTGGAAAAAAAAAAAAAAGATCTAAATTAAAGATCTCTGCGAGTGAGATCCCAGTGGAAAGAACGGCACCATCAAAGAAAGAGGTACCTTTCTCTGAAGGGAGGAGAGAATTTCCACTTTGACTATGACCCTTTTGGAATAAGATCAAAGTTGGTGAACCCAAAAGGCTTCCATAGCCTTGGCAGCTCATGACTAGAACCTAGGGAGATTACTGAGGCCATAAACAAGAGTGTCAAATTGTTAAGTCAACAACAGGAGTCACTGTGTGCTTACTCCTCATGTGGGATCTGTCCTTAATGTGTTGTCCAGTGTGAAGTAATGCTATAACTAGTGTTGAAACAGTATTTTAACACAACCAATCAAACAGATAGGGTATGTGTCGATGAGAATTCACAAATAAGACCAGTGTAAGCAAATAATGTAGGATAGAATTAAAAGGGAGTGAATGATCCAGCGGGGGAAACAGTACACACAGCAGACTCATAGAATGGCAGCACTCCTGCCTCAGAATCAACCGTTGGGACATTCAGATCTGGCTAAAACATCCATGAGAGTTTCACAGGCATGGAAAGCCATGACACGGTGGCAAAAAACAATCTAAATGAAAGATCCTGGTGAACAAGATACCAGCAGAAGGAACAGGCCATCAAGGAGAGAGGCGCCTTTCTCTGAAGGGAGGAAGAACCTCCACTGTGATAGGGCCTTGACTAAACAAGTTCTTAGTCGGTGAACTCAAGGGGCTTCCATAGCCTAGACAGCTCATAGCAAGAGTCTTGGGTGATTGCTGACGTCATAAATAAGAGTGCCAATTGTTAAATCAACAACAGCAGTCACTGGGTACATGCTCCCCACGTAGGATATCTGTCCTTAATGTGTTCTACTATGAAACTTAAAAACAACACTATTAGTCGAACAATACCCTATACCTTGTGCGGTTGTGTGAGTGCAGCCTGTTGAAATCCTTCCTTAGTATATACTAAGTTGATCTTCTGTATATGAAGGTAATTGAAATTGAAACGTGATGAAGGGCAGGATGGGAGAGGGAGTGGGAGAGGGGAGGGCCACAGGAGGGAGGTCGGTCGGGGGGGGAGCCACAACAATACAAAAATTGCACTTTGTAAATTCACATTTATTAAATAAAAAATAACTATATAACAAACAAAAAAACTTAAAAAAAAGAAACAGTATTTTACACTTTGTGTTTCTGTGTGGGTACAAACTGATGAAATCTTTACTTAATATATACTAAATCGATCTTCTGTATATAAAGATAATTGAAAACGAATCTTGATGTGAATGGAATGGGAGAGGGAGAGGAGATGGGAGGGGTGCAAGTGGGAGGGAAGTTATGGGGGGGGAAGCCATTGTAATCCATAAGTTGTACTTTGGAAACTTATATTTACTAAATTAAAGTTAAAAAAAAAATCTTAGGCTGCTTACTATACACCCAAGTGGAGGTTGAGTTGGGAGCTATTTATAGAAATCTTGAGTTTTAGAGAAATATCTGAGCTGGAGATAAATTAGCAAGTTTTTAACATACAGTTCATTTACAGGTATTCATACATAGCCATCCAGCTAGAAAAGATCACTTATGTTGTACATGAAGAAAGTGAGAGGAATATATACAAAGGCCATTAGAATCTTAACATTAAGTAGAACAAGAAGTGTAGACAAAGCAGTAACCAGTAATAGGAAGGAAAACGAAGAGGATATTGTGTCATGGAAACCAAAGGAAGAAACTCTAAAACAGGAATGAGTGATTACCTTTTTCAAACACTTCCGATGGGTCCTATAAGATTAAAATAAAAAAAAATTGTGTTTGTATCGTGATGTTCAGTAGTTATGTGGCTAAAAATAATTGGAAAGCCGTTGGGAGTAGTGGACTGGTAAATACCGGTATGAGATAATGGAGGCAAATGATTTAAAAATAAACTACAGAAAGTATATATGGGAGTTTTCCTATAAATGTTACAAAATACATATGTGTTAAGCATTTGAAGTAGGGTAAAGAAAGAAATATTGGAACATTTTTACCATATTTAAATGCAATGGAATCATGTGGAAGGGGAGAGGATAATTCTATAAAAGTCATTTTGATAGGAAAAGAGGGCACAGCTTCAAGTACACAAGCATGTGACTGGCTCTAGGTACAAACAGCATCTCTAGTAGTAGGCAGGAAGGCAAAGTATGTGACCAGAATCTGACAGCACTGAATGCAGATATTTTCTTCTAATTTCTTACATTTTCTCAGTGGCACAGAAACTCAAAACCAACCATCAAATGGGAGGGAAAACAGGGCAAGAGGAATTGTGTTCTTGGGAATAAAGATAATAAGGAATTGGACCACCATGGTGGCATAGATGGTTAAGCCTCCACCTGTACTGCAGGCATCCCATATGGGTGCTGGTTCAATTCCTAGCTACTCCACTTCTGACCCAGCTCCTTACTGATGGCCTGGGAAAGCAGCAGAGCATGGCTCAAGTACCTGGTCCCCTGCTACCCATGTTGGAGACCCAGAAGAATCTCCTGGCTCCTGGCTTCAGCCTGGCCCAGCACCAGCCATTATGGCCATTTGGGGAATGAACTAGCAAATGGAAGTCCTCTCTCTCTCTCTCTTCCTTTTTCTCTCTCCTCCTCTTCCTCCCTTCCTCCCTCCCTGTAACTCTAACTTTCAAATAAGTAAAATCTTTTTTAAAAGATATACAGAGCAATTAATCACCTAAACATGTTGAAGAGGGAATTTTCAGTAGTATTAAGAGTCCAATTAGTAGGAAATAGGTCAGTGTGATGGAAGTTATCTCCAGCTATGTTCAGCTGCCTGAATATAAGGGTACACTAGATGGATTGTTGCTTTAAACGAGTGTTAGTCTCTCTAAGATTTATGTATGTATGCATTTGAAAGGCAAACTAGAGAATGAGGGAGAGAGATCATTCAACCTCTAGTTCATTCCCCAGATGGCCACAAAATCCAAAGCTGGGCAAGTCAAAATTTAGAAGCCATGAGCATCCTGGACTTGCATGTAGGTGGCAGGAGCCCAATCACTTGGACATGCATCTGCTGTTTTTCTAGCCACAAGAACAGGAAGTTGGATCAGAAGCAGAGCAGCCAGGACTCAAACTGGCACTCCCATATGGGATGATAGCATCACAAGCAGCAGCTTAACCTGGTGATCCACAACGTCTGCCCAGCTATAGTTTTTGATTTGTTTTTTAAATAAGAACAAATGTGATGAAGGATCAGAGGGGAAAAGAGTTGTGGTATATATAAGGTTGTTATTATGGAGATTTATCATGAGACTTATTTCAGTTGTGGAGGTAAATAGGGGCACCATGTTGTGTAAAGTGAAGAAGATGCTAGGACCATTGCACTGAGGTCCTGGAGAGGACTAAAGAACTGCTGTAACTTATGTACCAGAATTGTGACTCAGAAAGCTATGAAGTGGTATGTGCAGAAGGAGAGAATCAAAGGATGAGGGCTGGAGGAAGGGTATAAGATGAGATCATTGGGTGCTGGCACTGTAACACAGTGGATTAAGTTATGGGCTTCCGACATCCTAAGTGGGTGCTGGTTTGAGTCCCAGATGTTCCACTTCCGATCCAGCTTCTTGCTAATGTAACTGGGAAAGCAGAAGCAGATGATTCAAGTACTTGGGCTCCTACACCCACGTGGGTGATCTGAAAGAATCTCCTGACTCCTTGCTTTGGCCTGGTCTAGCCCCAATCATTGAAGTAATCTGGGGAGTGAACCAGTGGATGGAAGATCTCTCTCACTCTCTGTGTCTCCATTTCTCTCTCTGTACCTCTGCCTTTCAAATAAATAATAAAAAAAAAGACATGATCATCGGCGAACCCAAAAGGCTTCCATAGCCTTGGCAACTCATGATTAGAGCCTAGGGAGATTACTGACACCATAAACAAGAGTGTCAAATTGTTAAGTCAACAACAGGAGTCACTGTGTACTTACTCCTCATGTGGGATCTGTCCTTAATGTGTTGTCCAATGTGAAGTAATGCTATAACTAGTACTGAAACAGTATTTTACACTTTGTGTTTCTGTGTGGGTGCAAACTGATGAAATCTTTATTTAATATATACTAAATTGATCTTCTGTATATAAAGATAATTGAAAATGAATCTTGATGTGAATGGAATGGGAGAGGGAGCAGGAGATGGGAGGGGTGCAAGTGGGAGGGAAATTATGGGGGGGAGCCAATGTAATCCCTAAACTGTACTTTGGAAATTTATATTTACTAAATAAAAAAAAGACATGATTATTGGAGAGCACAACAGGAAGCCAGGAGCTGTAATCATGGAGAAGTGAAGGAATATGACACAAGAACTTCTAGATAACAAAGACAAATAAGTTTGTAGACTTAGAATTATACCTATGAAATATATGAAATCAGTTCTCTTTGTTGTAATAAAAATTTTTTAAAAAGAAAAAAAATCAGATTCAGAGTCAGGGCCACGAAAGAAAAGGGGTAGATAATGAGCTGAACTCATCAATAAGGATGCTGACCCTCACTCTAGGCCCTATCCTATAAGGGCTGCAGAAGAAAACAAACTTCTCCAGAAAATGCAAAGGGAAATAGTGTCTTCAAAAACAAGGCTCAGGTCTGTAAGACAACTTTCCTAGTAAGTAGAAAGACAACGTTCATGGTGAGAAGAAAACTTTGAAAGAAAATTAAAGCCATGTAAAGAATTTCTGACAATATGTAGTGCATCCCAGAGGTCACAGTGTAAATTTTTTTTAAGATCTCTTTATTTATATGAAAGGCAGAGTAAGAGAGAGAGAGAGGAAGAGAGAGGTCTTCCATTCACTGGTTCACTCCCTACATGGCTACAATGGCCAAAACTGTGCCAGGCTGAAATCAGGAGCCAGGAGCATCTTCCATATCTTCCACATGGGTGGCAGGAACCGAAACACGGGCAATCCTCTGATTCTTTCCCCAGGCCATTAGCAAGAAGCTGGATTGGAAGTGGAGCAGCTGGGATTCAAACCAGTGCCCACATGGAATGCCAGCATTATGGGTAGCAGCTTTATCAAAGCCACAATTCCAGCCCCCACAGTGTAAGTTTTAGGAGCTGTATAGAAGAAAAGGAATGGGAGTACACCATGGAAAACCAATGCTGTAGATCCCGGAAGATGGTGGAATAGAGAGGGAGGGAGCACAGCGAAGGTTCACTAAGGGAAGGTTCAAAGAGGGGTGAGAATTTGTAGTTTTTAAGGATCTAAAAGCCCTTCCTGAAACTGGGGAGATAGGGTGGACACGCGAGGAGGACGCGGATGGCTGAGACTCAGGACACCAGCAGGAGTGTGTACGCACCAGCACTGGAAGCTGAGGTGAGACGGGGCACTCACCCAGCACCGCGGCACAGCTGCCGCCGCCCCTCCCCCAACACACCCTGGGACAGACACTGAGACATGCAGGACTGAGTGGGGGAGGAAATAGAAAATGGAACAGAGTGAGTGGCGCCTGTGGAGAGATTGCACAATTCAGGGGTACTAATTGAGAGACTGAGTAAGCCAGTATCTCTTGGCGCCTCCCCTGAGCTCCAGCGGGCAGGAAGCAGCCATTTTGTCTGTTTACATTTGGGCTTAAAGGAGAACTGTCTTTGCCTCCATACTAACCTTCAGAGGTGGAGCCCAAAGGTGGAGCAGAGCAACAGGACACGTCTTGCTCGAGGGAGGGCAGCTCAAAGCCCTGACACCCAACTACTCAAGTTACAAGAAAAAAACAAAACAAAAAAAAAACTGAATAGCGCCTGCTGGTGAGGAAAAAGCAAAAGCACAGAATCCAGAGCTGCAGTGGGCAGAGAGCAGCCATCCTGTCTGTTTACCTGCGGGCTGTGTAGAGCAGCCTGCTTACACTGGATATTGGTAGAGACTCACAGCAGCCTATAGTAGAGGGAAATCAACCTGAAAAATCACCCAGACGGAATGCCAAAAAAACAAAACAAAAAAACAAAAAAAAAAAATATAGAAGAACATATAAATTTGCCAATGGAGCAGGCTAAACCAACCATAACAGAGGCAGAAGAAGAAGAAGTTGAAAACATGCCAGAAAAAGAATTCAGAAAATTAATAATCAGAATACTTAGAAATAATGAGAAACAGTGTCAAGAGCTGAATGAAAAACAAGCCCAGGGATTAGAGATCCTAAAGAGAAGGCAGAATGAGATACTAGAACTGAAAAACTCAATTGACCATATAAAAAAACACTGTAGAATCCCTCGGAAATCGAACAGATGAAATAGAAGACCGAATATCAGAATTCGAAGACAAACTTCCAGAAATAATACAGTCAGTTCAATCGCAGGAAGAAGAAATTAAAAAATTAAAATATACGGTTGGAGACCTACAAGATTCAATCAAGCGGTGTAATGTTCGGATAATAGGAGTCCCTGAGGAGGTGGAAAGAGATAATGGATTAGAAGGCATCTTCAACGAAATAATATCAAAAAACTTTAAACAAAGGCAGCTGGATAACAACACACAAATACAACAGATAGCCAGGACTCTGAACAGAGTAGACCAGAAGAGAAATTCACCATGACACATTGTGGCAACACTCAGTTCAGTGACACACAAAGAACAAATCCTAAAATGTGCCAGAGAAAAGCGACAAATCACATTCAGGGGTAAGTCAATCAGACTCACCCCAGACTTCTTATCGCAAACACTACAGGCAAGGAGACAATGGCATGATATATTTCAAGTTTTAAAAGACAAACAATGCCAACCTAGAATACTATATCCTGCAAAGCTATCATTTATGAATGAAGGGGAAATAAAGATCTTCCACGACAAACAGAAACTGAAAGAATTTGTATCCACGTGTCCTACCCTACAACACTTGCTCAAAGATGTGCTGCACACAGAAATACAAAAACAAGGACTTCACTGCAAAAAAAGCAAATGTAGAGTAACCCACAAAGTTCAAAATACATAAACAGCTCGTTTCAGGAAACATGAAGGGGAAAAGACAGTACTTAACAGTAATCACATTGAATGTGAATGGTCTTAATTCCACGACAAAGAGACATAGACTAGCTGATTGGATCAAGAAAGAGAATCCATCTATATGCTGCCTTCAGGAGACACACCTCATCAGCAAAGATGCACGCAGACTGAAAGTGAAAGGATGGAAAAAGATACTCCAAGCTAATGGAAATCAAAAAAGAGCTGGTGTGGCCATTCTAATATCAGACAAAATAGATTTTAACATAAAAACTATTAAAAGAGACAGAGAAGGGCACTATATAATGATTAAAGGATCTATCCAATAGGAAGATATTACTATTATAAATGTATACACACCTAATTACAGGGCGCCTGGCTACCTGAAAGAATTACTACAGGATTTAAAGGGAGATATAGACTCAAATACAATAGTTACAGGGGACTTCAACACCCCACTCTCACCAATGGACAGATCAACCAGACAGAAATTCAACAAGGAAACAACTGAGCTAATTGACGCCATAGACCAAATAGACCTAATAGATATCTTCAGAACCTTGCACCCCACAGACACAGAGTTCACGTATTTCTCCCCAGTACATGGAACATTCTCTAGGATTGACCATATACTAGGCCACAAAGGGAGCCTCAACAAATTCAAAAAAAAATTGAAACTATACCATGCAGCTTCTCAGACCATAGAGCAGTGAAACTTGAAATCAACAATTCAAGAATCTCTACACCATATGCAAATATATGGAGAATGGACAACATGATCCTAAATGAACAGTGGGTCATCGAAGAAATTAAAAAAGAAATCAAAAGATTTCTAGAAACAAATGAAAATGATAACACAACCTATCAAAACCTGTGGGACACAGCAAAAGCAGTGCTAAGAGGAAAGTTTATAGCAATTAGTGCCTACATCAAGAGGCTGGAAAGGAACCAAACAAATGAACTCTCCATGCACCTCAAGGATCTAGAAAAACAGCAGCAAATCAAGCCCAAATCCAAAAGGAGGAAAGAAATACTGAAGATCAGAGAAGAAATAAACAGAATTGAAACCAAAAAAAAAAATACAAAAGATCAACAAAACCAGGAGCTGGTTCTTTGAAAAAATAAACAAAATTGACACACCATTGGCCCAACTAACCAAAAAAAGGAGAGAGAAGACCCAAATCTATAAAATCAAAGATAGTAATGGAAATGTAACAACAGACACAATAGAAATAAAAAGAATCATCAGAAACTACTACAAAGAGATGTATGCTAACAAATTGGGGAACCTGGAAGAAACAGATAGATTCCTGGACAAATACAACATTCCTAAACTGAGCCGTGAAGATATAGAAAATCTAAACAGACCCATAACCATGGAAGAAATTGAATCAGTAATAAACGCACTACCGAAAAAGAAGAGCCCAGGACCGGATGGCTTCACTGCCGAATTTTACCAGACATTTAGAGAACAACTAACCCCAGTTCTTCTCAAATTATTCCAAAAGATTGAAAGAGAGGGAATCCTCCCAAATTCCTTCTATGAAGCCAATATCACCTTAATTCCTAAGCCCAGAAAAGACACAACAGAGAAAGAAAACTACAGACCTATCTCCCTGATGAACATAGATGCAAAAATACTCAATAAAATTCTGGCAAACCGAATCCAACTACACATCAGAAAGATCATTCACCCGGACCAAGTGGGATTTATCCTTGATATGCAGGGATGGGTCAATATTCAAAAGTCAATCAATGTAATACATCACATTAATAAATTGAGAAATAAAAATCATATGGTTATCACAATAGATGCAGAGAAAGCATTTGACAAAATACAACACCCTTTCATGATTAAAACCCTAAGCAAATTGGGGTTAGAAGGAACATTCCTCAAGACAATTAAGGCAGTCTATGATAAACCAAAGGCCAGCATCATATTGAATGGGGAAAAGTTGGAGGCATTTCCATTGAAAACTGGCACCAGACAGGGATGCCCACTCTCACCATTGCTATTCAATATAGTCCTAGAAGTGTTAGCCAGAGCCATTAGGCAAGAAAAAGAAATTAAAGGGATACAAATGGGAAAGGAGGAAGTTAAACTATCCCTGTTTGCAGATGACATGATACTATATATAGGGGACCCAATAAACTCCTATAAGAGACTACTGGAACTCATAGAAGAGTTTGGCAAAGTAGCAGGATACAAAGTCAACGCTCAGAAATCAACTGCCTTTGTATACACAGACAATGCCAGGGCCGAGGAAGAACTACTAAGATCAATCCCATTCACGATAGCCACAAAAACAATAAAGTACCTTGGAATAAATTTAGCCAAGGAGGTCAAAGACCTCTATGATGAAAATTATAAAACACTAAAGAAAGAAATAGAAGACGACACAAAAAAATGGAAAAACCTGCCATGCTCATGGATTGGAAGAATCAATATCATCAAAATGTCCATTCTCCCAAAAGCAATTTACAAGTTCAATGCAATACCAATCAAAATACCAAAGTCATTCTTCAAAGACCTAGAAAAAATGATGCTGAAATTCATATGGAGAAACAGGAGACCCAGAATAGCCAAAGCAATCCTTAATAATAAAAACAAGGTCGGAGGCATCACAATTCCAGACTTCAAGGCATACTACAGGGCAGTTATAATCAAAACAGCCTGGTACTGGTACAAAAACAGATGGATAGACCAATGGAACAGAATAGAAACACCGGAGATCAATCCAAACATCTATCACCAACTCATATTCAACAAAGAACCTAAAACCAACCCCTGGAACAAGGACAGCCTCTTCAACAAATGGTGCTGGGAAAACTGGATGTCCACATGTCGCAGTATGAAGCAAGACCCCTACCTTACACCTTATACAAAAATCCACTCAACATGGATCAAAGAACTAGAGATGCGCCACGACACCATGAAACTAATTGAGAGCATAGGGGAAACCCTTCAAGATATTGGAATAGGCGAAGAATTCCTGGAGAAGACCCCACAGGCACGGGTAATCAAAGATAAAATAAACAAATGGGATTACCTCACATTGAAGAGTTTCTTAACAGCAAAGGAAACAGGAAAGCAAAGAGGCAACCAACAGAATGGGAGACGTTATTCGCAAACCACACAACAGATAAAGGACTAACAACTAGAATCTACACAATGATCAAAAAACACCACAGAATCAAAACAAACAACCCAATAAAAAATGGGCCAAGGACCTTAACAGACATTTTTAAAAAGAGGAAATCCAAATGGCCAACGGACACATGAAAAAATGCTCAGGATCCCTAGCCATCAGGGAAATGCAGATCAAAACCACAATGAGATACCACCTCACTCTGGTTAGATTGGCTTACATACAGAAATCAACCAACAACAGATGCTGGCGAGGATGTGGAGAAAAGGGGACACTAATCCACTGTTGGTGTGAATGCAAACTGGTAAAGCCACTATGGAAGACAGTCTGGAGAGTCCTCAGAAACCTGAATATAGCACTACCACAGGACCCAGCCATCCCACTCCTTGGAATATACCCAAATGGAATTAAAGAGGTGAAAAAATCCATTTGCACCTCAATATTTGTTGCAGCTCAATTCACAATAGCTAAGACATGGAATCAACCTAAATGTCCATCAACGGATGACTGGATAAAGAAACTATCGGATATGTACTCTATGGAACACTATACAGCAGTAAAAAACAATGAAATCTGGGCATTTACAACAAAATGGAGGAAGCTGGAAAACATCATGCTGAGTGAAATAAGCCAGTCCAAAAGGGATAAATATCACATGTTCTCCCTGATCGATGGCAACTAAACAAGCACCTAAAATGATACCCATTGAAGTGAAATGGACACTATGAGTGACAATGACATGAGCAGCCCTTGGCTAGACTATTGAGGAACAACTTACTGTTTTGTTCCTTTAGTATTTTTGTTGTTGTTGTTGTTGCTCGATTTGCTCTACACAAGACCACTGGTTGAACTCTGCAATCAATGCACAACCATTCTTAAGCGTTTAAAAATTAACAGAAAATTGATCTCTGTGGAACATGGGAGTGGGAATAAGAGAGGCAGGAGATATATAGGACGGCACATACTCACTCAGACCTACCTCCAATAGTGGAACTGAAAATGTGCCAGGGGATTTCAACTCAATCTTACCAAGGAGGCAGGTACCAATGCCAGCACACTTGGTAAAGTGATAAGTATAAATACACAAGTGATCAAAAAGATAGGGTAAGTGGCAAAGAGATTACACAAATAAGACCAGTGTAAGCAAATAATGAAAGATAGAATCAAAAGGGAGAGAATGATCCTGCGGGGGAAGCAGGACACACAGCAGACTCATAGAATGGCAAATGCCCAAAACAGCACTCAGGCCTCAGAATCAACCCTTGGGACATTCGGATCTGACTAAAAGGTCCATGAGAGTCTCGCAGGCATGGAAAGCCATGACACAGTGGCAAAAAAACAATCTAAATGAAGGATCCTGGTGAACAACACCCCAGCAGAAGGATCAGGCCATCAAGGAGAGAGGCGCCTTTCTCTGAAGGGAGGAAGAACCTCCACTGTGATATGGCCTTGACTAAACAAATTCAGAGTTGCTGAACTCAAGGGGCTTCCATAGCCTAGACAGCTCATAGCAAGAGTCTCGGGTGATTGCTGACGTCATAAATAAGAGTGCCAATTGTTAAATCAACAACGGGAGTCACTGGGTTCATGCTCCCCACACAGGATCTCTGTCCTTAATATGTTTAACTATGAAACTCAAAAACAACACTACTAGTCGAACAATAACCTATACCTGGTTCAGTTGTGTGAGTGCAACCTGTTGAAATCCCTGCTTAGTGTATACTAAGTTGATCTTCAATATATGAAGGTAATTGAAAATGAAACGTGATGAAGGGCAGGATGGGAGAGGGAGTGGGTGAGGGGAGGGCCACAGGAGGGAGGTCGGTCGGGGGGGGAAGCCACAATAATACAAAAGATGCATTTTATATTCTACTTAAAACTATTGGTTGAACTCTGTAATTAATACACAATTACTCTTAGGTGTTTAATTAATGCTATAACTAGTACTCAAATAGTATTTTACACTTTGTGTTTCTGTGTGGGAGCAAAATGTGGAAATCTTTACTTAACATACACTAAATTGATCTTCTATATAAAGATAATTGAAAATTAATCGTAATGTGAAGGGGAAGGGGAGAGGGAGTGGGAGAGGGGAGCATTGTGGGTGGGAGGGAAGATATGGGGGGGAGGAGGCTATTGTGGTCCTTAAGCTGTACTTTGGAAATTTATGCTCATTAAATAAAAATTAAAAAAAGGAATGGAAGATCTAAGTATCTTTTTTTTTTTTTTTGACAGGCAGAGTTAGACAGTGAGAGAGACACAGAGAGAAAGGTCTTCCTTTTCCGTTGGTTCACCCCCCAAATGGCCGCTACAGCCAGTGCACTGCAGCCATCACGCTGTGCTGATCTGAAGCCAGGAGCCAGGTGCTTCCTCCTGGTCTCCTATGTAGGTGCAGGGCCCAAGGACCTGGTTCATCCTCCATTGCCTTCCTGGACCACAGCAGAGAGCTGGACTGGAAGAGGAGCAACTGGGACAGAATTTGGCGCCCCAACCGGGACTAGAACCTGGGGTGCCGGCACCACAGCGGAAGATTAGCCAAGTGAGCCGCAGTACTGGCCAAGATCTATGTATCTTATGAAGATTCAGCCATAGTTAACTGAAAGTTGACAAATAAACTCAAAAGGTTTTTTTTGGTGAAGCATCTATGAAAGCCACATTAAGATCATTTCTGGCAGGTTCAAAGTAGTGGGAGTTGAAGAATGAGTAATTTTCATTGAAGAATAAGTAGCATTCTCTTTCACCCAAACAATAATATAGAATCTAATATACTGAACTTTCAATATTTTCTTATATGAGAAAAATTTCGATAAAATTCACAGAATATAATTTTCTTGCATTTGTGCTTTTGATACTAAATATTTTAAATTATAGTCTCAGTAATATATATGAAAATTACTGTTTTTTAAAAAGGATTTATTTGTTTATTTGAGAGGCAGAATTACAGAGAGAGAGAGAGAGGAAGATACTGAGAGAGAGATCTTCCATCCACTGGTTCACTCTCCAAATGGCTGCAATGGCTGCAGCTGGGCCAATTGGAAGTTAGGAGCCAGGAGTTTCTTCTGGGTATCCTACATGGGTGCAGGGGGCCAAGCACTTGGACCACCTCCTGGGCACATTAGCAGGGAGCTAGATCAGAAGTGCAGTAGCCAGAACTCAAATTGGCACCCATATGGGATGCCTGTGCCATAGGAGGCCACCACAGCAACCCTGAAAATTATTCTTGCCTTATAAGATTCTCTGTGTGTTAGAAAAGGTTTTATAAAATAAATAAGAATATGAAATCCATTTACTGAAACAAACGCAGTTTATTCCATTTAAAAATTTATACATGAAATTTTACAGATATATATCAACAACAATAATATATAATATATTGGGGTGGGCATTTTGGAGCAGTGAATTAAGCTGTTACTTGGGACCCTAATATCCCCTATCAGAGATCAAGTTCAGCACAGTGCTTCTGATGCTGCTAGTGCATAATGGGAAGCAGCAGATAATGGATACAATGCTTGATCCCCTGCTCCGCCAATATGAAGTATCAAACCCAAATCTCATTGAACTTCTGAAACCATCAGGAATTTCATCAACATGATTTTAAATCTTTCAGATAGATTGACACACACAAAAAAGGGAGATTTGCCTCAAAAGTTTGGTATAAAATATTAATTGTAGAGTCACTGTGCAAAGCAACTAATTCAAGTAAAATATATTTGAAAATACAAATATATGCAATTAAAATACCTTGATCTTTATTCTTAGAATTCCAGTCCATAGAATGACAGAAGTCCTTCAAATTATACATACACTGAGGGACTTCCAGTAAGGAAAAGGAAGCAGATACAAACTTCGGTTCACTTGTAGTAACAATAAGAATGCTGTCAAAGCTCGTCACAATACACTTCTTCTGAGCTTTGTAAATCAAATGCTAACAACAACCCAAGAAGCAATATCTCATCCCTCTTTATACTCTCATACCCAGTGTGGGAAGCAGGGCCCGGCTCCCACAACATGGCGCTGAGAGGGAGTAAACAAGTTCTACACAGCGGCTTCTTCAGCTGCTTCATCAATTTGACTAATGAGTTGCAGGAGCTGACCCAACCTCTGATTGGAAGAGAGCGGCGTGCTCAGCACGAGGGCAGCAGAGCGCGGATTGGTGGGAGAGGACTATAAAGGCGAGATAGAAGCGGCACGGGGGGGATTCGCTTATGTGCTGCGAGGCGCCGCAGACATCTCACACCATGCGCCGAAAGAATAACAAGAATGCGGACACATACCAAGTGGAATGCGGTTAGAATGCGGTTAGCACAGGAGCAAACTTGAGTGCACAGCACAGAGACATTCGCTTAAACAGCGTCCAGTCCGGTGTTGTTCTCCCACGAGCCCGCGGAGGAGCGACACCACAGTGCCTTGGCAAGCCCACCAGAGAAACAACTGAGGGAGGGAATTGAACCTCTGAAATACATGGAATCAGTTCTCCTTGTATTGATAAACATTTTTAAAAAGAAAAACAGTTGAGTCTTAGTACGACCAATGAGTTTTGTAGCATTGCAGTCATCACTATGCCCATCTCTGCTTCTTAGATTCACAGTAGGCTTGAAAAAGCAAACTTATAGCTACAATAGTTATATATCAGCAACCTAGCGGCCTCTAGAAGCAGAATAGATTCGGGCACTCAGGAGGCTGCATCCCCAGGGAATAGTTACTACTTAAGCTGTTTGGAAGATCCTTGAAAAAAGACCCATTCACAGGATTTGTGTTTATTTGACCTAACTCAGTATTTATATAGTGTAAACAATCTAATCCTCAAAGTATTTTTGACACTAAAAATGGCATCTGTTCAACATCAAAATGACCTGAGCCAGTAATACTGAGTTAAGCTGAACAAATGGCTTACCAAAGAACATAAAAAGAAAAGCTAGAGAATGAGAATCCACAGGGAGCTTTGAAAAGTTTTGACATATTCTAGGGGATATGGAAAGGCAAGCACAATCTTTTAAAGCAATAAGTATAAAACTGTGCCAATGGCCTCATAATATATAAAGATAAAACTTGCACCCACATGAGAGACCCAGAGGAAGCTCCAAGCTCCTAGCTTTGGACCAGCACAGTTCCAGCCTTTGAAGCAATCTGGGGAGTGAACTAAAAGATAGAAGACCTATATCTATCTATCTATCTATCTATCTATCTATCTCCCTCTCCCTCTCCCTCTCCCTCTCCCTCTCTCTCTCTCTCTCTCCCTTCCTTTCAGTAACTCTGACTTTCCAATAAATAAATAAATATATCTTTTAAACAACTGCATGAAAAAAATTCAAAAAAGAAAACAAATTGATAATGATGTTTTATTTTCAAGAAATGCTACAAAACGTGTGGACTTTGAGGCCACATATTGTATGATTCCATATATATGAAATATTCAGAATAAATTGCATAGGAACAAATAATTTACTTCAAGGACTAATGGAGATGGGGTTCCTTTATGAGGTGATGGCAGTGCTCTGTATTTAGATAAATGATGATGATTACACACATAAAACCCACTAAATTCTACACTTACTAAGGACGAATTTTATGACATGAATTGTATCTAATTAAGAATGTTATTTAAAAAGTACATACCTGGAGGGCTCCAAGATGGTGGAATAGGGAGGGAGCTCACTGATAGTCCAGAAAAAGATAGTTTAATAAAAGTGGAGATACTGTAGTCTCAGGGAAGAGTTAGGGAACAAACTGCAGAGGAAACTCTTTGGAATCAGTGGGACACAGTGGACCTAAATGGAGGGCACGCGTGACCACAGCCCAGAACCTCAGCTGCTGAGCTGACGCACCAGTACTGGAAAGGGAGGTGAGGCGAAAGCACAATAGACCCAGACACTGGCAAAAAAAGTGGCAGGAAGAGCCTAGAGGGAACAAGGCTTGAAGCCCTGAGGGGGAAAGTAGACCAGCCTAACTAGAGGAGAGAAAAAAAAATAAAAGGAACTGGAACAGACACGATTCACTTCCTCCACTCACCTTACAAAGGCGAGCAAGACATTAGAGCAGGAGCCATTTTGGACATACATAACAGCTGCATCAGCTCAGGGCTAAGCCTGCCCACAGCCAAGCAGAAAAACCTGACTCTGGTGCAGAGAAATAAGAGAAGATGCCTGAGACATGAGCATTCTCAGGAGATGCCACAAACTCGGTAACCTTGGCTACCCAGGGAGAGACACTGCAGGGGAATCTGAGCTTACACTGAGGACTGAACAGATCCTTTGTGTGGTCCTTGAAGCAGAGTGGACAAATATTATACCCACTGCGGCTAGCACTCAGGCACTGATTGCCATCAAGGAGAAGTACTCAACTGAGCGGAATTACTTCCCTTCTGAATAAAAACAGAAAAAAGAGAAGAGTTACCACACCAAACCTGGTTGTCTCACCTTTGGCACACCATTAACCATGAAGAACTTAATAGAGATCTCTGGCCACACCCACCACAAGACTAGACATTCACCAAAATCAGACAGTCCACTTAATCTAGAGTCATAGTATGTCGAGAAAAACCACCACAGCAAGGGAAAAAAAAGAACAAGAAACCAAAGACTATCTCCACAATGCCAAGCAACAAATGCAGAAACCGAGGAAACAAGAACAAAGAAGACATTATGACACTCCCAAATGAACATGACACTCCAATACAAGATTATGAAGATGATTGAGAAGAAGAAATGCAAAATATGAATTTCAAAAAATTTATGATAGGAACATTTAGAAGTTATCAAAAAAATGCATGAACTACAGAAATCCATATAGGACAGAACAGAAAATCTCTCTCATGAAAATGAAATCTTAAGGAGGAATCAAAATGAAATGAGGAATTTAGTAGAACATGAAATTGAAATATTGAAGAGAAATGAAAATGAAATGAAGAATTGAATTGAACAAATGAAAAACACATTTCAGAGCCTTAAAAACAAAATCAGTGAGATAGAAGAGAATATCAGACTTAGAAGACAGAGCACAGGAAGGTATATATCAACCCAATAAAAAGAAGAGCAAATTAGAAATCTACAAAATATTGTTGGGAATCTACAGGATACTAAAAGAAACCCATTCGGGTTCTAGGAATTCCTAAAGGCATGGAGAGAGAGAAATGATTAGAAGGCCTTTTTAGTGAGATACTAGCAGAGAACTTTCCGGGTTTGGAGAAGGACAGAGACATACAAGTACAGGAAGCACATAGAACCCCCAATAAACATGACCAAAAGAGATCCTCACCACGACACGTTGTAATAAAACTCACCACAGTGAAACATAAAGAAAAGATTCTAAAATGTGCAAAGAGAAACCCCAGATTACTCTCAGAGGATCTCAATCAGACTCACAGCAGACCTCTCATCAGAAACCCTACAGGCTAGAAGGGAATGGCGAGACATAGCCCAGGTACTAAGAGAGAAAAACTGCCAGGCCAGAATATTATATCCTGCAAAGCTCTCATTTGTGAATGAAGGTGAAATAAAGACTTTTCATAGCAAACAGAAATTGAAAGAATCTGTCACCACTCGTCTAGCCCTGCAAAAGATGCTTAAAGATGTGCTACACACAGAAACACAGGAACACAGTCATCAACACAAAAGAAGGTAAAGGAAGAAAACTTCTCAGTAAAAGAACACAGGAAGTTCAAAGCATATATTAGAGATATCTGTGGAAAAATGGCAGGGCAAAGTCACTACTTAGCAGTAGTCACAATGCATGTAAACAGCCTCAACTCTCTAGTTAAAAGACACCGTTTGGCTGATTGGCTCAAAGAACACAACCCATCTATTTGCTGCTTACAAGAAACACATCTTTCCAACAAAGATGCATGCAGACTGAAAGTGAAAGGTTGGAAAAAGATATTCCATGCTAACAGAGAACAAAAAACAGCTGGTGTAGCCATCTTAATATCAGATGACATAAACTTTAACACAAAAACTGTTAAGAGAGACAAAGATTGGCACTATATAATGATTAAGGGTTCAATTCAACAGGAAGATTTAACTATTATAAATGTATATGCACCTAATTACAGGGCACCAGTTCATTTAAAAGATATGTCAAGAAACTGAAAGGGAGACTTAGACTCCAATACAATAGTATTGGGGGACTTCAAGACTCCACTTTCAGAAACAGACAGATCAACCAGAGAGAAGATCAACAAGGAAACACAGATTTAATCGACACTATAGCCCACATGGATCTAACAGATATACAGAACTTTCCACCCTACACATAAAGAATTTACATTCTTCTCAGCAGTACATGGAGCCTACTCTAAGACTGACCACATACTAGGCCATAAAGCAAGCCTCAGCAAATTCAAAAGAATTGGAATCATACCATGCAGCTTCTCAGACCACAGTGGAATGAAGCTGGAAATTAGCACCTCAGGAATCCCTAGAGCATATGCAAATACATGGAGACTGAACAACATGCTCCTGAATGAACACCGGGTCATAGAAGAAATCAAAATAGAAATCAAAAACTTTCTGGAAGTAAATGAGGATAACAACACAACATATCAAAACCTATGGGATACAGCAAAAACAGTGTTAAGAGGAAAATTTATAGCAATAGGTGCCTACCTCAAGAAAGTAGAAAGTTACCAAATTAATGAGCTTTAAATGCATCTCAAGGATCCAGAAAAACTGTAGCAAACCAGACTCAAAACTAGCAGAAGAGAAATAACTAAATCAGAGAAGAAATCAACAGAATTGAATCCACAAATCATTACAAAAGATCAGCCAATAATCCTCCACCTAGCGGCGTCGGCACACCGGGTTCTAGTCCCGGTCAGGGCACCAGATTCTGTCCTGATTGCCCTCTTCTAGGCCAGCTCTCTGCTCTGGCCAGGGAGTGCAGTGGAGGATGGCCCAAGTGCTTGGGCCCTGCACCCCATGGGAGACCAGGATAAGTACCTGGCTCCTGCCATCGGATCAGCACAGTGCGCTGGCCGCAGCGCAGCAGCCATTGGAGAGTGAACCAACGGCAAAAGGAAGACCTTTCTCTCTGTCTCTCTCTCTCACTATCCACTCTGCCTGTCAAAAAAAATCAAACAAAGAAAGAGCTGTTTTTTTGAAAAAAAAATAAACTAAATTGACACACCATTGGCCCAACTAACTAAAAAAAGAAAAGACCCAAATCAATAAAATCAGAGATGAAAAAGAAATTAACAACAGACACCACAGAAATAAAAAGAATTATCAGAAATTACTACAAAGAGTTGTATGCCAGCATACAAGGAAATCTGTCAGAAATGGATAGTTTCCTGGACACATGCAACCTACCTAAATTGAACCAGGAAGGCATAGAAAACCTAAACAGACCCATAACTGAGACAGAAATTGAATAAATAATAAAGTCCTTCCCAACAAAGAAAAGCCCAGGACCAGATGGATTCATTGCTGAATTCTACCAGACATTTAAAGAAGCACTAACTCCAATTCTTCTCAAACTATTCAGAACAATCAAAAAAGAGGCAATGCTCCCAAATTCTTTCTATGAAGCCAAAATCACCTTAATTCCTAAACCTAAAAAAGATGCAGCACTGAAAGAGAATTACAGACCAATATCCCTGATGAACATATACGCAAATATCCTCAATAAAATTCTGGCCAATAGAATGCAACAACACATCAGAAAGATCATCCACCCAGACCAAGTGGGATTTATCCCTGGTATGCAGGGATGGTTCAATGTTCACAAAACAATCAATGTGATACACATTAACAGACTGCAGAAGAAAAAAAAACACGATTATCTCAATAGATGCAGGGAAAGCATTTGATGAAATGCAACACCCTTTCATGATGAAAACGCTAAGCAAATTGGGTATAGAAGGAACGTTCCTCAATACAATCAAAGCAATCTATGAAAAACCCACGGCCAGCAGCCTATTGAATGGGGTAAAGTTGGAAGCATTTTCACAGAGATCTGGTACCAGACAGGGATGCCCACTCTCACCACTGCTATTCAATATAGTTCTGGAAGTTTTAGCCAGAACCATTGGCAAAAAATGAAAATAAAGGGACACAAATTGGGAAGGAAGAACTGAAACTATCCCTCTTTGCAGATGATATGGTTATTTAGGGGATCCAAAGAACTCTAAGATACTATTGGAACTCCTAGAAGAGTTTGGCAAAGTAGCAGAATATAAAATCAATGCACAATCAGGGAAATGCAAATCAAATCCACAATGAGGTTTCACCTCACCCCAGTGAGAATGGCTCACATGCAGAAATCTACCAACAACAGATGCTGGTGAGGATGTGGGGAAAAATGACACTAACCCACTGTTGGTGGAAAAGCAAACTGGTAAAGCCACTATGGAAGTCAGTTTGGAGATTCCTCAGAAACCTGTATATAACCCTACAATACAACCCAGCCATACCACTCCTTGGAATTGACCCAAAGAAATTAAATTGGCAAATAAAAGAGCTGTCTGTACCTCAATGTATATTGCAGCTCAGTTCACAATAGCTAAGACCTGGAATCAACCTAAATGCCCACCAACAGTCGACTGGATAAAGAAAGTATGGGATATGTACTCTATAAAATACTATACAGTAGTGAAAAAAATGAATTCCAGTCATTTGCAATAAAATGGAAAATCTGTAAACATCATGCTGAGTAAAATAAGGCAGTCCCAAAGTGACAAATATCATTTGTTCTCCCTGATCCATGACAACTAACCAAGAACAATAAAGAAACCTGCTGGCCGGTGTCATGGCTCACTAGGATAATCCTCCACCTGGAGCACCAGCACCCCGGGTTCTAGTCCCAGTCAGAGCATTGTTCTGTCCCAGTTGCTTCTCTTCCAGTCCAGCTCTCTACTGTGGCCCAGGAGGGCAGTGGAGGATGGCCCAAGTGCTTGGGCCCTGCACCCAGATGGGAGAGAGGAGGAAGCACCTAGCTCCTGGCTTTGGATCAGTGCAGGGCACCGGCCATAGCAACCATTTGGTGGGAGAACCAAAGGAAGACCTTTCTCTTTGTCTCTCTCACTGTCTAACTCTGCCTGTCAGAAAAAAAAAAAAAAAAAAAAAGCAAACCTGTTGAAGTGAAATGGACACTATGAGAAACAATGACTAGATCAGCCCTTGTTCTGACTGTCAAGGAACAACTTACTACTTTATTCCTTTTAGTATTTTTTGTTCTACTTAATACTATTGGTTGAAATCTTTAATTAACACACAGTTATTCTTAGGTGTTTAAATTTAACTGAAAAGTGATCCCTGTTAAATATGAGTCGAAATAAGAGAGGGAGGAGATATACTCTTCGGCACATGCTCAGTCAGACTTACACCTAACGGTAGAGCTAGAAACGTGCCAGGGGATTACAATTCAATCCCATCAAGGTGGCATGTACCAATGCCATTTCACTAGTCCAAGTGATCAGTTTCAGTTCACAATTGATCATAATGATAGAATTAACATTCTAAAAGATCACATAAACAAGACTAGTGTCTGCTAATACTAACTGATAAAATTAAAATGAGAGAACGATCCTATATGGGAAGCAGAATACACAGCAGACTAACAGAATGGCAGATGTCCTAAATAGCACTCTGGCCTCAGAATTAGCCCTTAAGGCATTCAGATCTGGCTAAAAAGCCCATGAGAGTATTTCAGGCATGGAAAGCCAAGACACTCTGGCAAAAAGAAAAAAAAAAGAACTAAATGAAAGAACTATGTGAGTGAAATGCTAGCGGAAAGAACAGGCCATCAAGAATGAGGTACCTTTCTCTGAAGGGAGGACAGAATTTCCACTTTGACAATGGCCTTGTCTAAATAAGCTTGGATTTTGTGAACTCAAGAGGCTTCCGTAGCTTTGGCAGATCATGACAAGAACCTCGGGTGATTACTAATGTCATAAATAAGAGTGTCAATTGTTAAATCAACAATAGGAGTCACTGTCCACTTACTCCCCATGTAGGATCTCTGTCCTTAATGTGTTGTGCTGTGTAAATTAACGGTATAACTAGTACTCAAACATTACTTTATACTTTGTGTTTCTGTGTGGGTGCAAACTGTTGAAATCTTTACTTAGTATATACTAAATTGACCTTCTGTATATAAAAAAAAATACATACCCAGCCCACAGAAACATACATTTACATGTTCATTACAATCCATGATAACAGACACATACACAAATGCTAGAATGTTTATTGTAAAAAGGTTTAATTTGAAGGAAAAAAGGACCTAAAAATGGAGTCCCAGTAAAGAGCAGGAAAATTATGGAATAAAATGTTGCCTATGGGTCTGGCGCTGTGGCGCAGCTGGTTAATACCCTGGCCTGATGTGCCAGCATTCCATATGGGCACTAGTTCGAGACCCAGCTGCTCCACTTCCCATCTAGCTCTCTGCTATGGCCTGGGAAAGCAGTGGAAGATGGCCCAATTCCTTGGGCCCCTATACCCACGTGGGAGACCTGGAGGAGGCTCCTGGCTCCTGGCTTCAGATTGGTGTTGCTCCGGCCAATGTGGCCAATTGGGAAGTGAACCACTGGATGGAAGACTTCTCTCTCTCTCTGCCTCTCCTTTCTCTGTGTAACTCTTACTTTCAAATAAATAATTAACTTTTATAAAAAATGTTGTGTATCCATTCCATAGATATTAAGCACCCATAAATCAACAATGTATTAAAATATCAGCTGGATTCATTGTCATGATGGTAACTAAATCTAGATGTAGAGTAATATATATGGAGAGAATAACACCATTTTTATAAATGCCAATTACACATACCTGTATTTTTATGACTAAAGACATTAAAAATAGTTTGTGTAAAATACTAGTTACCTGGGAATTGAGTCCAGAGACAGAGGAAGATTAAATGTGCCAAGAAAACACAGACTAAAAAGCTGACATTCACATGTCACCATGCACAGATAAATGTATGATACATGCAATGTTGTGTAATTTGCTTATTCACAAAATGTATTCGAGTACGGACAAATATTGCATTATTTCAAGATACTAATAATTATGAACAGAAAATTTTATTTTCATGGTATTTTAGTCACTCTATGACTATGATTTATTATATATAGTCAGAAAAATGATTCAATATTTTTTCAAAGTAGTTGAACAAAAATGATCAATTTGAATATAACAGAAAAGCATCAATGTTTATGGGATTAGGCAGTCTTTTTCTTCTTTGTCTATATAAAAAAAATTTACCCAGACTATTAAAAGTCTGCAATTGACACTGTGATGTTGTCAATACTTTTTGTGTCACAGGCATGAATTCCCAGTTCTACAGGATCCACTCTGCATGTATCATTTAACCTCTGATAGAATATATATAGACTATCCCAAGTATGCAATTTTACACCAAATGCATTGCAAAATATTCATTAAGATGAGATAACTTCCTTTTGTCGCTCCCCCTCTTCGTGGAGGAACGACACTAAACCCTGCCTAGGCTTCATATCCGAGTCACGGCACCATTATGTCGCTCCCCCTCTTCGTGGAGGAACGACACAGGACCCTGCGCTGTTCTTTCGTCTGCTCGGCCCTCCCCGGGTTTGCTGCTGGTTCTTCCCGGGTTGGCTACTATCCCTTCCACCTCCGTGGAAGGGCAGTTCCCCCTGGCCGCTTTCCCCACTTCCGCAGGGGAGCGGCACACCACCGGCCGGCTTTCTCGGGGGCTGCATGGGTGTTCCTTCAGCTAGATGTTCCCCTTAGATGTTCCTGGTGCATGCCGTCTCTCTCCTCCTTTATAGTCCTCCTCTGCCAATCCTAACTCGGCTGCCCACACGCCGAGTACGCTGCTCTCCTCCAATCAGGAGCAAGTCCTACAGTTTATTAGCTGAACTGGAGGCAGCTGTGTAGAAGCTGTTTTCTTCTCTCCCAGCGCCATATTGTGGGAGAGCAAATGCATAGAATAAGTCTCAATTCCAGTAACTTAGTCCAGTCCGGATTGCTCCCCACACCTTTCAGGAATTTCATGTAAAAATGAAATTCACTTGGGCCTGCACTGTGGCCTAGCGGGTAAAGCTGCTGCCTGTGGTGCTAGCATCCCATATGGGCACCGGTGCAAGTCCCGGCTGCTCTACTTCTGATCCAGCTCTCTGCTACGGCCTGGGAAAGCAGTAGAAGATGGCCCAAGTCCTTGGGCCCCTGCACCCACATGGGAAACCTGGAAGAAGCTCCTAGCTCCTGGCTTCAGATCAGCACAACTCCAGCCACTGCAGTCAATTGAGGAGTTAAGCAGCAGATGGAAGACTTCTGTCTCTCTCTGCCTCGCCTCTCCTCTGCGTAACTCTGACTTTCAAGTAAAAATAAGTAAATCTTTAAAAAATAAAAATCTCTAATATGTAAATTTAGTTTTTTTTTTTTGTTTTTTGAATCCAGTAAGCTAGGACCCTGATTTGAAGTTTGTACTATTACTAAGCTATTCAATTAACATCCAAACTAATAAACCATACAAAAATGTTAGTTGCATAAAGGAAAAACTCATTCATCTTTTCTGAAAAAAGGTTCATAGTTAAGTTTATTGTCTTTATTTTTAATGATGCTAAAAATCATATTCCTTTTAACACGGGAGTCATGAAGCACCACAATGGACAAGGTCTTTATCTCCTGGTTAGAGGGTAGGCTAGGCTTCTCAGGAAATTGATTCATTTTACTATATTTCTTAGATAATTAGTGGGTTATGGGTTGAATTAGATAGAAATAGAGGTCAACACAGCTAAAGCATTCAATTTCAGACATCAGTTCCTCAAGGACCTAGAAGTTGTACACATGCTTAAATGGAATTATAAACAAGATAGGATATATTAACCTAACTACATGTTATGATGCTGCACTAATTAATAACATGATTATGATTTTTCAATAATCAACCACAATTGCTAATAAAGTATATGACACTCAGTCAGATGATACATTTTTAGATTATTCAGAGCTATTACCTTGTTCTTTAAGTCTCAGGTAAACAATACCTCAACTAATTCCTCTGGGACAAATTCTGTGTGCTCCTTTGCAATCTGCATAAAACTCTAATTTTACTTGGCTACTTGTATGTTGTAAATAAAAATAGTATCAATCTTTATCTTATTCCTCACTAGAAGGCAGATACAAGCAATGATAGGCTGACTGACAGGTAGACAGAAATTGCTTATTCACCGGTTCGCTCAGCAAATGCCCTCAAGTGACCAGATCTGGCCCAAGCTAAAGCCAGGAACCAGGAACAGAATATAGGTATCCCAGGTGGGTGGCAGGAACCCAACTACTTGGGCCATTACCTGATGCCTCTCAGGATATGCATGAGCAGGAAGCTGGAATATGGAACTGATTTAGGACTTTAATCATTAAATATCCAGGCATGAGATGTGGGCATTCCAGTCAGCATCTTAACTGCCATGCAAAATCCCACCTCAATTTTTGTTTTTAACTTTTGAGGTAATTTTACATACTGTCATGTTGGTGTAACAAAAACTTAATAAATATTTAGATACGTTGCAAGTTCACTAGTCAATGCATATATTACAATGCCTCAGAGAAACAGAAATAGTGTAATTAGATACATGAACAACTGTAAATATAACCTGAGGAATTGGCTCATACAGTTATGGAGATTGGCATGCCCTCTGAGCTACAGTCTGCAAACTGGAGACCTAGGAGAGCCACTTGTGTAAGTTAAAATTGCAGTGCATACATATCCAATGTCCCAGTTTGAAAAAACTGTCAGCAAGAGTGAATTCTTTTTTTATTTATTTTTTTAAAGAGTGAATTCTTTACCTTGCCTTTTGTTCTGTTCAGTCATCTAAGGCATTGAGTAGGGAGAGCAATCTGCTCTATTATATCTATTGATAATATTAACTTCATCCAGAGATACCCTCCTAGGCACTCCCAGAATAATGTTTAAATATCTGGGCACCTCATCCCCCAATCAAGGGGACACATGGAAATTAGCCATGTAAAATGTATACAGAAAGTAAAGAATGAGCAAGTGAAGAAATTAATAAATGTCAAACTACACAATTTGAAATGCAACATATAAGAGTGAAGAAAGGACATAAAATGAACAGAAGAAAAATGCTATTGTCATTGATGTGAAGTCTTTAAGGAGAATTTGAGGGTTGAGATAGGATACAGTGGTGGCACAGATATCTTCAACCTGAAATACAGAGCTGCTTCAGAACTTAACTGCTAGTGTATTATCAGGAAGCCAACAGTGCCTGGATACAAACACCCCTCCCCACAAAGCACACACATACAACGATCATCTTCATTTTTCACCCACGGGGGAGAAACCTCAGAAGAATAGGCTTTGTTCCCCCTCATCATGGGATCCAGGGCCAAGAGGAAGAGAACAAATTTCACTAAACATGGAATTTGTTCTATATTGTCTGAATGTAAAAAAAAAAAAAGCATGTTATATCCATTCTTAGATCCCAAATAGCCCTTTGGCAATCTCCTGCTTATAAACCATTTATTGCTTGAATTTAACATAATTGAAATTATATTGACCATATCATTTCATACAGGGAGATAGGAAGGAATGAATAGGAGATCTGAAGATGCATTGCCTGTACTATGAAGGTGTTCATACTATGGTTTTTATATATGCTACCTTTAAATTAGATTACTAAATCCTTTTAAATCCAATGTAGACTTAGTTTTTTAAAAATGTGAGGAGAAAGTAAAAGGAATATAGGAGGTATTTTAAACATTGTAGATTATAATTAAGACTCAAATAATGCTACAGTGTTAGGTAATGACATA
Source organism: Oryctolagus cuniculus (assembly GCF_051225735.1). Lineage (NCBI taxonomy): Eukaryota > Metazoa > Chordata > Mammalia > Lagomorpha > Leporidae > Oryctolagus > Oryctolagus cuniculus. Next base: position 195,289,070 of record NC_142867.1, read on the forward strand.
CTTGATGCATACAATCAATATTTCTCATTTGTTTTGAGGTTGTTGAGATAAAGTCAATTTGGCTAACACAGATTATATGAAACATCACAGGACTAGTGCACATGCAACTGTCATGACTGTCATTGTAGGTGGGTTGACCCTAGACTACAGCCGTTCTTTTGCATTCTGTTCTGGTGATTAAACAAAGTGGGTTTAAACTTAAGCAATTTGATGTAGGAAATCCTATTTTTTATCATTAGTCTTTTTTTATGAACAGGATATTCAACTGAAGTTTCCAAGAACAATTTTCAAGTTCATAGGAAAGAATAAGGAATTCAACAGCAAGTATAGAGAGGCTCTGCCCTCCCTTCCAGATTCAGACTAAGGTCAAGGGGAGTATCCGGCATCAAGGGTTTCTGTGCTCGATTGCACAGCACCTTAGTACCAAGAAGCTATTTTAAAGTTTATTTGTTTGAAAGGTACAGAAAGAGAGAGAGAGAGGGAGAGAGACTCTTCCACCAATTGGTTCACTTCCCAAATGCCCACAGTGGACAAGGTTGGGCCAGGATGAAGTCATGATCCACGAACTCCATCTGGGTCTCCCACAAGCAGGGATCCAATACTTGAGCCATCACCTGCTGCCTCCCGGGATACACGTTAACAAGAAGCTGGTTTGGGAGCAGAGGCAGGACTCAAGCCCAGGCACATTGATATGGGATTCAGGCATCCCAAGTGTCAGCTTAATCTGTTGGCAAGGAACGCCTGCCCCACCAAGCAGCTTTTAATGCAGTCAAAATATGAGCCTCCCAGCATGATAAACTGATCTGTCTTCCCCTTCCAGAATCCACTATATGTCAATGATATTTGAGAGAATCATTCACTTTCTTAGGCATGTCTGCAAAGAGAGTTATAGTACACATCAGTGACTTGCCTATATTTGCTGATTGATGCAATTATTGACTAACTCATGAACAACTCTTTTCTCCCCTCACCCAGGCACAAATAAAAGGCATTCATATTTTTAGTTAACTGTTTTGTATCCAGATTCCTAAGAGAAGCACAGGGAAGACAAGAGAATTCTATCACCTTATTTCACCATGTAGGTACCTTCAGCAATTCACCTCTTCTGGAATTTTTTCTAACATGTTTTGTTATTGATCATATGTGCATCCTTTTCCTAATCATATGTTATTAACAATATAAGAGAAGTAAGGTGCTATACCCATGTGTATCATGAAAGTTTCCTTTGATAAGGATACATGCTTAAGAATGCAATACACAGTGGTTCTATATATGGTTCCAGAATAATACAGAATCCTAGCTCTGTCCCCTTCTAGCATGTGACTAGTAAGACTTACCTCCTGGTAAGGCCTCCTAGGTCTCCAGGACAACACTCACACAATAGTCATGATCATGTCCATCAGACACCTCGTAAGCACTCTGCAGATTTTCTCAGCCCTACTTTTGTTCTATCTAACCATTGCTGCAGTGAAAAGTCTGGCACTCTCTGCCCAGCATACACAACTTGGCAATGTCTTGACTCATCATCATGTGTGTGCTTCTTAGGATTCTTTGAAGGGAAATTGGTGAAATTCAGAGGGTCTGTTTGGTCAAGAGAATTAAAGCCCCATGGATTCCCCACTGACCAGGGATCCAATGAAGAAGTAGATCCTTTCTTCTCATGAACAGAAGTTTATAGAATGTTTTTTTTTTTAAATCACTGTAGATTACCATGATAGTCACCATACCAGTGATAAATTAATTAATGCACTCTTGTACAGGATCTGCAAGGTAGGAGAGACCTTCTTATTTATTCTGGAAAATGTGATCAAGGGCAGCATCAAATACATGTCACAGTGTCTTAAATATAAGATACAGCAATTACTACAGAAGTTAGGAGACGATATCAGGAGAGAAATAACTAAACATAAATGTACCATAATTAGACAGTAATTCTAGTTGAGTCACTTGGGATGATTTATTTGATTCCTAGATGAAAAAAATATGATCACTGGGCTATGTTCTTTCAACTGTCCATTCTAATGAGTCCTCACTATGGATTTTATCCCTATCTTTCTCATAAACCAATTATCTCATAATTATGAAGAACAAATATTATTTATAAAATCCCACTTCATAAAAGGAAAAATACATATACACATTAACATAATGAAAATTTTTAAACATACATTAGATTTAGAATTGACTTACAAAGTAAATTATACAAAACAAAACAACAATATACTTACTTTATACCTAACTGGAAAGAAAAAGAAAATTAGTGATATAATTGTTTAAACTATCTTGAGAGTCAATGAGGTTAGATATTTTCTAGGGTCATGGTTTGGATCTGTCTCTCTCTGTTTACTTACAGCCTTGATATTTGGTTTCAAAACTTTTTCATGATGAGAGTGACAATTCAAGCATTTGTGTGATGTAGGCCAAATGCTACTCAATTCCCTCAAGGTGGATCCATACATCCTCAAGGTGTACGTGTATTTGTTCTCCAGTGACCTTCTTTATGAAGTGTCACTATGTCTCTCTACTGTAGAAATTTGATCAATGTCTTACTTCTCCTTTGACTGCATTTAAATGAATTAATAAATGCGATCTTATCCTCTCATAAATATAAGCAAGGTACAGTAGTGTGAGAAAATGAGAAAGTATTTTATATTGACAAAAGTTTACTTCAATAAATCTTCTGCACTTCTAAAATTATGTGTCATTTCTCTGTTTTGTAATGATAATCTGGCAGGTCTCTGAGCTGCTAATCAAATTACTAAAAATACGTTTTATTTTACATTCTTTTACCATTAGTCTTAGACCGCATGATAAAATATCCAAATTTAAATTTGTCAGAAAATCAATATACAAATAGCCTCCCAAATGGGGTGTTATTGATTTGACCAGTTATCTTTCAATCTTTAATGTTTATATTAAAGGAAGTAAAATAATTTTAAAAGTGAGAAAGGATGAAAATCTGTCCATGTATCTAATGAGATGATTATAAAAATCCCTGCAAAGTAATTACTTTCTCCCTTGTTTCACTCTGTGTATTTATTTTTCTAGCTATCTACTGAATCAACAAAAACAGGATAGAGAGTGGATGTTGTGAAACAAAGGGTTAAGCCACTACCAGTTCAAATCTTAGCTATTCTACTTCTGAACCAGCTTCCTGCCACTGTTTCTCAGAGGCAGAAAAAAATTGCCCATGTACTTGGTTCCCTGACACTCATATGGGTGACTTAGATGGAATTCCTGTCTCCTAGCTTCAGCCTGAGCCAGCCTTGGCTGTTTCCAGCATTTGTGGGAGAGGGCCAGGGGATATAAAGGAGATGTAAGATCTCTCTCTCTCGCTCTCACTCTCTATCTCTTTCCTCTTTCTGCATTTTGCCTTTGAAGTAAACAAATTGAATCCTTTTTTAAAATAAATGGTGTACAGATTAGTCATTTTATAGGCATAAGTATTTTAAATAAATCATGGAAAAAAAAAAAACAGGAAAATGTTGTTTGAGTAAAAAAGCCTCTCCAAATATCTTAAAAGTACTGCTTTAATAAGACAACAGAAGCAAATGGACAAGAAGTATCTACTGGGCAAAATTTTAGTTTCGTGCCTACAAAAAAGACTAAAATTTTAGAAAAATAAGTCAAGTTACCAAGAGGTCTATAATTAGTTCTTTTTTCTAATACAATGTACTCATAAGGGACTTCCCTGGAAAAATCACATTTCATGGATTTTTTGTGGGAAATTGAGTTGCTTGTTTGGTGAACAGATCCATACATGAAGTACCCTAAAGTCAGCCTATGCCTCCGTTCTCTGTTGCTTGGACAAGTGAACCAGTCTCCTGATTTTCTTCCTCTGTACCCACTTACCCAACACAGTCTACATTATTTTCCATGTTACATCCAAAGTAGTCTACCCCAAACAACCTTAATTATTATTGTCATGGAAAATGTTCTTCAGTAAATTCCCACATACTTAAGGATAAAATCCAGACACACCAAATCTTTTGAAACAAGTAGCCAAATCTACTTCTCAGTTCCCAGGTCTCAGCTTTCTCAAATTTCATTTGACCTGAACTATACCCTGTCCCAAATTTTGACACATGGATCTATTCTAAAATCTTGACACATATTTCTTATGTCTAACCTCGCCTTCTAATTCTGCCTATTGTCAGACACCTGACTCAGAAATTTATCCCTTAAGACTAATATGACTTCTTATGTCAAATACTAAAAGAAACCCTACTATTCTCTTTGCAATATCCCTGGCTACAGTGGTCTTTGTCTTGTAAAATATATACACATATCAAAATATATTGCATATAAAATTGTGATCAAAATGTTTTGCATGAGAACTACTACCACACAGCACAGTATTGTTAACACCAGATCTTACTCATCCAATGAAATGTTGTACACATTGAATCGTAACCTCCAATTTCCCCTGTCCTCAGCTCTTGACAACCACCCTTCCATTATCTGTTTCTGTAAGTTTCAATAGTTTGATATCATACTCAGGTGGAATCAGACAGTATTTGTCCTTTTATGATTTCCTTCTTTCCTTCCTTCCTTCCTTCCTTCCTTCCTTCCTTCCTTCCATCCGTCCTTCCTTTCTTTGAAAAATGTCCCTAAGATTCATCCATATTGATAAATATGCAGGACTTGATTTTTGTAATATGTATAATATTCCACTGTTTGTCTATTATATTTTCTGTACATTTATCTGTCAATGGGCATTTTTGTTATTTGCATATTTGGCTATTGTGAATGATATTACAGGGAACATGGGAAAGCATATATCTCTTCAATAATGTGATTTCAATTCCTGGAGCATATGGTAGTTTTTTATAGGAATCATCCATACTCTTCTCCAGAGCAGCTGCACCAATTTGCATTACCATTAACAGGATACAAGGGATACAATTGCTAAACTTTCTGAACAACATTTGTTTTCAAATTATTTCTAAAATAATGTATTTTTAAAAAAATCTTTGTAAGTATGAGTGCATGTGTTTTAAAGGAAAAGAGATATAAAGCTCTTTCATTCACTGAGCACTCTTCAAATTTCCTCTTCAGTTAGGATTGGACCAGCTAAGGTTAGTGTCTCCTGCAAGGGTAGCAGGGACCCGAATACTTGAGTCATCAGCTGATGCTTCTAAGGGTATGCATTAGCAGGGAGCTGGATCAGAAATAGAGCAGGGACTTGAACCAACAGACTCCAATATAGGATGTGGTGTCCCAAGTGGATACTTAATGACTGCCCAATGCTTACCACTTGCTTTGCAGATTTCTTTATAACAGACACCCTAACTAATGTGAGATGATATTGCCTTCTTGTTTTGCATTTCTCTAATGACTGGTGACTTTGAGTATCTTTTACATATTTGTTGCCATTTATATGCCTTCTTTAAAGAAATGTCTATTCACTTTTTTTTTATTTGACAGCTGGAGTCATAGACAGTGAGAGAGAGAGAGAGACAGAGAGAAAGGTCTTCCTTTCGTTGGTTTACTCCCCAAATGGCCGCAACAGCGGAGCTGCACTGATCTGAAGCCAGGAGCAGGAGCCTCCTCGTGGTCTCCCATATGGGTGCAGGGGCCCAAGCACTTGGGCCATCCTCCACTGCCCTCCCGGGCCACAGCAGAGAGCTGGACTGGAAAAGGAGCAGACCAGAACCGGGACCAGAACCGACGCCCATATGGGATGCCGGCACTGCAGGTGGAGGATTACCCTAGTGTGCCACAGCACCAGCCCCCTATTGTTCACTTTTTATTTGGGTTTTATGCTATTGAATTATATGAGTCTTTGCATATTTTCTATTAATCCTTTATCAGATATGTGCTTTGAAAACAACTTTTCCCAATCTTTACATTGTCTACAGAATTTTGTTTTTCTCAAAGTTGTATTCCCACTTATAGTATTTCGGATTTTTTGTTATTGTTTCATTTGTGCCTTTGGTGTCTTTTCTGTGATAACATTGACAAACCATAAAGCTTTCCCTCTGTGTTACATGGAAGGAGTTTTACAGTTACTGATCTATGTTTAAATGCTTAATCAATTTTAACTGATTTTTGTGCATGACATTAGATATAAATCCAATTACATGTTTTTTGCTGTGTGTATAACCAGTTTTCCCAACACAACTGGTTGAAGAGAGTCCCTTTTCTCCCCTGTATATTCCCACTACTCTAGTGAAAAATGAGGTGACCAAATATATGCTGGTTTATTTATTGGCTGTCCATCCAAAGAGATTTCCATCTTATCACCCCCAGTTGCCAGCCCCTTCAATTGCTAGTTGGGATCCTTTAAGAAATTAAGTTACATTTTTTTAGTTACCTATAAAATGTAGATAGTGATAACCCTTTACAGAGCTCCAGGATTCAATGATAGAATGTTTAAAGTGTATAGCATGGAGTTTAGAACTAAATGATATTGTATTTTGATTAATATTATCACTTACTCTATCATATATAAATTAAGAATTGTGATTAATACTTTGCTAAGCCCTGTGTCTCCTTTTAAGCCTTAGAAATGTAAATTATGATGTCTCCTGGTGACCTATTTTTTCTTCAAACACCAGATTTGTTTGCAAGCTCATCATCAACAATCACTATTGACAACCAGGAAGCTTTGACAGCTGCTAGCACTATTTTCAGATGTGTAAGCTTCTTGCTTCCAAGTTCCTTTCATGGGCTTTCCCCACCTGTATTTTCCCCATGTTTTAGCTCTCTGGATCAACCTCCAAACTGGTGATTGATCACCTGGTTGTCAGATGCATTTATTTCCTGAACTAGGTTTTCTTCAGGTTCTTGGAGCTGAGACTGATCCATGTTTACCTCTGCCTAAATAGAAGCAACACTGAATAATTATTTCCATTAAAGGAAGGAGATTTTTCATGTTAATTTTCACAAAGTTAGCCAAAGGTCAGAATTCATGAGAAAAGCTGAAGTAAATTACATCATCACATTCTAAAAGTCAGCCTGTACTTGACTTTAAATTAATCTTTACAAAATGTCTAGAAGGTAAATAGTACTATTACCAATATGTCAGCCAAAAAAAACCATGTCAGTACTTCATAAAGATGTCTGATGTATGTTCATGAATTATATTGGTTAGTAATTTTATTACCTTAGTCAGATTTTGTAATTACCAATTAGTGGAATCTCATTAAACATTTTGGGAAATAAAATATTTCCTCCTCTATTTTCTGAAACTTTTTTAAAAAGCATTGTTATTACAACTTCATTAAAGGTCTGAAAGATTTTATTAATGAAACCAACTAAGCATGAAGTTCTTATGGTGATATATCAATAATAAATAAAATATCTTCAATGAATATAGTTATTCAGCTTTTCTATTTTATTGTGTGACATTTAGGTAAATTTTGCTTTATAAGAAATTTGCTTATTATATCTAATAAATTTATTATAGTCACATTCCCATTTAATCTGATGGAGGAAGGGAGGATGAGAGGGAGAGCATGAGCTTCCTTCCATTAGTTGATTCCCTAAATGGCTGCAACAGCCAGTGATGAGCCAAGCTGAAGCCAAGAGCCAGAAACTCCATCCTGGTCCCCTACATGAGTTGCAGTGGCCCAAGTACTTTGGACATCTTCCACTGCCATTCCAGGTGTATTAGCAGGAAGCTGCATGAGAAACAAGAGGAGCAAGGACTTGAAAAGGCACTCCAATATGAAATGTCATCATCACAAGATCACAAGTGATAGTTTAACCCACTGAACCACGATACCATCTCTAATCTTGTTATTCTTGCTATTTAAGAAAAAAAAAAAAAAAGGAGGGTGCAGGGGCAGATTTCTGTCATAGCAGTGAAGTCACTGTTTGAGAGGCCCACATTCCATACCAAAGTGTCTGTTTCAGTCCTCCCTCTCCTATCTATGATCAGCCTCCCTTCTAATGTACATCCAGGAAGTCAACAGATGATGGTTCAGGTAACTGAGTCCATACATTCATATGGAGACCCAGAATGAGTTCCTGGATCCTGATTTTAGTCTGTCCAAGTCCTAGTTGTTGTGGACATTTGAGGAGTAAACCAACAAGTGATCTCTCTCTCTCTCTCTCTCTCTCTCTCATAAATGAAGTTAAGTAAATACTTTAAAAACCAAAACACATTTAATTGTGGTAAAATACAGATAACATAAAAAATCACCATTTTAACCACTTTTAAGTAAACAGTTCAGCAGTATCTGGGCAATCACAAGAGCTTACTCATCTCTCAAAACTAAAACTCCATATATGTTCTAAAACATGGCAACCACCGGTTCACTTTGTATCTCTCTATGATTAATTTTTTGGCTACTATAGCTGTCTCATAAGTGGAATCATACAGTAGTTGTTTTTTCTGACTAGTTTATTGTACTTAAAATAATATCTTCAAGATGTATCAATGTTGTATTATGGGTCAGAATTTCCTTGCTTTTAACAGCTGCATAAAAATCCATTGTGTATAAAGTTCCATGTTATGTCATTTATCCATCAATTGACACTTAGTGGCTTTCACTTGTTGTCTATCATTAAAAATGCTTTTTTTTAAACTTTTATTTAATGAATATGAATTTCCAAAGTACGACTTATGGATTACAATGGCTTCCCCCCCATACCGTCCCTCCCACCCACAACCCTCCCCCCTCCCACTCCCTCTCCCCTTCCATTCACATCAAGATCCAAAAAATGCTTTTATGAATATGGATGTATCAGCAATTCACCAAAACCCTGCTTTCAGTTCTTTTGTAGCTATATCTATCAGATACAAGATAACTGGATCAAATGGTAATTGTATATTTAATTTTGTGAGGAACTACAACAATATTTGAAGTAACAACTGCAACATTTATAATCCCCTAACAGTTAACTAGGGTTGAAACTAATCCACATCCTCATAATATCTCTGGTTAACTGTTCATTTTGTTTTTCTTCTAGTTATCCTAATAAATGTTAAGTGGACTCTTTATTTTTAATATCTCTATCACATTTCTGGCACTATTCTAAGTGCATTACATGTTTAGTAACAACACTATAATACTAGGAACTAAGATTCATTATAAGGCTCATTTATAAGGTCTTTATAAATGACTTTAAAAACATTTTAATCTTCCAGGCTGGCTTTTGAGCATTGTTAAGCAGAGGTATCCTTTAATCCTCTGTGACAACAGATTGTTATTCTTCCATATCTATTGTAGATTGGAGGTTTCTCCTGTTTGTTATTAGCTAAGTTATCTACCCTGCTCTTTCTCCAGCTTCAGACTCCTCTGACTGATCCTATCTCTTTGTGGTTCTTTCCCTCTCTCCCTCTCTGTCTCTCAGAAAAATGGGGGCAAAAACATAATTTATTTGTTTCTCCTCTCTGGACAACCATGTGTAGTACATTCCCAATAATTAAAACTGATGTTTTGTATAATATATGATTATTTGGATAACTAAAGTAAATATTTTCTCTCATAATTTATCATAAACAAAAAAATGTTGATAGGATTTTATCAACTATCAAACTTAATTTTGTTACTTTTCAAAAGCATAATTTTGGTTTGTCAGTTTTCAGATTTTTCTATTTCATTAGATTAATATTTTTTTAACTTTTATTTGATGAATATAAATTTCCAAAGTACAGCTTATGGGTTACAATAGATTCCCCCCCATAACTTCCCTCCCACCAGCAACCCTCCCATTTCCCATTCCCTCTCCCCTTCCATTCACATCAAGATTCATTTTCGATTCTCTTTATATACAGAAGATCAGTTTAGCATACATTAAGTAAAGATTTCAACAGTTTGCACCCACATAGAAACACAGAGTGAAAAATACTGTTTGAGTACTAGTTATAGCATTAAATCACAATGTACAGCACATTAAGGATAGAGATCCTACATGAGGAGTAAGTGCACAGTGACTCCTGTTGTTGGCTTAACAAATTGACACTCTTGTTTATGGCATCAGGAATCACCCTAGGCTCTTGTCATGAGTTGCCAAGGCTATGGAAGCCTTTTGAGTTCACCAACTCTGATCATATTTAGACAAGGTCATAGTCAAAGTGGAAGTTCTCTCCTCCCTTCAGAGAAAGGTACCTCCTTCTTTGATGACCTGTTCTTTTCACTGGGATCTCACTCACGGAGATCTTTCATGTAGGGTTTTTTTTTTTTCCCCCAGAGTGTCTTGACTTTCCATGCCTGAAATACTCTCATGGGCTTTTCAGCCAGATCCGTGTGCTTAAGGGCTGATTCAGAGGCCAGAGTGCTGTTTAGGACATCTGCCATTCTATGAGTCTGGTGTGCATCACGCTTCCCATGTTTGATCAGTCTCTCCCTTTTTTATTCTATTGGTTAATATTTGCAGACACTAGTCTTGTTTATGTCTTCGGGATTTTGATTGGTATTGCATTGAATGTATAAATTGCTTTTGGGAAAATGGACATTTTGATGATATTGATTCTTCCAATCCATGAGCATGGAAGATTTTTCCATTTCTTGGTATCCTCTTCTATTTCTTTCTGTAATGCTTTGTGATTTTCATCGTAGAGATCCTTAACGTCCTTGGTTAAGTTTATTACAAGGTATTTGATTGTTTTTGTAGCTATTGTGAATGGGATTGATCTTAGAAGTTCTTCCTCAGCCGTGGCATTGCCTGTGTATACAAAGGCTGTTGATTTTTCTGCATTGATTTTATACCCTGCTACTTTGCCAACTCTTCTATGAGTTCCAATAGTCTCTTAGTAGAGTTCTTTGGGTCCCCTAAATAAAGAATCATGTCATCTGCAAAGAGGGATAGTTTGAGTTCTTCCTTCCCAATTTGTATCCCTTTAATTTCTATTTCTTGCCTAATAGCTCTGGCTAAAACTTCCAGAACTATATTGAATAGCAGTGGTGAGAGTTGGCATCCCTGTCTGGTACCAGATCTCAGTGGAAATGCTTCCAACTTTTCCCCATTCAATAGGATGTTGGCCGTGGGTTTTTCATAAATTGCTTTGATTGTATTGGGGAATGTTCCTTCCATACTCAGTTTGCTTAGAGTTTTCATCATGAAAGTGTGTTGAATTATATCGAATGCTTTCTCTGCATCTATTGAGATAATCATATGGTTTTTCTTCTGCAGTTTGTTAATATGGTGTATCACGTTGATTGTTTTGCGCACATTGAACCATCCCTGCATGCCAGGGATAAATCCCACTTGGTCTGGGGGGATGATCTTTCTGGTGTGTTGTTGCATTCTATTGGCCAGAATTTTATTGAGGATTTTTGCATCTATGTTAATCAGGGATATTGCTCTGTAATTCTCTTTCCATGCTGCATCTTTTTCCAGCTTAGGAATTAAGGTGATGCTGGATTCATAGAAGGAATTTGGACAAGAGCTGATCAGGTCACTGTTTCTCATAGTGTCAATTTCACTTCAACAAGTTTCCCCTTTGGTGCTCAGTTAGTTGTCGCCAATCAAGGAGAACATATGATATTTTTCCATTTGGGAATGGCTGCCTCTTGATGTACAATGTAATACTTTATGAATTTTTGTATTTTTTTTGTTCTAGTAGTATTGGTTGAACTCTGTAATTAACACACAATTATTCTTAGGTGTTTAAATTTTAACTGAAAAGTAATCCCTGTTAGGAATTTGGAAAACATTATGCTGAGAGAAATAAGCCAGTCCCAAAGGGACAAATACCACTTGTTCTACCTGATCAGTGACAACTAACTGAGCACCAAAAAGGAAACCTGTTAAAGTGAAATGAACACTATGAGAAATGGGGACTTGATCAGCCCTCACTCTGACTGTTGATGAACAACTTAACACATTATCCCTCTTAGTATTTTTTTTGTTTATTTGTTCTACTTAATACTTTTGGTTGAATTCTGTAATCAATACACAGTTATTCTCAAGTGTTGAAGCTTAACTGAAAAGTGATCACTGTTAAATATAAGAGTGGGAATAAGAGAGGGAAGAGATGTGCAATTCGGGACATGCTCAAGCTGACCTACCTCAAACGGTAGAGTTAGAAACATACCAGGGGATTCCAATTCAATCCCATCAAGGTGGCATGCACCAATGCCATCTCACTAGTCCCAGTGATCAATTTCTGTTCACAATTGATCATAATGATAGGACTAAGAACCAAAAGGAGCACATAAACAAGAATAGTGTCTGCAAATATTAACCGATAGAATGAAAAAGGGAGAGAACCGTCCAACATGGGAAGCGAGATAAACAGTAGACCCATAGAATGGCAGATATCCTAAACAGCACTCTGGCCTCAGAATCAGCCCTTAAGCACACGGATCTGGCTGAAAAGACCATGAGAGTATTTCAGGCATGGAAAGCCAAGACACTCTGGGGAAAAAAAAAAAAAAAAAAAAAAAAAAAAAAAAAAAAAAAAAAAAAAAAAAAAAAAACCAATAACAACAACCACAACAAAACCCTACATGAAAGATCTCCGTGAGTGAGATCCCAGTGAAAAGAACAGGTCATCAAAGAAGGAGGTACCTTTCTCTGAAGGGAGGAGAGAACTTCCACTTTGACTATGACCTTGTCTAAATATGATCAGAGTTGGTGAACTCAAAAGGCTTCCATAGCCTTGGCAACTCATGACAAGAGCCTAGGGTGATTCCTGATGCCATAAACAAGAGTGTCAATTTGTTAAGCCAACAACAGGAGTCACTGTGCACTTACTCCTCATGTAGGATCTCTGTCCTTAATGTGCTGTACATTGTGATTTAATGCTATAACTAGTACTCAAACAGTATTTTTCACTTTGTGTTTGTATGTGTGGGGGAAACTGTTGAAATCTTTACTTAATGTATGCTAAACTGATCTTCTGTATATAAAGAAAATTGAAAATGAATCTTGATATGAATGGAAGGAGAGGGAAAGGAGAGGGTTGCTGGTGGGAGGGAAGTTATGGGTGGGGGAATCTATTGTAACCCATAAGCTGTACTTTGGAAATTTATATTCATTAAATAAAAGTTAAAAAAAGAAGTAATTTGGGAGGATTCCCTCTTTTTCGATTGTTCTGAATAGTTTGAGAAGAATTGGAGTTAGTGCTTCTTTAAATGTCTGGTAGAATTCAGCAGTGAATCCATCTGGTCCTGGGCTTTTCTTTGTTGGGAGGGCCTTTATTACTGTTCAATTTCTGTCTCAGTTATGGGTCTGTTTAGGTTTTCTATGCCTTCCTGGTTCAATTTAGGTAGGTTGCATGTGTCCAGGAATCTATCCATTGATAGATTTCCCTGTTTGCTGGCATACAGGTCCTTGTAGTAATTTCTGATGATTCTTTTTATTTATGTGGTGTCTATTGTTACATTTACTTTTTCATCTCTGATTTTATTGATTTGGGTCTTTTCTCATCTTTTTTTTAGTTAGTTGGGCCAATGGGGTGTCACTTTTATTTTTTCAAAATCCAGCTCCTCGTTTGGCTGAATTTTTGTCATTTTTTTTTTTTTTTGGATTCAATCCTGTTTATTTCTTTTCTGATTTTAATTACTTCTCTTCTACTAGATTTGGGTCTGATTTGCTGCAGATTTTCTAGGTCCTTGAGATGAATTTAAAGCTCATCTATTTGGTGCCTTTCCAATTTCTTGTTGTAGGTACCTATTGATATAAACTTTTCTCTTAACACTGCTTTTGCTGTATCCCATAAGTTTTGGTATGTTGTGCTGTTATCCTCATTTACTTCCAGAAAATTTTTAATGTCTCTTTTAATTTCTTTTATGACCCATTGTTCATTCAGGAGCATGTTGTTTAGTCTCCATGTGTTTTCATATGCTCTAGGGATTCCTGAGTTGCTAATTTCCAGCTTCATCCCTTTATGGTCTGAGAAGCTGCATCGTATGATTCTAATTCTTTTGAATTTGCTGAGACTTGCTTTATGGCCTAGTATGTGGTCAATATTAGAGAAGGTTTCATGTACTTCTGAGAAGAATGTAAATGCTTTCTTAATTAATGGAACACAGAATTCTCTAAGATTTTGTTAACATCATAGTTGCTCTTTGAACATTTCTAGAAGTACACATTTTGTTTTGTAAATAAAGAAACGTGGCATTGGGAACAAAACTAGTTATGCTGCAAACCAGCTAGCACAAGCAAAGCATAGTTGTCTATACAAAGTGCCAGCACTATTTATTTAGAATTTATAAAAGACAATAAATTTTAATTTTAAAATTAATCAATATTATCTTGCAGATATGCAGCTGAAACTCAACTAGCTAACCAACATTATATGAAACACTATAATCCATGTGTCGTGAAACACAGAAAACAGTACTCTCAAAAACATATTGAAAAAGGTCTCCATAATAGAATTTCAGTTCTGAGATATATTTGCTACCTTATTGGTGTCTCATATGACTCACAGCCTACATTTGTTCTTTCTTTCCTATTTTGATGGACTGCATTATTCAAAACACTTCTCTTCAAGATCAGAAAATTTTTGTTCTCTTTGGTCTATTTGGTTGTTGAGTTCTCAACTGTATTTTTATTTCACTGACTGAAGTTTCCAAGTCCAGATTTTCTGAGATCCTTTTTAATGACTTTCATGTCTTTGTTAAATTTCCTATTCATATCATCCATTGTTTTTCTCATTGTCTATCAGTATTGTCTTGTCTCAATGAGTTTCATTTGGGTAATTATTTTGAAATCTGTTTTCAGTAATTTCAGATTTTCTTGAAATCAAGATCTATTTCTGGAGAACTACTGTGTTCTTTTTTGTAAGTGTCATGCTTCCTTACTTCTTCATGTTTCCTATATCCCTGCCTTGACATACGCATACCTGGTGTCCTTTTTGCAGTGGTGTCCTTATTCAGTCATTTAGAATCAAATCAGGTGAATCTGTGGAATACAGTTTCAATAGTCACAGTCTCAGAGCTACAGGGCTCAGAGAGTAAAATACCCCAGTCCCATACAGTGTATACATTTTATATTAGGGGCTGTGCACTAGCAGGTACAGGCCTGTAGCAGAGGAATGCATACAAGGCATCCTCAAGTCCCACGTGAAAGTGAAGGTGTCCCTGGGACGTAGAGGACAATCAGTCATGTTCCCAGAGCTTTGGGATGAGTGGACTCCTTGCCAATGTCTTGCAAGTCAACTGCTGGTATTACTGTGAATTTGGGAGTGGAAGCAATCAATCTGAAGCATAGGAATGCAGGTAGGATCTTCCAGTTCCCATTAGTTGCTCGGTGGTTGTAGCATCAACATCCACAGTCCCAGTTATAGGGCACAGAAGGGATGGCCCCCAGTTTAAAGGATAGACACGAGTGATGCTGGGGCTTGTGCCCTGGTCCACCCAGTACCCTATGCTAAGAGATGCTGAAGGAGACTTTGTCAGGACTGTTCTTCTGGTCTTTTGTAATAGCAGATGCTAACGCTGAGCCCCAAGAATCAGAATAGAACTTCTCTAGATTGCACAGAGCACGTGAGTATACTACCAAGTGCTTGTGCTCAGCAGTCCTACAGCTCCAAGAGGCACCTACTCTCTGCATTGTGAAGTTCCTTGGATCTGGCTATGAGAACTTTTGGTTTCGATGGGGCTACTTGCTGTCCCCTAAGATAGAATGGAATTTAACAGAGACTGTGTGGCACCAGCTCAGGCCAGCTCAGATGTGGAGCTTCTGGGATGGAGGAGAGTATTGTGGATTCCTTTTTCTGGAGCAAATCAGCCAACTGTACCAGACTCAGATTTGTAGACTAGATTTAAAACAAGTAAATGTAGTTAGAGATGCCAGTCCATAGTACTCGGTCATGGTGCTTTCACCTACCATTTCCCAACAATATGGCATCACTTGGCTGAGAACGCTGGCAGAGCTATGATGTTTATCTCTCCCTCTCCCTCTCTTTATTTCTCTCTCTCCCTGTCCCTCCCCCCCTTCCCCTCCCCCTCCTCCTCTTCGTCTCCCTCTCCTTCTCTCTTCTGGCTTTACCAGTCTCTGTGCTATTTACAGTTATCAGTTCTTTACTAAACTTTCTCCTCAGTCAAGCTCCTGGAAACACGGTCTTTATTTTGCTGTTCTGATTCTATTCTGTGACATAGGCAAGTACAGGGCCTAACTTTTCAGTCATTCTGGGTTCCCTCCTCTGTTTTTATTTTAATTAATGTGAATCCCATTAATAGAATTGCATCATTATTCCTGCAACTGTTTGAAAGATTGCGCAGGACAATGTTTTTCTTGTTTGCTGTTTGTTTTTGTTCTATTTTTCTTTTTTCTTCATACTATTTAGTAAACTCTCTACATAGTGTAGGGTTAATCTTGTGAGTATAAAATTAACTGAAAATTGATCTCTGTAAAAAATATGAATGAGAAAGGAAGAGAAAAGAGGAAGAAGGGTGGGAGCATGGGTGAGAGGCAGGGATGAGTGGAAGAATCACCATATTCCCAAATTTATATAGAATAAATCCATGAAGTTGCATTCCTTAAACCAAAATTTAAAATAAATAAATAAATAAATAAAAGATAACCCATTAATAAAAGACAAACAGCCTTGCCAGATATGCTCATAAACTTTCAGGGATTTTAGAAAGTATTGCATGTCAGCTTTCCTTTCAACATTGATTATCTTTGAATAGGACTCTAAGAATTCCTGTTCCCTTTCTATGTTACTTAGATTCCATTTGCTCCCTCCCCCAAAACACATGTCCCAATTCAAGATGCCACATATTTTTCTGAGTTCACTCATTGATTTCCCACAGAACGCTTGACCATAACCAGGAGTGTTGCTTCTCTATGAATAACAGCTATCTAGTTCTGCATTTGTTGCCTACTATTGCTTTAAACTTATACCTCCTAGCCTTACCTCAGTTTTCATCATTCTTAACATGCAAATGATTTATCCTAACTATAGATAAGTCATGCTATAAGTAGAAAACTTCAAAGAGTCTTTAAAATGCTCTGTCAGACCACTGACTGCTCTTGCTGCTGACTCCTGGCACTCATTACTGGATCCTGTAGAGTTGATATGAAAGCCCCACATAGTTCAGCTAAACTGTGGTCAATTTCACTGATCTTGCTCTTTGCATTTTATCATTCAAGAAATATTTCTTAAAAAAAAGTAACAAATAACGAAATAATCAATCTAAAAAGGTAAAAAGAAAGCACAAAATAAGTTCATATGTATTCTTAAGCAAACTGATAAACTGGAGAGAAAAAAATTAGCAATTGTCAAAAAATGTACCTAAAACTAAAAGTTAAAGCAATCCCAGGCTACCACTTCATTTTCCATATGACAAATAGACTACAAATAATGTGCAATTTCTATAACAAACCACTGAGAAATTTTAAATAGTACTCTGAATGAGAAACAAAAAATTTGTGATTTTTTTAGTGTGAATTTGAAAATGAACATTCTCAGCCACTGAACTGAGAGCACTTTATTTACAACACACTGTACTTATCCCAGCAGATTACTGTCATAACCTTTGGTTACTGACATCCAAGAAGAAAAATTTCCAATAATAGAGAAAATTGATAATGAATGAGAATCCATGACCCATAGGACTGTATTTTAAAATGTTGTACAAGTATTTCTTCAACAAACATCCAAAAGCCAATCTCCATAAATCTAAAACTTCATGAAAAATGGAATAAAATGATTAGGTTATTTGTTGCAAAAAATTCCACAAGTTTTAATAGTATGCATTTTCCATGTTTTTGTTAAATTTTTTAAGCCTACACATATAACTATAACACTCTATGGAACTATTATCTTATTTCCACCTTTATAAACTATAAGAAGTTACCACAATTGAATTTTTTAAAGGTTTATTTATTTGAAAGGAAGAGTTACAGAGAGAGGAAAAGAGACAGAGACAAAGGGAGATCTCCCATCCACTGTTCACTTGCCAAATGGTCACAGCAGCTAGGGCTGGGCCAGGCTTAAGCCAGGAGCAAGGAACTTCATCTCAGTCTATCGCATGGGCGCAGGGGCCCCAGCACTCGCCATCATATGCTGCTTTCCCTGGAACATTGGAAGGAAGCTGGATCAGAAGAGAAGCAGCTGTGACTTGAACCAGTGCCCCTACAGGATGCCAATGTAGCAGGTACTGGCTTTAATCACAATGCCTCAATGTCACCCATCCCCATTTAATGTAGTTTGCTTTTCTTTGTTAATGCTTCTAGTTTCTGATATAGGAGAGACTTTTACTATGAAATTATGTGTGGTCCATGTTATGGGGTAGTGGGTGAAGCCACAGCCTGCAGTGCCAGCATCCCATGTGGGTTCCAGTTTAAGTCCCAGCTGCTCCACTTCAAATACAGCTCTCTGCTATGGCCTGGGAGAGCGGTGGAGGATGGCCCAGGTCCTTGAGCCCCTGTACCAATGTGGGAGACCAGGAGCAGGCTTTTGGCTCCTGGCTTCGGATTGGTGTAGCTCTAGCCATTGCTGCCAATTGAGGACTGAACCAGTAGGATGGAGGACATCTCTCTCTCTCTCTATCTCTCTCACTCTCTATGCCTTTCCTTCTCTCTGTGTGTAACACTGACTATCAAGTAAATAAATAAATCTTAAGAAAAAATCAGAAATTTTGCCACAAATGATGTTATATCTGTTTTACTGTTCATGTAAGAGCCTTTTGAGAGAGCTGGTGTTGTGGCTCAATAGGCTAATCCTCCGCCTTGCGGCGCTGGCATACCGGGTTCTAGTCCTGGACAGGGCGCCGGATTCTGTCCCAGTTGCCCCTCTTCCAGGCCAGCTCTCTGCTGTGGCCAGGGAGTGCAGTGGAGGATGGCCCAAGTGCTTGGGCCCTGCACCCCATGGGAGACCAGGAAAAGCACCTGACTACTGCCTTCAGATCAGCACAGTGTACCAGCCGCGGCGGCCATTGGAGGGTGAACCAACGGCAAAGGAAGACCTTTCTCTCTGTCTCTCTGTCCACTCTGCCTGTCAAAAACAAACAAACAAACAAAAACAGCCTTTTGAGAGTGATGAATCTAAAGAATCAGAAGTAAAATAAACATGATAATCTGGGATTATTCAAAAATTAATCTGATTTTAATAGCTTAGTAATTGCAATTTGATGGAAAATTGAAAATTCCACAGAAGAAAAACCACATGATTATCTCAATAGACTCTGAGAAAGCATTTGATAAAATACAACACCCTTTCATGATGAAAACTCTATGCAAACTGGGTATGGAAGGAACATTCCTCAATACAATCAAAGCAATTTATGAAAAACCCACGGCCAACATCATATTGAGTGGGGAAGAGTTGGAAGCATTTCCACTGAGATCTGGTACCAGACAGGGATGCCCACTCTCACCACTGCTATTCAATATAGTTCTGGAAGTTCTAGCCAGAGCTATTAGGCAAGAAATAGAAATTAAAGGGATACAAATTGGGAAGGAAGAACTCAAACTATCCCTCTTTGCAGACAATATGATTCTTTACTTAGAGGATCCAAAGAACTCTACTAAGAGACTATTGGAACTCATAGAGCTGGTTTTTTTGAAAAAAATAAACAAAATTGACACATCATTGGACCAAAGAATTCCAATAAGAGACTACTGGAACTCCTAGAAGAGTTTGGCAAAGTAGCAGGGTATAAAATCAATGCACAAAAATCAACAGCCTTGTATACACAGGCAATGCCACGGCTGAGGAAGAACTTCTAAGATCAATCCCATTCACAATAGCTACAAAAACAATCAAATACTTTGGAATAAATTTAAACAAGGACGTTAAGGATCTCTACGATGAAAATTAGAAAAACTTAAAGAAAGAAATAGAAGAGGATACCAAGAAATGGAAAAATCTTCCATGCTCATGGATTGGAAGAATCAATATCATCAAAGTGTCCATTCTCCCAAAAGCAATTTATACATTCAATGCAATACCAATCAAGATACCGAAGACCTTCTTCTCAGATCTAGAAAAAATGATGCTGCAATTCATATGGAGGCACAAGAGACCTCGAATAGCTAAAGCAATCTTGTACAACAAAAATGAAGCTGGAGGCATCACAATACCAGATTTCAGGACACACTACAGGGCAGTTGTAATCAAAACAGCAGGGTACTGGTACAGAAACAGATGGATAGACCAATGGAACAGAATTGAAAGACCAGAAATCAATCCAAACAGCTACAGCCAACTCATATTTGATCAAGGATCCAAAACCAATCCCTGGAGTAAGGACAGTCTATTCAATAAATGGTGCTGGGAAAATTGGATTTTCATGTGCAGAATCATGAAGCAAGACCCCTACCTTTCACCTTACACAAAAATCCACTCAACGTGGATTAAAGACTTAAATCTACGACCTGACACCATCAAATTATTAGAGAGCATTGGAAAAACCCTGCAAGATATAGGTACCGACAATGACTTCTTAGGAAACACCCCAGAAGTACAGGCAGTCAGAGCCAAAATTAACATTTGTGATTGCATCAAATTGAGAAGTTTCTGTACTGCAAAAGAAACAGTCAGGAAAGTTAAGAGGCAACCAACAGAATCGGAAAAAATATTTGAAAACTATGCAACTGATAAAGGGTTGATAACCAGAATCTACAAAGAAATCAAGAAACTCCTCAACATCAAAACAAACAACCCACTTAAGAGATCGGCCAAGGACCTCAATAGACATTTTGCAAAAGAGGAAATCCAAATGGCCAACAGACACATGAGAAAATGTTCAAGATCACTACAATCAGGGAAATGCAAATCAAAACCACAATGAGGTTTCACCTCACCCCTGATAGAATGGTTCACATTCAGAAATCTACCAACAATAGATGCTGGAGAGGACGTGGGGAAAAAGGACACTAACCCACTGTTGGTGGGAATGCAAACTGGTCAAGCCACTATGGAAGTCAGTCTGGAGATTCCTCAGAAACCTGAATAGAACCCTACCATTCAACCCAGCCATACCACTCCTTGGAATTTACCCAAAGGAAATGAAATTAGCAAACAAACAAGCTGTCTGCACATTAACGTTTATTGCAGCTCAATTCACAATAGCTAAGACCAGGAAACAACCCAAATACCCATCAACATTAGACTGGATAAAGAAAGTATAGGACATGTACTCTACTGAATACTATACAGCGGTCAAAAACAATGAAACCCGGTCACTTTCAACAAGATGGAGGAATCTGGAAAACATCATGCTGAGTGAATTAAGCCAGTCCCAAAGAGACAAATATTATATGTTCTCCCTGATCGGCGACAACCATCAGAGCACAAAAGGGGAAACTTGTTGAAGTGTAATTGACACTATGAAAAACAGTGACTTGATCAGCTCTTGTCCTGACTGTTGATGTACAATGTAATATTTATCCATTTTAGTAATTTTTTTGTTCTAGTATCATTAGTTGAAATCTGTAATTAACACACAATTATTCTTAGGTGTTTAAATATTAACTGAAAAGTGATCCCTGTTAGGAATTTGGAAAACATTATGCTGAGTGTAATAAGCCAATCCCAAAGGGGCAAATACCACTTGTTCTACCTGATCAGTGACAACTAACTGAGCACCAAAAAGGAAACCTGTTAAAGTGAAATAAACACTATGAGAAATGGGGACTTGATCAGCCCTCACCCTGACTGTTGATGAACAACTTAACACATTATCCCTCTTAGTATTTTTTTTTGTTTATTTGTTCTACTTAATACTTTTGGTTGAATTCTGTAATCAACACACAAATCTTCTTAAGTGCTGAAACTTAACTGAAAAGTGATCACTGTTAAATATAAGAGTGGGAATAAGAGAGGGAAGAGATGTGCAATTCGGGACATGCTCAAGCTGACTTACTTCAAACAGTAGAGTTAGAAACATTACAGGAGATTCCAATTCAATCCCATCAAGGTGGCATGTACCAATGCAATCTCACTAGTCCAAGTGATCAATTTCTGTGCACAATTGATCATAATGATAGGACTAAGAACCAAAGGGATCATATAAACAAGAATAATGTCTGCAAATATTAGTTGAAAGAATAAAAAAGGAAGAGAACGATCCAACATGGGAATTGAGATACACAGCAGACCCATAGAATGGCAGATGTCCTAAACTGCACTCTGGCCTCAGAATCAGCCCTTAAGGCATGTGGATCTGACTGAAAAGCCCATGAGACTATTTCAGGCATGGAAAGCCAAGACACTCTGGGGAAAAAAAAAAAAAAAAAAAAAAACCTAAATGAAAGATCTCCGTGAGTGAGATGCCAGTGGAAAGAACAGGTCTTCAAAGAAGGAGGTACCTTTCTCTGAAGGGAGGAGAGAACTTCCACTTTGACCATGGCCTTGTCTAAATATGATCAGACTTGGTGAATTCAGGGGGCTTCCATAGCCTTGGCAGCTCATGACAAGAGCCTAGGGTGATTACTGAGGCCATAAACAAGAGTGTCAATTTGTTAAGTCAACAACAGGAGTCACTGTGCACTTACTCCTCATGTAGGATCTTTGTCCTTAGTGTGCTGTACATTGAGATTTAATGCTATAACTAGTACTCAAACAGTATTTTTCACTTTATGTTTCTGTGTGGGAGCAAACTGTTGAAATCTTTACTTAATGTATGCTAAACTGATCTTCTGTATATAAAGAGAATCAAAAGGGCCGGCGCCGCGGCTCACTAGGCTAATCCTCCGCCTAGCGGCGCCAGCACACTGGGTTCTAATCCCGGTCGGGGCGCCGGATTCTGTCCCAGTTGCCCCTCTTCCAGGCCAGCTCTCTGCTGTGGCCTGGGAGTGCAGTGGAGGATGGCCCAAGTGCTTGGGCCCTGCACTCCATGGGAGACCAGGAAAAGCACCTGGCTCCTGGCTCCTGCCATCGGATCAGCGCTGTGCGCAGGCTGCAGCGCGCCGGCCGCGGCGGCCATTGGAGGGTGAACCAACGACAAAGGAAGACCTTTCTCTCTGTCTTTCTCTCTCTCACTGTCCACTCTGCCTGT
Source organism: Oryctolagus cuniculus (assembly GCF_051225735.1). Taxonomy (NCBI): domain Eukaryota; kingdom Metazoa; phylum Chordata; class Mammalia; order Lagomorpha; family Leporidae; genus Oryctolagus; species Oryctolagus cuniculus. Next base: position 195,311,923 of record NC_142867.1, read on the forward strand.
CAAATAAATAAATAAACAGAATCAAAAAAGAATCTTGATATGAATGGAAGGGGGCATTTAAAAGGAAAGGGGAGGGTTGCAGGTGGGAGGGGAAGCCATTGTAATCCATAAGCTGTACTTTGGAAATTTATATTCATTAAATAAAATTTTAAAAAAATTGAAAATTCGAGACTTTTTTTTATACCTGACACAGAAAACTTGATGCAAGGGAGCATGAAACCTCAAAACCAAAAGGAATCTACGAAATGCTATAAATATAGTTCAAGAATGATTGTAAGGAAAAAATCAATTTGAGGAGTGAGCCAGCTCGTGGAAGCCTTTTCTCTCTCCTTTCTGCCTCTGCCTCTTTGAAACTCTGCTTTTCAAAAAAATAAATAAATCTTTGGGGCAGAGCCAAGATGGCAGAATAGTGAGGGCGCGCACCGATAGTCCGGGAAAATTTAGTTTAATAAAAGGGGAGTTACGGTAGCCTCAGAAAAAAGAACCAGGAAAATATTGCAGAGGAAACTCTTCTGGATCCAGTGGCTTTGAATCGGAGGAGCTACTGGGAGAACAAGGTCACCCACCGCGCGGAAGCCGAGCCGCGGGAGCCGCGGGTGCCACGGGAGCCGCAGGGTCTGCGTGCCAGTGCAGGAAGGGGAGTGCATGTCACACAGACACCAGCGGGAAGAGTTGGGATGTCCAGGGCTCCGAGTCCACACATCAGCGCTGGAAGGGGAGGTGAGCTCAATAACCCGAGACATTGGCAGGGAAACGGGGGTCAGAATCTAGAAGGGGGCCGGAAAGTGCAGGAGACTCACTACCTGAAAGAAGGAAAAAAAAAAGCTTGGGGGTTTCTCTCTCCCCCAACCTTGCAAAGATTGCAAGACTGCAAGGCTTGAAGAATTAGCAAGAGACAAAGAGCAGGCCCCCTCTCTGGATTTACATATCAACAGGGGAGAGCTAAGGAACTGAGTCACTACAATTCAGTAGCCTAGGCAACCCAGTGGGAGTCCAGAGGAGCCTACACAGACTCTTTGGGTAGAAGCCAGAGACTGGAAGCTAAATACCATCAATTCTGCACAGCCGTGCCCTGTGGTATTACTTACCCCCTGAATGAATAAATAAATAAATAAATAAATCAAAAGGGAGAGATTTACCACGCATAACCTCAGGGTGTCACCTTTGCACACCCATAACCAGGAAGAACCAAGCAGAGCTCTCAGGCCACACCCATCTCAAGACTCCAAGGCTCCTCCAACAGCAGGCAGTCCACTTAACACCGACATAGTATAAAATAAAAAAAAAATTTTTTTTAAAAATTTAAAAAAAAACTGCACAGTGACGAAAGAAGAATTAACTATGCCAAGCAACAAACACAGAAATCGAGGGAACAAGATCAACGATGACACTATGATGCCTCCAAATAAACAAAACACCCCAAACCAAGATTATGAAGATGATGAGATAGAAGAAATGCAAGATACGGATTTCAAAAAATTTATGATAAGAACATTTAGAAGTTTTCAAAAGCAAATCCTTGAAATGCAGAAATCCTTATTGAACAGGATTGAAAATCTCTCTCGTGAAAATGAAATTTTAAGGAAGAGTCAAAATGAAACTCAGAAACTAGTAGAACAGGAAAGTGTGATAGTGAAGAGAAATCAAAATGAAATGAAGAGCTCAATAGATCAAATGACAAACACATTAGAAAGCCTTAAAAACAGAATGGGTGAAGCAGAAGAGAGAATATCAGACTTAGAAGATAGAGCACAGGAAAACATACAGTCAAACCAAAGAAAAGAAGAGGAAATTAGAAATCTAAAAAATATTGTTGGGAATCTACAGGATACTATTTAAAAAAAAAAACCAACATTCGAGTTCTAGGAGTTCCTGAAGGCATGGAGAGGGAGAAAGGATTAGAAGGCCTTTTTAGTGAGATACTAGCAGAGAACTTTCCAGATTTGGAGAAGGACAGAGACATCCTAGTACAGGAAGCTCATAGAACCCCCAATAAACATGACCAAAAGAGATCCTCACCACGACACGTGGTAATTAAACTTACCACAGTGAAACATAAAGAAAAGATCCTAAAATGTGCAAGAGAGAAACGTCAGATTACTCTCAGAGGATCTCCAATCAGACTCACAGCAGACTTCTCATCAGAAACCCTACAGGCTAGGAGGGAATGGCGAGACATAGCACAGGTGCTGAGAGAAAAACTGCCAGCCCAGAATATTATATCCTGCCAAACTCTCATTTGTGAATGAAGGTGAAATAAAGACCTTTCATAGCAAACAGAAATTGAAAGACTTTGTGGCCACTCATCCGGCCCTGCAAAAGATACTTAAAGATGTGCTACACTCAGAAACACAGAAACACGGCCATCAATATGAAAGAAGGCAAAGGAAGAACACCTACCAGTAAAAGAGCATGGGAAGCTCAAAGCATATACTAGAAAATATCTCTGGGAAAATGGCAGGGCAAAGTCACTACATATCAATAGTCACATTAAACATTAATGGTCTGAATTCTTCAGTTAAAAGACACCGTTTGGCTGATTGGCTCAAAGAACACAACCCAACTATTTGTTGCCTACAAGAAACACATCTCTCTAACTAAGAGGCATGCAGACTGAAAGTTAAAGGTTGGAAAAAGATATTCCATGCCAACAGAAACCAAAAAAAGCAGGTGTAGCCATATTAATATCAGACAAAATAAACTTTAATACAAAAACTTTTAAGAGAGACAAAGAGGGGCACTATATAATGATTAAGGGTTCAATTCAACAGGAAGATGTAACTATTATAAATGTATATGCACCTAATTACAGGGCTCCGGTCTATTTAAAAGATATGTTAAGGGACTTAAAGGGAGATTTAGATTCCAATACAATAGTACTGGGGACTTCAATACTCCACTCTCAGAAATAGACAGATCATCCAGACAGAAGATCAACAAGGAAACAGCAGATTTAATTGACACTATTGCCCAAATGGATCTAACATATATCTACAGAACTTTCAATCCTACATGTAAAGACTTCACATTCTTCTCAGCAGTGCATGGAAACTTCTCTAGGATTGATCACATACTAGGCCATAAAGCAAGTCTCAGCAAATTTAAAAGAATTAGAATCATACCATGCAGCTTCTCAGACCACAGCGGAATGAAGCTGGAAATTAGCAACTCAGGAAACCCCAGAAAGTATGCAAACACATGGAGACTGAACAACATTCTCCTGAATGAACACTGGGTCATTCAAGAAATCAAAAGAGAAATCAAAAACTTTCTGGAAGTAAATGAAGACAACAACACAACATATCAAAACTTATGGGATATAGCAATAGGTGCCTATATCAAGAAATTGGAAAGGTACAAAATAAATGAGCTTTCAGCGCATCTCAAGGACCTAGAAAAACTGCAGCAAACCAAACCCAAATCTAGTAGGAGAAGAGAAATAATTAAAACCAGAGAAGAAATTAACAGGATTGAATCCCCCCCCAAAAAAAAAAACACTACAAAAAATCAGCCAAGCGAGAAGCTGGTTTTTTGAAAAAATAAACAAAATTGACACACCATTGGCCCAACTAACTAAAAAAAGAAGAGAAAAGACCCAAATCAATAAAATCAGAGATGAAAAAGGAAACGTAACAACAGACACCACAGAAATAAAAAGAATCATCAGAAATTACTACAAGGACCTGTATGCCAGCAAACAGGAAAACCTATCAGAAATGGATAGATTCCTGGACACATGCAATCTACCTAAATTGAACCAGGAAGACATAGAAAACCTAAACAGACCCATAACTGAAACAGAAATTGAAACAGTAATAAAGGCCCTCCCAACAAAGAAAAGCCCAGGACCAGATGGATTCACTGCTGAATTCTACCAGACATTTAAAGAAGAACTAATCCCATTTCTTCTCAAACTATTCAGAACAATCGAAAAAGAGGGAATCCTCCCAAATTCTTTCTATGAAGCCAGCATCACCTTAATCCCTAAGCCAGAGAAAGATGCAGCACTGAAAGAAAATTACAGACCAATATCCCTGATGAACATAGACGCAAAAATCCTCAATAAAATTCTGGCCAATAGAGTACAACAACACATCAGGAAAATCATCCACCCAGACCAAGTGGGATTCATCCCTGGTATGCAGGGATGGTTCAACATTCGCAAATCAATCAATGTGATTCACCACATTAACAGACTGCAAAAGAAAAACCATATGATTATCTCAATTGATGCAGAGAAAGCATTCAATAAAATTCAACACCCTTTCTTGATGAAAACTCTAAGCAAATTGGGTATAGAAGGAACATTCCTCAATATAATCAAAGCAATTTATAAAAAACCCACAGCCAGCATCCTATTGAATGGGGAAAAGTTGGAAGCATTTCCACTGAGATCTGGCACCAGGCAGGGATGCCCGCTCTCACCACTGCTATTTAACATAGTTCTGGAAGTTTTAGCCAGAGCCATCAGACAAGAAAAAGAAATCAAAGGAATACAAATTGAGAAAGAAGAACTCAAACTATCCCTCTTTGCAGATGATATGATTCTGTACTTAGAGGATCCAAAGAACTCTACTAAGAGACTATTGGAACTCATAGAGGAGTTTGGCAAAGTAGCAGGGTATAAAATCAATGCACAAAAATGAACAGCCTTTGTATACACAAGCAACGCCATGACTGAGAAAGAACTGCTAAGATCAATCCCATTCACAATAGCTACAAAAACAATCAAATACCTTGGAATAAACTTAACCAAGGACGTTAAAGATCTCTACGATGAGAATTACAAAACCTTAAAGAAAGAAATAGAAGAGGATACCAAGAAATGGAAAAATCTTCCATGCTCATGGATTGGAAGAATCAACATCATCAAAATGTCCATTCTCCCAAAAGCAATTTAGACATTCAATGCAATACCAATCAAGATACCGAAGACCTTCTTCTCAGATCTGGAAAAAATGATGCTGAAATTCATATGGAGTCACAAGAGACCTCGAATAGCTAAAGTAATCTTGTACAACAAAAACAAAGCCGGAGGCATCACAATACCAGATTTCAGGACATACTACAGGGCAGTTGTAATCAAAACAGCATGGTACTGGTACAGAAACAGATGGATAGACCAATGGAACAGAATTGAAAGACCAGAAATCAACCCAAACATCTACAGCCAACTCATATTTGATCAAGGATCTAAAACCAATTCCTGGAGGAAGGACAGTCTATTCAATAAATGGTGCTGGGAAAACTGGATTTCCACGTGCAGAATCATGAAGCAAGACCCCTACCTTACACCTTACACAAAAATCCACTCAACGTGGATTAAAGACCTAAATCTACATCCTGCACCATCAAGTTATTAGAGAACATTGGAGAAACCCTTCAAGATATTGGCACAGGCAAAGAATTTCTGGAAAAGACCCGGGAGGCACAGGCAGTCAAAGCCAAAATCAACTATTGGGATTGCATCAAATTGAGAAGTTTCTGTGCTGCAAAAGAAACAGTCACGAGAGTGAAGAGACAACCAACAGAATGGGAAAAAAAATTTGCAAACTATGCAACAGATAAAGGGCTGATGACCAGAATCTACAAAGAGATCAAGAAACTCCACAAAAACAAAACCAACAACCCACTTAAGAGATGGGCCAAGGACCTCAATAGACATTTTTCAAAAGAGGAAATCCAAATGGCCAACAGGCACATGAAAAAATGTTCAAGGTCCCTAGCAATCAGGGAAATGCAAATCAAAACCACAATGAGGTTTCACCTCACCCCGGTTAGAATGGCTCACATACAGAAATCTACCAACAACAGATGCTGGCGAGGATGTGGGGAAAAAGGGACACTAATCCACTGTTGGTGGGAATGCAAACTGGTCAAGCCACTATGGAAGTCAGTCTGGAGATTCCTCAGAAACCTGAATAGAACCCTACCATTCAACCCAGCCATCCCACTCCTTGGAATTTACCCAAAGGAGTTTAAATTGGCAAACAAACAAGCTGTCTGCACCCTAATATTTATCGCAGCACAATTCACAATAGCCAAGACCTGGAACCAACCTAAATGCCCATCAATGGTAGACTGGATAAAGAAATTATGGGATATGTACTCTTTAGAATACTATACCGCAGTCAAAAACAACGAAATCCAGTCATTTGCAACAAAATGGAGGAATCTGGAACACATCATGCTGAGTGAAGTAAGCCAGTCCCAAGGGGACAAATACCATATGTTCTCCCTGATCGGTGACAACTGACTGAACACCAAAAATGAAACCTGTTGAAATGTAATGGACACTATGAGAAATGGGGACTTGATCAGCATAGCCCTGACTGTTAATGAACAACTTAATACATTATCCCTCTTAGTAGTTTTTTTGTCTGTTCTACTTAATATGACTGGTTTAATTCTGTAATTATCACACAGTTATTCTTAAGTGTTGAAAATTAACTGAAATGTTATCCCTGTTAAACATAAGAGTGGGAATAAGAGAGGGAAGAGAGGTATAATTTGGGACATGCTCAAGCTCACCTACCTCAAACGGTAGAGTTAGAAACATAACAGGGGATTCCAATTTAATCCCATCAAGGTGGCATGTACCAATGCCATCTCACTATTCCAAGTGGTCAATTTCAGTTCACAATTGATCATAATGAAAGGACTAAGAGTCAAAGGGAGCACATAAACAAGTCTAGTACCTGCTAACACTAACCGATGGAATAAATAAAGGGAAGAGTGATCCAACATGGGAAGTGAGATACTCAGCAGACTCATAGAATGGCAGATGTCCTAAATAGCACTCTGGCCTCCGAATCAGCCCTAAAGCCATTCGGATCTGGCTGAAAAGCCCATGAGAGTATTTCAGGCATGGAAAGCCAAGACACTCTGGCAAAAAGATCTCTGTGAGTGAGATCCCAGTGGAAAGAACAGGTCTTCAAAGAAGGAGGTACCTTTCTCTGAAGGGAGGAGAGAACCTCCACTTTGACTATGACCTTGTCTAAGCAAGATAAGAGTCGGAGAACTCAAAAGGCTTCCATAGCCTTGGAAACTCATGACTTGAGCATAGGGAGATTACAGATGCCATAAACAGGAGTGTCAATTGGTAAAGTCAACAACAGGAGTCACTGTGCACTTACTCCTCATGTAGGATCTCTGTCCTTAATGTGCTGTACATTGAGACTTAATGCTATAATGAGTACTCAAACAGTATATTTCACTTTGTGTTTCTATGGGGGTGCAAACTGTTGAAATCTTTACTTAATGCATACTAAACTGATCTTCTGTAAAAAAAAATTATCAATTTCCAACTTGACTCTCACTGGGATTAAACATGACAATAGGTCTGATCTGATTTCATCATCATTTAAAAAAATCATCTATTATTTTTCACTTTATGTTTCTGTGTGGGAGCAAACTGTTGAAATCCTTACTTAATGTATACTAAGCTGATCTTCTGTATATTAAGATAATCGAAAATGAATCTTGATGTGAATGGAAGGGGAGAGGGGGTGGGAAAGGGGAGGGTTGCGGGGGGGGAGGGACGGTATGGGGGGGAAGCCATTGTAATCCATAAGTCGTATTTTAGAAATTTATATTCATTAAATAAAAGTTAAAAAATAAATAAATAAATCTTTAAAAAATGAAAGAAATGAGGAAATCAATAGGTGACACAAATTCAACATTCACTATGGAGATAGAAATCATTGAAAAGAACCAATCAGAAACTCTGGAGATGAATACTGTAATCCATGAAATAAAACATACAACTGAGATCTTCAAAGGATAATAGACCAAGGGGAGAAAACATTTTCTAATTTGGAGCTCAAGACATCTGAAATAATACAATCAGACAAAAACAAAGACAGAAGAATTTAAAAGAATAAAGAATATGGTATGTGATCAAAAAATCAAAATCACTAACAGAGCAGGTATAGTCAGTATCTAATCAAAAAAAATATGTTAGTCTTTCCTATCAATACTCACCTTAAATATTAACTACATTAAATTCCCCAACCAAGAGACTTAGGTTGCTTGCATGGATTAAAAACAAACAAAACCACATTACCCCACTATAGGCTGCCTACAAGAAACTAACTTCACAAATAAAGATACATACAAACTGAAAGTGAATAGCTAGAAAATGATATACCAGGCAAATGGAAACCAAAAACAACCAGGAGTTGTTACATCAGATAAAGCAAACTTTAAATTAAAAACTTTTAAAAAACTTGAAAAAAATATCAATTCATCTAGAAGATATAGTAATCATAAATATATGTATGCAACCAACACAAGACGACCTAATATATACTGCAAATACTACTAGACCTGAAGGGAGTACACTGAGGAAACTCTGTAAGACATGGCATAGAAAAAGACTTCTTGGAGAAGAAGCATAGGCAATCAAAACCAAAATTCACAAATAGGATTATATCAAGTTGAGAATCTTCTGCACTACAAAGGGAACATTCTGCAAAGTGAACGGGCAACTGAGAGAATGGTAGAAAATATTTGCAAATTATGTAACTGATAAAGGATCAATATCCAGAATCTGTGAAGTGCTCAAGAAATTCAACAACAAAATAATGAACAATACAGTTAAGAAATTGACAAAGAATTTGAACAGGCATTTTTCAAATGTGGAAATTCAAATGGCCAACAGATACTTGAAAAAATTCTCAGGATCACTAGCCATCAGGGAAATGCAAATCAAAACCATAATTCAACAAACAGTGAGATGAACAAAACACTGTTCCTCAACAGGAGAGATACAGGCTGTAAACAGTCATCAAATCTCAAAATGTCAATTTCACTCATACATTTTTATACTGTATTAGCATAGATCAGGGAGAATGGCTCTTAGAATGGCTTCAGTTAGAAGCCATTCTCAGTTAGAATGGCTCTCATATAGAAATCAACAAACAACAAATGCTGGAGAGGAAGTGGGGAAAAAGACACCCTAATCCACCATTGCTGGGAATGAAATTCATACAACCATTGTGGAAGACATTATGGTGATACCTCAGAAAACTGAAAATCTGTCTACCATATGACCTAACTATCCCATTCCTGGGAATTTACCCAAGGAAAATCAAATCAGCATATGGAGGACCTAGCTGTAACCCCATGTTTATTGTAGCTCAATTCACAATAGCCAAGATATGGAATCAACTCACATGCCCATCAACTGATGACTGGATAAAGAAACTGTTGTATATATACACTGTGGAATATTATTCAGTGGTCAAAAAATGAAATCCTGTCTTTTGCAACACAATGGATACAACTGGAAACAGTGAAATAAGCCAGTCCCAAGGGGACAAAAAACATATATTTTCCCTGTTCTGCACTAATACAGTATAAAAATGTATATGAGTGAAATTGACATTTTGAGATTTGATAACTATTTACAGCCTGCATCTCTACTGTTGATGGACAGTGTTTTGTTCATCGCACTATTTGTTGAATTCTTTTACTTAGTGTAGAATTATTTTAATTAGTTCATCTCACTATTGTAGAATTCTTTTACTTGTTCTCATGAGTATAAAATTAACAGAAAATATGTCATTATAAAAATTAAAAGAGGGAATAAGGAAGGAAGGAGAAGGAAAGGTGGTAGCATGGGTGAGAGGGGTGATATGGTGGGAAGCATCACTATGCTCCTAAATATATAAACGAAATACATGAAATTTGTTCACCTTATAAGAATAATTCAGATGTAGAATCCCAGGAAAATAATTTGAGCTTGAGATAATAGACAGAATGTGAGAATTCATACAGATAAAAAGAGAAAAATTGAGAGGATAATGTTATTTGAGTATGAACTGTTTCGTTCTTACTTTACCAAAAATGTCAGAGGTTCATATCGAAGAGAAATAAATTACAAGGGTTACACAAGAAAATATAAGCTTTCCCGTCACACCAGACTACTGAGAGCTACTATTAAATTACTGGAATTCAGCTCACCTTAGAGATTTAAATAAATCAGAGACTTGTGGTACAGGCTGGAAAGCAACTCTATTCCTCATTTCAGAACATGACATGAGTTGAACTCATCAAATTACTCAACTGTTGCCACCAAATATGCATAGCCCACAGCACCCCTTTTCTCATTTTTTTTATATTGTATGTTCATCCTCTTGGACTAACCTCCATTCTCATCCTTTTCTCTGTGTATTAGTCTTCTGCCTTGTCACAAAGAAGGCTGCTTAATACTTAAATTTAATGGGTCTTGCATCTCTGAATCTAAAGTAAAAAATATTGTACCACAGACACCACTTGTTTACTTTTTTCCACAATCACATTATTTCAAGGTTGTTAGGAAAATGGCATTATTTTCTGTGATTGTCATCACTTCCTCTAGACCACTAGCTATGCTACTTTATTACCCTTCCTATCATGATTGCCTATAGATATCTTCTTCATTCTTTATAATCAAAAAGGTAATGGTGGGAGGAAGAGATATCTTTGGCAACACCTCAGACTTTTTATATCCTAGAAAGATTTCAACACCCATGTGACTTACCCAATAGATTCCAACACAATCATCTTCCTTGAGTCTGGTAACTTTCATTCATACTTCATATCAGCTTGCACCATATATCCATAGAAAATATCATCATTATATTGTGAAACTAATGTGAAAATTGTCAGATGCAAAATACAATTTCCTGTTTCAATACTACCAAAAATAAATTAATAAAATCAAGAGGCCATGAAGACAGGGTTCTTACACATAATAGCTTGATAGTAACTTTCACAAAAGATTGTCAGAACTCCACACTTCAGAGGACAATCACAACATTATACAAACCTACTACATCAAAGCCATCAGTCCAAGAACATTGTTTAGACTTGGACAAGCACTACCCTGGTTATTAATTACTGTGGCCAAAGATTATTGTTTCAAAATATCTGATGTTAAGAGAAAACTTACAAGATACAGGCAAAGGCAAAGACTTCTTGGAAAAGACCCCGGAGGCACAGGCAGTCAAAGCCAAAATTAACAATTGGGATTACATCAAATTGAGAAGTTTCTGTACTGCAAAAGAAACAGTCAGGAGAGTAAAGAGACAACCGACAGAATGGGAAAAATATTTTCAAACTATGCAACTGATAAAGCATTAATAACCAGAATCTAAAGAGATCAAGAAGCTCCACAACAACAAAATAAACAACCACTTAAGAGATGGGCCAAGGACCTCAACAGACATTTTTCAAAAGAGGAAATCCAAATGGCCAACAGAAATATGAAAAAATGCTCAGGATCACTAGCAATCAGGGAAACGCAAATGAAAACAATAATGAGTTTTCACCTCACCCCAGTTAGAAATCTACCAACAACAGATGCTGGAGAGGATGTGGGGAAAAAGGGACACTAACCCACTTTCGGTGAGAATGCAAACTGGTCAAGCCACTATGGAAGTCAGTCTGGAGATTCCTCAGAAACCTGAATATAAGCCTACCATACAACCCAGCCATACCACTCCTTGGAATTTACCCAAAGGAAATTAAATTGGCAAATAAAAGAGCTGTCTGCACCTCAATGTTTACTGCAGCTCAATTCACAATAGCTAAGACCTGGCATCAACCTAAATGCCCATCAACAGTAGACTGGGTAAAGAAATTATGGGATATGTATTTATACTCTATAGAATAATATACAGCAGGAAAAAATGAAATCTGGTCATTTGCAACAAAATGGAGGAATATGAAACACATCATGCTGAGTGAAATAAGCCAGTCCCAAAGGGACAAATATCATATGTTCTCCCTTATTGATGACAACTAACCAAGCACTTAAAAGGAAAACTGTTTAAGTGAAATGGACACTATGAGAAACAATGACTAGATCAGCCCTTTTCCTGACTGTTGAGGAACAACTTACTACTTTATTCCTTTTAGTATTTTTTTGTTCTAATTAATACCATTGGTTGAAGTCTTTAATTAACACACAATTATTCTTAGTCATTTAAATTTAACTGAAAAGTAATCCCTGTTAAATATAAGAGTGGGAATAAGAGACGGAGGAGATCTACAGTTCAGCACATGCTCACTCAGACTTATACCTAATGTTAGAGTTAGAAACGTGCCAGGAATTCCAATTCAATCCCATCAAGGTGGCATGTATGTACCAATGCCATCTTGCTAGTCAAAGTGATCAGTTTCAGCTCATAATTGATCATAATGATAGGGGTAAATGTCAAAGGGATCACATAAACAAGACTAGTGTCTGCTAATACTAACTGATAGAATTAAAAAGGAGAGAACGATACAGCATGGGAAGTGGGATACACAGCAGCAGACTAATAGAATGGCAGATGCCCTAAACAGCATTCTGTCCTAGAATCAGCCCTTAAGGCATGCGGATCTGGCTGAAAAGCCCATGAGAGTATTTCAGGCATGGAAAGCCAAGACACTCTGGCAAAAAATAAAAAATAAAAATAAAAAAAAACTAAATGAAAGATCTCTGTGAGTGAGATCCCAGCGGAAAGAACGGGCCATCAAAGAAGGAGGTACCTTTCTCTGAAGGGAGGAGAGAACTTCTACTTTGACTATGGCCTTGTCTAAATAAGATCAGAGTTGGCAAACTCAAGTGGCTTCCATAGCCTTGGTAGATCATTAAAAGAGTCTTGGCTGATTACTGATGCCATAAACAGGAGTGTCAATTGTTAAATCAACAACAGGAGTCACTGTGCACTTACTCCCCATGTAGGATCTCTGTCCTTAATGTGTTGTGCTATGTGAATTAACGGTATAACTAGTACTCAAACAGTACTTCATACTTTGTGTTTCTGTGTGGGTGCAAACTGTTGAAATCTTTACTTAGTACATACTAAATTGATCTGTATATAAAGATAATTGAAAATGAATCTTGGCTGGCACCGCGGCTCACTATTCTAATCCTCCACCTGTGGCGCTGGCACCCTAGGTTCTAGTCCCGGTTGCTCCTCTTCCAGTCCAGCTCTCTGCTGTGGCCCGGGAGGGCAGCAGAGGATGGCCGAAGTGCTTGGGCCCTGAACCCACATATGAGACCAGGAGGAAGCACCTTGTTCCTGGCTTTGGATCGGCACAGCACGGCGGCCGTAGCAGCCATTTAGTGGGTGAACCAATGAAGGAAGACCTTTCTCTCTGTCTCTCTCACTCACTGTCTAACTCTGCCTGTAAAAAAAAAAGCATCTTGATAAAGAATGGGATGGCAGAGGGAGTAGGAGATGGGATGGTTGTGAGTGGGAGGGTGGTTATGGGGGGAAAATCCACTACAATCCTAAAGTTGTACTTTGGAAATTTATATTTATTACATAAAAGTTAAAAAAAAATTAAAAAAAACTGATGTGATCCTCCTATTTTTTCCCTTAACAACTTTTCTTTACTTCAGCCTTTTTGAACATGTCCATCATTTACTATCGCATGCATGTTCCCAGTGAACTGCTCTGGTGTTGTCAAATGAATGCTATTATTCTTTGGAGAGACTGTCACAGTCTTAATCAATCTCTCTCTCTCTCTCTCTCCCTCTCTCTTTCTCTCTGTCGTTTGGTTTGCTATTCAAAATTGACAATACTGTGTAGCTGCCCCTGAACTCAATTTTGCCCAAATAGAGCAATATCAGTAAAACAAAAGAGGCTACACTTTGACTATGATATCCATTCCAGTGCTACATCATTTCTCCAGAGAAGATTGTCTCTGAAAGGCTCTATTCCCTACTCCACTTAGACACAGCACTGGAGCCCTCAGTATCTGGCTCAGAGCCAACTGCATGAACTGGCATAGCTGGACTGAAAGACAAAGAGGAATCACTAGTTAGCAAACATCATCATAAAATTTGATTCAAGAAAAAAACACATGTAAAAGTGGAAGTATAATGAGGAACAGAATAGTTATCTGGTCTCAAAGTATTTGTGCTGCAAAAAAAATGTGTTCACTGCAAAAGAAAATGGCAATTTTGCAATATAGAAACCATATCATCAGTATTTCTTCCTGATATAATGAACTGAGAGCCTAACACTTCTGTGGTATTACTGTCAAAACTGAAAAATGTGAATTCAATCATGAGGAAACATCTGACAAAGCTAAACTGATGGTCATTCTAAAAACTACCAGGCCAGTGCTCTTCAAACATGTCAGTGCCATTAAAGACAGAGTAAGGAATGGCTCCAGAACCAAGGAGGCTTCACACATGAGTGAAATGCACGAGGTGGAATTTCCTTTAACTGTAAAGTACACCCTTGATATAAGTGAACACCTCTGAACACATATAAATGTTAATTCGGCAATTTTAATCATTACACTATGATAATAGATGACAATATTCTTAGTTTTAGGACAAAAACACTTGACTGCACCACATAAAGAAACATGAACTGTTCAACACAAAGTGATATGAATTGTGTAACAGAGGTGACAAGGTAACATAAAGGTACAGGCAGAAGCCTTACAAACATTAACATATAGAGAATGTTAAAGAAAGGAACATAGGAATTCATTGCATTATTCTTGAAATTTTTCGGAAATCATGTCAAAAAGAAAAAAAAAAGGGAAACAGAGAGGAAGAAAAAGAGGGAAGATTAAACTACCAAAAGAAACCTATGACAACACAGAACATCCCTGAAATAAATGAATATCTATGTTATGAATAGAAGTCCATTCCTCCTATCCCAAGGCAGATGTGAGACCCTCTACCCCAGAAAAACCTCAGAAAGAACAACCTTAGCATAAAAGGAGTGATGCTGTAATAGATGCATGGTCCATGTGCGAGCATTTCCATTCATCAATAGTACCCGTACCCCAGGGCACACAGGCTGTAAAATGGCTGCCTCCGAGTGCAGCAGATGGGTCACCATGTTGGGATCCATGTTTTAAGAGTGAGGACAGCTGGCCACTCATCAAAGAGCACTCACAGTGCCTCACCACTGCACTAACCTCTGCAGTGCCATCCTCAAGAATGGCTTGCATTAACGTTGCCGGCAGCATGGTGGAATGGAGCTTGAGTCAGAGTTAGGTTTTGATTTGCAATTCCCTGACAATTAGTGACATCAGTCATCTTTTCACATATATGCAGGCAATTTTTGTGTCTCCTTTGGAGAACTATTTATTCAACTTCTTAGCCCATTTGTTGATTGGGTTATTAGATTTTTGTTTCTGTTGAGTAGTATGAGTTTTTTTTACTTTGAATATTTATACTATATCAGATATATACAAATATTCTCTCCTGTTCCATAGATTGAATTTATATTCTATTAATTATTGTTTCTTTTTGCCTCATATTAGTGAAAATGTGAAAAAATGTCAGGAATACAAAATTGTCTGCAGCCATTATGGAAAACACTTTACAAGCTTCTCAAAATATTAAAGATAGAAGAATTTTATGATCCCATCTTTCTTAGTTCTGAGTAAATTGCAAAGAAATTAAAATCAGAATATCAAGGAGATATATGCAATCCAATGTTCATGGTAGCATTATTCATAATGAGCAAAATATGAAAATAACATAAATGTCTATCAATATATAAATAGATAAATGAAATGTAGTAAATACATAGAGAGGAATATTTTTCAGCCCCAAAAAAGGCATTCCATAACATGCAATGATATGGACAAACCTAGAAGAGATTACAATAAGCAAAATTAGCTAGTAACAGAAGGACAGCTACTTCCTGATTCCTCTTATGTGTGCTATCTAAAATAGTCAAATTCAAAAACGTGGAGAGCAGAGTAGGGACTGGGAGGAAAAAGAGAATGCAGAGCTGCTAATCAACCAGCATCATTTTTCAGTTATACAAGATGAAACAATTCTGCATATATGCTATACAACATTCATTAACAATACTGTATTGTACACTTAAAATCAGTTATGAGGGTAGATCCCATGTGAAATTTTCTTATCAGTGTAAAATAAAAATATACTAA
This sequence comes from Oryctolagus cuniculus, assembly GCF_051225735.1. Classification (NCBI taxonomy): domain Eukaryota; kingdom Metazoa; phylum Chordata; class Mammalia; order Lagomorpha; family Leporidae; genus Oryctolagus; species Oryctolagus cuniculus. Next base: position 195,327,829 of record NC_142867.1, read on the forward strand.
GAGCAGCAAAAAAAATAGGAAGGAAAAGAGAAATGTGATAAATTTAGGATGAAGTTTCTGAAATAGATTAAAGATTTTCTTAAGAGACAACATCTGTGTGTTTTGTTTTGTTTTGTTTTCTCACTTATTCTAAAATGGGTCTCTGTCTGCTTTGAACAATAGAATATTGGTGGCACTGTAGCAGCTTTCCCCCTAGACTTTAAGAGACTTGGTGGTTTCTACTTCCTCTCATGGAATGCTCATTTTGGAAGCCCAGACCCACTTCAAGAAACTCAACTGTCTGCCAGAGAACTCAGGTGCAGACACCTTGTGGAGAGGAAAGAACCTAAGTCAGGAGACAGGTTGGAGCAGCCACACTCCACCAACTGAAACCAGCCCTCTCATCCGCCCCACTGAAGGCCCTGGACACATGAATGAACCGTCTTGAATATTCCTACCTTGTGAAGCCCGAGATGGCTGCAGTCCCAGTTGACACCAGGTGGAATGCAAGGACTGCCCAGGTGAGCTCAGTTAATCTTCAGAAGAATATTTCAAACCAATGTGGAAATAAATCAGGCCATAGAAAGTTCTAATTGCTTTGCCACCCACCTGAAGTTTCACAAGCAATAATGAAAATATTATTTTTAATCTGCCTGATAGAAATTGTTCATCTTCAAGGGCTAAGAATTTTTTAAATGGGTGCTGCTTAAGCTCACTGCATTTCAGAATAGCTTGTTATGTGGCAATAAACAACAAGCATATTCAAGCAAGTTCATCATTGTTGCATTCATTCAATAGCTAATTTAATGAGCATTTATTAAGGAACCAAGTGGTAGACGCCTTTAAAGTGCTATCTGTCTAGTTGGAAAAGAAATAACAAATACATGAGCACATCACATATTCCTGATGTATGTAACTAGGGTGAGATATATGGTATGATGCAAGGCGTTCAGACTGAGGCATGAATGTCAAAGTAATGAGGATTCAACTGACATCCAGAGGTAGTAGGTGGTAACTTGACATGGGAGAAGCGGCTACCTGTGGAAAATGATAATCGCACAGGACACAATGAGGACTGTACGAAGGTTATCATGGCTGTGCTCAGCATACTAGGAGATATAAAGTCAGGTGAAACCAAAGTCAAACACTGGGGACAGAAGTTAATAGCCAGTGTGTATATTGGGACTGTCTTGTTTGCCTTTTATTTTACTAACTAGCACATTTCCCAACATGTAATAGCTACTCACAACATGCTAAATGTTTCCAAGAAGAAAAGGAGGGAGGAAAAAGGAGGAAGTTGTCCTTTGCCTTTTTATACTCTGCTTACACATGAGTATGCCCACATCTTGCTGCATATTAAAGTCACTTGAGATTTTTTAAATGTTCATGCCCAAGCTGGACTCCATACCTAATAAATTAGAAGCTATTGAACAGGACATGACAGGTGATTCTAATGTTCAGCCAACTTTGAAGAAAGGTGTTCCTATCAATCTATGCTCCTGTCTGATAAAGTGGGAAATGGGGCCCCCTAACCAATTTTCCTCACTGACCTTGCAACTTTAAAGGTCAGAAAATTAATATAGGTCCCAATGCAAGAAGACATAGGTAAGAAATGGGGAATAAAACATCAGGGCTGAGTATCATTTGATATTACTGAAAATAGAAAATTTAATTTGAAAAATATATCTCCATCTACAAGCCTGTGTGCCACTGAATTATGTAAGAGGAGAAGGTAGCTTTATTTACTGAAACACTTGCTCAGTGCGATATATTGAATAAATATTTCAGAAATAAATGAGCAAATCTATTTAAATGACTACTACATCATGGGTTGTTCAATGCTCAAATGTTTGATCATAGTTCTCAGCACCAACCCATCACAAAATGTAATTAAGGTCCCAACTGATTGCTGTATTGTGGCCAATAAATTAGCAATGCCAGTTCAGTTACCAAATCCGTAATAACTATGGAAAATAGCCACAAATGGATACACTGTTTTCAATAACTTATAAAAGACAGATTTGATGTATCAGCTGAGTAGCCTTCATTTTTCTAATTACTGTTGCCTACCGATTCTATGAAAAATGATTCTGCATAATTTCACTGACTTCATGGGGAGCATGAGGATTTGAAAGTAAGAATTTGTAATATTTTCCCTGTCTCCATTTTGAAATAACACACACAGAAACTCACACACACATACAAACTTTATGTTTGATTTTTTGAGACATTAAAGTGTCTATTATTCAGAAACAAAAAATTATATGACTTAACAATGCATATGTGATATTAGTCACCTCTTAATTGAAGCCCTTTTTCTAATAAAGAGGAATTTTCATAGAAGAAATAATTATATTTTAAATCTATCAGGCCTCTGGTAAGATAGGTTCGTTATATAGGCTAGAAGGTTAACCCAGAAAGCTGTGTTTCCTTCATGGTTGCACTTTTTATATTTAATCCTGGAGTTACATCCAATCCATTCCTACTGACTATGTGTAGGGTTTTTTCTGTGTGTCAAGGGTTTAAATCAAACACTCTCATGACATCAATTGCTTGTGATATGAGTGCTTTTCTGGTCAATTCCACATCTCCTGGTATCCTGGTGCTGTTCCTCTCTCCATATATATTTCCAAATGTGCCTCATGGTAATTATGGTAACCTCCTGGTAAGGTCCATTTCTTTCTTTTTTAGTTTTTTATTTAATGAATGCATTTTTTCACAGATACAACTTTAGGAATATAGTGGTTCTTCCTGCCATACCCACCCTCCCACCCCAATTCCCAGCCCACCTCCCTCTCCCAATCATTTTTAGTTTGATTTTATTCACAGAGGACCAACTCCATGTTAAGCTTAGACTTCAACAGTTTGCACCCATGCACACACACAACATATACAGTACAGTTTGAGAACAAGATTTGGCAGCCAATTCTCATCATACAACTCATTAAGGACGGAGGTCCTACATGGGGAGTAAGTGCACAGTGACTTCTGTTGTTCCTTTAGCAATTAACACTCTTGTTTATGACATCAGTGATCACCTGAGGCTGTTGCCATGGGCTGCCAATTTCCATATTGGACTTTCCTTCTTTTTCAATTCTATTATTATTACCAGGCACTTGATGTTATTTATATGATCACTTCTACACTTTTTTTGACTTTAACATTTAATATGATCATTTTAACAGTTAAGATTGCATTTATACCACCAATTTTTATGGGTTTGGAGTCCCATGTCAAGTTTTTAGGGTGTACAGGGTCTATTTCTGTGCCTTGGAAATGACTAGAGGTTGAAATGCACTGCTAATTATCTTCATACAAACCTGTGAAATGGACTCTATTATCCTAACCTTCAAAATAAGGAGCAGACATAGAGATCCTTAGCAGCTTACAAAAACACTGTGAGCCAGGAAGGAGCAGAAATATCATGAACCACAAACTCTCAACCATAATTCTAGGGTAATTTAATTGAAACACAACCACAGAGGATATTACATTATTCAGTTATGCAGATGTTTTGAATATTCACTTTAAATGCTTAAAAGCTTGGTTGGTTTTGAAAGTATCACTTGGCCTGAGAGTGCAGTGGAGGATGGCCCAGGTCCTTGGGCCCTGCACCCGCATGGGAGACCAGGAGGAGGCACCTGGCACCTGGCTTCGGATTGGCGCAGCGCACCAGCCATAGCGGCCATTTGGGGGGTGAACCAATGGAAAAGGAAGGCATTTCTCTCTGTCTCTCTCTCTCTGTCTAACTCTGCCTGTCAAAAAAAAAAAAAAAGAATCACTTAAAATCATGCTATTAACTGTAATTCTCATATCTAGGTATTTATTGTATATTTTGAAATGATGAAATATAACACCATAAACCAAAAATGAATGTCTCATTTTATTACTTATTCTATTGCTTCTTTGTGGAATTCTTTTCTGAAAATTTTCTTTATTAGATGTTTTGGTTGTCTTTGTAAATCCCCTAAAATATAGATGCATAAGTCAGACAAAATTCAAGTTTTACTCTATCATGCTTCAGTCAACTTCTGTAGCCTCTGAATGTCTCAATTCATTTGTTTTTAAAGTAGAATTTAAAATAAAGACCAGTTTATTGATTGATAATGAGAGCTAGATAAGATTATGCATATAAATATTTTGAATAGTCCAAAATAATAAAAATGTTAATGACTATGAGATAATAGAGGAACTAAACTCTCATTGCATGAGATTTCAGTAAATTTATTTTCAGAAAATTAGCCTAACATTTTACATCATCAGCTTTAATTCACAGAGACTGTCACAGTACACTTCATATTCATTTATATATTCTCTCTCCTTTTCTCTCCCACCCCTATTTCTCTGATTCTCTAAAACAAGAACCATGTCTTTACTCCTTTTAATCTACTATAAATAAGAACATACATACAATAAGTTCATTAAATAATTCATGAGTGCTCAATTTCAGAATCCCTGGAACCATGATCCACATGTTCAGGGCCCCACTTCCAGCCAGAAGCATTGTTATCCTGATATATCACACTAGTAGTTTCCAAACAAGCTTTCCTTTCCCTAACTCTTCTCTACCTCAAATCCATTGCCCTACCAACAAAACTTTATAAAATGTAAGTTCTGTTTGTATTAATACCATTAAAAACCCATTGTGGCTTTCCATCAACTATCACATATCTCCCTGTAAAGGCTTTTATCACACTGTTTGATTTCTTTTTAAAATTTATTTATTTATTTGAAAGGCAGCATGAGAGAGAGAGAGAGAGAGAGAGAGAGTGTCTTCCATCACTGGTTCACTCCTCAAATTGGCCGTAATGGCCGAAGCAGGGCTGGTCTGAAGCCTGGAGCCTGGAGCTTTCTCTAGGTCTCCCATGTGGGTGCAGAGGCCCAAGAACTTGGGCCATCTTTTACTGCTTTCCTAGGCCATAGCAGAGAGCTGCATTGAGAGAGGAGCAGCTGGGTCTTGAACCAGTGCCCATATGGGATGCTGGTGCTGCAAATGACAGCTTTATCCACTACACCACAGTGCCAGTCCCCACACTGTTTTATTTTTGACAGCTTCTTTAATTATAATGACTTTTATTTTTTGCTTAAACATTTGAACTTGTCCTTTCTTCTAGGAACATTATTCTGATGCCCAACTCATCTCACATTTGATTCTAACTACTCACAACCATATTTTATTTCACAAATATACATTCCATTTACTTTTCTACATCTCCTTTCAATTAGATGCCCCCGTCAACATGCATCTATTATACTCTCTCATCCTGTACTTGTGCTTTCTTTCCATTCATTTCATTCTCATTACAAGTTCAATGTCTCTCCCCACCACTCAGCCCAATGTGTATGTTCCTTAGAGGCAAAGCTTAAGTTTGTCCTACTTCTGAAGACATCTGTAAAGTCCAGCAAAATTCTATACACTTAATAGGGAATCAGAAAAATTAGTTTATGAATGAATAAATGAACTAATAGATGGATGAATGCGTATTGAAAATATTAAACATAATTTACAATTCTTACAGACTTCTCAGAAAAGTTCTAATCCTGCTTAAAATGTCACTTCCCAGAAAGCTACAGAAGGAATGGCATGGAGGCAAGCTGGGTTTGCAGCGGTTTCACTATTGGCTAGAAACTTCTTTTATATGGAACTCATGGAATAACTCAATCATGACTTACTGATTGTCCTAGGAGTATCTACAATAGGACATACTTGACTTGAAGAGCCTCTGAGACTAACATATCTCCAATCTTAAAGAAATTATATTCTAAGATTTGTGGCTGTTTCACCATATTCTTATGGCACGGATTTGATCATTGTGTCTTTTTGTATCATCATAAGTAAATTTATCTTAGATAAAGTCTCTTCCTTTCAAAATCTATTTGTATAGATTTTGCTGGTTGAACAGCCTTATCCCAAAATCTTGAAATCCAATATGTCCCACAATTGTTTATAGCATTTGGAACTTAAATTTTATTGGAATGCTCAATCTGTACTAATGACATTTACAGAAGTAGCTTGATTTTTAGGCCCATACTGTAGCACATTCACTCTACCAAATGCCTTTATACATGATCCTATTTAATTCTGAAGACACTGTTATGAGAATATATTTTTCCACTCTACAGATAAGTAAACATGTTAGATTAATTAAGAAATCATAACCAATTAGATCATTGCATCTGACTAATATAGAATCTTTGTTCAGATACAACGCCAAGACTTTAATACTTGTTGGAGCTAATGTCTCTGGTTCCAGGTCCTAGTTATATATGATATGTAGCTCTGTCTTTGGCAAAGAATCTCTTCATTTGCTTCATCTCCTTTGGAAGCTTGTAGGCAAGTTAACTGAATGCAATCTCACAATGACTCTGTTTTCAAAAATAGGCACAGTCAGAACCTAAGATACTCACTCCAAATTGAACAGATAACATTACTATTTTAAACAACAGTAAGAGCACTGGATATATTTATACAAGACTCTATAATATCAAACAAGACCACCACAGTTTGTCTCCACAATCTCAGAGAACAGTTAGATCCACCTAGATCTAATTTTTCATGTTAACATTAAGTTTTCTTATGCTTTAAAAGTATCTCTAGATATATTATCTTTCAAATTATTGTCAATATTCCAGCTAGTTTATAGCTTTAATGCTACATTTACTTCCAAGACATTGGATAAAATTAGAGAGAGTAAATCATCAAAATGAGATTTCTGTATTTTCTTTCAACAAAATAATACCATCTTAACTACAGTACAAGAGATATCTGATATTAACACAGTACTTGGTTTCTATCAATAATGATTCCTAAAATCTTATATCTTAACACATTTCCCAAGATTTTAAATTAAGTGCTTTAGCCACTTTTGTTGGTGAGTCTCAAAGCATGTAAGAAAAATCTTCTGTGTTTGCAAAGAAAAGAGTTACCATCATATGGCATTATCAGAACTGGAAAATAATGGGTCTCCCTCCCTCCCTCCCTTTTTCTCTGTCTCATTGTTTTTGATAAACATAAGCACCACAGATGGGTCTGAATCTGGGTCTTCCCAGAGTGAAATATTAATTAGGGAGTGCTATCTAATTCAGCACTTTCATGAAGGGCTTCTAAGAAGCTATACTGTTTTCAGGAATCCTGAAACCATAATTCTTCAAATGAAAGGTTGCACCAAAGTGATATTTGTATTGCTTGCACTGTTTTTCTGCATATATTTAATAAGATAGATCAGGCTAATTGTTAAGTGTTTTATATAGATCACCTAATTTTAAATCCCCCATAATGCTTGAGATTAAGTGACTTGCCTAGAGAGAGTGGTGAGCAGAAAGGAATATAAACACTGTTCCTGCTACCACAGGGCCTCTGATCTTAGCTGCTATGCTCTCCAGGTCCCAGATCAAGATATGTTGGGTAGGGGCTGGTGCAGTGGCATAGCAGGTATAACGGCCACTTGCAGTGCCAGCATCCCATATGGGTGGCAGTTCAAGTCCCGGCTGCTCCACTTCTGATCCAGCTCTCTGCTATGCCTGGGAAAGCAGTAGAAGATGGCCCAAGTGCTTGGACCATTATGCCCTCCTGGGAAACCTGGAAGAAACTCCTGGCTCCTGCCTTCAGATCAGTCCCAGCTCTGGCCATTGCTGAAATTTGGGGAGTGAACCAGTGGATGGAAGACCTCTCCCTCCCTCCCTCCCTCCCTCCCTCCCTCTCTCTCTTCTCCCTCCCTCCCTCTCTCTCTCTCTCTCTCTGCCTCTGCCTCTCTGTAACTCTGCCTTTCAAATAAATAAATCTTTTTAAAAATATGTTGGGTACATTTGGAAGTATAACATCCTTACCTATCACAGGTCCAAATTCCAAAGCAATATTCATATGAAGTTACTTAAAGCTGATTTGAAATCAGACTGCCTCCGTATTTGATGAATGATTTGTTAAAATAATGAACGTCTATTATTTGGCATCCATTGGCAATGATTCCCTGAGGAAAAAGAGTCATCTTAACACTCCCTGAGGAAAAAGAGCCATGCTGAGGGGTAACCAGCTCTCACAAGGATTATAAGGAGTTCCCAGCAGACTTTAATTGTCTTTCCTTTGTAATATAAGGATATTTTTCATGGGAGCAAAGCCTGATCCAAACTATCTGGATCTAAACCATGGAAGTAGATAGCTTGCCCTATTTTGAAAATAATGTTAGCACTGCTAAATTTGGATATCTAGAAAAGAGTGATGCTATGGTTTGAATGTAGTTTGTACCCATGTTGAGATTTTTTGGCCCTGGTAAAAGTGTTAGTACATAGGGCCTTTACAAGGTAATTAGGTCATGGGGATCTCCACTCTCATGAATGGATTGAAGTCTTTTCACAAGACTGGATTCATGCTAACAGGAACTGAATATTTCTCCGAGGTGGGTCCTTATAAAGCAAAGGGGGTCAACTTCATTGTCCTTTCTCTTTTCATCATCCATCCACTCACCACACTTCCACATGCTTTTCCAGTGATACAATTCACCACCTAACAATGCAACGTAAAGTTGTTAACAGCCGTCCAAATTCAAACTTCTAAGCCTTCAGAAGCATACGCCAAATGAGTCTCTTTTCTTTATGAATTATACACTCTCAATTGTTCTGCATAAGGAATAAACTAAGGGGGCCTATGTTGTGGCTCAGCAGGCTAAGCCACCGACTTCCAATGCTGGCATCCTATATGGGTGCCAATTTTGATTCCTGGCTGCTCTACTTCTGAGCCAACTCCATGATAATGCACCTGGGAGAGCAGAAGAGCATGGCCTAGCCGACACCACAGCTCACTTGGCTAATCCTCCACCTGTGGCTTCAGCACCCCAGGTTCTAGTCCCTGTTGCTCTTCTTCCAGTCCAGCTCTCTGCTGTGGCCCAGGAGGGCAGTGGAGGATGGCCCAAGTGTTTGGGCCTGCACCCCCATGGGAGACCAGGAGGAAGCACCTTGCTCCTGGCTTCGGATAAGCACAGCGCGCTGGCTATAGCGGCCATTTGGGGGGTGAACCAATGGAAAAGGAAGTCCTTTCTCTCTCTCTCTCTCTCTCTCTCTCTCTCTCTCTCACTGTCTAACTCTGCCTGTCAAAAAAAAAAAAAAAAAAAAGCATGTCCTGAATGCTTGTGCCCCTGCTACCCGGATTCCTAGTTCCTGGTTTTGACCTGTCCCAGACCTGGCCATTATGGCAATATGGGAAGTGAGCTAGCTGATGAAGCAAAAGGAAGATCTTTGTTCTCTGTTTTGCCCTCCATCTGTAACTCTGTCTTTCAAATAAATAAATCATTTTTTATAAATAGACTAAGGCAAATGGTTAGAAATTAGATGGACTGCATAATAATATTGTGCAACAATGATACAGAAATGGCAAAACACAAACATTGTAAGAAACGTTATCTATAATAAAAGTAAATGTTGAAAAGTCATAATGCGTATTGTGGTAAAGAACTGCACTTTCAGTGACCAAAGAGATGGTAGACACTCAGTGGATATATGAACTTGATTCTTGGTGGTTTTGATGCTAATTTCTCAAGCCACAGTGCTAAGCATGGTGCTCCTAGGAATTATTCAGTACAGTTTAAGAAAGAAATGAAACCATGAGTTTAGTACAAAAGATATCACCAGGACAGGGTATCCAGTTCCTAAGGATAAAAAATGCATACGTGTATATGAAAACAAACCATACATGGAAGTGTATTAAGGAGAACAAAACTAAATCCAAATTTATATTTAAATAGTCTTCTTTAAATTGTCTAGGCAAGAAATATTTCTCTTGGGTAGAGTAAGAGAATGCTTGTTTCACTGCACATCTTGTTCAATTCAGTTTTGCTTTCTAGAAACATTTACAATGGGCGAAAGGTTAATAAGCTCCCTTGGTGGTAGTCAGGGCATATACAGTACAGAAGAGGAACAGTGAGCTCTTCTTATATCCATCCACTCTGTTTTCTCTTTTCACTCTAATGAGACATGCCAAGTACTCCTATTATAGCAATTTACCATAATATATATGGTGAGATGACCCTGATGCCAGACAATACAATGAATGTATCTATTTCTCAAATAATTGAAAAATAGACACTGAAACATTTTCTTTGGAAATGGACCATTAGATTGTCTATACAGCACACTGACTAGTGAAACACTTAAAGAACAATGCCATTTGTATTTATATATTTCTGGACAGGTACAGCTGACAGTATAAACTCATTTTATGAGATTGCTAAAACAGCTGCAGGAAAGAGATAAAGACATTTTATCATTTTAATTTGCTATCACCTAAACATAACAGCAGTGTAACAAAATTGCCTGGGATTATTGAAAATAATCTGTCATCAGAATTGATGGTATTACCCAAACAATTTTACTAGCAAACTTCAGACTGTTGGAGGGTTTGGAAAATAGAAATCTACTTCATATCATGTGAAAATGCCCCTAGTTTTTCCTTTATTTGTAAATAATATTGACATCAATCACAACAAAACTAATTTTGGATAAAGAATATTGTTCTTAGGAATAGGAAACAATTATCCTGGAAAGGTAGATGAGATGAAAGTATATTTTAACTCTTTGGATTAACAGGACTACCTCTTTAGAGCTACATTCATTCTAACATTTTAAAAATATCTAATTCTTATAAATCAAAAATCATTGATATTTACATAATTCTTTGTATTTGTTAAAAACAAAACTCAATAAAGAAATTTATTCCCAAAACTTTAGTATTAGTTTCAAAGAAGATATTTTGTACTAAAAAATATCTTAAGTCATCAGAAACAGACTATCTGTTGTGATGGTGATAAATATAAATTAGTTTAACTCCATCAGGGGATTGCACTGGGTGGGGAGGTTTTTGGTTTGTGTTTTCCATTAAGAGAAGGGCCTCTATGAGCTTGGACCTGAAAGGATCTAAGACACATGGTCCTGTTTCATACCCATTTGAAAAGGAGGAGCTCTCCCATAAGAATGTTTCAGTACTCTTGAAGGGCTAAGTTACTGATTCTTTTTTGGAATACCAACAGTATTCATCATTTGGAAAACTGTTAAATATTTTACCATAATCTGTTTTTCATAGTTCTAGAATTGTGAGACTGTGATTTGTGATTGTGATTTGTGGATTTGAGATTCAGCTGCCAATCTCACAATTGTGTGCCAATTGTGAGATTTTTCCAAATAAAAGCAGTTGGAAATCCTAGATATGATGCTGTTCACATTCAAAGAGCTAATGTGGAAACCGAGAACATTCTGTCCACCACCACCATACTGTTATATCAAATGCCCAGAATGGTTTGTAAGCAAGATGGAATGAGATGGGCTTTCACATACTTCACCGTAATTAAAAGAAAATGTCACAAAACAGTACTTGAGAATTTGGCTTCGTCACATTTTAGCCTTCAAGCCATATTCAAACTCATCTAACTCAACTTTCCTATTTTATTTTTATTTAATGATTAATATACCAAAGCAATGCATTAACAAGTCAAAAGTCAAATTATACATGTTTATAACAAAATAGCAATTTTCTGCTGTTTTCAGTTTTTCTCAACTAGAGATAATCTTGCCACCCAGGAGACATTAGGCAATGTCTAGACATTTTCAGTTGTCACAATTTGGGAAATGGAGTTGAAACTGGCATCTAGTGGGTAGAGGCTAGAGATTCTGCTAAGCATCCCAAGGCATTAAAGACAGATTCAGAAAACAAAATTTAAGTAGTGCTAAGGTTGAGAAACCCTGCCCTCCATAGAGGCAACTGCTTTCCAATTTTATGCTGTTTTTTGCACTTTTACTAATATGCAAAGCCTACTGCTTTTTGCATCACTAATTAAATTTATTATCTATTGACTCTCAATTATGAAGATAACAATTCAGTTCTTTTTTTGTATCACTTTCTCTACTTAGCCCCAACATCCTCCAGAAAGAGTCATATTAAAATCATTCATTAAGTATTAACCCTTTTTGCTGCAATGTAAATTTTAAATAGGTTATCAAACACTAAAAACAATAAAAAAGAAAGGTAGAAGTAAGGAGGGTAGAAGGAATGGAGGAAGGGAATATCATTATGTTGTTAGACTTGTAACTACAAATCATATTGAATCTGTTAAAATTAATGAAAATGAAATAAAAAAAAAAACACAAAAGACAATACCAATACCCCCGGGGCTAAGAAAGATGTTATGTCATAAACATTTAAAAAACAATTTATTAAAGTAATTTAAAATATCAAAAAAATTGTTCATTGAATAAGTACTCAATGTATACTTACAACATGTGCATTTATATTTGTACAAATATTCACAACTAAATATTGAGTGTCTATTTAATTTTAATGTTTTTTTCACTTGCTCATATTTCTTTGTACCAGTTACTAATTATCCACACCCCTTCCTACAGTCTCAAAGTAAAGTTTCACACATGGTCAGTCATATATTGACACTATTCAATTTATGTAATATCTCTTCTGAAAACTCTCATTGCCTTGATATCTGAACTAACATCTTCCTAAGTCAATGACATAGACATTATCTGAGGCCTTACCTCTTACTGGATCCCTGGAACTCCCTTTGTCTCCCTGTGGATGGTCTACCTGGTTTCTGAATTCTGCACTTTACTTCTTGGTTCTTGGTTCACTCAAAGAGAATATTCATCTTTTATCTATCCTCCCACAATACCACCTGATTAAAGAAAGAGCAATGAAAAAAATCTTGGTGGCTTTTTCCTCTCAATAGACTATAATGTTGAATCGCATTTCTCTAATCTGGACTGCCCATCTCCCACTCTCTTTTTTTTCTTTCTTTTTATTTTTTTTTTCCTTTTTTGACAGGCAGAGTGGACAGTGAGAGAGAGAGACAGAGAGAAAGGTCTTCCTTTACCATTGGTTCACCCTCCAATGGCCACCGCGGCTGGCGCACCACGCTGATCCGATGGCAGGAGCCAGGTGCTTCTCCTGGTCTCCCATGGGGTGCAGGGCCCAAGCACCTGGGCCATCCTCCACTGCACTCCCTGGCCACAGCAGAGAGCTGGCCTGGAAGAGGGGCAACCGGGACAGAATCCGGCGCCCCGACCGGGACTAGAACCCGATGGGCCGGCGCCGCAAGGCGGAGGATTAGCCTAGTGAGCCGCGGCGCCATCCTCCCACTCTCAATACATTAGAATTACGTGTGTAATAATTAACTCAAAATGCCAGGGTTTGAGATTCAGCTACCAAAAGCTTCTAAAACTCTTCAGGTGATTCCAATGTACAGTCACGTCTGCAAATCACTGATCTAGTTGCTTCTTCAAAATATTCTTTTTTTTTTTCTTTTTAAAGATTTATTTATTTATTTGAAAGCAGAGTTACACAGAGGGAGGAGAGGCAGAGAGAGAGAGAGGTCTTCCATCGGATGGTTCACTCCCCAACTGGCTGCAACCACCGGAGCTGTGCCGATCTGAAGCCAGGAGCCAGTAGCTTCTTCCAGTTCTCCCACGCAGGTCCAGGGGCCCAAGGACTTGGGTCATCTTCCACTGCTTTCCCAGGCCACAGCAGAGAGCTGGATCAGAAGTGAAGCAGCCGAGGCTTGAACCGGTGCCCATATGGGAAGCTGGCACCTCAGGCCAGGGTATTAATCCACTGCGCCATAGTGCCAGCCCCAAAAATTTTTACATCACCACCCTTCACCAGTAGATCCAGAAGTAGCTGGTGCTGCCTCTCCCTGCACATCTTTATTATACGGAGCCTTGGATATCCCTCAGTTTTTCCATTACCTTCAAATGTCTCAGCAGTCATTGATAACTGGAGAAACACACATTAAAAATTGTCTGAGCATAGAGCTAGCTTAATCTGTTGCCAAAACAAAATGCTTTTTATCTTTAAAAATTTTAATATGCAATGCTTGTGCAACTTATTGAGAAACAGTACAATATTTAAGCACAAACATATAATGTAACCTGATCAAACCAGGCAATAAGCCTCTTCATTTCCGTGTATTTTCTTTGTGTTTGAGCCTACCAACACTGCTCTTCCAGTTCTTTATATTGTATATAAGGCATTATTGTGAATTATAGTCACTTCATGTGCTTTGTAACACTAGAACTTATTACCTTTATCTTTAAACTTATCACATTCTACCTGTGTTTTTTTATCCATTATCCAGTCTTCCATTTCCTCCTTCCTCCATATTTCCTAGCCTCTTGTAATCACTATTCTAAGTTTATACAGTCTTTTTAAAAATCCACATATGAGAGAGAACATGCATTATTTATCTTTCTATGTCTGCCTTATTTCAAATTTTTGAAAAGGTTTATGTCTAATTTTCTTGGAATGGAACTATATGTAAATTAGGAGAAGATTTTTCTTACTTTTGTTTAGAAACTCATCAAGAGTTATTAACCATTTTGTAAAATCATATTCATTCAGCAATTCCTCAGATAGCATTGGAGTTGCCAATACAACAGATATCAATCAGCATTTACAGTAGCTGCATTAAGGGTGGCTCTGCAGATTACTGTAATAATCCTTTTTAAAGATTTATTGATTTGTTTCAAATTCAGAATTACAGAGAAAGAGAGAGATCTTCCAGTCTCTGATTCACTCCCCAAATGGCTGCAACAGCCATGGCTGGACCACGCCAAACTCAGGAGACAGAATCCCCCTTTTGGTCTCTCATGTAGGTGCAGGGGCCCAAGGACTTGGGCCACCTCCTGCTGCTTTCCCAGGTGCATTAGTAGAGAGCTGTATCAGAAGCAGAGCAGCCAGATCTTGAAATGGTGCCCATATGAGATGCCAGCTTTGCAGATGGCAGCTTCACCTGCTATGCCACAACATCAGCTCTTAGTCATCTTTCTTAAGTATGTTTTCTAACGAGGTCTTTCCCAACCACTTCTTAATGTAGACTAGACTGTTTTGGAAACAAACTAAAATTCAAATATTTGAATGCGGGAGGACTATTGATAATACTCTCAGAGACAACTCTGAGGGGCAGAGGAATCAGGATTGGGCAGAAGTAGTTGTTGAACTGTACTTGATGTCACAACAGAGGACTCTGCCTACTCTACTCAGAACTCTTGAGTAACCCATCCCACCTTGAGGAGCAGGCTAGTTCTCTAAATTCACATTGTAGATTATCTCCTGTGCTACATTTTGAGTTAAATTCTGTGATGGTATAATCTATATATCAAATTTTATCTTTTTGCACATGGAGTTCCAATTGTTCTAGCAACATTTGATTAAAAAAATCAATTATTTCGCCAGTAAATTCCCTTTGCACATTTTACAAAGTCATTATATGCATATGTGTATATGGTCTATACCATTCCATTAATTTATTTTTTCTATTTTTATAGTAACACCATATAGTCTTGATTGCCTTATAATAAGTCTTGGAATAAGTAGCATTAGACCATTGATTTTGCTCTTTTACAAAACTATTTTTTCTATTTAGCTGTTTGTAAAAGTCATACAAGTTTTAAAATAAAATTCTCAATTTCCAAAAATATCTACTGGGAATTTGACTGGTATGACACTGGTTCTGTATATCAATTTGGAGAGCACTGATATCTTAATAAGTTTTTGATTTATCACACCCATGCACATAATATATATTTATTTAGTATTCCTTAACCTTTCTTCTCACTGTTCTGTAGTTTTCAGTGTATAGGATTCCTATAATTTTAACAGACTTATTCGAATGTCTTTCGCATATGTTGTCTCTGTTTGTTGTTAGCATATAAAAATAAAATTAATGTTGTTTGGATGATGCATAATGAATGTTGCACTTTTCTTGAAGCACTGACAAACACACATGATAGTGTTTTTTTTAAAGTCCATGTGCCTTCCTTTAGGTGTTTTTTTTTTTTTTTTTTTCCCCAGAGTGTCTTGGCTTTCCATGCCTGAAATACTCTCATGGGCTTTTCAGCCGGATCCGCATGCCTTAAGGGCTGAATATGAGGCCAGAGTAATATTTAGGACATCTGCCATTCTATGGGTCTGCTGTGTATCTCACTTCCCATGTTGGATCATTCTCTCCCTTTTTGATTCTATCAGCTAGTATTTGCAGACACTATTCTTGTTTATGTGATCCCTTTGGTTCTTAGTTCTATCATTATGATCAATTGTGAACAGAAATTGATCACTGGGACTAGTGAGATGGCATTGGTACATGCCACCTTGATGGGATTGAATTGGAATCCCCTGGTATGTTTCTAACTCTACCGTTTGAGGTAAGTCAGCTTGAGCAAGTCCTGAATTGCACATCTCTTCCCTCTCTTATTCCCACTCTTATATTTAACAGTGATCACTTTTCAGTTAAGTTTCAGCACTTAAGAATAATTGTGTATTGATTACAGTATTCAACCAAAAGTATTAAGTAGAACACAAGTCTTCTGCAAATAAAGACCACTTCACTGTTTCCTTTTCTAATTAGATCCTTTTTATCTTTGCAGTGCCTATCTCCGAGCGAATCCTTCAGTACAATGAGGAACAGAAGTCACAAGAATGAACATCCTTCATATGTTCCTCCATTCATTTCATCTCACCTTATTAAATATGATGTTAGCTGTATTTCTGAAAGATGTTCTTTATTCAGTTTCATGAAGAAGATGCATTTAATCCAGTTTTCGCACTGATTTAATGAGAAATGGCTCTTAGAGGGGCAAAGGTTTAACATAACAATTAAGCCTCCATTTTAATTGCCCATATTCCATAACGCCTGGGTTTGAATTAGACCTCACTCTCTATTTTATCTACCTGCTTCTGCAGAGTTTGGGATGATGACTTAATTACTTGGGTCACTGCCACCCACATGGATTCCTGGACTGACTTCCAGGCTCCTGGCTTCAGCCTAGCCCAGACAGAGTTATTGCAGGCTTTCTGAAAATTAATCAGCAGATGAGAGAACTCTCTTTCACTCTCCCTCTCTCCCTCCCTCCTTCCCTTTCAATAAACTTACAAAATTAACAAAAAGAAATGAATCTTGGTTTTTGTCAAATACTTTATGTATTAATAATGATTACTGGCCAGCACCGCAGCTCACTAGGCTAATCCTCCACCTGCGGTGCTGGTACTCTGGGTTCCAGTCCCAGTTGGATTGCTGGTTCTGTCCCGGTTGCTCCTCTTCCAGTCCAGCTCTCTGCTGTGGCCCGGGAAGACAGTGGAGGATGGCCCAAGTGCTTGGGCCCTGTACCCGCATGGGAGACCAGGAGGAAGCACCTGGCTCCTGGCTTCGGATCGGCACACCGTGCCACGTGCAGCAGACATTTGGGGAGTGAACCAATGGAAGGAAGACCTTTCTCTCTGTCTATCTCTCTCAATGTCTAACTCTGCCTGTAAAATAAATAAATAAAATAAATAATGATTACTATTTAGACTTTTAGATTTAGGAAATTTTAATTCTTTTATTTCCACAACATGGCTCATGTTTTATTACTTGACTCTAATTCTGGTTATTTTTTTGTAAAACGTTCAAATTTTCAGTTTGTTCACATTTAATAGTATTATAGAAAGATTGTGTGGCTAATCTTATTGAAGACAATTGCATGTAGCCTTGCATTAGTACAAGAATTACTGTAAGACAAACTGTAAGTCCTTGAAATCAGGTTTGAGATCTGGGAATTCTAGGTAGCATCAATCTACAACAAGTTTCACAGCATTTCTGTGATATAATGTATTTTCTAATGGCAGAATTGCTGTGCAGTTTTGATTTTTCAGTAATACTAACCTAAAACATGAGATAATATCCTCTGCATACACATGCATTTTAAGGCAAGACAATGATGAGCAAATAATATGTGTGACATCTTACTTCCTAGGTATTTTTTTCAAAATGAGAAATCTACCTCTATATCTTTGAGGAGCTTGAGGACTAGTTATGTCACCAAAATTAATTAAAGATGGCACTAAATATAGTGCTGTATTTTTGCATACAAGAGTTAAGTAAAAGGTAAGTTTGCAAAGCTCAAATTAATTTCACCAACTTCTGACAAACACTCCAAACTAGAAACTTAGAAATATTTTTTCTCATTCACTCATCAACTTATATAGTTTCAAATAACCAAGTAATTCCAACATCTGTCATTTTATATCCATCTCATTTTTGATACCTTTAGAGGCTTTATTGCCTTTAATCCAAGTGATTGCAACAGCATCTCAAAAACCGTGTGTGTGTGTGTAGGGGCTGGAACTGTGGTGTAGCGGGTAAAACCGCCACCTGCAGTGCTGGCATCCCATATAGGTGCTGGTTCGAGTGCTGGCTGCTCCACTTCTGATCCAGCTCTCTGCTATGGCCTGGGAAAGCAGTGGAAGATGGCCCAAGCCCTTGGGCCCCTGCACCCACGTAGGAGACCTGGAAGAAGCTCCTGGTTCCTGGCTTCGGACTGGCACAGCTCCAGCCATTGCAGCCATCTGGGGAGTGAACCAGCAGATAGAAGACCTCTCTCTCTCTCTCTCTCTCTCTCTCTCTCTGCCTCTCCTTCTCTCTCTGTGTAACTCTGACTTTCAAATAAAAAAAAATCTTAAAAAGAAAGCTGTGTGTTCTCCCAAATAATCCAGGTTGTTTATGGCTATAGTTTCTCATAACAAACCTTTTTATCTAGTGCTTCAAGGACCCTTACTGTTGCCATCTCTGGTCTGCCCCAGACCCCAGGAAGAACTGGCAATTCTTTCACCTAGATTTCTGTACCACAATATGTCTTTTATTATAACGCTCATCACATTTTTTTAATGTAGTGTGCCTGTCTCTTCTGAAGGAAAACCTTGAGGATTATCAATTTTCTGAATTCAAAAGATTTGGTCAATGCCTGGCACATAACAGGCAATCAGGGTTTGATGAACTGAATTCAATTCCAGACTGTTACTAGTATCTTAAATGTCTCAGTTCACTCTGCCCACCGGGAGTGGAGAACATGACTGGAACTGAAAATGCTGTGCTCCTGTCACTCACTTCCACTTCCATCCCCAGCCAGAAGATGGGAGTGCAAACCTCTGTGAAATTAGAAAAATCATAGTCCAGAGATTTTAGGTATATGAACAATTTGATTATTTTTATTCCAACAACCTTACCAAACTGCTTTATAACAAGGCAGCTATTCATTCAAATTAAAGGAACAACAAAAAGTGAATTATTTCAGGATCAAAAACTGAAAGAAATGCTTTGTCGGTTTTCTTGGAAGATACCCTCCAATTTCTCATTTATAGAAACAAATTAAGAATTTTGGTATAGATGCCAAAATGTCTGCCATGGTTGCACATCTATTTAAATTACTTTGTTTCAGTTTACAAATGCTGGTGCTAAAAAGTCTTTGGTAATATATAACTGAGGATTCTTTAGGGAAAAAAATGCTTGTTTTAACCAACTGGTAAACTCCAAATAAAAACTGAATCATTATCAGTTTTTTTTTTAAAAACACAAAAATATCATTAAAATAATAAAATCTGAAAAATTATTCCAAAAAGCCTGAAAATTTTATTTATGTCTTAAATCCAACTTGAAAGCAGGTTTGCTTCACATAACACTGTATCATATGATTTTAATTTCTTCCCTAGTTTTCATAATGATTCCATGAATGTCTGAACACAATTTAAGTTGATCTCTTGCTTTTAACATTAATCATATGATTATATAATGAAAATTTCATTCATACTATAAAGTTGTAGTAAATATTCTTTCCCCCTTTAATTTTTAAAGCAAATTTCGACATTAATAATTATATCAAAGATATCACCTTTGCATGGTTATTATCGTATTTTTCCAATTTTCTTGAGCTAAAGTTGTGTCAATATATTCTGAATCTCAAGAATATAGGCATATCAGGTTCACCAGGCTGTTGCCCCATTGTGATCTGCTAAATAGCTCAAGGACTCCCAATGTTCTTGAACAGTTCCCAAGATTGCATCTACCTGGTGGTAAAGCAGGAGAAAGGAGTCTAAGAGACCTTCAACTGTGACTGTCAACTGTCACCTCCCTTAACTTTTGCTGCTGATACCATCACAGGGACACTTTTATTATTGAGATTCTCCTAGGGTACACACAAGAAAAGAAGAACTCTGCAAGGAGTTACACAGAGAGAGAAGGAGAGTCAGAGAAAGAGAGAAAGAGAGGTCTTCCATCCACTGGTTCACTCCCTACATGGCTGCAAAGGCAGATCTGGGCCGATCTGAAGCCAGGAGCCAGGAGCTTCCTCCGGGTCTCCCACTTGGGTGCACAGGGCCCAAGGACTTGGGCCATCCTCCACTGCTTTCCCAGGCCATAGCAGAGAGCTGGATCATAATTGAAGCAGCTGGAACTCAAACCAGTGTCCACGTGGGATACTGACACAGCAGACAGCAGCCTCACCTGCCATGCCACCATGCTGGTCCCCCAGAACTGGTTTTTATTATGTCAGATCTGGTACTAAGGTTTCAAGTTAAAGATCTTAATATCCTCTCCCTCTCCCAGACATGAGGAATGATGTCTTTCTCCAGGCTATAATACTTGGAACTGGAAGAGCAGAGACATGGCTGTCTCTTCCATCCCTTCTCTCTTCAGTGCATCCTTTTATTTGCTGTACTAAAACCAGGTACTTTATTCTCTCTCCTGGTTTCCATAGCTCTTGTGAAGGTGACCTAGTGTACAAATATCTGTTCAAATTGATGTCTATGTGGGGAGATGACAGCCAGAGCATCTTATATAGCTGCCATCTGGTTCTGCCTCCAGATTTTTTAGAAAATAGCATTTAAGTGGGCTCAAATCAAGTATCACCAGATTCCAAGCTAAAATGTGACCTAAGTAGAGAGAACTTTAGAAAGTTCAAATATTTATATTAGGATGTTCACTAAGAAACTGCTTAAGCTCACATTTTTAGTATAGCACACTAGATAAAAATTAGATTATGTTTGTCTTTTTACTATGGGACCATATAAAAGCAAGCTCTTCCTATCCTCATATGAAATCAAACTCTAAAATAGCTTTATTTCCATAAAACATCATTATGGAGTGCCCAACAATTACAGTTGACCTATGTTGAGAGACCCTCTGTAAATAACTGGCACAAGCAACGTTTTTAAATTTATAACGTCATATCTGCTTCTGTTAAAATTTGTTGCTTTGGAGCTGATTTTGTGGTTTAGTGGGTTAAGCCACTGCCTGCAGGGCTAGCGTCCCATATAGGCACCAGTTCAAGACCTGGCTGCTCCGCTTCCAACCTAGCTCCCTGCTAATGAGCCTGGGTAAGTAGCAGAGGACGACTCAAGTACCAGGGCTGCTGCACCCACGTGGAGACCCAGCAGAAGCTCCGAGCTCCTGGTTTCAGCCTGGCTCAGCCCTGGTCATTATGGTCAATCGGGGAGTGAACCAGCAGATGGAAATTCTCTGTGTCTCTCCCTCTCTCTCTGTAACTCTGCCTTTCAAATAAAATAAATCTTAAAAAAATTAAAAATAAAATGTGTTGCTACAACATGGTTATATGGGTCATGTTTCAGAAAACAATGTTGTTTCCCCTGCCCTTTAGACATGATAGAAGATATAAAACAAACAGAAATTCCAGAAAGAGAAAATTCTATAGAAAAGCTGATAACCACAACCATGAAATGATACATATTTTACCATAAAAACATGAACATAAATGTGGCAAGTCCTGCTATAAAAGAAATCACCCCACCAACACTCAGTAGGTAATTTCCTTTGAATAATTGTAATTGAAGGAACAGATGAACCTAATATAAAACTGTGCCACATATATTAATAGGGAATTCATGAAGAAACACATTGCACAAGGTCAAAGGTAGAGAAAAGGGCTATCTAAAAGGCTAAATATTGCCTGAAGAAACATAAGATAAGAGTAAATGAAGGAAAGCAGGCCCTCAGAATGCCCTCTGAAGATGTAAAGGAGATGATACCACTTTTCTCCCAGATTTCAGTCATCTATTTTCTTGCCCAAGCATATTTTTCCAAATCACATTTGCCACTATTCAAAGTAGGAGAATTACATACCCATTAAACTCCATTTTGGGAAAATAGTAAGAATATAAATAGGAGTAATGTGAGGAGCAGTTTACTGTCTGTCTAGACTACAAAGAAGCATAAGAGATGGCTGTCCACATTCAACTTGGCCTTTACAATCACACTATGGATGCACCTTTAAGAGTAAGTGAGACACCCGGGTTCTAGTCCCGGTTGGGGCACCGGATTCTGTCCCGGCTCCTCCTCTTCCATTCCAGCTCTCTGCTGTGGCCTAGGAAGGCAGTGGAGGATGGCCCAAGTGCTTGGGCCCTGCACTCACATGGGAGACCGGGAGGAAGCACCTGGCTCTTGGCTTTGGATCGGCACAGCGCACCGGCCGCAACACACCAGCTTTGGCAGCCACTTGGTGGGTGAACCAACGGAAAAAAGAAGACCTTTCTCTGTCTCTCTCTCTCTCACTGTCTAACTCTGCCTGTCAATAAATAAATAAATAAATAAAGAGTAAGTGAGAAACTATAAGATTTGCAGAGTGATGTGGTACTAAGATAAAGATAAATTCCACTGCCAGAAGAAGCAGTACTCATAATGCCCATTCACTTTCTCAATCTATGTTCAATACAGAAATGTGGAATAAGAGGGACTAAATCACAAGCCTTATAAAGATAGGTCTGCAGATTAATTTTTTCTGAGAATTTGTTCTTTCATGAATTTCTATATATAACAATCTAGACTGTATTTTCCAAAATTATTCACCTTACCACTAGAAGGAATGAATGGAAGACCCTGCTAGGACGCATTATTTCCCCCACACACAATGTCTAGGCAGCCCTCACAACTGGCTCGTCAAGAGCTACTGAGGAGAAAGAAGCAGTAAGAAGCCCCTAGACTTCCAACTGCACCCATCCCTTCATTATATCCCCGTTTCTAGTTTCATTTGGTATAATTTCAGTGTCCAGATTTCCACTTTCAGGAAAGTAAACCTAGAAAGAAGTTTTCTTTATCTTTTGAATTCTTTCTCACATTTCAGAAAAAAATAACCATTTCCCTGAAATGATGTTAAAACCTGAAAAATAGGTTGTCAGAAACTCAGAAAGACAATAACATACTTGTCCATCCAATCTCTATACCCGCTTAGATTCTGCTGTTAATTATTAGACAATTTAACTGTTTTTAAAGTTCCCTCATCTATAAAATGACTTAATACATAGTAATATATAACAGTACTTCTTTCATAGAAAATGGTAAAAGCAGCACAGGGGGAAATATATGATTAATACAACTGACACATAGATGGAAAGGAGCAGAGTTAATTCATTGTGGAGGAACATAGGGTTATGTAAGTCATTATGCTAATAAACTAATGTGAGCAACAGTGGATAAGTGTTCCACAACCCTGCTAAAGGGCTTGAAATTTGCTGCTTCCATAGAAATACCTGAAAATATCTTCAATGAGCAGAGTGATATCAACAAATCTAAGCTTATTTGATGACCTTCACAAAAGCATACAGTTTAACCAGAACAATCATTGAAATAAGTCATGTAACTGTGCTGCAGTAAATCAAACCATGCAAAAAAATCAGTTCTATATAAAGTATAGATCTAAATGTAAAAAGAAGATAAAGCTGTTAAAAAATATAGAATTCCTTTATGACCCTGTGGTAAGTAAATATAAGTATTTGTCAGGAAACATTGAGGAAGCACTAAATATAATGGGAAATTTTGAAAAAAGCAGGCTTTTAAATTCATTCTTATTCATCAAAGACAACATTGAACATAAAAAAGCAAGGCCACAAAGAAGGAATCTCCAATACTTATATTTGGCAAAGAACATATACCCAGAAAAAATTTTAAAAAATCCTACAAACCAATGAAATGTAGACAACTCAATAGAAAGCAACGATTCAACCCCATGACACAAAAGTCACAGATATAAAATTAAAATGTACATATATGTTCACCGATACACATTTCCAAGAGTGTTTATAATACGGCTACTTGTAAAAATTCTAACTAGAACTAACCAAATATCACTTTAAAAAGGATAGATTCTCACATAAATTCACAATGGTATTCTTTCCAGCAATGAGAATTAAGAACTACACATACACAAAGTATGTGGAAATTTCACAAATGTCACATGGAGTAGGAGAAGAAGGCTGACACAAAGAGTTCATTCTTCTTGATTCTATTTCTATAAAGTATAAACAGGGAAAACTAATGTGAGTAGGTATGGCATTGAAAGTATAATATTTGAAAGCAGGACTGGTGAGACTTCTACAATGCTGACAATGGTTTATCTCATGATCTGGTGCTGCTTACATTTTGTGGTCACTTTTCAATTCATAAAGTTGCATTTATCATTTGTGCACTTGTCTATATGCATACTTAAGGAAAAATTACCCACTTAACAATGCAGAGACACTTTCACGTTTAGCATCATGACTCACTAAATACTCTGAAAAGTCCTCCAATGCAAACACTATATAAACAACAACATGCCTTCTTTTAAATGAAGAAAATAAATGAAGAAAATGCAAGAGACCTGCATGGGACAGACAAAGGCAAGAGAGTTGAAGGGTGACATAGGCCACCTGGACCCTAAAGCCAGTGCTATTCTGAGAACACAAAACTCCTGGAATATAGGACTTGACTAAGTGCCTCTCCTCCCCCTTCTTCCTCCACTTGATAGAACTTTGATATAGCAAAGTAGTTAAAACCAAATTGACAGAATACAAATAACTCTCAGAAGAAATGAATAGCTTAAATTGATTACATCTGCACTCTATTTGCCTGAAATGCACTCCCCAATTTGTAATGGTTTTGCTTACTAATTTTTCAAAAAGTTATTTGTATTCAATAGAAACCATATATTGAATTTTGATGTTTTCCCAGGCTAGTAGTACAGTAGTCTCATGGTGCTGAGCAGCAACAGAAAGCTGAGCTCCTAGTCAGCTATACAACCACAAGGGAACAACTGACATTCTACAGTGTACTGGACAGACCATCTATTATGCTGGGTAGATTATGTGTATTAAATCAATTTTCAAATTACAATGTTTTCTCTTTTAATTACTTATTGATTTATATCAGAAGGAAGGAGGGAGGGAAGGAGGGAGGGCGGGCTTGCGAGCAAGTGCACTGCCATCTGGTTCACTCCCCACAAATGCCCACAGTTGTCAGGAATGGTCCAGGCTGGAGTCCGAGCTAGGAACTCAATCCATCTCCTGCACTGGTGGAAGGAACCAATTATTTGAGCCATCACCACTGCCTCCCAGAATCTGCATAAGAAGGAATCTGGAGTCAAGAGCCCGAGACATGTATTGAGGCCAGGAACTCTGATGTAGGATATCTCATGCAGCATCGTAATGTTCAACCCTCAACTTATAATATTTTCAACTTACAATGTGTTTTTTTAGTATGCAACTCTGCCCCTGCCCTATGTTGAGGAGCATCTGTATACAAATGATTACCTTTCTCTTCTCATTTTGTGTCAAAAAACAGGCTTGCCCTCAGCAATCCTGTGTTTCATAATCAACACAGCGCCACCCCCATATAGACACTCTTTATTTCTTCTAACTTCATTCAAGGAAGCTGGTGACCTTGAATTTCTTTCTAAAAGAAAACAATATTATGAAAGTGTTCTGTACTGAAACTCAGGAAGAAAAACAAGCACCTGGTACGGGATCCTAACATTTCCACTGATGCTGTGATGACCTGGAGCACATTTCCTGACCTGTTTAGACCTTAGTAACTGAATTTGTCAAACACAGTGACTGAACACTGTTTTGTTTTTTTTTTTTTTTTCTAGACATTATTGGGAGAAGAAAGATCATCAACTTTGGAGTCAGGCAAGCTGAGAATCTGTCTCTGCTTTGCACCAGGTAAATAAATTGATGAAAGAAAACACCAAATCCCTGGGCAGTCCCTTGAGAGATGAAACGATTCTAAGAACTTTGAAGTGGAAATGTCAACAGGATATACTGTTAACTAATAAAGAGTAGAGTAATATGAACAGTATTTTATTTATAAAAATATTATGAATAAAAAGTATTTACAATCCAAAAATGTTTAAAGGTTCAACATAAGTCAAGTTTTTTTCTGTGGATTAGAGAAAAGGTAGTAAATTTTTTTTATATTATCTGAGTAATTAACATAAGGCTGCATAACTTTTATAATTATAAATTTAGTTAACATTTTTGCACACATCTGTAATTAAATGATTTAGTTCCCTGTTCAGTGGTAAACAGTCTATGAAGCTAAAATTAAAATACTTGATATGAGTGGATCATCTGATAATGTCATAAGAAATTTTTGGAAATCAAATTCCATAGGAGTCCTGTTTATTCAGGGTTGTGTGGAATTTAGGTGTGCAATCATGCTCAATCAAGAAGAGCTTAGGTGTACACAGAGGAGATGGACAAACAATTTAGCCTTGTAGCTCTTGGGGAAAAGACATCTGAGACAGGACTTGTGATGAATAGATTAGAGACAGAGCAAGACAAAGGATATTATTACAGTTGCTATGAGTACAGGAGCATCATCCATTCAAGTGTCCTGGGTAGAAGGATACAGAAGCTGCTGCAAGAGATTGTACATTTCTAATACAGGTTTTGAGATACTGTTAGTGATAGAGAAATAGCATCAAAGAGCATACTACAGAATTTCAGTCTAATTTTCAATTTCAGTTTAGGGTAAAAAACGTACAACATGGGGTGGTGTTGTGGCATAGTGAGCAAAGCTGCGACCTGTAATGTCAGCATCCTATATGAACACTGATTCGAGTCCTGATTGCTCTGCTTCTGATCCAGCACCCTGATAATGGCCTGGAAAAGCAGCAGAGGATGGTCCAAGTGTTTGGTCCCCTGAACCTACATGGGATATTAAGAAGAAGCTCATAGCTCTAAAGCCATTTGGGGAGTAATCCAGAAGATGGAAAACTGAGTAGCTTCAAAAAGATGAAATATGGCAAATAGCAATACTTACTCTTAACCACAACTAATGCCAAAACTCTCCAAGCAGTCAAAAAGAACCATAATCTTAAGATAAGAAAATGTCTTCATAAATGTCAAAACAAAGTAGGCAAGAGAAATGCCTCAGAAAATTATAACAAAAATATAGCTGAAAACTTGAGACACAAGGTCATCAAGATAATGGGTAAATTCTCTCACCGATTACTGTGAATGAAAATTTCAGTGCTGTACTGTTTTCAAAATGTAAGAACAAAAATTTAACATACAATTTAAGGGCAATTTGTTGAAGCTACATATCAAAATTAACAGCTATAATTGTTTAGTCAGAATTCAGCCTTAAATATTCTCAGCTATAGCAAGGTGCAGCAAGAATGCCATGATTGGATTTGCATGAGGAGGTGATGATGCATCTACTGAATCTTAAAAAGAGTACCATGAGCCAAGCAAAGGTCAGTGGGTAGGTGACACTAGTAACTGCTAGCACTTATGCAAAACCTACTGCTTCTGTTTCAAAGCCTCCTTTGAGTTTAAATTGGTGCTATTGGTTGGGCAGTTAGCCTAACCATGGAATGAAGGAATGTCCAAATTTGATACCTGCCTCTAGCTCCTGACTCCAGCTTCCTGCTAATGCAGATCTTGGGATGCAGCAGATAATAGCTCAAATGACTGGGAATCTGCATCCCGGATCCTGGTTTTGACCTCAGACTAGCCCCAGTCTTATGCACACTTGAGGAATAAACCCAGAATATGGAAGCTCTCTCATTTTCTATTTCTCTAACTCATTTTCTTGATCAATTAAGCGAATTTTTTTTAAGTAGCTGGTGCTGTTACTGAGTTCTAACAAATGATGTATGGGCAGAAACAATGTATTCTGCTTTTAAGGTTTGCTTGGAACCCCAGCTCACCGTCCATTTTCTATTTACAGTGACCTCAGAGACCATAAATTGAAGGCATCATAAGATGAAAGGTAGCTCTCTGACTTGGAGGCACAGCTTCCAAAGAGAGCCACCTTAACTGCACTGACTGTCATGTCACCAAGATTAAACATCTATTCTCAGGCCATCAAGATTCTGAGATTTATTTGCAATATTACATGATAATCTCCAGCAGTGCTTCTCAAATTTTGGTGGGTGTAAAGATACTCTGGAAATCTGTTGAAACATGGGTTTCCATGTGACTTTGGGCAGAGATTCTGATTCTGGACATCTGAGGATGGTAAAACTAAGATTCTGTGTTTCCAACAAGCTCCCAGACATTGATGATGCTGCCAGTCTACAGAACATGCTGGCATAAATATACTGAACAAAATCTAGAAAATTAAAAAAAATGTTTGCATAAAAAATGTAAGATCTTGCTGCTAGAAGGGGACTTACGCTTATATATACAAAGTGCTGAAGGTAGGTAAGCATGGAAGAATTACCGTGGACATGGGGAGGGGAGGGTGGGAAGAATCACTATGCCCCTAAATTTGTATATACAAAATGCATGAAGTTTGTATACCTTAAATAAAAGGTTTCTACATAAAAAAAAAATATGGTAGATAAAAATCAAAATGATACAAATGGAAATGTAAAGGATATCTGGATGGATTCAGAAACAGAAAAAACAACCATAAGGTGTATATTCATCTCTCTGCTCTTTGTTGGATGTCTACTGTTCTTTCTTTGCTTTGGTATCTCTTGAATCTTATGCCACGTATACAAATATATTACACAGATATAATTTATGCATAAACATTTAGTTAAACATTTGGTATATTTAGAAATAAAACAACTGTTGTATAGTTAGGTTTGCAAAAGCCACTTCATAAAAATCTCTCTTTTTTTTTTTTTTTTTTTTTTTTTGACAGGCAGAATTGACAGTGAGAGAGAGAGACAAAGAGAAAGGTCTTCCTTTGCCGTTGGTTCACCCTCCAATGGCCGCCGCGGCCGGCTGGCGTGCTGCAGCTGGCACACCACGCTGATCCGATGGCAGGATCCAGGTACTTATCCTGGTCTCCCATGGGGTGCAGGGCCCAAGGACTTGGGCCATCCTCCACTGCACTCCCTGGCCACAGCAGAGAGCTGGCCTGGAAGGGGGGCAACTGGGACAGAATCCGGCGCCCCGACTGGAACTAGAACCCGGTGTGCCAGTGCCGCAAGGCAGAGGATTAGCCTAGTGAGCTCTCCTTCAATAGCACTATGGCTACACTAAAATACACCCAAAATCGATCTAATCATTCTTAAGGATTATTCTTACTTCAGGAAAATTCATATTTAAATTTTTTCTATCTTTGATAGGACTATTTAATTATATTTTGATCATGTTATTTAAACCAGTTTAAGCATTTCCGATGTCATCTTATCACTGTAAACATGGAAGCCTATATTACAAACATTCTGAATTATTTCTTATACTGCTGGATTAAGGTAAGAGATGTAGTGACACTTACATTGCCCCTACTCCAGTGAAGTACCAGCTTCCTGTTGGTTCTAACTTCCTGTCTCACCAACACTTCTTTGGTCAGCACTTCTCTCTGGATGGCATGCCTTCAAATGTGTCTCCCATGTGGCTGCATTGGTGGGATCTTCAGAAAACCTTTTGAAGTGATAAAGCTTTGGAGGAGTTACACTGACAGGAAGAATATATCTTCATTTTCCTGATTCTTTGAAGCATTAATAAACTTAGTCCTTGGCAAGACCTCTAATTTATGTTGTCTGTTTTGACAGTCCTACCCTTTTCACTATCTCCCTGTTTTAATTGTTTAAATATTTAAATGGTTTGAGTCTGCTTTCTAGTACTTCTAGTTTTATGCAATAAGTGAGGTAATGCATATGAAGTGCTTAGAATAAAGTTGGGGACACAGAAAGCATTTGGTTGATACAAGATATCTTTATCTGAAACTACACAGTTCATCAAGCAGGGCCTGTACTAGCCAAAGCTTAAATTGGTCAAAGATTATCCCTACTTTTTTTTTCTGCAAATGCCCTCAGGTAACATAATATTGATTTCCCTATCTCTTTCCATAAAATCAGAAAGGCATAAATATTTTGAAAAAAAAAATAATTACCAGTAAAAGAGCTGGGAATCTGGGCAAGTAGCCTGGAAAACTAGAGTCCACATGGAATTCCTATTTCTAGATTTTCATGTAATTTCTTAATGATATGAAACATCAACTTAATCAATTATAACTATAACATCCTATCTATCTTTCTGCAAAGCACACAAATCAGTCAACTCAAGAATCCAGAACTCTGCTTCCCATCATCTGAGTAATTTTAGTTAAATGATTGTCACTTATCCCTTGTAAAAAGGCAATCCACTTACAGGAAAACATGATTCACACATCTGACAAAAACCTGCAATCTAAAATATATAAGCATGTTCTAAAAATACTTTAGAAAAACCAAAACAATTTAAAAATGGCAATATTATTGAAAAGGTGCATCATAAAAGTGTGAATAAACAGAGTATAAAAACTGCCAGCAATGTTTGCTGAAGTTGAGCATACATATATCTTATTAGGTAGCAATTCTACTACCTAGACAATGACCCAAAATACATTCACGTATAAATCTACCAAAAGACATTCCAAATTAAAAAAAAAATTATAGCTACTTATGGAACAAATTAGAACTCAAATTTTTACCAACAGTAAAATAAGTTATTGTTTATACTTAAATTGTATACTACATAGCACTGAACAGAATGTATAATCTCTATATTCAATAATACGAATGAATTGTTAAAGAACACTATGTTGACTAAATAAACAAAAGGATACAGCATGGCTCCATTTATTTTTCTTTAATTTTTATTTTTTTTTAACTTTTATTTAATGAATATAAATTTCCAAAGTACGGCTTATGGATTACAATGGCTTCCCCTCCATAACGTCCCTCCCACCTGCAACCCTCCCCTTTCCCACTCCCTCTCCCCTTCCATTCACATGAGGATTCATTTTCGATTCTCTTTATATACAGAAGATCAGTTTAGCATACATTAAGTAAAGATTTCAACAGTTTGCTCCCACACAGAAACATAAAGTGAAAAATAATAAATGATTTTTTCAATGATGATGAAATCAGATCAGACCTATTGTCATGTTTAATCCCAGTGAGAGTCAAGTTGGGAATTGATAATTTCTTCTTCTTCTTTTTTTTTTTTTTTTTTTTTTTACAGAAGAGCAGTTTAGTATACATTAAGTAAAGATTTCAACAGTTTGCACCCCCATAGAAACACAAAGTGAAATATACTGTTTGAGTACTCGTTATAGCATTAAGTCTCAATGTACAGTACATTAAGGACAGAGATCCTACATGAGGAGTAAGTGCACAGTGACTCCTGTTGTTGACTTAACAAATTGACACTCTTGTTTATGGCATCAGTAATCTCCCTATGCACCAGTCATGAGTTTCCAAGGCTATGGAAGCCCCTTGAGTTCTTCGACTCTTATCTTGTTTAGACAAGGTCATAGTCAAAGTGGAGGTTCTCTCCTCCCTTTAGAGAAAGGTACCTCCTTCTTTGAAGACTTGTTCTTTCCACTGGGATCTCACTCACAGAGATCTTTCATTTAGGTTTTGTTTTGTTTTGTTTTGTTTTTGCCAGAGTTTCTTGGCTTTCCATGCCTGAAATACTCTCATGGGCTTTTCAGCCAGATTGGAATGCCTTTAGGGCTGATTCTGAGGCCAGAGTGCTGTTTAGGACATCCGCCATTCTATGAGTCTGCTGCGTATCCTGCTTCCCATGTTGGATCACTCTCCCCTTTATTTATCGTGTTAGTATTAGCAGGTACTAGACTTGTTTATGTGCTCTCTTTGACTCTTAGTCCTTTCATTATGATCAATTGTGAACAGAAATTGATCACTGGAACTAGTGAGATGGCATTGGTACATGCCACCTTGATGGGATTAAATTGGAGTCCCCTGGTATGTTTCTAACTCTACCATTTGGGGCAAGTCAGCTTGAGCATGTCCCAAATTGTACATCTCTTCCCTCTCTTATTCCCACTCTTATGTTTAACAGGGATCACATTTCAGTTAAATTTCAACACTTAAGAATAACTGTGTATTAATTACAGAATTAAACCAGTCATATTAAGTAGAACAGACAATATAAAGTTGATAAAACAGGCAAAACACATCTATGGAAATTATATTTTAAATAGTAAATATTTTGGAGAGATTATTGCCTAAAAAAGGAAAAGAGCAAGGTCTCTTCAGTGATATGTAATATTCTAATATCTTGATTTTCACGGTATTTATATGAGTGTGTAAATTTCCTAAATCTACCAAACTGTACACCTCTGATTTATACACTTTATGGTGTGCTGTCACTTCAGTTGTAAAAATGATCTTTATGCATAGTGATCAACCCCAAAAAAGAAACAAAATGAATTCTTGGACTATTAAAATTCTCAAATATATTAATTAATAGCAAAAATGCAAATAGCAATTTAGAGTGTCAGGCATTGTTCTAAGCAATCCTCAAGCTGTGATGGCTCAACTAATTGTTTACCAGCTAACCACATGGGAGACCTAAACTGAATTTCCAATTTCTAATTTTCACCCTGACCAGTCCTGGACATTACCAGGGATTTGAATAGTGAACCTGTGGACAGGAACACTCACCCTCTTTCTCTACCTCCATCTCAAATAAATTAAAAGGGGCTTTTCAATTGAAAATAGTTTAAATTTTGGAATAATCATTTAAACTTCAGAGACTGAGTTAAGTGTTTTGTATGAATGATTTCATTTAATCCTAAAAATAGCCCAATAAAGTGAGTTTTATTCCCATCCCAATTTAATAAATGAACTTATTAAGAACTAAATGGTAAATAACTCTCCCATGATCACAAAGCCTGTATGTGGGCAAAGCTACAATGTGAAACAGAATATTTTTTATTTCCCAGTACTCTGCTCTCTCTCCTTGACTAAGAATCAGAAATTAGAGTGTTTCTCCTACACAATACTTATTTGTAGCTAATGGACATCAAGTACTATGAGACTTACCAAGATCTCCCCTTGCCCACGTTAGTCACAAAGCTTGCCTACCCCAGAGATTTCATTGTAGAACTCTGTGCTAGCTGCTTCTTTATTTGCCTTACTTCCTCAATTTCTCATTTCTTCCTTCCTTTATCATTCATCCACTTGTTTTACCTTGCTATGTGATATGCCCAGATAAGAGAATCCCCAAGAAGCCATCAGCGACCGGATCACACCCAAATGCAAAAGCAAGCTTTACTGTAAAAGTACAAGCCATGACAGGAACCTCATCCAACCAACCGGCACAGCGGAGGAAGGAAGAAAAGCCCAGGCCTTTGGGAGCACTTTTAAAGGAAAAAAACCACAGGGTTACATCAGCGGGGGCTTACAGTACGGGGCTATTGATGATTGGACAGGGCTGTCCCAGGTTGCTCTTAGTCAAAGAGGGAGGGGGTCTCTGCCTGGCTTGGGTTCAAGGAGTTACCTCATTTGGTAATCTCTACTGAGCTGCCCTTGGTCTGCTGAGCTGCACTTGGTGAGCTTTGATATCTCCAGAATGCCTAAATGCCTGCTTTTACAAGGACTTGGGACTGCTACGGCAAATGGAGGCTGCTTTTTATTTATTTAATTTTTTAAAAGGAGTCACTTTGGCTCTTCACTATGTTTTACATACTCCTGCTAGCTGTCTTTCATCTCCTCTGCATTAAATGTATGCATGGTATTTGTATATCAAAGCAGTTATCTCAGAAAGAAGAGGATGTGTAATGACATATAAGTGATAGACCTGAAATTAGCAAGTAATGACTTCATTATGTTTCCATCACTCTCTTTAATTAAAAATTCTTTGTAATTAGAGATACCTGAAAAATTATCACAATTTATCTTGAGGATTGAAACCTCTGAATTTTGAATAAAGTCTTTAAATATAAATAAGTGAATTTACCACTTCGCAAAGCTGTGAGGCTGCCAGAATCAACTCTGAAAAAGCAGAGTTGTGCACCACATAACA
The DNA here is from genome assembly GCF_051225735.1 of Oryctolagus cuniculus. Lineage (NCBI taxonomy): Eukaryota > Metazoa > Chordata > Mammalia > Lagomorpha > Leporidae > Oryctolagus > Oryctolagus cuniculus. Next base: position 195,361,652 of record NC_142867.1, read on the forward strand.
TTTCAGTCAGCAACAGACTGCATACAAGACAGAGACCCCTGAAGATTATATCACCTAGAGACATCACAGCCATCTAAGTCTCTGAGTGAGCACTACATCAAAATAAGCTAGTGACACATTACTCAAAATACATCTCCATAACTAAGTGATATAAGACTGCCTCGAGTAAAATCCAAGACTGCTGCACCATGTATACTACATTTTATAAGGAAAACGAAATAAACAGTGCCAAGACCACAGAACAGCAAAGAATTTATGATTATTTATCTGGGTATGTAATAGTGTTCTCAATTAGTTTTCTGCCTCTCATTTCAAGATGTAGCCCTACCTCACATGCTGAGTACAACATAATTTTCTTTCCCTCTCCAGTAAATTGATCAAATCTATTAATTGATTGATTAGCTCAATTGATCTTTAATCAAGTAAGTAAACCATGAGTCTAGAAGTTAGGTGTTAAGATGGTATTACAGATAACGTAGTTTAATCCTGATATTTTGCTAAAGAAGTCAGAGTTCCAGTGTGGTTAAATAATTGCTTTGGGGGCTGGCGCTGTGCGTAGCAGGTAAAGCTGCCTCCTGCAGTGCCAGCATGCCACATGGGCGCCAGTTCGTGTCCCAGCTATTCTGCTTCCAATACAGCCCTCTGCTATGGCCTGGGAAAGCAGTAGAAGATGCCCTAAGTCCTTAGGCTCCTGCTCCCACACGGAAGACCCAGAAGAACCTCTTGGTTCCTGGCTTCGGATCAGCCCAGCTCCGGCCGTTGTGGCCAACTGGGGAGTGAACCATCAGATGGAAGACCACTCCTCTCTCTCTCTCTCTCTCTCTGCCTCTCCTTCTCTATGTAACTCTGACTTTTAAAAATAAATAAATAAATCTTTAAATAATTGCTGTGGTCACACAACTAGACTCAGTACTGGGAATAGACTCCAGGTGCCTCAACTTTGATTTTTTTGATAGCTGTAGTATGATCACATTGCATATTTTTCAGGAAAAGGTATTGACTCTTATGGTTATTATGGTATTTTAACCAAATTTTAATTCATTCTATAGAGTCTAGCAAACTTTAAATGTAATCAATTAATAATCAACTTACATTTTCAACTTCATTTTCCTAGAAGAAAACTGAAAGAACAGGAATTTCCTAGAAATTTTTTTTTCCACATTTGAAATTGCATCTCACATGAAAGGAGTGCAATGTTAGAAAGTCCCAGTAGAATCACAGAAAGTCACGAATGGACTCGGAGGCTTCAGGTGCCAGCCACATGGTGATCACTCTGTTCCTGTTCTAAGGTTCCCAGCTCAATGCAACAAGTTCACTGTGACAAAAGAAAGCAGGTAGGGTAAGTGGTTTTTTTCCACTGGAAAAGAATTGCCTCAACTAAAATTAATTGCCTTAAATCGTTCATTTAAATTGTGGAAGAGACAGGGGATGTTCAGAAAGGATTGTATTTGGTTGATGTATCAAATTAATAGTACTGTCAGGATGGAGACTTGTTGAGAAACCTGTCTCCTGTGAAAAGACAGAGCTTGCAAAGTGGGAACAGGGTATGTATTTGTGGAAGTTGTTCACCATGTTTCTGAATGTGTATACATGAAATTTATAAGTCTTAAATAAAATTTATAAATCAATTATCTCTTTCTCTCTTTATTCTCTCCCTAATTCTGCCTTTCAAATAAATAAATATTTTTAAAATAAACATTTTCATAATAAACTGAAATAAGAAAGATTCAAATTCTACATTATTATTATTATTTATTAAAGATCAAAAGAATATTTTCCAATTTATAATTTGATGGGGCAAAAGTATCAATTTCCAAGAAGGACGTCCTAGTAGAAGTAATTGAATTGGCTATGGAATTTGAACAAACACAAAACAAAAATCATTCAATGCCACATAATGCATTTGACTTTATTTGATTTTAGTATGTTCATGGTGATCTATGAGAAAAAAGAATGAAATTCCTTTGTGATTAAATATTGTTGACTTTCTGGTCTAGAGAAACCAGATGCTTTCATTATTAATAATTTAAAACCTTTGAATCTCAGCAAACAGTTATACCACAATGCGGATTTATGAACAAAAGATCAGCTATATAATAAGACTTAATGATGAAGGCACATTGAGGGAAGTGCAGCTGCTGTGTTACTGCATGCCCATGTTTAGTCATCCCTAAGTCACTGAAGAGAAACCAAGTGGATGGAGAAGAAATGAAGGTGTCATAATCAACTATGATTTGTGTCCTCAAACATAAGTATATAAGGACTGTCTTGGTCCCCTTGATTTAGATGTGAAAGTGTACAGTTGGATTTGTTTCATCTTGACCTATCCTCACTGGCCAAACAGGCCATGTCAAGGGGAGTGTTATTTGTAAATAATTTTATTTTATAAAATACATTTCCTTAAATAGCACTTTCTTATGGAAAATAAGTTGGATATATGCAACTATTCATCTGCATTCATTGTAACCCTATAAAATCCTAAAAAACCCTATAAAACCCTATAAAACCCTAAAAAACTATCAAGAATGTATGTATAAGGAATGTATATAAGATGAAGGAAATAAGTATCCTAAGTAATTAAAGAAAATGATGTCTGGTTCTCACGACAGCCTATAATCCTTAGTAGTTCCATCATCCATAGAAGGAAAAAGATAGGTTAGAAGGTTATTACCTTAGTAGACTGAACCAAAGATGGCTCTGAATCTGCACAGCATAGACTAAAAATCAAGTCTCAAAAAGGGTTACACTGTTTCAAAGTAAGATATTCACATTTATAACTCAGGAATATTTATATAATATTTATATACAAAGCAAAAAAACTAAAATTGCTAATATGTATGTTCCAATAAAAAATTACTAGACATGCAAAAAAGCAGTAAAATGCAATAAATAAGGGACAAAATAAAGTATTAGAAAGAGGTACAAAAACTACAAAAATGAGAGAATTATATATAAGGACAGTGGAAATGTTTTATAATTATATCTAGTATATTTATAAACATAGAGGAAAATTGAGAATATTAAAAACAAGAAAGGGATAAAAAAATTGCAAATCAAACTTTTAGATGAAAAACATGAGTATACCTGTGAAAAGAATATACACTGGAAAGATTTAATGTCAGATTAAACACTTCAGAAGAAATGATTAGTGAAATTAAAGTACAGCAATTAAAAGTGATCAAAAAAAAGTGAACAGTCAAGTTATAGAAAAGATTTGGGTGATCAGTATCTAGTATCTGAAGACAAGAAGAAAATTGGGAAGACATTTAAAAATCTTGAGGAAATAATGTTCTAGATACGATGAAAATTGTAAACCTAAAAATATAAGAAGCTCAATAAATTCTAAGAGAACAAAAAGAAAATGTCAATGCACATCATAAACAAATTTTTTAAAACCTGGACTTGAGAAAAAAAAACTTAAAACTAGGGAGAAAAAAGCCACATGATGTAGACAAAAATAAAAATGAGAATTGATTATTTATAAAAATAATATAAGCTACTCAACAATAAAGCAATATCTTTTGTTAAAAGATTTATCTATTTATTTGAAAGTCAGAGATACAGAGAGAGAGGAGAGGCAGAGTGAGAGAGAAATCTTCCATCCACTGATTCACACCCTAGTGGGTCACAACAGCCAGAGCTGAGCCAATCTGAAGCCAGGAGCCAGGAGCTTCCCCAGGGTCTTCCCACGTGGGTTCAGGGGCCCAAGGACTTGGGCCATATTCTACTGCTTTCCCAGGCCACAGCAAAGAGCTGGATCAGAAGTAGAGCAGCCGAGACTCCAACTGGAGCTCATATGGGATGCCAGCACTGCAGGCGTTGGCTTTACCCAATACACCACAGCACCAGCCCCAAAGCAATATCTTTTAAACATGGATTTTAAAATTTCCAACCTAGAATTTACCCTGCATGACAGCTAAAAGAATTCATAACCAACAGAATACATATAGTTATTATTCACATAAAGAATTTATATTAGATACATCATTTTTTTCCACTAAGTATGTTACTTAATTACTTATCCCATAGATTTTCATTGTGCGTATGTAACACACCTGTAGTGGAAATTTTTGCTGGGTATAAAAGGGGCTTCTAATATCTTGCTTTACATACAACACTACACTGAACATACTCACATATACATAATGAGAGGCACAAGTCTCATGATAGACATAAGAAAGTGTAATAATTAAGTATACATAATTTAAATTTTAACAGACTTTTCTTGCTAAAATGGCTAAATTTTACTCCCATAAGAAAAATTTATGAGAATACCTACTACTCAATGATATAGTATTATCAGATCTTCTCAGGATTATGTTAATACACAGCTCCCAAAATGTAAGTGAAGTTTAGCATTTCTTCATTTGCTTAATGTCCACTTATATTTTCTTTCCAGAGACTAACATGTTATATATTTATTTTTGGATTTTTAATTTTGTCTGACTTATTTCTAAAAGATCTTTGAGAATCCTGAATGTTAACCATGTATCTTTAATCAATATAAAATCATTTTATACCAAATGTTTTTCAAGATTATCTTTTCATTTTCATGTTGCCTCTTGCCATAAAGAATAAAATTTGATATAATTTATCAATGTCTTCCTTTATTACCTTTGTTTTTGGTTTTATGTATGCATGTTCTCCATAACACACACACAGACACACAAATACACATAATAAAGACACAATGCTGTTTATGATACAACTGAAACACTTTTGGAGAATGAATGCAATTAGATTCATATCTCCCATGATACATTTCAGTTACACTTAAAACCTGAAGATAATGTACACAATGTTAGAATGAGACTCTAGTGGGACCGGCACAAAGGCTCACTTGGTTAATCCTCCGTCTCCAGTGCCGGCATCCCATATGGGTGCCAGGTTCTGGTCCCAGTTGCCCTTCTTCCAGTCCAGCTCTCTGCTGTGGCCCAGAAGGGCAGTGGAGGATGGCCCAAGTGCTTGGGCCCCTGCACCTGCATGAGAGACCAGGAAGAAGCACCTGGCTCCTGGCTTCAGATCGGCATAGCTCCAGCTGTGACAGCTATTTGAGGGGTGAACCAATGAAAGGAAGACGTCTCTCTCTGTCTCTCTTTCTCACTAACCCTGTCAAGTAAACAAAAAATAATGAGACTCTAGCTGCATGTAATAGGTGTGTCAATGCAGCCCATACATAGTTGACCTCACATAGAGGTTGTTTAGAGCAACACTTCACCTGAAATTCTCGCAAGTCCACATCAAGCTCTCTAATACAATTATATGAGCATCTGTTTATTTGCAAATCTAATAAATGCATTATATGGAAAATTTAGGCCTAATGTATTTTGCCCTTGTTAAAAAAAGCAACTATGAGCACAATACTTTATTTCTAGACAAGCATTTCTGTGAACATAAGCTAGCTTTCACAGAGGTCACATAGATACTGAGAAAAATTAGTTTACAAAAGTAATAGATTTTTTTAAATGGAAGGAAATAGTTGGCTTCATGCCATGTTAAATGACTAAGTGTCTTACAATGCAATTTATTTAATTATTGGTACCAGCTTCCCAGGATGTGGTTAACAGAGTAGATAAGTGGCTATAGTATGAAAACTAAACCAAGTTTAAAATGTGACAGTTTTGTTATTCTTTGTGTCCTGGAAAATGCATTATTTTTCAAGAGAGAGATTATGGTTTACCCTTGTCCATAACATTAGGTTCAATTTGTTTTTTGCTCCAGCATTGAAATTATTTTCATACTCCTATTTGTGCGACAAACATAAATTCTAGTTTAAAAAAATTTGTTTAATTTAAATATACTTTGCTTCACTGAAGAGGCCAGGCAACTTCAGCTGTCTGATGAGGTCACAGCAGGAGGTCTGTTTCCGCAGGGCATGAGAACCACTAACTGTGGTCCTCTTGGTGGTTTTAGATTTATTGATACAAAAAAAAAAAAAACAGAGTTTCCTGGTAATCTCACTGATAATCGCTGTATTCTTGGAAATCTGTGAGAAAAAACCTCTGCTCAAAATGACCTCACTGATGGTTGAGCTGTTGGATGGACTAGATCCTCCTAGAGTAATTCTTCCCCTTCTGATGCTTCAGTTATTGGCAATAAAAGCCTAGAGGGAACTCCAAACTGTAGGGTATATCGTATGCAGTTAGACATGATTTAGGGATAAGGAGGACCTTGGAGAAGGTCTTCAGTCTCCTGCTATAATCCGCTTGAGAGTATGTCTTATCATAGACTAATGACTTGTAAATACCTTAGTTTGTGTGGCCAGGTGGAAAGAACATAAATTACCAAAATCAGTGAGCGAGTCTTAAGTGAGCTACTAAAACTAACAAGTAGTAGTGAAGGCATATAGAAAGAACATGTGTAGGGGCAGGCACTGTGGTGCAGCGGGTTAATGCCCTGGCCTGAAGTGCAGGCATCCCACATGGGCACTGGTTCTAGTCCCAGCTGCTCCTCTTCCAATCCAGCTCTCTGCTGAGGCCTGGGAATGCAGTAGAAGATGGCCCAAGTCCTTGGGCCCCTGCCCCAACATTGGAGAACAAGAAGAAGCTCCTGGCTTCAGATTGGCACAGCTCTGGCCATTGTGGCCAATTGGGGAGTGAACCATCAGATGGAAGAATCCTCTCTCTGTGTAATTCTGACTTTCAAATAAATAAATAAACCTTAAAAAAAAAAAAAGAAAGGACATGTGTAATGAATGGGTTTGTTTGAGCAGGGTGTTAATGGTTACTAGTAGAATTAAACAAAAAGGTAAATGTTCCGTCTTCATAATCAACTGTTTTAAGACCATAAGTAGATGTTCCAATTCTTTGCAAAATAACCACTATGTTTTTTGTAATCGATTATTATATAACTTAGCATCACTTTGAGTCTCTGTTCTATTGTATCTCAAATATCAAGTAAATCTTTAAAATTAAAGAAATTGTTACATGGTTATGGAAATCTGGATTAGGGAGGGGTTACACATAATACAAGGTCAATGGTTTAACATGGATGGGAAATAGACTTTTTTAACATAAGGAAGAATCATTAACTGTGTAAAGATCACTAATAAGTGGACATTTGCAGATTTTATGAGAACAATAAAGAATGTGTAAAATGAACAACGGATATAACTTAGGATATAAAAATAAAGTCTGGGGCTCTCTCATCTGAGCCATGTCATCAGCCTTGCTGTTAGCATGTACCTCGTTCTTCCCTAAGCCTACTCCTCCCACACATTCGGGAACCCCTGGTCCTGCTGGAGCTGGACTCCAACACTTCACCATAAAGACATGCTCTTTATTCTCAACTTAGTAAACAGAAATAACAAATGATCTTTAAATTGCTGTAATCCATTCATCTCCAAATAAATAATTCTTGATAATAAGGTACCACTCATACCGGGAAAGTGGTGGGGGTAGGGGAGGATGTATCTCGTAGAAGCCAGAATGATAGAAATACTAAAAAATGAATGGTCTGATGTGGTGTTGGCCTCAGTTAATGATTTCTCATAATGAAGATTCAGAGAATCTTTTCCTCTAGGAAAACTTAAGCAATTCTAATAAAATTATGTTTTAAAAATTTTTTGGGGTGGGGCCCGTATTGTAGTATTGCAGGTTAAGCTGCCACCTGTGACAAGAACATTCCATTTTGAGTGCTGGTTCAAGTTCTGGCTACTCTACTTCGATTCAGTTCCCTGATAATGCACCTGGGAAAGCACAGGATAGCCCAAGTGCTTGGGCTCCTAACACTCACTTAGGAGACCCAGAAGCAGCAACTGGCTCCTGGCTTTGGCCTGGTACAGCCCTGGCCATTTGAGGAGGAGTGAACCACAGGATGGAAGATCTCTCCCTCTCTCTCTCTCCCCCCCATCTCTCTGACACTGCCTTTCAAATAAATAAAATATAAATATTTTAAAAGATTTCTTCTGATATTAAAACAATTGTGTAAATGTTCATTCATTTTTTCTAAATAAGAAGATTCATACTCATTGAGAGGGAGAAGAAGGAAGCAGAGAAATCAAAGACTGTGAGACTTTTTATACTGCAAGTCTCTTATCTTGATAAATTAATGAGTGCATAAAACTTTAGTTAAAAAAATTAATATATTCATTATCTAGCTCAATTATAAGTTCTTAGAGACATACTTAAACAAACTTGCTCTCTTCTTTTGGAAATGAAAGAATCTAAGCTCTCATAATACCAACCAAACTCTGAAAACCAAGAATGGCATATCTTTGAAATGAAGTTAGACTTCAATTTAGGGACTGAATTGTCCTGACAACTGAGAAATTTTAACAGTGAAGAAAACTGAACAAAGTGCATATGAATCTGTGCTCTACCAAACCACAGGTCAGCATCAGATTCAGGTCAAGGTTTGGCTTACATATAGGAGAACGCATAGGTAGAGGAAATCCTGGTTCTTTCAACTTTCTGAATACTCACTATAACAATTTCTTGGCTATTTCTACAAAGATACACAACTGAAACCAAAAGAGGAGTGAATGTGGAAATTGGCTTCAGGGAGAATATGCTGCTGTAGCCTGAATCAGTAGGACAGTGACAGAGTCCATGTGAAGAACTGAAGCTGACTGCTGACTCCATGTGAGTAGCATTGGCTGATATGAACACAAAGACGACTAAGGAATCTTTTGCAACACCCAACTCATACCAATGTTCAAAGTGTAAGCACTGCTGCATGTTAAATGATTGACATTAAGTTATAGATGCTTGAAATCAACACACAGACATTTTAAATGTTGTCAAATTTACATCTCAGAAGCTTCACATACAAAATTTTCTCCTCATCTATAAAGTGAGAATAGTAATAATACTGCAAACTTGATATGGTTGTTTTAAGAATAAGTGCAGACATATAAAATTATTTGATTTAGAATAGTATATGATATGACTTAAGAAATCTGAGTTCACTTTTCTTTCTCTCTGACTTTCAAATAAATACATATTTTTAGAAGAAATCTGAGCTATTATTGTGACTAGATCAGGGTAGCAGAAAGGTTTAAGTCATGAGCCTTAAATACACATTTTTTAAAATCATCAAATATATACAATTTTTAAATATTTGTATGGGAAGGCAAATTTTGAATATGCTGAATGTCTAAATGAAATAAGATTGCTTTTACCTGAAAAGAAAGTTTTCATTTGGTTTTTTTAACAAAGTGTTACATCTACTCTAAAGGAAATTAGAACTGTTAAAAAAAATGATCTTTTTGGCATATGCCTGAATACAGTGTGATTAAGCCCCTAAGTTTATTCACTAAAATATAAACTTATGCTAACATACATGCCTCTGTTTTGATATGAAGAAATAAAACTTTCTGAGAGAGAAAGTTGGGAGGAGTAACCACATATAGAGGGACATAAGGCCCCGACACATAAAAATGTGGTAGAAGGTAAGATGGTGGGGCAATGATAGTAAACAAGTTCCAGAGATAGGCCATATTCATTGATTTTTCTGTGTAGAACTCCCTAACAGCTGGAACTGCTGTGGTCACAGCATGCAGGGAACAAGCAAGAGGGATATACGAGAATGATGGACAATGGAAAACAATACAAATAAGAATGCAACTTAGAATAATCAATCCTACTTGTATTTAAAGAATGGAAAAAAAGGAAAGCAAGACTCAATAAGATCTAAAGTTTTCTGGTCTGAGAGGGAGAGGAAAAGATATAAAAGAGGCTGAGATACAAAAGGGAATGAAAAAGAAAGTTGAAAAAGAAAGTAAGTGCTGAGTGTGGCCTAGATTGAGTATGATGCCTCCTACGGATGCTCAGATCTGCGGTTCAATAGGCAGCTGAAAATACTGACTTGAAGCTCTAGAAAATAGGAATTGGAGATGGAAACACAACTTGGATATCTCGTAATTGTCAAGAGATGAAGCAAATTCAAGAGCTAGGAGTGGGGAAGCCATGGTATGAAAGGACAGTTGTCTATTAAACAGAAAAATGTTAAATTTTAAAAGTGGTAGAAATCTTGGAAAGTTAAAAATTATTCTCAAAAGGAAGCAAAAAGGACTCAGTAATTTACTCTTGAATGAAATCTAGGAAAAAATGAGTTCAATAATACCCTGGAAAAAAAACAACTATTTATGTTCTGAATAGCCTGAGAAGAATTGGAGTTAGTTCTTCTTTAAATGTCTGGTAGAATTCAGCATTGAATCCATCTAGTCCTGGGCTTTTCTTTGTTGGGAGGGCCTTTATTACTGATTCAACTGCAGATTTGGTAATGGGTCTGCTTAGATTTTCTATATCTTCACGGTTCAATTTAGGTAGGTTGTATGTGTCCAGAAATCTATCCATTTCTGATAGATTTCCCAGTTTGCTGGCATGCAACTCTTTGTAGTAATTTCTGATGACTCTTTTTATTTCTGTGTTGTCTGTTGTTATATTCCCTTTTTCATCCTGTTCTTATTGGTTTGGGTCTTAGCTTTCCTTTTTTGGCTAGGTGGGCCAATGGTGTGTCAATTTTGTTTATATTTTCAAAAAATCAGCTCTTCATTTTGCTGATCTTTTGCAATTTTTTTGGATTCAATTCTGTTGATTTCTTCTCAAATTTTAATTATTTCTCTTCTCCTACTAGTTTTGTGTTTGGTTTCTGTAGTTTTTCTAAATCCTTGAGATGCACTGACAGCTCATTTATTTGGTGCCTTTCCAATTTTTGATGTAGGCACCTATTGATATAAAATTTCCTCTAAACACGGCTTTTGCTGTATCCCATAAGTTTTTTTTTTAAACTTTTATTTAATGAATATAAATTTCCAAAGTACAGAATATGGATTACAATGGCTTCCCCCCCATAACGTCCCTCCCAACCGCAACCCTCCCCTTTCCCATTCCCTCTCCCCTTCCATTCACATAAAGATTCATTTTCAATTCTCTTTATATACAGAAGATCAGTTTAGCATACATTAAGTAAAGATTTCAACAGTTTGCTGCCACACAGAAACATAAAGTGAAAAATGCTGTTTGAATACTAGTTATAGCATTAAATCTCAATGTACAGCACACTAAGGACAAAGATCCTACATGAGGAGTAAGTGCACAGTGACTCCTGTTGTTGACTTAACAAATTGGCACTCTTGTTTATGGCCTCAGTAATCACCGTAGGCTCTTGTCATGAGCTGCCAAGGCTATGGAAGCCCCCTGAGTTCACCGACTCTGATCATATTTAGACAAGGCCATGGTCAAAGTGGAAGTTCTCTCCTCCCTTCAGAGAAAGGTACCTCCTTCTTTGATGACCCGTTCTTTCCACTGGGATCTCACTCGAGGAGATCTTTCATTTAGTTTGTTTGTTTTTGTTTGTTTGTTTGTTTTGTTTTGTTTTGTGTTTTTTTTTTTTTTTTTTTTTTTTTTTTTTTGCCAGAGTGTCTTGGCTTTCCATTCCTGAAATACTCTCATGGGCTTTTCAGCCAGATCCGAATGCCTTAAGGGCTGATTCTGAGGCCAGAGTGCTATTTAGGACATCTGCCATTCTATGGGTCTGCTGTGTATCTCACTTCCTATGTTGGATTGTTCTCTCCCTTTTTTATTCTATTTTCAGACACTATTCTTGTTTATGTGATCCCTTTGGTTCTTAGTCCTATCATTATGATCAATTGTGAACAGAAATTGATCACTGGGACTAGTGAGATGGCATTGGTACATGCTACCTTGATGGGATTGAATTGGAATCCCCTGGTATGTTTCTAACTTTACCGTTTGAGGTAAGTCAGCTTGAGCATGTCCTGAATTGCACATCTCTTCCCTCTCTTATTCCCACTCTTATATTTAACAGTGATCACTTTTCAGTTAAGTTTCAGCACTTAAGAATAATTGTGTATTGATTACAGTATTCAACCAAAAGTATTAAGTAGAACAAACAAAAAAAATACTAACAGGGATAATGTATTAAGTTGTTCATCAACAGTCAGGGCAAGGGCTGATCAAGTCACCGTTTCTCATAGTGTTCATTTCACTTAACAGGTGTATCCCATAAGTTTTGATATGTTGTCATGTCACCTCATTTGTTTCCAGAAAATTTTTGATTTCTATTTTGATTTCTTCTATTACCCAGTGTTCATTCAGGAACTTGTTATTCATGTGTTTGCATATGCTCTAGATATTCCCGAGTTGCTGATTTCCAGCTTTTTTCCACCATGGTATGAGAAGCTGCATGGTATGATTCCAATTCTTTTGACATTGTTGAGACTTGCTTTATGGCCTAGTATGTGGTCAATCCTAGAAAAAGTTCCATGTACTGCTGAGAAGAATCTGTATTCTTCAAGTGTAGGAATAAAAGTTCTGTAGATATTTAGATCCATTTGGGCTACAGTGTTGATTAAATCTCTTGTTTCCTTGTTGATTTTCTGTCTGGTTGACCTGTCCATTGCTGAAAGTGGAGTATTGAAGTCCCCAATACTACTGTATTGGAGTCTAAGTCTCCCTTTAAGTTCCTTTACATAACTTTAAATAACCAATTGCCCTGTAATACATTTATAATAGTTACATCTTCTTGCTGAATTGATCCCTTAATCATTATATTGTGCCCCTCTTTGTCTCTCTTAACAGTTTTTGTGTTAAAGTTTATGTTGTCTGATATTAAGATGGCTACACCAGCTGTTTTTTGTTTTCTGTTGGCATGGAATATCTTTTTCCAACCTTTCACTTTCAGTCTGCATGCATCTTTGTTAGAAATATGTGTTTCTTGTAAGCAGCAAATGGATAGGTTTTGTTTTTTAATCCATTAAGCCAGTTTGTGTCTTTTAACTTGAGAGTTGAGTCCATTTACATTCATTGTGACTACTGATAAGTAGTGACTTTGCCCTGCCATTTTTCCAAAGATATCTCTAATATATGCTTTGAACTTCCTGTGTTCTTTTACTGAGAGGTTTTCTTCCTTTACCTTCTTTTGTACTGATGATTGTGTTTCTGTGTATCTGTGTGTAACACATCTTTAAGCATCTTTTGCAGGGTTGGATGAGTGGTGGCAAATTCTCTCAATTTCTGTTTGCTATGAAAAGTCTTCATTTCACCTTCATTTACAAGTGAGAGCTTTGCAGGATATAATATTCTGGGCTGGCTGTTTTTCTTTCTTAGTACCTGGGCTATATCTCGCCATTGCCTCCTAGCCTGAAGGGTTTCTGATGAGAAGTCTGCTGTGTGTCTAATTGGAGATACTCTGAATTTAATCTGGGTTTTCTCTTTGCACATTTTAGAATCTTGTCTTTATGTTTCACTGTGGTGAGTTTGATCACAATGTGTTGTGGTGATAATCTCTTTTGGACATGTTTATTGGGAGTTCTGTGTGCTTCCTGTGCTTGGTTGTCTCTTTCTTTCTCCAAACCCAGGAAGTTTTCTGCTAGTATCTTATTAAAAAGGCCTTCTAATCCTTTCTCTCTCCATGCCTTCAGGAACTCCTAGAACCCAAATGTTGGGTTTTTTAATAGTATCCCATAGATTTGAATGTTAGAATCACACAGAGAGAGGAGAGTTAGAGAGAAATAGCTCTTCCATCCAATGGTTCACTCCCCAGTTGGCTGAAATGGCCAGAGCTCTGTTGTTCCGAAGCCAAGATCCAGGAGCTTCTTCCAGGTCTCCCATGTGGGTGCAGGGGCCCAAAAACTTGGGCCCTCTTCTACCGCTTTCCCAGGCCATAGCAGAGAGCTGGATCTGAAGTGGAGCAGCCAGGACTAGAACTGGCACCTGTATTTGATGTCAGCGCTTCAGGCCAAGGCGTTCTATTAAATTCATTTCATTTTGATTCCTCAAGATTTCATTTTCATGAGAGAGATTTTCTTTCATGCCCTGCATGGATTTCAGTAGATCATGCTTTTGTTTTGATTACTTCTAAATGTTTTTATCATAAATATTTGGAGTTCCATTTGTTGCATTTCTTCTATCTTGCCATTTTCATATTCTTGTATTGAAGTATCACGTTCTTTTGGGAGCATAATGTTGTTTTCCTTGTTCTTGTTTCCTCAGTTGTTGCATTTGTTGTTTGGCATTTGTGGAGATACTTGTTGGTTTCTTTTTTTATTTCCCCCGCTGTGGCAGCTTTTCTCATTGTACTATGACACCCTAGATAAGTGGACTGTCTGCTTTCAGTGAATCTCTAGAGACCTGTGCTGGGTGTGGCCAGAGAGCCCTCTTCAGTTCTTCAGGATTTAAGGTGTGCCTAAGCTGACACACCCAGTTTGGGCGTGGTAAATCCTCTCTCTGTCTTTTCAATCAGAAGGGAAGTAATTCCGCTCAGCTGAGCTTTTCTCAATGAAGATCAGTGACTGAGCATTAGACCCATTGGGTATAATATTCATCTGCTGTATCCCAAGGACCACATGAAGGATCTGTGCAGTCCTCAGTATAAGCTCAGATTCCCCTGCAATCTCTGTCATCGGGTAGCCAGGGCCACCTGAGCTTGTGTTGTGTCCCACCAAGACCACTCAAAGTCAGGTCACACTGTGAGTTGTTTTTTTTTTTTTTTCCCACCATCCCAGTTTATAAGATCCACACATTCACTAGGTCTTAGTCTCCTGTTATTACTCCCCACCAGAGTCAGGTTTTTCTGCTTGGTAGATTGCGGGGTGTAGCCCCGAGCTGGCAGCTGTTACATATGTCCAAAATGGCACCAGCTTTGCTGGCTCATACACCTTTTTAAGGTAATTGGAGAGAGAATTGTGTCCGTACCATCCCTTTTATTTTTTCTCTCCTCTAGTTGGCTGGTGAACTTTTCCCCACAGGGCTCAAGCCTCATTCCCTCTAGGCTCTTCCTGCTGCTTTTCTGCCAGTGTCTCAGGCTACTGCAGGTTCGTCTCACCTCTCTTTCCAGTGCTGGTGCTGAGGCTCTCAGCAGCTGGTGTCCTGAGCCGTGGGCGCCCCTGCCCTCCACGTAGATCCACCGTGTCCCTCTAGTTACAGAAGAGTTCCCTCTGCTGTTTTTTCCCTAACTCTTCCCTGAGACTACACTATCTCCACTTTTATTAAACTATCTTCTCCTGGACTATCAGTAAGCTCCCTCCCTATTCTGCCATCTTGGAACCTTCTGTAATATATACTTGTAAATATACATCTGAGTATACATATGAGTTTGTTAAAGTTATAGGAAAGCTAAGAATGTAAAAAAGGAAAACAAGTTGACTATACATCAATGATTATTAGATGTAATTCATGGAGTTAATCACTTGGAGAGGCTTGGAAATGTGCATTTTTGAAAATACATCAAGTCAAGTTGTTTTGAAGTGAAGTTGTTTGAATTCTAACCATTGGACACTACCTTATATTTTAAAATTGGCCTTTGTATTCAGATTTCATGAGCTTGAATCTATGTTCCCTCATTCAATGCCTTTATAAACTAAGGCAAGTAAAACTGATCACTGTCAAGTTCTTCATCTTCACTAAGGTAAACAAGAATAACAATGTTACTGTGGTCTCTACTGAAATTGTGCATGTAAGAAAAATTGAGTGTCACAGTATTCTGAAATCAGCTGACATCTCTTTCTTAGTTATTACTAGATTCATGAACCTAAAGGAATATGTCACTGCAGTTCCCATTTGGTAGGCCCAGTTGGTTATCTTTTTTAATCTTGTATTCTATATTTTATGTTGATGAAACAGTTAGTTCGATAAATAGTCACTTATGTGTAAGCTTGGGATCAATGACTAATTCATCTTTTGCCCCTTGATAAGTAAATGTCAGATCTTCCCATAATTGGAGCACCTTTGAAGATTACTGCCAAAAGACCTTTTAGGAGAAGAGAACTGAGGGTCCCTTCTCCATCCATTCTCTACTCTCAGAAGTCTAGGGAGCCACTTTTAATGAATTTGTCAAGTTCTAGGGATTCACAAAAATGTTTTTCTAAAATATTAGCACTGGTTTATGAAAAATATAAGAATGCCTTTCTAAGTTGGCTTTAGAAAGATAAAAACACTCATAGAGACACATTATAGATATTTCACAGAAAACTGTTCAGAGTACCAGGCTCAGGCACTAGCATTTAATTGCCCAGGCTAACTTCCTAAGGAAGAAAATTTGACATCTATATCTTTGTTGCTCAAATGTTACCGTTTAAATTGGTATGTTCTCTGCCTGTAAAGAGATTTTTTTGTAGTTAGTACTGATAATATTTAACAATATAATGCATTCAGACACCTGAGATAGCCTTAGGATAAAGAAATATTTGATCTTATGCATTTAAAATAGAACAAACTAAGTAGAAGAGTAATAGCTTAATCTACTAACCTTCATAGCCCAAATTTTAAAGTCAAAATATTTATAACTCTTCTGCTGTGTCACTCCTGTAGATAGTAAGAAAGTACTATCTGCGTAACACAAACTGTTTCTTAGCATTTACATCTGAGATCTCCAGAAATCTGCATTTAGTCTCATTCTAGTTCTAAGACTGCAATTTCAAACAGGAAATGTTTAAATTGGAAATTTGTAGTCCAAGAAGAATCAGCTGAGCAGTGAAGTTAATGAGCCCTTCTTGAAAAGTCATGTAAATTTTCTTTGTTGCACAAATTCACCGAATTTCCTGTTTGTTTTATCTGTAACCTCTCCTTTCCAAACAGTAGTCTCCCTCATCCTTGAGAGAGACTGTATTGGAAACAACCATCAATCTATCCTAGTTCAAGGAACAAAACCAACTTTTTAAACTGACACAGTACTCCCCTGAAAAATATCCATTGGCCTTGATAATCATATCTGGATTTCCTGCTTTTATCACTTTTCTACTCATTGAAAAATCTTGATTTTTATACTGCACTTCCTCCCTGGTAATTGTGTGCCTGGTTTATCCTTCTGGTTTTAAATGTAGACTGAGTGTTCACTCTATTTCAGATGCTGTGCTGGAAGGAATAGATGCAGGAAGAATAAAAACAAAAATATTTGGTGTCTGTCCTTTAAAAGCCCAAGGTGACTTTCATCTCTGAATCCCTTGCTTTGTCCCTACACATTGCAAACCTCCTGTCAACCCCTGAATCTGTAGCATCTTCCCCTGCACATGCCCTGCCCAAGAAAGCAGAGAATTAAGAAGATTCCTTTCTAAGGTACTTTCAGCAAGAGCCATTAGTTTCCAATCCTGAGAGCAAATGAAATATAGATGAGTCTTCTGAGGAGATGGTTCATAACCAAAGTTATGAACACAAGTTATGACAAAAGACAAGTTATGACACAAAGTTATGACACAAAAGAATGTGTGATACAAATATTTTCATTTAATAGAGGTTTAATAGAGAATTGAAGTATGTGAATTACTTCATATATGTAAAGTCAATAAAGTTTTGTTAATCATAAAAGATAATCACTCACTATAACTCTTCTCTTTCGAACTTATGATAGAAGGAGCTATTGATCTTACATCCATGTAACTTCTGTCACAGCCTATAAATTTTGATACACTCATGGGGAAATATTGCACATGAATATTGTTACAGGAGTCAGAACAAGGGCGAGCAACAGCTACTGTAAATAACATTATGGTTTTTGCACAGCTGGAACACCTGCCTACTGTCCAGGTCATGTTTGACCTAGTAGAAGAACCAATCAGGATGATTTTTTATAGTTAATTGTGTAATAAAAGCACAATATAGGAAATTTAATTTGTCATCATAGAAAAATTTATAAGACAAATAGGGTTATTTATAAAGAATTGGAAGATTGGGCTCAGAGAATACAAATAAATGAGATCTATAAATACCAAGATGGGAATTATCTAATGAAAAGGTGGGTGGGAGGGAGGTTATGGGGGGAAAAGCCAAAACAATGCAAAAGTTGCACTTTGTAAATTTACATTTATTAAATAAAAAAAACAATAGAAATGTAGTGTCTGTTAAGCTTTCAATTTTATGTAGTCATTGTAACAGTGCAAAATAATTTTTTTTGTCTAAGTGAGGATTAAAGTTATTGGAATAATAATAAAGTTCACTGTAATGGGTTTGTAGCATTTATACAAAATGTATAAGGAAATGTCTTCATCAATTAACCTGAATGCAGGGTTTTGGTTTTTGCTTTTCATAAATGTGAATGCTTATTTCCTCATAACCCTCTCACTCTGTATGTACTTTTTTCTTTCACATCTCACACTTCAGAGAGTACAGAGGCAGACTAGCTTCCACCCATCACCTACTACTCCTCATCTCTCCCTCAGAAACTTGGTTGCTCTGAATGATGGGTGTCAATGACATGGACCACTGCTCTTCTTTGTCATGGTCATCAACTGACTTACCAGTCTGTCTTAGCCCTGAAGCTTGAACAAAATTCTCATCTTTCCTCCACTAGGCTTTTCATTATTTTTGGTAAATTCAACATCTACACTGATAATCAAAGAAATACCCTGGATTTCCATTTCCCTTACTTTTGGACTTCTGACAATTATTTCTGTTATTTGATCACAGCAACCAGTTTCACTGTCAGCACAAATAACTGCCCCACTTTCAGTGCAAAATATTCCAACTGCATTTGGATCTTCTATCTGATCACTCACACCTGCTCTCCCTTTCCTTCTTCAGCTTCATGTTCATAATCATTGCTTTAATTTCACAGCCATCCTCTCTTTCTAGCTCACTCTCTGTCTCTCTCTCCCCAGCTACTGTACTCTGTCCACAATTCACTAACCTAGTGTTTTATATCACTTAAAGTCTTCTGATGGTGGGACAGAGAACACTGACATTCAGTTATATGAAAAGAAGAACATTTTTTTTCTTAGCACTCCAGGCCAGAAAAGGCTTGATCAGACAGTTAATGCAACAAGTCTTACCCTCAAGCTGTAGGGCACATCTTTTATATGGCAAAGGGGTGGAATTAGATGGGTTTCGAAGGTCCCCTATGGATTGGCCAATCTGAACAACCTTAGTGGTCCCTTGGGTTTGGGGGATGTCTCTAGGTATCTGAATACCTGGCACTTGAGTGATTAGAGTAGGTACACAGTAAGTGAGAATCAGATGAGGAAAGCAGTTGCAGAATATGCATTTAGTCAGCTGATCATGAAAAGAGTTGACCAATTTCTACTCGGCCTCAAAACTGGGTCAAGAGAGCACATGCACATGAACTATATCACACCTAGGTGAATGTAATTTTCATCAATCGCATGCTTACCATCCTTTTGAGTAAATCAGAGACTAACTTCTTCTATCAGGGGTCAGGAACATTTTTTCTGCCAAGGGCCATTCAGATATTTATAATGTCATTCATAGGCCATTCAAAATTATCAACTTAAAGATAAGCCAACTATAAACCTACTGAATTTCAAGTCCCACCTGGCAGGCCAGACCAAATAATTACACTGGCCTTATAAGGCCCACAAGCTAGAGGTTCTCTATTCCTGTGGCATCATAAATATGGGTAATAAATATCCTACTTAAACTTCATATCTCACTCCAGTTACTTGTCCTAGTTTTGATATATTTTTTGAAAAAGTTAGACAGTGAGAGAGAGAGGCAGAGAGAAAGGTCTTTCTTTTTTCCGTTGGTTCACCCCCCAAATGGCAACTACGGGGCTAGCGTGCTGAGCTGATCTGAAACCAGGAGCCAGGTGCTTCTCCTGGTCTCCCATGGGGTGCAGAGCCCAAGGACCTGGGCCATCCTCCACTGCACTACCTGGCCACAGCAGAGAGCTGGCCTGGAAGAGGGACAACCGGGACAGAATCTGGCGCCCCAACCAGGACTAGAACCCAGAGTACCGGCACCACAGGCGGAGAATTAGCCTAGTGATCTGCGGCACTGGCCGATATCTTATTTTAAAAAAAAAAAAAAAAGCTTTATTTATTTGAAGAGAGAGAGAGAGAGAGTCTTCCATTCCCAAGTGGCTACAATAGCCAGGTCTAGACCAGGCCTCACAGGTACTCCTCTCTCTCAATGGAGAAGTTAGTATTTGTATACAAGCTCCTTCAGGCCATTGCTTGAGTGCAGCTCACAGATTAATTCCCTTAGACCCCCTGGAACATCCGACCTGCCCAAGATTCAGGCAGAGTCACATTCCTTGGTTTCACAGAAAACCCTCAGCCTAAATACATTGTAAAGGCTTAAAGCTGAAGTTTGGCATCTGAAGTCCAAAGCAGAGAACCAAGAGTGTTTGCTTTTCTATACTCCTCGCCCTGCTCATTTCTACTGACATTCTACATGAAATGCAAACTGTTACATCACTGCTTCTTCAAAAAAATCACTAATTTTTCTTTCAAAAATGCAGTATAAGAGAGCTAGGGAGACAAGCCTCATCCCTTACTGTTTTAGTTAACCCCAAGGCTGTAATTTATCTTCATCATCTTCAAAACCCTGGATTTCATGTACTTTTTAGACTATGCATGATGCCTTTCTCTCATTTATAGTTATCATTAAACTTGGAAGCACCAAAGGGTGCCCAGTGAATTATTCAAGTATAGTATCCTCCATAACTCATTTTGGAAAAGTAACCTTCTCTTCTCCTGGTAGTCAGATTCAATTATTTCTGGCAACACAGCAATTCTGTTCTCTGGCTGCTGGTCTCCTTTTATGAAAAACCCAATCTAACTACATAGCAGTATGAGAAAGGAGAACAAATTTTCCCTAAGCAGTGACTGGAAGAGAAGAGCTATTCCTACTTGGTTCCTGGAATCTTGTAATTTTCCTGTTAGAAACACAATATTATATAATGGCTGTTGCTACAAAGTACACTTAACAGTTTTAAAACTAGCAAAAACAGAGGCAGATATTTAGCCTATTAGTTAATACATCATTTGGTATACTCACATCCCACATTGGAATGTCTACATTTGAGTCCCAGCTTTACTACCATTTCCAGCTTCCTGCTAGTGCACACCATGGAAGGCAGCAGGGGATGGGTCAACTCGTTGAGTACCTCAGTAAAGTTCTCGGTTCCTGGATCCAGCCTGGTTCAACCTTTAAAAGGACATTGAACATGGGACCAGCACTGTGGTGTAATGGGTAAAGCCACCGCTTACAGCACCAGCATCTCATATGGGTACTGATTGGAGTCCTAGCTGCTCCACTTCCAATCCAGTCCCCTGCTAATGTGCCTGAGAAAGCAGTGGAACATGGCCCAAGTCCTTGGGCCCATGCACCCACATGGGAGATGGAAAGAAGCTCCTGGCTTCGGACCAGAACAGCTCTGGCCATCGCAGCAATTTGAAGATTGAACCAGCGGATAGAAGACCTCCCTCTCTCTGCCTCTGCCTCCACATCTGTAACTCTGCCTTTCAAATAAATAAATCTTAAAAAAAAAAAGGACACTGAACATTCCATACATTGGAAGTCTCTGGTTGATGCAGTATACAGTAGCATTTTTCTCTATGCAGTGACTCCCCTGTTCATGTTTTTATTATCACATATCTTTCATTATAAATTGAATAGCATCCCACACTAATGATTCAGATATTCCCTGACTCCTCCATTGTGTTCTTTGCCAAGGTACTATCAGCAAGGGATACAAATTCATAAAAACAATTTGTAGCAATCCAGTAAGGGTGAATCATTCTCTCCTCCAGAGTAGACAATGTCTGACATAATCTACTTGTTAGTAACTGAGTCATTAGTCTCCTCAATTGATGTTACCGAAATGAGAACTCAGCATCAGCCCTTGCTGTTGTTGGTGGCCCACGTCATCAACATGCTGCTTTAGTGCAGCCTCCATCATAGATGCCACGATCATCCCATCACGAACTCACTGAGCAAGCATTAAAGCTGCCAAAGATCAAGGCTGGATTGCCTTGTGTACACTGGATGTCTCTTGGTACTAGCTCAAACATTAAACTTACATTTTATATAAGATACTAGTGAGCAGTGGCCTTCGGGAAACTGACCTCCTCTTTTCTCCTCACAATACTAATCAGCAGTTATGGCTGTGTAGACTTCTCACTGTATAAATAAATTCACATTTTCCTATACTAATATACAGCATGATAAAATCTAGGAAATCTGTTTTATGTACTAATTTCTGTTCTCCTCTTGCCAATATGCAGAATGTAGAGAATATTTTAATAGAAGTACTTAGGTTGAATACATAATATTTATTTTGTTCATAATATTTCATTGTAATAAATAACCATTCACTCTCTTCTTGTGTTTCCATGAGTATGGATAATCCATTATATGAAGTACTGAGTTGGATGCTCAAACATACCAATTTACTTTCTTCTTATCTAATTCTAACTTCATTCCTGTGACATTAACTTTGAGAAAATGTAGCAATGGACCTTCATTTAGTTTGTGATTCTTGAACTCAGTATTTCTGGATAATCTAACAAAATATTCACTATAAAATGAGGTAAACTGTTATTCAGTGCATATTATATTTTTCTTTTCTTCTACTCTCTGCTCCTTTATAAAATCACTGTGATTTAACAAAACACATTTAAATAGGATTTATATTACTGTTGATAAAGTACTTTTAGGTTCAGGCACTGGTGCAACAGTTAAGATGCCACTCATGACGCCTACATCCCATATAGAAGTATCTCAGTTAGAGTCCCAGCTCTGCCTCTGATTCCAGTGTCCTGCTAACGCACACCTGGGTGGACAGAAAGACATGCTCAAGTACTCCTGTCTTCTCATCATGTGGGAGATGGTTGAGTTCCTGGCTCCTGACTTCAGTCTGGCCTAGCCCCAGCCGTGATGGGCATTGGAGGAATGAACCAGCAGAAACACACTGCTCACTCTCACTCTCTCCAACTTTCAAATAATCTAAATAAATGATGCACTTTCATAATATTAAAAATGTGATACCAAGTGGACAATTATAAATAAGGATACATAAACAATGTATTTAAAAACTCAGAAGTGGATATTATTTGTGTTTACATTCATGAAACAACTTAAAACCATGTGTTTAGTGAACATACATTCTGGAAAACCCAGAGGAGTGATATTCAGGAACCAGACAGCTCATCCTCCTAAACATCAGAGAAATCTGAGAACTCTCTCTTCGTCTCCTTAGTAAAGTGTATGACACTAACAAGAAATCACAGGTTTCCTGGTACAGAATCGCAGGTGCCTCGTAAGTGCTTATTACAAAATATTTAGAGGGATGACACAAGTAAAGTGATTTCTTCAGGGCTGATGTTGTGATGAAGTGGGTAAAGTCTCAGCCACAACACTGGCATTCCATATGGACATCTGTTCGTGTGTGTCCCAGTTACTCCACTTCCTATCCAGTTCCCTGCTAATGGCCCAGGAAAAGCAGAAGATGGTACAAATATTTGAGCCCAACTTACCTACGTGGAAGGTGAAGCCCCTGGTTCCTGGCTTCAGCCTCGTCCAGCCCTGGCCATTGAGACCATCTGGGGAGTGAACCAGCAGATGGAAGATCTCCCTCTCTGTCTTTCCCTCTAACTCTGACCTTCAAATAAATAAATAAATTTCTTTTTATAAGTGATATCTTTGTCCTCAGAAAGCAGAATGATGAAGGGGTGCTCACACATGATCCCTTCTGAGCCACCCCTCTTCTCTCTGCTGGTCCTGGACATACCTAGTCTGATTTCTGCCTCCTACTCTGCTGCATGCAGAGGCAGCTGTCCAGAAACAAACTGTGTTGTTCTCCAAGATAATTCTTTTTAGTCAGAAGGAATGGCGTATACCACTGTAATAAGACAGCCTGCTACACTCTGCACTGCAAGAGGAAGCATTTATCTTCCTTTCCCATGAAATCCTCTACATGAGGTGATCCTTTCAGCATTTCAGTCATTACCATTTCCAAAAGTGGGCCTAGTTTTCTCCATCAGTATGAAACAGTAAACTTTTCAGTGTCATACGATGTCTTCAGCCTGTATTGTCGCTGATCAGAGACGGAAAAATAGTCACTGTATTATTTGCAAAAATGGTGAGGAGTTCATTAAATGTGATATAATTACTTAACATTTTCAGACCATTCTACTTGAAGCTATAAGAAATCATCCTTTTATGAAGCTTTTCTCTTTAATATTTGAATGAGATTTAGCAAGAAATCAGCATATATGAATGTTTTATTAATTTGAAAAACAGAAATGCCAGGATAAAACCATATTACATTGTAGTGAATGCAATGATATAGAAAAGTTACTTTTACTAATAATAGGATGTTGTTCAAATGCTGAGTATGGAAAAAAGAACAAAAAGAAGGATGTTTTATGGCGCTGTTGAGAAACCTTGATGCAAGAAACAATGTAAGAATTTTATATTGTATCAAAAAGTTTAAAATTTCATGCGCTGCCATGACAACTTTGAGCCTCACAAGTCCCAAAAGGCCTAATTGAGTTCCTCTGCTCTGGCCAAACACACACCCACCCAGCAGGAGAGGGTTAGCTGGAGAGCCACATGTATTCTATTGAGTCCTGAGTCTGCTGGACTTCACTTCCCTGGAAATCCACAGAATCAATCGAATAATTCTCTCTCATCCTCTTCTCAGAAACCACAGAGAATTTCACCGCACCCCTCCCCCTTGTTACCACAGGATTGCCTCCCACAGCCTCTGTTGGTTCACTCTGCTCTCCAGTGCAACCCTTGAGGGGTTGCCCTGTGGTACACTCTGCCTAAGGACTCTGGGTCTGTAACTAATAAACTGCTGTGAACTCATCCATCCAGTGTTGGATGTCATGTGTTTAGCCAAGTAAGCTAATAGAATAGGTATGCCTCCCTCCCCAAAACAGTGAATAGCAGGCAATCAAAACACAAGCTAATCTACGAAAAGTCTGAACTATACTTTAGGAGAAAGTATTTTAAAAATAAGTTTTCAATTGAAAAATTAACATATCACCATCACTGAGAAGTAGTTAGGCAAAATGTATGCAAAAATATCCAGTAATAATGTACACCCATGGTTGTGAGCACTGCATTTTGCAAGACTACATTAAACAAATTAGAAAAGTTGTTAATTGAGACATTACGGGAATGAGACAAGGGTATAGATATAAAAGAGAATAAATAAACAGAATGGGAGATCTTTGGACAGACCACATGCAAAATGTATCCTGAATTATGGACAAAATAAACAAACTCTCTGTACTTGAGATTCCTCTACCCCCAAAAAGGCAGTACTACATGTACATAGTGAGTGTGCATTTATATTTAAAATGGCTAATTGTTTCCTGTCTTAGAAACCTTCTTATTTTCACATATTAATGTTGTGATCAGTAATTTTCATGATCTATTTAATGTTTTCTGATAGTTCGTGACCATTTGTTAGGCTAGGTTTTTCCAGGACTGGGTCCTAGTCATCTGGTAATAATGTTATTAATCTTATTGTCTCTTTTTTCACATGTTCCTTACTTTTTTTTCTCTTGCATGATACAAATGATTAACACATCTAGAACAGTGATAAATAATTAGTGATAGTGCCTCCCCTCTTTTCCCGACTTTTATGAGAATTTTTCTGGTGTTTCATGATTTAAAAGGGTGTTGAATATTGTTTTATAAATATTCAGTACTATACTTAACTATAAAACAATAGAAATATTCCTACAGCCATATTAAAGGAATAGCTCATTTGTGTGTTTCTGTGACCTATAAATGAGCGCTGGGTTTTATCTCTGGAATTAACTGTGCACTTCTCTGCTTTTTGACTGTTTATAGAGTGACAAATTATTTTCCTTTATTTATATTGCTGTTTAGGAGAAGCACAGCATATTTCATGGTATAAAACACAAGTAGCCTGACTCACTAGCTGTTCTCACATTAATGTGAAGGATATCTACATGAATATGCAAGTCTAATTGGAAAGAGACGGCCAATAAACTTAGTATGTCCTTTGATTCATGGTGTTATACACACTCATTTTGCCTCAACAAGAGTGATGCATTTGGAAAACTGGGCTTAGACCTTGACTAACTCCCCCAGAGTACCAATCACTACTATGGCGCATCTATTTGCACTGTTTCATTTGTGTGCCCTCAGCAACCACAAGGGTTTCTGTTCACCCAAAAAGGAACTGTTGTGATGCCTATATTTTGCCCTGAATGATACATTCAACTTTGTTTACATTGTAAATTTCCTGCAAGGTTTCATGACTTATTCAGAATTTGATGTTTTGGAGCAATTGCTTTGATATAAAACCTGTAAGCTCTATAAAGGTAGAAGCAGCATCTGTTGTATCTCCAGGGCCTTCCTAGCATAGTGCTTGATACAGAGAAGATGCCCAATAAATATTTGATTATTTTTGAATGTGTCTTGCAACATGCCTTCTCATTACAGAGTTATATGCTTCTATCTTTGGAAAATATTAATTTTGTACAGAGCTGTCTTTTTAAAAGCTATAATGAATGTTTATAAGAATAATACAATCTTCCATGTATTTTGGATATAAGTGTTTTAAAAGAGCTTCCATGAATCAATTAAAATTTTATTGCACTTTTAAGTGAACAAAACATTTTCACATAGTTCTTCAATTTATCTTCACACAAATCTTGATGTGTTAGCTTTGTTAGTACAAGATTTAAAATATAAAACACTTGGGAGTTATAGAAATTAGTTAATTTACAGAGAAGTACTGACATAGTCATCTCTAAAACTCATACCCCAGGATTTTAAGTCCTAATTTCTCAATTTTCTCTAAATGCATATTCTTATAAAATATCTGTGCTGGGGCTGGCACTGTGGCGTAGTGGGTAAAGCCACTGCCTGCAGTGCCAGCATCCCTTATGGGCGCTGGTTCAAGTCCTGGCTGCTCCACTTCCATTCCAGCTCTCTGATATGGCCCAGGAATGCAATAGATGGCCCAAGTCCCTGGGCCCCTACACCCACATGGGAGACCTGGAAGAAGCTCCTGACTCCTGGCTTCAGATTGGCCTAACTCTGGCCATTTGCAGCCATTTGGGGAGTGAACCAACGAATGGAAGACCTCTCTCTGCTTCTCTTTCTCTCTCTGTGTAACTCTTTCAAATAAATAAATCTTTAAAAAAAAGTCTATCCATTTCCAAATATTATTTTAAACCACACTCTAAATAAATATTAGTGTCATTCTGAAAAACAAAGGCAGAGATAAGAACACAAAGTAAGCATTTGGCCTTAGGTAAATTACATAAAAGACAGAAATTTATTCTTGCTGGCGAGTAAGTATATTTTGAGATGCCCTCAATTGTTAAAAAAAAATTATTTAACAATTCTTGTGAAGAAAACTATCCCCAAAAATCAGATAATGCATTAAGACTGCACAATCTGGGTAGAAAATAAATTTTCACTTGTATTTTCTCAAACCTAATTAATATTTGGCATTTAAATGATGTCTAAAATGTAATATTAATGAGAACAAATAATCCTAACATTTAATTGTGCTTCTAGTTTCATATAAAACTTTTTAGTCACAGCGAAATTTTCATATATATTGAGTCTCTGGGAATTTTTTTTTTTTGCTATCTTGTCATAATAGTTCTTTTTTAAAAAGTTTTTTATTTGCATAATGTGAAAAATTTCAAGTATTTCATATATACAGATTCAGGAGCATAGTGATACTTTCCATGCTTCCCTCTCTCCTGACCACACTCCCACTCTTTCCTTTCTTATCCTTTTACTTTTCACAATGTCATACTTTGTTTATTCTATACTCAAAATATCAAATCTCTAATAAATAAATAATTCAAGAAAAAGCATAAAAAAATTGTTCCACATCAGTACAGATGGGGACTGTAAACAATAATCAAATCTCAAAAAATCTATTTAACTCATACACATTACATTTTTGTACAGTGTATATTAGTTACCACAGAGCAGGAAAAACATATTTGTCTTTTGTGAACTGGTTTATTTCACTAAGCATGATGATTCCCAGTTCCATCTATTTTGTTGCAAAAGATAGGATTTCATTTTTTATGGCTGAGTACTATTCTTTAGTGTATATATACCAAATTTCTTTATCCAATATTCAGTTGGTGGACATATGATTGATTTCTTATCTTAGCTATTGTGAATTGAGCTACAGCAAACTTGGGGTACAAACAACACTTTCATATGCTGATTTCATTTTGTTTGAGTAAATTCCCAGGAATGGGATGGCTGGGTCATGGCAGATCTATTTTGATTTTTGAGGACTATCCATACTGTCTTCCATTATGGTTATACTAGTTTACATTCCCACCAGCAGTGTATTAGCGTACCTTTTCCCCACATCCTCATCAGCATTCATTGTTCTTTGATTTCTATATGATAGCCATTCTAACTAGGATGAGGTGAAATCTCATTGTGGTTTTTATTTTCATTTCCCTGATGGCTAGATCTTTGGACACTTAGTTGCAGTTTACTTGAATGTTTTTCCCAAAGTCTATCACTTAGAAGTCAATTTTTCCTTATTCCTAAGAGTAAATGGGAAAGTTCTACCATGCTGTCATGTTTGCCTCCTGAATTTCTGTGACCCTGCTTGGAAATTCCTACTCTTGGGAGTTCCTGTATGAGGAATAAGAGGACATCTGTGATGGCTGATTTCGTGTGTCCACTTGACTAATATCTGATTAGACATTACTTGTGAGTTTATCTTTAAGAGCATTTTCGGCAGAGATTAGAATTTGAATTAGTGGAGTAAGTAAAGCAGATATCCCTAGAGGCCCCTCATTCACCATGGGTGAGCATCACACAAACATTGAGGGTAGGAGGAGACAGATTTTGCCCTCTCTCTGCCTGTTTGCAAGCAGCGTCACCAGTCTCCTCCCCACTGTGCTCCTGGTTCACAGGCTGACAGAACTGGCTAGTATCTCCACGATTTGCTTCACCCTCTAATACAGTCTCACCATTGACCTAAGACCCTACAGTAAACCTCTTTCCATACTTACACATAAATATATATCCTATTGGTTCTGGCTGGCTGGAGAATCCTACCCAAGGAATACAATCTCACTATAACTAACTTTTGGCGTGACCCTCTTCTTGTGCCTTTTATACCTCAGACAGAGAGAAATCAGTAAAAACTTGGACTCTGATCAGTCAACTGGTGAGCAATAAGCCTTATTCCAGGTGTGGTGACTAAGTATAGGTATACATACAGCAAATAAGAGAGAAAATAGTGCCATTCTATCTAGAGTTGTATGACATCAGAACTAGAGGGTAATGTACATTCAGTTTATTTGAATTATTCACAGAATACATGTAGCTATAATATCCACTGAATGGTCTTTATACTTATTATCCATTTGTTTATTTTATGTCATTAAATATTTTATATTAAATAAGTAATTCTTCATTATTTTAACAATATAAACAACTCAGAAGTACAAAGTTAATAATCTGTTAAAGTCCAAACCTTCCTATAATTTCAATCCCAAGAAGCTGCTACTATTAACAATTTGGTATGTAGAATGTATTTTTTACACTGCTTTTATTTCTGTTTGCTTTTGCTCTTACGTCTATGGACATATTCAAAATGACTTTAAAGAGAAAACCATTCTCCTTTGTTATGATGTCCTAGAAACAGAATTTTTTTAATTAATGTATTGCTTTTCAAAATATGAGCTTTATTTGAAAACAACCATGCCCTTTCAGTTTATTTATATCACACTCAATATAAAGCAAACTTAGTTTGCCTTAAGGAATAGTAATTAACACAATTCTATAATTTAAATTATATTAAGTAAAAATTAAAATACCTTATAATGGCATGGTTTTTTTATGACTATACAGTTTAATTGGGATTAGGATAAGTCTCTCCCATTTTTCCAATGTAGCAGTGTTTTGTATACATTTTTATTAACATTGAATTTTAGATATTAAATCAGTTAAATATTAAACATTGATATCTGATTTTAATTGTCTTATAATTCTTCTTGTATTAGACATATTCAAAGATAGCTTGAATATGTAATGTGTTATTTCTGGATGTATCTGTGAAAGTATTTCCCAAGGAGACTGTCATGTGAAATGTGAGTCAATGGGCTAAGTGGGAAAGTTCACTCTTAATGTAGATGGGCACCACCCAATCAGCTAGAGTCCATATATATTTAAAAATATATATTTAAAAATAAAAATCCTATACAAAACAATTACATGCACAGAATCTGAAGTGAACAATGAAACTGCTATACAGTTGGTAGATTTAGGATTTTTATCTTAATTGTAATCCAGGGCATTACTATCACTAAATGGGATAGTATTCCATGTTCTACTTAAAATACTTCATCAAAGAAGATTAAGGGATCACACACACACACACACATGAAAGGATGTTTAGCATCCTTAGTCGTTGTTGAAATATGAATTAAATTCACAATGAGACACTACTACATACCAACAAGAACAGGTTTTGAAAAATGACTAGACCAAGAGTATTAGGTTGAGGAGGAACTGTAACTCTCATTCTGCCAGAGGGAATGCAAGATGGTATAACATTTTGGTTAACATTTGGTTAAGTATTTTGCACTATTTCAAAAGTTAACAATAGGGGCTGGCATTGTATCATAGTGGGTAAAGCCGCCACCTGCAGTGCGGACATCCCATATGAGCACAGGTTCAAGTCCTAGCTGCTCCTCTTCCAATCCAGCTCTGCTATGGCCTGGGAAAGCAGTAGAGGATGGCCAGGGTCCTTGGACCCCTGCTCCCACGTGGGAGAACTAGAAGCAGCTCCTGGCTCCTGGCTTTGGATCAGCACAGCTCCGGCTGTTGCAGCCAATTGGGGAGTGAACCAGCAGATAGAAGACCTCTCTCTCTCTCTCACTCTCTCTCTCTCTGTGTGTGTGTGTGTAACTGACTTTCAAGTAAAATAAATAAATCTTTAAAAAAAAAGTTAACAATATGCCTACATCATGACTCAGCAGCTCCATTCCTAGATATTTATTTGTGAAAAATAAAAGCAAATATTCACACAAAGTCATGGACATGAATGATCACAGTCACTTTATTTGTGAAAAGCTTCAAATTGAAAATAACCCAAATGCATCAATAAATGAATAAATTATGGTACAGCAAAATGTTTTACTACTCAGAAATATAAAACAATAAACTATTGATTCACGAAAGGATATAATTAAGTCTAAAAATCTTTCTGTGAAGTGAAAAAGCCAAATAGAAAAGATCATGTACTATATGATTCTATCTCCATAAAATTATAGAAAATAAATGAATCTGCAATTACTGAAAGCAGAGCAGTGGTCACCTATTGACAGTGGTGGAGGAAGGGATGGATTACAATGGGCACAAGGATATATGGGGGTGAAATGGAGATGTACATTATCATTTTTGTGGTTGTATATGCATGCCAAAACACATTAAATGATATACTTTAAATATATGCCATTTATTAACATCAATTATATCTCAATAATCCTTTAAAAGTTACAACTTTGTGTTTTATGACTGTGAAAATTTATCAGTAATAATATCTACCTCTCAGGAAACTAAGTTTTTCCAGGATCAGTTATATGCACTTTCCAAAATGAATTGTTTTCACATCCTGTTTCAATCCATTGCTTCTCCACCAACCATGCCCAAAAAAGTGACTATGATAGAGTCTGAATGTAGATTTTTGGAAGTGATTCTAGGAATAGGGAGACTAGGAAGAGTAAAACAGGAAAGAAGGGAAAATCAATATAAGCATAACTCCCATGACTGTTCTCTCTTGCAATCTTCAATTGCCCCCACCTAGGACTTCCTGGTGTATGCATGTGCTATATCACGCTCCCACAGTCTTCTCACATGGTAGCATAACTCAAACACATCTGGTGAAGATGAACTCAAGATCCTTATCAAGCTATGCCTCTTTGCAGTTAATGGCTGGTGCAAAAAAGTAAGCTAAGGAAAGACATGGTAGAAAAGAAGCAGGATGTGCCTTTGGAAAAGAAATAGTGTTATCATCTTTGATATTTAACGATAACTGAATTAAATGCTGTCAAGACAAAGTCGAAGGTTACATGTTGCAAGCAGTGAACTTGATTCCAAGTTTAATAGGTAACCTGAATAAACTCACTTCTCCACTATGATCTAGGACTCAGTCCCCTCATCTAAAAAACGAATCTCCATGTTCCCATGAAAATATTATTTGTGGTAACAAAACACAGGTTACACAAATTATGCTAAAATTTCCCTTGACCATTACTCCAAATTTTATTTCCTTTCACAGTTAAACATAGGTTAGATATATATGCTCACAGATCTTTTTTCAAAACATTTGTCTGTGTGTGCATGTGTAAAGACATTACATGCATACACATCCATTTACAAAGTTTAATATTTGGCAATATAAGTGATAGACATAAATGGTATTATACAATATTTAGAGACTCTTACCACATGAATATGCATATATTCTCTCATTTTTAACTACTGTAAGGTATCCCAAGTTGCGGCAATATCATATTTTAATTGATTTGATTGACACTTTTGGTATTTTCTATTTTACTATTTTTTAAATTTATTTTTTATTTGGTAAATATAAATTTCCAAAGTACAGTTAGTGGATTACAATGGCTTCCCCCCCCCATAATTTCTCTCCCACTCACACCTCTCCCATCTCCCAATCCCTCTCCCATTCCATTCACATCAAGATTCATTTTCAATTATCTTTATATTCAAAAGATCGATTTAGTATATATTAAATAAAGATTTCATCAGTTTGCACCCACACAGAAACACAAAGTGTACAATACTGTTTCAGTACTAGTTATAGCATTACTTCACATTGGACAACACACTAAAGACAGACCCCACATGAGAAGTAAGTACACAGTGACTCCTGTTGTTGACTTAACAATTTGACACTCTTGTTTATGGCATCAGTAATCTCCCTAGGCTCTAGTCATGAGTTGCCAAGGCTATGGAAGCCTCTTGAGTTTGCTGACTTCGATCTTATTCCGACAGCGTAATAGTCAAAGTGGAAGTTCTCTCCTCCCTTCAGAGAAAGGTACCTCCTTCTTTGATGGCCCCGTTCTTTCCACTGGGATCTCACTCATAGAGATCTTCCATTTAGGTCCTCTCCTTTTTTTTTTTTTTCCCCAGGGTGTCTTGGCTTTCCATGCCTAAAATACTCTCATGGGCTCTTCAGCCATATCCGAATGCCTGAAGGGCTGATTCTGAGGCCAGAGTGCTATTTAGGACATTTGCCATTCTATGAGTCTGCTATGTATCCCACTTCCCATGATGGATCATTCTCTCCCTTTTTGATTCTATCAGCTAGTATTAGCAGACACTAGTCTTGTTTGTGTGATCCCTTTGACTCTTAGACCTATCATTGTGATCTATTGTGAACTGAAATTGATCACTTGGACTAGTGACATGGCATTGGTACATGCCACCTTGATGGGATTGTATTGGGATCCCCTGGCACAATTCTAACTCCACCATTTGGGGCAAGTCCGATTGAGCATGTCCCAAAATGTACATCTCCTCCCTCTCTTATTCCCACTGTTACATTTAACAGGGATCACTTTTCAGTTAAAATTTAAACACCTAAGAATAATTGTGTTAATTACAGAGTTCAACCAATAGTACTAGAACAAAACAAAGAAAAAATACTAAAATGGATAAAGTATTACATTGTACATCAACAGGACAAGAGCTGATCAAGTCACTATTTGACATTCATTTTGATGTGTATTACTAAAAATGCTACTTTTTTGTACATGTATGAGAGTTTGTCTAGGACCACATAGCTATGTTCCAGGATTCACTATTCACTTAAACACAATGGATAGAAGATTGATTTGGAGCTGTTCCCTAAGTCTCTAAATGAAAAAATAATGCAGTAACGATAATGTTCACATATTCCATCTTTGTCTCATTTAAAAATACATTTTGAAGGTTTATTTACATATAGAGTTGTGCATCTTGGAGACACATGAATAAAGCAAGCATTTCTTCTGCATAATACTAAATTTGATCTCTAAACAAGTACGTTTGTTACTAATGCTAATCCTCTTTGTAGTGGTAAAACAAACAAAAAAACAAACAAACTAAAATGCCATTCTCAACAAGAGTAATTCAGCTATCATGCTGCTATGTCACATCTCTGTTACCCAGGTTGAATCTACAGTGAACTTTAGGTAGCCTAGTTTCGTTTATGCTTGATGACTGACATTCACAGAAGATGGACTGGTAGCCTAAAAATTATTAATGTCCTTCAGACAAGAGGCCACAGTGGAATGGAAATCACATCTAAAAGCACTAATTATAGCTGAAAAGGGGAACATTAATGACTTCAAGCC
The DNA here is from genome assembly GCF_051225735.1 of Oryctolagus cuniculus. Classification (NCBI taxonomy): domain Eukaryota; kingdom Metazoa; phylum Chordata; class Mammalia; order Lagomorpha; family Leporidae; genus Oryctolagus; species Oryctolagus cuniculus. The sequence goes on from NC_142867.1 coordinate 195,395,697, forward strand.
GAATGTGCTCAAATGCAGTGAATTCAAATACATCTTTGTCTACAGGACAATAATACAAGCAAACATTTCTGGTATTTGCTCTCCTGTACATCAAGAGAAATTATTTTTTTTTTGCTTTTTCTTGATTGAGTTTATCATTATTAGACATGTTTTAGGAGACTATTAGAATTTAAAATAAAGAAAAAATAGATTACAATAAATTCTCAAGTTCTTTTCACCCACACAAAAGAGTGACATAATTATATTTTCTTCCATTAGGATCTTAGAATTATATATACAAATCACATAGAATCTGTTAAAAATGAATTAAAAATTAAAAGCAATCTTTAAAAAGAGTGACAGAGTTCTTCCATATTCTGGTTCACTCCCGCAAATGACTACAACAGCCGAGGCTGGACTGGACCAAGGCAGATACCCAAGGACTTGGGCCACCTTCTGCTGCCTTCCCAGGCACATTAGCAGAGAAGCGTATCAGAAGCAGAGCAACCAGGACTTCAACTGGCAACCCAATATAGGATGCTGGCATGGCAAGCAGAAGCCTATCCTATAAAACTTTCTGTAAATAAAGGATATTCGTTCTCAAGAATAAAGATTTTTACTTAGCTTAATGCAGCTTATATTGTATAAAAGTCTATTTTTCCTCCAATATATTTAAGTTTGTGACCCAACATGTTTCCTTCATTATTTGGACACTGTGAAGTGCAACACTAAACATGTCTTTTGACATCTCTAGAAAACTTTACTTTGTGCATATCATATATTAACATCAGTTTTATTTCCCATTATATGTTTCTTTAAACCCTACTGCAGTGCCTCTTGTTATCACACTGAGAATTATCAATTTGCTCACCACAAAAAAATTAGATAATTGAGGTGATGGATACATTAATTCCTCAAATTCAATCTTTAAACACTGTATACATGTATCAAAATAATACAGGCCGGCGCCGCAGCTCAATAGGTTAATCATCCGCCTGCAGCGCCAGAACTCAGGGCTCTAGTCCCGGTTGGGGCACCGGATTCTGTCCTGGTTGCTCCTCTTCCAGTCCAGCTCTCTGCTATGGCCCAGGAGTGCAGTGGAGGATGGCCCAAGTCCTTGGGCCCTGCATCCGCATGGGAGACCAGGAGAAGGACCTGGTTCCTGGCTTTGGATCAGCACAGTGCACCAGCCACATCGCGCTGGCCACGGCAGCCTTGGGGGGTGAACCAACGGAAAAGGAAGACCTTTCTCTCTGTCTCTCTCACTGTCCACTCTGCCTGTCAAAAAAAAAAAAAAAAATACACTGTATCCAGTAAATATGTACAATTATCAAGTATTAATTACAATTGAAATTTTTAACAAATAAATTTATTATTTCAGAAGTACAAATAATTATTGCACTGTAGCTAGCACTTCATAGTGTGGGTAATCACAATGACCCAACACTTCATTCTTTCCTATATTGGCACCTCTTGTCTTGTGACTTTGGAGTTTCCCTCTGTGCCTTTGGAGTAAGCCATGTCTCATTTTGGCCAATTGAGTGAGGCAGACATATACTTTCAGTTTTGAGAATAAACCTTAAGAAGTTTTATCTGTGCTTCAGTATTCCTATTAGAAGACTTTTCCTGGATAATCCACTAGTCCAGGGTGAATGGGAAACACATTTAACACCCAAAGAACTTCAACAGGAGACAAAGTATCTAGCTACTGTGCTCTGTATTAGCTAACCCAGAATCATGTAAGAGAGCCTAGTTGCAGTCAACAGACATATCAGCCCTGAGTGAAATTAAATTGTTGAATGACATTAAGATTTCTGTGACTGTCACACAGTGATGCTATAGATATATACTGACGCACATATCTAAATGCAATCTCTGTTTTGCAGAATATATAATTATCAAATTCATCTGCTGATTCGCAAAAGTCTAGACACTTTGGTGCCATTAGAAACTCTCATAATGATATTCATGAGGGAAAATAGCAGAAATTGGAGTATATGTTTTTTAGAAAAAGCCAATTTATGTGAAAGCATCAATGTTGTCCACATTTTCATTTAGAATAATTTTGAACTTTTATTTTAAGCTTTTACTTTTTTTTTCTTTTTTTTAACTTTTATTTAATGAATATAAATTTCCAAAGTACGACTTATGGATTACAATGGCTTCCCCCCCATACCGTCCCTCCCACCCACAACCCTCCCCTTTCCCACTCCCTCTCCCCTTCCATTCACATCAAGATTCATTTTCGATTATCTTAATATACAGAAGATCAGCTTAGTATACATTGAGTAAGGATTTCAACAGTTTGCTCCCACACAGAAACATAAAATAAAAAATAATAGATGATTTTTTTATTTTTTTTTATTTTTTTTAAACTTTTATTTAATGCATATAAATTTCCAAAGTACGACTTATGGATTACAAAGGCTTCCCCCCCATACCGTCCCTCCTACCCACAACCCTCCCCTTTCCCACTCCCTCTCCCCTTCCATTCACATCAAGATTCATTTTCAATTATCTTAATATACAGAAGATCAGCTTAGTATACATTAAATATGGATTTCAACAGTTTGCTCCCACACAGAAACATAAAGTGAAAAATAATAGATGATTTTTTTAAATGATGATGAAATCAGAGCAGACCTATTGTCATGTTTAATCCCAGTGAGAGTCAAGTTGGGAATTGATAATTTCTTTTTTTTTTTTTTTTTTACAGAGGATCAGTTTAGTATGCATTAAGTAAGGATTTCAACAGTTTGCACCCCCATAGAAACACAAAGTGAAATATATTGTTTGAGTACTCGTTATAGCATTAAGTCTCAATGTACAGCACATTAAGGACAGAGATCCTACATGAGGAGTAAGTGCACAGTGACTCCTGTTGTTGACTTTACCAATTGACACTCCTGTCTATGGCATCAGTAATCTCCCTATGCTCCAGTCATGAGTTTCCAAGGCTATGGAAGCCCTCTGAGTTCTCTGACTCTTATCTTGTTTAGACAAGGTCATAGTCAAAGTGGAGGTTCTCTCCTCCCTTCAGAGAAAGGTACCTCCTTCTTTGAAGACCTGTTCTTTCCACTGGGATCTCACTCGCAGAGATCTTTTGCCAGAGTGTCTTGGCTTTCCATGCCTGAAATACTCTCGTGAGCTTTTCAGCCAGCTCCGAATGCCTTTAGGGCTGATTCTGAGGCCAGAGTGCTATTTAGGACATCTGCCATTCTATGAGTCTGCTGAGTATCTCACTTCCCATGTTGGATCACTCTCCCCTTTATTTATTCTATCGGTTAGTGTTAGCAGGAACTAGACTTGTTTATGTGCTCCCTTTGACTCTTAGTCCTTTCATTATGATCAATTGTGACCTGAAATTGATCACTTGGACTAGTGAGCTGGCATTGGTACATGCCACCTTGATGGAATTGAATTGGAATCCCCTGGTATGTTTCTAACTCTACCATTTGGGGCAAGTCAGCTTGAGCATGTCCCAAATTATACATCTCTTCCCTCTCTTATTCCCACTCTTATGTTTAACAGGGATCACATTTCAGTTAATTTTCAACACTTAAGAATAACTGTGTATTAATTACAGAATTAAACCAGTCATATTAAGTAGAACAGACAAAAAAACTACTAAGAGGGATAATGTATTAAGTTGTTCATTAACAGTCAGGGCTATGCTGATCAAGTCACCTTTTCCCATAGTGTCTATTTCACTTCAACAGGTTTCCTTTTTGGTGTTCAGTCAGTCGTCACCGATCAGGGAGAACATATGGTATTTGTCGCTTTGGGACTGGCTTATTTCACTCAGCATGATGTGTTCCAGATTCCTCCATTTTGTTGCAAATGACTGGATTTCGTTGTTTCTTACTGCGGTATAGTATTCTAAAGAGTACATATCCCATAATTTCTTTATCCAGTCTACTGTTGATGGGCATTTAGGTTGGTTCCAGGTCTTAGCTATTGTGAATTGAGCTGCAATAAACATTAGGCTGCAGACCTCTTTTTTGTTTGCCAATTTAAATTCCTTTGGGTAAATTCCAAGGAGTGGGATGGCTGGGTCGAACGGTAGGGTTATCTTCAGGTTTCTGAGGAATCTCCAGACTGACTTCCATAGTGGCTTGACCAGTTTGCATTCCCACCAACAGTGGGTTAGTGTCCCTTTTTCCCCACATCCTCGCCAGCATCTTTTGTTGGTAGATTTCTGCATGTGAGCCATTCTAACCGGGGTGAGGTGAAACCTCATTGTGGTTTTGATTTCCATTTCCCTGATTGCTAATGACCTTGAACATTTTTTCATGTGCCTGTTCGCCATATGGATTTCCTCTTTTGAAAAATGTCTATTGAAGTCCTTGGCCCATCTCTTAAGTGGGTTGTTTATTTTGTTTTTGTGGAGTTTCTTGATCTCTTTGTAGATTCTGGTTATTAACCCTTTATCTGTTGCATAGTTTGCAAATATTTTTTCCCATTCTGTCGGTTGTCTCTTCACTCTCCTGACTGTTTCTTTTGCAGTACAGAAACTTCTCAATTTGATGCAATCCCAATAGTTGATTTTGGCTTTGACCGTCTGTGCCTCCCGGGTCTTTTCCAGAAATTCTTTGCCTGTGCCAATATCTTGAAGGGTTTCTCCAATGTTCTCTAGTAACTTGATGGTGTCAGGTAGTAGATTTAGGTCTTTAATCCATGTTGAGTGGACTTTTGTGTAAGGTGTAAGGTAGGGGTCTTGCTTCATGATTCTGCACGTGGAAATCCAGTTTTCCCAGCACCATTTATTGAATAGACTGTCCTTGCTCTAGGAATTAGTTTTAGATCCTTGATCAAATATAAGATGGCTGTAGATGTTTGGGTTGATTTCTGGTGTTTCAATTCTGTTCCATTGTTCTATCCATCTGTTTCTGTACCAGTACCATGCTGTTTTGATTACAACTGCCCTGTAGTATGTCCTGAAATCTGGTATTGTGATGCCTCCGGCTTTGTTTTTGTTGTACAAGATTGCTTTAGCTATTCGAGGTCTCTTGTGCCTCCATATAAATTTCAGCACCATTTTTTCCAGATCTGAGAAGAAGGTCTTCGGTATCTTGATTGGTATTGCATTGAATGTCTAAATTGCTTTTGGGAGAATGGACATTTTGATGATATTGATTCTTCCAATCCATGAGCATGGAAGATTTTTCCATTTCTTGGTATCCTCTTCTATTTCTTTCTTTAAGGTTTTGTAATTTTCATCATAGAGCTCTTCAAAGTCCTTGGTTAAGTTTATTCCAAGGTATTTGATTGTTTTTGTAGCTATTGTGAATGGGATTGATCTTAGAAGTTCTTCCTCAGCCATGGCATTGTCTGTGTATACAAAGGCTGTTGATTTTTGTGCATTGTTTTTATACCCTGCTACTTTGCCAAACTCTTCTATGAGTTCCAATAGTCTCTTAGTAGAGTTCTTTGGGTCCCCTAAATAAAGAATCATGTCATCTGCAAAGAGGGATAGTTTGAGTTCTTCCTTCCCAATTTGTATCCCTTTAATTTCTTTTCTTGCCTAATAGCTCTGGCTAGAACATCCAGAACTATATTAAATAGCAGTGGTGAGAGTGGGCATCCCTGTCTGGTACCAGATCTCAGTGGAAATGCTTCCAACTTTTCCCCATTCAATAGGATGTTGGCTGTGGGTTTTTCATAGATTGCTTTGATTGTATTGAGGAATGTTCCTTCCATACCCAGTGTGCTTAGAGTTTTCATCATGAACGGGTGTTGTATTTTATCAAATGCTTTCTCGGCATCTATTGTGATAATCATATGGTTTTTCTTCTGCAGTCTGTTAATGTGGTGTATCACATTGATTGTCTTGCGCACATTAAACCATCCCTGCATACCAGGGATAAATCCCACTTGGTCTGGGTGGATGATCTTTCTGATGTGTTGTTGCATTCTATTGGCCAGAATTTTATTGAGGATTTATGCATCTATGTTCATCAGGGATATTGGTCTGTAATTCTCTTTCAGTGCTGCATCTTTTTCCGGCTTAGGAATTAAGGTGATGCTGGCTTCATAGAAAGAATTTGGGAGGATTCCCTGTTCTTCGATTGTTCTGAATAGTTTGAGAAGAATTGGAGTTAGTTCTTCTTTAAATGTCTGGTAGAATTCAGCAGTGAATCCATCTGGTCCTGGGCTTTTCTTTGTTGGGAGGGCCTTTATTACTGTTTCAATTTCTGTCTCAGTTATGGGTCTGTTTAGGTTTTCGATGTCTTCCTGGTTCAATTTAGGTAGGTTGCATGTGTCCAGGAATCTATCCATTTCTGATAGGTTTCCCTGTTTGCTGGCATACAGGTCCTTGTAGTAATTTCTGATGATTCTTTTTATTTCTGTGGTGTCTGTTGTTACATTTCCTTTTTCGTCTCTGATTTTATTGATTTGGGTCTTTTCTCTTCCTTTTTTAGTTAGTTGGGCCAATGGGGTGTCAATTTTGTTTATTTTTTCAAAAAACCAGCTCCTCGTTTGGCTGATTTTTTGGAATGTTTTTTTTTTTTTTGATTCAATCCTGTTGATTTCTTCTCTGATTTTAATTATTTCTCTTCTCCTACTAGATTTGGGTCTGGTTTGCTGTAGGTTTTCTAGATCCTTGAGGTGAATTGAAAGCTCATCTAGTTGGTGCCTTTCCAATTTCTTGATGTAGGCACCTATTGATGTAACCTTTCCTCTTAACACTGCTTTTGCTGCGTCCCATAAGTTTTGGTACGTTGTGCTGTTATCCTCATTTACTTCCAGAAAGTTTTTGATTTCTCTTTTGATTTCTTCTATGACCCATTGTTCATTCAGGAGCATGTTGTTCAATCTCCATGTGTTTGCGTATGCTCTAGGGATTCCTGAGTTGCTAATTTCCAACTTCATTCCTTTATGGTCTGAGAAGCTGCATGGTATGATTCTAATTCTTTTGAATTTGCTGAGACCTGCTTTATGGCCTAGTATGTGGTCAGTCCTAGAGAAGGTTCCATGTACTGCTGAGAAGAATGTAAAATCTTTAGCTGTAGGATTGAAAGTTCTGTATATATCTGTTAGATCCATTTGGGCTATAGTGTCATTTAAATCTACTGTATCCTTGTTGATCTTCTGACCGGATGATCTGTCTATTTCTGAGAGTGGAGTATTGAAGTCCCCCAGTACTATTGTATTGTGGTCTTAGTCTCCCTTTAAGTCCATTAATAAATCTTTTAGATAAACTGGTGCCCTGTAGTTAGGTGCATATACATTGATAATTGTTATATCTTCTTGTTGTATTGATCCCTTAATCATTATATAGTGCCCCTCTTTGTCTCTCTTAACAATTTTTGTGGTAAAGTTTATGTTGTCCGATATTAAGATGGCTACGCCCACTCTTTTTTCATTTCTGTTGGCATGGCATATCTTTTTCCAGCCTTTCACTTTCAGTCTGTATGGATCTTTGTTGGAAAGATGTGTTTCTTGTAAGCAGCAAATAGATGGGTTTTGTTCCTTAACCCAATCAGCCAATTGGTGTCTTTTAACTGGACAGTTCAGGCCATTCACGTTCAATGTGACTAATGATAAGTGGTAACTTTGCCCTGCCATTTGCCAAAGATAAGTTCTAATATATGCTTTGAATTACCTGTGATCTTTTGCTGTGAGGTTTCCTTCCTTTACCTTCTTTCATATTGATGACCGTGTTTCTGTGTTTCTGTGTGTAACACATCTTTAAGCATCTTTTGCAGGGCTGGACGAGTGGCAACAAATTCTTTCAATTTCTGTTTGCTATGAAAGGTCTTTATTTCACCTTCATTCACAAATGAGAGCTTTGCAGGATATAATATTCTGGGCTGGCAGTTGTTCTCTCTTAGTACCTGGGCTATATCTCGCCATTCCCTCCTAGCTTGTAGAGTTTCTGATGAGAAGTCAGCTGTGAGTCTGATTGGAGATCCTCTGAGAGTAATCTGACGTTTCTCTCTTGCACATTTTAGGATCTTTTCTTTATGTTTCACTGTGGAGAGTTTAATTACAACGTGTCGTGGTGAGGATCTCTTTTGGTCGTGTTTATTAGGGGTTCTGTGAGCTTCCTGTACTAGGATTTCTCTGTCCTTCTCCAAACCTGGGAAATTTTCTGCTAGTATCTCACTAAAAAGGCTCTCTGCTGTGGCCAGGGAGTGCAGTGGAGGATGGCCCAAGTCCTTGGGTCCTGCACCCCATGGGAGACCAGGGTAAGTACCTGGCTCCTGCCATCGGATCAGCGTGGTGCGCCGGCCGTGGCAGCCATTGGAGGGTGAACCAACGTCAAAAGGAAGACCTTTCTCTCTCACTGTCCACTCTGCCTGTCAAAAAAAAAAAAAAAAAAAAAAAGGCCTTCTAATCCTTTCTCCCTCTCCATGCCTTCAGGAACTCCTAGAACCCGAATGTTGGGTTTTTTAATAGTATCCTGAAGATTCCCGACAATATGTTTTAGATTTCTAATTTCCTCTTCTTTTCTTTGGTCTGACTGTATCCTTTCCTGTTCTCTGTCTTCTAAGTCCGATATTCTCTCTTCTGCTTCACCCATTCTGTTTGTAAGGCTCTCTATTGTGTTTTTCATTTGATCTATTGAATTCTTCACTTCAGTCACTATCCCAGTTTCCTGTTGTACTAGTTGTTTCGTTTCATTTTGATTCCTCCTTAATATTTCATTTTCACGAGAGAGATTTTCTATCTTGTCCATTAAGGATTTGTGTAGTTCAAGAATTTGTTTTTGAGAACTTCTTAATGTTCTTATCAATTTTTTGAGATCTGCTTCTTGCATTTCTTCTATGTCATCATCTTCAAAATCTTGAATTGGGGTGTCTTTTTCATTTGAGGGCGTCATGGTGACTTCCTTGTTTTTATTACCTCGGTTTTTGCGTTTGTTATTTGGCATATTGGAGATATTTGGTTTCTTCACTGTGGTGCTTTTTCTTGTTATACTATGACTCTAGATTAAGTGGACTATCTGTTTTTGATGGAGCCTTAGGGCTTGAGATGGGTGTGGCCTGAGAGCTCTGTTTGGTGTGCCAAAGGTGACACTCCCAGGTTAGGCGTGGTAAATCTCTCTCTCTCTCTCTCTCTCTCTTTCTTTTTTTGATTCAAAAGGGAAGTAATTCCACACAGCTGAATGAAGTTGGAGGTAGTTAGCAGGCAAATGATATACCCACAGGAGCCAGAGATCGGAAGCTCTTTCCCAAGGACCACACATGGAATCTGTTTTGCCCTCAGAGTGGGCTCAAATTCTCCTTCAGTCTCCCACTGGGTTGCCAAAGTTACGGAATTGTAGCATCTCTGGAAAGTGCTCACGTGAATTCCGTGAGTTCTCTCCCCCACCGTCTCTTTTTTCACAGTCTCAGTTCAGTAGCACCACAAATTTACTAGGTCCTAATCTCCTGTTAATTCGCCCCGCCCAGAGTCAGGTTTTTCTGCTAGGCTCAGGGCCGGTGCAGACCTGAGGTCGCTCTGCTTATGACGTATGTCCAAGATGGCGCCTGCTCTTTGTCTTGCTCGCCCTTGAGAGGTGAGCAGAGAGAGAGAAACCCGTGTCCGTACCAGTCACCTTTTTTTTTTTCTCTCTCTCTCTCTCTCTTCCAGTTAGCCTGGTGAACTTTCCCCTCCCCGGGGGTTGTTCCCTCTAGTCTCCTCTCTCCACTTGCCTGCCGGTGTCTCGGGCTATTGAGGTTCGGCTCACCTCGCGTTCCAGCGCTGGTGTGTTGAGTCTGCCGCTGGTGTCCCAAACTGTGGGCTCCCACGCTCTCCACGCAGGTCCGCTGTGAATCACGCGTTCCGGAAGAGTTTCTTCCGCTGTTTCCTCCCCTACTCTTCCTTGAACCTGCAGTATCTCCACTTTTATTAAACTATCTCTCCCCGGACTATCAGTGTGCTCCCTTCCTATTCCGCCATCTTGTCTCCTCCCCTGAACTTTTTTTTATTATTTGAGAGAGAGACTTATATGGAGATAATCCATCTACTGGTTGACTCCTCTAATACCTGGGATGGCAGAGGCTGAACTGAGGCTAAGGCTGGAACCAGGAACCAGGAACACAGCCCAGGTCTTCCATTTAGGTGGCAGGAACCCAATTACTTGCAGCATAATGGCTACCTTCCATCTCCAGTTACAGCCAAGAGCTGGAGCCAGGGATCCAATCCAGGTACTCCAATATGTAATGTGGGCATTACAAATTAACCAGTAGGCCAAACACATGCCCCTTGAAACTCAATGATTATGCTAACCCTATACTGCCTTATAATCATCGCTTATATCTCCTGAATTTTACATGTATTTCTAATATAATTTGGATCTGTCACCTCTCTTTACTCCCATTGCATTTTAGTATAGCCATAATTATTTATTATCTATGACACCTACAAGTGTCCACTCAGCCAGCCACTCTTGTCCCTTTCCAAACTATTATTAATTAATTGGCTTGCTCAATGTTTTTTAATTGAACTAAGGAATGTTTTGGAGTCTAGTAATACAGCAAAGAAAAATAATTATGGCACTCATGGAGTAAACACTCTAGTGTTGATTGGAAACAGACAGTAAAAACATCAATAAATAAAATCAAATATGTTAGTGGAGAAAGTGTTATGTACAATGGAGGAGTGACAGGAGATCAAAGGAGTAACTAGAAATCAAATTATGTAGGGCCTTATATGACCATGTGATGGACTTTCAATTTATATAATGAATAACATTAAATGCTATTAGGGGATTTTGAGTGATATGATGGGATTTATGTTTTAGTAGGACCACATATTTTCATGTTTAGAGTAGACTAAAGGCTAGTGAATACATGTGTCACCAGTCAAACAGAAAACACATGAAGTACATAAAACAGAGGAGCTTGGTTACCTAGTGGCAAAGAGGATACAGGATCAAAACAAGGAAGCAGAAGTAACACAGAGATATATGTATCTCACATAATGCTGAAAGAAGCAAAAAGAAAAGGTAGCATTACTGATCTGACTGCACACTTGCTGCTGACTCCCTGCCACAGAGGCTTCTGGCTGCAGCTACAACCCCCGAAGATCATTTGGAGCCCATAGTTACTATTAACTACGCTATTACCACTTGTGGGAAATTTACCTTCTGCTTCTTCCCTCTCTACAACTTCCAGTCTCCCAACAAAAGATCTAAGCAGAAACCAGTTTGAAAGAGATTCTGGGAAATATACTTTCTAGAGATCAGGCAACTTTGTACAAAGCAGAACAAATAAGAGAAAAAATGGGACTGAGAGGAATAGGCACATGGTGGCATGAGGATAAAGGCACAATAGAAACTACAGCTTCCTTGTGGTCTAAGGTTTTGTGAAATCATAGAGGATGATCCAAGTTAACCATAGGCTATGCATAACCATCCATTCCTGCAATATGAACTATGCCTGGCACTGGTAGTGTCATTCCAGAGAGGCCATTATGTTTAGACCAAGGAGAAATATCTAAACACTGAGAAGAAATATCTAAGCACTGACTCTTCACACATCACCTCCACACCAGACATACAGCAGACACAGCAAACTTGGAGAGGCTGAAATTCAACCATCTCTGGAATTCTACTATCCATAGAAATTAGTCCTGCCCTGGTCATCAATGCATTTTTGTCATGTGACTTCAGGATATTATAGTCTCATTACATGCTACAAGAGATTTTCTTACCCTAAGGTGATGAATAACCCTTCTGCTTTTTAAAATTTCTTTCAGTGCATCAATAGCCCCTAGCAGTATCCATATGATTCTATACAATCTTTACAGTAAGTCCAAGGGAACTTCAAAAAGTTCATGGAAAATGGAATTAAAAGATGTTTATTTGGGGGGCCGGCACCGTGGTGCAGTGAGTTAACACCCTGGCCTGAAGCACTGGCATCCCATATGGGTGCTGGTTCGAGTCCTGGCTGCCCCACTTCCAATCTAGCTCTCTGCTGTGGCCTGGGAAAGCAGTAGAAGATGGCCCAAGTCCTTGGGCCCCTGCACCTGCATGGGAGACCCGGAAGAAGAAGCTCCTGGCTCCTGATTTCAGATTGGCGGAGCTCCGGCCAATGCTGCCATCTGGGGAGTGAACCAGAAAATGGAAGACATCTCTCCCTCTCTCTCTCTCTCTCTCTTTCTCTACCTCTCCTCTCTCTGTGTAACTCTTTCAAATAAATAAATAAATCTTTAAAGAAAAAGAAGTTTATTTTGGTTCTAAAGGCTTTGAAATTCATTCATAAGTTTTTCATAACGTGCATTTTCCATAAAAAGTGAAAGTTTTAACATTTATACTCCACAATATATATGACATCCAGATTTCACCAATTACCAGTCATGAGATCTTCATTACATGGTGATCAGTGGAGAATTCACTTCAAAATTCTATTTCAAAGTCAGCTATCTTAAGTCATTATGAAAACCACCTCAGATATAACAAGTTATCTAGGAAACAGTCAAAGATAGATTTGCACACATGAGTGAAGAAGGAACAGAGAGAGACAGAAGCTGAAATGCAATGCAGCCAAAACCAATGACGTCAATGGAGACAGAGGACTGCTCAAAGGTGTCTCTACCTAAAGCCTTTAGGGCCAGACTTTTGTAACTACACTGACCATTCAGTAGATGCAATCTGCCCCTAGAGAGTGAACATACCTTTGAAGAAACAGCTAAAATAGACCAAGATTGATTGTTGAGAAGGGATATAGCTATGAGCTACCACAGTCAGTTCTCCAGAAACTGAGAAGTTGACGTCTCCATCCTGAAGGAGTGAATATAGGGTGCACACCATTGTATTGACTGCAAGCTCCTTCCTAAGTACAATGCTCTTGCTATTTCTGTTTCTTTGTACCACATATCAAATTTTCAGAACAGTTTATGTTTATATTTAATGTTTCTTTTTTTAGTCACCCACTAGACTAAATTCTGTGACTGTAAGAACATGTTTCATTGGCTTCATTACTATTTACTCAGTAGTTGACACAGAGAATCTAACACTAAATGTACATACACAATTGTTTTAAGGTACTGCAGGTTATAATAATCTCTCTGTACCTCATTTTATATGTGTATCTATTTTCCCCTATGCTTATTTGTTTTTGTAAATTCTGTTGCCTATTTATGTGTCATCCAGTACCAGCTAAACTGCAGTTGGGCTATTAATGGCTACTGATATATTAAAGAACAGATTTTAGTTTTTACAGATGAGAAATCTAATTTTCTGTGGTTCAAGCTTTAGCTTCGGAGTTTATCATCTACAAGATGTTGTGACCTTGAATATTTTTTTATCACCCTGAATTTCATTTTTATTATCTGTAGGCAGCAGATGCTTGAGTATTTGGCCTCAAGCCCAGCCTCAGGATCCTCAGTAGGGTATAATCAATTAATGATACCTGCCATTCCCAGAGGCTAAAAGGAAGAAGTATCATATTCACCAGGCAGTCTCTCCTCTAAACTGAACGTGAACCATCAGCTGTTTACTCATTCATTTTTATGGCTAGCTAAATACAATTCCCACACCCCATAGTACTCAAATGATGATTTCTATAAAAAACAAATAAAATGTTATAAATAACCAAATAATACTCATATGAGCACTTGATTTGGAATTCCATTCTCACAGTACAATCTGTGAAGATCATTGTATCCATTCACTCAATGTACATCTGAGAATATTGTCAACTCAAAAGATTAAATAATTATACCATGGAGATGCATATATTTAATAGCAAAACCTAAACCAGAAACCTTCTCACTTGCCTGGTACTCTAACTTGGAGGCATCAATAAATCTCTTATGATCTATACACGATTTCTATGATTTTTACTAACAGTGGCTTTATGGTGACTCTCTCTTAATTTCTAGGCTTTTTCAACAAAAAAAATGAAATGGCAAAAAAAAATGAAAGCATCATACCCATTTGGGAAATAAAGTTACAGCTAACCATTATTCCCATATTTTCCAATGTTTTAATTAAAAGTCAACACATCTTATTTCAAATATAGTTCTTGACCAGTTTCTAAAGAAAGAGACTATATATGAACCCTATTTGAAAAATTTGTGATACTTCCATGAGGAAAAAAAAATTCTTGAATATAAATTTAAAGATATGGAACATGAAAGACTCAGAATTACATGACTCTAAAACAATTTAAAAAGAAAAAGAGTTATTACAGGCTTCAGAATAAAGAGGAACAAAAAGGGATCAATTAACTGTTTCACTGAATACCTCATCAGGTATATGGTTTCTGAACTGTGTTAATTGAAGTATTTGGTTCATGTCCCCACTTGATGCAATGTTGATTTAAGGTGAGAAGCAAATTTACTGTTAATGAAATAAGGAGATAACCCTCAGGGGAGTTTAAACGATATAACAACCAACCTTTCAGGTAGTTTCATTGATTTCAAGACATAAAAAGACAATTCAGAAAGAACACAGAATTAGTCATGGTACCCGATTCATGTAGGTAATGGTGCGTGAAACAAAGGGTCAAAACAAAACCATAAGTCAGCAGATGCATTTATCAACACTTGTTTTTAGTGTTAGACTTTAAAATGTGCTTGATCTTACCAGCAAGAGTTTTCTGGTCATTTTTATATCAGATCATTATTTTCTGATTAATTTTAATAGCATTTGTACCCCCTCTACTAAATGTATGCTTCAATACAAGAGAATATGTCTGTATACTCACAGGAATGTGTGGGACAAATGAACACCAATCTAGCATTATCCTCTTTATTTCTGAATGTATCATTTTAGTGATCTGATACTAATTTTGTACATATTATACTCATATTTTTGTCCATGTCCACCACCCAAAGCCATCATCAAAACCAACTATGTTACAGATTTATTTTTCATAGTCCAAGATAGTCTGGGAAATGACACAAAAAATTGAAAGAAAGGTTTAAACTAATTCAGGGCCAACGCTAGAAAAACAGTGTACATAAAAACTCAACATACCTTTACAAAATACCCATTATTTGCCTTATGCTCTATTGGATGCCATAAATAGAAAGATGAATAAGTCGTAATATCTATCCTCAAAAAGTTTTCAGCATAGTAAGAAAATGTCAGGTGTGGTGGAATGAGAAGGCCATGCCAAGATGGCCACTGGCAACAGAAACTGCCTGGCAACAGGCTGTGATTGGATGGTTTCAGAAACCACATGACAATGGAGCCTGCCTGGCAACAGGCTGTGATTGGATGGCTTCGGAAACTAGCTGGTAACAGGGTATGACTGGTTAGGGCATAAACCGCCCCTTGACCAGACTGGCTGCCTTGGCTAGTTAAGCCGCTATACCAACTGAAATAAACGAGTCTGCACACTGCTTGTCTCTGGCCCACTTTCACCCAACTCCCGGGGTCTGTGTGGCGACTCCACGCCTCTTGCCCCCACCATGCTCCTATCTCAGGAAAAATCAGCCTCAACAGTCAGGCTATTATGACAGTGTGTAAGGGTTTATTTAATAAATAAAGAATTGAAGGCCTTAAATTAATAATTACAATCACTCCTAGTAGAGAAATTAAGCAAGATTTCATTCCCCCTAGATTTATTGATGACAGTACAACAAAGAGTAGTGGGTGCAAAGGATTGATCTAGCCTTGAGAGTTGGTCCTAAACAGGATCTGTGACTGTTATGTGTATAATTAGCCCACAGATATTACTCATATTTTCCCAAATGTTCAGTCAAGAAATAAATTATTCCTAGCATGACTTGTTCTGCAGATACCTGTTATGCTGATCTGTGATCATCTTTTAAAATATATTTTAAACTATGTATAATTTTTAAAATATAAACTATTATCTATTTATTCCGTATGTTTAGACTACAAAGAAAGTTGAATGAAGAAAAATTTTAAATAACTCACAATTCCATGCTCAAAGAAAATCAGTGCTGACATACTCATTTAGTCATTTGGTCATTCATTCACTTTTACAAATATTACCAAGGGCCTATTAGGTGCTTCTGGATTTCTTCCTTCCATAAATATACCTAAAAGCATATGTCCTGGGGCAAGCATTTTGGCACAGCAGGATAAAATGCCATTTGGGATGCCTGCATCACAGATCAGAGTGTCATTTCAGCCCCAGCAAATAATTTTCCAATTCAACTTCTTACTAATGCGTCTTTGGAGGCACAGATGACAGCTCAAGTGCTTGTGAACCTGGCACCCACATGGCAGACCCAAATGGAATTCCTAGCTCCTAACTTCTGCCTGGCCTAATTCTGGCTGTTGTAAACATTTAGGGAGCAAACACGGAGATGAAAGCTATCTCAGGACCGGCACTGTGGCTTAGTGGGTAAAGCACTGCCTGCAGTGCTGGCATTCCATGTGGGTGCTGATTCAAGTCCCGGCTGCTCCTTTTCCAATCAGCTCTCTGCTATGGCCTGGGAAAGCAGAAGAAGATGGCCTAAGTCCTTGGGCCCCTGCACCCGTGTGGGAAGACCCGGAGGAAGCTCCTGGCTCCTGGCTTTGGATTGGCATAGCTCTGGCCATTGTGGTCAGTGGGGGAGTGAACCAGTGATGGAAGACCTCTTTCTCTCTGCCTCTCCTTCTCTCTTAGTGTAACTATGATTTTCAAATCAACAAATAAATCTTTTAAAAAAATAAATTTTCTCTTTGTTTCTATTTATGTATCTCTGTTACTATGCCTTTCAAGTTTATAAAAGGAAAATGAACGTTTTAAAAACACATCTTTCATGAAACTAGGATTCTGCTGTGTGCTGTTATGTAAGCCTGTATTTTTACTTGCTAATAAGTAGTATTTTCATATATTATTAAATATTGTTGCTATCTCTATTTGAAAAATCAAGATCTTAAGACAGCATACTTGTTCACAGTGTGGCTTATCCAGAATCCCATGTCCACAAGGAGTGGTTGTATCTATAGTCATTGTTTTTGATGCCAAAAATCTACAATGGCCAGAGATAAAACTATCTTCACACTAGTATATGTCAGCTCTCTGAAGACTAGGGTTGCATACCGCATCCTCTTTGGCTTCCTGCATTCTAACATAGGAATTGAAATATACCACATTGATAAATAAGTCACTGAATGACTACTATTTTGTTATGTAATTTAACTTTCCACCACCTAATAGTACTCATATTATTTTGTATGTTATTATGTTTTGATCACAAATAATATTGCTTCAATGCACACTTAATAATTAACCTGCTTGACATCCCTCTTTTTGTCCATTCCTTTTTTTTTAAGATTTATTTTATTTATTTGAAAGAGTTACAGAGAGAGGTAGAGACAGAGAGAGAGAGGCCTTCCATCTGCTGGTTCACTCCCTAATGGCTGCAACAGCAGGCACTGCACTGATCTGAAGCCAGGAGCCAGGAGCTTCTCCTGGTCACCCATGCGGGTGTAGGGGCCCAAGGACTTGGGCCATCTTCTACTGCTTTCCCAGGCCATAGCAGAGAGCTGGATGGGAAGAGGAGCAGCCAGGACTTGAATCAGCACCCATATGGGATGCCAGCACTGCAGACGGCAGCTTTACCCAGGACTAGCCAGGACTAGAACCAGCGCCCATATGGGATGCCGGTGCTTCAGGCCAGGGAGTTAACCCACTGCGCCACAGTACCAGTCCCTGTCCATTCTTAATTGAAACAGCATGTTCTGTATTTCAGTGTTCTTGTTATTTAATAAGTGAGATACTCTTTTCCAAACATTTATTTTCTCACTGCATATGAGATACTCTTTTTCAAAGATTTTCATTTTTCCACTGTGTTACAATCTTCTGTTTCCCTACCTACACATTCAGCCCCGACTACATTATAACTTCTATGAGCTCAGGGACCATGTCCATACTAATTATAAATTACCTAGGATACTGCCTGGAACATCCTAGGAGCTTAGTAATTATGAAGAAAGGGTGGAATAACTTGTCCAATCACCAATTTGGAATGTTCTGGACCATTGTGGCAGTAGGGCTAGGAAGCAAATGTGGAAGATGCCAGAGATGTGTGATGATGATCTTGTTCACAGGGTTCTGTCTACATTCAGACAACTTTCTTCAACAACTTTCTTCCTGATCTTAACCTCCAATACTCCAATCAATCACACTGAATGAACCACTTCTTCCTCTAAAAGGAGGCCTGTCCTTGAGATAATTTTAAAGGATTTTATTCAGTGTCTTTATCTGGACTCCCAGTCACTACTACTCACATAGTAATCCCATTCCTGACCAGCTGTCTGCTTGAAGGATGAGAGGCGCATTTCATTGACACTTGACGTCAATGGTCTGAGCACGGGTTTCTAGCTTTGTTCTCATTCTCCAAAACACATGTGAGTTATCCCACTCTCGCCTGCTGGCCCCAGCTTGGAAAACAGGAGTGATTTTGGAGAAACGGAACAGGTTGTGGTGCCATTAAAGCACACATGTGATCACGATATTGTCATTACTCATGGGTGGGACAAGTTTATCAACTTTTCTGATCCAGGCACCACCACCTATCAGAAGGTAAAAGGAATTTTCCATAGGATGAGAAAATTGTGAGAAATTGTGAGAATGAAAATGGATATTGTGAGTCTGAAACACTGCAGGAAGCAGGTAATATTAATCCACTTTCTATGCTATGATGATCATCAACATCTTTGACTTTTTCCAGACCTGCAAAGTTTGGCTATCTATGTTATTACCTAGACCAGAGCCTTATGCTTGCCGCAGTCTCTGTCAACCTGTAATCACTGCTGCCCATACTTCAGCTCAGTAATGGCTTCGTAGAACTGATCTGCTCTATCCATATTAAACATTACAAATACATGCATTACCTTAAAATGTGAGCAAATTAAGTATAAAAGGATGATATAATAAAGAAATTATTAAATATACTTTCAGGAGTGATTACATTTACCTTTAGGATGAATAAATCCATTTTTATAAAGCACATTCCAATTACAGTTATAACTATATTAGTTCCTTTGTTCTATTTTATAATTGTCAAGAAAACAGTATTATTAATTCCACCATCAGTCATGAAAATTTTCAATCCGTATTATTGCTTGGCAATTTTGTATTAGTAGTTCATAATTCATTTTATCATTTAAAAGGTACAACTTAAAGTATCAGGTATATCCAAATGGATATTCAGAATCACATGTGTTCATGGTCTCAGATGATAACACATCTAACATGGTTTGACTGTCTTTGTATTTTCTGTAAGAATATGGAAAATATGTAAGAGTGAATTTGTTTGTAATAACTTTAAATTTGACCTTAAAATTTAATGATTAAAAGACTTATGAATCTAATTGTCATCAACATCAACATTCAATTATCTTGTTAAATATATCTTGAAGTTGGCAAATGCACATTCTCAAGGAGAAAAAAAGAACTCAATGATAGTAATGGTTATTTTTATCTATTAATTTTGAGATGCCCAGATGGCTAATAAAATGTTATTTCTGGGAGTGTCTGCAAGGGTATTTCGAGAACAGATTAGCATTTGAATTGGTAAATTGATGAAAGATACTGCCCTCACCAAAGTGAGCAGGCATCTTTCACTCTCTTCAAGGTCCTAATAGAATAAGGAGGAGAAGGCAGGCTGAATTCACTCTCTCTCTGAACTGGGACATCAATCTTATCCTGCTCTCAGACATCAAGACATTGGAACTTCTGGTACTTGGACTGTCAGATTCAAGCTGGAAATTACACCATTGGCCTCTGCCTTCTCTGCCCCGACCCTCCCTCCTTTGGTTCTCAGGCCTCCAACTTAATTGCATTATTGGCTTTCCCAGTTCTTCAACTAGTATGTGGCAGTTTGTGGTATTTCAACAGGCAGAGTCGACAGTGAGAGAGAAAGAGAAAGGTCTTCCTTTGCCGTTGGTTCACCCTCCAATGGCCACCGCGGCCGGCGCACCATGCTGATCTGATGGCAGGAGCCAGGTACTTATCCTGGTCTCCCATGGGCCCAAGCACTTGGGCCATCCTCCACTGCACTCCCTGGCCACAGCAGAGAGCTGGCCTGGAAGAGGGGTAACCGGGACAGAATCCGGAGCCCCGACCAGGACTAGAACCCGGTGTGCCGGCACCGCAAGGCAGAGGATTAGCCTAGTGAGCCGCGGCGCCGGCTAGTTTGTGGTATTTCTAGGCCTCAATAATCTTGGGATCCAAGTTCTGCTACCCACACAAACATACACACACACATATATACCCTGTGGTCTTTCTCTGGAAAACCTTGACTGATACAATGATCTAACACTGAAAGCAGAGTTAAAGAGTTTTTGAATTTAAACAACGGAAATGAAATCAGGAAGAGCAGCAAATGAAAGAGTTATCTGTATGCCTATGTTTATTGCAGCTCAATTCACGATGGCTAAGACACGGAATCAACCTAGATGTCCATCAACTGATGAGATGCCTAAAGAAATGATGGAATAATTTGGAATGCTACTCAGCTGTAAAAAAGAATGAAATCCTGTCTTTTGCAACAAAGTTGTGGCAAGTGGAAACCATTATACTTAGTGAGATAAACCAGTCCCAAAAAGGCAGATACCATGTTTTCCCTGATCTGTGGTAACTAATAGAGTACATAGTAATATATAATATAGGAATGAAATTGACATTTTGATCTTCAATGATTGTTTACAGCCCTTAACAGTGGTCTTCTCCTTCTCCTTCTTCTTCCTCTTCTCCCCTCCTTCCCCCTCTCCTCCTCCTCTTCTCCCCCACCCTTCCTCCTCCTCATTCTCCTTCTTCTTACAAATTATTGAACTCTTTACTTAGCATAGGGTTAATCTTACAAGTATAAAGGACACTGAATGTAGATCACTGTAAAAAGTAAGAGAGGGATTAGGAAAGGAAGGAGAAGGGCGGGCAGGAGCATGGACAAGAGGGAGTGTGGGATGGGAAATATATCTATGTTCCTAAACCTATATATATGAAATATATGAAATTTGTATACCTTAAATAAAATTTTAAAAAAAGATTTCAAGAGTTAAGGGTAAGAAAATGTTTATGGTATTTTTTAGATTTCTAAATGTCATCTTTTTTTTCCCACATCTCCATCTTTCAATTTTCCAAAATGGTAAGACTTGTTAAGGAGATGTCCCCTCTGGTCTGTTGTCCTTGTCAACTTGGAAAACAGAAATGATACAGGGCTGAGAGAATAGACTATGTGTTATCAAGTACTACATGTGGACCTTGTCTTTCCCCATAATGGAGCTAACCGGTAAATTATAGCACATGGACATAGAGATAAAGATAGAGATGGAAAAACCAACACAAGAGTCACACTGCTGTTTATACAAAATCAAAGCACTAGGTCAGTCTACTTGAAAACATTCTTAACCTCTTGTTGCACACAAGCTTGAGTTCTTCTTTTTATGCTTCAAACTCATCCTCATTTTCTCAAATTTTTGTTGATAATTTTACATATTTATGGGTTACAGTGCTATAGTTCAAAAATATATACAGTGCATTCTTATCAAAACAGGATAATCGACAGTTCCTCTTCTTTATTATTAAAGATTTACAGTTTCTTTCTTCTATTTGTTCACACAACATATAGTAGATCACTGTTAACAGTCTCCTCATTATGCTGTGTAAGCCTGGGAAGTTACTGCTTCCACTGAAGTCTGATTTGCTAAATATTATCCAAATTCCTAAATCCTACCCCACCCTTCCCAGTCCCTAGTAATCACCATTCTTTATTCAGACTGAGTTTTCATTCTCAGAGTCTTTGAGAAACTCTCTCAAAATCTTTTTCCTTCTCCAAGCTTTCCCCAAGGTGGAGCTAATTGGGATTCTGCCCTTAATTACTAGAGATATCATTTCCATCTTTGTTTTCTTTTTTGCTTTCCTAGAATGCTGTTATGAGACCGGGACACTTGGCAAAGGCAAGTGTTCACAGTTTGCACAATGCATTTGGCATAGAATTTTTGCTATCCTCACTTTTACAACTAAAATTAAGTAAATATCCCACTGTTCTATTTATTTTCTCCATTTTTATATCTTCTTTCATTTTTCCTTTTTCAGATTCTATCCCATGTACATAGTTTTCCTAATTCTCTGATTTAATTCATTTGTCCTGTCCTAACTTGGTATGTTTCCTTCACAAAAAAAAAAAAAAAAAAAAAAAAAAAAAAAAAAAAAAAAAAAAAAAGATTTATCCTTAAAGTATAACCTCTCCCTCAACTGCATGATCAATACTGACAACTATTTTCAAGCCCTCTGCTCAAATGGTTTCCTAATTTATGCTCCCATGAACAGTTTGAGTGTGTGTTTTCCTATATTCTGCTAGAATTACTTATTTTCATTTTTTTTTTTCCCATCTTGGCAATCTGAGGTTCTCTGAAAATAGTACTTCATTGTTTGGTATAAACTTGAACTAAACTTGAACATGGATATAATAACCATAAAAGTTTACATTTTGTACCTTTTGTAATATATATATTTTTCACACCTTCTCCACCAAAACTATTTATTCGTCCATTTTTCTATTAATTTATATTTCCTTCCCTGCTGATTTTATGAGCTTATCATAATATAATGAATTAGACCTTTATAAAATTGAGAAAAATAATGTCTCTGTGACAAGTTTTAATTTTTTTTTCTGAAATGGAGGATGTATTTTTAAAATAAAGACTTGTTTCATTACTAAAATAGTTTTTGCTAATATTTGACTGAGTAATTTTTGTTCTAAGAGTTTTAAGAGCACTTTAACTTCAAGAACATTAAAAATTCATCTAATGGTTTATCTTAGTCTCCATAATTATCTGATCTTTATATCTAATCCCTACTGTGCCTTATTCTTTCTATTTTCCCTCTGTGAATTCTGTGCAGTTATATCCAGAATTTCCTTTGAGAGTAGCTTAATGTTCAGCCACGTCTCTTCTGTTCCTCATTCTGTATCCTATTTTGGTCCTGTGTGTATTGTTTTCAATCATTGTTTCTTTTACTCTCCTGTCTCCATTTTCATCTTGCTTTGTACGCACACACATACACACAAAGCAGACAGTTCTTTATATTCTATGTTTAAAAATATTAAGCAAATGTAAAGGTTCCTGTTTTGCTTCATACTTTTGCCTTGATTGGTATTGTTTGAGGCTGTGACCTAATGCCTCTGAAATTGGCCATTTCTCTGTCTTTGGCTTACCATGTACCATTTTGGAATCAAAGGGTCCCACCATGTTTGACAATTCTAATACAACTTTACCAGTGAGGTATAAAATTCAAGTCTCAAATGGTTACCAACTTACAAATCAATATAATAATAAAATGAACATTTAATCATTAGGAATATCTTAATTATCTGCTCATTAAAGTACAATACAAAATGAAAGTCTTTATTCTTGACATCAAGATTAAAATCCAATATGTACTTGAGTTTTATTTTTAATATCTGCTTAGGATCCTTAAAATAACCCAGAAGAGCAGGGAAAACTTCTGTATTAATGTTAATTTTAAAACATGTTGATTTCAGTCTGCAAGACTAAAACTTTTCCTGAGGTTTATGAGGAGCCTATAAACAATCAGTTTGGTCATGAATCGTGGGCTGTTTTTCTCTCATCTCAGCATCACTGTGATCAGCTGCCAAGACTGTACACTTCTTAGTGTGCACTTTACATTCATGCATCCTAGGGGAGTAGAAGGTGGGAAGAGTGAACTTTAACTGAACTGATGCTTAGGGAATATAATGGTCTCCTTTGGAAACTGTAATTTATGTTTTTTCATAGAGGAATGCAGAAGTATTTTGTCTTTAACTGAAAGGTAGTACTTATTTTACCAAGCAGTCCTTTTGTTATGGTTAGATATTTAGAAAAATGTAAAAACTTTAAAAATGTGTAACTTGTTTTTGCTATAACTGTCACCAACAAATGAAGATGCTCTGAAATAATGACTGCCGTGTCTGATATTGTTTCAATAGTCATTAATAATATTTTGGCAGCTTAATAATGCAGCCAGCGCCATAGGTGAGTTTGAAAAATAAGAAATCTTGTCCATGGGACTGGCGCTGTGATGTACTGAGTAAAGTCTCTGCCTGTGACACCGACATCCCATTTAGGAGCCAGTTCAAGTCTCAGCTGTTCAACTTCTGATCCTGTTCCTTGCTAACATGTCTAGTAAGGTAGTAGAAGGTAGCTTAAGTTCCTGGGTACCTGCTATGCATGTGGGAGACCTGGAAGAAGCCCTTGGATCCACCTGGCCCAGCCCTGGCTTTTGAGGCCATTTGGGGAGTAAACCAGCAGATGGAAGATCTCTCTCTGTAACTCTGACTTCCAAATAATGAATTTTTTAAAAAGAAAAGAGAAATGTTGTCCTCATTCATTTGATTGAAGACTTTGATTCTAATCTTACTCTGATTATAAGTCACTTAAAATCCTGACCTAACTTTAAGTGTGAGAATTACTGCTTTCCATGGCTGAACTCTCTCCCATTGTAAAGTTGAAGTCTTGGGGAGATGCTGACATAGTACTAGTACCTATCACAGTCCTAGCTTTAATTATGAAAGATCCTTAGGTAACATCAAAGTAAATTAATAAACTTTTCAATCCTGAAGTTCCAAATTTGGATACAAGGCTAAAACCAAATTTCTGATAGTCTTTCTCTGATCTCTAGTTTCTTACAATAACTGCAGTAACAGTTCAATTTTAAAACAAAATTCAGTTTAAGCTCCACCCATCAGAATCAGTTATATTATGCTCAAGGCAACATCTTCTTCCTACCCTAATTTCACATATTTTTTTTTATCAAGCACATAAATAATTTAAACATAATTAATCTAAAGAAGCACATACTGCTCAATTTTAAAACTTTTTACATTTTTTCACTGCTGAACTGAAAGTTGGTTCTATATGTTGACTAATTTTTCCTAACAGCTTTTTGGAAGGTGTCCAGCACATAACAAGTCTTCCCAGGCAGATGAATCAATTAATTCACAAGCTTTTATTGGGATTCCGCTCCCGGGCAAGGATCCCCAGTCCCAACAGAGTGGGGGACAGGGAAGTGGCATGTCAAAGATTGGCAGGGCTCCTTTTATAGATACAGGGCATGGGGGTTAAAGGCTGAGGCAGGTCTGATCCTCATTGGTTGACCTTTAGGCACCCACAGGAACCTTGACAAGGACTTTTCGAGTCCCTGGAAGTGCAGGGAGGGACTCTCCATTCCCAGAAGGGTAGGCCTTCTCTCCTTGTGGATCCCAAAGCTCCCACTTTTAAAATTTTTAAAAAATTTTTTTGTTAAAGCTTTTAATTTATTCTTTTCTCCCCACATAGGTTGTAAGATCCTCAAGGATGAATACCACCGGAACCAGCACCCTGGCACAGTGAGTTAAGCCTCCATCTGCAGTGCTAGCATCCCAAATGGGCTGGTCCTGGCTGAGACCAAACTGCTCTACTTCCAATCCAGCTCCCTGATAATGTGTGTGGGAACAGTGGAAGATGGCCCAAGTGCTTGGCTCCCTGTACCCAGTGAGAGAGAGAGCTCCTGACTGGCCTGGCGTGGCCCAGCCCTGGCCATTGTGGCCATTTGGAGAGTGAACCAGTAGATGGAAAATCTCTCTGTCTCTCCCTCTCTCAAATTGACTTTTCAAATAAATAAACCTTTTTTTAAAAAAAAAAACAAAAAGGGTGAATACCACTCAAAACAGCTTTATTTTTATTGAAGCAAAAGATGTAACACAAAGTTAATTGTTCTAAGTGTACAATTAGGTGGTATTTAATACATTTATTCACAGTCCTGTGCCCCACTTACTATATTGTGCTAACATCAGCTCAGACAAGGAATCTGAATTTGACTTAAGGGTATTCTAATGCTAGTGCCAACCCTGGAACCATTGCTAGTCTTTTACTCAGCTTATACCGTAGCTTTGGTTGGATATGGCAGTGTGCAGGCAGGGGTTCAGACTTCACTTGATCTCTGACCTCAGGCTGTACTGTAGGCAGAGCCATGACCTGACTTTGCTCTTTCTTAATTTGTGCCTAAGCTTCAATGTCCAGACTTTAATATCAGTTTTAGACACCATTTTTTTTGGCAAATATCCTTGCTTTACTCAATGCTTAAGTCTGTTATCAATCTGCCCAGACCTCCATCTGTCCTAACCTCAGCCCCAGCTACTGAGCTCCATCTCCTCTTAACTTGGTCAGTCTATAACTAAGTAGCATATTAACTCCATCATTCCTTAGCCTAAAAGCAGCCTAGCCTAACGGAGATTAAGCCCATCGAAAACAACTCATTCAGCATTCATTGCTAAAGGCAAAGAGGCAATGTAGATGGAGGATTTCCCAGGGTGAGATAAAGGCTGATAGGAAAGGATATGTATCAATGGAGGGTGGTGACCAAACTGCCCCACTTATTGAAAAAATATTGTATCAAGTTATGCCTCTTTGATAGATATCAGAATTGGCCCCCTGAAATATGATATTAGACTATGGCCCACTAAGAGTTCTCCAAAAGTCCCAATTGGGGTGCTATATGAAATCGGAATTTGAGGTGCCATATGATATCACCATGTGCTTATTAATAAATTCCCAATATTAATAAGCCTATGTGGGTTCTTGCCTAATATTCAGAGAAGAATTCTGAATACCAGCAATGATAAACAAGGCAGCATGGTAAATTCTTAAGCTTTTATTTAGTGAGAGAAATGCATAGGAGAGTGAGGCCCCTATATATAGGAGAGAGGTAAATCTGGGTTCATATGGAACATGGGGTGGGTGGCCCAAAGGCCACATGCCCTGGAGGCACAGAGCCACAGCATGCCCCATACTGGCAAAAGGCCAAAGAAAGGAAGGGCCGGGCACACTGTGTCCCAAGCTCTTAATCCACTTCCAAAGGGGAATGGTTAATTAACCTGATTGGCCAATGGGTGCACAGGTGTGGATAGGTAGGTGTATGAGGTCACACAGGGGCGTGGTGAAGGCATGGTCGTCCAGCTCACAAACCTAATCAATTTCATTCTATAGGCCTGCCTACAACATGATCAGTTGTTTATTTGCTTTTAATAGACAAATAATAATGATATATGTTCATGGGTTACAGTGTGATGTTTCAATGCATTCATACATTGTACAATGATCAACTCAGGATATTTTGGCTATCCATCATCTCAAACATTTATCATATCTTTGTGATGAGAACAGTCAAAATCTTCTCTTCTAACTCTTCTGAATCATACAATACAGTAATTCTGAATGCAATCACCCTCCTATGTAAGAGAACACCAGAACCTAATTCTCCTGTCTGGCTATGAGGTTTGTATTCACTAACTAGTATCTCCTTGTCCCCATCCTCCACTCTCCCACAAACACTAGTCTCTGGTAATCACTATTCTGATCAACCTTTTAACATTCCACATTTGAGTGAGACCAGGTAGTATTTGTCCTACTATACAATACCTTACTATGTGCAAATGCACAAGCACGTGTATGTGAGTGTGTGTGTGCGTATTCTATTTAAAAAGGAGAGCTTCTATAATTCCACATACTTGAAAGGATTAGTTTTCACTTTACCATATTCACTTAATTGATACCAAGCTTACATTTTTGGGTGCACGCTTCAAATACATGTTTTGAGACACAGAAGCAAAGACATGAGTCACAGATGCTCAAACATGCATAAGATTTCCTAAACTAGTTCCTTCGACAGGGAAGGGTTTCCAGTGAAGATAAAGATATTGAAGGAAGACTATGAGTGTAGTTGTACTGCTCAAGGTGACCATACTGACTCACTTGGTACCCAAGGGCTTTAAGCAACTGATCTAGAACATTAGCCTTTAAATATGCCTTGTTTGTATACCACAAGAAAATTTTGAAAACAGCCATTTGGAGTTTAAGACACATTTATGAGTTGTCTTCTCACAATTTTTATTCTAATTTGAAGAAATGTCATGGTGTAAATACTGGCATTTTTGAATAAAATAATTACAAGCACCACAGAACTACTTATGTTCATGTTTCCTACTTACTCACAGTACAGTTGTTTACATGTAACATCTCTTTCCCTTAAACTGTGATTTCCTAAGTCCCTCAGTATAGATCCAAACAAATCAGGAGAGACACAGTAACAGATGTCTCCAAATAAGAAAGTCATTTTATCAAAACTTTTTTTTTTTTTTTTGACAGGCAGAGTGGACAGTGAGAGGGAGAGAGACAGAGAGAAAGGTCTTCCTTTGCTGTTGGTTCACCCTCCAATGGCCGCCACGGCCAGCACGCTGCGACCAGCGCGCACCGCACTGATCCGATGGCAGGAGCCAGGTGCTTCTCCTGGTCTCCCATGGGGTGCAGGGCCCAAGCACTTGGGCCATCCTCCACTGCCTTCCCTGGCCACAGCAGAGAGCTGGCCTGGAAGAGGGGCAACTGGGACAGAATCCGGCGCCCTGACCGGGACTAGAACCCGGTGTGCCGGCGCCGCAAGGTGGAGGATTAGCCTAGTGAGCCGCGGCGCTGGCCTCAAAACTCTTTAAACAGTCTCAAAAACAGAAGTGTTTTCCTTTTACCTCACATGACTACTTCCCTTTACATAAAATTTGGAAAGAACAAAGCCTCTGAACTTACATTATTAAGGTTCCCCAAACCAATGGACTGAGCCTCAAGTTCAGAAATCCCAGGCAAAGTAATCAACAACTAGAACTTGATAAAAAGAATTCTCCCTATTGTTAATTCCACTTCTATGGGTACTATACATATCAAATACTCTAACTCTAGCGTCTAGCCTTGCCTATGCATTTTTGCAGAAGTGGCAAAAAGGACCTTGTCTCAGCTCATGCTGACTTCAATAATCAAAGTATGAAAGACAAAAGGAAAATGAGGCTTAACTTTCACTTTGAAAAATCCAACCACACTTAACACAGAGTAGTGACTGTATCAACAGCAATTACTATTGCATTTTTTCTACCACCACCATGCTTTGGCTGTCAACAATTCATGTTCAGTCAAAAGAATTATCATTGAATCTACTCCTACTACTCTCTGGTTCCAATGTGTAGAAAGGGATGTCTTCTTGTTTGTTTGCTTTGTTTCATTTTGTTTCTGAATGCATACACCTTATTATGCCACCCTCCTGCTTAAAAGTCTGCAGAAGATCCTCATGACTTACTATAAATATCTGACCAAGACCTGAATAATCTACCACCGTCTACCTCACTAGTTTAATTTTATGCCTCTGATTTTGAATTGTCTATAACCAGTGTTATGTTTGTCTTTCAGTTCTCATGCCACAGGTTTATATTTCCACCACTAATAATGCATATCCTTTCCTCTGCTAGGAGCAGATTCCCTCTGTAACTAATTAATTCTAATATAACCTTCAAAGTCCATTTGAAGAGTCACTACCTCAAGGAAGCCTCCACTGACTTTCTAATACACATCAGAATTTTGTCCTTCTTAGCAATATCACAGTTGTAAGTAATTCACCGTGTTATTTTGCATTAGAACTTGTTTCCTCAAAAAGAATCTAAGTTCCACAAACACTGGGACTCTGCCCTGGTTAGTACTGTTCTCCTCCTTTGCAGCAGACAGAAGTACTCAGTCTCACTAATGAGAATCTGTACATGAAATGAAAGCTCAATAGTTCATAAAATGTTTTCACATAGATTATCTTATTTAATTCTAATAAGAAATATGTAAAAATAGCAATATTTCCATTTTGCACATGAGAAAAACTAACACCCAGTATTAAACAAGTGCCATTCTTGATGAGACCCATTATTCGCTCTGCCCAATTTCTCTCCACTAATAATGTTTAAAATATTCGTGATTAAGCATGATTGTCTACCATGTAAATGTTAATATGTAAGCATGTATCTTATTTCCTCTTCTTACCTGTATGTCTTTAAGCAACTTTTTCTTTGTTAATTGGATCAAAATGCTTTATATAACAGATTCAGCATATAAAATCACCAAGTCTTTGTGTAACAGCAAAACTAGTGATGCCATCTTGGATACTGCACTTGCACAGCCTTATTGTCAGCCACATGTCAGCCTTATTGTCAGCCACATGTCAGCCTTATTGGCACCACTGTTCAGCCACAAAGTTCAAATGTTATCAGGAGCCTTTCTGAGAAGGTGGGAGAGCCTGACAAGATGTCTAAAGGGGATACTCCTGAAGTATACTACAGGAATGTAGTACCACTAGAAATGCAGTTCCAACTCCCAGCTCCCTTATGACTTGTAAAACATAAAGCCCTGCCTGTGCTACTGCTCTGTGCTGAATAAGCAGACTAAGACTTGCTGCAACTGTGCCTCAAAAACCAGCTGCCTGGGACTGGAATCCTGTAAGGAAGTTGCCCAAAAAACTCATTATTCTCATAGGAAATGTCTTCTGTATCAGCACCAGGATTCTGCTTGGTTTGGGGGCTATTAAATGTTCTGTCAACACTAAAATCTTTAAAATCTGTAAAAGAGGCAAATATGTTGCTTAAATGCTGAGACCCTTAAAGTAAGACTTGACATTTAGAAAAAAGGTCAAGTGCCCTAGTTCTGGTTTGGCACACATCAATACATTATTTAGAAGTATTTGTAGCCATTAGACACCACAGTAAAGCTTCAAATCGATTTCTCATTCTCTCTTACTTAAGGAAATAGAGCTTTTCATACTACTGAGCATGAAACATTTTAAAATACCAACCCTTAGCTTCTTTTCAATATTTTTCACAAACTTATAAGTGTTCTTGGCATCACATCTAGGAGAGGAGAGAGACTAAAATTTGAGCCTTGTTACTACCTAACCGTATGTATTGCCATAGGGTATGTTAGTAATCTTTTTGAAATAATTTCTATATCAAGAAGACAAGAATTACAAAACAGCAATCAATGGCAGTAGCACTCCCTCACCACCCAAATTACAGTGATCACCATAGGATACAACCAATTTGTGTACTGCAAAACAAAGTTCTGAATTAACTGTTAAATAGTATTGATAGGTTACTTACATATGTTCTAAGGAGATTGTATCTCCCTAATAACTTATGATCAATCACCCCTCGCTAACACTATTTATGAAAAAAAAGGCATGAAAACTATATCAATATCTAGGACAGAAGAGAAATGCAATCAAAGTAGAAAACCAAGCTGGAATAAAATAGAAGTCAAGTGATTTTCAAATCTCTCACAATTTGTCTGGTACAGCCTGTCCCATGAGACAGGTACTGTTATTACAGATTAAAACAAGATATTGTAGGCAACAAATTCCATGTTACAAAGCAACTCTAGGATCTGGTACTAATATAAATAACCAAAATGGATATAACTTAATAATATGGAAATTGGCAAGACATGTGGAACAATTAAAACAAACCATGAAAAGAAATGTGTTTCTATGAATAAGTGCATTTGCTTGCTCTCCCCTAAAAAGAATTTCAGAGGTGAAAAAATTTCCACAGAGCTGATATCTCCATCTTTCATAACTGTGAGTAAATTCACGTTCTCTGTAATTGAACTGTAGTTAAACATCCAAAATTCTAAATTCTTAATACAGGTATAAATGTAATTTCATCCATTACAATATACATAACTACAATGAAAAAATACTTGAAGTTTAGCAGTTCCTTTAGTTTCACCTTACATTTGTCCTTACACTAAATTCAGTTATAATTACATTTCATACATTTTAGTAGGTGATTATATCTTTATACCTACCTGGTATTCCTGGTAACAAAAGATGATTAGAATGATGTTGAAAATGTTAACACTCAAATTCCAGGTTGTGGGCTACTGGATAATTTGGTGTGGTTCTTCATGTTGTTTGGCATTATTTTATCTATAAAAAAGAAAAGTCATTTTCTTAAAAAACATAGATAAGGCATTACATTCCTTTTCACCAGTTGATGGAACTTTCTAAGACTTAATTGGGCAGGTAGCAATATCATAATTTTCTAAAGATACACTTCTGTACATAATTTTATCCAAGTCATCCTCTGGATTCATTCCTCTTTGCCCTAACTATTGGTGAATAAAGAACAGAATAACCGTGCTGATGAGAATGTCACTAAAATGATTCACCATAAGATACAGGACTATTGAAGAGCAAATAGCAATGAAGCCAAAGAGGTGATTGACTACCTGATACAAACATCCTCTGTGTTGACTTTTCCATTTCTTACCAAGCAATATGGTATGTGTGAGTGGAGAGAGCAGTGCATGATGACTGTAGAAGATGTAGTCCAAGAATTTTACAAGTCAACGTTTCAGGAAAAGCAAATCTGAGTAATAAAAAGATCTTAAATGTAGCTAGGTATGCTGAAGGAAAGAATGAAATAATTAGGTCAGATGGAATCTTAGGAGTGTAAGGCTGCCTATGATTTTCAGATCATAGATTCATTAATTACAAACTAAGCTAAGAAATCATAAAATTAACTAAATTCACTGAATTAAATGTAGGGCCCATTACAGAATGTTTTAAAACACAGGACTTGCATGGGAGTCAGCAAAACCCTGACTATACAAAGTGCTTCAAAGTAAATAGGTCTGTATATGTGGTGTGTGTGAGTGTGGGTGTATGTGTGAAAATGAGGGTCTCTACCTAAAGGGTTGTTCAGAAACTGACATGGAAAGAACACAACATACCATGGTAAAAGGTAAATCCAATGGCTTAAGGAAAAGTCTGAGGATATAAAAACATTTACTGGCAAAGGCTTGGGCACTCTGGAAAAAAACATTAATGAAAGCATTCACAAAGCACCCACAACAGAAGAGGAGTCAAAGCAAGACAGGGACAAGAATATGAAGGCTGTGTGCTGACATCATGTACTGAAACTCATTTGCCTCGTAGATCTGTGATGGAGGATGGTGGAAGGGTATCAGGAAGGCTGAGTCAATCTAGTCTGTCACCTTGTAGTTGCTCAGAAAGCACTGCTTAAAATGCCAATCAATGAGCAAATTCAGAAAACAAGACTCAAGTGTGCAATTGAGAATTCTGTATGAAATTTTAATTTTTCTTAAATTCTCTGCTTACCAAGTACAGGAATGAGATGGAAAGACATCAAAAATAACCATTACCTTTCTTACTGAAAAGGAATATAAAGAGTTTCAAGGAGGTCAAGGAAAACGAGGAGAAAAATGATGTGACTGCCCCTTTGAAAGGTTTGTGTGAAGTATCTTAGCAAAAACAGATGAGTGAGCCAAAAAGAAAAGAGAAATCTGGATTATTTTCACCTTTTTTAGAAATTGGCATTAGATGTGTATTGGGTATGTTAAACAGTTTTCAAAATTTGGTCTTCCTTATCTGATAATTCCTATTACAGTATGAAGTATTTGTTTCCTTTAAAATGTTGATCAAGCTCAGGAATCTTGAAAGCCTGAGATTTAGGCATTTAAAATGGATGAGATGGGTGAAGCTAGCTATCTTAGAATTGAAACTAGTGGTGATTTGGCCTTAGGAAGTATTGCCTAATCTATCTTATTTATGGAAAAGTATTACCTTTTCTTCATTATTTGGAAGACTTTTATGAGCTATAAATTGAATGTAAAGAGCTTTTTACTCTAAAAAAAAAAACAATTCTTTAGTCATTATGTTAGATGAATTTAAGAAAGTCAGTTTTGGGGCTGGTGTTGTGGCATAGTATGTTAAGCCTCCACCAGCGCTGGCATCCCAACTGGGCACCGATTCTTGTCTCAGCTGCTCCTCTCCCAAAGCAGCTCTCTGCTATGGCCTGGGAAAGCAGTGGAAGATAGCCCAAGTCCTTGGGCCCCTGCACCTGCGTGGGAGAACCAGAAGAAACTCCTGGCTCCAGATCAACCCAGCTCTGGCTGTTGCGACCATTTGGGGAATGAACCAACAGGCAGAAGACCTCTCTATCTCTGTGTCTCTGCCTCTCTGTAACTCTGCCTTTCAAATAAATAAATCTTCAGGAAAAAAAAAGAACTGATATGAAAATTAGTTCCATTTTATTAAATGCTAGTGGAGTTTTAGGAGATACTTAAAATTCTACCTCAGTTTTCATTTTTAATGAAAATACTCAAGGAGAAAGTTTGTAACAATCTTTCCTATTCTATTATTTTAAACTAGAGTATTTTGAATGCAGTTGCATTAAATACTGTTAAATTTAGAATGCTGTCATTTTATTTTAAAAAATGTTAAACATGAAGAACAAACCAACTTAGTAGTATCAATTAAGCAGCTTTATTTCCATTGCTCTGTTCTCACTCACTCACCCTCACACTGTCATCTTAATCTCCAACAGTGCTGTGATAGTCTATTGAAAGCTTGTATCATCATTGATTAAAATATTTCTCCACTGTTAGTTATCACACCTTTCCTTTTTATATTTATGTTAAAAATAAATCATGTCATGACTATGCCTATTTCTCTCATCATTATGATTCCAAAGATGAGATTATGAATAATGACATTTAGCTAACTTATATAAATGAGTTTATGGCTCGTGAAATCCATCCCCAAATTATATCAACTGAAAAAAAAAAAAAAAGAAAACAATGGGAGGAAAACAGCCGCAAGTGATAATGATGAATATCTGTTAGTTTTATTTTCTCTCTCCTACCTCAGAACCCTGAGTTATGAATAATGATTTCATATTACTAATTGAGGATGAAGAGTTATTTGCATTTTTTGGTCACTAAGAAAATTCAATTCCTCTACCTTTCTCTGTGTTTCCTTTTTGTGACTATTTGCTAGTCTCTTCCACTAAACTATCAGTTCAGATGGAGGATACTGTGGTATTTATTTCTACATTTCCCAGCTTCATTGTGGTAAAATTGACAAATAAAAATTCTATACATTTAAGGTGTACAACTTGGTATTTTGATAAATGTAAACTATTAAATGGTCACAGCAACTGAACAAATGGACTCATCTTAAGTTTCCTCTATTGTGTGTGTGCATCTGCAGAGGGGATGGGGGCAGTAAGAATTTTTAGATGTACCCTGTTAGCCAATTCCTGGTATTTGGTTCAGTATCTATCACTAGCAGACAGTCATTAAATGTTTGTTGATTTGAGCTATAACTCCAGGTTTTTTTAATTAAATTCTTTGTTCCTCATTTTTCTGCAAAATGAAGCTGGTGATGGTAATGAACTCACAAGGTAACATAAATAGAATGTTAGGCTCTTCTGTTTACCTTCCTCATTTTTACATAGATTATTTAAAATAATTCTTAGGTTTCACCTATTTTTCTCACACAGATCATTTCTCAGTTTCCTTTATATGAGATCTTCACATAATACAGTTATCAAGTATTTCATTTTGGCTAGTTCTACTTCTATGAAACCTTAAAAATGTCAAAGAAAACTTCTCTAGGAATGTTGATAGGTACAGTATTCAAACTGTAAATTAATTTTGACAGAATATATATTTCTATAATAGTAGAAACAGGAACACAATATAACATTCCAGTTATCTTTCATTCCCCAGTGTTTATATTAACTTCAGGGTCAAGGAGCTGAAATTAAACATCTTCCTCTGCTCATCAGTGCCCTTGTCATTGGTGTGGTCAAGGCTTAGCGCTTATATCATTCAATTTAAATCATAACAGTCTCTCCTCCACCTTCCTCCATAGATACCCACTCTGGTGTATAGAATGCATGTCCTTGAGCATGTTCACGTTATGCAGTTTCTTTGTATGGCTTATGCAGATTGCTTATTACCTATTTCCTGGAGTATTTATCTTTTTTGTTACATTATGAGTATTATTTGTATTAAATATATTAATTGGTAGCTATTTCTGGAATACAGGAGCACTATTGTATTTTAATTATTTTTTTCTTGTCCAACCATTTTAGTGAACATTTGTATTAAATCTAATAGCTTTGAGTCAACTACTCAGGATTTTTAAGTATGTAACCATGGAATCTATTATTAATTTTCTATTTGACAACATTGTTTTATTCTCCCTACTATATCAGCAAAAATTTCTAATTTCAAAAAAACAATTAATAATATAATGACAGTAAGTAGCCATTCCTGTTTCACTATTCAATTTTAAAGCAGTATATTGAATATTTCAACAGTGATAATAACTAATGACTTAGAATAAAAACCTTTTCTAGCTTTGACAATTTTAAAATATGTTTTAATGAAGTTTATTGAATTTTGGCCAATATTTTTACCATTTCTTGTATAATTATCTTTATTGTCATTCAACTTAATTATATATCCATTATAAACCATAATTAATACTTCATTACCTTTGCAGATTCTTTCTATTATAGCAGTTTGGCTTATGATATAATAATAACTGAAAAGTAATACATATGCAAATTCCTTTAGATTTTAACTAGGGAAGAAAACAACAGCTTTATTTATTCCAACTTTCAATAATATTACCATCTATTAAATCCAGAGCCATAAAAAAGGATTCTACAGCAGTATATTCTTAGAATGCTGATCAGATCATGTGCACAATTGTTAGAAAGGTGGAACTTCAGCTCCATTAGATAGCGGTAATTATCTAGGTCCCTATCATATACTAACTGCAAATAAGCTTATATATTAGGTGTTGACCGGATCATCTGTTGCCAGCGTAATCACTAATTATAATAATGTATTAAGTAATATGTTGATAAAGGATAAAACTTGATTTTATATTCTGTGATTTTTCAACTAAAATTAAGAAATAAAATCTCATTATTTAGACATAAGGATACCAGGAAGAAAACTGAAAAAAAAAATAATTTCATTACATAACTTACTTACATACCACATATTTAAAATGTTTTTTAAAACTTAGTGTTTTCCGACTTGGCCCATATAGTCATATATTAAAACTCCTAAACAGTTACATTTACTTTCATGTATTGAAGATTTATGAATTGTAAAACCCAACACTTCTTTGACAAAACAAATAAAAATATTGCACATTTTACAGAAGGTTGAGTTTGCATAATTAAACAGAATATTCAGTTGCTTTTGACTTCCCCTATCCAATGGTGTGCTTCAGATTAAATGTTAATGTTGTGTTTCAAAATAGGCAACTTTGGGAATGCAACTAGAATTTTATGAACTGTGTCACCATCCATTTCTAAACAGGAAATGTTCAATTCGAAAACAGTGATTATTTCAATTTTGAAGGGCTTTCTCTATGTAGAAACTCAGCATGCTTTATGCCATCAGATATTTACATGTGCTGAACCTGATATCATATTCTAGACTATTCTCCATTTTCATCAATACAGTAGATAAGATAAATGATGTGGTGCAAACCAGAAATTACGCTTTTGATTACTGCATTTACAGTCTCTTGGAAGCAGTGATAGATTAGAAAGTATTAAGCCCCACTTACTATTAGTAGTGCTGACAGAAAACCATGAGAGAAGCCTGCTCGCAGGTGAGAGCTGCAGCAGCTGTCATTTGACTTTATGACACACACTCCACCCCACCACACTCTGATCCAAGGAAAGCTGTTCCAGTCATATCCACACTCAGTCTGAAGGATCCCTGTGCTGAAGCTTGGAAACTATGGTTGAGGGGAAAGTATGAAGGCATGGCTTCTTTCTGGACCCATGGATCCTTAATAAAGAATTTAGAGGGGATACATGCTGTGCTTACTGTTGAAATAATCAGACAATGTTTTAAGCCTGGTATTTCATCAGTACCAAAATTAGCTATGTTTTTATGACACAGGGAAGCCAAAGTCAGTGTGTTTTGGAACCAACAGAAAGTAAGCGACCACTTTGTAGTCACTTATATTCATGCATAAGGCAAACATAGGCTGAAAATTATGCAAAAAGTGATTCATGGAAAGACATCTTGACTGTTTGCTGTGACTCTAGGGAGGTGAACAATAATCCCCTCTCCCTCATTGAATCTTAAAATTTTTACCCAGTGCTCCTCTCCTGTTCCTGTAATTGGATCACATGCCTTAATACACACTTCTTGGAGTTGATTTTTAAGTTTCATTAACTAGCTGTCTAATTCAATCATTCTTTTATGTAAGATTATTTATCTGAATTTCCCCATTATCAGAAACACCCATGAAATGACTTTGTCTAAAGTTAGTTACATTCATGATAATAAAATAATGAAATGGGTATCCATATAAACTAATCAAAGAGAGAAGCCATGATCATTTTTATCTATAATTTAAACAGAACAAGTATGATTAATGCATTGGTTTCCAAATGCTGCTAATCGCTAAACACTTAGTAGCTTAAACACAAAGGTTTCTGTGACAAGCCTTCGTATCAACAGTCTAAAACGAGTTGGAAGGTCTGCATTTTCTGGAAGCACTAGGGCAGCACCATTTTCCCCCTCTTTTCCAGCTTTTTGAGGCCACTCACATTCCTTAACGCATGGCCCATTCCTCATAATCCCTCTGATCTCAGGGCTTCTATCACATCGTTCTCTGACCTTAACCCTCTTGCCTCCTTTTTTAGAAGACATTTTTACTTATTTGGAAGTCAGAATTACAGAGAAAGAGAGAGAGAGAGGAGGAAAGATCTTCCATCTTCCATCCACTGATGGCCACAATGGCCAGGCTAGGCCACACGGAAGCCAGGAGCAGCACAAGCACTCAGGCCATCCTCCGCTGCTTTTCCCAGGCCATTACCAGGGACCACGCTCCTAAGTGGAGCAGCTGGACGGGAGCCGGCGGCCATATGGGAAGCCGGAGTCACAGAGGCTTTACCCGCTAGGGCGCAACACCAGGCCCCTCCTGCCTCCTCCTTATAAGGACCTTGATGATTATGCGGGGCTTACCTGACCAACCCAGGAAAATCTGCCCCTCTCCAAATCCTTACCATTATTGCTATGGGCAATGTATTATTTTTTCAACCAGGCTCTTGGCTCATGCAAAGACAGAACTACAAAGCAGAGACAGGGATTGTCTGCAAATCAGAGCAGTTTATGCGGCAGTGAGGAAACACACACACATTTATGCACGAGTGTCAGCCGCCCTACTCAAAGAAACCCAACAGAAGGGGCCAAGGAATGGCCACACACTCGGGAGGAAAGGGAAACTCAAACAGTGCCTGCAATGGGAAAGACCAGTCCGAGAAATGAAAGCCGGGAGAAAGAAGACTTTCACTTTGCACACCAAAGTTCACAAACCAAGAAAAAAGAGTGCTGAAAATACGGTCCAGCAGCTTGAGAGGCCCTCGACGCAAACAGGCCACGGGCCCCTTTTCCGCTCCTTTTATAGCTTCCTGGTGCCGGTCCTATGGCCTGGGAAAGCAGTGGAAGATGTCTCAAGTCTTTGGGCCCCTACACCCACGTGGGAGACCCAGAAGAAGCTCTTGGATCCTGGCTTCGGATCAACACAGCTCCAGCTGTTGTGGCCAACTGGGGAGTGAACCAACAGATAGAAGACCTCTCTCTCTCTCTCTGCCTCTCCTTCTCTCTGTGTAACTCTGACTTTCAAATAACTAAATAAATCTTAAAAAAAAAAGAACTAACTTTATAAAACACAATTCTATCAGCCGCACAGGAAAAACATTTTATCTTCATTAATCTTCTGAATTTCTTTCACAAGTACAAGGAACTGTAGTTTTTACTGGCTAACAGTGAACACCATGTGTGATAAGAACCACCGGCTGCATTCCACAGTTAATTATGTGTGGTCAGCAAAGTGTTGGAATCCCTTGGCATAACTACTTCTACAACAATGTTGCTGATAGAGAGTACATGTAACAGCAAGTCCAGAAGGAGCTTTTGGAGAATTGGCACCTGGCCAATGACCTAGAAACCCCTCCTTCATAGGTACCACATACCTCTGTCTAGGTCAGGTTAATGAATTTAATGAAACTCAGATTAGTATAGAATGGTGGCTTTCACAGTGAATGCAATTTCAACACATTAGAGTACCATCTGTTTTTTAAATAATCTGGCTATAAATAGGTTCAAATGCTTTTGGAATCTATTGACTATTGTTATCATCAATCTATTGTCAACATTTGCCAATAAAAAAGAAGCTGTGAGATTATTAAAATTATTGTTTTAAAATAAAATAAGCTTTTAAAATGAATACTGCAACACTATTTTATGTATAAAGTAACTTTTATTCAGAGGGTGGGAAAGCAAGTACACACACAAGTGAGCATAGATGGGAAGTGAGCCAGAAGAAGAAAAGGGGTAGAGGAGGGGGAGTAGAGAGAGGGAACCTCAGAAGCCCTGGTCTTTTATTGGTTGTAAAGATACTTCAATGTATTTAGGGAAGGGATTTAGATCTATATGTTTCTGAGTAGTGATACCATGGTTAGTCCAGGCTAATTAGTGTAATTTAATTCTCCTGGTTAGGAATGAATAGGTAAAGAAAGTTTGGTATATACCACATCCTGGGCTGGCAGAATTAAGTCACCACCCACAAAATCATAACACATTCATGTTTCATTATGTCTCCACTTAGAGTGGCCCATCAAAAGAAAAAAAATAATAAACAAATGAACCATGATAGATAGTACTGAACCACCATAAATTTAATCAAGTGGTAGCCCCAAGCCTAGTTCATGTGCTGCTTCTGCTATGTTCTCTACGCTTGATCTTAGCCAAAAGGCCAAGTAGCAATCTGCTCTCTTCTCTAAAACAGACCAACACAGTGTGTGGCTAAGTAGCCATTGACTTGCTGAGTACCTTCTTTAATCTCCAGTAGGAAGGAAAATCTGTCTAAATCTGGAAAAAACCAATCTAATAAAATCTTAGTTTGATTGCTACTTTAAAGATACTATTGTTATAAATACTTTTGTTTATATTTACTTCCATTAAGAACATTCCAAAGTAATAAATTCTCTTGAAGTTCAAAGCCTATGCTTTTTGATTTCTTCTTCCCTCACCCTTCCCACTCTTCTACTGTCCTATCCCTCTTCCCCCTTTTTTAAGTCCCTATATTTTAGATCCTAACTAAAATAGACACTATACTATTCACCAATATAATGTTTTCCTATCTGAGAGTCTCAGTTCTCAGAAGGTTGCTCTTCTCAGCCTGCTTGTCATTTGACAGATTCTTGTGATTTCTTGAACTAATGGAATGTGAATTGAGTATGCATCACTTCTGGGCTGAGGCAGTAAAAAAGCCACCGGGATTGTTCAGTCTCTCTGTCCCCGTGTTTATAAACCCAGAAACTCTTATTCTAAGTTGATAATAGAATCACAAAATCTAAACAGCTAGAATCACAGCAATATTATACAGAAAACAGTTGTTCTGGATTATTGCAAGGACTGGCCGTGAACTTTGAGCAATAAATAGCTTTTCTTTTATTTAAGCTTCTGAAATTTTTAGTGATTTGCTAACCAAAGCATGATTCGGCATTACTTAAATTCACAAATCTCTACTATTTACTTTACAATACTGAAAATGCTCAAACATCTGCTATTTTTAATATCTAAACATTGTTTTCTTTTTTCTCGCTGGAGAGAAACTTTCTAACAATAACTGGGTTGAGAGGTTTAATG
This sequence comes from Oryctolagus cuniculus, assembly GCF_051225735.1. Classification (NCBI taxonomy): domain Eukaryota; kingdom Metazoa; phylum Chordata; class Mammalia; order Lagomorpha; family Leporidae; genus Oryctolagus; species Oryctolagus cuniculus. Next base: position 195,436,915 of record NC_142867.1, read on the forward strand.
TTTATGACTTGTCTTCATGGCAAATTATAAACTTTCTAAAAATAATTTATATCTCCTACTTCATAAAATGCTTCCTTGCTGTTACAGGTTCATGTGGCTTGAGACAGTTTGCTTTAAATTCCTCCAACTTGGGTTTAATGAAGGCAGCCTCAGTTGGGAGACATCAAAGGGGAGTAGAAAAATATGCTGGGCTGAGTCAAATCAAGCAGTAGGGTCAGTCCTCAGTGGGACATTAAATGGAGACAGAGGTAAATTTTGACTGGATATGGGCCAGTGAGTTTGTAGGATAGCCTTATTGGATGGGATGGTTTAGTAACAAGCATTTCTAAATGTGAGAGATGATTGAAACCAAATGTATAATCCTGTGGTTTTAGGCTGTCAGCCAGGATTGGAAGGTTGTCAGCCAGAAGCCATGCACACAGAGGAAGGAACAAGGGGCCAGTACTTGCAGAGTAAAAGTGAGGGAGAGCCAGTGACCAAGCAAAACAGTATGATAGGAAAAATAAATGACCGGGAATATTTGGAGTGAATCCAATTCTCCCCAATAATTCCCATTAACCTATTTTCTAGTCCTCCACGCAAATCATTGCAGGGATAGTTTTTAAACAATCAATGTTGTTTCATATATCCCTATGCCCTTGTCATTTATGATTTATTTATTTAAAGAGATGAAACAGTGAGAAAGAGAGGAATAGATTGATTCCAGGTGCTTTTTCACTCTCCAAATGGCCAGAGTGGCCAGGACTGGACCAGACCGAAGCCTGGAACCAGGAAATGTATCCGGGTCTCCCATGTGAATGGCAAGTACCCAATCACTTGCGGCATTTTCTGTAACCTTCCCTGGCCAGTTAGCAGAGAGCTCGATTGGAAGCAGAGCAGTGCAGGGATTTCAAGCATTGTTTTGAAATGGGAGGCCAGAATCGCAAGCAGTAGTTTATAACCTGCTGTGCCACAATACCAGCCCCCACCCTTTGCAGTTTGCTTACATGTTTTTATTTTTATTTCATTGGCTGAAGAGCTTTGAAGTATTCATAAACCCTAGACATTACTACATTTCACTTACTAATATTTCAACATACATCTCTTACTGGTAAGGGCATTACTTTTTGGATAACTGTCATCTTAGAGTGCACAGCCTAGTGGTTTTAACTCCCAAATCCCACACTGGAGTCCTAGGCTCAGTTTCCAGTTCTGTGGAGACTCCCACGGGAATCTCAAAAAGAGTCACGGATCACTGCTTACCTGGGAAGGAGATGAACAGTGGAAACTCCACAGTAAAACATTGAAAAGTTACCACTAGCCAGAAAATAAAATTAAAGTGGAGTTAGAAGTCATCTCTGGTCAGTCAGATAACAGTGTTCTACGGACAATACCCTCCTACCCATGCTGACTGGACAGTTCAAACATAAGTAAGGCGGGAACAGTATTGACTGGACTGTTCTATTATAAGAAAGGAGGAACCAGCATTGATTGGACAAGTTGAAGGATGGCAAGTCGTGGGATGACTGGCACTCTGGGCAGTAGGCTTGAAGTTCCAAGATGGACAGCGAGGTGAAGAGTTGGAGAGGTCACCTGATGAGAAGTCCAGTCCAGCTCTGATGTCAGTTCTGGTGGTGGCTGGGATGTCCAGGTGAGGCTGGCTCCAGCAGAGTGGTGAGCAGAGCTTCAGTCAGTGGAGACTTGGGAAGAGTTTCAATTGCACTGAGCCATGGTCCCTGAGGGGATGAAGAGCGGTTGTGAAGCTTGCCTTTTTATCCCCACTCTGGGGTAAGTGGGTGGTGAATGTCCCCAGTGAGCTTGTCACCAATCATAAGCTCATCTTTTGGGGTGTCATCAACCAGATGTTGGTGTCTGGGTATGACCAATGGTTGGCTTCTACTTAGGATATAATGTCCCCTAGTCCTTATCAGGCCTCACAACCTGTGTCTGTTCTGACCAATGGTCTGGGCAGTTCCTGGTGCTTAGTGGCCTGAGCTTAAGAAACTCCATTTTGGTTTTGCTTAGCTTAAGTAATTCCATTTTGTTTTTTTTTTCTTTTTTTTTTTCTTTTTTTTTTTTTTTTTGGAGGGGGGAGCAGTACTCTGTAACTCTTTTGGGACTCCTATGGAATTCCCCCCACACAGGCACTCTAATATGGGATGCTGGCATCTCAAGCAGTGTCCTAACCACTGTGCCAAATGCCCACTCCTGTTTCTTACTTTTGTCTGAGCTGAATGTATATTTCCTGTTACTTACTCTATCAAGCCTATCAGTCACAACATGGAATTAAATCCTGCAAACAGAAAACTCATGGAGTTTTCATCAAAGCTGAAAACAGTGAAAGATGAGATACCCAGAGATGAATCATGTAGGAAGCTGTGTTTGTGCCTATAAAACTGGAGGTACAATAGGAGGAGGAACTGATAACATCAGAGTTCAGAAGATAGCATTGCTAGTAGGGAGGTGAATTCTCAGTGAAAAGAAGATAAAAGCATGTATTAACTTTTTATAAAAGTTCAGTCTTCTCTTTTAGCATTTTTAGTTTTAAAATAGAATGATCCAACACAGGAAGCAGAATACACAGCAGACTCATAGAATGGCAGATGTCCTAAACAGCACTCTGGCCTCAGAATCAGCCCTTAAGGCATTCGGATATGGCTGAAGAGCCCATGAGAGTATTTTAGGCATGGAAAGCCAAAACACTCTGGGGGGGGGGGGGGGACGTAAATGAAAGATCTCTGCGAGTGAGATCCCAGTAGAAAGAACGGGCCATCAGAGAAGGAGGTACCTTTCTCTGAAGGGAGGAAAGAACTTCCACTTTGACTATGACCTTGTTGAAATAAGATTGAAGTCAGTGAACTCAAAAGGCTTCCGTAGCCTTGGCAATTCATGACTAGAGCCTAGGGACATTACTGACACCATAAACAAGAGTGTCAAATTGTTAAGTCAACAACAGGAGTCACTGTGTACTTACTCCTCATGTGAGATCTCTGTCCTTAATGTGCTGTCCAATGTGAATTAATGCTATAACTAGTACTGAAACAGTATTTCACACTTTATGTTCTGTTTGGGTGCAAACTGATGAAATCTTTACTTAATATATACTAAATTGATCTTCTGTATATAAAGATAATTGAAAATGAATCTTGATGTGAATGGAATGGGAGAGGGAGTGGGAGTGGGAGATGGGAGGGGTGCAGGTAGGAGGGAAGTTATGGGGGGGAAGCCATTGTAATCCATAAACTGTACTTCGGAAATTTATATTCACTAAATAAAATTTAAATAGATTAAAAAATAAATAAATAAAATTTAACAATTTTTAACATTTTGCCACATTCACTTCATATATATATATATATATAAATTTTTCTTGAAAAACAGGGATTGAATTATCACAAAGTGAAGGGTTTATGGCGAAAGAAAGGTATACTGACATGTATATGGTACAATTCAGTGAAGTAATATCTATAACTATATGTTTTTCTCTATCATTTATTTCCCATTGTTGAATGGAGGTAATTTCAGATATCCTGGCATGTGCATTCGCACTGTGATTATTTATCTCCATAGTGGACCTCAATCTATAATAGCTCCACAGAGTATATTCAGACCTCATTAATAAAAATTCACCTTGGCTACTTTCTGTGCACTGGCACATCTCAATTAACCTCCTTATTTTGATATAAGGGTGTTAACCATAATACCCTCTTCTCAGTTCTACTTGATAAAAAATGTATATATGTCTCATCACCAAAATTCATAACTATATTCATAGTTCCTTTAGCAGAGCTCATGTCAATTGTGAGAAACCTGGAAGCTATGCCTGTACCTCTTAAAGAAAAGAGAATAAAAAAGGATCAGAGTTTTTTTTTTTTTAAGGTTTATTTTGTTGATTTGAAAGATGGAGTTACAGAGAAAGAGAGAGAATCTTCCATCTCAAACAGTAAGAATGGCTGAATGGCTGAGGCTGGTCCAGGCCTAAGCCAAAAATCAGGAACTCCATCCTGTCTCCCACATGGACAACAGGGGCCCAAATACTTGAGTCATCTTCCTCTAATTTCCTGGGAGCATTAACAGGGAGCTGAATTGGTAGTGGAGTAGTCAGGACTTGAACCAGTGTTCATGTGGGATGCTGGCATGCAGGTGTTGGCTTAACCTGCTACACTATGATACTAGCTTCAGGATCAGAAATTTTGATTAACTTCATGAAGTCGAATAATTAATAGCAAATAATAGAGCTGGGAGAGGGATTCAAAACTTGTAAGCTGAAATATTTTGATCTTTTATGTATATGGTTAGCCTTCAAATACATAATTAACTATAAAATTAAAACTAATTTTAATAAATACATGGATAGTCAGTTGATCTGAATTCTATCTGAGAAAAAAGTGATTACCATGAAAACAACCTCTTCAGAAAAAGTGAAGTGTAAAGGTTTTCTATTTAAGCAGAGTAAAATGAAAAGCCTAGCATTACTAATTCACACCTTCCTTAGAATATTACACTAGTATCTACAATTTTGCAATGTCCAGAATTTGTTACCTACCACTTGTATTCTTCAGATGGATTTAGTATATTTTCCTAAATAGTTGCTGAAAAGAAAAAATAAGTGACTGTTTTTCTTTTCAAAAGTTAATTTGATCCTCTGTCTTGCATAAAAATGCAGTCTTCTATTCATGTGATTACTGTTTACCTCTAGCAAGTTATGTGACAGTTCACAAAAGTAAGATTGAACTTAAATCTAACAATTATTTCTCAAGTATTTCCTTCTCTTTGACATTAGAATGACTGCCTAACTCAGATACATTCATCATAGTATATATTTTAACTGTAATAATTTTAAATACATAGTGAATCTCACACAATAATATACATATATATGTATTTGCATATGTTTAGCTGGAAATACACACTTAGGTTTATTGTTGAATACTCAAAAAGAGTGCAGACAAAAGGAGTTAATAGAAATGTAGGGGAAATAGTTATAACATGGCCATACAGGCAGAAATGGGCAGAAATAAACATATTTATTCATAAGAGTTCTACTGTATATATACATGATGGGGTCTGTACTTTTGATCTATAATTGTTCATATTAGATTCACCTTTAATTGACTGCAAGATTGTAGGGGTGGTTGTGTGTGTGTGTCTGTGAGAGAACACTTTTTTGCCTTAGTGCTGTCACAGCAACAACTTGAAATTGGGAATTTATCACAATGAATAGGAGGTTTTTACCTAAGACTTTTTGACCCAGAGCATCAAGAAAAAAGAAACATGAAAAATTCAAGGACAACTACACTGAGGACCAAATTATCAAGGCTTGGAGCACAAGTACAGAAACCTGTCTCACCAGATATCTGTAATTGCCCACTCTAACAGAAACCACCATGTACTGGCCCAGAAAAACAGCAACTACATCTTTCTTCTCTTAACCTTTTGGCCCCAATTTCATTCTTTCTCACTTGTGGTCTTCTTGTGATGTGTGAAGTCTGCTCGTTTATTTGTTTTCAGTGTAGTCTCACAAGAATCGGCAAGTGCAGAGAAGTAGCTAGACAGCAAAACATGGAATACTATTGGTGAACAAAGGAACACCTTCCACTGATCATGGAGGGGGCAGTGGTTAGAGGATGAAGAGTTAAAAACCAGCAAGTCACTAAAATGATGCATTGCTTCCAGTTTCCTAAATACAGAAATATCGATTTTTAATGCCCCAATCGAGGGTCAATAGCAATAACTATATAATTCCATGTTCTTATTTATTTCCCCACATAGTTCATTATGTGCTTCATCTTTATATTGTTCTTTTTTTTCTCCATTTTAAAATGATGCCCAGGTCTTTGATGTAAGCTAAGTCAATTCATCTTGGAATAATTTATATGATTTGGTACTATTGCTCCCCCAGCTCTTTTTTCATCAAAGATCCCCACATGTAAGATTCTTTTTTTCTATTGGTTTGTTTTTCCTCCACTCAGATTTTATTAATAACTACATGGGAAAGAATAAATGTACAATAACCAATTTTCTCTTATTCACAAAGTATGCTTCATAGGAAGGCATTCACACATATTATTTCTAAACCTTACCACAATTCTATTAGAAGCAATTATTATTATCTTCTCTGTAACTGTAAAACTAGTTCTCAAACAGTTTGTGTGTGTGTGTGTGTGCAAATTATTTAAATCTTACTTAATATAGAGTTGATCTTAGTATACAAAGTTAACTGAAAATGAGATGGCGAAGGAGGAGGGGTGGTGATATTGGAATTTGGACCCCCTAATATTGTGGGAGTTGGAGTTCCTAGCTTGCTAACTGCTTTTTTGCTTCTGTACTCTAGCTTGCTTGCTTGTAACGCCATGATAGGCCTCATCCTGGACTAGGACTGAGGCAGGCCAGGTTCTTGAGAACAAAGAGCACCAAACATCTGGAATTCATGGCCCATTTGTTTCCAACCAATTCCTTTGTGTAACGTTCCCACCGGTTCTCTTTGTGTGGTATTCCAGCCACCTCCTTTGTATGACGTATAGCCCTTTACATTTAAGTGAACCAATAAACATGTTAGGTTCTGATACTGTTAGAGTCTGAAAAAGCCCACCGCCCGAGGAACGACTCCAAGAGACTTTTCTCTCATGCAACCAGCAAAGGGTTAAAGATTTATTGATTATCCAGCATGCTGGGGCTGTCTGATCATACATGAACAGAGCAGCCCCGAATAACCAAAGGTTAGGGTTTATAAAGGCAAAAACCGCAAAACCGGGAAGGGGGGAATACACGGTTGCTATGCACGGTTGCTATACACAGTTGCTAAAATCAAAAGAGAGTACATAAAATCAAAAGAGAGTATATGGTTACTGGGGTCAACATAACCTAAAACCTAAGTGAAATTAATATTTATCATAATCTTGACAATACCAGTTACAATATTACAATTAGCAATTAGGACTTGACATTAATGCAAGACACAGACAAATCACATCTTTATTATTAGCCCAGGTAACCCAGGTGCAACCTTTCTACTTTTAAGCTTGAGCAATCATGCTAGGGGGGTTTTTGTGCTCTGCCAAGGGTGATGTAGTGCACTCCTATTGTCCGACTATTTGAGATCATGGTTGCAAACCAGAGTCTCATGGTGGGGGGGGGGGGGGGGGGTGCTTTCCCAGAATGGAGTCTCAAGTGCTCCAAAATGGAGTCCCTACTGTCAAGGTGCTACTTCACTCTGTCTTATTTTTACAGCTGTACCAGGAGGTTTAAATCTGTAAGCTTAAGCTTAACTTTTTACACCTGCACATATACAATTTTAACTCTTCAATACTTGCCATGTAGAAAATAAGAAAGTAACCTACGTATAAGGTGACATGCATACTTGTTTATGTAAGGCCATAAAAACTTCTCCTGTACGTGGGAGGGGGCTTTTTGCCTGTGCATTGCTGAACGGCTGCGTGTGGGTAGAAGGTCCCAGACGGCTGGTAACAAATAAACTTCTGCTTTTTACATCTGTGACTGTGCCTTGTGCATTGATTGGAAAATTCGACTCAACAAAATATGATACAAAATGTGGCCCCTTAAAGCTCCCCAAAAGTCCCATATGGTGTGCCACATATGTTATCAGAATTTGGGGTGCCATATGATATCACCATATCCTTATTAATAAGTTCCCAATATTAATAAGTCTGTGTGGGTTCTTGCCTAATATTCAGAGAAGAATTCTGAATAGCAGCATAAATGCAGGAGGCAGCATTGTACATTTTAAGCTTTTATTTAGTGCGAAAGGTGCATAGGAGAATGAGGGCTTTATCTATAGGAGAGAGGTAGATTTGGGTTCATACCGAGTGCCAGGAACCAGCCACATGGAGGATCATCTAGGCCAGGAAGCATGGGACAGGTGGCTCAAATGCCATGTGCCCTGGAGGCACAGGGGCCTCAGCAAGCCCCCTCCTGGCAAGAGGCCAGGAAAGGAAGGGAGGGGAAAAGGGTGGGACACACCCTGTCCAGGCTTTTAATCTACTTCCAAAGGGGAGTGGTTAATTAACCTAATTGGCTGATGGGCACTCAGGTGTGGCCAGGTAGGGGCATAAGGTCACACAGGGGTGTGGTGAAGGTGTGGTCTTCTAGCTCACAAACCTAATCAATTTTAACCTATATGCCTGCCTACTTCAGTGGGAGTATTGGTGGGAGGGAGGGTATGGTGGGAAGAATAACTATATTCCTAAGGTTGTACTTATGAAATTTGTATTCCTTAAAAAATTAATTAATTAATTAAAAAATAGAAGGAAAGAATGGTAGGTGAGTAAACTGAGGCTGTAAACTGAACTCTGGAGAAGACATGTTCATACAAATTCCCTGAGAGAAAGAATGTACAGCCCCCACAACTCACCTCAGTGATGAATCACTCTTCCTAGCCTTTCTGATCCCCTGCATGATGTGTGTATAGAATTCTGCTTGCAAATGTGCATGCTTACTTGTTGCAACCCCACTGTGGTCTAAATGAAAAAAAGCAAGAATCAGGAATTAATCTAAATTGTCTATTGGCCAATACCTGGTCAAATAAACTGTGGTTTATCTACACAAGTATTATGAAACAAAATTAAATAGGTACACTTTTATGTCTAAGTTGTGATAAGCTGAAAAAGACAAAAATGGATCAGTGTATAGAGCATAATCTCCCTGATGTGATGATTAACAAGTCTGGAATAGAATTAGCTCCAGTTTCTGGTCTTTCATACCCCTGTTACCAGAGAATGGTAGGGTCCTTGTCTTCATGCAAGAAAAGAATTCAGGCGTGAGACAGAGAGTAAGTAGAAAGCAAATAGCAAGGTTTATTAGGGTAGGGAACGGATGGGCACCTCTCCAGACAGGACCTGAAAGAGAGTGCCCAGTCGCTCAGACTGGGGGAGAGCAAGGTTACATGGTTGAGTGGAGGGAGTACACCTGGCCAGGCCAGGCGGGCAGCTCAGCATAGAGGCAGAAGGCTGAGAGCAGTCTGGCTGAGGCCAGGGGTTTTTAAGGGGATGGGCCTTGCCTTCCCCTCTTCTCCTGGAACAGAGGACTTTTTGAAAAATTCCTTTCTGAGTTTTCCCCCTGAAGTTATCAGACAAGGGGAAGCATGGCTGGCATCACCCTGCCTTAGAGGAGCCTGAGAGGAAGGATGGTTATCAGGTAGAAGGGGCAGGGAAGGGTGCACATACCGGGCTGCCCCTGGAACGTTATTGGGATGACTTTGAGATGCATATGCTGGATATAGATGTCTCCTTAGGCCTTTGTCACACACGTAAGCTCATATCTGACTTCCTACTTAACACCCCCACAAAGTAGAGACAGAAAAAGGAAATGGAGACTGACCTCAACAGGGACAGTTTGCTTTATTGGAAGCAAAGAGGGAAGGCAGTCTGTTTTCAGAGGAGGGCTGCATGCCAGCAAGTTTTATCCAGTTAGAAGGGAATTTGTCACTACCTGGGGGAAGATGTAGAAGGCAGTGGGTGTGTCTTTGAAGCCTCAGGGGACTTCCTCCTTTTTTTTTGTTTCACAAGGCTTATCTGCTTTGCTATTTGCATTGCAAGGAGACAGGAAGGGTTGGTTTGGCACACAGGATCTTTTCAAAAGGGAGGAGGGGAAACATGCCACAAGTCCTTCAATGATAATCCTTCATATAATGCACAAAGTATTTAAGACAGTGGTAATACTAAAAGTTACTTTAGTATCTTATATAGATAAGTACATGTGACATACAACTGGTTACATATGATATCTTTCATACATAGACAAATATACACTGAAAGGATTCCAAGAACAAAAAGCCTGTAACAGTGAGAGAAAGATGTTGGAAAATATAGACACATTTATCTTCTTTCTTTTAAAAAATTATCTATTTATTTGAAAGTCAGGGTTACAGAGAGAGACAGAGAGTGAGATCTTCCATCCACTAGGCTGGTTCACTCCCCAAATGACCACAATGGCTGGGACTGGGCCAGGTGGAAGCCAGGAGTCAGGAACTCCTTCTGTTACCAGAGGGAAGGCCATGGAAGCCGTGGGGTTCTTGTCTTCATGCAAGAAAGAATTGAGGCGTGAGACAGAGAGCAGATTGATAAGGCTTTATTGGAGAAGGGAAGGGACAGAGAGAGCATGCCTAGTTGCTCAGACCAGGGGAGAGGGACTACCAAGAAGCCACTGAAGATGTGCTCCTACTAAAGCTGAAAGAGTAAACACCACCCATCACCTTCTACCTACTCCTGACCAGCTGATCATCAACCTTTCCTGTTTCTCCAGTGTTTTCCTGTCTATCTTCACGAGTATAACAGCAGTTTGCTACATGGTCAGTTCCTTATGTTTGGCTTCATTGGTTGGATTCTGATATTCTTTAGTTTTTTGTGTTCTTTTTTTTTTTGATTTATTTATTTTATTTGAAAGTCAGAGTTACAGAGAGAGAGAAGGAGAGGCAGAGAGAGAGAGGTCTTCCATCTGCTGGTTCACTCCCCAATTTGTCTAAATGGTCAGAGCTGCACCAATCTGAAAACAGGAACCCGGAGCTTCTTCTGGGTCTCCTAAGTGGGTGCCAGGGCCCAAGGACTTAGGCCATCTTCCACTGCTTTCCCAGGTCAGAGCAGAGAGCTGGATCAGAAGTGGAGCACCCGGGTCTTGATCCAGTGCCCATATGGGATGCCGGCACTGTAGGTGGCTTTACCCACTATGTCATAGCACCAACCCCTCCCTCTTCAGGTATTTTATCAAGGATTTTCTTATCTGAGTACTTTGAACACAAGTGGTTAGGTTTTGCAAGTGATTATGACTCTTCTGTGATGCAGTAGATTTGAAAATATTGTGGCATAATGATTATTGCATTACATGAGCTAAAAATGCCATTGAAATCAGTGAAAGGTAGAATCTATATTGTGCAGAATCAAGTAGGACCAAGTAAATGTGAGTTATTAGAAGCTTCAAGAGGTAAACAGATTAGAGCATCTGTTATACCTGTCTGTTCAAGAAGTGTCTCCTTGCTGGAAATTGGAAAAATTATTTAACTCCCCACAGACCAGATAAAATTGTTACATAACTAATCTCAGATATCTGAACTTTGAATATGAATTATTATTACAGGAGAAAAAGAAGACCAACAAACACAAGATTGACAACGACACATATCATCAAGGAGATTTCCTCTTGATTGAATAGGATAAGATACCCCAGGATAGACAGGATTTACTAGGTGACATTTATAATTTACAAATTATTAAGATAGAGTCCTTGTCATTTAAAATAAGCCAATAATGATGATATAACAAAGAACTCCCAAACCTGAATCTAGAAAAATTAATTTCTTGCCCATGCTACATGCCCAGTAAAGATTCTCTAGGGTGGGAGAGTGGACTCTATGATTTTCAGTCCCTCAGAAAACCTGGCTGACAAAGTTTCCATCAACAATTAGGTGATTAGCACCTGCCTTTACAGCTTTCACACCGAAATATTATATGTTCCTTCCACTCAGCTTTCCTTGGCCAAAGCAAGTGCATGTCCTTGCTAACTTAAATGGGAGCATAGAAGTATAATCACATCAAGAGCCCTGGGAAAATCATGCAGCAGGACATTTGTGAGAGCCCTTATGGCTGCCATATAACCTCATAAAACTCTAAGTATGATGTAAATAAATATGTGTCCAATCAGCTAAGGAGAAAGGCATCATGCTACCTGGAAATAAGTGAAAAGTTGAATTAAATGAGAAATGCTGAGAAAGAAAGGCATATTTCAAGAATTTCCAGTGCAGCCATATTAACCTTCACAAACAGAGGCAGAAGGTGAAGTGTCAGATGTGTCTTTAGGTAGTTATGAAATATGTTTCTTTGCCAAACTTTTCTCAGGGAAATACCTCCAGGTATTGAAGGCTGAATTTCAAAAGGAATTTTTGAACACGGATATTGCGGATGAAAATGGATGCTGACAGATCCATTTGTGGAAGAGGTCCATAAATAAGAACACTTTGAAAGCAATAACTATAGCTAGTTAGAATCATCTAAGTGTTGAAACAAACACATTACAAAGAACATACAATATAAAAACAAACAGGAATGTTTTCACAGTTCAAATTAGGTTAATAGAATGTTATGGGACTGAAAAGACATAAAGCACAACACTTCTCTTTCCCATATAATATAATCAACCCAAAGTTATTGAGAGTTTTGTGTTAAGGAATTAATAATAGCTGGAAAAGTTTTAAGATAATCAATATGATAAAATAAATTTAATTTATAAATTTAAAAATCATATTTAATTCAGCAAAAGATAAAAGAATAAAACTGGGCTCTCGTACAATTTATATATAGTACTCCTACTGAGCAAATTTTAGTTATATAGTTAGCATTTAAGACACATAATTCTATTAAGATAAATAAAAGATAAATTACAAAATAAAGAAGGAAATAGATCAAATATATGATTTTCAAAAATAAGGTATTATATCTAGAGTTTCTATATTCAAGTGACCTATTTACAGCCAAATAGAAAATTTAGACTAAAAAACAGACAAAATTCTCCGCTTGATATTAATATTGCACTATTATTTTTCTGCTTCTCATGTTTAAATCAGTAAAATATCAAGTGAAATCGGAAAGTATACATTTAATGATGAAAGGTGTAGACATAAAAATCCTGACTCTCTTTATATCCAACAAATTTGAAGGTATTTTGGTATACAAAACAAAGTAAACACAATTATACGGATTTTAATTCACTGTTATCAGTGCAGGACAGTTGAAATAGAAAAAAGTAGATACATAAAATCAGAAATAGATAAATTCACAGGATTTGGTTCACTCTATGTGTTTTCTCCTAACTTTCAGTATTTTTCTCTGTCAGCTAATGAGCTCGGGTTGGTTGAGTACTTTATGCTACAGCAGGGGTTTCATATACACAGTAACTTTAGAGCCCTGATGATATTGGGTCTCTTTTCATGTATAGCAAAAATCTCTGAAGTGTGAAGTCTTAAGTATTTCAGGGACAGACATTTAGGCTAGCAGTTCACATGTCAGTTAAGACATCTCTACCCAAGTGCTGGTCTTGTGGCATAGCAGGTTGGACTGCCTCCTGCAATGCTGGCATCCCATGTGAGAGCCTGTTTCAGTCCCTGTTGCTCCACTTTTAATCCAGCATCTTTGCTCATGTGCCTGGAAAGGAGCTGAAGATAGCTCAAAGTATTTGGATCCCTTTCACCTATGTGGGAGATTAGCCTGGTCCAGCCCCTGCCATTGCAGCCTTTTGGGAAGTGAACAAGCAGTTGGAAAAGCAGATGGAAGTTCTCTCTCTCTCTCTCTCTCTCTCTCTCTCTCTTTCTCCCTCATTCTCTGTAACTCTGCCTTTCAAATAAATAAGCAAATCTGTAAAAACATAAAAAGATACCTGCATCACATCCCGAGGCAGATGTGTGCACAGGGTTAAGTTGCCACTTAGAATGCCCATATCCCATATCCAAGTGGCCGGTTAGAGTCCTAGCTTCTCCTGATCTAGCTACCTGCTAAAATGTGCATATTGGGAGGCATCTGATCACCCTCAAGTACCTGAGTCCCTGCCACCCACATGGCAAGCCCAGATTGAGCTCCACATTCCTGGCTTCAGCCTGGCCCAGTCCTGGATGTTGAAGATTCAGAGTCAGTAGATGGAAGAACTTTCTCTCTGTGTCTTTAAAATAAAATGAAAAATAAAATAAAGATGAAAATAACTTTTTCAGAAAATATACCTACTTCCCATATTGGAGTACTTGGATTCAATACCCAGCTCCAGACTCTGAGTCTAGCTTCTGACATTATGCAGATCCTGGGAGGCAGCTGTGATGACTGAAGTAACCAGGTTCCTACAGCTGATATGGGAGACCTGAATTGAGTTCTAGGCTCCCATCTTAGACTTGGCCACTCCTGGTTGTGCAAAGCATTTAGGGAGCAAAGTGGAGGATGGTTGTTCTCTCTCTGTCTCTCTCTATCTCTCTCTCTCAAAGAAGGGAGGAAGGAAGGAAGGAAAAAATATTTCAAAGCCCCTTTCACTATTTGAGTGTTAATTAAATATTTTGTATTCATTATTCTTTCTGATTTTTCAATTTTATTTCCTATTTAGTTGTAACCTGGGTTTGAACTGATGTCTTAAAGATCTTCTAAAAGCTTGAACACTTAGCATTCTCTATTTCCAAGATAACATTTTCAGGATAATTAGTTAGAGAGCCAAAAGGCATCAATGTACTTGGTGTTTCATTGTGTTAAACAGCATTGTTCCTCTGTGGTTTAAAAAGTCAAATACTGATTTTTTTTTTTTTTTTGACAGGCAGAGTGGACAGTGAGAGAGAGAGACAGAGAGATGGTCTTCCTTTTCTATTGGTTCACCCCCAAGTGGCCGCTGCGGCCAGCGCACTGTGCTGATCTGAAGCCAGGAGCCAGGTGCTTTTCCTGGTCTCCCACGCAGGTGCAGGGCCCAAGCACTTGGGCCATCCTCCACTGCACTCCCGGGCCACAGCAGAGAACTGGCCTGGAAGAGAGGCAACCGGGACAGAATCCGGCGCCCCTACCGACACTAGAACCCGGGGTGGCAGCACCGCAGGTGGAGGATTAGCCTAGTGAGCCACAGCGTTGGCCAAATACTGAATTCTATCTCAGTAAATTTGCTGTAGTCTAAAAATATTAGATTCAGCCTTCTTGTGTGTGGAGAAAGGCAACTTATAACCATAAATAAATTACTATAAACTAAGGTGTCAGAATATATAATGAGATGAAATTAAGGACTTTGTTAGCAGTGAAGTAAATTTTAGTCAATCAGATTATTTTGCAGTAAAAGTTTTGTAAAAGTCTAAATTAAAAAAACACAAACCAAATCAAATCAGAAATCATGTGAAAAATATAATGCAAGTTTATTTTTTTTAAACCAACTAACAGTTGAGTGATTAGAAACACAAACATGGAGATGTCATGATTTTTCAATCCTTAAATGTCATAGTCATGAGTTGAATGATAATATGTATTCTTGTTTCAACTAAATGCTTTTCTATGATGACTATAAATTGTTAGAGTCTAGATAAACCTTAACAATAACAAACTCAAACTTCTCACATTTCAGAGTGACAATGGCAGCCTAGAGAAGTAACCAACTCCAAGAGCCAGCACAAAGACTAGAAATCAACGGTTTAACATCCAAGCTTGTTCTCTCCAGAAACTCAGATCATTTTCATCTCTTTTTATCTGATTTATTAATCATACTTTCAGTTAACATTTAAAAACTACCTTCGGGGATATTGGAATTGTCTTTTATCAAAAAATTCCATGAGGGCAATTGATACTGAAGGGAAGGCAAGGGATTAGGGTGGAGTTTCCAAAAGCTGAAAAACAGGAAGTAGGGGGATAATCAATGATTCGATATTCAGAAGAGAGTCAAGAAAGGGATTGAGGGCCAGTGCTGTGGCATAGCAGGTTAAGCTACTGCCTGCGAAGCCAGCATCACACACAGGCACTAGTTTGAGTTCTGGCTGCTCTGTTTCCAACCCAGCTTCCTGCTGATGCGCCTGGAAATGCAGCAGAAGATGACCAAGTATTTGGGCCCATGAACACATGGATGAAGCTTCTGGCTCCTGGATTTGGTCTGGCCCAGCCCTGGCAGTTGTGCCCATTTGGGGAGTGAACCAGTAGATGGAAGATCTTTCTGTCTCTCCTCTCTCTCTGTAACATTGCCTTTCAAATATTTATCCATATATATATATATATATACACACGTAATCTTTAAATTACATATATATATATGTAATCTTTAAAAAGAAAAAGAGAAAGAGAGAAAAGGATAAGCTGATAGCACCCATGTGAGAAACTAAGAAGCAACAACTATGTAGCATCTAGATCAGGACATGACAAGTTTCAAAATCGGGCATTCATGAAAGAGAATGCACATACTATCTGTAGGTATAAGAGCAAAATAAAGCAGAAGAGGGTGCTGCCTGCTGAATTGCAAGGTAGTACCTCCCAAAAAAGTGCTTTGCGCATGACCCAAGCTTTAGATGTCCTTTGATTAATGTGTGATTTGGCTGTGTCCTAAGTTTGATGGCCATGCCCTAGGAAAGGTATGTGATTCTAAGAGTTAATGAGGGGGTCGGCACTGTGTATCCCATCTGGGTGCTGTTTGGAGTTCCAGTGCTCTTCTTTTGATCCAGCTCTCTACTTGTGGCCTAGGAAAGCAGTGGAAAATGGCCAAAGTGCTTGAGCCCCTGCAACTCGTGGGAGACCCTGAGAAGCCTCCTGGCTCCTGGCCTTGGAGTGGCCCAGATCTGGCTGTTGCGGCCATTTGGGAAGGAAACCAGCAGATGCAAAACCTTTCTCTGCCACTCTCTACCTCTCACATAAAATAAATTAAAAAATCTTCAAAAAAAATAAAGAAGAGTTTATGAGGAGTTAGCAGTGAGATAACCACACACTGATATTTGCATGTAGAATTATTATATAGTTAACCTAATTGAAATAAATAACAAATTCACCCTCAGTGTTCAACTGTCTCTTATCAGTTGATCTTAAGACAAGTGTTGAAGATGTGTGTTTTAAAATGTGATCATCAAAAGACACTCAAAGATACAGGGCCGTCATCAGATGAGGGACTTATTCATTGTCTAGTGACTTTAACTGCTCTGAAGGGAACAAGGTGGGGTGGGGCCAAGGATTCCTATTGGCTGAGAGAGCCTCCTTAAGAACTGAGGTCATTTAAATTCCTGGAATTTAGATGTGCCTTTTACTTGCTCTTTTCTGTTTTAGGTGCAGATTGAGAAAGATCAGAGGGTTTTGTTTTGTTTTGTTTTGTTTTGAAGTACTGGGCTTCTTTTCTCAAATAACAATGTCCAGAAGAAAAATCCAAAGAAAGAAACACACCCAAAGAGAAAGTGGCTTGGAAAGAGACCCACCAATGAACACAAAGACTACAGATTGAATTACACTGAGACTCAAAGCAGAAACACATACTGGGATACAAAGAAACAGAAGAAAAGATAAATAGTTACAGATGTTAATACAGGGCAAAACACAGAAAGACATCCCTCCAGAGAACTATACAGATAAACTACACATGAGGACAAAGACACTGAGTCAACAGAGACATAGAGATACAGAGATATATGGAGGAACAAGAAAAAAGAAAAATACAAAGGGAGATTCACTAAAGAACATAACACACAAACACACAAAAAGACCGATGGAGAGAGAGAGGCAGAGAAATATAGAGAGCACAGGCAACCCTTTGTAGAGACACATTTGGGGAGAGACACACATAAAGAGAGATACAAATACACAGCCTCATACATTTAGTAGGAGTTGCCTACACCTCAGGCACTGAGCTCTGTACGTGTGTTGTTCTGAACGGTCTATAACAACTATACATCCCAGGGCTTCAGTCACACCTGTCTAAGCAGAATCACAGGCAGAAGTCAGGCATGTGTTGTTCTCTAAAACTGCACAGCTATTTCTGTGATGTACCATTGGCTGGAAAAATCTCTTTTGTTAAGCCTTCGTCATTCCTAAAATACATTCCTTAAACTCTGGTCAGCTGTTTTCTGAAAAAGCCTTGCTGGTACACTGAAAAATTAAATTATTCATGAGTTTGTAAATGTGGTTGAATTTCAGGACTTTTTTTTTCCTTTGCCAAATGATCTGTAACAATTATTTTCTACTTAGGCCATTTTTATTCTCATATATTTTAGCTATTATTAAAGATTCCCTGGTTTTACCATTGTCTATTACTGCAATTTTTATCCATAATATTTAAAAATATTATTGCATTTTATTTATCTAGCTCATAGGTGAGTTCTTTTTATTTATTGCTATTGTTAAATTGGTTATATGGCTTTGATGGCATGCAATGGAAAACCAAGGCAAATGCCTTAAACAATAAGAGTATTTATGAACTCGTACATGTAAGTCCATAAGCCAGGTGAATTGTGGGATTTTCTTAATTCAAATGCTCTGCTTCAATCTCTGATTTTTTGGAGAGGGGTTGTAGCAGAGGACATCTCTGTGCCAACTTTATCTTCAGGCTGGTAATCACATGACTACAGAATCCCTAGGATATTTGTCAGTGTCCAGTAGAAGAGAGCTCTCCTAGAGTTTTCCTTTAAAAATTAGGATAAGTTTCCCAGAATCTCCTTTTCAAATTTTCTATTACATTTTATTGTTCTAAATCTGGTCTTGTGCCCTTTCCTGTACTAATCTCTATTGATAACTATACCCTACTCTGTTCATTATACCTTTGGTTTCCCAAATCAATCAGCAACTAAGAGATTGGATTTTATTAATTAAGTAGACTAATTAGATCTGGAGCCAATTTCCAAAACCACGTGTCTGCTATAAATAAAGAGGATAGATTCTAGAAGGAAAATTAGAATGTAGTAGGGAAATGGTAAGTAGTAAATGGCTCTTAACTAGACAGCCAACAATATCCATCATCATCATCACCTGTATTATCATCATCTTTATCTTTATTTTTCTACAAGTGTTAACACAAATATCACTGGTGTGAAATGCTTCACATTTATCCTGACTTTTTAAAATGAAACATAGTCCTGTCTTTAATTTTTATGATTTTTTTTAACTAGGAAATTGAGAGATCAGGTAAACTGTTCCTGCCTTTGTGAAATTTGCACTGATTCTTAAGCTGCAGGAAAAATTTAATGACCCTCTTGTATGGTGCTGTATTTGTATTGGTAGCAGAGTGTTTATTGATATTTGTTTTTTTTTTTTAGTTTTTTTTGTTTGTTTTTTTTTTTTTTTTTTTTTTTGACAGGCAGAGTGGACAGTGAGAGAGAGAGACAGAGAGAAAGGTCTTCCTTTGCCGTTGGTTCGCCCTCCAATGGCCGCCATGGCCAGCGTGCTGCAGCCGGTGCACTGTGCTGATCTGATGGCAGGAGCCAGGTGCTTCTCCTGGTCTCCCATGGGGTGCAGGGCCCAAGCACTTGGGCCATCCTCCACTGCACTCCCTGGCCACAGCAGAGAGCTGGCCTGGAAGAGGGGCAACCGGGACAGAATCCAGCGCCCCAACCAGGACTAGAACCCGGTGTGCTGGCACCGCAAGGCGGAGGATTAGCCTAGTGAGCCGCTGCGCCAGCATATTGATATTTGTTAGAAAATGCTGGACCATGACTGTATGGGGGTGGAATGAGATAGTTATTGTTGAATCCCAAGTACCTAGTACAGTATCTGGAATATCTTAGTGCCTGATTTACAATTAATGTTTATTTAGCTGATATAAATATCAAACAATCAGAATGCTTATACTTCCAGAGCATATTAATTGACACAAAGGTTATTATGGAAGATGATTTTAAAGAACCTAGGTGCACAGTTGCTATACCTTAAGCTACTCAGAAATTTCACTAACCAAATTTTAACTTTATAATAGCCCACAAAAAAGCCCCATAAAATTAAGAAATGGTTTAAAGATACAAGTATGATATGTTTGGGTAGGAATATGTTGTTATGGTATATCCCTAAGGCAATAAATTAGGGTATTGGATTCTCAATGTATATCTCAGATGCATTTTTAAAACTTTTTGCTGACTATTAATCCTTTATCAGTTTCATAGTTTGTAAATACTTTCTGCCATTCTGTCAGTTGCCTCTTCATTTTGCCGAGTGTTTCTTTTGCAGTGCAGAAGCTTTTAAGCATAATATAATCCTATATCCACAATCTATAAAAAGCTCATGAAAATTAACAACAACAACAAAACAAACAATCCAGTTATGAAATGGGCAAAAGACCTGAACAGGCATTTTTTAAAAGAGGAAATTTAAATGGTCAATAGACACATGAAAAAAAAGCTCAGGATCACTATCCATCAGGAAGATGAAAATCAAAATCACAGTGAGATTTCTTATCACCTCATGAGAATGGCTCTCACACAGAAATCAACAAACAATAAATGCTGGTGAGGATGTTGGGAAAAAGGTACCCTAATCCACTGTTAGTGGGAATGTAAACTAGTACAGTCATTGTGGAAGGCAGTATGGAGATTCCTCAGAAGGAAATCTATTCTTGAAAATAGATACACCATATCACCCAGCAATCCCATTCCTGGGAATTTACCCAAGGGAAATGAAATCAGCATATGAAATAGTTATCTATTCCCACATTTTTATTGCAGCTCAGTTCACAATAGCTAAAATATGGAATCTACCCAGATGTCAATCAACCAAAGACTGGATGAAGAGATAACATAATCAATGGGATACTACTCAGCCCTAAAAAAGAATAAAATCCTGTCTTTGCAACAAAATGGATGCAACTGGAAACCATTATATTTAGTAAAGTAAGCCAGTACCAAAGAGATAAATGCCATTTTTTCCCTTATCTGTGGTAACTAATAGCATAACTAAAATGTAATATATAGGAGTGAAATTGGCATTTTGAGATTCGATGATTATTTAGAGCTTTTGTCTATATTGTTGTGGTATAGTGTTTTTTCTTCTTACTGTTTTTTGAACTCTTTTCTCAGTGTAGAGTTAATATTAAGAGGATAAAGTAAACTGAAAGTGGTTCACTGTAAAAATCAAGAGAGTGAATAAGAGAGAAAGGAGGAGGAAAGGTGGGAGCATGGGCAGGAGGGAGGGTACAGTGGGAAGCATCACTATGTTCCTAAATATGTACGTAAAGAAATACATGAAATTTGTTTACCTTAACTAAAGTAAAATAAAAAAAGAAAAGATTTTAAAAAGTTTCCACTAAAATGTTTCTGAAAAGAATTCAAAATGTCAGTGGCACAACAGAAAGTGGTTCTAACACTTTGCCTATCTACTTATTACCAAGAGTTCAATAAATTACTTTTTAAATGTAGTTTATATATAATATATAGTCAGAAAAAAATAAGGATAACCTCAAATGATATTATCAATAGAACATAACCCTCTTGGGGTTATGTAGATTGGGCAGCTACATTTCTAACCCCGCTCCCTTCCATAGTGCCTTCTTATACACATCTAGAGAGAAGAAAGCAATTCAGTGACCTGACTTTGACACTAGAGTTTAGGGACAAAATTTAGCTCTCACCAATCAGGTAAAAGAAAGGAAACTTTGGAAAATGGAAGTGACTTAATGGTTAATTCAGTTTCTTTTTTCAGTACAGCTGTTTCGGAGTCCTTTTCTGCATCAGTAGTCAGTGTCTTCTCTCATAAATGAGGCAAAGGTGATGGCACTGGCACAAGCACCAGCAACAGTGATAGGTTCCTAATTTCATCTTCCTACATCTGGGGTCTCAGTCCAGGAATTAGATATTAAATTCCATTTTTCAAAGGTAACTTCCAATATAGTAGCTCCTTTGAAGAATTAGCTCTTCAATATTCAGGAAATCATGCCAGGAGATCTAGGCTAGAGATTTTTTCCCCAGAAATTCTAACAATTTTATATCAAATAACTTTCTACATTCTATTTTCTACATGGAATGCCAACATAATGTACCTATTAGAAACAAGAACAGTGTACAGGAAAGAAATCATGGGAAACAAGATGAAACAAGAATGCATAGAAACAGAAATATTAAATGAAATAGCATAAATAAGATAAAATATAGGAGCTATAGCAATAAATTTAATATCTGAGTAGTTTACTTATTTTTTAAATAAAACTATTTCTGTAATATGCCAAATTTATTTATAAGTGTTGAAGATTGTAAAAAATGTACTTTGGGGCCAGTGCTGTGGTTTAGCTGTAAAGACACCCTCTGCAATCACATATGGACACCTATTCAACTCCCAGCTGCTCCACTTCTGATCCAGCTCCCTGCTAATGCACCTAGGAAAGCAACAGAAGATGGCCCAAGCACTTGGGCCCCTGCATCTACAATGGAGACCAGGAGGAAGCTCCTGACTGCTGGATTCAGAGCAGCTCAGTCCTGGTGGTTGCAGCCATTTGGAGAGTGACCAGCAGAAGGAAGAGTCTCTCTGTCTCTCTCTTTCTGTAACTCTGCCTCTCAAATAAATAAATAAATCTTTAAGTTAAAAATAAAATAAAAAAGAAATGTACCTATAGCCATGAAACAAAATTGGCAAATGTGGAATGATCAACAAAAAACCCTTGATGAATTAGAAAAAGAAAAAAATAGAAACTTCACTTTCTTTTTTGCAGTGTTTATATCAGAAAATAGTTGAATGTTAAAAGCATTAAATATAGAAACAATGCCATATACTTAATGAAAATATGATTAAGAAACATTTATGTTCTAAATAACATTTATTTTAAAAACCAAAAGCTGTGTTTATTGAAATTCAAGTTTTTAAAGTTCCACAATTCCAGGCTACATAAGTAAGAATTTGTAATAAGATGACCAGTTTCAAAATGAACAAATGATGTACAAAATCAATCTTCTTTAAACAGCCATCTTTGCTTATTCTAGGCATCCTTAATCATTAGCTCAATGGTGTTAAATGAAAGTATTATTCAAATATAATGTAAAGTAAATTTTAAGGCTGAAATAGTGTATCATTTCGTGATGTGGATGAAAATAACATTGGAGATTTGATGAAATCCCACCAAAAAACACTGTCTGAAGAGATCCTGCAACAGTGAAACCAGTTTCAGTAGTCATATGATCTGACAGACACTTCAGAAGAGAATGATGTGAAGATTGCAGGATTAAAGGAGGCCTTTGGGAAAATTGGCAAAGCCCTGAAATATTGTTTTTGAAAATTATCCTTGTTCTGATATTATTGCCAATATCAATGCCAGGGAAAGCTGTTATATTGTGCTGTTGCCAAAAAAAAATTACATCTTCCTCAAAACTAATGCTTTTTTTTTCTTTTTTTCACTGTTTGTAATTTAGAAATTCAAACAGAAAAACACTAAAAATATTTGTAACTCTTGAATTCAAGAGGAAAACAAAAGATCAATAAAAAGTTCAGAAAGTAATGTCAATAGATAAAACAAAAACATGTAGGATGCAGTCAAAAATAACATTTTATAATCTCAATGCTTAGGGGTTGGAGAAGAAATAATATGCACTGTGGCATAGCAGGAAAAGCTGCTACCTGTGGTGCCAGTATCCCCTGCCGATGCTTATTTGAGTCCTGGCTGCTCCACTTCCCATCAAGTTCTCTGCTAATGCGCCTGGGAAAGCATCCGAAGATGACCCAAGTGCTTGGGCCCCTGTGCCCATGTGGGAGACCCAAAAGAAGCTCCTGGCTCCTGGCTTTAAATTGGCACAGCGCCAGCCATTGTGGTCATTGGGGCAGTGAACCACTGGACAGAAGATCTCTCTCTTTCTCTCTCTCTCTATTGCTCTGTCTCTCCCTCTCTCTCTGTAACTTTATCTTTAAAATAAACAAACAAATCTCTTTTTTAAAGATCTATTTATTTGCAAGCCAGAGATGCAGAGAGATAGAGAGGGAGAGACAGAGAGATCTTATATCCACTGGTTCACTCTCCAAATGACTGTAAAGACCAGGGCTGGGTCAAGCAGAAGCCAAGAGCTAGGAGCTCCATCTGGATCTCCCTTGTCTGTGGCAGGGGCCTAAGCACTTGGGCCACCTTCTACTGCTTTCTCAGATGCATTATCAGGGGTCTGGATCAGAATTGGAGCAGCCAGTTCTCAAACCATTGCCCACAGGAGATATTGGCATCACATGAGGTGGCTTTTCCCACTATGCCACAACACCATACCCGTCCTGATTTATTTTGTTTCTAAAGAATATTAACCAAAATGGTCTTCATCCCTCTCCATCTTAACTGAACTTTGGTCAAGTTCCTTCTGGATTACAGGCTCCACAACCTTCTATTCCTGAAGCACCTTGTTTAGAAAGTGCTTTGTTTAGAAAGTGCTTTGTCTGCTATTTTGGGACATATATATTTTCCCTGGCTCTTTTCCGTTTTATGAAACACAATGTCTTTTTCAGTGACTTAGGAGTGATCCCTTTACCATGTAAACACTGAGGAAAATATGTCCCCTACCTCCCTATCTGTAGAACATAAAAGTCCAACTTCCATAGGCACCAATTAGTAAGCGCAGGTGGCCTAATCATGCAGACCTACTACAACATTAACGTCTTCCCCATTGGTCCCAGCTGCAATAAAGTCTTCCTTGACTGTTGGCTCTATTAGGAAAAGTTTTTTCCTTGACCGCCTATAGTAGGAAACTAGTTTGAGGACACAAGCAAATAAAAATAACTAGAAAACAGCAGCAAATATTTTCATAACTTGCCATGAAATAACTTGATATTTGTTTTAAGTTGATAAAAAATTTAAGACAAAGTTACCTCATAACTTGCAAACCATTTTATTACTTTCGTTAGCAAAAGTTGTTGAATAGAAGTTGTTTGCTTCCTGTAAGAAAAAATTTCACATATGAAACAGACAGTAGTGGTAGGCAAGGTAGCGAGGTGTAATGAGATAGTGCATCCATCAGAACAGATGGGCGCCTCTCCAGATGGATCTGAGAAATCTAAGTTACTCAGACTGGGATAAGAAGGTTACAAATTTAATGGCGAGAATACACATGACAGGCCAGGCAGGCATCTCAGCAAAGACTGGGAGCGGAAAGCTTGCATTTACACTGGAGCTTGTAAGGGGACCAGGTCCTGCCCACTTCTCATTCCTCTCACCCTCTTCTGCCAGCCAAAGGATTTCCTGGGTGTGAAATACATAAAATTCCTCCCACAGTTTTATTATCCAGCAATATCAGACTGCATAGCCCACTTGGCACAGGGCATAGAGGATTTTCCTGGGGTGCTTTCCTTGGGGAAAGACAGGGACCACCTATAAAGTTATTGGGGTTTGGGCAGGACTTTGTTGTGTAAAATACTGGGCTGATCCAAGGTGTGCTTCCAAGCCATACTTTAGAGGCTGCTGTTTATTTTTCCACAAGTGCTTTTTTTCCTCAGGCCCTTTTCACACACATAGGCTAATTTCTAGTTTCCTACCAAACAATTGCATATTGAAAAAAATGTATTTTAAATATTTCATAGGATTATCATTTCATACACTGTTACTATACCTCAAAATGACCTTATTAGCAATTTTTGGCATTCTTTGGATAACTTAATGCATACTGTATTTTCCTGGTATGTTTTATTACCACTCATTGCTTAATTTTTTCTAACTCATATGCCTATAAAGGTTGAATAACTTTATTACAATATTTTTAAGTTTCTTGACAATCAGATGTATTATTCTGGGTTCTTAGTTCAAATGCACAGATTATTTTAAATAATGAAGAGGTAGGCATGTAGTCTAGGGGTTAAGACACCAGTTAAAACAACCACATGCCATATTGGTGGGCCTGTGTTCAACATCTGGCTCTGGATCCTGACTTTAGCTTCTGGCCAATGCCTGGGTGGCAGCAAATGATGGCCCAACTATTTGAATCCTCATCACCCATATGGGAGATCTAGGTTAAGTTCCCTGCTCTTGACCCCAGACCTGGGTCACACCTGGGTGTTGTGGGCATTAAGGGAGTGTATCAGTCTTGAATAAATAAAAATATTTTTAGCAGTAAAAGCGAAAGGGAGGGAGGACCCACAGAAATAAGTGAGTAAAGGAAAGAAGAAGAAAAAAGAAAGCTTTGGTATATGACGACAGAAGATTTTTATTTGCCATTTATAGTTGAAGTTGAAGATATCTCCGTTAAAATGGGGTGAGAGTTGAACAAGAATGTACAACTATCCAGTTAAAGTTAAAGAAAGGTCAAAGATTACCAGTCAGATTCAACCCAATCAAGTCCACTCTGAGATTTTACAATTAAATTTTCAAAGGTTAAAAATAGGATTATGAAAGCAACAAATGAAAGTAGGCAAATAATACAAAGGGTGGTCCCAACTCATCTGACTGCAGTCTTCTCAGCAGAAATCTTACGTCCAGGAGTGAGTAGGATGAGACTTTTACAGCAATGAAGGGAAAGAAATTTCCAGGCAAGAATACTACACCCAGCAAAGCTGTTCTTCATATATGAGAGAGAGATGAACACATTCCCAAATAAAAGCTGAATTTATCAACACCATATCTGTCTTATAAGAAATACTAAAGGAAGTTCTTCAAACATGAAAGAAATATGCACTAATAAGTAAGAAGAAAATGTCAGAAGGTAGAAACTCACTGGTAAGATTAACTATACAAATTCCAAATATTCTAACCTAACACAGTATGTAAACCATCCATATCTTCATGTGGAGACTAAAACAAATATTAAAATGTTAAAACAGATAATATGGAAAGTGATAATATGAATCATCAAGAATTCAAGATGTGGTGAAGAATGAAGTCAAAGTGTAAAATTCTGTATTTCTATTTCTCAGATCTTTGTTTATTGTTTGTTTCTTTCCTTATCTTTATAATCAATCTTAAGATGCTATCATTTCATAATAGCTTTTATAACCATGGTAACTACAAGGCAAAAATTTATAATTACTTCCCAAAACTAATCAGCAGGGAATCAAAGTACATCACTTGAGAAAAAACAGTTATTCACAAGTGAAGAATTGAAGAGAGAGAAGGATAATGAGAACTACAATGAAAATATATAAAATAGATATCTAAATAGCAATAGTAAGACCTATATGAATGTCCTGACTGCACAGGCAAGATATCATCAGAACCCAGCCTCTTGTTTGCCTCCATTAGACCAAGGTGTCCTTGCCCATCCTTTAGGATTAAGTACTTACCAAAAGGAATTCAGGGGTGAGCACTGTGGTGCAGTTAGTTAATCTTCTGCCTAAAGTGCCAGCATTCCATACAGGCGCCGATTTGAGTCCCGGCTGTTCCTCTTCCAATCCAGCTCTCTACTATGGCCGGGGAAAGCAGAAGATGGCCCAAGCGCTCAGCCCCCTGACCTGCATGGGAGACCCTGAAGAAGCTCCTGGCCCCTGGCCTCGGATTGGCCCAGCGCTGCCTGTTGCAGCCATTTGGGGAGTGAACCAGCAGATGGAAGACCTTTCTCTCTATCTCTCCCTCTCACTGACTGAAACTCTACTTGTCAAATAAACAAATAAAACAAAACAAAAAAAGGAATTCAATAAATTGAGGAAGTGTTGTCATTAACTCTACAAGGTTCTAATCACTGGACTCAGTAAGTCATTTGCTTCTCCTATAGATAGACTCTTCATGGCCAGTATTGGACATAAAGGCTTTATTTAAGGGGATTCCAGATCTAGAGCAGAATGTAACTATCACCTGCATATGACAGCAACTGAAGCCAAAGCAACTGAAACTCACTTGGCCACCATAAAATTTCCCTGAAGAGCATGGCATCACCAGCCAATCAAAGGAAAGCTATAAGCATCACCAACTAACCAGGAACTTGGGCATCAGCTAACCACGCATCTCTTAGCCCCAATTTAAATTCGTAATAACCTTCACTCCTAACCCCTTAGGAAGTCCGGGGATTTCTGCCAAAGCAGCCTAGCCCCTTTCTCTATGCTTTGTCAATAAATACCTACTTTCTTCTAGCACTCTGATGCCATGATTGGTTTTCTGTATGCCCAGGGAGTGGATCCAGGCTTACAGATTTTGTAGTAACATTTCCAATTAGTTTGGGGAAGAAGGTTGTTGTAAAACAGGACTCTATTTATCAATATGTAGATTACATATAAATGGATTAAATTCTCCAATTAAAATGAATAAAGTGACAGAATGGAATAAAAAGAAAATAACATCTAACTATATGCTGCTCAAAAGAAATCTACTTCACCTCTCAGGACTCACATAGGCTAAAAGTGAAAAGACAGAATAGAGTATTCCATGTAAATGAAATACAAACAAAACCTGGAGTAGACATACTTGTATCATACAAAACAGATTTTCAATCAAAAGCAGTAGGCCAGCACCGCAGCTCACTAGGCTAATCCTTGATTTATGAACTACCTTTTTATCTATCTGGGATAGTGTTCCATGTACTATTGGATGGGAAGTTCTATAGATGTCTGTTAGGTTCAATTTAGGATGGCCCAAGTCCTTGGACTCCTGCCCCCACAAGGGAGACCCAGAACAAGCTCCTGGCTCCTGGCTTCAGTTTGACTCAGCTCTGGCCTTTACAGCCATTTGGGGGAGTGAACCAACAGATGGAAGACCTCTATCTCTCTACATCTTTTTTAACTCTGTCTTTCAAATAAATAAAATAAATCTAAAAAAATAAAACATACCAGAACCAGTACAACAGTACTAAGGAGGATACTTGTAGAAATCAATTTCTGGATCAAAAAAGGAGAAAGATTTCAAATAAACAACTTATTTCTACACCCCAGTGAACTAGGAATTAAGGAACAAATCAAGCCCAAAATTGGAAGATGGACAGAAATAATAAAATTTAGAGTAGAAATAAATGAAGTAAAGGTTAAAAACAATTAAGAGTTGGCTCCTTGAAAAGGTAAATGAAATTCACTAAACCATAGTTGAACTAAGGAAAAAATAGAAAGGATTGAAATACATAAAGTCAGCGATGAATCTGGAGACTTTACAACTGACACTACAGAAATACAAAAGATGGTTAAAGATCACAATAAACTATATGATAACAAATTCAATAACTCAGAAAAATGGACAAATTTCTGGACACATACAACTTAAGAAGATCAAATCATTGATCGTCCGGGTGGATTCAGCTAGGCCAGGAGTTCAGCCAGAGAGTATAACACGGATTCTTAGGGATGAGACTTAATTTCAACATGTTAAAAAATGAGTAAAATAATTAAGACTGAAGGCCTTGAGTACATGGTAACTTTCTTTCTTTACCTGTTTAAAAATTTATATAAAGAGAACAGATTTCATGCATTTCACACCTATAATTTTAAGCACATGATACTTCCCACCTACCCCTCTTCCTTCTTCTTCCTTTTCTTCCTTCTTTGATGAAGGTCAAGAAGGGACTATATTTTTAGGTTAAAGAAACGTGAATGCTGTTATCGTGGGAGGCAAGCAGCAGAGCAACAAGGGTGGCCATTTGCAAATACTATGAAACTTGCAGTAGATGTAAGAGCATTAGATCCTGAAGTCAGATAGAACAAGTAGTTTGGGAAAAATCACACATCAAAGGTGGATGCACTTCTTTTTGGGTTCAAATTAATCCAGCAAATACATAGTAGTAGTGTCTAAGCATGAGGATACCGTTTTTTTACAAAACCATAAAGATTGTGAATCATTTATGTCATTAAGAAGCTTATATTCTAGGGGGGAGGTCGGTGATAAGGGGATAGGAAGGATGATGAGGAGGCTCATAACAGATGTGATATGTTTTTCTATGAAGTGGGCTTGAGGTTGTGTGAAAGGTTCAAAACTCTGATAAGAATAATGAATGAATAAATGAATCAGTTGTGAGAGATGGGGAAAATTTCACTAACAGCTATTAGGTTTTAACTAGATAGGGATACGGGGTTCTAGTGGAAAATAGGGTGATTATAGATAATGTGTGTGTATGTCTCTACAAAATGAAAAAAAAAAAAACACAAAAAGATAGGATAGGATTTTGGATGTTTTCACCATGAGAGGACTTTAAATATTTAAGGAGATAGATATATTTATCTTTATTTGACATTATATAATGTATACATATGTCAAAACATCACATGAGACCCCACAAATACACACAATTTTCTACATTAAAATTAATACATAAATACATACAATACTTAAATGAAAAAAATTAGGTCTGAAAAATGAATATTAAGTTATAAGCTATTATTTTCTATCTATCTGGTGAAGATTTTGTAGGCTGCAAGATCTGGTAATGCTGTAGTTGCTGAGAAAGGAGTCCTGCCACCAACTGCAGAAGAGTGGGGAGTTTGTTACAGCTGTAATAGGAAACAATTGGCAAAATGAGCATCTTTCAAAAGCTAACAAACCAAGAATTTACCCTAGAGAAAAAAGGCATCAGTGTTCACAGTTCCCAGTCATCAATGTTAAACTTAGATTTACTCAACACATTGTGTCTGGAATGCAGCAGAAATATATCCAATCAATAAAAGCATGCCAGATCTTCAGAATGTATTGTTAAGAGATTAAATCAGCAAAAGGGAGCAAAATAGTCTATGCTGTGAACTTCTATTTTGGAGCATAATGCACATTTTAAATGAACAAAAATACTAGATGACTATATGTATCACCGAATGCTAACAGTTATCTATGCCTGTTGAATTACAAATGATTACTTTAGATTGTATTTTTATATTTTCTAAATGCTCTATTAGGAACTCCTATTGCTTTTATAGTCAGCCAACAACAGTTAAAATTAAAAAATACCAGTAACATTTAGCTGTTATTTTAGTCTTCATATTTTTATATATTTCCCAAAATTTGCATTTTATTACTATTATATCAGAAAATTCATGCTGTAAAAAATACATAAGATTAACATTTCATACATCCTTATTAGGTATCATAGTGACCTTATTAATGATTTTTTATCACCTTGAGTAATTTATATTTTCCTTTATACATGTTCTTTTGTCATTCACTGCTTAATTTATTTCAATTGATCTCATATGCTTCCAGAACACCACTCTCACTTTTTGCTCAGAGTAAGAAGGATGAACTAGGTCTCAGAGAAATATAATGTAAACGATGTAATTCCACACCTCCATCCCTTCCCCCACCGTCTGGCTAAAACTCTGTCAGGTGGAAATGTGACAAAAAATTTACCTTTTCATAAAATTAAATTCCCATTGACCATTCAAACAATTTGAAGCAAATGTTTAGTCTCTTTCCCCTCTCTACATTCTAGCCAATTATTCTCCTGTAACACTGAGTTTATAGTCCCTCTACATGATCCACACTACAGCCCAGTGTCCTGGGAGTCATTAAGACCTCTTGAAAAATTCAAGACTCTCCTTCTGGCACTTCATAATTACCATACAAAGTGACATGATCACAGTTCTCACTCTATCAGAAGCACTTTGTCTAACCACTATGGCAGAGAACCTATAGCAAGTGGGAGAATTATTTAGATTCAACTTTGTCTCACACTGTCTTGGTATTTGAAATATTTTGTTATTGATGGTGGTAAACAGACTGTATCTCAGGATGGTTAAGATCCTAAAACATGTTTATGTGTGGAATGGGGAGAACAGGAATAGGCTAGTCCTTAGAGGGCGTTCACAGTAAAGAATGTTTACATTTTAGGGCTGTAAATTTGGTGAGCCACAAAGTTCCCAGGTGTTTACTTTCCATCTGTCTTTAAAATAAAAATCGCACCTGTGTTCAGATTCTTTTCAAATCAAAGTGAGAATTGTTAGCCAAAAAATGTTCTGGAAAGGCTTTTTTTTCTTTAATTTTATTTTGTTAGAAGTCAGGAAGCGGAATGGGCCTTGTAGGCAAGCAAGTTAAGCTTGTGTTTAGGACATACATATCCCATATCAGAGTGCATGGGTTCAAGTCCCACTTCTGCTTCTGATCTAGCATCCTTCTTATGCACCCAAGAATCAGCAGATGAGACCCAGGTTCTTGGGTTCCTGCCATCCATGTGGGAGAACTATATGCAGTCCCAGGCTCCTGGCTTCTGCCTAGCCTAACCCTGACTATTGCAGGTGTTTACAGAGTGTCCTTAGTGTGCTGTACATTGAGATTTAATGCTATAACTAGTACTCAAACAGTATTTTTCACTTTATGTTTCTGTGTGGGAGCAAACTGTTGAAATCTTTACTTAATGTATGCTAAACCGATCTTCTGTATATAAAGAGAATTGAAAATGAATCTTGATGTGAATGGAAGGGGAGAGGGAGTGGGAAAGGGGAGGGTTGCGGGTGGGAGGGACGTTATGGGGGGAAGCCATTGTAATCCATAAGCTGTACTTTGGAAATTTATATTCATTAAATAAAAGTTTGAAAGCAAAAAAAAAAAAAAAAAGAAGCTGGAAAATCTGTCCTTCTCCCTCTCTTGATCTTGCTCTCTCTCTCTGTATTTCTAATATATAAATGTTTATTAAAAAATTAAGGCAGGTGGCTAGACAAGAATCTACTAAATCTCCAAAGTAGTATTTGAGTGCAATTCAAACTATGGTCAGAAGGATACAACTGCATGTGACAAGTGTAGAACCTATGATATAGGCAGATCCAAACTTCTAGCTCAGTTGGTACCTCAGTGTTCCAGCAAGAATTCAGACAGCCATCAAAATTGATTAAATAATCTAGTCATACTTGGGAACAAACGGGTACCATGACTAGAATCTCAAAGGAGGACAGAATACTTTCATCGGTATGATTTATGCAACATTATCAATTATATTTCTCTAGGAATTTGGGAAGTCATCTTGGAACCTGTGGGAGAAACTGCCTAGAAACAAAGCCGTCCATGCACAGGTTGTGTCTACGTGTACTGAAACATTACATTTTACCCTGGCAATCTGTATGCTTTTATGTCATATCAAGAAAAATGCTCTCCCAAACAATTTCTCATGAGAGTTCCTCTCCTCTGCAGTCCACATTGGACACTCTTGTAAACTGCAAGCACCCCTGAATCCTCCTCTCCACTCTAAAGGGTCCATCTTCTTTCTGCTTTCTCTTCCCGCCTCTGAGCCTCTGTCATGTTCCTCACTTGGCTTGTACCCTTCAGAAGAGGCAGTTGACCACATGTAAATTCCCTTCCTGCAGTTAATCTGATTATTCACTTCCTTTACTTCCATAGGAGTAGTACATTTCTCCACTCCATTGATGCTGAACTTGGCCATGTGTCTTGCTTTGGCCAACAGGATGTATGCAGTCAGACATAACACAATAGGAGCTCAAAATATGCTCTGTGGTTGGGCTCATACTGCCTTACCCTGAGAGGAATGACATGGCCAGGCCAGTAATCTAAGAGGAAGCATAAAGACATGTGGTGCAGAGATACTCTACATAAGTTTATTTAACCCGGTCCAAGCTAGGTAAATCAATTGCATCTACCAACACAAGTTTTATCAATGATTAATATTTTATACTTTGAGATACTAAAGTTCTACCATCCCTGTGCCATCTAACTTTAAGTGACACATGCTTCTCCTCTCAAGGATATTACTTCTGGTGAAGTAACCTTAAATGGAGACATCTTTTTCCTTTTCTATATGCTGTAGGGCAAAATGGTGCATTTGGAGTGCTTCCTGAAGCCCAATGTGAATCCTAGATAATTGATTTTGTCTTGCAAAAGCTCTTCTTCCCTCTAGTCTCATGATTTGTATGATGGCCCAGGGTTTACGCACAATTTACCGCTGCTATTTACAGAGCAGATTACTCTCTACTCCTCATTATGGCATCTGGCAGGCATTACAGTCTTTCTTTCTACCTCAGCTTCCTACCATTGTCCTAGGTGACTGTGGTATGGAAATAGATTATCCTGCTGCACTCCCAGCTTTCAGTCTCTTAAACTTGTCATCTTCAGTGCCTCAAACAAAAAAAACACAATGAATGTGAGTCCTTTTCCTTTTTCTTTTTTCTCATAATGGCCTTTATTTCTATTTAACTTCAGCTGCTCAAACATTGATCGTTAATTCTACTTCCTATCATGTTTCTGTGTTTCTGGAAATCTCATTCCTTTATTACTGATAGAACCTGATCTTCAACTTTATCAAAATATCCACTGTGCACTCTCAAGCCTCTTTATTAGCACTTTCCCTAACCAGCCCAGAACAAATGTTTGATTGCTCTAATTATTTCTTAACCCCTTTTCCAACTGGGTTTAACTTGAAAATGCCCACCTCCAAACCTGGCTAATGCACACACATACCCTTCCTCCAGGAAAGTGGTGGAATTCATAGTGGCCCAAAGACTGACAACATTTCACATAGACGGTTTCTAACCTTTTCTTGGCTCTTAGATGTTTCAGTAATACTGCTTCTTACATCTGATCCCTGTATTCACTCACTACTCTGATCAGCACATCTGCATCTTTCTCATATCCTCCAGTCCCCACTTCCAATGGAGATGGCTTCACTACTACTCCAAAGAAAACACACACAGCTGTCAGGAGCGTCCTATTGACCCTTCCCACGCCCCAGTCACCATTATCCCCATTAGGGTATAAGATTCCTTCACTTATTTATTTACTTGCTTATTTATTTATTTGAGAGGCAGAGTCAGAGAGAGAGAGAGAGAGAGAGAAACAGAGAGAAAGGTTTTCCATCTGCTGGTTCCCTCCTCAAATAGCCACAAAGGCCAGAGCTGGGCCGATCTGAAGCCAGGAGCTAGGACCTTCCTCATCATCATTTCCATACCCCAATCACCAACATCCTCACTAGAATATAAGATTCTTAAGTGCATATATGATTCACAATATATATGAGATTTGGAGACACAGTGTCCTCATGCTAGGATCCTTAATACATATTTACTAGATTGTTCTGAACTCAACAACAAGTTCATCACCTCCTTTTTTTTTTATTTTGTCTAAGACTATTTCTAACATCCAGATCCTAGGTTGTTACATCTCCTGCAGGATTTACTGCATCTCCTCTAGTATTTTGCAAATGGCTGCTCTTGCTTATTCTGCCCCCTCCCACAATGATAACACTCTGCTTTCTTTAACCTGAAAAGACAGTCCCTACCTGACCATTCATCTCTTTCTACTTATCACCCAGAATTTCTTCCTACTGTTTTTTTATTAGCAGCAAAATATTTTTAAAAAGTAGTGTATATATACTTATGGGCTTCAGGCCTCATTATTTATGAATAGCATGCAGAAATTCAGTCTTATCCCTAACAATCCTTTCTGGCTAAACTCACCAGAAACTTTATAATGGCTAAACACAATGGTTGGATCTTGTTCTTCCTCTTCATCTTTTTGTAACATGTCTGCACTTCTCTCTTGGTCTGGGAAATTCAAATCCCTCTTATTCCAGTATACATTTTCTTATTTATTCCTATACTCAACTATACCCTCACCACCACCCCACATGTTTAATCATTAACCTGTTTTCTGTTATCTTCTCACCCTCCAGAATGAGCACCTCCAAGGCATCTTATACATGGTCATGTTTTAAATAATCAATACACACTGGAAATTCTCAAATAATTACTTACTGTCCTTTATTCTACTACTGATCTGGTTCAATCCACTTGGATATTCAATGAGAAGATTAAACTAAGCATACCTTAAAATAATTTTTTTTTCCTCATCATCAAACTTTGTCATTTTAATTAAAAATGCTATCTAATTTGCATCTCCTGATAGGAAGGGATGTAGTCAGATATTGCTGAGGCCCATTCTTTGCACAAAACTCACAGAGAGTAGATGGGATCAGAGTGCCCATACCAGAGTATGTAAGATCATATCAAAGAACACCAGAGATTTTAAGAATCAACAGATCAACAGATGGCCGGTGCCGCGGCTCACTAGGCTAATCCTCCGCCTTGCGGCGCCGGCACACCGGGTTCTAATCCTGGTCAGGGCGCCGGATTCTGTCCTGGTTGCCCCTCTTCCAGGCCAGCTCTCTGCTGTGGCCAGGGAGTACAGTGGAGGATGGCCCAAGTCCTTGGGCCCTGCACCCCATGGGAGACCAGGGTAAGTACCTGGCTCCTGCCATCGGATCAGCGCAGTGCGCCGGCCGCAGCGTGCCAGCCATGGCGGCCATTGGACGGTGAACCAACGAAAAAGGAAGACCTTTCTCTCTGTCTCTCTCTCTCACTGTCCACTCTGCCTGTCAAAAAAAAAAAAAAAAAAAATCAACAGAAACATACATCATGATAGAAAAAGCAGGCAAATCACATTTTACATATGGTGAGATGAAAATAACTGCTAAATATGAAATTAATATCCTTAACTCAAAAAATAAAACAATATTCATGGCCCTGTTTGTGTTTTGAACCAGAAATGTTAAAAATTAGCATTTCAATGTGGATATGAGATGGAAATGAAATGCATGAAACGGACAACCTTAAACTTTGTTAGTGGAAGTGTAGTTTGGAAAAATACTTCATCTTCCTTAGGGTTTATGTCTACTGAATCATTCAAGCTCTTTGCTTTCTGTTTCTATTTCTAACTCTGTTTCTCCCATGAGCTGCTGTCAAAACATATTTACGGGCCAGCGCCGCGGCTCACTAGGCAAATCCTCCGCCTTGCGGCGCAGGCACACCGGGTTCTAGTCCCGGTCAGGGCGCCAGATTCTGTCCCGGTTGCCCCTCTTCCAGGCCAGCTCTCTGCTGTGGCCCGGAAGTGCAGTGGAGGATGGCCCAAGTGCTTGGGCCCTGCACCCCATGGGAGACCAGGATAAGCACCTGGCTCCTGCCATCGGATCAACGCGGTGCACAGGCCGCAGCGCGCTGGCCGTGGCGGCCATTGGAGGGTGAACCAACGGCAAAGGAAGACCTTTCTCTCTGTCTCTCTCTCTCACTCTCCACTCTGCCTGTCAAAAAAAAAAAAAATATTTACGGCTCTGTCTCTCTACTCCTTCCTGCCCTCCAGAATACTCCTGACTTCCAAATATGATCATGTAGATCCCTGGGAAAAAATCACCCAACTGGTCCCCCATTGTCTCCAAGTAAAAGCCAAATCCCTTAGCATGACATTTGATGCATGTTTGATCTGGTCATTGTATGATCATTGCAAATTAATTTGCAACCACACTACCTAGGTTGAAATCCTGACTCCTTCCTCTACTAGCCATGTGACCTTTGGCAAGTTCCTTAATGCCCCTCTGTAAGTCAGTGTCCTGTTCCTGTAAAAGTGGATCATAACTGCACCAACACAGAGGCTTGTGAAGGTTAAAGTTGTTGATTTACTCAAAGTGCTAATAATACTGACTTGTGCATCATCAGTCCAATAGCAGTATTTGCTTCTATTTCTGCCATTGTTGTTACTATTATTATTATCACTCTTCCATAAGGACTCTGTGAGATAAACTATATGACATTTGATTTTTTGGTTTTTGTTTTTTTATCCCTACCTTTGTCCTCTTCTCTTTGACAATGTGGTACGTAGTGCTTTGACTTTATCCATCTGAGAAGGCCTGAGTTATTTTTTTTTCTCTACCTGTACCTACAAGACTCAAATTCAAATGAAGAAAGACAAATAAACAAGAAATGAGTATTAACTTATATATATATATGTGTGTGTGTGTATGCTTAGTATATACATAGATTATATAACATATACATATATTTTTTAAGATTTATTTTATTTATTTGAAAGATAGAGTTACAGAGAGAGGGAGAAACAGAGAGAGAGGTCTTCCATATGCTGGTTCACTCCCCAGATGGCCACAAAAGCCGGAGCTGCACTGATCCGAAGCCAGGAGCTTCCTCTGGATCTCCCACGTGAGTGCAGCAATCCAAGGACTTGGTCCATCTTCTACTGCTTTCCCAGACCATAGCAGAGAGCTGGATCAGAAGAGGAGCAGCCAGGACAAGAACCAGTGCCCATATGGGATGCTGGCATTTCAGGACAGGGCTTTAACCGACTGCGCCACAGCGCCAGCCCCAACAT
Source organism: Oryctolagus cuniculus (assembly GCF_051225735.1). Taxonomy (NCBI): domain Eukaryota; kingdom Metazoa; phylum Chordata; class Mammalia; order Lagomorpha; family Leporidae; genus Oryctolagus; species Oryctolagus cuniculus. The sequence goes on from NC_142867.1 coordinate 195,474,232, forward strand.
ATACATATATTATATTATTCTAGTTGGAAGAATTCACAAATGCATAGATACTTTCTTTGCTCAAATAATTATTTTTTTCATTGTTTTTAACCAATTGTTTAGTGTTATTATGGGATTATGAGTTCCTAAGTTTATTGACTGCTTTCACTTCAGGACTTGGCATTTCTTTTTAGATTTATTTATTTATTTGAAAGTCAGAGTTACAGAGAGAGAGAAGGAGAGGCAGAGAGAGAGAGAGAGGTCTGGTTCACTCCCCAATTGGCTGCAATGGCTGGAGCTGTGCCAATCTGAAGCCAGGAGCCAGCAGCTTCCTCTGGGTCTCCCACATGGGTGCAGGGTCCCAAGGACTTAGGCCATCCTCCACTGCCTTCCCAGGCCATAGCAGAGATGGATCAGAAGTGAAGCAGCCAGGACTTGAACTGGCGCCCATAAGGGATGCCAGCACTGCAGGCAGTGATTTTACCTGCTACACCACAGCACCAGCCCCAGCATTTTGTTGACCATACTAAAAGTATGAGAAGTAGCTAATAAAGACTGATTAACTGGGGAGGAGGCAAGATGGCGGAATAGGAAGGGAGCACACTGAGAGTCCGGGGAGAGATAGTTAAATAAAAGTGGAGATACTGCAGGTTCAAGGAAGAGTAGGGGAGGAAACAGCAGAAGAAACTCTTTCGGAACGCGTGATTCACAGCGGACCTGCGTGGAGAGCGTGGGAGCCCACAGTTCGGGACACCAGCAGCAGACTCAACACACCAGCGCTGGAACACGAGGTGAGCCGAACCTCAATAGCCTGAGACACCGGCATGCAAGCAGAGAGAGGAGACTAGAGGGAACAACCCCCGGGGGGGAAAAGTTCACCAGGCTAACTGGAAGAGAGAGAGAGAGAAAAAAAAAAGGTGACTGGTACGGACACGGGTTTCTCTCTCTCCGCTCACCTCTCAAGGGTGAGCAAGACAAAGAGCAGGCGCCATCTTGGACATACGTCATAAGCAGAGCGACCTCAGGTCTGCACCGGCCCTGAGCCTAGCAGAAAAACCTGACTCTGGGTGGGGCGAATTAACAGGAGATTAGGACCTAGTAAATTTGTGGTGCTACTGAACTGAGACTGTGAAAAAAGAGACGGTGGGGAAGAGAACTCACGGAATTCACGTGAGTACTCTCCAGAGACGCTACAATTCCGTAACTTTGGCAACCCAGTGGGAGATTGAAGGAGAATTTGAGCCCACTCTGAGGGCCAAACAGATTCCCTGTGTGGTCCTTGGGAAAGAGCTTCTGATCTCTGGCTCCTGTGGGTATATCATTTGCCTGCTAACTACCTCCAACTTCGTTCAGCTGTGCGGAATTACTTCCCTTTTGAATCAAAAAAAGAAAGAGAGAGAGAGAGAGATTTACCACGCCTAAACTGGGAGTGTCACCTTTGGCACACCAAACAGAGCTCTCAGGCCACACCCATCTCAAGCCCTAAGGCTCCATCAAAAACAGATAGTCCACTTAATCTAGAGTCATAGTATAACAAGAAAAAGCACCACAGTGAAGAAACCAAATATCTCCAATATGCCAAATAACAAACGCAAAAACCGAGGTAATAAAAACAAGGAAGTCACCATGACGCCCTCAAATGAAAAAGACACCCCAATTCAAGATTATGAAGATGATGACATAGAAGAAATGCAAGAAGCAGATCTCAAAAAATTGATAAGAACATTAAGAAGTTCTCAAAAACAAATTCTTGAACTACAGAAATCCTTAATGGACAAGATAGAAAATCTCTCTCGTGAAAATGAAATATTAAGGAGGAATCAAAATGAAACAAAACAACTAGTACAACAGGAAACTGGGATAGTGACTGAAGTGAAGAATTCAATAGATCAAATGAAAAACACAGTAGAGAGCCTTACAAACAGAATGGGTGAAGCAGAAGAGAGAATATCGGACTTAGAAGACAGAGAACAGGAAAGGATACAGTCAGACCAAAGAAAAGAAGAGGAAATTAGAAATCTAAAACATATTGCCAGGAATCTTCAGGATACTATTAAAAAAACCCAACATTCAGGTTCTAGGAGTTCCTGAAGGCATGGAGAGGGAGAAAGGATTAGAAGGCCTTTTTAGTGAGATATTAGCAGAAAATTTCCCAGGTTTGGAGAAGGACAGAGAAATCCTAGTACAGGAAGCTCACAGAACCCCTAATAAACACGACCAAAAGAGATCCTCACCACGACACGTTGTAATTAAACTCTCCACAGTGAAACATAAAGAAAAGATCCTAAAATGTGCAAGAGAGAAACGTCAGATTACTCTCAGAGGATCTCCAATCAGACTCACAGCTGACTTCTCATCAGAAACCCTACAAGCTAGGAGGGAATGGCGAGATATAGCCCAGGTACTAAGAGAGAACAACTGCCAGCCCAGAATATTATATCCTGCAAAGCTCTCATTTGTGAATGAAGGTGAAATAAAGACCTTTCATAGCAAACAGAAATTGAAAGAATTTGTGGCCACTCGTCCAGCCCTGCAACAGATGCTTAAAGATGTGTTACACACAGAAACGCAGAAACACGGTCATCAATATGAAAGAAGGTAAAGGAAGGAAACCTCACAGCAAAAGATCACAGGCAATTCAAAGCATATATTAGAACTTATCTTTGGCAAATGGCAGGGCAAAGTTACCACTTTTCATTAGTCACATTGAACGTGAATGGCCTGAACTGTCCAGTTAAAAGACACAGATTGGCTGACTGGGTTAAGGAACAAAACCCATCTATTTGCTGCTTACAAGAAACACATCTTTCCAACAAAGATCCATACAGACTGAAAGTGAAAGGCTGGAAAAAGATATACCATGCCAACAGAAGTGAAAAAAGAGCGGGCATAGCCATCTTAATATTAGACAACATAAACTTTAACACAAAAACTGTTAAGAGAGACAAAGAGGGGCACTATATAATGATTAAGGGATCAATACAACAAGAAGATATAATAATTATCAATGTATATGCACCTAACTACAGGGCACCGGTTTATCTAAAAGATTTGTTAACGGACTTAAAGGGAGACTTAGACCCCAATACAATAGTACTGGGGGACTTCAATACTCCACTCTCAGAAATAGACAGATCAATAGGACAGAAGATCGACAAGGATACAGTAGATTTAAACGACACTATAGCCCAAATGGATCTAACAGATATATACAGAACTTTCAATCCTACAGCTAAAGATTTTACATTCTTCTCAGCAGTACATGGAACCTTCCCTAGGACTGACCACATACTAGGCCATAAAGCAAGTCTCAGCAAATTCAAAAGAATTAGAATCATACCATGCAGCTTCTCAGACCATAAAGGAATGAAGTTGGAATTTAGCAACTCAGGACTCCCTAGAGCATACGCAAACACATGGAGATTGAACAACATGCTCCTGAATGAACAATGGGTCATAGAAGAAATTGAAAGAGAAATCAAAAACTTTCTGGAAGTAAATGAGGATAACAGCACAACATACCAAAACTTAAGGGACGCAGCAAAAGCAGTGTTAAGAGGAAAGTTTATATCAATAGGTGCCTACATCAAGAAATTGGAAAGGCACCAAATAGATGAGCTTTCAATTCACCTCAAGGATCTAGAAAACCTACAGCAAACCAGACCCAAATCTAGTAGGAGAAGAGAAATAATTAAAATCAGAGAAGAAATTAACAGGATTGAATCAAGAAAAACATTCCAAAAAATCAGCCAAACGAGGAGCTGGTTTTTTGAAAAAATAAACAAAATTGACACCCCATTGGCCCAACTAACTAAAAAAAGAAGAGAAAAGACCCAAATCAATAAAATCAGAGACGAAAAAGGAAATGTAACAACAGACACCACAGAAATAAAAAGAATCATCAGAAATTACTACAAGGACTTGTATGCCAGCAAACAGGGAAACCTATCAGAAATGGATAGATTCCTGGACACATGCAACCTACCTAAATTGAACCAGGAAGACATCGAAAACCTAAACAGACCCATAACTGAGACAGAAATTGAAACAGTAATAAAGGTCCTCCCAACAAAGAAAAGCCCAGGACCAGATGGATTCACTGCTGAATTCTACCAGACATTTAAAGAAGAACTAACTCCAATTGTTCTCAAACTATTCAGAACAATCGAAGAAGAGGGAATCCTCCCAAATTCTTTCTATGAAGCCAGCATCACCTTAATTCCTAAGCCGGAAAAAGATGCAGCACTGAAAGAGAATTACAGACCAATGTCCCTGATGAACATAGATGCAAAAATCCTCAATAAAATTCTGGCCAATAGAATGCAACAACACATCAGAAAGATCATCCACCCAGACCAAGTGGGATTTATCCCTGGTATGCAGGGATGGTTTAATGTGCGCAAGACAATCAATGTGATACACCACATTAACAGACTGCAGAAGAAAAACGATATGATTATCTCAATAGATGCCGAGAAAGCATTTGATAAAATACAACACCCATTCATGATGAAAACTCTAAGCAAACTGGGTATGGAAGGAACATTCCTCAATACAATCAAAGCAATCTATGAAAAACCCACAGCCAACATCCTATTGAATGGGGAAAAGTTGGAAGCATTTCCACTGAGATCTGGTACCAGACAGGGATGCCCACTCTCACCACTGCTATTCAATATAGTTCTGGAGGTTCTAGCCAGAGCTATTAGGCAAGAAAAAGAAATTAAAGGGATACAAATTGGGAAGGAAGAACTCAAACTATCCCTCTTTGCAGATGACATGATTCTTTATTTAGGGGACCCAAAGAACTCTACTAAGAGACTATTGGAACTCATAGAAGAGTTTGGCAAAGTAGCAGGGTATAAAATCAATGCACAAAAATCAACAGCCTTTGTACACACAGTTAATGCCATGGCTAAGGAAGAACTTCTAAGATCAATCCCATTCACAATAGCTACAAAAACAATCAAATACCTTGGAATAAACTTAACCAAGGACGTTAAAGATCTCTACGATGAAAATTACAAAACCTTAAAGAAAGAAATAGAAGAGGATACCAGGAAATGGAAAAATCTTCCATGCTCATGGATTGGAAGAATCAATATCATCAAAATGTCCATTCTCCCAAAAGCAATTTATAGATTCAATGCAATACCAATCAAGATACCGAAGACCTTCTTCTCAGATCTGGAAAAAATGGTGCTGAAATTTATATGGAGGCACAAGAGACCTCGAATAGCTAAAGCAATCTTGTACAACAAAAACAAAGCCGGAGGCATCACAATACCAGACTTCAGGACATACTACAGGGCAGTTGTAATCAAAACAGCATGGTACTGGTACAGAAACAGATGCATAGACCAATGGAACAGAATTGAAACACCAGAAATCAACCCAAACATCTACAGCCATCTTATATTTGACCAAGGATCTAAAACCAATTCCTGGAGCAAGGACAGTCTATTCAATAAATGGTGCTGGGAAAACTGGATTTCCACATGCAGAAGCATGAAGCAAGACCCCTACCTTACACCTTACACAAAAATCCACTCAACATGGATTAAAGACCTAAATCTACGACCTGACACCATCAAGTTATTAGAGAACATTGGAGAAACCCTTCAAGATATTGGCACAGGCAAAGAGTTTCTGGAAAAGACCCGGGAGGCACAGGCAGTCAAAGCCAAAATCAACTATTGGGGTTGCATCAAATTGAGAAGTTTCTGTACTGCAAAAGAAACAGTCAGGAGAGTGAAGCGACAACTTACGGAATGGGAAAATATATTTGCAAACTATGCAACAGATAAAGGGTTAATAACCAGAATCTACAAAGAGATCAAGAAACTCCACAACATCAAAACAAACAACCCACTTAAGAGATGGGCCAAGGACCTCAATAGACATTTTTCAAAAGAGGAAATCCAAATGGCCAACAGGCACATGAAAAAATGTTCAAGGTCATTAGCAATCAGGGAAATGCAAATCAAAACCACAATGAGGTTTCTCCTCACCCAGGTTAGAATGGCTCACATGCAGAAATCTACCAACAACAGATGCTGGAGAGGATGTGGGGAAAAAGGGACACTAACCCACTGTTGGTGGGAATGCAAACTGGTCAAGCCACTATGGAAGTCAGTCTGGAGATTCCTCAGAAACCTGAAGATAACCCTACCATTCAACCCAGCCATCCCACTCCTTGGAATTTACACAAAGGAATTTAAATTGGCAAACAAAAAAGCGGTCTGCAGCCTAATGTTTATTGCAGCTCAATTCACAATAGCTAAGACCTGGAACCAACCTAAATGCCCATCAACGGTAGACTGGATAAAGAAATTATGGGATATGTACTCTTTAGAATACTATACCGCAGTAAGAAACAACGAAATCCAGTCATTTGCAACAAAATGGAGGAATCTGGAACACATCATGCTGAGTGAAATAAGCCAGTCCCAAAGGGACAAATACCATATGTTCTCCCTGATCGGTGACAACTGACTGAACACCAAAAATGAAACCTCCTGAAGTGAAATGGACACTATGGGAAAAGGTGACTTGATCAGCATAGCCCTGACTGTTCATGAACAACTTAATACATTATCCCTCTTAGTAGTTTTTTTGTCTGTTCTACTTAATATGACTGGTTTAATTCTGTAATTAATACACAGTTATTCTTAAGTGTTGAAAATTAACTGAAATGTGATCCCTGTTAAACATAAGAGTGGGAATAAGAGAGGGAAGAGATGTATAATTTGGGACATGCTCAAGCTGACTTGCCCCAAATGGTAGAGTTAGAAACATACCAGGGGATTCCAATTCAATCCCATCAAGGTGGCATGTACCAATGACATCTCACTATTCCAAATGATCAATTTCAGTTCACAATTGATCATAATGAAAGGACTAAGAGTCAAAGGGAGCACATAAACAAGTCTAGTACCTGCTAACACTAACCGATGGAATAAATAAAGGGGAGAGTGATCCAACATGGGAAGTGAGATACTCAGCAGACTCATAGAATGGCAGATGTCCTAAATAGTACTCTGGCCTCAGAATCAGCCCTAAAGGCATTCGGAGCTGGCTGAAAAGCCCATGAGAGTATTTCAGGCATGGAAAGCCAAGACACTCTGGCAAAAAAAAAAAAAATCGTAAATGAAAGATCTCTGTGAGTGAGATCCCAGTGGAAAGAACAGGTTTCCAAAGAAGGAGGTACCTTTCTCTGAAGGGAGGAGAGAACCTCCACTTTGAATATGACCTTGTCTAAACAAGATAAGAGTCGGTGAACTCAAAAGGCTTCCATAGCCTTGGAAACTCATGACTGGTGCATAGGGAGATTACTGATGCCATAAACAGGAGTGTCAATCTGTAAAGTCAACAACAGTAGTCACTGTGCACTTACTCCTCATGTAGGATCTCTGTCCTTAATGTGCTGTACATTGAGACTTAATGCTATAATGAGTACTCAAACAGTATATTTCACTTTGTGTTTCTATGGGGGTGCAAACTGTTGAAATCTTTACTTAATGTATACTAAACTGATCTGTAAAAAAAAAAAAAGAAGAAGAAGAAGAAATTATCAATTCCCAACTTGACTCTCACTGGGATTAAACATGACAATAGGTCTGATCTGATTTCATCATCATTTAAAAAATCATCTATTATTTTTCACTTTATGTTTGTGTGGGTGCAAACTGTTGAAATCTTTACTTAATGTATGCTAAACTGATCTTCTGTATATAAAGAGAATCGAAAATGAATCCTCATGTGAATGGAAGTGGAGAGGGAGTGGGAAAGGGGAGTGATGCGGGTGGGAGAGACGATATGGGGGGGAAGCCATTGTAATCCATAAGCCGTACTTTGGAAATTTATATTCATTAAATAAAAGTTAAAAAAAAAGAATGATTAACTGTGTACACGAATGCATGCATGGAAAATGTCTGAATTTATTAGTGTAATTTTATCTTTTTTGCATTTATATTTCAAAATACAAAACTTTGTAGTTACATTGTCATGATGTGTTTGTCCTTATTACAAGATCGTAGAAATTTGAGTTCACCTGTTTGATGTGTATGTGCTAATCTGAAAAGCCTAACACACAAATATCTTTTACAGAATTGTAACTTGGAACTGAACTGTGTACAAAGACTGAGAGAATTCTTTCTCATCACAGTTGGGATACCTAGGGAGCTTTCTGTCACCAATCGTATGTCTTAATTCTCTCTTGCATGTCAAAAGTTTAAAAGATTCATTCTATATAGCATAGCGGTCACAGCCCCCTCAGAAACTAAGAACAAGGACCTCCTGCAACACAGGGGAACTCACTTGAGCCCTGTGTATACTGAGGTGCTGCCCACTATGAGCTTTCTAGAGAAATCTGATCTATGTGGTCTACCTGTGCATTTGTGTCTAATTTGTCACCTTTCACATGTAATTGTTTTTTCCAAGATACTCTGGGCTCATCACTACCATTTACATGAGGTTTTTGTGGAGAATTGTATCCCGAATGCCAACCATCTCATTAACAAGAGAGTATTTGGAAGTGTGTCTCTTCATAAATCAGGGTTTGTCTTTCCTTCTGCACCAGGCTTACTTGAAAACCTTCCTGCTCCATTCAGTTCTCTTTCCAATTCAATATCCAATTTATCTTCAGAGGCTATCACAATGCCTGGAACAGAGCAGGCCCTTAATAAATGTTAAATGGACAAGACAATAAATTCTGTTGCACATTTGAATCTGTAATGAAATATCGGAAGAGTACTTCTGACTTTTTAATAGCATGATAGTCAGGATTCCTTTGGTTACAAATTACAGCAATTCTCCTCAAACTAATTTAGCCATTCTCTTCACAGGATACATTTGTTAAAAGACTGGAGTAACCATGGAAAAGGATGCAGCCATTTCCCAGGAACTCAAATGCTACCAGAACTTGTGGCTCCCTCGTCTCCATTCATCCCTCTGGGTTGGCTTCATTCCCTCAGACCAACTTGCTCCACTGTGAAGCACGTGTGGATATCAATAACCCCAAGTCACCCAAGCAGTGTTTCTTATCCTCTTCACTCTTATTAGTAAGATGGGAATCTCACCCACTCATTGTGGGTCATGTGTTTATCTCAAGATAATTGCCCCTAGATGTGTCTAGGTGTTGCTTGTTCCTAATTCCTAAACCTTCATTTTCAATTCACCACTTAACAAATAAAGGGAATCTGGCAGTATATACAAATCCAAACTCACTTCTCTTCCTTAATGATTTTTTCTGATTTCATTGCCTATTAATAATAACACAAATTTAGTCATCTCCTAGGCGCCTGGACTTGAAACCTACCACCTTGTCCCAAATTCAGGTAGATATTAAGTCCTCAGCTTTGCTATCAGATCTCTCTGCCTCTCTTTCTTCATTATTCTTCTCATTCATTCCTCTCTAATTAAAGCATACTTTACCCTCCGTGGGGCTAATAGAATAGCCTTCCATTTGGGTATCCTATTCCGGTTATTTATTCTGCTCAAGACTACACATCGCTTCATAATACCACTTCAAAATAAGATTTAAAATAAACTATTTTCCTTATTCAGGGGCTCTCAGTGGCTCTTAACAGCTACTGAGTATACCACAATCCCTCTGTCTTGACATACAACATCCACTGTTTAAATAGCTTACCAGTCTTAGGGAATTTGTGCTCCTACATATATACTTAATACTTGTTTATGTGTAATCCTTCTGTTTGAAATGCTGCCTTGTTCTCTACAATCTAGAAATTCATTCTACTTGTGAAATCCCCATCCATCTTTTCAGATTACATCAAATGCTATGCTATTTGTGAAAGCTTGCCTACATTCATATGATTATGGATTTTCCTTTCTTTTGAGTCTTATATCTTTCATTCATATTCTTAATCATACTTTACCTAATGCATTTGGCTTATAGTAGGTATGTGCTTTACCTAAGTTGATGCATTACATAGAGCATCATGTGGGCTAGTTGACAACACAGTATGGATCTTAATTATTTTTGTAAATAATTCTGTGAAATGATTGCATCATCTATACAAAAGTCTTGTGCTAGTGATATTTCCAAAGTAAATTGGAAGTAAAGTGACAGGCTTTATATGCTTGATATGCCCCTCCCGACTTTTAGGAACATGTATAAAAGCACAAATTATGGCAGTATTGTCACTGAATATAGGGATGATGTGCTAAAATATGGGCAGACTTTCTACATGATGCATTATCAATGAGGAAACAATGAGTGACAATTTATTAAATTCTGCACTACACACAGCTCTTTCTGAGCAAGAGTAAGTCAGAAATCAATTTAAAAAACGTGAGGGAGCACTAACTTACCTTTAGTGTCTCCACTCAGTTTCAGGATTCCCTATACATCCATGGATCCTAAAAGGGAATCAGAATCCTCAGCAGAATGAGACCACCTTTGTGTCCAAATCAACTCTGGAAACTATTCTTTCTCAGACCCCTGATGCTAGCTCTCTCTTCTCTCTCTCTCATCACCTTCACTCATAGATGCCAACATAAAAAATAACAGAGTCAGAGAGTATGGGGCAACTTATAGCATAAAGCATTATGAGATTCTAACTACTTACAGACCTAAAGATAATCATTGTGGTATTACTTTAATCAATACAGTTAGCAGACATAATAAAGCTGGCACTCAGTATTGATGTGGGTATAGCAAGGCTGGTGACTGATGAAAGGGAAATGGAATGTAAACTTGTATATAACCTTCTAGAGAGCAACTTTAAGTGTGGGACAAGCAATATTTTTTATTTAAAGATTTATTTATTTTGAAAGTCAGAGTTACACAGACAGAGGAGAGGCAGAGAGAGAGAGAGGTCTTCCACCTGCTGGCTCACTCCCAGGATAGCCGCAATGGCCCATTAAAAGCCAGGAGCTGGGAGCTTCTTCAGGGTCTCCCATGTGGGTGCAGAGGCCCAAGGACTTGAATCATCCTCTACTGCCTTCCCAGGCCACAGCAGAGAGCTGGATTGGAAGTGAAGTAGCCAGGACTTGAACCAGCACCTATATGGGATGCCCGCACTGCAGGAGGTAGATTTACTGGCTATGCAGCACCAGCCCCAAGAAGTTTTTAAAATAGACATATGCTTTGACCTATTAGCTTACTTTCTAATGAAAAATTACTAAGAAATACATATATAGATGAAGATTTAGGTCCTGTCCAAGAGAGTACAAAGAGAATACAATGGGCAGAAAGTTGGGGAACATGCAGCTTTGGGCTATATGAAAAACAATCAGAGCCAGGAAGAAAGTAGAGTAGAGGACTTCAGAAAGCTTTAAGAAATCATGGTTATTGGGGTTGGCACTGTGGCACAGTGGGTAAAACTGCTGCCTGCAGTGTCAGCATCCCATATGCATGCCAGTTCGAGTCTCAGCTGCTCCAGTTCAGATCCAGCTCCTTGCTAATGCTCCTGAGAAGACAGCAGAGGATGGCTGAAGTGATTGGGCCTTTGCCACCCACATGGAGACCCAGAAGAAAATCCTGGTTTTAGCCTGGCCCAACCCTGGCTGTTGCAACCATCTGGGGAAGGAAACAACAAATGGAAGATCTCCTTCTCTCTCCTTCTCTCTCTCTCTTTGTCTCTCTCTCTCTCTCTCTCTCTCTGTCCGTAACTCTGCCTTTCAAATAAAATAAATAAATCTTAAAAAATTAAAGTGAAAAAGAAATCATGGTGATTAAATGTTAAACATGAGGCTTTCACTGTGGCACAGTGGGTTAATCTTCCACCTGCAGCGCCAGCATCCCATATGGGCGCCGGTTCTAGTCCTGGCTGCTCCTCTTCCAATCCAGCTCTCTGCTATGGCCTGGGAAAGCAGTAGAAGATGGCCCATGTAGAAGACCAGGAGGAGGCACTTGGCTCCTGGCTTTGGATCGGCACAGCTCCAGCCATTGTGGTCACTTGAGGAGTGAACCAACGGAAGGAAGACCTCTCTCTCTGTCTCTCCCTCTCACTGTCTGTTACTCTACTTTTCAAATAAATAAATAAAATCTTTTAAAAAATGTTAAACACTGCAGTAGGCCAAATAAGATGAAGATTCAACTCAGATCATTTACATTTAGTTATTAAGTAAGTTTATTTTAAATAAAATAATAGTTAATGCATTTTGATTCAAAGAAGCTATAAGTGGGACTGGCGCTATGGTACAGCTGGTTAACGCCCTGGTCTGAAGTGCTGGTATCCCATATAAGCACTGGTTCAAGACCCAGCTCCTCTTCCAATCCAGCTCTCTGCTATGGGCTGGGAAAGCAGTAAAAGTTGGCCCAAGTCCTTGGGCCCCTGCACCCACGTGGGAGACCCTGAAGAAGCTCCTGGCTCCTGGCTTCGGATCGGCACAGCTCCGGCCATTGAGGCCAATTGGGGAGTGAACCAGCAGATGTAAGACCTCTCTCTCTCTCTCTCTCTCTGCCTCTCCTTCTCTCTGTGTGTAACTCTTTCAAATAAATAAATAAATCATAAAAAAGAAGTTATTCTGTCTCTCTCTCTCTCACTGTCTAATTCTGCCTGTAATAAAAAAAAGAAGTTATAAGTTTTGAGGGAGTTTCAGTGTAGAACCAGAAAACAAGACTCCACTATGTAAGTTAGTGAGTGATAAAGAGTAATGGATATCAAAAGCAAACCACAAGTCCAAATACTTGACAGTGAAGAACTTAGCCAAAAACCATTTAAGAGGAGAACCTACCTAAGTGTGGGGGTGGGGGGTAGGGTGAGTATGATGAGGTTAAAAGAAATCTCACAGAAAAAATAGATGAATGAAGCCCAGCTCCGTCCCTCAAGGAGCCTGGCTTCTGTGGGGGCTCTGAACTACTCAGTGCCTCCTTTGCCTCAGTGTTCAGTGTTCGCCATTTACTTCCCAATATGGGCCAGCTTTATGGATTCCTTTTCTTGAATTAGGTACATTCCAGTAGTCTTCCAATTCATTTCATTTTGTATGTGCACAAGTTATATTCCTGCTCTTTTACTAACTCCTCTTGTTTGTGCAAATTGAAAGGAAAAGTGTAGGGTTTTTGGACATCCAGTGTTGCTATGACAGTGTAAGTTAACAAATACAGATAATTTTTCTATGGCTTTTCTTTCTTTTAAAAAAAATCAGCCAATTAATATCTCTAACCTGAGTTATTTGTACTGTGGCAAAAAATAAATGCAATGACCCTGACAATTCATATGCATGTAACTTTATAAAAAGAGTCTGGCATGAAGCTTATTTGCTTTTCCAAGAAGCAGCAGTGACTTCACAGGAGGCCAGTCATGCTCTCTCCCTAGAGCTCCTCTAATCAATGATTTGCATTTAACTGATGATAGGGTGATCACTGGACCTGGGTCAATAAATCAAAGCAATGCCACTGGTCTATTAAACATACACATTCCGAGGTTAATTCATTCAGGAGACCCTGTGGACGGTCAAGGTTTTAAAATCAAAACATCATTTAATTTCATACTTTAGAGAAATGAGTGTGGACAATATAGCTCCTGATTGAAGCAGCTTGTGGTGAAAAGTACTGTGGATGCATTTATGTCTTAAGAAAAATAAAACTCCTCCAAAGTTAAAAACAAGGTCTGTGGATTCCCAGGGCTTACATTCCAAGAAGACAAGGCCAGTAAGTCTAATTGTAACCAGTTGGCAGTAATTGCAGAAGAGAATGATGCAGTATGTATTTCATAATTTTTGAGCCATATAGTAGGTTGTGCCTATTGTTTTTCAGTGTTGTCGAGAAGGATTTTCTTCCCCCATCTCTTTTCCTTCCTTCTCTCCTTTCTACAACCAGAGCTTAATGGGTACCAGGAAATGTACTAAATGCCAGGGACACAAGAATAACTAGAAATCTTTGGTATCAGGCCTTAGGGAACTTGCAGTAGCTGGGGAAAAGTCATTGCTCTTGGGATTGCCTGTTCAGACTTAAGAATTTCAAAAGGATGTGTACTAACGGAGTGTAGAATTACGATTGCTAACAGGTCTGTGAATAAATGGAAACCATCCAGAAAATGAGATTTAAACTGAGACATGAAAGATAAATGTGCCATATTTGTATGTGACTTCAGGTAGGGATGATGCTGTTCCCATCATTATTTTATCCAGTCTCTTGATACATCCATTTCACCATTTAAAAAAAAAAAAGCCTTCAATCTTCACCATCTCATGAGCTCATTAAAATGCTTTGGAACCAAGGGAGGATCAGGGTCTTTGGAGGGAAGTCACTAAGCATGGTTTTACAAAAGGGAAAAAGAAAAATAGCAATGACCATGAAACTAGGTGTGTATAGTTTAAACTGAGTGTCAGGAAACAGCAGATTTACAATATGTTTCCATGAGTTCATAAACTCTGAGGAACTTATGTGATAACTCTTAGCAAAGACAGCCAAAACAGAGATTGTTGTCTTTGAACAAAAAAGAATTTAGAGATGAGAGTAGTGATAAACAAAGTAGCAAGGTCTAATGGGTTAGGGTATCCAAAAGAATGATTGGTTACCTCGCCAGACAGAACCTGAGAGTGCCTGCTTATTTAGACTGGGATAAGTAGGTTACATAGTTTAATGGAGAGAATACACCTGACAAGTCAGGCAGGCATCTCAGGAAAGAGCTGAGTGTGCCCCATCTGCATTTAGACTGGGGCTTATCAGAGAACCCAGGTCTTCCCACCATTTTTCCTTCTCCCCCATCCTCTTGTCTTCTACAAAGGATTTGCTGGGGTGAAATAAATGAGATCATAAGCATGGGAAATGTACACAAATTTCTTGGTTTGTTGGATGAGGTCTCTGGTGTAAGTACTCAGGTTTTCTCAGTTTGAGCCATACCAGAATGAGAGAAAAGGACATGGACATGAACAATACCCTGTGTGCCCACTAACTGGGGCAAGATGCTGATGGGTGGTGGAGGATGAACGGCTGGGGGCAGGTGCTGGGAGCATGACCAGTAGTGGGATAAAAGAGGAAGAGGAAGGGAACAGAGAAGAAGGTTTAGAAGGAGGAATATTTCTCAGAGAGTGTAGGGGGTAGTAAGGAGGAAGAGATAGAGGAGCATATTGATAGGATCAAAGTCAGATTCAGACTAGAGGGTCGGGGATGGAGGTTTGACCTCTGTCCTAAGGTGAAGAATCTGGTAGGTGGTATAAGATTGACAGAGTGAAGAGTGCTTTCAGAGAAAGAAGAATGTCTGAATGCAAGGAACCTCAGACCATTTCTCATCGCAGTTGATGAAGTGGTCTAATTCTTGGCGAATTCAGAAGTCAAAAGTCCAATTTTGGGGTAATTGACTATTATTATCTAACCTGTATTGTGTTCAAATGGAATTGCAGAAAAAAAAAAAAAAAACCCGAGTTTCACAGGCTTAACTTCTCACCCTGGATAGAGTCTTACAGTTATAAAGAGAATTTTAAGGTTATGGAGGAGACAACTGGGGGGAGGGGATTCTTGGGTGGTCGTGAGAGTGATGGTGAGTTTTCCATATAGAGAGGGAGTGGAGGTGAGTCCTTTAGAGTTGAAAAGGAGGGAGACAAGCAGGCATCCCCAGATCTCTCCCACCACCATAAACAAGACTGTCTCAACTCCAGGAATCCTCAGGGTTAGAGAGTTTGGGCCAGAAGGGTCAGTTCCCCCAGGCTGGAGGAAGGACCTTGAAGAGAGATACAAGGTCCTCTGGAGAAAGCTTGAAAGAACTCAGCTGGGCCTCAGAAATGGTGCTTATGTGGAGTGTCCAAGGAGCAATGGAGAGGTGGAGATTCCCATGGACAGATTCCCCTCAACATTGCCTTCCCAGGTGTGGCACCAGAATGTTAGGTTTAGGAAGTTGTTCTGAAGAAGGCACAGAGATGACCGGTCAAGGCAGGAAACATTTTCACTTTTAGAAAGTCAGCATAGCTGTGACCAATTATCTCTGCACCTTCTTCGGACTGACATCCTAAACCAAACAATAATGGTACCAGCACCTGCACAGTGGACACACACATGGAAATAACTGACCAACTTGAGCAAAGTGATAAATTTAGATAAAAACGCCGGAGAGTTTACTATTCTGGAAAAAAATAATACCAAACACCACATTGTGCAATATCCTCATAGAAATAAACAGGAACTACACTTTTAGGGAAAGAATTTTAGAAAATCACTGGTGGCACATGATCTCGGGACCTTTGCTCAAAGCTCAGATTCTCTGTCATGAAGGGAAGTGAGACAAACCACAGGTGAGCTGTGGGATCTCCTGTAGCTCTATTCTACTGGGAAACACACACACACACACACACACACACTGGTACTTGAAAGAACCCATGGAAAATGTGCATTACCTTGAATTTCCTCTTTCCATGAACAAAAGGAAGTGCATCTCCATTTGTAAACTGAGTAGAAGTTTTATTAGCTCTGTGGTCCAGGAAGGTCTTTGTCAAGTATCTAGGAGCTATCTTTTTCAAATACAGATAAGTGAGGTAGTGCCCCTTTGTCTCAGTCTTGGTGTGAGGGTGGGAGGCTAACTTTAATAAGTACTTTATTCCAACTTGCAAAACTACCTCTGCTCAAAAAGATATGAAAATTTTGCTTTTCCTCTGGATGAAGTGTCGGGGAACGGGACAGCCTGGCCAGCTGTGCCGCTCCCGACAAGAAGTTTAGTGCTGGGCTTTTTCCACCCTGCCCGTTGCTAATTGCAAGATCCTGTTTTGACTTTAAGCATCCTGTTATTGCATGTTTCCCACACTTAGTTGGTAACATGTTTTCCGTGAATGATATATATAAATAGGTGGACGGTGGGCGGGAGTGAATGAATGAACGCTGGTAAAAGACGGGGAGTGAATGAACGCTGGTAAAAGATGGAGGAATGAATGAACGCCGGTAATAGGCGGAGTTATGAATGAACGCCGGTAACAGGCGGGAGTTATGAATGAACGCCGGTAACAGGCGGGAGCTGTGAATGAATGCGAGTAGTAAGTAGGAGTGGTGAATGAAGGAGTTGTGAATGAATGCCGGTAACAGGGCGGGCATTCGCGACATGTAACGCGAGTCTGCTGAAAAATAAAGTGAAAGCTGAAAAGCCGATAAACGCGTCTGGTGTCTCCGAGGTCTCGCCGGCGTTAACCTATCCGGAAGGTGTACGCCTGCAACTGGTGCCGTGACTCGGATCACTGCGACGCGGAAAGAAGGTAAGAAAAAAAACGTCTATAGACGGGAGTCTAGGGGAAAAAGCCTAGGAATACCGCGGTACAATGGGGAACACAGAGTCCACCACGAAAATGCACTTATTGATTAGCCGCCTTTTAAAGGCAACAGGGACGCCCGTAAAGAGTGTAGCTGTATGCAATTTTACGAGGATACTATATAAAACCTGTCCTTGGTTTGTTGAAGAAGGAGATTTATCACAGGTTCGTTGGAGACGGGTGGGACGTGAATTGCGAAACGCTGGAGTCGATGAGGGAGTGATCCGCTTGTGGTATCTGATAGATACTGCTTTACGGTCAGAGGATGACCAGATCGGGGAACTCTTAGATGAAGGCTCCGAACTACTGGAGGAGCTCAGCGAAGACTCCCATGATAGTAGCGAAAAAGGAGATAGTATAGAGGAACAAAGGATGGAAGAAAGCGGAGGAGCCCGACCAAAAGCGAAACATCCGCAGACGCTGGGATCGCTTCCACTATACTCGGAGTTGCCCTTAATGCCCTCCGCTCCTCCTTACGAACCACCCCGTCATCCTATGCGCTGTTGCTGTTTTGCCGTCAATGCTTCCAGCGAGATGAGGCCCATAGTTTTAGAGTCTGGGCCGGAGAAACAGACTAGAAGGCAAATGCTTGAAAATGAAAGTGCTCGTAATGACGATGAAGCCGCTTTTTTTATAAATACTGGGGATTCAACTCCCCACCCACCGCGGCGCCTGAAACCAAATTGGGCAGAGTTCTTTAACCCCCATCATCTCCACTCATCATGTTAAAACCTTAAATGACTTACAAAAATTGTGTGGAAATTTAAACTGGATTCGGCCTTATTGTAAAATGACTACTGAAGAAATGCACCCTTTGTTCCGACTTCTGGAAGGCGATGCATGCCTAAATTCACCCAGACAACTTACAAAGGAGGCAAAAGCAGTATTAAAAAATTTTGAACAGCGCCTTAAGAGCACCGCTATGCAGCGGTGTGACCCCACTATGCCCTTAAGTATTTTGGTGTTCATACAAAGTCATTATCCCTATGATTTACTCTGGCAAGAAGGACCATTGTTGTTTATATACCCACATAACCATATGCCCAGATCTATTACCTCCTATGCGGAGGCTATGGGAAATTTAGTTTTACAAGCCATCCACCGAGTCGTAGAAATTGCAGGGAGAAGACCACAGTCCTGCATTCTTCCGTTAGAGTCTGTAGTCATTCAGGAGTGGGCTAAGGAAACTTGGCAATGGTCCCACATCACCATCACCCTTGACATAAGTGTAGATAACCATTATCCCAATCATCCCTTTATTAGATTTTGCGACACGGTATCCCATTCCCAAAGCACCCATAGCTTTTACTGATGGAGCAAAAGGAGGTACCAGGGTGGCTATTTTACAAGGTCAGGTGCATCATGCAGTTACTGCGTCTCCCTCACCTCAACATGCAGAGCTAGCTGTAGTGGCTAAGTTATTAAATATGGTTGAGGGTCCTCTTAATATCGTTTCTGATAGCTTATATGTTGTTAATGCTGTTAAGAGGCTAGGCTCCCCTTCATTAATATCCAAAAGTTCTACAGTGTTTCCTTATTTTGAGCTTGTTCAGCACGCTTTATTTAGGAGATCAGATCCCATTTTTATCACCCATATTAGAACACATACCTCCCTTCCAGGTCCTCTCACCGCGGGAAATGCCCTTGCCGATCAACATTCCCGCTTCCTTTTAGCTTGCACTGCCTTGGAACAGGCAACAGAATATCACAAACTTTGGCATGTTAATAGTAAGACCTTAAGTATGAGGTTTAATATCCCTATTCGTAAAGCTAAATCTATTGTTCAAAATTGCGAAAAATGTGTTATTCATCAGCCTGTTACTATGCCTACTGGAGCTAATCCCCGGGGCCTTTATCCATGTCACATTTGGCAAATGGATGTAACGCATATCCCTGCCTTTGGCAAGCTATCCTGTGTCCATGTTACGGTGGATACTTACTCAGGAGTAGTTATGGCTACCGCCGCCGCCAAAGAGTCCACTTCCCATGTAATGCAACATATGTTACAATGTTTTGCTTCTTGGGGAATTCCTAATATAATAAAAACTGATAATGGACCTGCTTATACTTCTAAGGCTTTTGCTGAGTTTTTAGCAACTTTTCATATCTCTCATTTAACCGGCATCCCATATAACCCTACTGGACAAGCCGTTGTGGAACGCACTAATCTGTATCTGAAAAACTTTGTATTAAAACAAAAAGGGGGAATAGGGGCACTATCCCGTTCCCCTAAAGACATTCTCAACCTCGCCTTACTTACCATAAATTTTTTAAATAAAAAAGCTGATGGTCTCACCCCGGCAGAACGTCATGTAATCTTGGAACAGACCCCCAATAGCAATAAACCCTATGAACCGACAGAAGTTCAGCCACACGTTAGAAAAATGATTATGTGGAAAGACCCACAAGATAACAAATGGAAAGGCCCATACCCTTTAATAAGAAGGGTACGAGGCGCTGTTTGTTTTCTCCCACAGGAAGAAAAAAATCCAATCTGGACTCCAGAAAGACGGACAAGAACAATAGAGTGGCAAGATGATCGTGATCCTACTCCTACTAATAATGACGCCACTGTCACCGACGATGGCCAAGCTGGATGAGTATTGGGGTCTCTTGAGAGCCCTACCTCTCCCTCTCCAGTTATGTATTTGCCTGAGAAGGACTTCTCTATGGCTGTTCAACACAGGAGAGACTTTGGAGTCACCGTGGTCGTCGTTGCAGTAATTGTGGCGTTATCAGCTTGTTAGGCCGCTATTGGCATGGCCGTGAGCCAAACCTCCACACTGTCCATACTTGATAGCATCACAAGATTTACCGCCCAGGCACTTGATGATATACTGCTATTCAGCTGTTAATGAACGGATTTATTGCAAGATTAGGCCTGGTTGGCATACCCTGTGTTATTCGATCTACTGCAGTTTGTGTTACAACCACTTTTCATTTGCCGCTAATCAGTCCCGTCTTTTGGGTAGCATGTTAATAACAGGATCAATTATTGTTCGGATCTTGCAAGGGCTGTTAATACGCAAGTGGTGGTTAAACAAGCCAGCTAACCAGTACCCCATGCAAAATGGACAGATTCAGGTGTGGCTGAATCTGCTGGAATGGTAGTCAAAGACGGGTAAGTTCTGAGAGGTCTTCAAGGCAACCTAAGACAGGGCATGAACGCTCCCTCCACACCTCATGTTCATGTGCCAATGACGGGTAAGCCTGATAGATGCTCTTGGTCACCTAAGACAGGCACAGTACCACTCCATTTTGCAAAGAAATAAGGGGGAGATGTCGGGGAACGGGACAGCCTGGCCAGCTGTGCCGCTCCCGACAAGAAGTTTAGTGCTGGGCTTTTTCCACCCTGCCCGTTGCTAATTGCAAGATCCTGTTTTGACTTTAAGCATCCTGTTATTGCATGTTTCCCACACTTAGTTGGTAACATGTTTTCCGTGAATGATATATATAAATAGGTGGACGGTGGGCGGGAGTGAATGAATGAACGCTGGTAAAAGACGGGGAGTGAATGAACGCTGGTAAAAGATGGAGGAATGAATGAACGCCGGTAATAGGCGGAGTTATGAATGAACGCCGGTAACAGGCGGGAGTTATGAATGAACGCCGGTAACAGGCGGGAGCTGTGAATGAATGCGAGTAGTAAGTAGGAGTGGTGAATGAAGGAGTTGTGAATGAATGCCGGTAACAGGGCGGGCATTCGCGACATGTAACGCGAGTCTGCTGAAAAATAAAGTGAAAGCTGAAAAGCCGATAAACGCGTCTGGTGTCTCCGAGGTCTCGCCGGCGTTAACCTATCCGGAAGGTGTACGCCTGCAATGAAGTGAATTAGGTAATCCAGATGGCTGTCCAAATTACCATGATAAAGTTAGGATGAACTGTGTATGACTAATGGTGCTGTCAGGTCCTCTTACTGGAGAACTAGTTATTGTTTATCTTGAAAACACGTTTGCCATGGTGATGTCTGCTTAGTTAAAGAAAGAACTGAAATTCCCTTCCGTCTTTGCAATCTCTTATCTTATTTCCTGTAACATACTTCACATTTTCATCCAATGCCTATTCTTTTTTTTCTCTACTGCCTTTTTAGGGAGGGTTCTTGGGTGACAAGGATGTTTTGTTTTTAATTATATTTCCCTAATACTCTACAAACACAATCATGCACCCACATGCAAGCCCATCTTCACCTTCAATGCTGCAGCCATGGTTGAATTTTTTCCATAAGATAGTTTTAACAATACCATTCCCTCATAAATTGTCTTACAGATTTACCATCAGCTCTGAGAACAGATGTACATTCGATGAGTACTTCTGTGTCACAGGTACTGCAGTAAAAGTGTCTTATTTCATTCTTACAGTAACCTGGTAAAATAAATGCTACCATTATCCCAGTTTTATAAAAGAGCAGATATGAAACTTACTTGAAGTCCAACAGGTAATATGAATTTTAGCTATTATTGGAAACCAGGCAGTCTGTGTGCAAAACATCTCTATATAAGACTGTCCTAATATTGGCCTCTGCTCCCCCTTCCTTTCTACACTTCATAAATGCCTAAGTGTCACTTAACCTGCATGTATTTTTAGAGTATAAACTTCTACAATTTAACATAACATAAATGGCACAAGTACGATTCAGAAGATGCTCTGACACATGCAAAAAGTGGAACATGTTACTTAGGAAACAGGACGAGGGCGATATTGAAGAGGATATATGAAAAGAAGCGAAGAAATATTTGGTAACACTTGCTGTATTTTAATAAAATTCAGGAAAGGATTATTCTAAAACTTATCAATGAGAAGAACAATGAATATTGCTGACTTTTTAATAAAAATTAGACAACTCAATCTTCTAAATGGTAAAATGTATATGAAGTCACAGTTATTAAAATATTGGGATAAAATAAATGAATAAAGCATATATGAAATTGCATAAAGTCTGAAATCATCTTACATGTATCTGAAGTAATTTTAAATTAATGTAAAGGGCTGGGCTTTCTTAGTCTGAGCCACTTATCACATAGCCTTTGTTTTGTTAATAAATCAGAAGAGGCATTTTTCTCATGATGGCTCTAAGCACTGAGATTTGGTCCTAAATGATGGGTAAAGATCAGAGCATGATCTGGAGAAGTAATTCTTTGTCCATTTGCAAACTGTGACCCTGAACACTCAATTCCATTTCTCATAATTAATTTCTCTGTACAAGTGGCATTTTAATAAAGGTTTGCAAAATGAAAAGTTTGTGGAAGATTAACAATAGAAATTGGAAGAAGCATTATTATATTAATAAGAAAATAGCATATGTGTTTCTGACTTCCTTTGCTTTCAAGAATATTTTAAGTCAAAGCATAGAGCACACACATTTAATGGGATTGAGATTTGCTTTGAGAAATGGAGCAGGCCTAAATTTTAGAATAATCAACTGAATTTTAAACTTAAATTTTAAATTTAAAGTTAAAATTCATGTCACATCTACCCCAGTCCAAAAGTTCCCAGGACGACTCATTCATTTTAAAAATAGTTCCAGAATATCTAATAAGTATCTATGTCCTAATAAATTTGCAGTGATTTGAAAAATTTAGGCACCTAGTTTCAAACAAGAGTATTTTATTTTATTTTAAAGTAGTCATAACAACTTACTGATGATAGCACAACTATTTCAAACTGGATCCCACTAGTGTTTTCCTCATTTCTTGTTTAATTTTTGTGTGGGACTTGCTTTTGTAATCCCCTTTGCACCTGAAAGTGTGCCAGGCACAAAGTAAGTTCTTCAGTTCTCACGAAGTGACTCAACAGAAGCCCTGAAGTGGGAGAGGCCTGCGTTCCTCTCCTGACTTTGCTAGAAACAAAATATAATTTTAAATTTTACCTCTGTATCAATTTTTATTTTTACAAAGCAGATATACTACAAATGAATGACTGTCTGGATTATTTCAATTATCTACTAAGCAACTAAAATGCTCAATAAATTCTGGCATTTTTACTAGCTGGATAAATAATACTTTTTATTATTATTACAGCCTTTCCAGTTTTTTTCATAATCACAGTTTTCTAGGAGTCAACTTTCAAAAAGCTGACAATAACTTTAGTCAAAATACTAGAGAGAAATGGAAATTACAACTAGATTTAAGAGATTCATGAAAGTTCTGTTCTAGATGAGAACTCAGGTAAAAATTCAGTGATGATCAAAATAGCACATGAACCTGGTTCAAGTCATATTTCTCCCTCTGAGCAGGCTTCCTACTCCCTAAACTCCGATCCTTCTTTCCTTTCTGTCATCATTCTTGTTCGTCGTCCCAAGATTTCATACCTCCAAGCAGCCTCTGGGTTATGCTGGATCTCACTAAAACCCTACTATTGAGCTTGGACCACTCTGGCAAATCACATCAGGCATGGCACAAAAATGTATTCCACCATAAGTATCTGTGAAACAGGGCCACTCTTGCCAGTCTCTGGTGCATCAATGTTGTGAGGACAGGGAAGGGAAAATTGGCTCCATCTTATGCATACCAACAGCGGTAAAGTTTCACTAAAATATTCAGTTTCTCTGTATTGCCTTGAAATCCTCTTGCCTCTCATTGTATATTCAAGGAAACCATAAATTGTGAGTTAACTTTTGTCCTCAAGAAAATCACACCAAGATTTATACATATCTATTCTCAGAAATGTATTTTTTTCTGTCGTTGCAGCAAATGAAATACATGTTTTCAAAATTCCTCTAAGACTCTTATTTCAAAAATTTTGTCAGCTTATTTTTCAATGTTAATTGAAGAAAAGGCAACTGAATATTGAATTCAACTTATTTCTGTTCTCAGTACTAATACGAAGAGCCAGAAACCAGTTTACTTAAAATTATCCTCTGCTAGATAATTTCATCTATGGATGTCTACCCCCAAGTGTGGAGAGAAAAACCTGCTATCACTTCTGGAATCATTCAACACACCTGTGTGGGGCTAACATTTCTGCACTAGCATCTGAGTGTCATGTGATACTGGTGTGAATACAAATAAAAATCACAGTAGGGTAATTATTTGAGTGGCTTCTAGATCTCATGATGTCCCTAAACTTCTGTCACATTATTTGTCTCAAATGAATAAAAATTAGGACTACTCAAGAGAGGGACTTGACTCTGATGTTAGCAAATTCTTTTTTATTTTATTTTATTTTTTATTTTTTTGACAGGCAGAGTGGACAGTGAGAGAGAGAGAGACAGAGAGAAAGGTCTTCCTTTGCCGTTGGTTCACCCTCCAATCACCGCCGCAGCCAGCGCACTGCGGCTGGCACACCGCGCTGACCCGATGGCAGGAGCCAGGTGCTTCTCCTGGTCTCCCATGGGGTGCAGGGCCCAAGCACTTGGGTCATCCTCCACTGCACTCCCGGGCCACAGCAGAGAGCTGGCCTGGAAGAGGGGCAACTGGGACAGAATCCGGCACCCCAACCGGGACTAGAACCTGGTGTGCCAGCGCCACAAGGCGGAGGATTAGCCTAGTGAGCCACGGTGCCGGCTGTTAGCAAATTCTTAATAAGCATGTTAAGGATATATGTCCATCTGCAAGCTACAAATGAGCATCTTAACAAACCTCTGTTCAGAAGGAAAATGAGTAAACTACACCAGGATACGGTAAAAGTCTGGTATTCAAAGATCCAACTATTCCAGTTCTACTCCTTGCAATGATCTGAGCTATTGGTACCATGAGGATTGTTTCCTGGTAACAGCTAACATTCGTGGCTAGGCACCATTACATGCTTTAAATAAGCTGTGTTAATCCATTTTTCATTACTATAACAAAAGGCCTGAGGCTAGATACTTGTTAAAAATAAGTTTACTGGGGACTGGTGCTTTGGTGTAGTGGGTAAAGCCGCTGCCTGCTGTGCCAGTATCCCATATGGGTGTTAGCTGCTCCACTTCTGATCCAGCTCTCTGCTATGGCCTGGGAAAGTAGTAGAAAATATCCCAAGTCCTTGGGTCCCTGCACCTGCATAGGAGACCCAGAAGAAGCTCCTAGCTTCTGGCTTCAGATCGGCACAGGGAGAAAATAAGCAAATGGCTTAGATTTCTGGACAGAGAGCCAAAAATATAGCCACATTTGGCAAAGCAGGAAAATAATCCTTCAACACACAGATGGCAATATATACCAAATTCAAGAACTTTGGGTGAAACATGACCTTATCCAACAAACAAGATCAGGTGCCAGAAACAAATCACCTAAGAAATGATACTTACTGAAAATCCATACCACAATGACAAAACAGCTCACTCCACCCATTAGAATGGAATCAACCAAGGTGTCCATCATATATATATATATATATAATATTATTCAGCTATTAAAATAATTAAATTCTATCATTTGCTTAAAAATGGCTGCAACTGGAGGACATTATGTTAAGTGGAATAAGCCAGACACAGAGCGACAAATACCACATGTCCTACCTTATATGTGGAATCTAAAATGTAAAAAAATCAAAAAGCAAAAGCAAAAAAGAAAGAAAATTCTTTGTGTATCAATATTTCTGAAATTATGGTTTTAGCAAATTTTATTTTATATCTTTGTCAAAAATTGTTAAGAATGATATACTATTATAATTTTAATGACCGGTGTCTTAAAATTTACTATATGAGTGAAATCAATGTCTTTTCATTTGATTATTGTTTATATAGTTGCTTATATTCCTACTTAACTATAGTCTTCTAATTTTTCACTTGTTGAATGCTTTATGTTGAGCAGAAAGCCTTTGACTACAATAAGAATTAAAATGTTATCAAAAAATTTGAAAGAGAGAAAAAAAGGAGGAAAGAAAAAGGGAACGGGGGGGAGACAGAGAGAAAGGAAGGAAGTATAATATTCTTAGAATTGTATCTATGAACTACATTAAATGTATTCTATTTATATTGAATTCACAATAAAAAAATTTTGAAAATGGCATTTCCAAATACTCAGCAACTCAATAAACTTAAAAAGAAAATTAAGAAACAATGAAATACTCTGATACCAAGACTTGATAGATAGCTAAAATTAATTTTAGACATCAGACAGAAATCCTTCAACTAAATACATCCCAATGCAAGATTAAAAGCATGATACAAGACAACAATAGCAGAACAGATGATGCAGGAGAAAAGAGTCAGTGAGGGGCCAGTGCTGTGGCGCAGTGGGTTAACACCCTGGCCTGAAGCACTGGCATCCCATATGGGCACTGGTTCGAGACCCAGCTGCTCCACTTCCAGTCCAGCTCTCTGCTATGGCCTGGGAAAGCAGCAGAAGATGGCTCAAGTTCTTGGGCCCCTGCACCTGCATGGGAGACCCAGAAGAAGCTCCTGGCTCCTGGCTTTGGACCAGCACAGCTCTGGCCATTGTGGTCAACTGGGGAGTGAACCATTGAATGGAATCTCTCTCTCTCTCTCTCTCTCTCTCTCTCTCTCTCTTCTCTCTGTGTAACTCTTTCAAATGAATAAATAAATCTTTTTTAAAAAAGAAGAAGGAGTCAGTGAGACAGGCTATTTGAAAATACAATTTGAGAGAAAAGGGAGAAAAGAACAAAGGGGAAAGAAGAACGTTTATAGGAACTTTGGGACAACATGAAAAGAGTAACTATCTGAGTCAATGGAGTTCAAGAGGGACTTTAGAAACACAAAGTGCTAGAAAGCACATTCAAAGAGAGAGTAAGAAAAAATTCCCAAACCCAGAAAAAAGATATAATTGTTCAGATACAGGGAAGTCAGACATCACCAATCAGATTCTAGTCAACCAAATCTACCATAAAGTATATTAAAAATCAAGTTCTCTGGGTTTAAATATAAAGACTGGATTCTCAAAGCTGTAAGAGAAACAAAACAAACAACACATAAACAGGTCCAGATTTGTCTGACTTCAGATTTCTCAGCAGAAACCTTATAGACCGATAGGAGGATGAGCTTTTCACCATACTAAAGGAGAAAAGAAAAACATCCAGCTTAGAATACTGCATCCATGGGGCCAGCGCTGTGGTGCAGTAGGTTAACACCCTGGCCTGAAGTACTGGCATTCCATATGGGCACCGGTTCAAGACCCGGATGCTCCACTTCAGCTCTCTACTATGGCCTATGAAAGCAATCAAAAATGGCCCAAGTCCTTGGGCCCCTGCACCCGTGTGGGAGACCCAGAAGAAGCTCCTGGCTCCTGGCTTCAGATCAGCTCAGCTCTGTTGCGGCCAACTGGGGAGTGAACCAGCAGAGGAAGACCTCTCTCTCTCTCTCTCTCTCTCTCTCTCTCTCTCTGCCTCTACTCTCTCTGTGTAACTCTGACTTTGAAATAAATAAATAAAAATTAAAAAAAAATACTGCATCCAGCAAAGCTATCCTGTAGATGTCAGAAGAGATTAAAACATTTGAAGATAAACAAAACATGAGAGAACTTATCACCATTAGATGTGTGTTACAAGAAATGATATAGAGAGTTCTGCAAACTGAAAGAGATGCCAATGAGTAAGAAGAAAATGTGAAAATGTGGAAAACCCACAAGTAAGTGTAACTGTACAAATTCAGAATGCTCAAGGTGCAGAAATGTGGGCTAAGAGCAACAGGGCCACTGAGGTGCTACAGCTTCCATGTAGATTTCCAAGGTTGTTTCAGACAATCAGGGCATGCAGACAAGATCAGTTCCTGGGGAAGAATCACTACAAGGAGCTTCCACTAGGGCAGTGCCTAGTGGAGAATTGGAACCCACAAAGCTGTAGGGGCAAGGCTGCCCAAGCTGTTGGAATCCCAGGACCCAACATAGCGTGTTTTGCCAAACATGGAACTTTAGAATTGAATGCTTCCCCGCAGACCTGTGGTCTTGTTTTGGCCAAACTAATCTTTTTTATTTCTTTGTCTCCCTTGTTTGGAATGGAAATGTATCCTTTATTTACTCACATCAGCCTTGTATCTTGGATCTATATAACTTGCTTCTGATTTTAATGGTTTGCAGCTGAGAGTTTGTCTTGAGTCTCAGATGAGACTATGGACTAAGGACTTTTACGTAAATACTGGACTCAGGACTTTGGAATGGAACTGATTTTATGTTGTATATAAGGAAAGGGGTTGAGTAGGATTTGTCTCCTCCAAACTCACGCAAATTTTAAACTCTGATGATTACAGTTAATGAATTAAGGGTAGAGATTCGATCTAAAATATGGCATCCGAGAAGCAAGGGTAGTGGTAACACTTGGTTCCTCCAAAAAGGGAGCATGTCCTCAGAGAGTGGTTTGATTAACTGAGTTCTAGTTCACCCTAAGTTCTCTACATTTCCTTCCTACCTCACCATGGAATCCTGCTTCTGTAACCTCCATGACCAGCCTCCTTCAGACTCTGGACTATGGGTATTCTCAATCTTGTAACTACCAACTGTTAGCTGAGATAAACCTTCTCTTTCTCAAATAAGCTCCTGTCAGATGTATTAGTTAAAGTGATAAAAAAGCAGAATAGTACATATGTGATTTATTTGTTCTATGAAACTATAATTTACGAAACCCAATTATTAAAATCATAATAATAAAGCTTTGCATTTGACCAAATGCCCATTAAAAATGAGATGGATGAAATGGAAAGCAAGTTGGGTTATCTACTTTCCTATCTCATATGGAATATTTATCCTAGATTTGAAACATTTATTTGGTTTTATTTATGTGAAAGGCAGAGAGGAGGAATGAAAGAAAGACAAATATATTCCACGCTAAATGGAAACCAAAAAAGACATGGTGTAGCCAGCCTAATATCAGACAAAATACACTTTGATACAAAACTGTTAAAAGAGACAAAGAAGGGCACTATGCAATGATTAAGGGATCAATTCAACAGGAAGATGTGACTACTATAAACATATATGCACCCAATTACAGGGAACCTGGTTATTTAAAAGAAATGATAATGGATCTAAAGGGAGACATGGACTCTAGTAAAATAGTAATGGAAGACTTCAACATCCTACTTTTAGCAAAGGACATATCAACCAGACAAAATCATCAAAGAAGCTACAGAGTTAATCAACATTATAGATCAAATGGACCTAATTGATATCTACAGAACTTTTCAATCTACAGTTGCAGAATACACATTCTTCTCACCAATGCATAGAACTATCTTCAGAATAGACCACATGCTAGAACATAAAGTAAGTTTCAACAAATTTAAAAAAATTGAAGTCATATCATGCATCTTCTCTGAACACAATGGAATGAAACTGGAAATCAACAACTCAAAAATCTCTAGAAAATATGCAAATACATGGAGAATGAACAACAAGCTCCTGAATAAACACTGGGCCATAAAAGAAAACAAAAGAGGGATTAAAAATTTCTGAAATGAATGAAGACAATAGTGCAACATATAAAAACTTATGTGATACAGCAAAAGCAGTGTGAAGAAGGAAGTTTATAGCAAAGAGGCAAAGAAGCAACTGACAGAATGGGAGAAAATATTTGCAAACTATACAACTGATAAGGATTTATATCCAAAATCTATAAAGATCTCAAGAAATTCAAAAACAAGAAAACAAACAATCCAGTTAAGAAATGGGGAAAGGACTTGAACAGACATTTTTCAAGACACAGAAAAATTGCTCAGGATCACTAGCCATCAAGGAAATACAAATAAAAACCACAATGAGGTTTCACTCCACCCCAGTTAGAATGGCTTTCCTACAGAAATCAACAAACAACAAATGCTGGTGAGGATGTGGGGGGAAAGGTACCCTAATCCACTGTTTATTTGAATGTAACCTGGTACAGCCACTGTGGAAGACAGTATGGAGATACATAAAAATTCTGAACATAAACCTTCCATATGACCTAGACATCCCATTCCTGGAAATTTGCCCAAAAGAAATGACATCAGCATATGAAAGAGTGATCTGTACCCCCATGTTTATTGCAGCTCAATTCACAATAGCTACGATATGGAATCAACCCTGATGTCTGTCAACTGAAAGCTGTATAAAGAAATTATGGTATATGTACACCATGAAATTCTACACAGTGGTAAAAAAAATTAAATCATTCTTTTTTTTTTTTTTCCAGAGTGTCTTGGCTTTCCATGCCTAAAATACTCTCATGGGCTCTTCAGCCAGATCTGAATGCCTTAAGGGCTGATTCTGAGGCCAGAGTGCTATTTAGGACATTTGCCATTCTATGAGTCTGCTGTGTATCCCACTTCCCATGTTGGATCATTCTCTCCCTTCTTTATTCTATCAGTTAGTATTAGCAGACACTAGTCTTATTTGTGTGATCCCTTTGACTCTTAGACCTATCAGGGTGATAAATTGTGAACTGAAATTGGACAACACATTAAGGACAGATTCCACACGAGAAGTAAGTACACAGTGACTCCTGTTGTTGACTTAACAATTTGACACTCTTGTTTATGCGTCAGTAATCTCCCTAGGCTCTAGTCATGAGTTGCCAAGGCTATGGAAGCCTTTTGGGTTCTCCGACTTCAATCTTATTCCGACAGAGTCATAGTCAAAGTGGAAGTTCTCTCCTCCCTTCAGAGAAAGGTACCTCCTTCTTTGATGACCCTGTTCTTTCTACTGGGATCTCACTCACAGAGATCTTTCATTTAGGTTTTTGTCCAATGTGAAATAATGCTATAAGTAGTACTGAAACAGTATTTTACACTTTGTGTTTCTGTGTGGGTGCAAACTGATATAATCTTTACTTAATACATACTAAATCAATCTTCTGTATATAAAGATAATTGAAAATGAATCTTCATGTGACTGGAAGGGGAGTGGGAGTGGGAAAGGGGAGGGATGCGGGTGGGAGGGACATTATGGGGGGAAGCCATTGTAATCCATAAGCCGTACTTTGGAAATTTATATTCATTAAATAAAAGTTAAAAAAAATTATAAAAAAATAAAAATAAAATTAAAAAAAATTTAAATCCTGTCATTTCCAACAAACTGGATTCAGCTGGAAACCATTATACTTAATGAAATCAGCCAATCCCGGAAAGACAAGCACCGTATGTTCTCCCTGATCTGTGGTAACTAATAGAGTACCCAAAAAGTCATCTATAGAAGTGAAATTGACTCTCTGAGATGCAATGATTTTGAACACCCTTGTCTTGACTTTTGAGGGACAGATTTTTTTTAAAGATTCATTTATTTATTTGAAAGTCAGAGTCACACTGAGAGCTAAGGAGAGCAGAGAGAGAGGTCTTCAATTTGCTGGTTCACTACCCAGCTGGCCACAGCAGTTGGAGCTACACCGATCAGAAGCCAGGAGCCAGGAGCTTGTTCCAGTTTTCCCATACAGGTGCAGGGGCCCAAGGACTTGGGCGATCTTCTACTGCTTTCCCAGGCCATAGAAGAGAGCTAAATCAGAAGTGGAGCAGCTGGTACCTGAACTGGTGCCCATATGGGGTGCCAGCACTGCATACAGTGGTTTTACCCACAATCCACAGCGCCAGCCCCACTTTTTTGTTTTAATTTGTTGAACTTACTTTATGTAGTGTCAATATTATGTGTATAAACTTAATGAAAAACAGATTTGTGTAAAAATAAGAATTGGAATATAAGAGAGAGGAGGAAGAAGGGTGGGAATGTGGGTAGGAAGAAGGGTTTGGTGGGATGAATCACTGTGTTCCTAAATTTGTATATTTGGAATGCATGAAGTTTGTATACCTTAAATAAAATGTTTCTAGCTAAAAAAAGATTTTCTATCTGTGGTTAACTCTCCAAACACCTGTAATGATTGGGGTTGACCCAAGCCAAAGCCAGCAACTAGGAACTCAACCTAGGTCCCCTACATGGGTTATAGGGCCCCAACCACTTGAGCCAGTATCTGCTGCCTCCCACAGTTCATATTAAGAGGAAGCTGGAATTGGAAGTGGAGCCAAGATATGAACCCAGGCACTCCAGTATGAAATGTAGGCTCCCAAACAGTGACCTAGCCCTTGCATCAAAAGCTGGTCCTTAGATTTTTTTTTTATCAGAAAATGATCTCTCAGATCCTTAAAGCCCAAAAACAGCAACTAAATTTCATTTCATGTTTTATTTATTACATAAGGTAGATACAGACATAAAAAATCATTAGTTTATAAAGATAGTTTGCAAAGGATCCAGATTTAGAAAAATTGGTAAATCAAAACCACAACATTGATTTAAAGAAAAATCTGCAAGATTATTGGGTTATCAAATTCACAGTTAGTCTTTCCATAGTTAAATAAATCAATATATTCAAATTATTATCTTATCCAAGAAGATCATGATAAAGGCTCAAGAATAAACAGTATAAATGTCAAGGATAAGGACGTTTTTGTTAGCATGTCAATAAGTAATGGATACCACTTAAGATTTTATTTATTGAGAAAATAATTAAACATAGCACTGCTTCTTTTGATTTTTCTTGAGGTTTTTTGTTTTGTTTTTATTCATTTGCTTGGTTTCCTGATCATGGGGTAGGATGTAAACTTTCACCTGTACTGGAGGCTTGTCAAGAGGTCAATTTTTCTTTCATACTCTAAACTAGTGCTCTGAGAAGCCTCATCTGGGGTCAGTATAATAAGTCAATTTTTTAAACAGATTTATTCATTTATTGGAAAGACAGGACCACAGAACAAGAGAGGGAGAGACATACACACATACACACACACACATATACATACACACAGACACATGCATACACATACACAATGTGTGTGTGTATATGTGTGTGTATGCATGTATCTTCCATCATCTGGTTCATCACCAAACAGCTTCAAAGGCTGGAGCTCTGCTGGGCTGGGCTGCAGCAAGGAGCCAGGACCTTCTTCCAGGTCTCCCACATGGGTTCCAGGGGCCCAAGGATTTGGGCCATCTTCTGCTGCTTTTCCAGGCTCAAAAGCAGGGAGTTGGATCAGAAGTGGAGTGGGCAAGACGTGAACCATCACCCATTTGGGATGCCGACATCACAGGCAGTGTGGCTTTACCCACTATGCCACAATGCCGTCCCCTAGAAGTCAAATTTAAACAGAATTTTCTGACATGAGCACTTTATTTTTTAACCTGTGCTCAATTGGAATGTGTTTCCTTTAGAGATAAGCAAACTGGGACAGGAGAAAAGTAACCTGGTAAAAGCCCCTTACTCATCACATAGTGTAGCTCTGACTAGAAAACAGGCATTCTAATGGACAGTCCAACAAAGACATGGTAACAGGTGGCAAGAAAATGGATCCTTAAGAGCATATTGGGTGAACAAAATCTCTTTCCATTTCACCAAGCTGGAAGTTACCATATCGTATTCTGGAACATATCCATTCTAATTAACTATACTTTCTTTTTCACTAGAGAAAAAATATTTTTAAGTATCAAGTTGAAAATTGCAAGCTATATGATCATTGAGTGTTCATTGAATAGAAGGATTCAATTTGCCTGACAGAAATTTCAGTGTACTTCTGGGGAACTGGTAAGTAGTCAAACAAATCAATTTTGTGAAGCAAATGCGCTATGTTAATCGTCCAGTTCCACCGAAAAAAAAAGCCACCATCTCTGCCCAATTTCTTTTGGAAGTGATCAATCCTTTATTTCTAATCCTTTATTTTTATCTCGTTCATCTCCAATTTCTTCCTTGGTAGTTCTTTTCCACATAATAAATACTTCTCTTGGCCAAGATGTTTTTTGAGTTTTACTTTAGAGTGTACTGGTTTTGGTTTTCACAAAATTATACTCAAATAATGTGCTCCTTACATCTTTCCCTCAGGGATGAATTGCCTTTTTCAGTTTGAGTCTGGCAAAGCTAGGGTTTCTTACTCAGTTCTGGTCCCATCACTCAGCAATGGAAAAAGGCCAGAGTACACGTTCTGCAAATTCTTGCCAAAGAGGCCGCTGCTGTCATGCACTTGCTTTTGAGGTCTCACCACAGATGGCAAGTCCTACAGCAAGGAGGACTTTGAGACCAGACTGCCCACAATAACTGGCAGCTCAGTGTAGGAAATTCAAAAAATATCACAAATCCTCTATCTCCTCTGCAGAAAGTACCTTTCTTTTTAAAATATTGCTATGAGATTTAAAGGCTAAAAAAAAAATATTTCTCCTTTTGCACATAAATAGTTAAACATGAAAGGATCATTGGATTCCAAAGAAAACCAAAACTGTTAAGGAAAATGCATGTAGTTTTGAAAAGGGTTATGAATCTCCTTGGAAGAATAATGAAGATGAACTGAGGAAGAACAGGGAGAAAAAGTCTCTGGAAGACTAATTTCATTGGCTCTGCATGGGAGTAGAGCTCAGTGGTGTTCTATTCCGCTACAGAAAGCTGATTAAATCCCTTTGACACATTATAGCATTGTTGATGTTGAAGTGAACATTGAAAGAAGAAATTGTAAGATGTCTGAAATTTGCTGTTTTTTTCCCTTTTAAAATGTATAAGAAATTAAGGTAGCTTTTTCTGTTTTGGATACCCATGTTATTTTACAACATAATGTAAGATTGTGAGAACAGTTCTGTTGCATTCCTGAAGATACAGCCTTTTTCTTTGACTATGAAAATTATTGTTTGTCCCATGAACTCCATTTACATAAACAAATATTTAATATTTATACATGAATTTTCCAGAAACTCCTGCATTTTGACATGCTTTGTGAGATTCTAGAAGAATTTATAAGAAAAATCCTTTCTACATTTACATCCTAATTATAAAAATGCTTGAAAATAATATTGTACATTGAGCTTTTTCTTTTACTTTTAAAATACATGCATGTTAATTAATTTAAAAGGCGACTTAATGAGAACAAGTCTATACCTCTCAATTCCTCTCCTATAAAGAACAAAGGGATAATAAAACGAGGAAAACGATCTATCTACTTGCACAATGATGAAAGCAGCCTGTGTTAGTTACACCATAAGGTTGTGGAGTTAATGCTGCACGTGAAAGAGAACATTGTGATCTAATTCTTTGCACAGAAGGGTTTTTCACTGACAAAACAGAACCCTCAGCTCTCAGCATTTTCACCCTTGTTACTGGATGTTCTAATCACAGAGACAAGGAGTGGAAAATTAAGTCCAGCAGTGTGAGAAGCCGTCCCAGAGTGGAGAGCCAGAGCAAAGGAAGATCATCACAGTCAAATGAAGATTTTACGATTGCAGGCTAGAAATTGAATTCTTGCTTATATTTTGCTTTTCAAAAATGTAAAAGAAAAAGGAAATAGAAAAAATATCC
The DNA here is from genome assembly GCF_051225735.1 of Oryctolagus cuniculus. Taxonomy (NCBI): domain Eukaryota; kingdom Metazoa; phylum Chordata; class Mammalia; order Lagomorpha; family Leporidae; genus Oryctolagus; species Oryctolagus cuniculus. Next base: position 195,509,563 of record NC_142867.1, read on the forward strand.
CAAGATAAAAAGAGAAGACTGAACTAGAATAACTAGGGCAGAGGACAATCTGAATTTGAAAATCAAAGGAGAAATTAATAAAAAGGATAATAGGTATGCTTTTGGAGAATTATTTACTCATAAGAATTAAGAAAAATTCTACAAATATCCCTGAAAAATCTCTCCATTTTCTGCCCTCAAGAGCAAAACTGAAATACCATAAAACAACAAAGCAGCATCTAAAGAGATCTGACAGGGAAAGCTATTCTTCCTGGGTACAGGCACAGAAATCTTTTCCTAGTCCCTGTGTGGTTCAGCATGTCTATTATTCTTTTCTTTCCAGTGTTTTATTTGCCACAAATGTGGGACTTTCCACTCTGACCGGAAAAAAAAAAAAAAAAGAAAAGAAAGAAAGAAAAAGTCAAGAGTTTTATCTATCATTAGACCCAGAAAGTTAATGAATTAACCTGACAGCAGTTCTTTTTAACAATGATTTAGAAACACACAGTATATCACTTTTAAATATTGAGTTAAAAAGACATGATTAAATCTCGATGTGTTTTGAAAATACCTGTACACATGAACTGTTATACCAATGATATTAAAGCTTTTGCCAAATTATCCTACAGCCCTACATGGCAGACACCAGAGTGAAGGCCAGGCAGTGGTCATTGCTTCCATACATTTATTGTTTATCCCTATAAACATTTTTTATAAGGAATTCAGGCTGTGCTCCAGGGTTTTAATATTAATCTCATAATCTTTTCATATTCCAGTCTGTGACAAACCTCTAATTTTTCAACTTCACAATTTCTGAAGTCTCAGAAGTAGCTAATAATGAAGTTTAATCTAAGTTGCTAACAACGACATCAGGAAAATTACCTTTGTTTCTTGGTCATTTGGATTTGTTAGAGAATATGTTAGAGAATACATGTTAGAGAATGCAGAGGCTGATACGCTAATTTCCCCATCACTGTGGTACTGAGGGATGGATTCACCTCCCAAGACACGAGGATGAGCTAAGAAACTCAACACTTCTTAGAAGTGGAATCTGCTGTTGAAATCTTTACTTAATGTATGCTAAACTGATCTTCTGTATATAGAGAACTGAAAATGAATCTTGATGTGAATGGAAGGGGAGAGGGAGTGGGAAAGGGGAGGGTTGTGGGTGGGAGGGACGTTATGGGGGGGAAGCCATTGTAATCCATAAGCTGTACTTCGGAAATTTATATTCATTAAATAAAAATTAAAAAAAAAAAAAGAAGTGGAATCTGCTTTCGTCGGTGGCTTTGTTGAGGTTGTTATAGTTCACTGAGAGAGTCTGCTCCAGTTTGCTTTACCACAAGACTGTAGGAGCAAGGAAAGCAGGCTTTGTGTTCTGGGGCCATTTCCTAGTCTCCTAGGTCACCTAAGTCTCACTGAATGAAGAAATTCTCCACATTCCCCAGTCCTTCAGATTTCTGTTCTATTCTGGATCAGTTAGTGTGCTGTTGTATGAGACACAGAACATTGTACTTATATCTATAAAGTTTTTTAATCCTCTATATGTCTGTTGTTGAGATATTTGCACATCTTTTGCAAAATATGCTTATACCCGTTTAAAGGCCAGATGTTCTTAGGCTTGTGATAAATTGCATAATAAATGAAGTACCTCTGTAATTCTTTATATTCATCTCTAGATGAATGAATTAAAGTGAATAGAAATTCACTTAATATTGATGGCCCAGGCTGTCTCAAGGTCCAAGATCCAGGGAGATATACACATATATATAAATACTAAATATATAAAAATATAAAAATAATAAATATATGCAGGGAGTTATATAAATATATACAATTATAATCAATAAATATAATTAATATATAATTAATATATCTTATTTATTATACATTGTATTATATAAATACATTATGAAATACATAATATTTAAAATAAATATGAACATGCATTTAAATATAAAAATAAAATAATAAAATAAGTAATAAAACATATAGATTTGAAATATATAGTTAATGATTAATGAATATGTGTATTTACACAAATATACAAATATTATATATAAAAAAACATGTAAAATGATATTTTGTAAAGTTAAGTTCAGTATTAAAAGCATGAGGGACAGAGCACTTAGGTGGTTTCCTAGGATCACAAGTAAGGAAGAGTAAGGAAGGCAACAGGAATTCAATGACATGAAACTTTAGGAACAATATACCTAATTACTGTGAAGTTGAATGAGCTTCCCTCATCATGTCTTTGTCATCATTTCATTATCTTCTATCATTTGAATGTAGATTACCTGAAGTGTTTGGAACTGGAAATGTATCAGATTTTGGATTTTTTTTAATTTGGAATATGTGCCTGTATAATGAGATACCTTTGGGATAGAATCCAAGGCTAAATATGAAATTCATTCATACTTCATATACCCCTTATAAAGCTAGCCCTAAGCTAATTTTACATATTTAGTACTTTTAATAATGAAACAAAGTTGGTATAGGGCAGCTGCAGAAGCCTGGAGGAATTTTTCCCTTAGGAACACTGGAAGAACTTTGTGTTGTGCACCTGCACTTTAATTCTGAAAATATCCACTTGCTCAGATTTATGAGCATTTTAGAGCTTGTATTTTCAGATTAGGTATACCCAAGCTGTACTACTTTAATACACTCGTACTACAACTTTTCTGGGATTGTACATGTGAAACTTGAAGCAAACTGAATAGGCATGACCTGAAGCAGTTCTATCTCACTGAGTGCCAATCTCAGTGATTCCAGTGCATTGAGTTTTTTGGGGGAACTATATAACTTTTCCCAAATACATATTTCAGAAGTGTAGATGTTCTTTATATTTTTCTAAGAATAAAATCTCAGATGTCAGGTTTTTTTTAATTTTTTTTATATTTAAGGTATACTATATCACATGTGATGTTGTTGATGACAGATTAAATAAATAAATAAATTTAAAAACAGGAACCCATGCGGGGAACAGCCCATAGCCAAATCATAAGGGAGCTGCTAGAAAGCCAAACAATAAAACAAAACTAGGAATCCAAAAGGTGAAATGCCTGAGCCATGATTAAAAAAAAAAAAAAAAAGAGCATATATCCATACTATGAGATCTGCATGTTGCGGAGTGGCTTCCGGTTAGGCTTGGCCCAGGTTCTTCTCTCCTTGAGAAAAAGGAATTAAAGAAGGAAACATATACTTAAACAGGAAAGCAACATTTATTTTAAGTGAAAGTAATGAAAGTACACACTCAAAGAAGAAGGATGTGCAAGCTTGAGGGAGAATGCACTGCAATCAACAAGGTTCAGAGAAACCTTTGATTCTCTTAGAAGGCACAAGGGAGGGTCTGGGTAAAGGTTAATTGAATATTCAAAGGGAGCAGAGTTTGGGGTGAGGCCTGAGGAATTCTCCTATCAGCGCCCTTTTGGGAAATGTCAGAAGTGTCATGACATCAGGTACGTGGTAGCAATGGGAGTATTGGCCATGGTGATTCTATTATAATGACCTACACGTCATCCCAGGTCATGGGTGGCAGCCACAGGGGAAATTTCCAGCTGCTGCTGGATCTAAGTTTGCAACACTGAGGAACTAGCAGTTTCCGCCGCACAGAAGGGAGATGGTTTGTGTGGTGCCTGGAAAGGGAGGTTTGGGCAGTTGACAGAAGGGGTTGGGATGATGCAGTCTGCGCCGTCAGGGGCTGCCCATGGCTGCCACACTGGACAGTCAGAACGGTCACGTGGCAGCGCCTGGAGCTGTCGGATCTCCAGCTGTATTACTGTGCTGCCAGTCATCTGGGGCTACATCAGAACAGGCATTGTGGGATTGTCAAAACCTTGGCTCCTCCTGCTAAGACTGCATCCCTGCCTACATCATGGAGGTCTGAGTCTGGTCCTCAGTGAGACACTCAAACACTGTGCACATTTGTGCATGTCATTTTTTGTGGTTCAGTTCAAATAAAGGAGTTGAGCTTGACGGTCCCTAAGAGTCTTTCCACGTTTAATATGGCTTAGCCAAGTTAGTATATTTTTATTCTTTTTCTTTTTAAAATTTATTTGAAACACCACTCCCCAAATGATTGAACAGACAGAGCTGGGCCAGACTGAAGCAAAGAGCCTGGAATTCAATCCAGGTCTCCCTGGTGGATGGCTAAGATCCAGTACTGCAGAGTATATTTTAATAATTCTCAATGAAACAATTTATAAGCATGTGAGTGAATTATATGTCCAGTATGAATTATATGTCCAATATAAGCTCATATGTTCAATCATAGCTCAATTTAATCTTTCCACAATGTCCATTTTCTACATTTTTGAAAACATGTTGCACACAATAAATTATACAATATTTTGGTAAATACTAAATTTTTTTTAAAGGAATATACTGGGGCTGGCATTGTGGCAAACAGGTTAAGCTGCCACTTATGACACATGCATCACATCAGAGTACAGTTTTGAGCAGCAGTTCAAGTCCCGGCTGCTCTACTTCCAATCTAGCTTCCTGCTGATGCACCTGGGAAGGCAGCAGAAGATGGTTCATGTATTTAGGCCTCTCCCACACTTGTGGGAGACCAGGATGGAGTCCTGGTTTTGGCCTGATCTAGCTCCAACTTTTGAGCCTATCTGGGGAGTGGACCTACAGATAGAAGATGACTCTCACTCATTCTCTCCCTCTCTCAGTGTAACCCTACCTTTCAAATAAAATTTTAAAAAAAATCTTTTTTTTTTTTTAAAAAGATTATACCAATGTAATAGCAATGGTTATCATTTGGTAGACGGATTAGAAATAATTTCATTTTTGTATTTATCTGAAACTTCTAAAACAATTTTAAAACTATGTATTGATCTCATTATTAAAAAATTTGGGGGGCTGGTGCTGTGGTGCAGCGGGTTAAGCCACCACTTGTAACGCTGACATCCAATATGGGCTCTGGTTCATCTCTCAACTGCTCTACTTCCAATACAGCTCCCAGCCAATGATCCTGGGAAAGCAGCAGAATGTGGCTCAAGTGCTAAGGTCCCTGCCACACATGTGGAAGACCCTGGTGAAGCTTCTGGCTCTTGAATTAGGCCTGGCCCAGCCTGGACAATTGCAACCTTTTGGGTGGTAAACCAGCAGATGGAAGATCTCTCTCTCTCTCTCTCTCTCCCTCCCTCTTACTCTCTCTCTCTTATTCTCTCTCTCCTTCTATCTCTATAACTCTGCCTTTCAAATAAATATTTTAAAAAATTAAAGAATTACAGCAAATTAAAATTTTAAAATTTTCAGGGGTCCTCAGAGACCTTCTAGTCAATTCTTTATGAAAAAAAGAGAGGAGATCCACAAAAATAATCCTATTTGCTTTAAAATCATACTATATGAGTGTTGTATAGACATGTACAAATAGAAACATTACCTCTCACATGTCACACACCCACAAAACTGTGTTAAGCAGAGATCCCATTAAAACCTTGAATTAACTCTGTGACAGAAAATTCTTTATTGTACCCATTATTAAGGTTCAGAATAGAGGCTTAATGAGGTTAAGTAAACAGCTCTAAGCTTCACAGCCAATAGCAGATGAAGTCAGAATTCCACCCCACTTCACTGGTGTCAAGGTCCCTCCTCTTCCCTATTTTGCTATCCTATCTGTCATAATCTCTGAATGGACTAGAGATTTAATTTAAAAAAAAAACAGAATTGCTACAAGATGTAGGAACAAATTTTAACAATCTACTAATACAGAGACTTTTCTATGCAAGAAACAAGCGTCAAAAGCTATAAATATATGACTGATGCTTTTATTTCCAAAAATGTTTCTTCATAAGCAAATATCAACAAACTAAAATACCCCAAAATTATTAAGAATATATTTATGAGAGTCAATTACCTATCATAATTATAAATGAAATAATTAAACTATATGGACTAAATTGATAAGAAAAATTTGTAAGAATAATGAGATATATTTCACTTATCAAACTGGCAAAAATAAAAAACTTTGCTAACATTCTGTTTCCTTGCATTCTGTTGACTACAGAAGGGAAGTTTATTCTTTCCATGCTCAGGAGGTGCCTCAAGTCCAGGAAATAACAAGAATGTTATTTTATTACAGAGGGAGAATAAATAATTTGGAATCAATGAGTATCATTTATCAGATTTCAAACACAAAGAAATGATCTGTAAAAAGGAATTTTGATGCAGAACTTGATGCCATACTAGCTGCCAATAATAATCATTATTCATTTTATTGGGTTTTAAAATAGTCTTTTATGTTAGAAGAATTGTGCTGAAATCTGGAAATTTGCTTTATAATATTCCAGCATGAAAATTAAGGAAGAAAAATTGAGAAAAGAAATTAATGGTGCTGAAACTAGAAAAGGGAACATGGAGGTTTTTGGTCCTGTTGTTCAAAATTTGTGCCTGTTTAAAACCAATATGGTATATGCATAATAATAATAATAACAACACAAATGCAAGGAATTTTGAAATCCTGAGCACATTGTACTAGAAAGAGGAACTAGAAACAAAAACAAAACTGATAGATAGCAAGGACATTAAAACAACTCATCATGCTATTTTCTACTATTACTATATCTAAATCAGATTGCCAGCATTGTGTCATAGTGGGTAAAGGCTCCACCTGCAGTGTTGGCATCCCAAATGGGTACTGGTTCAAGCCTCAGCTGCTCCACTTGCAACCCAGCTCTCTGCTATGGACTCAGAAAGCAGTAGAAGACGGCTCAAGACTTTGGGTCCCTGCACCCATGTTGATAAACACTCTTGTTCTGGGAGAACCAGAACAAGCTCCTGGCTTCAGATCAGAGTAGCTCCAGCCATTGTGGCCAATGGGGAATTAATCAACTCTCTCTCTCTCTACCTCTGCATCTCTGACCTTTGACTCTCAAATAAATAAATAAACACTAAAGTAAACAAGTAAATCAGATCATTTTCACTCAATTTTTCTTATATTCACAGAAACATTTAGCATAGCAATATTTTATATTGCACATGAATTAATTCCCACTGCTGCCTGCATTCCCACTCACTTCCACTATATTTAAGCATAACTGATGCTTCAAGAAGATATTCTACAATTATAGTATGGCTTAACCTATCCCTTAGTATATCACCATGATTCTCTGGAGAATGACAATCACAATTTGAGAAACATAGCTCTACTGTAATGTCAACATGAAAATTCCTGAATTCAACTGTTTCTTATTGAAATGAGTCATAATCGGTCCGTTACCAAATTCCACATTTAACTGAAACGGGCATGGTTCCAGTTGTTTCTAAACGTCTTCTTTTAAGGGAGAAAATAAAAGTATTTTTGATCATTGTAAAATGTAATGTACTTCAGGAATTTGAACCAGCCTATTGAACAAAGAGATAATCTTTTTAAAAATCTAGGTGAGTATTTCTTCAATTAATATCTGCCAACGTTAGAGCACCTTCTAAATGCATAATTTAATTTCATGGGTTTATGCCTTTCTTGGAAGTGCAGCCTTGCATAGTTTGTAATTTTGATAATCAACTTCTTTTCAGAGTCAAAGGCTAAAATTTTGTGGAACTTTATCTGTTTTCTTATTGTTCTACCAGAGGGTAAGATATTGTAAAATTAAAACATTATAGTCTGTGGTAGCATGTGAAAATTTGTGTTTCAGGTGCCATTTTTACCCAAGTTTAAGACCTTATAGTGGACAACCCAGGGGAAAGAGTAATGCATATGCTCCCTATGAGTCCTTCAAAAATGCAGCCCTGCTGACATCCACAGTTCCACAATTCTGTGGGTTTGTGCCTCTCCATTGTCTTGCAGTTCTGAATGACTGTTTCTTCTCATTCTATATTCCAACCCCACATCTGAATTAAATTATCCATAGCACCACACATACACCCAAACACCTACAAATAGTTTTGCCCTTGAAGAGACAAAAATACACTGTTTTCCTCCCTGCATTGTTTGATCCTATTCTTCCAAGATCAAACCTCACCTTGCTTTTGTTTATTGTTTTAACCAACAGGGTCATTCTCAGATGATATAGTTTAGTTTTTCATGCTTTTAAACTTCATATAAATGTATGTATTCTTTTGTGGCTTCATTTTTGTATCCCACATTTTGTTCTTAAAACTCATTTGCATTGTTTTTGTACGTGATTCTCATGCATTCACTTTTATGAATTACTCCTCTACATAAATGCCATTGTGTGGAAAGTAACAAGTTAGTTATCTGGTTTACTATTGATGGACTTACCGTTGTTTTGAAGTTTTTATCTACTAAACAGAATGCTACCTCAAACATCTCTGTTCATGTTTCCTGGCATATGAGTGTTTTTAGGGTGTAGTCCCAGATTTAAAGGTGCTAAATTATGAGATACGTAGGTCATTTAAGTTACTAGAGAACACTAAACTGAATACCAAAGTTGTTGCGCTGATTTTCACGTTAGATAATAGTAGTATATGAAAATTCCTGTTGCTTTTCATTCTCATTAACACTTGGCATTGTCAGACATTTTTAATGTTTGACAGTCTGGTGACTATTTCAAGTTTGATATACTATTGAGGTTCAATACTTTTACCTATGTTTATTGACCACTTGGATTTCCTCTTTTGTGAAATGTCTTTTCAAATATCTGGCCTATTTTTCTATATTTTTTCTTTTTTTAAAATAGTGACTTACAAGCATTGTATATACAGTCTTTTATTGATAATATGCATTAAAAATGCTGTCTCCCACTCTTTGCTTTGTATTCTTTTATATCTTCTGATGAATAGAAACCTTGAATTAAATTATAGTATAACTGAATTTATCATTTCCCTTAATATAGAGACAATATTGTCTTGTCCAAGATACTTTTCTAATTTCTAGTTAATTAAGATACTCTTATATTGTCTTCCAAAATTCTTGTAATTTGACTTTCCTGTTTGGTCTATTTAAACCCATTTGTTGACATCTTTGTATGATGTCTAAAATCACTTTTCCATATAGACATCTTATTGTTCCAACATAATTTATTGAAAAACATTTTTGTGTAACACTTGAAGATTCATGTATGCATGGGTCTGTTTCTTGTTCTTTTCTTTTGCTTGTTCTTTTCTTTTTGCACTATTAGATTACTGTCTTAATTACCACGACTTCATAATCTTAAAAATGGTAAGAAAAGCCTGTTCAATCGCTTCTCAGCCTTTTGGCTAAGATCAAGTGTAGAAAAGCCTGTTCAAATATTCTAGGCTTTTTTTACCCTTTATGTGTCTATAACAACTTGAGGTATTATTCAGATTGTAATAAATTTATAATTTAATGTGGTACATTACAAACATGAATCTCAAATATTTATTTTTCTGATAGATTACTTTATAGAGAAATTGCTTTCTACTGAATCATATTTTCATAGACTGTTCATCAAAAGGTACATCAATGTTCTTCTATATATATTACAACTCTGGGTTTATCAAAATTATGATCTATAAAATGAACAGGTGGGATTTTACACAATTATGGTAATATTAGCACAATAGCAATATTTATCATGTATAGAATAAATTAGTTTTACATAAAAAGACTCTAGTAAAGTTTTCTTGGTTTTTGAATCTTTGAAAAGAATTTTTTTATGTTCCGAGTTCTACAGCATAAATTTAGTCCCATAAAATTGAGAATTTATGAGAATTCTTATTTTGAAAGTTCCTAAAAGCACTTCAGAGTTAAGTAATACAGAAGTCTACAACTTTCAATAATGTATTTCAACTGTTTTGAGAACAAGCTCATTATAGATGAAAATATAGATGGATAAGTATAGAGACATAAGAACAAAAATCAGAAATCACTCAATATAGTTTTACAAAAAGCTAACAACTCCTAAAACTACTATGAATGGAAATCTCTCCTTGGTTTTATATACAGCCACGTATCTTCTATATGTCTATAGAAGAATAGTTATTTCAAAAAACTGGTGCCAGAAGTCCTTTGACAGTTTAAAGGACAATGTATTTCACATTTTCAAACAGCAAGTAATTTCAATTCTGTGTAATTTCCTTTGGAGATAGTCAAAGAAAGACTATTCAATTTATTTTCTGAAATTAGAAACACCTTGAAGTCAAAATACAATAGTTAGCACGGATAAACAGAGATAAAACTCATTTAAGAATGTAGAAGCAAAATTTATATCTGAAGTACCAGAAAATGGATTTAAACAACATTTTAAAAGACTCATCTACTATAATCAAGTAGAGTACATCTCAGGGGTGACAGCATGGCTTGATATTAGGAAATTTAGAAACATACTGTAAAGTACCATCAAGTCAACCAGGAAAACAGGAGAAACATTGGTTACATAGTGGATTAAATATTAAATCAAAAAAATTAGAAAGACTATAGTGTATGAATCACTAACAACTCTTATGATTAGCTGTTTAAAAACCAAGAAACAATACACATATACACTTGCAATAACTCCCAGAGTACGGACTCTGGGAGATATAAAAAACAATTGTAGATTATAATAATTTTTCTATGTGCCAGTGAAACCAAGCACCTATACAGTGCCTGATGTAGGTTATTCAGCCCTAGTCTCTCAGTTCCTCTCCTTTAGCTTAAAGTGTCTTTGTCCAGCTTTGATGACTTCAAATCAACCTCTTACCACACTGAATTAAGGGAGTGGTATGAGAGGTCTAAGCGGCCCCACAGGATCCTAGATCACAAGACTCATGAGTTCAGTAACCTCCTTTATAGAAAATAACTTAATGGTAGGTTGGTTTTTTGTTTTTAAACAGGAACCCAGTCCCTGAACAAGCAATGTAACAGCCACCTGCATGTAGCTCCAGACTGGCTGCAGCTCATTCTACCATCACCAAAATTCCCAAATGAACATGATGGCCATGCTGTCAGTGACTAATCAAAGGACCGTGAACACTGTGGATCAATCAGAGGCCTGCACATGAACTGAACATGCACCTCCGAACCCCAACAACCATCCTGAGATTGCTTACCCTTAAACCCTGGGGAGCCCAAGAATTAAGCAATAGTTGTCTGGGCTCTTAGTTTTACAAAATAAATATCTACTTTCCTCCCCGACCCCAGTGTCAGGGATTGGCTCAATGCTCATGGGGTGAGAAGACCTGGGTTTTGGGGTTTTGCAGCATCAGAAATAAATTTATAATATACAACAAGACAATTACATGGATTAAAATGTTAAAATTTATAAAACCCCAAGTAATGATTTAAGAGGAAATGTGGGTCATCTAAAGAAATTCTATAGGGAAACCTACCATGTCCCTGAATTTTAAAGCTGCATAATTTAAGAATATTTCTTCAGAGCTGGCACTGTGGCATAACAGGTAAAGCTGCTGGCTGTGATGCTGGCATCCATATGGATTCTGGTTTGTGTCTCAGTTGCTCCACTTCTGATCCAGCTCCCTGCTAATGACCTGAGAAAAGCATCAGCAAATGGCCCAAGTGCTTGTGCCCTGCCACCCAAGCAGAAAACCCAGATGAAGCTTCTGGCTCCTGGCCTCAGCCTGGTCCAGTGCTGGCCTTTGCAGCCATCTGGGAAGTAAACCAGCAGATGGAAGATCTCTCTATTTCTACCTCTCTCTGAAACTTTGACTTTAAAATTAATAAGTAAATCTATAAAAAAGAATATTTATTCTTCAATTAACTATCATTTTTATTTAATATTAAAATTTCTTACTTTTTTTTAAAGGTTTTTTAAGCTTAGCATATGTCATGATGTGTGGGGGGGGGAATAAACATGGAAAAATAAAGCACTGAGTTTAAGAATTTAATTGAAGATATAAAAGGCTTCACTGGAAGGAGCATCAGCTTCAGCCAGTATCGAAGACACAGGTAAGTTAAAAGCCCATGACTCTATTTAGAGACAGGATAATTTCTGACAGCCTCAGCTGTCTCCAGGAAACCAGAAGCATGTTCATTTGCTGGGCACAGGGTTATGGGAGAGAGAGGAAAGCGGAGACTGGAAGACTAAAAGCATCCAAATGTATGCTTCTCGCATTTCTCCTCTCACTCCACAAATCCCTGCCACCCATCTTCCCTTCCCTGAGAAGCAGGCTGAAATGACAAATGCACAAATGTGGAAATCCTACATAAACCCTCTGGGAAAATTAGATAAGCTATAAAACACAGATCTTTTTTTGACATTTGATACAAATGAAAGCAGCTTGGAAGGAAGATGTTGTAAGGAATAACACACAGCCCCTTTTTGAGAGCAGCTCAATACCCTGGAAAGGAAATTGTGAATAATCCTTGTCAGGATTATCCACTCCTTAAAGTGCAGTGATGGTTGCTGAAATAGAAAGAACAACCTGAGAAAAGCAATACACTAGGAAGCACTCTCATCTCATCAAGAAACACTTTGAGTAGCTCTGGTCCACGAACATGAATGGTGGAAACCATGTGCATGCAGAAACCTGGAGTGCGAGTGCGGTTGGATTATTCTCCCAAGGCAACAGATACACTCAGGACCCCAGTGGAAGACAGAGAAAGGAGAACAGACCTGCGATACTCTGTCTCTAAACTGGGGCACTGGAACAATGAACAGAAAGTCAGCCTGTTCTCTGGGAGGCTTCAAGAACTCTAAACAGTAATTAATGAAGACAAAGCTCCATGCTGGTGCTGATAGTCCCAACTCTTCTCCTTTTGCTATAGATTGCTGCACCCCACAGCAGGTAAGATGAACTTTTATAAAGCAGTCTGCACATATAGGGCAGCCAGGAAGATTATTTTAAGGTAAATATGGTGTGTGGAGATGACTAAACAAAAAATGAAAATGTTACATTCTGAGAGGAGTTAAATGCAGCAATAAAGTGATATGGGATTAGCATGGATCCATAATTTTGAATTATATGAACGCTACTAAATTAGAGATAAAAAGTGATGTGACAAAGTATGAAAAAATACTGATTTACAGAAGAAAATAAAGTTTAAAAAGATATATGGGATTATACCCAACTCAGAAGCCTCTGCACAGCAAAGGAAACAATAGATAGACTGAAGAGACATCTGACAGAATGGGAGAAAACATTTGTAAGCTACTTATCTGACAAAGGATTGCTGTCCAAAATTTATCAGCAACTCAAAAAATTCAACCAAAAGTAATACCAACCAATACAATTACAAAATGGGCAACGGACCTAAATGACAAATTCCTGAAAGAAGAAATACAAATGCTCAACAAATATATGAAAAAAATGTCCAATATCACTAACCATCAGGGAAATTCAAATCAAAACCACAATGAGGTATCATGTCACCCCAACTCAATTCACAATAGCTAAGATATGGAATCAACCAATGTCTATCAACTGATGACTGGATAAAGAAATTATGGTATGTATACACAATGAAGTACTATTCAGCTATATAAAAAAAGAAATTCTTTCATTTGCAACAAAATGGATACAATGGAAACTATTATACTTAGTGAAATTAGCCAATCCCAAAGAGACAGATTCCATATGTTTTCCATGATCTGTGGTAACTAATAGAGTACCCAAAATGTACTGTGTTGGAGTGAAATGGATGTGTTGATATTTGATGTTTGTTTACAGCCTTTGTCTCTTCTGTTGAAGAACAGTGTTTAGTTCTTCATACTATTTGTTGAACTCTTCACTTAAGTGTAGGGTTAACCGTCCGAGTATTAACTAAACTGAAAATAGGTCTTTATAAAAACTAAGAGTAGGGAAAGGGGAGACAGGAGGAAAAAGGGTTGGAGCATGGGTTGAAGGGAGGGTAGGGTGGACGTATCACTGTGTTCCTAAATCTATATATATGAAATACATGAAACTTATATAACTAAAATAAAAGTTTAAAAAAGAATGGCTGTTATAGAAAGAGTAATGAATGCTGGCAAGGATGTGGAGAAAGAGGAGCTCTCACAAACTGTTGATGGGAGGGGCCAGCGCTGTGGTGCAGTGGGTTAACACCCTGGCCTGAAGTGCCAGCATCCCATATGGGTGCGGGTTCTAGTCCCGGCTGCTCCACTTCCAATCCAGCTCTCTGTCATGGCCTGGGAAAGCAGTACAAGATAGCCCAAGTCCTTGGGCCCCGGCACCCGTGTGGGTGACCCAGAATAAGTTCCTGGCTCCTGTCTTCGGATCTGCACAGCTCCGGCTCTTGCGGCCAATTGGGGGAGTGAACCATCGGATGGAAGACTCCCCAATTGGCCGCAATGGCCAGAGCTATGCCAATCCAAAGCCAGGAGCCAGGAGCTTCCTCTGGGTCTTCTGATGCAGATGCAGGGGCCCTAGGACTTGGACCATCTTCTACTGCTTTCTGAGGCCTTAGCAGAGAGCTGGATTGGAAGTGGAGAAGCCGGGACTGGACGGGCACCCATATCGGATGCCGGCATTGCAGGCAGCAGTTTTACCTGCTACACCACGGTGCTAGCCCCAATATTTTCTTAATTCTAAGACATTTATGCACTAACATTCTGTTTTTGCATTATCCAACTTGATGATTCAATAACAGCTTTGGGGGAAAGAGACAATATATTTAAAATAGAGAAAAAATTTACTGAGAAAAACATTGAATATATCCTTATTATATTCTCTTGTTTGGTGTCACAAAGTTTGAGTCAAACCCTCCTTCACACATAGAGGCTAAAATTTTGAGATATTATAGCCATAGACAGCAATGTAAACATCACAAAGATGTGGATTTCCTTATTTCCTTATCAGGAGTTTGGCCTTTGATGGCCCTTTATGCACAGTGGTGCAGATTCAAGGGAAATCAAATAATACTGTGATTTCAATTTCATTTTCAAATATATTGAAAATTTATTCAACAATTTATTTTTATTTAAATAATAAGTGGCCCCCAGAGTGCCACAGGCCAAAGCCAGCAACCCAGAACCCAATCCAGGTGTCCCATAGGGATGACAACAGCCTGATTACCTGATTTCACCACTGCTACCTCCCAGAGTCCACACAAGCAGGAAACTGGAGTCTGAAGCCAGAGTGGGTATTAAACCCAGGAACTGTGAAATGGGATGCAATTCCTTTCACTGGTGTCTAGGCCACTAGGCTAAATGTCCTTCCTATGATGATGATGATGATTATTATTAATTACCAGTGCTGAATATTAAAAAGTTTGCCTTGCAATTGTGATAGAAGGTCTCTACAGATGATGTTTGGCATCTGAGTCATGGCTTTGAAGATTCCAAGATCTTATCTGAGGTGAGAGAATCCACCGTTTTTAATTGCATCACTGTGTGTTTAACATGGTTCAATATTTCACCTCTTTATAATATATTGGAACATACTTTTGGTGAGAGGTGGGAATGCATATTTAAGTCTCAAGTGCCAGATATGTTATGAATGAACATAACTGAAGAGATCATTAATCAAGAAGTTCCCCTTTCACACCCATGGGGTCCTTGCATGGACAGAGAATGACAACCATGCCTCAACTACCATGCTTGGTGGCTGCTGTGAAAGGAATGGGGAAGTTTTAAGAATGAAAACAGAGTTGCCTATGTAACAAAAATAAGTAAATCCAGGAGGTTAGGAAGAAAAAGTTACTACATATAATCACCTGATCAAAACTATCACAAAGGAGTCTGCCAGAACCAGAACATCACAACAGCCCCCACAAGCCTGTCCCAGAAGAACCACTCCAAAGACATCTGCCCAACAATTACCCATTCAGTTTAGATTAACATCACCTGGTTATTAATCCTTTGTAGCAGAAGTCGATGGCTTCAAAGCACCATTTTTGCCTTTAAAGACTCCCTTGCTTCAAGCTCCCTGAACATGCCAGTAGTTTCCTATGGCCTGCAAGTTTCCATTGCAATGCTCTGCTCTTCCCATTGCGACACACAGGTATTCCAAATTAACTATTATTCTTGAGATAGTCTCTCTCTCTCCCTCTTTCCCCCGGGGTGGTCTCTCCCTCTCTCTGTGTTGTTTGTTTTTATTTATGTTAACACTGACAAAAACCTTTTGACATCCATTGACACATTTGATTTCAGGAATTTAGACAAAACATTCACCTTTGAAGGACTTTCAGAAATACAGTGTAAATGTACTTTATATTAGTTTACGAAGCTACTATTATAATAGAGCATGTTTTTTCATTTAAGTGTGATTTACTGGGAGTTTATATGATATTAATGATTCCGTTAAAGCGTCATTTCTAATAAAATAATATTCATTATTTAGTTATTTCATTTTTTAAAGATTTATTTATTTTACTTGAAAGTCAGAGTTACATAGAGAAAGGAGAAGCAGAGAGAGAGGGAGAGGTCTCCCATCAGCTGGTTCACTCCCCAATTGGCCAATCCAAAGCCAGGAGCCAGGAGCTTCTTCCAGGTCTCCCATGCGGGTGCAGGGGCCCAAGTACTTGGGCCATCTTCCACTGCTTTCCCAGGCCATAGCAGAGAGCTGGATCAGAAGTGGAGCAGCTGGGACACAAACTGGCATCCATATGGGATGCCAACACTGCAAGGCGGTGGCTTTATCTGCTATGCCACACCGCTGGCCCTGGTTATTTCACTTTTTAAAACCGTTCTGGTAATGTTGGTTGTTTATAATTCTATGCTACTGTGAATAAAGCTTGCTAAATTTGTGTCAACTTCTAGGCCCATTTCTAGGGATAAATTTCTGAAAGAGGAGTCCGTGGGCCAACAGCTGAGCACACCTCCCACAGGGTTTGACTCCACCAGGCCATGTACTCTGCAGAAGAGCCACACGCCTCCTTCCCTTGGCAGGCAGCAGGCCACCTCCTGCCCCTGCCTGATTTCCATGGTGCTGTTGCTCTTGGTGCTGCTGATTCCTGGGATTATTGATTTCTCAGGGGGAAGGGCTTCCACAGGCAGACTGCCACATGCTCTGTCCCTTGCAAACTAAAGGCCATGTGTGGCATTTGCCAGGATCTCCTTTGCTTTCTTCTGGCACTATTACAGTTGCAAGAATTAGAGATGTGTGTCTTCACTCTTGTCCCAACTAGAAGCTCTTTAGCAAATGTCTTCAATCAAGACAGCACTGATCCTGGGCTTTTAACTTCAAGATAATTTTCCCAATAGTTCTTTTCATATCCGTTAGGAATTTGGAGTTTTGAAGAAAGATTTCTTTTAGCAAAACGTTTTAATGTTTTTCCTTGCTAATGTGTACGATTATAAGACGTGACATTTCTGTCGTGATATAGTTAAAAAAATAGCTGGAGACCCATAAAATCTTTATCCACCCTTTCTAATGGCATCTCTTACATCCTCTTTTAGCTTTGTAACTCATTTTCCATGGAGTGTCAGTGCTTAACTAGCAGGATAAGATATGCTAACCACGAGTATGCGGAGGCAGAGCTGTCCAGGAGCAAGTGAAGGAGGCATGCACACACTGGCAGTGCAAAGCCTCCCACAAAGCTGAACCTAGGTGACAGAGCCTTTGTGGGCTGCTCCCTGCTGTCTTTCCACCTTTTATCTAAGGCAGGACCTGGGACAGGCAATGTCCCACAGATGCTCCCTTCATCTGGCTCTCACATGATGACTTAATAAAAATGCCAACTTGAGCCTCACTTGTGAAGCCAGAGACTGAATCCAACAGAGGTCATTACAGGATTCTAGGTAAGTGTCTGAAAAAAAATTTACTGACAGTACAACTGTAAATAAAAAACCAAGTTTCTTTTCCAACTTCTGGATTCCAGAAAGGTCTCCTTTACTTGTCAGCATTCACGAAAAAGCAGAATATTGTCACCTTCTCTTAGTTGCATGTCTTTATTAAGTAACATTAAACAACAAACTTCAGTCACATAAAATGAGTAAAGTCTAAACTTCTGTTGAACAATGTTGTGCCTATATTTAACAATCCTGTATTTTCCTCTTAAAATTTTGTTAAGAGGGTAGATCTTATGCTAGGTGTTCTTACCATATGTTTTTAAGTAGCATTCAATGTCCTGGTAGTGTGAGCACGGCTACTTCTGTTTCAGTCCTTGCCAATGGTTGTCAATCCGGAAGCACACCCAGAATTATTTGCAGACCTTTGTAAAGGTACCAGCTCCCAGAAATTGAGACTTGGGTTTAATTGCTATAAGCGAGAGTCTCTATATCTAAAACTCAGTTGTAAGAATAAAAAGAACTATACAGAGAAAAGGAACAGGAGCTCTGAAAGCTAACTGAATGCAAATACAACAGATATTCTGATTTTCCATTCCCTCATCAAATCACAGAGCAAACCACATTCGTGGGAATGGAAGTCATTTAATGTCATGCTCTGTGCCTTCTCATTCCCTCCCTCATCTCCCACCCTTGTCCTCTTCCCCTTCATGATTCTCCCTTTTGCCTCCTGTTCCTTTTAAGTCATCTTTTTCTTGCCATCGAGTTGTAACACTGGTTCTAGCTTTGCCTTTTGCGGAAACTTTTCAGGGTCAGATGACCCTGCTTCTGCTCTTCTGTTGTGCATTGACTACTGGCTCTCAAAAGTTTTTCTCAGTGTGTGTGTGTGTGTGTGTGTGTGTGTGTTTATTACACTCATTCTAAATAGGTTTAAGTGCACATGGTGTGTTTAATTAGTAGTTTACTTTTCTGAGTCTTTACCTGGACTCTGAGCTCCTGACTGCCAAGGAACATTCACATTCTTTATGGGAGTACCTGGTTTGAGTGCAACTACTTTACTTCCCATCTAGCTTTCTGCTAATGTACATCCTAGAAGGCTATAGATGATAGTCTAAGTATTTGGGTCCCTGCTACCTACATCAGAAACCTGAATTGAGTTATAGACTTCTGGCTTACATTTGGCCCAGTCCCAACTGTTGTGAGCATTTGGGAAACAAATGAACTAATAGAAGAATTTCATTTCTCTCTCTCTCTCTCTCTCTCTCTCCCCCCCTGCCTTTAAAATAACTTTTAAAAAATTCTAAAGTATTTAGAATGGAACAAGTGCTATGTTTGTTTCAGCTAATATACAGTTCAGCACTTTTTCCTTTTACTTTTGAGGCTTCCTGGTGGTGTGAGCTGTGAGATACCTGGCTCAGCTTACTGCAGGATCTTCCCTCCACTTGTGAAGGGAGAAAAACTTCCCACAGCAAAAAGGCCCTCAACCTGGTTAAGATTTCTCTTTATAACATTCTGAGTCACTGGGCAATGCCCAGGATGGAGCCCAGTTGAATATTCCAAAGGGGCAGAGTTTGATGTGGGCCTCAATCGTGGCCCATTTGTGTGCCCTTTTTTGGAAAATTGGAAGTGTCATGGTGTCAGATGCATGATAGGAGTGGGTGTGTCTCCCACGGTAATTGCATTGTAACGACATTATAATTACCCGAAGGGGTGCAGTTGGGGGTGAGGGGAACACATCCTGCAGCCATATTGGATATGTCCAGCTAACCCTGGTTCTACACTTGCAACATAACAAAACTTAATTTTGATTACATGGAAAGGGTGGATTACATGCAAGGTGAGCCTGGAAGTTCACAGAAAGAGAAATGAGTTTGTATGATGCACAGAAGGGGACTTGTCATGCGGGCTGGACCAGGCAGTCATGTGGGCCTGCCACACCTGCAGGTCAGCCCAGATTGTCAAATCACAGATTGCCTGGAGTTGTCAATCAGCAGCCCATGCAGGTCAGTGGGGAGCTGTCCAACAGTGGTGCAGCTGAGGCTCAGACCTCAGCTCCTTTCCCTACATTCCCACAACACAAGCCTTGTAGTTGACCTGACCACTTTCATTTCAAAAAAGAAACGAGAGAGAGAGAAAAGAAAAAGAAGAGGAGGAGGAGGAAGAAGAGGAAGAGGAAGAAGAAGAAGAAGACAAGGAAGGAAGGGAGGGAGGAAGGAAAGAAAGTTGGTTGAAAGATCTAGTTTCAAGGTTCAAACTCAGATGTCTCTTAGTTTAATGCTGTGTTATACTCATTCTTTTTTTTTTTTTTTTTTTTTTTGCCAGGCAGAGTTAGACAGTGAGAGAGAGACAGAGAGAGTTATAGACAGTGAGAGAGACACACAGAGAGAAAGGTCTTCCTTCCGTTGGTTCACTCCCCTAATGGCCGCTACAGCTGGCGCTGCGCCGATCCAAAGCCAGGAGCCAGGTATTTCCTCCTGGTCTCCCATGGGGTCCAGGGCCCAAGCACTTGGGCCATCCTCCACTGCCCTCCAGGGCCATAGCAGAGAGCTGGACTGGAAGAGGGGCAACCGGGATTAGTACCCAGTGCCCCAACCAGGAATAGAACCTGGGGTGCCGCTACCGCAGGTGGAGGATTAGCCAAGTGAGCCACGGCGCTGGCCCGAACATTCATTTAACAACTGCTAATGGCCCAGTTCAAATCATTAAAAAAAAAGGAAAAGAAAAAAAGAAACCAAGAGATTATATACACTTGAAAAACTTTAACACTTGCACTAAAGGAATATTTTCAACAAATCAGCACCTACTTAAAAGAAATTTGCACAGGCGCGAAGCTCCTGTTGCCAGCCCTTCTCATGACAGAGAGAGTGAAATTAGTCACCACCCTTAAAATGCTTAAATAGAAATATAGAAGTTGTCTTTGAGAGGTAAACACTGTTCTTCCTCGTGTGACTGTAAGAATGCCAGGCCTGCTGTTCTGACAGGTGCCTCCTGGAATGAGCTGCTGAGATGCCTGGCATAGCTGTGCGGCACTTTGACAGGACACTGGCTCATCCGTGCAGTCCCTGACCAAATTGGCTTCAGACTCTCCCTTAACAAATTCCAAGCCACAGTGATTTGAGGCAGCCATGTCAGTTTAGATTACTCTCCTCCATCCTCCAAAGACAACATGGGTTCTCTGTCAGTAACCTGCACACTGCTGCACGATTAGCCACACATTTTAAAAACCGAAGGAAGTAAATATACTACATTTCCAAAGCACAAAGGATTTTCAGCAGCATTCTTCCTGGGAGCATTGAAGTACTTGAATCTAAATCTAACCTTTTTCATGTATTAGCTACTGAATTTAGATATGTACTTGATTTACTTAAGCTCAATTTCTTCATTTGAAAACTGCAGAAGATAATAACATCTACCCCTTATATTTGTTGCTTGGATGCAATAAGACAATCTACATAATGTTCTGAGAATGTTACTTGGTCCATAAGGTGGGGCTCAACAATGTCAGCTATTGTTTTTCCAAAGACAGTGTGGCAATTAGAATAATGACCTCTAAATGTCAGTTGAAGAATCATTTTGTATGTAAACCTATTACCACTGGGGTATAAAACATAATGCATCTATACCCCAGCAGAGCTTCAGGCAATCCTGAGAGAATAAAAACAAATATGCACTGAAATTCGCTTCACCTCACCATTCTTACTTTTATTATATATTTATAACATTTATAGCAGTATCTCTTTTCATTACCAAAGTAAAAAAAATGTTTCCTATGAGCATATAGTGAACAGTAATCCCTTGATTCTGGTATAAACACAGATAACATGGAATTATTTACCCTTTTAGAAGTCTATGAATACATAAAATGTGTGAAACTGAAATGTAATTGAGATCTTGTTGTCCTAATTTAAATATTTCACTTAATATTCCTTTATGAAGACTTTTCAATATCTCAACATCATCCTAAAACTCCAGCTGTACCAGAGTTTAAATAATCTACCGTTCGAAATTTAAGTTGTCTCTCACTTAAATCTAGTATTAATCTTCTTCCAGGGAACGTGGTTTCACACACATCTGTATGAAATAAATGGAATTTGTGATTCACAGAACAGTAGAGTCTCATAAATGAGGGAAAACTTATCTTTATAAATATTTTAAGAGATTATATTCTTAACAGTGGAGTATAAGGATGTCTATTTTTTGTACTTCTACTACCACTGGATATTAACATGTAAAGTTTTTTGTCTCCTTAAAATATAAAAATGACAAAACTTTGTGTATCTTACTTGGATTTTAAAAATCTACCAGTGGATGCTTCACTAATACATTTTTGACTTGAAATATTCAGGGCAGACTATATGCCAGATTTATTGTCAAGGAAATATTTCACATATTTATCTCCTTATTAAGAGCTTTCTATCAACTATTCCTGTTTTGATTTCCAATTTTTATGGTGAAATTTTTATTAAGTAGTTTGTTTTCTTTGAATGCTTTGTAGCAATTCCTAATATAGAATATCAACTCTTTGTCCACCACATACCTTAGCCTGCTATTATTACATACTTTTGTGTGCTTTCTAATAATATTTACTTATGAGGCTGGCATTGTGGCATAGCTGCCACCTGCAACACTACCATCCCATATGGGCACTAGTTTGTGCATTGGCTGTTCCACTTCCAATCCATCTCCCTGTTAATAGCCTGCAAAAAGCAGCGGAAGATCAAGAAAATCCTTGGGCCTCTGCCACCCCACATGGGGGACCCAGATGAAACTCCTGACTTGGGCTTTGCCCAGCATGGGCCATTGTGGCCATCTAGGGGGTGAACCAGTGGATGGAAGATCGATCTCTCTCTCTCTCTCTTTTCCCCTGTAACAGTGACTTTCAAAATAAATAAATAAATAAATATTTAAAAATAATATGTAGTCATAAATCTGTATTTTTATTTTATAAAGCAAACATACATTTAAAAAAATAATATAATAAAGAAAGATAAGTAGTACAAGATAAAAGTTTCTCAGAATTTTCTCTACCTGGACCTTGCCACTAGAAATGCTTTCAAACCTGTGTTATCTACATCAGTAAGCTCATAATACACAGGCCATTTTTAAATATTTTCCATTAAGTGGTACATATGTGGCCTCTCTTTCTCAAGAAACATGGCTCTTCATCTGCTTTATAATGCAGCGTACGTCTACATCATATTTTGTTTAGTTAATCCTTTAAACATGAATATTAGAATATTTATAATTTTTCACTGTAATAAACAGCACTAGCATAAATTTCCCATTACATTTATTTTTCTGTACTTCCTGATTGCTTCTTTGTTGAGTATACAATTGAGATTTTGATTGGGACTCAGATTGGTAATTTTACTGTGAATTACTAGTTTGAGGATAAAGACTGAATGCAAATATAATATCACATTGTTAGTTCTTTTAGGAAATTTTATGTAATGTTCTCTTTCTAAGGGCTACATGTATCATATGTCCAAAGTATTGTGGGGATAATTTAACATTTTATCTTTCTGAGCTAATTTTTAAAGCTTCATTAATTTTTTTTCTTTTTTTCTCAACTTTTATATAGTAAATATAAATGTCCAAAGTACAGTTTATGGATTACAATGGCTTCCCCCCATAACTTCCCTCCCACTCGCAACCCTCCCATCTCCTGCTCCCTCTCCCATTCCATTCACATCAAGATTCATTTTCAATGATCTTTATATACAGAAGATCAGTTTAGTATATACTAAGTAAAGATTTCATCAGTTTGCACCCACACAGAAACATAAAGTATAAAATACTGTTTGAGTACTAGTTATAGCATTAATTCACATTGAACAACACATTAAGGACAGAGATCCTACATGAGGAGTAAGTGCACAGTGACTCCTGTTGTTGATTTAACAATTTGACACTCTTGTTTATGGCGTCAGTAATCTCCCTAGGCTCTAGTCATGAGTTGCCAAGGCTATGGAAGCCCCCTGAGTTCACCGACTCTGATCATATTTAGACAAGGCCATAGTCAAAGTGGAAGTTCTCTCCTCCCTTCAGAGAAAGGTACCTCCTCCTCCTTCTTCTTCTTCTTCTTTTTTTTTTTTTTTTTTTTTTTTTTTTTTGACAGGCAGAGTGGACAGTGAGAGAGACAGGGAGAAAGGTCTTCCTTTACCATTGGTTCACCCTCCAATGGCCGCTGCAGCCAGGTGCTTTTCCTGGTCTCCCATGCGGGTGCAGGGCCCCAGGACTTGGGCCATCCTCCACTGCCTTCCCAGGCCACAGCAAAGAGCTGGACTGGAAGAGGGACAACCGGGTGTACCTCCTTCTTTGATGGCCCATTCTTTCCACTGGGATCTCACTCGCAGAGATCTTTCAATTAGGTGTTTTTTGTTTTTTTTTTGTTTTTTTTTTTTTTTGCCAGAGTATCTTGGCTTTCCATGCCTAAAATACTTTCATGGGCTCTTCATGCAGATCCAAATGCCTTAAGGGCTGATTCTGAGGCCAGAGTGCTGTTAAGGACATCTGCCCTTCTATGAGTCTGCTGTGTATCCTGCTTCCCAAGTTGGACCGTTCTCTCCCTTTTTGAGTCTATCAGTTAGTATAAGCAGACACTAGTCTTGTTTGTGTGATCCCTTTGACTCTTAGACCTATCAGTGTGATCAATTGTGAGCTGAAATTGATCACTTGGACTAGTGAGATGGCATTGGTGCAAGCTTCACTTATTTTATCATGCTAAACTAATACCAACTATCAATTTATTAATAATAAATAAATCAATAATGTTATTAAATTAAGTAATGGTATTATTTAATACAATTATCATATTAAATACTAGAACTAATATTTTCTAATTACTAAAAAATCTAAATTAGTATATTTACTCATGTTCATTGGATTCATGGAGTTTTACCTTTGCATATCTTTTTTGTTTCATCTATTTATTTATTAGATATGTAGTCTTTTGACCCATCCTATTTTCAATAATGACTATTATATTAGTATCCCTTTACTGAAGAATTGCTTTGGTCATTTGCATTCTTAGTTGTAATTACATTTCAATCCAGATTACCTTTGTCACTGAAGTACAACTCACTGATATTCTATTGTATTGATGAGTTCTTGCTATTGAGAACTGATTTTGACTGATCATTCCATTGCCTTGGATGTAACATTAATCATTCCTGTAAGAAATATACAATTGCCTATGTGCGATTACAATGTCATTGCTTTAATATAAATGACAATTGGATAGGTAAAGCATTTTCTGGCCACAAAACCTGTTTTTCCTCACACTTCCATAGGTATAGTGTGACTCCTTTTAATTTTCAATGATGTGAACCAATTGAGAATGGCCTGGTATCTCTTCTTTGTAATAAAACTCTTTGTAATAAAACTCTTCTTTAATGGTACTGGAGGGAGGGAGCAGGGGCTCAATGATCCTCAATATTCATAAACTTAGGGTTTTAAAATAAAGTATTATTACAGCTATAATTATTATTTTTGCAGTATATATATGTACTTATGTGTTGGCCTTGTTTATTTAATTTTACTATGACCATTGTAAGTCATTTTGACTTTGCAAATTTTATGTTCATATCATAAAATTTTTCTTTTAATATATGCTAGATTATTTTTTGTTTTCCTTTTGCTCTTATTTCATCTTCCTAACTCTTAATGCTGGATATCTTTGATGCTCTTTGGCAGTTGAGTTATCTACTCTTTGGTAAGTTTGACCTCCTGTCTATGTCAGCTTTCTGCTGCTATAACAAACAGTATGTTGCAGCCTGGGTAAACTATAATCAGTAGAAGTCGATTTGACTCACAGTCTGGAGGCTGGGAAATCAAAGAACATGGTACTGGCATCTGTGAGCACCTTTGTGTTGGATCATAATATGACAGAAGAAGTGAGCACTTGAGACCGAGACAGAAAGTCAGCCAACTTCATACTTTTCTCAAGGAATTCACTCCTTGGATAACTCACCCAACCCATCCCTGGAATAACATTAATAAATTGTTCATGAGGTCTGAGCTCTTATGACCAAACTACCTCTTAAATTACCACCTCTTAACACTAACAATAGCAAGTATATTTCAGTATGAATTTTGACTGAACATTCAAGCCATAGCACCTCTCTGATACATTCTTCTATATTTGGGGAACTGTTTCAGACAAATTTGTAATTTATATCTACTTTGAAATTTTATTTGATGCAAGTTTTTCCTTATTGTTTTGTATGCTATTTAAAATTATATGAAGATATTAATAAATTTACTTTCCTTCTTAACTATAGTCATCCCCTTCCCATTTCATTGTCATCACTATGAAGTCTTTTTCAACATTCTTTTTTTGAGTTGTATTATATTTCTCTTTATAGCTTTGTTGATTGCATTAAAAATCTATACATTTTAGTGTATTCTGTTTTGTGTTCTTGGTTGGTTGTAAAACTTTTCTAAAACATTCACACAAACTATCCTTCTCCTTCTGCATTAAAACAATATTTAAGAGGCAATAAAACCATACCTCTTGTTTCTTTCATTCATTTGTGCATAAAGAATTGAGTTGAAGCTTATGTGGGAAATCTATGCACCAATCATGCTCAAGTCCTACCATAAGCTGCCAGCATTTTCTTCAATCTTGCTATGATAACTTGTTTTAATAACATAGGATAACTACCAGATGAATTTAGCACTCTGCAGTAAGGTGAATGTGTAGGTCAGTGGATCAGTCAGAGAACTTGGTTATTTCATGGTTTCTTCTCTGAATGTGATGAGGCTACAGTCAACAGAAACCTCTCACCATCTTATTTTCACTGGTCCAATCTCAGCAAAAGGTACAGTTTGGAAAGGAGTTTGTCCTCCTTCCTGGCTCTGTATGTTCTGTGTCAGGACAAACTTCATATGTCTTCATATGTTCTCTTGGTGTGGGAGAGCTTACTTCTGGGAAAGCAAATAGAAATGTATGGATAGTGAAAAGCTCTTCAGTAAAATTGTTCTGGTGTCCTATTTGACTCAAGAATTACCTCGGTCTTTAGCCCTTACTGAGGGCTGAGTTACAAAGTGCTAATGTGTTTTCATCGATTTTCTCTACATAAGTCTATGGCATTGTTCTTAGAAAATAGCACCCCATAATTATGTTGTCATCCTTATACTTAATAGGATAATGAATTGGGGGCAGTAATAACCTTGTTCTAGAATTACCCTTAGAAACAGATACATATAGTCCTTTGTAAAAACATGGGGTGCAATGGTCAGTAATAAAGTATTAGGCTGTGAGCAAAATGCTTTATTTGAACCTGAAGAATTTATGACAGATATTGTTAGGTTCTAAATAGAAAATTTTCAACACGATAGCTCCCTATGCTCATTGAACTTAGAGTCAAAAACATAAATTCTAAGTTAAAAATCTATGAAGCCTCAGATATTTGGCATAGTAGTTAAGATACCACTTGAGATACCCATATCCCATATCAGAGTGTTTGAATTCAAGTCCCAGGTCTACCCTCAATTCCAGTTTGTTGCTAATGCACACCCTGGGAGGCAGCAGGTGATGGCTGCAGCAGTTGTGCCCCTGCCTCCAATGTGGGAGCACTGTATTGAGTTCCCAACTCCTGGCTTTGGCCTGACTCAGCCCCTATACTTGTATGCATTTGAGGAATGAAGCAGTGGATGGGAGATCTCTGTTTTTCTCTCTTTATCTCTCTGCCTTTCAAATAAAGAAAACTAATTAATTAATTTTTAAAATGTCTATATGACAAATGGCAAGGTAAGGAAAATTTAGTTATTAGATGAAAAAGTTCTGGGCATTTAAGGCATAACATAGTTGATGATGGATGTGTTAATATGTTTTTGGTAATCATTGCACAAAGCAAGCATATATCAAATCGTCACATTGCACACTTTGCATCTATAAAATCTTTGTCCATTAAAGTTTAAAAAATTTTTAAATAAGTAAAATATTTGAAAGGGAAAGGAAAGTTTACACTGAAGTGAGAACACAGCATAGAAGTGGGACATGTAACTCAGATTTGTAATGTCAAAAGCAATTTCACAGATAATTTTAGAACTCATGAGTCAAATGTAGTGAAATTGAATGGAGTAAGGAAGATAAAAGGATGTGACAAGCAGACATTTCAAGGGTTCTGAGACTCTTTATGATTATTGTTCTTTTGTACGAAAAAGTTGTACATAATGAAGGACACGGTACTATGAGACTTGGCCCATTCTATCACAAGAAAAAATATTTAAATATATAATGGCTTTCATTATATTTTCCCTATATAAATGTTAACCAGATTTTTGCATGTGATTCAGTTCTCTGGTGAAATAATTTTCTACTAACTTCTAGATATACTAATTATATTTAAATCACTCAGGGTCTTCTCTGGGTTTGTTTCCATTTTCTTTTGATTTCTGGTCAATTGTTCTTTATTCCTGGCATGCCAGATGATTTTTCAGTAAATGCTGGACCTAATGATTTAAAATTACACAGAGATAACACAAGGCTGAAAGTGATATCATCTTTGTCTAGAGAGGATATTTTTGTTTTGAAGCTTATCCATACTATTAATGACTTTGATGTAGCTTTTAGTTCCTCCGTAAAGACTAAGTTATTAAGTTAAGGACTGACAACAATTACTCCTAGAGTTATCCCTTATTCTGAGATCTCTTGCCGGAACACACAGGCTCTGCTTGAAGGTACTTGTCTACCCTTACACCCAGGCAGACAGGAGTTTGCCATTCCAAAAAAAGACATGCTAGCTGCTAGTGGGAGGCCACACACACTGTGAGTCTACCACTAAGCGTGTGTGAATAAGTGAATGGGTGAGTAATAACTGAGTGTGATAACCTAGTGCTATAGTAATGCTGAGATAGTTACTCTGTCCACAAAGTTTTCTGTACTAGCTTTTATAATGACACCTCGTTCTATACAACAGAAAAGTGTGGTGTCACATCAATAACTTTCTAGCTGGGTATGCTATCACAAAAGAGATGTTGTTAGAATAATACTGACCTAGACAGGAGTGCTGAGTTAAGAATTCGGAGATTCCAAGTATATGTTGATTTGTGACAGGTGCTCAGGATATCAGGATTCTTGGGTACTAGCACCAAAAATCAAGGACATCAGAAAGCTGTGAGATCTTTCTCTCCTTGGACATAGATCATTCACCACTGAAGAAAGGGAACTATCTTAGATTACAAGGCAATGGTTCTTAACATTTTTAAATAAGGATTCCATTGAAAAATATAAGGACATTGACTCCTTTAACAAGGAAAACATGAATATTCAAAATTTCACATTCTAAATCAAGTAATAGAATTTCTTATTTGAGACATTGAAAGGGGATAAGCTTCTTGGGGCAAGGGCTGTAGCAGACTTCAAGTTGCCACCTTGCAACTTTATTTTTGATAACTGGATCACAAGGGCCAGAGAGAAATACCAGGAAGTAGCACTCTGCATTGACCTTGGAGTAGAGCAGATCAAATTTCAGTCCCTAGCACAGTACTTTATCAACTGGGTGACTTACCTGAATCATTTTATGAAAGAAGCTAAATTCAAGAAGCTTCAGTAATTTGCCAAAGTTTCTAAAGAGTCAGTATGAATCCATATCTGACAAACTCTGAGTCCATATTCTTTCTGGTACATTATACTGATCAACAAAATAGTGAAGCTAACAATGACATTTTCTTCGCTAACTCTATACCCCTCAATTTGCTATATATACGTGTATGGCTGAGATGGGGTTCAGAGTAAGAATATAGAAGACTGTTTGGCATCTGAGCGAGTGCTGGATTCTAGAAGGTCCTGAAGTTTAGAGCATGTAGTTCTTACTCAGGCATAGGACAGAACTCCAAGCTTCTATAAGGTGGTGCTTAACAGGAGAGTATTCTCAAGTTCTTTCTTCAAATTTGTCTCTGTTAATGTAACTCACTAGATTTTAAACTCAATGTTGACACTTAGCTGTTTTGATAAAGCAGTCTGATATTTTTAAGCTTTATCTTAAAATGATTCAATTAAAACAGAAGATTGGGCAACTATTATTTCTCAACTACCACTTTAAATATGATAGAAGGAAAATGAACTTCAGTATTTTTGAATAATAATTGATAGATTTATTATAACTGAGTTCAGCTCCCAACTCTCTCCGTTATTAGTTGGATGACCTTAGGCATGTAACTGAGCTCTGCTTTAAATTCCACATTTATAAAATAGAGATGGTAATATTTCATTCACATAATATTTATTTGGCAATTAGATGAAATAATGTAGAAGGGTGACTGATGAATTAGAGCATGAAAATTATACTAGATGTTTCCATGTATAGAGGTCACATCAGAATGTCAACTTGGAGAAAATTTTCTATGTCTTTATAAAACAGCTCTTCCATCTTGACTTTCAGAGCCCTGGACAGGGGTTCACCAATTTGCACTAGGAGCCCAGGGGCCTCCTGAGAGGGAAAAACATTGACATACTAAGATATAAAGTTAGGAAAACACTGGGATAGGGCAAGGTGATGCTAACTGATGCTCAATGTCAGGGAAGGGTAATGGAATCCTTGAACTGAAATTGTCCTCAGTATCAGAAAATATGGTTTGCAGACTGGTCCTGGCACTGAATCTGATAGAAGGCAGGAGCATTAGGAGAGAGGAAAAAGAGAGCCCACCCAATTCAGCTCTCCTGGACAGACTAGTTAAACATTGTGGAGGCAGCTGTGGGACTTAAGAATTTTAACCTCCAGAGACCAAGTCAACCAGGCATGGACTTTTCTCCGTTATAGCAAGGACTATACTCTATCCAACTGCTCCAGGGGCAGGATAAAAGTGTACATTAACACTTAGGGAGGGGGAAGAGTGGGACCTCAGGCCCAGACATAGTGTCTTGAATGTAACTCTAACTCTTGAGTTCAGTGCTGCTTCTTGGTAGGAGATGCTATATCACATGGGTGGTCATGGACTACCTATTTATTAGAGAGACAAGTTCCCCCTCTGAGGCCTGGAGATGTATAGTCTTCACAAAACCCCAGGTAGCTTTAATGTCAATACAATCAACCTCAGTAGGAACACTTATAGTGCACAGCATTTGTGTTGTGCCTGTATTATCTAATTAAGTCTTTAAAATAAACTTATGGAGTCCTGTACTGTGGCATAGCAGGTAAAGCCACCACCTGCAGTGTCAGTATCCCATATGGGAGCCAGTTCAAGTCCCAGCTGCTCCACTTCTGATTCAGCTCCTTATTGTGGCCTGGGAAAGCAGTAGAAAATGGCCCAAGTTCTTGGGCCACTGCACTGGTGTGGGAGACCTGGAGGAAGCTCTTGGCTCCTGTCTTCAGATTGCCTAAGTTCAGACCTTTGTGGCCATTTGTGGAGGGAACCAGAGGATGGAAGACCCCTCTCTCTCTCCCTTTCTCTCTCTCTCTCTCTCTCTCTCTCTCTCTCTGCCTCTGCCTGTAACTCCACCTTTCAAATAAATAAATATTTTTGAAAAACTTATGAGCTTAATACATATCATTCCCATTTCATATATAAGAACACTGAGATTCAGCAAGGTTTATAAACATGCCTAGCTGGGGCTGGCGGCATGGCTCACCTGGTTAATCCTCCACCTGCTGTGCCAGCATCCCATGTGGGCGCTGGGTTCTAGTCCTGGTTGCTCCTCTTCCAGTCCAGCTCTCTGCTGTGGCCTGGGAAGCCAGTGGAGGATGACCCAAGTGCTTGGGCCCCTGCACCTGCATGGGAGGCCAGGAGACATGAGCACCCGGCTCCTGGCTTTGGATCAGTGTAGCTCCAGCCATAGCAGCCATTTTGGGGGGTGAACCAACGGAGGGAAGACCTTTCTCTCTGTCTCTCTCTCTCACTGTCTAACTCTGCCTGTCAAATAAAAAAAAGAACAAAAAAGACATGCCTAGCTGAAGTGAGGGATCCCAGATAGAAAATCAGGTCTGCCTGATTCTAAGCTTTAAGTTTAACACACATTCTACTTCCTTGAAATCACTTCCTGACATAGTTTTTTGACTCTCTGACAAACCAATATTAGGGCTACAGCCAATATTGTGGAAGATTTCTTCAGGAGGAAACTATTTGTGACTGGCTGCTGCAGAACTCACATCCCTGGGGCTTTGAGCTTCAAATTATATGCTTGAATATAATTCAAATTTCTCAAAGTCTATAAGGTTTAAAAAAGCTGGGCTTTTTCTCCCATCCTTGCTTAGGAAAGCACACATTAAATGAATATTCTGACGCATTTGCAAATGCAGTCACCTAGCTGGTATACTACTGGAGCTGCATAAGGCAGCTATGCAAATGAAAAATACCTTTGCTTTTAAATGAATGGCGTTCCTCTAGTGACCTGCTGTGAAACAAGAACTGTTGGGTTTATTTGTTTGTGGAGATCTTCAAACTGTTGGTTTGAAGGGATCCCAGCACTCCAAATTTATAAAACTAAACTTGAAATCTCCAGTGGAAATACACATACAGTACAGTGATTACAACCAGATTTATTTAGCATGCTTAGGCAACTGATTTATGAATTTTTCCTCATACTAAAAAGAAAATGTGATGTGTCTTGCAATGTCATTTGAATTCAATTTGGTTTAACCCAGTCCCTGCAAGCCTAACCACCCCCTTTTCAACAGATGCACATGCTAATAAGCACAGACAAACTGTCTACATTTTTGTAACAACTCCTGGGAGCTAATTCATTTTTAGCAAATATGAATTCCACAACATCAAGTGAAGGGATTCTGTCTCCATGGACTATGTTGTGGGAAAGCTGAGAAACACACCGTTTTAAGTACCAGACCAGAAATCTTACTTTATTTGAACTTTACTTAAGCCTCTAGAGGGTAAGATCTTTTGCACTCTTTCATTAAGAACATAGTCATTAATTTTACAGACACTGAAAATAAAGTTATTGCTATTTAAGACATCCCAATGTAAATAACAACATCTTCCAAAGCTTGGTATCAGCATAAAGGAAAAATTAGAATAAGAAGCAACAAAGAGTAGAATATTCTGTGTTCAATTGTATTCACCTATTTTCATGCAGGTAACATTAGAGAAATCTTGGAAGCCTCCTCTAGTGACCTCAGCACAGTAACAGGCCACCTTCTGTTTATATGAGAACTGTTCCCTCAGAGACACATTTTAAGAGAGTAATTTCAACACAGCAGTCATGCTGACCCCATAGGGTCCACATGAGCAAACCACACAGTAGAACGTTGGTGAGTAGAAAAAAAAAAAAAAAAGTAGGTCCTGTGGGAAGAATACCAACTTGAGAATAAACATCTGTCAGTAAAATGGAAATAAGTCTGGAGCACTGGTGAGTAGGACAAGAGGGGAAGACAAAGATTACAGAAATAAAGACGAAGATCTCACTGCAGTGGTCGTTGGGAGTGCATACTCTTAGTTTATTAGTAAACACTTCATTAGGTTTCTCAGTGAAAGAGAATGGTGTTTTAATTAGTGCTCTTATCACTGACATGAATATTTACCACTCATATTTTATTGTACAGCCTAAAGAGGCAGAAGGTTTTACTGAGAAACGTGAGCAGTACTTTCCTGAGTGGATCAACATAATACAGCAGTTCAGGACATATCCTAGTGATGGACTACTGGCTGGGTAGTGACCAAAGGCCCAAGTCAATTGCTTGCTTTATGATAATTTATAAATATTGCATCACAGCACTTAATGTGAATTTATTATTTATTATTGATTTTCTTTTATTAGATGCCAAGATCCATGAAGTCAAGTACTCTTTCTCATCCTTCTCTGAGCCTTCTAAACCTAGTTCAATACACATACCATCAGTATAGGCATGCTATAAGTAGGCAATGAGCATGAAAGAATGGTTTAAAATGAGGAAATCTAGTAAGTCAAAGGGCAAAAAAAATCCACATGATCAGCATAATCAATAGTTCAGAAGACTAATGTTGTGGTGTAGTGGGTAAAGCTACCACCTGGGATGCCGGCATCCTATACAGGCATCGCTTTGTACCCTGGCTGCTCCATTTCTGATCCAGCTCCCTGCTGGAATGTCCTGGGAAGAGCAATGAAAGATGACTCAAGTGCCTGGGCCCCTGCCACCCTTGTAGGAGACCTGGAAGAAGCTCCTAGCTCCTAGCTTCTGTCTGGCTCAGACCCAGAGGTTGGCATCATCTGGGAAGTAAACCAGTAGATGGAAGATCTGTCCCCTCCCTCTGTTTATAATTCTTTCAAAATAAATACATAAATAATTTTAAAAGTTGATAGTACACATATGAGAAATACAAAAAGACTATGAATAATTGAAAAAAGTCATACTGCATTAGCAGGTGACAGAACTTTAATTATTAATCATCAATTGGGAAATTGTTTGCTTATTAGGTTTATCATTCAAAATAATCAATTGTTGGCAAAAATATAAAGATATATCTTTCTTGAGTCTTTAAAATTTGTTTTTGAACTTACTTTCCCCACATTTATTGAGATATATCAAAAAGCTCATGGAAGATGGAATTTTTTTTTTTTTGACAGGCAGAGTGGACAGTGAGAGAGAGAGACAGAAAGAAAGGTCTTCCTTTTGCCGTTGGTTCACCCTCCAATGGCCGGCACGGCCGGCACGCTGCGGCCTGTGCACCGCGCTGATCCGATGGCAGGAGCCAGGTACTTATCCTGGTCTCCCATGGGGTGCAGGGCCCAAGCACTTGGGCCATCCTCCACTGCACTCCCTGGCCACAGCAGAGAGCTGGCCTGAAAGAGGAGCAACCGTGACAGAATCCGGCGCCCCGATCGGGACTAGAACCTGGTGTGCCAGCACCACAAGGCGGAGGATTAGCCTAGTGAGCCACGGCGCCAGCCGGAAGATGGAATTAAAAGATAAGTTAATTTTTGGTGCAAAATTTTTTTAAATTCCTGCATAGTTTTTTCATAATACACATTAATGAACTTTTTGAAGGCCTTTTGCATGCATAGATCTCAAACCTTTTTATACTAAAATAAATTTTCATTGTTTAATTCCATTTGTCATGAATTTTTAAATACTCTCACATAATCTCTTTAATATAAATCATTATTTTTGAAAGGGTGATTGAGCAATATTAGTATTGACATTCTGCAAAGTTATAAGCAATTAGATTTGTCTGTTAAGTAAAATAAGCCAGACCCAGAAAGTCAAATTTACATATTTTCTCCTATTTGTAACTATAAAAGTTGTGTAGATGTCATATCATTTCGTATGTAGTTACAAATATTGCTTCACTGAATCCCACCATGTACTTGACAATATACCATTCTTTCCCTACTTTATGATCATTGTCATGAATCCCTCAGTTTGTGATGGTAATATCTCTGTTTTCAAAGAAAAATAATTTATGTATATGTATATAATATCTACATAAAAAGTGAATGTAGCAAAAGGCTACAAAGTATTAAATTTTAAAACAAAAAAATTAAAAATGGTTTATAGGAGTTGACAATCTAAATGAATGAAGTATTCAAGGGAGGCACGCAATTCTAAAACTCATGCAAGTACTTTCTCCTTCCCTGCCATTTTCCCCAACTCTGCTACTTTCTCTTACTTCGTCAAGTGTACTTCCTTAGAGTTCTTGGCTAATCCTATAATTAAAGCCTTGATAAAGAATGTAAGTTCTATGAAATTCTGCAGGAAAAATGGGATAAAATGTGTGGAGAATTTATAATCTTTTCTTCTTCTGCTTTGTGATATAGTAAATAGGAGATTCCAAAAAGTTTTTGGAAAATTGAACTAAAAGATCTGTTTATTTTTAATGCAAAATAATTTTGAAATCCATGCATATGTGGGACTTTCAAAAAATTCAGAGAGAGGTATATTCTGGAAAAACTATGCATGGATTTCATCTTTTAAGTCCACTTTCTGTAAATTTTTAAGGTATTCCCATGTATGAACTTTCTTTTTCCTGCTACAGACAGCAATTATGACTCTTGAGTGTATATCTGCCCAAACAGACTGGTTAGATATTGGTCTCAACTTTTACCATATTTGTCACCTCCTCTGGCTCAGTTTCAGGTTGCCATGTGACCCAAGAGAAAAGCTGACATTTGCTACTTCTGTAATGCTTTGGGCTGCCATACTCAAACTTCTGGAGCAATTTCATCACAGCCAAAATAACACCCCTCCCCTCCCCCCACTTCATGTTTGGACACTGATTGATCCTGAGTCACCAAACATGGAAAAGCTCCAGTTCTGCCAATAGAACTTTCTGGGGGTAGGGCTCAGGCCACTGAGTGTTCCAGATTTCTAATAGGTCTTCCACTAACCTCTCTGATCTGTTCAATTTCTCCCCTCAATAAAACAAAGTTTAATTTTGAAGCTTCTGTTCAGGAAACTTTGACACTGTGTCCAAAAACAGAATGTATGTTCCCTTTGCAAGTAATTTAAACCACCCTTTCTTTAACTATAAAGCAAAACTTCAACATGGAATGAGGTTACAAATGATGCTTCGTTCTCATCACAAGGTAGATTGTCCATAAATACTGCTTTTAAAATGACTAAATGAGCAAATACTCAAGACCATTACCCTCTCCTTTGTTTATTTTTTGGTTTCTTGTTTTCTTTCTACCATTACCTTCTTATAAGAAGATTCAACAACATCTGCAAAACACCCCTTAAAGAAATTTTCAAAGGATTAGAGTGTCAGCTCAGGAGGAGACATAAGCTTGAGATTGACAGCCTGACAGACAAAATTACCTTAATCCACCTCCTAAACTTTCTAATATTCAGTGTCTTCCTACATAAAATGGAGATTCAACGTTTTTTGATAACGATTAAATGAATTAGTATGCTAAATTCTGTATAGTACCAGAATCTTAACACATATTTCATAAATAGTAAGAATTTACAACTGCACCCATTTAAATACATAAATCTTATAAAATCATTCTAATGGTGTATAGATTGCCTAGGAGTGACATGATCAATTAAATCAGACAGAATACAAAATAACCTGGAGAACATTTTTCTCATCATTATAACTGTTAGAAATGGAAAGCTATCCTCTTACTTTCACCTTCAGACTCATGGTACAGTCAATATATTTTCTAAACTACAAATAAGAAGACTAATAGATGGGAGTGGATAAAATAAGTTGAATTGAATTCTATATTCAGTAATAATATGCAAATTAGTTATTTGAGCCAAGTAACTGTGATGAAGCTTGCTCTTGCTGAAAATGTTATGAAACACGATTTATAATCATCCTTTTGGCCTCTGCTATAAGGTGGCCATGATTGTAATTAAAGTTAATCACTAATTATACTGCAACACAGGAGGTGTTATGATGGAGATGGACTGTGAAAGGAAATGCCAGGATTTAATCACTGGATGCTGAAGCATCTATATCAGGGGACCCAGAAAGCTGGTTTAGAAGAAAATAAAAATGAAGGATTACATGAGTCAAGCCCCTGGAGGATGAAGTGTACAATGAGTTTTGTTTATTTGCATAAGTGGAGACTTCAAGCTGAAAAGTATCAGAGCCACAAATGATGAAAAGTGACATTATCCCAAAGCAGAAAAAAAAATACAAAAGATGTATGCAAAAATAAATAGTCATCAAAGTGTTATGGAAGTAAGAGAAAATTGGCCATGATCTAAATTCCTAAAAATAGTGAAATGAGTAACAAATTCGGAGACAGCATTTTGGAAAGTATACAAAAACAGACTGACACGAGACTCAGCATGAGAATGTATTTGTATTTAAATATAAAAGAAGAAAAGCAGGATCATTAATTGTGAAGATGCTATGATTATATTCTATAAAGAGTGCATATTATAAAATAAGAAATGGTTTAATATATTTGACTGTTTTGAGTCAGGACTCAGAATAATATTGTCCTTGTATTATTTGTGCTATATATTTTTAGTAAGTAAGCACATACTACCTGACTTATTCATTTTAAGTACATCATTTGACTCATTAGGAAATGTCCTATAATGTGGAATTCTATGGAGTACTTCTTTCTAGAGCGTTAGCTAGAGTCCTTTGGTATGAAAAAATAATTCAACTAAAAAAACAAATTTACAAAGAAAGACTGCTTTAGACCACTGGATTAAGAAAAATGCATTAAGGATATATATAATGCATCTGAAGGTTAAATCAAATTTTACGTAAATATTAAATTCTTTTTAGAATATATTTTTATATTGTTAAAGTCATAGTTCCACTGAAGATATGTTTGAGATTGGAGCATGATCCACAGAGCGACTGTTATATTACAGCTGCAAATGAAAGCATACACTAGAAATTGAAACAACAAAGCCACATGAAAGTCTATAATGATCACTGTTGAATCTCTTTTTTTTTTTTTTTTTGACAGGCAGAGTTAGACCGTGAGAGAGAGAGACAGAGAGAAAGGTCTTCCTTCCATTGGTTCACCCCCCAATAGCCGCTATGGCCTGTGTGCTGCGCGGATCTGAAGCCAGGAGCCAGGTGCCCCCTCCTGGTCTCCCATGCAGGTGCAGGGCCCAAACACTTGGGCCATCCTCCACTGCCCTCCCGAGCCACAGCAGAGAGCCGGACTGGAAGAGGGGCAACCGCAACCGGGACAGAATCCGGCGCCCCAACCGGGACTAGAACTTGGGGTGCCGGCACCACAGGCGGAGGATTAGCCTAGTGAGCCACTGTTGAATCTTAATTGGACTTAGAATGTACCATTCAGTGATGTTTTTTGTTTCTCAGAATGTCATAATAATCAGTTCATTATGCATGTGTTTCATGTGATCAAATAGAAGATTAAGCAGATGAATCTGACTATCCTTAAATGAGAGCTGTTTTTGCCTGAAAAATTATGCTTAAAAATTAATAAAGGGGCAGGCATTTGACCCAATGATTAAGCTGCTGGTTGGGCTGTCCAGACCCCATATCTGAGTACCTGAATTTGAGCCTTGGCATCACTCCCAGTTTTAGCCTTCTGGTAATGCACACCCTGGTAGGCAGCAGTAGATGGCTCAAGTAGTTGAGTCTCTGCCACTCATTGAGAAGACCTGAATTAAGTTTCCAGCTTTGGCCATCCATGCATTTGCAGACATTTAGGGAGTGAAGCAGCAGATAGGAGATATCTCCTCTCCCCTCCCCTCCCCTCCCCTCCCCTCTCCTTCTCTCTCCTTCACTCTCCTCTCTTTCTCTCCCTCCCTCCCTCCCACCCTCCCTTCCCCCCACTCTCTCATCTCTCAAATAAATAAAATATAACTTTTAAAAATAACAATATACATTTCATGGTGTTATATTTTGAAACTCATTTACCTTTAGTTAGTGCTTGGCATGGAAGTAAAGAGGGTAGGGAGTGTACTTAGCAGGTTACTTAACTAGATAATATAATTAATAATTATAGTAGTAGTTAATAAAGTACATAATAATAGTAAGTAGTTAAGCTGTCGCCTGAAATAAGAACTCTTCCATATCAGTCAAGCAAAATATGAAACAGTAAAGAACAAGTCTTTGCAAAAAAACAAAAGCACAGAGAAGGCAGTGCTGCTCTTGACCTGATTCAGAAACAGAATATGATGATTAGGATGAGGTCAGACTACATTAGAGGATATGGAGGAGTCAGAGAAATTAACAATTTTAGTTTTGGGGGGAGCTGACTTGGGTTTTGTGTATTACTGCAAAGGTCAGGGGCAAATGTGTTACTTGGAAGTAGTGCTTTGGAATGACTTCGCATGTTTGGATGCATTCTTTCATGGTTATCCTAGCAGCTAGTTTAAGAATAGTATAATGAAAGCTGCTTGAACTTACATAGACAGTCCATGACTCCCAATCTGGGCTCTGCCACTTGATATCTACAATGCTTCCGACAAGCAGTACAGACCACCTGAGTCTCGAGTTCCCATATGTACAATAGTTACAGGAATCTCTCCTTTGTGGGTTTTGGGGACAACTAAATTAAATGCCATCTGGAAAAATACTTATGATAATATCTAACTACTAGATAGGCGTGTATCTGTATTAGTTTTCCTCTGCTGTATAACAAATTGCTACACATTGTATAACAACACTCATGTATTACCTCACAGGTCTGTAGGTCAGAGTCCCAGGAGGGCTCCCCATACCAGCTTACAATTAAGGCACACCCTGGAAGGCAGCAGGTGCTGATGGCTCAAGAGGTTTTGGCTCTGCCACTCACATGGAAGAATTGAGTTGCCAGCTCTTGGCTTCATCCTGTGCCATTGCATGCATTTGAGGAATGAACCATTGGATAGGAATGTTCTCTCTCCTTCTCACTCTCACTCTCCTCCCTCCCTCCCCCCTTCTCCCTCTCCTTCCAAACTAAATTAATACATAAGATTTTTTAAAAGTGTTTAAAAATAATGTGTCAGAAATAAAACAGAGTTAGAAATTGAATCACAAGTGCTGGACGTCTCACTCTTCCAGTAATTCAGGAAATCAAAAATTAAAATGTTCTTAGGTAGGTATAAGAAATCAACAAAGGGGTTAAGAGCTCCTCATCCTGCTCTGATCATGGAGCCCTAAGTGTGGGAGAACCACTGGTGCCATATTTCATTTCTACATGTGGAAGCACCTGAGAGAATGTTGTCAGTTCATTCTCTGCATGGGCCTTCTATATTAATGTTGTTCATCTTCATAATAACTAAGACTTTACAAATCAGAAAACGTAAGTTTAAAGAGGTTGGATAGTGATCTTCACTCTAAAAGAAAGATGGCAGAAGTGATTTTCAAATCCATATTCATCGCACAACAAAACCCATTTTACTTAAAGAATGTCTTGCCATCTCCTACATTGCTTATATGAAAATGAATATATCCCTTGAATAAAATTTTATTTCATTACACATTTATTAACTAAACACACATAAATGTATGTATATATCAGTATATGTATGCACACCTTCCCTAGGTATAATGGTTGGAAAATGCTTTAAAAGATGAGTCTATTTACTCAGTGTGTAGAATCACTATAGCAATCTCAGAATTATTACATGATTGGCAGGAAACTTAATCCACCTTAATTCCTTAATTCACATAATCAGTTAAATTTTAGCCCTTGACTTGAGACCAATTACTATTCACCCAGTGATATCCCAAGTCAGCTCAAATTTCACATTTTCTTGCAAATCCTAGTACTATCATAACTTGAGTATGAGTTTCAGCTAGAACATCATGACTTATATGTTGGTGTCACCTACAGAATGGAACTGAGTGAAAATTTCCAGCTATGAAGTTACCAAAGTAGATAAAGGTACTAATGATATTTGAGAATTCTGGTTCTGTTAAAACCGTTATATAGAAGGCATTCTCCTTATCATAGTCTAATATTGTACAACAACGTGATTTACAACAAATAATGCTGTGAGGTAACCATTTTTAACACTGTCCACATTAGCCTGAGGAAAGTCCAGGGAATGAAAAATATAATGTCTATGGGAAGTCTCTCTTATGCATTGCTGAATCCCTAGAGTAGTGCATAGGGAATAGTAAATATTTATTCACTAAATGCATAAAACAAAGTGGCTTGAAATTCTAGGTAATCCTCTGGTTACAGCTTCAAAACAGTCAAAAAAGTTAAACCTTTCTCTCCCATTATACCAAAGTTTTTAACCCTACTTTTAAGGACCTGTATGTAAATATAGAGTAACTTTGTTCCTTGAGTTAGGAAACACTTTACTCACCTTAATTTACTTTTAACATTATATGGTTAGGTGTGGGGAGCAACCCGGACTGGACTGAGTTACTGGAATTAAGACTTATTCTATGCATCTGCTCTCCCACAATGTGGCGCTGGGAGAGGAGCGTACAGCTTCTACCCAGCTGCCTCTTACCAACTTGATAAGCTGCAAGAGCCACTCCTGATTGGAGGAGAGCAGCATACTCGGCGTGTGGGCAGCCGAGTTAGGATTGGCGGAGGAGGACTATAAAGGAGGAGAGAGACGGCATGCACCAGGAACATCTAAGAGGAACATCTGAAGGAACACCTGTGCAGCCCCCGAGAGAGCCGGCCGGCGGTGTGCCGCTCCCCCGCGGAAGTGGGGAATGTGGCAGGGGGAACCGCCCTTCCATGGAGGTGGAAGGGTCGGTAGCCAACCCGGGAAGAACCAGCAGCAAACCCAGGGAGGGCCGAGCAGACAGAAAGAACAACGCAGGGTCCTGTGTCATTCCTCCGTGAAGAGGGGGAGCGACATAATGGTGCCGTGACTCGGATATGAAGCCTAGGCAGGGTTTGGTGTCGTTCCTCCACGAAGAGGGGGAGCGACATAATGGTGCCGTGACTCGGATAGGAAACTTAGGAGGGAAGAAACGGGAAGAAATGGGAAAATACCGGAGAGAGAGACTAGAAGAGCCTAGGGGAAAGCCGGACAGAAAAGGTGCCGGAAGAAGCTATTGAAAGCCTAGGCATAGACTCGGATACGGACTGTGGGAAAGAAGTTAGGATTTAAAGTGAAAGCAAGAAGAAACTTAGACTCAGATACGGACTGCAGGTTGAAAGTGAAAGTGAAACCTATAAGAAACTTAGACTTGGATACGGACTGTGGGGAGAGGCCAGGAGAAATGAGAGGGGAATATTGTCGTTGGAAGAAAAGTTAGGGAAACATACTGGGTAGAGAAAAATGTTAGGGAGGATGAAGCCGCGAGTGCAGGCCGAGGCGGAGACGTAAGCCAGCTTGGAATTCTTCAAGTCACCCTGGGGAGCAAGAGGCGAAGATCTGGAACCAGAGGCAGAGACGTGGGCCGCCAGGTTGGAATTCGCCAGGTTAGTCCGGGGAACTTGGATTGAATGCTAGTGACAGAGACGTAAGCTACGCTGTGTGACTCGCGGAAGCCGCCGCGTGCAGAGAGAGCACGGGGCGTGAATAGATAGGGAACGGTGCGGACGCGAAGGGCGTGGAGACCGCGGAGTGTGTGCGCGAAGCTGAGCCGCGCAGAGCCGGGAGCCCACCGCAGGGCGGGCGCCGGGAAGCCGCACAGATGAGAGAAGCAGCTGAAGCGGCTCAGAGCCGGGAAGCCGCCGAGAAGCAGCCTCGGGGCAGGCGCCGGGAAGCTGCAGGGATAAGAGAAACAGAAGTCTAGAAGTGAAATGAGAGAAATAGGAATGCTGGTAGATAGAAGTAAAATAGGAGAAATAGGAATGCCCGGAGATAGAGAAATAGAGAAAGGCCTCCCCACAACACAGCAGTGAGAGAGCTTGGATTCGGTCTGCCTGATTAGGACGATAAGCACCTGCGGGCGGCTAGCAGCTTATGCGCCACAGGTCACCGAAGACAGGCACGAATTAACACCAATAAGTCTCCCCACAATACGGCAATGAGAAGGCTTGGATTCGGTTTGCCTGATTGCTAGGTTTTGTAAGCACCTGCAGGCAGTTCTAGCAGAGCAGAGCATGCGCTGCAGGGCACCGAACACAGGCACGCATCAGCGCCTAAAAACCTCCTCACAACATGGCGAAGAGAGGACCCGGATTCGGTTTGCCTGATTGATAGGACTTGTAAGCACCTGTGGGCAACTCTAGCAAGCAGAGCAGAGTGTGTGCCACGGGACACCGAAGACAGGCGCGTATCAACGCCAAAAAAATAAAAAGAAAGGGGGATCTGTGGCGAGCAACCCGGACTGGACTGAGTTACTGGAATTAAGACTTATTCTATGCATCTGCTCTCCCACAGTGTGGCGCTGGGAGAGGAGCGTACAGCTTCTACCCAGCTGCCTCTTACCAACTTGATAAGCTGCAAGAGCCGCTCCTGATTGGAGGAGAGCAGCGTACTCGGCGTGTGGGCAGCCGAGTTAGGATTGGCGGAGGAGGACTATAAAGGAGGAGAGAGACGGCATGCACCAGGAACATCTAAGAGGAACATCTGAAGGAACACCTGTGCAGCCCCCGAGAGAGCCGGCCGGCGGTGTGCCGCTCCCCCGCGGAAGTGGGGAATGTGGCAGGGGGAACCGCCCTTCCATGGAGGTGGAAGGGTCGGTAGCCAACCCGGGAAGAACCAGCAGCAAACCCGGGGAGGGCCGAGCAGACAAAAGAACAGCGCAGGGTCCTGTGTCGTTCCTCCACGAAGAGGGGGAGCGACAGTTAGGGATAAATCTTCATGACCCCACTAATAATTCATCTAACCTACTCTGCAACATACAGGGTTACATCCTCTTGTCTTGCCCACAA
Source organism: Oryctolagus cuniculus (assembly GCF_051225735.1). Classification (NCBI taxonomy): domain Eukaryota; kingdom Metazoa; phylum Chordata; class Mammalia; order Lagomorpha; family Leporidae; genus Oryctolagus; species Oryctolagus cuniculus. The sequence continues at coordinate 195,553,189 of NC_142867.1, forward strand.
GCATGGCTTAGCAGAACCTACTGGTCACGAATTTCTGTTGATATCTTTTTAAGAAACCCTTAACCAACAGGAATCAGCATTGTGTAGTAAGTAGCAGGTTGGGCTATAGCTGATGGCTACAGAATCCCAGTTGGAATGTCAGTTCAGTTCCCAGCTCCTGCACTTCCAACCCAGCTTCAAGCTGGTGTACCTGGGTTGGCAAGAGATGACAGTTCAAGTGTCAGGGCCCAGAATCCCCTGTGGGAGATATACATGGAGTTTATTGTTCCTGACTTTGGCCTGGACCAGACCTGCCTATTGCAGTCATCTGAACCAACAGATGGAAAATCTGTATTTCTTTCTCTCTCCCTCCCTCCCTCCCTCCCTCTCTCTCTCTCTCTCTCTCTCCCTCACACACTTTCACTTTCAAATAAATACATGAATCATTAAAAAACAAACCTTTCAAATATTCTACAGTTCAATAATCCAACCTGCACAGTAAGTTGGTTTACTTGCCCAAGTTTTTCCTGAAGCATACTCTTCTTCCATACTTGTTTATTTTTCTATCTGCCTCATCTTGGACAGTTTGGTAGATTGTAGCTTTCAAGGAATTTGGTCTTTTTATCTAAGTTGTCACTTGTATGTGTTTGTATTATTCCTTACTATCCTTTCAATGCTTGCATAGCATGTGATGATATATTCCATTTAATTTCTCATATTAGTAGTTTATGTCTCTATGTACCAGTTTTACTAGAGGTATTTCAATATAACTGATCTTTTTAAGGATATTTTTGTCTTCTTTTTTTTCTACCTTTTCAGTATCCAATTTCATTGATCTGCTCTTATTTTACTGTTTTCCTTCTTTATTTTATTATTCTGTTCAGAGTTTTATCATGAAAAGATGTTGAATTTTGTTAAACTCTTTGTCCCTTTGGAGAAAATGACTTGGTTTCTACCACTGCTTCTGCTAATATGATGTATTACATTTGCTGGTTGCATATGTTGAAACATCCTTGAAACCCTGGGGAAAATCTCATTTGATCATGGTAAATTATTCTTTGAATATGTTGTAGAATTTACTTTAAAGTATTTCACTGAGAATTTTTGCATGCATGTTCATCTGGAATACTGGCTTATAATTTCCATTTCTTATAGTGTCATTATCTGTTTTTATTACCAGGGTAAAACTGGTCTCATAAAACAAGCTCAGAAATATCCTCTCTTCTTCACCATTATGCAAGAGATTGAAAAGAATCAGTATTAGACATTTTGAATGTTTGATAGAATTCAACTGTGAAGCCATATAGTTCTGGACTTTCCTTTGATGGAAAGTTTTTTATTATTAATTTAATCTCCTTACTCATTTAAATATTTCCTTTCTGAACCATATTTCTTGTCTTCCCCTTCTGGGATCTTGATTGCATGAAAATTAGATCTTTCGTCATTTTTCAACAATACCCTAGGCACACATGTTGCTCACTTTTGGATGTTTTTCTCTTGTAAAATTACATAGCTTCTACTAATGTAGGGTCAAGTTCACTTATTCTTACTTCATCATCTCATTTTACTAGTGAGTCTATCAATTGAATTTTTAATTTTAATCATTTTGCTTTTCATTTATTTTTTTCTAATATATATATTTTGCTTTCCCTGGTGAGGTGTTCCACCTTTATATCCATTTCAAGAATATAGGTCATTAGCTCTTGGAGCATACTTTATCCATCACCTGCTCCCTCTTAAGGTGAACTTTAACTGGAAGCTATAATCAGGAAGATGGCCAGGACTTGAACCCAGGGACTCTGATATGGGATGCAGGTGTCCTAACCACCATGCCAACATATCTATTTTGACTGGCCAGTCTGAGAAGTAAGTAAATTTCTATACTGCATTCTATTATTAAACTTCCAATGTATGTATATAGTCAGATTTATTTATGAGAAGCTTGGTAATTCTTCCTCTCCTCACTATGTCTGCCACTGTGTAGTTGCCAGACAACCTACTCCTAAGTTCTATTACTAGAAACCTAGAGGTTTGATTTCTCTTCCTCCCATGAAATACCACAACTGATGCCTCCAGAACCAAGCAATAGGAGAACATGGAGAAACTAAATGCAGTAGAATCTTTTCAACAAAGGTGGCTGTGACAACTGAATATCCACATACAAAAGCATAATCTGGATTGGTAGTTCACACTGTATACAAAAATTAAAATGAGCAAGGCCTAAATTCAAGATCTAAAACCATAAAATACTTAAATATAGGGTTAAACTTTTGTGATCTGAGTTAGATAATGGTTTCTTAAATATGATACTTGAAAACAGACTACCAACAAAGTTAAAATAAATTGGAACTCATTGAAATTAAAATTATGTACTACAAAAGATGTTAGCAATAAGGTGAAAAATAGTCCATATTATAAGAGAAATATGAGTTTTGTAAATTATGTGATGAGTTTAGCATCAAGAATCCAAAAACATATCTAAAATAAAAAGACAAGTAGCTTTATTTTTAAACAAGCAAGATAGCTGGATAAACCTTTCTCCAAAGATTTACATGAGATCAATGAACACATGTAAAGATTCTGCACATGATTATTCATTAGGAAATGCAAATCAGATCCACAATGAGATGCTACTTCACACTCACAAGAATGGCTTTAACAAAAAATATTAACAAGTGTTGGTCAGGATGTAAAGAAATTAAAACCCTCATACGTTGCTGATATGAACACAAAACGTGAAGCCCTTCTAGAAAATTTTCCAGTGGTTCCTCAAATGTAAAATATGGAGTCATCAAATGACCCAGGAATTCCACTCTAAGGAACACATCTAAAAAACCTGAAGACATTCATTCAGACAAAAATGTGTGCACACATGTTCTGAAAGCATTTTTATAAAGCTAGAAAATAGAAATCTTCCAAATAATCACCATATGATGAACAAATTAAATAAAATATTTAATTACCTGCTACAACAAAGATGAACCTTGAAAACATGTGAAGTAAAAGGAATCAGGGCAACATTTCACACATTTCATGTTCCATTGGTATGAGATCCCAGAATAGGTGAATCCACAAGACAAAAAGTAGACTAGTGATTTTCAGAAATCATGTGTAGGAGAAAGAAGTGACTGATAATATGCATGAAAGTTTTGGGAGGATGTTGAAATGTTCTGGAATTAGGTAGTGCAGACAGCTGCACAACCTTGAGGGTATTTTTCGAAAAGGTTTATTATACTTTAAAGAGTTTAAGGTATAGGAATTAAATTAATTTAAGAGGGAGAGGGGACTCAACCTACCTTCTTCAGGCCATAGTTCCCATGGTCAGAGAAAGGACTCATTTCCCTCAAAGCTGGAAGTTTCCACTGTGTTCTTCTGTATGCCCTGCTTCCCAGGTGCCATGCAGCTTCAAAACCAAGACAGACTCCAAACCTGGGGTGGAAAAGAAAAAAAAGCAAAACAAAATAGAAATCTGAGAATTTTCCCACTGTCTCTATCCCAATACAGATTCCTACTTAACTCCCTGGGTGAAAAAGATAGGGATTCTTTTGCAACGCTTTCTGTCTAGGCTTAGGATTTTATTGCACTTGAGACTAGATGATAAGGAAGACAGAAAAGAAAAAGAAAATTTATCACTAGATTTTTAGTGTTTTCTGTTATGATTTGCTAATATACCTGCTCCAATGTACTGTTTCAAGTCCTCAGACTGCTGTTCTCTGCATTAAGTCCAGGTTTTTATCTGTATTTAGTGGGAGAGAGAAGATGATCTATGTTTACTTCACCTTGTATAAATTTATAATTCTGTTAATTGTTTTTCAAATGTGAAAACCTTTTATTCTTCCAGATTCCTTTCCAAGCATGAAGTGGGAGTGGCAGTAAGATATCCTGGTGTTGTGAAGTTTAAATGGATGAGAGGACCCACCATGTGCTAAGAGGACCCCCTAGATTGCTACAGTTCCCTTCAATTCTGCCATGCCCTATGTGTGTGTTTTCCTATGGGGTATGTTCCTACAAACTTTTATAGGCTCTGCTTTAAAGCATTGACCTTTATCCTGCATTTTTGATGTCCTTTTTCCAGGGTTTGTCTAGATCAAATTCTCCAGAGAATAAAAATGTGATCTCCTGTGTACACATGGGGCATAGATAAAAAGGAGTGATTACTTTGGCCTTTAGAAGTAATAGAAAGGATCAGGGGTCATATCTGCTTCCTGCACTTTTTAATCAATTCCTCTGTTTGATCCTTACCCATGAGAATCTCTTGTGTCTCCAAGGCCTAGTTCTAGTGTCTAGGGAAACTTTCACTCACTTGTTTATTAGTATTCCTGTCTGAAGAAAGTTTAACTTGGGTTCCTCCTGTCTTGATAAATCAGCTACATCCAACCATGCACCTCTCTGCTCCAAATAAAAGTATTTTATGCTGCTCTTATTTTCTTTTACATTTATCTAAGTAGATGTAAATTTGTTTTCTCATCTCGCGATAGCATTTAGTGTATTTCTAGAGGAGGCATGTAAGACTATTTTATATGACAGATTTAACTAAAATTTTAATGCATAATTTAAGTAAATTAGAGATATCTTAGGCCATAAAGGCCCAAAATGCCTTGGTCTTTTGTATTAAAATTTATCATCCCACGTTTGATAATGTAATTAAGACAATAATTATGAAACCACTCTCCTCAGTTCTCTGAAGAGGTCCAAGGAGTCAGTGAGTCAATGTGTGAGAAGTCCCTACCCCTGATGCATTATGTTGGGTGGCAGGGCCCTGTTAGGAAGTGGCTCTCTTCTGATCAATAAAATAGGTGAGGATAAATGCATGAAAGAATGAACCACACTTACAGAGAAAGTTGCAAAAATTTGCATATCCTTTCTGTTTGAAGGATACCTTGGTATTCAATCTGATCCACTGGGCTTTCCTTTGATAAGAGCCTTGGCAGGGACTCAGCACAAGTAATTTATGTTCTAAGAGTGGTAATTTATATCACATTTATCACATTCTACCTTATTTATGGAAAGAGTGCCCTGACTATGAGAGAATCCTGGCCCACAACCAAGAGTTGGGAGAAGGAAAAGGAAAGGGATTGATGCATAAAGCTCTAATAGATAAGGCTGAAGTAGGGCATCATTAATGCATTTGGTTATCTTAGAAGCCATCTACAACATACCTCCTAAAGTACTGCAAGCTGTATCAGGAATCTTGATGATAACTTCTGGTTGACTTAAACATTCCTGCTCTGCTATTCCATTAACATGTAAATAGAGTTGTGTGACTTGCTTGCTGTGGTTTGTAGAAAACATTTTGCTTTCAGTCACCAAAATGGGACTGCAGGAAAGCTATTCTCTAAGATTGATGACAATGAAGGTCATGAGCTTCAGCAAGGGAATTAGCATGTACAGTGATGGCTGTCAGGTTTGCAGAACATTTACCTCTAAGATAAAACCTTGGCTTTTATTCTCAAGGATATCCTGGAGTAGGCAAAGGTAATGCAATTATTCTCAGAGGAAGTACACAGTTGTAGAACAATGGAAACACTTAAAAGGTGCCCTTAACCATTCCCACATAAAGGGAAGGCAGTAAAGGCTTCTTCGTTCATTTATGATGTCATTACAAAAATGCCTTGGAAACCAAGGTTGGTGAATGTAAATTGCTAGGGAAGCAATGGATATAATTAATGGAGGAGAAAATGTTTTTACAGTCAGGGCTTAGAAATAGTGGTCTTTGTAATGCATGAATATTAGTGCTCAAATCTGGTTTGGAGCTATTTTTCTGTCTTATGTATCCATTGGACAAAAATGAGTATTACACTCTACTCATCTTGCTATTTTAAAGCAATACAGTGGGTATGATATCAGAGGTGCCTGAGCATTTATGAATTTTGACCATAATTTTGCATGTATATCATATTCCATTCTTTAATATTCTTAAAATAAATTTAGAGAGAAAAGGTGGCACAATTTAAAGCATGATGGCAAACATCAAATAGCCCATTTATTTTTCAAGTATCCACATCTTTCATGTAATTTTATGCCTTAAGATGACTGTAACAAAAACAACCACAGAGAAATACATCAAATTCTGATTGTCATTTCTGTGGAGGCTTGATGTCATTTCGAAGCAATGATTATTAGAAAAGTAACAATCATTATAATGGACAATGTATTTGATCCTAAATAATAATGACAGGTACAATCTCAAAAGGTAATGTTTCCCATTGTGATTCAACATGCAATCAATGTTAAATTGGCTTTTTCATATGCCTATCAAATTTATATTTAAAAAACATTATAGTTGAAAAATGTAGCTAATCCCTAGCTTATAGGATTCTTATATTTCAATGAATTATTTCATGCAAAATGATTAAAGCTCAATAAATTGTAGTTGTTCCAATATTAACAACATAATTTATAGTTAACTTGACAGTTCCAGTTCCAGTTGAATATGGTTCAATGCTTCATACTTGAGTATTTTTGATATTTGTTCAGCATTCCTATAGATTAAGCTCTTACTCTTTATTTTAAAAGTATGTGGTTATTAACTTCCAAACCACTAAACATTTCTTCCACCTTTATAAGTACAGTGCATACTTCATAAATACCGAAATTCTCCATGACCTGTTTTCTGAGTTCCATAAATAAAAATAAGAAATCACAGGAAATGATAAACATGTTATAACTATATAGTGAGCATAGTTATATTATTTTTCAAGGAAATGCATGTGGTGAAAAGTGTCTTACAGAAAGTTTTGCCTTTGCATGTTTTTATTTGTATTCTCCTCTAGGTAAATGTTAAAGCAAATTGTATTAATATGAGATTCTCACACAGAAAAGTTTATGATAAATATCATCTGGCAAAAAAACTAATTCAAAGATTTCAAAGGTTTATTAGATGCTTTATCTCCATAAATAGCCACACACAAAAGTAGAATGAGTCATATTTCTCAGACTTAGTTTTTGTATGTGTCACAAGTAGTGAAATCAGTGAGCCCAAATCCCTAAAACCAAGGTCAGATTGAATTTGGGATACAATAAAACGATGGCATCACAGTCTTCCTTACCTCAGATTCCCTTAGACATTAGACCAATTGTTGGTCTTCTTTCAGTAGCAAAAGATAAAAGGCTGTGCTGAGGATATTATCTAGGAGTATTATAGTAAGACTAAAAAACAGCAGGAGGCCAGCGCTATGGCAGACAGCTAAAGCCGCTGCCTGCAGTGCAAGCATCCTGTATTCCAATTCCCAGCAGTCCCGGCTGCTCCACTTCTGATCCAGCTCTCTGCTGTGGCCTGGGAAAGCAGTAGAAGATGGCCCAAGTGCTTGGGCCCCTGCACCTGCAAGGGAGACACTGAGGAGGTTCCTGGCTCTTGGCTTCAGATGAGCATAGCTCTGGCCATTGCAGTCAACTGGGGAGTGAACCAGCAGATGGAAGACCTCTCTCTCTCCCCCCTCTCTCTCCTTTTGCCTCTCTCTCTCTCTCTCTCCCTCTGCCTCTCTCTCTCCCTCTGCCTCTGCCTCTCTGTAGCTCTTTCAAATAAATAAATAAATCTTAAAAAAAAAAGAATTTCTTCTGACTGTCTTAGTTTACCTACACCTGATTCTTCCTTTATAAAATGCTCCAAATTCAAAGTAGTCATACACTATGTAACCTGTTATAAGGAACTTTTATTGGGGACTGCCAATGAGAAAAAAATATAGCTGGCACAATAACAGGGATCAATAGGCATTTGAAAATTTCACAAACTTCTTTCAAGAGGTCATAAGTCAAAGTGTCCCTTTGGAAAATGGGGTTCATTAAGAATGAAGCAGAACAGATAAAGCTGGGAGAACTAGGATATAATTCCCAGGAAATGGGTCCTGGGAATCTCAATGGGTTGTCAAGACCTTGCCCAAAAAATGTTCAAGTACCTAGCAGAGATTCGGGTTTAAATCAGGAATGGACAAACAGCCCTTACTTATACAGATTGAACATGCATGAAATAAACTATATATATATATATATATATACACCAAATGATGTTGAGCTCCCAAAATATTACCAGAGGCAGAATTACCCAATTCCCAGCTAATCAAGTCCTTATATGCTGATAAATATCTCAAATCTCTTCAGGTGATCAGAGGAATCAATGAACAGGTAATGGGCTGTCGGAAGAAAAGTCTGGAAAAAAGTATAATATTTAGAAAGCTGGCCCCCAGAAAATTTTAGGTTTGGTTCCATAGCCTTAAATCCATGATGATATCAAAAGTTAGTGTCCTTCTACTTTTTTTGGAATTCGGGACTTCAATTAATCAACTTTCATAAAATGACTTCTTGTGCTGAGATATAATTTTGGAGAACTTATCATGATTCCCCAAACAGACCAAAGCTTCTCACACCAACTTAATTGACTAGCCCACTATGCTAAGATGAGAAATCTTTATAGCTCACTCTCTTCCAGAACTTTGATAACTGATTTAGAATTAGGTAACTTCAAAAAATTTTTTAGGAGATAAAGCTGCTTATGCATAGTATTGTCCAAGTTAGGCCTCATCAAGCTGCCATTCAGTTTACCTCCTCTCTCTATAGATTCTAGTCCCACCTTTTTTGGGAAAGTGATGCTGCCAAATGCTCAACATTCACAAGTCCAAAAACTTGCTTCCCTGTGTATTCCTATCTAGAGTCAGGTGTCTTCTGCTACATGTCTCTGATAATCACTATACTGACTGGACCTCAATGAACTGTAAAGATTCAGAAACTATCCATTGACACCTGAATCTCAGATCACCTGATCTTTTCGATGGGTGAATCTGAGTTGTGATTTTCAGCTGCATGTTGGAAGCAGCTCTTTGTTTTAGGGTTGCATTATATGTTCCTGGGCCTGAGCCCCTGGGTTAATTAGTGTTGATCAGATTTACCCTTCATTCTTACTCCTAAGCAAGACAACATTATGACCAGAGGCAATGCATCTTGAGGCTAATGAACTGAAGTTTCATTACCTGTCACTAACATGGCTCTTGACAGAGCTAAAAGTTGTCAGGTGTTAGCCAGCGCCGCGGCTCACAAGGCTAATCCTCCGCCTTGCGGCGCCGGCACACCGGGTTCTAGTCCCGGTCAGGGCGCCGGATTCTGTCCCGGTTGCCCCTCTTCCAGGCCAGCTCTCTGCTGTGGCCAGGGAGTGCAGTGGAGGATGGCCCAAGTCCTTGGGCCCTGCACCCCATGGGAGACCAGGAGAAGCACCTGGCTCCTGCCATTGGATCAGCGCGGTACGCTGGCCGCAGCACGCTAGCCACGGCGGCCATTGGAGGGTGAACCAACGGCAAAAGGAAGACCTTTCTTTCTGTCTCTCTCTCTCACTGTCCACTCTGCCTGTCAAAAAAAAAAAAAAAAAAAAAAGTTGTCAGGTGTTCTGTATCAACTCAAAATGGTTCAAGAATCTAAATCTATGACACCACTGCCCTCAAATTACCAGAGGAAAACATTGGGAAAACTCTGCAAGATATTGGCATAGGAAAAGACATCTTGGAAAAGACCCCAGAAGCACAGGCAATCAAGCTAAGGAACTTCTGCACTGCAAAGCAGACACAGCAAAATGAAGAGGTACCTGACAGAATGGGAGAAAATATTTGCAAACTAAGCAACTGATACAGATTTAATAATCAGGATCTAAAAAGAGCTCAAAAAACTCAACAACAACAAAGCAAACAATCCAGTTAAGAAATGGGCAAAGGACTTGAGCAGGCATATTTCAAAGGATGAAATTAAAAAGACACATGAAAAAAAAAATGCTCAGGATCACTAGCCACCAGGGAAATGCAAATTAAAACTACAATTAGGTTTTTACTTCACCCCAGTTAGAGTAACTATCATACAGAAAACAAAAAACAATAAATGGTGGAGAGGATATGGAGGAAAACAATACCCTACTACACTCTTGGTGGGAATGTAAACTGGTGCAGCCATTGGAGAAGACAGTATAGAGTTGCCTCAGAAATCTGAAAACAGACTTACCACAGGACCCAGCCATTCATTTGGGAATTTACCCAAAATAAATGAAATCAGCATATGAAAGAGTTATCTGTACCCCCATGATTATTGCAGCTCAATTCACAATAGCATAGATATGGCATCAACCCAGATGTCCATCAACTGATGACTGGATAAAGAAAATGTGGTATACATGATGGAATACCACTCAACTGTAAAAAAAAAAGAATGAAATCCTATCTTTTGCAACAAAATGGATGCAACTGGAAACCATTATACTTAGTGAAATAAGCCTGTCCCAAAAAGACAAATATCATTATGTTTTCTCTGATATGCAGTAGTTTATATAGAAAACAAAAAAAAAAAAATACAAGAATGAAATGGATGTCCTGTGATATGATTGTTGTTTTAGCCTTTGTTTATACTACTGTGGAACTGTGCTATTCCTACTTTTTACTTGTTGAACATTATATTTAATGGTGAATTAAACCTGTGATTATAGAGTAGATTGAAAGTGAGTCTTTGCAAAAATTAAAGAAAAAAAGGAAGGAAGTAGGGGGATTTCAGGAAGGAGAGAGAGGGGAGTGTGGTTATCATCTTAGAACTGTACCTATGAAATACATGAACTCTGTTCTGTTTATATTATAAAATTTTTCAAAAAGTGAAAAAAAGGAAACGGAGTACTTGGTTACTGTCAGGCAGCATTCTGATGTAAGCATTTCAGAGAACACGTCCAAAGAGATCTAGGAAGAAGGTCCTGATCCCTAAGGACTCAATCATTTGTTCTGATTCCTTCCCTTATCTCAATAAATATTCAGATTTGTACTTGATTTTGTTTTTTTCTTTATTAATGAATCCCCTTCTCATAGCTTAAGTTTCCCTTGCATAACCTGGATCCACCCCTGCTTTTGGCATTGTCTATTAGTTTTGCATCCTGCAACATCCCTGCTTGTTAAGCTACAGGAGAGTGGGAGGAAGATGCCTCGCTTCATGTTACCCAGTTCACACCTGGGGATACATTAGCTGTGCAAGAACTCATTCTGGTTGTCTACACTTGACCTCCAATTGGCTTTGTCTGGGACATCACGCTGCATCTTCTGCTCCTTAATTGGCTCAGTGGTGACTTACATTACCTTATTGCTCACTTTTCTTTTTCTTCTGATTCTTGTCTCAGCTCTCTAGCCTGCTTAGGTTTTTATTTCTTCCCCATGAAACACTCTTTGGTGAAAAATGTTACAAAGGAACCAAGGGAATGTTGGTGACTTTCTTAGTCCATGAAGCAATTAATTGGAATTCATAGAGCATTCCCTTTAGAAACACATTTCTATGTAAGAAACTCCTTGGTTCCCCTGCCTCAAAAATTTCCTTATCTTTGGAACGCAATCTACTTAAATATGCAGAGGCAGTCTCCCTTCTGTGCTCCATTCATTTTGAAAACTGGATCCTCTGATGGAACTCTTCCATAAAAAGACAAAAGCTGTCAAATTACGTTTAAAAAAACAAAACTGAGCAATGTGCTGTTCACAAGAAACTTGCTTCAGACCAAGTGATAAAGAACAGCTCCAAATAAAGGGATAAGCCAAGAGACATCAGGCAAACGTGAACATTAGGAAAGGCAAGAATGCCAATGTTTCATCAGAAAAGCTCTGATGTCAGATTGGAAACAGTAAGCAGTGCAAAAAGGGACACTGTAAAATTATAATAAATGCAATTCATGTTGGTGTAACAACCATAACCTATATTTAGTAATAAAACAGATATACAATAAGGGTGCTATGTTAGAAATCTAGAGAAAATTGATTAAAATAAAATATAGCATAAATTTATTGAGATTATTTGAGGGTTAAACATCAAAATCAAATAATAAAAGTGAGAAACTAAATACCAATAGATAAAATACAATAATTATATTTGCACAAATATATATGTATATGTAATGCATACACACATGCATATATCTATTACCCATTTTTCTTATTCATTTATGAAAGAATATAATTATTTAACTAGAAAGAAATCTTTACATTTAAAAAGTAGAACTAGAAATTATACTTTGATAATAATTAAATTAAATCCAGAGTGTAGTATAAAATAATTATCAAAAAGGTTAGAAGCACCAGTACTGTGGCATAATACATTAAGCCTCTGCCTGCAGATCTAGTATTCCATATGGACACCGGTTCATGTCCTGACTGTTCCTCTTCTGATCCAGCTCTCTGCTATGCCCTGGGAAAAGCAGCAGAAGATGGACCAAGTCCTTGGGCCCCTGCACTCGCGTGGGAGACCTGGAAGAAGTTCCTGGCTCCTGATTTCGGATCAGCCCAGCTCAGACCGTTGTGACCATTTTGGGTGTGAACCAGTGGATGGAAGACCTAACTCTCTGCTTTTCCTTCTCTCTGTCTGTAATTCTTTCTCTCAAATAAATAAATAAAATCTTGAACAAAAAGTTAGCATTCTTCAATACTCATGAATCAAAAATATAAAATATTATAGATATCAACCAACAAAATAAAACTACATTCAAAGGAATGCCTTCACATTGTGTTGTTAGGTAGAGCTTATAACACCCCCAGAACTAAGCAGAAATCCTAAGTCTGAACAATGAAGAAGGAAACTCCATATAGGAATAAAGGATTATTGGGGCAATTTCTATACAGGATTCCAGACCGGGGCATGCACTGTCCAGGCACAGCTGCAGTAAGGCTTATCCTGCCTACTTAGCACACAGCAGAAGCAGAGGCAGGGCTTTATAATTTTATAAGGCATAAGGGAGCTGGGGGGTTGGAGTCAATACCCTCCTTTACTGTCCTTCAGGAATAGTCCCTAGACACCTTCCTGGGCCATTCCACTTTCTCAGAAATGCTCCTCAAAACATTAGAACTCCATGGCTGGAGAGTGGCGCCAGAGAGGCTGACAAGTGTCAACTCCCTGAGAGAATAAAACTCAGGATGGTGACACCATGGGTTGCTGTCTATAAGCATAGCTTTAAATACTGAAGAAGAAAGACAAAAATACAGAGAAATACACACTCATTTGAAAAAATTTAATAAAAAAGACACTTAAAATAAACCAAAAGAAACTGGGAAGACAGGATACATTATTGTGAAAATAAAATTGATGGAAAAGAAAACAAAAACACAGTAGAAATAATAAACTTCATGGCTCTTTCAAAAGACCAATAAAAGGATCCAAGAGATGAGGGTCTTCCCAGAAAGCAATGTGCATGAGAGGGGAATCCAAGATGACCAAAGAATGAAAAGCCACACTGACTTCAGCCACAGTCATAAGAAAAACAAAGGAGGTGAGAAATAATAAGGCTCGGAGCAGAAATAAACAAATTTGAAATGGAAAGGCAAAACAAGAGACTAGCAAACAAAAAGCCATTTTCTAATATAAACAAAATAAACAAATCTTTACCCAGACTAAGAATAATAAAGGAAGAAACTCAAATAGATTCATAAGAAACAAATAGATTCATATGAAAAAAATACTATGCTAACAAACAAAAAATCTGGAAGAAATGTATCAATGTAACCCCTCAAGACTGAATCAAAAGGACACATAGAATCTAACAGATTCATAACAAGGAACACAATTGAAGCAATTAAAATCTTCCATGAAGGTAAAGTCGAGGACCTGATGGCTTCACCACCAAATTCTTCAAAACATTTAAAGAGAAACTAACTAACCCTTTCAAACTATTCCAAAATACGTAACAGAATGGAACTCTGCAGAGCTTTTTATGTTACCAGTATCACTCTGATATCAAAACCAAATATGAAAACATAGATCTACATTCCTGAAGAACATAGATGCAAAAATTCTCAACAAAATACTAGCAAACCAAATCCAAAAACCACATCAAAAACAGCATACATCATAATCAAGTGGGATTTATGCCAGAGGCAAATATCATGTTTTTCCTAAATTATGGTAGTTAATATACATAGTACAAAACAAATGTAAAGTATATGAGCGGTATTGACATTTTGAGATTTGATTGGTATTTAAAGCCCTTGTCTATACTCTTGAGGGACAGTGGTTTTTCCACTTACTATTTATTGAATTATTTATTTAGTGGAGGGTTAAGCTTGAGATTACATTACAAAGTAAAATGAAATTATGTCATTGTAAAAAATAAAAGTAAGAAAAGGAAGAGGGGAATGAAAGCAAAGCAGGGAAGGAGTGTAGAGTGGGAAGTATCATTATGCTCATAAATTTGTGTATATGAAAGACATGAAATTTGATTCTCTTATATAAAAATTTTTTAAAAAAAAAACTCACAAGTCAATAAATGTCATAAATCACATGAACAGGGGCTGGCATTGTGGCGCAGTGGGTTAACGCCCTGGCCTGAAGTGCCAGCAATCCCATATGGGCACCAGTTTGCATCCCAGCTCTCTGCTATGGCCTGGGAAAGCAGTAGAAGATGGCCCAAGTCCTTGGGCCCCTGCACCCTTATGGGAGACCAGGAAGAAGCTCCTGACTCTTGGCTTCGGATCGGCACAGCTCCGGCCATTGCAACCAACTGGGGAGTGAACCATCAGATGGAAGACCTCTCTCTCTCTCTGCCTCTCCTTCTCTCTCTGTGAAACTCTGTCTTTCAAATAAATAAATAAATCTTGTAAAAAAAAATCACATGAACAGACTGAGAAGCACACTTCAAACATTGTAGAAAGGACAATCTCTTTAATACATGTTGCTGGCAAAACTGTATGTGTGTATGTAGAAGAATAAAATTAAATCCCTACTTCTCACCATTACAAGAATCAACTCCAGATGTATGAAATGGGAGAATACTGTGGCATAGTAGGTGAAGCCACTACCTGTTATGCCACATCCCATATGAGCACTATTTATTTCCTAGCTGTTCTGCTTCCAAACCAGCTCCCTGCTAATGTGCCTGGGGAAAGCAGCAGAAGACAACCCAAGTGCTTGGGCCCCTGCACCCACGTGGGAGATCTAGATCAATCTCCTGGCTCTTAGCTTTCTGGCTTTGGCCTGGCCCAACCCTGGTCAATGAGGACATTTGAGGAGTGAACCAGCAAAACTAGACAAACGTGATCATACCAGACTCAGATGCCTCTGCTCAGCAAAGGAAGCAACCAACACAGTGAACAGACACCCAACAGAATGGCAAGCACCAGTGTGTTCCAGGAGGTCGTTTTAGTGTGTATAACAGTTGGAAATTTTCTCACTGTTGGAAACTGGAACTAGCCTCGGTTCTCTTGAGATATTGAGAACTTACCGACACCGTTTCTAAGGAGCATGTCCCCCACCACCAATCATGCCCGTTAAACAAAACTTTGAATCATTACTCCAGCAGTTTCTGCTTGATGCCAGTGCACCGTCTCTGGCCAGTGCTTCTGTTTTCTGCTCTCTTCATTCTTCTTTTCTGTTTTAAGTGTGTTGAAGTATTGGACATTACCTTTTTGTTCTCAGAAAATCATTGAAAATTAAGTTCCCTTCTGCAGAAACATGGACACCATGTAAATTTTTTGTTAGGAAAGAAAATGGCCTCACTTCTGAGGCCACGCACTGCTAAACGGCCGTGTGTCTGTGCCTTGTGACCCTTCAGCTTGTTGCCCAGGTGACAGAGCTGCCTCTGGTGCTCTTACTGCAAGCCACACTGCAGGCTCTCATGAAGGATAAGCACGCGGCATCCTCGGGTCACCTCCTTCAGCACCACAGATCCAGCAGGCAGAGTTGACGGGAAATCCCTCTTCCAAATACATCCCTCTGTGGGGCAGGCATTTGGAGCTGCAGTCATTGCTGCCTAGAAAACCCATAGCCCAGAATGGAGTGCCAGGTTCAAGTTCCAGCTACTCCACTTCTGACCCAACCCCTAATATGTCCTGGGGGAGGCAGCAGATGAAGATCAAGTGCTTGGATCTCTGCCACCCACTTATGAGTTCTGGGCTCTGAGCTTTGGCTTGGTACAGCCTTGGCTGCTGTGGGCATTTGAGAGCGAACCTGCATATGGAAGATCCCTATCTTCCTCTCCCTGCCCCATTACTCTGTCTTTCAAATATGCAAATAAATATTTTTTTAAAAAGGTACATCTCTCTTAACTTCACCCAGATAGTGATTTGGGTACACACAAACAAGAGCAAAAGATTCAAGAACTTCAATAGCAGCTTGTGAGTTCCCTGAAGTCGGCCTCATCTTATAGTAGAGGGGAAGCTGAAATCCTCACTATAAGACTGCACCCACATCACACTGTACTAATAGGAACAATGGTGTTTCCTTTCCTCATGCTGATGGAATGAAGAGTCTCAAGTCACCAAAGGCAGAGGCTGTCAGAAATTGGGGGAAAATGTGGAAACAAGGCCATGCAGAGCCTGGGGAAGCAAGATGGGTAGCAGGTGGCTGATGATCTACTATAGAAGTGGTGGGGGGAGGGGGGGGTTGCAAGTGACAAGATCATGTATAAACTGAGACCCTAAGACCTCTATCTGCTCCTGCTCCATTGTCCCAGTGAACTTCAATAAAAACATAAATTTAAATATAAAATTATTATTAGTTTCAAGATGAAAACCACAGAGCATTAAACCCCAGGCATGAGGCCCTTCCCAGTATGAAAACATGTGCAACTCCAAAGGGGAAACTTGTTGAAATGAAATGGACACTATGAGAAACAGTGACTTGATCAGCTCTTGTCCTGATGGTTGATGTACAATGTAATACTTTATCTATTATAGTATTTTTTTTGTTCTAGTACCATTGGTTGAACTCTGTAATTAACACACAATTATTCTTAGGTGTTTAAATTTTAACTAAAAAGTGATCCCTGTTATGAATTTGGAAAACATTATGCTGAGTGAAATAAGCCAATCCCAAAGGGACAAATACCACTTGTTCTCCTTGATAGGTGACAACTAACTGAGCGCCAAAAAGGAAACCTGTTAAAGTGAAATGAACACTATGAGAAACGGTGACTTGATCAGCCCTCACCCTGACTATTGATAAGCAGCTTAATATGTTATCCCTCTTAGTATTTTTTTTTGTTTGTTCTACTTAATACTTTTGGTTGAATACTGTAATCAATACACAATTATTCTTTTTTTTTTTGACGGGCAGAGTGGACAGTGAGAGAGAGAGACAGAGAGAAAGGTCTTCCTTTTGCCATTGGTTCACCCTCCAATGGCTGCCGCGGCCTGCACGCTGCGGCCGGCGCACCGCGCTGATCCGATGGCAGGAGCCAGGTACTTCTCCTGGTCTCCCATGGGGTACAGGGCCCAAGCACTTGGGCCATCCTCCACTGTACTCCCTGGCCACAGCAGAGAGCTGGCCTGGAAGAGGGGCAACCGGGACAGAATCCAGCGCCCCGACCGGGACTAGAACCCGGTGTGCCGGCACCACAAGGCGGAGGATTAGCCTAGTGAGTTGTGGCGCCGGCCCACAATTATTCTTAAGTGCTGAAACTTAACTGAAAAGTGATCACTGTTAAATATAAGAGTGGGAATAAGAGAGGGAAGAGATGTGTAATTTGGGACATGCTCAAGCTGACTTACCTCAAACAGTAGAGTTAGAAACATACCAGGGGATTCCAATTCAATCCCATCAAGGTGGCATGTACCAATGCCATCTCACTAGTCCCAGTGATCAATTTCTGTTCACAATTGATCATAATGATAGGACTAAGAACCAAAGGGATCACAGAAACAAGACTAGTGTCTGCAAATACTAGCTGATAGAATGAAAAAGGGAGAGAACGATCCAACATGGGAAGTGAGATACACAGCAGACCCACAGAATGGCAGATGTCCTAAACAGCACTCTGGCCTCAGAATCAGCCCTTAAGGCATGCAGATCTGGCTGAAAAGCCCATGAGACTATTTCAGGTATGGAAAGCCAAGACACTCTGGGGGAAAAAAAAAAAAAAAAAAAACCTAAATGAAAGATCTCCGTGAGTGAGATCCCAGCGGAAAGAACGGGTCATCAAAGAAGGAGGTACCTTTCTCTGAAGGGAGGAGAGAACTTCCACTTTGACCATGGCCTTGTCTAAATATGATCAGAGTCGGTGAACTCAGGGGGCTTCCATAGCCTTGGCAGCTCATGACAAGAGCCTAGGGTGATTACTGAGGCCATAAACAAGAGTGTCAGTTTGTTAAGTCAACATCAGGAGTCACTGTGCACTTATTCCTCATGTAGGATCTTTGTCCTTAGTGTGCTGTACATTGAGATTTAATGCTAGAACTAGTACTCAAACAGTATTTTTCACTTTATGTTTCTGTGTGGGAGCAAACTGTTGAAATCTTTACTTAATGTATGCTAAACTGATCTTCTGTATATAAAGAGAAACGAAAATGAATCTTGATGTGAATGGAAGGGGAGAGGGAGTGGGAAAGGGGAGGGTTGCGGGTGGGAGGGACGTTATTGGGGGGAAGCCATTGTAATCCATAAACTGTACTTTGGAAATTTATATTCATTAAATAAAAGTTTAAAAAATAAATAAATAAATAAATAAATATAACCATAAAGAAAAAAGAAAACATGTGCAACTGTACTAAAGGCACATCTTAACTATAAAACATGGAAGGTTGCTGTCCTATGGCACGTGGAGGTGACAAACACCCTTGAACCAGGATTAGGAAGCCATTGACCTATTACTGGCTTGGCTGTGACTATAGTGTCACCCATGGTGTCACTATCCTTCTTTGAAATTCAGTTTCCTCATCTTTAAAGTAAGGAAATTTTCTAGATCTATCACACTAAGAATAAGTAGAAATGAGACCCCAAAATCTGTACTTGTAGAGGATTCTGCCTGAGTGTTCTCATAGGGACCACAGCCCCCTGGAATACAGCATGGTAGCAGACCTGTCTGTGTTCATGCAGGCTGGGTGAGGGCACACCCTCCCAATGGAATGAGGCAGCATTAGGCAGCAGGACAATCTTTACAGGGGTGCTTAATGAAAGAATGCTGGTTCCAGGAACCTGTGATAGATCAAGAGGATTGATTGGGATGATGATACTATACTGGACAAGGAGCATGGAGCCCTAATTATCTGTTATCTCCTTTCTAATGATGTATGCTTGTTAAAGTTTTACCTGGCATATGTGTTTTGGGTCCCGTGCACCTGTTTGTATTCTCCTCAATAAAAAGTACTGGCCAAGAGCTATTCGGAGGTGCTATTCTGATGCAGGCTCCTGTGTCTTGTCTCTTAATTTTGAAAACCCAACAGCATTTTTAGGTAAGTCTCTAGGCCTTTACTGTCCAAATCATGATGGATAGGCCAGCAGAATTAATACAAAGGACTTCAAAAATTTCATGGAAAAATGGAATTAAAAATAAGTTCATTTTAGTGCAAAAAATGGAATCCATGGATCATTTTTATAATACGCATTTTCCATGAAATTCTTGAAGACAAACCATCCCCATATCATTTGAGAGTATTACAAATGCAGAATCTCAGATCCCACCACAGACCTATTGAAAGCATTTTCATTTTAACAAAAGCCCCAGATGACTAAATGCACATTCAAGTTTGAGAAGCACTGCTGTAGATGATTTTCAGAAAATCTCTATGGCTTTATCTAACTACCAATTTTATAATTTCATGTTACAACTAAAAAACAATGGCAGTTAATGCCCACATTACAGAATCGGGAAAATTCATTAAGGAAAGTCTTCATTTCACCTACACTTTGAATTTGTGTTTGAGCTACCAGTGCTTGTTTAAATGGCTTCATTCTCTTTTCATTACTGTCCTTAGTGACTGCTTGCTTATAAAAATTGATTTAATTTTCCACTCTATCTAGAAATAAGAGAAAGGGACCTTACATCAATATTTTCACCAACTGGCCACTGCAATAAAAGCACAGGAATTAAATTTAAATTCATTTATTAAAAATTATTACTATGATTTTATGACAGCTTTTTTTCCAACAGTAGATTTTAGCTTTTCTTTATTCTTCAGCTTCAACATCTATTTCATGTTCTTAAAAGCAAAATGATTGCATTAGATGAAATTTATCCTGATATTTTATCCTGTATCATGCTTTAAGTAAATATGCTGATTTCCATGGAAACTGGAGATGAGACTGTGACCAATATTCCACCTTATACATTTATAGTCTGTACCCTTTCAGACTGCCACTGAATACTGACTATAGGAATCTCACATTCTTCCTGGCTCAAGCCTATGTTATATAAGTTTTCAACATGAAAAATATAAGGAAACAATTACAATTTTTCTTTTCATCCAATTTACATCGACTTAAAGAACAAAACATTTTTGTATGTTGTACTAGTCACGGGAATAAAGTGAAGTGTTTGAGGAAATGAAGTCTTGAAGTCTTAATTATAACTTCTTTAAATTTGAAACTTCTTGGAGACTGAGATGTTTCTCAAGCTGGATGTTAAGAAGGAGCTAGGGGCCGGCGCCTCTACCTGTGGCAACAGCATCCCATATAGGCGCTGGTTCAAGACCTGGCTGCTCCTCTTCCAGTCCAGCTCTCTGCTATGGCCTGGGAAGGCAGTGGAAGATGACCCAAGTTCTTGGGCCCCTGCACCCACATGGGAGACCAGGAAGAAGCTCCTGGCTCCTGGCTCCTGGCTCCTGGCTTCGGATCGGCACAGCTCTGGCCAATGCGGCCATCTGGGAGTGGACCAACGGACGGAAGCCCTTTCTTTCTGTCTCTCCCTCTCACTGTCTGTAACTCTACCTCTTAAACAAACAAATAAAATCTTTAAAGAAAAAAAAAAAAAAGACCTGGTGTGATTTTATCAACAGTATCACTCTGCATGAATGATTGACCCAGCTTCCAGGGAGTGTGTTGGCAGACTGGCTTCCAATGCATTGGATTTTGCTCTTTTGCTCCTGGTTTATTGTCAAGCATTTGCTGGGAGAATGTTAGCTCTGTCTTAAAGCCAGATAGCCCAGAATTTTTTTGAAATGTTTTGAATATATCTAGGGGGTCGATCTGCTACTTGGAACTGTTCTCTTTACCTCAAATTTAGTTTCCTGGGATGGAATTATAGTAGGACAAGAGTTTGAGAGGGTCAGAAAGTCCTTTAATTATTACTTTCTAATATGAACAAAGAGAGGTTTGACATGAGTAAGTAATGATTGGTTATTTAAAAGTATAGAATCTGTTCTTCTCTCTGCTATTACAAAGCACATATTTTAGCAATACCAATCTAATAAATATCCTGGGCACAGGGAACTCTGCCCCTCGTTGGTCCTGCTCTGGTTGTGCTTCCTCTTCCTGGAATGAGGCGCTCATAAAACCATGTGGACATTACCCATTCCAAGTAATCACTCCATCGGACCTGCTTTTCTTTTTCTTTCTTTCTTTTTTTTTTTCTTTTGACAGGCAGAGTGGATAGTGAGAGAGAGAGAGACAGAGAGAAAGGTCTTCCTTTTGCCGTTGGTTCACCCTCCAATGGCCGCCGCAGCCAGCGCACTGCGGCCGGTGCACCGCACTGATCTGAAGGCAGGAGCCAGGTGCTTCTCCTGGTCTCCCATGGGGTGCAGGGCCCAAGCACTTGGGCCATCCTCCACTGCCTTCCCAGGCCACAGCAGAGAGCTGGCCTGGAAAAGGGGCAACCAGGAAAGAATCTGGTGCCCTGACCGGAACTAGAACCCTGTGTACCAGCGCCACTAGGTGGAGGATTAGCCTAGTGAGCCGCAGCACTTTTCTACACCAGAATCTGGATGCCTGGGCAGCTAAAATTCCCTCCCAGACAGTCCCATGCCCATCTCCAGAGTCTATGTGGCCTTTTTTGAGGTACACTGTGATGGCTGTATGTGCACCTCTAGGCAGAAGAGAGGCCAATGAGGGTCAGATCCAGTGTGGCAGTATGGACTGGAGTGTCCACAGTTATGCATGAGCCTCTTCAGAATGTAAAACAGAGCCAGAGGTAGGAACAGAAGATCATGCTTTGTTTGGAAATCCATAGAGTGCAGGCATTCTCAATTTAAAACTGCCCTTGTGAAGGCAAATGTCTCAGAATACAAAGACAGAATATATTTTAACAGTTTTCGTTTTACTTATAATTTTTAAACACTTAGATGTATGGTATTAAGACCTCTGTTAATACATGTGCCCTAAGATGCACAAATGTTAAAATAAGGGCTGCTAATAAGACACGTCTGCCATCAGGTCCATGTCCTCACAAGTCCAAGCTTAGGAAGTCACTGCAGGGGAAAACAGAAATTTCAACTCTGTCTCAGTTGTGCAACTTATAGATGAACAACTTTGTTTCTTTCTTTAATGTCTCTAAACCTGAGTTTCCTCATGTATAATATGAAAATAATGTTTACCACAACAATATTGCATTAGATAAGGATTAAATCCAAAAGAGTTTACCAGAGGTTTAGTCAGTAAAAGTCAAAATTAACAAATGAGATTATATCAATTTGAGAAGTTTCTGTATGACAAAAGAAACAGTCAGAAAAGTGAAGAGGAAACCAATAGATGGGAGAAATTATTTACAAACTATGCAACTGATAAAGGATTAATAATCAGAATCTACAAAGAAATCAAGACAAGAACAACAACAACAAAATAAAAAACCAGTTAAGAGATAGGCCAAGGACAATTTTCAAAAGAGGAAATCCAAATGCCCAACAGACACATGAAAAAATGTTCATGATCACTAGCCATCAGAAAAATGCAAATCAAAACCACAGTGCAGAGATCGATCCCTGTTAGGAATTTGGAAAACATTATGCTGAGTGAAAAAAGCCAATCCCAAAGGGACAATACCACATGTTCTCCCTGATAGGTGACAACTAACTGAGCACCAAAAAGGAAACCTGTTAAAGTGAAATGAACACTATGAGAAATGGTGACTTGATCAGCCCTTGTCCTGACTCTTGATGAACAACTTAATATGTTATCCCTCTTAGTATTTTTTTTTGTTTGTTCTACTTAATACTTTTGGTTGAATACTGTAATCAATACACAATTCTTCTTAAGTGCTGAAACTTAACTGAAAAGTGATCACTGTTAAATATAAGAGTGGGAATAAGAGAGGGAAGAGATGTACAATTCGGGACATACTCAAGCTGACTTACCTCAAACAGTAGAGTTAGAAACATACCAGGGGATTCCAATTCAATCCCATCAAGGTGGCATGTACCAATGCCACCTCACAAGTCCCAGTGATCAATTTCTGTTCACAATTGATCATAATGATAGGACTAAGAACCAAAGGGATCACAGAAACAAGACTAGTGTCTGCAAATACTAGCTGATAGAATGAAAAAGGGAGAGAACGATCCAACATGGGAAGTGAGATACACAGCAGACCCACAGAATGGCAGATGTCCTAAACAGCACTCTGGCCTCAGAATCAGCCCTTAAGGCATGCAGATCTGGCTGAAAAGCCCATGAGACTATTTCAGGCATGGAAAGCCAAGACACTCTGGGGGAAAAAAAAAAAACCTAAATGAAAGATCTCTGTGAGTGAGATCCCAGTGGAAAGAACGGGTCATCAAGAAAGGAGGTACCTTTCTCTGAAGGGAGGAGAGAACTTCCACTTTGACCATGGCCTTGTCTAAATATGATCAGAGTCGGTGAACTCAGGGGGCTTCCATAGCTTTGGCAGCTCATGACAAGAGCCTAGGGTGATTACTGAGGCCATAAACAAGAGTGTCAGTTTGTTAAGTCAACATCAGGAGTCACTGTGCACTTACTCCTCATGTAGGATCTTTGTCCTTAGTGTGCTGTACATTGAGATTTAATGCTAGAACTAGTACTCAAACAGTATTTTTCACTTTATGTTTCTGTGTGGGAGCAAACTGTTGAAATCTTTACTTAATGTATGCTAAACTGATCTTCTGTATATAAAGAGAAACGAAAATGAATCTTGATGTGAATGGAAGAGGAGAGGGAGTGGGAAAGGGGAGGGTTGTGGGTGGGAGGGACGTTATGGGGGGGAAGCCATTGTAATCCATAAGCTGTACTTTGGAAATTTATATTCATTAAATAAAAGTTAAAAATAAAAAAAAAACACAGTGCACTCTCACCTCACCCCAGTTAGAATGATTACATACAGAAATCAACTAACAACAGATGCTGGTGAGGATATGGGGAAAAAGGTACACTAAACCACTCTTGGTGGGAATGCAAACTGGTAAAGCCACTATGGAAGACAGTTTGGAGATATCTCAGAAATCTGAATCTAGTCCTACCACACTACCCAGCCATCCCACTGCTCAGAATTTACCCAAGGGGAATGAAATCAGCAAATACAAGAACTATCTGCACCTCCATGTTTATTGCAGCTCAATTCACCATAGCTAAGACATGGAATCAACATGGAATCAACCTAAATGCCCATCAACAGAAGATGGGTTAAAGAAATTACAGGATATGTACTCTGTGGAATACTACACAATGGTAAAAAAAAATCCCATTAAGCTGGGTGGTAAAAATGCCATCTTAAGTGTTAAAGTGATTATATAAGTGTGTAATTGATTATGTCGATAGGATTAAGTTTCAAAGAGATCACATAAATAAGACCAAATCTCTGGTAATAACAATAGATAGAATTAAAAAGGAGAGAATGATCCAACATGGGAAGAAGCAAGAATGGCAGCTCCCCTAAGCAGCACTCTGACCTCAGAATCAGCCCTTAAGGCATTCATTCGGATCTGACTGAAAAGTCCATGAGGGCATTTCAAGCATGGAAAGCCAAGACACTGTGGCCAAAAAAAAAAAAAAAAAAAAAAAAAGATCTCCATGAAGGATCTCTGTTAGTGAAATTCCAGTGGAAAGAAGGGGCCATCGAAGAAGGATGTACTTTTCTCTGAAGGGAGAAGACTCCCAGTATGCTTATGGCCCTGTCTAAATACTGACAGAGTTTGTGGACTCAAAAGTCTTCCATAGCCTTGGCAGCTCATGACAAGAGCCTTGTGGTATCACTGAGATCATAAATAAGAGTGTCAATTGTTAAATCAACAATAGGAGTCACTGTGTATTTACTCCCCATGTAGTACCTCTGTCCTTAATGCATTGATAACTGTAAAACTTGTCTTCAAACAGTACTTTATACTTTGTGTGTCTGTGTGGGAGCAAACTTTTGAAATCTTTACTTAGTATAGAGTTGTTCTTCTGTATATAAAGATAAATTAAAAATGAATCTTAATGAAGGATGGGATGGGAGAGGGAGTAGGAGGTGGGACAAGAGTGGGGGTGAGAGGGTATGTACCTATGAAATTTGTATTCATTACAAATGAAGCTGTACCTATGAAATTTGTATTCATTAAGTAAAATCTTTCTAAAAAGGTTTATAGTCATACATTCATATATGCAGGGTATTCCATAATATATGTTTTTGTGTCTAGCTATATGCCTGACTCTATCTAGAGAGGAAGAGAGAAAGACAAGAATGGAGGTTTTCAAGAGGAAGCTGTGAACTGACACTATTTTTTTTCTCAGAACATTTAATTTTGTTGCTATTATTTTAGTTTTACATAGTTCTGGGGTGCAGTATGGTAATTTGACACATGTATATAAAGTATAATGATCAAATCATGGTACAATTATTATCTGTTAACCAAAAATTTGTTTTAAATGTTTAAGGAGATGAAATGCTAACTAACCTGAAGACATATTTTCTGTATAGCTGGTAATCTTTCCCTTTAAGAATATTCCCTTTAAGAGTATTCATCTGCACAGATGCACAATTATTTACTATTTCATATTGACTCTGCCAAATTTCAGTTTTTAAAACATCAATAATCCTCCCATTAAAGTGTTCCATGGAAATCTATCTTTTCTCTTTCAAGCATAGGGATTTTCTGTGATGGCTTTTATATCCTGCTTATTATCCTTCACTTTACAGAGAAATTCCCCCAAATTTTGCATATGTTTTCACACCCTTCTTTTAACCTAAATCATGTTTTTTTTCTTAAAACAAATAGAAAACTATAGCTTGCTTATAAAGATGTAATTTTCCATCACAAAGAGTTACTTTTATTTATTTACAGTATCCTCCTTGCTCTTCCTCTTCTCTTTACTGCACAAACTGCCTATGTTTTCAGGAGCTTCATTTGAAATATTGTTTATGGCTTTCCTATTTCTGTTCTCACACTTTAAAAGTTTTATTCATTGGAATCATTGGCACAAAAATGAATGCAATCTCCCTTCCCTCCATTTTCCACAGATCTCATTCTATCTACATTTTGAATGAGCTGTGGTGAACTGTACTATGTCAACTTGCTAAGACTCTGCACGACATTTTAGGATCCTCATTGCCATAAAGCTTGGTCACAGGTGGTTTACTGTGGGCCAGTCTATAAAATTTAGATGGTGGAATTGAAGAACTGGCCATTGGCCATTAGTCTCTGAAGGTTTTTATGCAGATAAACATGGTGATAATCAGACTCAGAGCTCCCTGGAAGATTAGCTTATCTTTATTCTCCTCTACTCCAAGACCATCTCTTCTTCTCACCTGTTGGAAATAGCCCCAGGGGATCACTGTCCAACCGGGCTGCACACCCAAGGCAACAGCTTCCCATACTCTCCACAGTCACACATTGCCCCTGGGAATGCTTGGGTTCTACCCCAACTGGTCACACCTTCTATAATACGCCAATCCTCCCACAAAAACCTTTACCCAATTTTTCTCAAAATAGAGTAATATCAAATTCCAAATATCCATACTGTTCTGATAGCAATCACAGTACCATTACTGCCCTGACTGAACCTCTGCTTTTACATGACTCTCCCTTATTTGCTTCATTCGTTAATATTCTCCCTGTATGTCTAGAAACTCAAGGTTGATCCCTATTTGCACATTTGTCCTAGTCTTATAACTTAATCTACTGAAATCTAAATCATTAATGACCAAAAAAAATCAATCATGTTTCATTTGTTATTCCTGTGATCACTTTTATCATGTCGTGTTTTTGCATAATTTCACAGCAGGGATTAACAACTTTGCGGAGAGGGTTGATACATGATTTAATTTTCTATTTGACATGAGGAGTTTTAATTATTCTTTATCAAAAAATGAAGAAAACAATCAGTCTGGTTTCTCTATTCTAGTCTTTTCTTTCCTTATATTCTAATTCTTAGATAAGCATTAAAAGTCATTTTGTTTGAAAAACAAAAACAACTTTTGAGAAGAATAAGATTTTGCAGCAATATTTTAACTTCCTAATCCCAGTGAATGAATTTTTAACTTATGGGTAGATAAATTAAATATTTCCAATCACAGGGTAGATGGAAGAATTTACTTTAGGCCGATGCCGCGGCTCACTAGGCTAATCCTCCGCCTGCAGTGCCGGTATTCCGGGCTCTACTCCTGGTTGGGGTGCCGGTTCCGTCCCAGTTGCTCCTCTTCCAGTCCGGCTCTCTGCTGTGGCCCGAGAAGGTAGTGGAAGATGGCTCCCATGCTTGGGCCCTGCACCTGCATGGGAGACCAGGAGGAAGCACCTGGCTCCTTGCTTCAGATCAGTGCTATGAGCCGGCCAAGGTGGCCATTTGGGGGGTGAACCAATGGAAGAAAGACCTTTCTCTCTCTCTCTCTCTCTCTCTCTCTCACTGTCTAATTCTGCCTGTCAAAAAAAAAAAAAAAAAAGAATTTACTTTAATCCTCTGGCATTTTTTCCCAGGTGTACACCATCCCCTCAGAACTGGATTTTCTAGGACAGTACCAAAGTTATGTAATCTTGACATTTTTCAGTTCAGGAAGAATGTTAATTATATGTAAGAAAGGAAATTCAACAATGTCTTTCATAATGTTGATGATAAAAAAAAAAGAATGGACACCATTAGTCCCATTACTACCAAGGCAGATAGTTTATAGACTTTATTTCAAGTACTTTCTCAGATACTTTATTATTTATACAGATTCCTTCCATACAATTTGTTAATTTTTTTAAATTTCAGAGATAGAGAAACAAAGAGACAAAGAGCTCCATCTTCTGATTCACTCCTCAAATGCTCACAACAGTCTAGACTGGACTGAGTAGAAGCCACAAAAGAGGAGCTCAATCCTGGTAATAACATGAGTGGCAGAAGCCATCACTACTGCCTCCCAGGGTCTGCATTAGTAGAAAGCTGGAGTCAGGATCCAGAGTCGGGTATCAAACCCAGGTTCTCCAACAATAGACACATCTTAACCTGCATCTTAACTACTATACTAAATGCATGCCATCTTATGATTATCTTCAAGATTGAATAAAAATATAAATGATACAGTACAAGTTCCTCAGTGTGTAGAATACACAGTACATTAAATAATTTGTATACATCATACATTTTTTAGGTTCTATCTATGGAAACTCATGGTTTTCATGATTATAGTATGATTAAGTTTCTAGATAGTCCAGTGGACTTGAAAAGAAAGATAATTATATCTGTGCTTTTTTACATTTTATGCAGTAATAAATCAGGGTTCTTATGGACATTATGACCACATATTATATATTTACCAAGTAGAAGTTCTCAGTTATTGAGTCTCCACCAGCCAGGGTTCTACAGAGATAGCTAGAAGGTAAAGATGTCTTTAGAGATACAGTGGAAGAGATTGATCAGTGAAATCCATAGTGAAACCACTTACCAAAAAAGAACTTTTAATCTGGCAATCCAGTGAAATGCAGTTACCAGAGCTTTTGCGTAGGCCTGTGTATCTACTACATGGGCAAAAACTTTCTAAAACCATCATGAATATTTTATTCCAAGCCAAACTCTATCCAACTTTATTAAAGATTCTTTTCATGGTATTTGATTCTTTTTCACAGTGTTTCGGGTAGGACATGGGCAGACAATCATGAACAGTATGCAACAACTTTCAACGCCCTTCTTCAGTGGACTACCAACATCAGACAGCCACTATGAAACCCAATGAAGTCTGCATGTGATGCTCTGGAAAGGGAAGTTGAGAGTGAGGGTTGACATTTCTCATCTAGCACGTTTAACAACCTTTCCCAAGCCCACCCTGCCTTTCAGGAAATGAAATGAAATGGCAGAATGCTCAATTTGAAGCTGCTCTTCTCAGGGGCCCCATCTCAAGGGTGTCACTGTGAAGTCCAGGCTGCCTGTCATGCTGGTGCCAAATTGTTTGGGGTCAGGTCCCATCCAGTCTCTGGGTTTGAGGGAGTTAAGTCTATGCTGAAGGCAGACAGGGAGGAAGAAGAGGACATAAAATCAAATTTAGTTTTTCCATGCCACAAGGTTCTGTGCCCTGGTGGCTGTGTGTCAAAGGCAGGGAATCCCTTCTGGGAACCAAGAGAAAGTATCTCAAAACTACAAGGGGAAGGTGTTTTCCCCATTAATGCAGCTTCAGAGACCTTCTGTTAGTGACCTCTGCCCCTTCCCCCCAAACAACAATGAAGTGGACTGTGTGCTAACAACATAGCTTAAAAAATTATGCATTTTTATGAAAGTTGATAAAAAATAGTATTTCAAACTGTACAGTGACCAAAAGTACACAGTTAAAAAAAAAGCACACACTTCACTTGGTATCTGTGGTACCTTCTGCTTTCTGCACCTGGTCTGTTTTGGCATCTCCATTTTCTGCAGGGTTATTCCCATTCTTACCAGCATGAGCTTTTCCCTTTGTGGACCTTCTCTTCCTTTTGTGCAGGGGCTTTTTTAGGCTTGGGTTCTGGATTTGGAGGGGCTGGTTTAGCAGACAACTGTGTGGATTGTCTTTGTGGTTCATCCTTCACCTTGGCCTCATCTCCTTTAGCAGCCCTTCAGCCTTACCCTTGGGCATGGTGGCAGCAGCAGTGTGGGAGGTAGGCACTGGATGTGGGGATGCAGCAGCGCTGGGGCTTTGGTCAGTCCAGGGGTCATTCTCACCTCTTCTTCTTCCATGAATATTTTTAAAAATTGTAGTTAAGGGGAGAGCTCCAAGATGGCAGAATAGGGAGTGAGCTCACTGATAGTCCAGGAAAAGATAGTTTAATAAAAGTGGAGATACTGTAGTCTCAGGGAAGAGTTAGGGCAAAAACTGCAGAGGAAACTCTTCTGGAATTAGAGGGACACAGTGGACCTACGTGGAGGGCATTGGTGCCCACAGCTCGGGACCCCAGCTGCCGAGTCTATGCACCAACGCTGGAAAGGGAGGTGAGGAGAAACCACAGTAACCGAGACACTGGTGGAAAAGTGGCAGGAAGAGCCTAAAGGGAGTGAGGCTTGAAGCCCCATGGGGGAAAGTACACCAGCCGAACTAGAGGAGAGAAAAATAAAATAAAAGGGACTGGTACAGATACAATTCTCTCTCCACTCACCTTACAAAGGTGAGCAAGACAATAGAGCAGGTGCCATTTTGGACATATGTAACAGCTGTACCAGATGAGGGCTGCACCCGCCCTCAGCCAAACAGAAAAACCTGACTCTGGTGGGGAGAAATAACAGGAGACTAAGACCTAGCAAATGTGTGGAGCTTAGGAACAGGGACTGTGGAAAAAAAACTGAGGGTGTGTGGGAGAACTCATGGTGTGGCTGAGATGTGAGTAGTCTTGATGGGAGACGCCAAAAATTCAGTCGGCTTTGGCTACACGGTAAGAGACATTGCAGGGGAATCTGAGCTTAGAGTGAGGACTACGGAACCTTTGTGTGGTCCTTGGGACAGAGCAGACAGAAAACTCTAAGCAAATTGGGTATAGAAGAAACATTCTTCAATACAACCAAAGGAATTTATGAAAAACCCATGGCCAACATTCTATTAAAGGGGAAAAGTTGGAAGCATTTCCACTGAGATCTGGTACCAGAAAGGGATGCCCACTCTCACCAATGCTGTTCAATATAATTCTGGAAGTTTTAGCCAGAGCCATTAGGCAAGATAAAGAAATTAAAGAGATACAAATTGGGAAGGAAGTAGTCAAACTATCCCTCTTTGCAGATGCTATGATTATTTAGTGGATCCAAAGAACTCTACTAAGAGACTATTGGAACTCATAGAAGAGTTTGGCAAAGTAGCAGGATATAAAGTCAATGCACAAAAATCAACAGCCTTTGTATGCACAGGCAATTCCTTGGCTGAGAAAGAACTGCTAAAATCAATCCCATTCATGATAGCCACAAAAATAATCAAACCTTGGAATAAATTTAACCAACAACATTAAAGATCTCTACGATGAGAATTACAAAATCTTAAAGAAAGAAATAGAAGAGGATACCAAAAAATGGAGAAATCTTCCATGCTCATGGATTGGAAGAATCAATATCACCAAAATGTCCATTCTCACCAAAGCAATTTATAGATTCAATGTGATATCAATCAAAATACCAAAGACATTCTTCTCAGATCTGGAAAAAATGCTGAAATTCATATGGAGGTACAGGAGACCTCGAATAACTAAAGCAATCTTGTACAACAAAAACAAAGCCGGAGGCATCACAATCCCAGATTTCAGAATATACTAAAGGGCAGTTGTTATCAAAACAGCATGGTACTGGTACAGAAACAGATGGATAGACCAATGGAACAGAATAGAAACACCAGAAATCAATCCAAACATCTACAGCCAACTTATACTTTATCAAGGAACTCAATAGACATTTTTCAAAAAAGGAAATCCAAATGCCCAACAGACACATGAAAAAATGCTCAGGATCACTAGCCATCAGGGAAATGAAAATCAAAACCACGGTACAGTCTCACCTCACCCCAGTTAGAATGGATTACATATAGAAATCAACTAACAACAGATGCTGGTGAGAATGTGGGGAAAAAAGTACACTAACTCACTCTTGGTGGGAATGAAAACTGGTAAAGCCACTATGGAAGTGGCTCAATTCACAATAGCTAAGACATGGAATCAACCT
The DNA here is from genome assembly GCF_051225735.1 of Oryctolagus cuniculus. Lineage (NCBI taxonomy): Eukaryota > Metazoa > Chordata > Mammalia > Lagomorpha > Leporidae > Oryctolagus > Oryctolagus cuniculus. The sequence continues at coordinate 195,584,857 of NC_142867.1, forward strand.
AAATGCCCATCAACAGTAGAATGGATAAAGAAATTATGGGTTATGTACTCTATAGAATACTATACAGCTGTAAAAAAATTAAATCCGGTCATTTACAACAAAATGGAGGAATCTGGAAAACATCATGCTGAGTGAAATAAGCCAGTCCCAAAGGGACAAATATCATATGCTCTCCCTGAACAGTGACAACTGAGCACCTAAAAGGAAACCTGTTGAAGTGAAATGGACACTATGAGAAATGGTGACTTGATCAGCCCTTGTCCTGACTGTCGAGGAACAACTTACTACTTTATTCCTTTTAGTATATTTTTTGTTCTACTTAATACCATTGGTTGAACTTTTTAATTAACACACAATTATTCTTAGGTGTTTAAATTTAACTGAAAAGTGATCCCTGTTAAACATAAGAGTGGGAATAAGAGAGGGAGGAGATGTACAATTTGGGACATGCTCAATCGGACTTGCCCCAAACGGTAGAGTTAGAAACGTGCCAGGGGATTCCAATTCAATCCCATCAAGGTGACATGTACCAATGCCATCTCACTAGTGAAAGTGATCAATTTCAGTTCATATTTGATCATATCGATAGGATTAAGAGTCAAAGGGATCACATAAACAAGACTAGTGTCTGCTAATACTAACTGATAGAATTAAAAAGGAGAGAACAATCCAACATAGGAAGCGGGATACACAGCAGACCCATAGAATGGCAGATGTCCTAAACAGCACTCTGGCCTCAGAATCAGCCCTTAAGGCATTCAGATCTGGCTAAAAAGCCCATGAGAGTATTTTAGGCATGGAAAGGCAAGAGACTGAGGCAAAAAAAAAAAAAAAACAAAAAACAAAAAAAAACAAAAAAAAAACAAAACCTAAATGAAAGATCTCTGCAAGTGAGATCCCAGCAGAAAGAATGGGCCTTCAAAGAAGGAGGTACCTTTCTCTGAAGAGAGGAGAGAACTTCCACTTTGACTTTGGCCTTTTCTAAATAAGACCGGAGTTGGCAAACTCAAGAGGATTCCATAGCCTTGGCAGCTCATGACAAGAGTCTTGGGTGATTACTGATGTCATAAACAAGAGTGTCAAATGTTAAATCAACAACAGGAGTCACTGTGCACTTACTCCCCATGTAGGATCTTTGTCCTTAATGTGTTGTACTATATGAATTAACAGTATAACTAGTACTCAAACAGTACTCTATATTTTGTGTTTCTGTGTGGATGCAAACTGTTGAAATCTTTACTTAGTATATACTAAATTGATCTTCTGTATATAAAGATAGTTGAAATGAATCTTGATGAAGAATGGGATGGGAGAGGAAGTGGGAGATGGGATGGTTGCAGGTGGGAGGGTGGTTATGGGGGAAAATGCCACTATAATCCAAAAGTTGTACTTTAGAAATTTATATTTATTGAATAAAAATTTTAAAAGTTGTAGTTAAGATAGTTATCAATTATTCTTCAGGCTAAATAAATAAAACTTCATAGGAAATTAAATATGTATATTAAATATGTGTGACTTTTGCTCGAGTTGAATCCTGCTGTTTATATAGACAAAATTGAGAAGATTTCCACTCTGAAGTCTAGTTATTAAAACAACATGTTAAAATAGGAAAACTTTCTCCATTAATAAATACCATTATTTTATGCTATAAACATACAATTGTCTGTAGAGGCCCTTGACAGTAAATTAATTAAATCTCTGTTCCATTATGGTGTCAGCTAACTTGGAAACTCATTATTTATTTGGCACTAATTTAGCCTGGCAAATTAATTAGAAAGGGCACTAGAAAATAGATAATTCAACATGAAAGTCCAAATCAAGACAAAGAGGCAAAATTAAAGAACTTACTGAGAGAATAGTGGCAGTTACACTATTTTGGGGAGCCCTTTCTCTCTTCCCCAAAACAAATTATGTAGGGTAAGGCAACTGTCCAGCGGTGGAATCTGGAAGCCAAAATTTTTAAGAAAAACAATTCTGCCAGATAGGGCTTGTCTACACAAGTCTGAACTCCACAGTGCGTTCACAGAACTTCTAACTTTACTTTTCTCCCTAAAACAGTCTTAGGATCCATGTTACTGCTGACCAACAGTCAACAATTGCTGCCACCACACAAGTTAGTGTGTTAGAAATTTAGCCTCTATGGCCGGCACCGTGGCTCACTAGGCTAATCCTCCACCTAGCGGTGCCGGCACACCGGGTTCTAGTCCCGTCAGGGCGCCGGATTCTGTCCCGGTTACCTCCCTTCAAGGCCAGCTCTCTGCTATGGCCCAGGAGTGCAATGGAGGATGGCCCAAGTGCTTGGGCCCTGCAACCCATAGGAGACCAGGAGAAGCACTGGCTCCTGCCTTCGTTCGGATCAGCACGGTGTGCCGGCCACAGCGTGCCAGCCGCGGCGGCCATTGGAGGTGAACCAATGGCAAAAGGATGACCTTTCTCTCTGTCTCTCTCTCTCACTATCCACTCTGCCTGTCAAAAAAAAAAAAAAAAAAAAAAGAAAGAAAGAAAGAAAAAGAAAAAAAGAAATTTGGTCTCTGCAAAGATTTGAAAAGAAAGAAGCTCTTTGTGGTTGGAGAGATTTCATTCTTACGAGTATCATAAAAACCACAACAAAAAAGTGATTCATGTTATCATCAATCAATAAATTAAAAGGAGGTTTTTTTGTTTAGGAAGAAATATTTGCAAACCATTTACCTGATAAAGTATTAATAAACAAAATACATAAATAACTCATCCAACTTAATAACAAAAACAGCACCTGATTTTAAAATAGACAAACAGCCTAATAGACAGCTGTCCAAAGAAGACACAAAACGGCCAACAGACATATGAGAAGGTACTCATAGCAGTAACTAGTAAAGTAATGCAAATCTTAACAGAATGAAGTACCACCTCAAACATGTTAGAACAGCATTAGCAAAAAGACAAGCAGTAGCTAGTGCTAACAAAGATGTAGAGAAAAAGAGACCCTTGTATAATGTTGGTTGGGATGTAAACTGGTGACGCCATTATGGAAAACTGTGTGCTAAGTGCTTCAAAAACCAAAAACATAACTGCCATATGACTCAACAGCCTCTCTTTTGGGCATACACCCAGAGGAAATGAAAGCAGTATATTGTAGAGGTATCTGTGCTCCTATGTTCATTGCAGCATTATTCACAGTAGGTGAGATATGAAAGCAACCTACATGTCCATGGATGGTTGAAGGAATGAATGACTCACAGTACATATACGATGACATATTACTCACCCTTTCAAGAAGGAGATCCTTCCTATGGTGACAATAAGGATGAAACTCAAGGACTTTATGCCAAGTGAAATAAGCCATGCACAGAAAGAAAAGCACCCGTGACTTTGGGAATGGGAATCCACTGGACAAAGCATACAAATTTTCAGTTAGATAGGATGAATCAGTTCTGGGGATCTAAGTCCAGCAGAGTAACTATAGTTAGAAATTATTATGTATTTGAAAATTGCTAATATAGTAGATTTTAAATGTTACCACAAAAAAGTATGTGAGATGATAGGTATATAAGCAGCTTAATTTAATTATTTCAAAATGTATATGTGTATCAAAACACAACATATCATTTTTAAATATATCTGATTTTAATTTGTCAATTATACCATAATAAAGCTATAGAAAGTTCAAGACAACACCTGCCATGGTTCACCAAGTTTTGTTAGGAACCACTCCTATGAGGAGGAGGTTGTACCACAGCAAGTTAAGCTGCCACTTGGGGTGCCTGCATCCCAAACCAGAGTGCCTGGGTTCAGGTCCAGCCTCTATTTCTTTTTATTTTTTTTAGATTTATTTTATTTATTTGAAAGACAGAGTCACAGAGAGAGGCAGAGCCAGAGAGAGAGGTCTTCCATCTGCTGGCTCACTGACCAAATGGCCACAATGGCCAGAGCTGAGCTGATCTGAAGCCAGGAGCCAGGAGCTTCTTCCAGGTCTCCCATGAAGGTACAGGAGCCCAAGAACTTGGGCCATCTTCTTTATTTATTTATTTTTTTGCCAGGCAGAGTTAGACAGTGAGAGAGTGAGGCAGAGAAAGTTATAGACAGTAAGAAGACAGAAAGAGGTCTTCCCCCATTGGTTCACTCCCCTAATGGCCGCTATGGCCAGCACTGCGCCAATCTGAAGCCAGGAGCTGGGTACTTCCTCCTGGTCTCCCATGCAGGTGCAGGGACCAAAGCACTTGGGCCATCCTCCAGTGCCCTCCCGGGCCACAGCAGAGAGCTAGACTGGAAGAGGAGCAACCAAAACTAGTACCCGGAGCCCCAAATGGGACTAGAACCTGGGGTGCAGCGCCACAGGCGGAGGATTAGCCAAGTGAGTCACAGTGCCAGCCCACATTACTTTGCAATTATCTATTTATTTGGCTCTGTCTGTCACTGTTATATATGAAAGTCTAGATCACAGGAAATGTGTGCCATAATCCCTAGAACAAATTTCGGAACATTGTAGGCACAAAAGGATCTTTGTAAAATTTGTTTTCAGGGCTCACATTTTGCTGGTTTTGTACAATGTTTTTTTAATACAAGTGCTCTTCCTAAACACGAACCAAAGACTTCTGAGACAAATTATCTAATGTGGATAGCTGCAAATTTAAAGTACTTGTCAGTCAATGCCACAGCACAGTCCTGGCTATTTTTCTTTCAGAAATGACTTCCCAGCATAAAATGATGAGCACCTCTGCCTGTGGCTTCTTGCAGTTCAGGAACAAATGATTCATCTTTCTTGTTATTACATTAATGCACAGGGAAAGCAATAAAAAGTCCAAGAAGCTATAATATAGTCACAATATCATAAATTTGTCTCATTACCCAGAAGTCAATGGCTCATTACTTCTGATATATATTGATCCAGGCTGACAACATACCAGTTTACCTTCATGTCACTCATCTTCTTTAGACCAAACAACTGTCATGATCACCTGAGTGCATTCACCATTGGTACAGTCCTAAACACTGTGCAAACCTTGTACATTCGGCCCCATTGTGACTGCGCACTCACTGACTGAGGAGGTGCTGGGATGTCAGGCTCTTGTCTGACACCAGAAGTGTTCCACCACTGTGCTAACAATTGCACAATCACTATCTCATTCAGCTTTCACAACAAACTGTGAGGGACTTGGTGTTATTACCATTTTATAGACGAGGAAACAAGCTCTACATGGGTGATCTCGAACACCAGTGCTCTGCGGGAAACACCTGCCTGAGCCCCTGCTGGTCCTGAGAGGCCAATCTGGGAACAAGAGTGTGGCACAGCTGTTAAGATGCCTACTTAGGAAGCTTGCATCTCATATCAGAGTACTTGGTTTCAAGTCCCAACTCTGCTTCTGATTACAGCTTCGTACTAATGTGCACTCCAGAAAGTAACAGGTCATGGTTCAAGTAGTTGGATCCCTGCCATGAACATAGGACATGGATTGAGTTTTAGGCTCCTGCCTTTGGCCTGGTCCAGCCCCAGCTATTGCAAGCATTTATAGAGAGAAAGCAGATGGAAAATCTGTGTGTGTGTGGCCTGGGTGTTGGGGGGGGGGGAGATATCCCTTTATCTTTAAGATAAATAAAAATAAATACTAAAATTAAAACAACAAGCCACTCCTTGACCCTTTCCCACCTGCCAATATCTTGGCAGAGCTCCTCAGCTCTGTTGCTGCACTGCCAGAAATGCAAGAAACCAGCACTTTCTGGGTCCCTTGCTCTCAGCTGTGAGTATCTGTGATCAGTATACATAGTGTTTCCAGGTATTCATTTTGCCAGGTGAGAAAAGCATCTGCCTCTGTGGAACTTCCATTCCACTAGATTCAGCTATCTCCTTGGCTCTTGACTAATTGGCTTCTGAGTTAACAGAGCTCTATGGGCTTCAGGAGACAGACTGGGCCCACCTCCTCCCTTACTGGGCGAGTAGATGAGGCTTCACATGGCATGGCCTACAGGAGATTTCCACAGGCTTGGCCATAGGTGGATGTGCCAGGAACTCTCTGTGTTCTCGGGCCCCTAATGTGAACACCATGGAACTTGTAGGGAAGAATTTTCTTTGACTCCAGTTAAGAGCATTCCCTGATGTATATCTCTTCTAAGTTGAGTTGTTTCTGGGGCTCCCTCAAGACTGGTTAGTTTGTCTGTGTCCAGCAGCGAGGTGTTAGCAGGTCCTCTACAATGTGCAGGACACAGATATCCACAAGGGTCCTGGACTACACATGCATATATCTGACAATACCCCAGACATGAGATACACTGAGGCAGAGGCCATAGGTTATGAGATCCAGTTCTGTGGACTGTGCTCTCCTCCCCAGTGCTGATTCATGCTCTTGCACTAACAGGCAGACCCTAACAGATTCAGCTGTCACCTGCTGTAACAACTTCCCCATTACTCTCCTTCATTTCCTTGTGTTCAAGCCTCCTTCACCTACAAAATAAAATAAGTCCCTCTCCAGACACTTTCAGCCATATTCCTCACATCTTTCTCAGTTTTGCTTCTTTTTAAAATATTTATTTATTTATTTAAAAGACAGAGGGATTCACACACACAGAAAAGAGAGAGAGAGAGAGAGAGAGAATCTTCCAACCTCTGACTCATTACCCAAATGGCTGCAACAGCCAGGTCTGGGACAGGCTGAAGCCAGCAGGTTCAGGTCCACCACAAGTGTGCTAGTGACCCAAGTATATGGGCCACCTTCATTGCCTTCCCAAGCACATTAGCAGGAAGCTGAATTGGAAGCAGAGCAGCCATGACTTGAACTATCAGTCTGATAGGTGATGCTAGCATTGCAAGCAACAGCTTAATCCACTTCACTATAACGTCCCCCCTCCCCCGCCCACCATATTGGCTTCTTTTAAGCTTTGTCTGCATCCAAGATCTTCACTCCTGTAATCCTCACTCATCTTGCAAACCACAGTGGTTGCCTGCCATCTAATTCCGCTGTGATTCTGCTCTTCACACCACTGCACAATGACAAAAAATTTTTGAAAGAAAAGACTACCTACATCCTCATTTTTCTTGGATCCTATGCAGCTTTGAAAATATTGGCCACTTTTCATTGAAACCCTAGCTTTCCTTGGCTCTTCATCCTTTCTCAGTTGCTGCCAATGTGCTCTTTAAGTCTCACCATTGGCCATGGAACGGTGCAGTTTAACATTCTGAACATGATGTGTTATTATGGTCTGCCCCTCCTCCGGCCTGTTCTCCCATGACTGTGGTGGGATAACTCTCTTCCCACTTTTCATCTTCTGGAAAATTCATTTTCTCTGGAACATTTATTTAGTTGGCCTTTACCCAATCCCTCCCACTCTCACCTCTGATTTTCTCTCAGTTCCTACCCGCGTGGCCTTCCCTCTCATCTCTCTGACCATTCAACAACAAATTATGATCCCCAGAGAACATTTTCATAATGACTGGAGAGAGGTGAGTTTTTCATGATGTCTCCAAGATTTTCTATGTTTCCATCTTCTCTATTTAACAATCCCCAATACATATTCACTCTTTGGCTTGTACAGATAATCATGCTAATATGACTTCATGTGTGTGCCCCTATTGTGTGTTTTCTGGGTTGAGCCATGCATTTCCAGCAAATAATGGTTGTCAAGATTTGATGTGATTTCAGCATTTAGTAAAAATGTATTAGTATTCAATTAAAGATGGTTTAAATATAATGATGACAGTGATCTATTTTGAGTAACCAAGTGTTTTAATAAGTGACCAGAAGCTTATTTATATATAACTCTCATGTGATTATAGGCCCGATTTTCAGTTAGTCCTTCTCAAAATACTGATTTATATAAAGAGGAATGGGGACATTAACATAATTGTACACTCCTTCTCTTCTTAATTCAGTGCTACTAGAAATTCCATGAGGGAAAGATCAAAGAGGGCCCATTGTTGCTAGCCTTAGGCATTCTTAAAGAAATGTTTTCATTTCTTATTTACTCTTCTTTTTTAAAGATTTATTTATTTATTTGAAAGGTAGAGTTACAGAGAGTCAGGGGCAGAGAGAGAGAGAGAGATGTATTCCATCTGCTGGTTCACTCCCCAAATAGGTGCAATGGCCAGAGCTACACCAATCTGAAGCCAGGAGCCAGGAGCTTCTTTTGGGTCTTCCACATAGGTGCAGGGGCCCAAGGACGTACGCCATCTTCTACTGCTTTCCCAGTCCATAGCAGAGAGCTAGATAGGAAGTGGTGCAGCCGGGACTCAAACCAGTGTCCATATGGGATTCTTTTTTTTAATTTATTTTTTATTTGTTTATTTTTTATTATTTTTTGACAGACAGAGTGGACAGTGAGAGAGAGAGAGACAGAGAGAAAGGTCTTCCTTTGCCGTTGGTTCACCCTCCAATGGCCACCGCGGCCGGCCCACTGCGGCCGGCACACCACACTGATCCGATGGCAGGAGCCAGGTACTTATCCTGGTCTCCCATGGGGTGCAGGGCCCAAGCACTTGGGCCATCCTCCACTGCACTCCCTGGCCACAGCAGAGAGCTGGCCTGGAAGAGGGGCAACCGGGACAGAATCCAGCGCCCCGACCGGGACTAGAACCCGGTGTGCTGGCGCCACAAGGTGGAGGATTAGCCTATTGAGCCACGGCACCAGCCCCATATAGGATTCTAACACTGCAGGTGGCGGATTTATTTGCTATGTCACAGCGCCAGCACCTCTTTATCTCATTTTTGACAAATTCATCTCTGTTACCCTTATCAAACTGGAAGCTTACCCAGCCACATAAACAGTCTGCCATAACAAAAACACTGTGTCTTAGATTCTTTCCCTGCCAGCATTTGAAAGAAAAGATAATCCAAAGACCGCATTACTGGAAGCAGCAAATGAAATGTACAGTGCCAAACCAGCAGAAATCTGATATCATGAAGATTTAACTCTGATTGTACCCTTTCAGGTTGAACTCTTTTGTGTCAATTAGCAGACTATGTGAAAAAGCCAGATAGGGTCCCAAGCTCATGGTCGGGGAGCATTGCAATATAGTAAGTTAGTGATAGTAAACAGTGGTCTCCAGGCAAATGCTGAATTTTATGTATGTGAGTAATACAAAAGTAAAATGAACTATGTCTTCCTTGTACAGTGAATTAATCTGATAACTATTAAAATAGTCTTGTAATATAAACAGACATCATTGACTTTCCCTGTTTCTTTCAAAATTGTATATACTTTACTTTCATAAATCTGCCATTAAAATGCCTCTCTTGCTCGATTGTTAAGCTGGATGTATGGTTGCTTTGAACTGTCCAATTCTTATTGCCACAGAGCATGGAGATAACTGAGAAGTACGATGTTGACCATTAAACTGTGAGGTATCATTAAAATATTGGTTCATTTTTTTATTTGCAAGACTATGGAATCAATCCTTGTGTTCATGGATTGTAAAATCTTCAGGCTTATTGGTAAGGGAAAAATGGACCAATTAACTGATTTATTATCAGATGCACATGATATCTATACTGAGTGAATTTGAAGGAAATTTGTGAGTTCCATAGAATACATTCTACAGTATAAACTTTGTCTTTTAAGTTACTCGGGTTGCCAAGATAATTACTAATCATAACTTATCAAAGTATTTGGCTTGGTTCAAGAGCAACATGTTTACTATACTGTATATACTTACCAATTCTGTTGAAACCATTCTAGAGATATTTGACATTAATGCTTCCATGTATATCAAAGTTGGCATATAAAATTAATCTCTTGTGAAATAATGTGCATAAATGTATGATTAAAGCTGCATCTAGGTGGATTGGGACTGGTGATTGAAATGTTTGATGTCTGTTATGATTCTGTCCCCATCCCAAGGATAAAATGTTTGGCCATGAATCAAACAGAGCAGTATAAAATGAAATAGGAGATCAGTTGGACAGGGTATTTCACTTGCTTACTCTTTCCTTCCTATTATTCTCCTGTTTTTCCCATCTTATATTTGTTTAACATTCCAGGAAAAATAAAAACTTGCTTGTAAAGTGTATGAACGATCTAACATTGAACAACGATCACACGTACCTTTCTCACTTTCACCTCTGTAAGAATCTCTAACACATTTAGTTTGTGTTGGACACATTCTCAAACACTCACGTGTTCATCACTTTCAAAGGTAAATTCAAGGTCAAGAACCACTAGTTACTTGTTTACTACTGTTTGGTTGGCAAAACTAACCAAAACTAACAAAAGTGGTAAACTGAATCAGGCTATGAAGTATCAGACCACTTTGGGTTTCAATAGGGAAAATATCAGGGTTATATCCAACTTTAGGTTGAATGTGACTGCAGGTGAATCCCCAAAATTAGAAAGTTAATGCAGGAAGTTTCTCTTTGTCACTTAATAGCAACATTAACTTCTATAAAATATCTAACCTTGATTAAGGTCTGTACAACAACAAAATATATATTTTGGTGATTCTGTCAATTTTCTTTCGTTGTTGTTGTTGGTTTTTTTTTTGTTTTTTTTTTTTTTTTTTTTTTGACAGGCAGAGTGGACAGTGAGAGAGAGAGAGAGACAGAGAGAAAGGTCTTCCTTTGCCATTGGTTCACCCTCCAATGGCCACCGCGGCCGGCCCACTGCGGCCGGTGCACCACGCTGATCCGAAGGCAGGAGCCAGGTACTTATCCTGGTCTCTCATGGGGTGCAGGGCCCAAGCACTTGGGCCATCCTCCACTGCACTCCCTGGCCATAGCAGAGAGCTGGCCTGGAAGGGGGGCAACCAGGACAGAATCCGGCGCCCCAACCGGGACTAGAACCCGGTGTGCCGGCGCCACAAGGTGGAGGATTAACCTACTGAGCTGCGGCGCCAGCTGATTCTGTCAATTTTCTGACATATGCAATCATTGTTTATATTATATTAATGCCTGCTAAATTGTAAACAGAAGTCTGCTTGATAAATATTTGAATCAGTTTCTTTAAACCATGAGTATTAAGTTACTAAATCATAACGCTAATTAACAAATATGTACTGAGTAACTTTGACATTTAGGTTACTCTAATAGACATCAGAGGTGAAAAATATATGAATCACATCTTTCCATCGAATTATTGTTTATAGCCCTTCCCTATATTCTCACTAAACTAGGGTCTTTTTGTATTTTACTTGTTAAGCTTTTTATTTGGTGTATGATTAAGCCCTTCCTTGACTGTAGTATAAATTAAAAATATGTTTTCTCAAAAACTAAAAACAGAAAGAAAGGGAGAGGGAGGGTTGTTGTGAGAAAGACAGGGAAAGAGGGGAAGATATTCTTACTATGAACTATATCGGGTCTGTTAAAAATTTAGAAAACTAACAAGCAAATTACATGAAGCAATCCCGCACTGGAAGGTTTGGGATCCAGTTAGGGACATCAAGTATGATGTTCCCATTGTTCCTGACAGCCTCTGACATACTCAAAGTAGAGACTAACCAAGAACATAAATACTGTTCTGATGACCTGATTGAGGTGAGAACCTGAAAGTGCACAATGGCATATTATTTTGCTATTTTATTCAGAATCACTCAATATAGAAAGAGTACAAAAAAGAAAGAAGGTCAAAGGATCAGATATCTATATCTATCAATCAATCTATCTATATCTGATAGATATACAAACATGCAGAAACACATGCACACATCATAGTGAAGTAAAGGAGAGCAGAATTACAAATTAGATAAGTTATTTTAATTAAGTTCTGCATTCATTCAAAAAAGCAAGATAAATGAATTGCTACAGTAAGTAGCCAGATGTTATGAAGACATCTTTATGTGCTAAATTTTTAAAATTCCTACAGCTATTGGGACACCATAATCCTCTAGTGAAGAACAGCATTTTGAAACAAATTCAGCAAAAGTTATTTACTTTTCTCTTCTATTTGACTGACAGGTTATATAAACAAGTTTTATCTGCACAGTTTCCACATCTTTAAAATGGGAATAATCACATTTTGCTTTCTGTATTCAGGGCAGGAATTGGGATAATTATTTGAAAACTCCTAGTAACAGGCTCTAAACATAAGAGATATATACGTTTACTCCTTTACCAAATAATTCAATAGTTATCTTAACACTGTTTTTAAAATACATATAAATTCTACTCCTAAGTATTCAAGAGAAACGAAAATATATATCCCACACACCAAAGAAAATACACAAATGACTATGGAAGCATTATTAATAATTAATACCAGCAAAACAGTGGAAAGAACTCTAATTTCTATTAATTGGTGAATACATAAACAAACTGGTATAGCCACACAATGGTTGTCATTGAGTAGTAACAGGTAATAAAGTACTGATGAATAAAACATGGATTAACCTTGGACACAAATAACTGTAAGTGAATTAATCCAGTCAAAAAATCACATATTTTGATATCCCATGTATTAAAATGTCCAGAAGAGAGGAATTCATAGAAATAAAAAGTAGATTAGTGTTTGCCTAGGACTGGGCGTTAGGAAGGAGAATAGAGAGTGAATGCTTAATGGATATAAAGTTTCTTTTGGGAATGATGGAATTGTTCTGGAATTAGTGCTTATCATTGCACAAGACTGTTAAAACAGTTAAAAGCCCATTGAACTGTACACTCTAAATGGGTGAATTTGTGATATGTGAATTATTTCTCCATAAAGACATTTTTAAATGAATATAAACCACTCTTTGAAAACATCAAAAACTGCTTGCTATCTTATTAACCTGAAGGATAATATTTTCAGTAATGTATCAAAGAGTATTTTATCCAAGCAAGTTTGGTTGTAAAATTTCCATTTGGATTTCAATATGCTTCATCTCAAATGCAGAAACAAGCTCAGGGAACTCAAATGGGTTTATTCTGTCATTAGGCAACATAAGAAAACATATTCCTACACTGTGGAATCCATATATTATTGACCCATCATTTTCATAAATTTTAAGAATTACTTTCATTTCAACTCCCTAATGCTGAGTAAAATTTAAAGATTTACATTTCCCAGAGTTTTTTAGCTCCCAAACACTGATTTTGATAGAGTCTGAATTACTCCACACACTTTGATATAAAGATGAAAATAGTTTAAAACTTGTCAATAGACTGATCTAAAATGTAGACTAAGGTGCTCATATTGCTAGAGCAAATCCTTGTGAATTAGACACTACAATAATAATAGTACTCTGGGCATACATGCCACTCTTCTAAGTATTTTCCTTAAAGTTCTTCATTTCATCTTTACAGTAGCACTTTTAGATATTATTTTATGCTCATTTTTTAAAGTAAGGATACTGAGACAAAAAGATAATTGGCTTGCTCTAGTTTATGCATCTAATGGGCAAAAGGGCAAGATTGGGGCTCAAGTTTAGGTTGCTTGTCCTCATAAATCTGAGCTCTTAGTCCTCACACTAGAAGCAGCTTTTGCCTTCAAATAATTTCTGTTTAGTTGGGAAGAGATTCTGTGTCCAAGTTTAGGAGAAAGGAAAATAATTCAGTGAATAGCCAAATTAATAGTTTAAATAATCAGGATTTGAAAAGCCTACTTACTATTCCCAAAGGACTTCCAAATATATGACCTTGCTTGGTTTTTGAACATCTGTTCTAGAAGTGTTAAGATGTATTCATTGCCAGAAAATAGTCTACCTTTGCAATACTAAATAACATGATCAGGGACTTCATGTTACCATCACCCTCCTTGGGATTATAAGCACAACACTACTGAAAATGCAGCATTAATATAACTATTTTACATATCAGTTAAGATAACCATTTATATATCAGTTCTCAGAACTCTGAAGACTCCGTCTGTGTTCTGTCATCTACTTTTTTGCTGTGTGATCCATAGTATGGAAATGGAGATGGCTGGAAAATGTGCTGAGGGTGAGGTACATTGAGTTTTTCAAGAGTCAAATAAATAGAGCAACTGAAAAGAGAATCAAAATAGGAAGAGAGTATCCCCAAAACTCATGCAGCTGCTTATTCAGGAATGTCTTCATGGCAATGGCTGGTTGATTAAAGATGGAGACTTAGTCTGATGATGATGTCTTAGAGGGGAGGTCTTTGGATCACTAGCAGGTGTTCCCTTGAATGGAGGTTCTTGTGACAGGTTTGAGTACTTCAGTTCAAGGTCAGCCTATGTTTTCTCTCTCTGCTTCCTGGCTCACAGTGTGATCATTGCCATGCACCGGCCATAATCAGCCTCCACTAGATGCTGGGATATTTGGCCACTGCATTCAGCAACCCCATCTGTAAGATGAAATAAATTTTTCTTACCCAAAGAAACTCCTCTCAAGGATTATCTACACTAATGAAAAGGAAACTAATATAAGTTCTCAAGACAACAATATGAAAGCTCTACCTAAGTTTTCAGCCTGCTCCCCTGATGAATTCATACTCAGGACTTCAACATCAACTCTTCACTAAATCTCCAGCTTATTATTTTTTTTTAATTTTTATTTATTTATTTATTTTGACAGGCAGAGTTAGAGAGAGAGAGAGAGAGAGGCAGAGAGAAAGGTCTTATTTCCATTGGTTCACCCCCCAAATGGCCGCTACAGCTGGCAGAGGAGCAACCGGGACAGAATCCAGCACCCCAACCGGGACTAGAACCCAAGGTGCTGGAGCCGCAGTAGGAGGATTAGCCAAGTGAGCCAAGGCGCTGGCCAACAGAGAAATTGATGTAAAGGAATTGGCTCACTCATGTGATGCTGGGGCCTGTCAAATCAAAAAGCCACAGGCAGTATAATAAGCTGGAGATTTGGCCGTTGCCGTGGCTCACTTGGTTAATCCTCTGCCTGCGGCACCAGCACCCCAGGTTCTAGTCCTGGTTGGAGCACCAGCTTCTGTCCCGGTTGCTCCTCTTCCAGTCCAGCTCTCTGCTGTGGCCCAGGAAGGCATCCGCATGGGAGACCAGGAGAAGCACCTGGCTCCTGGCTTCAGATCAGTGCAGCGCGCCAGCCATAGCAGACATTTGAGGGGTGAATCAACGGAAGGAAGACTTTTCTCTCTGTCTCTCTCACTGTCTAACTCTGCCTGTCCAAAAAAATAATAAAATAAATTCTCTGTCTCTATCTTTCTCAGTAGATAAATAAGTGATTAAGTAGATACAGATATTGATAAAGCTGCAAATATTGATATATAGAAATAGAGATAGAGACAGAGGGGAGAGAAAGAGAGAGAATAGGTATATCCTACTAGTTCTGTTACTTGGAGGTCCTTGACTCATAAACTTACCTTGTAACCTCATGGTTGCTGTTTAACTGTTCTGAGCCTAAGTTTCCTCATTTTTAGAGGGAGCACAATAATACATAGACGGCACCAGGCTGTGATAAGTTGTTCTCCATTTACTGTGCATACACAGCAGGACTCTATAGGCCCACTGAGGGGGTAACTCCACCCTCTCCAACTTGCTAATTAAAAGTCCATCCTGTCATCATATCGCTGATTCACGGACAGGAAGGAAACAGGGCTCAGGTGAGGGCTTACGCACCTGAGGTATTCATAAGTGGGGAGTTAATATTTTACCTGTTCTTTGGCCCTCCTTGTCAGGCTGCAGTGCTGAAGATGAGACATGTGGGGATAGTTAAACAAACAAGAGCCGGGGGCTTTAGCAATCACTGAAATTCCCTTCTGTGGACTTGGGGAGTGACAGCAGGTAACCAGGTTGAAAAAGACCACAGAAAAGCTGGAGGTATTTTTAAGCTTCCCCAGAAGGCAATTTGAAACAGTCTAATGCATTTCAAAGCTTCTAGAACAGAATAAAAATAAAGAGTGCTGTAATTTAAATGTTAATATCTCATCAAGTTTTATGTGTGGGGGGAAAAAAGGAGGGCAGCTCCATAGCCTCTTTTCCAGAAGCAGATAATGAAGCCATAAACAGCTGGCTGCCCTCAGCTCAGACATTTTATGCTACCTTTGTGATCCATCTTCCCTGCCATGTGGTAACATCAAATCAGAAGAGGCAGGCTTGTGGGCTCTTTATTCTGAGGCCAGATCACAGCATGTGAAGAAACATTGTTCTGTGAAAGAAAGAGTAATGTTTGTCAGTGCCCAGGGCACTGGTCTGGCAAGGCAGATGAGGACATCCGGGTGTTTCCTGGCAACGTGTGACACAACCACGCTGCTACTCCTGAGAGCGCCACCCCATCAGCACTTGTTAATCGAACACTCAGGTGCCCACTAAAGCAATTCTGATGCATGTCTGCATGCTTCTCAATGAGCATTTTAAAAAGGAATTAGATTGCTGTTGTTCGGGACAAGGAAAGCACTACCACATTAAAGTTTGATCACCAGGTATCAGAACTACTTGTAGAGTATCAATGAATGCTAGGTATACGCGCCAACATGTGTGAGTGCGCATGCGCAGGTGCGCGACAGCGCCTTGGGGGCTTCACTATAGCTACCACTAGGACTGCTAGTATTTCATCTTTTATAAGGGTTTATTTTATGCCAGGAAAGGAATCATTTTTCTTGATTACCTCTTGAAATCCTTACAGGACTGAGATGCTAACTACACTGCAAGTGCTATTATTTACCACATTTTTCAGATGAGGTAATAGAGCTAAAGATGTTAAGAATGCTAATAGCCTGGCCTTATGGTATAGCTGATAAAGCAGCACCCTGTGATGCCTGAAGCTGCTCCACTTCCCTTCCAGCTTCCTGCTAATGCTCCTGGGAAAGCAGCGAAAGATGGCCCAAGTGCTTGGGCCCCTGCACCCATGTAGGAGACCTGGAAGAAGCTACTAGCCGTGTGGCCATCTGGGGAGGGAACCAGTGGATGGAAATTCTCTCTCTCTCTTTCTCTCTCTCTCTCTCAATCTCTCTCTCTCTCTCATGTGCTTGTGTGTGTGTAATTCTAAATAAATCTTAAAAGAAAAAAGTATGTTCAATGTCACATAGCTAATCAACGCTGGGGTTAGAATTTGAACTTAGGCCATCTGAGTTCAGAGTCTAAACTGTTAATACTGAATAACTGCTCTTTCTGCCAGGCAGGAGGCCCATGTGACGTGCATATAAGGTTAGAGATGTGTATTATTTTAGTTTCTCTAAATATTCCCAAAAATGTATCCCCTACCTAACTTCTGATGCTAATGTTACTTTGGCAAAGAAAACATTTTTCACTTCTTAGCAGAACTAAACCTTAAGGAGTATTTGCATAGTCGCTAAATTTAAACTAATATTCAGCAACCAACGAAGTCTGGATGTCAGACAGGCTTCTCTTAGAAACTAAGTGGTCAGTATTGAGAAAGCCACAGATAACAGGGCTGGAACTTGCAAGACACGGCTTAAGTCTCAAGATCATCAGGAGTCAGCAGGTATGTCCTTAAAGTTCTGTTCTATTTTTCACTGTAATGTAAACAAGGCTTCATATGTGTGTTCACAGCAGTGGTTTATAGGCATAGAGCCATGTTTTTCCACCTGTGGATTAGTAGGGTGAACAATACGAATTTCTTTGACCTTTAAGGAGAAATGTCCAATAGTACCACCCAAACCACCTTTTAATGTTTAACAATCTCCTCTGTTTCTGAGTTCTGCTATTTACTATTATTTTGAATACTAATGTCATTATTTCATATTTATGTCTTTTTCTCACCATCTGAGAGGATAAGGTACTTGTTACATCTTTTTCATACTCTTTTCTCTGCTTGATAAAGCTCCACAGACAATGTGATGATTCAGTGGATATTTGTTAAAAGTGAAAATATGAAATTATAATCATAAATTTGTAATGAAAATTATAATTATCAATCAATCAATTGAAAAATTCTTTTTCTTAATTTATTTGTCAGAGTTCCTCAAGTTGAACTGCTTCCTTGCATTCTCAGAAATAAACTTTTGGAAAGGTTTACAGGATAAGTGTATTATTTGGGTTTTCTCAAAGCTTAAAAAAACTGCAATACTAATTCTACCCATTTTATGTATTTGGGGTCATAGGGAGCTGACTTTGTATAATATTTTCTTTTATTTATTTTTTTACTTTTTTTTTTTATTTTTTGACAGGCAGAGTGGACAGTGAGAGAGAGAGACAGAGAGAAAGGTCTTCCTTTTGCCATTGGTTCACCCTCCAATGGCCACCGCGGCCGGCGCGCTGCAGCCGGCCCACCACGCTGATCTGATGGCAGGAGCCAGGTGCTTCTCCTGGTCTCCCATGGGGTGCAGGGCCCAAGCACTTGGGCCATTCTCCACTGCACTCCCGGGCCACAGCAGAGAGCTGGCCTGGAAGAGGGGCATCGGGACAGAATCCGGCACCCCGACCGGGACTAGAACCCGGTGTGCCGGCGCCGCAAGGCGGAGGATTAGCCTATTGAGCCGTGGCGCCGACAGAATATTTTCATTTTTCTGCCTAGTGACCAATCTACTGAGGTTTTCTGCGTCTTGAGTCAATGTCGGCAACTGAAAGTGCAAGGCAAAAATGGATCGGGACCTCTGGCAACCTCAAGAAGGAGTCTAAGTGATGCTCTGCCTGGGGATTCGATCTTTGTTTCATCCACATTCGTGACAACACTCAGGAATATGGAAGGCAGTCTGCACCAAACAGACCAATGAGCACAGAGAGCCACTCAGGAGCTCTAGAACAGTTGAGGGTGAATGTCAGTAATACCTCAGGACGGCAAAAGCAAGCTGTTCACACCTGGTGGCATCCTCCACCATCTGGATCAAGCAGCAACAGCTGTTAGAAGCCCTAAACTCTTAGAAGTGCACTGTGCGCTCCTTCTTCACAGAGCTCTCTCTGCCAGTTTCAGACCCTGTCGTTTTGTAGAAATTTTACACCTCTTAAACATCTCTATTGTAATCTTTCCATCAGTCAAATCAGAGTTCTATGCATTCGCCCCTTCAGGGACCCAGGCACTCCTTTGCGTTCCTCTCAACACCTCTCTTTCTTTCTCTCTCTCAATCTCAAACATACATACATGCATGTAACTTGATTTGTTACGGTGTAAAATCACCTTGGGTCACCATCCATAGCAAAAGACCAGTGAAGCCTCAGTGCTCAAGGAGCACAGTTCAACTCGGTCTCCTTGAACAAGGTTCAAAGATTCCCTTTGGGACTGGAAAGAAATGTACCCTGAAATGCTGATAACATGCTTTTGATGAACCATCTACCTACTTTTAGAGTGCTTCTGCATGCATCACTGTTTCATGGCTCTGTGAAAGTATACTTAAGAGAGAATGGAATTTTCAGGCACAATTTGTTATTACCACATATAAGTTGCCCATGGTCTTAACTTGTAATCCTCTGCTCCTGAGGAATTATATTTATAACATGTATAAAATCTACATAAAGCCAAAGCAAAATAAACTGGCTGCCTTTGCAGGAATTTTGAGTCAAAACAACACAATTTTATCATACTATTGACTAATTAAAAAGGAGGATTGGAAGTTTATAGTTTAATAGTTTTCTAGTGTGTAATCTTGAAAATATATAACCAGAGGCCGGTGCCGCGGCTCACTAGGCTAATCCTCCACCTTGCGGCGCCGGCACACCGGGTTCTAGTCCCAGTCGGGGTGCAGGATTCTGTCCCGGTTGCCCCTCTTCCAGGCCAGCTCTCTGCTGTGGCCAGGGAGTGCAGTGGAGGATGGCCCAAGTCCTTGGGCCCTGCACCCCATGGGAGACCAGGAGAAGCACATGGCTCCTGCCATCAGATCAGTGCGGTGCGCCGGCTGCAGCGCGCCAGCCATTGGAGGGTGAACCAACGGCAAGGGAAGACCTTTCTCTCTGTCTCTCTCTCTCACTATCCATTCTCCCTGTCAAAAAAAAAAAAAAAAAAAGAAAGGAAAGAAAAGAAAATATATACCCAGAGAATTCACATCTGAGAACAATATGCAACAAAGAGTTTAAGAAAGGAGATAAGTTTTTTCAGTCTAATATTACAAGCTTGCTGAATGAAAATGTCCTTTTGATATAATAGCATCTCCTCCAGTGGAGATTTTTTTCATAGACAGAAAAATGAATGGGATTTCATTAAAAGTGGCAGGTCTGACTCAGAGATTTATGTAAACTGCATTGGAAATGAGACACAAACATATTTCCAAGATGTATTAATTGTGACAAATACAAAGCAATTGTTTATTATTTTTAACCAGCTAAGGGAAGAGCAAAGAAAGTCATTTTCAGAATATTTGTGAGTAATTTCAAAAATGTTTGTGAAATGAGTCATTTCAGTATTTGGCTTATCAGTTAAAATGCTGAAGTTCATGACATTTAGCTTACCAAATGTAGCTGACCAACACATTTTGAACATGTTGCTGGAAGTATATTTTTTCTCCGAGTCCATCTTTTTTATTTAATCCATGACTTAATTCTAAAACATAAGCAATACACCATCTCTGCTGGTAAGTCATTTTGTAAACTAGGTATGCATAAATGAAAGTCCACAAACCTTACTCCATGATCCACCTATCCATCAGCTGACTCACCCCTTATATAACATTTAGTATTTGAAGCCAGAATAAATAATCTAACCCTTCAAGTTATTAAGTTGGAGCATGGATACAGTGGAGTTGTTGTGGAGAGAGAAAATAAAATGGCAAGCAAAGGAAACTTTGTAAACTATTCTAAAAAGTTTAACTTTATCCTGGGTGCACCAGGAAGCTACTGACAGACATCAAGCTAGACAGTGATACAACAGAATTACATTTATGAAAAATATCACCCTAGCAGCCATGTGGAGCAAGGAAAGGGGGAGAAGTGGAATGGCGGACAGAAGGGTAGTCACCTGCGTGTCTACTCTCATGTGAAACTAGCAGGGAGAGGTTTGGCTATAGATATAAAGAGAATTTCATGGAACTGAAAATAGAATTCTGAGGACTTAATAATGATTTAATTTGTGGAATGATTTGGAGGAATAAAAGGTCTCGTTGAAGTGATTAAGTTTAATTGCTAAGAGATACACTTCCTCTGTGACAGTGGGAAAGAAACAGAAAAAATTGCTATGGGGGTCAGTTTTTGTTTTTTTTTTGTTTGTTTGTTTTGTTTTGTTTTTTGTGGGTTTTATCTTTGTTGTAGCTTCAGCATAAGACAGTGAGGAAACTTGTGATTACTTCAGTTTTGTTTAGATGATGGATTTTAGATTTTCTCTAAGAAGAGACAGGAGAAGAGAGATTTGAGGTTTAGAATTGAGAATTACAGAGTTCTTTTTTAAAAAAAAATTGAAAGACAGCTGTCTAGCCATGAGATCCAGTAGAAGTTAAAGACAAAGGTAAAATAATCAATCAAAATAAAACATTTATAGAGGTGAAAAGTATGCTTGACAATTTTTACAACCATGTTCATAGCGACATTATCCATAATAGCTAAAACATTGAAGCAACTCTAACAGATGAATGTATAGCAACATGAGGTAAATAAATATAATGAAAATTAGTTAGCCTTAACAACAAAGCAGCATTTAAAAGGAATGAAATTCTGATGTTTGCTAAAGTATGGATGAGCTTTGAGGACTTTATGCTAAGTGAAATGAGCCAATAACAAAAGACAAATATTGCATATTTCCCCTTACATGCAGTACTTTGAGTACTGAATTTCATAACTGCAGGAAGTAGAATGGTGGTTGTTGGAGTGGACTGGGAGGGGGAGGGATAGGAAGTTATTGTGTAACAGATAATGAGCCTTCATTTTGAAAAATGAGAAGTGTTCTGGAGATGGATGGTGGTGATGTTTGCACAACAATATAAATGTATTTAATACCATCCAATATGGGATGCAGGCATCCCAAGTGGCATCTTAACCACCAGGCAGACTTAAAAATGGTCAAGATCATAAATTTTACATTATGTGTATTTCATCACTATAAATTTTGAGACACACACAAAAATAAGTGAGCAAAGGTATGCAATGTAAATGCAAAGAAAAAGGAAGCAAGGGATAGTGTATTAATTCAGATGAAATAGAATTACATTAACAATTGAAACATAAAAAAGTGCTTTTTAATTTTTGAATAAAGGTTAGCATTAATCATCTCAAAACATAAAACACTTTGATATGTTTCCCCAAGGTGTAGCTAGGATAAATAGATCCTTCTCAGTTATGAAACCTTTTAAAAACAGCATTTGCAAGTGCTCTTTGATGGCAATGACTGAAACCTAACTCAGATTCCTTCACTGTAGTTAAAATAAAAATAGAATAAGAGACAGTGAATTCAGGTCACAATGGAGTCCTTGGTTCTTGTTGAACCTGAGCTAATTTTTATTTTGTTTTGTTTTTTGAGAGACAGAAACAGACAGGTCCAGCTCCCATCAGTGGTTCACTCCCCAAATATTCACAATGGCCAAGGCTGGGCCAGGCCAAAGCCAAGAGTCAGTTATCCCACTTGGGCAGCAGAGACCTACATACTTAACCCATCACCTGCTGCCTCCTGTAGCGTACACTGGAAAGAAACTGGGATTTGACCCAGAGCCAGAACTCAAGTCTTGGCAACCCAATAAGATGCACACATCCCAAGTAGTGTCCTAAACAGTAAGCCAAATATCTACCCCATTGAACCTGTTCTTCCTGTCAATTTCCCATTATTCCTTTCATTTGGCTGCAAACTAATGCTGTTAAGGAGAAAAGTCTTCTCCACTGTATTTCATCAAGATTAAACCAAGGGGAACATAGAGGAATCAGCAGCCTGGCCTCATTTTTCTGCTTTGGTTTCATAAGTAGTCCCAGAAGAGATCAGTAACATCACATCAAACAGAAACAACAGCAAAAATAGTGTCAACATCTGCAGGAGATAAGACTATCTGTTACACATAACCCAAGAAGAGAAGCTAAGCCAAGAGCCGAGGAAAAGTGTTTACATGGCCAACACAAACTGAGTTCATCTATCAGATTTAATATTTGATTCCAGAAAAAAAGCAAATTTGACATTTTCAATAATCCATTATAATATTATTTTGTACTTAGAACAGTGTTATTCTTGTAGCAGTATTACAAATGGTATATATACTCACTTTCTAAAATTTTGAAGTTAATGAAGAAACAAAATTCTGGCAATTCAATTACTAACCACTGCTTTAAAATTTTTGTGCTTATTTCAGTGATAAATATATATATGCCTGTGTGTGTGTGCATGCATCTGTATATAGCTGTTTTTAATTTTCAAATAGCAACAAGAGTGCCATAATGGTGTGCAACCTAGTTATATGCATAACACATTATGAAAATGTTTATCATTAAGTATTTCAGCATTTTTCTACTAGATTTTGTGGTGCTTGTCCAGAATTTCACTGAGCAGCTGTATTTTCATTTATTCCAATATTACCTTTTTGTTGAAAATCAAATTCTTTCACATTCTGAACAATTCTGCAATTAGCATCAATTTGATTAAATCATTGTGTCCATACATGAGTAGTTAACTAGGATGTAACCAGAGAGAAAACCTTAGGTCAAATGTTAGGAAAGAGAGTTTAAAGTCTTTGAATGACTAAGATTTTACTCATGTCTATTGCCATGGTAATGACTTTTCATGTATGCCACTATTCGTTTATGAAATTTCAACACAGGAAATTATCATTATAAAATGTTGCTATTGGGCTGGCATTGCAGCATGGTGGGTAAAGCCGCCTGCACCGCCAGCATCCCATGTGGACATTGGTTTGAGTCTACTTCTTTTCCAGCTCCCTGCTAATGAGCCTGGGAAAGCAGCAGAAGACGGCTCAAGTGTTAGGCCCCTGCACCCATGTGGAATACCCAAATAAAACTCCTGGCTCCTGGCTTCCAGCTGGCACAGGCCCAAAAACTGCTGCCATTTTGGGAGTAAATCAGTAGATGAAAGATCTCTCTATCTCTCTGTCTTTCCTTCTATATCTCTAATTATGCCTTTCAAATACATAAAAAACATCTTTAAAAAAGGTTTCTATTTCAAAACATCAAAAATTGTTTATGTTTGTGAATTCAACTATTCATATGTATTCAGATATATTCAATGTTCAAACATAGTTGGGCTTGAATAATTTTAAAATGTTCTGTGGACACTTGGATTTTCTTTATAAATTACTGATTTATGTTCTTTAGCCTGATTTGTTGTAATTAATTTCTACAAAACTCTCTCCTTATAGAACTTACATTATAGTTCAGGGAGACACACATGAACAAATATTAATACATCAGCAGGCTGTATCAGACAATGACAACCAGTATAGCAGAAATGAATAGGTTTACATGATAGGATTTTACCTTAAGTGGGATGGTCAAGAAATGTTTGGCCAATATAGTAAGGAAAGAATCCATTTATCTTGTATTCAGGCTATATTTTATCTAATGTGTTATTTGTTTTATTTTTAAAATAGTTCTTCTAATAAGAAGTGTTTGATTTTTTCCATAGTCAAATCTTAGTCTATTGCTATGTTGCATGTCCCTTTCTCTGTAGAAATGTAAGTAATAAAAATCATCTTATAATGCCATTGACCTCTTCATAACCTCACTCTGTTATCCTTCCATAAATTAAATCTGAGGCATAATTTTAGAACACTCTCAATGCTAACAACTTGTGTAACTATAGTAAAATACTGCAGCCTATGGACATTACTTCAGATTGTAAGTTTTACATTCATCTGTGTGTATATTAATTAATGCAGCTTTACTACACACATATATCCAAGTGTTCTCTACCTCAGTCAAGATACAGATCAATTCCTTCACTAGAGGATTCCGCATGTTACCCTTGTCAATGAAAATTCACTAGAAAAGAATTTATGAAAAAAGTGAGAGTTGATTTCAGGAAGCAATTTGCAAACTTGGAGGCACAGCCCTCCATATAAAAGTGTGCTTTCAAGGAACAAAAAGAGGGATTGTCCTAAATGACTTTCCCAACCAGATCCCACCCTGTTCCACCATGCAAATAAATGATGTAAACTTGTGGGACAGTCCTCCATTTACATTGGTTGATTTTTGAAAACAGACTGCAGTTCACAGTTAATTGGTTGGGCCTAGGTGGCAAAATGGGAGTTTTTCAAGGATATCTCAGTGCTTGAAAACAGGAACATCCTCAAGCAAGGGCTGCAAGGTGGTTTTTCCAGGAATAAAGCAAAATACATTATTTGTGTAGCAAATGGTTGGCAAATGCCTGCTTCACTCCAATTTGAATTTTAGGCACAAACAGATACTCGGGTTCTTTCCTAAAGGTTCAGGTTCAGGGCTACGAACAATTAAAAAATGGAAATAAGCCCATTACACTCATATATAGTAAATTTAAAATAACCCCAGGGGTTGGTGCTGTGGTGTAGTGGGTAAAGCCTCCACCTGCAGTTTCAGCATTCCATATGGGCGCTGGTTCAAGTCCCCAGCTGCTCCACTTCCAATCCAGATCTCTGCTCTAGCCTGGGAAAGCAGTGGAAAATGGTCCAATTCCTTGAGCGCTTGCACCCACAGAGGAGACCTGAAAGAAGCTCCTGGCTCCTGGCTTTGAATTCGCGTAGCTACAGCCATTGCAGCCAATTGGAGAGTGAACCATTGGATGGAAGAATGCCCCCCTCTGCCTCTCCTTTCTGTAACTCTGCCTTCAAATAAATAAATAAATTTTTAAAATAAAATAAAATAATCCCAGATCATTAAAACTATAGCTTATCATTCTTAATAATTTGTTCGACAAAGATATAAAATAATGTTTGACAAAACTATATTTGTAACAATACTGATACACACAGGCATTTTTTAATTTTCTGATTTTTCTTTTAATTTTAGCTCCCACATAAAAGGCAGAACATGTGACATTTGTCTTTCTGTGTACAGCTTATTTTGCTCAACATGATGTCCTCTATTTACATCCATTTTGATGTAAATGATAGAATTTCATTATTTTTATAGCTGAATAATAGTCCATACACACCACACACACACACATACACCCCTCACATTTTCTTTACCAATTCATCTGATATCTCATGAAGAATATCTTTGTCAATTCCATATTTTGGCTATTCTGAACAGTATTGCTATAAACATGGTGGTGTAAGTATCTCTTTTAGGAATGTGTTCATGTCTTTTGGGTATATACCCAGTAGTGGAATTGCTGGATCACATGACAAGTCTGGTTCCATTTTCTAAAGAAATCTCCATACTCTTCCATAGTGGCTGCACTAATTTACCTTTCCACCCACAGTGCGTAAGTGTTCCCCTTCTTCACTTTGTCACTAGCGTTTGTTACTTTCTGTCTTTTGGATTGTAGTCATTCTGACAGGAGTAAGGTGGTATCTCATTGTGGTTTTGATTTGCATTTCCTTGATGGCTAATGATGTTCAGCATCTATATGTTGCCCATTTGTATGTGTTATTCTGAGAACAGTCTGTTGACGTCCTTTGCCCATTTCTTTGGGGGAATTCTATATGAGTCAATATTTTGGCAAGTATTTTAGTTAGAATTTAGTAGTAAAGCCATCAGGTCTTGGACTTTTCCTTGATGCGAGACTTTTAATTACTGCTTCAATCTTATTGCTTTTTATGGGTCAGTTTGGATTTGCTGTTATCTTCCTTATTTAATGTTGGCAAGTTATATGTATTCAGGAATTTGTACATTTCCTCTAGGTTTTCCGATATATTAGCATATAGTTATTCATAGTAGTTTCCAATGATTCTTTGTATTTCTTCTTATAAGAAGATTTATTTATTTGAAAGGCTTAGTTGCAGAGAGAGAGAGAGAGAAAGGGAGAGATAAGGAGAGAGAGAGAGATTGTCCACCTACCTGTGCACTCCCCAAATGTCTGCAATGATCAGGGATAGGCCAGGCCAAAGCAGGGGCCCCAGAACTCTGTCTCAGTCTCCTTCATGAGTGTCAGGGTCCCAAACACTTGGGCCATCCTCTGCTACCTTCCTAGCTGCATTATCAGGAAACTGCTTCACAAGTAAAGAAGCATGGAATTTACGTGGGACTCATATGGGATGTTGGCATCGCGGGCAGCACGTTAAGCTGTCCACCATGCCAGCCCTATCCTTTGTATTTCAGTGTTGTTAGTTGTACTGTCTCCTTCTTCATCTCTAATTTTATTTATCGGAATTTTTTTTAACTTTTATTTAATGAATATAAATTTCCAAAGTACGGCTTATGGATTACAATGGCTTTCCCCCCATATCGTCTCTCCCACCCGCATCCCTCCCCTTTCCCACTCCCTCTCCCCTTCCATTCACATGAGGATTCATTTTCGATTCTCTTTATATACAGAAGATCAGTTTAGCATATCGGAATTTTTTTCTCTTTTTTTCTTTGTTAGTCTGGAAAAGGGTTGGTCTACTTTGTTTATCTTCTCAAAAAACTGGCTTTTTGTTCCATTGCTATTTTGTATTTTTTTAGTTTCAATATAATTTATTTCTGCTCTTATTCTTTCTCACCTCCTGCTAATTTGGGGTTTCCTTTGTTCTTCTTTTTCTAAATCCTCAAGATGCATTATTATATCATTATTTGAGGTTTTTATTTTAATGTAAGCCCTTAATGCTTCCCTCTTAATATTGCTTTTGCTGGATCCCACAGGTTTTGTTTTGTTTTTTAAAGACTTATTTATTTATTTGAAAGACAAAGTTATAAAGATGAAGAAACAGTGAAACATCCCATCTTCACTCTCCAAATGGCCGCAAGATCTGGGGCTGAGTCAGACTTAAGCCAGGTGCATGGAAATACTCCATGTCCCCAACAAGAGTAGCAAGGGCTCAAATGCTTAGACCATCCTACACTGCTTTCTCAGGTGCATTAGCAGGAAGGGATTGGACCAGAAGTAGAGCAGCTATTCTGTAGCTGTTGGCTGAAAAGCCCTGCAAGTCTGTTAGGTTCCTTTGGTCAATAGTATGGTTCAACACCAATGTATCTGATGATTTTCCATCGGGATTATTTGTCCATTTATAACTATGAAATGTTGAAGTTACCCACAATTATTATATTATTGGAGTCTGTCTATCCCATTAGGTCTAATAGTATTTGCTGTATGCACCTGGGTGGTCTTTTATTGGGTGCATATATATTTATGGTTGTTATATCTTTTTGCTGAATTTATCCTTTTATCAATATATCAAGTCCTTCTTTGTCTCTTTTTACATATTTTTATTTTAAATCTGTTTACCAGATATGCATATAGCTACTCATACTCATTTTCAATTTTTGTTTCCCAGATATATCTTTTTCCAGTCCTTCACTTTAAGTCTATGTAAATCTTTATTTGTGAAGTGAGTTTTTTCTAACCAGCACACAGTTGGTTTTGCTTTTCTAATCTATGCATCCAAGCTAAGTCTCTGTAGATGGTGAACTTAATCCAGTTATGTTCAAAGTTAGTATTGATAGAGAAGAACCAATACCTGTCATTTTATTGCTTGGTTACTGATTATGCCTGGTCTGCTAGTGAATTTGATAGTGTGTTTTGTTTTCGTGATGTTTATTTCTAATGTAGGGCTCCCTTTAGAATCTTTTGGGAGGCCTGTCTGTTGGTAGTGAATTCTCTCAGTTTTTGCTTATCTGGGAAATACTCTATTTTTCTTTCTCCTCTAAAGGATAGGATTATCAGATACAATATTCCTGATTGGAGTTTTTTTCTTCAAAGACCTTTAAAAAGCATCTCACTCTCTTCTGGCCTATAAGGTTTTTGCTGAAAAGTTTGATGTTAGTGTAATTGAGTTTCCTTTACATGCAACTTGACAATTTCCTCTTACTGTGTTTAGGTTTCTCTCCTTGCCTTTAACTTTTGACAATTTGACTACTTTATTCCTTGGAGATCATTTTTGATTTAGACTCCTTGAGGTCCTTTGAGTTTCCTGTTTTTGAATGCCCATGTCTCTTAAAATTCTTTGGAAATTCTGAACTATTATTTCATTTGGTAGGTTCTAAACACCTTTTTCCTTATCTTCTCTTTCAGTAATCTGTATAGTACAAATATTTGGTTACTTGATGGTATCCTGTATTTTGTGTAGGCTTTCTTCATTCTTTTTAAGGCTTTTCTCTTTATTTTTGACTCATTGGGTTATTTTTAAAGTCTTTTCCTCTAGATCAGAAATTTGTTCCTCCACTTGGTAGATTCTGCTGTTGAAGTTCTCAGTTGTATTTTTTATTTCATTGATTGAAGATTTCATCTCCAAACTTTCTATTTGATTCCACTCAATGATCTCTCATTTATGAATGTTTCATTCATGTCACCTATTGTTTTCCTCATTTCTTTAAACTTTCTTCATTGCATTGAGTTTCTTTACAATCACTATTTTGAATTTTTTTTCGGTCATTTCGTAGACACCCTTCATATCAGGATCTTTCTCTGGAGAACTATTGTGTTCTTTTGAAAATGTCATGCTACCTTGCTTCTTTGTGTTTCCTATATCCCTCTGTTGATGTCTCAACATCTGGTGTAACAGTCCCTTCTTTTTGGAGTAGGTTTTATTAGAAAATTTTATGGTTTCGGGAGAATTCAGTGTATCACTTGACTAGTTGCTTTTGTTTTGGTTCTAGGTGAGCCCAGAAGTGTAACCTCTGAGTGATTTCTTTGGCCTTAATCAATGTAAGTTGTGTCTATAAGTAACAGTGCAGCAATTCATAGGGACTAAAGTATGACTTTTAGGTGAATGTGGGGTTCCTTGGATGTGTATTGTTATTATCCCAGAGAGTTGGGTTTCAATTACACTAGGGGTTGTGTGAGAGCCTTGTTCTTGGTACTCAGGGACACACAAAGATTGCTCCCTTGTCCCACTGGAAAGCCTGAATGAGGATGGAGGTTATGTCACCAATAGCTGTGGTTCTAGCACTATATAATGTGGATGGGCCCTTCCCCAAGACCTGCTATGAGACTACAACTGGTGCTGGGCTTATAACACCAAATGCCCTAATCCCAAATCTGGGTTATATGAACTGAACTCTTCTACAGTCTTACAGGATGACTACAAGGAATAGAGAGGATTTTGCAATAATAGGTATAGGTCTGGAGAGGTGGAATGCAGGCTAATTTTTCCATTGTCCCACCAGGTAGATTCCAGTGGGTTTAAAGAAATTATTACTGATTGTAATAATCTTGGTATTATATAATACAGTCTGGTTATTACTCAGATCTCCCAGGATTGGAGCCAAGGGTTGGAGATTTTGGTAGCTATCTGCCTGAAGTAGAATGATGTTATAGAGCCCTCCAGATACCACTCGTGACTGAAAACTACCCCAAACATTCTTTTTTTTTTTTTTTTTAGAAAATAGAATTTTTGCCGTCGCCGTGGCTCAATAGGCTAATCCTCCACCTTGCGGTGCTGGCACACCAGGTTCTAGTCCCGGTCAGGGTGCTGGATTCTGTCCCGGTTGCCCTTCTTCCAGGCCAGCTCTGTGCTGTGGTCCGGGAGTGCAGTGGAGGATGGCCCAAGTGCTTGGGCCCTGCACTCGCATGGGAGACCAGGAGAAGCACCTGGCTCCTGCCTTCAGATCAGCGTGGTGCACTGGATGCAGCGTGCTGGCCACAGTGGCCATTGGAGGGTGAACCAATGGCAAAAGGAAGACCTTTCTCTCTGTCTCTCTCTCTCTCACTGTCCACTCTACCTGTCAAAAAAAAAAAAAAAAAAGAAAGAAAATAGAATTTTTTAGAAAACTTTTATTTAATAAATATAAATTTTGGAAATACAACTTTTGGATTATAGCGGGTTTTCCCTCCATAACCACCCTCCCACCCACAAATCATCCCAACAGACTCATGAAGAAATGCTCAGGATCACTAACCATCAGAGAAATGCAAATCAAAACCACAATGAGGTTTCACCTCACCCCAGTTGGAATGGCTTACATACAGAAATCAACAAACAACAAATGCTGATAAGGATGTGGAGGAAAATGTACCCTAATCCTCTGCTGGTGGGAATGTAAACTGTGGAAGACAGTATGGAGATACCTCACAAAGCTGAAAATAGATCTACCATATGACCCAGCAGTCCAACTACTGGGAATTTACAAACATAAAATGAAATCAGCAGATGAAAGGGTACTCTGTACCTGCATATTCACTGCAGGTCAATTTGAGATAGATAAGATAATGGAATCAACCCAATGTCCATCCACTGATGACTAGATAAAGAAATTATCGTATATATATACTATGAAATACTATAAAGTGGTAAAAAAAAAAAAAGGAAATCCTGTCTTTTGCAAAAAAAAAAAAATGTAACAGATGCTTTCCCTGATCTGTGGTAACTAATAGAGTACCTAAAGTGTAATATATTGAAGCTAAATTTACATTTTGAGATCCAACAATTGTTTACAGATCGTGTTTCTACTGCTGAGGAACAGTGTCTTTTTTATGAATATAAAGTAAACTGAAAATACATCTTTGTAAAAATTAAGAGTGGGAATAGGAGAGGGAGGAGAAAGAAGAGTGAGAACATGGACAGGAAGGAGTGTAGGGTGGGAAGAATCACTAAGTTCCTAAATCTGTATATATGAAATGCATGAAATTTGCATACTTTAAATAAAATTTTTCAAAAAAGTAATGCTGAACTTTTATTTTCATTTAGTTACACAAACTCTTAATTCTTTTAACATTTTCTCTCTTACAAATAGATTGCCTAAAATATGCTGTTCAAATATCTGTAGATAGTCCTGTTTTCTTTCGCTTTTTGCTTTCTAATTTTATTTCATTGTGGTCAGAGTACACACACTGTATGGTAAAATTTTTATCTGCCTTAACTTTGAATGAAGATAATGCATCTAATGAATTTATATCTCCAGAGATTAAGCTTAGAAAACAGGGTAATAGTAGGATGTGACAGTTAATATTGGCTGCATTTGATAAGGAAGTTTAAAAGTGAAATGAGCTTAGAATAAGCACTGACTGCTGTCCAAGCAGAAATGAAGAGTCAGAAACTTTCACATCTCTAAATGGTAAAAGATAAAATTGAGTAGGCATGTGGGCAACAAAAACTGATTGCTATTCTGCCTTAAGGCAAGAATCAAATAACCAATGTAGCCAACATATCTGTTGTTAAAATCTCTAAATAGATTTAAGCTCCCAAAGAAAAAGAAGCAATTAAGGTTTTGGCTCAATAAATCCTTTCAACTGGACAAAATGGCCACATATTCATCACAAATAAGTCACATTATCTTTTCCCAGTAAACTCACATGCATTTTTTTAACACAGCAGCATGGTCAACTACTACTTACTGAAAACAGTTAGCCCTGCCATTTAAATTGAACCTGCTCACCACTTTAACAGTTTGAGTGTGGTAGTTGGACAAGAGTTTTGCAACCCTTCATTCTATTTTCTCTCTGATTCTGTCTACATTTTCCTATGGATAGTTCTGAAACTTTCAGCCTAATAGCTTCTTCACAAATTCAGTGTCTTAGAGGGAGACTTCAGGAAGTGAGGGGAGGAAATCACAAATCAAGGGCAGTGAGAAGAGAAAAGTGAACGGCTGCATCACAATGACAAGAGATGCTGCTTCAAATAGAGGAGAGGAGAAGACAGGACAAGGCCCCGCTTTGAAATGGATTTGTCTCCTCACAGAGTAGAAGAAATAACTGATTAGGATGTAAAGTCTTTGTGTTAAGAGACTAAACTTTTCCAGAGAAATTTTGTCTGAGGATAAGAGAAGATGGGTTAGGAGATGAGAAAGATGTATAGAATAATGAGTGGGAGAGGAGTGGGTAGAGAACAAAGCAGAAGAGATGTGGACCAGGGGAAGGGACAGCACCATGCTGTCTTCTTGTTTGTGTTGTCTCAAACACAGCTTTGTTTGTTTGTGTTGTCTTCTCACAGCTCTGCAGCCAATAGTTCTGGACTAAGATTTAAGTTCTCCTTGCTCAGAGTACAGACTCCCTAGTTCAAGTATTTATAACTAAAAAAAAAAAAAAAATTCAAAGTGAATGTTATCAATCTCACAGAAGTGCAGAGGAGGAAAGGTAGAAAAAACCTAAAGGGAAAAATAGATGACAGTGACACAATGAAGAATCAAGAAATGTCTAAACTTGGTGAAATAGAGAGTAGTATTTTGCTGATGGTAACAAAAAATTAGCCTATTGAATGGGAAAAGCAGCAACATACAACCAATATTCAAAACCTGGGAGGACGAAAGGTAAAAAAGTCATGATCAAGTTAAACCCTCACCTTGCACAGAAGGAATGTGTTTAAAAATTGTCAAAAAATAATAAAGACAACTGGAAAATTTAAAACTAAGCCCATTAAAAGATATTTCTAAAAAGACTTGGATTAGAGAAGATTATGTATGGGAAAATTTTATTTTATGAAAATCCTTTAAAATGGTTTTAGCATCTATTTAGATGAAAAATAATAAATGAGGACAAAAACATAAACTAACAAATATACAGCAACTATTGCAGCTCAACTACAAAACTTTCTTTCCTCAGAACTAAGAGAAATTCAGCAACTCTATTCAAGAAGATACTGACCATGTATTAAGAAATAAAAGTGTGAACTTAATCACGAATCCTGGCATCAGTAGCCCCTGATCTCGCATTTTAAAGAAGCCTTCCCATTCTTACACTTCTCTAACCTGTGGACTTGCTTGACTCAGATTTTTAAAAAATGAATATAAGTGCGTGCCAGAAATAGAAAGCACTGATTTATTTAACAGCCTGCCAAGAAAACAAAAGACACATTAAGAAGAGGAACAATAAGAGAAAGATTATACTTTATGCGTGACCATGAAAAATGATACTAAGAAAAGATTGCTCTTAGGAAAAGAAAAAGTTAGTGTTTCTACCAGCTACACTTGTCTTTTTTTCCTGCAAACATATAGCAAACAATTTCATAACAAGATTCAAATACACTAATGATCATTGATATACCTATATTTGTATTATAAATAATATATTAGTTTCCTCTGGCTGTTGTAACAAAATGTTCCAAACTGGTGGTTTAAAACAATAAAAATATATTCTCCCATAG
The DNA here is from genome assembly GCF_051225735.1 of Oryctolagus cuniculus. NCBI lineage: Eukaryota > Metazoa > Chordata > Mammalia > Lagomorpha > Leporidae > Oryctolagus > Oryctolagus cuniculus. The sequence goes on from NC_142867.1 coordinate 195,618,609, forward strand.
GTCTGTAAGCCTGACATGAAAATCAAGGTGTCATCAGGATCGTGCTCCCTGCAGAAGCTCTAGGGGACAACCCATTCGTCATCTTCTAGCTTCTGCAGGTGGCTGCCAGTTTCTGTGTCTGCACAACTCCAGTCTCTGCCTGCCTGTCTTCTGTGTGCGCCTCCCTCTTAGAGGGTGTATGTGATGGCATGTAAGGGCCCACCCAGATAATCCAGAATAATCTCCCCATCTCAGGAGCCTTAATTTGATTGCACCTGCAAGAACAATTTTTCCAAAGAAGATGACATTTACAAATTCCAGGAGTTAGGACTTGACATATTTGGAGTCACCATTCAGCTCACTATAAATCCTGTATAAATGAATATACTTAGGATTTTAGATACATGTTCAGGGTTATATTTAAAATATATGGTTAAAAATCCAACTTCATCCCAATGGCAATGATCTATGAATAGAATAGCTGTTCCTTAAGAATCCCACTCTCTAATGTACACATTATGGGACTGAGATTTTATTATTGTGTTAGTAGAAAGAACTGCCTGCTATAACAACCCTAAGTTGGGTTTTGTATTTTACTACTATTCCCTTCAAATCTTGACTAAGAAACTCCTACCCTGAATTTAATTGACATGTCACTTGTTGCTCTGGTCACTTTTCAAACTGCCAAACTGAACAATGCAGAAAGGGTCCATCTCGCCTAAGGCTGCACGTGAAGCTACCCCCAGTGCACTAAGAAGCGTGCTTTCTTCATATCTCACACAGTGTGGGCATTCTTAAAACCAAATGCTTCACCCAAGTGTTGATCCTCTTCGATACATAGATATTTATAAGTGATATGGAATTTACGTGATAATATGTGTGGAGGGAATTGAAAAGTGTTGTGATGCAAAGAAATCAGGAATTGGCTATAAAAACAACCTACAACCATAGTTTAGAGAAAAGCAATATGCAAGCACCAAACTTTGAGAAAGAAAGAGTAAATAAACAGATAACCCACTTTAAAATTGAGAATGGATGCTTTCCCAAAGAAGACATTCAAATGGCCAAGAGGCATTTTTAAATGTGCTCTGATATTTCTAAATTATCAGAAAAAATGCAAATTGAAGCCAAATGAAGTAGCACCTTAAACCTATTAGGATGATTAACATCAAAAGACAAGTAAGAACAAGTGTTGGCATGCTATAGAGAAAGACATAGCTTACATACTTAGAAATGTAAGCAGCTTTAGCCAGTATGAAAGTAGTAGAGTGTCTGCCAAAACTCAGAAGTAGGACTACCATACAATCCAACAATCTCACTTCTGGATGTATGCCCAAAGAAAATGAAAGGGGTAGGTTATCTGCACCTTCACATTCATTGCAGTATCATCATCAATAGCTGTGACATAGAAATACATTGACCAAAGTAATTATTTTTACAAAGAGACTGTCAATACATCAGTTGCAAATTAATTGTAAATTAACCCAATGCTATATATTTAAACTTAGGGAATGTGACTAAAATTATTTTTAAAGGACTAGCCAGAACACTATTACCATACTTTTATTATTAAAGGGAAAAGGAATGAAAATAAATGATTATTCCATTCAAGAAGATAGAAGGCTAAAAAACCATAGAAAAGGCAAGGGACAAGTTTTTAAAAGGTAAATAGAGGAAATAATAAAACAGGGGTCATTCAGAAATCAGCATAGTTTAGTATTAATTCTAAAGGCTATTTTAAAAAATAGCCTGTAAAAAAACATAAAATTGAACAAGGTTAAAGGTGAAGAGAAGACACATGGCATAGCAGTTAAGACACTGAAATACCTGCATCCCATATCGGAGTGCATGGGTCAAGTCCTGGCTCTGCTTCCAATTCTACCTTACTGCTAATATGTTCCCTGGGAGGCAATGGGTGATGACTTAAGTGCTTGTGTTCCTGCCACCATACGACAGACCTGAATTGAGCTGTGACTCCCTGGCTTTAGCCTGGCCCAGACCTGTAGCAGTTAGGGAATGAATCATACATGGAAGATTTCCCTCTCTCTTTCTCTCTTTCCCCTTCCCCTGTCTACTCAGGAACTTCACTTTTAAACATTTATGGTCCAATTTTGGTTTGGTTTGTTATTCTGAGAATTTCGTTCTTCCATGCATGGTATTGGACTATGATCCTGAAAATACTTAACAGTGAGCAAATAAAAGTTTTCTTTTTTTTTCTCTCCTATGACCTGCTGCTCTATATGCTTTTACCTACCTCTGACTGAACCAATGATACTGTCAATCTTTCCAAAAATAAATTGCCTTGACATGATCTTCTACAAGGAAACTGCTTCTTTTTTGCCACTGAACATATTAGGAATATTTTTATTTTTCCAAAATCCATCCTCATTAATTTATGAGACTCATTTTTTAACCAATTTGCTTTTCTTAGGAACTACATTTTCAATTTTATCTTGTATTTGCCTTTTTTAGACAATCTTCCCTTATTAAGCCACTCTTACATTTTATTGCATTTCATTATCATTTTTAATAAGAAGCTTTTATTTTTAAATTCTTATAAATTTGCTGATTCTTATTCCTAGTGCATTCATGTAATAAGTTCTCTCACTGCTCTGTTTGAAATGATAAAAAAATTACAACGTCTTCATTCTTTATGAAGTAAAAAGCTCTGTAAACTTTGAATTCTAAACATTAACATTTTCTCCAATAATGCTGTTAAAAGAATAAGATGGGAGACCTAAATCAGAAGCTGCTTTTGTTATACATCTATCACTTTAATGACTTCAGTGAGAGCATTACATCAATGAAAGCCTATCTGTCAAGAAGTAATTTTATCTATTACCTTATTAGACGTTATTTATTTTTTCCAGTGCTGTTGTTTTTCTTGAATATATCTACAAATCTATCATTCTGACAATACATACATGTTTATGATAACTGGTAATTGTTACTTACAAATATCAAAAGTAAATATATTTTATTTTACTATCTGTTTAATGTTTTCCAGTTGTGGAGATCCATACTTGCTTTTAGCGAGTATATTCTATCTTTAAGAATGCAGTGAATCCTCTAATTCTGCAATTAAGACTTTTCTTCACTCACTTCAATATTTTTTTTCCAACAGAAAGATTGACTTGAGAAAGCTAAATGGATTTTATCTTTTTGACTTGTTTAATTTATCAGTTGTTTTATCAGCTTCATGAAATCAAATTTAGGATGCTGTTTTGTCTAACTTTAGTATTTCTGAGAATAAATAGGGAAATAAAAGTGAAAATAGTTACTTAAAATCAGATTTACATACTGACAGGTAAATGCTTTTGTGGCATATTTAACATTAAAATGTATTAATATTAATTTTACTTCAAAAATTGGAAACACTTAATGACCCTCATTGAAATAACTTAAAGGCACTCTAGGGAGCCCCAAAAACCCTGCTCTAAGCACTATTTAATTGAGTAGAAACTTGAAAAATTAACAGAGTCACATAAAAAAATAGATTTTCAGTGAGAAGGGTAGACATAAAATTATAGAAGCATGCTGTTTAATAAGAAGCATCATTGATGAAAGAAAATTAGATTTCTAGCTTTTTTTTAATAAGAAAGGCACCATCTGATCATGTCCTCCACAAAGAATTGCAAAAAAAAAAAAAAAAAAAGTGCTTAAAACCTGATCAAACTGTATAAAGTCATTGCTAACATCTAGATGACAGTTTGTAGGACAAGAAAGAGGCAATTTAGTCTCCAAATTCTATCTTTACTATCCCTTCACGATGTAGGTGGTACCAGTATTTCATGAAGGGCTTAATGAGCACAAAGACTAAATTCTAACAACAACTTGGAAGGCAAAAGGCAAAAGGCAAATGTATACTAAGAAAGGGAAAGAGTCGGGAGACTCCTGAAAATAAAACTGAACGGAGAGACTTGGTGGAGAGAAATTCCCATCTCTAACTTCCAATGCTGTTTATTCTCTGGGTTACTGCTATTTCCACTGAATACTAGAGCAGGAGGAAAACAGACAGTTCAATCTTTCAGTCTCTTCACGCGTATTGCTGATAACTGTTTTTGCTTGTGCTCCCTCTGGTCTAAGGCTTCAAGTTCTCCTTATCACAGAACACTTACATGGAAGGAGTGCTGGCTCATAAGAATTTCTCTGTGGTTCCTGAGGAACCCAGGTACAATGAATGTGAACAAGAATGGTTGTCTATGACATTTTGACCATTTAAAATAATTCATTATGTTCATGTACTATGCTTATACTTATGGACACCAAAATAAAGAAACCACCAATAAAAATTTTAAAAAGGCTTATAAACTCTGGGTACCTTCATTCACAAAAGCATGAGAAAACATGGCTTCAATTTTTAAGAATTAAACTTATCAGTAACGATATTAGAGACTATTGTGCATGGAAATATATCCTTTTTGAAGCCGTTTCTACATTGCATGAGAAGACAATGCCAATAACCTTAGGAAGCAATTTGTGGATACAAGTCCTTGGATATAAGCACAAGGGGTCAAATGGGATGTGCATGAAATAATTCTATTAATTTTTAAAAAGCATGTCGCCAATTATTATAAGTTGGATGATATACTATTGCATTAGAAATTCTTATCAAAATGAAATTTGCAACCAAATATCTCATATTTTCTTAAAATTAGAAGGATTTAATTTCAAAAAGTGTTTTGACAATTTCTACATTAATGTATTTTTTCTAAATTACATGAAATACTATTTCCATTTAGGTAACCTACAAGGGAGCAGTGTTTGGAGTGGGCTAGCCTGTATACAAGCAGTGCAAGGTGTGTTGCCTATAGAGAATTTTTTTTGACATGCAGAGTGGACAGTGAGAGAGAGAGACAGAGAGAAAGGTCTTCCTTTGCTGTTGGTTCACCCTCCAATGGCCGCCACAGCTGGCGCACTGCGGCCGGCGCACTGCGCTGACCCAAAGGCTAGAGCCAGGTGCTTCTCCTGGTATCCCATTGGGTGCAGGGCCCAAGCACTTGGACCATCCTCCACTGCACTCCCTGGCCACAGCAGAGAGCTGGCCTGGAAGAGGGGCAACCGGGACAGAATCCAGCACCCCGGCCGAGACTAGAACCCGGTGTACCGGCGCCTCAAGGCAGAGGATTAGCCTATTGAGACACGGCGCCGGCGCCTATAGAGAATTTAAAAACAGCAAAAAGTTGCTAAATGTATAAGTAATTGGAATATCAGCAGAGAAGAGAAATAAAACCAAATAGCAATATTTAAAGAAATGTGGAAATATTCAAATTTGATGAAAATCAGAAATATTCAAGTTTAAGATGTTAAAATAATATTAAGTAGAATAAACAAATAGAAGCCAATACCAAAACACATTATAGATAAGTTGTTTAAACCCAATGATGAACAAATGTTGAAAGCAGAGAGAGAGAAAAACAATATGCTTCATACAGAGAAGCAACAATGTAATAATAACTAATTCTTATTAAAAACCCTAATGAGAGGATAAAACAGAAAAAATGACATCTTAAAAGTGCCAAACTATTGGCCAATCCAATCTGACATCCATCAAAGATATCATTTAAGATGATGACAAAATAGATATTGTGGCTTCCTCCTTTCCAATTTTGATGCCTTTTTTTCTTTATTTGCGATAATTTCTCTTGCCAATGTTTCCAATGCTATATTGAATAAGAGTGGTGAAAGTGGGCATCCTTGTCTTGTTCCATGTATGAGGGGAAGTGGCTTTCAGATTTTTCCACTCAGTATAATACTGATTATTGGTTTGTATTATGTAACCTTTATAATTTTGAATATGTTCCTTCCACCTAATTTTTTGAGTGTTAATCATGAATCTTTTAAAATAATTAACACACAATTATTCTTAGGTGTTTAAATTTTAACTGAAAAGTGATCCCTGTTAGGAATTTGGAAAACATTATGCTGAATGAAATAAGCCAATCCCAAAGGGACAAATACCACTTGTTCTCCTTGATAGGTGACAACTAACTCAGCACCAAAAAGGAAACCTGTTAAAGTGAAATGAACACTATGAGAAATGGTGACTTGATCAGCCCTCACCCTGACTGTTGAGCAACTTGATATGTTATCCCTCTTAGTATTTTTTTTGTTTGTTCTACTTAATACTTTTGGTTGAATACTGTAATCAATACACAATTCTTCTTAAGTGCTGAAACTTAACTGAAAAGTGATCACTGTTAAATATAAGAGTGGGAATAAGAGAGGGAAGAGATGTGCAATTCGGGATATACTCAAGCTGGCTTACCTCAAACGGTAGAGTTAGAAACATACCAGGGGATTCCAATTCAATCCCATCAAGGTGGCATGTACCAATGCCATCTCACTAGTCCCAGTGATTAATTTCTGTTCACAATTGATCATAATGATAGGACTAAGAACCAAAGGGATCACAGAAACAAGACTAGTGTCTGCAAATACTAGCTGATAGAATAAAAAAGGGAGAGAACGATCCAACATGGGAAGTGAGATACACAGCAGACCCATAGAATGGCAGATGTCCTAAACAGCACTCTGGCCTCAGAATCAGCCCTTAAGGCATGCGGATCTGGCTGAAAAGCCCATGAGAGTATTTCAGGCATGGAAAGCCAAGACGCTCTGGGGGAAAAAAAAAACCTAAATGAAAGATCTCCACGAGTGAGATCCAGTGGAAAGAACGGGTCATCAAAGAAGGAGGTACCTTTCTCTGAAGGGAGGAAAGAACTTCCACTTTGACCATGGCCTCGTCTAAATATGATCAGAGTCGGTGAACTCAGGGGGCTTCCATAGCCTTGGCAGCTCATGACAAGAGCCTAGGGTGATTATTGATGCCATAAACAAGAGTGTCGATTTGTTAAGTCAACAACAGGAGTCACTGTGCACTTACTCCTCATGTAGGATCTCTGTCCTTAGTGTGCTCTACATTGAGATTTAATGCTATAACTAGTACTCAAACAGTATTTTTCACTTTATGTTTCTGTGTGGGAGCAAACTGTTGAAATCTTTACTTAATGTATGCTAAACTGATCTTCTGTATATAAAGAGAAACGAAAATGAATCTTGATGTGAATGGAAGGGGAGAGGGAGTGGGAAAGTGGAGGGTTGCAGGTGGGAGGGACATTATGAGGTGAAGCCATTGTAATCCATAAGCTGCACTTTGGAAATTTATATTCATTAAATAAAAGTTAAAAATAAATAAATAAATAAATAAAATAATAATTTTTCTGCATTTATTTAAATGATTAATTTTTGTCCTTTATTCTGTTGGTGTGATTTACAATGTTTACTGATCTGCAAATAATGAGCCATTTTATTATTCCTAGAATAAGTCCCACTTAATTATGATATTTGATCTTTTTAATGTAGTATTGCATTTTGTTTCCTAATATTTTGTTGAGAATTTTTGCACTATGTTTATCAAGGACACTCCTCTGTAGTTTTCTTTTTGTGCTTATCTTTATTTGGTTTTGGTTCAGAAAAATGATAGCCTCATTTTAAAAAGAAGTTTGGCTGAATTCTATCCTTTTCAATATTCTGGAATAGTTTGAGAACTATTGAAGTTAACTCCTTTTAATTGTTTTATAGAATTAAGTTGCAAAGCCATCAGATCTTAAAATTTCTTTGATAGAAGATTTTTAATTGTTGCTTCAATCTTGCTATTTGTTATGGGTCTGTTTAAGTGTTCTAAATCTTCTTGACTTAACTTGATAGGTTATATATATCCAGGAATTTGGGCATTTTGAAAACCCTACTTGGTTTTTTGTTTTATTGCAGTCAAATAATATCTTTTTTAAGGAATATCTTTTAATTTTTAAGGAATACAAATTTCATAAGTACAACTTTAGGAATATAGTTATTCTTCCCACTATACCATATTCCTCCCACCCATACCATACTGGAAGGGAACTGGACTCCTTCCAGTCCCATTCTCCATTAAGATTCATTTTCAATTAACTTTGTACACAGACCAACTCTATACTAAGTAAAGATTTCAAGTTTGCACACAAACACACACACACACACAAAGTACTGTTTCAGAACTAGTTTTACAGTTAACTCTCATAGTACAACTCATTGAGGACAGAGACCCTGCATGGGGAGTTAGTGCATAGTGACTCCTGTTGTTAATTTAACAATTAATTAACACTCTTATGTATGATATCAGTGACCACCCAAGGCTCTTGACATGAGCTGCCTGAGCTACGGAAGCCTTTTGAATCCACAAACTCCATCACTATTTAGACAAGGCCATAAGCAAAATGGAAGTTCTCTCCTCTCATTAGATAAAAATACATCCTCCTTTGATGGCCACTTCTTTCCACTGGGGTCTCACTCACAGAGATCATTCATGTAAAACATTTTTGCCACAGTGTCTTTGCTTTCCATGCCTGAAGTGCTGTCATGGGCTTTTCAGCCACACCAGGAAGCCTTAAGGGCTGATTCTGAGGTTAGAGTGTTACTTAAAGCAATTGTCATTCTATGAGCCTGCTGTGTTGATTGCTTCCAAAGAACATTCTCTCCTTTTTTAATTCTAACTATTATTATTACCAGACACTTAATCCTATGTATATGATTACTTTAACACTTAATCCTATCTATATGTTCACTTTAACACTTAATATGATCACTTTAACACTTAAGATGGCATTTTTACCAGCCAGCTTAATGGGATTTGGGGTCCTGTGACAAATTTTCACAATCAACTTATATTTGACCAAGGAGCTAAAACCAATCCCTGGAGCAAGGATAGTCTCTTCAACAAATGGTGCTGGGAAAACTGGATTTCCACATGAAAAAGTATGAAACAAGACCCCTACCTTACACTTTATAAAATAATCCACACAAAATGGATTAAGGATCTAAATCTACAACCTGACACCATCAAAATATTAGAGAACAATGATAAAACCCTGCAAGACATTGGCACAGGCAAAGAGTTCTTGGAAAAGACCCACAGGCACAGGCAGTCAAAGCCAAAATTAACAAATGGGATTACTTCATATTGAGAAGCTTTTGTATGGCAAAAGGAACACTCAGGAAAGTGAAGAAGCAAATGACAGAATGGAAGAAATTATTTGTAAACTACACAACTGAAAAGGGATTAATAATCAGAATATATAAAGACATCAAGAAACTCTACAATACCAAAACAAATAACCCAGTTAAGAAGTGGGGAAAGGACTTAAAGAGACATTTTTTAAAAGAGGAAATACAAAGGCCAACAGACACATGAAAAAATGCTCAGGGTTACTAGCCATCAGAGAAATGCAAATCAAAACCACAATGAGGTTTCACCTCACCCCAGTTAGGATGGCTTTCATACAGAAATCAACAAACAACAAATGTTGGCACGGATGTGGTGAAAAAGATACCCTAATCCACTGTTGGTGGGAATGTAAACTGGTAAAGCAACTATGAAGACAGTATGGAGATGCCTCAAATATCTGAATATAGACCTACCATATGACCTGCCATCCCACTCCTGGGAATTTACCCAAGGGAAATGAAATCAGTGAATAAAATAGTTATCTGCACCCCCATGTTTACTGCAGCTGAATTCACAATAGCTAAGAAAATGAATCAACCTAAATGCCTGTCAACCAAAGACTGGACAAAGAAACTAAGGGATATGTACACTATGGAATACTACAGAGCACTAAAAAAATGAAATCCAGTCATTTGCAACAAAATGGATGAATCTGGTAAACATCATACTTCGTGAAATAAACCAGTCCCAAAGGTATAAATACTATATGTTCTTCCTGAGCTGTGAGAATAGAGCACCCAAAACAAAATCTGTAGAAGTGAAATTGACACATTGAGAAGGGATGACTTGAGGTGCCCTGTCGAAGAACAGTTTCATTAGTTTGGGTTTTTTTTTGGGGGGGGGGGTTATTCATACTATTTGTTGAACTCTTTACTTAACAGGGAGTATATAAAGTCAGTTGAGGATGGATCTCAGTAAAAAATAAGAGTGGGAATAAGAGAGGGAAGAGGAAGTTTGTAAACGTAAAGTTGTATAGTTCTGCATACATTCCCATGGACTTACCTCTAAGGATACAGTTTAAAAAAATCTTTAGGAGCCCTTATACTTCACAGACAGTTCAAATTCAATCTAAGTGTAGACTTGGAACTCCAGAAAACATGAGGACTGTGAGCTGTCAGCCAGGTTAGTCCTAAAACAATCGGCAAGGAGAGTGAATGGATGTGGAAGAAACCTATCATTATCTTTTTCACCTTCAAGGCATAGAATTGATTGTATGAAATCCAGGGGCACCTGAAGACAGAGCTTACCTAGAAGTCTAGGTGAGTATCAAGCCTTTGGAATCTATATTTTAAAAATTGTACCTATTTAAGCCTATCATTGTTACTACATCTAACCCATGAACTTAGACATTTAGTGGAGTAGAGGCAAGGTTTCTATAAAAAGTGGAAGCCACTTGTTTGAATCAGCACCTATTTGGTTGGATATTGAACAGATTTTTCACCAGTTTCTCCTCCAACAAGACAAACCAAGCACCAATTCTATCAGCATGGCTGCCTTTCAACAACATGGAAAAAGGGGAAATGAAACCCTCCCGGGTCAATTGTTTTCCATATTACACTCCTTCTCACTAGTGTTTGCTTAAGACTTTTGTATTTATTTTAAAGAATTTTTTAAATAAATATGTGCTTAGGGCTCAGTTACTTTCTAACCTTAGAAAAAATGACAAAAATGAATGATTAAACTCTGCTAATGTGATTTGAATTTTTTAAGTGAAAATAACTATATAAATATATTGAAACTATTAAACCACTGCTGATAGCAAATAATGGTTACTTTGGCCTCAAGCAATACTCCTACTACTATTAAGTTTATTCATCAATGTAGAAGTCAAAGTAAATATATTAATTCTCCAAGGACTCCACTTAACTATGGTAACTACAGATGGTTTTACCCTTTCTGTGGCTAAAATAATAGCATTGTAGTTATCATTACAAAAGTGAAAATTTTTATTTGCCCACTGTAGGCCTTGTTTCTCTCTAACATCTGAATTATTGTGTTTCAAAGGAAATTTTCCTATTTACCATTTGCACATGCTCAGATTCCATGAACAAAAACTGTACAGTGTCTTTCTTGCAAACTTGATTTATAAGCTTCCTCAAACATAAAGATGTTAATAGATGGACTTTTCCACTAATTCATTTCAAATTGCAGTCAAACTTTCTGGAACAGTGCTAATATGTCTCCTCTACTACAACTTTATTTCTTACTAAGGAGAATCCTCTGTAGTTCGCTATAACCTACTTTTCTTGTATTTCCCCTCTCATAGGTCATCACAAAATCATTCATGTATATATGCTTGGAATTTTCCAAAAAATTTATTTTAAAACACATATAAAATTGACTAATATCATATTATTTACAAAGTGGATCTGAGACTATAAAAGATACATGTGGGGAGCAGCTCGGACTAGACTGTTACTGGAATTAAGACTTATTCTATGCATCTGCTCTCCCACAATATGGCGCTGGGAGAGAAGTAAACAGCTTCCGCACAGCTGCCTCCAGTTCAACCAATTAACTGTAGGACTTGCTCCTGATTGGAGGAGAGCAGCGTACTCGGCGTGTGGGTAGCAGAGTTGGGATTGGCGGAGGAGGACTATAAAGGAGGAGAGAGACGGCATGCACCAGGAACATCTATGGGGAACATCTAGCTGAAGGAACACCCGTGCAGCCCCCGAGAGACCCGGCCGGCGGTGTGCCGCTCCCCTGCGGAAGTGGGGAATGCGGCCAGGGGGAATTGCCCTTCCACGGAGGTGGAAGGGATAGTAGCCAACCCGGGAAGAACCAGCAGCAAACCCGGGGAGGGCCGAGCAGACGAAAGAACAGCGCAGGGTCCTGTGTCGTTCCTCCACAAAGAGGGGGAGCGACAATACATTATGGCTTCTGAAAGAAGATTAATATCTCTATAATGAATGTATATATGGGTGGCCCAAAAATGTTCTTTTTAGCTAAATATTTACTAATTCAACCATATAACTAACCCAAAACTATTTCAGATTTTAGTTCATAATGACAAATTATTTTACCATATATTATATGTATAATATATGATTATAAAAGATATTTGGTCTCAATATTTTAATCCTTATAGTCTAATTAATTTCTACCTTATAAAACTTGAACTTCCCTGTTTTACACTATAGTTGTCTTCTCATTATAAATATTCATAAAGGATTTAATTTTTATCTCTACAATAAAAAATAAAGCAAATTTTAAAATGCAGTATCTAACTTGGTGAGCTTAAGGAAAACAGCTAGTAAATTGCTTGGTTAGTAAAGCAAAATATTAAAAGATTTAGTATCATATTTTATACTGTACTGAGAGTATGTGACATAAATCTTACTGTATTTGCATGATAATGGTGGACAAATCACTTTCTATGACTTCTGTATCACAGTAAAGGAAATTTGATTATCCTTCATTGATCCAAGAAAGATACCAATTTGTCATTTTGACAGAACAGAGCTGACTAATATTAGGATACAATAAGCTCCTTCTAACTATCTTGAATGTCCACATTGAAAAAGAAAGAAAAATGAAGAAATAGTAAAGATAGTTACAACACTGAAGGACCTTTAACTATATATATGTGTATATATATATATATATGTATGTGAGTGTGTATTAAGGGTAAAATATTGTATTTCTTTAAGAATCCAAGCCAAATATATTTGTTTGTGTATCATATAATTAAACATGTAGCTCTTAAGTGAAAAAAAATGTACTATAAATATAAATTAGATGTACATACATAGAGATGATAGATTGTGTTCATGTAAGAGAATAATAAATCCTGTAAAGTTTCCAATTTATCTCAGAATAATTTACAGGCTTAACCTAAAGCAAGTAAATATCCAAGTAAATCTTTTGCATTAACAAAAATTAACTTAAAGAACATTAAGGAAAATAAATATTTGGACTGGCAGAAATAATTTTCTAAAAAGGAAAAATGTTGAATTTCTCTGTCACTAATAAATATAGAGTAAATCTGTATTTATGATGGTTTGGTCTTGAAGTCAAAAATAAATCAATAGATTAAGACAGCAGAATAAAAGAATTCCAATCCATCATGCCATATTCTATTCATATCTCTACCTTTACATTTAATCAATTACTATCTATTTTACATAAAGTGGAGGAAAGAAAACATATTGTCAAATAGGCAGATAGGTATTTTTTATATATACTAGTAAAAATAAACAGTATAAAATGAAAAAATGTGTTGATTTCACTGAACAGAAAATTGTAGAAAATAAACCATTGCAGGGGCCGGCACCGCAGCTCAATAGGCTAATGCTCCGCCTAGCAGCGCCGGCACACCAGGTTCTAGTCCCAGTTGGGGCGCCGGATTCTGTCCCAGTTGCCCCCCTTCCAGGCCAGCTCTCTGCTTTGGCCCGGGAGTGCAGTGGAGGATGGCCCAAATGCTTGGGCCCTGCACCCCATGGGAGACCAGGAAAAGCACCTGGCTCCTGCCATCGGATCAGCGCGGTGCGCAGGCCGCAGCGCACTGGCCGTGGCGGCCATTGGAGGGTGAACCAACGGCAAAAGGAAGACCCTTCTCTCTGTCTCTCTCTCTCTCACTGTCCACTCTGCCTGTCCAAAAAAAAAAAAGAAAAGAAAAAGAAAAGTAAACCATTGCAGCAGTTAAAGACTACAGCTGAAAGGGACAGGAAGTAATTCCTCAATTTAAGAACAAAGGAAGAAATTATCAAAAAGGTTAAAATAAATATTCAAATTTTCAGTGTATCAGAAACATCTCAAGAAAACAAAGGAGAAATTATCTGTATATTGCCCTAAACTAGAAAATGCTTCTGCTGATTGAAAAGAATATGGCAAAAACTTCAATAGATACATTGGTGGGGCCATCGCTGTGGCACAATGGGTTAAAGCCCCAGCCTGCAGCACCGGCATCCCATATGGGCACTGGTTCGAGTCTCAGCTGCTCTTCTTCCTTTCCAGCTCTCAGCTATGGCCTGGGACAGCAGTACTTGGGCCCCTGCACCCATGTGGGAGACCTGGAAGAAGCTCCTGGCTCCTGGCTTCAGATCAGCTCAGTTCTGGCTGTTGCAGTCATTTGGGGAGTCAACCAGCAGAATGGAAGACCTCTCTCTCTCTCTCTCTCTCTCTGGCTCTACCTCTCTCTGTAAGTCTTTCAAATAGATAAAATAATTCTTTTTAAAAAATAGATATATTGGCAAGTTAATTGGAAAACATGAACTATAGTTGGAAATATTCATGTCCAATAAATATGCTCAATTTGTAATGATAAAAAATGATTACAACAATTATAAGCCAATATGAACTAATTTTCCATAGTGGAAATAAGATGGAAAACCTGTATTTTTAACAAGATTCCCAGCTGATTCCAGGAAACTTTGTACTTCACTTAGATATCATCATACTCACTGCATCATTCATTTATTTAATCAATACCACTGAGTGATAGGAATGGTCCAGACACTGGTATATGTACTGGGAAAGCAACAAAACATGGAAGGATCCCTTTGTAGAAACATAATGGAAGAGAATTCAGCAGAAGATGTGGAATGGCTATGAGAAAGTGAATTTTAAGAAAGTTGAAAAGGAGATAAAGCACTAATCCCTGTAACTAACCCTGGAAAGAGCACAGGAATTTTCAAGGCCCTGAGTCCATCACTATTTTTTAACAAATCTTCCCAAGTAATTGAATATACAAGTATGATGAAGTCATTGCTAAAATATTTTTAAGAGAATGACCTTAATCTCTACCACAAGCTGAAATATTTGGAAATAAATGCAAAATAGTAGTTTCAAAGAATTTTCACTCAGGTATTTCCCAAGCCCAAGGAAAATAAGAACTATTTTAATTTTATTTTTCAAATGGACAAACCAAACCCAATGTTACACTTTCTACCATGTCCCAGTTGAAGACATTTTCAAAATGTGGGGAAAATAAATCAGTTTTTACTTAACCTAAGGTTTAGAAAACCTTAGCCAGAGCATTTACCAAGTGCAAATTGCAATGAAGTGGATTTGGCCCATAAAAAAAGAATTATTCTCTCTATATATTTTATGACCATGTACAAATTCAGTATACGATTTATTAGTGGCATCAATGGATGGGCATATCCTTTCACATGCCTATAAATAAACAGGAAGCAAGCATGCAGACAGAGAAAAGTGGGTCATTAATGACAACTGCCATCTTTGCTAAGATGTGATGGGCACTTAATGAACTATCCAAGATACTGTTACAGCAAGCATCTTTGAAGACCTTGTATAGTAGCAAAAGCTAGACATTTTCTTTTCTGTTTACATTTTAGATTCAGCCCATAGGTCAGGCATAAGCATGAGCAATTTTAATTGGAATTTTATCTCCAGCTTTTCCTCTGGTTATAGTCCTTGTCTGAAACAAAACAATGGGGATGATGTGAAACTTTGTTAATAGCATATTTCACTTCCTGATTAGGAAGCTCACACGTAGAATAAAAAACTCCTTATCTCCACTTGCTTTTAACCTCATGTGTATTATATTCATTACATTCAGCTTACTTTAATCCATAATATATGTCAAAGATCATACACCCTTTTATAACAATCTTGCATTCAGCCATAATATAAATTGCTGCAGGTAACCCAAGCGCTAGGTTTCATTAATTTAATTATGAACTGCTTTTCCATTTATTAAAGAGTGGCTAAAACAGTGCAACATTGGATGATGTTTTGTAATAATAGAATGCATTATGAAAACTCTAATAAAACATAATTATTCTATTATTCTTATTCTGATCAGTTTCATATCATTTGCAAAGTGATGAAAATATAAGTAATACCTAGAATTATTTTCATGACCCTGTACAATGTACAGAGATGGAGGAAAACATTTATTACCTGAAAAATCAAGTCAGTTTAACTTACCTAAATCTCAGATCAAAAGTCACTGTTTCTGCTTAATTCAAAGGCCCTACATTATGTAAGTTCTCCAGTGAAGTTGTTTTGTTAGAAATACGAGTATAAATAAGTATGAAAATGGTATGCTAATTACAACACACATCGAATTTTACTACTCATCTATCTTGGTTCTGTTTCTGTGATTTCTGTGTGGTTGTTTCATCCCTTTGTAGTAAAAAACTAAAACTAAAAATAATTTAGGTTTTCTCTCAGTCATGCTATTTTCCTGTGACATTTTTTGGGAAGATTCTCAGCTCCTCTTTATCAAAAATATCCTTGAAAGAAAAGCATGTGTTCGCTTATTCCAATTCGTCTTTGTCCATACTCTCTTAAATATTGTTCAATCATCTGGTACCACCATGGCCCTCCTTTTCTCAAGGTCCTTAGGGGGAGGTCTCTGATGACGTAATGACCAAGTCTCCACCCTCATCTTACTAGAAATCCAACACATTTTAAAAAGTTGCTAGCCACTCCTCCCTCTGCACTTAACTTTATGTGGCTTGCAGGAACCTTCAGTGACATGTGAGGAACTCTGACGTGTAGACCAGTCCTAAGCAAGGTGGAGGTGCTAGTGGAAGTTCACAGGCAGATGTTATGGCCTAGAGGCTCTACTGCTAAATCTCCAGGATTGTTGGTGGAATTCATTTTCAAAAGTGAAATGGGTTTCCTTGACACTACTGGTCATCCTTCTTATAAATTGAATTCCAGCATCAAACTCTGTATCAGGTCCTAGATAATCAGTTTCAGACAAAAGCAATTGAACAAGATACAGACAAGGAACCAGACTGAAGAGGAAAATAAAACAAAATAAAATACAACATGAAAGATCTTGCATACTGTCATGATGAGAGTGGGCCATGAACTAAAGGATGCAGTTTAACTCCCTGTGACTAAATATCCAGGATATTCCATAACCCTGTTTTTCTTTATTCATTGCCCAAAATATACCGTGAATATCCACTACATGCCTACATTATCCTATACAATGTAAAAAACACAAAAGACAGCTCAACCCTGAACTTTGCTGTGGAGATAGTTATCCCACCACTCCACCTACCTTAGCTTAAAGTGAAATGAAAATGTAAGGCAGCTTTTAATTAAATATCAAATAGTGGGACCATCAATAATCACTATAGAAATTAAGCAAACAGAAAATCAGTATATGTTCAAGTAGTAAAGCGAAATATCCTGAAGAAATAATGCAGTGTAATGTTGTCAACACTCATGATGATTTCCTGGTCAGTGATAAACTCAGATAGTTTCATTTACTCATGAGCAAATGAATAACATGTTAGAATTTGACTCGGTTTTCACATAAAAGAGAAATTAAGAGATAGGATTCTAATTCTCAACTATAATGAATTCTTTTTCCTTTTTTTCTTTTTTTTTTTTTTCCCTACCCTCCTGGATCTTTCTGGAACTAGCTTGTTTTATTTATTTGACAGATAGAGTTGGACAGAGAGAGAGAGAGAGAGAAACGTCTTCCTTCCACTGGTTCACCCCCCAAATGGCTGCAACAGCTGGAGCTGCGCCAATTCGAAGCCAGGAGCCAGGTGCCTCTTCCTGGTCTCCCATGAGGGTGCAGGGCCCAAGCACCTGGGCCATCCTCCACTGCATTCCCAGGCCACAGCAGAGAGCTGGACTGGAAGAGGAGCAACTGGGACTGGAACCCCAGTGCCCATATGGGATGCCAGCACCGCAGGTTGAGGATTAACCAAGTGAGCCACAGTGCCGGCCCCTAATGAATTCTTAAGACCTCAGAGAATCCAACTAATTGTTGACAACTACTTAATTTCTGGTGGTCATTATAAATTCACAATGATTTTTTGTCTACATAGAAAGTTTCATTAGAATATTAAAAACAGATTCAACAGAATGATTCTTCAAAAAATACATTGCTTATATTAAAGATGAGAAGGCTTAACTATAGAAAAAAGTTTTAAAGTGTAATAATTTCTACTCCTAAAGTATGAACACATGTAAAAGTGTGGGAATTGCTATGAAGATTCTTCCATAAAATTTGTGATTTATCCATACAAAACATGATTATTGACCTCACACTGGTGGTTTAAATCCATGTTTTCAACTATAATTTTCTCTGATAACGGCCCCAAAAATATTCAAGTAGGGGCAAAAATAATCTTGCAGTTAAAAAAACTGTGAAGGGACTATGAATCCATACCCTTGTCTTTAAGGGAGAAAAAATATGTTTAAGGAACTCAAGAAGAATATTCCAAATCTAGAAACTTAAAAGACAGGAATTAGTAGCAAATGGAAGCTCTCAGGCCTCTGGGCAGTGAGGAGGCACTGGCAGCCCAGTGGCTCATTGCTTCCAGCTGGCACTTAGAAGGGCAATTATGCTAAACTGAAGGAGAGAACAGTGACAACAAACGCGCATTGGCAGGAGCCAGGTAGAAACTGGGCAGAAGATGCATGCTAATTCTGGACTTTAAGCCAACTTGAATCATTTTTACACTTTCCTTCTGTTAACTCATATAATCTAAACTATGTAAAATGCATACTTAATTTATATTTTTATAAACCAAGATATGCAAAAACCAGAAAGAAGTCAGCAAAACACTATGTTTAGCCACTTCATACAATCTTGAAGATGTGAGAATCAGATTTGGAAGACTTGTCATACCAACCTCCAAGACTCATGATAAAGTTACAGTAATCAAGACAAGATGGTGATGGCACGAGAACAGACAAATAGACTAATGGGGCATGTTGCAGAGTCCAAAAATAGACACAAAGTTACATGAACAACTGTATTTTTTTTTGACCAAGGAAAGAAAAGCCTTCATAACCAATGACAAAGAGCAACTAAACATCCATGTGGGAAAAAAAACAAAACTCTCTCAGATTCACACAATACATAACAAGTATTTCAAGATGGATCATAGAACTGAACATGAAAGCTAAAGCTTTGAAGATAATTCATAAGAGAGTATCAATATGATATGGGCAAGACAAGGATTTCATAGGAGAAAGCAAGCAAAAAAAGCTCGAAAAAAATACTACTTTCACCAAAATTAGAAACTTCTGTTAATTAACAGATATTGTTTCTAAATGAAAGACCAGTCACAGATTGGGTGAAAAACGTTTGTGTAATATAAATCTGATAAATAACTTTTTCCCTGAAGGTATAAATCATTCCAAATAAATGACATCAATATCTTCATTTTTTAAAAGGGGCAAAACACTAAACAAATATTTTATATCTGGAGTTATGTGAAATGACAATGAAAAACTGCTTAATATCATTAGACATGATGAAAATACAAATTAAGACCATAATGCAATTAAAACTAAATAGAATGGCTAGAATATGATACACTGACAGCACTAAATATAAGTAAGGATACTAAAATGTGGATGGCAGAGCACACATACATTTCTGGTAGGAATATAAAATAGTACAACCTCTCTGGAGAAAGATCTGTTCATTTCTTATCACTTTAAATGTATTCCTATCTATTGTCTCATCCATTCCGTTCATAAGCATGTAAGTAAAAATATATGTCCATGAAAATATTTGTACATGAAGACTTATAGCAGATTTATTCATAATATGCAAACTGAAAGTAACTCAAATGCCCATTAGTACAAAAAAATGAATCAATGGGGGCCAGCATTGCAGTACAGCAGGTTAAGCTACTACCTGACATTCTGGCATCCCATATGAGCACTGGCTTGAGTGCTGGCTGCTCCACTTCCAATCCAGCTCCCTGCTAATGCATCTGAGAAAGAAGGAGGAAATGGCCCAAGTGTCAGACTTCTGCCACCCACATAGGAAACCCAGATGAAGTCCCAGGATACTGGACTTGGCGTGGCCCTGCAAGGGGATCATGGTCATTTGTGGGGGGGGGGGGGGGGAACAGCAGGTGGAAGTTATCTCTCTTTTTCTCTTTCTCTCTCCCTCTAACTTTGTCTTTCAAATAAATACATGTTTAAAAAGAAGCAGTTAATAAATTGCATATTTTTACTCTAGAATACTACTTATCAGTAAAAAGGAAAAATAAAGTGATACCGACAACATGAATGACACTCATATACATTACACTCAATGAAATAAGACAGTGCAAATAAGTGCACACTGTAGAATCACATTTATCTGAAGTTCTGGGACAGGCAAAACTAATATAAAGTAGAAATAAAAGTAATCACCTCAGCTGCAGAGATTGGGAGTTTCATTGGCTAAGAAGGGACATAAGAAACCGGCTTGGTTGATGATTATATCTCAATTGGCTGTGAGTTACATTTGTGCATTTCAATGTATGTAAAATTTACCTTTAAAAACTATAAAAATGATACAGTGACAATGAAGGTATAGACAAAACAGCAACAAAATCTGCAAGATTTGCTTAAGCCAGGTGGGAGTACACTATTCTGTTTATTTTACATATTTTTGAATTTTTCCAAAATAAAAAGCAGAAAAAGGAAAGACCCAGCAATTTTCTCATAGAAAATTGCATTTACAAAGTGAATACTTCAATCTAATTATATGTAGTGCTTGACAGTAGATACCCAGAATAAAACAAAGCATTGTTTCAAACTTTAAAATAACTCCTGTTTTCCAAAAGTTTTCACCACATGCTTGTTTTAATTTCAGCAAAAATTGTATTAAAATTAGCTTAGAAAGTATCACTCATTAGACTATACTTTGATAATATGATAATCATGTTTCCTGATGTCACATGTGCTTTGATGAAAAGGAAATTCATAGGGGAAATGGCCACATCTTATACCTGAAAAGTTAACTTTGTAGTGTAGATTATACATTATCGAAAAGGAAATCACAGGTAAAGATGTTTTAATTTTTTAACATCAATAAAGGAAATAATTGGAGATTTGAGAAAGGAGTTATATGGGTTTTTTTTATTTTTTATTTTTTTATTTAAGAGGTAGAGTTACAGACAGTGAGAGAGAGAGACAGAGAGAAAGGTCTTCCTTCCGTTGGTTCACTCTCCAAATTGCCACAACAGCCGGAGCTGCACCAATCCGAAGCCAGGAGACTGGAGCTTCCTCCTGGTCTCCCATGTGAGTGCAGGGGCCAAGCACTTGGGCCATCCTCCACTGCTTTCCCACAGCAGAGAGCTGGACTGGAAGAGAAGCAACTGTAGGTGAAAGATTAACCTAGTATGCCACGGTGCTGGCCCAGGAGTTATATATTTTAATTAAAGTCATTTTTCAAATTATGTTGGAAATATTTTTAGTGTCATGTTTTCTTTTTTTTTTCTTTCTTTTTCTTTTTTTTTTTTTTTTTTTTTTTTTTTTTTTTTTTTTTTGACAGGCAGAGTGCACAGTGAGAGACAGAGACAGAGAGAAAGGTCTTCCTTTTGCCCTTGGTTCACCCTCCAATGGCCGCCGCGGCTGCTCATAGTTTCTAAAATAAACAATAAAATTTGGTGCTTTTATGAGATAAATACAAAATTCAATAGGAAAGAATATGTTTAATCCTTCCCACAATTTAGAGATTTTTCTCTAGGCCTATTAGAATCAACCAGTTAGTTTTAACTCTACCTTAATCTAATTCATTTCATTAAAAAAACTTTTTTAAAGATTCATTTATTCGTTCTTCTGAAAGGCATAGTGACAGAGAACAAGGAAGAGAGAAATTATCTATTAACTGGTTCACTCCCCACATGGCCACAGCAACTGGTATTGGGCAGGCAAAAGCCAAGAACCAGGAATTTCATTGAGGTCTCCCACGTGGGTGGCAGATGCTCAAATACTTGGGCTATCACCCGCTGCCTTCTCATGTGCATTAATAGGAATTTGGTTCAGAAGCAGAGCAGCCAGGACTCCAATTGGCACTCTAACATGTAGTGCCTGCATTGCAAAAAGTGATGCAACCCTCTGTGCCACAATGCCTGGGCCATGATTCTTAATGATTCTCTTTTCTTTTTTTTATTTTTAACTTTTATTTAATGAATATAAATTTCCAAAGTACAGCTTATGGATTACAATGGCTTCCCCCCAATAACGTTCCTCCCAACCGCAACCTTCCCCTTTCCTGCTCCCTCTCCCCTTCCATTCACATCAAGATTCATTTTCGATTCTCTTTATATATAGAAGATCAGTTTAGCATACATTAAGTAAAGATTTCAACAGTTTGCTCCCACACAGAAACATAAAGTGAAAAATACTGTTTGAGTACTAGTTATAGCATTAAATCTCAATGTACAGCACACTAAGGACAGAGATCCTACATGAGGAGTAAGTGCACAGTGACTCCTGTTGTTGACTTAACAAATCGACACTCTTGTTTATGGCATCAGTAATCACCCTAGGCTCTAGTCATGAGCTGCCAAGGCTATGGAAGCCCCCTGAGTTCACCGACTCTGATCATATTTAGACAAGGCCATGGTCAAAGTGGAAGTTCTCTCCTCCCTTCAGAGAAAGGTATCTCCTTCTTTGATGACCCATTCTTTCCACTGGGATCTCACTCGCAGAGATCTTTCATTTAGGTTTTTTTTTTTTTTTTTTTTTTTTTTCCAGAGCGTCTTGGCTTTCCATGCCTGAAATACTCTCATGGGCTTTTCAGCCAGATCCGCATGCCTTAAGGGCTGATTCTGAGGCCAGAGTGCTGTTTAGGACATCTGCCATTCTATGGGTCTGCTGTGTATCTCACTTCCCATGTTGGATCGTTCTCTCCCTTTTTTATTCTATCAGCTAGTATTTGCAGACACTAGTCTTGTTTATGTGATCCCTTTGGTTCTTAGTCCTATCATTATGATCAATTGTGAACAGAAATTGATCACTGGGACTAGTGAGATGGCATTGGTACATGCCACTTTGATGGGATTGAATTGGAATCCCCTGGTATGTTTCTAACTCTACCGTTTGAGGTAAGTCAGCTTGAGCATGTCCCGTATTGCACATCTCTTCCCTCTCTTATTCCCACTCTTATATTTAACAGCAATCACTTTTCAGTTTCTCTCACACATGCTATCATGTCAGTTTCTAGAATCTCAGTTACTAATTGGTGATTATAACTTTTGCCCTACTCTTAAAAATTTTTAACTTTTAACAAGCTTTGTAATCTACTTTAAAATAAATAAGTGTACAATCTTTTCATTGACAATGATTTCAAATCACATAGTGCATTCCTTTATTCTAGCTAACGTATATGCACTCAATTAACAACTTGCTGTGTCCACATTAACCTGTTTCAAATGCCTCTCACCTTACAAATGTATGGTAATTAGAAAATTTTGTTGAAAATCAGGTCATATTTATAGATGAGTCTCTTGGCTGCACTTTGTCAGTTGATAGAAATGATAAACTCAACATATCCTGACATCATGTGACTTTCCTGTCATTCTGAACCGGCTATTGAAGCCCATAAGCCAAACTCACACACCGTTAACAGTGACAAATCCCCTGGAGGGCACAAGAGATTTTCAATTAAACCAGTCTTTGAGACCCTGGTAACACTCAAAATATCTTTCAGAATAGAAATGAATGGAAAAAAAAGACAAAAAGTATATTTTTCTCCCTCAAAAATGAAGCACTTTTTGATTGTCACCACCCCATTTCAAAGCAAAAGCAAACAAAATCTTAACAATCTGTGATATATAAATCTTGGACTGATTTCAATGTTTACTTACCAGCATGAAATTTAAAGATATATCCTTTTTACACTGTAAAAGTGACTGTTCACAGTTTTCTACCTTTAACTCCTTAGTTCTGAATGGCATACATAGACAGTCACTGAAAATTTCAGAATTAGAAAAGATTTGAAAGCACATAAAATTATTAAACGAAGATTTTCCATTTATAACTTCCCTCATTTCTTCCAACATTTATTATTGTGGGAATAAATCTACTTTGCCATCTATGGGCCTACTTTGGAGAAATTATCCACTAGGGCAGAGCTCATGAATTTAAATATTGACTCTAGGCCTAAATCACATAGCACTCACGCATGAAATTTGGACAAAATCTTTGGAAATTTCAAAATGTTGTTCTAACTATGCAAGCTAATGGGTTGTTTCTGATGGCTCCTACAGGCCCACTCCTAAAAATTCTGCACCCAGCCTTGGCAGTGGGCTCTCCCTCAAATAAG
The DNA here is from genome assembly GCF_051225735.1 of Oryctolagus cuniculus. NCBI lineage: Eukaryota > Metazoa > Chordata > Mammalia > Lagomorpha > Leporidae > Oryctolagus > Oryctolagus cuniculus. The sequence continues at coordinate 195,642,638 of NC_142867.1, forward strand.
GCCATGAGCATATGGTTTGATGTTTACTTCTGGCAATACAATTGTTTATCTTGCCGTCTAAATGTTGCTCAGATGGAAGCTTTTATTACCAGGATGCATTTTAGTCACTAGGATACTAATTCTATAGGCAACACTAAAGCATTTATATTTCAGCTAGTTTTTAGTTTAAAAACTAAAGTGTGAAACAGCCTTCTTAGTCCACTGATTATCCTTTAGTTCTTACTCTAGACTTAAAGCTATAGACACAACGATACAATAATATTCATATATGGACTGCTAATACAAGTAAGGAAAATTGATCCTTCTCTTTTGGCTTTATCATTTTCAATTTATCCCTAAGTAGAAAAGTTTCACAGTAATGTAGAGGTTTCACAATGATAATTAACCAGTGTTCCCAGCACCTTACCAATCCCTCCCTGCTCCCTACTCTAAACATCAGAGTCACTGGCTCCTAAACTTGATTATATTTAGAGTTTTTTCATAAGAATTTATTTTTAATAATTTATTTATTTGGAAACGCAGAGTTACACAGAGACAGGAAGAGACAGAGAGAGAGAGAGAGAGAATCTTCCATTAGCTGTTTCACTCCCCAAATCACCATAACAGCCAGGGCTGGGCCAGGCCAAAGCCAGAGCCTAGAGCTCCATCCAGGTCTCCTAATTGAGTGAAAGGGGCAAGCATTTGGGCTATCTTCTACTGTTTTCTCAAAAACATTAGCAGGAACCTGGATCAGAAGTGCAGCAGCTGGGACTTGAACTATGAAGTGCTATACACAGGCAGCAGCCTAACCTGCTGCACCACAATGGTGGTCCCAATTATATTTACTTTGAAAGATGTTTTTCTTCATGCTTAAAAATATTGTGTATTTGCAGCTATTTCCCCATGTAGCAAAAGTGGATATTTTCTATTTTCTGCTACTATTTATATGAAGATTTAGTTTGTTTTTATAATGTCTCATTCACCTTATATATTTCTTCTGAATATAATTATTCTTGATTCTTGATCTATACAAGACATAGCAAACAGTATAGCTACACACTTAAAGTTACATCACTTTAAAACAAATTTTAAAAATGAAACAAATGAAAAAGAAACAAATAGAACTTTTGATTCAGTATTTGGTCGCAACAGAAAAAACCCACGTTACAAAACAGAAAATAGGCCAGCGTCGCAGCTTAATAGGCTAATCCTCCACCTGTGGCGCCAGTACCCCGGGTTCTAGTCCCAGTGGGGCACCGGATTCAGTCCAAGTTACTCCTCTTACAGTCCAGCTCTCTGCTGTGGCCCGGGAAGGCAGTGGAGGATAGCCCAGGTCCTTGGTCCCTACACCTGCATGGGAGACCAGGAGGAAGCACCTAGCTCCTGGATTCGGATTGGTGCAGCACACTGGCTGCAACGCGCTGGCTGTAGCGGCCACTTGGGAGTGAACCAACGGAAAAAGGAAGACCTTTCTCTCTCTCTCTCACTGACTAACTCTGCCTGTCAAAAAAAAAATTTTAAAAACCCTGAAAATAGTAAAATAAAAGTTATTGTTCCCAGCACGCACAATTAAGAGTAGAGAAAAATAGGTAGAAGTGTTGGCAGAATAATGTTTAATTTCCATAATAAAGCTTTCCATTGCTTCTATTACTGCATAATTTTTGTACTTAGGGATAAATAAGGGAAAATATAAAATAAAGATGAAAGAGAAGGATTTTCCTTTCTTGCATTGCTGGTCAGAGTATTTTTCTCAGTTTCAGTCTCAGTTGCTGAGGCTATTCCTCATTGCTGGTGGGCACCATGTTTATTGTAGCTCATATCTTCCTCACTTGGGTATTCTTCCCTCATTTTACAGGAATACCAAATCCAAGGAACAGTGTGCATGATATATAAGATTTCTGAGTCCCTGAATGTGGCCATGTTTAATTTTTCTTTCACACATTTTTGATAACTTGACTGGCTAAAATATTCTGGCTTTATAGTTCTTTTTACTTTTAATTTTAAAAGCATTATACCATCATCTTCGTGGGTGCTAACAAGATGCCTAAAGCCAGCTGAGTCCTCATATCATAGTGTGTCTTATGGAAGCTTTTAAATCTTCTATATTTTTTTTAATTTTTTTTAACTTTTATTTAATGAATATAAATTTCCAAAGTACAGCTTATGGATTACAATGGCTTCCCCCCCATAACGTCCCTCCCACCCACAACCCTCCCCTTTCCCACTCCCTCTCCTCTTCCATTCACATCAAGATTCATTTTCGATTCTCTTTATATACAGAAGATCAGTTTAGCATACATTAAGTAAAGATTTCAACAGTTTGCTCCCACACAGAAACATAAAGTGAAAAATACTGTTTGAGTACTAGTTATAGCATTAAATCTCAATGTACAGCACACTAAGGACAAAGATCCTACATGAGGAGTAAGTGCACAGTGACTCCTGTTGTTGACTTAACAAATCGACACTCTTGTTTATGGCATCAGTAATCACCCTAGGCTCTTGTCATGAGCTGCCAAGGCTATGGAAGCCCCCTGAGTTCACCGACTCTGATCTTATTTAGACAAGGCCATGGTCAAAGTGGAAGTTCTTTCCTCCCTTCAGAGAAAGGTATCTCCTTCTTTGATGACCCATTCTTTCCACTGGGATCTCACTCGCAGAGATCTTTCATTTAGGTTTTTTTTTTTTTTTTTTTTTTTTTTTTTTTTTTTTTTTTTTTCCAGAGCGTCTTGGCTTTCCATGCCTGAAATACTCTCATGGGCTTTTCAGCCAGATCCGCATGCCTTAAGGGCTGATTCTGAGGCCAGAGTGCTGTTTAGGACATCTGCCATTCTATGGGTCTGCTGTGTATCTCACTTCCCATGTTGGATCGTTCTCTCCCTTTTTTATTCTATCAGCTAGTATTTGCAGACACTAGTCTTGTTTATGTGATCCCTTTGGTTCTTAGTCCTATCATTATGATCAATTGTGAACAGAAATTGATCACTGGGACTAGTGAGATGGCATTGGTACATGCCACCTTGATGGGATTGAATTGGAATCCCCTGGTATGTTTCTAACTCTACCGTTTGAGGTAAGTCAGCTTGAGCATGTCCCGAATTGCACATCTCTTCCCTCTCTTATTCCCACTCTTATATTTAACAGCGATCACTTTTCAGAAAAGGATCTTATTTATTGGGTTTTCTAAAATTTCTCATAGAAGTCTAAGTTTATATCTTTTTTCATGTATAAATATTTTCCTTTTCAAGATTTGCACTTCTCTCCAGTCTGGTATTAAGTTTAAAATTGTATTCTTTTGATAAGATTACTCACTTTATATTTTTAGCTCTCTCATGGAAATTAGATCACTTGGGAATTGAACTTCTTGGACTGATCTGTACCTAAATTTTAGGGAATTTTCTTATCTTCCAACACTTGAAATATTTTTAATTATATTTTATTTTAATCTTTGAAAAGTCTTCAAGCTTTCTTACTCCTTTTCACTACATTTTTCTTTATATCCTGTAGGTAGAGCACAATGTTTTTTGAATTTTTGTAAGCTATCAATTAAAAGTGTGGGTGTAGGAAGGAAAAGTTGTTTAATTCTGCTTCCTCGAGGGCTGGTTTTTCTGTTTATTATTTTTTCATCACTTTGCAAACATTCTTCAAATTGAGGGGGAATTTGATTATTGGTTAATCTGCTTCCTCCAGCTTTTGTTTAGTTATCTTGCAGACTTTTCTCAAATATCTGCGTACAACAATCCTTTTTAAGTATAAGCAATTGGCTGAGTAGAATTGTGTTCCACAGTTATATGGAACGCAGGACTTCTAAATGATAAACTTGGGTATGTTTGATTTCCAAGCACAATGTTGAAGGTGTGAATATGTTTTTTTTTTTCCTTGCTGTTCATCAAAAAATGTGAAAGAATGAAATTGAGGGAAGAACAGTTTAAAAAAGGAATTGGGACTTGACAGTTGGGGGAAAATTTTGGTCAATAAGAGATGGTAAAATTAAAAGATTCACTTTTCAGAAAAGCATGCTCAAGAGCCAAAACTGAGTCACTGAAAATTCTTTCACTAATGTTTCAGAGAGGGCACTAAGTCAGTTTTTAGTCACACAAAGTCTACTTGAGATTACACTTCCAGTTCAAAGATTCTCTCAGTCACTGAAGCAGATACCCGGAAAAGAGACTGAATTATCCAGGAAAGATCTGTGGAGAAACGTCTCTTGTCTGGTGAAGATACACATGAAATGCCCTCAAGTTTCTTGAGACCATTAGGCATCAGAGCAACGCCAGCATAGACAGAAAGGAACAGAGAGAGAACGAAGTGAAAGCAAACTATCTCATTTACTAACAGTAATAGCATATTGCAAATTGTCCTCAAATCTAATTTATTCATTATCTTACATCTTTAGATATAATTTCAATATTTTTGGTAAAAACAGTTTTATCCAGTTGGTGTTGTGTACTCTCATTACAAGGTAATATTGCCTATTATACCTTTTATGTATGTGTTAACATTAATTGATAATTGTTGCCTAAATCCATTATTCATTCATTATAAGTTCCAAGGTAGTGTCATATTTTAACTTTATCATCTATTCTTCATTTACCAATTGTTATAATTTATTGGTGCTATAATATAATTTTTGGAAATGAAAAGTCATAATCCTAATGACAATTTAACATATACACCAGAGAATTTTACTGGATTCATTAAATGAGGAAAATAGCAAGATATAAAGAGTATTTCAAAGTGCACTTTGAGGTACTAGGATTTTATTGTAAATTTGCTAGATTATATACCAAACTGGTTGGAGTTTTACCTGTCATGTTATCATTTCCACTTGACAAACTGTTTGCTTACCTTATAGAAAAAGTATACAGGATGATATATTACCTCACTAAGCCTGAAATCTTTAATCAACCATCTTAACTATTACTCAGCTTCATTTCTCTTCTTATAGGCAAACTTCCCCTCATCAACTCTTTGGTCACTAAGAACTACAGATCGTGTAAGAGAAAGGCAGGGTAAACCCTGGAATCTTTCCTTCCATCTAGCCACAGTAAATATACTGAACTGTTTTTTAAGTATCATTATGATTTCATGAATCCTTAACGTATTTGCTGTTTCATTCCTTTGTAATTATTATCGATACTTTAAACCACCACTTTCTTTTTAACATATTTATTTATTTGAAAGGTAGAATTACAGAGAACGAGAAACAGAGAGAAGGATCTTCCATCTTCTGGTTCACTCCCCAAATGGCCCACAATGACCATGGCTAGGCCAAGAAAAACTCAGATGTCAGGAGCTTCTCCCAGGTCTCCCAAGTGGGTGCAGGGACCCAGGGACCTGGATCATCCTCTGCTGCTTTCCCAGGCTTAGAAGCAGAGGGCTGGATCAGAAGTGGAGCAGCTGGGACTTGAACCAATGCCCATATGGGATGTCAGCATTGCAGGCCATGGATTATCCTACCACACAGAGAATTGGTCCAAAGTTATTAAATAAATGGAAATATAATGAAATCTTTAACCAACCATCTTAATGTTCCATAGCTTAATTTCTCTTCTTATAGGTAAATTTTCCCTCTAAATATTTATGTACCCTCGAAATCCTTATATTAAAGGCCTAATCCCCAAAATCCCTGGGGATAGTACTTTTGGAATATATTTAGGTTATGAGGTAGAAGTCCCATGAGTGGGATTGGTACCTTTATTTTATTAATGAGATCCTAGAGGTTACAGCAATAAGATGACCTTCTTTGAGTCTATGAGAAAGAGAGCTCTCACTAGATGCTAAATTCTGCCAAAACCTTGAGTTTAGTCTTTCCAGCTTCCAGAACAATGAGAACTAAATTTCTGTTGTTTATAAGTCACTCAGTATATGGTATCCTTTTCTAGAATCCCTAGTGCACTGACGCATACTAAACATATCTTTGAAAGAGAAAAAGAGATTAAGAGAGGAAATATTAAAAGATTAATATGAAAAGAACCAAGAAGTTTTTTCTGGTAAGAGGGTTCATGCGCTGATTAATGCTATAGTTCTGTGGAGAAATGGATACCACGTTGGAACACAACAAATAGAAGCAGGATCATAAAGTGAATAATCAGAAAATTTGATTATCTCAAATTTATCTCTCAAATTTCACGGCAAAATTAAACACAAAATATTTGTCTTAGAAAATTGCATCCTTAACATTTGAAATGAACAGAATCAAAACCTTCACACACAAGTGTGGATATCAATTTTATATTCATTACCTGGGCACTTATGTGTAGATTATTAAAATTAGTATCATACAGTAAATATAAATTTTTACAGTACATAATCCCAATTAGCTTTCTAACTCAAATCCCTTAGGAAGTGACTTCAATAATGTAGCATTGAATTAGATTTTGAAGCCAATCCTTGACACAGCAAAGCTCATTCAGCAAAATAATTTAATTACAAAAATGTGGCACACATGAGCATTTTTGTGATGATTAAAGAATATCTTTATAAAGAAATTTCCAATAAGCTGAAAAATGTGTGCCCATTAAAACTCAAGAAAATAAGTTTATTGAATGCATTTACTAAAGTAAATTAATTACTGGTTGCTTTTAAATAAATATTTTTAATGACATGGAGAGTGAAGAAGTTTCAAGCTATGAAAAATAATCTACAGTTACTTCCCTTACCTGTAAGTCTTCTCCAAATTAATTATAATAGCTGGAAATATGTTTCCTAAACTTCTGTGGGCTCCAAGAGCCTTTCTTGTTCCTCACTTTTTCAGTTGTTTGGGATATGCTGGTGGGCAGGCTTTCTCTCCTTTAAACCACTAAATTAATGAGTTGTCTTCTTAGAAGTCACTGAGTTGGTTTCCTTTAGCTATTTTTTCCCTGATATAGAATTTTTTTCTTCTTGAAGTAAATAAGTTTTAACTGTCCTTCTTGACATCGAAGTCTTAGGGGGAAAAGTGGTTGGACATTTACAGGATGTTCAGCTGTGAAAATACAAGTCTGTCTAGTTCTTAATACAAGCTGTCTGGTGAGGTTGTCACCATGAGTTTCAGTTGACTGAGGAAAGCTGAAATACATATAATTAAAATGTCATTATTTGTTAGAATTATTTTGAGTACACCTCTGAGGTATTTTTAATTCATGTATTGAAAATTTATGTACCTCAAAAAGTTCCTGGAAAAATGAAATTAAAAGATGTTTATTCTGAATCAAAAAAGTGAAACCCATGCTGTTTTCTCATTATGTTCACTTGCCATGAAATTTTGAATGCCCCCTCATACATAATCTAAACATTTAATAACTTACACTGAAAGCATTAGTTTCTCAGAACCTTACAGAGCAGGCTGGGTATTCTCTCTGTATGGGATCTTCACTTGGTTTTCAGAATATCAAAATCTTCTGAAATTCCTTTTACTTCTTAGTGACCCACTCTCACTTTTCTTTCCTTTGCAGATTTTTTCTCACTAATTCTGTAATTATCTGGTTACTCCAGGGCACAGTGTTTGGATCTGTTCTCTTCTCTTCCTACTTTCAGGTACTTTGTGTCCACATTCCATATCAAGGCGTAATATCATCTCTAGACTGCTAACTTCCAAGTTCATACCTCTGGCTCAACTTCTCTGAATTTCAATAGGCCAAAAAGTCTGGACATCACCCAGATGTTTTACACCTCTCTTCACATGCCAATCATTAGCAAACCAGGTGGGTTCTGATTTCAAAACAAGTCCCTAATTCAACCACTGCTTACCACCTCCACTACTATCCCCAGGATCAAGTCATATCATCTCACCTACAGTGTGGTATGGCTTCCCATCTGGTACAATTCCAGACAGGAAAAAGATGGCATATATGAATTAGTTAGAAGGATTTAATAAAGAGACTATTTACAAACATGTAAGCAGAGATTATAAAACCAGCAAGGGATGCTGGACTAGCCCAGTGTTACCTCCCTGGACATCAAGGAGTTTTTGAGAGAGCTGCTGGCAAGAACTGTGGCTCTGGTGGATTGGCACTGAGAGAAGGCAGAGACATGAAAGGGCAAGACAAGAGGCTAATACATAAATTTTACTCTCCTCTCAATCTCTTCATTGAAGGCACCTCTGTAGTTAAACCCAGTATAACCAAAGTTCAAAGAAATTGGTTCATAGTGAACGTATTTCCTGCAAGTCAGCCTGTGAGACACAGAACTGGAGGATGGCACATGACCTCGTCTGCTCTTCTCTCTTGCTCCTGCCTCAATCTGTTCTGCAAATCTATTTTTAACATACAGTAGAATTGTTTTGGTAAATCATAGAAAGACTGTGTCAGATGACTGCCCCAAAGCTCCCAGTGGTTTTCTCTCTATCATCCTCAGAGTCCAAGATCCCATCTCCTTGCTCCTGTCACTCTGCTGGCCTCATCTAACATCATTCTATTATGCATTTTCCTGGAGCTCCTGCAGGCACTGTTCTGCTCCAGAGTCTTTCTAATATTCCTGCCTTCTACTCGCACTTGCCTCCCTCCAGTATCCCATGTGATGGGCTTCAAGTCTCATTCACAAAACACCCGCTCTACAAGGCTTTTCCTGATCTTCTATCAATTCTACCCCTACCTACTCATCACCTTCTGAGTCCTTTTTCCCTGACAAACACCCTACTTTCTATCCTATTTCTACCCCATATTATACTTTACCTTGTATATTATATAACTTAAGGATCTACTTTATTTGATGCTTAGCATAAACTGCATGCAGGTGGGAATGGCTTTAGTCTTTGTTTTCCTGTTATTTTCCCAGTGCCTCTATTATCACTAGCACAGAGTAGATGTTCAATAAATGTTTGTTCAATGAATGAATAAAATCCAGAAATTATATGACCTAGCCTCGTTCCTAAGTATGTTTTCTAAAATTGTAAATGTTGCAGCTTACTACCTGTTGAATTGGTTGTATACCAGCACACAGACCAATAACCCATACATTCTTCCCTCTACCTTGCTTTTTGTGATTGTTTAGTAAGGCAGCATAGGTACCACTGTAGTACATTGTTTAATAATAATCAGATATTTAAGCAGAAAATGACAGGAGAAGGAAATCTGACCCTCTCCACACAATTTCAATTCGTGATAGTGAGATTTATAATATGCTCTGGAAGGAGAGCAGGCCCTTAGCTATTTAAATTCAATATCTACAGTGAACACTAAACTGCCGGAGAGCAGATCTGATGTGAGTGGTGATAGAAAGGAGAATTAAGGGGAAAAATGTGTTTCACCATTTCAAACACTATGATTTACTCTGGGGACTTACAGACTATCAGCAGCAAAGTCAAAAACAAGCTACAGTGATGGTTATATTGGTCTGTCTCTATCTAACAAACCAAATTACCTCCTTTTTAAAAAGGTGCTCATGGCATCTGTTTATCTCAAGATACTATATTATAAATCCTGCTCAAATAAACTCAACTGTTTAAAATTTAGAAATGCAAGAGTAATGATGACCTAAGCATGGTATTTCAGCTAAAGTAAAAATCCCTTCTTCTTTGCTTTCCGCATAATATTTTAAAAATGCAAAGAGAGATTAGATTAGCTATCCTCAAATAATATCAAGGTAGAAGAGTAAAATATTTCAGCATTTAATATATCATTTTAAAAATGTATCTCAGTTTGAACATATAATTACAATCAAGAATAAAATATGCTTAAATTAGATGTTGAAAGTAAATCTGTGCTTAAATATATTTGATAATTACTACAACAAAAGTGTAATTTAAAGGAGAATTCCAACCTCTACAGATAAAGTCAAATGATTTAGTATTCCTTTATCAAGTAATCAAGTACAGGCTCCTAAAAGTAATGGGGTTTAGATTTATTCTTGCTTCCACTAAACCCATCTTAATTATTGATTCACTATCTCCTCTTCTCCTACGCAGTGTAATCCACTCTTTGATCTCCAAATAGAGCTCCTTAAACCCTGAAAAGAGTGAAATGGAAAACACCGTGTCCATTTCTGAACTGCCTAAAGGAAATATTCCAAGCTAAAACACTAAATGGAACTGGAATGTGATAGAGAGAAAATAACCAGGAACTTGAGGTCAAATAACCCATGTGAATATATGCACCAATTAACTGATAAGAGCTGAAACTAAGCAACTTGTTAGCCATTTCAAGTTCACATACACACACACACACACACACATACACACACACACCAAAGAGCATGAAAACATACGGTGCTAAGGTCCGTATGAGAATTAATTAAATAACAATCTTATTATGCAATACACTCAAGAAAATATTTTTAAAAATTATGATTAAAGTGGCAGAATTTTCTTAGCCAAATTAACTTGAATCTAATAAGAATAATAAAACTGAATAAACAGGGGTCAGCATTTTGGCATAGCAGGTAAGGCCACCACCTGGGATGCTGGCATTGCATATATGTGCTGGTTCGTGTCCCAGCTGCTTCCATTTCTGATCCAACTCCCCATTCATGGCCCATGGCCTCAAAAAAGCAGCAGAGGATGGCCCACGTGTTTGAGCCCCTGGCACCCCTATCGTAGACCCAGATGAAGCTCCTGGCTCCTGGCCTCAGCCTGGTCCAGCCCTGGCCATTACAACCTTCAAAGGAGGAAAACAGTGATGGAAGATTTCTTTCTTTCTCTCTCTCGCTCTCGCTCTCCTGCCTCTCTCTCTCTCTCTCTCAAAATAAGTAAGTCTTTTTTAAAAAATCTGAATCAATAAATTCTATACAGAACCTAAACATTGCTTTGTACTCATCCCAGCTCAATAGTTCCTTCATAATCTTTCTCATTCCCTGGAGTAGCTGTTCCATAGTTAAAACTCTGCTTAAGTTCTCTGTTCACTTAATACATGTCATTTCAAAAAACTTCCCCACTTTATCATACTCAGCTACTAATTTGTGTTTATCTTAAAACATATTTCAAGAGTTTAATTGCAGCAATCATAGGCTAGGAATGCCTTGAATGTACCCTATTTCTGCCACTTATTAGCTGTGTGTCTCAGTTTCTTCATCTGATAAATAAGAGCTGTTTTCAAGTTTCCATGAGAAGACGCTCATACTAAGCCATGGCTGGTAGTCACTCAGTTCAATTATTTATTTGTCAAAGAAGAATCACATGACTCTTAGATCTCACCCAACACCATGCTCCACTAAGGACTGAAGCTGGCATGTAACAGCCTTTGTCTCTGGAAAGACCTCAAGCTATCCATTGCAAATCCCCAGAATTCCTTTTCTACCCAGGGACATATTTTGGCTTGACTAACAGTTAAGTACTACGTGCGTACATCATCCGGTCAGCTCAGAGGAAGTCAGGTTTTTTTGCACTTTCTTAGATGTTGTGTTTGGCTTCTTGCTCAGCGAGTTTCCAGTGTCCAGTCAGCTGAGTCCCACAACATAGTGCTGCCAGGGTCTTCTGTTGTGGGTGCTCCTAGTTCTTACTTCACAGTGACTCGGGACTCCACACATTTTTTGCCACTCAAGTCCCCACACTCAGGACTCCTGCCTCAAGGCAGACATCTCTGCTGTTGCAGTTAACTCAAGGAAGAAAGGACTGGAGGAGGTTGTGACCCACCTGGTGTTCCTTCCACACCCGCCATGACCCTTCTCTTGCACAGAGGTGACTGTCAGTTTTCTGCTGCCACTTCCCCACGTGGAGCACTCTGGGATCTGCTCCCGCATTTGACTCAGATTCTCCTGCCACATCAAACCATTGTTTCCCTGTTTGAATAACCTCACGTGTGTTTCATGTTCCAGCAATTCCTCAGAGTTTCCTAACAGCCAAGGCAGTCTTTCTGTTTGTTTGCTGTGCTATTGCCTTGTATATTTAGATACACATACATACAGACATGGATGAGAGACAGAGAAGAAGAGATGGATATACAAACGTATTTCTGTACCTACAAATTTGCATTTCCTGAGGATTTGGTGGCAGACTAGACCAGAAAAATATTTAAATCTACTGGGTTTAGCAGATGTCAATCATATGCTCCTAGAAAGAGCTGCACACTCATAGAAAGCTTTCACAAGTGTCTACTGAAGTAAAAACTACAAGAGTGAAGAAAGCACTATTAAATGTATCTCATTTAATAGAAAATGTTTTAAAGACAGCTTAAAATATTGATTTTATATTCATCCCAGAAGAACATTAAAATTCACCAAAGCTCCTTAACCTGGGCTACAACATACTTCTTTTTCCAAGCCTAAAAGGCCTTGAAGTAGCACTATAGTATGAGGATTATTTAATACTGCATGGTAATAGAGAAATCCTACCTGAGAAAGCAAGAGTGTAATTGGAAACATGCTAAAAGAGCATGGACATTTCCAGGCACTGTTAACTTCTTCCCATGAAATCAATAAATTTAAACCACATACTAAGATTGACAACAGTTCAAGAAAATCATTCTGACCAAGATATTTGATTATATTAACTGTTGCCAGCTTTCTATATGGATAGTTAATCAACAGAAATCTGAAAGTATTCTTTACTCTAAGAAATTTACCTTTTAAAAGACGGAATGTGTTGTAATTCTCCTGAAAGCTTTTTTTTTGGAAGTTTTCTATATTTTACTGCAAAAAAAAGTAAATTCTGCAAATAAAAATAATCCAAAATCAATCTTATAAAACATGGTTGGTGTACACACATTAATGAATTTACATAGTTGATAAGAATTTTAAAAAAAGAATTTGATTGATTTATTTGAGAGGCAGCGTTACAGACAGAGAGAGGGAGAGACAAAGAGAGAGGTCTTCCTCTGGTTTACTCCCTAAATGGCCACAAGAGCTGGAACTGAGCTGATCTGAGGCCAGGAGCCAGGAGCTGCTTACAGATCTCCCAAGTGGGTACAGCATTCTCTGCTGCTTTCCCAGGCCATTGCCAGGGAGCTGGATCTAAAGTGGAGCAGCTGGGGATCAATCCAGTGCCCATATGGGATGCCAGCACTGCAGGTGATAGCTTAACCCAGTAGACCACAGAGCTGGACCCAGGGAAATGTTCTTTTATCTCAGAAGGTGCAGCAGTTTCTGCAAGTGAAGTCACACCTGGGGGCAGCAGTTCAAGGATCCGATAATCAGAACACTCACTTCTCTGGGTAAGATTCCAGAAGGTTCAGAATCCTTTGCCACTTTATAAACTTGACATTCTCTGAGCCTTTTTATGTGTCACATGTGAAGTACCATTCTGACAGTCACACAATGAGTCATTTTTGACCTGGACAAAGGGTAATTCCCATTAAAATAAATAGGAATCATTGTTAATATATCACAAAGCTCTTTGTCTCTCAAGAAATTTTATGCAGCAGTGTTGGGAGAAAATAAAAATAAGAAACTTAATACTTTCCCCATATCTGTTTGTATCTTCCTCTGAAATTTCAAAACATCTTATGTTGCCTCTGCCTGATTCTGCTTTCTTTCCAGACAACTAGCATTATCAGGAATTATGTAGACAAGGCACAAATTAATGAAAAAAAAATCTACCCACAAAATCTAAAACCTAGTTAACTTACAAACTAATTTTCTCCATTTGTTATTTACTATGAAACAAATGTGCAATATTGTCACTAATAATCACAACTATTTGGAATTTAGATATTCTTATTTCTGTTTGGTGAGCACCCTTTTTTCTATTTGGTCTGAAGTGTTTGGTAATATCCCCAAAAACTCCATAGTTATTTAGTTACAAAATTACAAGATCTATCAAAAATATACAAAAGTCATTTAGCTACAAAGTCTACAAACTTTACCTAAAATTGTATAAAATTATTTCACCACAAAGTCTACCAAATCTATAAAAATTCTACCAATGTTGATGCTTTAACACACCATCTCTTCTTGGGTCGTTCTCATCTTACTAGAGGCAAAGGTATTTTTTGCTTGAGAGCTTCAAGAAAGGGCTGAATTCTCACAGGCAGATGCTCAAAAAGGTACCAGTGGCGCTTTCTCCAGGAAACTCAGAACAGAAAAATAGACTCAAAGGCTCCAAAATGAAAACAGTGTATGTAGATAAGAACATCACTTTCCACATCAAAGCACTCATCTCAACATCTAGAAAAATTCCCACCCAGTGAAGTCTAGGACTTTCAAGAATAATGATTTGGGAATGAAACTGGCATGGATTACTCCTGTCTTGAGCTGATGATCCAGAAACCATGCTAGGAACATAAATCAGTCCTCTGCTTTCTTTTGACTGATTCCTGGCAGACACCCAGGGCCCACTCCTTGCCTGCTCCTATTTCAACCTAGGAGTAATGGCAGCCTGAGGGGAAGCAGGGCAGGTGAGTGGCCAGGTGTGTGAATGCCCTGGGATATTCCACAAGGCGGTAGCAGGTCTTCCCACACTGGTTGCTCCTTAGATCACTGCAGAGCACAAGAGGGAGTGGGCCAAGGTCACATCGCTGGCTCATCTCTGAGGTGCAGACATTGCTCTTGGAAAGCATCCTACTGCTTGAGAAGAGTCAGCACTCTGATCCGCCATTCTTCTATGGGAGACTTCTCTCTTTCTCCTCAACATATGGGGCAGATCAATGCCCAATCCTCTCTTCCTGTCACCCAATTTTGAATGTAATCCAAGCAGAAAATATGTGCACAATAGAGAAAAATCAGACTGGAGAAAAATTCCAAGCAAATGGAACAGTTAGCCTTCACTTGCAGGCTTTGAGCCATGGTTCCTAAAGATTACTCCTTGGCAATGAACTGGGCAGAAATGACCCTTTATCAGTTTCTAGTCATGATCAATATCCCTCAGTGCACAACCTGCTCTTCAGTAATCAAGATATGTCTTGTCAGAAGTCTTCCAGGTAAGTGTTTTCTGCTCTGACTTCTCTGTGTGGAAGCTGAGCCCAGGTGGGTCTTTTCATTGGGACCTCCATAAAGTTCGGTGTCCACCACAATCAGTATTTCTTTGTTGACCACCCTGATTTGAAGACTGGCAGCGGAGGTCTTAAAGGCTGGATGTCTTTGCCCTCACCTGCCAGGGTCTGGGTTCCCCTATGAAGTCTGAAAGCTTTAATCAGATTTCTTGAGCATACACTGCTATCATGGACAGAAACATAGAGATGGAGCAGTGCAGTAGAGCATAGTTTAGTATAGTCAACGTAATTCAGTTTACTTATAGAGCACTTATATAAAACAATTTCCATCCAATCAATGGGTATGTCTACAAAGTTCAATACCTGAAAAGGGTTCCTACAGGAAAGAGAACTTGTTTATCTAAAATGACGGATGACTGCAGGATTTTTGAAATTTCAAATCACTTAGTTGTTGTGATAAAGCTAAAATTTAAATGTCAATTGTCTTTAAAGGGGTCCCTTTATTTTCAGGGTATCTTTATTGGAGGTAGAGTTTTTAAGTAATTAGTTTTCTCTTGGCTTTAGCTCATCGTGAGTAAATCTTAACTTTTTTTACATGGATGCACATCATTCCAATTGCACCATGTTCTCTCATTCTTTAGAAACAGCCATTCATTTGATTTCCATATTCATTATCATAATCTTTTATATATTTATTATAATACAATTTCCACAAATTCTATGGTGTTTTATAGAATGCCTTTAAACCTTTGTTATATTTTATGTACAATCTTGCAGCAACTTTTTAATTCAACATTATATCTGTATGTCCATTCATTTACAATGCTGTGTAATAGTCTATTGTATTAATTTCCATAATTTATTTTCTCATTTGTTGTTTGATACAGAGGCTGCTTCCAGTTTTGTTGAGCAAAATCTGGAATTTGAAATTGTTCAAAATCTGAAGCTTTTTAATATCTATATCACACCACAAGTGGAAAATACCACTTTGGATCTCATGTGACAAGTCACAGTTAAAATGCAGGCACACCAAGAGTATTTTACAACATTGCCTTCCAGCTATGTAAAGGTATATATGAAACATAAATAAAGTCTGTGTTTAGACTGAGTCCCATCCCCAAGATATTCCATTATGTGTACACAAATATTCTAAAATTCAAAACAGCATGAAATCTGAAACACTTCAGGTACCAAGCATTTTAGATACTCTATATCTATCAGTATTATAAACAATACTGCAGTTAACATTCCTGCATAAGACTTTTAATATAAAAGCCAAAATTTCTTTAGGTTATTCTAGCCGGTGAGAGTATGTGCATATTTTCAACTTTACTAAACAGTAACAAACTGCCTTTCAATGTGGTAAAAACCACCTGTACCATCTTCCTAGCATTGAATAGGCATGCCTATTCCTCCACATGCTGATCAGCAGTTGGTGGGGCAAGAATGGGTTTTCCTTTTTCTTCCCTATTCAATTACATCACACATATTTGAAATGATGCTCCAGTGTTTAATAAATTCCCTTGATCATTAGTAACCTTGGATCTCTTTACTTTCTTTTCTACTGGGGTTTGTGATTGATAATGAGATTCATCAGTACTTTAAAAATTAACTTTTGGGTTTTTACAGCTGCTCTTTGTATCCCACACTTTCTCTGCTTCCAGTATTTCTGCTTATGTAAAAGTCTTTGAGCAGTAAAACTCTTAATCTTCACATGTCTAGAAATGTCCCCATTTTAATCGAATTCTTGAGTTGCAGTTAATGCAAGTATAGGATGATAGATGAACAGTTTTTAGACACTTTTAATGACTATCCATTTCCTTTTGACATTTATTTTATTGAAAGGTCTGTTCTATACCTAATTATCATGTTTTTGTAGATAGCCTTCCTTTTCTGTGTGATTTTAAGATTTTCTTTTTTTATCCTTGATATCATTCAATGCCTACTTTTGCATGTCAAGCATTTTTTCTGTTTACCTTAATCTATGCAAGAAATCTCGGAATGTTTATAGATATTCTGCAGCTCCTTTAAATCTGTCTTGTTGAAAATTTATTATCCTTTTTATACCTATAACTTATAGTGAAATTTTTTTCCCTGAGAACCTTAGGCTCTTGAATTCTTCAAAAGACTCCCATTCTCCTCTACTGTTTTATTTTTAGCAAATGTACACCATCATCTCTACTTCAAAAGACACATAAGGTTCTACAGTTTCCTGGAAAACAGTTGTCATCACTGTTGTCTCATACCCACCTTTTCAGAGGAAACTGTCTTTATTAGTAATTTTATTAATTTTATCATTTGCCTTCAAATCTCTCTATAAAATGCTCATATCAATTTTTGATTTTTCAACTGCATTATCAAAAGCATAGCTCAAGGAAATTTGGCCATCTCATCTCCCTTTGCCTTCATAAACACATACTAAAGGGGAACCCCTGTGAGTCACTCCCGTGTAATCCCAGAGCCTCAGTTGCAGGCAATACCTGTGACTTGTAACCAGCCAATGGGATATAGAATAAGGGAAGGATTTCTGCAAGATGTATTAAGTCCCCAAACCAATTGAATGTGCGTTTAGCCAAAGGCCTATGTAGGCTTGATTTAATCAGGTGACAGGCTTTGAAAGGAAGACTAGGGCCCTCCCTGAGGCTGCAGGTGTTCTTCTTATGATCCTGAAGAAGCAGGCCACTGTGAGTTTATTGCCTCAAGGAAATGAACTCTTCCAACCATCTGACAGTTTGGCTGTGGGTCTTTCCTCAAATGACCATGCAGCCCAGCCAACACGTTGATTCAATCCTTGGGAGATCCCAAAGGATAGTGCTAAGCTCTTCCTGGACTCCTAACCAACAAAAACTATGAGAGATACTGATCGTGCATTGCTTGAAATTGTCAACTATCAATAAAAAACTAGTGTCTCTCTCTTTCTCAGCCTCCCAAATAGTTAGAGTTCTGTTTCATACATCCAGGAGTTTGTGTGCCTCGAATGGGCTGTGCAGCTGTGGTAGACCACAGCTATGTCTTCCTGCAGAGGAGCTGCTGGATACTCCTGCTCCTTGATTTTTCAGGTATTTTTTCAGTTGCCTAATTCTCCTCTCAGGGGATTCAGATACGTTTATCAAGTATCCAATCTGTTTCATTGTCCTGGTTCTACTCCAGTCTTTTCTGGCTTGATCTAACTTGATTTAGCTTCTCTCTATTCAAAGTTCTTGGCTGACATGCTGTTCCCTCCCTTCAGGATCATCCTGTAAGTTCTCTGATTTTATTCCTGTGTCTCACATGGTGTTTCCTAAATCACATGGATTCCCCTTTCTTGCTGTCTGCATTTGTTTAGTGAGCTATGTCTTTTAGGAACTTTATGTCTTCCTTCTACCTATTGACTGCATTGCTATTTTGACTTGATACATAATGCAGTTGAAAATAATTTTCCTGGGGCCAGCACTGTGGTGCAGTGGGTTAAAGCCCTGGCCTGAAGCACTGGCATCCCATATGGATGCCGGTTCTAGTCCCAGCTGCTCCTCTTCCAATCCAGCTCTCTGCTATGGCCTGGGAAAGCAGTGGAAGATGGCCCAAGTCCTTGGGCCCCTGCACCCATGTGGGAGAACCAGGAAAAGGCTCCTGGTTCCTGGCTTCGGATCAGTGCAGCTCCGGCCACTGCGGCCATCTGGGGAGTGAACCAGCGGATGGAAGACCTCTCTCTCTGTCTCTATCTCTCTACCTCTCTCTGTAACTCTGTCTTTCAAATAAATAAAAATAAATCTGAAGAAAAAAGAAAGAAAGAAAATAATTTTCCTACAGAATGTTGACATCATTCTCCATATACCTTATTTTGCTACAGGAAAGAATAAAGCTGTTCTATTCCATACTCCTCTGTCATAGCCTATATTTTTTCTTTCTTGGAAACTTAATCTATATGGTTTAAAATTTCAAATTGATAAACCTTGGATAGTTTATACTACAATGATTTGATTTTGCTTTTGAATACACTTATACCTATTTTTGGTTGTTTTATTTTTGTATTTTATCTATCATTGCTATATACTATATAGGAAATAGGGTATGTCAAAGCATGAACTCACAGCATTATTAAATAATAAACTTTAGAATATAAAAACATAAAAAGCTTTAAATTAAATAATACATATTAAGAGTTTCAAAATATAGTTTTATTAAGAAAATTACACTGGATCCAATAAATTATAGCATTAAACTTTAAAATCTGAATTTACACAAAATACTTTCTCACTATACCAAAAACCTCTACTTGTACCCTATTGAAATACATCATTATTCAGATTTTCAATTTCTCTAAATCTGAGTGAGGAAATTGGACTATCTATTGTTAAACTTATCATCAGATGAGTTAAAAGGTACTTAATAGAATTTTTCAGCTTTAAGAGGCTCAATTAAAATAAAAATGTCTCTTGGATCCACAGATAGAGAAAGCGTTTTAATCTTCATGAAAGTGCTGAGAATGGAACAATTCAGGAAAAGCAATAAAAATTTAAATCATGGTCTATATTTATCAAAGAGAAATTAATAATTCAATGACTTTAGTGAAGAGAATTTTTGAAAAATATCTCAGAATATTATGGTTTATTCTTTCATTTTGTTTCTGGGATGCTAAGTACTTGGTGGTAAGAGTCAAAATTCACACTTAAGACAAATAAAAACTGCCAAAATATGGATGTTTAATATTCACCTTTCCTCTAAAATGAAGAATTAAATAAAACATTGAAAAGTAATTTACTCCTAGTAATGAGCAAGTATTGATTTGTTTATGAAGTAAGGATGTTTCCAAAATGATCAGCAAAAATATTATAGGAACTTTCTATTATTAATTTGTGTATTTTTAAGATGACTTTTTTAAGATTTATTTATCTATTTGAAAAACAAAGTTACAGAGGTAGAGACAGAGGCGGGGGGCAGTCTTCCAACTGCTGGTTCACTCCCCAAATGACCACAACAGCTGGAATAGCTGGAGCTAAGCCAACCTGAAGTCAGAAGCCAAGAGCTATCGCTTCTCGGCCTTTTGGCTAAGATCAAGTGTAGTATCTGTTCTTATCAGAAGCCACGAGCTTCTTCCTGGTCTCCCACGTGGGTACAGGGGCTTGGGCGGGGATCAGGAGCTGGAGCTGGGAGCAGGCTCAGCAGGGAGCTGAATTGGAAGTGGAGCAGCAGAGACCCATATGGACTACCCGCACCCCAGGCCAGAGCTTTAACCCACTATACCACAGCACCAGCCCCTAATTTGTGTTTTTTAAGTAGTTGAAATAAAAATACCTGCAAGACCATGATACTGAGTGGAAAAATTAAAGAAATAAAGATAAACTGTTGATAAAATTTAAAACTAACTTTGCTTTTGAGACTTTAATAAATCTGACTCAGAATGACTTTGCTTCAACTATCATGATTTGCTTTTATTTCTGTATCCATGTATCATCCAATTCTGCAGTTCTTGCTAAAAACTAATATAAATCATTTTGTATGTGAAGTAGCAATGAAAGTAATATGTATCATTAAATTTTTATTATTTGGGGACAAGCTGTTTTCAAACATTTTCTTTTACTCTGTATCACAAACCTCTGTGGTTTAAGGAAAAGGAAACAGTGTCAGGCAAGTTAACTGTTGTCAAAACTCTATCCTTTTGCAAAAAGTTAGCTCAGGCTCTGCTGTATTCTTGCCAACTAGGATCTTTTTACTTCTAATTTGTTGAACTCCTTATTTAGTGGCGTGTTAAGGCTTTGACTGTAGAGTAAATTAAACACATGATCTCAAAAATTAAAAAAAAAAAGTTAAGTCAGCTCCTCTGAACCCTCTACTTGACCAGGCCCAACCCTGGGCTTCCCTCTTTGTCTGCCTTGAATCCTGTCTGAGCAAGATTTCTACTACGGCCACTGATGGAAAATCCCCCCGTCTTGATATATTATCACCCTGTCCTGCCTTCAGCAATAATTCCATCAAGTCTGTTTAGCAATAAACCTCTTATCCTGCATTTTCCCTTTTAGTAATTTTTCATCCATTGACCACCACCTGTTTCTTAGTTATAAATCTCCACTTGTCCTTGTTTGAGTCAAATTGAGTTCAATCTCCTTTCCCCATTGTAAGACTACACAGCAACGGCCCCTAAACCAACAGAGTTCTTGAATAAACTCGGCCTTCCCATCTTTAACAAGTGTCGTGAATAATGTTTTCTTTACCGGTTCACTGCCCAGAGCTGTACAAGTGGTGTTAGATGAGAACACAACCTACTCCTACCAGCAAAGCTCCTGTCTTCTACTTCACACACCTCAGCTTTTTCTCGAATGTCCTCATAGACTAATTCCAAGGAATATGTGATCAACACTACTAACAAGTGATAACAAGAGTAATCGCTTCATAGTTTTCATATAGTACTCAAAATTATGAAAACTGGCATATAAATCTCAAGTCCACACCCTCTCCTTCCGTACTTTGGAGCTCAAGAGTCAGCAAGTGTTTCATTCAGTCATCAAGTAAAATGGAGATACCACAGGTTTTTGTTCTTTCACAGTTTCTGGAAACTTGTAGGTATAATTTTCTGTTATGGGGGAGAGAACCTAAGTGTTATTATGTTTTTGATTTTGCTGAACCTTTGCATCTGCACCTAAAAATCAAGTTTAGAGCCTGTTGGTTTGCCTCCTCCATCCCTAGTCTGGTTGCTATGCAACACATACCCCAGAATTCTAGTCTCCACTTTATTCTCCCCACTTCATTTTCAGAAGTCAGAATGATTTTAACTTAGAAAGTGCTTGATTTCCTATTTATATGAAAATTTCAGGTAGAGTTGTTTACTTTTTGTATGCTAGTAATTGTCGCATCCTGGAAAGCTAAATGAAACGGGAACCCTGGTGGCACAGAAGTCTGTTTATTTCTTATCATATGATAATTAACAGTTGCAAAAAAAAAAAGTTACATCAAAAATTCAGTATCTATTAATCTAGAAAAAAATAAAGAAAAAAAGTTTTCTCTTTTAGGCATCAAAGTGAGATGATGCTTTTTCTTACCAGTTTAGTAACATGAGTGTGAACCATGCCGCATAAAGCAGATGGTTTTGTGTCTTCTTTCCCCTTGCAAAGCAATTACGGAGCAGGAAACGAGCAGTACTTCAGGCTATGCTAATCTGGTTCTGCAAATTCCTTCAGCTTCATTTCAAAGTTCAACAACTCTTAGAATCAGAACATTTTCACTCATAAGAAATTTAGCTTCACTTCTTACAAGGTTCTTACTGGAAGAAAAAAATATGCTCATTACCTTTGGTAGAGCTGCTTCTTATTTGAAAAAAAATATATATATTGTTAATTTCATTTTATTGTTATCTTCTTTAAACGGAAGGTGTTCCAAATCATCTACTCTTTTATCTTATTTTTCTATAAAACCTAGAACATAATTCAGTAGCTCTGAATGTAGAAATGTATTCTAAAGTATGATGATATGTTAGTATGACCCCCAAAATGTCCCCATCCCACTTGCCCTTCTACCTAACTTTGAAGCTCCTGTCACTGAAGAGTGCCATCTAAGTCCCTTCCACTTGTTTCTAGGAAGACTGACAGCTTTAATCAATCTGGCATAGAGGAAGTTGACTCTCTGTGACTTCTAAGACTGAATCACACAATCTTATGCAGTTTCTGTCTTTTCCCTGGAATGAATACTCATAGGTAAACCCTGAGTTACATATATAAAGTATGACTGCCTAGAGCTGCCATGCTGTGAGGAAGCCAAGATTCAGAGAGAGGACACATACCTGCTTTCAGACCCTAAGCACCCAGTCTTCCCAAACCAGAATCTACACAAATCAGTGAAAGAACCTTCAGATGAATCTAGCCCCAGCCTTGAAGACAGCGGGCAGCTGAGAGCGGAAACAAGCCTCCTCTCCTGTATCCTATCCAAATTCCTGATGCACAGAATCTGTGAACATAATCAAATGGTCATTCTACATACTTTTCCATACTTCTCCTTCAAAGTGCCACAGGCTTAGAGAAATGTACGCAGCTGGAAATTATCTTTAAAATTTTCAGAGCAAACTTGTATCTTCAACTATTTATGAATCATTATCAATAGAGTAATCAATAAAACCCTAACATATTCCAAGTTCCTGTCTAAAAATGGACTTTTCTCCACTCACAAAAAAGCCTAGAATACCATATCTGTATAGAGATTGGATGATGCCTGGCATAGGTTAAATTCAAAGTCAGGAATTCTTGTTTGTAGAATACATATTTATCAATGCAGAGATATTTCTTTAATCAAAAGATTCTCTAAATTTTATTTTGTAATTGTAGCTCATAGAAGGAATTATCAATTTAATTATTAATTTAGATTACCAATTAAATATGTATTTTATTCATCTTAATCATCTCAATAGTTTGAGAAACAGGTAGTTTATGAATTTGCAGCAATAAAAATGTCAACAAATGTTTTGGTTTCTGTACTGGCTACATTTTTTGTTTAAGTGTATCTTTAATTTACCAAGATAAATATAAAGTTCACAGTAAAGTAAACTATTAAGGAATCTATAAAAACATAAATAAGAAAATTAAGATAATTATTCTATATAGTGGGTTTGTAATTGTCTTTGCTAAACCTACTTGTCAAAAATATTTGCAAGAAGGAAAAAATTTATAATGTGCTTGGGAGAATTTATTGCTAACTGTTCCAAGTCACCACACATTGTATACATTAATGTATAAAATAATGATGGCTTATTTGTAACAGTGGTAATGTTATATTATTGTGAATTTGTGATAAATAGCCAAAGCAATGCTCCTGTTAATAATATATGCATATAGATAGAAAATGCATTTTCAGATGGACATCTCTTAATTTTGGCCAATAAAACATTTACTTTTTTTTTACTTTTATTAAAAATTTTATTGAAAACTTTTACTGAAATTTTATTTAAAATGTATCACTATAAAAATAATTTATTAAAGGCATTAAAAAATTACCAAGAATTCTAATATATTTAAAAAATACCTGCTGTAATGTTTTGCATCTTTCTTTATAGTCCTTAGTCCTTACATAGGAATAGGTATTTTAGTATAATTATACAGCTAGATTTATGCATACCATAATTGTATATATTTAATAAATGAAATGTGAAGCATGATCTTTTCAACAAATATTATAACATTTTTTTATACAGCACATGAATCTATTTGGTATATAATGGAAGTCTAATTGTCAGATACAGATATTTTGTGGGTTTTGAAGTATAATTTCAAATTGTTTGACAGAAAATTTTCGAAGTATATGATTAAAGTATGGTCTTTACTTACTGACCGTAAAGTTTGCATTGCTTCAGAATTTTTTTAATTTCATCCAATAGGGAAATCACTTGATTGCTTTATGTCTTAAACATTATGATAGGCATTTTAGTATTTAGAAAATTGACTTAGAATGTCAGAAAAAAAGTGATAATCTCCAAAAAAATCAGATTGAAGAATGTTACATACTCTTATCTCAACAATCCAGTGTTTTTTCATGTATTCACAGTGTTGTGCAACCATTGCCACAATTTTACAATCATTTCATCACCCCAGCAAGAAACTTTCTACTTTTTTATCTTTATGAATTTGCCTAAAATAGAGCAGTGTTTAAAGCATTAGCAGTGTTTAAAGGTTTCCATTTCTTGGCATTTTTGCCAACATATATGCATTTTTGAATACAGCCATCCTAGTGGATGTGATGTCATTGTGGTTTTGATTTAATTTGTCTAATGCCTGATGACATTGGACAGCTTTTCACATACTGATTGGCTATTTCTACATCTTTTTGGAGAAATGCCTATTCAGATCTTTTGCCTACGCTTTAACTGAGTTACTTGGGTTTTTTATTTGTAGTTTTAAAAAGTTATATAATTTCAGTGGGTTCAGGGAAAATATTAGAAGGAAGTTTTCATATGGGGCAACCACAATCAGTGTGAGAGCTATATATTCTTTCTACAAAGTAGCTAAAATGATGAAGAGGTGAACAACATCTCAACTAGGGAAACATACAGGATGGTGGAGATAAGGGGGAAGGTGCTTAGGTAAAGTGTAAAACATCTAAAAATTCATCCTAAAACACTTACTGTCTAATTAGTGAAATCATATGTTAAAGTCATATAATTCCCTTTCACTAGATGTGTTTATAAAGAATTTGGAGTTAACCAAAGAGTTTTGTAATGAAAATTTATAAGTATATAATATCAAGAAGACAACATTTACAAACAAATCTCTTGTGATAGGGTGGGTAAGAAAATTGCAGTATCATCTTCTAGTCTTTAGAGAATGAACTTATATATATATATCTGTGGGCAAGACTGGAAGTTATTTTGAATACTTAGATTAAATGAGGAGATTAATTAAGAAACTAACTTAAAAATAGTGATTTGATGAAGAATTGATTTTTGTGATAGGAGAAATAAAAACAAAACTTTAGAAAAAAACTAAAAAGAAACCTATAATACAAATATGAAGCAAATCAAATTAAACATGACTTAGTGAGCTATAAGGCTACAATTTATTACAGTTCAAGATTCTCCTTTGAACTACACAGGTTTTGTGACTTGTAATTATAGTTTTTTTCTCTGAATCCAATCACAATATGAGGTTCTAATTGTGACTGATATTTACATAATTATATTGCTGTTCATTATTTATCAAATTTTAGATTAACTCTGAAGGCAAATCCTGGGAGGATTAATTACCATAATAGAACAGCATGTAAGAGTTATAAACTCTGATAGCAAAATAATGATATAGCTGAGAAAAATTGGCAGAGGAGAAAACTGGAGAGAAATATAGGGAACTTATTTCCTTGTTTTGCATAATGTGTAGTCAAGAATTATGGCTCAAAGTTGACTAGATAATACATCAGTTAGTAATATATTCAACTACATGTAACAGGAAAATAGGAGTAAGAGTAATAAGAATACATGAGTATTCCTGCCTCAAACCTGGGCTGGTGCATTTTGCAAATAACTTAGTGAAGATCTGATAATCTTCTTTCTTTTCTTCCAGGGCCACAAAATGACTACTGCCACTCCCAGTGTCCTATTCATATTCCAGACAGAGGAAAGGAGAAGAAAGGCGCCATTCCAGGTATGGATTGAGCAAGTCATATATAACATCTGGCATAATGAAAAGAATGAGTTTTAGTGCACAATTTGCAGCCTCAAAATAATACTACTAACAAAAATGTAAAGGTGATGGGATAGCTAAACTGCTCTCAGAAGATTCATTATTTATAGCAGTTAGTCCAAAAAAATGGCTAGGTTGATATAGTAAGAACTGAAGATGCAGACTGGTATTGTGGCACAGCAGGTTAAGCAGCTGCCTGCAGCGCCAGCAAACCATATGTACACCAATTCTTCACCTGGCAGCTCCAACTTATAATCCAGCTCTCTGCTAATGCACCTGGGAAAGCAGCAGCAGATGGCCCAGGTATTTGGGCCTCTGTGACCCACACAGGAGATATGATCCCTGGCTTCAGTCTGATCAGCCTGGCTGGTGTGGCCATTCTGGGAGTGAATCAGTAATGGAAGATATCTCTCTTCTCTCTCTCATTCTCCTTCTCTCTGTCACTCTACCTTTCAAATAAATCAAATAAAATTTTTAAAAGATTTATTTATTTAACATATTTATTTATTTAAGCTTTTTAAAATTTTATTTGATTTACTTGAAAGGCAGAATGACAGAGAGAGGCAGAGACAGAGGTCTTCTATCAGTTGATTCACTCCCCAAAAGGCTGTGACATCCCAGATAGGGCCAGGTAGAAGCCAGGAGGCTGGAACTCCATCCAGGGCTCCCAAATGGGTGGCAGGGACCCAGGTACATGGGCCTTCTCAGGCATATTAGCAGGGAGCTGGAATGGAAGCAGATCAGCCAGAGCTGAAACTGGCACTGCAGTATGGGATCAGGCATCATAGGAAGTGGCTTAATCCACTGCACCACAACACCAGCCCATAAATATTTTCCCAAATAAATCTTTTATTTAAATTTATTTAAATGTCATAAGTAAAAATTTAGGAATATAGTGATTCTTCCCACCAAACCCCTCCCAACCCTACCCCCACCCCACCTCCTCCTCCATCTCCAATTCCCAGTCCCATTCTCCATTAAGATTCATTTTCAATTAACTTTATAGACAGAAGATCAACTCTATCCTAAGTACAGATGTCCACAATGTGTACACACACACACAAAAAAAAACTGAGAATAAGTTTTATAGTTAATTCTCATAATGCAACTCATTGAGGACAGAAGTCCTGCATGGGAAGTGCATAGTGACTCCTGTTGTTAATTTAACAATTAATACTCTTATGTATAACATCAGTGTTCACCCAAGGCTCTTGACATGAACTGCCAAGGCTATGGAAGCCCTTTAAATCCACAATCTCCATCAGTATTTAGACAAGACCATGAGCAAAGTGCAAGTTCTTTCCTCCTGTCAGAGAAAAGTACATTCTTCTTTGATGGCCACTTCTTTCCACTGGGGTCTCACTCACAGAGATCCTTCATGTAGAACATTTTCTTGCCACGGTATCTTGACTTTCCATGCCTGAAATGCTCTCATGGGTTTTTCAGCCACATCAAAATGTCATAGGGGCTGATCCTGAGATCAGAGTGCTATTTATGTCATTCTATGAGTCTGCTGTATGGACTGCATCCTATGTTGGAACTTTCTCTCCTTTTAATTCTATCTGTTATTGTTATCAGACTTTGATCTTATTTTTATGATCCCTTTAACATTTAATCCTATCTATATGATCACTTTAACACTTAATATGATCACTTTAACACTTAAGATGGCATTTTTACCACCCAGCTTAATGGGATTCAGGGTCTCATGGCAAGTTTGTAAACTGTAACCTTAGAAGTAAGTCCATAGGAATGCATGCAGAACTACACAGCTTTATAGTCACAGATTTCCTTCTCCCTCTCCTATTCCAACTCTTGTTTTTTATTGAGATCTTTTTTCCATAAGCAAATACTTAAAAAAATAAAGATGATAAAGCCAGTGCCGTGGCTCAATAGGCTAATCCTCCGCCTGCAGCACCAGCACACTGGGTTCTAATCCTGGTAGGGGCGCCGGATTCTGTCCTGGTTGCCCCTTTTCCAGGCCAGCTCTCTGCTGTGGCCCGGTAGTACAGTGGAGGATGGCCCAAGTCCTTGGGCCCTGCACCTGCATGGAAGACCAGGAGAAGCACCTGGCTCCTGGCTTCAGATCAGCGCAGTGCTCCCGGTGCAGCATACTGGCCAAGGCAGCCATTGGAGGGTGAACCAACAGTAAAGGAAGACCTTTCTCTCAGTCTCTCTCTCTCACTGTCCACTCTGCCTGTCAAAAATAAATAAATAATAAAGATGATAAACAGAAAAGGAACAGATAGAGTTAAAGGCAGTTCTGCCTTAGAAATGAGAATGATACACATTTTGATCGTTTATTTCACATCCAAGGAGCTGCTGTCATAACAGACAAGGGTTCAATAACAATGACCCTGCACTTCATTTATACTCTAGTAACAAATAAGACAAATCAGATACACACATAATATCAGACAGAAGAATTGCTTAGAAGATTAAAAAGATATTGGTTAAGGGTGATTTAAGATGACAGTCAGGAAAGTTCTCTTTGAAAAGATGACGTTGAGCAGAAATGAACAGAACAATGTTTGTGAACAGATCCTGTGATAACGAAAGCAGACTACATGTCTACTGTACCTTAGAGAATGAGACAATATGTTTTTACTTTGAAAGCCAGAGAACGTACCACTAACTTCTCCACCAGGCACCAATGAGGGTCTAGCTTTAACTGTTATTGATCAGGTCTTTCAAAGAAGCACTGATCAACTTCATTCAAAGCCATTAAACAAACTGTAGCAGGGCTAACCTTGAATCCATTTCATTAACACAGCTTCTGAGGCCCTAAAACTTTGTGCATTCCAAGGAGGTATGTTCCAGGCTGTAATGGAATGCAAAGCTTATGCAAAGTTTATCCAGGCCTAAGAATCCCTAGATAAGAACAGGCAGAATAACAGGCTTGACAGAATGAATTTGGATTTTAAACTGACCTTAGAATTTTAGACTTTGGGCTTTTATTTAAGATGGCAAAGCAATTTTATTTCAGATTTGATACCTTTGGAATTATCATCTTTAGCTTTTAATTTGTCTGCAGATTCTATTTTTGAACTTCAATTTTTCCTAGGGAATTCAATAAATACAGAGGACAAATTTAAGATCACTCTGTGACTGACATTTTGTTAGTGGAAGCTATTTATGAGTCTCATTATAGCACTCATTATCCATGCAGAAACTCTTACATGATACATCAGACAATGTGGCTGCATGATCTTTGGAAGAGATACAGAACACAGTGTGAAATTTCAGTCTTAAATGATGAGGATGAATTAATAACAGGTTCTGCTGAACTACTGCAAAGAGATGTGGCCGCAAAATGTATGACACCCAGCAGTGGTCCCGGGAGGAATAATCTAAAGGAGCAGTAGTTGATCTTGATGGAGTGGTTTTCATAAGGTTGTGAAGAGAACTGCCCTGGAACTTGAAGGGAGGAAAAAAAAAAAACACACTGCTAGACCGTAACTGGTGATTAAGACCAACAGGTTAATAGAACAAAATCCTGGGGAGTTGAGGTGGAAAGCTTCTCACTCCCTTCCACACTAAGAGAGCAGATCAATAGTAACACGTCTTGGCTCACCCTACAGTTTTTCTCTCTCAGTCCTGACTGGCCAGGAAGGAAAGAATAAACTTGGGTGGGGACATTGTGGCAAAGCAGGTTAAGCTGCTGCTTGGGACACTTGCATCCCATATGAAAATGCCAGTTCAAACTCTGGTTATTCCACCAGCTTTCTGTAGATGCTTCCCGGGAGGCAAGTGTTTGAGCCTCTGCTATTCATATCTGAAGCCCTGATGGTGCTCCTGACTTAGGCCAGGCGCAGCCCACCT
The DNA here is from genome assembly GCF_051225735.1 of Oryctolagus cuniculus. Classification (NCBI taxonomy): domain Eukaryota; kingdom Metazoa; phylum Chordata; class Mammalia; order Lagomorpha; family Leporidae; genus Oryctolagus; species Oryctolagus cuniculus. The sequence goes on from NC_142867.1 coordinate 195,672,351, forward strand.
TTTACAGGTATTTGGGGAGTGAACCAGGAGATGGAAGATCTATTTCTCCTTTCTGACTCTCACTCCGCCTTTCAAACACATGCAATAAAATTTAAAAAGAACAAGCTTTGTATACTTGCCTCAACATCTCACTTTTCTTTCCCAACAGTTTCCTGGCTGTGCTCCACAGCACTGCCTATGACTATGGATGAGGTTGCTGAATCTCGGGTATGAATAATGCAGGATCCAGGTGCAAAGAAGTTAAAATCCATAAAGGGACTTCTACATTGTCAGTTGTCTTAGAACCTGTCTCTCTGGCCTTACCAAACACCTTGACTCTGTGATTTTGCAAGATTTTTTTATTTAATCTACAACCTCCAATATTTAAATAATTATATTAGTTATAATGCTAAGCAGTATCCAATACATATCATTTTTCCTATTTTTCAGAGAACACAAAGATTTAAGCAACTTTCCCCAGCTCACAAAATAGTAGGGCAGAGATTTAAATCTAGATCTGTCAACTGCAGCACTGACACATAAAGACCTGATTATCCTTCAACAGTCTGGCCCCTTTTCCTTTCAACATCAGAGACATTCTGTCCAGAACTCCCTTCTACAATAATCTAACCCTGGTAGACAAAATCTTCATTTCCATTTTATTTTATTTATTTATTTATTTTGACAGGCAGAGTGGACAGTGAGAGAGAGAGACAGAGAGAAAGGTCTTCCTTTTTGCCGTTGGTTCACCCTCCAATGGCCGCTGCGGCCGGCGTGCTGTGGCCAGCGCACCGCGCTGATCCAATGGCAGGAGCCAGGTACTTCTCCTGGTCTCCCATGGGGTGCAGGGCCCAAGGACCTGGGCCATCCTCCACGGCACTCCCTGGCCACAGCAGAGAGCTGGCCTGGAAGAGGGGCAACCGGGACAGAATCCGGCACCCCGACCGGGACTAGAACCCGGTGTGCCGGTGCTGCAAGGCGGAGGATTAGCCTAGTTAGCCGCGGCGCCGGCCTTATTTCCATTTTAAATATGAAGAAGAATTTCCTTAAGCAACTAGTGTATGAAATATCAAGTCTACAGGTAAACTAGGACAGGTTTGTATCATAACTTGTTCCCCTGGACATTCACAAGGCACATAGCAGGGCTTCTAGAATCAGCTTTCCATCTCATAGTCCATAAAATCACACTGGCTTGAGCAAAATCTCTTTCTGGATGAACTGGCAAGACATGACTTAGATATCTCAACAAACACATCTGAATGCTTTCTTTGAAATTTGAGTTCCAAACACAAACTGATTCTTCTCTGCCCCTTGAGATGGATAAATGCATTCACTTCCACCATAGCCTTAACCACTTCCACTCAGACACTCTGGTCTTTTACTTTGTATTCAAACTCCACACTTCAAATATATCTTAATTCTAGGAAAATTTCAACATGTAATTTTGCTCAATTTTCCACAACGGTTTAAGACACAAGCATCAGACTGGCGCTGTAGTGTAGTAAAGCCACCACCTGTCAAGCCATCATCCCAAATGGATGCCAGTTCAAGTCCCAGCTGTTCCACTTCCAATCCAACTCCCTACTGGTGCACCTGGGAAAGCAGTGGAAGATGGTGCAAGTGCTTGGGACCCTGCAACCACATTAGAGACCCAGAGGAAGCTCCTGACTCCAAGCTTCCATTGGTGCAGCTCCAGCCATTGCAGCCATTGGGGCGTGAGCCAACAGATGGAAGACCTCTCTCTCCCCCCCCCACCCCACTCTGTAACTCTTCCTCTCAAATAAATAAATCTTTTTTTAAAAAAAGCCATGCATGGATTTCCTAAGTTTTTTGCACCAAAATAAGCTTACCTTTTAATTTTGTTTTTCCAGAAACTTTGAAGTCCTTCATATGTAAATAAATTCCTATGACTCTTCAAGGAGATTATTCTCTACAGGGAAGTTAAAGCAAGTCCACACAGAATACTAGAGACATAATGTGTAAAATATCAAACAAAATATGCAACTAAATGCTACGAGAATTCAAAGGAGTGTAACTTATAAGCTATTAATGAATTAAATAAATTATTAATGTGGAATTTTCATTTACCTTGCTAGATAAATAAGATTTCAATAAGCAATGGCATGGAGAAGAAATTCTAGGTGAGGAAAAGCTAGCCATACATGTTTTCTTGAAGTATTCTTGAGTTTAATACAATTGAAATGTCCGTGTGTATGTACATGTGTGTGAGTAATGGGAAACAAATTTGTAAAAATGTATTTTGTACTGCATTATAATGAATCAAACACCAAACTGACAGATTTCTAATTAATCTTCCTTTAATGACAAATCCCAGAAAATATTTTGTGTAGGAAACAACACAATTATTCTGGCTATAGTTGAAGGAGAGATTGCCACTTACCTAGATTACATTTTCAAGCTTTGTCTGCAGCCAGGCATGGCCATGTGCCCAAGTTCTGACCAATGAAATTTACGTAGCAGTGTTATGAACATTTCCCAGACATCAAGTCTCTCTCTTCCTCCCTCCTTTTTGTTCCCAGAAATACTTATATAGTGACAATAAAGCCCTCATAGAAGACTATGGAAGGAGCTTAAGAACAGAAGCCACATAAGTAGATGGATAAGATAGAAGAGTCTCATTTTCTGATACTGTTGATTTGGCATAATCTCATCTTCACTTCCTACTTTTGTACTATTCTTTTTTAAAAGATGTATTTGTTTGTTTGTTTGAAATTCAGAGTTACAGTGAGAGAGGGAACAACAGAGGGAGATTTTCCTTTCACTGATTCCCTCCCCAAATGACTGCAACAGCCAGGGCTGGTCCAGACCAAAGCCCGGAGCCAGCAGTTTCATCCAGGTTTCCCATGTGGGTGGCAGGAGCCCAAATGCTTGGGCAGTCCTCTGCTGCTTTTCCTAGGCCATTAACAGGGAGCTGGATCAGAAGTGGAGCAGCTGGGACATGAACCACTGGCATTGCAAGCGGCAGCTTTACCTGCTATGTCATAGTGCTGAACCCATTTTGGACTATTCTTATCAGAGAAATAAATTTCTACATTATGTAAGTCACTGTTTTAGGGGTCCTTTATCTGGGGCAAATCCAAACTAACCAGGAGAGTACTCGGGAAAGTCAGGTGGGAGAAAACACAACCCTTGTACATTCAGTCTCAGGTTTCGATGACTTATCAGGAGATAACCTCAGTTCCTAAGCGTTAGTCAGTAAGAAACATAAGTAAAAAAATATTTAAGCTACTAATCAAAAACAAAATGACTGGGAAAATTAAAAAAGAAATTCATACTATTTGTGATTTTAAGTCAAAGTATATTCAATTTCTTTCCAATGTCATACATGATTTGATCAACCTCGTGCATTGCCAAATACATCTGATTTCCATTCTTTCACTTCCCATCTTTTCTGTGTACCACTGTTTGTGATAAGAAAATTACAAAATAGTTTTCCTAAAAGAGTGAAATTTTGTTAGCAGAAAGAGTATTTTAATGGCATATCAGCTGTACTCATTACCTTCATTTGCAGCTGTTGTATTTCTCAGTTTGACAAAGAACACATGGAAGAGCATGCAAAAGGAGGACTATGCCCAAAAGCGTGAAGCACACTGCCCAGCTTCACACTCACCATCGTGCCCAAACCTACAACACACTGCCCAGCTTCACACTCACCATTGTGTCCAAACCCACAACACACCACCCAGCTTCACACTCACCATCGTGCTCAAACCCACAACACACTGCCCACTCACACTCACTGTGTCCAAACACACAACACACCGCCCAGCCACACACTCACCATTGTGCCCAAACCCACAGCACACTCTCCCTTTCTCTTTTCTTGCCAAAGCATTGGGAATTTATCCTGTGTACTTAATTCAACCGTGCAACACACATGCTGAGGAATGAGACAGAGGGTCATGACCTGATCTGAGAGTGGAGGTAAAGAAACATCACATCGTCCACACAAACAGCTACTGTTCCAAGTGGGATGTGAATTTTGCACTTTATGAGTAACATATTGTGATGGTTACAGTTTTAGAGTTTGTGTGTAATTCATAAATGTGTTTAACTCCTTGCATACTCAATTTCAGGTAATGATACAAATATCAAGTCATTCTTACCAAAGGTGCTGCTGCTGAAAGTTTTGCACTAAGGCTGGTCATTTGGTGCAGTGGGTAAGACACTTGCATCCAGTATCTGGTTCCCAGCTGTCCTCCCATTCCTGCTTACTGCCTTCTATCTTGGAAGTCAGTAAGTCAGTAAGTCAAGTAGTCGGATCCCTGTCACCTACAGGGTAGACCCAGGCTGAATTTTTGTTTCCTGGTTCAGGCCTGGCTCTGCCACTGCTATTGTGGTATTTGGGGTGGGAACCAGTGGATGGAGACAATGAATATACAAACTGCTTTTTTTTTTTATTCAGTAGCTCCAAAATGCCTGCTGAAAATAACCAAAAAAAAGAGATTCTTCTTTAAGGCTTTCATATCTGTCCCCAGTCTTACCTGTCTTATCTCTAATGTGTGCATTACAAAACTGAATGATCCTTTGTTTGACTTTCATTCGTCTCTCTACCTAAAGAATTCTCCCTGTGCTCCAAGTCCATTTAAAAAATATTAATTTCATTCAGCAATCATTCCAAATAGTTCCACCATCACTGAAATGGCATCTTTCTCACAGAACTTGAAACAGTCTTCTTTTCTGGCACAAAACCCTTTTTATCACATTGACATCTTGAGTGTACATATCTCCTCATTATCACTACATGATTAGCCAATAAGGTTCATACGACTGGGTTTATATCTCATTCATATTTTATTCCTCTTTTCTGCATCTCCTTAAGAAACCATATATGTACTCCTCAATCAATCTGTCCTGAATAAGTTAATGAAAGAATGATTGAGTGGATTGAATTAAGCAACTTAAAAGAAAATCAGCAGGAAATACCAGTAAAAGTGTTAAAAACATCCACCTATCCAAAATTTATCAGGCAAACGTAAATGGAGAATCATCAGAGGGACTTTTATATCATTAATATAGATGTGTATTTACTATATTACAAATGAGGAAAATCATTCCTAATAATATTTCTTAGAATCTTTTTATTTCTCATTAATGCTGCTTTCCTACCTGTTTATTTCTGAATAATTCCAGGAAATACAAAGGTGTTTAATATTCCTGTTAGGATAAAAGAAAAAGATAGATAGCATTCAATTAGAATCACAGCATGCAGTAAAACCACCTCACAGTGCAATGTAATTACTTACTATCTCAGTTCCACAATGGCAGAAAACACAGGTCTATTGTGTACCACTGGGTACCCTGCACAATAACAGGCATATAGTAATAAACACTCACCACATTATCTTATTTTTAGCTCTTTTCCAACATACTTTTTCCAGTTTTCATGAAACATAACTGACAAGTGAAAATTTCATATTTTCAAGAAATTCAACATGATGATCTGATATACATACACCTTGTATGATAATGATGCTACAATCAAATTAACACACTAAATATCATCCATAGTTTTCACTGAGGGTGGATGGGTGACTGCACTTATATTGTGTTCCATTATCAAATTTCCAATTATTGTTATTAACTGTAGTCACCAAGCTGTTCATTAGATCCCCAGAACATTTTCATCATAGAACTGAAAGCTTGCAACCTCTGACCACCATTTTACCATCTCCCCTTACTCTCCTGATGCTGCAAATCCCCTAATATCTGCCAACTCAAACTCAACTAGTTCAGATTACTCATTCAGATAACCTCATGCAGCATTTGTCTGTGTCTAGCTTATTTCATTGACTATCACATCGTCTAGTTTCATCTACATTATTGCAAGAGACAAGAATTCCTTCTCTTCTATGGCTTAGTAATATTCTGAGGACAGGCATTGTGGCATGAAGGGTTAAGCCACCACTCAAGAAACCCACAACCCATATCTGAGTGCCAATTGGAATCCCAGATACTCTGCTTTTGATCCAGCTCCCTGTTAATGTGCCTTGGAAGCAACACTTGATGGCTCAAGTATTTGATTTCCTGCCACCCACAGGGGGCACTCAGATGGAGTTCCTGCCTCCTGGCTTTGTTCTAGCCCAGCTCCAGAAGATAGATGGAAGAGTTCCTCCTCTCTCTCTCTGTTTTATTCTTTTAATTAAATAAATCTTTTAAAATATATTCTACTATACATAGATGTGAAATCGGAGAAGACCCCCTAAAATTCACACTAAAATGTGGCCCCTTAAAGTTCCCTAGAAATGCTATCCAGGGTGCCATATGCGCTACCGGATTTTGGGGTGCCTTATGATTTCACCACGGGCTTATTACTAAATCCCCGATATTAATAAGCCCGAGAGGGTTCTTGCCTAATATTTAGAGAATTTTAAATACCGGCACAGACAAACGAGGCAGCATGGTACATTTTAAGCTTTTATTTAGTAAGAAAGGTGCATAAGAGAGTGAGAGCTTTATTTAGGGGAGAGAGGTGAATAGGGGTTCATACCAAGCACCAGGAACCAGCCACATGGATGAGCATCTAGGCCAGGAAGCCTAGAGCACATGGCCCGAAGGCCATGTACCCTGGAGGCACAGGGCTACAGCAAGCCCCGTCCTGGCAAGAGGCCAGGGAAGAAGAGCAGGGCAGAGCCCCAGCACACTGTGCCTTAGGCTTTTAACCCACTCCAAAGGGGAGTGGTTAATTAACCTGATTGGCTGGTGGGCACCCCGGTGTGGCCAGATAGGGGAATGAGGCCGCACAGGGGCGTGGCAACGGCATCAGGTAGGAGCATGAGGTCACATAGGGGCGTGGTCTTCCAGTTCACAAATCTGATCAATTTTAACCTGTATGCCTGCCTACTTCAGATGTATAAACTGTATTATCTTTATCCATCCATTAATGAATATTAAAATTGTTCACACACCAGAGTTATTCTGAACAATACAAGGCACATGGGTGAAGACATCGCTGTGTGATATTATTTACTATGGATATATGAGATGTCTTCAAAAATTTCATGGGAAATGTGTATTATGAAAAAAAATTATGCATAGATTTCAAATATTTTTGCAATAAAATGAACTGCTTAGTTCCATTTCTTCATGAACTTTTTAACGCTCCTTCACATACACAGAAGAGCATTGCTGAATCAGATGGCATTTATATAATTTTTTTAGGAACCTCTGAGCTATTTTCCATATGGCTTCACCATTTATGAGGGATCTTCAAAAAGTTCATAGAAAATACACATTATGAAAAAATGCATGGCTTTCAAATTTTGCACCAAAATAGACTACTTAACTCTATTTCCCACTGATTTTTGAAATATTTTCATACACTCCCACCAACAGTGTATGTACAGGATTTCTTTTTTCTCCACACTCTTACCACTACTTATTTATTATCTCTTGTCTTGTTAATAGATAACAGACAACCTATCAAGTATGAAACGAAATCTCAACATGGTTTGGATTTTCATTTCTCTTAGGATTTCCCTGCTGAGTACTTCTTCATATATTTGTTGGACATTTGTATATCTTCTCTGGCAAAAATATCTAGTCTACTCCTTTGCCCATTTTTAATTGGGATATTGGGATTTTCTTGCTATTGAGTTCTGTTATACTTAAATATTTTAAATATTTACTCCTAGATTTTCTTCATTCTGCAGGATGTCTTAGCATTTTGTTGATTCTTTCTTTGGTGTGCAAAAAGTTTTCAGTTTATTTTCACATGTGTTGCCTGTTCTTTTGATGTGATATTAAAAAATCTGCCATGTTGAAAGAATGGTAGAAGGAAGGAGGGGGAGATGAAAGGAGTGACGGAGGGAAGAAGGGAATATCTAAAACATATGTTCTTAAACTTATATGTATACATCATATTGAATCTTTAAAAATTAATTAAAATAAAAATGAAATTTAAAAAACTGCCATGTCAAAGATGTTTTCTTCTAGTAGTTTTATGGGTTCAGGTTTTAGATTTAAATCTTTATTTCATTTTGAGTTAATTTTCTATATTTTTAAAATTTTATTTAAGTTATACAAGTTTAATGTATTTTATATATACAACTTTAGGAAAATAGTGACATTCTCCTCCTACTTTCCATACTGCCCATGCTCCAACCCTTCGTCCTACTACCTCTAGCATATCACATCACTCCCTACTCTGCTATCTTGGAATCTCCAATTTTCTATACATTATAAAGTAAGTATAAAATTTCATTCTCTTGCATGTCGAGATTCAGTTTTCTCAGTGTTTTTATTGAAGAAGCTTGGATTTCAAGTATTTAATTTAAATTTCCTTGAAGAAAATGTGTACAATTCATTAAATAAGTATATAAAATAGAGTATATTTTCTTTTTTTAAAGACTTATTCATTTTTGTGAAAGGCAGAGATACAGAGAGAGACGGGGAGAGACAGAGATCTTCCATCCACTGATGCTGGGCTGATCTGAAGCCAGGATATAGGATATTCCTCCAGGTCTCTCATGTGAGTGAAGGGGCCCAAGTCTCTGGACCATCCTTCACTGCCTCCCCAGGAACATTAGCAGGGAGCTGGATTGGAAGTGGTGCAGCCAGGACTTCAGCCAGTGCCCATACAGGATATCGGTCACACACAGCCCTACCCACTGTGTCATAACGCTGGCCCCAATAGATTTTCAAAGTATCTGTTCTCCAGTCGTGAATTCAGCTCTGTCTCTATGAGTATTATCCACTTTGGATTTAGTATGACAAATATTTCTATACTTCATTTCTTCTCTAGAACAATTTCAATCACAGAAGCCATGTGGACTTCTCTAAAGAGAAATAGAGATTTCAAAATGTCAACTTCTCTAGCAGAAACATGATTGTTTTCTCATTCCTTCTTTAGCACTCCTTGTTCCCAGCCATATCTTTCTGAAGGATTTGACAGTCCTATTGCTTTTAGCTGACCTGCAGTGCTGCTGTTTATATTTCCTTCTATTCAGGGACAGACAATGGCTCAGATGTAGTAACTCTCTCCAGCAAACCAATGTAATAATTTCCAAATATCTTAAAAACTTACATACTTTCACTTTCAATTTGCACCTGATCATAATTTTTAAAATCAACATAAACTAAGATTTTACAGAAATTTCTTATAGTAGATTCAAAATGAAGAAATAGTAAAGTTGCTGAGATGGTGAATTTTATGTGCCAAACTGACTGGGCCATGGGTGCCCACCAATTGCCCAAACATTATTCTGTGTATGTCTGTGAGGATGGTTTTGGGTCAACAGAAATGAGTACAGCAGATTGTCCTTCCTAATGTGGGTGAATCTCATCCAATCAGCTGAAGGCCTGAGTAGGACAAAATGGCGACCCTACCAAAGTAAGAGAGAATGCCTCCTTTCTAAAGATTTGGACTGGGACATTGGTCTTCTCTTGTCTTCAGACTTGACTGAAGCCTTGAACCTTCTTGACTTTCAATCCCGCCAGCTTTCAGACTGGAGCTCACAATATCAGCTTTCCTGGTTCTTAGGCCTTTGGACTCAGTCCAGGACTATATCATTGGCTTTCCTGGGTCTCCAGATTGCTGACCACAGATCCTGGGACTTCTTAGCATATATAATCAAGTGAATCAATTCCTTATCAAAAACCTGTGTGTGTGTTCATGTGTGTGTCTGTTTTTGTGTGGTGGTCCTGTCTGCTCTATTTCTCTGGGGGAACCCTGAGTAGTATACGCCTGAAAGTGAGATATTTTATCACCAGTTGAAATTATGCTACTCGTAGTGGCTGCAGGTCAAGCTGATAGTGGGAATGGGTCACATTTGGTAAAGGAAACGAACTTTTGAAAATATTGAAAGATATGCCAAGCATCCATTATCCCAAAAGATGGTTTCCTGCTATACTCTAAAAATACCCATGATAGTCTTCCCAAATATCTTTTTTAAAAGATTTTATTTATTTGAAGGCAAAGCTACACAGAGAGAGAGAGAGAAAGGTCTTCAATTCACTGGTTCACTCCCCAAATGGCTGCAACAACTAGGGTTGGGCCAGGCCAAAGCCAGGAGCCCAGAGCTTCTTTCAAGTCTCCCATGTATGTGCAGGGCCCCGAGGACTTGTGTCACCTTCCACTTCCACTGCTTTCCCAGGTGCATTACTAGGAAGCTGGATCGAAATTAGAGCAGCCAGGACTCGAGCCGAAACCCATATGGGATGCCAGCACTACAGGCGGTGGCTTAACACACTATACCACAATGCAAGCCCAAGACAAATATTTTTATTAAAAGCATATAAGAAATATTTCAATACATTTCAAAAGGACTCCTGTGAATGTTGACAGCTCTAGAAGTTCAGGCAAGAAATAAGTTTTGAGCGATGACTTGAGCAAAATTAGGAGCAGAAATAAAGTTACAACCACAATATTTGTAAGGTAAATCTGTGAATTAAGCTTCCTTTTGCCTTCCTAGCCATTTCTGTTCCATGTTTTAAGGATTCTAATATATGAAAAGCTAATTTTAGGTTTAAAGACCTTAAGTTTAAGGACCCTAAATATGTGAAAACATATAGAATAGAATGTAGAATATTATATATTACATATTATATAATAATAGAATATAGAATATACAAAATAGAATGTACTCTTTGTCCAAAAATAAAAATGATTAAACTCTAAAATGAGTTAGATGAATGCAATGAATAAATAGACTTAAAATAATAAATGAATAAATAGACTTAAAACAGCATGGTATACACAGGAATTTGATTATATGAAAAATAATCACCTTGGGAGATGTTATGGATTATTCAGTAAATGCTTTCAAGTCAAATTCCAAGTTGAAAAAGAGAATGCACTAAAATTCCAATTATATTAAAGTGTGCAGGGTGAAGCACTGTGTTTATTTAATAAATAATATTTAACTGATCCTAGACATGATAGGACCCTCTTAATATGAAAAACTATCACAAGAGGGGCTTGCGCTGTGGCATAGCGGGTAAAGCCACCATCTGCAGTGCAGCATCCCATATGAGTTTCAGTTCTAGACTCAACTGTTCCACTTCTGATCCAGCTCTCTGCTATGGCCTGGGAAAGCAGTAGAAGATGGCCCAAGTCCTTGGGCCCCTGCATCGATGTGGGAGACCCAGAAGAAGTTCCTGGCTCCTGGATCAGCCTAGCTCCAGCCATTGCGGAGTGAACCAGCAAATGGAAGATCTCTCTCTCTTTCCCTCTGCCTCTGTCTCTCTGTAACTCTGCCTTTCAAATAAATAAATTGTCTTACAAATTTAGAAAAATCTCTCTCTCTCTCCCTCTCTCTCTCTCTCTAAAATAAAAATAATTAAAAACAAAAAACTAGCACAATAACAAATTAAGAATTCTGAAAGTTTAAATGCTTTTATATTATAAAGCAGAGTAAAACATGATTTACATTTGATGGGCAAGAGGCAGATACGTAGAATTCAGATAAATAATTTAGTAAAACCTGAACTGTCCAATATAAATGTGTCCAATTTGTCATGGGAAATTTAAGGAATGAGTATAAATACCAGTAAGTCTGTGAAAGAGTACACTAAATCTCACTGTTTATTACAATAATTCAAATTATTGGCCAGGTTTATTCTCTCCACTCAACCATGTAACCTCGATTTCCCCCAGTCTGAGTGACTGGGTCCTCTCTCTCAGGTTCTTTTTTTTTTAAACTTTTATTTAATGAATATAAATTTCAAAAGTACGGCCTATGGATTACAATGGCTTCCCCCCCATACCGTCCCTCCCACCCACAACCCTCCCCTTTCCCACTCCCTCTCCCCTTCCATTCACATGAGGATTCATTTTCAATTCTCTTTATATACAGAAGATCAGTTTAGCATACATTAAGCATGGATTTCAACAGTTTGCTCCCACACAGAAACATAAAATAAAAAATAATAGATGATTTTTTAAATGATGATGAAATCAGATCAGACCTATTGTCATGTTTAATCCCAGTGAGAGTCAAGTTGGGAATTGATAATTTCTTCTTCTTTTTTTTTTAACAGAAGATCAGTTTAGTATGCATTAAGTAAAGATTTCAACAGTTTGCACCCCCATAGAAACACAAAGTGAAATATACTGTTTGAGTACTCATTATAGCATTAAATCTCAATGTACAGCACATTAAGGACAGAGATCCTACATGAGGAGTAAGTGCACAGTGACTCCTGTTGTTGACTTTACCAATTGACACTCCTGTCTATGGCATCAGTAATTTCCCTATGCTCCAGTCATGAGTTTCCAAGGCTATGGTAGCCCTCTGAGTTCTCCGACTCTTATCTTGTTTAGACAAGGTCATAGTCAAAGTGGAGGTTCTCTCCTCCCTTCAGAGAAAGGTACCTCCTTCTTGGAAGACCTGTTCTTTCCACTGGGATCTCACTCACAGAGATCTTTCATTTAGGGTTTTTTTTTTGTTTTTTTTTTTTTAACCAGAGTGTCTTGGCTTTCCATGCCTGAAATACTCTCATGGGCTTTTCAGCCAGATCCGAATGCCTTTAGGGCTGATTCTGAGGCTGGAGTGCTGTTTAGGACATCCACCATTCTATGAGTCTGCTGAGTATCTCACTTCCCATGTTGGATCACTCTCCCCTTTATTTATTCTATCAGTTAGTATTAGCAGGTACTAGACTTGTTTATGTGCTCCCTTTGACTCTTAGTCCTTTCATTATGATCAACTGTGAACTGAAATTGATCACTTGGACTAGTGAGATGGCATTGGTACATGCCACCTTGATGGGATTAAATTGGAGTCCTCTGGTATGTTACTAACTCTACCATTTGGGGCAAGTCAGCTTGAGCATGTCCCAAATTGCACATCTCTTCCCTCTCTTATCCCCACTCTTATGTTTAACAGGGATCACATTTCAGTTAATTTTCAACACTTAAGAATAACTATGTATTAATTACAGAATTAAACCAGTCATATTAAGTAGAACAGACAAAAAAAAAACTACTAAGAGGGATAATGTATTAAGTTGTTCATTAACAGTCAGGGCTATGCTGATCAAGTCACCATTTCTCATAGTGTCCATTTCACTTCAACAGGTTTCCTTTTTGGTGTTCAGTCAGTTGTCACCGATCAGGGAGAACATATGGTATTTGTCCCTTTGGGACTGCCTTATTTCACTCAGCATGATGTGTTCCAGATTCCTCCATTTTGTTGCAAATGACTGGATTTCGTTGTTTCTTACTGCGGTATAGTATTCTAAAGAGTACATATCCCATAATTTCTTTATCCAGTCTACCGTTGATGGGCATTTAGGTTGGTTCCAGGTCTTGGCTATTGTGAATTGTGCTGCAATAAACATTAGGGTGCAGACCGCTTTTTTGTTTGCCAATTTAAATTCCTTTGGGTAAATTCCAAGGAGTGGGATGGCTGGGTCGAACGGTAGGGTTATCTTCAGGTTTCTGAGGAATCTCCAGACTGACTTCCATAGTGGCTTGACCAGTTTGCATTCCCACCAACAGTGGGTTAGTGTCCCTTTTTCCCCACATCCTCGCCAGCATCTGTTGTTGGTAGATTTCTGAAAGTGAGCCATTCTAGCCGGGGTGAGGTGAAACCTCATTGTGGTTTTGATTTGCATTTCCCTGATTGCTAGTGACCTTGAACATTTTTTCATGTGCCTGTTGGCCATTTGGATTTCCTCTTTTGAAAAATGTCTATTGAGGTCCTTGGCCCATCTCTTAAGTGGGTTGTTGGTTTTGTTTTTGTGGAGTTTCTTGATCTCTTTGCAGATTCTGGTTATTAACCCTTTATCTGTTGCATAGTTTGCAAATATTTTTTCCCATTCTGTCGGTTGTCTCTTCACTCTCCTGACTGTTTCTTTTGCAGTACAGAAACTTCTCAATTTGATGCAATCCCAATAGTTAATTTTGGCTTTGACTGCCTGTGCCTCCCGGGTCTTTTCCAGAAACTCTTTGCCTGTGCCAATATCTTGAAGGGTTTCTCCAATGTTCTCTAGTAACTTCATGGTGTCAGGTCGTAGATTTAGGTCTTTAATCCATGTTGAGTGGATTTTTGTGTAAGGCGTAAGGTAGGGGTCTTGCTTCATGCTTCTGCACATGGAAATCCAGTTTTCCCAGCACCATTTATTGAATAGACTGTCCTTGCTCCAGGAATTGGTTTTAGATCCTTGATCAAATATAAGTTGGCTGTAGATGTTTGGGTTGATTTCTGGTGTTTCAATTCTGTTCCATTGGTCTATGCATCTGTTTCTGTACAAGTACCATGCTGTTTTGATTACAACTGCCCTGTAGTATGTCCTGAAATCTGGTATTGTGATGCCTCCGGCTTTCTTTTTGTTGTACAAGAGTGCTTTAGCTATTCGAGGTCTCTTGTGCCTCCATATGAATTTCAGCATCATTTTTTCTAGATCTGAGAAGAATGTCTTTGGTATCTTGATTGGTATTGCACTGAATCTATAAATTGCTTTTGGGAGAATGGACATTTTGATGATGTTGGTTCTTCCAATCCATGAGCATGGATTATTTTTCCATTTCTTGGTATCCTATTCTATTTGTTTCTTTAAGGTTGTGTAATCAGAGATGAAAAAGGAAACGTAACAACAGACACCACAGAAATAAAAAGAATCATCAGAAATTACTACAAGGAATTGTATGCCAGCAAACAGGGAAACCTATCAGAAATGGATAGATTCCTGGACACATGCAACCTGCCTAAATTGAACCATGAAGACATAGAAAACCTAAACAGACCCATAACTGAGACAGAAATTGAATCAGTAATAAAGGCCCTCCCAACAAAGAAAAGCCCAGGACCAGATGGATTCACTGCTGAATTCTACCAGACATTTAAAGAAGAACTGACTCCAATTCTTCTCAAACTATTCAGAGCAATCGAAAAAGAGGGAGTCCTCCCAAATTCTTTCTATGAAGCCAGCATCACCTTAATTCCTAAGCTGGAAAAAGATGCAGCACTGAAAGAGAATTACAGACCAATATCCCTGATGAACATAGATGCAAAAATCCTCAATAAAATTCTCGCCAATAGAATGCAACAACACATCAGAAAGATCATCCACCCAGACCAAGTGGGATTTATCCCTGGTATGCAGGGATGGTTGAATGTGTGCAAAACAATCAATGTGATACATCACATTAACAGACTGCAGAAGAAAAACCATATGATTATATCAATAGACGCCGAGAAAGCATTTGATAAAATACAACACCCGTTCATGATGAATACTCTAAGCAAACTGGGTTTGGAAGGAACATTCCTCAATACAATCAAAGCAATCTATGAAAAACCCACAGCCAACATCCTATTGAATGGGGAAAAGTTGGAAGCAATTCCACTGAGATCTGGTACCAGCAGGGATGCCTACTCTCACCACTGCTATTCAATATAGTTCTGGAAGTTCTAGCCAGAGCTATTAGGCAAGAAAAAGAAATTAAAGGGATACAAATTGGGAAGGAAGAACACAAAGTATCCCTCCTTGAAGATGATATGATTCTTTATTTAGGGGACCCAAAGAACTCTACTAAGAGACTATTGGAACTCATAGAAGATTTTGGCAAAGTAGCAGGGTATAAAATCAATGCACAAAAATCAACAGCCTCGGATGGAGGCAAGATGGCGGAATAGGAAGGGAGCACACTGATAGTCCGGGGAGAGATAGTTTAATAAAAGTGGAGATACTGCAGGTTCAAGGAAGAGTAGGGGAGGAAACAGCAGAAGAAACTCTTCCAGAACGTGTGATTCACAGCGGACCTGCGTGGAGAGCGTGGGAGCCCACAGTTCGGGACACCAGCGGCAGACTCAACACACTAGTGCTGGAACGCGAGGTGAGCCGAACCTCAATAGCCCAAGACACCGGCAGGCAAGCGGAGAGCGGAGACTAGAGGGAACGACCCCCGGCGGGGGAAGTTCACCAGGCTAACTGGAAGAGAGAGAGAGAGAAAAAAAAAAGGTGACTGGTACGGACACGGGTTTCTCTCTCTCCGCTCACCTCTCAAGGGCGAGCAAGACAAAGAGCAGGTGCCATCTTGGACATACGTCATAAGCAGAGCGACCTCAGGTCTGCACCGGCCCTGAGCCTAGCAGAAAAACCTGACTCTGGGCGGGGAAAATTAACAGGAGATTAGGACCTAGTAAATTTGTGGTGCTACTGAACTGAGACTGTGAAAAAAGAGACGGTGGGGGGGAGAACTCACAGAATTCACATGAGCACTCTCCAGAAACGCTACAATTCCGTAACTTTGGCAACCCAGTGGGAGACTGAAGGAGAATTTGAGCCCACTCTGAGGGCCGAACAGATTCCCTGTGTGGTCCTTGGGAAAGAGCTTCTGATCTCTGGCTCCTGTGGGTATATCATTTGCCTGCTAACTACCTCCAACTTCGTTCAGCTGTGCAGAATAACTTCCCTTTTGAATCAAAAAAAAGAAAGAGAGAGAGAGAGAGAGAGGTTTACCACGCCTAACCTGGGAGTGTCACCTTTGGCACACCAAACAGAACTCTCAGGCCACACCCATCTCAAGCCCTAAGGCTCCATCAAAAACAGATAGTCCACTTAATCTAGAGTCATAGTATAACAAGAAAAAGCACCACAGTGAAGAAACCAAATATCTCCAATATGCCAAATAACAAACGCAAAAACCAAGGTAATAAAAACAAGGAAGTCACCATGACGCCCTCAAATGAAAAAGACACCCCAATTCAAGATTATGAAGATGATGACATAGAAGAAATGCAAGAAGCAGATCTCAAAAAATTGATAAGAACATTAAGAAGTTCTCAAAAACAAATTCTTGAACTACAGAAATCCTTAATGGACAAGATAGAAAATCTCTCTCGTGAAAATGAAATATTAAGGAGGAATCAAAATGAAACGAAACAACTAGTACAACAGGAAACTGGGATAGTGACTGAAGTGAAGAATTCAATAGATCAAATGAAAAACACAATAGAGAGCCTTACAAACAGAATGGGTGAAGCAGAAGAGAGAATATCGGACTTAGAAGACAGAGAACAGGAAAGGATACAGTCAGACCAAAGAAAAGAAGAGGAAATTAGAAATCTAAAACATATTGTCGGGAATCTTCAGGATACTATTAAAAAACCCAACATTCGGGTTCTAGGAGTTCCTGAAGGCATGGAGAGGGAGAAAGGACTAGAAGGCCTTTTTAGTGAGATACTAGCAGAAAATTTCCCAGGTTTGGAGAAGGACAGAGAAATCCTAGTACAGGAAGCTCACAGAACCCCTAATAAACACGACCAAAAGAGATCCTCACCACAACACATTGTAATTAAACTCTCCACAGTGAAACATAAAGAAAAGATCCTAAAATCTGCAAGAGAGAAACATCAGATTACTCTCAGAGGATCTCCAATCAGACTCACAGCTGACTTCTCATCAGAAGCTCTACAAGCTAGGAGGGAATGGCGAGATATAGCCCAGGTACTAAGAGAGAAAAACTGCCAGCCCAGAATATTATATCCTGCAAAGCTATCATTTGTGAATGAAGGTGAAATAAAGACTTTTCATAGCAAACAGAAATTGAAAGAATTTGTCGCCACTCGTCCAGCCCTGCAAAAGATGCTTAAAGATGTGTTACACACAGAAACACAGAAACACGGTCATCAATATGAAAGAAGGTAAAGGAAGGAAACCAAGGAAGGAAACCTCACAGCAAAAGATCACAGGGAATTCAAAGCATATATTGGAACTTATCTTTGGCAAATGGCAGGGCAAAGTTACCACTTATCATTAGTCACATTGAACGTGAATGGCCTGAACTGTCCGGTTAAAAGACACCGATTGGCTGATTGGGTTAAGGAACAAAACCCATCTATTTGCTGCTTACAAGAAACACATCTTTCCAACAAAGATCCATACAGACTGAAAGTGAAAGGCTGGAAAAAGATATACCATGCCAACAGAAATGAAAAAAGAGCGGGCGTAGCCATCTTAATATCGGACAACATAAACTTTACCACAATTGGTAAAGTCAACAACAGGAGTCACTGTGCACTTACTCCTCATGTGGGATCTCTGTCCTTAATGTGCTGTGCATTGAGATTTAATGCTATAATGAGTACTCAAACAATATATTTCACTTTGTGTTTCTATGGGGGTGCAAACTGTTGAAATCTTTACTTAATGCATACTAAACTGATCCTCTGTGAAAAAAAAAAAAAAGAAAAGAAATTATCATTTCCCAACTTGACTCTCACTGGGATTAAACAAGACAATAGGTTTGATCTGATTTCATCATCATTTAAAAAAAATCATCTATTATTTTTCACTTTATGTTTCTGTGTGTGAGCAAACTGTTGAAATCCTTACTTAATGTATACTAAGCTGATCTTCTGTATATTAAGATAATCGAAAATGAATCTTGATGTGAATGGAAGGGGAGAGGGAGTGGGAAAGGGGAGGGTTGTGGGTGAGAGGGACGGTATGGGGGGGAAGCCATTGTAATCCATAAGTCGTAGTTTGGAAATTTATATTCATTAAATAAAAGTTAAAAAAAAAAAAAGTAAAAAAAAATCAACAGCCTTTGTATACACAGACAATGCCATGGCTGAGGAAAAACTTCTAAGATCAATCCCATTCACAATAGCTACAAAAACAATCAAATACCTTGGAATAAACTTAACCAAGGACGTTAAAGATCTGTATGATGAAAATTACAAAACCTTAAAGAAAGAAATAGAAGAGGATACCAAGAAATGGAAAAATCTTCCATGCTCTCTCAGGTTCTGTCTGGAGAGGTGCCCATCCGTTCTTACAGATGTCCCTTCCCTAATAAACCTTGCTATTTGCTTTCCACTTACTCTCTGTCTCACGCCTGAATACTTTCTTGTGCGAAGAACCCTCCGTTCACCAGTAACATATATACATATTTCTATATATATGTGCATGTGTGTGTGTGTCTAGAAATTCAAGGGCATGATAGGCCCAATATTCAGAACAGCTGAAAGAAGGAACAGTGTAAAAGAGATCTCAATGGCCTTGGTAACATCCTTTCCTTACACCTGATAGGGGTACCAAGATATTGGTTCATAATTTTTTCAAACTTCATTAATTAATTCATCATATATCCTTTTTATGACTGTAATATTTCATAAATTAAATAAATACAACAGCAAAGATGTGGAGAAAATTATTCTACTTACAACAAGATCAAATTAACATAGATGGATAGCAGTCATTTCAATGCTATATATTAAAAATAAGGTATGGGAAAACTATGCAAGAAAAAAAGACTACTTTAAGGGCCAGAGTTGTGGTGTCCCAGGTAAAGCCACAGCCTGCAAAGCCAGTATCCCATATGTATTCCAATTTGAGTCACTGCTGCTCAACTTCTGATACAGCTCCCTGCTAACGCTCCTGGGAAAGCAACAGAGGATGACCCATGTGCTTGGGTCCCTTACCCATATGGGAGACCCAGATGAAGCTTCTGGCTCCTGGCTTTAGCCTTGCCCAATTCTGACTGTGGCAGCCACTTGGGGAGTGAACCACTGGATAGAAGATCCCTCTCCCTCTCTTTGTCTCTTCCTCTTTCTATGTAACTCTCTCTCTCTCAAATAAATAAATCTTTAAACAAGGAAAAGTACTACTTTGACCAAAAAACTTCATTTATATGTTTGAATGTACTTCACTTTAGTAAAAAAAAAAAAAGTTGCACCATTGTACATAATTTAATGTCAAATACAATAATTACACTTAACATGCTTGTAGAGATTTAGAATTAAAATCAGGTTACTTTGTTTTATTGCCTTCTGTAGTGCCTCCCAGATCCCAACACTGAGTTCAGTTGCAATCTGATTTCACTTCTTAAAATCCAAGCCCATGCATCACAGGGCAGTCATTCTTCGATTTATTGTGGTTGCAGTATCTTATCCTGAGCATTTTATCACCTTGTTGTCCAAACTCTTTGAATCTTCTTTTGTATTTCTAATTACAGTATCGTTATGGACTTAACTATTCATTAAATGTAGCATAATGTGCTGAAAAGCACAACTTTGAATTCTAAATCCTGCACTTAGCACCTGCAGTCCTTAACATCTCAGTACCTGCTCCTTCAGCCATAAAATGAAGATAATATAGTACAGTCCACATACAGTTATTGTGAGGACTAGGAGTTTATACACGTGAAGTTCTGAAAATATTGCCTAGCATTTAGTATGTGTTTATATAAATGTTTGTTATTATTCTATTATAGTAGGAATGTTACTAACAGTAGAGGAGGAGGAGAGGTAGTAGTTAGTATAATACTTCCCTCTTACCCATAGCTTTCCTTTCCAAGTTTCAGTTAACAGCAGTCTTAGTCTGCAAACATTCAATGAAAAATTCCCTTAGTGAACAATTCACAAGTTTCAAATTATGTGCTGTTCTGATGAAATCTTGCCCTTCCCACTCCATCCTGCCCAGGATGTAGTAGTGATGCTGTGGATGTCTAGCAACTCTCCCCAGGTATACATATCTTCCTGCTGACATGATATAAGCCAGTCTCAGCGGGTAGCGGGTATTTCAGGTCTTTTTTTTTTAATTTTTAACTACTACAACAACAGTGTGATACTTGAGATACCCAATCTGTGCACTTCAACCTGATATTTTCTGATACACTTCTATCAACTGAACTCTGAGAAGAATATAAAAAGAGGAAAAAAGGAGGAGGGAGGAAGGGATAAAGAGGAAAATTACAGGATGTCTCTTCTAGTTAATGTTATACTATGAAATAAACATTTGAAAAGCTATCTCATTTGCAGAATTGAGAAAACTGATTGCCTTATTAACATCAAGAATCTTCTGAATACAATCTAGAAATATTTATGATCTAAACATCTGTCATAGAAGTGACCCAGAGGGTTATGTAATTTGAGAATTTTTCAAAGAAAACCATTTTATGTACTCCTATCATCTCAGTTTGGATTTGAATTTTTTTATGTAAAGAAAGTCTCTGTTGTGAAATTTTAGTGTTTAATTACAGTTGATCTTTTGCAGGTAACAATCATTCGTATTGTGTTGCGTGTGTGTCTTCTTCATATGAGAACACATACTAAATACAATATTCAATTTGCAATTGCCTTGTTAGCTGAGTGATAGGCTTGCATCCTAATAGTCAGGTACATTGGGTGAATATGCATGGTCACAGTTGTGCATGGCTTTGCATTTCAACAGCACGGTTCTGAATGCCTCTGCATGGCTGCTGCAAGCCTTTGAAACTGGTGTGGTCCAGAGCCCAGAACATTGCTGACTTTATCTTCCATGTGTTTCCTGAACACACCACCACAGTAATCATTCCATGTATAGGACCAAGTAATAATCAAACATATGTAGATTCATGTCTCTTACTGGTTCACCAACACAGACCAAGATACTCCTCATCTTACAATATGGTTGTGTCACAATAAACCCTTCATAAATTGAAAAATATCATAGCCAGCAACACATTTAGTACACCTGACCTACTGAACATCATAGCTTAGATGCACATGACATTACAGCATGTCAGTTGTTTGCCTTCATGACTGCATGGCTGCCCAGGAGCTACAGTTCACGGCCACTGCCCAGCATCACACATTACTAGCTGGGAAAACATCAAAATTAAAAGTATGATTTCTACTGAATGCATGTCATTTTTCACCATGTTAAAGTAGAAAATCATAATTTGGACTATCATAAGTCAGGAACCATCTGGATGTATTAAAATAATCTGTATTTGGAAAATTCTGAAGCCCAGGTCCCAGATCCAGAGTTTTAATTGTTCTGGGATGTGACCCAGGAAATTATACTTTAAAAGTACGTCCTGAGTCTAATAAGCAAACAGAGCTGAGAAATACCAATCTAAACTGTACTGAAACAATCTGCTTATTGCTATCATGTAGACTATTTAGAAATGTGCTTTTTCAATAGCATAGGCAAAAAAGTGATCTAAGGAAAGATATTGATCTAAGAAGGTATTAAACTGGCTTCTCTGAAATAGACTCACATTTATAATTATTATATAAATATAGAAGATAGAGATGATTTGATCATTAGAGAATATTAGAAATACAACCATTCTCAAATAGATTTATTTATTGAAGTTGTTGCATATGAATTTTGCAGAAATATGGAGACTCCTCTTAAAGTTCCATGTACTAGATATTACTGACTTATTGAAGCAATCACTTGATTACAGCAAAAGGTGTCTGGAAAGGGTGGGGGAAGACCAAAGACTTGTTCCTTTTAGCTCATATTTAGTCAAACAATACAACAGAAAATTAAAAATTTACTTCTCAGAAATTTCTGGTACTCAACATAAAGATGTTTTTAAGGTTCTCTTCAATTCTTTGTGGGACTGAAAGCTCTGAGACTCAGAAGATAGGATACATCTGAGACTGGAACAAACACTAACAGCATTTATGAACAACTTCCATAATATCATGGGAGCAATAGCCCTCACCATTCCTCCCATGCTCCTGTGAGTGTTTACAGAATGAAAAGGCCAAGTAGAAACAAAGTCTGTGAGAGGCAACAGTAAATGAAATAATCAAAGGAAATGGGCCTAAACTTGTTAAGTAAATGACCTC
The DNA here is from genome assembly GCF_051225735.1 of Oryctolagus cuniculus. Lineage (NCBI taxonomy): Eukaryota > Metazoa > Chordata > Mammalia > Lagomorpha > Leporidae > Oryctolagus > Oryctolagus cuniculus. Next base: position 195,694,868 of record NC_142867.1, read on the forward strand.
CTCTGAGTACAGAACTTAAATAGTTGATAAAAAGTACCCAATTTCATTCAGCCTAGGGAAAATTCTGAATTGCATTCTCAAAAGAAATCTCTTAAGTGTCCACAAAGAAAAATAAAATAGTTTCTCTACAAAGTAAAGAGAATTAGACTGCCTTTGTATTTTTCTTGGCTACAAGATTATCACCAGTGAATAACAGAGCAATCTTACATGATTGTGGCCATGGAGTTATCCACAGGTAAATTTAGATAAATATGATAAAAGAAAGACATATTCAGACGGATCAGGAATCAGAAAATACAGCATCCCACTTTTTTTTTAACAATTTTTTTTTCATTTAGGTGGTCTTTACTTTTACACAAGATAACCCATGAGTTAATAACTGCTGAAGCTGTGTGATGAGTGTGGTGCGTGGTTCTTCACTTATAATATCCTCTCTACTTACTTATGTGTTTTTGTAAGTTACCACAATAGAAAATTTCAGATAATTCAAAAGTGTCAATATCATTAAATATACACATAAACTGGAAATAATTCCAAATTAAAAGATTAAAGACATGACTACTAAATCAAAGCACACTACTTCATAGGACTAAAAATTAGCTATAAAGTACATTATTGGGGACCAGCTCTGTGATGTAGTAGACTAAGCCTCCACCTGTGGCGCTGGCATTCCATGTGGGCACTGGTTTGAATCCTGTCTGCTCCACTTTCAATATGGCTCTCTGTTAATGGCCTGGGAAAGCAGTAGAAGATGGTCCAAGTGCTTGGCCCCTGCACCCATATGGGGGTCCTGGAGGAAGTTGCTGGCTTCAGGCTTTGGATCGGCCCAGCCCTAGCTGTTGCGGCCATTTGAGGAGTGAACCAACTGATGGAAGACCTTTCTCTCTGTCTCTCCCTCTCTCTGTAGCCCTACTTCTCAAATAAATAAATAAATACTCTTTTTAAAAAGTACATTATTGGGGTATGGAGTAGTGGGTAAAACCACCGCCTGCAATGCCAGCGTCTGATGTGGGCGCCAGTTCAAGACCCAGGTGCTCTACTTCTGATCCAGCTGTCTGCTATGGCCTGGGAAAGCGATGAAAGATTGCCCAATTCCTTGGGCCCCTGCACCCACATGGGAGACCTGGAAGAAGCTCCTGGCTCCTGGCTTCAGATCGGCGCAGCTCCAGCCATTGTGACCAGTTGGGGAGTGAACCAGCAGATGGAAGACACTCTCTCTATATGCCTCTTCTTTCTCTGTGTAACTCTTTCAAACAAATAAAGAAATCTTTGTTTAAAAAAAAGCACATTATTGGAACACTTGGAAAGACTGAAATTGGACCATACATTAGATAAAAATACTAGGGGCAGGTATTTGTCACAGCAGTTAAAGATGCTGCTTGAGATGCCTGTGTTTTGTACCAGGGTGCCTGTGTTCAAGTACTCACTCACCTTCTCATTCCAGCTTCCTGCTAATGGGCCATAATGTCTGCCACTTATTCATACTCTATGAAGACAGTCTATGTAAGCAGAAACATAAATGTAGCAAAATGCTAACATCCAGTGAAACTAAATGAAAGAAACAGAATGCCATTTATTTTTCCAAATAATTTTTCAAACAAACAATTTTTCAAAGTATAAAATGGTGGGGAGAGTACAAGAAAATAGAAGTAATATTACAAAAAAAGTAAAAGCAAAAAAATTCCCAGGCACTTATATATGTACATTTTTCAAATGGAAAGAAACCCCAAAACTAATAATACTCAACTATAGGTGGAAAGAGAGGACAGAATAAAAGGGGGAAAATTGAGAACTAGATTGTTGTAAATGTGCATTGTTCATTAAAAAAAAAAAAACTCCTTTAAGTGTAATTTGTAAGTTATTTTTATGTTATAAATAGGTTGTCATTAAGGACTTTCATTTCTTGACTTACTGGAATATTTTCTAGTAGTGTGATAAAATGTATGTTTATTCATCCATTCAAGGAACTATTACTCCATAGTCACCGTTGGTAAGTGCTTTCCAAACATTAGAAGAATGTCTTCTACTATTCAGAATTTTTGGCTATAATTATATTTTTTCTTATTCATTATTGCTCCTGATACTTGTTAAATATTTCCCTTCTAAGCTATTTTCTTCATTTTAACCATTTTTTAACTTTGTAACATATTTTGATGTTACTATTTGATATAATAAACATTATATCTTCACTATGTTTTATATTGTTTTGCATGATATGAAGATTTTAAGAGTTGAAGATTCGCCCAAGAAGTGAAGAAGAACAAAATTTTACATTGAAGAATTACAAAAGCAGTTCACGCTCATACTGAATTGTTGAACCCAAAATCCCTCAGACCAGTTCTTCCAGGGCTAAGCTAAGAAAATGAAAGCACATGATCACTGGAAATCTTCTTGGTAGTATTTTCTTACTGTTGCTATTTGCCTTTGGGGATCCAGAGAGTTTAAATAACTTGCATTTAGTCACTCAGGTAGAAAATATTGAAATCAGGATTTGAATCACCCTCTAAAGTCAAACCAGGAAGTCTGGGAAGTAAGATAGTGACAAATTTGGCTGTCTTGGCAATTCTATAAAATGCTAAAAAAACACTTTACAATTTTATTGGGAGCTGGCACAGGGGACAGCAACTAAAATCCAGGGCTAACCAAATGTAGGAAGCATAATAAAGTTGGGAGACACAAAATGCATAAACTTGCAAAAATAAAACTAAATCAGAAATACACTCCACCCAGTTGAGAACAGTAAATTAAATTTTATTTCTCAAGTATGTCATGACATAATAATGGATTATCACTTACCAGCCTCGTGGCTAACTTATGCTACATGTGGGAATCTGAAAACTTTCAAGGAGATAATTTGAAGTGGCCTCGGGCTAGATCATCGCGAGAGTAGCTCAAGTGAAAAATTATCAACTTACCAAAAGATGAAATTATATCCCTACATCATGCCTGATTTAAAAGAATTATCCCTAGATGGTTTGAGAATTTAAATGTTAAGACAGGAACTTGAACATTCTTAGTAGAAAGTACACTGAATGTCTTTAGACCTCAGGACATTAAAGAATTTCTTAAGTAATGCTAAGGAGTACTTACTGGGAAGACTGATATATACGTTACTATATTAAAATTAAAAATTGTGTTCATTAAAAGACACCTTAAAGCAAGTGAAAAGATAATTTGAATTGGAAGAGGTTCACAATATATGTAATTGAAAAAGAAGTAGCAACACTAAGGGAGAATGCCTGTATGTGAAAGGATCTTCATATACTGCTTTATATCCTTGAGATTTTTATACCATTTTTTAAATTAAATAGCAATAGAAGTATTCACTAAAATTAGATTCAGTATTTCTCTAATAGATGTTAACTGTTAATAACTGTTGAAGGCTAAGATGTGAATAAGAGAATTTAGTATACTAATAGTATCCCTCCCTTATGTAAATGATGGAAATTTTCCATTCAAATGATTGTAAAACAAAGACATTATAGCTAATCATAATAACAAAACAGTTTGTACAGAAAATGCTACCAGTATCTGCTCTAAATCACCTATTAAACAATGCTTCCAGAAATACAATAAAAATGTGTGTAAGAACAAGCATGGTGATAATTCACATTAGTTTCAGGATAATTTCCTCTGTGGAGGGAAAGAAAGGATATTTAAGGTATATCTTTTTTTTATTTTTTATTTTTATTTTTGACAGGCAGAGTAGACAGTGAGAGAGAGAGACAGAGAGAAAGGTCTTCCTTTTACTGTTGGTTCACCCTCCAATGGCCGCCACGGCCGGCACATCACGCTGATCCGAAGCCAGGAGCCAGGTGCTTCTCCTGGTCTCCCATGCGGGTGCAGGGCCCAAGGACTTGGGCCATCCTCCACTGCACTCCCGGGCCATAGCAGAGAGCTGGCCTGGAAGAGGGGCAACTGGGACAGAATCCGGCACCCGAACCAGGACTTGAACCCGGTGTGCCAGTGCCACAAGGCGGAGGATTAGCCTATTGAGCCCCGGTGCCGGCTAAGGTATATCTATTTTAAAGAAAAGACAAGTGAGGCAAATGTGGGGAAACATCAATATATGGTAAATTGAGGAAGGGCATGAGAGGGCTGTTATATTAGTTTTCTTAATGTGTGAAGTCTTTTATAATTTAAATTTTTAATTAAAATTAAGAACAATTGGGAAAAATGTATATAGATTCCAGGAATTTCAGGACAGTGGAAACAAATGAAATTTGTGCAACTTGCAAGATATTCTATAGTGACTATCTCTGAGATTTTGTCATTTGAATTACTTTGAAATCATAACCACCCAAATCACAAGATAACAGGGGACAGAAGAGAAAAACACAGATTCAACAAGCTTCCCTTGGGCATGATCTACCTGCTTTTGGTAGACAATTTTGAAACCTAGATCCTGGATCAATGAGATTACCAATTCAAACCACACTGTTAATCTGCTATGGGCCAGGACAAGGTGTGAGACTGTGAAACCTTGAGGCAGAGATGACTATGAGAGTACTGCCTTGGAGACTAGACTGGAGCTCAAATCTAGTTCAAGGCCAAAGAAATCCTAGTGGTTCCCACAAGCCAGGAAATGCTCCCCAGTGGTGCCAGGGACAGCATCGCCTGGCCCTGCTTAACCCTAGAGGTGTGAGGTGTGAGGTGCTCTGAGGAGAGTCAGGGCTGGTCCACACTATAAAGCAAGTCCAGACTTGGCTCCTGGTCTGGTGAAAATGCCCTGAGAGCCTCTAGGAGTGCACTCTTGGGTTGCTGGTAGCTGAGGCCCAGAGGGATATAATTTGTTTTTAATCTTCAACTAACCCATGCAGATGTACAATCTTTATGTTTGTGGGATATCATGTGATGCTTCAACTCATGTATAGATTGTGTAATGTCCAATCAGAGTAAACATATCTATCTCATGAAAACATTATTATTTCTTTATTATGAAAACACCCTTTTCTTTATTGTTGAGGAACAATGTTTTTTCTTCATACTATTTGTTGTACTCTTTATTTAGTGTCAGGTTAACCTTACAATCATCAAGTAAACTGAAAGAAGATCTTTGTAAAAAATCAATAAAAATGGGAATAGGAGAGGAAGAAGGTGGAAAGATGGGAGCATGGGCGAGAAAGAGGGTAGGGTGGGAAGTATTACCATGCTCCTAAACCTGTATATATGAAATACACGAAATTTTTTACCTTAAAATTTTTTTAAATAAATTAAAGTAAAAGAAAGAATAAAAACGGGAGGAGGAGGAAAAGTGGGAGTGTGGGAGGGAGGGTAGGGTGAGAAGTATCACTATGTTCCTAAATCTGTATACATATTATTTGTTCATTTATATAAATAAAAAAATTACTTTAAAATACATAAGGGGCCGGTGCTGCTGCTCACTTGGTTAATCCTCCACCTGCGGCACCGGCATCCCATATGGGCGCTGGGTTCTAGTCCCAGTTGTTCCTCTTCCAGTCCAGCTCTCTGCTGTAGCCCGGGAAGGCAGTGGAGGATGGCCCAAGTGCTCGGGCCCCTGCACCCACATGGGAGACCAGGAGGAAGCACCTGGCTCCTGGCTTCAGATTGGCATAGCTCTGGCCGTAGCGGCCATTTGGGGGTAAACCAACAGAAGGAAGACCTTTCTCTCTGCCTCTCTCTCTCACTAACTCTATCAAATAAATTAAAGAAAAAAATACATTTAAATGAATGGATCAAGTTAATAAATTTTAAAAAGAAGATAAAAAATACATAAAACATTTTCATCATCTATAGTCATGCAATTGTGCATCAGATCACCAGCACTTCCTATTTCTGTCTAACTGTAACTTAGTACTCATTAATGCACCTTTCCCCGTCCCTCCTTTCTCTCCCCAGCCTCTAGTAACCATGATTATACCCTCCACTGCTATGAGATCAACTTTCTTCAGATTCCACATAGGAGTGAGATTCACCCAACTGATTCTGAACCCCAGGTCCTCTGGTTTCCTTGTAACAGAAATTGGCAACAGGCCAACCTGCAACCCAGATAAGGTATATCGGGGTTTATACTCGCGCACAAGTGGAACAGCATGGCAGGAAGAGGATCCACCAACTGGCTCGAGGAAGGGAGCAGGAGGTGGTTTACTGTGTGTGAGGCATGGCAGTTCCCCCTCAGCGCCTGGCCCAGAGTCCTGGCTCATCCCCTCAGCACATGACACTTCAGTTTGCACCTAGCTCATGTTCTGCACAGGCACTGTTGCTGGGTTTTGGTTTCTTTATGTATTTTTTGTTTTGCATCCTACATGCTCAGAATAGCAGAGTTGCTTACCCAGGAGGTCACACACTACATGCACTGGGCTATTCTGGGCACCTGTGAAAGTTGAGTAAGACCTTAACAGGGTAATAGAGGGCTCTTTGGAGGTGAGGGTCTGGATGCTGCTTGCTCTTGATTGCTTTAGAGCTGGAGATGGATGCCTGTCAGTTCACGAGATGGAGAGTCCTCTTTCTACCCTTTCTCACAACCTTTCAAAAATGCTTCTTGAGCAATTACTCTGGGAACATAAAATCTAAAGAAACATGTCAGCATAGTTCTTAATAAAATATTTGGAAACTCTTGAAAGGATAATGTACAATCTTATGGAACAGAATTTTTTTTAATTTCTAAAAAATGTTCATTAGTAAAAAGAGAATAGATTTCATGTATTTCATAAATACAGTTCTAAGATAATCACACTTCTTTCTCTCCTTCCTTCAATCTCTCCTCCTTTCTACCTTTTATTTTCCTTTACTTTTAGCAATAACATAATTTCAATTGCCTGTATAATCACAAGCGTAATTCCCACTAACCATAGTGTGCAAGCACTTCCCCCTGAAGTGACACCTTGCTAGTAGGGACTCCGTTTTAGAGCACCCGGGACTCCACCTGGAGAAAGCACTGCCCACCATGAGATTCTGGTCTGAAACTAGGATCTAAAACTCAGACAATAACAGTCCTCATACAATAACAATACACTGCATCCCACCTGGCAGAGCATAGAAACTCCCTAGCATGGTCACTCAAGCTTAAAACAGACAGGCTGCACCTGGATTAATAAGATTGTAATTTGTCTACCGTCAAGATTGTAATTGATATTAGTTTCACACAGGCCTTAGGTTAGCTTGATCCTAGCAACCATGTATTCCCCTTCTCCTTGTGGTTTTTGTCTTTATAAACCCTGTTGCTTTGAGCTTTGGGGTTGAGAGTTCTTTAGGGCATGAGCCCACTCTCCTCTGCCAGCAACAAAGGACCATCAGATTTTGCCCAGGTGCAGTGCTCCTCTGTTTGCACTGGCTCAGGCACAACACACCATCATCTGCTACCTCTCAGGATGCACAGTAACAGGAAGCTGGGTGGGAAGCAGAGGACCCAGGGCTTGAACCAGACACTCCAATATGGGATGAGGGTGCCCACAGAGGTGACTTGACCACCGCGCCAAAACACGTACCCCAGTGCTTCTACTTTTCAGAGAGAAATACAATAGAAAATAATGCCTGACAGATTTGCACATGACTTCTTTGATTTCAAACCACATCCGGCTTAAATAATAATAAATATGGCTTCGTGTCTCCTTAGACTTGAACAGCAGCTGCAAGACTTTTTATGAAGTTTGAGTTAAGGATGCTCTTCCTTGGACCAAACTTGCTTATGAGAACTCCGATGTGCGGTGTAGGGACAAATCCCCAGCCACACATTACCTTTCTTTGGATCTTTGTGCGCCTGCTTTTCCCTCCCAGTGACCTCATGGGAAGGATGGTTGTGGCTGAATACTGCATTCAGGCACCACCAACACCCTCTCCAAACCCTGCCAGTATGTCATCGTAGCACCATCACCCAGTAGCACCTTCAGCTGAGCCGATTTACAGTCTGCCTACATGCAAAACCGACGCGAAAGATGTCCTGGCTTCATCCAGGCTGTGCTCACCTTGATTTATTTCAAGCCAGCAGCCGATTGCACATAAATTTAACATAGCAGTGAAGGAGTCGAGGTGGATTTCTCACCTTCGTAGTTTGTCACACAGGCAAGACTGAAGCCTGAGACCAAAGGCCATCGTCACAGAGGCAGAAAAGTGGCAGATTACGGGCCTCCCTGCATTTACGCTGTCACTAAGCTAAAAGAGATCCCCTCAAGGCTCTATTTGCTGCCAACTCCTATTTCTTCCTTCAGCTGGCTTGCCAGGGCCAACATAACGAATGCTGGGAACAATTTAAACATCTAAAAATATAGGAATCATGAGGCAAATTATGACATTTCTACTTCATGGAATATTATGCCATCATTACAATTAAAACTAAGGGAGCAGGGGTTTGGCACAATAGTTAAGAAGTTACTTGGGACACCCGCAATCCATAAGCGAGTGCCTGGGTCGATGTCCCAGCTCTGTTTCACATTCTAGCTTCCTACTACTGTGTACTCTGGGAGGTAACACATGGTGGCTCAAGTCCTTGGTGTGGGGAGCAACTCGGACTAGACTGTTACTGGAATTAAGACTTATTCTATGCATCTGCTCTCCCACAATACGGCGCTGAGAAGGGAGTAACAACTTCTACGCAGCTGCCTCTCGCCAACTTGAGTGATGACCTGCAGGAGCTGATCCTGCTCCTGATTGGAGGAGAGCAGCGTACTCGGCGTGTGGGTAGCAGAGTTGGGATTGGTGGAAGAGGACTATAAAGGAGGAGAGAGACACCATGCACCAGGAACATCTAAGAGGAACATCCATCTGAAGGAACACCTGTGCAGCCCCCTAGAGAGCCGGCCGGCGGTGTGCCGCTCCCCCGCGGAAGTGGGGAAAGTGGCAGGGGGAACTGCCCTTCCACGGAGGTGGAAGAGTCGGTAGCCAACCCAGGAAGAACCAGCAGCAAACCCGGGGAGGGCCAAGCAGACAAAAGAACAGCGCAGGGTCCTGTGTCATTCCTCCACGAAGAGGGGGAGCAACATAATGGTGCTGTGACTTGGATAGGAAGCCTAGGAGGCATAATGGTGCCGTGACTCGGATATGAAGCCTAGGCAGGGTTTAGTGTCGTTCCTCCACGAAGAGGGAGAGCAACACCTTGGGTCCCTGTGGCCAACTTGGGATAGCAGGACTGTATGCCTCCAGAGCTGTGAAGGAATAAACTCCTATTTATCAGAGCTTAGCTATAATCCTGGCCTCTTTAAAAACTAAGTACCTAATAATAAGGCATCATTTTTACTTAAATTATTCTACCATTTGGGTGGAATTCTAACAGTTGTTTCACATCACATTCTATTCCATACATGGAGAAATTATCATCATATTTTAAATAGAAAGGGACATCAAAAAAGTATATACGTCGCTAACCAAATTGTTAAGACATCATTTTACTTTTCAAAAGTGTATAAAGAGTATATAACATTTCATGCCGGCGCAGCGGCTAACTAGGCTAATCCTCTGCCTTGCGGCGCCGGCACACCAGGTTCTAGTCCCGTTTGGGGCGCCTGATTCTGTCCCGGTTGCCCCCCTTCCAGGCCAGCTCTCTGCTGTGGCCCAGGAGTGCAGTGGAGGATGGCCCAAGTCCTTGGGCCCTGCACCCCATGGGAGACCAGGATAAGCACCTGGCTCCTGCCATCGAATCAGCGCTGTGCGCTGGCTGCAGCGCGCTGGCCACGGCAGCCATTGGAGGGTGAACCAACAGCAAAGGAAGACCTTTCTCTCTGTCTCTCCTCTCTCTCAGTGTCCACTCTGCCTGTCCAAAAAAAAAAAAAAAAAACACACAAGAGTATATAACATTTCAATGATGGAAATATTCACAACTGTTTTGTTCTTATTATGCTCATATTTTATAAAAACTCAAAAATTAAAAGTATTAATATTTAATAACAATTTAGAATTTTATTCCCTTATAACTAATGTTGCTACATAACAACACATGACTTCTGATGTAGAATAAGCCATAAATGTTATTTTATTTTGGTAAAAATTCAAAAACTTGGGACTGGCATTGTGGTGTATGGGTAAGGCTATTGCCTATGATGCCAACATCCCACATGGGCATAGGTTCATGCCCTGGCTGCTCCACTTCCAAACCAACTCCCTGCTAATGACTTAAGAAAAACAGCAGAAGATGGCCCAAGTGTTTGGACCCCTGCCACCCACCTGGAAGCCCAGATGAAGCTCCTGGCTTTGGTGTGGTTCAGCCCTGATTGTTGTGGCCATATGGGGAGTGAACCAGCAGATAGAAGATTTCTTTCTTTCTCTCTCTCTCTCTCTCTCTGTTTCTCTCCCCCCCCCATCCCATATATAACTCTGATTTTCAAAATAAATTTTTCTTTAAAAAATTCTTAACAGGCCAGCGCCACGTCTCACTAGGCTAATCCTCCACCTGCAGCACCAGTACCCGGGGTTCTAGTCCCAGTCAGGGCGCCAGATTCTGTCCCAGTTGCTCCTCTTCCAGTCCAGCTCTCTGCTGTGCCCCGGGAGTACAGTGGAGGATGGCCCAAGTCCTTGGGCCCTGAACCCGCATGGAAGACCAGGAGAAAGCACCTGGCTCCTGCCTTCGGATCAGCATGGAGCGCCGGCCACAGCGCGCTGGCCGCAGCGGCCAGTGGGGGGTGAACCAACGGAAAAGGAAGACATTTCCCTCTGTCTCTCTCTCTCTCTCACTGTCTAACTCTGCCTGTCAAAAAAAAAAATTCTTAAAAAAAAACTTAGCAGAAACAAATCACTTAACAGCAGAATATTTCTATACATTGAGTTAGCTAGCCAATTACAAAGTTCAAATTTATCAGATAACTGCCAGTTATGCTCTCCATCTCATAGTAGGACCTGGGCTAACTAGGGTACTATTGAAGTTATTGGGGATATCAATTTAGCAGTTGATAAATTATACATTTATCAATTTCTTTATTACAGATTTGGCAAATAATTATGTGCCCTAGTACTTTGTATAAAGTAATGCTCCTAGTATTTTTCATTCATCTGCAAAATATATACATTTAGTGAGTAACATACAAATATAAATACAAATACACACATGTGTGTATTATATTATAAAGATTGAAGCATCAGCTTGCAGACTTAAGCTCATACAAAGCTCTTTTCCAATACTTGTCCTTCCTTCTCAGTAACTAAATATATGAAATCGATCTGTTGAAATATATTTCCTATTAAGGATATCATACTAATTAATTGAACATATTTTGATATACAAAACATGAGTTCTAACAGGTGTCTACAACATTTGTAACTGCAAACACAGAAAGATTTTACAACCGTAAAGTCGACGATATCTTAGCCCAATTTTCTGTGTATTTAATCCATGACAAGCATGTTATTAGATTAATCTTGGTACCATAAACTGATCACTTTTATACTCTAGCAAAAAAAAAAAAAGTTAAAAATACTACTTTAAGGGGCCAGCACCATGGTACAGTAGGTTAATCCTCCACCTGAGGCACTGGAATCCCATATGGACACCAGTTCTAGGCCTGGCTACTCTTCTTCCAATCCAGCTCTCTGTTATGGCCTGGGAAACCAGTACAAGATGGCCCAAGTGCTTGGGCCCCTGCACCCACATGGCAGACCTGGAAGAAGCACTGGGAAAGCAGTAGAAGATGCCCCAAGTCCTTGGGCCCCTGTACCCATGTGGGAGACAGGGACAAAGTACCTTGCTCCTGGCTTCATATCAGCACAGCTCCGGCCATTGTTTAGGGAGTGAACTAGAAGATGGAAAACCTTTTTCTCTGTTGCTCCCTCTCATTGTCTATAACTCCACCACTCAAGTAAATAAATAAATAAATAAATCTTTTAAAAAAAACCTCCCTCCTCCTCCTCTTCTCCTTCTCCTCCTTATAATATATAACACTAAATATAAACCATCCTTAACAAGAATATAGGTAAACTGCACCTCTCTTCAGATAAGATTCAGTCCATTGGCAAAATAAGGATACATACTATTCACAAAACACCAACAAGCATATGAAACAATGGGGACACGTCAGTAAAGCTGATTAATTGGGGAATATGTAAAAAAAAATTTTGGAGAACTGGCATTATATTATAAAGTTGTACATGCATATACTTATCAACCCATACATTCCCACTCCTGGCTATAGGTAACCCCAGACCCTGTAAAAACACATGTGTGCTCCAGACAAGGGAACATGAATGTTCCAGAAGATCATGGTTGCATTGTTTTTAAAACTTACATAGATAGGGGTCGGTGCTGTGGCACAATGGGTTAACACCTTGGCTTGAAGCGCCAGCATCCCATATGGGCACTGGTTCTAATCCCAGCTGCTCCTCTTCCTATCCAGCTCTCTGCTATGACCTGGGAAAGCAGTGGAAGATGGCCCAAGTCCTTGGGCCCCTGCACCCACACGGGAGGCTTGGAAGAAGCTCCTGGCTCCTGGATCAGCACAGCTCCAGCTGTTGCAGCCAATTGGAGAGTGAACCAGCTGATGGAATACCTTTGTCTGTCTGTTTCTCTCTCTCTCTCTGCTTCTCTTCTTTCTGCGTAACTCTCAAATAACTTACGTAGATCACATGTTGAGCAACAAAATGAACAAATACATTGTGATGCAGTCATACAGTGGAACACAATTCTTTACTAGGTTGCATTGAAATGAATTATCTCAAAATGTACACATCTAAACACATAAGTTTCAGAACATGGTGCATGAAAAAGGCATATAACTAACTATGTAATACATTTATATTATTCTGAAGTTCAAAAAAATCAAGCATAAACAATAAATTATCTAGGGCTGCCTATAGTTCTGGTGAACTGATAAGCAGATGAATGAATACACGAAATCCTAGATGACAGTTATCCAAGGAGAAAAGGAAGGTTGAAGGAACCCTTGGGAGATTTCAGAAGTCCTGGGTGGCATTTATATTCTTGTTAATTATATAATACCATTCTTTAAACTAGAATATATCATATATATACTCTCTATAGAAGTTTCCTTAAGCAGAAGATGGCCCAATAGGTGGGCCTCTGTACCCATGTGCATGTGGGAGACCTGGAAGAAGCTCCTGACTCCTGGCATTGGTCTGGCCTACACTTAGCCATTGCAGCCATTTGGGAGGTGAATTAGTGGATGGAAGATCTCTCTCTCTTTCTCTCTCTCTCTCTCTCTCTCTCTCTCTGTCTTTGTGTGTGTCTGTCTCTGTAACTGTGCCTTTCAAATACAAATTATAAAAATCTTTTTCTTAAAAAAAAAGAAAAAAAGTTTCCTAGTCAAAAAATAAAAGACAAAGAGGAACACTGTTGCTTTGGATTCTCTGGGAAAGGAGATACTAGAAATGCAGGTTTTCTCTGACTTGCCAGCAATTGACACTGTTCATACAAATAGAAATTGTAAATATATCTCATGAATTTAACATAAAATCTCCATTTGCCTTCTCTGAAGGGTCTGTGAATAATCAGAAATTGGACATATTTCATGCAGGGCCCCTTCCAGTCTCTGAGGCTCCTGGAGTCTCTTCAGCCTCCAAGACTCCCAAGTCCCAGAGGAAGCTTCCTGAATTGTAACACGACCAAAAACCTGCGGTATACTCAAACAGTGAAATGTGTACAATGCATTTGTGTATAACCTGCATTCAATTATAATGGTGTGCATTCCATTTTAAACCATGTTTTTGTTGATCTAAAACAACCCTACTATAATAGAAATTGAGTCATAACTATATGAGGCAATTATGATGTGATATTACTTTGATTGTTTGAATAGGTTTATTAATCGACAACCATCATACTTTATATCTATTGTGGTGACTCTGTCTTCCAAAGCCTTCTCATCATCTAGAAATCACTTCTGCAGAGGAGATATCTAACTAATGCTTGCTTCTCTGTATTTTCTCTACTCTCAAAATGTTTATTAAAGTTGCCCTGTTTCTAAAAGCCTTGATCTTAATAGAGTTCTTATGTAGCCTTTATATGACATATTTTATGAATTTGTAAGTACTTTATAGATTTACATGTTAGAATTTCAAGTTTCATGCTGGGAATTCTAAAAGTCACATTTTTTTAAAAAACTTTACCAAGTCAGGATCAGTCTTTCTGTCACATTGAAAAGTCACAGTAAATAAGACTAAAAATGCAGAATAGCTTTTCTCTCTCTCAGTTTCTATTAAAAGGCATTATTGCTTTCTCTCAGGATTATTTTAGTGCCTTAATTACAGTAAATTAGAGTAATTAGAGAGAAATTATATGAACCTACAATTCCCCAAAGCCTTTATCCTGCCTTTTAGTCAGATGATGAATGTTAATATAAATAATTGATACATTCTGAGTACCTCCAAGTCTTCACACCTTACATTTTTCTTTTTAATTTTGTTCCAGATAGAAGTGAATGATGTCAGGCTTTATTTCTTTGCTCTAAAGGGTGCTAATTAAGCTTCTGGACAAACTTATTACAAATAAAACAAAGAAATTCAATAGTAACCAAGAGGCATATGCATTTATTTTAATTTTTTGTACCTTCCTGGGCTCAAATAAGTGCAAAGTCTGTAACAAATGAGATCAAAGTTTTTTGTCTCTGTTTGTGTTCATGAACATATGCTTAACATTTTTACAAAATGTGTTTGGTTACATTTCAGCCATAAATGTATAACCAGACAAAGTCACTGGAAACATATTCAAGCAGACAGAATTTAGATGAGTATTCAATATTCAATATTTAACATTGACTTATATAAGGTGTGTACACCATATGCCAGGGGCTATTCTGGGTACTGGCCAGACAATGGAATTTTGTAGATATTATTGTACCTTTGCTGTTATAAATTTTATTAAAAAGGCAGATGTGATGCATCTTGCCAAAAGGAAAATGCAGATGCTATCACAGAATGTGACAAAGGGGCTACTGTGGTCTGAGAAGCCAGACGAGACCTTGTGCAGGAAGCACTAACTCAGGCATAGCCCAAAAGAAACACCTGCAAATACAGCAGAAGCAACTTCAATGAAAGGGAATGATGTGTGCAGCTATGAGCGGCCGAGAATGTTTCCAGGGATGGAGAGAACTCCAATGTTGGTGGAACACAGAGCAAGCTGTGTATATGGGGTGAGATTAGTTTAGAAAGGGGGGCAGGACCCAGGCAGGCAGGAGACCTTAGAGATGATATTGTGCCTCTTAAGAACAGTGCTCATTCTCAGGGAAAACAACAGAAATTCAAATGAAAGCAAACTGGCTGCTTTGTGCCTAGCACAGTTAGTTTTAGGAGAAAGAAATGCTGACAAGGAACTTAACGTGATAACTTACAGACCAGCACCACCCATCTCCTCTCCATATGTTGACAAGGCAACAAAAAAATTTGCAAACATGAGTTACCAATTTGTGTGGCCACAGGTCACCGGGAATTGGCTTCGCCCAGCTGTGTCACAGGTTTTTCATCTATAAATCTGACGTGAGAGGCTGACATTTTCTCTTGTAGCTGAGATGTTGATTTAGATGCCTGCATCCTATATTGGTGTGTCTAGATTTGATCCCCTGCTCCGGCTCCCTGGTAAGACAGATGGTGGGAGGCAGTGATGATAAGTGCCTGAATTAAGGTCCTTGCTCCGAGCTTCAGCCTGGCACAGCATGGCATTTACAGGCATTTGGGGAGTGAACTCACCTATAGGAACACTCTCCCTCTTAATTTTGTTTAAATTTTTCAAATATTTATTTATTTATTTGAAAGTCAGAGTTGCACAGGAAGAGAAAGAGACAGAGAGAATCTCTGTTCCATCTGCTGGTTCACTCCCCAAATGGCTGCAGTGGCTGGGAATGGGCCAGGCAGAGGCCAGGAGTAAGGAGCTTCTTCGGGGTCTCCCACGTGGTTCAGTGGCCCAAGGACTTGGGCCATCTTCTATGGCTTTCTCAGGCACATTAGCAGGGATCCGGATCAGAAGTGGAGCAGCCAGATCTCAAACTGGCACCCATATGGGAGTCTGACATCACAGGCAGCAGCTTTGCCCCTATGCCACAATGCCAGCCCCACCGTATTTTTTATTTTTAAATCTGATACTAACATAACTGCTTCAGAGAAAAACAAAATGAGATAACACATGCAAAGAACCCAGCACACAGTGAATGGCACAGAATAGGATGCCCTCCTCAAATGCTCTTTCCTGTTAGCCGCCCTGGCTTTCAGTCCTGGAATGTGAGACTCTAGTCACTTATCCTCCTACCCAGTCAGAAACGGGCAGAGTCTGCAGCATAGAACCAACCATCTCAGGGGCCGGTTCTGTGGCGTAGCAGGTAAAGCCGTGACCTGCTGTGCCGGCATCCCATGTGGGTGCTGGTTTGAGTTCCAGCTGATCCACCTCCGATCCAGCTCTCCGCTATGGCCTAGGAAAGCAGTGGAAGATGGCCCAAGTCCTTGGGACCCTACACCCGCATGGGAGACCCAGAAGAAGCTCCTGGTTCTTGGCTTCAGATCAGCACAGCTCCAGCCATTGTGGCCAACTGAGGAGTGAAACAGTGGATGAAAGACCTCTCCCTCTCTCTGACTTTCCTCCTCTCTCTGTATAACTCTGACTTTCAAATAAATAAATAATTCCTTTAAAAAAAAAAAAAAAAAGAGGCCAGCACCACGGCTCAATAGGCTAATCCTCCGCCTGCGGTGCCGGCACACCGGGTTCTAGTCCCGGTTGGGGCTCCGGATTCTGTCCCGGTTGCTCCTCTTCCGGTCCAGCTCTCTGCTGTGGCCCAGGAGTGCAGTGGAGGATGGCAGCGGCCATTGTGGGGGTGAAACAACGGAAAAAGGAAGACCTTTTTCTCTGTCTCTATCTACTCTGCCTGTCAAAAAAAAAAAAAAAACCAACCATTCACCAATCGGCCGCAATGGCAGGAGCTGCTGGGATCTGAAGCCAGGAGCCAGGAGCTTCTTCCAGGTCTCCCATGTGGGTGGCCATGCCGCCCCAATATATTTTTAAATTTTTATTAGTTTTTAATAGATTCCATATGGTTTGCAGATACAATTCTAAGAACATAATGATATTCCTGTCCTCCCTCCCTCACCCTTTTTCCCTGCCTCTCTCCTTTCTTCTCCCTTTCTCTTTTTAGTTTTTGAGATAACATATTTTAAATTTACATTGCAGCAAACAGGCTTAATTCTTCACCAAATAGGAAGTTTAACAAGTAGGGTTATATCAAGAGCTCACCTGCAGGTGCACCTGTGGAAAGAGCCGGCTCCAACTAGCCAGGGAATTCCACCACAGCTCCTCCAAGGATCTGAGCGAGAGGCCGGAGGGGAGGAGGAGGGCCAGGGCCGAGAGCTGGAATCCAGAAACTACGGCAGGCAAGACTCGAGATGAGACAACTGCTCCTAACCCCCGGGAGGGAGAATATACGGGATACAAAGAACTTTAGCTCCTGACCCGAGGCGTGGGGCGCAGGACGGAGTCTCCAGAACGCCAGGTTCTACCCCAAGTGCGGAATGCAGTCTTCATCTCCTCCCGGGTGAGGAGTGCACCTCCCCCTTTCCGGGTTGGAGGGGAGGAAAGAAAGGGTTCAGAGGCTTACAGCAATTCATAAAGCTGCATAAATCTAAAGCAAAGGAACATAAACTAGCACCGGACAAAGGTATAACAAAAATGCACATCATGAAGTTCTTCACACCGATGTGGGTTATAAAACAAGACCAAGGACCAGTGCTGTGGTGTAGTGAGGTCTCCACCTGCCGTGCCCTCTTCTGATCCAGCTCTCTGCTTGTGGCCTGGGGAAGCAGCGGAGGATGGCCCAGGTGCTTGGGCCCTTGCACCTGCGTGGAAGACCTGGGGAGGGAGGGGAGGTTTCAGCCTCCTGGCTCCTGGCTTCAGATTGGCCCCTTGCTGCCATTTGGGACCTTTTTCTATCTGTCTCTTCCTCTCTCTCTGTAATTCTGCCTCTCAGATAAACAGATAAATCTTAGGGAAAAAAAAAAGCCAAGAATTCAACAAATAAACGGTGCACGTTCCTATGCAAACAGAAGTATGACACAGGTCACATTTCTCCCAGCTCTGGTGTTGTGGAAAGAGAGCTGTACTTGTAGAGCCAGAAGCCCTGCCTTTCTTCTTAAGAGCCCAACAATGAATATGACTATAAGTCTCATGTGGTGACTCATGTGGTGACTGACAGGAGGCCAAGCAAAGTAGCAGGGCCAGAACCTAGCACAGGGAAGACAGTCACAAGACTTATTCAGGAAGCCAAGGAGGAGATCCCAGCCCCAGGACAGTGTCTACTGGAGCAGGAAGGTTGGAGAACACCAGCTGCTTTTCCAATTACTTTAGCAAAACTACTCGCGGTCATTTCAAAAGCAATGAAAAGGAGGAAATAATGAGAGAACGTTGAACTCTGATGTGCTATCTGCCCCTTTCCTTCCAGGCTACTGGGCAACACAGGGTTTGGGTTGACATGTGTGGCACCTGCTGTTCTGACAGCCACATATGGGAAAGCCTCTCCTGTCCTCTCTTTCTGTCTCTGCTCTCTAGAGCTCTAAATAGGAACAACAGTGCTTATAGAGAACATTACAGTTTTCAAAATGGTTCCCCCACATGGCAAATGTAAGACAAAAAACACCAGTTTTGCAGCTTGTCCCTCTTCTGTTCGTCTTCCTGATACCTCCTGAATTCTGGACACTGAACATGCGGAACTCTACTCGTTTCTCAGCAACATAGGAGAAAGCCCAGCCTTACATAATCGAGAATTAACAGGTTGTGCCCACTGCACATTGTGGCAATTCATACCGTATGCTGAGTAACTAACTCAAGTGTTAGGGGCAGGTTGTGGCGCAGTGGTTAAGATGGTGCTTGGGACACCCACATCCCATATTGGTGTAGCTGGGTTTGAGTCCCAGTTCCCCCTCATTCCAGTTTCCTGCTAATGTGCACCTTGGGAGACAGCATATGATGGTTCCAGTACTAGGGTCCCTGTCACCCAAATGGGAGATCCATACAGAGTTATGTGCTCCTGGCTTCAAATGGTTCAGCCCTGGCTATTGCAGGCATATGGGGAACGAGCCAGCAGATGGAACCTCTCTCTCTGTCTGCTTGCGTCACTCTCTGCCTTTCAAATAAAAAAAAAGGTATAAATAAAATATATTTATAAATGCATATTAAAAATATTGAGTATGAATTTGGAATAATATAACTCAAATAGTATTGAATTTTTGAAATAATACAATAATACAATTTGTATTTATACAAATAAGTGTATAAATGTAATAAAATCATAAGTATTAAATACACGAAATACAAAATAAACATTTAAAAATAAAGCAATAAAAATATAATAAATCTGGGGTTGATGTTGTGGCACAGTAGGTTAAGCCACCACTCAGGACATCCACATTCCATGTTGGAGAGTCAGTTTGAGTCCTGGCTATCCCCTGCTCATGTGCCTGGGAAACAGGAGATAATGGCATAAGTACTTGGGTTCCTGCCACACACAAGGGAGACCTGGATGGATTTCTTGGCTCCTGGCTTCAACCTGGCTGTCCCAGCTGTTGTGGGCATTGGGGAAATGAGCCAGTGGATGGAAGTGCCCTATCTATCTCTCTCTCTATGTCTTTCTCCATCTCACTCCGCCTTTCAAATAAGTAAAAGAACGGATAGATAAATCTCACTCCTACATGTCCCAGAAGTGCTTTAAAAAGGGAAAGAAAAGTATACAGAGCCTAACATAGCAGCAATAGTAAGAGCGATGATGAGGATGATGCTGATGAAAATCCTCAGTAGTTAGGCTGGCGCTGCAGCTCACTAGGCTAATCCTCCATCTGCAGTGCCAGCACACCGGGTTCTAGTCCCAGTCGGGGTGCCAGATTCTGTCCCAGTTTCTCCTCTTCCAGTCCAGCTCTCTGCTGTGGCCCGGGAAGGCAGTGGAGGATGGCCCAAGTGCTTGGGCCCTGCACCCCATGGGAGACCAGGAGAAGCACCTGGCTCCTGGCTTCGGGTCAGCGCGGTACGCTGGCTGCAGCACGCTGGCTGTAGTGGCCGCTGTGGGGTGAACCAACGGAAAAGGAAGACTTTTCTCTCTGCCTCTCTCTCTCACTGTCCACTCTGCCTGTCAAAAATAAATAAAAAGAAAAAAAAGAAAATCCTCAGTAGTAAAAAAGAAAAATGAAATTATACTTTATTACTGTATTAAGTGATCTACCACAGTGCATTTATTTAATTCTTCAAAAAAATCCTAAGGCACCGTTTTGCCAATTGTAGAGATGATTCAGAAAAGCCAGGCAATTTTTAGGGCCGGCACCATGGCTCACTTGGCTAATCCTCCGCCTGCGGGACCGGCACCCCAGGTTCTAGTCCCAGTTGGGGCGCCGGGTACTAGTTCCAGTTGCTTCTCTTCCAGTCCAGCTCTCTGCTGTGGCCCAGGAAGGCAGTGGAGGATGGTCCAAGTGCTTGGGCCCTGCACCCACATGGGAGACCGGGAGGAAGTACCCGGCTTCTGGTTTTGGATCGCTGTAGTAGCCATTAGAGGAGTGAACCAATGGAAGGAAGACTTTTCTCTCTCTCTTTATCTCACTGTCTATAACTCTCTCTCTTTCTCTCTCTCTCACTGTCTAACTCTGCCTGGCAAAAAATTAAAAAACAAAAAAGCCAGGCAATTTTCCCAAGGTCAACTGAGCCAAGTGCTGGCACCAGGTACCTCTTATAGGCAGCCCTTGATCTGCACTTTTCTCATAATGGAGGCAAGAAATCTGTGGTTCTGTCTTAGCAGTAAGATGGCTTTGGCACTTGGCAGGTCAATTACTCTCTGTAGCTCTCAATTTTCTTATTGGGTAAACTAAGGATGAACCTAGGAGACCTGCAAGACTCTATGAGTGATGTATAACTGCAGAAACAGATATAGACACAAACCAACAGATCACACTGTAGTTTCTACTATGTGTTCATCTGGGTGTCAAGTTTATGCAACTTGCTGCTATGCCTTTTTGGCTACATAAAAATAGGGAAAAGGGAAGATTACCATCTACCTTTTTCAAAGATAAACCATATGAATCAACTAAAATCTGTTCAAAGTAATACATTCAGATGGGTTTGAACAGTTTTATTTAGGCACAGTATTTGTTTCAGAGTCAATTTCTTTTATTTTTTTTTTCTTGGAAGGTTTGATTGTTTGTCTGGAAGGCAGAGTTACAGAGAGGCAGAGACAGAGAAAGGTCTTCCATCTGCTGGTTCGCCCCCAAATGGCTTCAATGGGCAGAGCTGGGCCAATCCGAGGCCAGGGTCCAGGAGCTTCTTCAGGGGCTCCCATGCGGGTACAGGGTGCTGGACGCTTGGGCCATCTTCTGCTTTCTCAGGCCATAGCAGAGAGCTGGATTGGAGGCAGAGCAGCTGGGACTTGAGCTAGTGCCTGTGTGGGATGCTGGCACTGCAGGCTGCGGTTTCACCCGCTGGGCCACAGCGCCGGCCACAGAGTCAATTTAGTTTTGCAAGTGATTGATGATTATACTTTACTAAATAGGGTAATCTTCATCAACTTGTTTAATTGCTGGATATGTAGACTACCTGCTGTCAAAAATGAAGAGTTACAGAAGGGCTGTGCATGAATTCTGGCAAATCAAGTAATTTTTTTTTCTTAGTTTCTCTTTAAGAAGAAAGAAAAAAGAAGATTTTGCTTCCATACTTTGTGGCTCATCAAGACTTCCAAATTTCTTCAATAAAAAAGTGTTACACTTTTCCACTGGCAGAACTATCAATTCCCTGCTTACCAGAGGTCTTCTGTATTGCAGTGTTCCACAGCCTATAGGCTAACCAAACTAAAGCCCTTTCCAGCCCAGTTCTGCCTTGCTCTTTCTCATGCAGAAGCAGGAATGCCAAGTCTTTGCTTTCCCGGTCTCTTTTTTTTTTTAACTTTTATTTAATGAATATAAATTTCCAAAGTACGACTTATGGATTACAATGGCTTCCCCCCCATACCGTCCCTCCCACCCACAACCCTCCCCTTTCCCACTCCCTCTCCCCTTCCATTCACATCAAGATTCATTTTCGATTATCTTAATATACAGAAGATCAGCTTAGTATACATTAAGTAAGGATTTCAACAGTTTGCTCCCATACAGAAACATAAAGTGAAAAATAATAGATGATTTTTTTTAAATGATGATGAAATCAGATCAGACCTATTGTCATGTTTAATCCCAGTGAGAGTCAAGTTGGGAATTGATAATTTCTTTTTTTTTTTTTTTTTTACAGAGGATCAGTTTAGTATACATTAAGTAAGCATTTCAACAGTTTGCACCCCCATAGAAACACAAAGTGAAATATATTGTTTGAGTACTCGTTATAGCATTAAATCTCAATACACAGCACATTAAGGACAGAGATCCTACATGAGGAGTAAGTGCACAGTGACTCCTGTTGTTGACTTTACCAATTGGCACTCCTGTCTATGGCATCAGTAGTCTCCCTATGCTCCAGTCATGAGTTTCCAAGGCTATGGAAGCACTCTGAGTTCTCCGATTCTTATCTTGTTTAGACTAGGTCATAGTCAAAGTGGAGGTTCTCTCCTCCCTTCAGAGAAAGGTACCTCCTTCTTGGAAGACCTGTTCTTTCCACTGGGATCTCACTCACAGAGATCTTTTGCCAGAGTGTCTTGGCTTTCCATGCCTGAAATACTCTCATGGGCTTTTCAGCCAGATCCGAATGCCTTTAGGGCTGATTCTGAGGCCAGAGTGCTATTTAGGGCATCTGCCATTCTATGAGTCTGCTGAGTATCTCACTTCCCATGTTGGATCACTCTCCCCCTTATTTATTCTATTGGTTAGTGTTAGCAGGTACTAGACTTGTTTATGTGCTCCCTTTGACTCTTAGTCCTTTCATTATGATCAATTGTGAACTGAAATTGATCACTTGGAATGGTGAGATGGCATTGGTACATTCCACCTTGATGGGATTGAATTGGAATCCCCTGGTATGTTTCTAACTCTATCATTTGGGGCAAGTCAGCTTGAGCATGTCCCAAATTATACATCTCTTCCCTCTCTTATTCCCACTCTTATGTTTAACAGGGATCACATTTGAGTTAATTTTCAACACTTAAGAATAACTGTGTATTAATTACAGAATTAAACCAGTCATATTAAGTAGAACAGACAAAAAAACTACTAAGAGGGATAATGTATTAAGTTGTTCATTAACAGTCAGGGCTATGCTGATCAAGTCACCGTTTCCCATAGTGTCCATTTCACTTCAGGAGGTTTCCTTTTTGGTGTTCAGTCAGTTGTCACCGATCAGGGAGAACATATGGTATTTGTCCCTTTGGGACTGGCTTACTTCACTCAGCATGATGTGTTCCAGATTCCTCCATTTTGTTGCAAATGACTGGATTTCGTTGTTTCTTACTGCGGTATAGTATTCTAAAGAGTACATATCCCATAATTTCTTTATCCAGTCTACCGTTGATGGGCATTTAGGTCGGATCCAGGTCTTAGCTATTGTGAATTGAGCTGCAACAAACATTAGGCTGCAGACTGCTTTTTTGTTTGCCAATTTAAATTCCTTTGGGTAAATTCCAAGGAGTGGGATGGCTGGGTCGAACGGTAGGGTTATCTTCAGGTTTCTGAGGAATCTCCAGACTGACTTCCATAGTGGCTTGACCAGTTTGCATTCCCACCAACAGTGGGTTAGTGTCCCTTTTTCCCCACATCCTCGCCAGCATCTGTTGTTGGTAGATTTCTGCATGTGAGCCATTCTAACCGGGGTGAGGTGAAACCTCATTGTGGTTTTGATTTGCATTTCTCTGATTGCTAATGACCTTGAACATTTTTTCATGTGCCTGTTGGCCATTTGGATTTCCTCTTTTGAAAAATGTCTATTGAGGTCCTTGGCCCATCTCTTAAGTGGGTTGTTGGTTTTGTTTTTGTGGAGTTTCTTGATCTCTTTGTAGATTCTGGTTATTAACCCTTTATCTGTTGCATAGTTTGCAAATATTTTTTCCCATTCTGTCGGTTGTCTCTTCACTCTCCTGACTGTTTCTTTTGCAGTACAGAAACTTCTCAATTTGATGCAATCCCAATAGTTGATTTTGGCTTTGACTGCCTGTGCCTCCCGGGTCTTTCCCAGAAACTCTTTGCCTGTGCCAATATCTTGAAGGGTTTCTGCAATGTTCTCTAGTAACTTGATGGTGTCAGGTCGTAGATTTAGGTCTTTAATCCATGTTGAGTGGATTTTTGTGTAAGGCGTAAGGTAGGGGTCTTGCTTCATGATTCTGCACGTGGAAATCCAATTTTCCCAGCACCATTTATTGAATAGACTGTCCTTGCTCCAGGAATTAGTTTTAGATCCTTGATCAAATATAAGTTGGCTGTAGATGTTTGGGTTGATTTCTGGTGTTTCAATTCTGTTCCATTGGTCTATCCATCTGTTTCTGTACCAGTACCATGCTGTTTTGATTACAACTGCCCTATAGTATGTCCTGAAATCTGGTATTGTGATGCCTCCGGCTTTGTTTTTGTTGTACAAGATTGCTTTAGCTATTCGAGGTCTCTTGTGCCTCCATGTAAATTTCAGCACCATTTTTTCCAGATCTGAGAAGAAGGTCTTCGGTATCTTGATTGGGATTGCATTGAATCTGTAAATTGCTTTTGGGAGAATGGACATTTTGATGATGTTGATTCTTCCAATCCATGAGCATGGAAGATTTTTCCATTTCTTGGTATCCAATTCTATTTCTTTCTTTAAGGTTTTGTAATTTTCATCGTAGAGATCCTTAACGTCCTTGGTTAAGTTTATTCCAAGGTATTTGAGTGTTTTTGTAGCTATTGTGAATGGGATTGATCTTAGAAGTTCTTCCTCAGCCATGGCATTGTCTGTGTATACAAAGGCTGTTGATTTTTGTGCATTGATTTTATACCCTGCTACTTTGCCAAAATCTTCTATGAGTTCCAATAGTCTCTTGGTAGAGTTCTTTGGGTCCCCTAAATAAAGAATCATGTCATCTGCAAAGAGGGATAGTTTGAGTTCTTCCTTCCCAATTTGTATCCCTTTAATTTCTTTTTCTTGCCTAATAGCTCTGGCTAGAACTTCCAGAACTATATTGAATAGCAGTGGTGAGAGTGGGCATCCCTGTCTGGTACCAGATCTCAGTGGAAATGCTTCCAACTTTTCCCCATTCAATAGGATGTTGGCCGTGGGTTTTTCATAGGTTGCTTTGATTGTATTGAGGAATGTTCCTTCCAAACCCAGTTTGCTTAGAGTTTTCATCATGAACGGGTGTTGTATTTTATCAAATGCTTTCTCGGCATCTATTGAGATAATCATATGGTTTTTCTTCTGCAGTCTGTTAATGTGGTGTATCACATTGATTGTTTTGTGCACATTCAACCATCCCTGCATACCATGGATAAATCCCACTTGGTCTGGGTGGATGATCTTTCTGATGTGTTGTTGTATTCTATTGGCGAGAATTTTATTGAGTATTTTTGCATCTATGTTCATCAGGGATATTGGTCTGTAATTCTCTTTCAGTGCTGCATCTTTTTCCGGCTTAGGAATTAAGGTGATGCTGGCTTCATAGAAAGAATTTGGGAGGATTCCCTCTTCTTCGATTGTTCTGAATAGTTTGAGAAGAATTGGAGTCAGTTCTTCTTTAAATGTCTGGTAGAATTCAGCAGTGAATCCATCTGGTCCTGGGCTTTTCTTTGTTGGGAGGGCCTTTATTACTGTTTCAATTTCTGTCTCAGTTATGGGTCTGTTTAGGTTTTCGATGTCTTCCTGGTTCAATTTAGGCAGGTTGCATGTGTCCAGGAATCTATCCATTTCTGATAGGTTTCCCTGTTTGCTGGCATACAAGTCCCTGTAGTAATTTCTGATGATTCTTTTTATTTCTGTGGTGTCTGTTGTTATGTTTCCTTTTTCATCTCTGATTTTATTGATTTGGGTCTTTTCTTTTTTTAGTTAGTTGGGCCAATGGGGTGTCAATTTTGTTTATTTTTTCAAAAAACCAGCTCCTCGTTTGGCTGATTTTTTGGAATGTTTTTCTTCATTCAATCCTGTTGATTTCTTCTCTGATTTTAATTATTTCTCTTCTCCTACCTGATTTGGGTCTGGTTTGATGTAGGTTTTCTAGATCCTTGAGGTGAATTGAAAGCTCATCTAGTTGGTGCCTTTCCAATTTCTTGATGTAGGCACCTATTGATATAAACTTTCCTCTTAACACTGCTTTTGCTGTATCCCATAAGTTGTGGTATGTTGTGCTGTTATCCTCATTTACTTCCAGAAAGTTTTTGATTTCTCTTTTGATTTCTTCTATGACCCATTGTTCATTCAGGAGCATGTTGTTCAATCTCCATGTGTTTGCGTTTGCTCTAGGGATTCCTGAGTTGCTAATTTCCAACTTCATTCCTTTATGGTCTGAGAAGCTGCATGGTATGATTCTAATTCTTTTGAATTTGCTGAGACTTGCTTTATGGCCTAGTATGTGGTCAATCCTAGAGAAGGTTCCATGTACTGCTGAGAAGAATGTAAAATCTTTAGCTGTAGGATTGAAAGTTCTGTATATATCTGTTAGATCCATTTGGGCTATAGTGTCGTTTAAATCTACTGTATCCTTGTTGATCTTCTGTCCTATTGATCTGTCTATTTCTGAGAGTGGAGTATTGAAGTCCCCCAGTACTATTGCATTGGGGTCTAAGTCTCCCTTTAAGTCCGTTAACAAATCTTTTAGATAAACCGGTGCCCTGTAGTTAGGTGCATATACATTGATAATTGTTATATCTTCCTGTTGAATTGATCCCTTAATCATTATGTAGTGTCCCTCTTTGTCTCTCTTAACGGTTTTTGTGGTAAAGTTTATAGTGTCTGATATTAAGATGGCTACGCCCGCTCTTTTTTCATTTCTGTTGGCATGGAATATCTTTTTCCAGCCTTTCACTTTCAGTCTGTATGGATCTTTGTTGGAAAGATGTGTTTCTTGTAAGCAGCAAATAGATGGGTTTTGTTCTTAACCCAATCAGCCAATTGGTGTCATTTAACTGGACAGTTCAGACCATTCACGTTCAATGTGACTAATGATAAGTGGTAACTTTGCCCTGCCATTTGCCAAAGATAAGTTCTAATATATGCTTTGAATTCCCTGTGATCTTTTGCTGTGAGGTTTCCTTGCTTGGTTTCCTTCCTTTACCTTCTTTCATATTGATGACCGTGTTTCTGTGTTTCTGTGTGTAACACATCTTTAAGCATCTGTTGCAGGGCTGGACGAGTGGCAACAAATTCTTTCAATTTCTGTTTGCTATGAAAAGTCTTTATTTCACCTTCATTCACAAATGATAGCTTTGCAGGATATAATATTCTGGGATGGCAGTTGTTCTCTCTTAGTACCTGGGCTATATTTGGCCATTCCCTCCTAGCTTGTAGAGCTTCTGATGAGAAGTCAGCTGTGAGTCTGATTGGAGATCCTCTGAGAGTAATCTGACGTTTCTCTCTTGCAGATTTTAGGATCTTTTCTTTATGTTTCACTGTGGAGAGTTTAATTACAATGTGTCGTGGTGAGGATCTCTTTTGGTCATGTTTATTAGGGGTTCTGTGAGCTTCCTGTACTAGGATTTCTCTGTCCTTCTCCAAACCTGGGAAATTTTCTGCTAGTATCTCACTAAAAAGGCCTTCTAGTCCTTTCTCCCTCTCCATGCCTTCAGGAACTCCTAGAACCCGAATGTTGGGTTTTTTAATAGTATCCTGAAGATTCCCGACAATATGTTTTAGATTTCTAATTTCCTCTTCTTTTCTTTGGTCTGACTGTATCCTTTCCTGTTCTCTGTCTTCTAAGTCCGATATTCTCTCTTCTGCTTCACCCATTCTGTTTGTAAGGCTCTCTATTGTGTTTTTCATTTGATCTATTGAATTCTTCACTTCAGTCACTATCCCAGTTTCCTGTTGTACTAGTTGTTTCGTTTCATTTTGATTCCTCCTTAATATTTCATTTTCACGAGAGAGATTTTCTATCTTGTCCATTAAGGATTTCTGTAGTTCAAGAATTTGTTTTTGAGAACTTCTTAATGTTCTTATCAATTTTTTGAGATCTGCTTCTTGCATTTCTTCTATGTCATCATCCTCATAATCTTGAATTGAGGTGTCTTTTTCATTTGAGGGCTTCATGGTGACTTCCTTGTTTTTATTACCTTGGTTTTTGCGTTTGTTATTTGGCATATTGGATATATTTTTCTTGTTATACTATGACTCTAGATTAAGTGGACTATCTGTTTTTGATGGAGCCTTAGGGCTTGAGATGGGTGTGGCCTGAGAGCTCTGTTTGGTGTGCCAAAGGTGACACTCCCAGGTTAGGCGTGGTAAACCTCTCTCTCTCTCTCTCTTTCTTTTTTTTTTGATTCAAAAGGGAAGTTATTCTGCACAGCTGAACGAAGTTGGAGGTAGTTAGCAGGCAAATGATATACCCACAGGAGCCAGAGATCGGAAGCTCTTTCCCAAGGACCACACAGGGAATCTGTTCGGCCCTCAGAGTGGCTCAAATTCTCCTTCAGTCTCCCACTGGGTTGCCAAAGTTACGGAATTGTAGCATCTCTGGAGAGTGCTCACATGAATTCCGTGAGTTCTCTCCCCCACCGTCTCTTTTTTCACAGTCTCAGTTCAGTAGCACCACAAATTTACTAGGTCCTAATCTCCTGTTAATTCGCCCCGCCCAGAGTCAGGTTTTTCTGCTAGGCTTATGATGTATGTCCAAGATGGCACCTGCTCTTTGTCTTGCTCGCCCTTGAGAGGTGAGCGGAGAGAGAGAAACCCGTGTCCGTACCAGTCACCTTTTTTTTTTTTCCTCTCTCTCTCTTCCAGTTAGCCTGGTGAAGTTTCCCCCCCCCCCAGGGGGTCGTTCCCTCTAGTCTCCTCTCTCCACTTGCCCGCCGGTGTCTCGGGCTATTGAGGTTCGGCTCACCTCGCGTTCCAGCGCTGGTGTGTTGAGTCTGCCGCTGGTATCCCGAACTGTGGGCTCCCACGCTCTCCACGCAGGTCTGCTCCCCTTCCAGCGCCGATGTGTGGACTCGGAGCCCTGGACGTCCCAAGTCTCCCCACTGTTGTCTGTGTGGCACGCACTCCCCTTCAAGCACTGGCGCGCAGAGCCTGCGGCTTGTGCAGCTCGGTCCCGCGGCTCGGCTTCCGTGGCTCGGTCCTGCGGCTCGGCTTCCGCGCGGTGGGCGACCTTGTTCTCTCAGTAGGTCCTCCGATTCACGGCCACTCAATCCAGAAGAGTTTCCTCTGCAATATTTTCCTGGTTCTTTTTTCTGAGGCTACCGTAACTCCCCTTTTATTAAACTAAATTTTCCCGGACTATCGGTGCGCGCCCTCACTATTCCGCCATCTTGGCTCCGCCCCGTGAAATAATTTCCCAGTCTCTTTTGTATTTAGAAGTAATTATGTGACCCACGATTTTGGGAAAAATATTTTGGTTCCTCATAGAAAGGTGACAAAAGAAGAGAACTAGCTGGCTAGAGTCCTTCTCCCTTGTTCATGATTTGGAAGCACATGGAGAAGACCACAGCTATTCTGCATCTTCGATAAGGCTATACGGTCAACAAAGAAGGAGCAAAGCGTGAAAAAACAGGAAGAACCCAGTTCCCTGATGTTATCACTGACTCAATGAGGAAGCTGTATTTGACTAACTGACAAGAGTTTTTGCTGTATAGGAAAAAATAAAACCCTGTAATTTGGATAAGCTTTACAAAATGAGGTTTATCAAGTAAAAAAGCAAAAAGATGCTAGTTTAGTGGGAATATAGACATTGACTATAAACAATAATTGAATGGAAAAAGATTATTTCACTCATATACAGTAAGTTTTACAATAATCACAGACCATTAAAACTATAGTAGCATAATATTCTTACCCACTGGTTTGACAAAGGTATAAAACAAAGTTTCACAAAACTATATTTGCAGCAATACTGATACACATAGATATTTCTTTAATTTTAGCTCCCACATATATGGGAGAACATGCAATATTTGTTTTTCTGGATCTGACTTATTTCATTCAACATGATGTTCTCCTGGTACATCAATTTTGCTGCAAATGGTACATTTTCTTTCCTTTTATAGCTGAATAATATTCCATTGTGTGTGTTCCATATTTTATTTATCCCTTCATCTGATGATAGGCACCTTGATAAATTCCAAATTTTAGCTATGGTTACCAGTACTGTCATAAACATGGTGGTACATGTGTATTCTTTAATGCAATGTGTTCATTTCTTTTGAATATATATATATATATATATGCAGTAGTGGGATTGCTGGTTCATATGGCAAGTCTATTTCTTGATTTTTTAGGGAATCTCCACACTGTTTTCCTCAATGGCCGCACTAATTTACATTCCCACCAACAGTATATAAGTGTTCTCCTTTCTTCACATCCTCACCAGCATTTGTTACTCTCTGTGTTTTGAATTTTAGCCATTCTGACAGGCCTGAAATGATACCTTACTGTGGTTTTGATTTGCATTTCCTTGATGGCTAGTGATGTTGACCAATTTTTCATATTTTATTGGCCATTTGTATTTCTTCCTTCGAGAACTGTTATTGAGGTCCTTTTCCCATACCTTAAGATTTGGTTGTTTTTTATTGTTTTTGTTTAGTTTTTTAAGTTGCTGATATATTTGGGATGTTAATCCTTTCTCAGATAGGAAGATTGATAATATATTTTTCCCCTCTGTTGGATGTCTCTTCATTCTACTGAGCATTTCCTTTGCTATACAAAATCTTCTGAGTTTGATATAGTCCCATTTGTTTAGTTTTATTTTTGTTTCCTGTGCTTTGGAGGTCTTATCCAAGAAGTCATCCCCTACACAAATGTCTTGGGGTGTTCCCCCTACATTTTCTTCCAGTGACTTAATGGACTCGTGGCTTAAATTTAGGTCTTTGATCCATCTTGAGTTTATTTTTGTATATGGTGAGAGGTATAGGTCTAATTTCATTCTTCTACATATATACACCCAGTTTTGCCAGTACAATTTGTTGAAGAGACTATCCTTACTCCGCCATATATCTGAGCACTTTTGTCAAAAATCAGCAAGTTGTATATACATGGATTAATTTCTAGGCTCTCTATTCATCTGTGTATCAGTTTTTATGACAGTACCAAGCTGTTTTAATTAATATAGTTTTTAATTTTTAATTAATATAGCAGAAGTCAAGTATTGTGATGTTTCAAGCTTGATTTTTCTTGCTCAGGATAGCTTTGCTTATTTGAGGTCTTTTGTGATCCATATGAATTTTAGGATTGTTTTTTCTAATTCTGTAAAGAATGTAATTGATATTTTGACTGGGATTGCATTGAATTTGTAGATGTTTTAGGTAATATAGATATTTGAATAATATTGATTCTTCCAATCCATGAGCAAAGAATATCTTTCCATTTTTTTGTGTTCTTGAGGATTTTGTTCATCAGTGTTTGATAATTTTCATTGTAGAGATGTTTCACTTCTTTGGTAGTTGATTTTTTGTGTATGTGTGGTTATTGTGAACAAGATTTTTTTCTTGATTCTCTTTCAGTGAGTTTATCATTAGCATATAAAAAGCTACTGTTTTGTAGGTTTATTTTGTAACTTGCAACTTTACTAAATTCATTTTATCAATTCTAACAGTTTTTTTGGTGGAGTATTTAGGGTTTCCATGTACAACATCATGTCATCTGTAAACATGGATATTTTTGCAGTTTTGATGCCCTTTATTTCTTTCTCCTCTCCAACTGCTCTCACTAAATCTTCCAGTACTATGTTGAATAAGAATGGTGAAAGTGGACATCCTGCCTCGTTCCAGATCTAAGGATAAATGCTTTCAGCTTTTCCCTCATTCAGTATGATATTAGCTATTGGTTTGTATAATTCTGAGGAATGCTCTTTCTATACCTAATTTGTGGAGAATTTTTATCATGAAGGGGTGTTGAATTTTATCAAATGCTTTTTCTGCATCTTCAGAGATGACCATATGGTTTTTGTTCTTTATTTTATTGATGTGATTTGTGATGTTTATTGATTTGTGAATGTTAAACCACCCTTGCATTGCTGGGATAAATTCCACTTGATCATAATGTATGACCTTTTTCTTGTGGTTCTGGGTTATATTTGCTAGTATTTTGTTGAGAACCTTCACTAAAGACATAGGTCTGTATTTTTCATGTCGTTTCTTTGTTTGGTTTTTGTATCAAAGTTGTTGGCCTTATAAAAAGAGTGTGGCAGTGTTCCATCCTGTTCAATATTTTGGAATAGATTGAAGAGTACTGGAGTTACTTCCACTTTGAATGTTTTGTAGACTCCAGTAGTAAGGCTATCAGGTCCCAGACTTTTCCTTGACAGAAGATTTTTGATTGTTGCCTCAATCTCATTTCTCATTATGGCTCTATTATGTTGCCTATATCACCTTGATTTAATATTGGAAGATTATATGTATCCAGGAATATATCCATTCCTTCAAGGTCTTCCAGTTTATTAGCATGTAGTTCTTCATAGTAGTTTCTGGTAACCCGTTGTATTTCAGTGGTGTCAGCATGCCTCCTTTTTCATCTCTAATTTTATTTATTTTTTTCCTCTTTTTTCTTTATTAGTCTGGCTAGAAGTTTATCTACTTTTGTTTATCTTCTCCAAAAACCAACTTTCTGTTTTGTTGATCTTTTATATTTATATTGTTTTTCTTTTCAGTTTATTTTTTCTGCTCCAATCCTTATTATTTATTTGCTCCTGCTTATTTTGAGTTTGATTTGTTCTTATTTTTCTAAGTTTTAAAGGTGCATTGTTAGATCTTTAATTTGAGATATTTCTGTTTTTTAAATGTAAGCACTTCATGCTATAAACTTCCCTCTTAATACTGCTTTTGTGGGGCTGGTGCTGTGGCGCACCAGGTAAAGCCACAACCTGAGGTGCCAGCTTCTCATATGGGTGCCGGTTCAAGTCCCAGCTGCTCCACTTCCTATCCAGCTCTCTGCCATGGCCTGGGAAAGCAGTAAAAGATGGCCCAAGTCTTTGGGTCCCTGCACCCGTGTGGGAGACCCAGAGGAAGCTCCTGGCTCCTGTCTTCGCATCAGTGCAGCTCCAGCCATTGTGGCCAACTGGGGAGTGAACCAGCAGATGGAAGACCTCTCTCTCTCTGCCTCTCTTTCTCTCTCTATGTAACTCTGACTTTTAAGTAAAATAAATAAATCTTTAAAAAATACCTGCTTTTGCTGTATCCTACAGGTTTTGATATATTGTTTTTCATTTTCATTTATTTAAAAAATAAAATTTTAATTTAATTTCAGTGATTCATTTATCATTCAATAATTACATAATTCTCAAGAATTTATGAGTGTTCTATTACTATTCTTTTTGTTGTTTTCTAGTTGTATTCTTTTATTGTCTGAGAAAATACATGACATGATTTCAATCTTTTTAAATTTGCTGAGAATTGAATTGTGGCCTAATATGTAGTTTATCCTAGAAAATGTTCCATGTGGCTATACCTGATTGGATCTAAGTTAAGATTTAGATCTTGAATCAAGATCCCTGCCTCTTCATAAAGCATCAGCCCCATTATGCTATCAGCCAAGCAAGGCATCACTCTGCCACTCCTACCACCCAATCCACCTCTACCCCTGCCATCAACAAAGAAAAACAGAGTAAGAACACAAGGTAAAGAATTCAGTCCCTTCTTTTCATTCTTGTTTTATAACCAAAATGACCATATAACTTATCATTCAAATAAGAACATGTTTGAGAACAAAAAGGAAATGCAATTAATGATTATTTGAGGATAACAGAGGAAAACTAGGACACATACATGACACCCTAGTTATACAATGCATCTGAGACACAAAACAGAATTGATTGTAAGGCACACCCTGCAACAACCAATTGTAGCTGAGAAAAGAACGTAATTATTAAGGCACTGTGTGAATTCCTGCTTTCCAGACTTGGTACTAGTTTATCATTCATAAATAAAGAAAATGAAGGCTAAAATATGTATTAAAATCTAAAAACAATTTCTATCCTGGTCTGATCCAAAAGAATACATGCTATCTTACAATTATAAATTGACGTTAGTGTCAACCATAATCTTGTGCATCATCAGGTCCTAAGAACAAGTGTTAGTGAATATTATTATGGTTTTCAACAGCATTTTTAAAATAATGTGCATTTTGAACTCATTTGTGGTACATTCATTTCTATGAAATTTAG
This sequence comes from Oryctolagus cuniculus, assembly GCF_051225735.1. Taxonomy (NCBI): domain Eukaryota; kingdom Metazoa; phylum Chordata; class Mammalia; order Lagomorpha; family Leporidae; genus Oryctolagus; species Oryctolagus cuniculus. The sequence goes on from NC_142867.1 coordinate 195,728,950, forward strand.
GGTGAATTTTGATATTGCATGTTCTTTTTAAATTATGGAATTAAATGCCAATTTCTTCACACAACAAATGTTTAATGGGCAATATGATCTGAATTGTGTCAGGTACTGGATGAGCAAAAATCCAGACCCAGTAAAACCCCAACTTCTTGGAGCATGCAGAAAGCTGGCTGAGTTATTGCAGCACACTGTGATAGAAACTATGAAGACCATTTGAGAGCTCTGAGACACTGTAAGAGCTCTGAGGATTGTCTAACCCAGAATCACAGTCATCAGGACAATAGGTCTATCTGCTAACCTCAAATCATAAGTAAGATTTACCATTTTCATAAGGAGTGGATGAAAACATTTTTAAGCGGAAGGAGAAGCCTGTGCTCAGGTGTGGAGAAGAGAGAAGATGCCCTGGGATCTCCTAACAAGGCGGAAAGCCACAGTTTCCGGAAGACGCCCAGAGAGGGGGCTGTCCTGCAGCTGGGAGATGGGGGAGGACCCTAAGCCCTGCCAACTTCTTGGCCAGATACCCTGTGTTGAGCTGCCTCACATCTGGGGAGACAAACCTGTTCTTTGCATAGCAACTCCGAAATTCCACAATAAAAATATTACATTTTAAATAAAATGTATAAACACTGCTTTAGAGAAATTTGAAAGAGGTGTAATTAGGACATCAATCAAAGGCAAATTTAAAAGCACCTGGAAAGAACTGTCTGATTTAATTGACAATGTTCAGCACACTTTAATGAAAATAGAGATTATGACTAAAAGCCTTGATATGCATGATGTGGGAAAGTGCTCGCATTCCAAAAATCTGAGTCTTTTCTTCTGTAAAACATAATTTCTAAGGCAAGGCACAATTCCTTATTATGGTCAGAATAGTAAAAGGTTAATTTGTTCCCTATATACTCCCACATTACATTCTACAGAATGAATGAATATCAAGGTACAACATAGAAAGCTAACACTACAATTGCCCTGTCTCCCACAAGAATTCAAATGGTATTCCCATGTCTAAACAGCATTTAGTAAATTTCGCAGATACCTGGCATGGAGTAAGCTCAAAAAATTGCTATCTTCTAGCTCCTTCTGAGTCTTAGCTTTCTCATCTATAAAAATTGGAACTGAATGATATTTACCTTCCTTCTTCTAAAGTTCTAAATTCCAGAGCTTAAATGAAAAAAGAACAGCATGGTATTTTTAAATTATAAATAAATTTGAATTGAAACCCTAAATTAATAATGAGGTAAAACTAGAAATTTTGGCCGGCACCGCAGCTCACTTGGCTAATCCTTCGCCTGCGGCACCGGCTCCCTGGGTTCCAGTCCTGGTTGGGGCACCGGATTCTGTCCCAGTTGCCCCTCTTCCAGTCTAGCTCTCTGCTGTGGCCCGGGAGTGCAGTGGAGGATGGCCCAAGTGCTTGGGCCCTGCACCCGCATGGGAGACCAGGAGAAGCACCTGGCTCCTGGCTTCAGGTCTGAGCGGTACACTGGCCGTAGCAGCCATTTGGGGGGTGAACCAACGGAAAAGGAAGACCTTTCTGTCTGTCTCTCTCTCTCATTGTTTAACTCTGCCTGTCCAAAAAAAAAAAAAAAAAGAATTAAAAAAAACTAGAAATTTTAATTTCAGACTGATGTTTTATAGCAAGTTTATCAGATTACTTAATGCCCATCAAGTACTTCCTGTATGCCAGGCATGGTTAGATAACAGAAACGTAAGGAAACCAAAATAATCATACTGCTATGCTCCATGGGGCTTGTGGTGTACCAGCATAGATAGATCTGAAATGTATGACACGGGTATATATTCTGCGTGCTATAATGCAAAAGGAAAGACTTGAGACTGTCCTCAATACAATCAGACTTCCTCCAAGGGTATTAAACAAGGGAACTCCATGATGCTCCTTGGCATGAAAATAATTATGTTGGCTCTGTAGTAGAGAAAGGATTAGGGACGACCAGATATGGACAGAGTATGTACCAGACCTTGCCAGGAATACTGGTGAAGTTTATGGTGACTTGCCATGAGGGTGGCAGTGTGCACGGGGAAGTGGGACACTAGACTTCATGCACAGCAACAGGGATGCTAAGTGATGGAATAAAAGGACCTTCTATGTTCATAGTTTGAAAAGATTTTTTTTCCCTCTTATCCTTTTCTATTTTTGAAGTCTTTCAAAGAAAAGTAGAAATCCTCTTTGCACTTTTCTCCTAATCAAAAAAGTGATCCTTCTTTTCCTTTTTTCCTCCTTCTTCACCTTATTTGTAATAGTTGCCCTCTCTCTCTTTCGCTCACTCTCTCCTTTTCTCTCTCCCCTTCAGAATTGAACACAAAATGGATTGTAGTTATTAATAATCACAAATCACCAAAAGACTATTTGCATCAACTGCAAAATATCCTCTTATTCTAATATTAAAAAGCTGTTGGTTGGCCAGCGCCGCAGCTCACTAGGCTAATCCTCTGCCAGCGGCACCGGCACCCCGGGTTCTAGTCCTGGTTGGGGCGCCGGATTCTGTCCCGGTTGCTCCTCTTCCAGTCCAGCTCTCTGCACCTGGCTCCTGGCTTTGGATCGGCGTAATTCCGACCATGGCAGCCATTTGAGGGGTGAACCAATAGAAGGAAGACCTTTCTGTCTGTCTCTCTCTCTCTCACTGTCTAACTCTGCCTGTTTAAAAAAAAAAAAAAAAAAAAAAGCTGTTGGCATTGACATTTGCAAGAAATCAACATTGATTCTCTACTCTTCTTGATTTCTTTGCAATATTTTTAACTAACTGTTGTCAAGGTATAGGTCATCCTTATATGTGGGTGAAATGGCCAAAGACCTTCACACAGAAATCAATCATTCCACTTACAGAGCTGTGAGCACACAACAAAAGACTTGGCCTTATGTTTCTGGTAAAAGACTTTGGCATTCTATACATTTCTCACACAATGTAAAGGGAAATATTTTTACTGAATTGCTATTCAAAAATCAGTTTAAACATGAATATGTTAATCCATCTTTCAAGTATGGTTTAACAAAATATAAGTGTAACATTATAAAGTAAAAAGCAAACTAAGAAGTTCTGCCCTCATTTCAGAATAAAAAAGAAGTGTCTCATCCCACATACTTTGCAGGTATCTATCTAGTCCTGCAATTATTTCTGACATTTTACTTTCTCAAGGTTTATTAGGTCAATATTGTTTTTCTTCAAATAATTGAATACTTTACCTTGATTTATATGGCATGGCTGGTTAACCTTCCCATCTGAACCGTAACTTGACTATATTTTTATGCATTTATTTATTTACAAGGCAGAAAGATGAAGAGACAAGGAGTGAGAGAACTTCCATCCCCTCAAGTGGTATATGAGAGTGCCAATGACTCCATATACTCCCTAACATTTAATATTGTCAATCTTTCATTTTAGTCACCCTAGTAAATGTTCCGTAGTACCTCATTTTGACATTGAAGTTTTAACTTTCATTTTCCTGAAAAACAATAAGATGGAGTATGTTACTGTTTCTTTACTGGCTATTTATATATCTTTTTTAGTGTGTGAGACATGATGCATTTTGTCAATGGGGTTCTCTTTTTTTTTTTTCCCATTGAGTTCCAGGAGTTCTTTATATAGCCTGGCTGTAAGACTGGTGTCAGATATATGTATTGCAATTGTCTTCTCCTGGTCTGATTAGTATTTTCATTTTCTGCATATAAACCTTGAACAAACAATTCTTCATTTAGTTGAAGTTTGATACTTGATTTTTTCCTTTATAATTAGTGTTTTTATATCCTATTAAGAAATTTTCAAGATTGTAAGATACTATCCCACTTTCCATTCCACTTTCAGCACTTAAACCTATAATCCATCAGAAATAGATTTTTCATGGATGCCACAAAGCAAGAGTTAAAAGTCATCTTTCTTTATGTGGATATTCAAATAACCCAGCACTACTTATTGGAAAGCCCATCCTTTCTCCACCAAACTGCTGTCATTTTTGTCATAAATCAAGTGACCATATATGCAAGAACTTATTTCAGGACTCTTAATTCTGTTCTTTTGGTCCTTTCGTCTATCTTTGTCCAATGGCACACTTTCTTAATTACTCTAGCTTTATAACATTTGGTTTCTAGCAGTGTCAACCTTCCAGGTTCCTGCTTCTATTCAAGATTTGTATATTTCTGGCTCTTTGAGAAGCTGTTCCTGAAACTCACATAGAAATAAAATTTATCTGCAAACATCACACATAATAAAATATTGAAACTTTCCCCTTGAGATTAGAAATCAGACAGGGATGCTTGCTGACACTACTCTTCAACATCATACTTGTGCAAGAAAAATAAATGCAGAATGTAAAGAGTGAAAAGGAAAAGCAAACCTGCCATGAATTTTAAGATGATATGATTTTATGCCTGGAAAATCTTTTTGAAATTACAACAGTTTATAGAATGATACTGCTGGGGCCCAGCGTTGTAGCATAACTAGTTGAGCCGCCACTTGAAATATTAGCATTCCATCCATCCCAGTTCGAGTCCTGGCTGCCCCACTTCCAATCCTGTTCCTTGATATGTGCCATGGAAACCAGCAGAAGATGGCCCAAGTTCTTGGGCCCCTGCACCCATGAGGGAGACCTGGATGCAGCTCCTGGCTCCTGGCTTCAGTCTGGCCCAGCCCTGGCTGTTGTGGCCATTTGGGGAGTGAACCAGCAGATGGAAGAGCTTTCTTTCCATTTCTCTCTCTCTCTCTCTCTCTCTCTCTCTCTCTCTGTAATTCTATCTTTCCAATAAATAAAATAATTATTTAAAAAGAATGATATTGCTTAATTTGAATGCATCTGGGAATTTTATACTTTTCTTTTTGTTATCCATTTCTAACTTTAATTCCACTGTGGTCAAAGAACATTTTTGATGTACTTTCTAATCACTTGAAATTTGTTGTTGCTTGCTTGCTAGACCAGTATGTAGTTAATTTTAGGGAGTTTTCCACATGCACTTTGAAAAATATAACTCCAAGAGATGGGTTACGTGAAATAGCATTCCAATTTCAGTTGTTCTTATTTGCTAATCATTCTGCTGATGTTTTACATCTATACTAAATTGTGTATATTCATTCCACCCATGATTGTGGATTTTTCTCCATTTCTCTTTAAATTTCTGTCAGTGCTTGCTTTACGTGTGTTGAAGCTATACCATTAGGAGAACACAAATTTATAATGTTTATAACTTCCAAGTGAAATGACCCGTATAGTTTACAATGGATTTATCTTGTGTAATATTCCTGGCCTTGAATCAGCAGATGGAATATCTCTCTCCTTCTTTGTGCTTCCCTCTTGTTTCTGTAACTCTGCCTTTCCAACAAATAATTCTTTGAAAAAGGTTTTTCCAGTGCCACACCAAACACAGGTGTATCTGATATTTAATACAGTATGGTAGAGCGGACTGATTGCAGTATTAATGAAACACTAAAGCTCCACAAAGCTGGTCAGATGTGATCAATGTATTTTTCAATTAAATAATCTTCTTTACTGTATGGGTATTTTATTACTGTAATATATTGAAAGTAAATTCAGATGCATGTTGCTTCATTGTTTTCCTATCCCTGGAAATTTCACATTGATCTTGATTTGGGGTAGAGTTTCCTTGGTACATTTCTGTATCACTCTTAGCCTCCCCTCCCAAGGTTTCACATCTCTAATCTTTTCATCTCCCTTGATTCTTCCCTCATTGGCTCTGTGCTCCTTGTGTCCCTTTTGTTGTAAACCACCTCCATCTCACTTCACATACCTCTTCCCCTTGCTCCAGCAGCTACAAAATCAGTTCAGTTTCCTATTATCCTCCATTTCGATGATCAGAAAGCCTTGTCTCTCCCACTCTCTTCACATCTCCTGCTATTTCCTTGGTTTTCAAAGGGATGACAAGAAATGCCTTCTTTATGTACCTCACAGTGTTCTTGTGAAGATCAAATATGTGAAAACCCATCAAGCAGTATTAAATTGGATAGACACTCAACTATATTTTTAAAATTTTATTTTTACCATATATGTTGTGTACAGCCATGAGTTCAATGTGAGACACTCCTGCTCCCTGTGAGATCCAGGCAGGCTGCAGCGTGTTTCGCAGACTGCTGAGAAAGCCCTTGAACAGGGAGGAGGTGAGTCCAGAGAAGGATCTAGAGTCATCTCAGTCCCTGCGGTTCAGACATGGGTGGGCACGCCTGGCAAACGGATGGGTCTGGAAGCAAGCACTTGAAATCTCTGTCAGAAACAGACCCATCCTAAGGAACAATGAACCTAGCAAGAGTTTGACCCAATACAACATTTTAATTGTTGGTGAGGAATAAGCACTTTGAACACAATATCGTAATCATGACTCGGCCCTGTCCCTGGATCTGACTTCTGAAAGCTCTATCACTCAGATAGCAAAGGCTTTAAGCAAAAATAGTCCTCCAGGAGGTAACTGCGCTCTGATAACAAGTTCAAACAGAAGTTCAGCAATAACGTTAATGTACAGAGAAAGAACATACACAATTTTTAATATCAAATTTCCTCATTTCCCTTCCTACAACCTGTCTGCCTCATATCAATCTTCCTTGTACTCATAGAAGAATCTTTTTTATTTGCCTGTTAAACATCCTCATATGGCTCACTATTTCCTACCAAACAAATTTTCAAATTATCCAGCACTTATACAAAGCCCGTCATAAGCTGTGTCAGACTGATTTTTACACATAAATGGATAGTACAATATGAGTAAGGTGGGAAGCAGGATCTAATACTAAGCACAAAAACTATAAAAATTGATGCTGTGAGATATAGGATTACATAAATAGATCCCAACAAAAACATAGGCCACACTTAATTTTTTCTTTTTTATAGGTTTTAGATGTAGATATCGATATTATATTAACATGACAAAGCACACATTTAGTAACAAATTTTACTACCTTTAACTCAGAGAATACTTTAATAATATTGGCATTATTGCTGTCTGCTTTTTGCTTTTCATCTTTGTTACAATTTTTTGTCAAAGTGACCTTCTCCCAGTGCAGTTTTTTACCATGACTCAATGAGAAATTGCTTCCACCTTAGGCAAAGCAGACTTAATTTTATTAAGATGATGACAAGATAAAAGCCTAGTAGTTAAAATATCTTTTGTCTCTGTCATTTCTTTTCCTGTCCAAATTAATATCATTTTAGAAGATTCTACTTTTTCTTATTTTGTGTACTTTGCTGTGTTTTAGGATAATTACACTCTCCTATTATGATTCAGGCAGATAAAATCCTCAGAGTATAACAGATATTTAGAACAATCAAATGTGACTTCTCCAGGCATGTGTGACTGATGCCTCCCAGAGTGACAAGGGAGGGCTATGCTCCTGGGGTGGCTGAGTAACAGGAATTCTCCCTGGATGACTGTGGCCCTCAAAGCTGCTCTGTGGGCCCTGTGTTTGCTTCCCTGTGCACATCACAGGAGAAACCAGCTTCTTGTTTACTCACCGGTATTCAGGGTCTCCATTATACATAAGAGAATGGGGGATGTATATATATACTCAAAGATAAAGGATTTTCAAAAGGTCCCTGGAAAGTGCCTAATATGAAATAGCTGCATGCATTTCAATTTTTGTACCAAAACAAACTTGTTTTTCAATTTCATTTTCCATGAACTTTCTGAAGTACCCTCAGATACAAACACATTATTATTAGTACCCAATCATGGACTATGATAAATTCTATGAAACATTAAATATAAGGATCTTGCCTAGTTAGAAAAACCAAGGACAATGTCATCCATCCAGTTATGATTTTTTTAATTACATAGTATTACCTAGTGCCTATGAAGTAACAGACACTGTCCTAGATGTTAGGAATGTACAGTGAAAAAACAAAATCCTTGTCCTCATAGAGCTTAAATTTTAATGCCTAAAATAAATAAGCAAACCATCAATTAGTATGAAAAATACAGAAAGTACTGCAAAGAAACAAAGCTATGTGAGAGGAGCAAAACAGAGTGCTGTTTGAGACAGGGTGGTCAGGGAGACTTCTTAAAGACAGTGATGCCATCTGGGCAAATCCCTGTACAAAGAAAGAGACTGGCAGTTCTGGTGATGATCTATGCAAGAGTCCCAGGAAGAGGAGACCGGCAGTGCACAGACTGCACTATAGGTGCAGCTTGAAATGCGAATGACAGCTTTCTTGCTGGCAGAGTTCCAAGGTGGCACAAAGCATCGCATGGCAAGAGACAATATCATGTGGAGGATTTTTAGGACTAAAATACGTTTTGATAAAAAAGTAAAGTTGTCTCATCTTGAGACATAAATGGATTAGAATATATGGGTGAAGTAATTGGACTTAGAATTTTAGTTCTCCAAGAAAAAATGGTGAATATTTCCAATTCATTCTGATAACTGTATCAGTAATCACCAATGCAATTCCTTCCAGCTCTCACTAAAATATTGAAAAGCAGAAAAAAAAAAAAGTAAGTGCCCCAAATCACACACACAAAAATATAACTATCAGGCAGCTTAACACTATAATCTTTGAGAAATGGTCAAAAATTGTAAGGCTGATAGAGTTGGATATAGAGAAACAATTCACAATACTGCAAATAACATACACTGGCTTCAATTTATAGAAAAATAAAAAAGACCGTCTAAAAATAAAGCCAGGAAAATATTTGTTCTTTGAAACTATCCATGTGCCTGAACTAGAAACTACAGATTCTTCCATCAGAATGCCATACAACAGTTCTCTATCCTTCAGATGTCAAAGGAGTGATAAGCCCATGTATGCCTTGCATCCATGTTTGTGTGTTCAGGATGAGATTACAAAGCTCAGAGCACAATCACACCATGCTATTAAGATCCTCAGGACTGGGGAGAATTTCAGATTCTAATCATTATCCCCATTTGTACAACACTATAATCACAGTATTTAATAACAATAAGAAAGGAAGAAGCAGCATCTTTATTCACAAATGACTTTGCTATATAATCAGATATTCTAAAAGATTCTACCAAAATTATTCAAAATTAATAAGAAAATTTACCAACATCATTAGGCAAAAGATTAACACACAAAATTAACTGTATTTCTAGGTACCATCCATTAATAAATAAAATGAAGTTTATAAGACAAATTTTAACAATCAGAAAACCTACACTGAAAACTTTAGGATATTATTGAGATAAAGTAAAGGACAATAAATAGGGATCTGCTCTGTGGTGCAGTAGGCTAAGCCTCTGTCATATGGGGACCAGTTTGCACCCCGGCTGCTCCTCTTCCAATTCATCTCTCTGCTATGGCCTAGGAAAGCAGTAGAAGGTGGCCCAAGTGCTTGGACCCCTGCACCCATGTGGGATATCTGAAGAAGCTCCTGGATCCTAGCTTCGGATTGGCTCAGCTCCAGCCATTGCAGGCATTTGGGAATTGAACCAACGGATGGATGATCTTTCTCTCTGTCTCTTCTTCTCTATGTAACTCTATCTCTCAAATAAATAAATAAGAGCTTTAAAAAGAAGAAGAAATAAATGGAAAGTTATACCAAGTTAATGAAAGAGAAGAGTTCAATCTAATCACCATCGAAATACTATAAGACTCTGTCAAAGATGGCAAGCCAGTCCTAAAACTGAAGTATAAATGGCAATCATAGGAGCAGCAAGATTTATTAGATGTTACTAAAATGTTGTGGCTATCATGTAGCATTATTGTGGTTAACTTTACAGAAGTTTGTAACAAAATGGTATTGGCCTAAAATTTCTCTGGTTGCTTTTGGGGATAGGTAGAACAAGACAAACATGTCAAAAGAGAATAAAAAATGGTGAGAAAACAGTTAAAGGAGGTTGGAAAATGACAAAGAATGTTATGTAGTAAAGTGTTTGTTTCACAAGGTTACCTGTAATAACTTGGAAGATAGAAAGTGTACGTAGTGAATTTATGACCTTGTGCAAGGAGATGACTAGGTAAAGTGCTCAAAACATCAGCTGATTCCTTCTGGCTATGTCTGATAGGATACTGCAAGGGATAAAATAGCTCAGATACAATTGGTCAGTGCACGAACATATTAACAAAGTTTGAAATTCCAAAACTTCCAGAATTACTGAGTTGGAAAGTAAAATTATCATCTATAATCAGTATCTCTATGTGTAAACATGATCTGTAACTTGTTCTTTGCTTTTATATATATATATATAATTTTCCCTTCTTCTTTTATGTATGCACACTTACAAATATGATTTTTCTTGAATCTCTACAGTACAGCCAAACTTTGAGTGATTAAAAATAGCAAAGTTGGGAGCCAGCATTGTGGTGTAACAGGTTCAGCTGCTGCCTGTAATGCTAACATCCTATCTGGGCACCAGTTCAAATCCTGGATGCTCCATTTCTGATCCAGCTCGCTGCTAATTCACCTGGGAAGGCAAGGGAAGATGGTCCCAGTGCTGGGTCCCTTGCCACTCACGTGGAAGACCTGGATGGAATTTTGAGCTCCTGGCTTCAGCCTGGGCCAGCCCCAGTCATTTGGAGAGTGAACCAGCAAATGGAAGCTCTCTGTGTCAATCCCTCTCTCTATATATAACTCAGTGTATCAAGTAAATAAATAACTCTTATAAAAAAGATAAGGGGCTGGAGTTGTAGCACAGGAGGTTAAGTACCACTTGGAATGCCCACATCCCATATGAGTACTGGTACAGTTCCAGCTTCCAATCCATCTCCCTATTAATATGCTTAGGGAAGCAGTGGATGACCCAAGTACTTAGGTCTTTGCTATCCACATGGGAGACCTAGATGAAGTTCCAGGCTCCTAGATTCAACATGGCCCAGATCCAGCTGTTTCAGCCATTGGAGGAGTGAACCAACAAATGAAAGATCTCTCCCTCTCTGTAACTCTGACTTTCAAATAAATAAATGAATCTTTCATTTTAAAAAGTAACAAAGTTGAAATATATTCTTTGACCTGAAAGAAATTGACAATGTATTAGCTGAAAGAAAAAAGATGACCAGAAAGTTAATAGCTAAGATTGAGGGGTTCTTTAAAAAAACTTTATTTAAGGTTTATAAATTTCATGTGTTTCATCATATCCAGATTTAGGAACGTAATGATCCTTCCCACCCTTCACTTTCTCCTATCCATGCTCCCATCCCTCTTATTCCTTCCTCTTGTAATCCCTCTCTTAATTTTTGTAGTGATCTACTTTCAGTTTATTTTATACTCATAAGATAAGTAGAGTTCAACAAAAAGTAAGAAGAAAATTAAAATACATTACATAGAAGATGCTACCAGATGCCATATACCATAGTATGAATGTTTCAATGGTTACTTTCTAAATAGTTGGTAATAAATAGAAACTTTAAAATTTGTTACTTATTCACATTTTCAAATTTTTAAATATAAATATGTTTTGATTTTGTATACAGTAAAAGAAAACCCGAAAAAATAGTCAAATTCTGATTGAGAAAAAATGAAATTATGAAGACTTGACATCTTAAATGACATCATATCATCTTCCATAGCCAACCTATACATTGATCAGTGTTTCTATGAAACAAGGAAACAAAGCAGGAAAAAGGAAAGCAAAGTCTGGCACATACTACTAGAACTATAATTACAGATTGCCAACAGAGCCCATTAAATGTAAAAATCTTTCTCACTGAAATCATTAATATGCTTTAACATAATGCTTGAATAATCATTTTTGCTACTCCCAAAACAAAAATGGTCATCTTCCAACTATATTTATTCTCATATTTTAATCTCCAAACTGCCAATAGCACATTGTTCCAGGATTATAATGAAAATGGAACAGTCCTTACATATTAGATTGGACTCCTGATAATAAAATATTCTTTTTTAAGCTTTTATTTAATGAATGCAAATTTCATAGGTACAACTTTAGGAATAGTGGTTCTTCCCCCCATACCCACCTTCCCACCCCCAAGCCCATCCCACCTCCTACTTCCTCACCCATCCCATTCTTAATTAAGGTTCATTTTTAATTAACTTTATATACAGAAGACCAACTCTATACTAAGTAAAGATTTCAACAGTTTTCACACACACACAACATATAAAGTACTGTCTGAGAACAAGTTTTGCAGCTAATTCTCATAGTACAACTCATTAAGGACAGAGGTCTTACATGGGGGAGTACGTGCATAGTGACTCGTTGTTAATTTAACAATTAGCACTCTTATGTATGACATCAGTGATCACCAGAGGCTCTTGACATGAGCTACCTAGGCTATGGAAGCCTTTTGAATCCACAAACTCTGTCAGTATTTAGACAAGACCATAAGCAAAGTGCAAGTTCTCTCCTCCCTTCAGAGAAAAGTACATCCTTCTTTGATGGCCCCTTCTTTCCACTGGGGTTTCACGCACAGAGATCCTTCATGTAGGACATTTTTTGCCATAGTGTGTTGGCTTTTCATGTCTGAAATGCTCTCATGGGCTTTTCAGCCACATCAAAATGTCATAGGGGCTGATTCTGAGGTCAGAGTCAGAGTGTTACTTAAAGTGGTTGTCATTCTATGTGTCTGCTGTGTACACTGCTTCCAATGTTGGACATTCCCTCCTTTTTAATTTTATCATTACCAGGCACTTGATGCTATTTATATGATCTCTTTAATACTTAATTCTACCTATATGTTCACTTTAACACTTAATATGATCACTTTAACAATTAAGATGGCATTTTTACCACCAATTTTAATGGGATTTGGAGTCCCATGACAAGTTTTTAAACTGTACCCTTAGAAGTAAGTCCATAGGACTGTATGCAGAACTATACAGCTTTACAGTTACAGACTTTCTCCTCCCTCTCTTATTCCTGCTCTTATTTTTTACTGAGATCTATTTTCAATTGACTTTATATACATATAATTAACTCTGTTAAGTAAGGAGTTCAACATATAGTATGAAGAAGAGAAAAGAAAAAATAAATAAATAAAATAAAAAAACTGTTCCTCAACAGTCAAGATGAGGGCTGTTCAAGTCATTGTTTCTCAAAGTGTCAATTTCATTTCTACAGCTTTCATTTTAGTTGTGCTATTAGTTCTAATGGATCAGGGAGAACATATAGTATTCATCCATTTGGGACTGGCTTATTTCACTAAGTATGAAGTTTTCCAGGTTGATCCATTTTGTTGCAAATGACCGGATTTCATTTTTTTTACTGCTATGTAGTATTCCATAGTGTACTTATCCCATAATTTCTTTATCCAGTCTTCTGTTGATGGGCAGTTAGGTTGATTCCATGTCTTAGCTATTGAATAAAATATTCTTAAAAAAAGAGAACATTGCTTTCTATTTTAATAGTGTACTATCATTTTTTCAAAATTAGTATTCAAACTAACAAATTTATCCTAATATTGATTTATAAAGATGTAATAAGAACATATTCCCATTTTGAAAATCTAAAAAAACATATAAATCCTGTATTTCATACAAGGCAAGCAGCTGACACATTTTGACTAACTGAAATATTAAAATCAACCCAACCATCAAATACCATCAGGTTAACTTAAATACTGCCTGCTGAGATGAAAAGAAATCCAGCTGTCTATCACCTTTCAAGCTCAGGCGTCCTAGGAGTGTAGCTTTTATGGTCAGTCTAATGCTTAGATTTAGCCAAGACAACATTCAAGTAAGTCTCCCTTGTTTGGCTTCCAAAATGTGCAGGGCTCAAAAGGATGTGCTTCAGGGTAATATATTCGTAGGAAGGTGAGGAGACACAGTGGCTGTTTCCCCAAAGGATAATATCATTTTATGCAAATTTCACTCTAATGCTAAGAGGCAGAAACTCTCCTAAAGAGAGATCCCAAGACTGACTGTGGCCTTGAGTGGACAAGGGCCAAGTTCTACTAGATATGGAAGGAATGACTGCAGCTGTTATCATGAATATTTGGGGACTGTTGTTAACGAATTGTAGATTTGGATTTTAGTTTAAAAAATGAGTTTTGCCAGAAAATATTTTTAAGCAGTCAAATTCTTATGATTTATTTAGTTTTCATTTTACCATCATTTCACTCTCTGAATTTAGCAGGACAAGTTGCTTAATCTCTCAGTAGTCTTTTTAGTTGGAAACAGTATGCAGTGAAGGAAATACTTGTAAATGATACATTACTGGGGCTGGCATTGTGGTTATGCTGCCACCTGCAGTGCTGGCATCTCCTATGGAAATCCATTGACATCCCAGCTGCTCCACTTCCAATCTAGCTCCCTGCTAATGCACCTGGGAGATAGCAGAGGATGGCCCAGGTGCTTGGGCCCATATTCCCATGTGGGAGACCTGGAGGTAGCTCATGGCTCCTGGCTCTAGCCTGGCCCTGCCCCAGTTGTGGGGGCCATTTGGGGAGTGAACCAGTGGATGGGAGATCTCTCTCTCCCCTCTATCTCTCCCTGCCTCTCTCTCTCTGTAACTCTGATTTTCAAATAAAATTTAAAAGGATTCCTACTTAATCTATCAGATTCTAGAAAGAATCCTCTACAACCAACAATCATATTACAAAATGCATTTCAAAGTTTATTTTTTCTTACTATGAATAACAGCCTAATTGCCATCTACTGAGGAATCACAGTTCTCTATCTCCCTAATCTTTCCACAAAAATTGATGTCCACACAAAAGCAGTTTTCCAATTAACAGTATGAATTACTAGAGCAGAAAATTTATTATTTTTTCCTATTTTTGCATATACTTAAGTGAAGAACATTTAATAATTGCATCTTTTTTTGAATGAGAAAACTAATGGAAAGGTTTTTCTATGCAGAGAAATAATTATCTAGTTCAAAGTTTTCCTTGCCTCAATATCAATTAGGCTATTCATCTGTATTTGGTTATATTTCAATATAGTTCACTAAAATATTTTATTACTTATAGTCCTGTGTCATCTGGTGGCATGCATGAGTGTCTAAAGAGATAAGTATAAATTGAATGTTATGAATCAATTATGGTTATAAGACCTCTAGATTACCTCATAATTCACTCATTATTTTACTCTTAATTCATCTATTTGCAATCTCCAATGCTATAATACTGGTTTTCTTAAAAAGGATGTGATGCAGCAGAAAGGTAAAATTGGTAGGAAAGACATTATCAGTACTTGGAACTCTTTGGAAAATGTATTTCTATTGTAGGAAAACACACACACAGAGAAAATTACCTTGTCAATATTAGCTATTTTGGGAAAAAATAAATCACCATTTTATCAGAAATGTCAGTGGTATAACTTTTATAGTAACTTGAAATTTCAAATTTAAATGTTATTTCTTGATGCATCTCTATTTTTGTGAAAGGAAAGTAGGATCCAATTTAGCAGATATTTTACCATAGAAAACTAACTATATCATAGAGCAAATGCTCCACTAATGGATGAGTTAGTCAAGATTAATGAGGAAGTATTTGCCAAGTCAGGTGAGTGACTGTATTTGTTGTTTTGTTGATGTTCTTATTTATTTTTATTATTGATTCCATAGAAATATTGAATACAGTGAATAAAAAGGAAATGATCGGAGCAAAAGGAAAATCATCTTTCAAGTAAATACAAGATTCATTTACAGATCCTTGGATTATGGAATAAAAGGGTGAATGACCATTATGCTACATTTAGACAACACCTATTTTCAAATCACCATTTCTTTTAATCGTTGAATGAAAGATCACAAACTCCTTGTACATAAGTGTACTATCTATAAGAAAGTATCTTCCAAAAAGGAAATTTCATTAACACACAGCTTGTAAACACAATGCTAATAGGGCTATGCTAGCTTCAGATTCAGGGAAATTGCTAATTTAAAATGCAATTGATGACATAGAAGCTACAATACTAGATATGGCAATGTCAATTATTTTGATAATTAAAGAGTTTTGCAAGTGGATACCAAAGGATATCTATAGTCCAACAAAATACAGCAGGGGAAAATTAATCTGGATAAGACTATTCAAGTTCATTATAATTACATAAATTATCATTTATGATGTGTAAAGTTATATAAACCATTCCATTCATTTCTCTTGACCCTCTGTTTACCAAATGCTATCATCTGAAATGGATTGTTTCTTAAAACTCGTTCCTAAAGCAAAAGGAATGCACTAATCAGCAAATAAATTCAAGCATTCCAAGATGCCTCTTCTCCAAACAGCAATATATTTATATTCTGTTCTATAGGAGCTTATTGTCAATTTGCTTAATACAGATTAACTGCACTTATCCAAGATAAAATGTCATCCTGATGAGCTAATGAAATCAGATTAGGGAGAAAGTAAACTCAAGATTATTTAGGACCTTGAAATCCCTTTCCCTACTCTGCATTCCCAGACTCTGTGCAAACAGATGAATAGCTTTATCTATATATTCAAATACATTTTCTATAAATTCCATAAGATTTAAATAATAATCATGGAAGTTTCAGACATTTAAACTTACTTCTTTTTATTGTCTCTTTTTTCTTTCTTAACTATTTTGATGAAAACATAATTTCTACAAACAGCTTAAAACGTAAGTCCAACACAAAACTGCATTTCTTTAAAAGGCAACATACAATTAGGGACTCTTCAAAATCCCATTTTCAGTTTTGTGTCTTTATTTAACTAAAATGTAAAACCACTTTCAGAATTCTTGATATCTTTTTCCTAGCAAAAGCAGACACCTTCATGCACTCCAATTCATTGTGAGATCAAAGTAAAATACAATTATTACTTAACATTAAGTTAAAACAGACACTTTCTGCCATCTTTGGTGAAATAGCAAAATAATATAATCACTCTTTGCTTATTTTTCTGTAAGTAGGTTTACAACACCTATGGCAGAATAACTCAGATCTCTTTTAGTTATAGATAAAATAAACCTAAACTGAGTTCACTGATGTGGAAATAAAGGAATTTATTGACTCATAATCAAAAAATAGGAAAGAGCAAGAATTCAGCTCTCAATTTAATACATGGAACAACAGAAAACAGGGACATGAAAACAACCAAAAATCAATCTTTCTCTCTCCCTCTCCCTCTCCCTCTCCCTCTCTCTATTGGCTTCCTATTTCAGAGCCACTTTTTCCAAATGGAACCAGAACAATAGCCATTCTAGCCATCCATGGCCCATTCTTACCATCAGTAAGACAACAAGTTTCTACTTCCCACTCTACCTTGAAAAATCCAACAGTTAGACTTGGTTGGTGCCATATTATCTGTGGTGTCATCTCAGGCTCTGGCCCCCTAAATGTCAGGTGACCAAATGGCCCAACCACAAGGATCAGCTCTACCTCCACCCTAACGGGATTTGCTGCTCCCACTTGCCTACCCCCTGCAAGAGTACAGCAGGACCTCAGGACCTACATCCCACACTCATGCTCTCTGTCTCCAGATCGCCCTCTCGGTCCCCCTCTCTGTCTTTCTTTGCCCTCTTCCTCCAGCCTGTCAAATTTCCCTGTCAATAAACCCTTTCCCTTTTTCTGGTGTTTGGTGTATTCTATGGTGGCCTTATACTTACTGGATGTTCCAGGCTGAATTTATCTGTCCCTCTATCTCTGGACCACTTACTATCACTGGGGAGTAAGCTATGATTAGCTCAACTCAATCAAGTATGTACCTGCCAAAAAAAACAAAGAGGCAAGGACCTAGAAGTGCCATAAAACACCAATTAGGAGTGAGGAGATGTTGCTCCAACAGAAGTGAAATACAGCAGAAATATGTCAAGAATATGGAAGAACGAAGGAACGACTGGCTATCACTGTCTTGCTACTGTATCTCCTGTTCTGATTATCTTAATGAAGCAATTCAGTACCATCTCCCTTCCAGAAACCTCTTGGTGAAGATTTTATCTGCACCAGAGGTAGCAGCAAACAAGCAAACAATCAGTGAGAAGGATTTTTTAATTTTGACTTCCACTTTCTCAAGAATTGCAAAGTTGATCTAGATGTGAATATGTCAACATAATAAATTAACCTTTGATAAACACAGATAGCAATTATACAGCACATTTTGGGAAAGCTAAGATTTAGAGTCAGTGTTGGATATATGAAATTGGGAGACCCAACACACATGGCTTTTCACAAAATTAGAAAGAGTATATTTCAGAAAGCTATCAAATGTCACACAAGCAAAACCAATTATTTCAGCAGACAATAAGATAAAGTTTTTGGAAGTTTGAGATTGCACTGCTGCTTACAAAGATTTTTCAAACAATTCTTCGCACTTTTATTTTCACAGAAGAGTGCCAATATTCTCATGTAGCTGGGTAATAATTGTAGTAGTCATTGAAAACTTCACATTTTTAAAAATTTATGCTAATTTACTTATTTCAAAGGCTCAGAAACAGAAAGAGAGAGAGAGAGAAACTCTCATCCATTGATTCAATCCCCAAATGCCCACAAAGATTGGGGCCACTGGGAATTCAGTTCAAGTGTCCCACAAGAGCAGCAGGAATCCAATTCCTTGAGTTGTCACTACCCCTCCCCAGCCAGGGCCTGCAATAATGAGAAACTGGAGTCAGGAGCTAAACCCCAAGCACTGTAATATGAGTCACCATCATCCCAACAGGCATTTTCACTGCAAGCCAAATGCCCCATAAAACAGCTTTATTTCATTCCAGGCAAACAGTGAACTGAACTTCTATGGTCCTTTGGAATAAGATGCTTTGCTTTAAAATGAGTTGGATATGATATATATGACTTCCAGGTGGAAGTGTTCAGAACTAGTGTGAAGTTGTCCACACTTTCCTTCTGTCACAGCGATTTGTAATCTCTAGAGAGGAAGCAGCTGCAATGTCACCCCAGAAACTTGCAAAGAGGACACAGAAGAGGGCTAACGCAGCTGACGTAGCCAAATTCAGGAAATCATACTTGTTTTAAGCCATCAAATTTCAGGGTTATCTGTTATTGCAGAGTAACCAACTCATCCTGACTGATGTAATAGCTTTAGAAAAATATGTATTTATAGTGTTGGCATATGGCAATACAAAAGTAATACATAATAAGTATTTAATGATCAAAACTCAAGCAAAGATATTTTAGGCATTAGGTTTACTGCTTGTATTTTACTTGCAATTTTTCATGTATCAAATTATCCTTAATGTTTGAGAGTTTAGAAATCATAAACAACCCTATGTTAAAAAAGAATTATATTAGGCCGGCGCCACGGCTCACTAGGCTAATCCTCCACCTTGCGGCGCTGGCACACCAGGTTCTTGTCCCAGTCGGGGAGCCGGATTCTGTCCCGGTTGCCCCTCTTCCAGGCCAGCTCTCTGCTGTGGCCCGGGAGTGCAGTGGAGGATGGCCCAAGTCCTTGGGCCCTGCACCCCATGGGAGACCAGGATAAGTACCTGGCTCCTGCCATCAGATTAGCACGGTGCGCCGGCCATGGCGCCATTGGAGGGTGAACCAACGGCAAAAGGAAGACCTTTCTCTCTGTCTCTCTCTCTCACTGTCCACTCTGCCTGTCAAAACAAATTATATTAAAAGATAAATTAACTTCATAAAGTGATGTGATAGATGTTTATATTGAGACTCGTTGTTTCTTTTATCAAACCTAACTCATTTTATCTGCATTAGCATTAAACATTTCTTCAACTACAAGTCTTTTGTCCCATAATGAGTATATTTATACAAATGTTCATGTATTACAGATATAAAAATCATTTTGTGTACTTTGAAATATAACTAATATATTCTAAGTGTTCTTTTAATGTGTGTTAATATACAATAACATAACCAGTTATTTTATGTTTATCTTTTATTGCGATACACATTTGCATATATGGCAAATTTATTTTTATGTAGTATTGTGAAAAGTTATTTAGGGACTAGTGTTCTGGCTCAGAGGGTTAAGCTGCACTTGTGATGCTGGCATTCCCACGTCAGAGTGTTGGTATGAGTCCAGGCCATTTCACGTCCAAGCCAGATTCCTGGTAATACACCTAGGAAGGCAGTGAATGATGGCTCAAGTGTTTGAGTCCCTGCTACCATGTGGGAGACTCAGTTGGAGCTCCTGGCTCCTTGCTTTGGCCTGTCCCAACCTGGCTACTATGGCCATTTATGCAGTGAACCAGTGGATAGGAAGATTTTCTCTCTCTCTCAAATGAATAAATAAATCTTTTTTTAAAGTTGCTTATAAGCCGGCGCTGCGGCTCACTAGGCTAATCCTCCACCTTGCGGCGCTGGCACACTGGGTTCTAGTTCCAGTTGGGGCGCCGGATTCTGTCCCGGTTGCCCCTCTTCCAGGCCAGCTCTCTGCTGTGGCCAGGGAGTGCAGTGGAGGATGGCCCAAGTGCTTGGGCCCTGCACCCCATGGGAGACCAGGATAAGTATCTGGCTCCTGCCATCAGATCAGCGCGGTGCGCCGGCCGCAGCGTGCCAGCCGAGGCAGCCATTGGAGGGTGAACCAGTGGCAAAAGGAAGACCTTTCTCTCTGTCTCTCTCTCTCTCAATGTCCACTCTGCCTGTCAAAAAATAAAAAAAAATATAAAGTTGCTTATAAACACAAAATATGGGGGGTTTTAAGTTTTTTTATTTATTTATTTGAAAGGCAGAATTACAGAGAGGCACTCCCCAGATGGCCACAACAGCCAGAGCTGCGCTGATCCAAAGCCAGGAGCCAGGAGCCTCCTCTGGGTCCCCCATGTGGGTGCAGTGGCCCAAGCACTTGGACCATCTCTCACTGCTTTCACAGGCCACAGCAAGGAGCTGAATTGGAAGTGGGCAGCAGGGACCTGAACCAGTACCCACATGAGATGCTGGCACTCCAAGCAGCGGTCCCTTCTGCTAGGCCACAGCGCCGGCCCCAAAACATGTTTTCTATTAACTGTTTTTTAAACAGACACCAAAGAGTGAAATAGAATAAAAGAATTACCAATGAAAATACAACATCCCTTCAAAATATTGTCGAGAATCTTTGAGCATCTATTTTGTGCTGAAAACTAGGCATGAAACATTCTTATTACTCTGGAGAAAGTATCAGTAGCCCCATAATTCATGTGAGGAACCAGGCACATGCTAAAAGATATTTAGTAACTTGTGTACAGTCACATAATCAATAAAAGCAGACCTCGGATTCATTCTGAGGCCCATTTGACTCCACAGAAAAAAGTTGTTTTTTTTTTTCCTCCAGTCCCAGGTAAGCCAAAAGACTCCAATTTAAATGATGCTGTTTATTTTCAAAAGTCACTTATTTTAATAAAGTTTAAGATTGGATGGCTTGTAGTATTGATACCTATAATAATTTTCAGGGATAAGCTTGTGTTCCATCTTTAAAACTTTTATCAAAACTTCTTCAGGCTAGTCATCCTCCATCCCTTTAGTCATTTCTCAAACAGCATTAATGCCTTATCACAACAAACTACTTTCATGTCCACATCTTGACACTTATGGGTTGATATGCTTATTTGCTTGCCTTCCCATTCTCAGATTTTAGGCCTTGTGAACTAAGAGCCACACTGTATCTGCTTTTATAAATCTAGACCCTAACACAGCATCAGGCAAGTAATCCAAGTGTACTGCAAATGAAAAGATGGCAGCGAAATGTTGGAATTTGTTTTTTAAATTTAATCACATACTTAATATGTGAATTTGTCCTAATCTATAATAAATACAAATATGGATCAGAGTTCCCTATGACCATCTAAGTAAAATACTCCCTTTCCCTGCAACAGGTAACTGTTTTTGTAGATTGCTGATTATTCCTACAGATACACTTTCTACATACATATACACTGTTTTACTTCCATATGCTTGCTAAATTTTATAAACATTTTTATACCCATGTAACATCTCTGTCTTTCCAAACCTTTTTTTCATTGCTCTCATTGCTAATGCGTCTCCTTTTTGATCAAATTAATACATCCAAAGAGAGAACGGATGCACAGCCTCAAGCAGTTACTGATTCTTCCAGAGGAGGGGGTGGCAAACATAGGAAATAGTTTGGGCTTTGCAGGTCATTCAGTATCTCTTGCCTCTGTAATCAGAAGCAGTTACACAAATATGAAAATGAGTGACTATGGCCATGTTCCAATACAATTTTATTTATAGAACAAGGCAGTGTACTAGATGTGACCTGCAGGCTATAATTTTCCTACCTAACTTCCAGAACCCAAAATGTTTTATCTGCAGAATGGGGGGAATAATACACATACTTCATAGAATGTAATAATGATTTATTAAAACAAGCCTGATATATCACAGGCTAAACACAGTACTTGGCATATTGTAGCTAACATTTTATTAATAACTTACTGCTTTCTGAGCACTTTATTCTCTTGTTATAATCCTCTCAATAACCCTATAAGAATTTCTTACCTCCTTCTAATGAATGAGAAAGCTGAAACTTAGGTGAAAGTAGCTTGCCCAAGTTTAAACAGTGAATCATGACATAGTCAAGCTCAGGTCTCTCTGACTTTTAAGTCAGTGCTCTTATTTCTCACAACACTGGAGTACAGGCACGAGTTAGACCTGTTGAACTCTGACCTCTGGCCCAGCTCTCTCCTTTCAGTATCAGAACGTCAGTTACATTCCTTCCCTCTTCTGGTCTTCTTCTACCAGCTCGGGCTGACTCTTAACAAAAAAAATGTAATAGGTTTTTCTACTGTTCCTTCCATTAGAATTCTGAGTTTATATTTGCTGCTGGTTAAGACCTAAAAATCTCAGCCTTAGGATTATTCTTTGGCCAAGAACTGAATTAGCAAACAAGCACACTCCTTGTATTCATTATTCCCTGATTCTTATGCTCCCTGTTTCATCATTCTACTTGATTTTCAATAACTGATTCTCCAAGTCAGCAAAACTGCTCCATCCTCTTTGGCAGAGCAAATGAGTGAAATGAAAATTATTGGAGAGATAAAGAGAATCTGAAGAATCTCTGAAAAAGAACTCAACACCTTGGCCTAGACTTAGGAAGCCAAAATTACATGATTAGTATCATAACAGGAACTGGGTAGTCACTGGTCCTGCCAGTGGGATGAACAGACACTAATTTTAGTTCTTCTGCATAAAAAGTAACCTCAACATGGAAGTTTGTTTTGGTCAATTTCATATCCGGGGCCTATCCCTTGGCTAATGGAAGCTTAGTCACCTAACACACTGGGCTGTGTCCAGTGTGGAAGAAGAATTCCCCTGAAAGGGAATCAGAGGTGTTTGGAAGGCAAAATGGAACAGATGAGCAGAAACAAACACAATATACCATCCCACACCATTCAAAACAACTCCTTCTGTTCCTCAGAAACTGAGCTGAGAAATTACTTAAAGTGCTAAGAGTTACACAGGGAAAATATACAAAGCACATTTTCCAGGAGACATAATTTTATTTCAACATTTGATAGAAACAAAGCATTTACTGACAGCAAAACAAACACGATAATATTATAAATAAGAATTCAAGTATTGCCGGTGGCACGGCTTACTAGGCTAATCCTCCGCCTGCAGCGCTGGCACCCCGGGTTCTAGTCCCAGTAGGGGTGCCAGATTCTGTCCCGGTGGCTCCTCTTCCAGTCCAGCTCTCTGTTGTGGCCCGGGAAGGCAGTGGAGGATGGTCCTAGTGCTTGGGCCCTGCACCCGCATGGGAGACCAAGAGGAAGCACTTGGCTCCTGGCTTCGGATCAGCACAGCGTGCTGGCCATAGCAGCCATTTGGGGGGTGAACCAATGGAAAAGGAAGACCTTTCTCTCTCTCTCTCTCTCTCTCTCTCTCTAACTCTGCTTGTCAAAAAAAAAAAAAAAAAAAAGAATTCAAGTATTGCACTAATTGTCAAGTTAGAATTCTCCAAAAGCATTTCCATGTTTCTGATCAGTCATTTCCATTTTTCTCTCTAGAGTCTTTAGGCAGGTGATAAAAGTGCCAATTACCTGTGAGTCAAGGAATTCTTCCAAGCTTTGCACTCAGTCCCCTCCATGGGCCATTTTCACCTCAATGCCATCCTATTCCTTACATGCAGCTTTTCTTTCTCAGTTCACCCTTTGGACTGACAATCTGCTTTTATTTTTGCATGTCCCAGAAGCCTCCCTGATTCCTCTCAGCTCTACCTACACGCCACCCTCACATCAGGTCTCAGGACATCGTGGCTCTGTCTGGCACTAATGCTCTCAGATCCCTCTCACCCAAGAGAATGTGCCAGCATAAAAACCCAGAAATCTCTACGATCTTCTTGATTATGTCCATATCTCACACATAATAGCAATCCTTGCAGTTCAGAGGTATATAACTTTACTATCACAAACTGTGCCTTCCTTTAGAAAACATAGAATAAATCTCAAATCTCCTGATATTTCTGCTTTGTGCAAATCTTTGGTGTATCTTTCATGATTTATGGACCTTGATCTTATATTCCTTCATCTTTCATCTTACATAAACTTTAATTTTCCCTTTCTGTTCTCTTGAGGGAGGGGCTCCAAACTTAAAAAGCAAAAGGCCATCAATTCTGATGTCAACTTAAAAAGCATTAACCTTCTCAATGTAGGTTTTGGTTTTCATAGTTCCTAGTCCATGTTGTAGTCAGAAAGATTGAAAGATTAAAAATCTATTTGTAAGAGGATGTCATAAGGATGTCACCTATCAAGACATAAACATACAATAAAATTCCAGGTAGGGTTCTACAGACATGTATTTCAGGAATGTCCTAATCAAGCTGTTTAACTTTCCTCTGTTTCTACAGCTATAAAATGGAGATAATTCCACATAACTTATAGTGGTGTTAAGAATTATAGGTGAAAAGAGCATAAAATCTGAACTATAATTAGTATCACAGTAGAAGACAATGTTCTCAAACCTCAGCAGCATATTTGTCAAGCCAGCAGCTTGTGATGGTACCTGCAATGCCATGCTTGGCATTGGACGTATGTAACTGGCCAGTTCCAATGAGTCATTTCTGGCTCAGGCCATCACTTACACTTGCTCCAGATTCATCATCTACGATTTGCTAAGACGCCTGCCATGTTTGACATCTTTCTCCATATTACCCATAACACCAATTCCACACAGCTGCTTAATTCAGAATTGTTGTTTACTGCTTCACTTAAAATGAGTGCAGAAATGAATATTCCTTCCTTGATGGACTAGATCCTACAGCATGGCCATTTGGAGCCTGGGATAGTGTAGATTTTGTATCTACCACATATACCAGATTGTATGCATCATGAGAAATGTCTAGATGTTTTCAATTGGGTTTTCCAGGAACAGGCTCTGAGACAGATATTTCCATGGTGGAGACACTTGAGGAGTATACTCAGGAACAACACCTGCAGTGTGTGCTGGAGCCAACTTGTGCCAATTTGCAAGAGCAATTATGCATATTTGTTACCAAGTCTGTGTTCAATGACTTCTCATTGGTGATTTAAAACTGTTCATGGAGTCTAACTCCTGGAAATCAACAAATTCAACTTATTAGGGTTTTTCCTCATGGAGATTCAATTATTAAACATGTACAAGCATGTCACTTTCTAAAAAGGAAGAGGAAAGGCCAGGACTGGGCAAAGAAATCGAACTACTTTAATGTGGCCTACCCCATCATGATAATTCTAACTCAACACATCAAGAAATAAAAGTAGGTTTTCTACCAAATACTAATTATATCCATTCCACTATTATATTCAGTAGCCACTAGCCTATAGATACACTCTTTAACAAATTTGCCCCAGAACTTCTCCATTTGTTTGACCCATCTATGTTCCAAGGAGTCTCTATGATCCTGAGTCACCAGATATCAGTGTCATCTGGGACCCAATGCCCAATGGTCCCTGAAATACTTGCGTGTTTCCTTGTTCCCAAGTATGAGTTGCCTAAATCAAAGTATTTGTTATATACATATCACTAGCAAATGCCCACCTTAGCAGCAACAATTGTCCTATGTCAGGTCATGAGATTTGTGGGCAGAACACAAATCTATTGAGGTATGTGATGTCTTGATCCCTTGTCACCTCTAGGGGAACCAGCAAAGTGCAATTAGGCAAAGGGAGAAATTGGACGATAATGCAGTGCATCAGAGAGCTCAGTCATAATCACACAGATATTAAGGTAAAGACAAGACCAAGACAGCTCTCTTCTGCTGAGAGCAATTTCCAGAGAAGAACTCAACCCAAGACATTTGGTGCCAGGAATGGTCAAGTAATATACTCAGCTGTGAGTTATTGGCAACCAACAGTCTGGCAGCAGAAGGTTCTGCAGTAAGGGTCAAGGCATCATTCTAGAGTGAATCAGGTTTAAATAGGTGCCCATACACTACATGCAGAACCATTATTTTCCAACAATTTTAAGGATTTAAGTTCAGCATGGCATACTAACCTCTTCTCAAACTACATATTCTCATATAAAATCTAAGGTATCTCCTTGAAATTTTGTGTTCCAGCATCTCCACATACCCCAAAGACTTTCAGATATGTTTATGTAAAAACATTAATTAATATCATTTGAATTTGTTCCCCAGAAGTTTTCTCAACTACCCTGTAAAATCAGTTATTCAGCAATGTATCAAAGATAAGGAAGATTTTCCCACCTCACACAGCTTATGCCTCTGGTGAGCTTCCAGGGCCTCGTAAGGCAGTTATCATCACCAGACCTGAAATAGGTACTCCAATACTTCTCATCTTGAGCTATGCTGAAGAGATTTTTTATAGTAGATATTAACTTTACAAAATAGATGAGGTGCAATCAACAAGAAGAAAAAGGAGTCATTCTGTCATTAGGATAAATAAGCAGTTAGGGGAAGATCTTGATATATGGATAATGTTATTAGAAAGGTTCAGAGACACAGTTACATGGCAGTTGCAATTAGCATCTCACAAAGAATTAAATTTATTTATATATGCTTCAGAGGGAACAAAGAATATTGCAGATATTTTCAAGACACCAGTGTGCTGGGAATTGCTGAAAAATTGAGTGAAATCATAAAAAAATATTACTTTTCTTGAACAGATACTCAGGACTGTATAACTGACCATGCTGAGACAGAAATGAGCTAATAGATTTCAGGGTTATATTCTATCCCCCCCAAAAAAAAGCTTGGAGTATTTTAAGCAATTAACAAGCTTCTGGCCTTTTCAAGATTATAGGAAAAAATGTAATAAGAAATAGGCTCATGCGGAAACCCTTAAAAGTCATATTATGATTATCAAGTGATGAAGCCATAATCACAATACTGGCATCTAAAGGCCTCCTAACTCAGAGTTGTACGGAACCACTGTTTTCATTAATTGACTTTCTTTCAGAGATCTGCATCAAGAAATAGGAAAAAAGGCATTTCATATATACTGGCAAGACATCTTGCCCTAATGTGAATCTATACTGATTCATGGCTTCATAACAGGATTGATATCCTCCCACTAGATTTATAAAGGAAATTGAATGACTTACTTCTGAAAGAGCTGATTGAATGCAAGGAGACTAGTTCTAAGCAAGATCATTTGTAAAACCACAGAGCCAAAGACTTAACATGTTACATGGATTCCATCTGAGCTGGAGATGGCTGCCTACATTTATGGTACTACATTATATATACTTGATCATAAACAGGGCAGCATTTGGAGATTTCTTGTTTATGATAAACAACAGGAAACTGTATGCTCATTTTTGTTCATTAACAGCAGCTTTAAATTAGTTGGAAAAGTTATGACTTAAGAGATGAGCTAGACATAAATGCAATTATCATGCTCACTCTAGTCCTGAAAATAGCACAGAGCACATATTTTACTTCACATCCTGTCACTAATGTTCCTATTTGACTAAAATAGTGCAGGTTTCATGCTCACTCGGACTTACCCCTAATGGTAGAGTTAGAAATGTGCCAGGGGATTCCAATTCAATCCCATCAAGGCAGTATGTACCAATGTCATCTTGTTAAAGTGATCAGTTTAAGTTCATAATCGATCAAAAAGATAGGATTAAGTGTCAAAGGTATTACATAAATCAAACCAGTGTCTGCAAATAATAATTGATAGAATTAAAAAGGAGAGAATAATCCTACATGGGAAGCAGGATAGCAGCAGACTCATAGAATGGCAAATGCCCTAAACAGCACGCTGGCCTCAGAATCAGCCCTTAAGGCATTCGGATCTGGCTAAAAAGCCCATGAGAATTTCTCAGGCATGGAAAGCCAAGACACTGTGGCAAAAAAAAAGACCTAAGTCAAAGATCTCTGTGAGTGAGATCCCAGTGGAAAGAACGGGTCATCAAAGAAGGAGGTACCTTTCTCTGAAGGGAGGAGAGAACTTCCACTTTGATTATGGCCTTGTCTAAATAAGGTCAGAGCTGGTGAACTCAAGAGGCTTCCATAGCCTTGGCAGCTCATGACAAGAGCCTAGGGTGATTACTGACGCCATAAACAAGAGTGTCAATTTGTTAAATCAACAACAGGAGTCACTGTGTACCTGCTCCCCATGTAGGACCTCTGTCCTTAATGTGTTGTACTATGCAAATTAATGGTAAAACTACTACTCAAACAGTATTCTATACTTTGTGGGTGCAGTCTATTGAAATCTTTACTTAGTATATACTAAGTTGATTTCTGTATATAAAGATAATTGAAAATGAATCATGATGAAGAACAGGATGGGAGAGGGAGTGGGAGATGGGATGGTTTTGGGTGGGAGGGAGGTTATGGTGGGAAAGCTGCTATAATTCAAAAGTTGTACTTTGGAAATTTATATTTATTAAATAAAAGTTAAAAAATAAAATAGTGCATGTTTTATTTCTCCCTTTGCACTTTGGGTATAAGCCAAAAAAAAATGAAACTTGGATACTGATTACTGTACACCATGACTATCACCACCCTTGCCTTCAGCCAGAGCCTGTTACATGAGCTATAAGCCCATTGGAAAGTGGGTATGATGTCCTATGGCAAAAAAACAATCCTAGAAGATGTTATATTACAGTAATACATGGGGTTGTACTGGGAGCTACACTTCCATGAGCATAACTCAGGAGGCTTTGACCTAGAAAATATTAAAAGCTATGTTATTCAAACAACAAATGCTGGTGAGGATGTGGGGGAAAAGGTACCCTAATCCACCACTGATGGTAATGTAAACTGATGCAGCCACTGTGGATGACAGTATGGAGATACCTCAGAAAGCTAAATATAGATCTACGATATGATAGTCATTCTACTTTTGGGAATTTACCAAAACCAAAAGAAATCAGCATCTGAAAGAGTTATCTGTACCCACATGTTCACTGAAGCACAATTCACAATAGCTAAGATATGGAATCAAGAAAGAGATGTCCATCAGTGATGACTGGATAAAGAAATTATGGTAAATATACACTATGGAGTACTACTCAGCTATAAAACAAATGAAATTCTGTATTTTGCAACAAGACAATACAACTGAAAACCATTAAAGCCAGTCCCAAAAAGACAGATATCATGTTTTCCCTGATCCAAGGTGACTAATAGAGTACATAAAATGTAATGTATTAGAGTGAAATGGACATTTTGAGATTTAGTGATTGTTTATAGCCCTTGTCTCTTCCATTGAGGAACAGTGTTTTTTCTCATATTATTTGTTGAACTGTTACTTAATGTAGGGGTAACCTTATGAGTATAAAGTAAACTAAAAATAGATCTTTGTAAAAATTAAGAGTGATAATGGGAGAGGGAGGAAGAAAAAGAGTTAGAGCATGGGTGGGAGGAAGGGTAGGGTGGGTATTATCACTATGTTCCTAAATCTGTATATATGAAATACATGAAACTGGTGTAACTTAAATAAAATTTTTGAAAGTAAAAAATCAAATCACACAGTGTCATTTTCAAAATATTATTTTCCAATGTTAATACTCCAGTATTTCAGATTTAGTCTTCACACATAATAGTCTTCAAACAGTTACACACACACACACACACACACACACACACACACAGTAGTATTGATAAACACACGGTAGTGCTTATCCTAAATATTTGAGATAGCAATTGACAGTGACATTAACCAAAGTTGCACTCATTTTTCAGTTGTTTTATATCTCATTTGCCTTATCTCTGTGTTTCACAGTTCAGGCAACTGGAAATATTTTGAGTTACCAGGGATCAGGGTCAGAGCAGTAAGTAAGGATGAGTCACAGTAAGAGCCCCAGGAAGAGCAGAGTAATCTCTTATGAAGACTCTAGAATTACCCTGGGTGAGAGGTGCAGGATAGTACATCAATATTTAATACTGCTTGCTATGCTGATAAATCCATACACCTTCTAGAAGTTCAAGTCTGGATGTCTAACTCTGCATCAGGCCAGCTTCCATGCAAGCAGATCCAGGATTCAGGTAAAGAAAAATTCTTCCTCCTCCACTCTACAAGGACAGCCAGTTCTGCAGTATCTTGGATTCTTTTCTTCAGACCCTCTATTTTGTCCACTTACATCTTAATTTAGCTTAAATCCCTTTGCCCATTATGAATGACACCTTCTTAGCAATGTATTCATGCATTTTCCCCAAAAAGATAGATTATTCTGTCACAACTCACTGATAAACCACACCATGGATGGATTCTACTGTTGATTTTCATTGAGACTACATGTAAAAGCTGAACAAAGACAATCACAAAAATTCATAGATTGATGCCAGTCTAAATTCATGGCTTTAAAACTCAGACTTCTCTCAGTGAAATCTGTCAGCTATCAGCCCTTCAACTTTCTGGTAAATATCATTATCTGATGTTTTGCAGGCCCTTCAGAATTGCTCTAAAAAAGGTTGTGAGGGCCAGCACTGTGGCATAGTAGGCTGTGCCTCTGCTTGCAGTGCCAGCATCCCATATGGACTCCAGTTTGAGTCCCAGCTGCTCCATTTCTGATCCAGCTCCTGGCTGCTAGCCTGGGAAAGCAGTGGAAGATGACCCAGATGTTTGTGCCTCCCAGAAAATGCTCCTGGCTCCTGGTTTCATTGGCCCAGCACTGGCTGTTGTGACCATTTGGGAGTGAGCCAGTTAATGGAAGAGTCTCTCTCTTTCTCTCTCTCTCTCTCTCTCTCTCTTGCTCTCGCTCTCCCTCTCAAGTAAATAAATAATAAATAAAATAAAAAAGTTTTTGTATCCACCAAGTCAATATCCACCCACTTACCCAAGCCAGAAGTCTTAGCATTATCCTAGGCTCCTCTTTTACTTTTTTCCTTACATATCTGGCTCATTTTTCTTATATAGCTCTGTGAAATCCACCCATTAATTTCCATCTTCCTGCCATAATTATCAGGTCACTCTTATCTCCCACTTAGATCATTTTAGTAGCCGCATAGCTATCATTTTGCTCAAACTTCATTTTTCTCCAACCTATTTTTCATCCTTTAGGAAGAACAGTCTTTTGAAAAATCTTTATAAGACCATATTTAATGAATTCCTATAGTTATAAGATTCCTATAGCTTAGGAAGCCCTACTTAATCCCTCCTTCTGTAGATCCAGTTTCATATTCTCCTAGTCCCATCCCATAACCCAGCTTCTCTGCTTCAAGCACACTGTTCCTCAAATGATAAGCACACCCAACATTGTTCCCAGGGCGACACACAAGATTTTTCTCTATGTCAAAAAGCTGTATCATGTCACAGCTTGTTGTCCTCTCAATGGACAATCTCAATCTTCAAATCAAAATTATTTAAATCATCATCATTCCTTCCTTTCTTTGAGATGCCCCAAGTGTGGTTTAAAATCCTCCTTATATATAATTGGATATAATTACTGTATATATTCATATCTGTCTCTAGCAAAACTCAAATCCTTCCTTTCATCCCCCCACCATATCATCATCATCCAGTTCACCAAGTTGTTTGTTCTTCTTGATTCCCAAATTGACACCAAAATTTTCTGTATAATAGGCCTCTTAACACCACTTGAGACCTTCTAGGTCTTGCTTGTCTTTATGGATTCCAACCATCTTAACGCAGGTGCTACCTGATATGGTGTCTCTTCCTTCCATCCTTGCATCTATGGTCTCCTGAATCAGGGGTTTCCTTGTTTGTGATGTGCAGGACCCAAGGTTGCACTCATACTCAAGCTTGTGCAACACAGAACTTTAGGAAACTCAACATCAAGTAGACACACATGTCGCTCCCCCTCTTCGTGGAGGAACGACACAGGACCCTGCGCTGTTCTTTTGTCTGCTCGGCCCTACCCGGGTTTGCTGCTGGTTCTTCCCGGGTTGGCTACCGACCCTTCCAACTCCGTGGAAGGCAGTTCCCCCTAGCCACTTTCCCCACTTCCGCGGGGGAGCGGCACACTGCCGGCCGGCTCTCTCGGGGGCTGCACAGGTGTTCCCTCAGATGTTCCTCTTAGATGTTCCTGGTGCATGTTGTCTCTCTCCTCCTTTATAGTCCTCTTCCACCAATCCCAACTCTGCTACCCACACACCGAGTACGCTGCTCTCCTCCAATCAGGAGTAGGTCCTACAGTTTATTGGTTGAACTGGAGGCAGCTGTGTAGAAGCTGTTTCCCTTCTCAGCGCCATATTGTGGGAGAGCAGATGCATAGAATAAGTCTTAATTCCAGTAACTTAGTCTAGTCCGAGTTGCTCCCCACAGATCCCCCTTTCTTTTTATTTTTGGCGTTGATACGCGCCTGTCTTCGGTGCCCCGTGGCACACACTCTGCTCTGCTTGCTAGAGTTGCCCACAGGTGCTTACAAGCCCTACCAATCAGGCAAACCGAATCCGGGTCCTCTCTTCGCCATGTTGTGAGGAGGTTTTTAGGCGCTGATGCATGCCTGTGTTCGGTGCCCTGCAGTGCATGCTCTGCTCTGCTAGAACTGCCTGCAGGTGCTTACAAGCCCTATCAGGCAAACCGAATCCAAGCCTTCTCATTGCCGTACTGTGGGGAGACTTATTGATGTTGATTCGTGCCTATCTTCGGTGACCTGCAGCTCATACTCTGGTCGAGCTGCCTGCTGGTGCTTATCGCCTAATCAGGCAGACCGAATCCAAGCCTTCTCATTGCGGTATTGTGGGGAGACTTATTGATGTTAATTCGTGCCTGTCTTCGGTGACCTGCGGCGCATAAGCTGCTAGCCGCCCGCAGGTGCTCACCACCTCCCTAATCAGGCAGACCGAATCCAAGCTCTCTCATTGCCATGTTGAGGGGAGGCCTTATTTTTCTCTATTTCTCTATCTCCGGGCATTCCTATTTCTCCTATTTTACTTCTTTCTGCCAGCATTCCTATTTCTCTCATTTTACTTCTAAACTTCTGTTTCTCTTATCCCTGCGGCTTCCCGGCGCCCGCCCCGAGGCTGCTTCTCGGCAGCTTCCCGGCTCTGAGCCGCTTCAGCCGCGCTTCTCTCATCTGCCCGGCTTCCCGGCGCCCGCCCTGCAGCGGGCTCCCGGCTCTGCGCGGCTCGGCTTCGCGCGCACACTCCGCTGTCTCCATGCCCTTCGCGCCCGCACCACGGCCTAGCGCCAGCCCTGCGTTCCCTATCTATACACACCCCGTGCTCTCTCTGCACGCAGCGGCTTCCGCGAATCACACAGCGTAGCTCACGTTTCCGCCGCCGGGATTCAGTCCAAGTTCCCCGGACTAACCTGGCGAATTCCAACCTGGCGGCCCACGTCTCTGCCTCTGGTTCCAGATTTTCGCCTTTTGCTCCCCGGGCTGACTTGACGAATCCTAAGCTGGCTTGCGTTTCCGCCTCGGCCTGCACTTGCAGCTTCATCCTCCCTAACATTTTTCTCTACCCGGTATGTTTCCCTAAGTTTTCTTCCAACAATATTCCTCCCTCATTTCTCCTGGCCTCTCCCCACAGTCCGTATCCAAGTCTAAGTTTCTTATAGGTTTCACTTTCACTTTCAACCTGCAGTCTGTATCTGAGTCTAAGTTTCTTCTTGCTTTCACTTTAAATCCTAACTTCTTTCCCACAGTCCGTATCCGAGTCTATGCCTAGGCTTTCAATAGCTTCTTCCAGCACCTTTTCCATCCGGCTTTCCCCTAGGCTCTTCTAGTCTCTCTCTCTGGTATTTTCCTGCTTCTTCCCTCCTAGGTTTCCTATCCGAGTCACGGCACCATTATGTCTCCTAAGCTTCATATCCAAGTCTCGGCACCATTATGTCGCTCCCCCTCTTCGTGGAGGAGCGACACTGAACCCTGCCTAGGCTTCATATCCGAGTCACGGCACCATTATGTCGCTCCCCCTCTTCGTGGAGGAACGACACAGGACCCTGCGCTGTTCTTTTGTCTGCTCGGCCCTACCCAGGTTTGCTGCTGGTTCTTCCCAGGTTGGCTACCGACCCTTCCACCTCCGTGGAAGGGCGGTTCCCCCTGCCACTTTCCCCACTTCCGCGGGGGAGCGGCACACCGCCGGCCGGCTCTCTCGGGGGCTGCACAGGTGTTCCCTCAGATGTTCCTCTTAGATGTTCCTGGTGCATGTTGTCTCTCTCCTCCTTTATAGTCCTCTTCCACCAATCCCAACTCTGCTACCCACACACCGAGTACGCTGCTCTCCTCCAATCAGGAATAGGTCCTACAGTTTATTGGTTGAACTGGAGGCAGCTGTGTAGAAGCTGTTTCCCTTCTCAGCGCCATATTGTGGGAGAGTAGATGCATAGAATAAGTCTTAATTCCAGTAACTTAGTCTAGTCCGAGTTGCTCCCCACAACACAGAAGGATGTTTCCCCTTCTGCCTTCTGGGGATTATTTAAGATGCACTTTTACTCACTGTAGTCCTACAATCATAGTAATCAGTTGTTCTTCACAGGGACCCAGCTCAGCAAATAGCCTCAGAGTGTTCTCATCTTTTATCCCCTGTCTCTCCTGTTGTCTCTCATTCTTGCTCCCCAAATAAAAAGTAGAACATTCTCTGCTAGTCCCATCCTAGTTGGAAACTAGGATGGAAATGGAAAATGGAAATGGAAATGGAAATGGAAAACACATTTTTTCATTTGTTTAGGATTTACACGTCATGAAGTAGGTATTGTCAGTGCCCATTAATATCTGTCTCTCTCCTCTACCTGGGCACAAATGAGGAGACTATACTTCCTAGCTCTCTTGGAGTTAGGCAAAGCCATATGCTTAATTCCAGCCCAAGTATTGAGAGAGGGAGTGATATTTTTCACTTCCAGATCAACAAGGAGAAGAGCAGTATTTGAGCTCCCTCCATAGTAGGAGCTTCCCCAACAGCCCTGCTAAGAACAGGAAAGCCTCATAGTAGAATGAGAAAGCAGTCCAAAGAACCAAGTTACTGCACAGAATGCAATCAACCTAAAGAGTTAGCTACAGACTTTGAGGGTACAAAAAAGCTTTGGCTATTGTAGGCATTTGAGAGTGAGCCAATGGATGGAAAACCTCTCTCTCTCTCTCTCTTTTTCAAATAAATAAATATTTTTTAAAATAAGAAGAATGTCTGCCACTGGGGCCAGGCATTTAGCAGGGCATTTAAGATGTCCATGTACCACATAGCAGAACCTGCATTTGAGTCCTGGCTCTGGCTCCTGAATCCAGCTCCAGATAACGCAGGTACTGGGAGAGAGCAGTGATGACCCAAGAAAATAGGTTGCTGAAATCCATGTGGCACCTTTAGCCTGGACCAGTCCCAGTCATTGTGGGCATCTGGGAAGTGACCCAGAGAATTCAGAGAGAGAAGGTGAGAAAAAAGCAAACATGTAAAGTGTATCTGCAGAACCTTCCTTTGAAAGGACTCTAGAGGTGATGATTAGCATGTAGGACTGAGTTAAATCAGTGAAAATGAAGCTTCATAAATGTTGAGACACTAAAAATAAGAAAAAATGCTTTAAGACACTTTAAGACAAAATAATCTCAGATATCCAAGTTTCTATATGCAAGAAATGGGATAAGGAAGCAGTACAATAACAAGAGTACGTATTCCACAACAGCTATTCATATATGACCAAGGGAATAATAAGACGGAAGCAATTTCCACAGGGCAGAGCCAGAGGATAAAGAAAACAATATATAAGGGAATTCCTTCAGAGGTCAGGTCAGGGCCCAAGAAAGGAATATTCAAATACCCCTAAGTTAGAACATCCTTACAATATCTGCCATCAGGATTTCAAAGTTGTTAGAGACCTGTGACTACCATGTATTTTATGTTCACCCCTCCTCTGAGTATGAGTACTTATTATGCTTAACCAAACCTCATTCTCCTATCATAATTATTTTATAAGGATAGAAAGCTTTTATATGACAGTCTCTGGACCAAAAAAGCTATACCAAGATCCAATAGAGGAACTGCTTTGCAGCCCATAGAGATCTTGGACTTCTACCATTGTCCTGCGACTGAATAGGACACTTAAGTTTTCTTAGTTAAAGAAAACTGAGTACAGGAAAGAGTGAACTGGCAATCTGGTGCCAAGAGAGTAGAACTACAGTAAGCACTGACACTGCTCACAATATCTGGCTTGCCTTGCTTTCCAGGCAAGGAAAACATAACAGTTTCAAGCCTCTTAAAATTAACTGAGACTGGTTGACCAGCACTGTGAGCAGAAGTAATTTAAGTTTATTTTGGCCTGAAGTAAGTACAAATCAGGTGTAAGTGCTCCATGCCATTTCTTCTGTCTTAGAAAACAAACATGGAGGACTCACAGTGAAATCCTATAACTAAGAAACTTAAGCAGTCTGAATCAAGGAGCTATTGCATAGAGAAGAATTAGCTTGAAGAGTTACCTGCAACAAGCTGAGAAAAAATGAGAAATAAATTTCCATTTATTTTTTAATCCACAAAGTATCCTACCCTATTCTGGCTAATGTAGAATTTAATTAAATTATTAACACTTAATGGAAAAATCTGAAATATCATTCAATATTATTTTCCCTCAGCATTTTGAGAATGTAATTCCCTCATATTTTCACATCTATTATTATTGCCAAATTTATCCTTATAAGTAAATTTTATTTTCTTTCTAATACATTTTATAATCATTTTGCATTGAAATCCTGACATTTTATCCATGATCTGTGAGGGTTTTTTGGTTTTTATTTTTGCGTGAGTTTTTGTGGGTTTTTTTTCTTTTTTCATTTTTTTCCTACTTTAGAGTCAATGCACTCCTTCAGTTTGGTAATTTATTGTACCAAATTGTTAAACTTTAAATAATTCTTGACGATGATTTATTAATTTTTTTCCTACTGTATCTGTACTGGCTATCATTCTGGTTTCCGTATATCTTAACTAATATTTTAATGTTTTCCATCCCTTTGTTTCTTGGTAGTACTTTGCAAATGATGCCGACAAATGTACCATCTAGTTCATGAATCTTCTCTCCAGCTGTGTCTGGTTTACTGTGCATTCTTTGTATTCAAACTTCTAGATAGATGATTGATGATAGACAGATGATAGACAGATGATAGATATTAGGTTAATTTGAATCTTTCTCAAATTCCTTTTATGCATTTTTGGTGTCTATGGTATGACTTCTCTTCTTCCCTTTATCTTTTTGAGCAGTTTAAATAAATTTACTGTGAATTTTCTTTCAAAATATTTGGTTATTTCTACTTCTAAGAATCTAAAGTCTTTCATCTACTCAAGCTGTGATTCTCTCCTACAGTGATTCATTCTGTGTGATTTGGACATTATCGCTATGAACTTACCTTTGTCTTATTCTGTATTGCTTTTGGAAAAGTCAAGTACACTGTGGCTGTGTAAAGCCAAGTCACAGGTGATTGAATGGAGCATAATTTCTTGACATCCCCCACAACATGCATCTGTACTTAGGAAGTTTTATTTTGTCAAGAACACGTTTTCCTCAATGGCCAAGCAGATTGAAGGTGAACTCTCTTGCTGGTTCTCAAAGGCTGTGGATGGTGCTTTCTGGTGTCTATTTCAGGGATGGGGCAGTTCTTGATGTTTCTGGCTTTAGGCAAGAAGCCAAATACTGATTTAGTACGCATTAAAGATCAATGATTAAGTATGTCTTCTTTTATGTGACTCTAAAACACAAAACCAAGTGGCTATTAAGATCTCAATATATTTTTAGTAACTCCTTAAGAATGTTGGACGCACCCTTGATTACACTGCTGTTACATATTTTCTCCATTTTTTTCCCATTGTGATTTTTATTTCACTTTTTTTGAGTTTGGGTGTTTCCAAATATTTTTTGGTTTATTTAATCCAAAATTCACCTCTGTGTAGGGTTGTCTGCATATGTCTGCAATATGTCAAAATTCTGTTTGACATATTTCTTGTGAAACCTAACACTTAGTCTTTATGACATTTTAATTGGGATTGAACCACAAATACAAAGCATAGCATAGGTATCTATCCTAGTTAAGAGAAAGTCACGGCAGGCGCCATGGCTCAATAGGCTAATCCTCTGCCTGTAGCGCCAGCACCCGGGGTTCTAGTCCCAGTCGGGGCACCGGATTCTGTCTCGGTGCTCCTCTTCCAGTCCGTCTCTCTGCTGTGGCCCGGGAGTGCAGTGGAGGATGGTCCAAGTGCTCGGGCCCTGCACCCGCATGGGAGACCAGGAGAAGCACCTGGCTCCTGGCTTCAGATCAGCACAGTGCAGGGGTCATTGGGGGGTGAACCAACGAAAGGAAGAACTTTCTCTCTGTCTCTTTCTCTCTCTCTCTCTCACTGTCTACTCCTTCTGTCAAAAGAAGAGCAATTCACAGGTCTGCATTTACTCAGGGTTTTTTGTTGTTGTTTGCAATCTCAACATCCCAATTAGGCTTTGAGGCTTAATTTTATGCAAAACATGAATATCTTTCATTAATTTATTTTCTGAGAATATTTGAAAGCATATTTTCCACCTGCTTACTGGTAATATATACTCAAATTGTCTTAGTCAACTTTCCATTATTAGATTGAGATTTTTAATCATCAGGGAGCTATTATACTAGTCCAGCTCAGCTGGAAGAAGGGCTATCTTCACATAGCGTGTAACAGTGGGAATGAAAAGAAATCTCAGATTTAAGAGCTATTTTAAAATTATAATTAAGAGTACTTGAGGGAACATTATGAAAGGTGTGGAAGACAGAAGTATCAAGGATGGCACCCATGAGTCTGCCTTGAAGATGAGTTGAGGTACCATTGGTTAAGAAAAAGAAAATGATAATCCTCCACCTTGCGGCGCCGGCACACCGGGTTCTAGTCCCGGTCGGGGCGCCGGATTCTGTCCCGGTTGCCCCTCTTCCAGGCCAGCTCTCTGCTATGGCCAGGGAGTGCAGTGGAGGATGGCCCAGGCGCTTGGGCCCTGCACCCCATGGGAGACCAGGAAAAGCACCTGGATCCTGGCTCCTGCCATCGGATCAGCACGGTGCGCCGGCTGCAGCGGCGGCCATTGGAGGGTGAACCAACGGCAAAGGAAGACCTTTCTCTCTCTGTCTCTCTCTCTGTCCACTCTGCCTGTCAAAAAAAAAAAAAAAAAGAAAAAGAAAATGAGCATATATGAAAAATGGAATGATAAGTTTTGTTTCCTATAAACTTATACTAAAATTTCTTCTCATTTAATAACTAATTGTTCCACTGAAGGAAGGTACTTTGTAGTAAAGCACATCTTTATGGGAACAGATGAGCTATAATGGGAGATTAACTAAAGAGCATGGATGAAGTGCTTATAAGACCAATAACCTAGACAGGATATTGGAATCTCCTCTCCCAGGTTTCCTGATAAGAGCAGGAAGTCCAGAGCAGCTTCTTGTCACGCACGTGGAGGAAAGGTATTGAAATAACATTAAGAACATTCCATATCCATAGCTCACCCATCACAATTAGTACAGCCTTCAAGGATGAAAACATAAAGTTTATCTTTCTCTGTTCAAAACCTAATGAGCAAGAGACTTTACAAAAATAAAATGTACAGTTGCCTGACATATACTAAATAGATTTGGCAGTAGAGAAACATTTCCTTCTCAGCACTCTAGCATCTTCATGCTGGAGTCATCAGCATGATCATTAGCATCTTAATTTAGCTGTGGGTACTTTGTGTAGGAAATAGATAGAGTGAATTTTTGAAGGTTTTTGTTGGACAAGTCTGGCTGTGACAGAGTTTTGAAAGACAGCCGGAGGCACTTCCAATCCAATGTTATGCTCACCCTTAATGAGAGAGAAACAATTTCATTACCAGACAAATATGTGTGAGAGACTAATAAGCCAGTTATAGCTATTATCAGAGCAAATGAGCCACCCAAGTGTCAGCATGGCTAGTGTAGGCTTCAGTCTCCTCTGTCTTTGTGTGTAAACATGAATTCACATGCAGGAACATTTTAGAGTCAGTCTTCTTAAGGAAACCATCTTTAAAATTTAAACACTTTAAATTTCACAATTGGCTTCTTTCCAGCCTGGAAGAGTAAATAAAGTTTCACCAAAAATGATCCTATGAGAACAAAATCAACTCCATGATGAGAAGTGGAAAAGTCGTATTATTAAATATTAAATAATTAAATCATTATTTTGTTATCAGATATTAAAATTATAGTAATATTATTTTATTGACTTTCTTCCTTCCCAAAACAAACACAACGATTCATGCATCCATGAACCTTATAGTCATGTCTGCTCTGAAAGAGAAGGCAAGAGAAATGGAGAGAAGAAAATATTTCCCCATTATACTTTTACAGAATGTAGAAACTTTAAGGAAAGATAAGAGTATTTAATTAATTGCTTAATTCTACAAACATGTATTGCTATCTGGCAACTAATGAGGCTTTTGTATTCCCAGGTGAGTCAAAATGAGGACTGCACTTGCAGGTAAGCTTAGGTATGTATGGCCAATCATTGACAAACTTGTGGGATCATATTTCCGGTATATTCAGACTCTTGATTTTACCCTTTCTCTTTATTTTTCTCCAATTGTCTACCTTCAAAATACCTTAGCCAAAGCTTTGACGACTTAAACATCTGACAATGATGTTTAAGTGATCTGCTTAGAAAAACTAAAATCAGACAAGAGAGAGTGTTCCTTACAGTAATAAAAAATGTATATTTAAACAAAAAGTCCACAGGGTTACACACATTAGTAAAAATCTTAAAACCAGAATGCCTGCTGTTGACAATATTTTTAAATAAATTTCTTTTAATCTTATACTTGTTTCATTACAACCCATTTCATGGGTTCCTAAGGGATAAAACTGTAATAAGATGCAATTCTAATTATGTCATCTCTCCCATCAAAACCTTTCAATGCAGTTTCTCAATGACCTTAAGATAAAAATCAAATCTTTAAGCCAGGCTTCACCTTGCATAACCTCCTATGCCATCTGGTACCTCTTACCCATTATCTTAATAAGCATCCACTAACTTGGATTCCTTTTAATTACGAGAGAATTGATCTTTCTGAATCAAGAGGTCCTGTTTCCTTTGCCTGCAGTGACTCACTCTGTCCTCTACTCTGCTGACACTCAAGTCAGCCTCCTGCACACATACACACAGCCTCTTTCTTTCCACAGTCACACAGTTCAGCTTTTAGATCTCCATTCAAAATATCAGCTCCTTTGAGAGATAGCTCTCCATTCCCCTTCTCCATTATTCTCTTCCTCATAGTAGCAGGATTTTTCTCCATCAGACTTTAACATGTGGTTTTTATCTTTTTAATAAAGTTAATATTTAATTTGTTTCTCCCCTTTCTACTTTAACATCCACAGAGGCAGGGGTCATTTCATTTTGCTTAGCTTACAGTCTGGTATATACTAGGTGTTCTATAAGAATTCATTGAATGAATGAATAGCTCAGACATAAGATGAATAAAAATGGTAACAGAAACATATTGATAAGGTCAACACGAATTCTGAAATTAGGCTCAAATTATTTCCATGTTGCCTGGTGCATTGAACTGAAAGAGGAAATTGCTCAAGTAAAACCACTGTATAAGCAGAATAAAACTATTTCCACAAGGCAATAAAATCATTCCTATCAAAGAATGTAGAAAACCTTTCTCAAAGAGATTATTTCTGCTCACGGTACTGAACACAGCTTAAAGCTATATGCATGTGTGATTATTGATATGGGTGACCTACACTGGACTACAAACCTCTCAGAGGCCCAGGTCTTGTCCGGTTTGTTCACCATAATATCCCAGCACATAACATAGTGCCTGAAATACTGGCAGGCACAGCAAATGAGTTCTGCTTTGCTAACTCATTTGTTCTTTCATTCAGCAAATATTCACTGAACAGTTACTATTTGCACAGGATTATCCAAGATGCTAAAGATATATCATGAGTTAATGATGGAAATAACATATCTTACCACTTTAAAGATAATCCACAATTTCCGTATGACTATTTTGGCTTTCAGGTGTTTGTTGATACCACTGCTGCTGTTAGCATTGAATAAAATATAATGGAAAAACATTGATACAAGGTGAAACTATGGATTAAGGAACATGATAAAAGTTTTCCACATACTTCACTGTTTAGAGGGCCGATATGTTTAGGGATAGGATTTGGAGTAACTACGGAAAGTGCAGGCCCCTTAACATCACCTCTGCTGGATATCTGGCAGGTGCTAGAGAAAAAGACACTCAGGTCCGAACTTGCTAAAAGCAGCTGACGGTGCTAGGGTTCCCCTGTGCTCATTCTTTTTCTCAAATATTTCACAGAATAAGGCTGGCTTGCCAACATTACTTTTCTTTATAAAAGCAGACAGTAGATATTCAAACAATTTTTATTTTTTTTTCAAGTCAATCTAGGTTTCCCAGAATGCTGACTATATTAAGCAATTTTCATTGAAAGCTC
Source organism: Oryctolagus cuniculus (assembly GCF_051225735.1). NCBI lineage: Eukaryota > Metazoa > Chordata > Mammalia > Lagomorpha > Leporidae > Oryctolagus > Oryctolagus cuniculus. The sequence continues at coordinate 195,771,456 of NC_142867.1, forward strand.
TTTTTAGTTATTCTACAGAAATATGTAGAAGGGTAATGAGAATCCCAAAAATAAAATAATGATCCTTGATTTCATTTGGAGATAGAAGCTCGATGTTATTTTAAAGTTGAACCATTCTACTTTAATTCCCAAAGACCAGGTTTCATTTACCATCTAAAGAAATGAGTGGTGTTACCACTTCCTCTTCAGGGGCATGTTTCCAAGCCCAACAGCTACAAGGGGCAATCTAAGATGATTCATTCACGTTTCAAGGACGTTATTTGTGTATGTAAAGACCCTCAGGATTGTGATCCCATGTCAAAATGGTTTTCTCAGTCATAAAATCTGGTGATGGACACCGATGAGTTCTGAAGAGAAGAGCACTCCACTTGTACAGGAAGTTGGACAACAATTCATGAACTCATTTTTCATCATGATGTAAGACTAGATGGCTACTTTCTGCTAAACAGATACATTCCTACTATAGGTGTGTAGTTATTGAAGTCATATAATCCACTCAACATCAATTTCTTTTACCATAAAATGGAGACAAACATATCTGTCTTGGGTAAGCATCTATCCCAGTAGTCAAGATGCCAGTTAGAATGCCTGCATCCCAAATCAGAGTGCCTGGGTTTGAGTCCCGGCTCTGCTTCTGATTCCAGCTTCCCACTAATGTGCACCTTGGGAGGCAGCAGTGATGGCTTAACTACTGTGCCCCTACCACCTACATGGTAGACTCAGCTTGAGTTCCCAGTCCCTAGCTTCAGCCTAGCCACATCCCAGCTTTTGGCAGACATTTGGAAAGTTGAAACTGTAAGTGGAATATCTCTCTCTCTCTCTCTCTCTCTCTCTCTCTCTCTTCATTCTCTCTCCCTCTCTCACTGTGTGCATTTGAATTTCAAATAAATATAAAATAAATAAAGTTTTAAAATATATGCCTTATTTAGTGCATAGAATCTTCTAAGGATAAAGTAGTATCAGGTATATGAAAATGCTTTATGACAATTCCAGGGGTAGGAAGGATATGAGCCCCTAAGTCTTGATGAGAAAAAAACAACTTATCTTTCTAGGCAGATGTTGCCCTCTTTCATTTAGTTTTTCTTGTGAAGTGTCAGTGGAGTTTGAGCGCTGAGGGTTAAAATAAGGATTGCACTTTCTACTCTCATCAATGTTCATCACCAGAAATACATTTTAAGCCCAAGCTTCCCTTCTTCCAGAAAACAAATATATTTAAATAACTCTAAAGGAAGATTTTTTAAAGTGTTCTATGTGACTTGTGAATTAGTTCAATCTAACCTGAAAGACATAAAGTTAAGTGTTAATGTTTGAGGACATAAAGTCACAGAATGACAGATACAATATGATTTCACTCATATGTAGAATTCTAAGAAACTAATCCCATAGAAATAGGGAGTAGAAGAAGGTTACCAAATGCTGGAGATGGTGGAGGAGACAGGGCAATGGGCAGCATTGGTTACAAAGCCACAGCTGTAAAGAATGAATTCTGCTGTACCATTACACAGAAGGGATTGTAACTAATTACACTTTATTGTACATTTCAAAACAGCTAGGAAAGAGGATTTGAATGTTCTCACTCTGACATGATGTAAGCTAAATATCCTGATTTGATCATTACACAATATATACATATATGAAAACATCACACTGCACCCAAATACATAAGCCATTTGTTAATTAGAAATAAAAATAAAAATGTCATTAATTATACCTTCAAGAATTACCACAATGTTAAATCAATTTGAAAAGTTGAAAAAATAATACAGAATAAAGTAAGAAAGCCTGATTTTTTAGCAAAGCAGCAAAGAATTTCAAATCAGAGAACCAAAACACTTTTGAAAACAAAACATAAAATTGCACATCCTACTTTTAGTGAAATAGTCCAAATGAGAGAACAAAATCGTTCTTACTCTCATTGAAATAACTCAGCACTACCTAAAGCAAATGAGTTACAAAGCTTGCTTTTGTATCACTTATCTCAGATTTGCTTTTTCAGACCCATATCTGAAAGTAGGAATAATGTCAGTGATAGCTTCATCTCATGTTCTGGAAAAATAGAGCAGAAAATTGCCCACCCTTGTTATATCAGATACAGAGCTGCCTAAATTATTAAAACAAACCATAACACCTCTGCTTGCACTGACTTTTGAATGATTCTCTTTGATATGAGATACTTCTCTGTAGTGGGCACTCAACTCTAATCTTCACTGTCCTTCATTTCTCAGAATTTTTTACTCTTAGTGCTCTTTCTATACCACAGCATTGTCAAAGTCCTAATTGATTTCTTGACGACCAGAATAGGGAGGCTTAAATCATCTCTATTTTCAGTAGCTTTACCTAGACATGAGAGTTAGTGGCATTCATCCACTCAATCATTTAAAAACATTTATTGATCCCTTTGTACACTAGAACTAAGTGCCAAATACACATAATATGGAGCTAAAAGTCACAATTTCTGCATTCAAGGATATCAACACCTCGATGGTATAGAGAATAGAGACAATCACTATATAGATGTATGAAACAATTACACAAACAGAAAGAGAGTCAAGCACAGATTACCACAGAAGCACAGATAAAGAGTTTCTGACTCAGATTGAGAGAAGATCAATCAAATTTTCATAGAGATCATATTTGAACTGAGTCTCAACTTGCAAATTATTTCCTTGTCCTTGTTGTTATGTAAATACTTTTCCTAAAAAAACTTCTTCCCAGTTTTAGAACCTAAGAGTGTCTCTTTTAAGATCCTGAAGCCATTGCTTTGTAAGGAATCATCAAGAAAGAAGGTATCTCTACCTCTCTCTTTTTGCAGGATGGTGGGGGCCTTCCTTGCTGTCTGGAAGAAATGAGTAAAGCTATTTTTCCTTTGGATAAAGCCATTTAGGAAAATCAGATGGTCCAAGATTTCCCTACCCCAACTCTCTTTTTCAGTAGCATTGAGCTCTCAAATACAGTTCTGGTCTCTCTCCCCTTTTGTATTAGCTTTGAGTAAAATCATCCTTGCCTATTTAATAGTATTGGTGCTGACAGTGGCTAAACAATCTTGGACAAGTCACCATCTCTATCCATCTATTTACCCTTTCAATCTTGGTTATTTTCATGGGAATTTAAAGAGATTAAAAGCACTCCTGTTTGTGAAAACTTATCACACTGCCCAAAGAATCTGACCATCCAAAAAGCCATTAATGACCCTGCTTCCTAAATGAACTCATTGGTCAATCACTTAACACGCAACAGGGTGATTTATTCATTTATGCCACAGACATCAGATGCTTCTTTAAAGAGGTTGTGTATGACCTCCAAATAGTTTGTTTGCTTAATGAATGTATGTCACACATAAAGTCCCTAAAAAGACTGTGTCTCCCATTGGTGAAAACAGGCCCACTTGTGGGCACAATTTGGCCCTCAGTAGGTAGACAACAAACTGAAGCAGCAGACTAGAAATGAGGAGAGTGCGCAGAACCCAGCAGAGGAGATAAAAGTGAAAAGTAAAAATTTGCACATTTGCACAACTCTTCCCAAGATGAGAAGCTCCTCGAGGGCCCAATTCTGCCCCAGAGAGTAGAGGCTGTCCTCTACTTGCAAAGCAGCATCTAGAGGCGTCAGGCCTCACAGCTGCTTGCACTCCCTACCTCGTTCTCTTCTCAGCTATGTATTGTTTTATGTTGATAACCAGCAACCCAATTTTATAAAACATTTTCAATAAATGCAATCTTTTGGGGGAAGTATCATGTTCTAAAATTAACTCTCCTTTTATTAACACTTGTTCTCTCATATTGGGAAATGGGAACAGTAAGTGCCCTTTTCATTGATTTCATTCATCTGTTAAGTATCTAGGGGCCAGCACTTGAATCAATACATGCAATCTTTTGGAATTAAAATGCCCTCTGTTAGAGAGCCAGAGGAAATGTCTTCAAATGATGAAATACTTTGTGTTTATCTCTATTTCCTTTGTTCGATTGTTTTGGAACAAATACAACTTTTGCCTAGTTTAAATATCACCTGTGAATGTTTGTAATCATCTTCAGGCAAAGTTATGTAAGAAGGCAAAGAGGAATAAAAGATTATTTCTTGTATCCAAAAAAATAATATTGTATTTCTGAAAGCATTTTTCTATTTTTTTTTTTAAAAACTGAGTCATATGAAGTGTGTAAGACACACAGACATTAAATAGCACCTGTGATCACTGATAAGATTAAGTGAATAATTTGTCTTCTCTAAAGTCATTGTATCCCTGGAGAAAGGGGGGTACTCTATGAAACTACTCATGATACCCCACCCCAATTTGGTGTTTGATTTCCCCCACCCATGGAGAATCTGAGACAGAATGCTGCTGAAAATGATGGGAGCATTTTGTGTTGTTTAGGTAGAAGAAAATAGGAAGGATTGATGATTGGTGGTGAAATACATTTAGGGCATTGTTGCAGAGCAGCGAATGATCCCAATTTGCCTTGGCTGTCCCAATATTAGCATTGAAAGTTCCACATTCCAGGAACACCTCAGTTCCAAGCAAACCAGGTCAGATGATCACCCTCATGTTACCCTTCCTTTCTTTGTCTCTTCTCATTTTTCATCTTTGTGGTCAACTGCAGTCATTTAAATGTTCATCTAATATTTTCCCTAATTATTTTGCTAAATTACAAGCATTCTTGTTGGGTTAAATATATCTGGGCAGGTTAACAAATGGCGCATATCTTAGTGATAGTATTAGAGTCCTTCTAGGAAACAGTAATCATAGCAGTCAGTTCAAAGAATTTAATACAAAGAATTGATAACTAGTGAGAGATTAAATATACCAGCAGGGGGCAACATGGCAGAGCTGGTTAAGCAGCCGCTTGGGAGCATGCATCCCATATGGGCATCCAGTGGAGCCCCAGCTGCTCCACTTCTGATCCACCTCCCTGCTGATGTGCCTGGAAGGGCAGCGGAAGAAGATCCAAGTCTCTGGGCCCCTGCACCCACATGGAAGACCCAGATATATTTCCTGGATCCCGGCTTCAGCATGGCCCAGCCCCAGCCACAACTCTACTTAGCCCAGCTCCAGCTTCCCCATGCTGACAACCTCTAAGCAGGGCACACTTGAAGGCTTCTTTAACTATAAATCTGTCTTACTCCCATGCCTGCCTTAGAGTCCCTGCCAGATAAAAGCAACAGAGGGTAACATGCTTGCTAGAGCAAACTCTAAATACTTAGGCTCCATTTGTTCTCATTTGTTTCTACACCAGCAACTGGTTAACTGAAAAGACCCAGTGGAGAACTGAAGTTACCACCAGAAATTGCAACTACAGGAAGCCACCAGCAAACTTAGAGCTTCAGGAAAGGGAAGAGGTCAAAATTATTAAAACCTAGAAGCTTAGAGTGAATACCTCTTCATAGATCTGCGATGATGATTTGCCACACCAAAGGTTCAAATGCACACACACATACACACACACACATTACTGCTTTTGGAGCAATCATTACAATGTAATTGTTGTTCTTCACTGAGAATCTACTCCATATTAGGTCATGCAATAGTTAAAGTATATGTGAGCAGTTGCAAGTATGGTTCAAGAACCCCTGGGATCCTCAAGACATTTTCAGAGGCTCTGCAAAGCCAAAATTAATTTCATAATGAAGCTAAGAATTGTATGTCTTTTTCATTATATTGACATTGGTACGGATGCTGCAAAATCAATCCTGGGTAAAACTGCTGGCACATAGCATAAATCAAGGCAGTGGTACCACAATAAAAGAATAACAGCAGTAATTGTACTCTCCATAGTCATGCACATTCAGGAGAAAAAAAATAATAAAAACAAAGCATCACTTCAGGACATTCTGAAACAGTTAAAATTAATTTTAATAAGTTTTATTCCTTGAATGCAGTTATAATATTCCATGTTTTGGAAGCCAGCATTGTGATGCAGTGGGTTAAGCCACTACCTTCAACACCAGAAGACCTTATGACCATAGGTCTAGTCCCAGTTGCTCCACTTCTTTTTTTTTTTTAAGATTTTATTTTATTTATTTGAAAGAGTTACAGAGAGAGGTAGAGACAGAGAGAAAGGTATTCCATCCACTGGTTCACTCCCCAGATGGCCAAAATGGCTGGAGCTGCGCTGATCCGAAGCTCAGAGCCAGGAGCTTCCTCTGGGTCTCCCATGTGGGTGCAGGGGCCCAGGGGCTTGGGCCATCTTCTACTGCTTTCCCAGGCCATAGCAGAGAGCTGGATCAGAAGAGGAGCATCCGGGACTAGAACTGATGCCCATATGGGAGGCCGGTGCTTCAGGCCAGGGCTTTAACCCTCTACGCCATAGCACCGGCCCCACTGCTCCACTTCTGATCCAGTTCTCTGATAATGTACCTGTTGCTAATGCAACAGAAGGTAGTCTATGTAGTTGGGCCCTTGCCATCCACAGACATGGCATAGATGGAATTTAACCTGGACCAGCCCAGGCTGTTGTAGTCATTTGGGGAGTGAACTAGCTCATGGAAAATCTCTGTTTCTTTCTCTCTTTCTCTCCTTTCTCTCTCTCTCTCTCAAGTCTGCCTTTCAAATGAATAAAATCAATCTTTAAACAAAAATCATGCTATGTGATGAAATGGAAAGGACACACGGAGCACATAGTCTGTCTGTTGCATATTGACATATGATGATTGTTCTCCCCAGAGAGTTCTTGTGTGATTGAGCTGCTAGCTGTGCTTCCGCTATTTACATGGGACATCAATTTCACTGGAAAGAACAGCTGACAGACAATGACTTTCAGGCATGAGTATTCAGCAGATATTTTCTTGAAAGTGATCAAAGTAATAGTGTCACTTCAAGGAAAACAATGATATTTGTGGCCACTTGATAAAATTTGAACTTTTCAAGTGAAAATTCAAATTTGGGAAAACTTCTTTTTTTTAACTTTTATTTAATGAATATAAATTTCCAAATAACAGCTTATGGATTACAATGGCTTCCCCCCCATAACGTCCCTCCCACCAGCAACCCTCCCCTTTCCCATTCCCTCTCCCCTTCCATTCACATCAAGATTCATTTACAATTCTCTTTATATACAGAAGATCAGTTTAGCATACATTAAGTAAAGATTTCAACAGTTTGCTCCCACACAGAAACATAAAGTGAAAAATACTGTTTGAGTACTAGTTATAGCATTAAATCTCAATGTATAGCACACTAAGGACAGAGATCCTACATGAGGAGTAACTGCACAGTGACTCCTGTTGTTGACTTAACAAATTGACACTCTTGTTTATGGCCTCAGTAATCACCCTAGGCTCTTGTCATGAGCTGCCAAGGCTATGGAAGCCACCTGAGTTCACTGACTCTGATCATATTAAGACAAGGCTGTGGTCAAAGTGGAAGTTCTCTCCTCCCTTCAGAGAAAGGTACCTCCTTCTTTGATGACCCATTCTTTCCACTAGGATCTCACTCGTGGAGATCTTTCATTTAGGTTTTTTTTTTTTCCCCCCAGAGTGTTTTGGCTTTCCATGCCTGAAATAGTCTCATGGGCTTTTCAGCCAGATCTGCATGCCTTAAGGGCTGATTCTGAGGCCAGAGTGCTGTTTAGGACATCTGCCATTCTATGGGTCTGCTGTGTATCTCACTTCCCATGTTGGATGGTTCTCTCCCTTTTTGATTCTATCAGCTAGTATTTGCAGACACTATTCTTGTTTATGTGATCCCTTTGGTTCTTAGTCCTATCATTACAATCAATTGTGAACAGAAATTGATCACTAGGACTAGTGAGATGGCATTGGTACATGCCACCTTGATGGGATTGAATTCGAATCCCCTGGTATGTTTCTACCTTTACCATTTGAGGTAAGTCAGCTTGAGCATTTCCCAAATTGCACATCTCTTCACTCTCTTATTCCCACTCTTACATTTAACAGCAATCACTTTTCAATTAAGTTTCAGCACTTAAGAAGAATTGTGTATTGATTACAGTATTCAACCAAAAGTATTAAGTAGAACAAATAAAAAAAATACTAAGAGGGATAACATATTAAGCTGCTCATCAACAGTCAGGGTGAGGGCTGATCATGTCACCGTTTCTCCTAGTGTTCATTTCACTTTAACAGGTTTCCTTTTTCGTGCTCAGTTAGTTGTCACCTATCAAGGAGAACAAGTGGTATTTGTCCCTTTGGGATTGGCTTATTTAACTCAGCATACTGTTTTCCAAATTCCTAACAGGGATCATTTTTCAGTTAAAATTTAAACACCTAAGAATAATTGTGTGTTAATTACAGAGTTCAACCAATGGTACTAGAACAAAAAAACACTAAAATGGATAAAGTATTACATTGTACATCAACCGTCAGGACAAGAGCTGATCAAGTCACTGTTTCTCATAGTGTCCATTTCACTTCAACAAGTATCCCCTTTGGTGCTCAGTTAGTTGTCACCGATCAGGGAGAACATATGATATTTGTCCCTTTGGGACTGGCTCAATTCACTCAGCATGATGTTTTCCAAATTCCTCCATCTTGTTGCAAATGACCGGGTTGCGTTGTTTTTGACTGCTGTATAGTATTCTATAGAGTACATGTCCCATAATTTCTTTATCCAGTCTACTGTTGATGGGCATTTGGGTTGGTTCCAGGTCTTAGCTATTGTGAATTGAGCTGCAATAAACATTAATGTGCAGACAGCTTGTTTGTTTGCCAATTTAATTTCCTTTGGGTAAATTCCAAGGAGTGGGATGACTGGGTTGAAAGGTAGGGTTATATTCAGGTTTCTGAGGAATCTCCAGACTGAACGTCCATAGTGGCTTAACCAATTTGCATTCCCACCAACAGTGGGTTAGTGTCCCTTTTTCCCCACATCCTCGCCAGCATCTGTTGTTGGTAGATTTCTGAATGTGAGCCATTCTAACCGGGGTGAGGTGAAACCTCATTGTGGTTTTGATTTGCATTTCCCTCATTGCTAGTGATCTTGAACATTTTTTCATGTATCTGTTGGCCATTTGGATTTCCTCTTTTGAAAAATGTCTATTGAGGTCCTTGGCCCATCTCTTAAGTGGGTTGTTTGTTTTGATGTTGTGGAGTTTCTTGATTTCTTTGTAGATTCTGGTTATCAACCCTTTATCTGTTGCATAGTTTGCGAATATTTTTTCCCATTCTGTTGGTTGTCTCTTCACTCTCCTGACTGTTTCTTTTGAAGTACAGAAACTTCTCAATTTGATGCAATCCCAAATGTTAATTTTGGCTTTGACTGCCTGAGCTTTCGGGGTCTTTTCCAAGAAGTCTTTGCCAGTACCTATATCTTGCAGAGTTTCTCCAATGCTCTCTAATAATTTCATGGTGTCAGGTCATAGATTTAAGTCTTTATCCATGTTGAGTGAATTTTTGTGTAGGGTGAAAGGTAGGGGTCTTGCTTCATGCTTCTGCACGTGGAAATCCAGTTTTCCCAGCACCATTTATTGAACAGACTGTCCTTACTCCAGGGATTGGTTTTGGATCCTTGATCAAATATGAGTTGGCTGTAGATGTTTGGATTGATTTCTGGTGTTTCTATTCTGTTCCATTGGTCTATCCATCTGTTTCTGTACCAGTACCATGCTGTTTTGATTACAACTGCCCTGTACTATGTCCTGAAATCTGGTATTGTGATGCCTCCGGCTTTGTTTTTGTTGTACAAGATTGCTTTAGCTATTCAAGGTCTCCTGTGTCTCCATATGAATTTCAGCACCATTTTTTCCAGATCTGAGAAGAAGGTCTTCGGTATCTTGATTGGTATTGCATTGAATCTATGGTTGAATGGACATTTTGATGATATTGATTCTTCCAATCCATGAGCATGGAAGATTTTTCCATTTCTTGGTATCCTCTTCTATTTCTTTCTTTAAGGTTTTGTAATTTTCATCGTAGAGATCCTTAACGTCCTTGATTAAATTTATTCCAAGGTATTTGATTGTTTTTGTAGCTATTGTAAATGGGATTGATCTTAGAAGTTCTTCCTCAGCCATGGCATTGCCTGTGTATACAAAGGCTGTTGATTTTTGTGCATTGATTTTATATCCTGCTACTTTGCCAAAATCTTCTATGAATTCCAATAATCCCTTACTAGAGTTCTTTGGGTCCCCTAAATAAAGAATCATATCATCTGCAAAGAGGGATAGTTTGAGTTCTTCCTTCCCAATTTGTATCCCTTTAATTTCTTTTTCTTGCCTAATAGCTCTGGCTAGAACTTCCAGAACTATATTGAATAGCAGTGGTGAGAGTGGGCATCCCTGTCTGGTACCAGATCTCAGTGGAAATGCTTCCAGCTTTTCCCCATTCAATAGGATGTTGGCTGTGGGTTTTTCATAGATTGCTTTGATTGTATTGAGGAATGTTCCTTCCAAACCCAGTTTGCTTAGAGTTTTCATCATGAAAGGGTGTTGTATTTTACCAAATGCTTTCTCGGCATCTATTGAGATAATCATATGGTTTTTCTTCTGCAGTCTGTTAATGTAGTGTATCACATTGATTGTTTTGCGCACATTCAACCATCCCTGCATACCAGGGATAAATCCCACTTGGTCTGGGTGGATGATCTTTCTGATGTGTTGTTGCATTCTATTGGTGAGAATTTTATTGGGGATTTTTGCATCTATGTTCATCAGGGATATTGGTCTGTAATTCTCTTTCAATGCTGCATCTTTTTCCAGCTTAGGAATTAAGATGATGCTGGCTTCATAGAAAGAATTTGGGAGGATTCCCTCTTCTTCGATTGTTCTGAATAGTTTGAGAAGAATTGGAGTTAGTTCTTCTTTAAATGTCTGGTAGAATTCAGCAGTGAATCCGTCTGGTCCTGGGCTTTTCTTTGTTGGGAGGGCATTTATTACTGATTCAATTTCTGTCTCAGTTATGGGTCTGTTTAGGTTTTCTATGTCTTCATGGTTCAATTTAGGTAGGTTGCATGTGTCCAGGAATCTATCCATTTCTGATAGGTTTCCCTGTTTGCTGGCATACAAGTCCTTGTAGTAGTTTCTGATGATTCTTTTTATTTCTGTGGTGTCTGTTGTTATGTTTCCTTTTTCATCTCTGATTTTATTGATTTGGGTCTTTTCTTTTCTTTTTTTAGTTAGTTGGGCCAATGGGGTGTCAATTTTGTTTATTCGTTCAAAAAACCAGCTCCTCGCTTGGCTGATTTTTTGTAATTTTTTTTGGATTCAATCCTATTGATTTCTTCTCTGATTTTAATGATTTCTCTTCTCCTACTAGATTTGGGTCTGGTTTGCTGTAGGTTTTCTAGATCCTTTAGGTGAATTGAAAGCTCATCTATTTGGTGCCTTTCCAATTTCTTGATGTAGGCACCTATTGATATAAACTTTCCTCTTAACACTGCTTTTGCTGCGTCCCATAAGTTGTGGTATGTTGTGCTGTTATCTTCATTTACTTCCAGAAAGTTTTTTATTTCTCTTTTAATTTCTTCTTTGACCCATTGTTCATTCAGGAGCATGTTGTTCAATCTCCATGTGTTTGCATATGCTCTAGGGATTCCTGAGTTGCTAAATTCCAACTTCATTCCTTTATGGTCTGAGAAGCTGCATGGTATGATTCTAATTCTTTTGAATTTGCTGAGACTTGCTTTATGGCCTAGTATGTGGTCAATCCTAGAGAAGGTTCCATGTACTGCTGAGAAGAATGTAAAATCTTTAGCTGTAGGATTGAAAGTTCTGTATATATTTGTTAGATCCATTTGGGCTATAGTGTCAATTAAATCTACTGTCTCCTTGTTGATCTTCTGTAATGTTGATCTGTCTATTTCTGAGAGTGGAGTATTGAAGTCCCCCAGTACTACTGTATTGGGGTCTAAGTCTCCCTTTAAGTCCCTTAACAAATCTTTTAGATAAACCGGTGCCCTGTAGTTAGGTGCATATACATTGATAATTGGTATATCTTCCTGTTGAATTGATCCCTGAATCATTATATAGTGTCCCTCTTTGTCTCTCTTAACAGTTTTTGTGGTTAAGTTTATGTTGTCCGATATTAAGATGGCTACACCCGCCCTTTTTCATTTCTGTTGGCATGGTATATCTTTTTCCAGCCTTTCACTTTCAGTAAATTTTGGAAAACTCCTATCTACCACAAAGGCTGACAACTTTCCAATACTTAATGTCTTTTCTGATACAACTGGTAATTAGTTTAACAAATATTATTTTTCAATTGCAATAAAAATATGTCAATACTTAGAAGACCTGCATATTGTTCAAATGACAAATACACAATGTAAAGTCATACATCGGTGAAAGATTCATTCAAAGTACCAGGGGATTCGAATTCAATCCCATCAAGGTGGCATGTACCAATGCCATCTCACTAGTCCCAGTGATCAATTTCTGTTCACAATTGATCGTAATGATAGGACTAAGAACCAAAGGGATCACATAAACAAGAATAGTGTCTGCAAATACTAGCTGATAGAATCAAAAAGGGAGAGAACCATCCAACATGGGAAGTGAGATACACAGCAGACCCATAGAATGGCAGATGTCCTAAACAGCACTCTGGCCTCAGAATCAGCCCTTAAGGCATGCAGATCTGGCTGAAAAGCCCATGAGACTATTTCAGGCATGGAAAGCCAAAACACTCTGGAGGGAAAAAAAAAAAACCTAAATGAAAGATCTCCGTGAGTGAGATCCCAGTGGAAAGAACGGGTCATCAAAGAAGGAGGTACCTTTCTCTGAAGGGAGGAGAGAACTTCCACTTTGACCATGACCTTGTCTAAATATGATCAGAGTCAGTGAACTCAGGGGGCTTCCATAGCCTTGGGAGCTCATGGCAAGAGCCTAGGGTGATTACTGAGGCCATAAACAAGAGTGTCAATTTGTTAAGTCAACAACAGGAGTCACTGTGCACTTACTCCTCATGTAGGATCTCTGTCCTTAGTGTGCTATACATTGAGATTTAATGCTATAACTAGTACTCAAACAGTATTTTTCACTTTATGTTTCTGTGTGGGAGCAAACTGTTGAAATCTTTACTTAATGTATGCTAAACTGATCTTCTGTATATAAAGAGAATTGTAAATGAATCTTGATGTGAATGGAAGGGGAGAGGGAATGGGAAAGGGGAGGGTTGCTGGTGGGAGGGACGTTATGGGGGGGAAGCCATTGTAATCCATAAGCTGTTATTTGGAAATTTATATTCATTAAATAAAAGTTAAAAAAAGAAGACCTGCATATTGTTCAAATGACAAATGCACAATGTAAAGTCATACATTGGTGAAAGATTCATTCAAAGTACAATGGAGTTTAATGTTACATAAAATAAAATGATATGGCTCAAGATTCCAGATGGCAGCTAACCTTTTACAAGCTACTACCTGTTAAGCTTGAGTGGATCACTGAAGGCAAACATCCACAACTGAGAAGGCTGTAAGAGTATTCCACTTTTTTCCAGCTACATATCGATATGAGTTCATATTCTTTTCTTGGACTTCAACCAAAACAACACATTGCAACAGATCAAATGTAGAGATGTATATGAGGATCCAGCTATCTTCTATTAAGAGCTAGAACAACACCACACTCTAAAAAGTTTTTTTCAAAAGGCGGCTATTTTACTTTAAAAAACATGTTGGGGCCCGGCGCTGTGGTGCAGCAGGTTAAAGCCCTGGCTGGAAGTGCTGGCATCCCATATGGGCGCCAGTTCTAGTCCAGGCTGCTCCTCTTCTGATCCAGCTCTCTGCTACGGCCTGAGAAAGCAGAAGAAATGGCCTAAGTCATCGGGCCCTGCACCCTCGTGGGAGATCTAGAAGAAGCTCCTGGCCTTGGATCAGGACAGCTCCAGCCATTGTGGCCATCTGGGGAGTGAACCAAGGATAGAAGACCTCTCTCTCTGTCTCTACCTCTCTCTGTAACTCTGTCTTTCAAATAAATAAAATAAATCTTTAAAAAAAAACATGTTATTTATGTTAACATGTGGGTTTATTATTGCTATTTTAAATAAGCAAACAAATAAACATAAACATACTCTGGGCTTTTATTTGAAATTCAGCTTATATGTACTAACATATAACCCAATAAATAAAATGTAAGGTCTTTAATGAATTTTAAGAGTTAAAGGAGTTTTGAGTCAAAAATTTTGAGAATTAGAATTGCTGTTTTAAATCAGTCATCTCATTTTATCTTCACTCACTCTTGAAAATACAGACAATTATTGTACTTTCAGATGATCTGCCTAAGCTTCAGAGAATATAAATAAGTAGCTGCAGGTGTATATACACTAGACTAAAATAAAGCAAAGTGACCAGGTAAGCCAAAACAGGAAAAACAACAGATATCTGATCAAGAGAGGAAAATGCAAGAAGCTCAGGTTTGTAAAATACATGTTTTTGTTACCAGCTCCACCACAATTTTTGCATGACTTAAATTCTATTGAGAAAGCTTGTCATCGTTCAAAGGGATAGCTAACATGCTAGCCTTAGCAAGAGATAGTGCATTTGGCTGGGCCATTCTTGGCATTTGTTGAATATTGAGGGACTAAGTGCTACAGTAGATGGCTGAACAGATTTCTTACCAAATGACTTGCATCTTTGAGTAATAAATACAACCCTTGGCCTGCCTCAGCAAATGCCTAGGAAGAGAAAGATGGATGATGGGATTTACATCCATTGAGTACCTGTGGTCTGGGTGGTGGTGTATGCATTGTATCTCAGTTAATTCTCATAATGGCGCCTGTAAGTTTAGTGGTCTCCTTGTGTTTAAAGCAGAATGAACAATAAGGCTTAAACAGCTGGGAACTACTGTAGGGAGGGAAATGAGTAAATGTAAAGTATCCCCTCCCCTCAGGAGTCTGGGTCCAACCTGGAAGCCAAATCCTGAGACAGAGAGATCAAAAAGGACAGACTAGTGACTCAGTTACTAGAATAGGAACAGTCAGGGACTGATTATCCCTGATTATCTGCATGGGTACCTCCACTTTAAGCCACAAAGATTTGTTTCAAGTGATGCACCTAATTGTGGGAAATGGTGAGCTAAAGAGATGCAGGCAAGATCTGATAATGAGAGTCATTATTGAAGATGAAACTTATTACCTTTAAACATGATTATCATTCTATGCTCACCTCTCTACTCTGACTTGATATGAATTTTTAATTTATTAAATTTGCATAATTCATAATTCTAAATTTCTGTATCTTCCTGACAGCTAACTAAAAATCATAAGGGTGTCTAACATTCTACTATATTTGAGTGTGTTTTGTTTAAAAGATTTCACATCATTGAAAAGTCATGTACTGTTTCCTACTTATATGCTTATAAAAGTTATAATATTTGTTTTTATAACTTGTAACAGCTATGCATTTGAGATCACTTGTGCCTCTTTTCAAAGAAGTACAGCAAACAGAGAAATTGATATCTGTCCATGAAATTAAATACTTTGGACCTTTTTATTCTCTATTCACAGTCAACAGGATAGTGTAGGACCCCAAAAGCGGTGTCCTCTTGTGACGACCCCAGAAACACAGACTCCGGACCAGACGATGCAATAGAACAGGAGGTAACTTTATTTCATTTGTACAAATGGGCCCCCTACTGCTGCAAGCAGCAAGCAAGTGAGAGGAGCCCCGAGCAGCTATCTCACACAGCTTTTAAAGGGCAAAACCACAAAATTAACATATTATAGGCTGGCGTAAGTTCATTGGATAATTTTCAGTAGCGGGCCTTGTATGGCAGTCTGAAGTGCTAATGTCGGTGGAAAAGTACTAGGTCAAAGGGATACATTAGGGGGAGGGGGTTTCTAGGAGACAGGAGTAGGTTGCTACGTGCCTTGCAGCTTTTTTTGTTAACCTTGAACAAGCGTAGGGAAGGGGCTTATCTACAAGGCAGGTGTTCTGTGTATCTGGTTAGTAGCTGACTGCTTTCTCTGTGAACCGGTTTACTCCCCATTTCCCAAGGCCGTCTCTGGAACAGTTTGTCTCAGGAGCCCCATTTTTTTATGGTGGCTCTTGGCTCCTTTCAGATAGTTCATGAGTTCAGGATAAACTTACAGTCCTGATCCTATGCCTTCACCACCTTCCACAGATCTCACAAGGAATCTGGATGCTCCAGCAGCCCACTGCCAACCTCATGACCTTTGACAATGTCTGGAGTTCAAGCATTGAGGACCACAGCTCCACAACTGCCCTAATACAAATCTCACTGGAAGACCACCAGAAAGTTGTTGGAATGAAGGTGCTGAGATTCAAGTCTGTGTCATTTCCACCTTAAAAGAGCCATAGGAAATATTTTACAAAAAGATGTTTTATGAAATACTAAGTGGCAAATGCTGAGATGATGTAATTAAGGGAGGAGTAGTAGAACTTAAATCACGACAGAACTGAGGTGACATTTCATCTGCAACTTTTCTGACTTATTCTTTTGCAATGTTTCTGCCAAGGATGCTTCTATAAATCCCTTGTTCTGTGATTTATCTCCTGCCCTCTAAGCTCTAATGCAAATGTTCTCTCTCCCATGGCAGCAATCATGAGTCAGAACTAAAGCTGCCAAGTTTGTTTTTATGCTGTCATTCACGTATTGCTAGTGTCATGGACACTTGTGTTCAGGGCTTAGCTTCTTTGCTGGAGGAAACTGTCTCCTCTCCCTTAACTTGGGTTGCCATATTGAGGAAATTCTGTTAAAGGAGAACTTTTGGAATAGTGACAGATAATTCATGGATTTGTGATCAGATCTGAGGTTGATCAGCTTAACTTTAGAAAACACGAATTGTATACCTTTTTCTAAGATTTACAGACTCTTGCCTCTCTACTCTTCAAGAGTTGCCTGCACTTTTCTACGTTGTCTGTGATTGGGTAAAGCTATCTAATTTTGGCATGCAGTATTAAAAAGACCACGGTTGTCATACAACTGTCGTATTCTGCAAAAGCCCTATCACTAACAAGTTGATGCTTTGATCTCATTCTCCCTATCACTTTGTCTCTAATTGAATAGAGAAAGGGACTGTTAGATACTGTCCTTCAAGGGCCATGAGAAATAGATGAAGAGTGAAGGTTGGGTTATAGAACAATACATGGAGATTGAGGCATCTGCCATGGCCCTACAGCCCTTATTGTAACATGTAAATTAGAAGATTTGTTGTTTGTTTGTTTTTAACTGGTATGTTCTCAATGAATAACTTTAAATTTTAAGCTTTAGCATGTGGCATTGGAGACTTGTCCAGTCGGTCATCAAAGCTTCAGACAGCTTTGACTACAGGTAAGTGGTTTTTTTTTTTATAAAGGCTGAGCTGCAGGCAACAGGCCATGGCAATATGTCCAGAGATCTGCCATGAGGGCCTCTGGTGGAGGCTGCTGCAGTCCAGCCTTGAAACCCAAAAGCATGGTTTGGCCTCATGTTGAGTGCAATGTTGTGGCAGAGTGAATATTCCTCAGGCATGAATGGGCGGGCACTATCCTTTTAATTTGACATTTCATAGACAGATCTGTGCTGCAACTGAGATCTACAGAGCATGCCTGAAATTGCAGATTTTGTTTAAGTGCCATGTCTAGGAGACACGAAGGGATTGATCTCTAGTCCCAAATTCCGTATTCCATTTAACAATCAGAAAAAATTGTGAAAAATTCATCTTAAATTAATAAAACTGGCCAATAGGCCAATGAATTACTCCACCATTTGGTCTGAAGCTGGCTTTCAATTTTAGACCTAAATTAGGCTTTAACCAGAGAAGTGGTAGATTTGGTTGATTACCAAGCAAAAAAGGCATGGAATCCTTATGATAAAGAAAATGTGGATTTTTGGAGTACTTCCATCTTCCTATTAGAATAGGAAATAATGAAGATGAAAACTAAATAAATAAAAATATACTTGTTAAGCAGAAGCAAGAAAGAGACTTGCCTAAGAATATGATTAATATGCTACCAGAAAAACTAAACATACAGAAGAAATCAGAATTTAAAGTTCAGCATAAATGGACATAAAATGGAAAGGGGCCCAACTGGTCTCAAAGAAACCATTAGAAAAAATACAGATATTAGGTTAGTGACTTTCAAAAATGTCTAATGTTATAATCACTGGGGCACTGCACCCCAGAACAAATAAATTAGAAACTCTGGTGGGGGAGGGGGCGTGTAGAATCTAGCATTAGAGTTTCTAAAGCTTCCCAGGTGATACCGACATGCAGATGAGTTTCAGAAGCAATGTTGAAACAGGGGACTATTTCATTGTCTTAATTGTTACTATATCAGAGAGAGTGCCGGACTCTGAACAAGACCTAAAAAGGAAGGTGGGATAAATCTCAAGGGACAGAGTGAATTGACTCCTGTAGAGGAACCAGGATCCAGGAAACTATTGAGGAACCACAGCGAACCCGTAAGATCATCAGTGTAAAATGCTTAAAGTATTCCTCCTGAGTGGACTGTAAGAAAGACTGCTGTTAATGGCAAAGTGATAAAATTGAGACTGGGCCCGAAAGGTTCCTGGAATTAGGATACTGAGGATGGAGCATATGTAGCAGAAGTTGTGAAGGATGACAGACACAGCCTCAAGGGCTGGGGAGATGTTGGTTTTACAGTAAAGCACGATCTGGTGGACTGTGTCGATCACAAAAATGAAGGCAAAAAAGAAGTTAGACAATTAAATTTTTGGTATTTTTACTGTATCTTCCTTTCAACTTCATCTTTCTTAGTTGGTTCAGAACTTGATTAAGGAAAAGGTTTATTATAAATTGATCTTCTGAAAACCCCACTATTCCCTAGTGTTTGTTCATTCTAATTTCCTTAATGGTAGAGAGTCCCATGCTTGCATCAGCAACAGCACCCAGAAAATTGCCTTACACATTTTGGCACCTCTGTGAACAACTGGGAAGTGAGGAACGATGTTAGTCTTTTCCTAAGTCTTCACCCTGGCTTAAGGATGAGATTCTTTGTGTTAGTAACAATCACCTGTTCCACACCTGAGTAAGGTGACGCTTTCTGAGGAAAGAGAGAAGGAGCTCAGCTGTAGCTGTGTCTGGTTCTTCCTTAAACTCCAGCTCTAGCTGGTGATGTCCAGAAGGCCTTGGTACCCTCCTTCACCTTGTTGCAACAAATGATAGTTGTTGTGGAGAAGTGAAAGAGAAAGAAAGAGATTTATGTGTAGATTTCCTGATAGCCAGTGAGTCATTAGATTCTGCCTTTACAGAGCAGTCCTATAAATCACTTTCCTAGGCATTCAACAAGAGTGTTAAAGGGGCTTCAGTACTTTTTTGGTTCCTCCAGTCCTAACTCCAGAGAAAGTGTCAATCTGCACCATTTTATTATGCTTAGAATACCTTCACTACTCTACACCCATCCCTGCACAAAATGGAAATATTATCCCAGGGCACATATGCCCAGATTATCATTTTTTTGTCATGTATACTCTATTATTCTCAGTTCTAAGGCCCAAGCACTCTTCCTTTTCTCACATACATTGGATCAATGTGGATTTCAAAAGCTATTTTTAAAAAATTCATTCCATTTCTCATATATGCAAATGAAGTTCGCTATGGTTTTTTAGAATTCCAGCTTAACTCCTGTTTCAGTCACTAAAGCCTTGTTACTCTGCTTTAGCTAGGGCTCAGAGTCATTGGCCTAGAACTGCCAATCCCTTTGGTATTCAGCACACAGATTACTTCCATTTGATGACAAGTTTTATTCCTGAATTTTAATGGGGCCTATCCTAACTTTTAATTGCTTTGAAAAATGAGGGCTTCTTTTGAAGGAATCTGCACATATTTGGCACAATTATAAATATTTTAAAGAGAAAAATCTCATGCTGAAGAACCATGAAAGACTCATCACTTAAAGTAAATAGGAAAGAGCATTGCAGAATTAAATTTGCATTATTTCACATCAGATTGGGGCAATTACTATGTTAAACTCTAGTTGACATCAAAGGCAAAGGATGTGTTAAACTTGTCTCTTAAATTATTAATTGAGTAAAATGATTTAATTACAAATTCTCTATTTTCTCTCTGAATGGAAACATACTTCCCTTCCCTTGTACTACACTGTTCTCCTTTGGTCACTGAATCTTGAAGTTTTTCTTCCATTAATACTGAATAACAATAGATCCTTCAAATGGATGCATTCCATTATGGTCAGAATCCTTAAAGGTTGTACAGTTGACCATGAGATTTTACCCATTGTTAAATATCACCCTGAGTCATAAAACAAAAGTCAAATGAAAGATGACTTCTTTACTATGAGAACTATAAAGCTGAACTTGAGGGGAGGATCCTACCTCTCAGATTTACCATTTCTATTACTCTTTCATCTGCATATCTGTGTTAGAAAAGATTTGGTAATAAGACTACAAACAGAGGGAAAGTCGGTGATAGAGAAGTTTAAACAGAGAAATGTATTGAAAGGATAAACTTTTCCTTCTACTTACTACTGTTGCATTAATTAACTTGGGGAATATTTATTTCTATGTATGACAACACCACTTTTCCTCAAGAATGTGGCCCCTACTGAAAAGGAGGTCACTTACATGTTCAGAGAAACAGAGAAGAATAGATTTGATAAACTCCATATTCATCTGCAGGTTGTTGAATTTTTATGTTTTTCTCTAGATTTTTAGTTGTGAAAAATTTTTAAATCGCCAGAAAGTGCAGAAAGTACAATAGTAAACACCTGTTTGTATCTCCTAGGTCCTAAATCAGTAATATTTTCTTCAACATTTTAAATAAATAAACAAAACATTGCAGATACAGCTGGAGTTCCCACTGAAAATGGCCCAAGCTTGATTTTTCTCTAGCCCTCCCCACATGTAACTGCTAGCATGATGTTGGAGAGTATTCTCTCCACGTTTTTCATATTTTAACTACTTTTATATCTCCAAGGTGATATTGCATTCTATTGTGGGTTTATCAAACTGATATGTCATATAATATGCATTGTATTATACCTTTCTTTCATTTTCAATATAATGCTTTTGAATTTTATCTATTGAAACATAATGATACCAATCATTTTAATATTCCAATATTTTAATATTCCATTGTTAAATACCTACAATCTGTCCTTTCACCTCAATGATATTTATTGAACTTAATTTCTAATTGTTCACTTCTATTTATTATGATTAGGATATATTGGGATTTATTCCAAACTCCTCCCCACCTTATTCCTCACAGAAATATCCACATTTCAGTTCCATGTTGCTTTGAAATTATCAAATATATTGTTATTATTGCTGCTACTTTTAAATCTAACATCATGTTTGTTTATTTCTATAATTCCTGGTTGGTTCTTTTCATATAAACTTTCCCTTTTTTCATAATATCCTGTTCATACCATACAGTTTCTATTCTTTTTCCATCTTTGATTATTCTTTTTTTAAAACTCATTTTTTATTTAAATGAGAGTTTACAAAGAAAGAAGGAGAGACAGAAAGAGAGAGAGATCCCCCATCCTCTGGCTCACTCCCCAATGGCAACAATGACTGAGACTAGCCCATGCCAAAGCCAGAAGTCAGGAGCTCCTTCTGGGTCTCCCACATGGGTGCAAGGACCCAGGGATTTGGACCATCTTCTGCTGCTTTCTCAGGAGCACTAACAGGGAGCTGGATTGGAAGTGGAGCAGCCCAGACTTGAATTGGCACCCACATGGGATGCCAGAGTAACCCACTGAGCTACAGCACCAGCCTCTGATAATTCTTTAAACAAAATAATTTTAAAGTCTTTTCTAGCTTCCTCATTATTGCAAGATTTTGAATTTTTATCCATCTACTTGTAACCTGTATCAGCTTTCTTGGGGAGAACAGGATATTTTTTGACAGAAAGGTCCACTTCACTGGGAACTTTTCTCCCTCCTGAGAGAGATCCCTGTAGGGCAGCTCCATGTTGACCTCCCCTAGTCCTTGGTGCATCAGGCTTTCGTTTTAGCTCACGCTTCCAGCTGTGCTCCTCTTAGTATCTGGAAACTTGAGTTTGGGCTTCCTTATCATTGAAGTTCACTGCATTTTACTGTTTCCTGTTGCTGTGTACTTCCACCAGCATTTCTGTATTGGGGGAGATGGGAATATCTCCCCTTTTCTCTGTTCAAGTGAATTCTCCCAAATTTTACCTCAGAGCTCTCCGAATTCTACCACCAACCTTGGGACCCATAGAACATTGATTTGGTTATAAAGTAAGAGGAAAAGGCCTTCCATTGCAACAAATGCAATTTGTAGAAATTTCACTTGCTCATTTATTATGTTTGAATGTCATTTTCCTTCTTTAGGCAATTTATTTTTCTTCTGAAATCTGAACTACTTTTCTGCATATCATTCCTATCCACACATCGAAAGGTAAAACTAAGGCTTCTAAAAAAGGTATAAAGTTTTATTCATAACTTACATGAATATTTTATTTGAAAGCATCAATAGAAATATTGCTTTGTAACCCTCTTTCATCTATATATTTTTTGTTTTATTGCTCTTTTTCTAGGATTGTGCTCTTTCATGAAATCCAAAATAGTCTTCATAAATACTTTTTAGATATATAAATCTTATGAAAACTTTTCAAGGAAAGAACTGAAGTGAAATATGGAACACACAGGAAATCAACCTTGAGATTTTTTTCCTCGAGAGATATAAGGGACTGATATATGCTTCAAAATAGGAGCTTAATAGGAAAAAGTACAACCTTACAAACCCAAATGGGTATTATTTCTTGATAACCCTGTTAAAACTGGGTTTGAGCAGAAATAAACTCTGTGTGATTTTTTTCCCTAACATTAAATAACATTCAGGAAACTATCTCATTACATTCTAAGGATTACTAATATTAGTTATTTATCATGTTTCACTTAAGATTCCAAAAGCTGTTAGATTTAAAAATTTAACTCTATTTAAATTAAAATAACTTATAGGCTTCTAAGACAAAATGTATCTATTATACTTTTCTCTGAAGCTGAAGAAAAACTATTTCTTTGGATCTTCCTAGAAAAATTAACAACGTAGAATTGGAAACCGACATCTCAAGATACTGACATGTATTGAGGTCCTGCCGTTGACAGACAATTTCACACAGTATTATTTAATTCTGTTTGATTTTCTGCC
The DNA here is from genome assembly GCF_051225735.1 of Oryctolagus cuniculus. Classification (NCBI taxonomy): domain Eukaryota; kingdom Metazoa; phylum Chordata; class Mammalia; order Lagomorpha; family Leporidae; genus Oryctolagus; species Oryctolagus cuniculus. The sequence continues at coordinate 195,794,438 of NC_142867.1, forward strand.
CAATCCTTTGAAGTAATAGTACCATTGCTCTTATATGAAGACACCAAAGCTCAGGAAAATAAGGCAATTTTCTCAAGCTGACAGCTAATATGTGGTAGAGAAAGCATCAGAAAACCCCTCTGCCCAACCTCCAATAGTATATGTGACCATGATGCAACACATGCCATTTATGGGTGGGCTCCCTTTTCACTATATCTGTTTAGTTTGAAATAATTTTATTCAAAATAATTTCACATGAAGTCACAAAGCTGCTACAGAGGGATTTTGTAACCTTTACCTCAATGGTTACCAATGGTTATAAGAAGAGTACCATAGCAATGCTAGTAGCTGGCATTGTCCATATACATGTGTTAATTTCCCATTACTATCACCCTAAACAACAACAGAACCATTCTATCACCACAAAGATCTCCCTCACACTCCTGGTTTACAATCACATGCTTCCTTTTCCACTGCTGCCCTTGACCACTGGTGACCATTAATCTATTCTCCATTTCCATAATGCTTTGTTATTGTGAGATATTATATAAATGAGATCAGACTATATGTGAAATTTTGAAAGTAGATTTTTACTCGAGATAATTCCCTTGATATGCATCCAAGTTGTGTGTATCAGTGGCTCATTCCCTTTTGTTGTTTAATAGTATGTATTCCATGGTATGATTTGTTCAAGCACTCTCTTATTAAAGATACAAATGAACTGTTTCTAGCTTGGGTCTATTGCAAATAAAGATGTTATGAGCATTTATATATATATATATATATGTATTTGTGTGGCCATAGGTTTTTATTTATCTGGAATAAATGCTCAGGAGTCTAATTGCTGAGTCATATGGTAATTTTATGCTTCCATTTTATGAAACTGCAACTACTTCCCAGAGTGGTACCATTTTACATTCTGAAAGTTATGTATAGAAATAGTTTCTCTGCTTCTTTGCTAGCATGTGGCATTGTCATTATCTTATTTTTTTTTACTTCAGCTATCCTAATAAATGCAAACTGATATTTCATCATGTAGTTCCTGCCAGCACGGGTGGTTAAAAAGCAAGCTTAGCAGCCGGCGCCGTGGCTCACTAGGCTAATCCTCCGCCTTGTGGCACCGGCACACCGGATTCTAGTCCCAGTCAGGGCGCTGGATTCTGTCCGTGTTGCCCCTCTTCCAGGCCAGCTCTCTGCTGTGGCCAGGGAGTACAGTGGAGGATGGCCCAAGTGCTTGGGCCCTGCACCCCATGGGAGACCAGGATAAGTACCTGGTTCCTGGCTCCTGCCATCAGATCAGCACGGTGCGCTGGTCGCAGCGCGCCAGCCGCGGCGGCCATTGGAGGGTGAACCAACGGCAAAAGAAGACCTTTCTCTCCCTCTCTCTCTCTCACTGTCCACTCTGCCTGTCAAAAAAAAATTTTTTTAATTAAAAAAATTTTAAAAAGCAAGCTTAGCACTTCCCTTCTGTCTCTCTCACACACATACCTCTCTTCTGCAGGTGCCCACTTCCTCTTTCCACTTCTCCAGTGTGAAGCCAAGGGATTCCAGTGCCAAGGCCTTAGCCCTCCAGGACTGTGAATCAAAATAAACCTCTTGTCTTTATAAATTTCCCTATTTGTGAAATAAGGAGGATATTTTATCTCCTTTGCTCGGGGGCACCCTTTGTCATGCATTTCTTTTTCTCATCACCCAGGTGTTCCTTCTCTTTAGATATTGACTCCTATCTCTCTCCTTTCCCACCCTCACACCTAGGGACCTACTATGGTTTGGGTATGATTCCTCATCCCAAGGAGTCCCCAGGGTGCTGGTGTAGACACAGTGGAAACTTCAAAGGGTGGAAGCCAGTGGAAAGTAGTTAGGTCATGAGACCAAACCCCAGAAATGGATTAGTGTTTTGGGAGAGTGAGCTAAGTGTCATGGAACTGGATTAGGTCCCATGAGAATGGATTTTTATAAAGGGAGTTCAGCTGTCTGGACTTTCCCTCAGGCACATGTGCCTCCCTTGCTACTTCTCTGCCATGTTGGGACACAGCCAAGGGTCAGGATGCCTGGGCCATGCTGTTTGGACCCTTCACCACCAGAACAACGAGCCAAATAAGCCTCTTCACTTGACAATCACACAGCTGTAACACCAGCCTTAAGGGTGATAGCAACACAAAAACGACTCAAACATGTGGACACATGTGACCACTGGATTCCACTGCTCTGGATACTCATGACCTAAGAATTTCTAACCAAGAGCTAAATGTCTGGTCAGGAGTCACATAAGAAGTCATACCTGGATCTCAGGTCTTGGCTTATCTTCAAACAGACAAGATTTGACCACAGGGGACTTATAAGTGACCTGTCCAAATGAGGAGATGTAGGGGAATTCAGGCTGGGAAGTGAGCCCACTCCCATGCTTCTAGCGTTGTGTTTCTCCTTCCCAGAATAAACACACATTAGAAAGCAGGAGGGCAAGACTTGTTAATGAAATATTGATGCACTAAATTGGGAACTGTATCTTTTTAAAAGTTTTTAAATGATTTGTACCAGTACATAAGGCGCTTGTTGTGTGCAACTCCAAGGAGCTCCATTCATGTGTAGAGTGTTTTTCTCCAGGAAATGCCACTGACATAGAATATAATTTAAAAAAAAAAAAAAAGATGTTTCTTGGCTTAAGGGACATAAGGCCTAACTCCAACACCTCATATCCCATCAAGGAAACCCAAATTCATTAATTGATTGGCAGCTTATTGATAGAGCAGCACTGGTTTATGCATTTTGGAGGTTGGTGGTTTGGTGTTGTAACTTTTCTATTTTGCCTCTGAAGTTGGAATAGAATGGAGGCATCTGGTTGAGGTTTAAAAGAACAACTGAATCACTGGAATAATCTTCCAAAGAATTATCTTTAAAAGTTTCTCCATTAGACACAAAATTCAGAAGTGCAAATAAGTAGTGTAGAAAGAAAGAGAGAAAAAAAGAAAACCCTTCTGTAGGGTTCTCAGACCCCTCCTCTCTCTCTGGGTCCTGACAAACACAGAGTCCCTAGGCCACTCTGTGACCTGGCCAGCAACATGTTTTTCCATGCAGGCTTGAACCCAAGCCAAGGTTTTGAATATTCCCAGGCACTGACAAACATTTTTACATTGTTTCCCAGAACACTGAAAGGTCAAACATGTAGCTAAATACACAGAGAGAAGTCTTAGCCCTGGGCCAAATTTCTTAAATCCTTATATAAACTCCATAACCCAACCTCTTCACTGCAGACACACCTGGTAGAACACCTCTTCTCTCATTGTCCATCATCAAGACACTATAGCCACTAGAATGTAAAGTACCCTAATAAAGGCTTGGGACTGATCACCCTGGTGTTTAGTGTTTCTTTCTTGGGAGTCCCAACCTGTCTCAACAAGGGACACTTTGCGGCCATCCCTGTGAGAACTCCCCTGAGACCACTCTTGGGGAAACTCCAGTCACAGGTTCCCCCAAACAAAACCCCTGCTTATCCAATAGTAAACTCTGAAAAAAAAATGTCAAAATTAGTTATCATTGACCTGTGAAATTCTCACTAAATTTCTTTGTGCTGTGTTTTCCAATTTTTTATGTAGGTCTGAGAGAATTTTTAATGAAAAAATAAATACTATGCTAACAATAAAAAATTTAATGCAAATATACAAAGGAATTAATAGAATTTATTTCTGGGAATGGAACAGATCTAATACTACAAATAACTTATTTATGAGACGTTTTGGACACATCAAATCACATAAACTGCCAAATTTCCTCCTCTTGTGGCTATCAAGAGTGCTGATATTTGTCAATTACAGTATTGGTATCATTCTGCTCCTCTTGCCTCCTAGATAAAAATTACTAATCCACATCCATAGCATGATTTGTGCTGACAGTACTCAGTCCATAGCAAATATCTGCCTCCTTGGGTGCTTCCTCAAATCACTTAACACCGAGCCAACTTCTCTAACAAATCTTCCTACCATACTTCAACTGAGACACTCCACACTTGCCATGGGATCAGCTTCATTTGTTCTGTCAAGTAACAAACCCATCTCTTATGACTATAGCTCTCCCTGGTTGTCTTCAGCTGGTGCACATCAAGATAGTAAGGCATACAGTTTTCTTGGACTTTATGGTTTACCTGTCTACAAAAGGAAACAACTGGATGGATAGCCATTGTCTAATCCTCTTTAGAAATTTTCTAGTTTTGTTATGCAATAGATGTGGGGTTGCTGTTTCTGCCCCTTGCTTGTGATTTTCTATTATATTTACCAAATTCCTGAGAATATTGAAAACATGACATAATAATTAGCACAGGCATTAAGCTAGAAGAAATTCTCCAGTGGCCTCGGTTAGAAAGGTGACGGTAATGTTCTTACATAATCTGTACTAGGCTTTGAAGTCAGAAGTGCCAGAAACCCAGATTCATGCTTTAAATAATTCTATAAGCCTATATGCAGGCTTTATAACCTTTTTGTTGCTCTGGGGTTTTAACCATTTTATAGAATTGAAGCCTGGAAGCAAATATTTTTGGCATGGAAATTTATAAATTAGATGTCATTAAAAGAAGCTAAATGATTAAACTTCATTCATGCAGATATAATGAAGTCAATAAATAACATCCAAATTAATTACATTTCTGATACACATGACATGTCAGTTATGCATCCTAATAATAACTTGGCTTAGAAACTTTTTTCTATCTTTTGTTGAAATTTGGCTGAATGGATTATTTGGACTTAATAAGTTTTTACTGAAGAAAGAAGATGCCTCTCCCTATCATCAGGAGAAATTTATTTAAATTCCAATGACGACATGAAAGGAAGTGGTGCTAGTGTAGGGAAGAGGCCCACATAGAATAAGTTGACAGCCACACCAAAGAAGAATATGAACAAGTGGAGAGCAGCAATATTGTCTAAAGAATATTCTTGCAACTCATTGGGAAGCAACTCTCACTAATACTAAAAGAACTACATGAATTCATATGACCATTTAGGGGGAGGCATTTAGCCCAACAGTTAAGGCATCACTTCGGTTGCCCACATCGCTTCTCAGAGTGCCTAACTGAGTCCAAGCTATTCCAATTCCAAACCAGCATCCTGCTAATGTGCATCCTGGGAGACAGCAGTGACGGCTCAGTTCTTGTGTCTCTGACATTAACATAGGAGACATGGATAGAATTCCAGTCTGTTGGCTTTGGCCTGTTCCAGCCCTGGCTGTTGTGTGAATGTGTGGAGTAAGCCAGCAGATGGAATATCTTTCTCTCTTTCTGCATTCCAAATAAAATTAAAATAAATATATAAAAATAAAAATCACCTTCTAAATTGTGGAAGCAAAGACAATCCCTAGAAAAATGCTAAGTAAGCCAGGAAGAAATCTTAGTAAAACAGCAGTGATGTAATAAAGTGTTTTCATTAGTGCTATCTTCTTAGAATTGTACCTATGAAATATATGAAATATGTTCTCTTTATATTAATAAACATTTAAAAAGAGATAGTTATTTGTACCCCCATGTTTACTGCAGCTCAACTCACAATAGCTGGATATGGAATAGGTGCTGGCGATGCAGCATAGTGGGTAAAGCCGCCACCTGTGGTACCAGCATGCCATATGGGTGCCAATTCAAATCCTGGATGCTCCACTTCCAACCCAGCTCTCTGTTATGGCCCAGGAAAGCAGAAGAAGACGGCCCAAGTCTCTGGGCCCTGCACTCATGTGGAAGACCTGGAAGAGGCTCCTGGCTTCGGATTGGCACATTACTGGCCATTGCAGTCTGGGGAGTGAACCACCAGCTGAAAGATCTCTAGAACTCTCTCTCTCTCTCTCTTTCTCTGCTTTTGCCTCTCTGTGACTCTGCCTTTCAAATAAATAAATAAATCTTTAAAGAAAAAAGATATGGAATCAACCCAGATGTCTATCAACTGATAACTGGAAAAAGAAATTGTGGTATATATACAATATGGAATACTACTCAGCCATTAAAAAGAATAAAATCCTGTCCTTTGCAAAAAAAAAAAAATGGATCGACTGAAGACCATTATGCTTAGAAAAATGAGCCAGCCCCCAAAATACAAATATCATATGTTTTCCCTGATTTGTGGCAACTAATATACAGAGTACCAAACAAAATGTTATGTATATAAATTAATTTGACATTTTGAGATTTGATTATTATTTATAGCCTTTGTCTTTGACTCTACTGTTGAGTAACAGTGTTTATTCTTCTTACTACTTGTTAACTCTTTACTTAGTACATGGTTAAACTTATGAGTATAAAGTACACTGAAAGTAGATCATTGTAAAAATTAAGAGAGGGTGTTGTATTTTATCAAATGCTTTCTCCATATCTACTGAGATAATCATATAATTTTTCTTCTGCAGTTTGTTAATGTGGTGTATCACATTAATTGATTTGTGAATATTAAACCATCCCTGCATACCAGGGGTAAATCGCACTTAGTCTGGGTGGATGATCTTTCTGATGTGTTGTTGCATTCTATTGGCCAGAATTTTATTGAGGATTTTTGCATCTATGTTCATCAGGGATATTGGTCTGTAATTCTCTTTTAATGCTGCATCTTTTTCAGGTTTAGGAATTAAGGTGATGCTGGCATCATAGAAAGAATTTGGGAGGATTCCATCTTTTTTGATTGTTCTGAATAGTTTCAGAAGAATTGGAGTTAATGCTTCTTTAAATGTCTGGTAGAATTCAGCAGTGAATACATCTGATCCTGGGCTTTTCTTTGTTGGGAGGGACTTTATTACAGATTCAATTTCTGTCTCAGTTATGGGTCTGTTCAGGTTTTCTATGTCTTCATGGTTCAATTTAGGTAGGTTGCGTATGTCCAGGAATCTATCCATTTCTGATAGATTTTCCTGTTTGCTAGCATACAGCTCTTTGTAGTAATTTCTGATGATTCTTTTTATTTCTGTGGTGTCATTACATTCCCTTTTTCATCTCTGATTTTATTGATTTGGGTCTTTTCTTTTTTAATTAGTTGGGCCAATGGTGTGTCAATTTTGTTTATTTTTTCAAAAAACCAGCTCCTCGCTTGGCTGATCTTTTGTAATGTTTTTTTTTTTTTTTGATTCAATCCTGTTGATTTCTTCTCTGATTTTAATTATTTCTCTTCTCCTACTAGATTTGGGTCTGGTTTGCTGCAGTTTTTCCAGATCCTTGAGATGCATTGATAGCTCATTTATTTGGTGCCTTTCCAATTTCTTGATGTAGGCACCTATTGCTATAAACTTTCCTCTTAACACTGCTTTTGCTGTATCCCATAAGTTTTGGTATGTTGTGCTGTTATCCTCATTTACTTCCAGAAAGTTTTTGATTTCTCTTTTGATTTCTTCTATGGGCCAGTGTTCATTCAGGAGCATGTTGTTCAATCTCCATGTGTTTTTATATTCTCTAGGGATTCCTGAGTTGCTAATTTCCAGCTTCATTCCACTGTGGTCTGAGAGGCTGCATGGTATGATTCTAATTCTTTCGAATTTGCTGAGGCTTGCTTTATGGCCTAGTATGTGGTCAATCCTAGAGTAGGTTCCATGCACTACTGAGAAGAATGTAAAATCTTTAAGTGTAGGATGAAAAGTTCTGTAGATATCTGTTAGATCCATTTGGACTATAGTGTTGATTAAATCTGCTGTTTCCTTTTTTATCTTCTGTCTGGGTGATCTGTCCATTGCTGAAAGTGGAGTATTGAAGTCCCCCAGTACTATTGTATTGGGGTCTAAGTCTCCCTTTAAGTCCCTTAACATATCTTTTAAATAAACCGGTGCCCTGTAATTAGGTGCATATACGTTTATAATAGTTACATCTTCCTGTTGAATTGATCCCTTAATCATTATATAGTGCCCCTCTATTTCTCTCTTAACAGTTTTTGTGTTAAAGTTTATTTTGTCTGATATTAAGATGGCTACGCCAGATCTTTTTTGGTTTCTGATGGCATGGAATATCTTTTCCCAGCCTTTCACTTTCAGTCTGTATGCATCGTTGTTGGAAAGATGTGTTCCTTGTAAGCAGCAAATAGATGGGTTTTGTTCCTTAATCCATTCAGCCAGTCTGTGGCTCTCATGGAGATTCCTCAGAAGCCTGACTATAACCCTACCATACAACCCAGCCATCCCACTCCATGGAATTTACCCAAAGGAAATGAAATTGGCAAACAAAAGAGCTGTCTGCACCTCAATGTTCATTGCAGCTCAATTTACAATAGCTAAGACCTGGAATCAACCCAAATGCCCATCAACAATAGACTGGATAAAGAAATTATGGGATATGTACTCTATAGAATACTATACAGCAGTCAAAAACAACAAAATCCGGTCATTTGCAACAAAATGGAGGAATCCAGAAAACATCATGCTGTGGGACAAATATCATATGTTCTCCCTGATTGGTGACAACTAACTGAACACCAAAAAGGAAACCTGTTGAAGTGAAATGGACACTATGAGAAACAGTGACTTGATCAGCCCTTGTCCTGACTGTCGAAGAACAACTTAATACTTTATCCCTTTTAGTATTTTTTGTTCTACTTAATACTATTGGTTGAACTCTTTAATTAACACACAATTATTCTTAGGTGTTTAAATTTAACTAAAAGGTGGTCCTTGTTAAATATAAGAGTGGGAATAAGAGACAAAGGAGATGTACAGTTTGGGACATGCTCAATTGGACTTGCCCCAAATGGTAATGTTAGAAACATGCCAGGGAATTCCAACTCAATCCAATGAAGGTGGCATGTACCAATGCCATCTCACTAGTCAAAGTGGTCAGTTTCAGTTCACAGTTGATCATAATGAAAGGATTAAGAGTCAAAGGGATCACATAAACAAGATTAGTGTCTGCTAATACTAACTGAAAGAATTAAAAGGTGCAAACTGTTGAAATCTTTACTTAGTATATACTAAATTGATCTTCTGTATATAAAGATAATTGAAAATCAATCTTGATGTGAATGGGATGGGAGAGGAAGTGGGAGATGGGATGGTTGTGGATGGGAGGGAGGTTATTGGGGGAGAAAGCTGCTATAATCCAAAAGTTGTACTTTGGAAATTTATATTTATTAAATAAAAGTTAAAAAAAAATTAAGAGAGGAGGGGCCAGTGCTGTGGCATAGTATGGTAAGCCTCCGCCTGCAGCACCAGCATCCCATATGGGTGCTGCTTTGAGTCCCTGCTGTTCAATTTCTGAACCAGCTCCCTGATAATGGACTGGGAAAGCAGTGGAAGATGTCCCAAGTCCTTGAGCCGCTGCATGCACATAGAGGACAGAGAAGAAGCTCCTGGCTGCAGGCTTCAGATCAGCTCAGCTCCGGCCACTGTGGCCATCTGGTGAGTGAACCAGCAGATGGAAGACCTTTCTCTCTATCTGTCTGTCTCTCTTTCTCTCTGCCTGTAACTCTGCCTCTCAAATAAATAAATAAATCTTTTTTAAAAAATTAAGAGAGGAAATAAGAGAGGAGGAAGGATTGGAGCACGGGCAGCAGGAGGGGTAAGGTGGGAAAAATCACTGTGCTCCTAAATCTGTATATATGGAATTCATGAAATTATTTACTTTAAATTAAAAATTAAATTAGTCTTAATACAAGAAAATTATTTTTAAAAGAAAATGTACATTTTCTCAAATTTAAATTAGAAAATTTTAAATTAGCAAATTTTAGAGCCGGCGCCACAGCTCAACAGGTTAATCCTCTGCCTTGCGGCACCGGCACACCGTGTTCTAGTCCCGGTCTGGGCGCCGGATTCTGTCCCGGTTGCCCCTCTTCCAGGCCAGCTCTCTGCTATGGTCTGGGAGTGCAGCGGAGGATGGCCCAAGTGCTTGAGCCCTGCACCCCATGGGAGACCAGGAGACGCACCTGCCTCCTGCCATCGGATCAGCGCAGCGTGCCAGCCGTGGTGGCCATTGGAGGGTGAACCAACGGCAAAGGAAGACCTTTCTCTCTGTCTCTCTCTCTCTCTCACTGTCCACTCTGCCTGTCAAAAAAAAAAAATTAGCAAATTTTAAATTAGAAAATCAATCATTCTGCCAAATGCACTTGCTACCAATGGCTTCTTTTATTTTATTAAATAAGTTCATTGTTTGGATAGTTTGAGGTAATATAGTTGGACCTGTTAATAATCTGCACTCTACCCACTCACATACAAATCACTTCTACTTCCTCATCCTTAGTAAAACAAGGGTCAAGACTAGCAATCAGTAAACTCTCTGAGAACAGTGTCCTGGCTCATGAAAGAATCATACTGAGCAGTTGAACCTACAAAAGGTGTCATTGCCATTGATAATAATTAGAACTATTTATTTTCAACTTGGCCCTTTCAAAAAAGAAACTATTTTGATGCTTGCCATTCTGGCAATAGATTAGGTGGCTGGGACTAACTTTTGCACACATACACACACACACACACACACACAAAACCTAGAAAATCTGGAGAAACATTTAAATCTACTGTAAGACATCACAGAAACAAAGTATTGAACAGTCAACAGGCCAAAGTCCAGATGATAGAAATTCTGGAATGTAAGTGTGGCTGTTAGTGTCATTTTGCCCCCCGGACATTTGCTCTCTCAGGAGAGGCAGTTGAAGAGCAAAGGGTCTGTGCACTTCTTGTCAATTCATTGAGCCAAAAGGGGAAAAACTGCTGGAGCTTGGGACCTTTTGGGAAAGTGGGGCAAGGAGGTGAGTAAACTCATACTATGTACTTGTGCCCTGAATATCCATATCCCAGGAAGTATGGTGAAACAGAAGCAGACTGGCCCATGAAATACCATTGCTAAGCATCAAGTCCTCTCAGTCCCTAAAAGATTAAAATCATTTCAGATCCTCTCCCAGTGCTCAGCAGAAGTAGGCAGAAAGGCTCTCCAGGAGGTAACATCTTCCTGGCCCTCAACTGTATCTTCAAGTACATTTTTAAATAAATTTCTCTGATATAATCAGCATATATAATTTATTATTCTAGTTATATAATTATTATATGCTATATTATGTATTATATAGTATAAATTAGTATATAACATGTAATAGAGGTATATTTTATTATATAATATAGTAATGTATTATATATTTTATAGTTATATAATTATATTTGTAATTTATAACTTACAAATGTTAAAATGTATAATTACTGGATAATTCATAATTATAATTTAAATAATTTATAATTGTTAAATAAGTATAACCACCTATCTGTGACATAATAAACCAGTTAGTTGAGCCATCACCTGTTGCCTTTTGAGGTATGCATTAGCTGAAGTCTGGAGCGAGGAAGAGAGCCAGAACTCAGACCCAAGCATCCCACATGGGATATGAGCATCGCAAGCAGTAGCAACCACCACACAAAATACCCACCCCTTGGAATGGATGTTTTTTAAAAATCATAACATTGAAAGCAACAGCACAACCTTCTTCATCACAATGCTGGCCCCAAGTAATGGTATTTTACAGAGACCACCAGGTGCCATCTAAAAGACAACACAGAGGACATGCTAACCATGGGTCTCAGGAATATTCTGAGCTCTCTACCAATGTTCCACAGAGATTTTCATTTTAGAGTTCGAGAAATAATATGGCCTGGTTCATATTAGCTTAACGACTAAAAGACGTCCTGCTGGGTTACAGGCTCTGTTATACCTCTACCTTTTACTTCTGAATATTTAGAGAAATTTGAATTTTAGAGAAAGTCTTTATTTTGGAGAAATTTCCTTAGTCACCCAACATCCTTACCATGAAAATCAACATAGTAAATTCCTGTGACAATCTGGCATTTTGGACAGTTTCTGTTACTTATTCAAATTCACTAACCTTTTATTCTATAATGTTTAATCTGATGTGGTGTAAGTAGGCAGTTAGTTAAACTTTAGGTGAGCCGGAATTCTTGCAGTCCTGAAATGTAGTGTTCATCTCTTTAACTGTTGATTTCAAATGCTCACTTGCTCAGGTTGCACCTGTCTCATCATTGACCAGGATGCATGCTAAGACTCCACCCTATTTGTATATCCAATTAAGGCACTATCTTCTACCTTATTAAAGAGGCTTGGGGGATTGGTCTCTTTCCACCATGGGCCACACTTGTTCTATCTTTTTTCTCTTTCATGATCAAACCTCTGGCCTACTCATGAAGTATCCTCCATGTCGGGCAGCCCACACTTACACGTGAATGCATGTTTCTTCTCACTTTAAGTAAATCCTGCTCTCACTTGTGTACTATATATGGATGCTTCCTTTTTGAATTCTTATCTCTGTAAGGGCAAGAACCTGGAATAGAAATTAAGATACTCGAGCCCACATCAAATCTGGTGTTAATCCAGTCAAATACAGTTTTTCAATTTAAATACTATGTGCCTCCAGAAGTCCAACTTGAGTATTTTTAAATCTTCCATATTTCTCTTTGACTTGTCCATCCTCTTATTTCTTGAACACATATATATATATTATATACATATACACATATATAATATATACATATTCGATATTTCAATATCCTTACATATTCTGTCATTCTCCAGTATATTTATATTGAGTGATTTTTCTCTTGTTTATGAATTGAATTTTTCCTGTTTCTTTTCACACCTGGTAATTTTTACTGAGTACCTTATATTATGAATTTTATACTGCTAGGTCCTGGAAGGTTTGAGGATTTATTCATTTGTATTCCTTTAAATATTTTGGGAGCTTTCCTTAGAAGTACAGTTATATTATCTGGAATCAGTTGATACTTTTGAGATTGCTTTTAATTTTGTTACAGCATATCAAAAATGGCTTTTATTCTAAATTTTTCCCTCCTACAGAACTAACACCTCTCTGAAGACTCAACTGGATGCTATGTGTGTTGAATGGTCTTTCATTCTGGCTGTTGGAAAAAGAAACTATTCTGAATTCTTTATGAGTCTTTGCTCATTCACTCTTTACAACAATCTTATGAGGTAGTAATGCTCTCATTATTATTATTTTACAGATGATGAAATTGAGATAGAGACATTAAGCACACACAGCTGCTAAGAAGCAAAGCTGTAATTTGAACAAAAGCAGTCTGGCTCCAAAACTTATACAGTTAATCACTATGTTATTCCTTCTTGTTGTTGTCATTATCATTATTATTAATGGCAGGCACAGAGTTCAAGAGCAAACTTATAAATTGATCTCAGAATATACAAGGTAGTATGTCCACTAAGCAGAGAACATTGTGGAGACCTAAGCTGATGAGTTAACTCACTTGTACCCACAAATGATGACAAGGTTGAAGAAATAGGGAGACAGAGTTGGGACTCTCTAACACTGAAAAATCTTTCCAATATTCAAAGATCTCTAGGTGTTCTACAGTCTTAATCTGGAGGAAGATGTGACCCCCCATTCTAAATACCAAAGAAGAATTTTCTAAAAGATTTTTTTTTGAGAGGCAGAGTTACAAAGAGGCCAAGGACAAGGCCAAGGCCAAGGCTGGAACAGTGATCTTCCCTCAGCTGGTTCACTCCCCAAATGTCTGCAACAGCCAGGGCTGAGCCAGGCCAAAGCCAGGAGCCTAGAGGTTCCTCCAGTTTTCCCACATGGGTGCAGGGCCCCAAGCACTTGAGCCATCTTTCAACACTGGATTGGAAATGGAGCAGCTGGGACTCCAACCAGCATCTATATGGCAGCTTTAGCTGATACACCAAAGTATCAGCCCCTACCAAAAAATAATTGATAGTTTGAAACCACTCTGTTTTTCTCCATGGTAGGAAAATCTAAATTTGGTTATTCTCACTTTGTAACAAATGAGAAAGTAAAAAATCTTTGAGCTCTCCCAAGCAACATGTCAAGTAGAACAAATTAAAGATCACTACTTACAAAACTAGAACTAGAATTCAAGTATTCTGGTTCTGGATCCAGAGCTCTGGAATGCACTTTGGGAACAATGACAGTCTAAAAACTTATAATACAGTGCATTTTCAAAAACCAAACACTCACCTGGGTGTATTTGATGAGGATAACTGGTATATGTGACTGGTGTGCTACACTCCAGCATTTACAAGGGTTTCATCTCATGTTATCTCTGTAACAAACTCTCTGGAAGCTGAACCTCTTTCCCCTGCTTAACAGGTGATGAAATCGTGACCCGGAGAATCTCTATGTCAAGATGCCTCAGCAAGCAGACTGGATTGGAAGAGGACCCCTGATGTTGGGTTTTTGTTTTGTTTTTTAAGATTCATTTATTTATTTGAAAGTCAGAGTTACACAGAGAGAGGAGAAGCAGAGAGAGAGAGAGAGAGGTCTTCCATCCACTGGTTCACTCCCCAAATGGCCACAACAGCTGGAGCTGTGCCAATCCGAAGCCAGGAGCCAGGAGTTTCCTCTGGGTCTCCCAGGTAGGTGCAGGGGCCCAAGGAATTGGGCCACCTTCTACTGCTTTCCCAGGCCATAGCAGAGAGCTGGATTGGAAGTGGAGCAGCTGGATCTCAGAACCAGCGCCCATATGGTTTGCCAGCACTTCAGGCCAGGGCATTAACCCACTGCACCACAGCACTGGCCCAGATGTTGTGTTCTTATCCTTTGTGATTTCTGTGCCACGGAACTTAGGATCTCTACCACTAGACCATGATGAACAAAAAAATCATAGATTGTTGACCCTCAACCTTTTCAGAGTTTCTTTTCCCTATAATATATAAAATCATGTACATTTTAGCCTTGAATGTTGTTTGTAAGCTTCAAGGCTTGGATGTTTTTGAGATGGTTAATGGACTTGACTCTGGAATGGTTAACTGGCAAGAAGACTCTGAAGTCCAGGCACACAAAGTAGGTGTAAAATTTGCCTAATTCTGCTTGTGCCATGTCCAGACTTGGGAAAGTGTGAGAATTTCTGTTGATATTATTTTTTACTATGTAACCAAAAACAAAAAAAAAGGTACTTACAAGTTTGAAGGCTGACATAAGCAAGCACTCTGAGAATTGTGTGGGGAGGTTTTGTTTCAGGACACAAGTCAGGTTCAGGTCAACTTCCTATGTCCTTCATTCTCAGCTAGCACAGACATGTTGTTTCCAGGAACAACGACAAACGTGTAAGAGAGAGAAGCAGGACCATAAAATTGATTTGAAGATCTCTTGAGAATTGACACATCCTCACAACACAAATGAAATGGGGATGAATCCCCCCACCTCCTTCTGAGATATCCTGCAGCGTTACAAAGAGGGAGTAAAGAAATGGGAATAATAATCCAACATACCACATTTCTCGTTTTTATTATACATTTCACTTTTGAAAAAAAATTGTTTTCAAAGAATATATTTTTTCTCAAGATTGACACAGTGGGAAAGTAACCATTACAGTTTTATATTTATGGATGTATTATTTTAGGACAAGTGAAACACATTTGAGCATTAACTCTCAGTTGAGAATTTGTAGTATTTTAATACATCAACCAAGGAAACTTCTTTCTTAATGGAACTTCTCGGCTGGCGCCGTGGCTCACTAGGCTAATCCTCCGCTTTGCGGCGCCGGCACACCGGGTTCTAGTCCCGGTCGGGGCGCCGGATTCTGTCCCGGTTGCCCCTCTTCCAGGCCAGCTCTCTGCTGTGGCCAGGGAAGGCAGTGGAGGATGGCCCAAGTACTTGGGCCCTGCACCCACATGGGAGACCAGCAGAAGCACCTGGCTCCTGCCTTTGGATAGGCGCGGTGCGCTGGCCGCAGCGCGCAGACCGCGGCGGCCATTGAAGGGTGAACCAACGGCAAAAAGGAAGACCTTTCTCTCTCTCTCTCTCTCTCTCTCTCTCTCACTGTCCACTCTGCCTGTCAAAAAAAAAAAAAAAAAAAAAAAAAAAAAAGGAGCTTCTCTACATGAAGTTCTCTAAGCTTTTCTTCGTAGGATTTCTATTTTTTATTTTGTAAAGCAAATGTTTAAGATATCTCTGTGTTGATGCTTTATATTAGGGTCAAAAAGGGAGTAGACCCTTGGGACTATGGAGATACTGACTCCAGCTCTCTTCTACTGACCATGTAACCATGAGATTGATGTTTAAGCCAACAGAATTCACTAGTGGCTGATGGATGTGTCAATTCATAAGCTAAAGTTACTTTGTATTAAAATCTCTCCTGGAATCTTAAGGAAAAATCATTCCATTCAAATAATAGTGAATTCCAGCAAAAGTCATTTGGAGGCACATCTTGTAAAAGTGAACATTAAAGCAAAATTGCCGGTAAAGAACAAGCCTGCATGCAAATTGCTCTGCTGTGCTCCAGAACAAAGAGCACATTCAGTGTTGGCGCCTCAGTACCCATATCCATCAACTAACTCCTTTCCTAGAACAAATCACTCTGCACAGCCACCACCTGGGGAACAAAGAGTACTCAAATTCACATAAACATGCAAGATTCAAATACAGAGTGAAACAAGTAAAGGACAGTCTCTGAATCTCAACTTTCAGTTGAAGGGAGGACACCAAATCAGACCAATCTCACCTTCTACTATTCAAAGATTAATACTTTAAAATTTTTAAATTTGAAAATGATAATCTCATTTCTAAATAATGAAGTATCAGATGCAGCTGTAGAACAGCAAGTTAAGCCGCCACCTGGGAAACCTGCGGCAGTATCAGAGTGCCAGTTTGAGTCCTGGCTATTCTGTTTCCAATCCAGCTTCCTGCTAATGTGCCTGGGAAGGCAGCAGATGATGGGCCCTGCCACCCACGTGGGAGACCCAGATGGAATTCCTTGCTCCTGACTTTGAGCTGGCCCAGCCCTGATTGTTGTGGCCATTTGGAGAGTGAACCGAAGGATGGAAGAGCTCTCTCTGTCCCTCCCTCTATGTCACTCTTTCAAATAAATAATTCTTTAGAAAATAATCAAGTATGGGAATTTTTCTCTTTCATAATTGAGATTTAATTGGCTGTGTTGAGGACCAATACAGACATCAACATGTACAAAATTGTTAACACAATGTACCAAAAATCTAAAAAGTTCTGTACTGTGACTCTTTTTTAAGCAATTACTTCAGTGATTTTGCAGCTTTCAATCTCCAGGCAAATTTTCTTTAAGAGGCTATTGTCATGGAATCCTGAAACCTGGGTCCACTCACCCTATACACAGTAAGCCAATCCCTGACACCAGGGCAAAGAAAAAAGTAGGAGCAGAGCAGGGATTTGAGTAACACAAAAATCCTCAAAGTTCCCCCAAAATTAAGCAAAGTTAATCTTTAATCTTACCTCACTCATAACAGTGAGTTAATCTTTATTAAGGAATTAACTTGTAGCCACAAAAATAGAGACAGAGGAAATGCAAGCCAAAGGAGAGAGCTCAGGGCCTGATAAAATCTACAGCAGGCCGGCACCACGGCTCAATAGGCTAATCCTCCGCCTTGCAGTGCTGGCACACCGGGTTCTAGTCCCGGTCGGGGTGCCGGATTCTGTCCCGGTTGCCCCTCTTCCAGGCCAGCTCTCTGCTGTGGCCAGGGAGTGCAGTGGAGGATGGCCACAGCGCGCCAGCCGCGGCGGCCATTGGAGGGTGAACCAACGGCAAAAAAGAAGACCTTTCTCTCTGTCTCTCTCTCTCACTGTCCACTCTGCCTGTCAAAAAAAAAAAAAAAGTCTACAGCAAATGCATTAGGGATAGAAGCTTGGTTTCAGTACCAAGTATTCATATCCTCAAACTCTGATAAGCATGTTGGCAAATCCCAACAGTTCACAGTTTAATGTCGTGGACATTGCAAACTCAAAATTCCAATCTTCTGCAATAAAATGATCAGAACTAGATTGCCATGACCAAACGTGCTGCAAAATGCACTCAATTATAACAGAGCAATGATCACAGACTGGTTCTCTCTGGGAAACAATTTTACTTAAAAGCAGCACAGGAATATAAATAATTTAAAATGTTAAAGACATGTTAAACGCATAACTGGCCTCCAAATTGCATTTTGTTTATTTCATATTGTGGGGTATAAAAACTATGCCCCATCTATGGAATGTTAAACTGACTCCCAAGAGTCAAAGAAACTGATAGTTCAATATCCCACTATATTCTGGTTATACCAAAAAATGGGTAACCACTAAATGAGTTTACCTCTTAAAAAATTGGCTTGCACTTCAAAAATAGGATGACATAAGATTCCTTATTTTTAAAAAAGTGTTCCTAGAGTTATTAAAAAACTTGCATTTATAAGATCCACAAGTGGAAAGTGACACAGAGACCATGAGTAAGGGGATGGCAGTCTCAATAAATTACTGTGTGATCTTAAAAAAGAAAAGAAACCTGCATATGTAACCAAGCAACTGGATTCTTAGTTCAGAGAAACAAAGACTCTCTCTCTCTCTCTCTCTCTCTCTCTCTCACACACACACACACACACACACACACAAATATGTGTGTGTATATATATATATATCATGAATGTATATAAAATATATATAAATACATGTGCATATATATGTGTATATAACATACTTCAATAGGTAAATAGTTAAACTATAGTACATCCATATCATTTAATACCACACAGGAACAAACTATCATATTATACATACGATAATCAGAACAGGAACAGGCATTCAGCCCAGCAGTTAAGATACCTGCATCCCACACTGGAGTATCAGGGAAGCCCAAAGTCATGGCAGGCACTGTGGTACAGCAGGTTAAGTGACTGCCTGGATTGTCCTCATACCAAAACCAGAGTGCTGGGGATTAAGTCCCACTTCTGGCCCTGCCAAGGTGTACCCTGGGAGGCAGCAGAGAATGGCCCAAATACTTGGGTTCCTGCCATCCATGTAGGAGACCTGGATGTTATTCCTGGTTCCTGGCTTCAGCCTTGTCCAGTCTCAGCTGCTGCAGACATTTGGGAAGTAAACCAGGAGATAGAAGATCTCTCTCTCTCTCTGCCTTTCAAATAAATAAAACCTAAAAAAAAAAAAAATTAGTGACAAATCTGAGGGGATGAGAGGGTGAGGGATGGGGAGAAAGAGCTACAGTGTACAGTTTCATGTTTTTGAGAGGACCTAAATGTCTTTTGAAAAGATTTGTTTATGTATTTGAAAGTCAGAGTTACAGAGAGGTCCTCCATCTGCTGGTTCACTCCCCAAATGGCGGCAACAGCCAGTGTGGGGCCAGGCCAAAGCCAGGAGCCAGAAGCTTCATCCGGGTCTCCCAGATGGGTGGTAGAGTCCCAAGCACTTGAGCCATCTTCCGCTGCTTTTCCCAGGCCATTAGCAGAGAGCTGGATCAGAAGTGGAGCAGCCAGGACATGAGCCAGCACCCATATAGGATGTCAGTGTTGCAGGCGGTGGCTTTACCCTCTATGCCACAATACTGGCTCTTCAAATTATTTTTTTTTTTTGGACAGGCAGAGTGGACAGTGAGAGAGACAGAGAGAAAGGTCTTCCTTTTGCCGTTGGTTCACCCTCCAATGGCCGCACCACGCTGATCCGAAGGCAGGAGCCAGGTGCTTCTCCTGGTCTCCCATGTGGGTGCAGGGCACAAGGACTTGGGCCATCCTCCACTGCACTCCTGGGCCATAGCAGAGAGCTGGCCTGGAAGAGGGGCAACCGGGATAGAATCCGGTGCCCCAACCAGGACTAGAACCCGATGTGCCAGAACTGCAAGGCGGAGGATTAGCCTATTGAGCTGCGGCGCCGGCCTCCTCAAATTATCTTAACATCAACTGTGGTGATGGTTGTGCATGACTGTGCATGGTTTGCAAGCTTTTTTGCACATAATAAATTTATCTTTTTATTTCATTTCCAAGAACTTTTTGAAGTCCCTTATATCTGTAAATATAATTTAAAAAAACATTGAATCATATACTTCCAATGTGTGGACTGCATGGCATGACATTTTTGGCTCAATAAAGCTGTTAACGTAAAAAAAAAGTTATATTTTTAAAAATGATCAACTTTCATCTTTTTTTTTTTTTCAGGAACTTGTATTTATTATCAAAGTCTTATTCGATGTCAACAAGATGCCACAACTACAAAAAAAATTGCGCACATTGCAATCTCAATGCAAACAGTCAAATGGAACCCCAGTCATTAAAAAAGTAATTCAAATTACCCCAAAAAGCAACTGAATTTTTTAAACATCTCTATACATCCAGCCAACAAATTAAAATGGTTAACAAGAAAAAATACAAATTCAGAGGTCTGGTATCGATGTTTAAAAAAGGCAAGTGCTTAAGCATTTCTATCGATTCGAACATCAATCTCTCGGCCACTCAGCTTCATGCCATTCATCATCCGGCAGGCTCGCTCCGCCACCTCTGGCGACTCAAACTTAACCACACCGCACCCCTTGGACTTCCCGTTCTCCATCTTGATGTCGGCGTACAGCACGTGGCCACATTCGTTGAACTTGTCCTTTAGCATCTTCCATGTAAAATCAAATGGGAGATTTCTCACAAAGATCTGGCAGGCCTTCCTGGCCACCCCAGGAGCATGGCCTCCAGCTCCACCAAAGGAACCTGCGAAGCTTCCTCCAAAGTTGCCACGTTCCATCTCAATGGCACGGTCAAAACTGGCACCTCCACCGCCACCCATGGCCAGGCCCATGCGCTCGATGCCAGCGCCCAGGGCTGGGCCCATGGCGGGGCCCATGCGCTCCAGGCTGTTGGCGCCCATGCGCTCCAGGCCCATGCACTCGAGACTGTTGGTGCCCATGCGCTCCAGGCCCATGCGCTCGAGGTTGTTGGCGCCCATGCGCTCCAGGCCGCTGGCCATGCGATCCATCACGGGGCCCATCCGCTCCAGGCTGGCCCCCATGCCTGCTGGCACCATGCGCTCCATGCTCAGGCCCATGCGCTCGATGGCAGGGCCCATGCGCTCCACGCCAGAGCCCATCCGCTCAATGGTCTGGCCCACACGGTCAATGGGCGCAGCCATGCGCTCCAGGCCGAAGCCCATGCCGGCGCCCATGCGCTCCACACCAGAGCCAATGCGCTCCATGGTCTGGCCCATGCGCTCGATGCTGGAGGCCATGTGGTCGAGGCCCAGCGGGCCCATGCGCTCGATGCCGGAGCCCATGCGTTCCACTGAGCCCATGCGGTCCATGACCAGGCCCATGCGCTCGATCTCAGAGCCCACTCGATCCATGCCGTGGCCCAGGCCTGCGCCCATGCGCTCCATGCCAGCACCCCCGATGCGGTCGATGCCGGGGCCCATCCTCTCAATCCCCGGAACACTGCCTCCGCCTCCACCTCCTCCCTGCTTTGCAATGATCTCTCCTCTCTTCAGTGCATTACTTAGGATTTCGTTTATCCTGCCCATGTTCATCCCAGATCCAAATCGCCCCATGTTTTCCATACCACCACCAAAGGGGCCTTCCATGGCTCCCATTTTATTTATTCCAAATCCTATGCCTTCCATTCCCATTCCTGCAGGCCCTATGTTTCCCATACCAATGCCTTTATTCAAATGATTGGCATCAATAGGCTGCCCTCCTGGTCCTAACCCCATGCCGATACCACCAAGTCCATGGGGCAGTTGTTGTGGACGCTCAGGAGGGAAAAAATCTCCCTTTGGTAAGGCCCTCTCATCCATTTTGACGTGCATCGGTCTGTCAAACAGCAGTTGACCGTTAAACATAGATATAGCTTGCACAGCTTCAATGGACTGCTCAAAAGTCACAGTGCCTATTCCTCGACTTTTCCCATCTTTATCCTCCAGAATGTCTGCTCGGACCACCACACCAGCCATACTAAATACTTCCTTCAGTTTCTTCCAGCCAACTTTATAATCCAGATTTGCTACAAATACTGTGCTTCCAAGTCTTCCAGCCTTTTGCATTGCTCTCCTGGCATGTTCACCATCAGGATCTTCCTTTACTTTCAGTGGCCGTCCACTCAAACTATGCTTGTTTAGAACTTCAGCAGCTTTTTTCATGCTCTCTTCCATCTTGAATTCAACAACGGCACATCCCCTTGACTTTCCTTCAGCGTCCATTAAGAGCTCCACGTATGTTACCTCACCAACTTTTTCTTTAACCAGGTCTTTAAGTGACTGCCATTTCACATCAAAAGGTATGTTTGTGATGAAGGCTCGGTATCTCTTTGTCGGATTGGCGTAAGGTTCAAAGCGATTGCCTCCTCTTTTTATGTTTTTCTCCTTCCTCTTCTCATTCTGAGTAGGTCGTTCTCCTTCACTCTTCGGGCCCGGAGTCCCATTGCCGCTCGGCACGCCGGGCGCGCCGCTCTCCTCCTCCATTTTGGGTTCCGTCGCCGCCACCTCGGCCGCCGCTTCGACCCCTGCCGCCATTTTCTCCGCGTCTAGGCTTTGTGTCTCAACTTTCATCTTTAAAAATGATCAATTCTCATAGACTAAAAAATTACTCAAGACTGGCAAAGATAAGGAGAAAACTCCTCTCTCATTCATTGCCGAAGAGAATAAAATAATTTCTAAAATCTTTTGAAGGACAATTTGGCATCTCAATGTAAGCATTCACTGAAATTTAATCTAGCAAGTCTTCTTTTAGCAATGTGGCTGAAGGGGAAAAAAATCATGGATGAGTGACGTAACATTAGTTGAATACTTTTCATAAAAGTCCCAAAGTGGTGACAACCTAAATGCCCAATAATGAGGACTGGGAAAAGAAAAAAAGATGCATTATGTGTTATAACTGTGGAATATTATAAAATCATCAAAATATCATATAAAATAATATGTAATTCTGTGATAAATGTGAACATATTGAAATCTAGAGAAAAATTACTGAATACTATGCACATTATGGTCATTTTTTGCTAAATATTCATGCATTTATGCATAAAAACAGGCATCAAAATGTATCACTGATAATTTCAGTTAGGATTGGATGCATTTTTTAAGCGTGTCTATATTTTTTAAACTTTCAAAATATATATATACACATTAATGAGAGAAATAAAATAATAATAAAAGTTCTTACTTTAACAGATGCAAGAAAATGGCCAAATCCATGCTAACATATGCAGATGAAAGCCATGCACCAGGGTTTATGCTGAGACCTCTATCAGGAAAAGCCAAGAGCTCATAGAGATGCTGCTGAAAGCTCAAATTATGAAGTGAAAATTACATAGGCAAGGTTTTGAGAGACAAAAATGACTGCAAGTAATTCCAAGATGCTCCAAGTAGCTGTCCTTAACAAGCCCTTGCAAGGACAATACCTCTTGCCCCACAGCCTGACAATTGTCTTCCACCTTGTCAGTCATGTAGGATAAGGAGAGACTACTGGATAGGCCATTTATTTTGAATTTTCTGATCTTTTTCAAAATTAGATTCAGGTCATAAAGTTTAGGCATGAATATTGCATAAGTGATGTTATGTTATCCTCAGTGCACCATTTCAGAAGCTACATAATATCCAATTTGTTTCATAGACTTCATCCACAAAGCTCAATAAACCTTTACAATTAGAATTTTTGGTTTTTTGGTCAGAAAAGTTTCATGTTCCCCTTTTTCCCTCTAAATTTTCCCCCTGCATAAAAGTGAATATGAAAGAATTCAAAACTTATGTTCACACTGAAATCTGTACATATCTATCACACAATTTTATTGTAAATAGCCAAAAACTGTAAACAGCTTAAACATATACCAGCTAAGGAGTGGTTAAACAAACTGAAGCACATACATACTACATATACCATTCAGAAATAAAAAGGAATGAACTATTGATACACTCACATTTTGAAAGAATCTCCAGAAAGTTATGCTCAATGAAAAAAAGTTAATAGTTAGCATGGGGTCGGCGCTGTGGAGCAGCGGGTTAAAGCCCTGGCCTGCAGCGCCGACATCCCATATGGCCCCAGTTCTAGTCCTGGCTGCTCCACTTCTGATCCAGCTCTCTGCTATGGCCTGGGAAAGCAATAGAAGATGGCCCAAGTCTCTGGGCCCTTGCACACACGCGAGAGACCTGGAGGAAGCACCTGCCTCCTGGCTTCAGATCGGCCCAGCTCTAGCCATTGCGGCCATCTGGGGAGTGAGCCAGCGGATGGAAGACCTCTCTCTCTGTCTCTACCTCTCTCTGTAACTCTTTCAAATAAATAAAATAAATCTTTAAAAAAAAGATAGCATGATTTTACCTACATAGCACTTTTGAAATGACAAAATTACCAAAATCTAGAATGGACTAGTGGATTAGGACAAAGGAGGGGCAGAAGAGTGGGTGAGAGAGAGGTAGAGACAATAGGAAGGATTTTCAGGGTCATGAAATTGTTCAGTTTCTTGACAGTGGAGGCACAAGCAACCTCCATGCATTATATAATTGTATAAAAATATTAAATATGTACAGACAGAATACTGAATACAAGGAAAACTAAGGAAATCTGAGTAAGATAGGTAAATTGTAAGATATCAATATACTAGGTGTGATATTGTGCAATAGTTTTGCAAATGTTACCACTGGGTGAATCTGGATAAAAAGAACACAGGATCTCTATTATTATTACAACTGCGTATGAATCTATAATATGCATAATATACTTCAATTGAAACAAATACAGAGCTAGTCACAGCTGAGTTCATTCATGAAAATTGATCATTCTAATGAAATTATGTATCTACGAGTTTGTATGATGGAATTTATGGTAGTTCTTAAACAGTTTATCCCACCTTACTTATTTTTGTAGTATATTTCTATTTAGGCAGCTCATTTCTGTGACTATTTTTTTATTCCCTCAGTCATTGATTTGTGGTGTTTCTCTTCCACATATGATCATTATAATCAGCTTTTCATTTATCATTGTTTATGATATTTTTATCTCTTTGTTATAAGTGTTTCATCATCAAAAAATATAAGAAATCTGTAATAAAGTGGCTTTCCAAATAAGAAAAAAAGTGAACACAGCTTTTTAGGAAGAAATGTGAAAATTCTTGCTCATGGTATTTGGTCATTCATTTTAACAATGCCAAGCACTATTTTGGAGCTAAAAATCCCCACTTTCATGGAGATTATGGTCAACCAGATTAGAAAATAGGCATGTAAATAACCATATATCACTTAATACTAAACGCAGTAAAGAAAAATATACCTGGACAATTACCAATAGGAAACAAGGAGACCCTGATGCAGAAGGGGTGGCATTCTGACAGCTTGTCTGAAGAGATGACATCTGAACAGAGACATGGATGACATGATGGGATATAGTTTGCTGTTAGCAAGACAAAACTAATGTTGACTCCTCTAAAAGAGATGCTTTTTAATTCATGATTCCAAGGTTAATTAAAGAAAAGTGAGTCCTTAACCAAACTTCCTTACCTTTCAACCAAAAGCCTGAAGTAGTTGGTTACAAGATAAAAAGGAGTCATATACTTAATCCTACTCTTTCATTCTCCTGTCCTTTGATATGTTTTAAAAGTGAGTCTAGCTCTTTCAATTTCTGTTTGCTATGAAAGGTCTTTATTTCACCTTCATTCACAAATGAGAGCTTTGCAGGATATAATATTCTGGGCTGGCAGTTTTTCTCTCTTAGTACCTGGGCTATGTCTCGCCATTCCCTTCTAGCCTGTAGGGTTTCTGATGAGAAGTCTGCTGTGAGTCTAATTGGAGATCCTCTGAGAGTAATCTGATGTTTCTCTCTTGCACATTTTAGAATCTTTTCTTTGTGTTTCACTGTGGTGAGTTTGATTACAACGTGTCATGGTGAGGATCTCTTTTGGTCATGTTTATTAGGAGTTCAATGAGCTTCCTGTACTAGGATGTCTCTGTCCTTCTCCAAACCCGGGAAGTTCTCTGCTAGTATCTCACTAAAAAGACCTTCTAATCCTTTCTCTCTCTCCATGCCTTCAGGAACTCCTAGAACCCAAATGTTGCGTTTTTTAATAGTATCCTGTAGATTCCCAACAGTATTTTTTAGATTTCTAATTTCCTCTTCTTTTCTTTGGTTTGACTATATACTTTCCTGTGCTCTGTCTTCTAAGTCTGATATTCTCTCTTCTACTTCACTGACTCTGTTTTTAAGGATCTCTAATGTGTTTGTTATTTGATCTATTGAGTTCTTCATTTCATTTTGATTTCTCTTCACTATCACACTTTCCTGTTCTACTAGTTTCTGTGTTTCATTTTGATTCCTCCTTAAGATTTCATTTTCATGAGAGAGATTTTCTATCCTGTCCAGTAAGGATTTACATAGCTCAAGCATTTGTTTTTGAAAACTTCTAAATGTTCTTATAAATGTTTTGAAATCTGTATCTTGCATTTCTTCCATCTCATCATCTTCATAATCTTGGCTTGAGATGTCTTGTTCATTCGGGGGTGTCATTATGTCTTCCTTGTTCTTGTTTCCTCGGTTTCTGCGTTTGTTGCTTGGCATTGTGGAGATATTCTTTGGATTCTTCTTCCCTTGCTGTGGTGTTTTGTTTTTTTTTCTTGTTATACTATGACTGTATTAAGTGGACTGTCTGCTTTTGATGGAGCCTTAGAGGCTTGAGATGGGTGTGGCCAGAGAGCTCTGTTTGGCTCCTCAGGGTTAAGGGTGTGCCAAAGGTGACACTCCCAGGTTAGGCATGGTAAATCTCTCTCTCTCTCTTTTTTCTTTTTCTTTTTTTTTTTTTTTTCCAGCCCTTAAGGCATTCAGATCTGGCTGAAGAGCCCACGAGAGTATTTTAGGCATGGAAAGCCAAGACACCCTCGGAAAAAAAAAAAAAAGGACCTAAATGAAAGATCTCTGCAAGTAAGATCCCAGTGGAAAGAACGGGCCATCAAAGAAGGAGGTAGCTTTCTCTGAAGGGAGGAGAGAACTTCCACTTTGACCATGACCTTGTCTAAATAAGATCAAAGTCAGCGAACTTAAGAGGCTTCCAAAGCCTGGGAAACTCATGACTAGAGCCTAGGGTGATTACTGATGCTATAAACAAGAGTGTCAAATTGTTAAGTCAACAACAGGAGTCACTGTGTACTTACTCCTCATGTGAGATCTCTGTCCTTAATGTGTTGTCCAATGTGAATTAATGCTATAACCAGTACTCAAACAGTATTTTATACTTTATGTTCTGTGTGGGTGCAAATTGATGAAATCCTTACTTAATATATACTAAATCGATCTTCTGTATATAAAGATAATTGAAAATGAATCTTGATGTGAATGGAATGGGAGAGGGAGCGGGAGATGGGAGGGGTGCGGGTTGGAGGGAAGTTATGGGGAGGAAAAAGCCATTGTAATCCATAAACTGTACTTTGGAAAATTATATTTACTAAAAAAAAAAGGCATGACACCAAAAAAAAAGTAATATATGAACAGGAAAAAAAATGAGTCTAGCTCTAAAAGGTTAAAAAAAAAAACACTTTTAATGAAGACTGTAATTAAGAAACGCATCAAATGTATCCCCTGGAAATTAACCTCCTTTGAGCTGCTGGGATATTGGCCTTTTCCAGATTTGAGGTCAATAAAACATGTTTCTGTCTCCCAGGGAAAATCCCTCTATGTAAAATCATTTGACTTACTCTGGCTTCCCAAATCCTCCTAAGAAACTTGTTCACTAAGCAGATCAGTGAAGGCTACTCCTTTTCAATTAACTCTCTTTCAGACTTGATCATTGTCCTTGTCTTCATTTATGTCTAATGGTGCTCCCTGCGGAGATAGGCAGCTGGTTATTCTGTGCCAACTCAGATAAACCTGATTAACATAACCACCTCCCTTGTGCATATCTATCCACCACCTTCGCCTTGACAGGCCCTTGTCAGACTAGCACCCAGTGCCATCTCTGGGTCCCAAATTGTAAGCCTTGCCCACCCCTTAACCCTGTAGTATTGGCACTGTGACATTGTTGGCAAGATGCAAACTGCATGTGGAAATTTTGAGCCATTTGCTTCTTTGAAAGTTTAATTCCATTCAGGAAACGTTAACTGGACAAATATTGTAGGTTCTGAGGAAACAGGTAGGATCCCAGGATGGATTTGCCTGGAAGTTTTTCTCGGAGAGGACAGGACTTATTCTGGGGTAGTTTCAGGTTTCTAGGCCAATAAGATGCTAAGTCCAAGTTTTCATTGGAGCTTTTGTTTGCTTTGTTTTTTGAAAAGTAGAGAGAGAGAGAAATAGATAGAAATAGAGAGGTAAAGAGGGAGAGAAAGAGCTCCTTCCCCCTGGTACATTTTCCAAATGCCTGCAATGGCTATGGTAGGCAGAGTTAAAGCCAAGAGTTAAGAGTTCAATCCGGATCTCCTATGGGGTAACAGAAACCCAATTACTTGAGCCAGCACTGCTGCTTCCCAGGGTCTGCATTAGCAGGAAGCTAGATTCAGGAGCACAACTTGGATTTGAACCTAGACACTGTGATATTGGACATGAATGTCAATACTGATGGGTTAAACACCTACTCTGTTAAAAAAAATTATTTTTTAGTTTATAGGTCAATGTTTTTTGAGGCAGCTCCAAAGCAAGTGACAGGGAATGGTAAAAGAAGTTTTGAGAGCTGATATATCCCAAGTTCAGCATGAACATCTATATGGGAAAATAAGAGCTAACATTTTCTGTTCCATACAGAAAATTGTGTGAAATGAAGGAAGAGCCAGGCATATGAAAGGGAGTTCACTCCAGCTCCGAAAATCTTCTCTATGCCCTCCTATTGCTTCCTTCATGACTTTGAGTCACCCTCTCTTTACATCAAAAGTGATTTGCCTTGTCTTCTAAATTCAAACTCAATACTGATGCAATAATGAAGGGAATGGGGGCCAAGCCAACAGCCCTGTGGTGTGGTTTCTGTGAAGGTTATTTCTGAGAGCTCTATTGATCTCTGCTAATGTAAGCCTGACTAGGTGCAGTAAGATATTGGACATGTCATGGTCAGGGAGGAGCTAGTGAGCTTTCCAAGAGATTGTTTCCTATTGTCCCTTTGTTACTCATGGAGATAATTAGGGACTGTTACTTCTCCTGTACTTATACTTAGTTTGCATAAAAAGTCCTAAGGTAGATTGGTATATCTGATGGAACATGGTCATACACCTTTGGAAACGTATGACCAACCTTCCTTGAAAAGTCACTGGAGAGCTCACAGGGCTGATCACCCTCTCTCAAGTAGACAGAAAAATAAGATCAGAGACCATGAGTCAAGAGTCAAACTACAAAGAACTGATTTCAAAAAAGGAAAAAATGTTGTACTAGATGAATGTCAGGCTATCCAACAGCTTATAAACCAAGACCTCAAGATGTTAGGTAGGAAGTCAGAAATTTAGCCTATGTGTGTGGAGAAAGACCTGAAGCCCAGCATCTTGCACTTCAAAGTCCTGCTCAGACCCTGACAACCTCCCAGGTGAGCCAGCCCTTCCCAAGGAAAGCTCCCAGGGTTATTCTCTCCTCAGAATCAAATGGGTTACCTGACCTGATGACACAGGGCAATAAAACCTTCACAGACTACAGAGGCCCTAAAGCAAGCCCCAGTGCTCTGCCTGGTACCAGCAAATCTGGGGAGGAATTTGCTAATTTTCACCCAACAAACCCTTCCACCAGGACTCCCCATCCTTTGTCCTGGAGGAGAGGAGGAGGTGGATAAACAGACTCCCTTAAAAACCTTGGGAGTCTAGGGGTGCTGTGGCAGCAGCAGGTTAAAGCCCTGGCTTGAAGCACTGGCATCCCATATGGGCGCCAGTTCTAGTCTCAGCTGCACCTCTTCCAATTCAGCTCTCTGCTTTGGCCTGGGAAAGCAGGAGAAAATGGCCCAAGTCCTTGAGCCCCTGTGCCCATGTGGAAAGACCTGGAGGAAGCTCTTGGCTTCAGATCGGCACAGCTCCGGCCGTTGTGGCCCTCTGGGGAGTAAACCAGCATATGGAAGACTTATCTCTCTGTCTCTACCTCTCTCTGTAACTCTTTCAAATAAATAAAATAAATCTTAAAAAAAAAAAAAAAAAAACTAGGGAATCCAGACTGCATGCTCAGCTCTCTGTCTCTCTGCTGAGTCGCCTGCCTGGCCTGCCCAGGTATATTCTTTCCACTCAACCATGTAACCTCACTCTCCACCAGTCTGAGTGACTGGGCATTCTCTCTATCCTTTCCGTTCTGATGGATGCCCTATCCCCAATAAAGCCTTATCACTCCACTCTGTCTCACCCCTGAATTCTTTCTTGCATGAAGTCAAGAACCCCACAGCTTCCACAGCCTTTCCTCCAGTGACAAAGAGACAGAATTGTTTCAAAGTACCTTGGATGAACACAGCTTATTGCTAGAGCTCTGGGAATTCTGACCAGCCAGCACCTAGAGAAAACTGAAGACAGGAAGAGTTGCATACTCACTGATAAAAGAAACAAGATATCTCCAAGTCTAGATCTACAAAGTGGGCCATGCCAAATGGCACAATGTTGCCCCTCTGGGGAGTATGATGTAGAGTCTTACTTCTGGAATTTGGAAAATAACAGTTACCAAGTCAACAGAATTTCCAACATTAACTCATTTTCTGAGTCCTTTTCTGATCACTTGTGGCTAAAGAATTTAGCCACAAATGGAGATCCCAGGTTATGGAAGGTTTGGGGTAGTCATGTCTTTTCCAGACTCCTCTTGATTTGTGTAAATCCATCATCTGTATCCTCCCCTTAATAACCATTATGTCACATAAACTTATTTTTGTCATTCTTGTTCTGACAATTGCTCAGTCGTTTTCCACTGCAATAAAGAGCAAGTCCAAGAGACAGTGCTATAGTGGGTAAAATCTGCCCCCTAAGTGCCAGAATCCCATATGGGTGCCAGTTCAAGTCCCAGCTGCTCCACTTCTGATCCAGGTCTCTGCTATGGCCTGGGAAAGCAGTAGAAGATGGCTCAAGTCCTTGGGCCCCTGTAACTGCGTGGGAGACCTGAAAGAAGCTCCCAGCTCCTGGCTTCGGACTGGCACAGCCCCAGCCACTGAGGCCATCTGGGGAGCGAACCAACAGAAGGAAGAGCTCATGCGTTTTCTCTCTCTCTCTCTCTCTCTCTCTCTCTCTCTCTGCCTTTCAAATAAATACATAAATTTAAAAAAAAGAGCAAGTCCAAAAAATCTTTAACATGGCTTTTTGAAGTTCTAAACAATTTATCTTTCAGTTTCTCCGCTCAGCATTGTCAGTGATAGAGGCATCCATTCTTGTGCATAAATGGCACATATTTTCATTGAATAAGCCAGGCTTTCTCACTGTTCAGAGTGTTCCCATTGGCTGGTTTCCCCAACCCTTTCACCAAGCTAACTCCTCTCCACCCTTCAGATTGCAAACCAGACTTAACTTTCTCCAGAAAGCTTTCCTTATGCCTCAAATTGCACTGTGAACCTCTCCTAGAAGTTCCCAGAAAACTCTCATGCCCACTCCATAATGGTACTTATTATACTAGTATTATTGCTTATTTATAATTCCTCAGTTTGTTTATATATATATATATATATGTTAGTTTTTACTTTCCCAGCAGAAAACACAATCCCTTGAATGAATAAATGGATGAATGAAGTCAGCACTGTCACCAAGAGGCAGAAGACCTGCATTCAAGTCAACAAGCTCATTATTTACCATTGGTTTTAAGCAAATGATAAACTGTCCATAAAAGGGAACATAGATGTAGAAACATGATCCTCTGTCTGCATAAAACCAGTTTACTTGACTGGGTTCTATATGCCAGTGATTGCAAGTTACATTGGGTTGCTCTAAAACACATTCAAGACAAGCATTCCTGCCACTCTGAAGAAAAGGAAGATGAACTGTCTCTCTCTCTCTCTCTAAATGCACAAATTTTAAAAGTCTCTATTCTAATTATTATGGGAAGGAAGACATTAACTCTAAGGACTGGTGTGGAAACATGAATCCTTGGCCAGATTATGCCCCAGCTCTGCTAAGATCCAAGTATTTGTTATTTAAAAACTAGCTTCAATTAGGCAAGACTATGTTCTTTGTTGAATCAGATTTACTTATTAATTTTTAGCATAGCTTCCAGTTTTTATCCTGGCTGTTAATTGGGACCCTTTCGTTCAAAAAATGTACACCTGTGCATAATTCGAGCTTTCCTGGTGCTAACCTCCCTCCATTCAGCTCTCTTGTGTTTAGGTAAGGGCAACATCCTCTGTGTTCTAGCAGAGCCTTGGCCCTGTTTTAGCTGGCATGCAAATGTAGAGTGTGATCCATCATGTTTTATTTAATAGAGTCGCTGAGAGAAAGGAAAAAGGAAATTGTTGTGAATTAAATGTCCTTGTCTCTTCAGGCAAGAAGATAAAAGTTCTGATTGATTGCCTAGATGGCTGGAAATGGAAGTATTAACGCAAAACAATGATTTTGTTATGTTTCTATTCTCTGGAGTATTGCAAATGGAAGAGAAAATTTGACTCCAGAAACAGATTAAGAGAGGTGTCCTTCTTTACCAGAAAAAAGTAAATTTGGTGAAATCAAGAATCAAGGGGGTAACAAACCAATGATTGGGCCCCAGGGTCTCTACTCCAGTCCTACCCCTACTAAGTTTCCTCAGTGGCCTTGGACAAGTCATTTACTGCCCAGACCTCAAATTCCTTAAGATCCCACGGTTTGGCTACATATGAGCTCTCATTTGTCTTACAGTGCTAGTAATACTACAAAACTCTCTCTTGAAGTAACTCAAGCACAAGGCCATTAATAGATTTTATATTCTCGGAAATGCTACTGACCTGCTCTGCCCACTAGAATCCTGACTAACATTAAGCATAGGATCACACCACATTCTGCCATTTCTCTTTAACAATACATGAAAAAATTATCGTACTAAAATTATCGTATTATTGTATAATAACAAAAGTACAAGCTGTTGAGCATCTCCACACAATGAATTAAACTTGACAATTCATCAAAGTTAACTTCAACACAATTATGTACACAAGAACTGTGTGTATTTTGCAATATGGTTTTGGTGTTTGTGTCTATTAACTACTCATTTTTAAAATGGGGGAAATCTGCCTTTCAAATAAATAAAGCAAATCTCTAAAATGGGGGAAATACTTAACTGAATGAAGATTATGGAAATGAAAATGTTTTATTCTAGGCCAGATCATCCTTTTTTCCACAGTCCTGAATCTGATTTGACAAATCCCTGAGTTCAGATTGTTCTATTTTCCATGCTTGTAACAGAGATACTGGCTGCTTGATGCGTCCAAGCTTTTAAAGAACACACCGGGAATTCTCAGTATTTGGCTACAATCACAAAAGCTTCAGTTTGAGTGTCACTACTATGCTTTTTTTTTTTCTTTCTCACACTTGCGTGTTGCTGAAACTAAAGAAGGTTTGCTGAAGAAAGGGAGAGTGTGTATGTGTGTATGTTTGGAAATGGGAGCATGAGACAGAGAGAGAGAAATAGAGAGAGGGAAAAGGAAACAAAGAAAACAATCCTCTTCTTTGAAAGCTAATAAACAACTACCAGATTCTATAGCTCAAAACAGTGTGTGTGTTCACAGACCATGTCCAATATTACCCACCAGGTCAGAACTCAAATCCAGTAAGAGATCAGGTTTTAAAATGGAATTTAGATAATGGTCTTAGAACTAAAACCAGACCACTTTCAAAACTCACTCCAACAGATATGCTTTCTTAGAGTGGTCTTGAAATAATCTTTTACATTATGTGTATTTTTTACTAAGTATCCGATTCTTAAAGCACTACTATAATTTACTTCCTACAAAATTTAAAAGATAATTCTGTATGATTTATAAGAGATGTTGACTTGACTACTGTTTTTGTTTAAAACAATTATTTCATAATTTATATGCTACAATATCCATATCTTAATACCAAATCCCCAGAGTGTACTGGTTTTCTCTACAGCATTGATGGTTTTGTTTTATTCAAATGTTGTTTCTGGATGAAGGAAATCAAACATAGAAAGCTGATATTCTGGTATAATGGATAATATAGATGAAGTCAAATTTTTCCCTTTGGTAAAATGACTCAGATAATAAACAATGATTACTCTCTCTGGCCACTAGAGCATAACCACACACACACACACAGAGTAATTTCCTAGCAGAGTAAATTAACAAATGTAACTCAAATGAACTTAACTTGTTAGAGTATAGAGTTAATGAGGCTGAAACATGTGAGATTAGTTTAGGAGAGTGAGTTTGGGCAGACTCCCAAGTAACACAATGCATCCCAAACACCAGAAGTTCTAAGTCATTCATAGCAAAGAGCAGAAGCAAGATAGTCAGCATGTGGGTCAGTGTCCACCGCTCATCCATGAGGAAAGGCAACTAAATGAGGACAGGTAGATTTCCCAAAGTTGTTGTAGCTGGGTACTTTATGGAAATGTGTGGAACATTTTCAAATGCATTGATTTTGTAAGACTTATATAGACTTATATTTGTGAATTTGTATGTATAGTATAGTCTTTATATTAGCTATTTGTATTTAGTATTTAATAACCTTTTTTGTTCATAATTCAGTCTGAAAGTACATTACCTATTATTAAATGTTTATAGAGGAAAATAAAAATATAATCCTAAGAAAAAAATTCTCCTAAGTAAATCTCTGAGAATGAACTTTTAAAGCTTTGGCCAGGGGCAGGCGTTTAGCATAGCAGTTAAGACATTGCTTGAGATGCCAACAGCCCTTATTGGATTACATGAGTTCAAGTCCTGGTTCTTCCACTACTAATCTAGCTTCCTGTTAATGAGCACCCTGGGAGGCAGGCGTTTAGCATAGCAGTTAAGACATTGCTTGAGATGCCAACAGCCCTTATTGGATTACATGAGTTCAAGTCCTGGTTCTTCCACTACTAATCTAGCTTCCTGTTAATGAGCACCCTGGGAGGCAATAGTGATAGCTCAAGTTTTTGAGTTGCTTCCACCCACGTGGGAAACCTGGATTAGGTTCTGGATCCTGGCTTCTGGCTTGGGCTTGGCCCAGCCCCAACTGTTGAGTGCTTTTGGGAAGTGATTCAACAGATGATTTTGAGAAGTGATTCAACAGTGATTCAGACAGATCTCTGTCTCTGTCTCTGTCTCATGTTTCTGCCTTTCAAATATGCATACATTGATGATGATAATGATAGGTTGGTGATAGATAGATAGATAGATAGATAGATAAAAGGTAAATCTTTGGCCAGTCTCTGAAGTCTGAAAGTTACTGGCTTTTGTGGTTCCTGAATACACACAGTATACTTAGACTTAGGTCAGTTACGTGAACTTTCTGTGATTCAGTTTCTTTCCCCAAAAAGCAGGAATAAAATAGTCCCCACCTCAGTCAGTCTATGTGTCTCATATTTAACACATTTATTTTTATAATTTCAAAGTATGGGTTATTCTTAAGGTGGAGTAAAGTTAAATTTCTACCTTAAAATATGTAGAAAGTAATTCTATTAAAGTTATTAAACAACAAATATCAAAAAATATCTCTAGGATCAAGTAGTTTTTACAATCTTGAGTTGCAGAAGTTTGTGTAAGCAAGACAACAAAGCTAGAGACCACAACATAAACAACAGTGCAAATTTATATAGATGAAAATCTGCTGAGGAGACAAAATCTCTCTTTAACAAAGTGAAAAAAGAAATGAAAACTTTTTAAAAAATATTTGAAACATACATGACAAATAAGCCATGTCCTTAATATATAAAAACTTACAGAACTTAATAAAGAAAGGATGACTTTCCAGTGGGGGAAATAGGTGAGGGGCATGAACAGGCCACACACAAGAGAATTAACAGATGATTCTATGTTAAACACTGACCTGATAAATAACCAAAGCAATGAAAATGAAAATAGCATCAAGGTTGGTAATATCCAGGGCAGTGTCAATGGTGAAAAAAATGAATCTAGTAAAGCTTTGGATATTAAGAAACTGGATTTAAAAATAAGAAAATGATGTGGAAAATGTGGACAATGGGATCAATCCATGAGAAAAGAAAGGGCTCAAGGAGAAAAGATCATTGTAATTATTTTAAATTTTTTAAAAGTTTCTTTTTATTTTTATTGAAATGAAGAGCAAGGCAGAGAGAGGTTGGGGAGAGAGACTGATTCACTCCCCAAATGCCTGCAACAGCCAGAGGCGGGCCAGGTTGAAGCCAGAAACCAGGAACTCCATACAGGTCTCCCATGTGGTTGGCAGGAACTCAAGTAGTTGGGCCATCCTCTGGTGTCTTCTGGGGTGCACATTAGCAGGAAGCTGAATCAAGAGCGGAGGCAGAGCCGGCGCCGTGGCTCAATAGGCTAATCCTCCACCTTGCGGCGCCGGCACACCGGGTTCTAGTCCCGGTCGGGGCGCCGGATTCTGTCCCGGTTGCCCCTCTTCCAGGCCAGCTCTCTGCTATGGCCAGGGAGTGCAGTGGAGGATGGCCCAGGTGCTTGGGCCCTGCACCCCATGGGAGACCAGGAAAAGCACCTGGATCCTGGCTCCTGCCTTCGGATCAGCACGGTGCGCCGGCTGCAGCGGCGGCCATTGGAGGGTGAACCAACGGCAAAGGAAGACCTTTCTCTCTCTGTCTCTCTCTCTCACTGTCCACTCTGCCCTGTCAAAAATTAAAA
Organism: Oryctolagus cuniculus; assembly: GCF_051225735.1. Lineage (NCBI taxonomy): Eukaryota > Metazoa > Chordata > Mammalia > Lagomorpha > Leporidae > Oryctolagus > Oryctolagus cuniculus. Next base: position 195,830,760 of record NC_142867.1, read on the forward strand.
AAAAAAAAAAAAAAAAAGCGGAGGCAGGACTCAAACCCAGGCAGTCCAATATAGGATGCAGGTGCCCCAAGCAGTGGCCTAACCCACTGCATGACACCACACCACATAAAGTCTACTGTAATTAAACTGGAAATATTAGAGGGCCTTCTGAGTCTTGGCATGAGTCTGCTCTTGGATGATGACAGTTATATGCCTCAGCAAGTTATTGCATACCTGATTCTGTATTTCTTCGTCCGTAATTTAAAGTACAGTTGAGAGGATTCAGCAAGACAATGTATTTGGTTTAGTGAAATATATGGACTGATTCATACAACCCTCCCTGCTCCTGCTGCTGAGCAGAGGGCTTCCTGTCCTGGAAAAGCACCCCAGGCCTCCAAGCATCCTCTTGCGCCATGGAGAAAACTGGCAGCAAAGCAGGAACCAGCAGAGTCCTTCCAAGGTTAAAAGCAAAATGGACATCCGGAGGTTTTCAGATCTCAGCCTGAGCTGTCTGCTCCAGCAGCCAAGGAATGAATCCTGCTTGACCAGTGAGTGCAGCAAATGCAGTCAGCTCACCAATCACTCTTCTCTAGGAATAAACAGGATGGATTTGCAGGGAGTGCAGGATGGATTATACTCACATTTGGCCCCTGGTTTTTTGTTATTTTATGTAGTGTTCTTTTTGGTAAGAGCGTTGTGTTCAATGTTTTAATTTGGTCACCTTTTGTGTATTTTGTGGGGAGTGTGCGGGGTATCAGAACCCTTCCTCATAACTTCAGAGATGGAAAGAAGATTGTGACAGTAAGAAATCAAGCAAATAAATAATAAACCTGTTCATAGGGACAAAAATTAAATGCTTCTTGGAAATGAGAGAAAAAAAAATACAGTATAAGAGAGAGCAAGAGAATAGCAACCAGTGTGTGCACGGGAAAGGATTTTCCATCAAAGACTGCCACCTGGTGGAATTGTAGCCACATCTGCTCGGTGGCCTCCGCTAGTCCTGGAAGGCAGCCAGAGCAATCAGATGCAGCTGACCTGTGAGTATTCAAGGCTAAAGAAAAGAGCAGATGAATAAATGTTGGTGTATCAGTAGGTTCTAAGTCTTGACAACACAGAAGCCTTATTTAATTTGATCCCTGTGCATCAGAGACTTTAAACTGCCATTAGTCAGGCACTCTGCCACTCTCTTCTTAGTTTCAGAAAGCTAATGCCGTTTATGGGGCATGAACCAGTTATATTTTATCTGAGCAAGTAAAAGAAACAAAATCACTGGTGATAAAATAAAGAATAAATATAAACACTATTGCCTTATCCTCTGTGAGTCCTCATGAACCTCTTTTTAAGCCATTTAAATCATTCTTCATTTAAAAAAAAGATATCTATAGATTTGAAGGTATTGGACATTTGAAATGATCATTAACTTTTTTTAAAATGATAAAAAGTGATTTAAATTAGATTAGATATTTAAGAGATTAGTTCTGGGGGCCGGCGCTGTGGGTTAAAGCCTCAGCCTACAGTGCTGGCATCCCATATGGGCACTGGTTCTAGTACCGGCTGCTCCACTTCTGATCCGGCTCTCTGCTGTGGCCTGGGAAAGCAGAAGAAGACGACCCAAGTCCTTGGCCCCTGCACCCATGTGGGAGACCCAGAAGAAGCTCTTGGCTCCTGGTTTCGGACCAGAGTTCAGCTCTGGCCATTGTAGTCATTTGGGGAGTGAACCAATGGATGGAAGACCTCTCTCTCTCTTTAGCTATACCTCTCTCTATAATGCTGTTTTTCAAAAAACAAAAATAAATCTTTAAAAAAAAGAGAGATTAGTTCTGCCCAGTAACAAGATAATATTGACAGAAAGTAAAATATGTTCACATTTAATGTTTTCTCTTTGTTCTACCAAACATAATAGTGAAATCATATGTATAAAAAATATTTCCTTAACTCTGTGCCTCCACACTACATTACTGACTTAAACAAAGATTACTATACCATATGCCAGAAATCTATTTAAGTGCCAAAAGCAACTTTGTATTTCTAAGCCTTTGTGTTGCCTTTTTATCTAGTAGAGAAAAAAGCAAATAAGATTTGTCTCTTTTTTTAAACTCCTGTGCAAAAAAAAAAAAAAAAATCTTAGAAGCTCTCATATTCTCTTTAATCACATTTTCTACCTCTAGGCTCCAAATCCAATTCTCACTTACAGATTTCTAAGGTTTGCATAATTTTTAAAGCATAGCACTATGTATTTCTGTCCTGTGAGTTGAATATACTCTGGATTCAGCCGTTTCAGTGCAGATTTAAAGACCATCTAGCTCTGAGCAAAAAGAGCAGGTAAACAGATGCAAGTGGGTACTTCCTCTAGTAAGCTAATGCTACATAAAAAGCTAGTTGAATAAAATTAGAATATATGACCAAAAAAAAAGTAAACAGTAAAATTTTCATTTGGGTACCCAACCTATTGACAAGAAATAGCTCCAGTGTGCCTACAATATTTATTACTAATTTAGATGAGTCACTTAAATTTATTTTCTAAGTAGGTAAATTCATTGAGCAGACAGACAATAAAGAAATAGTCTGAGAAGCAGAAGAAGAAGCGAGAAAGTAAAATTTCATAGTGCCCAAGGGTGTAGAGTTTCAGAAAAAGAAGTATATGCAACTGAGAGGTCCAGTAAAATAGTCTTGAAAAATGTCAATGCCATTAGACATGGCAATTAAGGAGCCACCGGGCCTTAGGGAGAACAGTCTCAATAGAGTGGTGAGGGCAGAGGCCAGGACACGGTGGATTGGGAAGGAAGTTGTAGCAGTAGAAGTAGAAATAGCAGTATTACTCTCTCACAAAAAGGAAGGAACCAGGGTTCAGTGAGGAATTTTCTTTTTAGGAAGGAAGAGCCATGAGCATACGTATTCACTACAAGAAGGGTCCAATGGAAAGGCAGCCACTTGTTACTGGGCAGAAAGGGTCCAGTGGAATGACTGGATGAAGTTCACCGTGGGCTCAAGGGGAAGGCGTGTCAAGGGCAAGGAATCAGGAGGAAGATAATCTGAAATGAGGGGAATTTTTTTGTTTCTCTGTAGCTGGAGGAAAGGTGACAGGGATGGTTGTGGTCACAGGGATGTGTTTGGCTATAAGTATGGTCCAGGGGACCAAACACATCTGACGGCCTCAGTGAGGGAAGGCAACTGCTAGAACCAAGTGACTGCATAGGCTGACTGGACAACCCAAGGAAAGGGCACAGCTCCTCTGGGAATGAGCTTGATAGTGTCTTAAGAAACTAAATATATACCTACCATATGATCTAGCCATTCCATTCCTGGGCATTAACCCAAGAAAAAATGGAAGGTATATCTGCACAAAAAATGTACACAAGACTTTTTATAGAAGCTTTATGTATAATAACCAAAACCTTGAAGCAGCCCAAATGTCCAATGGCAGGTGAATAAATAAATAAATTGTGGGATATCACCATAATGGAATACTACTCAGTGATTAAAAAGAATAAACTATGTTACACACAACACTGATAAATCTCAAAATAAATATGCTGAGTGAGGGTTGTCAGCTAACAGAGTACATACTACATGATTCTACTTTTGTAAACTTCTGGGAAATGCAAACAAATATACAGTGACAAAATAAATCAATGGATTCTAGAGGAGAGCATGGAAAAGCAAAAGGGATAGTTATAAAGAAGCATACAGAACATTTGGAGGGATGATGGATGTGTTGGTTTTCTTGATTATGGTAATACTTCACAAGTGCATATATATGTCAAAACCTTTCAAATTGCATTTTTTTAAAATGTATGCAATTCATTATATGCTGCTTTTATGAGGGAGCATTAAAAAGGTCATGGAAATTTAATTAAAAGATAAATTTATTTTGGTGTGAAACAATTTTGGAATCCATGCATAGTTATTTCATAATCCATATCCTCCATAAACTTCTTGAAGACCCCTCATATATCTAGTCATTCCCCTACAAATTTTTGCCATTTACCCATGATGTCAGCTCTAGGTAGTGGTAAATTGAGACCCCCTTCTTCTAGCCATACAGGCCTCCTCTCAGCTCACAGAAACACATTTGGATTTGCTCTAGCACTGCTCAGCTACAGCACAGTTCTGCTCCGTAAGCAGGTGGAGGGGGCAGAGATGACTCTGGGCAAATTCAGATGCACACATGGCCTTTGTTCACTCCAGCGACTGACAAAGGTGGGACAGACTCCACTTTTGCTTTATCACTCCAGGCTGTCCTTCTTTTCATGCACTGTGTACTCCTTATTGGAAATGACAGAATCTCTGCCTGTCAAAGGTGCCGGGGAAAGTAAACACATTTCACAAAGTCCACTGCTATCTTAGCAACTGCTTTTCTAAACATTTTGCAATAATACAAGAAAAAAGACCTTTTTCCACAATGATCTGACACAAAAACATCAAAGAATTAATGTCAGGCTGAAATGGGAGAAAAATACTCTGCCCTAAGATTAATCTCTGGAAGAAAAATAAACAAGCAAATTCGTAAGCAATTCTGCCTGTTACAGATTTCAGCATGTGGAACTCTCTGGGGCCTCAAAGACCACCATGTGCAAGACACTTGCTTTACAGCAAGGAACTGTGGCAGGATTGCTTTATTGCTTCCTGTTACAAAATCATTCTAAATCTCTAAACAGTCACCAGAGTTTGCTCATGTTCATTATGTTTTTCAGTGCTTTGCTAATGGCTTTTCAAAACTTTCCAAATGTAGAACAATAAGGCTTCAAGACAGTGGGCTGGTTCCAATCAGTAGGGCTAAAATGAACAATTTATAAAAGCTAATTAAATTTTATCCCACTAAGCGATGAACCAAAACTGCTTCTGGCCTAAGCTATCCCTGTTTTCCTGAAACTGATGCAAGAAAGAGATCAGCTGTACACCCTTCTTCCATTTTACAACCAACACAACACACACAGCCCCATTATCAAGTGACAGGTTATTGATGGTTCATTGTATAGTCCTGAAACTCCTTGCTTCCACAGACCAGAAAAGCTGACATGAGTGTGGTTATGAGGGTCTAATGGGATCAATTGTAAGTAGGATAAATAACCTCTTTAGCAACACTGCCACAGGGTAATCTTTCAACTATAAATGTGTAATTTGTGTCTCTCCTTAAAATTCCTTAACCATCACCCAGCACCTTGCAACAAAAGTTAATATTCTCTATTTATCTATACAAAGCCTTGCATAACCTGTATATTTTATAATAGCTTTATTAAAGTATAACTAATATATAAACTCTGGTACATATTAAATCTATATAATCAGGTGAATTTGGGCATTTGTTTATACCCAAATATCATCACCAAAGTCACAGCAAATAACTTTCTGTTGCTACAGGTTGTTTTCTCATTTGTTTGTTGCTTTGTTTGTTTGATGGTTTTTTGGTTGTTGTTTTGTTTATTTCATGATAAAAACATTTAACCTGAGACTTACCCTCTTAACAAAATCTCAAGTAAAAAACACCACACTGTTAACTCTAGCTTCTAGGTTGTACAGCCAATGACTAGAACTTACTCATCTTATATGAGTGTCACACCCTTTGAACCTGTATCCTGCTTCTTTCTGAGCTCATTTTTTTTTTTCAAGCACCACTGCCATTGCCATTCCTACCCTTCATGCCAGTCAAATTTGCTAAATTCTCAGGTGGTCATGCCTTGCTTTTTTTTTTTTTTTTTCACTGCTTAGCTTAACTGGGTCCCTTTTTTGTAAATGTGCATGTCCTCTTCCACCATCTCCACTTTGCCTTGACCAATGCTTGCTCCTCTGTAGTAGGAAGCTTCCACGATGGCTCCCAGTAATCCCCAGCTCCTGGTCTTCATGCCCTTGTGTAATTCCCTCTGCCTAGAATGTAGGAGGAAACTAGTAACTTGCTTTTAATAAACAGACTTTGACAAAAATGATGGGATGTCACTTCTAAGATTACACTGCAAGAAATGACAACATTGGTCTCACTGGCCTTCTCTCTTTGCCTCTTCCTGCCACTCACTCTGATGAAACATGCTGCCAATGCTGTAAGCTGCCCCATGTGGCCAGCAACAGAGAGAAGCCTTCAGCCAACAGCCAGCAAGTAACTGAAGCCTTCAGTCCACCAGCCTGTGAGGCACTGAACCCTGCCAGCAATCACGTGTGTGAGCTTGGCAACAGATCCTTTCCCAGCCTAGTAGTGGAGATCTCTGCAGCCCTGGCTGATGTACTGATTTCAGCTCCCTGAAAACCTCTGAGCAAAACCATCCAGCTGCCCCACCCCAGAGAATTACCCCTCCCTCCTTTGTACCTAACTGTGCCTGTGCTCTGCCTCTGTCACAGTTGTTGCCTGCAGGGGCATGTTCACAGCTTTGTCTCTCCCATCCTACTTGGAGCTCTCTGAAACTGGAAACATGTTCTGTTTGTTGGTTTTACCTTTTTATCCCTGCACAAAGGCTGGAACATGGAAGGACTCAATAAATGTTTATGAATTCATGAATGCAATGAATTACAACTAGTTTCAGAATTGAAATATTAAAAGAACCAAGCCAAATTACTGCTTTAAAGTATAGGGAAAAATAATAGGAGGGCCTATTTTATTTTTTTAAAGAAATTTATTTTTATTTATTTATTTATTTGAAAGACAGAGTTACAGAAAGAGGTAGAGACAGAGAGAGAGGTCTTCCATCCAATGGTTCACTCCCCAATTCGCTGCAACCGCCGGAGCTGCGCTGATCTGAAGCCAGGAGACAGAAGCTTCTTCCAGGTCTCCCACATGGGTGCAGGGGCCCAAGGACTTGGGCCATCTTCTACTGCTTTCCCAGGCCACAACAGAGAGCTGGATCAGAAGAGGAGCAGCAGGGACTAGAACCAGCGCCCAAATGGAATGCTGGCGCTTCAGGCCGTGGTGTTAACCCGCTGCACCACAGTGCCAGCCCCAGGAGGGCCTATTTTAAAAAACTGTTTTGAATGTATTTGAGAGAGAGCTCCCATCTGCTGGTTTGCTCCCTAAATGTCCACAACATCCAGGGTAGGGCTGGGTCAGAGAGGGATCTGAGAACACAATCCAGGTTTCTTATCTGAGCGGCAGAAACACAATTATTTGAGCCAAAACCACTGCCTTGCAGGGTCTGCGGTAGGGGACAGCTGGAGTCAGGAGCCAAGGCTGGGAATCAAACCTAAGTATATTGATATGGGAAGTGGGCATCCTAACTACTAAACACCTGCTCTGAAGCTCTTTTTTTTTTTTTTTTAAGACAATCCTTCCTAGCCACATCATTACCCAGTGTAGGGGATGTTTAAGGAGAGCCTTCCTGGGTGGGACACAGACTCATTTAAAATGGACATCATTCAAGCTAACCATTATCAGAGATACCAATTACCCACCAGGGACAAAGAATCCGATCCTGATCCACTCTGTCTCCTCACAACTGCTTGCAGAAAGTCACAGCTAGAAGAAGGACGTTGGGAGTACAGGAGGTTGGATAAGCTCTTTCCCAAGAACAGGGGCATAAGTTAGGGGCCTGGCAGGGACTCCAGTTACTTCTTCAGAAGAGAATAACAAAATACTTCCTGTAGCAGTGTTTATTACATTGATAATTCTTACTTTTGTTTCACATTTTAATTAATATTAAAATGCAAAAAGTCAGGGTCAGGTATTGTGATGCAGCAGTTAAGCAAACTGGGGTGCCAACATTCAACATTCAGTATCAGAGTGCCTGGGTTCAAGTCCTGGCTCTGCTTCCCACTACAGCTTCCTGCTAATGTCCACTGTAGGAGGCAGCAGCTGATGATTCAAGCACTGAGGCCCCTGCTATCCACATGGGACACTCAGATAAACTTTCTAGCTCCTGGCTGCAGCCTAGCCCAGCCCTGGCTGTTGCAGACATTTGAAGAGTAAACCAATCAAGGGAAGACCTCTCTCTCTCTCTTTCTCTCTTTTTCTCTCTCTCTCTTTCCCCCTCCTCCTTCCCCTCCCTTTCCCCCCTCTCTCTTTACCTTTCAAATAAGAATTTAAAAAAATACAGTGCATAAAATCAAAAGTCCTCATCTATGTCTTCTCTAAAACCAAGTGTGTAGACATTGTAGGCCACATTATTGCTTGTGGATCTCTTGAACTGTAGAGAGAGCTTAAAAGATTAGAAAAGATAGAAAAGCAAACTCATTTTCTCAGGCCTGTGGCAAGGGCAGTGAGTAAAAATTACCCATGTCCTCCAGTGGCTGTCTCAGCTCCCATTGGTTACCACTTAAATCACATGGAACAAAGGTAACAGTGATGGCTTCAGAATCCAAAGTTCAGGGCAATTGAGTAATTTCCCTAGGTTGCACAGCTGGTAAACAGGGATAGTGACTTAAACCCAGTTCTCAAAGCCTTCAGTTCATTATTTCTTCCTCTTGGACTGTGCAGAAGCTGTTGGCTGAGACTTTAATTCTTGCTTCCTTATTTTACAAAGCATTGATTGATCTTGTTTCCCACGCCAGACTCTGCCAAGAAAGACACTAGGAGACACAGCATTATGGTGTCACTGGGGAAACCCCAGCACCCAAACTGGAATTCTTGACAGTCACAGCCCTTATATTTAAGTAATTTTTTCTATTGGTAGTTTTTCTGATACTATCTAAATTTTTCATCCATGTCCCTGTTATAGAAGAACAAATATTCTATCACAAACGAGATTGATTTTGCCAAATGTAGGAAAGGCAAGTTAATGGCATGCTTGAGTCAATGATGCTTCCAACAATGATGCTTTCAACTATTTAGTAATTGAATGCATGAGTAATTGACTGCATGAGACAAATTGTACCCAAGTGAGGATGTGCTCACTTGTCTCACTTCCCTCTATGTGGAGATTTGGGTTTTAAAGTCTAAATAAAATCAGTATGAAAAGTTAAAAAATCCAGTTAAACATCTAGAGGCTCCCAAATATATAGATGTTAAGTAGCCATATACCAACCCTTCTCCATTTCTGTTACACAACTCAACAAAAGGCTGCAGCGGGTGCCTTGCATATACTACCCCAATTACTCACTTCACCAGCCCTGTGAAGTAGAGGTTAGTATATCCAATCCATGGTTATCTGACATATATGAGAGCCATCAAAAAGTTCCTATAAAATATGTGTTATGAAAAAACTATGCAAGGATTTCAAAAGTTTTTTGTACCAAAATAAATGTATCTTTTAATTCTACTTTTCTACAAACTTTTTAAAAATATATTCATATTTGGCACTAGGTTCTAGGCACTGTGGTAAGCATTCAAAATACATTTATCATTTATGGATATATTCAATAACTGTTAAATTTTATTTATTTTCTATTTATTTGAAAGACAGAATTGGAAAAAGGGAGACAAATAGCTCCTATCTGCTGGTTGACTTTTTTTTTTTAACTTTTATTTAATGAATATAAATTTCCAAAGTACGACTTATGGATTACAATGGCTTCCCCCACATACCGTCCCTCCCACCCACTACCCTCCCCTTTCCCACTCCCTCTCCCCTCCATTCACATCAAGATTCATTTTCGATTATCTTAATATACAGAAGATCAGCTTAGTATACATTAAGTAAGGATTTCAACAGTTTGCTCCCACACAGAAACATAAAGTGAAAAATAATAGATGATTTTCTTTAAATGATGATGAAATCAGAGCAGACCTATTGTCATGTTTAATCCCAGTGAGAGTCAAGTTGGGAATTGATAATTTCTTTTTTTTTTTTTTTTTTTTTTTACAGAGGATCAGTTTAGTATGCATTAAGTAAGGATTTCAACAGTTTGCACCCCCATAGAAACACAAAGTGAAATATATTGTTTGAGTACTCGTTATAGCATGAAATCTCAATGTACAGCACATTAAGGATAGAGATCCTACATGAGGAGTAGGTGCACAGTGACTCCTGTTGTTGACTTTACCAATTGACACTCCTGTCTATGGCATCAGTAATCTCCCTATGCTCCAGTCATGAGTTTCCATGGAAACTCATGGTTGACTTTTTTTAAAATTTATTTGACAGATGGAGTGAGACAGTGAGAGAGAGAGAGACAGAGAGAAAGGTCTTCCTTCTGTTGGTTCACCCCCCCAAATGGCCACCACAGCCAGAGCTATGCCAATCTGAAGCCAGGAGCCAGGTGCTTCTTCCTGGTCTCTAACACAGGTGCAGGCACCCAAGCACTTGGGCCATCATCCTCCACTGCATACCCAGGCCACAGCAGAGAGCTGGACTGGAAGAGGAGCAACCAGGACTAGAACCCGGCACCCATATGGGATGCCGGCGCTGCAGGCGGAGGATTAACCAAGTGAGCCACGGCGCTGGCCCCTGCTGGTTGACATCTTAAATGCCTACAATAGCCAGAGCTGGGCCAGAACAAAGCCAGGAGCTGGGAATTTAATCTAAGCCCCCAAATGGATTGCAAGGACCTAACTATCTGAGCCATCATTGGCTGCCTCCCAGGGTGTGCATTAGCAGGAAGCTGGGTTTAGGAGTGCAGCCAGGGCTCAAACCTAGGTACTCCAATATGGGATGGCGGCATCCCAGGTAACTGCTATGCCAAATGCTTGCCCAAAAATTATTTGGGGGGCATATACTACAATCTGGAAATTGAATTAACCCCTAACAATACAACAGCAAGCGAACTAAATATTGATAGATTATATAAGTTCTATGAAAGAAAATAATAAGATAACAATATCTGGTGGCCAGGAAAGCCTGTCTGAGAGGTGATAACCAGTCTGAGGCCTGAAGGACATGAAGGAGACAGCCATGTAAAGACCTGTAGAAAGAGCTCCTAGCGAGAAGGGGAGAATATGTGCAAAGGCCCTAGGTTGGGATATAGCCTGGCTTGCTAGGTGAGCAGAAAGGACACCAGAGGTAGGATGGTCCAACATGAATCTGAAAACATAGGTAAAAGTCATGATACAGAGCCTTATGGCTCATGGTGAGAATTTGCGATTCTGTTTAAATTTATTGAAAGGTAGACAGAGAAAGAAACAGACAATGAGAAAGAGCTCCCATCTGTTGGTTCACTATCCAAATACCCATGACAACCAGGGCTGGTCCAAAGCTAAAGCTCAGAAGTAGGAGCCAGAAACTCAGTCCAGGTTTCCCATGTAAGTGACAGAAACCCAGTTGCTGGAAACATCACCACTACCTCCCATGGTCTGAATTAGCAGGAAGTCAGAGTCAGCAGGAGCCAGAGCTGGGAATCAAATTCAGGTACTCCCGAGAGGGATACAGGCATCCTAACCACTAGGCCAAGCACCCCTGATTCTGTTATCAAACCACATGAAGGCACTGAATGTTTTCAGCAGAGATATGTTATGACCTGGCTTGTGCTTTTAAAAGATGACTCTGGTTGCCATGAGGGGCAGTAACCCTAGAAAACCAAGAGTGGATGTGGGTGAAGTAGAGGGAGGGTCATTCCTGCCATTCAGATCAGAGATGGAGGGAGCTTTCTCCCTCTCTTGGCTCCCTCAGAGGAAAGCCAGCTACCATGTCATGAGAATGTGAGGCAACCTTTGGGCAGGCCCATGTGGGCATAGAATGAGGGCCTGCCAGTGACCATGTCAGTGAGCTTGGAAGGAGATTTTCCACAGCCTGCCAACACCCGCCATTGAACTTTAGGGTAACTCCAGCCCCAACCAGCACCTTAAATGTAACTACATGGGAGACCTAGATGTCTGGCCCACAGAAACTGAGAGGTAGTAAACACTCGTCATTTTGAGCTTGGGGTAATTTGTTCTATAGCACTGGATGACAACACAACTCTAAAATCAACGGTTCCTGGAATTGTACAGGACAGGGCCTTCTTCACACATCCCCTTCTCCCCGCCCCCCATTGCTGCTCTGCTACTATGGCAGTTCTACAACTGCTTCTCTTCTCCAGAAACTAATTTTGAGTTTTTTATTCCAGCTCAAACTTAGTCACTTTCCCAGACAGGATCCCCAGCCATACTACAGATGATTCTGCATCAAACAACACTTCTTTTTGCACATTTTCCTGGATTGAACAAATGCAGATGGATGTTTTAAGCTTGAATCTTTCTGGATATTCAACTTACTCTTTATTCTTGACAACCTCCACAATAGTCTGCCTCCTCTATCCTCCAGTTGGGCAGGGTACAACTTTCATGGCTGTACATGACAGTCCTGGCTAAAAATTCTGATGCCAAGGCCAGGAGTAGAAGGTAAGATAAAGCTGGGTTAACTGAAGAAATTCTGGTTAGGGAGAAGGGAGGCAAGAGAAGCAATGAAGCATTGTGGTTAAAGGTCCAGGCTTAAGTTTCAGGTGTTTTTTGTTTTTTGTTTTTTGTTTTTTGTTTTTTCTGTGTAAAAGGATTATACATGAGCAGTACTCAGCTTGAATATTTCTGTTTATTCCAAGGATAAGATACACATTGTCAGTGTTCAGGGCCAGAACCGTACCGAATCTCTGGGGAGCTTAACACACAAAGATTGTTGGGCCTCAATGCTAGAGAGGCTAATTCAATAGGTTCTGAGTGAGGTCCAAGAAGCTGTATTTTGAAGGATTTCCCATGTAATTTTAAGCCATGGCCAAGTTTTTTTAAATTCTGGCTTAGTATTTGTCCCTGACTTGTGTGGAACAAGGTTCATAACTAGAACCACAAGCAAGTTCCCTTGAATCCTCTGCATTAGATAGTCCACACGCAAACAAAGCAAGGTTTACATTCTGTCTCTGTGCATTTTAACTGAATTACACTGGCTAAATGTGTGCCAAGATGTAACAATAAGGAAGTCATGCATTTGCATATGAGACCTTTGTCCTTTTAGGAAACCAGAATTCAACTTGATGGTGGTTAGTGCTCTGAACATATAACTTTGTTCTATGTGATCTCATTTTTGCAGTTATGACTTTAAACAGCATCTTCTTGGACTCTGTGGAGAATGTAAATGGTACCTCAATAAATTAATAAATGACAATTTGAGGCTTATCAGCAACCGCGGCTGCAAAACTAATAACTAACGAAAATATAGTAAGGCAAAAATAGAGACATTTCCTCTGTTAAGAGTTAAAATAGAAGAAACAGGGCAGTCAGCAAAAGTGCCAAACTGAGTCAACGAAGCTAGTGGGGAGAGTTTCTGGTAGGAATAAAGGAAGCTGCAGTTTTCTAATTAACAGTGCATCGAATACTAAAAATGACCTTAAAGTGGAGCTTAAAAGGTATTTTAATGAGTTTTTGGCAGGCACTGCTGATGAGCCCTTTTTCATAAGTGAAGGGAAATGTCTTAAAATTAACCAAGGCTTATGATCATCATATTGGAATCATATTTCAGGGAAATAAAACCCTTTGCTGGAAGTTAAACAAAAAACCCAGCAGGAATACTAATGCAGATTGTATCCCATTCTAATAATTCTAAGAGGCAGATTCCTGAAGTCTAAATATTATAACATTGTCTCCCTTTTAAGCTTCTTTCTGCAAATTATTGTCATTAATGTGAAATACACACACACACCCCTTCTTAGTCCACATGTCTACCTCACTGTCTTTCCCTGTCTCCATGGAATCTTTCCAGTCCTAGTTCCATAAAAATTTAGACAGGCATCTCTCATATTTTTTAAATTGCTTACTTGCAATACACTTCTGGATTAATCTGATAGCTGCTTTCAGTTTTTTACCAAAGTACCTCTGAAGATGGAGGGAGACAGCCCACATTCTAGCTTTTAATCCAATGCTCAAAAAAAAAACTATGCCCCAAAACACATACACACATCCCTGGCAATTCTGATTCTTCTTTAGAGAGCAGATCCTACAGCACAAGCAACCAATCAGGTTCTGAGAACAAGGTGCTGGCTGGACCCCTGCCAAGCTATCTGGGCGCTTGAGTCTAGAAGCATCTGTCACTTCTGCAGAGCTGCTTGCTATTTTTAGAGGTTCTCACCTCTACTCTGTTTTACTTATGTCCTCTCTCATCTGTCCTACATGGTCCAGAACCTGTTCAAATTCTCTATTTTACTCTTCCCACTCTTTCAAAATTGGTATGAAACTTTCCCTATCTTTCTACTTACCCTGTCATTTCTAGGGGTAAAAATAGGGTAAAAAGACAAATTTGTTGGCTCAGAATCGACCTCTGACTCAATTTACTAAAACTCTAATACAGATTTGAGGTTCCCCCAGGACCACTAAGAAGCTTTGTCTGTAAAATCCATCTTGGTGTTCATAGTTGCCCATGAATAAAGGAAGGCACTGTATGTCTCCATTTGGTTAGGGCAAAATGGGCTTTTGATGATATGTAATAATTGTTCTGTCTTCTAGGAAAAACTTTAGGATTAACAGCAAGATTACAAGTAGGAGTTCTTATTTTAGCATAAATAAGTTTTGTAAGTTATTTCAGATGAAAATAAGTGATTTGTCATCAAGAAATTGAAAATTTTTCTAGATATTTCATCCATAGCTACAAACATACAAACTTCATCCAGCTCAACAGCTTTGGCATGAAACAGTAAAGGATAAACTCTCACTGAGAATAACTTGAAGAGTTCTGTCATTGGTTTGGGTCTCAGTCTAGACTCTAGATTGATTAAAGTAGAGGGGAAGGGAACAGACAAACACAAGGCCAAAGCAATACCTAGCACTTTGCTACTCAATGTGGTCCTTGGGCCAGAGCATTCAGACCACCTGGAAGCTTTTTAGATATGTGGAATCACCTGCCCCACCCTAGACTTTATGAATCATAACCTATTCGTTTTTTAGATTAAATTATTTGAAAGGCAAATTATTGAAAGGCAGAGCAGGTATTGGGGACAGAAAGAAAAATCTTCCATCCACTGGTTCACTCCCCAAATGGCCACCAAAGCCAGGAGCTTCTTTCAGCTCTCCCACATTGACTGCAGGAACCTAAGTATTTGGGTCATCTTCCACTGCTTTCCCAGGTGCATTAGCAGGGAGCTGGATTGGAAGTGGAGCAGCCAGGATATGAATGGGTTCCTATATGTGATGCCTGTGTTGCAGGCAACAGTTTAACCTGCTATGCCACAGCACCAGCCCTCCATAATCTGCTGTTTAACAAGATCCTTAAGTAATTTGTATACCCTTTAAAATTTGAGAAGCCTCTCCAGTAGAGCACTATAGAAAGGTAAAACTGTTGGTGATATAGGCAGGCAGATAGGGTCAAATTGATTAGATTTGTAAGCTGGAGACCGTGCCCCCTGTGTGATCTCACACTCCTACCTGACCCCACCTATATGCCCACTTGCCAATCAGACTACGTAACCACTCCTCTGTGGAAGTAAGTAAAAGATCCGGAACATGGTGGGCCCCTCCCTTGTTGTCCTCTGCCTTCCGGCACAGTCTTCTGGCCGCTGCTCTGCCTCTGCTTTCCTGCCTCCACTAAGCTACCTGTGGTTTTGCTCAATGTGGCTCCTGGCCTGCACTCTGCCTGGTATGGACCCAACTTAGTGTCTAGACTTCTTTCTCCCCTCAATAAAGCCCTCACTTTCCTGCATATTTTTCTCACTGAATAAGTGCTAAAGCTGTACCATGGTGCCTGTTTCATTATAAGCAGCCGATATTTAGAATTCTTATCTAAATATATGGCAAGAACCCTTGAAATTTTGAGTAAATGTCCCTGATTTCATTGGGACATTAAGTTCTCCAACTTTACACCCTTCTAGATTTTCTTCCTCCCCACTTTCTGGGCTATATAGGCTGCCCATAGACAAGGCCTGCAATGATTCCAAAGACCAGATTAAGTGCAGATTCCCAAATTCCATCATCACTCACACAAACATGACCAACAGAGACTTCATTAAGCCAGTGTTAGAGAAAAGGGTCGGGTTTCTGAGAGTCCCTATTAGTCAAGACTCTGAGTTGCAGTAGTGGAAAATCCAATACAAACCAGGCTAGGCAAGAAAAGAGGAACTTGTTAGTTTATGTCACTAAAAAGTCCAGGTATAGGTCCATTCTAAGCACAGCTGAGTCTATGTATTTAGACAATGTATGGAAAGTTATCCTACCCCTTTTTATTGACAAATAATAATTGTGTATATGTGCAGAATACAATGTGATGTTTTGATCTATGTACACATCATAAAATTCATTCAAGAAAATAAATTTCACCACCTCACCAATTCATCACAGCTTTGTGGTGAGAATTTTAAAAATCTACATTAGCAATTTTTGAAAAGTGTATTATTGTTAACTATAGACAATGTGCTTTACAATAGGTTATGCAAAAGTTATTCCTCTGGTCTAAGTGAAACTTATTGCCACCGATCAACATCTTCCCTTTCCCCATCCCTCCACTCCAGCCTCTGGTAACCACCTGTCCTTTGCTTCTAGAAGGACTTTTTAGTCTAACTTTGTTAGACTCTACAAATCAGTGAGACCATGCATGCAGTATTTTTCTTTCTGTTCCTGGTTTATATCACTTAGCATACTGTCCTCCAGTTGCATTGCAGCTGACATAAGTGACAGAATTTTCTTCTTTTTTCAGGCTGTATAGTATTCTATTGTGTATATATGCCCCTTTTGAAGATCTCTTTTTCTCTGCATTAGTTTCTTTCTCTGGAAAAGTTATAACTGAGCATAGCCTATAGTTCCAAGCCTACCTCTTCTTAGCTCTACCTTCACAGAAAGAAACAAGGCTTCTCAGGAACAGTGTTGTGGTGCAGTGGGTCAAGCCACTGCCTGCAACGCTAACAACCCATATGGGTTCCAGTTTGTGTTCCAGCTGCTCTGATTCTGATCCAGCTCTTTACTAATGGCCTGGGAGGAGCAATGGAGAATAGACCAAGTGCTGGGGCCTCTGTCACCCTTGTTGGAGATCCAGATGAACCTCTAGGCTCCTGGCTCCACCCTGGCCCAGCCAGGGCCACTACAACAATCTGGGTAGTGTACTAGCAGATGGTAAATCTCTCCCTGTGTCTCTCCTTCTCTCACTCTGTAAAATAAATAAATAAATCTCTAAAAAAAAAAAAGAAAAAGTTTTCCAAAATTCTACAACTGAGTTTCATTGTCTCTGTTCGGTCCAGTTTGAGCCCTATATTCATCTCTCCACTGATTATAAATGATGTGACCCTCTGATAAGCCTAGATGCCTACTCTTGAAACCAAGAGTGAGAGCTAACTCATCAGAAGTGCATGGACCAAGAGTGTGGGAGCTGATGGCAGAAGAGATTAGAAGAAAAAGCAGAGAAGGAAAAAAAAAAAGAGAGAAGAAAAATCAATAGCTATTCACAAGAGCACTTTTCTGCCCAAATCTATAGCTGGTCTTTCCCCCACACAGAGGCATACTCCCCAAAAGCAATGGCATGGCCATTTGTTAGCACAATTGTAGAGCTGTAGAGCTAGGAAGTGTGCCCCCAGTGTATTTTTTGGGCCGTCTACTATTGCAGTATAGTAGCTGCAATTTAATAAATTGAAATTATATTTAAATTATGTGTATTCAAAGCACTGTTTTCTTACTTTCTCAGAGTGGCAAGGTTTAGCCTAACAACTTGACTTAAGGAAGGTGGAAATCATTAGCCAGTGACAATAGAGAAGGAGAAGTCACAGTAGTGGTGACAGAGCTCTGGGCAAGGCTACAATATGTGCTGATTTTATCCTAATTAGCATCCAGCACCACCTCCTGTGAACTAGCGTGGAAGATTTCAGCCCTTGTCAGAGTTCCCAGAGGTTTCTTAAGGCTTCTGTTGAGTGTGATTTTTGCCTCAAGAAAACACTGATCTCTCTCTGTCTCAAAAATCTATATACAGAGTTGTGGGTCGTATTTGGAGATGTTCAATTTTGTTCCCCACTATTCAATTCTCAAGTGAACTATTCTGTACAAATCTACTTTAATTATGTATTAATTTCAGTATTATTACATGCAGTACACAACTGCAGCTCATTAAAAATTAATCAGGATCCTATCGGTTTTATTTAGTATTCATTATAAGGCAACGTTCCTTTTTTTAAAAAAAGGCCTCCAGATAAATGTGTTGCTCTACATAACCAAGTAGTGATTTGCCAGAAATAGAAATAGCTTCATAAGAATTCTGCCTGCCTTTTTCTTTCCCTCCTCTCTTTTGTGGCTCCATTCACAACCATCAATAACAAACCAGCGGAAGGCAGAAATGGCAGGGGCTGGTTAAGCACAACCTTGGAGGACCCCACTGTTCTAGGCTGGTGCTGGAGTTGGAACACCAAAGCCCATTCTCATTTGGCCATTAAAAGGAATTATTTAATGTGCTTGTCTTCAACAGCCCTGGTCTGGAGATTCTGGAGCAAGAAGACCTTTGTTGAGGTGCTGACAAGAAACCCCAGTGCTTTATTTCTACACATCCCTAGCAGTACTTTTCCACACAGATAAGTGCAAAACAAAACATTATGCTTAAGTAGTGCGTGGGAAGAATCACACACATTTGCAATAAAGAAATAAATAAAGTTTTCAGCTATTTTCTCCTAACTCTGAAAATAGTCAACATTTATGAAGACACTACAATATGCCAGGTATTAAGTATATATCTTATTTAATCCCAAGGTGAAGGTGAATACTGCAGTTACTTCTCACTTACTGAACTTAGTATCTCTTTTTCCTGCCTCAGAATAATTTCTACCCTTGTTCACTATGGCTGAGCAATACTTTAAATTAATAAAGAAGAAACAAAGCCTTAATCATGAATTCATAATACCAAACAATTTACAGAGAGAACTAGCTTTTGAAGTACAATGGTGGTCTCTTTTGAGGTATGAAATCAGCATTTCAAAGCTGAGCTAACAAACTCTGGCTTGGGCACCTGCTAACATAGGTGGTACAGCTGTACTTTAGGCAGTTACTTAAAATGTTGGCTTCAAACTGGAACTGACTCAGACAGGAGTTTAAAAAAAAAAAAAATTGTTGTGTGACTCCTTATCCATGAGCTACACTTGAATGGGTATCTACTCTATTTTGCCTTTGACTTTCTCTTTGTCTTCAGTTAATAAACAAGTTAAAAATGTGCCAGGTCAATTTACTAGTTGGGACATCGAGTTGACAGGAAACAACTTTAGCCAGCATAAATGAAAAATAAAATACATGGTGGAGGGTAAGGGCTATGATATAGGACTATCATAAAGAACCAAAGGCAGGGAAACATTCAGGCTTCCAGGATTCATGAGAATAGGAATAGGCTATGTCAAACCCCTTCTCCATCTTCATTTGTGATATTTTCTACTGTCCTCACAGACAAGCTTTCTTGACTTCTTAACCACGTGACATAAAGTGGTCCACCATAGCTCCCAAAGTCTAAAGTCACCTATTATTCACATAGGTAATGCTGCTTTCTCCCTCTATCTCCAGGCCAATTTCCAATTCTCCAGAGAAGTCACTGGAATGTCCCACCTCAAATCAGGGGTCTGCTCTGGATTGGGACACAGAGGTGGGGTCGCATAGGGCCAGATGGGTATAGAACCATCATTACAAGTTGGAAGACACTTGCCAAAGACAAGGGAGGGGCTGGCACCATGGCACAGCCGGTTAATGCCCTGGCCTGAAGTGCCGACATCCCATATGGGCTCTGGTTCAAGACCTGGCTGCTCCACTTCCAATCCAGCTCTCTGCTATGGCCTGGCAAAGCAGTTGAAGATGGCCCAAGTCCTTGGCCCTTCACCCACATGGGAAACCTGGAGGAAGCTCCCAGTACCTGGCATCACATCAGCCCAGCTCTGGCCATTGCAGCCATCTGGGGAGTGAACCAGCGGATGGAAGACCAATCTCTCTCTCTCTTTCTTCTCTCTCTCTCTCTCTCTCTCTCTCTCTCTCTCTCTCTCCCTCTCCTCTCTCTGTGTAATTCCAATTTTCAAATGAATAAATAAATCTTTAAGGAAAAAAAAAAAGAAAAGGGAATGACCATGAACCAGACAATGCTCTTAAGGACACTGCATTAGTTAGAGTTTTCCAGAAAAATAGAACCAATAGGAGCCATGAATATAGATACAGAAATAGAGATAAGTAGAAAAGTGGAAAGAAAAATAGAAAGATAGATGGATAGATACATGGATACGAACACATACAGTGAGGAATTGGCTCAGGCAATCACAGACACTGAGCAGTCCTAAGAGCTACTGCTAGCAAACTAGAGACCCAGGAGAGCCATTGATGTTAAATTCAAGTTTTAATCTCGGGGCCAGTGCTGTCACGTACTGGGTAAAGCTGCCACCTGCAGTCCCGGCATCCCATATGGGTGCTAGTTCAAGTCCCAGCTGTTCCACTTCTGATTCAGCTCTCTGCTATGGCCTGGGAAAGCAGCACAAGATGGCTGAAGTCCTTGGGCTCCTGCTCCCATGTGGGAGACCTGGAAGAAGCTCCTGGCTTCTGGCTTCGGATGGGCGCAGTTCCAGCCATTGCAGCCAACTGGAGAGTGATTCAGCGATGAAAGACCTCTCTCTCTCTCTTCCTCTCCTTCTCTTTCTGTGTAACTCTTTCAAATAAATATTTTTTAAAAATTTTAATCTCAACCAGAAACATCCTCACAAATACACTCAGGAAGATGCTTGCCCAAATGACTGGGCACCTTGTATCCCAGTCAAGTTGACACATAAAATTAATCATCACAATTCAAAGTCTCAAAAGTAATTCCAAAATGGAAACTCTAAATCCCACACTTCTGAACTTCATAACTTCTCTCTCTCCTTTATTCTGCTATTCCATTTTCTGGCAAACCACCACTCTGTTTCTTCTTTGCTTCTCTGGCTATTAATCTGCCTTTCTCTCAGTCTCAACTCCCTCCTAACTCTAGCTTATTTCTTATTAGCCTCCTTCCCCCCTCTCCCTCTATCTACATTTCCCCTCCTTGATTCTCTTTATTAGAGAACACAACCTCAGTACTCCATTTCTCCCAAGAAATAGTTTCCAAAAATCTTTTAACTCTTAACTCCTTCACAGGAGAATTTGTGACCAATCAGATAAAATCTTGGTTTTGTCATTAATAAATAGTCCCAGAACAGCCATCAAGACTGGCAGTGCCAAATACCCAATAATAATGAGATTTTATAGCCTGTGTAAAATTGCAGGGTGTTCTTGCCGTGCTCATCTGCTTACTTCTCTTTTGAATACAAGTGCTTCATTCCCTCAAGTCTCTCCCCTCTGATAATGGAATTTCTAGTTTATCTCTCGAACTCGGTGCTTGCTTGCAAAGCCACAAGGTGCCAGAGAACCTAAATTCATAGGTGCCAGGACCTTGGATAAATAAGCAGTGATACTGGTAGGCAGGTGGCCTTGTTTACTCTTGTGCTAAAAAGGGAGATACTGCAACACTGCCATGCCTATTATAATGGCACTTTGCTGATGGGACATGCACAAAACAGAGCTAAGATAAAAAATACGCAGGAAAAAATATTAGGCTGCTACTTAGAGAAAGAGTTCTGGTAAGTTCTAAACCATAAAAACAAAAACATGTCTTTTCATGAACAAAGGTGCAGGACTTTTCTTAGAAATTACAGCTGCCAATTCATAAGCTTAAATGCTCTTCCAATTCAACTTCTCCATTTTACTCTCCTTTTTAATTGGAAAAATAAAGCCTGGATCAACTCTAGAATTTATTGCAATGTCATAAGAGAGTATTCTTCTTTAGAGAACATTTCGTCTGCCTCATTTACCTAGGTGAAGAAACAGATTACTTGGAGTGAAATGAATCACTCAAATCACTGGAGGCAGACTTTTATGAGTCTCTATGCCAGGCCCTCACCAGGACACATGGTCCATCTGATAGTCATCTAGTTTATAGACTGACTAGACAATAATTAATTTCATCTTACCTTAATAAGAGACTAAAAATGAGCAGAAATTGATCTTCTGAAACTACTGATCCAAAAGTATGCCCAAAAAAGATTATTTTTTTTCTATCCAACACCCTAGGGGTAATGTCATAATCATTTATTTTTATCAATCTCAAATTCACCATCAGATAGAATTGCACAATTGTGAGAAATTTTCCAATGACATCAAAAAGAAAAAAGGTTATTTTTTTAAGAACACCTTTTCTCTGTGAACAATGAGCCTATAATTTTTATGTCATTTTTCATGTCATTTTTTTCATGATACACAAAAGTGGCCCAATAATCCCTACCACTTTCCCTAACTCTTTGCTGTGCTTATTTTCCATCCTATACAGCACTGGTCTAAGCAATATGCTAAGACTGATAAAGTTATTAAACGTGAAGCATCTCAGTTCTGCAGCAATCTGAAGTTTCAGTTGCTAAGGCAGGATCTAAAACTTGCCCCTTCCCCAGTCTCCTAAGTCCTCCATTCTTGGACAATGCTACAGAACCACTGATTCTCATCTAACAAAACTAAAAAGATGTGTCTGGCTTGTAGAGAGAACAAAATATTCTTACTTATTTAATCGTTATTGGTCTTAAAGATAGTTGACCTTATTCTAGGTTTTCCCTTACCTGTGTCTTGGCCTACTTTAAACAGCCTTTTTTTTTTAGATGAGTATTGTTTTTAATCCATTCAGCCAGTCTGTGTCTTTTACCTGGACAGTTGAGACCATCTATTCAAAGTGAAGTTAGGTTATGACCTTGCCTTGCCATTTTTCCATAAATGTTCCCATCTTTTTACTTCGGATTTCCTTTGTACTTTTACTGGGCGATTTTCTCACTATACCATCTTTCGTAATGATGACCATGTTTCTGTGTTTGTGTGTGTAGCATATCATTTTTTTTTAATTTTTTGGATTTTTTTTAATTTTTTATTTAGTAAATATAAATTTTCAAAGTACAGTTAATGGATTACAATGGCTTCCCCGCCCATAATTTCCCTCCCACTCACACCCCTCCCATCTCCCGCTCCAACTCCCATTCCATTCACATCAAGATTCATTTTCAATTATCTTTATATACAGATGATCAATTTAGTATATATTAGGTAAAGATTTCATCAGTTTGCACCCACACAGAAACACAAAGTGTAAAATACTGTTTCAGTACTAGTTATAGCATTACTTCACATTGGACAACACACTAAGGACAGATCCCACATGAGAAGTAAGTGCACAGTGACTCCTGTTGTTGACTTAACAATTTGACACTCTTGTTTATGGCATCAGTAATCTCCTTAGGCTCTAGTCATGATTTGCCAAGGCTATGGAAGCCTTTTGAGTTCGCCGACTTCGATCTTATTCCGACAGGGTCATAGTCAAAGTGGAAGTTCTCTCCTCCCTTCAGAGAAAGGTACCTCCTTCTTTGATGGCCTATTCTATCCACTGGGATCTCACTTGCAGAGATCTTCCATTTAGGTCTTTTAGGTCTTCTTTTTTTTTTTTTTTTTTTTTTTTTTTTTTTTTTTTTTTTTTCCCGAGGGTGTCTTGGCTTTCCATGCCTAAAATACTCTCATGGGCTCTTCAGCCATATCCGAATGCCTGAAGGGCTGATTCTGAGGCCAGAGTGCTATTTAGGACATCTGCCATTCTATGAGTCTACTGTGTATCCTGCTTCCCATGATGGATCCTTCTCTCCCTTTTTGATTCTATCAGCTAGTATTAGCAGACACTAGACTTGTTTGTGTGATCCCTTTGACTCTTGGACCTATCAGTGTGATCAATTGTGAGCTGAAATTGATCACTTGGACTAGTGAGATGGCATTGGTACATGCCACCTTGATGGGATTATATTGGAATCCCCTGGCATAATTCTAACTCCACCATTTGGGGCAAGTTCGATTGAGCGTGTCCCAGATTGTACATCTCCTCCCTCTCTTATTCCCACTCTTATATTTAACAGGGATCACTTTTCAGTTAAAATTTAAACACCTAAGAATAATTGTGTTTAATCACAGACTTCAACCAATAGTACTAGAACAAAACAAGGAGAAAATACTAAAATGGATAAAGTATTATATTGTACATCAACAGTCAGGACAAGGGCTGATCAAGTCACTGTTTCTCATAATGTCCATTTCACCTCAACAGGTTTCCCCTTTGGTGCTCAGTTAGTTGTCACCAATCAGGAGAACATATAATATTTGTCCCTTTGGGACTGGCTTAATTCACTCAGCATAATGTTTTCCAAATTCCTCCATCTTGTTGCAAATGACCGGGTTTCATTGTTTTTGACTGCTGTATAGTATTCTATAGAGTACATGTCCCATAATTTCTTTATCCAGTCTACTGCTGATGGGCATTTGGGTTGGTTCCAGGTCTTAGCTATTGTGAATTGAGCTGCAATTTTTCATTAATGTGCAGACAGCTTGTTTATTTGCCAATTTCATTTCCTTTGGGTAAATTCCAAGGAGTGGGATGGCTGGGTTGAATGGTAGGGTTCTATTCAGGTTTCTGAGGAATCTCCAGACTGACTTCCATAGTGGCTTAACCAATTTGCATTCCTACCAATAGTGGGTTAGTGTCCCTTTTTCCCCACATCCTCGCCAGCATCTGTTGTTGGTAGATTTCTGAATGTGAGCCATTCTAACCGGGGTGAGGTGAAACCTCATTGTGGTTTTGATTTGCATTTCCCTAATTG
Source organism: Oryctolagus cuniculus (assembly GCF_051225735.1). NCBI lineage: Eukaryota > Metazoa > Chordata > Mammalia > Lagomorpha > Leporidae > Oryctolagus > Oryctolagus cuniculus. Next base: position 195,855,162 of record NC_142867.1, read on the forward strand.
CTAGTGATCTTGAACATTTTTTCATGTGCCTGTTGGCCATTTGGATTTCCTCTTTTGAAAAATGTCTATTGAGGTCCTTGGCCCATCTCTTAAGTGGGTTGTTGGTTTTGATGTTGTGGAGTTTCTTGATTTCTTTGTAGATTCTGGTGATCAACCCTTTATCAGTTGCATAGTTTGCGAATATTTTTTCCCATTCTGTCGGTTGCCTCTTCACTCTCCTGACACTTTCTTTTGCAGTACAGAAACTTCTCAATTTGATGCAATCCCAAATGTTAATTTTGGCTTTGACTGCCTGTGCTTTCAGGGTCTTTTCCAAGAAGTCTTTGCCAGTACCTATATCTTGCAGAGTTTCTCCAATGTTCTCTAATAATTTGCTGGTGTCAGGTCATAGATTTAAGTCTTTAATCCATGTTGAGTGAATTTTTGTGTAAGGTGTAAGGTAGGGGTCTTGCTTCATGCTTCTGCACGTGGAAATCCAATTTTCCCAGCACCATTTATTGAACAGACTGTCCTTACTCCAGGGATTGGTTTTGGATCCTTGATCAAATATGAGTTGGCTGTAGATGTTTGGATTGATTTCTGGTGTTTCTATTCTGTTCCATTGGTCTATCCATCTGTTTCTGTACCAGTACCATGCTGTTTTGATAACAACTGCCCTGTACTATGTCCTGAAATCTGGTATTGTGATGCCTCTGGCTTTGTTTTTGTTGTACAAGATTGCTTTAGCTATTCGAGGTCTCCTGTGTCTCCATATGAATTTCAGCATTTTTTCCAGGTCTGAGAAGAATGTCTTCGGTATTTTGATTGGTATTGCATTGAATCTATAAATTGCTTTTGGGAGAATGGACATTTTGATGATATTGATTCTTCCAATCCATGAGCATGGAAGATTTTTCCATTTCTTGGTATCCTCTTCTATTTCTTTCTTTAAGGTTTTGTAATTTTCATCGTAGAGATTCTTAACGTCCTTGGTTAAGTTTATTCCAAGGTATCTGATTGTTTTTGTAGCTATTGTGAATGCGATTGATCTTAGAAGTTCTTCCTCAGTCGTGGCATTGCCTGTGTATACAAAGGCTGTTGATTTCTGTGCATTGATTTTATATCCTGCTACTTTGCCAAACTCTTCTATGAGTTCCAATAGTCTCTTAGTAGAGTTCTTTGGATCTCCTAAATAAAGAATCATATCATCTGCAAAGAGGGATAGTTTGACTTATTCCTTCCCAATTCGTATCCCTTTAAACAGCCTTAACCATCACACCTTTTTTTTTTTTTAAGGTAGCTAAATCAATGGTTAGCAGCATGGGTTTTAGAGGAAGATCCTCTTGAGTTCCAGTCTGACTCTGTCGGCTACCAGCTTTTTGACCTGGTCAAGTCAACAGAATCCAGATTTAACTACATCTCTAAGCTTCAGCTTCTTTATTCTTTGAACTGAAGGGATAAAACCTGCCAGAAATGTCCTCATAGAGATGAAATAATGTTTATGGAACAATTGGCACATTTTCTGGCACATTGTTAGTGTTATTCTTATTTAGGAGATAATATGGAAATATTTTTCCATCAATTTCATAATCTCCAAATACCTCTCTTGACCGCCACCCAAAAAACATAAACAGAACTGGTCCTCTCCTTTTTTGGTTTAGAACAAGCAATCTGAATTGTTCGGAATCCTGCCAGGTGTTCTTCCCACCTTACTCTTAACAGAAAATTTGAAATCTTTGGGGTGGTTTGCATCTTAAAAAGAACTAAAGGGCTGGCACCATGGCTCACTAGTCTAATCCTCTGCCTGAGGCACCGGCACCCCGGGTTCTAGTCCAGGATGGAGCACCGGATTCTGTCCCGGCTGCTCCTCTTCCAGTCCAGCTCTCTGCTGTGGCCCGGGAAGGCAGTGGAGGATGGTCCAAGTGCTTGGGCCCTGCACCCACATGGGAGACCAGGAGGAAACACCTGGCCCCTGGCTTCAGATCTGTGCAGTGCGCCGGCTGCAGTGGCCACTTGGGTGGGGAGGGTGGTGAACCAATGGAAAAGGAAGACCTTTCTCTGTCTCTCTCTCTCTCACTGTCTAACTCTGCCTGTCAAAAAAAAGAAAAAAGAAAAAAAAGAAAAGAAAAGAACTAAAGCATTTAAGGAGATTTGAAATCTTTCCAGGAAAAAGTAAACTCCTGGAGCAAGACATAACTAGATCTCCCTTTATCTTGGACTGTCTCAGAAATCTTTGACTTAGTCCTTCTGCTATGGAATAAGGCAATTAGCTATATTAAGTTAATGAGCTGGAAGCCACACCTCCCCTACTCCATGTAATCTTATTCACTCACCTTTCAATCAGATGGCCCCTTCCCCAGGAAGTGTTTCCCCTTACCTGGGACATGGGGGCAGTACCATGTAAACACTTCTCTTTCTAAGCTCATAGGAAGCCCGGTAAAGGGAAGTGTACTCTCCTCTCCATGTGGACCCAGACGGAGCAGGGTATGAAAATCTCTCTCTTTACCTTTCCTGGCCCACTTTCCCTAAGCAATGCCCATGTGTGCGTGTGTGCTTTCCTCACTTTTTATAAATAAACTTTATCACATTACTCAACATGTGTGTGCCTGTACTTAGAATGTTTCTCTAGGTAAAAGGCAAGAGCCTGGGATAGAAATTTAGGTCACTTCCAGAACTGTGTCCTACATTGGGCCCTGGCAAGAATTGGGACTCTGGACACTGAACCTCATCTCCTGAACCATACCAATATTTCATGTATTGCAGGGCTTGAGAACTTTGCTTCAAACACTGCTTCCAAGTGCCTCAAAATTTTGAGACAAAGGTTTATTGCCTGCTGCCATTTCTCCTTCCCCTCAAATGCTCTATCAACCAGCAAAAATGCTAGAACACATGGCAGGTATTTCATTCCTTCTTCCTGGATTTGCTCCTACTGTTGCTGGCACTGGCTCCTCCCACAAGGACAGGCTTAAGTGCAATGGTGGCGCCGAGGCAGACATGATCAAATCTATTTGATCTTGTTAGGGAGGACCTCATAGGAGAGACAACCCTTGCCTATTTCTAATCACCTTGCATCAATCTTCCCTTTCTTTTCACATTTTTATTTACATTCTTCCACTGTGCAGGCTGTGTAGGATAGTTTGTCCTTCAACCACAAGAGTCAAAAGGAGCCACAAGCTTCTTTTCACCATTCTGAAGCCTGGATTGGAAAAGGTGGAGGGAAAGAAGGGAGAACATGACTTAAGTTCTTAAGTATAGAAAATTCCAATTTTTTGTAGAAGGCTCATTTATTTATCTGATCAGCCAGCATTTACTAAGCACCATGTCTAAAGGCCAGTGTTAGACCCCAAGGATTCACGAACATCATCTCGGCCCTCATAGTTTGCAAGGTAGTAAAACAACTCAAAAAATGTGTTCCAGGTGCAATGTAGAAGTATATAGAGTGTGAATCTAGAGTGAACAGAGGGAATAAACATTCATTTACAGAGACCTCAGAAAGCATGTCATTGAGGTGTGTTGAACATTGAGAAAAGAGCAGGTTGGGAAGAATATCCCAAGCAGCAAAAGAGGATTAACACAGTTATAGAAATATTAAACAGCAAGAGAAACTTTAGAGTCTCAAGTCATTCTTCGTGGCTGAGGAACAGAGTGGAAACTAAGAACCAGAGGACAATGGCTTTTATTTGAAAGGCAGAGTTAAAAGAGAGAGAGTGAGAGAGAGAGAGAAAGGTCTTCAACCCATTGGTTTGCTCCCCAAATGTCCACAGTGACTGGGCTAGGCCAGGCCAAAGCTAGGAGCCAGGAGCCAGGAGCTTCATACAGGCCTCCCATGTGGGTACAGGGGCCAAGCACTTGGGCCATCCTTCACCACTTGCCCAGGCACATTAGCAGAGAGCTGGATTGGAAGTGGAGCAGCCAGACTCAAGCCAGAACCCATATGGGATGCTGGCATTGCAGGCAGCAGCTTAACCCATTATGCCACAACACGGACCCTGGACAATGGTATTTAGAAAGGTGGATGACATTCTGAAAATGTTTGTATATTGGGAGAGTTTGGCTTGGGTTTCTTGGGATTTTTAACTTTAAATATAAAAATATAAAATAAATCAAGGGATTTAGAATGGATTTTTTTGTTCCTAAGCTAGGAAGGTTGAACTATATTATGAAAACCCTAGAGAGGGGCCGGCGCCGTGGCTCACTTGGTAAATCCTCCGCCTGTGCTGCCGGCATCCCATATGGGCACCGGGTTCTAGTCCCGGTTACTCCTCTTCCAGTCCAGCTCTCTGCTGTGGCCCGGGAAGGCAGTGGAGGATGGCCCAAGTGCTTGAGCCCCTGCAACCATGTGGGAGACCAGGAGGAAACACCTGGCTCCTGGCTTCGGATCAACACAGCGTGCCGGCCATAGCGGCCTTTTGGGGGGTGAACCAACGGAAGGAAGACCTTTCTCTCTGTCTCTCTCTCTCACTGTCTAACTCTGCCTGTCAAATAAAAAGAAAAAAAAAAAAACCTAGAGAACACCCTTGAAAGGATAGTATTATCAGATCTGCTTTTTCCAAAGATTAGAGATTGATTTGGAAGTCAAGTAGGCTTGACATTTCTGTGGTCAATCCATTAGGACTGAAGAGGTTTTCTGAGAATGTTCTTTCTCTCCCTATGTCTTTTAAAAGAGGCAATGATGGCTTACCTCTTCAGCTGTTAATCCCACCTTTACAAAAAGAAAAAACAGGGAAGGGGCAAGGTGGAAACAAGAGATAAGAAGAGTATGAAGGACTACATTAAGACTAAGACGATAAATTAGCCAGGAAGTTTGTGTAGCTACAAGGCAGGCTATCAGCAGGTAGATACTGAATGGTTTAACTAAATCATTTTTATTGAATTTAACTTTTGACTTTCTACTCAATGAGAAATATTCTGGGAATTGTTTATTTATCGATAGCCATGGTTCTCTGAGAAGCACCAGTTCATCTAAAATTCAGAGCTGTACACAGGTTCTACAGCTGTGATTGGCTGGCTAGAGTTGACTTCTCTTGAGTTTCCACTTCATCAGATGGGTCTCCCAGGGGGCAATGGTGAATCTATCACTAAGGAAGACATCACATTCAAATTAAAAGTTATTTAAATAAAACTAAGTAGCTGAACTAAAAATAAAGGAAGGAAGGGGTAATTCTTTTAACTTTTTTATGTAGAGGGTGGGAGGATTAATTAGCTTATTTTTGTAAAGTGCATTAGAGATAAAGCATGCTGATAACTTGCCAAAACCCATCCCTATCATGCTTGCTTTCTTTGTCCTGCATAAATATTTAATAATCACTCTGGGAAAGCAATTCTTGTTTAATCTATCATTCTGTTCTTATTAGATCATATACAACAGCCTAATTTTCCCCCTGTTTGCATTATTTCAAAAAATACCTCCAAAATAGCTTTGTATCAACCAAGCAATAATCTACAGATAAATCATTAAATTTTGAATCTTTCTCATCAATGAGAACTATATATTATAGCAGGATCTGTAAGTTGGAACATTGTCAAGGTAAAATAGGCGTTAATTTTTCTCTGGACATAATCAAACTGGTCATTGCCAGAAATAAGCTTTTTAATCAGGAAGAAACAAAACAGATTCTAATTCATTCAACTGTTTCTAAGCATTATTGACCACAAAACATGACTTAGTTTTTGGAAACACAGGTTTCACAAATTAAGAGAATGCATTCATAGAGCCACCCAAAGTGGTGATTTTCAGTCAGTATGTTTCATGTCTCACTAATTAATCTATTTGTAAGAAAGAAAATGAAGGAGTATCAAAACCTTTTTTCTCCAGATTTTTATTCCTTAAGTAAGACCAGCACAGGCCGCATCATGTGGCCAGGGTACCTAGCCCTGCTGCATAGAGGACCCCTCCCTGCATGGCCTTCTTCCTTATCTGCACATCCCTAGACATCTCTCCTAAGCTTGGCAGATGTGCACCTTGGCTCCCCACGGCCGCAGTTAGCATGCACAACACCTGGCACTGGAGGGCGGAAGGGCAGAAAGCCAACAGATAATCTCTGGCAAGTAAGGTTGGCAGAAAAATAGCAAGAAGTGAACAAGGAGATAGTTATTAAGAGAAATAACCTGTACATGATTATCCATCACAGGCCTCGGGTTACAGTGTATATCCGTCACGCTCACAGGTGAACATGAGAACAGGAAAGTGGAAAAATCTTAATATGTTTTCAATTGTTGCCAGAACTCTGTGTCCTTAGTACAGTAACTCTGGGTCCAACTAGTTCTGAACCACTGACCCAAGGAACAGGCACTTAATTCCAAAACACCAGATGATTTCCTTCCCAGCTGAAGCCTTTAATGAGTTGGCCAGCTCTGCCTTCCTTGGCGGGAAGACCCTGTCTGGGAGAGCAGGCTTCAAACAAATAAAGGTCGCTACCTCCGCCCCGACCACATTTGTCTCTACTGCCTCAGCCAAGCCAGCAAATCTTATCCAACTTTTCCTTAGAAAACGTCCCACAGCCGTGGGTGCTGCAATCTAGTTTATTATCATTGCATCACCTCCCTCGGGCCTTACCTCTGGCCTGGCTGTGTATGACTTTAGACTTGAGCTCATCTTAGGAGAGGCAGACCTCATTGGGCAGGTGGAAAAACCATTTCCGTGCCCTTGAGTCAAGTTCCCACAACAGGGCAGCAGCGGCGCAGGCGTGGTAAGAACATTTCCCGGCAGGCACCGCGGTTTTCCGCAGCTCTGCTGGGGCTACGGAAGCATCTCGCCTACCGCTACCCGCGAGCACAAGCGGTGCTGCAGCCCGCCCGGTACTTCCTGCGGAAGAAGAACTCCTGCTCCCCCTCTGCCGTCATGGGCTGGGGCTGGGCCTTCGTGAAAGGCCCCAAAGCCCGCAGGCTGAGGAAGAGGAGTGTGCAGACCCTCTAGGTTAATCCAAGTACAACTGCGTCTCTGGAACAGGGCCCGAAGTAGCCAGCTTTCCAGTGTTTCCGCCTCAAGGAAGCCACAGGGAGGACTTGCTGTGCCCTGGGGGCTGGGAAGGAGCCCGGTGGCACAGGACCCCTGACCACCGACCACGGCTGACTAGGAAAAGGCCGCTCTCCCCCGCTGATGCTGACCGTGAACATGGGAGGTAAACAGTTATTTGTCAACAATTTGTAAGTTTCACTTGTAATTGTGTTTATTTCCACGTCAATAACATGCTTGAGGGAAAAGGCCCCGCTTGCCCTCAGCGGGGCAGGTTCCCAGAAGTGTGTTACACAGACTTGCAAATAAACTCTGTGCGGTGGCAGAAAAATCTATCGACGTCTATAGGCTGATCGTTTGTAACCATAAATATAATTAGTTTACTCTGCAGGAGGAGCAAAGATGCATGAACTTCATGAGGGTTTTCTTTTTTCTTTCTTTAAGATTTACTTATTTATTTGAAAGGCAGAGTTTTTAAAGAGAGAGAGAGATACCTTCCAACCGCTGGTTCACTCCCCAAACGGCTGCAATGCCAGTCTGTGCCAGGCGGAAACCAGGAGTTTCTTCCAGTCTCCCACGTGGGTGCAGGGGCCTGAGGACTTGGGCTGCTTTCCCAGGCACAATAGCAGGGAGTTGGATGGGAAGGAGCAGCTGGGACACTAACAGGCACCCATGTGGGATACTGGCGTCACAGGTGGCAGTTTAAGCTGCTATGCCACAGTGCTGGCCCCCTGGTTCTTCAATGAATGCTTATTCTGTTGGATGTGCTACTGTTGAGTGCCCTGTAGATCAAAGCAATTTTTAAATCCCAAGTTTGCTTTGTACATTGTAACTATCATTACTCAAAGTTCATTCAGCCTGGAAGAAGTATTTTCTGTGAAGTAATGTTAGATCACTGTTTTGTTTTGTTTTGTTTTTGACAGGTAGAGTTATAGACAGTGTGAGAGAGAGGGAGAGAGAGACAGAGAGAAAGGTCTTCCTTCTTTTGGTTCACTCCCCAAATGGCCACTATGGACCCAAGCACCTGGGCCATCCTCCACTACCCTCCCGGGCCACAGCAGAGAGCTGGACTGAAAGGAGCAACCGGGACTAGAACCCGGCGCCCATATGGGATACCAGTGCCATTGGCGGAGGATTAACCAAGTGAGCCACGGCGCTGGCCCCAGATCACTGTTCTAATAAAGTTATTTTTAAATATAACACATTTAACTAATTATGAAATATCTCATACTTGTTGAAATTTTGGAGGAGGAGGAAGCACAGGAAAACAAAAAACACCATTAAATTCATATATTTGTTACCACTCAAGATTACCTCTTTAAATATTTAGTCTCAACTTTCTCCAAATGATATATAACTTGCATGTAATTTTTTATGTAAATTCAAAATTAGCCAATTATGTCCATATTTCTAGTTTTTACAACATCATTAACATTCTGAAAAATACTGCCAAAACTATCACTTTTAATAACCACATGTTAGCATATTATTAGACATTTGGATTGCTGTAGATTTTTAACTATTACAAATATGTTGCGATGAATGCTTTTCAAATTTTTTTTATCAAATGGCAGGTGATTTTCATAGGATAGATTCCTAGAATTTACAAAGAATCTGTTTTAAGGATTTTGTCAGACATTTCCAGTTTCCCTCCATAAAATCCATGCTTATATGCATTCCCATCAGAACAGTATACAGCATTCATTTTCCCACATCCTTGCCAACACAAAATTTTTAAAAAATATTTCTATCATCCAGCTGATATATACTACTTATCTAAGATAACCAGGGTTTTTGGCCACAATAAATGCAGGCTGGTAGAAGAAACAAAACCAGAAAGAATTTGTGAGTAAACATGGAAGTAGATTTAATTATGATGTTGAAAGAAATGTGTGAAATGAGCTCTGGCTAGGAAAAGGTGAAGCAACTGCCGGAAAAGGAAAAACCTGTGTTAAAGCAAGCAGTTTCATAGCCCAGCTGGGAAGGTCTTCATCCATAAAAATATCTTCTGGGTATTGAAGTGTATTTCTGAGAAATAGTATATTTTAAATGTCATCTCTCAGATGAAGAGTAGGCATACTATTCCCAAAAGTTGGCCAACCACTGAGAGGAAGCCAGACAGAACTTTAAGTAACACTTTGTGACAGCCTGGGTCAGATCCAAACCTTGTGATGAGCATGTGGATGGCAATTCAGATACAACCCAGTGGAGCACTTTGCTGCTCTTCACAGGTAAGTTTTAAACAGGTTTAGGAGAATGGAATCACTGAGCATTTCCCAGTGCATGGTCTTCTAAAATCAGGAAAAACTTATTTACTTTGGAAATGATGCTGAAATATTAATACCTACAATTTCAATGCACCAAGGGAATTTAACAACTAAATTTTGGTGTAAGTTGAGGAGAGGCATGAAGCTAAAATCAGCAAACCTCTCAAGTGTGGAGCAGTAAATGTAGCCAAAAATGTTCAAATAAAATGTAGAGCAAGACTAAATTGAATAAAAAAGGAATTTAAAACACTGCCAAAATGCAAAATTAAGCATTCTTGTTAGCTCATTTTGCAGTCAATTTACTCCATTACAACTCTTTGGCCTATTATTTGCCATGAATTTTTACTGTAAGGGTTTTAGTTGTTCTGTAATATGCACTCAGTTTCATGTATATGCTTATAGATGTATATACATATAAATGAATACACACACATATCTATGTGTGTGTGTGTGTGTGTGTGTGTATATATATATATAAGCTTATATATATATATATATATATATGAACCTCAGGGTATAAATGACCCCTGAGGGGGGAAAGAATTGTACCTGAGGCAATGCATGAATGCATGCCTGGTACTCCCTATAATTCCTTCCATTCTCCAAAAATATTTGTGAGTGAATAATCCTGCCTTGGGCTATTGTTCAAACAACAAATAGCAAAATCTAGATGTTAAAGTATATTTAACAATATTCTTAGATGACACAGCTTTGCTTTAATTTTTAAGACAGAATGAGCTGCACTGAGGAGGCAATATAATCTAATTAAATTGTCACAGAAGTGAATTCTTTTTTTTTTAAGGGAAAGGGTTTTTTGGGGGAAACCCGACAGACTGAAGGGAAGGGGTGAAGAAGGAAAAGACGGAGAAGGACAGCATAAGAGAGAGATTGAGAGAGCCACGTGTTCAGGAACAGGTCATCTTAAACCTTTGCTAGGGGGCGGGCAGGGAAGTAGGAGCAGGGAATCCCATTAGGGTGGGGGTGGAACTGACACCAGTGGTTGGGCCATGGGGTCACCTGGCTTCCAGCCATGGCGGGGGAGGGGGGGGGCTAGATGGTGTCTGGGGTGTACATTGAGCCATAGATAATACTGCACCATTTTACTAACATTCCCCCCTCCTTTTTTGTTTTTTTTTCAAGATTTTTTTTTATTTATTTGACAGGTAGAGTTATAGACAGTGAGAGAAAGAGACAGAGAGAAAGGTCTTCCTTCCGTTGGTTCACTCCCCAAATGGCCGCTACAGCCAGTACTGCGCAGATCCGAAGCCAGGAGCCAGGTGCTTCCTCCTGTTCTCCCATGTGGGTGCAGGGGCCCAAGCACTTGGGCCATCCTCTACTGCCCTCCTGGGCCACAGCAGAGAGCCAGACTGGAAGAGGAGCAGCTGCTGAGACTAGAACCCGGCACCCATATAGGATGCTGGCACCGCAGGTGGAGGATTAACCAAACGAGCCACGGCGCCAGCACCCCCCCTTTTGTTTTTCATAAAGCAGGATTTGTATGGGATTATATTAGCCCCAAAAGTTGTGGAAGGGTAGAAGGAAGATGATCTGTCTTCAGAGCTACTATAGATATGAATTCTGACCCAATTAAAATCTGCATGACTTAACAAATCACCTAATTCTTAACCCTATAAATTGTGTATTATTGAAATAATAATTAACCACTAAAGTTATTGTGAAAATTAAATGAGACAATGTTTGTAAATTTTTTTAAGTACAATATTGTTAGCTGGGCTACAAATTCTTTTTTTTTTTTTAACAGAGTTAGAGAGAGAGACAGAGAGAAAGGTCTTCCTTTTCCATTGGTTCACCCCTCAATGGCCACTGCGGCCAGCGCACCGCGCTGATCCGAAGCCAGGAGCCAGGTGCTTCTCCTGGTCTCCCATGCAGGTGCAGGGCCCAAGGACCTGGGCCATCCTCCACTGCACTCCCAGGCCACAGAGAGAGCTGGACAGGAAGAGGAGCGACCGGGACAGAATCCGGCGCCCCGACCAGGACTAGAACCCGGGGTGCCGGTGCCGCAGGCAGAGGATTAGCCAATTGAGCCGCAGCGCTGGCCACAAATTCTTTTTGATATGATTACTTAAATGTTATGCTTACAGAATGATTCCTAACCTTCTTCCATTTCATAGTAACTTCCTGTTGAAATAGGAGGAATTTCAGTCACTCAAAACTTGGCATTGCCCAAATCTAAAACCCCAAGAATAGAATCCTCTCAAGTACAGGGAGTTTCTTACATTACATTGATATCCTAAGCCTATCAATATTTCTTACCCCTCTTCTTAAGTGCATTAACTTCAATATGCTTCATGAAATGAAAGTGAGAATGCATGAGGGAACTTTTTTTTTTTTTGACAGGCAGAGTGGACAGTGAGAGAGAGAGAGAGACAGAGAGAAAGGTCTTCCTTTTGCCGTTGGTTCACCCTCCAATGGCCGCCACGGCCAGCGCACCGCGCTGATCCGATGGCAGGAGCCAGGTGCTCCTCCTGGTCTCCCATGGGGTGCAGGGCCCAAGCACTTGGGCCATCCTCCACTGCACTTCCTGGCCACAGCAGAGAGCTGGCCTGGAAGAGGGGCAACCGGGACAGAATCCGGCGCCCCGACCGGGACTAGAACCCAGTGTGCTGGCGCCGCAAGGCGGAAGATTAGCCTAGTGAGCCGCGGCGCCAGCCATGAGGGAACTTTTAACACACTGCCTTTCTCCAGGGCGATGTAGGGGGACAGCTTGTTCTGGATGGAGGAAGAGGACCTTGGACTACAGATCCTGACTCAGGTAGGGTCTTTCCTAGGTAGCCTACACTGATATCGGGGGGTGTTGTACACTCCCCTGTTTTAAATGTAAGGATAATGACTCCCTGCTTTTTTATTTCCTGATAATTTCTCCTGAATGGAATGCAGCAAACTGTCTGAGGTCCCAGACTGCAGAAATGAGAGAAAGAGGAACCTTTTGAATGGAGCACCAAATTGTTTATTGGATCAAAGGGCTTGTCATAATTTTATATAGATGAAAGCATAGGTTTCTCAGATGCAGAAAGATTTAAGACTCCTCGAACAGCACAAATCAGATTGTGAAATGAGTCTCAATAGTGTTTTGAGAAACAGTCAAAACACAATATGTATTAGAGGAATAAATAATAACTAATAACTAATAACTGTGCTGAGGCTTCCCCTCCTTCATTCTTTGGTCTGTTTTTCCATCTAGATTTTCAATCCGAAAAGACCGGAAACACAGAGAGAGTGAAAGTCTCATTGCAGAACCCTGTGCGTGATCAGATAAAGTTTGAAAACCTCAGTCCTTATTGGAAGTGTAATTTGCACCCCCCTTACATCAACACAGTTCTACCCGGGACAGTTTCCTTTAAATGAATTTATTTCAGAGAAATGCATTTGAATCTTATCCTCTTGGACAAACAGATTGTTGGTATGTCTTGGCATTCAGGAATAGTAACCCTCATTATTTTTTCTGTTGTTATCCACAAACATTGACAACTTCCTGTCAGTAGCATTATCCATGTAATTCATCAAAGCTTCAGTGAGAACATAAACTACTCCAACACCTCCTAGCTTTTGGAGTATCCTCACTGGCTTCCTTCCATTTTATCCCTTCGAGTTAACTTCCAGCTGACAGACCAAATTTTTTTCCCTTTTCTGGAACCATTAATCTTCACTGAAAAGCTGTTCAAATGCCTTCCAACAGCTTCAGGGGCAGAGCCTCCTGCTGGCACTCATAACTCTCATAAATATTATTGGGATTGTGCATGTACATCAGGGAGAGATTTTTAACCCCAGAGAACATGAAAGGAACACCAGCAGTCTCATTCTGAATGATTTTAAGTTGTGCAGCTGAACACAGGAGAGAAAGCATGCAGGAAATTAGTTAGCAATTCAAAGGGCAAACAGGTGCTCCATGCAGGCCCTGCTTCCAGGAAGCAGTAAGCATGTCATACTTTATTGTGTATTATTGTTACTTATTCTTACATCTTATCTCCTCTTATAAATGATAAACTCCCTGCAAGCACATCATTATATTATTTATGAAGTATTTGGCAGATAAACCTTGAGAAGATGTTTGTTGAATAAATGAATGGATGAGTAGATAAATGGGTGGATAAAAAGGTGGGTGAGTAAATACCTTATGAAATGAAGCTGACATGATTAGCATGTCAAAACCAAAGTCCCTGGCAAGAACATACTCCCTGTATGAAAATGAGCAAAATATCCCCAAGTCTTGTTTAAAAGACTGTTCTGTTATTTGAGAGAGAGTTTATGCATCAAAGCTACCCACATAATTTTTTATATTTTGTTTAAGGAATACAATTTCATGCATTTAATATATACAAATTTGGGAACATGATGCTTTTTCCCTGCCTTACCTCCCTCCTACCCACACTCCCAACTTTCTTCCTCCTCCCTCTTCTTTCCCATTCTTATTTTTTACAGAGATCAATTTTCAGTTAATTTTTATATTCTTAAGATTAACCCTACACCAATTAGAGAGTTCACCAATTGGAATGAAGAAAAAAAAAAAGGAAGTATAGAACAAAAACAAACAAATAAACAGGAAAAACATTGTTCCCAGACAGTCAAGGCAAGGGCCATTCAAAATCATTGCATCTCAGAGTGTCAGTTTTGCTCCTATGGATTACATTTTTTTGTTTTTATTTGATGAATGCATTTTTTCATAGATAATTCTTTCGGAATATAGTGGTTCTTTTCCCCCATACTCCTCTTCCCAGCTCCCATTCCACCTCCCCCTCCCTCTCCCATCTCCTTCTTCATTATGGTTCATTTTTAGTATGACTTCTTTAAACAGAGGACCAACTCTATGCTAAGTATGGACTTCAGCAATTTGCACCCACATATACACACAACATATAGAGTACACTTTGGGAAGAAAATTTGCAGATGATTCTCATATTACAGTTCATTAGGGACAGAGGTCCTACATAGGGAGCAAGTGCACAGTGACTACTGTTGTTCCTTTAATAGTTAACACTTTTTTATTACGTCAGTGATCATCTGAGGCTCTTGCCATGGACTGCCAAGGCTATGGAAGCCTTTTGTGAGCATAGACTTCATCAGTATTTGGAAACAGCCATAAGGAAAGTGGATGTTCTCTCCTCCCTTCAGTGAAGAGTGTATTCTTTGATGACCCTTTCTTTCCTCTGAGGTCTCACAGAGATCCTCCATGTAGGATATTTTTTTTGTCACAGAGTCTTGGCTTTCCATGCCTGAAATGCTGTTGCAGGCCTTTCAGCCCAACCAGGAAGCCTTAAGGGTTGATTTTGAGGTCAGAGTGTTATTTACAGCAAATGTCATTCTAGGAGTCTGCTGTGTGAACTGCTTCCCATGTTGGTCTTTCCTTCCCTTTTAATTCTATTATTTTTACCTGGTACCTGATGTTATTTATATCATTCCTTTTAAACTTAGACTAATCTATATGTTGCCTTTAACATTCAATATGATCATTTTAACAGTGAAGACGGCATTTATACCATTGATTTTTATGGGTTTGAAGCTCCATGACAAGTTCGTAGGCTGTACTCCTAGAGGTAAGTCTGTATGACTGTATGCAGAACTAGACTGTTTTACAGTTATAGACTACCTCTTCCATCTCTTATTCCCCCTCTTACTTTGAACTGGGATCTTTTTCCAATTGCCTTAAAATACATATGATTAACTCGTTACATAGAGAGTTTAGCATAGAGTATGAAGAAGAGAAAGGAGAGAGAAAGGAAAAAAAAAAAAAAACAGAAAAAACAAACAAACAAAACAAAACAAAAAGGATATACACAGTAAAAAGTAACAACAGTAAACTATCCCTCGGCAGTCAGGTCAAGGACTATTGAAGATAATGATTCTAAAAGTGACAATTGTGCTTCTGTAGCTTTCATTTTAGGCATGCTATTAATTCTCCCAAATCAGGGAGAACATATGGTATTTGTCTCTTTGGGACTGGGTTATTTCACTAAGTATGAGGTTTTCCAGCTTGCTCCATTTTGTTACAAAGGACCGGATTTCTTTTTTTTTTTTTTTTTTACGATTTATTTATTTATTTTGAAAGTCAGAGTTACACAGAGAGAGGAGATGGAGAGAGAGAGGGAGAGAGGGAGGGAGGGAGGGAGGGGTCTTCCATCTGATGGTTCACTCCCCAATTGTCTGCAACAGCTAGAGCTGTGCCAATCTGCAGCCAGGAACCAGGAGCTTCTTCCGGTCTCCCACGCAGGTGCAGGGGCCCAAGGATTTGGGCCATGTTTTACTGCTTTCCTAGGCCATAGCAGAGAGCTGGATGGGAAGAGGAGCTACCAGGACTAGAACTGGTACCCATATGGGATTCCAGTGCTTCAGGCCAGGGCATTAACCCACTGTGCCACAGTGCCAGCCCCAAAGGGCTGGATTTCATCCTCTTTTACTGCCATATAGTATTCCATAGTGTACATATCCCACAATTTTATCCAGTCTTTTTTTTTTTTTTTGACATGCAGAATTAGAGAGTGAGACAGAGAGAAAGGTCTTCCTTCCATTGGTTCACCCCCCAAATGGCCACTACGGCCAGCACACTGTGCCGATCCAAAGCCAGGAGCCAGGTGCTTCCTCCTGGTCTCCCATGCGGGTGCAGGGCCCAAGCACTTGGGCCATCCTCCACTGCCTTCCCAGGCCACAGCAGAGAGCTGGACTGGAAGAGGAGCAACTGGGACAGAATCTGGTGCCCCAACCGGGACTAGAACCCAGGGTACCGGTGCCACAGGTAGAGGATTAGCCAAGTGAGCTATGGTGCCAGCCACTTTATCCAGTCTTTGACTGATGAACATTTAGGTTGATTCCATGTCTTAGCTGTCATGAATTGAGCTGCAGACAGTTATTTTGTTTACTGATTTCATTTCCCTTGGGTAAATTCCCAGGAGTGAGATGGCTGGGTCAATGTAGGTCTACATTCAGATTTTAGAAGTATCTCCATACTGTTTTCTGTAGTGGGTTTACCAGTTTACATTCCCACCAGCGGTGGGTTAGGGTGCCCTTTGCCCTGCATCCTCTCCAGCATTTGTTGTTTGTTGATTTCTGTATGTAAGCCACTCTAACTGTGGTGAGGTGAAACCTCATTGTGGTTTTGATTTGCATTTCCCTGATGGCTAGAGATCCTGAGCATTTTTTCATGTGTCTGTTGGCCATTTGGATTTCTTCTTTTGAAAAATGCCTGTTAGGGTCCTTGGCCCATTGTGAGAAGGTGAAAAGTTCATGCCAAGATGGCCGCTGACAACAGAAACTGCCTAGCAACAGGCTGTGATTGGATGGCTTCGGAAACCACATGACAACAGAGCCTGACTGACAACAGGGTGTGATCGGATGGTTCATAGAAAGACTTTGAAAGGATTTCCTTCCTTTCAATTGTTTTGAATAATTTGAGAAGAACTAGGGTTAGTTCTTCTTTAAATGTCTGGTAGAATTCAGCAGTGAAGCCATCCAGTCCTGGGCTCTTTGTTGGGAGGGCATTTATTACTGATTCAATTTTTTTTCATGGTTATGGGTCTGTTTAGGTTTTCAGTGTCTTCATGGCTCATTTAGGTAGGTAGCAATCTATCCATTTCTTCTAGGTTTTCCAATTTCTTCACATACAGCTCTTTGTAGTGGTTTCTGATGATTCTTTTTATTACCATTGTGTCTGTTATTACATTTCCATTACCATCTCTAATTTGATTGATTTGAGTCTTCTCCTTTTTTTGATTAGTTGGGCCAATGGTGTGTCAATTTTGTTTATTTTTTCAAAAAAACAGCTCTTCAATTTGCTGATCTTTTGGGGTTTTTTGTTTCAATTTTGTTGATTTCTTCTCTAATTTTAATTATTTCTTTTCTTTTACTGGATTTGGGTTTGGTTTGCTTCTGTTTTTCTAGATCCTTGAGGTGCATAAAGAGTTCATTTATGTGGTGCCTTTCCAGTTTCTTGATGTAGGTACCAATTGCTGTAAACTTTCATATGGATTATATTTTTTTGATAGGCAGAGTGAACAGTGAGAGAGACAGAGAGAAAGGTCTTCCTTTTCTGTCAGTTCACCCTCCAGTGGCCACTGTGGCTGGCACGCTGTGGCCGGTGCACCACGCTGATCCAAAGCCAGGAGCCAGGTGCTTCCTCCTGGTCTCCCATGCGGGTACAGGGCCCAAGCACTTGGGCCTCCACTGCCTTCCCGGGCCACAGCAGAGAACTGGACAGGAAGAGGAGTGACTGAGACAGAATCCAGCACCCCGACCGGGACTAGAACCTGGTGTGCCAGTGCTGCAGGTGGAGGATTAGCCTATTGAGCCATGGCACTGGCCCCTTATGGATTATATTTTAAGTACTCTGTTAGTTACCATGGATCAGAGAGACCATATGGTATTTGTCCTTTTGTAACAGTGTAATGGTTTCCAGTTGCAAATGACAGGACTTCATTTTTTTATCACTGTGTAGTTTCCATGGTGTATATATACCATAATTACTTTAGCCAGTCTTCAGTTGATGGATATCTGGGTTGATTCCATATGTTAGCTGTTGTAAATTGAGCTGAAGTGAACATGGGGGTACAGATCACTCTTTCACATGCTGATTTCATTTCCTTTGGATAAATTCCCAGGAGTGAAATGGCTGGGTCATATGGTAGGTCTGTATTCAGCATTCTGATGTCTCCATACTGTCTTCCACAATGGCTGTACCAGTATACATTCCCACCAACAGTAGATTAAGGTAACGTTCTCCCCACATCCTCACCAGCATTTGTTTGTTGATTTCTTACGTGAGCCATTCTAACAGGGGTGAGGTGAAACCTCCTTGTAGTTTTGATTTGCATTTCCCTGAAGGAAAGTGATCCTGAATATTCTTATGAGTCCATTGGCCATTTGAATTTCCCCTCTTGAGAAATGTTTGTTCAGTTTATTTTCCTCATTTCTTTTTTCTTTTTTTTTTTTTTTTTTTTTGACAGGCAGAGTGGTCAGTGAGAGAGAGAGAGAGAGACAGAGAGAAAGGTCTTCCTTTGCCGTTGGGTCACCCTCCAATGGCCGCTGCGGCCGGCGCGCTGCAGCCGGCGCACTGCGCTGATCCGATGGCAGGAGCCAGGTGCTTCTCCTGGTCTCCCATGGGGTGCAGGGCCCAAGTACTTGGGCCATCCTCCACTGCACTCTCTGGCCACAGCAGAGAGCTGGCCTGGAAGAGGGGCAACCGGGTCCTCATTTCTTAATTGGATTATTTGTTTTGTTGTTGTTGAGTTTCCTGAGTTCTTTATAGATTTTGGAAGTTAGTCCTTTATCAGTTGTATTGTTTTGCAAATATTTTCTCGCATTTTATCAGTTGCCTCATAACTTTGTTGGGTGTTTCTTTTGCAGTGCAGAAGCTTCTCAGTTTGATGTAATCCCACTTGTTAATTGTTCTCCAGTAATTTGATGGTATCATGTCATAGATTTAGGTCTCTGATCTATTTAGAGTGGATTTTTGTGTAAAGTGTGAGGTAGGGGTCTTGTTTCATACTTCTGCATGTGGAGAGCCAGTTTTCCCATCACCATTTGTTGAAGAGACTGTCTTGGCTCCAGGAGTTATTTTTGCTCCTTTGTCAAAGATAAGTTGGTTGTAGATGCTTGGATTTATTTCTGGGCTTTATATTTTGTTCCATTTGTCTACACATCTGTTTTGTTCTGTTCCATTTGTGTACCTGTTTGTTTTTGTGCCTATACCAGGCTGTTTTGATTATAACTGCCTTATAGGTAGTCTTGAGGTCTGGTATTGTGATACCTCCAGCTTTGTTTTTGTTGTTTAAGAATGCTTTAGCTATTCAGAGTCTCTTGTGTTTCCATACGAATTTTAGCATAATTTTTTTCTAGATCTGAGAAGAATGTTGTTGGTATTTTGATTGGAATCACATTGAATCGATAAATTGCTTTTGGTAGTATAGACATTTTGAAGGTGTTGATTGTTCCAATCATGAGCATAGAGGATTTTTCCTCCTTTTTATGTCTCCTTCTATTTCTTTCTTTAATATTTTGTAATTTTCATCATAGAGATCTTTGAAGACCTTGATTAAATTTACTCCAAGGTATTTAAACTTTTTTGTAACTATTGTGAATGGGATTGATCTTAGAAGTTCTTTCTCAGGGCCAGCACCATGGCTCACTTAGTTAATCCTCTGCCTGCGGCACCAGCATCCCATATGGGTGCTGGTTCTAATCCTGCTCTTCTTCCAGTCCAGCTCTCTGCTGTGGCCCAGGAGGGCAGTGGAGGATGGCCCAAGTGCTTGGGCCCCTGCACCCACATGGGAGAACAGGAAGAAGCTCCTGGCTCCTGGCTTCAGATCGGTGCAGCTCCAGCCGTGGCAGCCATTTGGGGAGTGAACCAATGGAAGGAAGACCTTTCTCTCTGTCTCTCTCCCTCACTGTCTCACTCTACCTGTCAAATAAAAAAAAATCATTCTCTGTATATACAAAGGCTGTTGATTTTGTGTGTTGATTTTATATCTGCCACTTTACCAAACTCTTTTATGAATTTTAGTATTCTCTTCATGGAGTCTTTTGGGTTCCCTATATATAGAATCATGTCATCAGCAAATTGGGATAGTTTGACTTCTTTCTTCCCTATTTGTATCCCTTTGGTTTCTTTTTCTTGCCTGATGGCTCTGGCTTAAACTTCCAGTACTATATTAAATAGCAATGGTGAGAGTGGGCATCCTTGTCTGGTTCCAGATCTTAATGGGAATGCCTCTAATTTTTCCCCATTCAGTAGGGTGCTGGTTGTGGGTTTGTTATAAATTGCTTTGATTATGTCAATGAATATTCCTTCTATACCCAATTTGTTTATAGTTTTCATCATAAAAGTGTGTTGTATTTTGTCATGTTTTCTCTGCATCTATTGAGATAATCATATGGTTTTTGGTCTTCAACTTGTTAATGTGGCTTTCACATTTATTGATTTTCATATTTTGAATCATCCCTGCATACCAGGGATAAAACCCACTTGGTCCAGATGAATAATCTTTCTGATGTATTGTTGGATTCAATTGGCTAGTATTTTGTTTAGGGTTTTTGCATCTATGTTCATCAGTGGTATTGGTGTATAGTTCTCTTTCTCTATCATGTCTTTTTGTGGCTTAGGATTAAGGTGATGCAGGATTCATAGAAGTTGTTTGGAAGGATTCCCTCCCTCTCAATTGTTTTGAATAGCTTCAGAAGAATTGGAGTTAGTTCTTTAAATGTCTGGTAGAATTCAGCCATAAAGCCATCAGGACCTGGCCGTCTCTTTGCTCGGAGGATCTTTATTATTGATTCAATCTCCATTTTGGTTATTGGTCTGTTAGGTGTTCTATGTCTTCATGACTCAGTTTAGCAAGTTGTACGTGTCCAGGAATTTATCCATTTCTTCTAGATGTCCCGATTTGTTGGCATACAGCTCTTTGTAGTAAATCCTAATGATTGTTTTTATTTCTGTGTTATCTGTTATTACATTTCCTTTTTCATCTCTGATTTGTTGATTTGAGTCTTCTTGTTTTTGGTTAGTTGGGCCAATGGTGTGTCAATTTTTTGTTTTTTGTTTTTCAAATAAAAATTTTTATTTTTTCAAAAAAACAGCTCTTAATTTCATTGATCTTTTGCATTTTTTGTTTGAATTTTGTTTATTTCTTCCATGATTTTAATTCTTTCCACCTACTAATTTGTGATTTGGTTTGTTGTTTTTTCCTAGGTCCTTAATATACATTGACAGCTCATTTATTTGTAGACTTTCCAGTTTATGATATAGGCACTAATTGTTATAAACTTTCCTCTTAACACTACTTTTGCAGTATCCCATAAGCTTTGATATAAAGTACTATCATTTTCATTCATTTCCAGAAATTTTTTTATTTCTCTTATGATTTTTCTGTTCATTTAGGAGTATGTTGTTCAGTCTCCGTGTGTTTGCATATGTTCTTGAGATTCTTGAGATGTTGATTTCAAGCTTCAATCCAATGTGATCAGAGAAGTTGCATGGTATGATTGTGATTTTTTTTTTTTAATTTGCTGAGCCTTGTTTTATGGCCTTAAGATTTGGACTATACATTGCCATTGTCTTCTAGCCTTTAGGGTTTCTGATGAGAAGTCAGCTGTGAGTCTAATTGGAGATCCTCTGAAAATAATCTGGAATTTCTCTTGTGCACATTTTAGAATCTTTTCTTTATGCTTTACTGTGGAAAATTTGACTACAGTGTGTCATGGTGAAAATTTTTTCTGGTCATATCTATTTTGGAGTTCTTTGTGCTTCCTGTACTTGGACTTTACTTTCTTTCTCCAAGATAGGGAAGTTTTCTATAATTATTTCACTAAGTAGGCCTTCTATTCCCTTCTCTTTTTCCACTCCTTCAGACACTGCACTCCTAAGAACTGCATGTTGGGATATTTGATAGTATCCCAGATATCTCCAACACTGTTTTTAAGTTTTCTAGTTACTTCTTATGTTGGGTCTGACTGTAAAATTTCCAGAGATTCATCTTCTAGTTCAGATATTCTTTCTTCTGCCTCACAAACTTTGTCATTAAGTCCTTCCACTGCATTTTTATTGAATTCTATTGAATTCTTCATTTCTAGTGTTTCATTTTGATTTTGCTTTTTTTAGAAGCTTTTATTTAGTAAATATAAATTTCCAAAGTACAGCTTATGGATTACAATGGCTCCCCCCCTCATAACTTCCTTTCCACCCACAACCCTCCCAACTCCGCTCCCTCTTCCCATTCCATTCACATCAAGATTCATTTTCAGTTATCTTTATATACAGAAGATCAATTTAGTATATATTAAGTAAATATTTCAACAGTTTGCACCCACACAGAAACACAAAGTGTAAAGTACTGTTTCAGTACTAGTTATAGCATTAATTCACATTGTATAACACATTAAGGACAGAGATCCTACATGGGGAGTAAGTGCACAGTGACTCCTATTGTTGACTTAACAAATTGACACTCTTGTTTATGGCATCAGTAATCACTCTAGGCTTTTGTCATGAGTTGCCAAGGCTATGGAAGCCTTTTGAGTTTACCGACTCCGATCTTATTTAGACAAGGTCATAGTCAAAGTGGAAGTTCACTCCTCCCTTCAGAGAAAGGTACCTCCTTCTTTGATGGCCCATTCTTTCTACTGGGATCTCACTCGCAGAGATCTTTCATTTTGATTTCTTTTTAAAATCTATTTCATGGGAAAAAATTTCATTCATATTATATATGAATGAAAGCTCGTGGATTTGCTTATGATTACTTTTGAGTAAACCTATGATTAATTTTTTCAATTCCATTTCCAGCATTTCCTCAGTCTCTCCATCATCACATTCTAGTATCGAAATGTTGTATTCCTTTGTGGAGGCCATAGTATCTTCTTTATTCTTGTTTCTTGAATCTTTACATTTATTTTTAGCCATTGTACAATGTTTCTCTTTTTCTTTGATAGTTTTTTAATCTTTGAACCATGTCTCTGTGGTTCAGTGGAATGTCTATACTTTCAGTGAATAACAAGAGGTGTGTGGTAAGTTCAGCTAGGGAGTTCTTTTCAGTGCTCCAAGATGGGTGAGTATTGAGGTAACACACAATTTGGGTGTGCTAGCTTTCCTCTGTTAACTGGATGACGATGAATGATCACCTCTGTTGGTGTGACCACTCCTTCTCCTCCAAACAGAAATGCCAGGTGTTAGCCCTAGTGTATTATTCATCACTCATCCACACCGCCATATGAACCGCACATATGATCTGTGCAGCTCCTCCTGCGAGCACTGTTCCGTCTGCTGTGGGCAACTCTAGGCAACCAAGGAGCTCTGAGAGTATGCTGCAGCACTCTGTGATTGCCCAGATCCCAGCTGCTCCCTGCCTCCTGTCACATGGTCACAATATTTTCTCAGTCTCAGCTCCCAGTGCTCTTAAGGTTGAGGCGTACAAGTGAGGCCATTCTGCCCCGTTAGCACATCCTGATGGCAGGGGAGTCGAGGAGCTCCCAGGGCCTCTATGTCTGCATGTGTTCCAGCCCGCTAGATCGACTTCTGTCCTCCCAACCAGATTCAATGCTAGTGGGGTACATGGATTTTTCTCTCTGGTAAGATCTCTGGGTCATAGGCATGCTCAGTACCCACCAGCCATAGCCCTGCTCACTTCACAGTTGTGCTGGGTACTTAGGAGAGTCCCACAGGCAGCACTTTCCTTCTCCCCGCCCATTGTTGGGTGGGTACAGCAGAGCTTGATGTCAGTTGTCTGGTCATGCAGTGAAGACTTAGGGGCATTTTCTAAAGAAATATGGAGGGGCCAGCTCTGTGATGTAGCAGGTAAAGCCACCGCCTGCAGTGCCAACATCCCATTGGGTGCTGGTTCTAGTCCTAGTTGCTCCTCTTCCAGTCCAGCTCTCTGCTGTGGCCCGGGAGGGCAGTGGAGGAGGGTCCAAGTGCTTGGGCCCCTGCATCCGCATGGTAGACCAGGAAGAAGCACCTGGCTCCTGGCTTCAGATCAGTGCAGCACCAGCCGTGGTGGCCATTTGGGGAGTGAACCAACAGAAAGAAGACCTTTCTCTCTGCCTCTCTCTCTCTCACTGTCTGTAACTCTACCTGTCAAAGAAAGAAAGAGAGGAGGGGGGAGGAAGGAGGGAGGGAGGGAGGAAGGGAGGGAGGAAGGAAATTAGAAAGATTATGACAAAAACATTTTTAACAAACTGAATAAAAACTATAATATACTCCTTAAAATTATACTTACATTAGTGCTTTGAACATTTATATAAAAGCTAGAAGAGCTCTTGTGATGCAGAAATTATGAATTTAGAGTTGTTAGAATTAGGGTTACTGCATTCAAGTATTTTAGTAAGAATCATTTTCTAAAAGAAACAGTGTTTCTTCTGCTTAATTATTTTCATTTTACTCCTGGCAAGCTTGCCAGGTGAGCTTGCTCATCTCTGATAGTTGTCTATAAACTTACATGGGGCAGGCAGCTCAAAGCACTTCTTAAAATGTAAACAAATCCCAACTTCTTCCCCAGGCCTTGGAAATATATGACAGGGAATTTAAAACAACTTTGATTGATATGTGAAAGGTTCTAACTGAAAGATAGAAGACACCTAAGATCATAGGGGCGATTTCATCAGAGAGATGATAGAAATAAATGAAACAGTAGCAGAGGTATAGAATGCCTTCTGTAGCTCATGAGTAGACTCAACACCATTGAGTAAAGAATAAGTACACTTGAAATAAGATCAGTAACAATTACCCAAACTGAAATCAAACAAGAAAAAAAAGTGAAAAATTTCAGATCACAACATCCAAAAGCCTAGAGGACAATATTCAAGAGGATAAAGTTGCAGAAAAATAACATGTGAAGAAATAATGGCCAGTTTTCTAAAATTAACAATGAAGTATGGGCAGCATTTGGCATAACAGAGAAGACACTGTTGGACATCCACATTCCCAGCTCTGTTCCCAGTTCCAGCCTCCTGCTAATGTACACTCAGGGAGCAGCAGGTGATGGCTCAAATACTTGGGTCCTTCCTTGCCACCCACATGGGAAACCCAGTCTGAGTTCTTGGTCCCCAGCTTCATCCTGGCCCAGCCCTAATTGGGAATTTATGGGCATTTGGTGAGTAAACTAGCAGATGGATATCTCTGTCTGTCTCGGTCTTTGTCTCTCTGATGTTCAAATAAATGAATAATAAAATCAATGACAGTCTGAAGCAACATATCCAAGAAGCTCAGGGAACACCAAATATGATAAATGCCAATAACAAAAACATAGGCATTATATTCAAACTACCAAAACAAAGCATTGTCAAATGACAGCCAGGTATAAAAAATATATACAGAAAAATTAAAATAAGAATTACAGCAGACTTCTTATCAGAAATTCCCAAACCAGAAGATATTATCAATAAGTGATATCAGCCCACAGTTCAATATCCAGCAAAACAATCTCAAAAATGAAAAAAAGACATTTCAGACAAAAACTGAAGACATTTATTGCCACCAGACCTACTATGTAAGAAATGTTAAAGATCTTCAGGCAGAAATAATGTATCAGAGCTAAAAAAAAAAAAAAAAGCAAGAATATAAGAAGTAGAATAGATGAAGTTGAAATTGAATGAATCTTTTTTTTTTACCATTCTATAACAAAAACAATAGCAATTCATTGCATGTCTCTAGCATATAAAAAAGTAAAAGGCCCAGCGTTGTGTTATAGCAGGTTGGGCCCCCTATGCCAGGAAAGGTGGAATGTAGCTTAGGGACCCTGCCACCCAAGTAGAAGACCAGAATGGAGTTTCTGGATCCTGGCTTCAGCCTGGCACAGTATCATTGTTGTGATTATTTGGGGAGTGAGCCAGCCAGCCAGTCTCTGTCTCTCTGTAATTCTGCCTTTCAAATAAATAAAATCTTTAAAAATAAGTAAATAAATAAATAAATAAATAAGGAAGCATCCAGTGCTGTGACATAGAAGGCCAAGCCTCTGCCTGTAATGCCAGCATCCTATATGGGCAACAATTTGAGACCCAGCTGCCTCACTTGCAATCCAGCTCCCTGCTAGTGTGCCTGAGAAGGCAGCAGAAGATGGCCCAGGTACTCGGGCCCCTGTACTCATGTGGAAGACCCGGAGAAAGCTAGCTTTGGCCTGGCCCAGACCCAGCCATTTTAGCCATTTGGGGAGTGAACCAGCAAATGGAAGATTCTCTCTCTCTCTCTCTCTCTCTCTCTCTCTCTCTTTCTCTTTCTCTTTCTCTTTCTCTTTCTCTTTCTCTCTTGCTCGTTCTCACTCTCTCACACACACACCTCCTTCCCTCCCTCCCTCTCTCTGTCTCTCTCATTCTCTTTCTGTGGCTCTGCCTTTCAAATAAATTAAAAAAAAAAAAAGTAAAAGGTATGACAACAGCATACAAAAGAAATTGAGAGTCTATAATTGTAAAGTCTTTATCCATGAAGCAGTATAATACCATTTTGAAGATAGACTATTATGAGTTAATTTTGTTAAAATAGGCTATCTGTAAGGAAATTAAGTTTAAAGACAGAAAATGAAAGAAGAGAAAAGCATACCAGGCAAAGATAAATAAATGAAAGATGGAGTAGCTATCCTTTTTTTTAAAAGATTTACTTATTAATTTCAAAGAATTACTGAGAGTGAAAGACAGATCTTCCATCCACTGGTTCATTCTCAAAGTGACCACATTGGACAACACTGGACCAGGCCAAAGCCAGGAGCCAGGAGCTTCCTCCATGTTTCCCACATGGATGGCAGGGGCACAAATTCTTGGGCCATCCTCAGCTGGCCATCTCTGGCCATTAGCAGGGAGCTGGATTAGAAGTGGAGCAGCGGGGACACAAACTGGTTACTGTATGGGATGCCAGCATAACAGGAGGTTTTACCTGCTATGCCACACAGACAACCCCAGAGTAACTATCTTAATACCAGACAAACCTTCATAATAAAACTGGGTATGAAGAAGGACCCAATATGATGGCAAGAGTGCCAATTCTTCAAGAATACCTAGCAATTTATGTAAACACCTAACAAAATACCTTCAAATATGTGAAGCAAACACTGATGGAACTGGGTAGCATCAGCAAGATGGCAGAATAGGAAGTCTCACTTTTACTTGCCACCTGCAACACAGAGAGAGACATAGAAAGTTCAACTAGCAGCTATCCACAGATCAGAACATCTTTTTGAAAATCCTAGTATTTGGCAACAAGCCTGAGACACCACATGGTTTGCAGAACTGAATGAAAACCAAAATAGAAGAACAGTCTCACTTCAATCATAAAATCCTTCCTTCTTCCTCCAAGTCAGCACAGCACTGATGGGTAAGAATTCCCTGGGCCCACAGTTTCCTACAAAAGGAAAAGAGAACTAGAAGCAGTCATTCAGCTTTCTTAGAATTCTGAGCTGTTTCCCAGGAAGCCCATTCCAGTCTCACCTCATGGAGAACAAGAGGGTCACAGCATGGCTAGTCCACTCAAGGTCAAGTAGAAACAAAGAAAGGAGACCGAAATCAGAGTGACCAGCAAGTGTAACTTTATGGTACCTGAGTGTTCCTACCAAGTGGAGCACCCCAAAGACACAAACTCCATCCCACAAAGCTAAGATGATTGCATCATAGAAAACAGTTACACAATCTCTTATATAGGGTTAATGCTCTCTAAATTACTATTGTATTTAGTATTCATTCTCGTATTAGTATCAGTATCAGAATATCATTTAACCACTGCTGTCTCTTTTGGGAGATTCAGTCCTCATTGGCTCTGAACATCCCTGCACATTCCTGATGGATTTGCTAAGAATGCTAGGACCTTGATGGCTCCTTATCATGGCCATTTCTCTGAGTTGTGTTTGCCCCCAAGCAACTTTGAAAGATCAGGTTTTCTTACCACTTATTGCAAAAAAACAGTAAATTCGTGTCTTGTAACATAAATTCGTGTCTTGTACTACCCAACTAGACCCATCTGTATTCCCCCATTGGACTTGGAGTGCATGGAAAAATGAAACCCATCCCATGCTCATGCTGCCTTTGTACTTGATCTACAGGTTTTGTGTCTTCTACCAGCATGAAGAAAGTAGTATCCAGCTAACTTGCTAGTTCACCAGTAGAATAAAATCTCAGAGCTTTCAAAACTTCACAACAGACTCTTAATTTTCTCATTTCCCATAGAAGAATAGTTGCTGCTCCATATCCCTCAGAAACCTCATAGAACAACTAAACAAAATAATAATAATAATGCAGACACATTATTGATTTTTATAAAAGATGACAATTATATATATTATATATATTTTACTATATATAATTTCAGATGCTAAGTAAAGCACTATGAGATTTAAAATGTAATAACACTTTATTGTTAATTACAAGTCAGCAAGTTTCTGAGCTTTTTGGGCTTCATCTTAAAAGTTTCCATGTAGTTTGGCATCAAAAGATACCAGATACAGAGAATAGTGGATTTGAAGGACACACCTAAGTGTGCATGGAAATGAACCTTCTGGTAACTCATGAAGCGAAACAAAGACAAAAATCTCCAAAACATCAACTTTTCTCTGCTGAGATTGCATTGTCCTTTCTTATAGCTTTAATGTAATTCCTTACATATTCATTTTCCACTTACTTAAATGAGCTTTATACAATGGGGATTCTACATTGTGTTCCATAAGGATTTTGACATTTTTCTTCTGGCCTAAAGACCTTGAAGAATCATATGGGATTATTATTAATTTCAAAGAATTACTGAGAGTGAAAGACAGATCTTCCATCCACTGGTTCATTCTCAAAGTGACCACATTGGACAACACTGGGCCAGGCCAAAGCCAGGAGCCAGGAGCTTCCTCCATGTTTCCCACGTGGATGGCAGGGGCACAAATTCTTGGGCCATCCTCAGCTGGGAAGCCCAATTTATCCTGCTTCTCCTACCTCACATGAATCAAGGCCAAAGGAAAAAAAATCTGCTCTGAGACCTGCTGCCAACTAAAAGGACCAGTGGAAAACCCAGGGCATTGAGTGATGTGAATGTAAGTTACAGTTTAAATCTATCAAGTGATTACTGGATATGCAATGGCCCATATGCTGAAGTCTTTGAACGTCCAGATGGGCCCTGCCAAATTCAGATAACCACTAAGGGTCATTCAAGCTCACTGTAACAAGAACCCTTGACATTTCCCAAACGTGGCCCACATGAAAAGTTACTAAGTGAAAAGTCATTAAAACCAGCTCTAATCCAAAGGCAATATTTTTTAACAGTAGACCAAAATCATCAGAAGTCCATACCATGTGAGTGTGATGAATGTTTTATGAATAACAAATAGTGCCAAAATGAGATCCAAACACATCTATCTACAAATGTCTGATGAAGTAGTGGAAGGCCAAGAGGAAGCAATTTGCATGAATCAATTTGCAAATAGATTCTCTTTTTTTTTTTTTTTTTTTTTTTGAATGATGGAGTTTTGTGTGGTACTTAAAAATCACGAAAAACAAACTAGAGTATATAGTACATGCCCCTCCTGTCTGCCACAGGACCCATGTGTACAAACAGAAGCAGCCTTGAGGCTCTGGGAAATAGCAGAGTATAAAGGCTATAACTCTGATCCCAAGCCACAGAATGAAACTGTAAAACATATAGTCTCCCTGGCAATCAGAAATTATGGTCAACAGCTTATTTGCTATTACACATAACATTTCAACCATGTGTCTGAATATAACTGGGTCTATTTGCTCTGATTCAGTGGTCCTAGACAATAGACTTTAATGTGAAAAACCATTCAGCATTAGTAACTGAATACTACAATAATGTCTTCAAGGTTTGAAAGTATTCTCTGCAACCTGCATTTTCTCATAATGAAATCCAACCAAAAAATAGATTTGGGGGCAGGCCTTTAGCATAGCAGTTAAGATACTGCTTAGGAGGCTTTCCTCCCTTATCAGTCAGAGTTTCTGGGTTTGTGTTTATTCTGTGCTCCTCATTCCAGCTTCCTGCTAATGTACACCCTGGGAGGCAGCAGATGATGGCTCAAGTGATTGAGTTCCTGCTGCCCATGTGGGAGACCTGGGTTGAGTTCCAGGATTCCTTACTTCAGCCTGACCCACCCCCAGCCCCAGCTATTGTGGCCATTTGGGAAGTGAGCCAGCGGATGAAGGCCTCTCTTTCTAACTCTGCCTTTCAAATAAATAAAATAAATCTTAAGTAAATGAAATTAAAATTACCATCAATATCAAGTGCTGGTGAGGATTAGGCTTTTAATTACACATCGTTTGAAATAATGTATGTTGTTATCTTTTCTTGGAACTTTCACTGATAGTTCAGCTGACTGCACAATTTCTTCAAGAAGCAAACTGATAGATTTTCAAAGAGTTTTTACATGTTTTAAAATTAGAATTGTTTTAAAATATATGTTGAGAAAACAAATATTGGTTTAGCCTGAGACTTTTTTTTTCCCTAAAACTGTTTGTCGGGATAAAGAGGGGTCAACACTGTGGCACAGTGGGTTAAAGCCCTAGCCTGTGATCTTCTGTATATTAAGATAATCGAAAATGAATCTTGATGTGAATGGAAGGGGAGAGGGAGTGGGAGAGGGGAGGGTTGTGGGTGGGAGGGACGGTATGGGGGGGAAGCCATTGTAATCCATAAGCTGTACTTTGGAAATTTATATTCATTAAATAAAAGTTAAAAAAAAAAAAAAAGCCCTAGCCTGAAGCGTTGGCATCCCATATGGGTGCTGGTTCTAGTCCCAGCTATTCTCTTCTGATCCAGCTCTCTGCTATGGCCAGGGAAAGCAGTAGAAGATGGCCCAAGTCGTTGGGCCCCTGCACCTACTTGGGAGACCCAGAAGAAGCTCCTGGCTTTGAATTGGCACAGCTCAGGCTGTTGCAGCCATCTGGAGAGTAAACCAGTGGATAGAAGACCTCTCTCTTCCTCTGCCTCTCTCTAACTCTGCCTTCCAAATAAATAAATAAATTAAAAAAAAAATAAAGAAGCGTATCAACAGGGTTTCAAGGAAAGAATGTGACCCAGAATTACTATTTGTGTGAAAAGGAAAAAGCATAAAGCATTGAAGAAATGCTAGTGAGCCATGTTAACAAGGAGTGAAATAGGGAAAGGAGGAAGAAAAGGAGCGAAATAAGAATGAAGGTAGGGAAAAAAGCAAGACATATGAGGGGCCTACCAAAAGTTTGTGGGAAATGTGCATTATCTTTTAATTCAATTTTTAATGAAATTTTTGAAGCCCCTTGTATTGTTTTGGATATGTCCTTTGATTATTTAAGTGTCTGAGAGATAGAGAAAGGGTTCACAACTGATGGTTTATTCCATAAATGCCCAATGTGGCCTAGGGATTGAATCCGGGAGCTAGGAACTCAATCTATGTCTCTTACATATGTAATAGAAACTTTCCTACTTGAGCCATCACCACTGGCTGCCAGGATCTATACTAGCAGGAAGCTGGAATCAAGAGCCAGAGCCAGGAGTTGAACCCCAACTTGGAGCATAGGACATGGGCATCCTAACTACTGTGTTAACAACTAGGCCAACCACCTGGCCTAGGTTTGAATATTTTTAATGAAGCAAGGCATACATCAAAAATCATCCTTGAAAATAAAGCAACATGGCATAAAATTTTTAAATATTAATAATCTGGATCCAAAATACTATAGTATGTTTTAATATCCTAAGATATAACGAATGGAGTGAAAGGAAGAAAAAGCACACCAGGCTCCTCAGCTTTCACCCTCTCCTGGGAGTGAAATGTTTTAAATTAAAAAAAAAGACTTTCACACAACTAAATGCTATATAATCATTAAAGGATGTACTTCTGATTAAAGGTAACACAATAGTCCATTTCCCTTCAGTCACACTGCCCAGATTTGGTTCTCATGCCCACACTAGACCTAATATTTGCAGAGTTCAATCGTGAGTCATACTGGGCTGGAAGAGAGGCCAGGCTTCCTGAGGACCAACAGGGTGCTACTAGCCACAGCATCAAGGTTCTGTTTTCAGGAAAGATGGGCTGGGAGGATTAGCCATTGAAAACCTAGTGAAGAGTGTCACTGTCCTGCCAGCAGACACCAGAAATGCATCTGTAGTTGGGCCAGTTGGGAATAGTGCTTGTGACAGGGAAAATGCCATGAGCATCTCAGTGAGAAAGTGTAAGAAAGGATTAATTATAAGACTTGGGAGTGGGTCAGTAGACTTGGAGGAGGGTTACAATAATCAGGAGTTAGAGGTTGGTTATCATCTCGGTTAATAAATCATGTCTATAAGTCAAGAGGAACAGATTGAAGCTAATGCTGTGATAGATTAGCCAAGATAAGAGGATGTTTAATGTTTTTGTGGTTTCCTTTTGTTTGCCTTCAGACAAAATTATGAAGTTATCTTGTTTTTTCTCACTGCTCCAAAGTCAGAAAGTATCCTCATCTGATGTTGATGTTCTGTGAGATCATCAGTGTCCGAGCAGAGAACGCTTTGAGCTAACTGGAAATGTCAAGCTGGCTCCCTCATGTCAAGAGTGGTTTTTCTCTTTTTCAATAGTTTTAGCCAGATGGTGGGTTTGTGGGAAGAACTAATCCTAATGTTGTTATTTGTACTTAATATTTTTGATGCTTCAACCTTGTGAAAGGCAGGAGATTTCAGTACTGGGTATTTTCTTTTTTTTTTTTTTTATCTTTTATTTAATGAATATAAATTTCCAAAGTACGACTCATGTGTTACAATGGCTTCCCCCCCCATACCGTCCCTCCCACCCACAACCCTCCCCCTTCCCACTCCCTCTCCCCTTCCATTCACATCAAGATTCATTTTCGATTATCTTAATATACAGAAGATCAGCTTAGTATACCTTAAGTAAGTATTTCAACAGTTTGCTCCCACACAGAAACATAAAGTGAAAAATAATAGATGATTTTTTTTAAATGATGATGAAATCAGATCAGACCTATTGTCATGTTTAATCCCAGTGAGAGTCAAGTTGGGAATTGATAATTTCTTTCTTTTTTTTTTTTTTTTTTTTTTACAGAAGATCAGTTTAGTGTACATTAAGTAAAGATTTCAGTCGTTTGCACCCCCATAGAAACACAAAGTGAAATATACTGTTTGAGTACTCGTTATAGCATTAAGCCTCAGTAGTACTGGGTATTTTCAAAGAAAAAATGTGCTTGTATATAAACTAGTGAAATAGCTAATTTTCTATATGCAGGAAATGATGCCCCTTCTCCTTTATTCTTGTAGAAAACCTCTAGGTCACTTCTGTTTGCAAAAGAAATGTGGAAGGTTTTGTTTATTTACTTGGTCTTCCCTAGCACTCCCAAACATTGATTTATAGCACTGACTTTATTTAAGCAGCAAACACACACACACACCAAAAAACGAGCTTCCCCAAATGAGCATTTCTAAGCCAAGCTTCTTGCCAGAGGGAATTTGTTTCCCTTTCAGTTATAATTCTCTCCAAACAAGGTTCCATCAGGGGAAGTCTAAGAAACAGCATGTGCAACCCAGCTCACAGCAGCTTTATTTCAAGTTTCATCCCCAACTAGGTCTGAGCCACACAATGCAAAAACCAATAGAAACAAGATTCTAGTCCCACTGGAAATGGTAAACTTTCAGCTTTCAGTGGGCAACAAAGAGAAGAGAATACTTCTCAAAAACAGAAAATGATGCATTTTCTATCCCCAGTGTACCTTCAGAGTGCTATCATTCTGAACTTTGACCATTTTAATTCCCTTTTTAAACCTCATAGCTCAAAGAATCCAAAATAAGTACAAACTAGCAGTCATTGAGTCAGGTAAACAAGTAAGTCAAAAAAGCCACCTGTTTGGTAACTATCTTCTAAAATTCCATGGTTGAATTGAAGACAGGAGGCAACAGGAGACACAAATCAGGCTGCTGTGTCTCCAGGGAACTGAATTAGAGCAGGGACTCAGCTGTGCCAGTTCATGCCTGGCATAGCATGAACACTGAAGTATCCAGAAAATTCATTTAACAGGTGTCAGTTCTCCCATTTCCTACTACCTAGGTCATAATCAGCCTCTTCTCCAATCCATGGGCAGTATGTCAGAGCAGCCCTTCCCTCTGATTCCCAAAACATGACTTCATGACAGCCTTCCAGGTAAAACTGCACAAGTGGTCAGTGCCTGCCAGATGTCTCTGGTGTTGCTTTGCCCAGTCCCTCCCAGCTGGAGGAATATCTAATGACACTTTTACAGTGCAGACCCAATGTGGCAGGGGCAGGAAGTACATCAGCCTTCCATCTTGACAAGGTGGTGCTTGGATCTGATCCTTTTGGCTGCAGCACTGGATCTGCCTAGGGCCAACAAGCTGATTCCCAGTCACAGCTCCCCTTTCTGCCCCTGCCCTACAGTGTAGACCCTAGGACAGGACTTCTGCCTTGGTTTTCCTGCCTTGTACTCCCTTTGCCTTCTAGGAACTCTCTAAGCTCACTTAGGGCACACAGATCATTCTGGTCTCTTCCAGGGGACCAGCTCCTCTTTCTTCGCCCTGTCCCTGACTGGGGACTTAATTTAAATGGAACTCTCTTTACCATTTCCGAAGTCAAGACTTTGTATTTATTCTGACTTGAGCTAGAGGTCTTCAGAATATTCTTTCCTGATTAGGAAGCAATAAAAATCAGATCTCTAGCCTCTACCCTGCAAACCATAAGCCAACAATGTGGTGCAACCATGTTGTGGTTAAAGGGTGACTGAAATAAAAGGGAAAATGCCTGCTGTGAGTGATTAGTCTAAGCCTGGGTTCCACTCAGCCTTGGTCCTGTAGATGGCCTTTGATGAATAGGGAGCACATGGGCATGACACCAGATGCCTGCCTGGGAAACATCCGCATGTCAATCATGTTATTAATCAGCTATCCATGATGCTCATATTATAAATATTACTACGTATGTTCAAGTCCAAAATATGAGGTTCCTTCTACAGAGACTCATATCCTCTACTGGTGTTAAATCACCGTTCCACAGGCTGGCACTTCCTCTTTCTTTCCTCTTCCTGGGATCGTTTGAGGGTTATACGTTTGCCCTTCAGCAGTGATGAATGGAGTGTTGTGCTAATGCTGGGCTCTGCCATTATTCATGTCCCATCCTCTGTCCAGAAACTTTAATTGCAGCATCCTAGATGGAGGAGCAAAAATTGTATTACAGAGGATACTTTCATCTTCCTGATTATAATATCTGACAAAAGGCAGGGCTTTTCTATTAATCTCAGGTCCTTGCACTAGAGGGGCATCCACTCACCATACTGCGCAAGGTTCACATCCAGGCGGCATCATACAGATATGTGGCTCATGGGATCTATAATTTCAGGCTGAAGAAGCTGAGCTGATAATCATATCACCCCACTGCCACAACCTTAATCGGCCTATTATGGGCATAAATTAAGAGTTTTACTGAAGAAAATCTGTGTCCCAGAATTCCTGACTGCCAGAACCCTGATGAGCTGGGCTGAATACCAAGTATCCCACCCTGGTCTAGCTCTCTCGTTGAAGTCCATTATCATCTAATTCATGCTTATTCGGATTTCTCAGAGTCATCTTTTTTCTTCCCTTTTTAGTTCTTAAAGTGATACTCAAAGGAGGGCATTCAGCCACACAAATTATATCTAAAGGATATTGGCCGAAGATTTATTGTCCAAAGTGTTCAATTATAGTGATTTTTCTCACAATTAACAGAGGCAGAACTAGTGAGAAGCCCATTGGAGCACAATAAAAGCATCCATTTGGGTTACAAGACAGTCCATTACTGTAGTTGATCATGGCTTCTATTAAGTCTTAGATACAAAGGTTGTAACTTTGCCATCTGCTACTTCATCACATGGTTTATACACAAGCTTCTGGTCTGAAGAAAAACTAATGCAACTGCAGGCTGCTTGCTTCTCTTTTTAAAATTAAGACTGCTCAAGAAAGTCTAGTCTCCAATCCAAACTGCAGGAAAGGGGAAATTATTTTATATAGTGCAGTGCCCCATACCTTGGAATTTACAATAGTTAAAGCTGAACTATAATTTTTTTTAGAAGTTTATAATGAGCACTGTTCTAGCCATTGGCGGTGTGGGAGGGGTATAATTAGGTAAAGGAATTACAGTGGGACTCAGCCCATTAGCCACTTGGGACGTCTTTGCAGTTCACCACTTTCCAGATAGACACACAAACCTGGAAGCCACTGTCCAATCTTTTTCACCATGGAGACAGTAGAAGAAGGTAGAAGTAGAGTCCTCCCTCTGCCATCTACACTGGCTATCCCTGAGCCTCCTTTTCTGAGTCCTCAGCAGAGGGCTGTCTAGCCTCAGCCTGACTCAGAGCACATTCTGGTAGAGAGGAGTCAGGGACTGTCCCTGGGTTATACAGAGGCTATTGCCCTTACACAGGGAGCTTCAAAGTTTATTTTAGTAACTTAGGTTTTTCCTAAGTGAAAAATCTTTGAATCTGTCAGACTGAAAAGATAATCAACCACAGGTTTGATTGATCCATTGAACAGGAGAGTCACAGTCAAGGAGCAGAGAATTAAGTATCTGCAGCACCAGGCACTGACAATTTTCTGACAACCAGCCCCCTTCTCTTGAGAGCTCAGGATAGATCTGTTCCTGTGATATCTGAAGCAAAGTCTGTAATACCACTTTGTGATGAGACAGCCAAAGAGAGATGCCCATTGGTGGAAACAGCCAATGAACCTTAAACAATGGTTTCCTATTCTATTCTGTGGTCTCCTTTATAGAAGTCGGGTGAGTACATGCAGATAGAGACAAGAAAAAAAGTTAAAATAACTTTTTCAGAGAATTTCTAATCTTCCAAGTGTCTCACAGTGTATTTAGGCAGTCGGACGCATAAATTGTAATAACTGTGAAACAGAACACACTCCACCTCACAAGGGAAGTGGTTTACCCAGCAGTAAATGAAGTTGAGTGAAAAGAAGGAAGTCTTCATGGAAGAACTGATGATCAAATTGACTCTTAAAGCATGAGTAGGCTCTGCCTTGGTGCTGCCCTATGGAGGTGGTATGGCAGCCTTCTACTTGGCATCATGGCCATCCTAGACTCCTCATGAAGCCTAAGGTCATCAAAAAGAGGACCAAAAAGTTCAGCCAGTACCAGTCAGACCACTATGTCAAAATTAAGCATAACTGATAAAAACCCACAGATACTGAAATCAGGGTGCAGAGGAGATTCAAGGGCCAGATATTGATGCCTAACATTGGCTATGAGAGTGACAAGAAAAAAAAGCACGTGCTGCCTGCCCAGTGGCTTCTGGAAGATCCCAGTCCACAGTGTCAAAGAGCTGGAGGTACCGCTGATGTGCAACAAATTTCTGGGCTGAGATTGCTCACCATGCTTCCTCCAAGACCTGCAAAACCATCATGGACAGAGCAGCCCAGCTGGCCATCAGAGTCACCAATCCCAATGCCACGCTGCTTGGTGAAGAAAATGAATAGACAGTTCCTGTGCACAGTTTGTGTTTAAATAAAGCCATAAAAACTGTCCCAAAAAGGGTGAGTAGGAAATTGCAGATGCATTAGGTGGTATGACTATTCAAACCTGCTTTGCTTAGGTGAGTAGCTTTCAAACTTTATCATCCATCAAGGTAATCTGGAGGGTTAAAGTGCAGATGGCTTGGCTTTGCCCCTGGAGTTTCCAGTTGCATAGATCTTCAGTGGTCCGGCAAGTTTGCAGCTCTAACCCATTCTCAGGTGGTGCTGCTGCTGAGAACCAGAGACTTAGGTGCACTATGAGGAGTGGAAGTAGAGAAAGGGATGCAGTATCTGGATCCTAAGGGATTCCAGGCCCATGTGGAGAGACCATTCACTATCTAGACTGTTAGGACCTATTGTCAGGTCCTCAGCCATTGAGTGTAAGCATCACATCTGTGGTTTTTAGAAGGTAGTGCTGTTAGGAATGTAGAAGAAAAGGCAGTTACAACACGGTCAGAGTCACTTGGGAAATTGTACAGCCAGAACAAAGGCAATGGGAATGGAGAAGATGGGTCTGAGCTTGCTTCTGTGAAAATGAGAGCCAAGGCCTGGCGTCTTCAGTGATGCTGTCAAAGGAGGAAAATAAATCAGCTGTTTCCTTTGCCTCTGGAAGCTGTTATTTGTTCTCTTCCCTTATTAAAATATGCATGATGGATCTTCTGGGAAAGGACACAGAGAGTTTAGCAACGTTTACTTAGCCATAATTCATTGATTATTATTTCCAAGAAAAAAGAAAACATCCTTATTTGTTGCAGTTAGAGTATCCCTGGGGTGTTGTCCACATGCATCTCTGTTCCCTGTGAAGCCCTGGGGCTGGGGAGCCTGTGTTTGAGCAGAAGCAGGACAGGCAAAGTGGAGTGTCACAGAACAGTGCCATAGAGGGAGGTCAGAGGAGCAATAGAAATAACAGAAGTGCATATACCTGCAGGGAATGGAATGGGATTTCTAGAAAGCCCCAGAAATATCTAGTAGGTGACTGAATTTCCTACAGAAATATACTAGATGTAGAAATGTAAAACTGCCCGTCATGTTAAAAAGCTAGTATTTTTGCTATTTCTTTTCTTAGCCCAGGATCCCTCAGAAGTGAACCCAAGACAAAGACTCCCAAGCTGGTGGTTTACTGGGGTGATGAGATCTGAAGGAGTGGAGTGTGGGCAGGGGAGAGACTCACAGAAGCAGGGAAGTCCAATACCTGGCTGCAGTATAGAGCTGACCACTGATAGAGGCCACTGCTCTATCCACCTAAGACACTTTTATGAAACACTCCTCAGAGCCATCCACTTGGA
Source organism: Oryctolagus cuniculus (assembly GCF_051225735.1). NCBI lineage: Eukaryota > Metazoa > Chordata > Mammalia > Lagomorpha > Leporidae > Oryctolagus > Oryctolagus cuniculus. Next base: position 195,893,583 of record NC_142867.1, read on the forward strand.
GAAGAGAGGGAGCAGGGCCCATTATTGGCTGCTTTTTCCCTCTGCTCAAGGCTTGCCCCAACGAACATTAAATGTCTCATACTTCTGAGTTGCACACATAAGCATGACCACTACAGGAATCAAAGACGGCCTGTGCAAGACATGAGAGTGGTAAGGAGCTATTGGGTTACACCTGTATCAGGTGAGTTGGGCCTGTGTGGAACTTGTCAAACTACACTGGCATCAGATGTGGGTCCACCCCAAGGATATGCAATAGCACATAAGGTTTCCTGTACTTTTGTTATGGTCCTAGGCTAAGGGCTTCACAGCCATTCTTCCTTCCATTTAATCCATACAACAACCCTATAAAGCAGGCATTCTATCCCCACTTTACAAATTAGGAAATAAGGGTAAGAGACTCAAGATGAAACAAAAGGAAATGGCAGGGTTAGAACTCAAATCCACTTCTTTCTGGCTTCAAAGCCCATGCTTAACTAGAATATCAAGTGGTACCGAATGCATGATAGATGATAACTCAGGAAGTCAATTTAGGAGGCCATATCAACAGCCTTTAAATATTTATCTTATTTCTGTCCTAAAACTCTAACTTAAGAAAACAAGGTATAGGCATGGAATCTAGTGGTCAGATGTCTGTATCCCACATTAGAGTGCCTGGGTTCAATGCCTGGCTCAAGCTCCTGATTCCAGTTTCTTGCTAATGCATACCTTAGGAAACAGCAGTGTTGTCTCAAGTAACTGGGTTCCTGCCTCTCACTTGGGAGGTCTGGATTATGTTCCTGATTCCTGACTCTGGACCTGGCCCAGCCCTGTTTGTTGTAGACATTTTAGGAATGAATGGGATCTCTCTCTCTCTCTCTCTCTCTCTCTCTCTCCCTCTTTCTCTGACTCTATTAAGTAAAAACAAAAAAATTAAAAAACAATCATTGACTCTAATAAGTAAAAAAAAAAATCTTTAAAAACAATCAGAAATGTACACAAAGATTGATGTTTATCCCAATTATAATGGATTAGATAGATAAATGTGTGCATGTGTGTAATGGAATATGCAATTATCTAAAATAATTATTTAAAACATAATAATAGGGGTGAGCATTGTGGCACAGTGGGTTAAGCTGCCTCTGGAACACCTGCATCATACATTGGAGTGCCAGTTAGAGTTCCAGCTACTCCACTTCTGATCCATCTTCCTGCTAATATGCCTGGGAAGGCAACAGATGATGCCCCATGTACTTGGATGCCTGACACCATATGGGAGACACAGATGGAATTCCAGGCTCTTGGCTTTGGTCTGGCACAGCCCTGGCTGTTGTGGGTATTGAGGAGTGAACAAATGGATAGAAGATATTCTCTCTTTCTCTCTTTTTCTCTCATTGTCTCTCTCTCTCTCTGTGTTGCTCTGCCTTTCAAATAAACAGTTTACAAATATATATAAGAAAAATACTTATAAGCTTAAGAAAATACAGCCTACAAAACATACAATATGTTCTTAACAGCATATAAAATATAAGCAGAAAAACAGACTGAAAGGAGAATTCAAAAATGTTAAAGTATATGGCAAGATAATACTAACATATTTTTCTTTATATTTCTGAATATTTTAAAATTTTTCCATAAAACTATGTATGATATTTATGACGAGGACATTTTTACTTTATTTTAATGGGCAATGGAATAAAATGACTGTTACCCTAGGGCACCTTCTGGCACCAGCTGAGTTGAGTGGTGTGTCCTGCCTTGCAGCTGTCATTGCTGTCACTGAGAAAAGGCCCTTTGTGGCTTGGAGGAGGTTTTCTGGTCCTTCACAAACAGTCTCTTTCTAAACACCCTGCTTGCTCCCTGGAGTTATGTCTCTACTTCTTGGATCCAGAGACACTTCTGTCACCTCCAGTTGGATGCGTCACCCCAGCCTGGCCATCACTCTGTGTCCACAGGTGAGCTGAGAACCCTGGCATGCTTATTTTGGAGAAGATCTTAACAGGGGAGGAGAGGAGACTGCATGTTGAACTGACCTGTCAAGATGCACTATCTGTTCTGGGTGGGACCAGACCTGTTACTCCTGCATTCCCTGAAATCCCAGAAGTCTGCCTCATGCCTAAAGAAGAGCAGAAGTGAGAGAGAGCAAAGTACACGGGATCCATAACGCTCAGTCTCCAGAGGTGGCTCTTTCACATCTGAGCCTGCCAGTTCCCTTCATGCTCAGTGGAGAGATCTTCACATCAACGTGATTTTCTACCGCAAATTCAGCCAGTTAAGTCCTTACCTTTTCTTCAGTTTTTTCTATTACTTTTCCTTTTTGCTGTGTTATTAGAAATGTACATAATTTTGGAGTATTTCTGTGTGAGTTTGGGTTTTTGTCCTACATCTCTTAATGGCTGTGTAGCCATTTCCCTAATAATTTCCTCTTTGGAGTCTGTCCTCTCTAATCACCTCCTGGGAATAAGTCCTGGGGACCCAGTCCTGGCAGGCTACTAGCCTTGGTCAGAATGGTCGCAGCCCAGTACTTCATAGTGACATTTCAAAAGGCCACGTGGTTTCCTTTGGTCCTTTAATAAGCAGTATGAGTTTTTTCAGGGAAAACAGAGTGGCTGGGAAGGATGCCCAGTGGAGAGGAGGCAGGGCTGTGAATTCTGACTGTAACCTCACGCACATTTGCAGTTCTGTCTCACTCTGCATTATTAGGCATCAAAAACCCCTGTGACAGGGAGTCAGGTGGAGGAAACCTTACAACTAATGGCTGTTCTATATTAGTGGCTGCACAGCATATTTTAAACACATTCCTGGATTAAAAGAATTTCACACATTATAAGACCCATTTTCCCAAAGGAGACAGGAGTAAACAACACAGCATCTTTTGCAGGGATAACTGGTAAGTGTTTTACAATTGGCTTGTCAGGGAGAAAAGAAGTCCTGATTTGGAAATTGCATTTGCAGATTTCCATGGTGTAAGGACTCCTATGATGGCATATTTTAAGTTTCCCAACGGTTTAAAATCTGGCTTTAAAAATCCCTGAAACCTAACAGTCAGTCGTGTTTTGGGAACTCTGAGAACCAGTTACAACATGCCACTTGAGCAGGCATGTGATTGAGATGGGACTTAAGCTTTGAAGAGAGAAAGAATTAGAGGGAAGTGGGCTCTACATCCAATCTATCTTTGGGGCATGTGGTAGAGCTAACATGCTGTCTCAGAGTGTAAAAGACAGTGATTGTCAGCAGACTCATAGAATGGCAGATGTCCTAAACAGCACTCTGGCCTCAGAATCAGCCCTTAAGGCATGTGGATCTGGCTGAAAAGCCTATGAGAGTATTTCAGGCATGGAAAGCCAAGACACTCTGACCAAAAAAAAAAAAAAAAGCCTAAATGAAAGATCTCCGCGAGTAAGATCCCAGTGGAAAGAACAGGTCATCGAAGGAGGAGGTACCTTTCTCTGAAGGGAGGAGAGAACTTCCACTCTGACTACGACCTTGTCTAAATATGATCAGAGTCGGTAAACTCAAAAGGCTTCCATAGCCTTGGCAACTCATGACAAGAGCCTAGGGTGATTACTGATGCCATAAACAAGAATGTCAATTTGTTAAGTCAACAACAGGAGTCACTGTGCACTTATTCCTCATGTAGGATCTCTGTCCTTAATGTGCTGTACATCATGATGTAATGCTATAACTAGTACTCAAACAGTATTGTTCACTTTGTATTTCTATGTGGGCGCAAACTGTTGAAATCTTTACTTAACATATGCTAAACTGATCTTCTGTATATAAAGAGAATTGAAAATGATTCTTGATGTGAATGGAAGGGGAGAGGGAGTGGGAAAGGGGAGGGTTGCGGGTGGGAGGGAAGTTATGGGGGAGGGGGGAAGCCATTGTAATCCATAAGCTGTACTTTGGGAATTTATATTTATTAAATAAAAGTTAAAAAAAAAAAAAAAAGACAGTGATTGTAGTGTCTGTCGAAGCACCGGCTGCAGGAGGGGCTGCGTCTCCTCATGTGCATGCACAGCCATGCAGTGGGGTCAGCCCTGGAGCAGACTGTCTGAGCATTGTACTTGACTTCAGAGCCCCGGGGCACACCTGGAGCTTCTTTAATAAAGCCCTCTTGTGTTCTGAGTAGAATGGATTCTCTTATTTGCAAATAAGAATCCTAGCTGACTCTGGTAAGGAACATTTTGTTTGAAGTAGAGATGGATACTTGCGAACAGAATTACATACTGCTGCCATTCAGTCTGTCTTTGGAGTTTCAGATGTTCTATGTGGGGGGGGGGGGGGTGAATTTCAGCTTCATTCTCTCTCACCTGCTCTATACCTTTTACTCAGATTACTCTGCAGCAGAGTATGTAGGAAGAATTCAGCTTTTAGTGCAATGAAGCTCCTAATAAGTGTGCCTGAAAAACCTAGAGAGAGTAAATAGTAAATCCCACCTCCTCGGCAGGGCCTGCTCTCTCATCCACATGGTGTCAGTGCACAGCCCCTGTGAGGAACAGCACAGGTACTGTGCCAGACCTCCATCATGGACATTTGATAACTTCTCCCAGATAATTAGCTCCCTGAACTTTGCCTTAGGTATTGCTCGAGCACCTTGTGGACCACCCCCCTCCAAGGTACCTGAAATGCTTGTTAAAAATGATTGCTGCCTTGTAGACCTCCTGAGTCAGAGCCTCTAGGTACACACCAGGAATGTGTACAGTTTCAACTGGTGTTTATAATTTTTGAGAAAGAAAACTTCTTATCAACATCACAAAAATGCGTTTTTTTCTACCTACTACATAGGTATATGACAGATACAAGTAGATGTAAAAGTTCAACAGGAAATACTACAGCTAAAACTTAAACAAAAAATTACATGTTTAGACATGGCAAACATAACATTCTCATGAGGTGTTTAATAAAATATTTTAACCTCTAGTTTTGGGTCAATAAAACACTCCAGAATGCCTAGGAAATGTGAAGAAGGGTTGAGAGGAAGCCAGTTCATTTTGCTAAAAATCAGTATTGTTCCCCTTTTTCTTTCCATGCTCAGAAAATTCCTCTCTCCACAGAGGAAGTCGTTCCCAGATCCTCTGGGAGTCTTCCCAGAGTGCTCTATCCAGACATTTACAAATACTGCTGCTGCTTATCATTCAGGAAAATATAGTGAAGTCAAACATAGTAACTAATCATAGGGGCCAGTGTTGTGCCCTGGCAGGGAGGGCTGCTGCCTGCAATGCCTGCAACCCATATGAGTACTGGTTCATGTTCCAGCTGCTCCACTTCCTATCCAGCTCCCTGCTAATGGCCTGGAAAGGCAAGCGGTAGATGGCCCAAATGCTTGAGCCCCTGCTACCCATGTGGGAGATCTGGAGGACACTCCTGGCTCCTGGTTCCAGCCTGGCTCAGCCCTGGCCATTACAGCCATTTGGGGAGTGAATCAGCAGATGGAAGATTCTCCTCACCCCTTTTGTATCTCTCTCCCTCTCTCTCTATAACTCTTTCAAATAAGTAAGTAAATCTTTTTCAAAAATAACTAGTCTTTAATAATCTATTTTCAGGGCATTCAGGACAACATGCTAAGCAATTTGAACATATTATTTCACTTAATTTTTACAACAGTTTAAGGTGGAAACATAACCCGTTTTAGAGACAGGGAAAGTAGATGTGAACAAAGTATCCATGGAGAGTAACAGCAGTCATGAACATACCCGTTGTCTGTGACCTGAACCATCACAAGCTATGTGTACTGTAAAGTGACTAAAGTATATAAGGCAGAATGAATTCTATTGTTGCCATCTGATTCTGCTGTTGTCTTTATTAAAACCCATGTAAAAGAAACTTCCTAAGGCTTCTCCTGACCAGAATAGTTCTGGGTGTTTGTTGAAATCAGCTCCTAATTTCACCTCCTCTGCTCTCATGCTTTTGCAAGTTTCATAGCAACCAAGGCCCTTCCTCTGAAGCAATATAGCCTAGGACTGGGTTCAAATCCTTACTGTACGACACCTGCAACCTTTGGCAAGTTAATCGACCTCTCTGAGCCTCTGCTTTATTCATCTATAAAAAGATGATGAGTATCCTTGTTTGTGTGTGTTTAAGATTTACTTATTTGAAAGGCAGTGTGACAGAGAGAAGAAGAGAAAAAAATCAATTTTATATCTTGTTCACTCACCAAATGCCCAGAACATCTGAGGCCAGGCCAGGTTGAAGCCAGGAGTCAGGAACTCCAACATGGTCTCCTACATGGGTAGCAGGGGCCCAAGAATTTGGGCCATCTTCTATTGCACTTCCAGGTACACTAGCAGGAAGCTGGATCAGAAGCAGAGAAACCAGAACGCAAACTGGTGCTCTGATATGGAAATGCTGGCATTGCAGCCTTAAGTTTAACCTGCTGTGCCACAGTGCTGATCCCAAGATGAACATTCTTAATTCACAGGAATAATAGGATTAAATGAAGACAACGTTTGGCAAAGGTTTTGGCAAAGACTAAACACTCAATGAATTATGGCTGCTTGGACTGTCACCAGAGCTCTCATCTTTTCCTAAATCACTGAATCATTAATTCCTTTATACATAAGCCTCTTTGACAAATGTTTCTTGAGTCCTGTGCCCTTGCTGTCCTGACAGAGACACTGGGAGAGGGAGGGTGTGGTTGTGTGTCATCCGATCTCAGCTCACCTTCTAACAGCAGAGTTTGCCAGATGCCATGCCACGCCGTAAGGAGACGCAACCCTAAAGTGGGCCTCAGGGTCAAGCTGTCTCTTTCCAACCAGCACAGCATGGTTTCTTTTCACATGGGAATAAATAGGAACAGGAAGTTTCCCCTCCACTTGTGTCTTCTCTTCCATCCTTCTGCCATCTCCCATTGCCTGGCTCTCTGTAGTTCTCCATATTGGCACTATCCTGAAACTGTATCCATAACAGAGAATGGCAGGTGAAGTCTGCCCCCAAAGTCACACTGAGGAATAAAACACAGATAAAAGGTTATGCCTACTTTTATGAATGAGGAGTGTCAGACTGAATGACAGTTTGCTAAAGGAATGTCATATGGATTGCCTTTTCCTACATGCCCCTCATGCCTCTCAGTTTGGCTTTTTTTCAGTGTTTTGACATTTGTCTGAAGAAATGGATTGTTTGATCTTTCTGGATTTCCCTCTCAGTGATAATGGAAGAAAAGAAAAATGTGAATGTATCATTTTAAGGCCTCACATCACTGATTGCAACTATAAAGACTGATAAAAAGATCCGAATACTGCCTCTACTTCCAATCTGGCTTCCTGCCAGTGCACACCCTGGGAGGCAGCAGGTTTTGAATCAAGTAGTTGGGTCCCTGTCAGCCTTATGGGAGGCCCAGACTGTTCTAGACAACTGGGGAATGAAGCAGTAGATGGAAGTACGCTCTCTCCCTCTCTCTACCCCTCCCATCATTTTGCCTTTCAGACAAATTTTTTTTTAAAAAAGGAAGTAAGAAGGATAAGTTTTACTATGCTCTTTAGTTGATACACTTACCATTTATTGTGTCCTATATATGTAGCTACAAGCCCCCTTGCCCTCAAACCCCATGGACAAGTGCAGAGTTTTTGAACCTCAGTACTACTGACATTTGATAAGGAATAACTCTTTGTTGTAGAGAGCCATGCTATGCATTCTAGGATGCTTAGCAATATTCAGAGCCTCCACCCATTGGATGCCATCACTATTCCCCAATACCAAAAATATTTCCAAACATCTCCAGATGTTCATGGGTGGAAAATTGCCCCTGGCTGAGAACTACTGCACTACACAGATACGTGCAAGAATACCTGTAATATGGTGGGAAGGTGTTAGAAGGTAGAAACATATCTAGCACTATAGAAACACACTCTACCAGGAAAAATGAGGAAAACTTCACAGAGGAGATGACAATTGAGCAGGATTTAGAGCTTTTGTTATCAGAAAAAAATACTTATTTTAAACTCAAATTAGGGATCTTATACAACTAATATCCTTTGGTTTAGAGGAGACATTTTTCTGCTATGAAATGGGACAAAAGTGAGCTGTAGCAGGGAGCTTTTTGAAAGTTCTTGAGTTTAAGACAACTACATTCAATCCTTACCCAGAAATGCTGTGCACACGACTGCTGCTATGGACTAGATGAGGTTCCCTGGCTCTCCAAGTGTCAACCACTTGCACCTCTGCAGGGTAAGAAAAGTTCCAGCTGAAGCTGTGGCTCAGATGCTCACGGTGTCAGACCTGTTATGCTAGACAGTCACAAAATGCTGCTGTCCCCTGTCCCCAGAGGTGGGCGAGGACATAGGAGCCAGTGTGCTTCTCATTGACTTTTAATGGTGATAACTGTACAAGGAATATTCAGAGCCTCCACCCATTGGATGCCATCAGTATTCCCCAATACCAAAAATATTTCCAAGCATCTCCAGATGTTCATGGGTGGAAAATTGCCCCTGGCTGGAGAAAGACCTTTCAGATGATCTAATACTCCACAACAGCAATGAGAACACTGGTCCCCAGTTCTGCAGAAGCCTTGAAAATAGAGAGCCTCAGTAACTTTGAGTTCCAGTAGCTCAGCAGTGGCAGGAGGGGACAGAACAGGTTTGGAACTTCCTAGAAAACAACAGAGAATTGCCACTAACTGACCTATCCTTGGGAGCTGTCTGGAAAAGTCCCACTTAAAGGACATCTCTTTATTTGACCCAACTCACTATGTAATCGGTGAGAAAAGCCAAATGCCAAATTCTCATATTCCCAGACATTTGTAAAAAAAAAAAAAAAAAAAAAAAGCGCAAATGTTTATCATAGCTGCCAGAAGTTGTGAAACCAAATGTGTCAAAAAAGAATACAGAAAAAACCTGAAAACAAAAATCTGGAAATAAAATGTTCATAGGGAGCTTTTAAAAGCTGTAAGTTAGCCCTGAGAATCTAGAAGGCCACACACGTATGCACAGCTGTGCACATCTCCAAGAAATGCCAAAGAAGACCCTAATCTCCCCTTATGACTGCTGTGAAGCTCTGAGCAAGCAGGTGGTGAAAGCTAGGGTAGAACTGTGAATTACCTGAGCACTGAAAACGTGCTCCTAATATATCACAGAGCACCTTAACAAAAGCCTGGGAGATTTCTTCATTAAAAGACTTAAGGAAATTTCTGTCCAATCATATAGTTGATCATCAAGTTAATCAACTAGAGATTTTGTCACACAAAATATACAAGTATACATAATTAGTCCATGGAATTTACATTTCAAGAACAGTATTTTCAGACAAATGGCACAGGGACAACCAGATAGCCATATTCAAAAGAATCAAGTTGGACCCTCCTTTACTCCATATACAGTATTTTACTCAAAGTGGATTGCAGACCTGAATGTAAGAGATAAAATAAAAACTCTTAGAAGGTGATGGTTAATTTATGTGTTGACTTTACTGGACTAAGGAATGCATAGGTAATTGTTAGCATTATTTCTGGGTGTATCTGTGAGATGTTTCTAGACAAGGTTGGTATATGGATTGACAGACTGAGTGGAGAAGACCTGCTCTGAAGGTAGGCAAATACTTGCAGACATCTGGCGTTCTGGATAGAACAAAAAGAGGAATCATTCTCTCTCTCACTGTGTACCCCCTGGATCTGGAATATCCTTCCCTCCACCTGAAAAATCAGAGCCACAGGTTCTCTGGCTTTTGGACTCAGGGTTATGCACCAACAGTCACCTGGAGTTGCAGCCTCAGACTAAGAGCTATACCATTGACTTTTCTGGGTCTGAAGCCTTTGGACTTGACCTGACACATGGTACCTGCATCCCTGGTTCTCCTGCTTGCAGACAGCTGAGTAAAAGAAGCCAGACGAAAAGTGTGTCCATACTCAATGATTCCATTTATATATGCACTGTAATTTGTTGATAAATAGATGTAGATTGCTCCTTGATTAAGCATCAGTTGGCATATAATATGGCTGAAAACAGTATATCAACAATAAAGCAGTGATGTCACCATCCATAAACTCAGCTTTGGCTGCTAAGTTTTTTTTTTAACCAGTAAGTTATTTAACACAGTAATTTTTCTTATGGCCTAATGAATTCAATGTAGATCTGAAGATATAACTTTTGTAGGAGAGAATCTGGCTTAAGATATATGTACACATTAAATTCTATTGATTTCCTTGTCAGCACTTGATATGCTGTTATTATCACCATCTTCACTATAAAATGTATCCATGTGCTTTATTTCTCTTTTTTTTTTTAACGTTTTTTAGGGAGAGAGACATACAGATAGACAAGATCCACTAATTAACTCCCCACATGCCCACAATGGCTGGAGAGTTGGGCCAGGGCAGAAACCAGGTGCCAGGACTACAATCCAGGTCTCCCATGTTGTTGGTAGGAATCCAATTACTTGAGCCTTCATCATTGCCTCCCAAGATCTGCATCATCAGGAAGCTGGAGTCAGGAGTCAGAGACAGAAATTGAATCCAGGTACCAGGTATGGGATACCAGCATCCTAACCGCTAGGCTAAATACCCACGCTCTGTCCATGGGATTTTTTTACTGGGCCCTTGCCACCGAGTTTAGAGCTCTAAAATTAAAATAACGGTTGCAGTAGAAGCAACACTTCTCCACCAGAATGAAAACGGAAAAGTTAAATTGCCTAGGAATGCTGTGAGTGTTTCAGGACTTTTCACACCTTTTTTTTCAATTTCTTTTTGCCAAGAGTGTAAGTTCCTTTCATTTGTCTCTGACTACTTGGGTTGCCATGGTTTTCTAGCTTTTGCTACTTCTAGAAATAAACAACCCATTAGATTTATGTCATTGTTAATTTATCTCTATGTACAACATAGGTGATTTGTAGCCTGAGAAACACTAGATATCCTTAGTCTCCCATAGTGAAAAGTTGGCACCAGAATGTTATATAAAATGGTAAGTTCTATTTAGGAGAAGTGACCTCAAGAAAAGGTATTGTTTCTAATTAGAATGTCAATTTCACACACATCTAGAGTTGCTAAATGCAGTTTATTGTATGAATCTTTTTTACTTTTAGTATTATCATATATATGGGCCCCTTTTCTTTAGAGAAGATAAAATTAGCCCAGATTGTTCCCTAAAAATGCAAATTCAAATATAATAGACTCCAACTGATTGAGATTTTCTTAAAAACATATTTACTTAAAAATTATCTTTAAAAAAAATTATCCAGATGTTGGGACTGGCACTGTGGTGCAGCAGGTTAAACTGTCACTTAGGATGCCAGATCTCATATCACAGTGCCAGTTAAAGTCCTGGCTGCTCCACTTCTAATCCAACTTCCTGCTATTGCATCTGGGAAGGCAGCAAATGATGGCCCAAGTATGTGGCCTCCTGCCATCCATATGAGAGGCCTGGCTGGAGGTCCAGGCTCATTGTTTTATTCTGGCCCAGGTTTGGCCATTGCAAGAATTTGGGGAGTAATCCAACAGATGATCATCTCTGTCTCACTCTGCCTTTCAAATAAATAAGTCTTTTAAAAAAATTATCTATAGGTTCTTTTTTTTGAGGTGTTATCAAAAGCCATTTAAAACCTAGTCTAAAATCCACTGGCGATGAGTCTCCCAAATAACCTCAGCCTCACCCCAGTTTTCTCTCTCACGTCAGTCCCACGAAGTCCAGGATCGAAATAGAACCGAATCTCAAAAAATATAAAATAGCTTCATAAGTACTAACAAGAAAGGTAGTTGGGGGACAACTTATAATCTCTCAGGGGGTCAGGTTTTATTTCCTATCTAGAGAATCTTTGAAGCTCCTCAATCAAGACTATATTAGCTTTGAGTGTTACACAAAACAGGTGCCCCAGATCTCCACACTGGGACCTTCCCATCCACCCTCACCACAGCCCCACCACCATCATGTCTACAACAGCTGGCCTCCAGGCATGTAATACCTGCCAGTAACTCAAGGACAGAGCTTCTGCTCATTTTTCTTTGCATCCTCAGCACCAACCACAGAGCCTAGTCTATATAAAGATTTCACGTGTGTCAAAAATACATGGGACTAAAATGTTGTTGACTGCATAATAATTATAAAATATGCTTATTTTGTGTCTTATAATCATAAAGACATTTAAAAGGCCTGAAGAGGCAAGGAGAAAAAAGTGGTTTTAAGAGTTTTTTAAAACTTTTTGAATTCTATTCCATATTATATGAAAAGGACAACTCTGATGGAAATCATAGATTCAGCAGAAGTTGTGGTTAAAACTGTTTCTTTGGCCGGCGCCGCGGCTCACTAGGCTAATCCTCCGCCTAGCGGCGCCGGCACACCGGGTTCTAGTCCCGGTTGGGGCGCCGGATTCTGTCCCAGTTACCCCTCTTCCAGGCCAGCTCTCTGCTGTGGCCAGGGAGTGCAGTGGAGGATGGCCCAAGTGCTTGGGCCCTGCACCCCATGGGAGACCAGGAAAAGCACCTGGCTCCTGGCTCCTGCCATCGGATCAGCGCGGTGCGCCGGCCGCAGCGCGCCGGCCGCGGCGGCCATTGGAGGGTGAACCAACGGCAAAAGGAAGACCTTTCTCTCTGTCTCTCTCTCTCACTGTCCACTCTGCCTGTCAAAAAATAAAAAAAATAAATAAAAAAAAACTGTTTCTTTAAAGATTTGTAACTGAAAGATAAAACCTAGGAATAAGAACCTAGGAGAGAGAAAAAGAGAAGAGGAGAGGGAAAAGGGCTCTGAGGTGAAAACTTAGCAATTCCCAATGACCTTTAGCAGCTGATCCAAGGGTGGATGTTTGGCACAGTGATGAAGACACTGTATGTCTGTATCCCATATAAGAGTGTCTGGGTTCTAGTCAGCTATGCTTCCAGTTCCAGCTTCCTGCTAATGTGCAACCTTGTAAGCAGCTGATGATGGCTCAAGTACTTGAGTCTCTTCCACCTACATGGGAGACTTGGATTGAGTTCCCACCTCTTGGCCTCAGCATGGCCTAACTTAGGTTTTTCTTATCATTTGTGGAGTGAACCAGTGGATGAAAGATTTCCTCCCTCTCTCACTCTCCCTTTGCCCCCCCCCAATTCAAGTAAATATCCATCCACAGCTTTTCTGATCAATTGAGTATGAACCAGTAAGTTCATATAGCAGAAAAAAGGGGAAAGAATGTAAGAAAATTCACTTTTCCTAAAGGAGATACATGAATCTTCAGTGAAAAACAACAATAACACCGATGTAGCTAAAGAGAAATGTTTGAGGGACTAGGTCAATGTGTCCATCCCAGGCAAAGCCCAGTCAGTCTAATAGAAAGAGAGAGAGCATATCAGAGGAAAGTAGCCAAGAATCAGAATTTTCAGGGAAGTCACACACACACCTAGGCCATTAGCAAACCCAGGGAGCCGTTGAGAGTGAAGACCATGTGTGACAATTTGCGGTCCTCCCTACTGACTCTGGAACACAGACTTGATTTCTAATGTGCCCTGAATCACTTTGTCCTTCTATCCAACAAGCTTGTGTACAAAACATCATCACAGAGACACAAGGAAAACTAAGGCCTTCTGGGGTCTGCCTGGATCCTTTGGAGATGGACACAAGTAGCTACAACCCAAAGTAGAATTGGCAAATGCTCTAAGAGGAAGATAATACTTGTTATGATATCCATTAATAACCATTGTCTAAGCTGACTTACCTGAGAGAAATTCTCATTTATAACTTTCTAAATGTTTGCAGAATAAATGAGAACGATGAAGTGCTGCTCGCACTGGTCCATTTGTCGTCACTTTTTACTGCCACTCATCTTCAGGTCTTGATTTTGAAGTCAACTCCTCCAAAACATTTTTTCCTTGATCTTCTCCAGGCCCATGTTACATGCTCCAAGGCACAAAAAATTTCTATTATTAGAGTGATTACTACACTGTATCCTAACTACTTGCTAAATTTTCCATCCCTCTAGTTAAGTTAAATTTCGTGGAGGCAGAACTGTACTTGTCTGGGTCACCTGAATCCCCAAGTTTGGTGCATTGTTGGCCTGCAGTGGATGGTTTATATGGACTGTTCCAGCCATCAGTGCAAAGTACATTTAATGAGCCTCAGCAAAAATCAAGGTGGAATAACATTGAGTGACCAAACTTCTCAAGAAATTTAACTGGACCTGAAAACAGATTCAGACATATTTTCCATACACAGTAAATAATTCAGGGCAACAGGCCATGTACCTCATGTGTGGAGAGCAGTTCATTGGCACCAGCAAAAAGGCACAAAGAAAATGGAAGTAGAGAGATATTTTGAAACTCAAAATTATCCAACATTTCCGTGATAGTTTCCCCAAAATCACAATACCTTTTAACTGAGTCACTGATGAAAAAGAAAGGGAAAGCATGCCTTGACTTTTCTTCCTCTCTGCCTACTGCCTTTTGGAATTCTCTAAAGGAGCTGGCAACAATCGAGAGAACATTGAGGAAGAAGGAGTATGAATAATCCCTGCACTTCAGCTTTTGGTTGTCAGCTCCTGACAGAGGATCAGAGTCATGCCCAAGGCTTGTACAACCCTGCGGAACCAATATCCAGGATCTGTATTCAGGGAGTATTTGTAGCTCTGAATCCCCACTACTGGATCCCGATTAGAAGGCTTCCCCATAGGCTGCCTCACCACCTTGGAACCAGGCTACGCTGGGATGTTAGATCCGATGCCCATCAGCATCCCTGGGTGTCATACACACTGGACAGCCGCTAAGCATGACTCTGAGCAGCCGTTTTACCACTGGATGCAACAAAACAAGCAGAGCTGTAGTTGCCAATGGAAATGCTCCCGTTTGATCTGTATCAGTGACGATTACCTTTTCTACAAGCCTGTCACTGCATGTGATGCCTCATTACATACACAGCCTCTGGCAACATGGACAAGGCTGAATCCTTGCCCAAAAGCAAAACATGCCAAAGCAGATCAAAATATGAAGCAGTGGTTCCATTGGTGTGGAGAGCAAATCACAGGCACAGACCTCTAACTTCTTTCTTTGTATCATTAATTTACAACCTAACTGGATACCGCATCACTGCCCTCTGCTGCTCAAACTCCACCCTCATCCCTGTTCCTCCAAACTATTATCACCGCCAAAAGCCCCTCAGATCTCGCTCCATCATACAATGTTAATCATTGGATTCTAGCACAGAAGCAATGGAAAAACAACAGGACATCTTCCATTTCCAAACAGAGCCTGGGAAAGCATCCCTCTGCTAACAAATGTTTACTTTCAGATACTCCCAGCTACCCCCTGGTGGCTCATATGCACACCCAGTTGGAGAGTGACACTTGCCAGTGTAGAGCAGCTGCTTCTCTGAACCACCCTCACAAGGTTGCCTCAGCTCAAAGCCAAATTGTGTGGTGATACCCACAGATTGGTAAAGAATGTGAATAATAATAACAAATCCCCATGAATAACTCACCTCTATATAGCAAATCATGGGAAGTCAGCACCAACCTGCATGCAATTTCAGCTCCTTTAACCAGCACAACTGTGAGCATGTTAAGAATTTTGTTATAAACATCAGGTGCCTTTCTTAAAGCACTGATGAGAAGCATAGGACAGGGTGACATCTCCAGGATCTCATCGGAATGCAAGTGCAGTTCTCTTGGGCAGGAAGGCACCAAGGGGTGACCATCAAAGCTCCCAGCTAGAATGAATCCACTTTCTCAGGGAGAGGGAGAACAAGGACTGCAGGTGAGTCTTACTGAATCCACAGATGTGAAAGAGGACTGATCACAGATCCTGTTGGGACTGATTCTTAGCTTTGTAAAAGCCGGCGCCGTGGCTCAATAGGCTAATCCTCCACCTTGCGGCGCCGGCACACCGGGTTCTAGTCCCGGTTGGGGCGCCGGATTCTGTCCCGGTTGCCCCTCTTCCAGGCCAGCTCTCTGCTATGGCCAGGGAGTGCAGTGGAGGATGGCCCAGGTGCTTGGGCCCTGCACCCCATGGGAGACCAGGAAAAGCACCTGGCTCCTGGCTCCTGCCAGGATCAGCGCGGTGCGCCGGCTGCAGCGGCGGCCATTGGAGGGTGAACCAACGGCAAAGGAAGACCTTTCTCTCTCTGTCTCTCTCTCTCACTGTCCACTCTGCCTGTCAAAAAAAAAAAAAAAAAAAAAAAAAAAAAAGAATAGTGTGTTTCCTATTACCAAAGTAATTCATGTTCCCTATAGAAATGCAGGAAAGCATGAGAAGAAAAATAAAATGGCAATAATCCATGCTCTAAAAGTAATCATTCTTAAGATTTTAGTGCAATTTCTCCTTTCCCAGGGTGTGTGAATATGTGTGTATTTTAGGTTCCAAGCACTATTTTGTAACTGGTGTTATAATTAATAAAGCTGCCACAATAATATTTTTAAAAAACTACATATATGGGTACTAAAAATTGCTAGCATTTGTTGAGCCAAGAACCTTGCTTTATTCTCTCAGTCTTCACGAAGACTCTCTGAGTTAGATCCTATTAGATTGGCCCATTTTACAAAGGACAAAGCAGACATAGAGATCAGCTCAGTGGTGACTCTCTTCTGCTTCTCCTTTCCTTTCTCCTCATTGCCAACACCATTTGTCTTCCAAGCGGACAGAACACAGCTTCAGCTGCCTTCTCAAATTGCAGCAAATGAGGCAAGCCTGGGCCTGTAAAAGCAGTCCCCAGGCAGCTCTTTCTGGACCAGCTCTCCCTGGGTAAAGCAGATGTGCCTGCCATGCAGCCTCCAGGTCTCCACCGACAGCCTCCTGATGATTTCCTGCCCACCAACACCCCAGGGTTGGAGCTGGGCCCAGGTTTGTCTTAGTGTGGGGGATTCACAGTCCTGTGTTTCTATGCAGTGTTCCCTGTGTAGCATTTTCAAGTAACAGTTGATGGCCAATATTTCAGTCTTGCCAGGATCACAAATTATATTCACCATACTTCTCTTTGCTTAATCCTGTTCTTCCCTGCTTTTGGTCTCTTGTTTTGAATTATTTGTCTCTTCTTTCTTTTCCCTTTCACTCTATCTTCATTTGTTTCTAAGAGACAGTTTGTTCTCCTCCTTTCTTTGTTCACTGTACCTTTTTCCCCTCTCATCCTGGACCCTTCCACCTGTGAATGATTTCACAGATTCATTGTCTGGGGACATCACTCAGTATAACAGGTCCTGTTCTTTCTCTCCTCAGTCTGACATATTCAAGCCTGCTGCTGGTATATGAAGGAGCTGAAAACACCACATTTAACAAAGCTTATCCCATCCAGAAGAAGCCGCCAGCTGCCACACACAAACATACATCCCCCCACCAAGGGAGAGCTGCCTTCTCTTTGACTTCCAATCTGTCTGCATTCTTCCTCGGTGACTTCCAGCTCTCATTTATTCCCAGTGTAACTGAAACCAATGTGGCACGGCTGTTGTGTTGAAAGACCTTTCCTAGAGTCTCTCTGTCAGCATTTTGCTTCACAACAAGGATTTTATCCCACAAATGCAAATGCAAGTAATATGTGCAAAAAGATTACAATGCACCCTACAGGTACCATCTGGAGTCAGATCTGCTTAGTTTTCAGACAAAGGCCAAGGTATTCCTGAGACATTTCACTGCAGTCCAGCCTGCTGCCTGGAAAACCAGGCCTCCTTTCACTCATCACCAGTGACTAAAGGGGCTCAGGCGCCAGGACTCTGCCAGCAGTTTCAGGAGTGGGGGGAGTGGAGCAGGTGGAATGTGATTGCTTTTGAATTCTGGGCTGACTCTCCAGCAAAGCTTTAGGGAGCACTTGTTTCTCAGTTTGAGTATATTCTCCTGTTTTTCCTCTGTGCCCTGTCTGCCCCAAGTTTTCACACATACAGCCACACACAAAAATACAGATCCAAGATTCAAGGATTTTGAAAATGTTCTCAGGCATAGAAACAAGCATTGTTTAGAACAGGCTGCTGCGGTTTGACCAAGTCCCCCAAAGTCATGTAGGAAGCCTAATCCTCAGTGGCACAGTGTTGAAAGAAGGGACCTTGGGGCCGGCGCTGTGGTGCAGTGGGTTAAAGCCCTGGCCTGAAGCGCCAGCATCCCATATGGGCGCCAGTTCTAGTCCCAGCTGCTCCACTTCCCATCCAGCTCTCTGCTATGGCCTGGGAAGGCAGTGGAGGATGGCCCAAGTCCTTGGGCCCCTGCACCCGCATGGGAGACCTGGAAGAAGCTCCTGGCTCCTGGTTTCAGATCAGCACAGCTCTGGCCATTGTGGCCATCTTGGGGAGTGAACCAGCGGATGGAAGACCTCTCTCTCTGTCTCTACCTCTCTCTGTAACTCTACCTCTCAAATAAATAAAATAAATATTTTTTTAAAAGAAAGAAAGAAGGGACCTTTAGGAGGTGATTAAGTCTCTGCCTTCATGAATGGATTAAGACTGTTATTGCAGTAGGATATTCATTATAAAGAAGAGTTCAGCCCACTTTTCCCCTCTTGCTCACTCTCTCTGTTTTCCTCTTTCTCTCCCTGTTGCTATGTGTTGTCTTCCACAATGTTATGATGCAACAGGAAGACCCTCACCCAGTGTATCCCCTTGACCTTGGGCCTCCCAGCCTCCAGAAGTATAAGCCAAAGAGACTTCCATTGTTTGTGATTTGCCCAATCTGTAGTTTTGAGTTACAGTGGCAAAAAAGTAGACTACTACAAACCATCAAATTGCTAAAGGAAAACACTGCAAGACACTGGCATAGGCAAAAACTTCTTGGATAAGACCCCAAGGCAGCATCATTAAAGGCAAAAATAAACAAATGGGATTACATCAAGCTAAGAAATACCTGCATAGCAAAGGAAACACTGAACAAAGCAAAGAGGCAGAATGGGAGAAAATATTTGCAATCTATACATCTGATAAAGGATTAATATCCAGGATATATAAGCAACTTGAGAAACTCAGCAATAGAACAAGCAATCCAGTTAAGAAATGGACTAAGGATATAAACAAGCATTTTTCAAAGGATGTGTGGGGAGCAACTGAGACTAGACTAAGTTACTGGAATTAAGACTTATTCTATGCATCTGCTCTCCCACAATATGGCTCTGGGGAGGAGTAAACTTCTACGCAGCTGCCTATCGCCAATTTGACTGATGACCTGCAGGAGCTGATCCTGCTCCTGATTGGAGGAGAGCAGCGTGCTCAGCGTGTGGGTAGCAGAGTTGGGATTGGTGGAAGAGGACTATAAAGGAGGAGAGAGACAACATGCACCAGGAACATCTGAAGGAACACCTGAGCAGCCCCCGAGAGAGCCGGCCGGCGGTGTACCGCTCCTCCGCGGAAGCGGGGAAAGTGGCAGGGGGTACCGCCCCTCCACGGAGGTGGAGGGGTCGGCAGGCAACCCGGGAAGGACCAGCAGCAAACCCGGGAAGGGCCGAGCAGACCAAAGAACAGCGCAGGGTCCTGTGTCGTTCCTCCGCGAGTTGGGGAGCGACAGGATGGAATACAAATGGCTAACAGACACATGAAGAGATGCTCAGGATAACTAGCCAACAGGGAAGAGTGAATAAAAACCACAATGAGGTTTCACTTCACCCCAATTAGAATGGCTTTCATATAGGGATCAACAAACAATAAATGAACAAATGCTGGTGAGGATGTGGGGAAAAGGGTACCCTAATCCACTATTGGTGGAAATGTAAACTGGTGTAGCCACTGTGGAAGACACTATGGAGATTGCTCAGAAATTTTAAAATAGATCTACCATATAAACCAGCCACCCCACTCCTGGGAATTTACCCAAAGAAAATGAAATCAGCATATGAAAGAGTTTTCTGTACCGCCATGTTTATAGCAGCTCACAATTAGCTCACAATAGCTAAGATATAGAATCAACCCAGATGTTCATCAACTCATGACTGGATTAAGAAATTGTGATATGTATAAATGATAGAATACTACTTAGCTGTGAAAAAAGAATGAAATCCTGTTTTTTTTCAACAAAATGGATGCAATTGGGAGATCATTATGCTTAGTGAAATAAGCCAGTCCCAAAAAGACAAATATCATGTTTTCCTGATTTGTGATAGAGTACAAAAAAAGTAATGTATATGGGTGAAATTGACACTGAGATTGATTATCATTCGTAGCCCTTGTCTGTAATCTTGAACAGTGGTTTTTCTACTTACTATTTGTTGAATTCTTTCTTAGTGGGGGATTAAGCTTGTGATTATAAAGTAAATTTAAAGTATGTGATCGTAAAAATTATAAGAAAAGAAGGAGGAGGGATGCTGGGAGGCAGGAAGTGTAGGGTGGGAAGTTATGCTCTTAAAACTGAATATATGAAATACATGAAATTTGTTCCCTGTATATAAATTTTTAAATATTTATTTATTTGAAAGGCAGAGTTACAGAGAAAGAGAGAAGAGAGAGACTCTTCTGTCTGCTGGTTCACTCCCCAAATGGCCACAATGGCCAGGGCTGAGTCAGGCTGAAGCCAGGAACCAGGAGCTTCATCCTGGGTACAGGGATCCATCTTGGGCCATCTTTGGCACTTGGGCCATCTTCAGCTGCTTTCCTGGGCTGGATTGGAAGTGGAGCAGCCCAGACTCTAACTGGCACCCATATGGAATACTAGTGCTGCAGACAGTGGCTCTACCCACTCTGCCACAGGGCTGGCCCCTATATAAAGTTTTGAAAAGTGAACTAAGACACAGGCTTTAAAAAAAAAAAACAACAGGAAGTAGAGAAGAGAGGGCTGTACAGCCCTCATGAGACTGAGATCCATAGAACTGCCACTTTACAGGATGGAGTTGACAGCATCACCTGAAAATAATGAGTGGTCCCAGACTACCTGTGTGACTACCTACGGGGTTTGCTTTCTAGAAGTAGATGCAATCTTGATCTGTCCTCTGAAATAACACTGGAGAGCAATTTCATGGACGTTAGTGTTGCAGGGGATAGTACAGGTCCCATTTGAATAATATGAGATCAAAATCATGTTTTTGCTTTGCCTGAACACACAGTCTGTCCACTGAGGCTAAATGATAGTGGCACCAGTCTGCTTTGTAAATAGGGAAGAATTTTGCATAATTTCCTCAAGGATGACAGTAACATGCAAAAGATGTGAGTATACAAATATTTCACTTAAGAGTGAGTGCACAGGATTAAGACAAGGTCTGTGGAGAGTGAGAGGCAAGGTTTTAAATAGCTACTGTTAGCTATAAAACAGGTGGACTGTAAATTCTTCTGAATGTAGGTTTCCTAAAACAGAAGAGATAGATACATTCCTAAAAACCTTATGCAGGGGAAGTCACTCAAATGAATGCTTTGTAAGGGAATCAATGCATGGAGAGGAAGCATTTGCAGACTAAAAGCCACATAACACACAGAGGTTACATCCTGACAGGATACTTGTTAAAAGAATCCATTTGCGGCTCCAATATTCAGGGTCAGTAATTTCTCAGAAAAAGGTTAATGGAAACAAAACAGAATTCAAGGCACATTCTCTCAACCAGCATGCAGAAATATAGGCAAAAATATACCCTTAGCCTATCCTTGGGCTATGGAATGCTAAATTATTACAACATTTTTTGTAGAGTTTACAATCCATTCAGTAGAGAACAGAAAGAGGTTACATGGGGCAAGGCTGAGGGGTATTTGTATATGCAATTCAGCAAGTGAATTCAATGACCTCTGGTCAGTTTCAACCTGGGGTTGCAATGGTTTCATGTTTGAAGACAGAGAATATGGGTGTATGGTGGCTTGATGGAGCTGAAGAAACTTTCTCAAACTGCCAGTCCCAGAAGATACTCTGAAAAATGTATTTATGTGTTACAGACCCACAGATGATCAAGAAATGACATCACAGAAGCCAGCATTGTGGTGCAGTGACTTAAGCCACTGCTCAAAACACACATATCCCATATTGGAGTACTGGTTTAAATCTTGGCTACTCTGCTTCTTACCCAGGCCCCCTCTAATGCATCCTGGGAGGCAGCAGATGATGGCCCAAGTGGTTGAAACACCCATGAAGGAGATGAAGGAGACCCAGGTGGAGTACCTGACTCTTGGCTTGGCTAGGCCAAGTCTTGTGAATAGAAGACATTCTCTGTGTCTGTCTGTCTGTCTCTCTCTCTCTCTCTCTCTCTCTTAGATAAAAACAAATAAATATTTTAATAGAAAAAGGATGCCATAAAACCTGATCTAGACAGCATTATTCTAGACAAACTGGGAAAATGAGAGCCTGTCTTGGGTTCCAGGGTCTAGAGTAGCTGTGTTCTTTGGAAAATCAGAAACAATGAGAGTCCCAGCAAAGCATGAAGTACCTAGCAACAGAAGATGTCAAGAAACAGTCTAGAGGCACCACAGTCCTGTGCTTCTATGAGCCTGGGAGGTCTGGAACAGGATGAAGGAGCAGACTTGTATCTGGAGAGAATGGAAAATCTACCCCTGTTCAAAATGACTTTTGAGGCCGGCGCCACGGCTCACCTGGCTAATCCTCCACCTGCAGCACCAGCACTCTGGGTTCTAGTCCTAGTTGGGGTGCTGGATTCTGTCCTGGTTGCTCCTCTTGCAGTCCAGCTCTCTGCTGTGGCCCGGCAAGACAGTGGAGGATGGCCCAAGTGCTTGGGCCCTGCACCCGCATGGGAGACTAGGAGGAAGCACCTGGCTCCTGGCTTCAGATTGGCGCAGCACACCGGCCATAGTGGCCATTTGGAGGGTGAACCAATGGAAGGAAGACCTTTCTCTCTGTCTTTCTCTCTAACTCTGCCTGTCCAAAAACAAAATGACTTTTGAAAACTACCCCAGTACTTAGGACACACAGACAGCCACATGGGTCAGTTACAGCAGGCATCACAATTCTGCAGTTGAAGGCAGTGCATAGTTCAGGCTGGTTCTGATGGCTTTTATTGAGGCTCACCACCAGCTGGGTTCAGAGTTAAGTGTTCACAGAAATACTCCATCTTCAACAAATCTTCAGATAAATAATATTTATAGAGCAGTGACATATTCTAAATTGTATCCTTCCAATAAACTAGAGTATTAGCTATATTGCAAGAAAATGTTCTAAGGTGCATGGTGCTCATCCTGTGCCCTTCACCTTGAACTCCTTCAACTGAGCAACTGATACTGTAAAGAGCATCCTTGTGAAAAGTATCATTGTGCTTAATAGAAGGGCATTATTTCATTACACAGTATCCTCTTCTTGAATCTCCAAAGGATATAATTTCTGCTCTTAGTACTACACATTATTGTTTATCTCTTAGCCCCTGGCTTGTTTTTATGCTATGGACTTTAGATCATATAGTTGTTCTTACATCCCTACTGGCATTCTCTGCTAGGAAGCTCCAGGCCAGATCCCTAATCCAACTTCAATTCACACTTTCTTGCTCTTGTTTTTTGAGTTTAGTTATGCTTTATCTGTGTTATCCAGTACAATTTTGTACATTGCTTAAAACTCTTGTTGTACAGACCAGATATGAACACATGCACGCACACATTCATATGTACAGATCTAAAAGGGCTATGACCAAATTTCTAGAATAGTACAGGCATTAAGGTTTCATGTACACTTAATTGAAATTAGTGAAATTCTTGTCGCCTGTTAATATTATTTCTTGTTAAAATTTATAAGTAACCCAGTTTTCCTGCTTCTCATTTTTATTAAGGAAATCCATTTTCAACTTGCCAGAAACCTGAATTTCTTTATTCCTCATTAGAGGAGCCAAGCCTTCCAACTTTTGTGGAACAACTTCTCCATCTATTGGCACAATTTAATATTGCAAATAATATCATGAGATCAAATGTCCCCTTGTTATTCTATGGAGATCCCCCCCCCATTAAGTCTCTCAAAAAATTCCTAGTATCAACAATTAAATGTATCTCCCCTGCCTTAACTCTTTGGCTTCAGGAGTAAATAAACTTACCTGAATATATATCAAATTCATGTGAAGCTTCCTGGATCACTGTTTCCATCTCCTAGAAAAAAAATCAAGCCAAAATTTCCAAAATGAGCTACAAAGGCATGAAACATTAATGTACATAGCAAAAAAAAACAGCTTATGATGCTACAATAATTTAAAATCATGTTTAGGGGCTGAGGGAATGTTATAAATGACATGTTGATCCTCATTTTAGAATAGTTTAAAAGTAACAAAACATATAGATAGTCAAGCAGATCAACCCATTTCATCAATATGCCTGATGAACTCTTACTAAATATTGATACTAAGCTAGTCTCACCATCCCTTACTCCACAGCAAACATCTGCCTTTGAGGAATCCCCTTCATCTGACATGGTAACCCTGCCTTCTCCTACACAAAGCACACCACCCTGGAAAATGCCCAAACCACAAAAGGATCTCAAAATCCTTGTGATGTTCCAGCCTCTCTATGACTCTATAGATGTGTTGTGAATTACCCTGCAGACCTGAGGTTAAACCCTACCAAGTACAAAGCCTTAGGCAACTCACTTTTACCTTTGTGACTTTCTTTGAATGAAAAAGAAAATAAGAGTAACTACCTTAAAGGGTGATTGTGAGGATCCAATAAGATTACATTTCAAAATATTAGTTACTCAATAAATAGTAGAGTTTAGTGGTAGCTGTAGTTGTTGCAAAAAGAAGAGACTTTGTCATATATCCCCATAATTCCTTTGATACTTCAACCCTTCTTATATTGAATCTCTGGCCTACAGAAACCTAAGAGGACCTGAAAGCAGGGATTATCACAAAAAATGAGAAATAATAGGATTCTGATGGAGACTGTGGAGTGCCTGACAGGAACAAGGAGCAGATCCCTTCTTTCTTCTCCAGTCTACAAGTTTCCTTCTAATTACCCTCCCATTGGTGGAGTCTCATAAGTACAGTCAGCAAAGTATAAATGTGGTATATTGAGTCCCAGCCACCGCAACACAGGGCAGAGGCCTTGGAGATATGACACAGCAGATTTTCACTAAATGTGATGACCAACAGAAAGACTCCTGGAATTCTAGTTTGTCAACTGGCACATGAAGAGCTTAGAAGTCACCACTCTGACCTGAAAAGTAGAGAGCTGAACACGTTGAAAAGTCAAAACTCTTCTTAGATTCATCTGAGTGTGAGTTTATAGGGCAAATGGCTACCCCAGAATTGGGAAAACAGGCATATTGAGAGAATCACAACCTACAGAGCAGAAATCCATGAGCTGAAACCTCCATGGAAAGCAGTAATGGAGTAGGACAATCTGAACTTTAATTGATGAATTGCAGGAGCATCAGTGTGGACAAATCTGAGAGATTAAAAAAAAAGTCCAATGGGGGGCCCCACAGTTCTGTGTTTTACATCCAAGAGTCCTACTGGGTCCTCAGAGTGAATTTCAAAAAAAGCACCCACTATCCTTCCAGCAAGGAGAAGGGAAAAGGAATCCCTTTGAAATATGCCAGGGTCTTCTGTTCTTCTTAACAAGGCCTTTTCTCAGGAAACTCTATTTTTTCAGAGCATCCCATCTGAAGGTTTCTCTAACCAACTGGGGGAAGAGAAATACCTAAGTCCTTCAAGGCATCTGTCACATCTAACAGGAGAAAAAAAGCTGAGAAATACAAGTGTAGTTCACAGTCCAGGAACAGAGACTCACCAATAATGGATGCTTAATCTTAGAAAAGCAAGAGAGAAACATCAGATGTTATCAGAATGCAAAGAAGAACATCACTACGGATGCCATGAGTGTTAAAAGTATAATAAAAGGATATTATGAGGGACCAGCACTGTGGCACAGCAGGTAAAGCCGCCACCTGCAGTGCTGGCATCCCATATGTGCACCAGTTCAAGTCCCGTCTGCTCCCCTTCTGATCCAGCTTTCTCTGCTATGACCTGGGAAAGCAGTGAAAGATGGCCCAAGTCCTTGGGCCCCTGCACCCAAGTGGGAGACCTGGAAAAAGCTCCCGGCTCCTGGCTTCGGAGCAGTGCAGCTCTGGCCAACAGATGGGACCAGCAGATGGGAGACTCTTTCTCTCTGCCTCTCCTTCTCTGTGTAACTCTGACTTTCAAATAAATAAATAAATCTTTTTTTTTAAAAAAAGATACTATGAACAACTCTATACCCATAAATGTTATAACCTAGATGAAATGAATCATTTCCTTAAAAGACGTATCCTGCCCAAAAAAATCACACAAGAAAAAATAGACAAATAGGCCTATATCCATTAAAGAAATTAAATAAATGATTAATAACTTATCCAAACAGAACATACCAGGCCTTGATGAAGTACTGATGAGTTTTTATCAGACATTTAAGCAATTAAGTTTCAGAAGATAGAAGCAGAGAGAATACTTCATAATTCATGATATTCTATGAGACCGATTATATGCTAATAGTCATACCAAAACAACACAAGGATGTGACAACAAAATTATATCCTAATGAACATAGATGCAAAACTTCTCAATAAAATACTAGAAAATCCAATGATGTACCAAAAGAACTATACACCATGACAAAGTGAAATTTATTCCAGATATGCAAGGCTGGTTAAATATTCAAAAATCAGTTAATATGAAGTGTGCATTTGGATTAACAGTTAAGGCATCACTTAGGATGTGATGTGCCTACGTTAAATTCCTAGCTCCAACTTGTGCTTCCAGCTTCCTGCTAATGAAGACCCTGCTAGGTAAATGTGATGACCTAGATGGTTGGGTTCCTGCCACCTAAATGGGTAACCTGAATTGGTTACCTAGCTCCCAGTTTCAGCCCATAGCTGTTGTAGAGAATGTGGAGAGAACCAATGGCTGAAAATGTGTACTCTGCCTCTCACTCACTCTCTCTCTTTTTCTATCCTCTGCCTCTCAAAAAAATAAATATTTTAGAATAAATTAATGGGAGGGCTCCAAGATGGCAGAATAGGGAAGGAGCGCACTGATAGTCCAGGAAAAGATATTTTAATAAAAGTGGAGATACTGTAGTTTCAGGGAAGAGTTAGGGAAAAAACTGCAGAGGAAACTCTTCCAGAACTAGTGGGACAAGGTGGACCTATGTGGAGGGCATGGGCGCCCACGGCTTGGGACCCCAGCCACCGAGTCTACACACCAGCGCTGGAAAGGGAGGTGAGGCGAAACTGCAGTAGCCTGAGACACTCATAGAAAAGTGACAGGAAGAGCCTAGAGAGAACGAGGCTTGAAGCCCCATAGGGGAAAGTTCACCAGGCTAACTAAAGGAGAGGAAAAAAAAAGGGGGGGTGGATCGGTACAGACACAATTCTCTCTCTCCACTCACCTTACAAAGGCGAGAAAGATAAGGAGCAGGTGCCATTTTGGACATACGTAACAGCTACGTCAGCTCAGAGCTGCGCCTGCACTCAGCCAAACAGAAAAACCTGACTCTGGTGGGGAGAAATAATGGGACGTTAAACCTAATGAATGTGTGGAGCTTAAGAACTGGGACTGTGAAAAAAAAATAGAGAGTGAGTGGGAGACGCCACAAACTCGGTAACCTTGGAAACCTGGTGGAAGATTGCAGGGGAATCTGAGCTTACACTGAGGACTGCATAGATCCTTTGTGTGGTCCTTGGGACAGAGCAGACGAATATTATACACACAGGGGCCAGCACTCAGGCACTGATTGCCATCAAGGAGAAGAGCACAGTTGTGCAGAATTACTTCCCTTCTGAATTAAAAAAACAGAGAGAGAGAAGATTTACCACACCAACCTGGGTGTGTCACCTCTGGCACACCCTTAACCCTGAAGAATTGACCAGAGCTCTCTGGCCACACCCACCACAAGCCTCTAAAGATTCCCAAAAGCAGACAATCCACTTAATCTAGAGTCATAGTATAACGAGAAAAGCCACCACAGTGAGGAAAAAAAAAGAAGAAGAAACCGAAGAATATCTCTATAATGCCAAGCAACAAAGGCAGACACTGAGGAAACAAGAGCCAGGAAGACATTATGACGCCCTCAAATGAACAAGACATTCCAATACAAGATTATGAAGATGATGAGATAGAAGAAATGCAAGATACAGATTTCAAAAAATTTATAAGAATGTTTAGAAGTTATCAAAAACAAATGCATGAACTACAGAAATCCATACAGGACAGGATAGAAATTCTCTCTCATGAAAATGAGATATTAGCAGAAAACTTCCTGGGTTTGGAGAAGGACAGAGACATCCAAGTATACGAAGCTCATAGAAACCCCAATAAACATGACCAAAAGAGATCCTCACCATGACACGTAATCAAACTCACCACAGTGAAACATAAAGATAAGATTCTAAAATGTGCAAGAGAGAAATGTCAGATTACTCTCAGAGGATCTCCAATTAGACTTACAGCAGACTTCTCATCAGAAACCCTACAGGCTAGGAGGCTGGGTGAGATACAGCCCAGGTACTAAGAGAGAAAAACTGCCAGCCCAGAATATGATATCCTGCAAAGCTCTCATTTGTGAATGAAGGTGAAATAAAGAACTTTCATACAAACAGAAATTGAAAGAATCTGTCACCGAGGTTGGGAGCCAAGATGGCGGAATAGTGAGGGCGTGCACCGATAGTCCGGGAAAAAGTAGTTTAATAAAAGTGGAGTTACTGTAGCCTCAGGAAAAGGCTCAGGAAAAAATTGCAGAGGAAACTCTTCCGGATCTAGTGGATGTGACACAGAGGACCTATGGGGAGAGCAAGGTCGCCCACCACGTGGAAGCCAAGCCGCAGGAGCCGAGCCACGGGATCCAAGCCGCAGAGTCTGTGCACCAGCGCTGGAAGGGGAGGTGAGACAAAAACCTCAGTAACCTGAGACATTGGCGGGGAAAGGCAGAAAGAGCCTACAGGGAAAGAGGCCTGAAGCCCCACTGGGGAAAGTTCACCAGGCTGACTGGAGGAGAGAAAAAAACGAATAAATAAGGGGAACCGGCACAGACATTAGCCTGTCTCTCCACTCACCTTACAAAGCTGAGCAAGACAAAGAGCAGGCAACATTTTATGTATGTAAAGCGGCGCCGGCCATTAGCCAAGCAGAAAAACCTGACTCTGGTGGGGAGAAATAACGGGAGGTTAAGACCTAGTGAAAGTGTGGAGCTAACGAACTGAGACTGTGAAAATCTGAGGGGGTGCTAGAGAACTCACCGAGTACACAAACTCGGTAACCTGGGCAACCCGGTGAGAGACTGCGGAGAAATTTGAGACCATACTGAGGGCTGCATAAACTCTTTGTGTGGTCCCAGGGGTAAGCAGACGAATACCCATAGGGGCCAGATTTCATACATCAACTACCCTCAATTCCACTCAGCTGTGTGGAATTACTTCCCAACTGAGTCAAAAAAAAAAAAAAAGAAGAAGAAGAAGAAGAAGAGAGAGAGAGAGAGCGAGAGAACAATCTGGGTGAGTCACCTTTGGCACACCCTTAACCCTGAAGAACCAAACATCATGCTGAGTGAAATAAGCCAGTCCCAAAGGGACAAATATCATATGTTCTCCCTCCCTGATCAGTGACAACTGACCGAGCACCAGAAAAGAAACCTGTTGAAGTGAAATGGACACTATGAGAAACAGTGATTTGAACAGTCCTTGTCTTGACTGTCGATGAACAGCTTAATACTTTATCCCTTTTAGTATTTTTTTGTTCTACTTAATACCATTGGTTGAACTCTTTAATTAACACAGAATTATTCTTAGGTGTTTAAATTTAACTGAAAAGTGATCGCTGTCAAATATAAGAGTGGGAATAAGAGAGGGAGGCGATGTACAGTTTGGATATGCTCAGGCGGACTTGCCCCAAGTGGTAGAGTAAGAAACGTGCCAGGGGATTCCAATTCAATCCCATCAAGGTGGCATGTACCAATGCCATCTCACTATTTCAAGTGATCAATTTCAGTTCACAATTGATTATAATGATAGGATTAAGAGTCAAAGGGATCACATAAATAAGACTAGTGTCTGCTAATACTAACTGACAGCATTAAAATGGAGAGAACGTTCCAACATGGGAAGCAGGATACACAGCAGATTCATAGAATGGCAGATGTCCTAAACAGCACTCTGACCTCAGAATCAGCCCTTAAGGCATTCGTATCTGGCTGAAGAGCCCATGAGAGTATTTTAGGCATGGAAAGCCAAGACACTGTGGCAAAAAAAAGACCTAAATGGAAGATCTCTGCAAGTGAGATCCCAGTGGAAAGAACGGGCCATCAAAGAAGGAGGTACCTTTCTCTGAAGGGAGGAAAGAACTTCCACTTTGACTATGACCTTGTCTAAATAAAATCGAAGTCGGCGAACTCAAAAGGCTTCCATAGCCTTGGCAACTCATGACTAGAGCCTAGGGAGATTACTGACGCCATAAACAAGCGTATCAATTGTTAAATCAACAACAGGAGTCACTGTGCACTTACTCCCCATGTAGCATCTCTGTCCTTAATGTGTTGTTCAATGTGAATTAATGCTATAACTAGTATTCAAACAGTACTTTACACTTCGTGTTTCTGTGTGGGTGCAAACTGTTGAAATCTTTACTTAATATATACTAAATTGATCTACAATATATAAAGATAATTGAAAATGAATTGATGTGAATGGAATGGGAGAGGGAGCAGGAGTTGGGACAGTTTCGGGTGGGAGGAAAGTTATGGGGGGGAGCCACTGTAATCCAAAAGCTGTACTTTGGAAATTTATATTTATTAAATAAAAGGTAAAAATAAAACTATAGTAGAGCAGCAGTCACACAAAATAAAAAGAAATAATCAAGTAATAAAAGTAAACTCTATCAAAACTCTTCCCTGAGTTTCTAACAGTTGAAAAAGAGATATTAAAGGATCATGAAGTGCTCATTCTCTAGCAAAAGAAATACTGTTACTAAAAACTGATTCTAGGCTGAGCAAGGGTATCAAACACATGGCAGTGTTGGTGCCACTGATACAACCTCAGAATCATTCTGGCTGCCGCATTCCAGGAAGCAACCACTGATTCTTCAGAATTGTCACTTAAAATAAATCTTTCTCATTTTTGCTTGCATAAATGATGATCTTTCCCTTGAGAAGTTTGTCTGTTGAAAATAATAGGGGCAGGCGCCGTGGCACTGTAGGTTAATCCTCTGCTTGTAGCGCTGGTATCCCATGTGGGTTCCTGTTCTAGTCCCGGCTGCTCCTCTTCCAATTTGGCTCTCTGCTGTGGCCTGGGAGAGCAGTGGAAGATGGCCCAAGTCCTTGGGCCCCTGTAGTCGCATGGGAGACTGGGAGGAAGCTCCTGGCTCCTGGCCATTTGAGGAGTGAACCATCAGAGGGAGGACCTTTCTCTCTGTCTCTCCCTCTCACTGTCTGTGGCTCTACCTCTCAAATAGATAAATAAAATCTTTTTAAAAAAGAAAATAATAAAGGATACTCTCCAAAAATATAGGCTATTTTAGAGTTAAACTGTGAAGTGCTAATTTTTTCTTATGCTTCTTTGTACCCCAGTTGCATGGAGTTTTGTCCTTGCCCAGAATGGATGCATAAAAACTTTTTCCTGGTTAATTTATATTGCAATATGAATTCAGGGATGAGAGACCCGGGTAGTGAGAATTCTGCCTTGCAGAAGAGGAATTGAAACTAAGCCTTGAAACATGGGTGTTTGTTGAATGAGTGAACTGAGACCTTGAATCAACTTTTGTTTTTAAAGATTTATTTATTTGTTTGAAGGTCAGAGCTATGGGGCGGGGGGTGGGGGGGGTAAATCTCCCATCCCCAGATGGCCACAAAAGCCAGGAGTGGGCCAGGCCAGAGCCAGGAGCTGGGAGCTTCATCTAGGTCTCCCATGTGGATGGCAGGATCAGAGGTGGAGTAGCTGAGACTCAAACCCGTGCCCATATGGGATGCTGGCATCACAGGCAGCAGCTTCATTTGCTATGCCACAACACAGGCCCCATCATAACTAAACTTTGAATCTACATTCTTGCTTAGTGGCTTCTACACCTAACATGCATTATCCCAGTATTCCTTTGTTGATTTGATTTAATCCTGAACCCTGCATTAGACTTTTGGACTTTAGTATGTTAAAAATCCAAAGCTATGAACCCAATTTATTAGTCTGTATTAGCTGGCAACTCAAGGAGCTGGGGGCATTCTTTTGATGCCCTCAACTTTATCTTCCTGAGATCCAAACAGGTTTTGTGTCTTCTAACAAGTGAGTTTAAGAGTTGAAGGAGCAAAAATGCCATTTTAATTGCATCGATAATCCACTCCACAACACCTATTAGATTTTTGTGCTAAATGATCCTTTCAGCTTTCATTAAAAAAAAATTCATTCTCATTTCTTTCCTGTTGATGGTAGAAGTGGAAATACGCAAAAGCCTATATGCTGGAGACCCCTCCCAAATCAGTAAGTACTCAAAATTGTGTGCAAAATATGAATAAAATATTTTTTCATTAAAGATAAAAAAATAAATTAATGTAATTTACCATATTAACAGGCCAAAGAAAAAAAATTACATGATCATACCAATTGATGCAGAAACTTATTTGGCAAACTCCATTCATTCATGGTTTAAAAAAGAAGAAGAAAAGTCAGTAAATTAGGAATAGTGGAGAACTTGGTAAGAAAAATGTACAAAAAAAAAAACTTGCTAACATCATGCTTGACAAAATATTCAAAGTTTTCCCACTAAATCTAGAATTAGATGTCTTACTATGTTTTGTGTTGCTATTTAAAATACTACCTGAGGTATACTACCTTATGAAGAAAATATTTATTTATAAAAGAAAAGCAAAAAGCATTAACAGTATTTTCACAGTGATGTTGGAACAACTGGACATCACATGCAGAAGAAAAATCTAGACACAGACCTTACATGTTTCACAAAAATTAACTGAAAATGGATCACAGAATGTGGTTAAGCCACTTCATGCAATGCCTTTACCCCATATCAGAGTGCCAGGTTAAGTCCCAGCTGCTCCACTTCTGATCCAGATTCCTGTTGCAAAAGATGATTCAAGTACTTGGGTTTCTGTACCCGTTTAGGAAACCGAGATGGAGCTCTGGACTCATGACTTCAGCCTGGCTCCAGAACTGGCTGTTACACCCATTTGGGGAATGAACCAGCAGGTAGAAGATCTCTCTTTTACACTCCTCCGCCAATACCCTTCTATCGCTTTGCCCCCACCTTTCCCCCTCTCTCTCTGACACTTTGCCTTTCTTTTTTTTTTTTTAAGATTTATTTTTATTTACTTGAAAGTCAGAGTTAAACAGAGAAAGAAGGAGAGGCAGAGAGAGAGAGAGAGAGAGGTCTTCCATCCGCTGGTTCATTCTCCAACTGGCCGCAGAACAGACAGCCAACGGCTACCTCCTCCTTCTGCCTGGGGCTTTACATGGCTACTTCTAGCCACGTACCAATATAGAAAAAGGTGCATTTTGAAAAAATCCTGGAGCTTGTAGTGTTTGATATGAAGTTGGCTGAGGAATCCTCCTCCATCTCTTCCTCTTCATCTTCACCAACTGCTGCAACATCTCAGCAGCAGTAACTTAAAAATAAACTATATTCATCTTTTCTGTGGCTTTGGTGCATCATGCAAACAGCCCAGCCAAATCTTGTACCATCAACTCTAGCTTTGCTAATAGCAAGCCTGCCTCTCCTAAGAAGTTAGTGATCAAGAACTTTAAAGATAAGCCTAAATTACCAGAAAACAACACAGATGAAACTTGGCAGAAACTGAAAGAAGCAGTGGAAGCTATTCAGAATAGTACTTCAGTTGAGTATAATTAGAACTCTACTAGGCTATAGAAAATCTCTGTTGTTACGGATTCTCAACAAACGTGTACAAACAGCTGGGACAGATTTGTGATGATCACATCAGAGCACAAATTCATCAGTTCAGAAAAGATTCACGGGATAGTGTCCTTTTCCTAAAGAAGATTGATAGGTGCTGGCAGAACCATTGCAGACAAATGATCATAATCAGGAGCATCTTTTTGTTTCTGGATAGAACTTGTGTTCTTCAGAATTCAGTGCTGCCCTCCATTCGGGACGTGGGACTGGCGTTATTTAGGGCACATATTATAAGTGATCAGAAAGTCCAGAATAAGACAACTGATGGCATGGCTTCTCTTGACAGAGGGAAAGGAATTGTGAAGCAATTGATAGACGTTTACCCCTAAGCCTTTTAAGTATGCTCTCTGATTTGCACATTTATCAAGATTCTTTTGAACAAGGATTTTTGAAGGAAACTAACTGGCTCTACACAGCTGAAGGCCAAAAATTAATGCAGGAAAGACAGGTTCCTGAATATCTTCATCATGTTAACAAACATCTAGAAGAAGAACTAGGTAGACTTATTACATACTTAGATCAGACTACCTAGAAATCATTGATTGCTCCTGCAGAAAAACAACTTCTAGGCAAACACTTAACAGCATTTTTAAGAAACATTTAAATAATCTCCTTGATGGTAACTTAATTCAAGATTTATTTCTCCTGTATCAGCTCTTCAGTAGAGTTCGAGGTGGTGTTCAGATTCTCTTGTAATAGTGGGCTGACTGCATCAAGGTATTGGCAGCACTATTGTAATCAATCCTGAAAAAGATAAAACCATGGCTCAAGCACTGCTGGATTTTAAAGATAAAGTTGATCATATAATTGATATCTGCTTTCTGAAGAATTAAATATTTATCAATACCATGAAATGTACATTTGAAACATTCATTACAAAAGATCAAATAAATCTGAGCTTATAGCCAAGTATATAGATTCAAACTTTGTGCAGGCAACAAAGAAGCTACAGATGAAGAACTTGAGAAAATGTAGAATAATATTATGATCATATTTAGATTTATTTATGGCAAGGGTGTTTTTGAGGACTTCTATAAAAAAGATTTATTAGCCAAGTGTCTGTTATTTTGGAAGAGTTCATTTGTAGATGCTAAAAAATCAATGCCGTCCAAACTCAAACATCAACATGGAACTGCTTTCACCAGCAAGCTTGAAGGGATATTTCAAGACACGGATATTTCTAAAGATATCATGGTTCAGTTCAAACAGTATATGCAGAATCAGAATGTACCTGGAAATATTGAATGAACTGTGAATATCCTGACAATGAGTCATTGGCCAACATATGTGCCTATGGACATCCATTTACCACCAGGGATGGTAAAACTTCAAGAAATTTTTAAGATATTTTACCAAGGTAAAAACAGTGGCAGAAAACTTCAATGGCAGTCAACCCTAGGACACTGTGTGCTAAAAGCAAAGTTTAAAAAGGGCAAAAAAAAATCAACAACAACA
Source organism: Oryctolagus cuniculus (assembly GCF_051225735.1). NCBI lineage: Eukaryota > Metazoa > Chordata > Mammalia > Lagomorpha > Leporidae > Oryctolagus > Oryctolagus cuniculus. The sequence continues at coordinate 195,928,637 of NC_142867.1, forward strand.
AATCCAGGTCTCTCTTTTTAAATGTTGCTGCTAATGTTTAATGAGAAAGTGCAGCTCAGTTTAAAAGAGATCAAACAGGCTACTGGAATCGAGGCTGGAGAGTTAGAGTTAAGGAGAAAATTTACAGGCATCAGCCTGTGGCAACTAGAGTTCTGGTGAAAAAAATCTGAAGAGCAAAGATATTGAAGATGTTGACATATTCATTTGTAATGATGATTTCAAGCACAAACTTTTCAGGATAAAGACCAATCAAATTCAGATGAAAGAGATGAGGAATAAGCAAATACTACAGAAAGAATATTTCAAGACAGACAATATCAAATTGATACCACAATTGTTTGAATTATGGACACTTAGCCACAATCTGCTTGTTTCAGAAGTATACAACCAATTGAAATTCCAAATAAAGCCTGCTGATCTTAAGAAGAGAATAGAATCGTTAATTTACTGGAATTGCATGGAAAGAGATAAACAAAATCCAAACCAGTACCACTACATTGCATAGAATGTTGGCCTTGGCGCATGTAGGGTCATATCCAGTAACCAGTGCATGAACTAACCTGTTGATCCCATGTTATCTGACTTTGTTTTTTACTACTTATGATCAAATGAAGCAGTATAATGGAAATTGAATGAACATTTTTTCAGTGGTTAACATGCCCATTTTAAAGAGTAATACCTTTAAGAAGAATGTTGGTGAACTCTTTGCATGTTATCTAGCATCATGTGCAGAAAACTCTTAAGAAAATATCTACTCTTTAGGAATCCTCTTTAGAACAGGGGAAGAGGTCCCTATGACTATTTTCAAAAAAGGGAGGGGTTATACACCATTAATGTAGAAGTAAAAGGTTTATTTGCTTAAAATGTCATTTAAAAATATTTAACCTGCATGCAAACTATATCTACTGTATAGAATTCTAGATGTATTTTTCAAATGGAAAAACCACCTTAGACTTGATTGTACACTTTTTTCTGCTAATATATAAAAAGTACAGTGGAATTTTGTACATTGATGTGATATCCTGAAACCCTGCAAAATATACTTATTTTTTAGTAAACTTCCTGTAAATTCATTGGTATTTCTCACATAGACATTTCATATGCAAATAGTTATCCTTTTCCCCAACTTATTTCACTTGTTTGGACATAGAACAAAGCGGAATGGGAGTGATTACAGTGGACATCCTTGCCTTATTTCTGATCTTACAGAAAAAGCATTCAGTCTTCCATCATTATGATATCAGCTGTAATTTTATTGTCAGTGCCCTTTGACTGATTAAAAAACTTGCCTGTGGGGAGCAGCTCGGACTAGACTAAGTTACTCGAATTAGGACTTATTCTATGCATCTGCTCTCCTCTGTGGGGAGCAGCTCGGACTAGACTAAGTTACTGGAATTAAGACTTATTCTATGCATCTGCTCTCCTACAATATGGCGCTGGGAGAGGAGAAAACAGCTTCTACCCAGCTGCCTCCAGTTCAACCAATAAACTGTAGGACTTGCTCCTGATTGGAGAGCAGCGTACTCGGCGTGTGGGCAGCCGAGTTAGGATTGGCGGAGGAGGACTATAAAGGAGGAGAGAGACGGCATGCACGGGGAACATCTATGAGGAACATCTAAGGGGAACACCTGTGCAGCCCCCGAGAGAGCTGGCCGGCGGTGTGCCGCTCCCCTGCGGAAGTGGGGAATGTGGCCAGGGGGAACTGCCCTTCCACGGAGGTGGAAGGGATAGTAGCCAACCCGGGAAGAACCAGCAGCAAACCCGGGGAGGGCCGAGCAGACAAAAGAACAGCGCAGGGTCCTGTGTCGTTCCTCCACGAAGACGGGGAGCGACATAATGGTGCCGTGACTCGGATAGGAAACATGACTCGGATAGGAAACCTGACTCGGATAGGAAACTTAGGACGGATAGGAAACTTAGGAGAGAAGAAACGGGAAGAACTGGGAAAATATCGGAGAGAGAGACTAGCAAACAGCCAAGGGAAAATACCGGAGAGAGAGACTAGCGAAGAGCCTAGGGGAAAGCCGGACGAGAAAGGTGCCGGAAGAAGCTATTGAAAGCCTAGGCATAGACTCGGATATGGACTGTGGGAAAGAAGTTAGGATTGAAAGCGAAAGTGAAAGCTTTCATAGACTCGGATGCGGACTATGGCGGGGAAGCTAGGAGACTGAAAGCGAAAGTGAAACCTGGAGCAGGCTTGGACTCGGATACGGACTGTGGGGAGTAGCCAGGAGAAATGAGAGGAATATTGTTGGAAGAAAACTTAAGGAAACATACCGGGTAGAGAAAAATGTTAGGGAGGATGAAGCCGCGAGTGCAGGCCGAGGCGGAGATATAAGCCACCTTGGAATTCTTCAAGTCACCCCGGGGAGCAAGAGGCGAAGATCTGGAACCAGAGGCAGAGACGTGGGCCGCCAGAATTCGCCAGGTTAGTCCGGGGAACTTGGACTGAATGCCGGTGGTGGCGGAAACATTCGCGGAAGCCGCCGCGTGCAGAGAGAGCACGGGGCGTGAATAGATAGGGAACGGGGCTGGCGTAGGCCGTGGTGCAGACGCGAAGGGCGTGGAGACCGCGGAGCGCGCGAAGCCAAGCTGCGCAAAGCCGGGAAGCTGCGCAGATGAAAGAGGCGCGGGCTGAAGCAGCTCAGCTGGGAAGCCGCCGAGAAGTAGCCTCGGGGCGGGCAGCGGGAAGCTGCGGGGATAAGAGAAACAGAAGTTTTAGAAGTAAAGTGAGAGAAATAGGAATGCCCGGAGATAAATAGAGAAATAGAAAGGCCTCCCCTCAACATGGCAACGAGAAAGCTTGGATTCGGTCTGCCTAATCAAGTGAGGCGATGAGCACCTGCGGGCAGCTAGCAGCTTGTGCGCCGCAGGTCACCGAAGACAGGCACGAATTAACATCAGTAAGGCTTCCCCACAATGCAACAATTAGGAGGCTTGGATTCGGTCTGCCTAATTAAGGCGGTAAGCACCAAGCAAGCAGCTCGACCAGAGTATGAGCTGCAGGTCACCGAAGATAGGCACGAACCAACACTAATAAGTCTCCCCCACAAAAAGGCAATGAGAAGGCTTGGATTCGGTTTGCCTGATAGAGCTTGTAAGCCCCTGCAGGCTCGACCAGAGCATGCGCTGCAGGGCACCGAACACAGGCACGCATCAGCGCCTAAAAACCTCCTCACAACATGGCGAAGAGAGGACCCAGATTCGGTTTGCCTGATTGATAGGACTTGTAAGAGCCTGTGGCAACTCTAGCAAGTAGAGCAGAGTGTGTGCCGCGGGACACCGAAGACAGGCGCGTATCAACGCCAAAAAAATAAAAAGAAAGGGGGATCTGTGGGGAGCAGCTCGGACTAGACTAAGTTACTCGAATTAGGACTTATTCTATGCATCTGCTCTCCTACAATATGGCGCTGGGAGAGGAGAAAACAGCTTCTACCCAGCTGCCTCCAGTTCAACCAATAAACTGTAGGACTTGCTCCTGATTGGAGAGCAGCGTACTCGGCGTGTGGGCAGCTGAGTTAGGATTGGCGGAGGAGGACTATAAAGGAGGAGAGAGACAGCATGCACGGGGAACATCTATGAGGAACATCTAAGGGGAACACCTGTGCAGCCCCCGAGAGAGCTGGCCGGCGGTGTGCCGCTCCCCTGCGGAAGTGGGGAATGTGGCCAGGGGGAACTGCCCTTCCACGGAGGTGGAAGGGATAGTAGCCAACCCGGGAAGAACCAGCAGCAAACCCGGGGAGGGCCGAGCAGACAAAAGAACAGCGCAGGGTCCTGTGTCGTTCCTCCACGAAGACGGGGAGCGACACTTGCCTTCTGTTTTTATTTTGAATTGATGCCAATTTTCATCATATGCTTTATCTTGATTTATTGAGGTGATTGTAGTTTTTTCTCAATAGTCAATTGATACAGGAATTACACTGGTTAATTTTAAATGATGGGAGGCCGGTGCTATGGCGCAGCAGGTTAACACCCCAGCCCGAAGCGCCAGCATCCCATATGGGCGCTGGTTCTAGTCCTGGCTGCTCCTCTTCCGATCCAGCTCTCTGCTATGACCTGGGATAGCAGTAGAAGATGGCCCAAGTCCTTGGGCCCCTGCACCCACATGGGAGACCTGGAAGAAGCTTCTGTCTCCTGGCTTCGGATTGGCACAGCTCCGGTCATTGCAGCCATCTGGGGAGTGAACCAGCAGATGGAAGACCTCTCTCTGTCTCTACCTCTCTCTGTAACTCTGTCTTTCAAATAAATAAAATAAATCTTTAAAAAAAGTCTTCTGGAGGACAGTTTGGAAACATGATTTAAAATCTAAAAATGTACAAGCTCTTGGTAGGAATTCTAGATATTTATGCTAAGAAATAATTAGAAATATGACAAAAGTTTCTGTATAAAATAGTAATCTTTATAGTAGAAAATGGGGCAATTTTTAAACAGCTGAAAATGGAAGGCAGTAAATGGTTAAATAAAATACAATACAATGATACAAAATTGTACTTTCAATTAACTTTTCAATGATCTGAGAATTGCTGAGGTTATATTTTGAAGAAAAGGCAACATAGAAGACTAACTACCTTTTTCTCTTCACTTATTTAGACAGGACAAAAACTGATAGGCCTTTACCTTTTGATAGGAATAGGTATCTATGAGTGGTAGGATCTGGGTGATTTTAAATAGTATGTGTTGGGGGTAGGGTGTTGGTGTGTGTTTTCAAAGTCTTTTGCAGTGTACATGTTTTACTTTGATGTTGATGATGAAAGTGATGTATAAAACTGGCTTTTTTAAACCTAGAAACCTTTTATTTAAGATATATAAATTTCTTGCATTTCACACATACAAATTTAGGAGCATGGTGATTCTTCCCACTCTACACTCCCTCCCACCTGCACATCCACATTTTTCCTACCCCTCTCCTATTTGAACTCTTATTTTTCACTAAGATCTATTTTCAATTAACTTTATACATATAAGATTAACTCTACACTAACTAAAGAGTTCAACAAATAGTATGAAGGAAAAAACTGTTCCTCAGCAGTCAAGACAAGGGCTGTTCAAAGTCTTTTCACCTTAAAGTGTCAATTTCACTTCTATAGATTACCTTTCAAATATTCTATTAATTACTACAGATCAGGGAGAACATACGCTTCTGTCTTTTTGGGACTCACTTATTTCACTAAGTATAATATTTTCCAGCTGCACCCATTTTTGTCACAAATGACAGGATTTCATTATTTTTTTTTACCATTGTATAGTACTTCATGGTATACATATCCCATGATTTCTTTATCCAGTCTTCAAGTGACAGGCATCTAGGTTGATTCCATATTTTAGCTATTGTGAATTGAGCTGCAATAAACATGGAGGTGCAGATAACTCTTTCTTTTTTTTTCTTTTTCTTTTTTTTTTTTTTTTTGACAGGTAGAGTTATAGACAGTGAGAGACAGAGAGAAAGGTCTTCCTTCCATTGGTTCATTCCCCTAATGGCCACTACAGCCAGCACTGCACTGATCAGAAGCCAAGAGCCAGGTGCTTCCTCCTGGTCTCCCATGCAGGTACAGGGACCCAAGCACTTGGGCCATCCTCCGCTGCCCTCCCGGGCCACAGCAGAGAGCTGGACTGGAAGAGGAGCAACCAGGACAAGTACCCAGTGCCCCAACTGGAACTAGAACCCAAGGTGCTGGTGCCACAGGTGGAAGATTAGCCAAGTGAGCTATGGCGCCAACCCAGATAACTCTTTCATGATGATTTCACTTCCTTTGGGTAAGTTCCCAGGAGTAGGATGGCTGGGTCATATATAGGTCTACATTTAGATTTCTGAAGTATCTCCATCCTGTCTTCCACAGTGGCTGTCCCAGTTTACATTCCCACTAACAGTGGATTAGGGTGTTTTTTCCCCACATCCTAACCAGCATTTATTGTTTGTTGATTTCTATATGAAAACCATTCTAACAGGGGTGAGTTGAAATGTCATTGTGGTTTTTATTTGCATTGCCCTGATGGTTAGTGATCCTGACCATTTTTATGTGTCTGTTGGCCATTTGGATTTCCTCTTTTGAAAAGGGTCTATTCAAATCCATTGCCATTTCTTAACTGGGTTGTTTGTTTTGCTGTTGTAGAGTTTCTTGAGCTCTTTATATATTTTGGATGTTAATCCTTTAACAGTTACATAGTTTGCAAATATTGTCTCCGATGCTGTCAGTTGCATCTTCACTTTACTGAGTGTTCCTTTTGCAGTGCAGAAGCTTTTCAATGTGATGTAATCACATTTGTCATTTTTGGCTTTGATTGCCTGTGCTTCTGGTGTCTTTTCCAAGAAGTCTTTGCCTGTGCCAATGTCTTCAGGATTTCCCCAATGTTCTCTAATAATTTAATGGCTTCAGGTCATAGATTTAGGTTCTTAATCCATTTTGAGAGGATTTTTGTGTAAGGTGTAAAGTAGGGGTCTTTATTCATACTTCTGCATGCAGAGATCCAGTTTTCCCAGCACCATTTCTTGAAGAGACTGTCCTAGTTGCAGGGATGATTTTAGCTCCTTTGTCAAAGATAAGTTGGTTGTAGATGTGTGGATTGATTTCTGGCACTTCTATTCTGTTCCATTGGACTACCCTTATGCTTTTGTTTCAGTACCAGGCTGTTTTGATTATAACTGCCCAGTAGTATGTCTTAAAATCTGATATTGTGATGCTTCCATGTTTGTTTTTGTTGTGTAAGATTGCTTTAGCTATTTGGGGGTCTTCTGTGTTTCCTTATGAATTTCAGCGTAATCTTTTTCTAGATTGGAGAAGAATATCCTTAGCATTTTTATTGGGATCACGTTGAATCTGTAAATTGCTTTCAGTAGTATGGACATTTTGATGATATTGATTATTTCAATCCATGAACATGGAAGATTTCCATTTTGTGTGTCTTCTTCTATTTCTTTCTTTAACGTTTTGAAATTTTCATCATGGAGATATTTGATGTCCTTGGTTAAATTTATTTATTTTTTTGTAGCTATTGTGAATGGGATTGATCTTAGAAGTTCTTTCTCAGCTGTGGCATTGTCTGTGTATATAAAGGCTATTGATTTTTGTCTCTTAATTTTATATCCTGCCACCTTACCAAATTCTTTTATTAGTTCCAATACTCTCTTAGTGGACTCTTTTGTTTCCTCTGAATATAGAAGCATGTCATCTGCAAATAGGAGTAGTTTTAATTCCTCCTTCTCAACTTGTATCCCTTTGATCTCTCTTTTTTCCTAATGACTCTGGCTAAAACTACAAGGACTATATTGAATAATAATGCTGAGAGCTGGCATCCCTGTCTGGATCCAGATCTTAGTGGGAATTATTCCAACTTTTCCTGATTCAATAAGATTCTGGCCATGGGTTTTTCATAAATTGCCATGATTGTGTTGAGGAATATTCCTTCTATCCCCAAATTTGCTTGAAGTTTTCATCATGAAAGGATGTTATGTTTTATCAAATGTTTTCTCTGCATCTATTGAGATAACCATTTGGTTTTTGTTCTTCAGTTGATGTGATGTCTTACATTTATTGATTTGTAAATGTTGAACCATCCCTGAATACCATGGATAAATCCATTTTGGTCATAGAGAATAATCTTTCTGATGTGTTGTTGGATTAGATTGGCTAGTATTTTGTTGAGGATTTTTGCATCTATGTTCCTCAGGGAGATTGGTCTATAGTTCTCTGACTTTGTTGTATCTTTTTCTGGTTTAGGAATTAAGGTGATGCAGGATTTATAGAAGGAGTTTGAGAGGATTCTCCCTTTCAATTGTTTTAAATAGAATGAGAAGTATCTGAGTTAGTTCTTTAAATGTCTGGTAGAATTCAACAGTGAAGTTGTCTGGTCCTGTGCTTTTCTTTTTTGGGAGCATCTTTATTACTGATTCAGTTTCCTTCATGGTTATTGTTCTGCTTAGATTTCTGTGGCTTCATGACTCAATTTAGGAAGGTGGTATGTGTTCAGGAATCTATCTATCTATTCTAGGATTCCCAAATTGTTGGTATACAGCTCTTTGTAGTAATTATTAATTATTCTTTTTATTTCAGTGGTATCTGTTGTTACATTTTCTTTTTCAGCTCTGATTTTGTGTCTTCTCTTTTTATTTTTTTTTTGGTTAGTTAGTCCAATAGTGTATCAATTTTCTTTATTTTTTCAAAAAATCAGCTCTTTGTTTTGCTGATCTTTTGTATTATTTTTGATTGTTTGTTTGTTCTAATTTTGCTTATTTCTTCTCTAATTTTAATTATTTCTTTTCTACTAATATGGGGTTTGGTGTGTTGTTGTTGTTTTTAGATCCTTGATATTTATTGATAGTTCATTTATTGGTACCTTTCCAATTTCTTGATGTAGGCACCAATTTCTGTAAACTTCCCTCTTAACACTGCTTTTTGGTGTTTCCCATACATTTATTTTTAAAAATTTATTTATTTGTTTGCAAGGTGTAGTTACAGAGAGAAAGAAGCAGAGAGAGAGAGAGAGAGAGAGAGAGTCTTCCATCTGCAGGTAAACTCCCCCAAAATGGCTGCAGTGGCCGGATCTGTGCTGATCAAAAGCCAGGAGCCAGGAACTTCTTCTGGGTCTCCCATGTGGGTTCAGAATTCCAATGACTTGGGCCATCGTCTGTTTTCCTGTTTTCCCAGGACATAGCAGAGAGATGGATCAGAAGTGGAGCAGATGAGACCTGAACTGGTGCCCATCTGGAATACCAGTCCTGCAAGCATTGGTTTTACACTCTACACCACACTGCCAACCTCCCCCATAAATTTTTGACATGTTGTATTGTAATCTTCATTCATTTTCAGGAATCTTTTTATATCTCTTTTGATTCTTCTATGATCTACTGTTCATTCAGGAGTGTGTTGTTCAGTTTGCATATGTTCCTCAGACTCTTGAGTCATTGATTTCTAGCTTCATTCCATTGTGGTCAGAGAAGATACATGGTATGATTTCTATTTTTTTTTATTTACTGAGACTAGCTTTATGGCCTAGCATGTAATCTATCCTAGAGAAAGTTCCATGCACTGGTGAGAAGAATGTGTAGACTGCAATTGTAGGGTGAAAAGTTCTGTAGATATCCATAAAACTGTTCTTAATATCACTTTTTTAAGCTGTTTTCATATTTCACTGTACAAAAATAAGGTTCTCCATCAAGAATACCTCATTTTCCCTTCTCCAAGTTGCAAAAGCATCTTAAATATTGAGCAGTTTGCTTGTGGTAATAACATATCCACTCTACTTAGAGAACAAGCTCCTAGAACTTTTCCCTGTGGCAAAACAAAAATGTCACACACAGAGGCATTACAGTGTTTATGCTAACTCTGGCATTTTACATACTTGGGCACGTTATTATACTCATTAATTTTGTGAGTGTTAATAGTACTTCTATTTATATGATGACTTAACCTTTACATATTTCAATCAAACATTTCAAAACCCAATGGAGAATGTATCTAGAATGTAATAAGATGTGTCTCTGAGTGAATTTTCCCATAAGGATTTTTTTTATTTGTAATTGATACATAATTATTGTACCTATCTATGAGACACAATACAGTTTAATATATTTAAACTACTGCTAGACTAGCTAATATTTTTATTTATATTGTCAATATGGGCAGGCAAAGTTGGGCACAATGTTTTAGTTTACTCATCAAAAATTAAATAAATTAATGTTTTCTGAAAATGAAAGATTCAGGAGGCAAGAGATAAGTCAAGAAACAATGATTTCATTAGTAATGGCATGTAAATATTAAATTATAAAACATGACTTTCATCCAATTATGTTTGAATGCCAAAAACAGATATAAAATAAAAATAACCCATGGAGGTATTTTCTAGATATTCTCTTTCATGTGGATAATCTTAAAATAAGTAGAGAATAAGAATATTTTAAAAAGAGGCTCATTTTATATCAAAACCTGTTCCTGGCTTGACTAGGAGCAGAATACACTTTAAATTCAAAAAGATTAAAAATACAGAGGTTTCTCTAATTGTTGGGAACACAGCAAGATCCCCTGAAAGCATATTACTTTTGCCAACTGGTGGTTTGGGCCATCTTGCATAGTCATTTTGTTGTTGGTCACAGGTCTCATTTGCATGTAGAATCTAAGTTCATTTGTCTGTATCACCTGTGTCTCTTTTATAGTTGTGAAAAATTTAATAAGCATCTTTAATGTCATATATTATCAGCATGAAAATGATGCAACTCTTGCAATTTCTTTTTTCTTTGTTTATCTTTTTCTATACTTTTCTGTACCTTATAAAGCATAATTACCTGTTGTTTAATGGAATGATCTCTTGGTGAAAATCAAAATGTTTAACAAAACCTTGTGTTGCTGAGGATGTGGTAAAACAGGGACTCTCAAACCGCTGTTGGAAATGACTAATAAATAACACTACATCACAGAATAAAGGTAATTCTTGCAAATGTTTATAGGAATATAAATTCTTTAAATTCTTTCAATGCTGCATTTTTTTCAGGTTTAGGAATTAAGGTGATGCTGGCATCATAGAAAGAATTTGGGAGGATTCCCTCTTTTTCAATTGTTCTGAATAGTTTGAGAAGAATTGGAGTTAGTTCTTCTTTAGATGTCTGGTAGAATTCAGCAGTGAATCCATCTGGTCCTGGGCTCTTCTTTGTTGGGAGGGACTTTATTACTGATTCACTTTATGACTGGGTTATGGGTCTGTTTAGGTTTTCTATGTCTTCATGGTTCAATTTAGGTAGGTTGCATGTGTCCAGGAATGTATCCATTTCTGATAGATTTCCTTGTTTGCTTGCATACAGCTCTTTGTAGCAATTTCTGATGACTCTTTATTTCTGTGGTGTCTGTTGTTACATTCCCTTTTTCATCTCTGATTTTATTGATTTAAGTCTTTTCTCTTCTTTTTTTTAGTTAGTTGGGCCAATAGTGTGTCAATTTTGTTTATTTTTTTCAAAAAACCAGCTCTTCATTTGGCTGATCTTTTGTAATTATTTTGATTCAATTATGTTGATTTCTTCTCTGATTTTAATTATTTCTCTTCTCCTACTAGATTTGGGTCTGGTTTGCTGCAGTTTTTCTAGATCCTTGAGATGCATTGATAGCTCATTTATTTGGTGCCTTTCCAATTTCTTGAGGTAGGCACCTTTTGCTATAAACTTTTCTCTTAACACTGCTTTTGCTGTATCCCATAGGTTTTGATATGTTGTGTTGTTATCCTCATTTACTTCCAGAAAGTTTTTGATTTCTCTTTTGATTTATTCTATGACCCAGTGTTCATTCAGGAGCATGTTGTTCAGTCTCCATGTGTTTGCATATGCTCTAGGGATTCCTGAGTTGCTAATTTCCACCTTCATTCCACTGTGGTCTGAGAAGCTGTATGGTATGATTCTAATTCTTTTGAATTTGCTGAGGCTTCTTTATGGCCTAGTATGTGGTCAGTCATAGAGTGGGTTCCATGTACTGCTGAGAAGAATGTAAATTCTTTAAGTGTAGAATGAAAAAGTTCTGTAAATATCTGTTAGATCCATTTGGGCAATTGTGTCGTTTAAATCTTCTGTTTCCTTTTTTACCTTCTGTCTGGGTGATCTGTCTATTGCTGAAAGTGGAGTCTTGAAGTCCCCCAATACTATTGTATTGGAGTCTAAGTCTCCCTTGAAGTTCCTTAATATATCTTTTAAATAAACCAGTGCCCTGTAATTAGGTGCATATACATTTATAATAGTTACATCTTCCTGTTGAATTGATCCCTTAATCATTATATAGTGCCCCTCTATTTCTCTCTTAACAGTTTTTGTGTTAAGGTTTATTTTGTCTGATATTAAGATGGCTACGCCAGCTCTTTTTTGGTTTCTGTTGGCATGGAATATCTTTTTCCAGCTTTTCATTTTCAGTCTTCTTGCATCTTTGTTGGAAAGATATGTTTTTTGTAAGCAGCAAATAGATGGGTTTGTTCCTTAATCCATTCAGCCAGTCTGTGTCTTTTAACTAGAGAGTTGTGGTCATTTACATTCAATGTGACTATTGCTAAGTAGTGACTTTGCCCTATCATTTTTCCAAAGACATTTCTAATGTATACTTTGAATTTCCTGTGATCTTTAATGGGGAAATTTCTTTCCTTTACCTTCTTTCGTATTGACAGCCGAGTTTCTGTGTTTCTATGTATAACACATATTTAAGCATCTCTTGCAGGGCTGTATGAGTGGTGACAAATTCTTTCAATTTCTGTTTGTATGAAAGTTCTTTATTTCACCTTCATTCACAAATGAGAGCTTTACAGGATATACTATTCTGAGATGGTAGTTTTTTTTCTCTTAGTACCTGGACTATATCTCACCATTCCCTCCTAGCCTGTAGGGTTTCTGATGAAAACTCTGCTGTGAGTCTAATTGGAGGTCCTCTGAGAGTAATCTGACATTTCTCTCTGGCACATTTTAGAATATTTTCTTTATGTTTCACTGTGGTGAGTTTGATTACAATGTGTCGTGGTGAGGATCTCTTTTGGTCATGTTTATTGGGGGTTCTATGTGCTTCCTGTACTCTTTTCTTCTCCATACCCGGGAAGTTTTCTGCTAGTATCACACTAAAAAGGCCTTCTAATCCTTTTTCTCTCTCCATGCTTTCAGGAACTCCTAGAACCTGAATGTTGGTTTTTTTAATAGTATCCTGTAGATTCTCAACAATATTTTTTAGATTTCTAATTTCCTCTTCTTTTCTTTGGTTTGACTGTACACTTTCCTGTGCTCTGTCTTCTAAGTCCAATATTCCCTCTTTTACCTCACTGATTCTGTTCTTAAGGCTCTCAAATGCATTTGTATTTGTTCCATTGAATTGTTCATTTCATTTTGGTTTCTCTTCAATATCTCAATTTCATGTTCTACTAAATTCCTCATTTCATTTTGATTCCTCCTTAAGATTTCATTTTCACAACAGAGATTTTCTGTCCTGTCCTGTATGGATTTCTGTAGTTCATGCATTTGTTTTTGATACCTTCTAAATGTTCTTATCATAAATTTTTTGAAATCCGTATCTTGCATTTCTTCTATCTCATCATCTTCATAATCTTGTATTGGAGTGTCATGTTCATTTGGGAGCATCATGATGTCTTCTTTGTCCTTGTTTCCTCGGTTTCTGCGTTTGTTGCTTGGCATTGTGGAGATATTCTTTGGTTTCTTCTTCTTTTTTTTTTTTTCTTGCTATGGTGGCTTTTCTCGTTATACTATAACTCTAGATTAAATGGACTGTCTGCTTTCGGTGAATCTCTAGAGGCTTGTGGTGGGTATGGCCAGAGAGCTCTGTTCAGTTCTTCAGGGTTAAGAGTGTGCCAAAGGTGACACACCCAGGTTTGGCATGGTAAATCTTCTCTCTCTCTCTCTCTCTCTTTCTTTCTTTTTTATTCAGAAGGGAAGTAATTCCGCTCAGCTGAGCTCTTCTCCTTGAAGGCAATCAGTGCCTGAGCACTAGCCCCAGTGGGTATAATATTTGTCTGCTCTGTCCCAAGGACAACACAAAGGATATATGCAGTCCTCAGTGTAAGCTCAGATTCCCCTGCAATGTCTCTCACCGGGTTTCCAGGGTTACCGAGTTTATGATGTCTCCCACCTAGACTACTCATGTCTCAGCTACACCGTGAGTTCTCCCACACCCCCTCAGTATTTCGGTTTTTTTCCCACAGTTCTGATTCATAAGCTCCACGCATTCACTAGGTCTTAGTCTCCTGTATTTCTCCCCACCAGAGTCAGGTTTTCCTGTTTGGGTGAGGGCGGGCGCAGCCCCAAGCTGGCACAGCTGTTACATATGTCCAAAATGGCGCCTGCTCTATTGTCTTGCTCACCTTTGTAAGGTGAGTGGGGAGAGAGAATTGTGTCCATACTGGTCCCTTTTATTTTTTTTCTCTCCTCTAGTTAGGCTGGTGTACTTTCCCCCACAGGGCTTCAAGCCTCATTCCCTCTAGGCTCTTCCTGCCACTTTTCCGCCAATGTCTCAGGCTACTGCGGTTTCACCTCACCTCCCTTTCCAGCGCTGGTGCATAGACTCAGCAGCTGGTGTCCCAAGGTGTGGGCACCTGTGCCCTCCATGTAGGTCCACTGTGTCCCTCTAATTCTGGAAGAGTTTCCTCTGCAGTTGTTTCACTAACACTTCCCTGAGACTATAGTATCTCCACTTTTATTAAACTATCTTTTCTTGGACTATCAGTGAGCTCCCTCTCTATTCTGCCATCTTGGAGCCCTCTTATTCCCCTTTTGATTTCTTCTATGACCCATTCTTCACTCAGTAGTGTGGTATTCAGTGTGGTTGCATATTTTCTAGAAATTCTTAAGTTGTTAAGTCATTCATAAATGAAAACTTTGCAGGGTACAGTGTTCTGGGTTGACAGTTATTTTTCTTTTAAAACTTGAACTAAGTTTCTCCATTCTCTCCAAGCCTGTAGAGTTTCTGATGAGAAATCAACTATAAGCCTAATTAGAAATACTCTGACAGTAATCTTGCATTTCTCTTATGCATATTTTAGAATATTTCTTGATGTTTTACTGTTGAAAGTTTAACTAAAATGTGTCATGGTGAAGATCTTTTCTGATCATATCCATTAGGAGTTCTATATACTTGGCTGTTTCTATATTTCTCCAAATTAGGGAAATTTTCTGGTATTGTTTCACTGAGAAAGCCTTCTAATCCATTCTGTCTTTCTACACCTTCAGAAACTCCTAAAACATATATGTTAGATCATTTGATAGTATCCCATAATTCTCAAACACTATTTTCAGTTTTTTTTTTTAATTTGCTTCTTTGTTTTTTGTCTGACTGAGATATTTCCAGATTTGTCTTCTAGCTCATATGTTCTATCTTCTGCTTAACCAAGTCTTGTCAAGACTGTCCACTGTATTTTTTGACGTATTGAATTATTCATCCCTTTTTTAAAGATTCATTTATTTACTTGAGAGGCATAATTACAGAGAGAAAGAGGGAGAGACAGAGATAGATAGATCTTCCATACACTGTTTCACTCCTCAATTGGCTGCAACAGCCAGAGCTGGGCAGTTCCAAAGCCAGGAATCAGGAGCTTCCTCCAGCTCTCCTACATGGGTTCAGGGGCCCAAGGATTTGGGCCATTTTCTACTGATTTCCCAGGCTATCAGCAGGGAGTTGGATCTGAAATGGAGCAGCCAGGACTCAAACCAGCACCCATGTGGGATGTGAGTGCTTCAGGCAGATGCTTAACCTACTGTGCCACAGTTCCGGCCCCCTGAATTCTTTATTTCTAATATTTCAGTTTGGTTTCTCTTCAATATCTTTATCTCCTGGCAAAATTTTTTATCCATGTCATGTATGGATTTCTTTAACTCATGTATTTCTTTCTCATTGCTGTGGAGTAATCTTAAGATCATTCTTTTGAATTCCTTTTCAGGCATTTAATTAATCTCTTCATCTTCACATTCTAATATTGAAGTATTATTATGTTCCTTTTGAGGAGTCATATTATCTTCCTTGTTTTGTGTCTTGTATTTCTATGTTTATTTTTAGGCATTTGTAGAAACACTTGGTTTTCTCCTCTGATGACTTTCATCTTTGAAATATGCCTCTGTGGATCTGCTCCTTTAGCAGATATTCAGAGGTGTGTGGACCCAGGGAGCTGTGGTTAGTGCTTGAGGGTGGGGCAAGAGTGTTTGGAATTTTGCTTTACTTATAATCTTGTGAGAGCCTGCTACTATTTCATAAATACTGGCTGAAGACGGAGGTTCTTGGTTCATAGAAGTCTCATTACTACTCATGACACAACAAGCAGCATGAACATCAGACTGCACAGTTCTTACTCCAGCCCAGAAGGATGCCACACATACAATGAATTTGTGTCTCAGCCAGGGGACACTGAGCTTGGAGAGTCAGTGCTTTTACAGTAAGTGGTAAGCAAGCTTGCCAGTAGTATCCATGTACACCCAAGATTCTGCCATGACTCAGACTCATCAATTACAAAAGTCTTGGAAAATGTTGCTTCATCTACACCCTTTTTCAACTCTTGTCCCCCTCACTCAATGATTTTGGAACAAATACTTGACGTCATATAATTGCAGTCCTCAATGTGGCCCTCTGTTTGCACAATCTGAAGAAATAGCCTGGGTAAAGAGAAGTCAGGGCCAAGAATTCCTGGCACACTCAGAAATAATGTTCAGAGATGCTCAGGGCCCATGAAAGACTGTGTTTCCCATAAATCTGCCCTCTGCACCTCTGCATCATAGATTCTTGTGAACTTTCACATGAGTATGTCACTCAGGAGGCCACTCTGATTAATTTGACTATCAGAGGCTAGAATTAAACCTGTTCAATTTATCTCATATAGCATTTAATTAACTCTACTATTAAAAGCACTCCAAACAACATGATAAAGTTAGCCTGCAGTATTGACCTCATTCATCCCTGCCAGAGTCCTGCAGGCAGATAAGTGTCCCAGGGGAACCAGGAGACTTAATTTTAGGCAGTCAGGATATTATCTAGTCTTGGGCTAGTCTATTTTCCAATACTTCCTATGCACAGTAGTTTACACTGATCTTCTTATCTTTGCTCTCATTGTCAATAATTACAAGAGACAATAAATAGGGAGAAAAAACCCATCCTCAGTGGAGAGACATCCTGTGCTCATTCTCACAAGCAAAATATAAGCCAGACAGACATAGGTAATTCCTATCAGGATATGTCTTAAAACTTGATCTGAACCAGCATTACACTGGTCTGGCTAAGCTACAAGGTAATGTCACTGAGTGGTCAGAGCCTCCTCTACCATGTCTGGGACAACCCAAGACCCCCCAGTCATCAGGAAAGCACATGGATTTATAACAGGATGAAACAAGGTTGCCCTGGCCATGTATTTGCAGATGTGTAGAAGAGGTCCATGTCAAGAGCTCCAATTAAGGGCATCAGGCACAGCAGAATAATTCAGGAACAGCCTTCAGATTGTCAGCTGTGGCTGCTAGTTGCCTCAGGACCCAGTGTTGGATCTAGGAGACAAAGAGTTCTTTAATTGCCCCCACCTTTTTACCTCCAGCATCTAAGGTATTCCTGCCCCAGGTGCCAGTGTGGTTGTTTTCCTGATGTGCCATGAAATCAGTGGATTCCATCCCAGTAATTATAACTTCCCTTTTTTAAAATCATCTGCTTACGTACAAGGCTTTTTTTTCTAAGAGATTTAGTGTAAGCATATGGGAGGAGAATAATGAACCCTCCAAAGATGGCAAAGACGCCACACTTAAAGCAGCAAAATGGATTCTACAGATGTAATTAAATTAAGGATCTTGAGATGAGGGTGTTATCCTGGAGTTTTGAAATGGGCCCATTGTGAAATTAAATTGGCAAATAAAGGAGCTATCTGTACCTCAATGTTTATTGCAGCTTAATTCACAATAGCTAAGGCATGGAATCAACCTAAATGCCCATCAACAGAGGACTGGATAAAAAAATTATGGGATATGTACTCTATGGGATACTACACAGTGGTAAAAAAAAATGAAATCTGATCATTTGCAACAAAATCGAGGAATCTGGAAAACATCATGCTGAGTGAAATAAGCCAGTCCCAAAGGGACAAATATCATATGTTCTCCCTAATCAGTGACAACTAACTGAACACCTAAAAGGAAATCTGTTGAAATGAAACTGACACTATGAGAAACAATGACTTGATCAGACCTTGTCCTGACTGTCGAGGAACAGCTTACTATTTTATTATTTCTGGTATTTTCTTGTTCTACTTAATACCATTGGTTGAACTCTTTAATTAACACAGAATTATTCTTAGGTGTTTAAATTTAACTGAAAAGTGATCCCTGTTAAATATAAGAGTGGGAATAAGAGAGGGAAGAGATGTACAGTTTGGCACATGCTCACTCAGATTTACCCCTAATGCTAAAGCTAGAAATGTGCCATGGGACTCCAAATCCCACTAAGTTGACATGTACCAATGCCATCTTACTAGTCCAAGTGATCAGTTTAAGTTCATAATTGGTCATAAAGATAGGATTAAGTGTCAAAGGGATCACATAAATAAGACTAGTGTCTGCTAATACTAACTGATAGAATTAAAAAGAAGAGAATGATCCAGCATGGGAAGTGGGATACACAGCAGACTCATAGAATGGCAAATGCCCTAAACAGTACGCTGGCCTCAGAATCTGCCCTTAAGACATTCGGATCTGGCTAAAAAGCCCATGAGAATTTCTCAGGCATGGAAAGCCAAGACACTGTGGCAAAAAATGACCTAAATGAAAGATCTCTGTGAGTGAGATCCCAGAGGAAAGAACAGGCTATCAAAGAAGGAGGTACCTTTCTCTGAAGGGAGGAGAGAACTTCCACTTTGATTATGGCCTTGTCTAAATAAGGCCAGAGTTTGTGAACTCAAGAGGTTTCCATAGTCTTGGCAGCTCCTGACAAGAGCCTCAAGTGATTACTGACATCATAAATAGAGTGTCAGTTGTTAAATCAACAACAGGGGTCACTGTGCACTTACTCCCCATGTAGGATCTCTGTCCTTAATGTGTTATACTATGAGAATTAACAGTAAAACTAATCTTGAAACAGTACTTTACACTTTGTGTTTCTGTGTGGGTGCAAACTGTTGAAATCTTTACTTAGTATATACTAAATTAATCTTCTGTATATAAAGATAATTAAAAATTAATGAAGAATGGGAGAGGGAGTAGGTGATGTGATGGTTTGCAGGTGGGAGGGAGGTTATGGGGGGGGACTGCTATAATCCAACAGTTCTACTTTCAAAATTTATATTTATTAAATAAAAGTTTTCTTAAAAAAAGAAGAAAGAAAGAAAGAAAGAAAGAAAGAAAGAAAGAAAGAAAGAAAGAAAGAAAGAAAGAAAGAAAGAAAGAAAGAAAGAAAGAAAGAGAGGGAGGGAGGGAGGGAGGGAGGGAGGGAGGGAGGGAGGGAGGGAGGAAGGAAGGAGGCCCATTGTAATCACAGAGGGAGATTCTTATAAGTGGAAAAGGCGGCCAGAGTCACAGAATGAGATGTAACAACATCAGAGTCAGATGTGGAGATGCTACACTGCTGGCCTTGAAGTTGGAGGGAGATGCCACAAGCCAAGGAATGCTTGTGGTCTCTAGAAGCTAGAAAGGGTAAGGGAAAGAATTCTCCCATGGAGACCCCAGAAGGAATGTAGCCCTGTCAATACATTACCATTGTTGGAACTGGCACTATGGCGTAGTGGATTAAAGCCCCAGCTTGTGGTGCCAGCTTCCCATATGGGCAGTGGTTTGAATCCTGGCTGCTCCACTTGCAATCCAACTATCTGCTATGGCCTGGGAAAGCAGTGGAAGATAGCTCAAGTCCTTGGGGCCCTACAACCAAGTGGGAGACCTGGAGGAGGCTCCTGGCTCTTGGCTTCGGATTGGCTCAGCTCTGGCCATTGTAGTCATTTGGGGAGTGAACCAGCGGAATGGAAGACCTCTCTCTCTGACTCTACTTCTCTCTGTAACTCTGTCTTTCAAATAAATAAAATAAATATTTTTTAAAAATACAGTACCATTGGAACCCATTTCAGATTTCTGATTTCCAGGACTGTAAGATAATAAGTTGTGTAGTTTTAAGCCACTATAATTCTGATAATGTTAAAGCAATAATAGGAAACTAGTCCAAGGAAAAAGGAATTTTTATAAAATGCAGAAACTTATTAGGTTGCCATCCTTCATAGACTACTACAGAGGAACTCATCACAGCAGTGTACTCAGCCAGGTGATTGTTGTCTTCATAGTGGACCACATCAATCCATCCAATGACAGAATCCAGGTAACTAGAATCAGAATTAATTTTAAAACCTCAAGTCGCCTCTTGGTTATACTGCTGAAAAAGAAGTATATGTAAAACAGCCTGCCCTGGGGTTGCTATAAGGAAAAGAAAGACACCTTGTGCCAGGAATGGTTACCATGGAATTCTAAATTTTCAAGAAAGAATTACCAAACCCTTACTCTCTCATCTTGATTAGTATCCAGAAAATGGCCTCTGGACTATTTCTTGTCTCCATTTTCTAGGGGCAGCCACATTCAGTGACCGCATTGTCCTACTAAGGTGTGTGAGCCAGAAGAAGGTAAGGAAAGTAGAGTCAGAAACCTTTTTATGCTAGTTTTTGAGCAGGCCATTCCAACATTCAATAATACCAGATGCCCACAGGTGCTGCATGGAATTGAATAGCTTTACTATTCACCCATTGTTGGGTGACCTTTGTCACAAAAGGAGCACCATTGTCAGATCACAAATGGTCCAGAAAGCCAAACATGTAACACAGACGTATTTCAGGAGCCACAGTGGCATGGCCAGAATTGGCTGATCAGAATGGAACAGCAACACTGTCAAGAGCAATGAGATGCCCCCAGTAACCTAAGAGGCTGTCAAAGGTCTGATGTAGTTAATGTGCCAGGAATGGACTGGGTTAATGCTTCTGCGATGAAACCTCTTTCACCACCACCCTTGGCAGGAGTCACAAGTCTGGAACACACTGGCGGTTTCTGCACTAGAAACAGATAGCCCGTTATTTTGTACCCAGTCAGTGAGAGATGTGTTGACATGGTTCATACAATGATAGATCCAGCTAGCAGTGGCAGTGATCTGGACACCGTAGGCTTTCTCAGTGGCTTGCTTTCAGTCTGTCTCATCGGAAAACAGGCCCTTAATATGGACATCACATATGAATGACCTAAACAGTCTGATTGTCAGCCATGACCCACTTCTACAGTTCGTTCTCCAAGGGGTTGGGGTATAATAACTTTAACCTGTCAGTTTATAATCTTACAGGTGGCAGGCAGGATAGCAGACCCAAAGGCTAGATCCTTTGCAAAATCCCAAGAGTCAATAAAAATACCAATTTTATCTTGGCAAGTACTGGGTAGAGTTACGGATTGCCTCAAGAGTTCAAATTCTAACCACTGAGCGGATGGTCACATGAGTTTTCAAGATGACATACAGAGAGCAGCAGGTAAACAGCTGGAGCCACCCAGTGAACACCAACAAGCTTCAAATTAGCCAAACCATGAGCAGATAAGGCTCAGGAGACCTCTTTGAGTCCCAAGTCCCATTAATCCAGTGACCTGACTTCAGATGGTAGAGCAGGGATATAGATAGGATAGCAGAGTGTTGCCTGCCAGTTTTTCACATAAACTGTGCTGCTGTGGGGCCAGGCCAATTGGGTCTGAATATAAGCTTTCCAGTTGACAAATGAGATATCCTGAGCCTTTTCCTTATCAATTGTCAAGCTTGAGTCAACAACATACCTCCCCTTTTGAAAAAGGAGCACTTGGTGCCTGCAACAGGCATGTGGCAATACTGCTACTAGAAAACTACCTCTCTGAGTACTGCAGCCAGCCAGTCTTTAAAACCGTGGTTACCGTTTCTTTCAGGACAGTATATTCTCTTTTCTAGATCACTGGTAAGGGAGCAGAGATTACCTCTCTAAATGCCACAGTCAGTGACTAGAAGAATCCCTTCTGGCTTCATGAGCATGTAAAACATGAATACCAATTATATATTCAGCAGTGAAAGACACAACAATGCCTTCAATTGACCCTAAAGGTATTCCTCTTCTGTGGAAATTGTTGCCCATATGCTATCATTTGAATTATGGGCGCTTTCCTCTCCACAGTATTGACATTTGGGACCAGGTGATTATGGGCTGTAGGATGTTTAACAATGTCCCTGCTTCCACCCCCAAATGACAGTAGAAAACACCCCACCTCCATTTGTGATGATCAAAAATGTCTCCAGACTTTGCCAAATAGCCCTGAAGAGGTGGGGAAGAAGCAAAAATCACTCTGGTTGAGAACCACTGCCCCATGGGAGCTTGATCCAAGACATCTGATAGTGTCCGCTTCCAGAGGTGTAGGAAGTGAAGGGGGTGTAGGCATGGGGAGAGGAAAGCGATTGTGGAAAATAGCTTTTTTTAATCCTTTGCTTCCTCAAACCAAGCTCAATGCAAATTCCCTTGCACCCACGGTTCCACGTGCCTTCAAACATTCCTGCGCTCAGCAGCACCTCCACCATAAAACTAGGTGGGCTGTGGCTGGGCCCTATATCCAGCAGAGCTAACCACATTTGACTTCCTCACTGCTTCAACATTGCCCAGCACACTCAGCTTTCTCCTTGGAGCAGCAGAGGCCAGGATACAAGGACAGGGGAGAGTCGGGAGTTTCAGAGGGAAAGAACAGTTCCAAGCCAGTCATCGAGGCTCGCATCAATGTTCAGTTTTAAGCAGCTACAAGTGCCTTTGTACTCGAGCAAGCAAACATCTGCTTTGGGTCCACCTGAAGTTCTACTTCTTATAGCTGACATGATTTATTTAGCGAGCTCTGGGGACACTCAGATACAGCCACTGCTGCTGTCCCACTGTCATACAGCATCACTTCCTCCTACTCATGAGG
Source organism: Oryctolagus cuniculus (assembly GCF_051225735.1). Taxonomy (NCBI): domain Eukaryota; kingdom Metazoa; phylum Chordata; class Mammalia; order Lagomorpha; family Leporidae; genus Oryctolagus; species Oryctolagus cuniculus. Next base: position 195,951,030 of record NC_142867.1, read on the forward strand.
AAAGTGAGCACAAAGCTCCACTGGGTTTTTGTTTCCATCCTGCTCCTTGTCACTCAGTTTCTAGACGTTCATTCACATGTAGGACAGTGGGGGAAACCTACCCTCCCTCTTGTTCACCACTTGGGGGACAGCATCTGCTACTGGATCCTGCAGTCCCCTTGCATCTGCTAACACAGCCCTTGGGATCTGCCAGAAAGGCACTGTTCTGCCAGCATTTCCTCTTGTCACCAAAACTGTTAGGGTCTGGGATTTTACCCCCCATAAAGCTAACAATTTAGCCTATTATTACTACATGGATGTTGACAGGAGACATGAGGCTCTTGGGTTAGAGATAAAGGATTTCATTATCCACAAATATACATTATATGACAATAACACAGTATCAGAACCACGGAAACTGTGGCTATGCATGCAGTGAATTTGTTTTGTGGCTAAAGACAAATGATTGGGAATCTACTGCTTTCATAGTAACTGGAAGACATCCAGAAAGAAATAGCTACAATAAAAGACAAAGCTACATGTTGAAAAATACAAGAGACATAGACAGTCAGATTTATGTGAAATTGCAATCCCAGAAAGAAAGGAGGCAGAGAATGGGACAGAAACAATATTTAAAGATGCAGTAACTTTTTCCAACAGCACTGACATACATTAGCACAGATTCAAAAGTCCTATGAACTCCAAGCAGAGAAAAAGAAATTTACAGGAAAGTCAAATTGGTTAAAACCAAAAATTATATAAGATTATAAAAGTATTCAGAACAAGACTGGGGCAGAAAATCCTCGCCCTGCAGCTCCAGGCGCCCTGTCGGCTTCGCAGCTCACGCCAAGTCTGGGGTCTCAGGGGAGCACATTGATCCTCTAGTCTGAGAGCGGCCCCTGGGCTCCAACATGAAGCCACCCAGGAGTGAAACCACTCAGGAGTTACTGATTCAACGATTCCTGAGCGCCTACATTCGGTAGGCTGGGCTAGGCGGTGGTAACAGGGCCCCTGCTGAGCAAGTAGACAGATATATTTTAAAAAGATAATTAGGGAGAAAATAAAGAAGGAATGCAGGGGTCAGAGGGAAACACACTGCACCTATTTAAAGATATACTGGTGTAGTAGCCTAAGCCTCTCACACCTGTGGCCCTAGCATCCTTTATGGGGGCCATGAGACCCAGCTGCTCCTCTTTCAGGCTGAGATTGGAGCCAGAAGCCAGAACTCAGTCCAGGTCTTCCATGTAGATGGTAGGAATTTAATTAACTTGAGCAATCATTGCTGCTTCCCGTGTCTGCATTAGCAGGACATTGGAACCAGGAGCTGGAGCCAGGAATCAAAGCCAAGCACTCCAATGTGGGATGCCAGTATCTTAACCACTAGGCTAAATAGCTTCTCCCATGTTGATAGTTTAAAATGACAAAAGAAAATAACTGCCAACCTAGAAGTAAATATCCAAGAAAAAAATCTGAAGCAAAGACAACAAATGAAATACTTCCATCAACAAATATAGTGTGAGAACATTTATCACCAGCAGACCCACACCTAAGGAAATATTAAGGAATAGTATTTGAAAAGGGAAAATAATCCTCAGAAAAAAACTGAATATCCAGCAAAGAATGAAGAACAGCAAAAACAGTAAATGTTTGCTTTCATATAAACATTAATTACATAAAACAATAATAACCATGCCTTAAAGAGTAAGAATCTCTTGAGTATAAACTACAATGGTATAGAATTTCAAAGGAGGGTAAATGTAGTTAGAATGTTGAGGAATCTGGCATTATCCAGGAGAAATTAAAAGTAACCATTAATATTAGCTTTTCATATGTCAAAGATGAAGACTGTAAGCATGAAATGACATCAAAATAATCCTAGGAAAATAATCACAATAAATCCTCAGGGTTCCAGAGTTGAATGAATGAATCATGTGCAGTTGGTGACCCATTGTATTAAGCTCCTAGCAGAACCAGTTTGTGGATCAAATGAATTTTTAAGAGGTTTATTTATTTTCTGTGAAAGGCAGAGTTACAGAGAGGCAGAGAGGCAGAGAGAGAGAGAGAGAGAAAGAGGTCTTCCATCCACTGGTTCACTTCTCAAATGGCCAGAACTGGTCTGATCTGAAGCCAGGATCCAGGAGCTTCTTTGGGGTCTCCTCCATGGGTGCAGGGGCCCAAGCACTTGGACCATCTTCTACTGCTTTCCCAGGCCATAGCAGAGAGCTGGATCAGATGTGGAGCAGCCAGGACTCAAACCAGCACCCATATAGGATGCCAGCACTGCAGGTGGAGGTTTTACCCGCTACATCACCACGCGGCCCCTTAAATGACTTTTTTTAAAGATTTATTTATTTATTTGAAAATAAGAGTTAGATAGAGGCAGAGCCAGAGAGAGAGTCTTCCATATGCTGGTTCACTCCCCAAATGGCCAGAGCTGGGCAGATCTAAAGCCAGGAACTAGGAGCTTCTTCCGGGTCTCCCACACGAGTGCAGGGGTCCAGGCACCTGAGCCATCTTCTACTGCTTTCCCAGGCCATAGCAGAGAGCTGGATCGGAAGTGGAGCAGCCAGGTTTCAAACGGGTGCCCATATGGGATGCCGGCACTGCAGGCAGCTGCTTAACCATTGTACCACCATGCCAGCCCCTAAATGAATTTCTGATACCTACTCTAACTTCTAGATCATTTGGTAAATGTGAAAGTAGAGATAGAGGGTAGATTTTTTTGATTCATTTATGTTTTCTTCTTCCTGTTATTCTCCTAATGTTAACCATTCTCATACTTCCCTACAGATCAATGCGTTTACCACATATTCACCTCCTCCAATAGAGGGCAGTAGCTGACCGCCAGCGCCTTTATTAGCCCTCATGGTTACTGAAAATGACAAAATGCATCTTCCTATGTTGTTTGTTTCTGTTTCCTGCCACCAAGAATGAGGGCTAAAAGGATTTTCCCTTCTAAAAGCACTTAAGAGACACTCAAAAGCAACCTCTTTATGAACTAGAAATAGGAATGAGCCAAATTAGTGATACATTTTGCTATTTTTTTCTCTTATTAGTGTTACCAAATCATTTTCTTTCTTTTTTTTTTAAAGTTTGTTTTTGAAAGGCAGAGAGAGAGAGAAAGGAGAGAGAGATCTTCCATCTGCTCATTCACTCCCTAAATACCTGCAACCTCCCAGGCTGTGCTAGGCTGAAGCTGGGAGCCCAGAACTCAGTTTGGCTCTCCCACCCAAGCACTTGAGCTCAGGGTATGCATTAACAGAAAGCCAGATCAGGAGCATCCCAAGTGGTGGCTTAACCCTCTGTGCTACAATGCTGGCCCCAAAATCATTTTCTTGGAAAAATATCAGGCGTGTGTGTTGGGGTGCAGCAGGTTAAGCTGCTTCAGATGCCCACATCCCATGTGCCTGTTTCAAATTCAGGCTACTCTACACATTCTCTCTCCCTTTCTCTCCCTCCCTGTGTCACTCTGCCTTTCAAACAAATAATTTAAAAAAAAAATCAAATAAATCAGTAGCTGCAGTCTCAGAGCAAGACACTATATTTGCATACCTGAATAGATTTAATAAGCCAGTCTAAGAGATTATTTCGCTCACCATACTGCAGGAAGTGTAACACATTCAAAGAGGATCCAATAAGTTAACAGGAAAAAGCAGCAGATGCCTGGAGCTTATGCACCAATCCTGAAATTCACAACTGAGCTGCCCCTGATTTCCAACACTTCCATCCCCCAGAACGAGGGCTAACTGTACCTGGCTGAGCCTCAAACTAGGGTGCAGCAGGGATCTCTTTGCTCTAATCAGGAAGAACCAGCTCTGAAAATATGAATAAAGAACTCTAGATTATGCAGTAGTTGAATGAAGCCCGTCCCCCCCCCCCACCCCCGGAACATTTAAGTCCCGGTTCTTTTCTCCGAGGAACAAGTAATTTCCCACTCCAGGGGCTCCGATGATTGTTGTGTGAAGGGGAAAGCCAAGCGCTGGAGACCAGCCCAGGAGCACCATCTACGCAAGTGTGACCTGAAGCAAGTTGTGTGACTGCTCTGAATTATACTTTCATCGTTGATGAAACGGCAACAGCAGTATTACCAACCTCTAATTGTTGTTGTGAAGACTGTGACAGTTGAATGACATTTGGCTGTTATTATTATACTGAAGAAAATATATTGTTAATATATTGAGGGAAATGGCACTTAATTCTAAGCAGCTGGCTAGAGGATTCTGATTCCCTGAGGAGGCAGCTCAGGGATTCAGACACTTAGTAAGAAAGCAAGAATGAAAATTAAGCACATGGTAGGCAGGGCACAGGCAAGCAGAGGGGCTGCGGCAGGTGGATATGTGTAGGAGTCAGATGAGGCGAGGAACGCCCTTGCCTTATTGTGAATATAATTATTTTTTAGAGGAACAGAAAACATTTATTTCAAACTTTTTCTGGTAGGAAGACCTACATTCAATGGAGAATTTAGGGGTGCTAGATTCCCTTCAAACAGGAAATCCGGGAGGACTTCTTTGTGCCTCACTCATTGCCAAGCAGATGTCTTCCATCTGAGCCATGCTAGAGGACTATGAGCATCATGAAGGCCAATAGACAGCAGAAAATTAAGCAATAGAAAGAAACTGACAGTCAATCAACAAACCTATACCAAGTACCTATTATGCACCCATCTCCACGTCTGAGGTATTGAACCCACACAGTCCCCTGCCCTCACAGAGCACATATTTCAAGGTAGCAGGTCCCTGGTGCCAATCTGTAGACATGCTTGAGTAGAATTATCTGCAGCAAAAACTCAGATTTCTCAGAATCCTGGCACAGATCCCATCCCTGACCTAATGAAGCAAGAGGCAGGAGAAACAGGGCGCTCTATGTTTCATAAGAGTCCTCTTGCGAGTTGGCCAAACACCCAGATTCTAAGAGTGCTTCTCAAAGGGTAGAGTTCTGTTCTTTTTTTAATGTATTTTATTTATTTTGAATTATTTGAAAGTCAGAGAGACAGAGATCTTCCATCCTCTAGTTCACTCCCCAAATGCATACAACAGCTGGGGCTGCCCCAAGCCAAACCAAGAGTTGGGATACAGGTCACTCACATTGGTGGCAGGGAGACAACCACTTGTCCCATCAATTGCTTCCTCCCAGGGTGCACCTTAGCAGGAAACTGGAATCAGGAGTGGAGGCAGGACTCACCTGTATATAGCCATATGGGATGGGATCCTCAGAAGCAGCGTCATAATGGCAGTACCAAATACCCACCCCAGGGTAGGCTTCTGATCACTGGAATCAAACTCAGCCTGCAGCATCTGTGTTTTCAATATACTCCTTCAATACATTCTGAGGTTTGGGAACCATTTTGCTAGACTGTTCCTCACGCCACTTCTTTCTATTAAATGTGTATGCAGGTGCACTGTAAGTTACAAAGCATGCTATTATGTTATTTGCCTACATTTCTTTAGGATCTTTCAATAAACTCAGGAGCCCAGTTTTCACAAGGAACTGAAGTCACTGCAGAACATGGCAGGTCTCTTAACAGAATCCTTGTGGTTCTTCTAGCAGCAGAACCTCTGGCAGGTGAGGCAGCAAGAAGAACGCGATCACCTCATCTGAGGGCCCCTCTGTCTCTAGTCTCCGGAGCAGCACTGTGGGCCTGAGCAATTACTATGTTTGGGTGAGCTCCTCTCCCCTGTGAGGCCCCTAGCAGAACCTCTGTATCATGACATCAATATTTATTAGGCGGGAGGGACCCTGAATGAGCATGGTAAGATGGTTCTAAACCCCTTAAGTATTTTGCTTTCTCAGTGAGCCACAAGATCCAAACTCAAAACATGGGACTTGGGATGAGGATGAAGCTGGATGGCTGGAGTGGAAGGGGATAGACAGATGTTAGTCACTGATTTCCCATTTTACATGTGATGAGTGACAGGTGCCTTCGGAAAATCCAGGTGATGATGCAACAAATGGATGGAAATGGAGTGTGGTGATCAGAAGCTCAGTAGGACCCATGATGGAGACATAATGGGTTTCATCTAGAAATGGCAGGGAGTTCTCGTAGTGAGAAGGTGGACAAAGCAACACTCATCCGTCTAAGGAATGATGTGTAGAGCAAGAGGAGAAAAGAGCAGTGAAGGAGCTTCCAAAAGAGAGTTATCAAAGAGGCTAGAGGTGAATCATGGGAGCAGAAAGCTGGAAAGCCAAAAGAAGGCTAGAGTTTCAAGGAAGATTAATCACCAGTGTCAAGTACGACAGAACAGTCAGCAAGAACAAGAGCAGAAGAGAGGCCGCTGGATTCCTGGCCAGCATGTCACTGCCCTGTCCAAGAGCAATACATTGCAGTGATGTGGGAAGTATTTCCTGTGTAACTCTGGCTAGTGTGTGTACAAATAATCTCAGTTCCCTTTAGAGCTCTTTATTTTCTTTTTAAGTATTTACTTGAAAAGCAGAGAGAAAGAGAGAGAGAGAGAGAGAGAGAGAGAGAGATCCTCCATCCACTGGCTCACTCTTCAAATGCCTGCCAATAGCCAGGGATGGAACAGGCCAAAATCAATAGCCAGGAACTCCATCCAGACCTCCTATGTTGGGTGCAGGGACCCAAGTATTAGAGCCATCATCTTCTGCCTCCCATGGTATATATTAACAAGAAACTGCATTGGAAATGGAGGCGGCACTGGACCCCAGGCACTCTGATACTGGATGCAGCTGTTGCAAGCGGTGGCTCAACTTGCTGGGCCACAGCACCCTGCCTGACTTAATAATTTTCTATCGAAGGCTATCAGCTATGTGTCTGTTACCACTGAATATTAAGAAATTCTTCTTCCTTAACGGGCTGCTTTAGTATGAATCAAAATTTAGCTGGACATATCCTTACCCTGCTCTGTGCCTTCTTCCTAATCTTACCTTCCCCATAGGGCTCCCAAGGGGACAGTTATTTTGGGGGCTTGTGTTAAACCTCTAAAATATGGTAGAAACTCAAGGAAACTTTGCTTGATTAATGTAAATGGAAGGACATGAGTGGGAAGAAAGCATCCTCCCATATTGGAAATACTGTGAATCCACCCCTTCAAGATTAAATATGACAATTTGTATTTCACAGGGTAGGTGTTCAGCCAGTGGTTAAGATCCATTTGGGACATCCACATCCCACATCAGAGTGCCTCGGTTTGAGTCCTGAACGCATTCTTCCTTCCAGCTTCAGGCAAACATCCACCTGGGAGGCAGCAAATGACGGCTCTAGGACTTAGGTCCCTGGCAGCCACGTGGGAGAGCCAGACTGAGTTCCTGGTTCCCAGCTGCCCCCTGGCTGTTGTGGGCATTTGGGGTGTGAACTAGTGGATGGCAGATTTCTGTCTAATTAATAAATAAATTTTAAAAATATATTACTTTCTATTTCAGAATTAAATATAAGTAGAGGTTACCCATACCCTGTAGTGCAGCACGAGGGGCAAAGCAAAGCTTGCAGGATGGCTAGAAGAGTTGAATGGGATGACACAGAAAGATCCAATCACAGGGCTCTGGTAGGGCAGCCTCCCAGTTGTAAACGGTAACAGTTTTAGTATTAGCTATTAATTATTAACGTCACAAGCTGTTTATCCAGATAGAAAACGACGACAACTCAAGGTGGAAACCTACGGTAACTTTCCAGATCATTTGGTGTGGGAAAGCTCTGCACCTTTCATCTAGAAAGATCTAATTCCTTCTGGAAACTACGTTTACCTGAGAGGGTACATTTACCAACGTCAAAAACAGGTCTCGGGACCGCCCACTCAGTGTCATTTCTCGGACTTCGGACAGGTGTACACACTAGAAAGTACATACGTTAAAAAACAAAAAAACCTTACACATGAAAATTGTGCATTCCTAAGCCTCAGACACGGGGAAGCTCAGTCCTGACAGCGCGATCCCCATGCCCACGTGTGCTTTTTGCTACTGGGAACTCAGCAAGGGCAGCTACACATGTACGGGGCCACCAGATAACGAAGCCTCTGCAGTTAACGGCCACACCGTCGGCTCACTTTCTAGTGCAACGAGAGCGACAATGGCCCTGGCTGTGGACCAAGAAGACGGAGGAGCCCCCGCCCTTCCTGCTAGGTCCACCGGGGAGGGGCGGGGCATGGGCGGGGCGGAGGCGGTCCGGCCCCGCCCCCTCCGGCCGCCGCGCCCGCTGGTTCCGGCCCTCGCCGCCCTATCCCGCTGCCCGCCCCGCCCCCGCTCGGCTCGGCGTCCGGCAGCCCCGGGGCAGCTGAGGAGGAGCGTGGAGGCGGTGGCTGGAACCGCGCAGCACACGGGAACGAGCCCCGCAGCCTGGTCCGCGCGCGCAAGTCGCGGGATCCCCACCGAGCTGTCTGCGGTGAGTGTAGGCTCGGCCCGACCGGGGTCCGCCGGGGGAGCGCCGGCCACCCAGGCCCCCCGGGGCGTCGGTGCGGGCTGGTTCCGCCGCGCCCGAGGCAGTAGCGGCCAGGGGGTGGGGGTGGGGGCGAGCCCAGAGGAGGCCCGGGGTGACCTCTTTGCGCTGTCCCCTGCCTGTGTCGCTCCGGGCACAGGGGTCGGGAAGTGGACGCGTCTCTGCCGGCCCCTCTTAGCTTGGCTGCGCGTGCCGCCCGCCGCGAGAGCCTAGACCCCAGACCCTGAGGCGGTGCGGGCCTCATTGGAGCGTCCTTGTCCAGGCCAGAATGACCTGAGAGGGAAACCCTCGCCGAAGCTGGGCGGGCAGACTGGGGACTCCACCCCGACGGGTAGAGGGAAGATGGGCCGAGGGGAGCGACCCCCGGTCCACCTGACCCGTTTGAGAGTGAAGCAGGAGATTGGGGTGCTTTTCGCGATTCATCCAGGACCTCACCAGGGACAGCGTGCAATAGAGAAGTTCCCAACCCGTTCTGAAACCAGTGCTCCTTGACACTCTGAAAACTTAGTATCCCAGGGAGCCTGTGTTCATGTGGCTTACTCCTAGAAGTACTTACAGTGTAGAAACAGAACTGAGAAGTTAGTACTATATTTCATAATGAACAAGTCTCTCTCATTTTCCTGAAAAGCAGTGTTTTTCTTCAAACAGAACGTTCTTGCGAAGTGTGGCATTGTTTTACGTTTTTGCAAACTTCCTGAAGGTCAGGCTTCATAGGAGAGGCCGGGTTGTCCTATCTGCTTCTGTGTTAAGTCTGTTGCAATATCCCTTATCATTTGTAGCTTCTAGATTGTTCCACGGTATTCTCCCGAAAACAGGAGCTTGAAAAAGGCTACTAGTCCCGATAAAGGGGATTTTCACCTTGCAGACACCCAGGCGTTCTCCCGGCATCACACTTTGAGAACCTCTGGTATAGGTAGAGAGCTTCAGAGGTTTAACTGGCTGGGCGTGTTTCTCTTTGGTGATCTGTCATCTGGGTGGGAACACACACCACCCATGCCATGGACAGTGCAAACCTCTGCTGTGTGGAACCAAGCTTAACCTCATCCTAGAAACCTGGCACTAGGTGTCCCGTAAGCCGTGACAAATCTCATTGTCCTCTTGAAAGCCTGACAGTGCTCGCTCACCCATGGCTTTGATGGTTTCTGTGCCTAGCAGGACCTGCCAAGTGTGTAGGGGTTGGTGTGAGAATTGCCAAGTAGTCAAAAAGGGATTTCCAGAATAGCAGGGAGGTATGCGTTCGCCTTCCTTTCCTCATTGCTGTTTGCAGTTGCGTAGCTGCTAGCCTTGAGCTTGTTGGAGTGTGATGCCCCATCGCGGTGCTCTTTCCCCTTTCAGAGGTGTGTCCCTGGGAGTGGTGCTCCTCCTGGTGTAGGGTAGAGGGATGTCCGCCATCAGCCTTTCTCCTTGGCGTCACACTGGGTCAGTGCAAGTTCCAGGTAGAAATTAACATGGCAAAGGAAGAAAATTCTGACTTCCTTCTGTTCCTCTCTCCAGCAGAGCCTCTCGAGCTCTGATGGAGCTCAGATGCTGCCACAGACACTTGAGAAATGTTACTGCCCATGAGCACCGGCTGTTGCATGGTCCACAGGTGGAGATAAGACTGGGCCCTGAACGCGGAGCACCCGCTGTGTTCTTTGCTTAAGACTCCACTACAATGGTGGAGTCTCTCATTCCTTTCTCTTTTCAGAGATATTTGTTGACTGCCTATCACATCACCCAGAAAGTGGTGAACGCAGGAGGAGCTGTAGTCATAGATTAGGTGACTCCTGGCTAATTGGGACAGTCCGCTGCCAGAGTGTTTGCATTAGACATGGCCCTGTGTGAAGGAAGATACTCCCTCCTGGAAGTGTGCTTCCGAAGCACGCGCTGAGCAAACCTGGGAAGGTGGTGATGAAAGGCAGTGTTTATTACCATACACCTGGGGTAGACCTGCTTTGCCTGGTTTCCCTTTGGCTTGCTTTTGTGGAGGAAGTAGCTCTCCGTGGTGCAGCCAGACTCTGTGTGGGAATTTGCCTCCAGCCTTGGATGAACGCTTTGTCCAGCTTCAGTGTTTCTGACTTTAAAGTGAGGGGTTGGGTCATTGATAGCAGGTGTCCCAAAAACCCGTGCTTTACTGCGACTGGCTTTTCCCACCTCTGCGTTCAGTTGCATCACAGTTTTCACCTGAAGTAGGCCACAATGGGAACATGTGCACTGTGGAATTAGACAGATGCTACAAATGGGGGCTTTTTCCCCCGTGGAGAGTGACTTATTAAACATTTTACTGGCATACCACTGGTTCTGTCAGAACTAAGGTGCTTTTTGGTTTGTTTTTAGTAGAAAATTGACTCGTTATCCTGGACAAAGACACTGGATATGGGCTATTTGATTAAAGTCCTCCAAAATTTTTGATAGCAAAAAACAGTATGTTTTCACCATATCCTAGAATATCGGTCAGCAAACTTTGTGTAGAAGGGCAGATTGCTGTTACTCAGCACAGCTGTCCTGTGGAAGCAGCCATAGACAATTTGCAAACAAATGAACGTCTTTATGTTCCAACAGAACTTATTTATTTTTTTATATGGGATGCAGGCACTGCAGGCAGTGGCTTTACCTCCTATGTCATAGCACTGGGCTTTCCACTGTGATTTTTGATTTTTTTTTTTTTTTAAGATTTCTTTATTTGAAAGTCACCATTACAGAGAGGCAGGGGCAGAGGCAGAGAGAGAGATATCTTTGATCCACTAGTTCACTCCCCAAATGGTCACAACGGCTGGAGCTGCTCAGATCCGGAGCTAGGAGCTTCTGCCCAGTCTGCCACACAGGTGCAGGGGCCCAAGCATTTGGGCCATCTTCCACTGCTTTCCCAGGACATAGCAGAGAGCTGGATTGGAAATGGAGTAGCCAGGACCTGAACCCGCACCCATATGGAATGCTGGCACTGCAGGTGGCGGCTTTACCCACTACACCACAGAGCAGGCATATTTTAATGATATGCTAGTGCTAGGCTGAGTTTGCAGACCTCTACCTCTGTCTTAGAGTATGAGAACAGGAGCCTTGTTTCATGGAATTGGAATTTCTTCAAGACTTTATGCATGAATGCCAGGGACTTGGATCTCTGAGGTGGCTAAAACTGGATGTAAGAACTGTGAAGGGTTTCAAATCAAATATGGAAGAAACTGTAGTAGGTTGTTTAAGACCAGGAATATTCTAGCTTTAAGGACACAGCCATTGTTGGTGAGTGAGAGTCTTTATTCCCAGCTCCCATCCTGGAGCCACTTTTGACATTCTGCTGGGATAGATGGACCTGCAGTATGGGAATTTTGGGTGTTCTTATGCAAAACCTGTAGTGTCTTTAATAACTATTCTGATTCCAGGGCCAAGGAAAAAAGAATTATTAACTTTTTTAAGAAAATTCTCATCATATTGTATGTGCACACTGTATGAATACCTGTGTATTTTTGAATAGCTGTATAGGTATGTAAAGGGTGTGTGTGATTACACATTCCATGTATTTAAAATAGCCTCATGAATATCTGGAAAACAAGCATACCTCTTAGCCAGTTTGAGGTAGTGGAATGTGGTAGAAGGAAGACAGGGAAGTTTTATTACTTTTTGTGATACCGCATGTCTGCCTATCCTACAACATTTACGTATTATTTTTACAACTTAAAAATCAAACAAAACACTGCAATCTCAACAACTTATACTTTTAAAAGGAAGAGTTTTTTTCAGTAAGAATGTTGCCACCTCTCCACTTCTCCAGTAAAACAAAGTGCTTTCTCATATCACTCTTCTGAACTGGGATATATAATACTAGTATCTATTAACTTAAAATAACAAATCCTTCTCAGATCAGCACATTTCAATGAACAGCATTAATGTTTGACTTCAACTCTTGTCCAAGGTTAAAAGTTCGAGGTCAAAGTATGTAACCCTTCAACTGGTGTTGGAGCATGCTGTTGTAGTTTTTAAACTGAAAAGCATGTAACACAGAATCATTCCTGAAGACAGAAAGCACATGCAGATGTGTCAGTGTGAACCTGCATGGACAAGGTAATGGGTGCCAAAACCATGAGGAATTTTCTCTTGGTGCTGGAGTACAGTTGCTTTTTCAGTTTCCTTCTCTTGCTTATCAATTTTTCTACATTTGATGTGACCAGAATTAACCCCCATAGCACACTGAAGACACAGTGACCCAGGTGTGCCAGGTAGCAGCCCCCTGCTGCTCTCGTGCTCTCTATGGAAATTGGGAGGGGAAGCAAAAACAGGCACACTGGCCTTTGCAGTCCTGTTGTGCCCTGTCTGCTTCCCCCTTCCCCTGCACAGTCCATTCTGACCCTCTCCCTCCAGCTGTCGGGAACTCAGGAAGTTCTTCATAGGATTAGCACCAGTGCCCAAGAATCCGTCAGCCGACCACTTCTGGATCTGTTGGCCTTCGCTCCCATTTTGTAGCTACTTTTATTGGGAAGTTTCACACATAGCGAGTGGGGAGGAGAGTGGGAATGTTCAGCTTCAACAGTCAGGAGCATTAAAAGCCAGTGCGCCTCACTGCTCGTCCTTCGCCAGGAGTTGGCATCTTCGTTTTTTGGTAGCAGTGTTTACTGACTGCTGGAATAGAAACCTTTCATCTGCTCTGCCCTGATGTCAGCCAGACGGGACTGCTGAGTGGTCTTTGAACACTTACAGTGTTAGCCTGCTTCTCTGCTTCTGCTATGCCCTCCCCTCTGCCTGCTAGTCTAATTCAAGTTGTAGCTGTCACTTTTCTCTGACCTTTCTTAAGACTCTTACCATTTTGTCATTATGTGCTTGTCTTAGTCTTCTTGGAAGATTGTAATCTTCATATCAAAGGAGCGTTTTCGTCATTTGCTTTTCTTCATGGTACTTAGCAATGCTTAATGCAAAGGAGACACTCCAGAAATGCAAGTTAAATTAGTTTGAATTGATGGAGTCCACTGGAAAAAAAATTTGAAATACAAAAGAGAATCATCACATTAAAAGAAAAAATTTCAGGTATTACTGGGTGCCAAGAATATTTTTCTCACCTGCATGGAAATTTTAAAAATTTTAAAGAATTTTTACAAAAAGAGTCTTGATTTGAGTTAGTATAAAAAATAGCTTTTCTTAAGGAAAAGTTTTTATGATCTTTTGTCATTTTTGTTACATATATATGTATATCTGAAGCCTTACATCTTCTCTGATCTAAGAGTGCTTCCCCAACCCTCCACCCCAGGGAAAAGGCCTGAAAAATAAAGCTAATTAAGACTGGGTCACTATGATGGTCAAGAGTGAATTTTTTTTCTTTTTAAAATTGATTTGTTTTTCATTTTATTTGTTCCTTTACTTGTTCACTCCACCAAATGCTCACAGGAGCTCTGCACTCCATCCAGTTTTCTTACATGAGTGGCAGGGACCCAAGTACTTGAGCCGTCACCTGCTGCCCCAGGGTGTGCATCAGCAGGAAGCTGGAATCAGTTGTGGAGCCAGAACTCAAACATTGCCACATGGGATGTGAGTGTCCCTAGCAGCATTTTAGCCACTTGGCCAAATACCTGCCCCAAGAGTGATTATTGACTGTATTTTAAATATTTGTTGTTTTAAAATGCAGAATTAGGCCGGCGCCGCGGCTCACTAGGCTAATCCTCCGCCTAGCGGCGCCGGCACACCAGGTTCTAGTCCCGGTCGGGGCGCCGGATTCTGTCCCGGTTGCCCCTCTTCCAGGCCAGCTCTCTGCTATGGCCAGGGAGTGCGGTGGAGGATGGCCCAAGTGTTTGGGCCCTGCACCCCATGGGAGACCAGGATAAGTAAGTGGCTCCTGCCTTTGGATCAGCGTGGTGCGCCGGCCGCAGCGCGCCGGCCGCGGCGGCCATTGGAGGGTGAACCAACGGCAAAAGGAAGACCTTTCTCTCTGTCTCTCTCTCTCTCACTGTCCACTCTGCCTGTCAAAAAATAAAAAATAAATAAATAAATAAAAATTAAAAAAAAAAAAAATGCAGAATTAAATCTCACCAGCTACAAGCAAGAGCCTGTGATGCCCCTAGGAAATGAGTCCGCAGTACTCTGATGAGTTGTGGCAGCCCACAGATACCCAGTGTACAGTGTGCTTTCACGTGCTACCTTGTTTCATTATCCCAGCAGCCCTTGTCAGCTGGGCAGAACAGCGAAGATGGTTCCTTCCTTCCCCAGTCGGAGGTTCAGGGTGCTAACGGGAATCTTGTCTACAACAGTAAAACAGCAGAGTCTGATTCTAAGTGCAGAATCAAAACCAAAGGGCTTTGGGACTAGCTGTTGCAAACAGGCAAAGGCATGACACCATTTGCTAAGTGTTCTGTGTCTTTGGAGACACATCTTGTACCCCTTCACCTGTTTAGAATTGCTAAAATGACATACTTTCTGAGCCAGTTCTTCTGCTTTACTTAGTCTTCATTGTCAAAAGCTAATCCACCTTTGATGAGGCAACAGGACTGCAGGAAGGATGCTGTGAGTCTCATTCTCTTGTCTCCATCTAAGAATCTGGGCAGGTCCCTCTTTAGATAGTGGACTTGCCTGGGCATTGCTCCAGCAGATGTGTAAGGAGCACTTCGTTCATCATCCTCGGCTTCCTCTCTGTGACCGTTACTGCAGAATTACAAAGCCAGGTACAAGTTGTGACACCGTGCATGAAGGTATGTCATGAGTAAGCTAAAGCATCCTGCGTGACTCACCAGGCTTGAATTTTGATTACGAAGAGGAGAGGTAAACAAACCACTGCCCAGAGTCTGCCGTGTGCAAGTGCAGGTCAGACAAATGAAGTGCAGTTCTGCGTGGGCTGGAGGCTTGAGACTGGCTTCAAGATGGGCTTTAGTGATGTTACATGGTTTTCTTTTAAAGACTTATTTTATTTAGTTGAAAAGCAGGGTGACATGGCAGTGGGGGAGAAGAGAGAGAACTTTCATCTGCTGATTCACTGCCCAAATGGCCACAACAACCAGGACACTGGAACTCCATCAGGGTGTCCCAAGTGAGTGGCAGGGACTCAGTTACTTGGGCCATCTTCCACTGCTTTTCCCAGGCACATTAGCAGGGAGCTGGATCGGAAGCCGCGCAGCCAGAACTGGAACCTGCGCTGTGATATGAGATGCCAGTGCTGCAGGCCGCTGCTTAACCATATGTGCCACAGCACTGCTCCAGTGTTAATGATTCACAGAGCCTTCTGCTCAGATCAGGCCTCAGTCACTTTCTAGGTGCTGGTGATGCCTATGTTATTCATATCAATGCATTTTAAGAAGTTATTTATCAAACAATTTTTGCCCAAATCAAGGGTGTTTTAGGGGTTGACTGGTCATTTACGTACCTTAGGGTTTAAAGATTGTTTTAAAGTGAGATTTCAGTTTTAAAATCCATTTGATTATCTGGATCTTGGTGAGAAAGCTGACTTCAAGAAGTTAATCAAGAATCTGTTATATGAAAAAACTGTGGAAGGGCTGGCACTGTAGCTTAGCAGTTAAAGCCACCCCTGAAGTACCGGCATCCCATATGGGCACCAGTTTGAGACTCAGCTGCTCCACTTGCCATCCAGTTCTCTGCTATGGCCTGTAAAAGCAGTAGAAAATGGCCCAAGTGCTTGGACCCCGAAACCCACATGGGAGACCTAGGAGAAGCTCCTGGCTTCAGATGGGCCCATCTCTGGCTGTTGTGGCCATTTGAGGAGTGAACCAACAGATGGAAGACCTTTCTTTCTCTCTTCTTCTGTCTCTCTATAACTCTGCCTTTCAAATAAATAAATAAATAAATGTTTAAAAAAAAGAGAGAAAAACTTGGGGCCGTCACCATGGCGCAGTAGGTTAATCCTCCGCCTGCGGTGCCGGCATACCATATGGGTGCCGGTTCGAATCCCAGTTGCTCCACTTCCAATTCAGCTCTCTGCTGTGGCCTGGGAAAGCAGTAGAAGATGGCCCAAGTGCTCAGGCCCTTGCACCCACATGGGAGACTGGGAAGAAGCACTTGGCTCCTGGCTTCGGATCGCGTGGCTCCAGCTGTTGTGGCCATTTGGGGAGTGAACCAACGGAAGGAAGACCTTTCTGTCTCTCCCTCTCACTGTCTTTAACTCTAAAAAAAGAAAAAAAACTGGATTTTGGAGTGGAGGGAGGGGTTTGGCAAAAAAATAAACTTATCTTTTAACGTATTTTTCTGTGAACTTTTTGAAGTCCCTTCATATGTGAAGTGACTCTAAAGTGATGTCACGTTTGTTGCTTGTTGGTACAGTAGAGTTGACTCTGGCTTCGTGTTTGATGCCTTTGTCACAGAGTTGGATGGGCACAGCATGGATGAGGTGCTGGCACTCCCTGGCACACAACACTCCTGGCTCTAGGACTTCTGGAGTAACATAGCACTGGTTCTTTTTTTTTTTTTTTTTTTAAACCAACTTCTGTCATAGCCCAGCCTCCTGAGCTCTAGGCCCACAGATGCAACTACCCACTGGCCATCCCCAAACCAGCATTCCTGCTACCGTCTTAGTCAATGACTGCCAACTTGCCCACATGGGAACCACTGAGCTGTCCTATACCTCTGCAACCTCCAACCCGTTCTGTGTCCCTGATTCTCCGTGGGATCTTTTCCTTCCTGCCGCTCGCCATGACCTCTGCCGCGTTTTTCTGACTTGATGCCTGTAGTAGCGTTGTGCCCTGCCTTCCTGACACCAGCCCAGCATCCTTCCCAAGTCAAGAGTATGCTGTCACCAGTGTCGCTGAAAGGCACATCTGGTCTTGAAAATCGCAACTTCGAATCCTTGGATGGGACTTGCTTGTCTTTGGCGTAAATCCGGATCCTTCAGTGAGATCCCTCCTAGTGTGGACCCTGATGTGTCCTCTCGCTCTTAGCCTTTCCCTGTGTGCACCCTGTGTCTCAGCCACATGGAGCCGCTCAACGACTCCCTGCCCACTTTGTGCCCTTCCGCAGCTTGTTTTCTCTGCCAGAGTGTTCCCTTGACTCCCTACCTCGGTGTGATTCTGGAAGCCTCGTGCAAGGTGCTGCCTTACTGACTCCCTCCCACTGTGGGTTAGGTGCTCTCCGTGGATTTTTCTTTGTCCCTTCCATAGCATGGACTGCGTGATACTGTGGTCACCTCCCGGCCGGTCTCCCCCATCTGTGAGTGACTGAAGTTAGATGGGGAGCTTTATGCCTTCACCCCACTGGTCCATACATATCAAGTGTATGAATGAATCAGATCAGTTTCTTCTCTTAGACAATCCAGAGAGACCCAGGTACCGGATGTACTTAGGTCTAATACTGCTGTGTTAACATATTTTTTTAACGTATTTGTCACATCTTCTACCCAGTGCAGTAGGAGTCAGTGTAGGTGGCATGATGGTGTGAGTCACCATGGTAGAACTTGGGCATTGTTGCCTAGAGAGTGATGGACTTGAGTTTGTGTTCCTGTCCCCTCTCAACATGCTTCAGATTTCTATTCCCTAACCATGCTGCAGCCCTGCTGTGGGGAAAGAATGTGCCTGTCGGCAAACAGGAACCCAGGCCCCCCTGATGGGTTTGTACATCAAACTTTTGAAAAATTTTTTTTAATATTTACTTATTTGATAGGTAGAGTTACAGAGAGAGGGAAAGACAGGGAGAGATCTTCCATCCATTGGTTCATTCCCCAAATGGTTGCAACGGCCAGAGCTGGGCCAGTCTGAAGCCAGGAGCCTCTTCTGGGTCTTCCACAAGGGTGCAGGGGCCCAAGCCCTTGGACCATTCTTCCCTGCTTTCCCAGGGCATAAGCAGAGAGCTGAGTCAGAAGAGGAGCCGCAGGGACACCAGCCGGCGCCCACGTAGGATGCCGGCACCACAGGCTGAGGCTTAACCTACTATGCCACGGTGGCGGCCCCTTGAGAACTTTATTAGCCTAAATCATCATGCCTGAGTCCAGGCATTCTGGGGCCCTGCCCTGATGAAATCAGGTTGGCTTCAGAAACTTGGTGAAGTCACACAGGGGAAGATGGCCCTGAGAGACTTCTGGCAGCCGGACATCCAGCCTTTTGTGCTGACACTCTTCTGATTCCTAAGATTTGAGTTGGAAAGTTCATTACCATGATCCACTAAATGTATCACCTTCTAAAGGACAAGTCTCCGCTGGGCTGCTCTGTAATGCTTTAAAAAAATCCACCACTCTGTCCCCTGTGTTCCTCTTCCTGTCAAGACTTGGATGCAGTAGGACTTCCTAAGCCCCGCTGATGCTGGGGGAGCTGCAAGTACAGGGGACCCGCAGGCTGAGGATGGTCTCAACTGAGGAAAGGGTGAGGGTAGGCGGGGCCAGGGGGCTGCGTTCTGAGGAGTCCTGCCTCTGCTTTCCCTCTGCTGTCTGACCCCACGATGACTTCTTTTCTCAGCTCTTCTCTGGGGCTTAGAAATGCTGGCATTCACCAAGACTTTTTTTTTTTGCGAAACTCTGTTTTTGTTTGTCCACAGTGGTACTAAAGAGTAAAATGAATGTTTCTGACTTTTGAGTCTGTGTGGCTACAGCTAATGACAGATGAGTTTAATGGGAGTATTAAGTCTCTCTCGGCCAGAAGCGGGGGAACCTTACAAAGGCAGGGCTGCTCTGCTAGGTGCTACCGCAGCATTGCCCCAGGCCCCCAAGTTCTGACCATTATTTTTGGCAGTGACTGTGCACAAGTGAGTCATGATCATTTTCGTGATACGTCTTGAGAATTTCCAGTGTTACTTCATCTTGAAGTTGAGGGGAACAGTCAGATTTCAGGAAGTAGTTCCTTTATAAGTGCACTCTAATACTTCCATGTTAGGATTTCATTTCTTGTCAGACTTCAGCAGATTTGATGTTGGAAGCCCACAGTTTAAATGAAACGTACAGCCAGAAGTTTGTAGGTTGTCAAAGTCCCTGCAGTGGCCATCGAAGCTCCATGTGGCTTGGCCTCCGCCACCTCCCTGCCTTTTTTGTCGTCTTGTTTGCCCTCACTTACTCTGGCCTGCCTGCTGTACTTTTACGCACTGTGTCACCATCACAGGACCTTGGCATGTGATCTTCTCCCCCACGTTCTACGTAGATTGTCCTTTTGCTTCACTCAAGACTCTGCCTGAGTGACTCCATGTCACTGAGGCCTTTGATCATCTGACATAGCCCACAGCCCCTGCACTCCCTGCTGTGCCCACTGTGCCTTATCCACAGGACAGGTCACTATCTGTTGGTTTGTTTATAGTCTGTCTGCTTCCACAAAAATGGAAGTACCGTGAGGGTAGGGCATTTGTCACTGTTTTCTTGTACAGCCATAGGACCTGGAAGAGTTCCTGGAACATATTAGACATATAGCCTAATTGTACATTGAACAAATAAATAATTTTGTTTTTCATTTAGTACTTTTAAAATTGTCAACTTTGCTTTACAGATTGGGAAGCTAAGGTGTGGAAAAGTTACATGGCTAAGTGAAAATGAAACTGAATCCTTTAATCAATATAGCTTTAGAAGAAAATCTAGAAATACATGTAGAACATACTACTTAGTTGTCTAGGGTGGGATGGAAAATTGAGAGAAAACAGACTCTGAACTTAAAATTTTAGCAGACAGAGGCAGGTTAGTTACCTCGTGGTGGCTAAGCTTTCTGGTCTAGAGGGCAGATTTCTGCTCATCTCTGCAGTGCGCCTTCCATGTGATTCGTGGTAGAAGCTGTGTTGATGGATTGGTTCTGTTACCAAGCTGTTCCTTTCTCTTCCATCCTCTCGTGAAATGCACAGGTGTTCTGATGGCTTCTACGTCAGAGTTCTTTTAGTTACAGGTATCTCATTTAAGAGATTTTGTTTTGTTGAAATCATTATTTCGAAGAGCTTACAGGATCAAAAAGGTGACCAAGTCACTGGGGTTACTCAGAGGTGTTTAGTTTATCCAGTTTCCCACACACATCGACATTTAATAAAGCAAAGAACTTATATTCCCTGCCCTCTGTTGTAAAAGAACCAAGTTAGCAGGCTATACCGATTCCCTGATCTGGGTGGTTCTGACCTCAGTGTTTACACTTATATAGACAGCACCATTGGAATCTTCTTTTTAACCAAAAAAAGTTGTTTATAAGCAGCATAACATTTAGATATACAACAGTCAGTTTAAGAGTGGAACCAATTAATTTCTTCTTAAGCAGAAAAAAACTGAAGCTAATGAACTGAAGTAAACCCTAGAGATGTGCTATACTACTTGAACTTGGGAGTTAGAAACCATGGAAATTCAGGATGAGAGGAAGTGGGTGGGGTGGGCAAAACTCTTGAAATACAGAAGAAACCTCTTTCTGGTGTCTGCACAGATTTTGAAAACTTCCTTGTGTCTTTAGAGACCTTAAATAAACAGTTGAGCGTGTGCTCTCTGCACTTTGTAGACTACAGAGAGGTGATTCTCAGCGGGTCTACTGAAGGCTCTTTCAGACTGTGTGAGCTCCCTTGGAGACTGACGTGTGTGACTTCCTCTTCCCCCAGCCTCCCCCACACGCCCACACACACCCTGTCTTCACCCCACTACTGACAGGAGTTCTGCTGTGCTGGGTTACTCCTCTAGTCCCTCTGACTGGAAATCTTCTGGTTGCTTGTGCAGCCTATAAGCATCTATGCCTCTTTATCATGTGGCAACCGAGCAGGATCAAACTCTAATAGCAGAAGCAACTTGAATAATAAATTTAGATGCTCCAGAGGCTGAAGAGAAACCCCAAGAGAAGAATCTTATTTTTGTCCGATCATTGGCGTTAAGCTAATGTCAGTCAACTATTTCAAGCATTTCTGTAAATCTGGATGAGACAGATAAACTTCATAGCACGGCCCCACTTTTAGGTGCCAGTACTAATATTTACTGTCAGCTGGGTGGATGGTCCAGCATGGTTTCTAACAAAAATGATGGTTTAACATTCATTTAAGCTGTGCTCAGTTTCCTTCACAAAATCTGCTTGCAAGATTGCTGCTGGTCTCAGGTCTTCAGTCTGGATTCATGTGTAGGAAAGATCGCTGGCCCCAAAGTGGATTTTGCCCATGATTTAAGCTGATTAGCCCCTTATCTTGCTATAACCAAGGAAGCTCATGATGTACCCAAGCATGGGGTCAAATTGTGCAATAGATTTTGGGACTGTCCCCTATTCATATAAGGAGAAAATCTTAGAAACTACAAGTCTCAGGATGCGATACAGGTCAATAGCAATTCCAGCCCCTCCAGGGTTACAGAGCTGAGTCTCGTCCACATTAATAGCTCAGTCACCAAGAACATTTGGTCACTGAGGCCATCTTGGTGTCACTCAGTTTGACCTGTCTGGCAGACCAGCAGTTTACAAATGAAGAAATTCAGATGTCTAACAGACAGATGGAAAATTACTTAATGTCACTAGTGATTAAAGAAATACCAAAATGGGCTTTAAAAAAAAAATCTCTGGCCAAAGATAAAAACAAATGATGTTACCTAGGTTAGGCATCCCCATTCACTTCTTGAGAAAAGAATCATTTAACTAGTACCTTCCCCGGGTGTTCTGGTGATGCGTAACCAAATGAAGATATGCAAACACTTTCATTCAACTGTCCTACTTCTAGGAACTGAAAGCTAGAAGTTTGTTTAAGGAAGTGGACTAAGGACCTACTGGAGCTGTGTGTGCAGGGATTGCAGCCTTGTTTGAATGGTGATGCTGGAAACATTATTAAGGATAAGGATTGGAGTAAATTGTTATGTGTCAATGAATGATAGATTTTTTTTATGGTATGGTTAAAAGTGATGTAAAAGATCACATAATTGCCATATTAAGATTTGTGATTAATTACTGAGTTAAGCAATCTCCAAAACAATGTGAGGTCTAATCCATTTTTTGGAAAAATCCGAATGCATTTAAAACTCAGTCAATGAAATTCTAAACTCTGCTATTACAGAGGACTTTTCTTTCAACAAGGTTGATGACCTGCTGGGGCTGGCAGGGAGGGAAAGGAGCTGCGGACATGCTGAGAAGGGAGGGGCAGCTTGGATTGGTGCATATGGATGAAATATGAGAGTCTGTCTAAAACTACATAGGAACAGTCAAGGACTCTAAAGTGTGGTTTCGCTCCATTGGTGGATAAGGAAAGACACTTTGGGGAGCACAGTGAGTTTATCTAAAGTAAGAGGCAATCACTTTCTTTCAGTGTCTATTTCCTTGTCAGGGGAATGTTCTATAAACTCTAAGGGGATCTGGGTACTTTTTCTTTTTGTCATTTTAGTGGTTTTTTTTTTAAGTTTTAGATTAGCATATGTTGCTAAAAATGTTGCACATTTTTATGGGATTCAGTGCAACATTTCCACCCACATATGTATGGGATAAACCAATCAAACCTGGCAGTTGGCCTGGAGTCTATCAGCTCCTCTCTCAGGTCTTTGTACAGCACATAGTACGTGATTGTGAACTCCAGTCACCACTCTGTGCTCTGGGACACCAGAACCTGTAACCTGCATCTCACTGCATGTTGGTATCCATCATCCAGCCTTCCTTCATGCTTGCCAACTTCTACTCATCAGTATTTTAAGTTCAGATTGACCTTTCTTTTTTTTGGACTTTGACCTATGAGAGAGATTTGTCTGTTTGTCCTTAGCATTCTGATAAGCATTCAGAATGGACAAGTTCTGAGTGATTGCCCCAGCCTGACAGCTGAAAAGCCAGCAGTGCCCATACTTTCTTTCCCCTTCGCTTTTCCTCTTGCCTCAGTGCAGTCTCGGTTCATTCCATAGAACCAGAAAAGTAGCTACAGGAACAGATTGCTGCCTCTGCTGCCTCCACAAAAAAGCAAACCAGAATAACACTTTACCCCTCCCCCCAAATCTACGTATACTCTCTCTGTTCATTCTCTTTGGTCTTCATTGATTGAGGATTAGCTAGAATGGGGAAGAGCCAAGAACCCAGAGGAGAGATAGGAGATAAGACAAGACAGGAATCAAACAATGGAGTCTGTGCCTTGTTTCTGGGGATGGGAGGAGTAGGAAGAGCTCTCTGCCCAATTGTTGGAGTTTCTAGACCAAATTCTAGATCTTGGAATAATTTTGGAGTTTGCAGGATCAGTGGCAATGCTTGAGAGTTAGGGAAATGTGGACCTTGGGAGCGTTGACAATGCCCAGATTCTCCTCTGAATCTCAACCTATTCCCGAGCCAAAGATCTTTTCCCTCACACCTGCCTGGAAACTTGGTTGATTTTGACTTTCTCTTGGAGTTACTGAACCACCGAACCACGTGAACTCCTGCCAAAGTGATATGGGTGGAACTTTGAAGTGGGTTCTGAATTGCAGAGTCCTGCAGGCTTATGGAAAGCTGTTTCCCAACTTGCAAGCAAAACCGGTTTTTAGTTGCTGTTTTCTACTCACCTATGGCCCCATAGAGAGTGACAGGGAATATGTGACAATGCCTAGCCCAGACCTAGCTGCTAGAGGACCCCTGGAAAGTAGCAAAGGCAACTCCTGAGTTTAAAACGGAGTTTATCCTCGAGCTGGCACTGAGGCATAGTAGGCTGAACCTCTGCCTGTGGCGCTGACATCCCATATGGGCACCAGGTCATGTCCTGGCTGCTTCTCTTCCGATCCAGCTCTCTGCTATGGCCTGGGGAAGCAGTAGAAGATGGCCCAAGTGCTTGGGCCCCTGCACCCCTGTGGGAGACCCAGACGAGGCTTATGGTTCCTGGCTTCGTATCTGCACAGCTCTGGCCGTTGCAGCTATTTGGGGAGTGAACCAGCAGATGAAAGACCTCTCTGTCTCTTCCGCTCTCTCTAACCCTACCTCTCAAATAAATAAATCTTTTTAAAAAATAAAAACAAAATGAAGTCTATCCTGAGAGGATTTCTTGTTACTGTCCTCAGCTCTAGGCCCTGGTGGGAGATAGCCAGGAAGCACCACTTGCAGAGCAGGAGTCTCTCACCCAGAGGGCAGCAGTTGGAGGTGGAAAGAGCTGGGGCATGTTTTTCCATTGCTCTGAGCTAGCTGTACAGTGGGAATCATGATATGTTTAGATGTGGCCAGGGTTAGAGAAGCATTTGGCTCATGCTGGTGCTTAGTATTGTTTCCTCTTTCCCTTAAATTCTGCTTTATTACTATAATGATACTGAACAGTTACCTAGTTTCTAAGGGAAAAAGGAGGCAGACAATAGATCTCTTTATAGAATCCATTTAAAAAATAAATTTGAGTTTATTTCTACTTGAAAGGCACGCGCACACACACACACAACACACATACACACTCATACACATCTTTGATCTGTGATTCACTTCCCAGTTGGAATAACCAAGGCTAGACCAGGAGCCTGGAACCCAATCTGAGTCTCCTGCATGGAGTCAGGGATCCAAGTACTTAAGCCATTACTGCTGCCTTCCGAAGTGTACATTAGCAGGAAGCTAGATTCAGAAGTAGAGCCTGAACTCAAAACCAGGCACCCTGATCTGGGTTGTGGGTGTCCAAGTGGCATCCGCTCATCCCACATAAGCCACAAGAGCCATCTTGGTCACTGTGTGCATCCAGCACTGGTAGCTGGCTTTATAGTGTGCTGGGAACAGCTGGAATCATGTGAGGCTTCCAGTTCTGCCTAGGGCATTTGGTCCCCTACTGCATGCTGGTACATGTTGGTACAACTTAGCCTCTGGCTCCACCATAGAATTTTGAACTCGGAGTAGTGGACTTGACACAGAAATGGGAAGTGTCGGGACTTGAGGCTATTTAAAGAGGTGAGTGACCTGTCGTGCTCGGTGTGGTGAGGGTTTCTCACTATTTCCACTGGCTACAGAGGAACATCCACAGCCTTTGTGGGACACTCTTCTGTTGATGATTTTTCCAGGTGGAAAAAGCAGCCATTTTACTGTTGCAGTTGCTTCTGTTTGGAGTGAGAAGTTAAGTCTGGGGGCTGTAGCATGGGTAACAAATCAAAGGGAGAGTAGCACTACCACCTCTTTAAATCTGTCTTCTGAATTCCAGTCAGTGGAATTAGTCTCATTGTTTAATCCCACAGATCTGTAAACTTCTTCCACACACATTAGCCTGTTTCTTTATAAGCAATGATTAGCCTTTTGCTCCTGGTTACTTCTTGGTTACTGGATACTAATAACAAATGTCTTGTACTTGTGTGGTACGTTATCTTACGTGCACACAAGAACTAAAGCCACCATCTCCTTGCACCCTGCCCTGTCTCACTTGTGTGGGTTCCCTGGAAGCATTTTGGTT
This sequence comes from Oryctolagus cuniculus, assembly GCF_051225735.1. Taxonomy (NCBI): domain Eukaryota; kingdom Metazoa; phylum Chordata; class Mammalia; order Lagomorpha; family Leporidae; genus Oryctolagus; species Oryctolagus cuniculus. The sequence continues at coordinate 195,976,549 of NC_142867.1, forward strand.
GTAACTCCTGTTCTAGAATGTGCCCTTTCAATTCCTGTATCTTCTATGTTGCCTCATTGCTTCTTGAATTAGTGTATGTACCTTTCCTGGCAATGTCCAGCAATGATTCTCAATGGAACATGTGCTAGAATCACCTGGGAGATTAAAGAGGGTGATTTCTGCCCCTTCCCCATCTAGGCTGATTCAGTAGGTCAAGGGGTAGGGAAGAGAAACTTGGGAATCAGTATTTTCAACAAGAATGATGCCCAGGAAATGCTAATACACAAGGCCTAGGGTACATAGTTACAGTATGTTCCTTTATCTCTAGCTAGTTTCTTACTTTCATGCAGAATTCCCAAAGGAATTCTCTCCTGCCAAATGGCAGCTGCCGCTGACACCAAGAGTGACAAGGAAGGAAAAGTGATTCCTGGGAATGGGGCACTGGGCCGACAGCCTTGCTTTCTTGAACTCTACAATATCCTGTGCCTGTTACAGGTACCTGTGGCTTGTCCTGTCACCTGCTGCACCCATAACTACAGGAAGCCAGCGACTGCTTCTCAGTCAATTGCCGCTCTCTCCAGAACTGCCTCGATAGGTTGAGTATCCCTTATCTGAAATGCTTACGACCAAAAGTAGATCCAATATCTCACTTTTTTCAGATTCCTGACTTTTTTTGGATTTTGAGATATTTGCATATACATCTTGATACATCTTGGGAATGAGACCCAAGTCTAAACACAAAATTCATTTATTTCATAAACACTTTATAGAGTACTCTTAGTGTATCAGTGTTTGACTGCCTCCTATCACCTAAAGTCAGGTGTGGAAGTTTTCACTGTGGCCCTATGCCAGTGCTCTCCAGATCTCCCAGAGTGTCCCGGGCTTTCTGATTAGGAATGCCCAACCTGCCCTGGACTTAGATGTACTAATACCCATTTCTTTTGTATTTTTGACTACTTTTTAAAACTTATATGTGGACTCAGTTAAAAATGTAAACATGAATATGCAATGAGACCAGTCTTTCTCCTAGTCCTGACTTGTCAGCCCCAGTCCCTTTTGTGTCTTAATGAAGATAGGCGCCTGCCTGTAGAGATAAGGCATCCTTGTAAGTTATTTAGCCTCACAAACTGTCCTTTTCTATGCATGATTTGTTTTTCATTTTACAGTAATATATTCATATTGGTCATTCCATAAATATATTGAATGTTGAATATTTACCCATAAAAACCTTGGGGTTAACCAGAGAAATACTATTTTTATCTTCAAATTGAGAATATTGAAAACTGGATTCATTGAAGGATTTTTGCTCAAAAGGTGGACAGAAAGCCCATTTTCCATCCAGTGCTCTAAGTTATGTAGTTATTTAAAACCAGTGTTTCTTTATGTGGTGGGCTCAGGGACAGTGTCTTCCCTTGTGTACCACTTGTAATTTGTAAAAAGAAACATGAGAAGTCCTTCCCAGAGCTGGGGTATCTGGGAAGTTTGGGCCTTTCTGTCACCGTGGTATAAAGATTCTCTGGTGTCACTGTACTGTTGACACCCTTATGCAAAGGCAAACTGGGAAGACTACTAACTGTGTTCAAGATACTAAAAATACTGTGGAGATTGTTATACAGGAAATCCACCAGAAAACAGCTACTGTGGGGTTTCTACAACCAAAGTTCAAGGTTTATACAATTGCATAATGTCACCTTCTGTGGACTCTTCCCCCCTGCCAAGCAGGCCATGAACCCAACTCAAAAATCTGTTCATCTAGTCATGATTTACCACGAGATGCATCCTTCATTTCTGTTGCTCCTTCTAACAGTAGAATAATGTTGGGAAGCCATAAAAACAAAAGAATTTTGGAATTTTATGCACTCTGAGAGGCCAGTGCTAGCTTTCCCAGTGGCTTAACAGAAGGTCATTCTGTTGGCTAAGAATGCCATTCTTGTATCTGTGTAAATCCCACCACTCCCGTTTGTAACAAGTGATTTCTTTCAGTGAATGTGTACCATAATTATTAAAAATAAATGAGATCCAGCTTCCAAAAAAGAAATAAATATTTTAGTTCTTTTCCAGAGACACGTGGCCATCAGTAATCATGAGCAACCCATTTGCATACCTTGCTGAGCCGTTAGATCCTGCACAACCAGGAAAGAAGTTCTTCAATTTGAATAAATTAGACTATTCAAGATATGGTAGGTGCATAGCTTAATGATGTTATTTGCTCTGATAGCAAGTGGACACTTATTTGCCTAATAATTAATTTGCTTTTATGATTGTTGGAATACGATTAGCAGAGAATGGCTGAGTATTCTTGAATTCATACAAACTCACATATGCCTTGCTTGTCTTGGTCATTTGTAAGTAGGAAATGATGATATATGTAATATTTTTAAGATACTGGCTGGCGTCGCGGCTCACTAGGCTAATCCTCCGCCTTGCGGCGCCGGCACACCGGGTTCTAGTCCCAGTCGGGGCGCCGGATTCTGTCCCGGTTGCCCCTCTTCCAGGCCAGCTCTCTGCTGTGGCCCGGGAAGGCAGTGGAGGATGGCTCAGGTGCTTGGGCCCTGCACCCCATGGGAGACCAGGAGAAGCACCTGGCTCCTGCCATCGGATCAGCACGGTACGCCGGCCGCAGCGCACCAGCCGCGGCGGCCATTGGAGGGTGAACCAACGGCAAAGGAAGACCTTTCTCTGTGTCTCTCTCTCTCACTGTCCACTCTGCCTGTCAAAAAAAAAAAAAAAAAAAAAAAAAGAAAGAAAGAAAGATACTTCACAGGGGCCAGTGCTGTGATGTAGCGGGTAAAGCCGCTGCCTGCAGTGCCGGCATCCCATATGGGCGCCAGTTCAAGTCCCGGCTGCTCCACTTCCGATCCAGCTCTCTGCTATGGCCTGGGAATAGAAGATGGCTCAAGTCCTTGGGCCCCTGCATCCATGTGGGAGGCCAGGAAGAGGCTCCTGGCTCCTGGCTCCTGGTTCCTGGCTTCAGATCCGCAAAGCTCCAGCCATTGTAGCCATCTGGGGAGTGAACCAGTGGATGGAAGACCTCTCTCTCTCTCTCTGCCTCTCCTTCTTTCTGTAACTCTGGCTTTCTAATAAATAAATAAATTAAAAAAAAAAAAAAAGCTACTTCACAGTAGATCATATTTGTGCATGTGTATCACTTAAGTACTGAGGAAGCTGAAGCCCAGAGAGGGTCAGAGACACATGCTCAGATAACAAGTGGGAGTGCAGCAGCAGGGGACAAGAAAACAAGTCTTTTTTTTTTTATTCCAAATCCTGTGATTTTTCTACCTTTGCACTGTTTTTTCTAGATAGTATTTCCAGTTGATCAATAATTTTCATATATCAAGATAGAACTTTTGTTTTTATAAATAAATAAGTTTTGGGTTTTTTTTTTTAAAATGAATTAGTGTTTTATCCTAGAAACTCTAGTTACTAGTGGCCATGCTACATAGTATTTAAGATTTCATTTCCTTTGAAAGATGGACATGCCCGTGCTTTGCTTAATTATAATTGCAGAGATTACTTTCTCATGAGCAGAAATGTTATCCTGCATGTTTGTATAAATATGTATTACTTGCTAACATATAAAACAGTAAATATCTACACTGATGGTGAGATATCGATGTAAGTGAAACTTCCTGTTACTGGAATCCAAGGCAACCATTTAGTATGAAAGAATAAATTGTGATATTTTGGTTTTATTCACTGTGAGCATTTTCTCCTACTAAATGTCTCGTAACTCTCTTCTATATTCATAGATTTTATAAACTATTGGTCACTTTACCCTCTTACCCTATTGGAAGAATAGTCTGATACCTTGTATCAGCTTTATGTAGGAATTCGCTTTATAGGGAGCCCTGATAGATAAGAAAGTATCCACTGGTTTTGTTTGTTATCTTGTTCCCAGGACGCTTACCGTTTTCAATCAGAGTTCTCCTGGAGGCAGCCGTTCGGAACTGTGATAAGTTTTTGGTGAAGAAAGAAGACATTGAAAATATCCTGAACTGGAATGTCACGCAGCATATGAACATAGAAGTGCCATTCAAACCTGCCCGTGTCATCCTGCAGGACTTCACGTGAGCCAATACCACCTCACTCTCCTCTGCCTCCCTTGTCAGCCATTCGAGAAACTGTTGGTGCAGAAACAAACAGAAAGCCCTGTAGTGACTGTAGTATAATGTATCACCCACATATCCAGACACTTTTGAGGGCAAAAGGGAGCTGTTGACCCCCCAGCAGGAAGAGTAAACTGGGTTGTCTTAAGCACACTGGGGTGTGTAGTCACCCCACCTTTTCCAGTGTCAAGGGTCCTTGTCCTTCATCACAAAGGCCCTAGTTCTGAGTAAGGTCAGGGAAGGTGAGTGAAGTAGCACGGAGCAGAGCTGAGAACCTTTTTCTCTCCATGTGCTGTCACTTGGGAAATGTAGTTTTGAATAACTGTACTTGAAACACTGATGTGCTCTGGGGAGGGGGCTAGGTCGTTCACAGATCTGACTGTTGCTGTCAAGCCTCAGCTCACATCCTGCTAGTCCAGGAGTCCTTGTTCCACATCTGTGAGACCCTGACTTTCCATCCTTCTTAGAAGCCCAGTTTCATTTTTCTAGAGGAAAATCACCCAAATTCTATACTTCCAAGGTAGTAAGAAAGAAGGATCCACTTAATGTGAGTCTGGTTCACAGCCTGCTTTTCTGTTGTATCCATTCCTTTGAATTTGCTCTGAAGTTGAAAGTGCGACCCATTTGTCTTCGGGAAGTCTTTGTTAACCCACCATGTGAATGGGAGGCGGTTATGGCCACAAGTTTTGTTTTTTTTTTTTGGTGTCTCGTTTTCACATAATTTCTCTCTCTAGAGCATACTTGCCATCGAATCTGTTACAGTGATAAAACAGTACATAGATATACTGCTCAATCATAGTACTTATTACCTATTTGATTCCTCCTCAAGGAAATAGAAATTTTCACTTTTCTAGGTCACCCATTATTAACCTCCTCTGATGAGATAGTCCTTTGCCCATGTTATCAATGGAGGCAAAACCTGAAACATTATAAGTGTGTAAGACTTATTTACTGTTTAATTCTCTCTCTCTTAGGGGTGTACCATCTGTGGTTGACTTTGCTGCAATGCGTGATGCTGTGAAAAAATTAGGGGGTGATCCAGAGAAAATAAACCCTATCTGTCCTGTTGATCTTGTAATCGATCACTCCATCCAGGTTGATTTCAACAGAAGGTGAGAGATTCAGAGGAATGCTCGGGTTTTCTGCTTCATGCAAAATCTTGGAATACAAGTCCTTTTTTATATCTGTATACAAGGAAATCTTTCAGTGCTATCTTTAGGAATAATACAAGCTTAATGCAGGTTTTCCAGGGAAGATTTTTTGGAGAAGGAGGAGGACATTTACTCTGTATGTGTGTGTGTGTTTCCTTCTTGGGGAGGAGCAGCCTGCTTTGAATCTGGCTTGAGGTCTGGAGGAAACACACACATGTGAAGTTCCACCATGAGCGTCTTGTCAATACTTGTATGTGTTTGTCTTTAAACAGGTTTGGGTTTTTGTGCTTCTTTAATCCATCAGAGCTATATTCCTTTTTTTGATCCCAAACAACTGTTCCATATCTGGCTGTCTCTGCATCTCTGATTTGGTTTCCATTCCTACTGCCTTTCTTCTTGTGATATTTCATTGTCCTCTGTTGTTTGGAATATCCTCTCCTTTCTTCCTGCCAAACTCCTGCCTGTCCTGCAAGGCCAGTTTAAATTTTCTGTTAGGAATTGCTCACTTTCCAGCATACGTCAAACTCCCTGTTCTTCAACTACCTAGAAGATTTAGTGTCTATATTGGAGGTTATCCTTAAAAGGAAGTTGCCCCTTGAGTTGTCTGGATAAGGAGACTGTCAGCTCCCTGAATGCAAGAGTTAAGCATGTAATAGGCTGTTAGTACACTAAACCAGGTGACCTTGAAATTAACCGTGAGGGAAATGAATTTTTTTAAGATTTATTTATTTATTTGAAAGAAGAGAAAGAAAGATCAGTTGATTTTTTTAAAAAATATTTATTTATTTGAAATATTTACATAGGGAGAGGAGAGGAAGAGAGAGAGAGGTCTTCCATTCTCTGGTTCACTCCCAAGTTGGCATTTGACAGGATTCAGCAGAAAGTGAAATCAAACTTGAGAAAAAAGAAACCAGTAGCCTGCTCCTAGTGAGAATGAGATAAGAGAAACTGCCATTTGTCCTTTCCTCCAAAAGCAGAGATTGCACCAGCCAGGACCATGAATTCAGTGTAAAATAAGTGTAAGCATCAGCTGTTGCTGTGTAGTGAATAACCCCCGAATCACAGTGGAGTCACAGTCAGAATTCAGCTCTGACACAGCCACCAGTTGGTTGGGAGTCAGCAGACCCAGGCAAGGGCAGTTGAGCAGCTCTGCATCCTGCTGCCATGGCTGGGCTGGCTGCTTGCGCAGGAGAGCGAGCAGAAACACACCATCTCTCTCAAGAGCTTCCTGAAGACCTGCACAGGACCACTTCTGCTGCTCAAAGCAAGGCACGTGGTCAGCTGAACGTCGTGGTTGGGGGTGGGGTAGAACAGTACAACCTGTCTTTGTAGAAGTAACTACAAGATTACATAACAAGGGTTTGGATACAGAGAGGACAATCGGGAAGCTACCTAAGGAGGCTAGTATATTAATCTAGAAGTATGAGTGCATAAAATTACAATTATCAGTGGAAAATGAAATGACTTTCCCATGTATCATACAGGGAAGATTATTTAGTGGAGGGATAAGTTAAAGCATAAGTGTTAAAAAAAATTAGAAGAAAATATAAATTTATATATTCACTTGTCTTCATGAGGAAGACCTTATAAAGTGCAGAAGCAATGAATAAATCAGAAAAAGCTGTAGGTTTAATGACTTCAAAGGAAAAACAGTAAAACATTTGCTAAAATATGGCAAAGGATTAATATCCTAAACAAATAAAAATCCATTTAGAAAAATTACAAGACTCAGCAGATAAATAAGCCAAGGAAAGTGAACATTGCACAATAAAAGGAAATGCAAACGGTAAACAATATAGTAAGTCTTCAGTTTTACACAGAATAACAAAAATTATCAGATATTATTTTCTCTTACTACAGTTAAGATTATAAAATAAACAATTTAAAAGTAGTATGAGATTTTCCACTGTAAGTTTTCTTTTTTAAAGATTGTTATTTATTTGAAAGTCCGAAGTATAAATTGAGAGGGAGAGGTAGAGAGAGATCTTCTATTCGCTGGTTCACTTCACAAATGGCCACAATAGCCACAGCTGGATGAGGCCAGGCCAAAGTCAGAAGCAAGGAGCTTCATCCAAGTCTCCCACCTGGTTGCAGGGGCCCAAGCACTTGGGCCATCTTCTGCTGCTTTCCCAGGCACATTAGCAGGGAGCTGGATCAGAAGTGGAGCAACCAGGACTCAAAATAGCACCCATATAGGATGCTGGCACTGCAGACAGTGGCTTAACCCTCTGCACCCTGGTGCTGGCCCCTTGTAATGTAAATTAGAAGAAATGAAATATGAGAAATTTCTTTATCCCTTATCTGAAAAATTTTAAGCATACCTTTGTTAGCTGAAATTCAGAAAAAGCTTGATGTTCATTAACGTTTATTAATGAACACCTAGAAGCACACTAAATGTCCAGCAAAAAATGATGTATTAAGGTAAGGTACATCTGTGAAGTGGTTTATTAGGCAAACTTTATAATTTTAAAGTGCTTGCTAAGACTTAGAACACATGGGCTGGTGTGGGGAGCAATCCGGACTAGACTAAGTTACTCGAATTAGGACTTATTCTATGCATCTGCTCTCCCACAATATGGCGCTGGGAGAGAAGTAAACAGCTTCCGCACAGCTGCCTCCAGTTCAACTGATGGACTGTAGGACTTGCTCCTGATTGGAGAGCAGCGTGCTCGGCGTGTGGGCGGCCGAGTTGGGATTGGCGGAGGAGGACCATAAAGGAGGAGAGAAACGGCATGCACCAGAAACATCTATGGGGAACATCTAAGGGAACCCGTGCAGCCCCCAGAGAGCCGGCCGGCGGTGTGCCGCTCCCCTGCGGAAGTGGGGAATGCGGCCAGGGGGAACTGCCCTTCCACGGAGGTGGAAGGGATAGTAGCCAACCCGGGAAGAACCAGCAGCAAACCCGGGGAGGGCCGAGCAGACGAGAGAACAGCGCAGGGTCCTGTGTCGTTCCCCCATGAAGACGGGGAGCGACATAATGGTGCCGTGACTCGGATAGGAAACCTGACTCGGATAGGAAACCTGACTCGGATAGGAAACCTAGGACGGATAGCAAACTTAGGAGGGAAGAAACGGGAAGAAACGGGAAGAATTGGGAAATTACCGGAGAGAGAGACTAGCAAACAGCCTAGGGAAAAGCCGGACGAAAAAGGGTGCCGGAAGAAGCTGTTGAAAGCCTAGGCATAGACTCGTATACGGACTACGGGGGGAAGCTGGGAGAAATCTCTAAGGTCGAAAGCGAAAGTGAAAGCTAGAACAAACAGACTCCGACGCGGACTGTGGGGAGAGGCCAGGAGAAATGAGGGAGGAGTATTGTTGGAGGAAAGTTTGGGGAAACATACCGGGTAGAGAAAAATGTTAGGGAAAATGAAGCCGCGAGGGCAGGCCAAGGCGGAAACGAAAGCCACTTTGGGATTCTCAAGTTAGCCCGGGAATAGGGGGCGAAAAGTTAAAACCAGAAGCTGAGACGCAAGCCAGATTGGGATCCGTCTGATTAGCCCGGGGAGCAAAGGACGGGAAGCCAAACCGTGGGGCGGAGACGTACGCTGGGTTGAATTCGCCAGGCTAGCCCGGGGAACTTGGATTGAATCCTAGTGGCGGAGACGCAAGCTACGCTGTGTTACTCGCGGAAGCCGCCGCGTGCAGAGAGAGCACGGGGCGTGAATAGATAGGGAACGCTGGCGTAGGCCGTGGTTCAGACGCGAAAGGGTTAAGCGTGGAGACCGCGGAGCGCGCAAAGCCGAGCCGCGCAAAGCCGGGAAGCTGCGCAGATGAGAGAGGCGCGCGGGCTGAAGCGGCGCAGAGCCGGGAACCCGCCGGCGGGGCGAGGTGCCGGAAAGCTGCGGGGATAAGAGAAACAGAAGTTTGGAAGTGAAGTAAAAGAGAAATGGGAATGTTGGCAGATAGAAGTGAAATGAGAGGTAGGAATGCCCGGAGATAGAGAAATAGAGAAAAATAAGGCCTCCCTCAACATGCCAATTAGAAGGCTTGGATTCGGTCTGCCCGATTAGTGAGGCGATGAGCACCTGGGCGGCTAGCCGCAGGTCACCGAAGACAGGCACGAATTAACATCAGTAAAGCTTCCCCACAATGCAACAATTAGGAGGCTTGGATTCGGTCTGCCTGATTTAAGGCGGTAAGCGCCAGCAAAGCTCGACCAGAGTATGAGCTGCAGGTCACCGAAGATAGGCACGAACCAACACTAATAAGTCTCCCCCACAATAAGGCAATGAGAAGGCTTGGATTCGGTTTGCCTGATAGGTCTTGTAAGTCCCCTGCAGGCAGAGCAGAGCATGCGCTGCAGGGCACCGAACACAGGCACGCATCAGCGCCTAAAAACCTCCTCACAACATGGCGAAGAGAGGACCCGGATTCGGTTTTGCCTGATGGATAGGACTTGTAAGAGCCTGTGGCAACTCTAGCAAGTAGAGCAGAGTGTGTACCGCGGGACACCGAAGACAGGCGTGTATCAACGCTAAAAAATAAAAAGAAAGGGGGATCTGTGGGGAGCAATCCGGACTAGACTAAGTTACTCGAATTAGGACTTATTCTATGCATCTGCTCTCCCACAATATGGCGCTGGGAGAGAAGTAAACAGCTTCCGCACAGCTGCCTCCAGTTCAACTGATGGACTGTAGGACTTGCTCCTGATTGGAGAGCAGCGTGCTCGGCGTGTGGGCGGCCGAGTTGGGATTGGCGGAGGAGGACCATAAAGGAGGAGAGAAACGGCATGCACCAGAAACATCTATGGGGAACATCTAAGGGAACCCGTGCAGCCCCCAGAGAGCCGGCCGGCGGTGTGCCGCTCCCCTGCGGAAGTGGGGAATGCGGCCAGGGGGAACTGCCCTTCCACGGAGGTGGAAGGGATAGTAGCCAACCCGGGAAGAACCAGCAGCAAACCCGGGGAGGGCCGAGCAGACGAGAGAACAGCGCAGGGTCCTGTGTCGTTCCCCCATGAAGACGGGGAGCGACAGGCTGGCACTGTGGCATAGTGGATAAAGCCACCACCTGCAGTGCCAGCATCCCATATGGGCACTGGTTTGAGTCCCAGCTGCTCCACTTCCAATCTTTCTCTCTGCTATGGCCGTGGAAAGCAGTGGAAGATGGCCCAAGCCCTTAGACCCCTGCACCCACGTGGGAGACCCAGAAGAAGCTCCTGGCTTCAGATCAGCACAGCTGCGGCCGTTGCGGCCATCTAGGGAGTAAACCAGTAGATGGAAGACCTCTTTCTCTGCCTCTGCCTCTCTGTAACTCTTCCTTCCAAATAAATAACTCTAAAAAAAAAAAATGCTCATGTTGTAGCCCTGTGTGCCAGGTACTAAACTATTTGTGTAGAGTGAATTCAGCTATATGAAAAGTTACCCTGGTTTAAAAGGTTCCAGACTCCTGAATGGTTAACTTTGGGATTAATCTTTATTTTTACAAGAAGCTATTTTCATGATTTTAAAAACTCATTTAAGAATATGAAGCAGACCACTCAAAGGGAAAATAAAAAACGATTTTGCTTCCTCGAGAGTTTAAGTAGGTCCCATACACCTTCAAAAGAAAATTAGAAAATGGTCATTCTCCAATTCATATTTCGGATGTTACAACCAGTTAAATTTGGATTATTGAGAACTCTGCTTTGTCTCCTAAACTTACAGCTCTTGGAAAAAGACTGAGAATTCACCATTCCTTCCCTTTCCTTTGGATTCCGAAGTCGTCCTTTGTGTCTTCCCTTTTTCCCCTCTCCCAAAAACACAAGAACTCAATTTAATGTGTGTGTGTGAGGTTTTTTTTTTTTTTTTTTTTTTTTTTTTTTTAAGATATATGTATTCATTCATCTGAAAGGCAGAGTGACAGGAGAGAGAGGGAGAAAGAGAGATCTTCCATCCATTGGTTCATTCTTGAAAAGGTTGCAACAGCCAAGGCTGGGCCAGACCGAACGCAATAGCCTGAAACTTTTTCTTGGTTTCCTACATGTGTGGCTGGGTCCCCAGTACTTGGGCCATTCTTGGCTGCCTTCCCAGGTACACTAGCAGGGAGCTGGATCAGAAGTAGAGCAACCAGGACTCAAACTGGCACTATGATACAAGATGCCAGTGCGTCTTACCCTAGTTCAGCACAATGCTGGTCCCAAATGTTTTGGTTTAAATGGAGAAGTTAAAACACACACACACACACACACACATATTGAGAGTAAGGCTGTTTCCTAAAGTCCCACTTCAGAAGTTATTAAAGTTGCCTCATAGAATCATGGCCAACTTCAATTTCATTTTTCTCATTCATGTTGATGGATTAACCCACATTTCGGTGGCCTAGAAGGTGAAATTACTGGTGGAGACAGAATTGTAATTGTTTTCATGTCTAAAGTCTACTAACTCAAAATTCAAAGAGCTTTTGGCTGTTAACATATCTAGATCATCACCAAGTTCACTGAAACTATTTTTTCCCTTTAGACCTTGATTTCCATCAATGCTGGTTTGACTTTTTTTTATGGACTTTTCACTAACACTGTAGTACTGAAAACAGTGTAATGAAAACAGCAAACTCCAGGGTTGTACTTTGACTAGATAGATAACCAGCTCTGGAAAACACATAGAAGTTAAGACATTTCTGTTAGAAGTGTTTCCGTTTGGTGGTGGTTTATTTTTATTTCTTGAGTTAGGGTTTTGCAATTTGACCTCCTGGTCTCTCTCTGCATTTTTCTAAGGAATTAAATAAGACATGTGTGATTTGGGCTTGTTTCCAGCTCTGTTTCCAGAAATGAGCTAGAAAAATTTGAGTAATGAGTGACAGGATGGTGATTTCTTCCTTAAATATTTCTAAGCTGTTTGGCTGGTTTTAATATTATTAACTGGTCTTACGCCATCTTTAGGAATTGAAGATCTAACCAGCACATCATTGTAACATTTTACAGAATCATCACAGAGAAATCTCAACGGCCGGCGCTGCAGCTCAATAAGCTAATCTTCCGCCTTGCGGCGCCGGCACACTGGGTTCTAGTCCCAGTCGGGGTGCCGGATTCTGTTCCGGTTGCCCCCCTTCCAGGTCAGTTCTCTGCTGTGGCCCGGGAGTGCAGTGGAGGATGGCCCAGGTGCTTGGGCCCTGCACCCCATGGGAGACCAGGAGAGGCACCTGGCTCCTGCCTTCGGATCAGCGCAGTGCGCCGGCTGCGGCGGCCATTGGAGGGTGAACCAACGGCAAAGGAAGACCTTTCTCTCTCTCTCTCTTTCTCTCACTGTCCACTCTGCCTGTCAAAAAAAAAAAAAAAAGAAAGAAAAAGAAATCTCAACAAGAATCTTACAACATTTTCTCACGAAATTTCTTGAGTGAGAAAACTATCTCCTCTGTAAATGTTTGTGAGTTTGTGGAACAACAGTCAATCTAATTCTCAAAAACTTGGAACTGCATCCAAATCTGAACTCAAAGAATGTAACTAAGAAGAAATTTCCTCTTTAGTCTGTGAAGCCATTCTCATTCAGAGATCTTACTAAATTAGGGTAATTTAGGAAAGTTCTGAGTGACAAAAAAAAATTTTTTTGAATTCTCAGTCTATTCATTCCAGTAACTAACAGTAGCCAAGCTTAGCATATAGTAGATGTTTTGTTTGCATGAGTAAGTGGATTTTCACCTTGAATTGCCATATCGTAAAACACCCTATGCATTTATGGCTTATCTTACCTTGTGAATACATTGGTTCTATCAAACTGACTCCACATTTTCTGGGGCAGATATACTGTTCCACCTGTGCTTCAGTTGTGAGAAGCTCTGACATCCTCCTGGTGGTAGAGAAAGGATAGCGACAATGCCTGGCTGTCTGGAAGCGCTCAGAGGATAGCAGAAGAAGAGATGGGGTGGGCAGGGGCCACCCCTAATTAAGCATCTGAACTCTGCTGGCAGAAGTAATGGCTGGGAATGCCTTTTTTATTATTTAATTAAATTCATTTAATCTAGATAGCCAGTATTTATTCAAGTAACAGGTTGATTTAGAAGAGAGATTAGTGAACACAATTTTCACATAGCTGAGTAAGTCTAGTCACCACAGACAGGGGTGCAGATCGTGCTGACTTGGAGAGTCAGAGAATTCTCTGCAGACTGACGTGATCTGGGTCATGGAGTGTCTTGACCCAGGACAGCAGAGCTGGAAAAAAGCAGCTTGCACAGAAGCGTAAGGAAAGTGGGGTTTGCTGCAGACGGTGAGGGCTGAAGCTGCGAGCATGGGCTGCAGAGTGAAGAGGGTGATAAAGGAAGATTGAGGTCAAGTTGAAGGACTTGGCTTTCGAGACAAGGAATTTGTACCTTATTAGACAATGAGACGCCACTGGCAGATTCCAGCTGGTGCAAGGTAGTCCATTTTAGAAAACTGATTCTGGTGGCAGTGTGAAAGCTACTTTGACCTAACAGAGAAACTAGTTAAGAGGCTATCTCCGGAGCCAGTAGTTGGAAAGATGCAGGTTATCAATCTAAGACAGGTGGTCATTAAGTGAGCTGTGGGCAGACAGGGAAGAGGAGCAGAGTTAGTAAGAAGGCCATGTAGTGGAGTTTGGCCCATTGATGTGTGGCCCCCAAGGCATTTTTGATGCAGATGCCCAAGATTCACTGGAAATGGGGATTTGAAGGGGAGGTGGGGTCTTTAGAGAAGGAGGTGGAGAGGAGGACCTTGAGAACAGCTGCATCTTGTCTGGAGCTCTGCAGGTCTAGGCATCTGCCCTGGCGTCTCCTTGTTCTGTACTAAGGTTTCTCCCTTTTGCTTTTCTGTAACATGAACACATTCTCTCAGGGACCAACATACTTTTGCCATAAAGGCCAAGTAAATATTTTCAGTATAGCCACATGCTATCTCTGTCACATACTCTCCACACCCCGCCTCCAATGTTTAAAAACTTACTCATTATTTGAGGACCAAGGATATTGAGGCATTGAGCCAAATTTAGTCTATGGGTTGTAGTTTGTAGGCTTTGCTCTAAGGCAGTCTTGGGAATTGCTGCCAGTAAAGCAGTTGATGCTTACCTTGGAGAATCTTCCCATCAGGGAAAAAGAATCAGCGTGGTAAGACAGTGTGCTCTCTGTGAGGTATGTAATACATGTTTCCAGTCCTGTTCCCCCCAGGAGTGCTTATCCTTATCTCTGTCTGGCACCCCTTACCCTTGAGACTACCTCCATGCCTTCTCCTTCTGGAAGGCAGTGGAGACCACCTGGTTGGTTGTAGGACCTTTGCTGAGTGCCCCTATGGCACTCTGTACTTACTAATATCAGGCATTAGTAATCACACGTTTTTATAATTGCCTGGTTATTTCTGTATCTCTTATCAAGCTCTCTGCTCCGGGATGAGGGGCAGAGACTGGGTGCCTTTTGCACTGTTGTATGCCCACATAATAGGCTTTTGGTAGATAATAAGGGAGGAGGCGGGTGAGTAATAGATAAGAGGTTAAGGTGGAAACCTGAGGGCCAATCGGACCTGGGTTCAGCTGGCAGTTCTGTATTTACCAATTATTTGATCTTGGACAAGCATCTAGCCTGTCTGTGCCCCTGTTGCTATTTCTGTAGATTGGGGATAACAATAGTATCTACGTGAGTGTTGTTATGCTGATTGATTGAGTTCACCTGTGAAGCACTGAGCACTGTGACACCATGTTGCTTAATTAGTGATGGTCATTGCTACCAGTACTGCTGTGGCTTGCACAGTCTCTGCACCTGTGATTATTCCTGCAGAGAGGCAGTATGGCATCAGAATTAAGAGTTTTCAACTCTGGAGTCAGACCACCTGGGTTTGAATTTCATTTTAGCCATGTACCAGCTGTATGGTCCTGAGCAAGTTTCTTAACCTCTCTGTGTCTCTTTTTCCTCATTTGAAAAATGTGAATATTAATTGAACCTCACTCAAAGGGTTATTATGGAGAATGAGAAAATTACTGTATTTAAAATGGAGGCTGGGGGCTGGCACTGTGGCACAGCAGGGTAAGCCACCGCCTTTGCTGGTAGCCCATATGAGCACCGGTTTGAATCTCGGCTGCTCCACTTCTGATCCAGAGCTCTGCTAATGCTCCTGAGAAAACAGTGAAAGATGGCCCAAGTACTTGGGCTCCTGCCACCGCTGTGTGGGACCTGGATGGAGTTCCAGACTCCTGGCTTCGCCACAGCTGTTGTAACCATCTGGGGAGTGAACTGGCAGATGGAAAATCAGTCAGTCTTTTTTTCCTTCCCCGCTCCTCCCGTAACTGTTCTTCAAATACATGAAACAAAATCTTAAAATGATAAAATCATGGCTGTTTCATTGTAATGTCCATAAATGGTAACTATTTTCTTAATAAAAACTGGCTTGGGAGGTTTTAGCTTTAATTTGACTACAGTTCTTCAGTCCGTGAGATGCAAATTATGGGTGCCTTCTCCACTGAATCTACAAAATTCTGACTGAGTTATCTGACCTGGACTCAGACTGCTACGGTTGAGTTGTAAGAATCTGGAAATGTTCCTGATGCCCGGCATTGCTGGTGGCAGTGCTGATTTACCGAATGACCTGGAGAAAACCTCAGCACAGACTCTGGGGTTTACACATTCTTGGGTAGCACCAGCTTCCCTGTAAACCTCTGTCCAAGTCCTAGGAAATCTCGATTCTAAAAATGACTGCCCTCTGGGCATTGCTCTTTGCCATCTCCCTACATAAACAGTAGAAGATAGTAACCCGGACAGGGCTCAGCACCAGCAGTGTTGTGACAAGGTCATGGATGAGAAGGGGATGCAGAAATAAGGGTTCTTTAAATGTCTAAGCTGCTGTTGTCATACATGTCTTGAATCTGTTCCCAAGTGGAAGGCTTTATAATTTGATTCGTTTTAACTGGAATTCAGGCCATGTTTTCTGTCTGCAATATTTGAAGGCATTATAGAATCCCTTGAACCAAACAATAATACTTGTACTTTTACGAGTTACGTCTCCTTTTCCCCATTGTACTGGTAGAGAATTCCTAATCCCACCCAGAAAGCCAGCAGATGCCCGTGCCACTTTATTAATTACCGGTGAACTTAACCAATAATATTTTAAGCCTCCAAATTCATACATTTTGTTTATCTCTCTGGCAGGGCTGACAGCTTACAGAAGAATCAAGACCTAGAATTTGAAAGAAATAGAGAACGATTTGAATTTTTAAAGGTATAGGCAGCGTTGGGTTCCAGTGTTGTGTTTTCTGTGTGTGGGGTAGAGGGCGACGTACTGAGAGGTATTTCAGGTATTCATGGTGTTCTTTCACTCTTCAATCTTAGTGGGGTTCCAAGGCTTTTCGAAACATGCGGATTATCCCTCCCGGCTCAGGAATCATCCACCAGGTGAATCTGGAATACTTGGCCAGAGTAGTGTTTGATCAGGATGGATACTACTACCCCGACAGCCTCGTGGGCACCGATTCGCACACGACCATGATTGACGGTTTGGGTGTTCTTGGCTGGGGTGAGTGTTCCAGGCTCCCGTTCTGTGTATGCTCTCTTCATTCACACTGATGCCATTGCAGTCCAGGAGCATCGGCTCTCATGACCGCAGGTGTAGCAGAGGCATTTTTGTCTGCCTTGTTCACTGCTGTGCCTGGCACCTTGTGGGCAGTGAATAATTACATTTGGAGAAAGAACTGGAATAAGGGTTAGGAACATTTAGCATAAATGGAAATCAACTGTGTTGTTTGTTAAAAAGGACTCTTGATCCCTACTGTCCATTGTATGTGGCACTGAGGGATTTTGATACAGCTATTTCGGGGACACTTTTGTTAATTCTGTAGAGGGAAATAGTACTATATATATAACAACTGACGTTTATAGAAACAGAACTCTGTACCACTTAAGCCTATAACTAGGTTTATTACCTGTTACTGCCACTGAGTCTATAGCTGGGGGCTGTAGTGTGGAATAATGAAAGCCTTGTTCTGGTCATGCCGTTCACTGCAGGTGTGGGTGGCATTGAAGCAGAAGCTGTCATGCTGGGTCAGCCTATCAGTATGGTGCTTCCCCAGGTGATTGGCTACAGGCTGATGGGAAAGCCCCACCCTCTGGTAACATCCACTGACATCGTGCTCACCATTACCAAGGTAACTGTGTGCTTGCTGTCTCTTCTTTTGTCTTGGACAGAGACAAACAGGGAAGGAACACATAATGGAGTCTTTCTTGGTTTCCAAGTACTCTGGAAATGCTAGGAAACAGTATGTTGACAGTTTCAGAAGAGATCAAGAGACTGTTCTGTGGTTAAGTTTAGAGAATTACATTCGTTTTATTCTTTTGGTGTCACATGAATCTTAAAAATTAAAAAAAGTTTAGTAATTTAAATACACAGAAATCAGTATGCCTACCACCAGGATTCAACAGATGATAACCCTTTATTTGCTTCGAGTTCTCTGTTTTTAAAGAATTCATATGTGATGTTCATGATAAAATTGCCTTGCCATTCCTAGAAGTAATCCGAGGTTTTGGAGAATCATTTCCATGCATGTGTTTATAATTTGGCTGCATTTTTTCCCCACATGGTGGTGGTTCTTTTTTTTTTTTTTTTTTTAAAGATTTATTTGTTTATTTGAAAGGCAGTGTTAGAGATAGATCTTGCATCCATTGGTTCACTCCCCAGATGGTTCCAGTAGGGCCCAAGCCAGGAACCTGGAACTCCTTCTGGGTTTTCCATGTGGATTGCAGGGGTTCAAGGACTTGGGCCATCTTCTGCTGCTTTCCTGGGCGTATTAGCAGGGAGCTGGATAGAAAGTAGAGCAGCTGGGACTTGCACCAGTGCCCATATGGGATGCCAGCTTTGTAGGTGGGAGCTTAACCTGCTGTACCACAATGCCAGCCCCATTTTTATGTGTAAATAGCAAGTTAGTTCCATGAATAATCATTGATTCTAAAATTTTTTTCCCTTTGTATTGTGTCACATTATTACAACATGTTTCTCCAAGCTGGAACATGTTAGGTCTTTTTTTATTTTTATTTTTTTTAAGTATTTATTGTCTTCACTTGAAAGGAAGAATTAGAGAGAGGGAGAGACAGAAAAGGGCACTCCTCCATCTGCTGGTTCACTCACCAAATGGCTGCAACAGGCCTGGGCCAGATAAACCATGAGTCAGGAGCTTCTTCTGGGTCTCCCAAGTGTGTGCAGGAGCCCAAGTACTTGGGCCATCTTCCACAGCTTTCCTAGGTACAATAGCAAGGAGTTGGATGGGAAATGGAGCCAGACCTCGAAACGGCCCATATGAGACACTGGCATTGCAGACAGCAGCTTTGCCTGCTATGCCACAACACTGGCCCTTGTTTTGTTTTGTTTTGTTTTGTTTTGTTTTGTTTTTTTCCCTCTTTAACTCTTACAGGAAATCATTTTTGGGTGAGTTGCTTTCTTTGTATAATTTTCAAAGACTATGAGAATAGAGATGGTTTTTCATTATCATGAACACAATTTTTTCTGGTTGTATAGTTTGGAGGTTTAGAACTTTTTGCATGGATGGTGTACTATTAAGTCTCCCCACTCCCCATCCTCCAAAATTTCTCTATAATCTTTGCGGCATTTGGAATTGGGTATATTTGAACACCATAGCATATCACAAATGTCTGCTTGCTGTTCTTCAAATGGGGAATCACATAGGGCTCACTTCTCACCAAAAGAGCGTTCTGTCCATGTGCTTGTCCACGGTCCCTAAAACTGGCTTCATGCAGGGGTAGTAAGTTGTGAGGCCTCACCCCTGGCTGGTGGCCTCTGTGGAAAAGATGTTGAGAGTCAGCCAGTCTGGATTTGTTGGTTATATTGATTTGTACCTGGAGTATGAATTTTCTTCATTATACTTTAGGAAATAATTCATTTAGATTCCTATTAGTGTGAATACTGGTTTGTTTAAGTTGAAAGAATTTAATTTTCAGCACTTGTAGGCATTTTCTCTGAAAAAGAAGAATGTTTGAAAAATTTTTCTTAATGTTGTATTTTCGGCATTGCTTTCTTTTTGTAAGAACTGCTTTGACATAATGTTAGATTTACAGACATGGTGTAAAGATAATACAGAGTTCCTCTTTACCGTTCTCCTAGCTCCTCTTAGTGTTAACTTTTTTTTTAAGGTTTATTTACTTCTTTGAAAGACAGATGACAGAAAACAAGAGATAGAGAGATCTTCTATCTACTAGTGCAACAGCTGGGGCTAGGCCACGCTGACTCCATTCAGGTCTCTCACATGAGTGGCAGGAACCTAAATACTTGAGCCATCATCTGCCTCCCAGGCATATTGGCAGGAAGCTGGATCTGTAGTGCAGATTAGCTGGGACTCCAACCAGGCACTCTGGTATAGAATGCAGGTGTACCAAGAGGTAGCTTAACCTGCTGTGCCACAATTCCTGCCCCTTAATGTCGTTCACATCTTACATAACCATGGCACAGTGATCAAAATTAAGAAGTTAACATTCATGGCAGTCATACACGCTTGACCACTTTTTTCACTAGGTGCCTTTCCTGTTCCATGTCCAATCCAGGGCACCATGTTGTATCTGAGTGACATTGTTTGTTGCCCTTTACTTTTTCAAAGTAATCACAAGCATGCTGGGCTAACTTTCTGTTTGAGGTTATAAGACTAGTTTATAAGAATTGCAGGGTGATAGCTCTGCATTTTAAAATGTAAACCATCAGATCTGTTTCTGTTGTTTCTGCTGCTTAGCACCTCCGCCAGGTTGGGGTCGTGGGCAAATTTGTTGAGTTCTTCGGGCCAGGAGTAGCCCAGTTGTCCATTGCTGACAGAGCTACAATCGCCAACATGTGTCCAGAATACGGAGCAACTGCTACCTTCTTCCCAGTTGATGAAGTCAGTATCAAGTACTTGGTGCAGACAGGTAAGTGAAGGGCCTGAAAGCAGAGAGCCGTCTGTAAATCACGGGATGCTAGAATCAGAGCATTGTCTTCCGCCTCCACCCCCTGGAACGGTTTGGGAAGATTTGGAAAATTTTCTTTTCTCTATATGGAGTCAAATGGGGTGTTAGGATTTAAGGAAGTTAGAGATAGGATGGCCAGTATAGAGTGGAGGTGTTTATACAGAAGCCTAGGTATTTATACAGCTCTCCTACCACTAGTTTTCTGATGGTAAACAAGTGATCTTAGTGACTACCATCTGTGGGTTTCCTACAGTATCCTAGGCTCTTGGTATCATTTGCTGTCATCCTTGTCACAGACCTATGGAGGGGATTGGCTGATTGGTTAATTAACTAAAAGGAGAGAAAACTGAGGATCCGAGAGTGGTACTACCCCACAGTCAGTGAATAGTGGAGGCAGACTCCAAGCCTGCAGCTGCCTGCCTCTTGGCAGAGAAGCACAGGTGAAATGGGAGTCTGCATATGAAAGTGATTTTTAAACATCAACAGATTCTTAACTCTGTGTATGTATGTTTAGGGATTTGACTTACACCTTTAGAAAGCTTTTTAATTTTAATACCTAGGTTTATTTTTAAATCATTAAATATTCATTGAGGTATTCAATAAGTTATTGATATCTAGTCTTGGTCCCAGGGGTCCAGCAGTGAGCAGTATAAAAGAAGTTCTTGCCTTCACAGAGCTTATATTCCAGTGAGCAAGAAAGAGAAAGGCAGTGAATAGGTAAACAGATGCCCAAGTCTGATCAAGAAAGCAGGGGGAGGTAGTTGAGTTACCAGGAGTTCTGTTCCTATTTTGGAAGGTCAGCAAAAGGCCCCTGAAGGTGAGATTTGAACTGAGGGCTGAACGAAGGAGTGAGGGGACCAGCCATGAGAACAGCCTCATGGGAAGCTTGCTCCAAATAAATCCACATCTCCCATAACCTGAGGATGTTACTTTGGAAATAGTAAAGACTGGGATGAAAAAGTTTAGTTTAAAAATGTTATTAAATATAATCACCTTGGAATGGATTAATATGTGCTCACTCCCCAGAGGATCTCAAGTGAAGAAGACGTAGGAATAAAAGAATCAGAATGAGTTGCTGAGGGCATCGCCTCAAAGAACAGGAGGGGAGGGTGATGAGCCAGGTCAAGGGAGAAGCGCTGCAGAGCAGACCCAGCGGTGAGGTTGGTTTCTGTGGTGCCGGCGGTGGACACTCAGCTTCTCACTGTCCCAGTGCCGGATTCATCAGTGTCTGTTCAGCAGAAGCACACTGCCCCAGAAGAGTACAAGCCTTTCTCATGCTAGACCCTCTAGAAGTCTCTCCCGTACCTCTTCGTGAGGACTATGCTGTGGGTTGCCAGTAACAGTGGGCTCAGCAGTAGCTCATGGTAAATAATTTGTGGGATCCATGCTGAAAGCTGGTGACTTACTGTTCAGACAAATAGACAAAAAAATCTGATGTATTGTGGGTCCAAGAATCAAGCTTTCAGTCTTACTTTACTCTCAGAGACATAGGTAGATGCATGTCCAGCAAGCATATTTCATGAATGCTACCTCCTACACCACAGTCTTTTATTTATTTATTTAAAAGAGACAGAGATCTTCCTTTCAGTATTGATTCTCCGAATTTCCACAACAGCAGGGCTGGGCAAGGCTGGATCTAGGAGCCTGGAACTCAGTTGGGGTCTCCCATATGGGTGGCAGGGACCCAAGTACTTGGG
The DNA here is from genome assembly GCF_051225735.1 of Oryctolagus cuniculus. Classification (NCBI taxonomy): domain Eukaryota; kingdom Metazoa; phylum Chordata; class Mammalia; order Lagomorpha; family Leporidae; genus Oryctolagus; species Oryctolagus cuniculus. The sequence continues at coordinate 195,998,329 of NC_142867.1, forward strand.
CCATCACTGCAGCCTCCTAGAGTGAGGTGTAATTTAGCAAGAAGCTGGACTCCAGCATCCCAGGTGAGTCTTAAACACTGAAACAAATGCCTACACCCCTCCCCCCCGCACACCAGGATCTTGATAAGAATTGAATAGCAGAGGACGCAGGGTCATATTCCTGGTGATACCGTCTTGTGGGTTAAGACTTTGAACTTTAGAGTCAGACTCACGTTCAGATCCTGATTCTGCTGTTTACAGGCTTTGAAAAGTTATTTAATGTTCTTGGGCCAGCATTTCTTCACCTGTAAGTGAAAATATTCGTTGTCTCATAAGGTTATGATAAAGGGCCAGAATTTGAGGGAATGCATTTAAAGTTTCACAGTGCTAGGCACACAGAAGGTGCTCTAGAGCTTGGTAGTTTGGGGTGGGGATGGAGTAGGACATTATTCTAATAATAATAATGTGGAACGCTGAGAGTCTTTCTGCACAGCTGAAGATAAGTACATATGTGTGCCTTGACTATTAGTTTGGACTTGGGGTCCTGCTAATTAAGTGTCATAACTACAAGGAGAGGGAATATCATCTTACAGGTAGAATCTTTTTCAGAAAAATGAAATGTTCATTTTGATAAGAATGATGAGGGCCAGTGTTGGGGCACAGCAGGTTAAGCTACCATTTGCGATGCAAGCATCCCAAATCAGAGTGCCAAGTCGATTCTTGGCTGCTCCACCTCTGATCCGGCTTCCTGCTAATGCACCTGGGAAGACAGCAGAAGGTGGTCCAAGTGTTTGAAGCTCTTGACTTTGACCTGGCCAAACCCTGGCTGTTGTAGCCATCTGGGGGTGAACCAGTACAGAAGAGCTCTGTCTCCCTCTGTCTCTGTAACTCTGCCTTTCAAATAAATGAATCTAAAAAAAAAATAATAATAATAATAATAAAAAGCAGCAGCTGGAGTCAGATATCAAGCTGAAATATCAACAGAGCTTTCAGTGTGTGTGTCAGTGCAGTGCGTATTATGTGTACAATCGCTGATGGGAGTATGAGTGTATAGTCTCTAACCAGGAAATACTAAGATATGTTACTTGTTACTCCTTCAATTGTTGTTTAGGTCGGGATGAAAGCAAAGTGAAGCAGATTAGAAAGTATCTTCAGGCTGTAGGGATGTTCCGAGATTACAGTGACCCCTCTCAAGACCCAGACTTCACCCAGGTACGAGAGCACCTTCCACAAACATATGTTTCCTCTTCCTCAGGGCTGTGGTTTTAGTTGTGTGTGTTTTTTTCTTGGGAGAAACAGTTGTCGGAAATTCATCACTGCGAAGTCAGAACAGAATGTTAAAAGGTTAAGAAATCAAAGGATGAGGAACTTTTAAATATAATGAAATAATATAGCATTTTATATTCTTACTTAATAGTTACAAGTTGAGTGTGTTGCCATTTTGAACTACTGATTCACACCTCTTATGTGTAAGACTATTGAGACTCCAGTAGAGGCACAAGAGCTGGTCAAGGCTAAGGCCATCATTTATCATAGACCTGAAAAGAAGTGAAGGTACAGACATACCACTTAGTTCCATTTATCTGATAACTTATCTTTTTTCTATATGGGCAAGATCAGAGGGGAAACTAGATATTAGACCCTTGTTTAGTTTCCTATTACAATGAGAAAAGGAAATATTGCTAGACTTGGTCTGTCTCCTGGCATTATTGACTTAGCTAAATCCCTCTCAGATCACCTTAGAAGTATAATAGTTTATGTACTGTTTCAATAGAAAACTCAACTCTAGTGACAACATATTTATACATTATTTATTATTTATTATTGTACCCTATGAATATGTGCATTTATTGTTAATCAAAAATGTGTTTAAAAATGTTTAAAGTGATACAAATGTTAACTCACCTTATTTGATCTTCACATGGGATATATGCATTGTATCTGTGCCCCATACCTATGTATAATTAAAGTAATTTTGAAAAAAAGAAAATGGATTTCAACCTAACTTAGACAGTGAAGAGCATGTCTGGGCTGCTGTGGGAGGGTGGATGAGTGGCAGATGCTGAGCAGCAACACAAGGTACACCTGACCTTCTTGAGGTGGGGCTCGGCTTCCTGCCTGTCCCATGCCACTGTGGTGCCCATGTAGATCGTGGAAGTCAGTCACCTAAATGTTAAGATGAACATTGGCCTCCTTGTTTGAGAGTGTGGTAGTTTTGTTTGCTTTTTGGTGTTGTGTGATGCTTTAAATTCCCTCCCTGGTGTGCCTGTGTTTCTTCCTTGTGGTTATAATGTGAATCTGTAATTCCTTTGCTTTTTGGTGAACAGGTTGTGGAATTAGATTTGAAGACCGTAGTGCCTTGCTGCAGTGGACCCAAAAGGCCTCAGGACAAAGTTGCTGTGTCTGACATGAAAAAGGACTTTGAGAGCTGCCTTGGAGCCAAGGTAGGAGTCTGGGAGAGGAGGTTGAAACCCCTCCGACTGTGCCCCATGCCCAGTTTGATAGTGCCCAGAGTTTCAGGCAGTTTCCTTATAGCACCTGAACATCTGTGAACACAATTCAGCTTTGTAAACGCATCTGCGTTTCACAGGCCTCTGACTGCATCGTTCATGTATTTGCCCCAGCTTTTCTGGCCGCGTTACTTTTGTTCATGCCTCTGCCTGCATGTCCCGCTCTGTCAACTCCGTAAGACTTGGCCAGGTCCCAGCTCTTCTGCAACAAGGCCTCTATCTCAGCAGAAAGTCATTTTTCCCTCATTTGAAACTTGATGACACTTGGTCTGAAACACTTTGATAGCCTTCAGTATTCTTTAAGTTACATTATTGCAACTTGTGTGCCTTACAGTGTAGCATGTTTCAGAGTAGAATTTGTCAGAATCACAGTACACAGTAGGTGCTCACTGAGCATTTTCCATGTGAGTGATTAAGATGAATGATAGATTTCACCTACGGGACACCAGCAGTCTACCAAATGTTCAGTTGTGCTTTGCTTTATTGATCATGGTTAGTTTGTATCTGGTCAAAATGACACCTTTCTCCAAATTTTTTTTTTTTTTGACAGGCAGAGTGGACAGTGAGAGACAGACAGAGAGAAAGGTCTTCCTTTGCTGTTGGTTCACCCTCCAATGGCTGCCGTGGCCAGCGCGCTGCGGCCGGCACACCGCACTGATCCGATGGCAGGAGCCAGGAGCCAGGTGCTTTTCCTGGTCTCCCATGGGGTGCAGGGCCCAAGCACTTGGGCCATCCTCCATTGCACTCCCTGGCCACAGCAGAGAGCTGGCCTGGAAGAGGGGCAACCGGGACAGAATCCGGCACCCCGACCGGGACTAGAACCCGGTGTGCCAGCGCCGCAGGCGGAGGATTAGCCTATTGAGCCGCGGCGCTGGCTCTCCAAATTTCTATGAGGTTAGAATCAGTAACCTCAGTCAGTGTGTAACCATGACACTGTGTTAACTAAGTATTCCTCCTGGGGCTGCTGTTGTGGCACAGCAGGTGAAGCCACCACTTGTGACACCTGCATCACGTACCGAGTGCCAGTTTGAGTCCTGGCTACTCCGCTTCCAGTCCAGCTCCTGTGAATGCTTCCACAAAGGCAAGTGGAAGATGGCCCAGTTCTTGTGTCCACGCCTTCCACATGGGAGACCAGGATAGAGTTTGTGGCTCCTGGCTTCAAGTCCAGCCCTGGCTGTTGTGGCCATTTGAGGACTGAACAGCAGATGGAAGATCTTTCTCTGTCTTTCCCTTTCTGTCACCCTGCCTTTCAAATAAATCTTAAAAATTAGTATTCCTCCTTCTTCCAAAGTGAAAACTTTCATCTATCTATATATATTTTTTATTCCCATCTATATAAATATATAGAAATATCTCAATTTTTTCTTCATATATTTGCTTCTATAAATATATGTATTATGTATTTATATGTGTGTATATATTTTTTTCTTTTATAGCAAGGATTTAAAGGATTCCAGGTTGCTCCAGACCATCATAATGACCATAAGACGTTTATCTATAATGATAGTGAATTCACCCTTTCTCATGGATCTGTGGTAATTGCTGCCATTACTAGCTGCACAAACACCAGTAATCCATCTGTGATGTTAGGAGCAGGTAAGTGCACTTGAGTCTATCCCCATGGTTCTGTGGATGAGCAGGGGAAATCTCAAGACGTGACCCTGGGACTTAGTGCAAGATGTGGTTCCTTGAGCCTTGTCTTTTCTAGATGTAGCAGTTTATTGGCCTAGAAATATCTAATGAAAAGCAGTGTACAAGGCCGGCACCGCGGCTCACTAGGCTAATCCTCCGCCTAGCGGCGCCGGCACACCGGGTTCTAGTCCCGGTCGGGGTGCCGGATTCTGTCCCGGTTGCCCCTCTTCCAGGCCAGCCCTCTGCTGTGGCCAGGGAGTGCAGTGGAGGATGGCCCAGGTGCTTGGGCCCTGCACCCCATGGGAGACCAGGATAAGCACCTGGCTCCTGGCTCCTGCCATCGGATCAGCGCGGTGCGCCGGCCGCAGCGCGCCAGCCGCGGCGGCCATTGGAGGGTGAACCAACGGCAAAAAGGAAGACCTTTCTCTCTGTCTCTCTCTCTCACTGTCCACTCTGCCTGTCAAAAAAAAAAAAAAAAAAAGAAAAAGAAAAGCAGTGTACAAAACAAAGTATTTAAAACACAATACATAATACAATAGCGGGCTTTCTGTTTAGAGTGAACACAGAAAATAGAGAACAGCAGAAGAAGCGGAGTTTCTTGGAAAACCTAGAATCTTGTTTCAGACTTTGGGGAAAAAAAAAAAAAGTTGTCATGTCATAGACTTTGTCCTCCGAAACCCCCTCAGCAGCAGAATTTAGTACTGTCTCGGTGCTTGGCAAGTGCATCTGGATCACAGGGTGCTGAGGGTGCTGTGTGCACCTGACCTGCTACACCATTCTGCCGAGTAGTTAATATTTACAGGCAGGGTTTCACTAATATAAGATCTCCTTTGTTTCCAAATTTCTAATCATCCCCAAGTGTTTCCCTTGTGTCCACAGACCAGACAGCATCAAAAAGTCTTTATGGGCATAAGAAAAAAAGCTTCTTTGTGCAAGAGTTCATCTGTTGCCAGCTAAATCTTCCTTGTCTGGAGCAAATCATTTTTCTAAGATAATTTGCTTGTTGCCACATGGATGCAAGAGCCCAAGGACTTGGGCCATCTTCTGCTGCTTTCCCAGGCACCTTAGCAGGGAGCTGGGACTCAAACTGTTGCCCATAGGGATGCTGGTACTGCAGGCGACAGCTTTACCCGCTATACCTCCGCGCTTGCCCCAGATGACATATTTTCTTTATGTGCCTCCTAAAGTGGAGAGTCCTTGGGATTATATGATTATCTGAATATAAAAATAGTAGGGAATAGAGACATTAAATGATGTATTTGATTTCAACTTTGAAAAATTGTGGATCATTCAACTTGTAAGTAAAAATATGAATAATCTTAGATAATGTTACCTCAAAATGCCATCAAAAAAATGCCGTTAGACCCCCACTCCACTCCTCACTTTTTCCCTGCTTCTGTGATAACTTCAGAGCACTGAGTTGCAGTAACAGTCTCTGTACATGCCTAAAGTCCAGAGGCCCAGGAGCCCTTGATTCTCCACTTCAAGAAATGCCTGCGGTCTACAGTCTTACACGTGAGCTGGCTGTGTTTCTCACCAGCCAGTGTACAGGTGATACTTTCAGAAAGGAACTCTCCAATTATGCTTTTCATCCAAATAAAACTTAATTAGAATGATCACTCCCTCCAAAAATATGAAGCACTCATTTTGTAATGTGTTCCTAAATGATTTAAACAAGGATAAGCCCTTCTCTTCATTTCCCTGACTTACTTTGAGTTTATTGCATGTTTGTGAATGGCACTAAACTAGTAAGCTTTTAATTTCTATTAGGCAGCTAAAGTGGCACAGGGTGGCAACATGAAGGTGGCTTTGTCAGGCGGTGGCGAGAAATGCAGACAGTAAGCATGAGGGTCTTCCTTGAAGTGTCCCTGGCACCTAGATTAGATGACCCTCTAAACTAGACGTGTGCTTACCATTTCCCAGGACTGTTAGCGAAGAAAGCCGTGGATGCTGGCTTGAACGTGAAGCCCTACGTGAAGACCAGCCTGTCCCCTGGAAGTGGTGTGGTCACCTACTACCTGCGAGAGAGTGGAGTCATGCCTTACTTGTCTCAGCTGGGGTGAGGGAGAGTTTGCTTTAGCCTTACACTTTTGTTGTTGTTTTATTCCTTATGGGTCTTGCTCTGCCACTTTGTAACAGATGGGAGCTTATTTGGTGGTATTTAATTGCCTAGTCTTTTATCAGATTGTAGGCAGACCAAACTCTTACATTCCAGCTGAGTGTGACCCTCCTGTACAGTTGTGCTGGTGTTCATCATACAAGGACAGTCTGAATTGGGCCTGTGCTCTGCTTGCTAAATCTACTCAGATGTGGTGTGGGACCCTCCTGGAGGAGACGACACCTTTTCAGTTGCGCTGAGTGTTCTGTGAACCAGCAGAGGCTCTGCAACTGAGGGGCTGCCTTTGCCATTTACCATGGTTAAAACCATTCAGATTGCTTGAGGCAAACTTGGTATTTGTTGCCACATACAGTTTGCCACCTTCCATATGATTCCACATTGGGATGACATGTATTTTTTTTTAAAGAATTATTTATTTGAAAGAGAGAAGGAGATACACACACACACAGAGAGATTGTCCATCCACTGGTTCACTCCCCAAATGGCCTCAACAGGTGGAGCTGGGCTAGTCTGAAGCCAGGAGCTTCTCCAGGGTCTCCCACATGGGTTCAGGGGCCCAAGTGCTTGGGCCAACTTCTGCTGCTTTCCCAGGCCATAGCAGGGAGCTGGGACTCAAACTGTTGCCCATCCGGGATGCCAGCACTTTAGGTGACAGCTTTACCCACTATACCGCAGCACTGGCCCTAGATGACATATTTTCTTTATGTGCCTTCTAAAGTGGAGAGTTCTTGGGATTATATGATTATCTAAATATAAAAATAGTAGGGAATAGAGACATTAAATGATGTATTTGATTTCAACTTTGAAAAATTGTGGATCATTCAACTTGTAAGTAAAAATATGAATAATCTTAGATAATGTTACATTCAAATGCCATCAAGAATGAAAACTTTATAGAAATGGCACTCTACAAAGCTTACTTCCTGCACCACTATCTCTTTTTGTCCTGTGGTCTCCAGGAATTGTTACCCACAGACAGCTCACTGAAAGTCACTGTCGAATATTTCTCTTTTGGCCCCTAGGTTTGATGTGGTGGGCTATGGCTGCATGACCTGCATTGGCAACAGTGGACCCTTACCTGAGCCTGTGGTAGAAGCCATCACACAGGTGATTACAGTCTGTAGGCCATCAGAACTATCATTTCTTTTCATTGTGGTGCAAGACCAAAGTGCTTCCAGTTTCAAGAAAGTCTGTGGAAGCAGGGCTGTGCTTAAAGAATGTGGTCTTTGAAGTTGATCTAAAATGGTTAGCTATATAACCTTGGGCAAGTTAATTAACCTGTTTGTGCCTCACTTTCCACAGCTTTTATTTTAAAGATTTATTTTATTTATTTGAAAGAGTTACACAGAGAGAGAAGGAGAGGCAGATAAAGAGAGAGAGGCTTCCATCCACTAGTTCACCCCAGTTGGCCGCAATGGCTGGAGCTGTACTGATCCAAAGCCAGGAGCTTTTTGCCTGTCTCCCATGTGGGTGCAGGGGCCCAAGGACTTGGGCCATTTTCCACTGCTTCCCGGGCTATAGCAGAGAGTTGGTTTGGAAGTGGAGCAGCCGGGACACGAACCAGCGCCCATATGGGATGCTGGCACTGCAGGCAGCGGCTTTACCCACTAAGCCCCAGCACCGGCCTCTTTCCACAGCTTTAAATTGGAGACACTAAAAGTGGGGAAAAAAATAAGTTGGAGATACTAATAGATTTATTGTATGCAGTTGTGAGAATTAAGACAATGATGTGCATAAAACAGTACAGTGCCAGGTGCACATGGCAAGTGCTCACTGCTTACTGGTTTTGACTACAAAGGGCCACAGTTATTTGGTCATTTGAAAGTTAGTTCAAAGTCAGGTCTTCATACAAATAAATCTAAATTGCATTGCCTTGATTTTTTTTTGTCCTAAAACTTCTGTAAGTTTTAAAAATATTATTTTGCTTGCTTTGCTTTTCATTAATCGTAAGATCTGTGTGAATTCTGGTTGCTTTTTTAACTGTCAATTTTTAGTCTTTCCCACCTGTTTGTAGGCCCCAGGTAACAGTAACCAGGATGTTGCCTTCTAAACTACCTGATGTTTTCTCATGGCCAGAAATGACTGACCATGACCCTACTACCTTTGTCATAGGGTGTCTCCCACAGAGTCTCTCGTGTGCTCTTCTTCCTTCCTTCCCTTACAGTAGGGAAGGGCCAGACGAAAGGGCAGCTAAAGAGTTACATCCAAACGATTGCAGATGGGCTAAGATAAGCCTAGGCAATCTTTTTTTTTAGTAATTTATGTATATATTTTGTAATTTATTTATTAGACAGGTAGAGTGACAGAGAGAAAGGTCTTCCTTCCATTGGTTCACCCCCAAAATGACCGCTACGGCCAGAGCTACGCTGGAAGCTATGCTTCCTCATGGTCTCCCATGCGGGTGCAGGGCCCAAGCACTTGGGCCATCCTCTGCTGCCCTCCTGGGCCACAGCAAAGAGCTGGACTGGAAGAGGAGCAACTGGGACTAGAACGCCGTGTCCATATGGGATGCCAGCACCACAGGCGGAGGATTAGCCAAGTGAGCCACGGCACTGGCCCCATAATTTATGCTTTAAGGAATAAAAATTTCATATGTACAACTTTAGGAATGTAGTTACTCTTCCCACCATACACACTCTCCCACCACAGTCCTACACCCCTCCTCCTCCCTCTCCCTTTCCCAGTTGTATTCTCCATTAAGATTCATTTTCAGTTAACTTTGTACAAAGACCAACTCTGTACTAAGTAAAGATTTCAGCAATTTGCACGCATGCACACACAAACTGAGAACTAGTTTTACAGTTAACTCTCAAAATACAACTCAGTGAGGACAGAGGTCCTGCATGGGGAATTAGTACACAGTGACTCCTGTTGTTAATTTAACAATTAACACTCTTATGTATAATGTCAGTGACCACCCACGGCTCTTAACATGAGCTGCCTAGGCTATGGAAACCTTTTGAGTCCACAAACTCTGTTAGTGTTTGGGCAAGGCTATAAGCAAAGTGTAACTTCTCTCCTCCCTTTAGAAAAATGTACATCCTTTTATGGCCACTTCTTTCTGCTGGGGTCTCACTCCCAGAGATCCTTCATGTAGAACATTTTTTTGCCACAGTGTCTTGGCTTTCCTTTAGGCAATCTCCTTGTGACCCGTATTTTCTCTTGCCTTATGCAGGGAGACCTTGTAGCTGTCGGAGTACTCTCTGGGAACAGAAATTTTGAAGGTCGAGTTCATCCCAACACCCGGGCCAACTATTTGGCCTCTCCTCCCTTAGTAATAGCATATGCAATTGCTGGGACCATCAGGATCGACTTCGAGAAAGAGCCATTGGGTAAGATTCTGTGTGACTACAATTTTTTTTCAGGTGAACCTGAAAATAATACCAAAAGAAAGTTATTGCTTTCCTTGAATAAAAACTGAAATATAGAACCTCCAGAAATAAAGTGGAGAGGAGACTCTATTTCCCAATACACAGCCAAGATATGACTCTAGGAGATAAATAAGAGTCTGCTTGAGGGTGAGGAGTGACAGGAGAGGAAGAAATGCCCTAAGTGAGAGATCCTGCTCATCTAGCTTCAGTAGTCCCCCCTGTCCCCGGTCCCGTCATGGCCTAACAGAAGGCACTGTTTCATACATGCTCAGTAGGAGCCGCTGCCATTACTTCTGTGCCTCAGAAATCGGGAGAGATGCTGCTTTGTCTTCCTTCCTCTCCCCTCCTTGCCTGCTGCACTTCCTCAGTCCATTCGAGCAGATTAGGATGAAAAGTGTGCCCCTAAAATTGATTGATAGGAACTCATAACCTTGGAGGTACAGTTGATCCTCGTTATTTATGGATTCTGTATTTGCAAATTTACCTGTCCATGAAAAGCCCCAAATCAGTGCTTATGGGGCTTTAGTGGTTGCTCACAGACATGCACAGAGTTACGAAAACTTGGTCACTCACTGCACGTGGTGCTGTGCTGAGGTCAAACGGGGTGATGCTCACCCTGCTTGTTTAACTCTCAGGCTGTGGTCTGTTTGCTATCATGTTTTTTGCATTTTTGTGTTCTGTGTGGGGATTTTGCTGTTTGACATGGCTCCAGTTCTGGTGCTAAAGTGCTGTCTCATGTTCTTCAGTGTAACACTGGGGGTGCCCTGAGCTCAGACAGACTTTGTTCAGGCTTGAGCTAAAGTGCTAGTGGCTAACGAGTCAGCAGCACACAGGTGTGCCTTGTATCCTTGGGGCATAAGTGCCAAGAATCCCCCTCAGAGAGAAAAGCTGTACAAACTTAAGTGACTTTTATAAAATGATGTTGTATCTGCATATGACCTTTGCAGTCCTTGTCTACTTCTTATTTTTTAATTGTTATTTGTTCGAGAAGCAGAGAGACAGCATGCCAAATAGTCCCCCATTTGCTGGTTCAATTCCCAGATGCCCACAACAGCCAGGACTGGATTGGGCTAAAGCTGGTAGCCACGAACTTAATCCAGATCTCCTACATGGGTGGCAGGAACCCAGTGATTATCAAGTCCAAGCACTCCAATAATGTGTGGGCATCTTAACTGGTGTATTAACTGCTAGGCCTCCTGAACATCTCTGGTCTTTTCGAAAGAGTTCCTGTGATACATAATGTACCACATGTGTAGTTGCCAGTATTTATGTAATAATCACAAGGAGAAAAAAGTCTGTACATGTTCAGTACAGACAGCATGTTTTTTAGCGAACGTTTCCAATTCACACTTGGTTGAATCCATGGATGTGGAACCCACAGATACGGAAGACATCCGTATTTAAATAAGATGTCTTTAGACAGAAGCAGATATAAAACAAGGTTATGTATGCATCCATTGCCAAAAATATGACTGGAAGCTTACAAGCACCTACCCCTGCATTTCCCGCAGGAGAGTTCGCACAGGTTATAGAACATAACTACCAAGAATGAGACTCCATCTTGTGTGATAATGAAGCTGGAAGTCTTTTTCATTAATAAACGTTTTCCCCAGGGACGAATGCAAAGGGGCAGCAGGTGTTTCTGAGAGATATCTGGCCAACTCGAGAGGAGATCCAGGCAGTGGAGCGGCAGTACGTCATCCCTGGGATGTTCACGGAGGTCTACCAGAAAATAGAGGTGAGGTCCCCGCTGCCCGGCCCAGGATCTGAGAGAAAGCCTCCCCTCTGTCTGCCCTACCTGCAGACCTGGAGGCCGTTAGGAGTGTGAACTGGAGAAAGGAACGTTTATTTCTGCAGATAACAAGAACAGGGAAACCCCACACTCCCCAGTGTCCCAGATTTGGACAAGGGTGACAGCCTCAGAAGGAAAGGGCTCAAGTTCTGCCCGCCACAGTTCTGCCCCTTTCTCAGACACCTTGGAGGGTGCAAGTCAGCTGTGTTGAGGACCCTTAAGGATTATTATACCTCGGAGGGATAGAATCAGTTGGTTGAATGCACTGTTTGGATGCCTTAAAAAAAAAAAGCCATTCAGTAGGCAATACAGAACAGCCAAAACCAGTATGTGTGTGTGTGCATGTGTGCGCTCATTTTACAAATAGAAGAAAATGGCTGGGGCACTTGGATGTTATTCCTTTTCCTGCTCTCTGCGTTAAGATGCCCAAGGGCTTCTCCCCAGGGCTGGTGGTTTTAAAGGAGGGAAGAGAGGTAAATATGTGTGGTGTTCATGCACTACACCCTCCCATGGTGCATGTTGGGAAAAGGGAGCTTGGCAGGCTTTGAGTTGCATACCTTCTCCAGAAGCTGAAGGTAATGGACCTCTGGAGTGAATTCAAGCCACCTGCATAGAAGCTGTCCTTTGCAGTATCCAGTGTCTATGTGACCTGGAGGTCCACTTCCCAAACTACTCAAAGTAAATAATTTCCCCTTGGATTATTATTAGTTCATAAGTTTATTATTATAAGTACACATACTCTGTCTATTGCTATGCAACACATTACCCTGAAGATTAGTCAGTTAACAGTTTCTTTGGGTCAGGAATCCAGGTCCAGCCTCACTGGGTACCTCTGCCCTCAGCAGGCTCCCATCAAGCCGCCATCTGGGCCTGAAACCAGAGGAGGAGCCCCTCAGGCCCACACCTGCCATTGTTGGGCTAAGTAAGCTGCTCAGTCCCTTGCTGGCTAATAGCTGGAGTCCTCCCTGTGCTGCCTGGGTCCCCTCTCAGCTCACAGCCTGGTGGCTGGCTTCCTTCAGAAAAGCCAGCTGGAAGGCAGGGGCACTTGATGGTCCTGTCCACTCTCTGTGGTCTCCTGAGGGTGTGCATCCATAGGAGGGGATCATGGCTGCCCTCCCTGCGGCTGCCCAAATAGAGTATTTGCATTTTTAAATTAGGATATCCTGGTAAAAAGAGCCCTTTTATTTGACTACTTAGAATAAAAACTGTTTTTATCATACCATTTAGCTTGAAAGTTTTGTGTTTGCATATTTAAATTTTCCTTGGAATGGAAAGTGATTACATTTGCCTTTCTTTGCCTTTTTTTTTTTTTTTTAAAGACTGTGAATGCAAGCTGGAATGCCTTAGCAGCCCCATCAGATAAGCTGTATCTCTGGAATCCCAAATCCACATACATTAAGTCACCACCATTCTTTGAAAACCTGGTATGTCTTTTTACTTCTTGACAAAAGGAGTTCCTCCAAGGGTTTCATTCCTCCTCAAATCTACTTTGTTACTCCATACACTTTGACTACCTATTTCATTAAAACCTTTGTCCTGGGGAAGTTTTGGGGAAGCTGGGCTATTTGGGTGTAATGAGCATACATTTTCTGGTCACAGATTCTATGTGGTTGTGCAATCGGAGAAGACCCCCTAAAATTTACACTGGAATGTGGCCCCTTAAAGTTCCCTAGAAATGCTATCCAGAGTGCCACATGTACTGCCGGATTTGGGGTGCCATACAATTTCACCATGGGCTTATTACTAAATCCCCAATATTAATAAACCCAAGAGGGTCTTGCCTAATATTTAGAGAAGAATTCTAAACACCAGCACAGATAAACGAGGTAGCATGTTACATTTTAAGCTTTTATTTAGTGAGAAAGATGCATAGGAGAGTGAGAGCTTTATTTAGGAGAGATAAATAGGGGTTCATACCAAGCACCAGGAACCAGCCACGTGGAAGAGCATCTAGGCCTGTATCTGGGCCAGGAAGCCTAGAGCACGTGGCCAGAAGGCCATGCGCCCTGGAGGCACAGAGCTACAGCAAGCCCCCTCCTGACTTGAGGTGGTTAAGAGTGGTTAATTAACCTGATTGCTGGTGGGCACCCAGGTGTGGCCAGGTAGGGGAATGAGGCCACACAGGGGCATGGCAAAGGCAGCAGGTAGGGGCATGAGGTCACACAGGGGAGTGGTGAAGGCGTGGTCTTCCAGTTCACAAATCTAATCAATTTTAACCTGTGTGCCTGCCTACTTCATTGTGGTTGAGGTCCATGGGCCACTACTGTTGAGAATCCCCTGGTGACTGGGTGGGGAAAACCTGGGTAGATGCTGACTTGTATTCTTTGCTAGACTTTGGACCTGCAGCCCCCTAAATCTATAGTGGATGCCTATGTGCTGTTAAATTTGGGAGATTCAGTAACGACGGACCACATCTCTCCAGCTGGAAATATTGCAAGAAATAGCCCTGCTGCTCGCTACTTAACCAACAGAGGGTAAGTAGAAGTAGTATGAGTGAGACAGGAAAGACTAAAGGCAAAAATGGAGTGAGTGAAGCCAGTATTTCACATTTCGGGTGCTGTCTTTGGAATCAGACTACTTTACTGCATAACAAAGCTAATTTAAATATTCTTTTTACAATTCCTCCAGACATGTCTATCCAGTTTTGAAAAACTCCAAGTGATCCCAGGGGAATATAGATTTCCATCTTTCTCCAGCCCACTTCTCACTCTGCCCTCAGTTGTAGCTCTGGGAACAGCTGTTCTGCCTTGGAAAACAGTGCTTAGTAGATTGAGAAAAATGGTTAAGTTGGTGCAATATTATTTTCTTGGTATAAGCTTGTTTCATCTTTGCCCTAACATTAGCTTCTCTCCTTGCGATCTTAGGCTAACTCCACGAGAATTCAACTCCTATGGCTCCCGCCGGGGGAATGATGCCATCATGGCACGGGGGACGTTCGCCAACATTCGCTTGTTAAACAGATTTTTGAACAAGCAGGCACCACAGACTATACATCTGCCTTCTGGAGAAACCGTGAGTATTGCCTCTTCAGCTTCCTTCAGAAAGCAGCCCTTGCTGGGCCTTGGAGGCTGGGTTTACACCGCGACTTTGCTGTTGGCTTCCTTTCTTCTCAGTCCCATCCGACCTCTGGCTTCCTGGGGTCCCTCTTGCAGGTGCCCCCAGTGAGGGGCTTATTATCACCGTCAAGAGTAAAACCTCTCCTTGCTTAGAGATTCTGCACCATGGTTTAACTAAGTCATTACTTTTGAGCTGATCCTAAAAAGTCTTTGTTATTTGAAAGGGAAACTCCACACTAAAACAGTGTCTGTTGATCAAGAAGGCTGTTGCATTATTTTATTAGCATTTAATTTGCTACATCCACTAGGAAAAGAAGAGATATTTAGCCTACTAGGGGCCTGCTTGAGTTCTGAAGAAGCCACTTGGAGTTGGTCTATTGCTGCTGGCACTTTTCCCAGGTGAAAGGTGGTAAGAGGTGGGGAAAGTCTGCAGGTCTGGGTTCAAGTCCCAGCTCCACCTCATAGCTCAGCCAGTTACTTCGCTCTCAGAGGTTCTTGTCACTTGCTGGTAAAGTAGGAATAATACCAACCCCACAGGGCTCTGAGACTCAAAATGAAGTGGAGTGACATGTAAGCCTCCCATAATGTGTCCCCCAGTGTGGGAGGTCCTCAGATTCACTTCCCTTCCCAAGGACACTGAAAACTAACCCCTTGCGGGGTAACTCTGCCAACTTTCACTAACATTCCAGGTACTGTCCTAAACTCGTTGCATATATTGACTAAAGTTTAATTTTCAGTGAGGCGGGCACCATAATTGTCTGTCTTAACTTGAGAACCTGAAGTATAAAGAGGTCCTGTAACTCCCTAAGGTCACACAGTGGGAAAGTAGAAATTAAAACACAAGGAGTCCAGTCTGAAGTCAGTGGTCTTCACTCCCACACTTACTGCCTCATCCACAACCAATGAACTGGTTATGTTTTTGTAAAGCAGACTCTTTATAGATGATTGATAATCAGCAGGGCCTCATCCAATAGATACTTGTTCAGTGAATATCAGGGATAATAAAATATTCCATGAAAAATATAGGTATTGAATGATGGAAGTGTGGGTGGGAGGCCCAGATGACGGCTCAAGTAGTTGGCTCACTGCCACCCACGTGGGAGATGCAGATTGCATTCCCATTTCCTGGCTTCAACTTGGCCCTGCTGCAGGCATTCAGGGAGTAACCCAGCAAGTAGAAGACCTCTATCTCTTTGTCTCTCTCTCTCTGTCTCTGTCTCTGTCTCTACTTTTCAAATAAATACATTTTTAAATTACTTAATCCTTTCTTCTCCTTTATTGATTTGTGCTTCATCCATGTTTCTACTGTCTCTACTCTTGACCTGAATGTAGAAGGATGACTAATAAAAGTTTGCATTTCACATCGTTTCGAAACACATGACCTTTGTGTTTTGCTTCTCTGCCCAACTAACTACATGGAATCTCTCATAGTGATTTAACACGGGTGTGGGTAGGGCAGCTTTTGTTGTTGTTGTTTTGTTTTAGTTTTAAAATGGTGTGGTCAAAGGAAGAGAAAAAAACCTGATCTAGTTTCCCTTCCTCCCTGACATGTAGGATTTGAATGCTTTTCTAAAACTGCCTTAAAGTTACGGCATTTCAGTTACACACACACACACACACTTCAGTTTGATGAAAGAAATAGATCACAGTAACTGGAGCTTTTTAGCCCAGACAGCCGATTCGTTGACTTTTCTGTTGACTTTGCGTTGACTTGGCTGTCTGCAGGCTCAGCAGGGCTCCTGACCCGGAGTCCACACTGCTCCCCTTGCATCTCTGACACCTTCCTTTTCTCTTTCTCAGCTTGATGTGTTTGATGCAGCTGAGCGGTACCAGCAGGAAGGCCATCCCCTGATCGTCCTTGCTGGCAAGGAGTATGGCTCAGGCAGCTCCCGAGACTGGGCAGCCAAGGGCCCTTTCCTGCTGGTGAGTATGAAGCGGAGACATCCCAGAGGGCAGCTGCCCGTCTGAACTGGAAGGGGAGCTGGGAAGGTGCCCAGGCCTGAAGTCTGACACTTCACCCTCCAAGAAGATGTTGTCTAAGAGCAAGCTCTGAAAAGCTTGTAGTGCTTGTTCATCCCTGCTGCTTGGAGGATTGGATTCCTTTTGCTTAGTGAAGAGTAATAATAGAAAGTTAAAGTGGTTCCCTGAGATCAGACATTCATATCTTAGCAACCAGGACTTCTGTGGTTTCCATAGGTCTGTTTTAGGGGGAGGGTCTATGAGATCTCTGAAATTCCATCCAGAAGTCTCTATGCACAGGGAGAAGTTTCATGGTTTTTAGGTGAACCTAAAGAATAATCCGGAGCTACTGAACTGTCAGGTTCACAGAAGGGAGAAAGGAAGGGGCTTGGGCTTTTTCAAGAGTTACTTTGGTGAGAAAAGGCTACAGGTGTCTTGGATAAACGGTGTATAGATTTTATGTAATTGCTTTTCACTGTCTGTGGAAACATTATAGATGCTCGGTGAGAAAGGGAAGCTCTCTCTGCATAGCCAGGTGGCTCTATTTAGAGCCTGTACCTGTGTCAGGGTTTGATTTTGCTTTGAAGGGACTGTGCAGGAAGCAGGAAGCTTTTACATCTTGAACATTTTTTTTTAATATTTATTCATTTGAAAGAGTTACAGAGAGGCAGGCGCAGAGAGAGAGAGAGATCATCTATCCAGTGGTTGACTCCCCAAATGGCTGCAATGGCTAGAGCTGGGCCAATCCAAAGCCAGGAGATTCTTCTAGGTCTCCCACGTGGGTGCAGGGGCCTAAGCACTTGGGCAGTCATCTTCCCCAGATGCATTAGCAGGAGCTGAATCAGAAATGGAGTAGCCAGGTCTTGAACCAGCGCTCATATGGGATGCTGGCTCTGCAGGCCATGGCTTCACCTGCCAAGCCACAGCACTGTACCTGCCACCCCCACCTCCCATCTTGAGCATTTGCTTGCCCTGAGAGCAGGGAAGAATTCTGCCCGACTTTAATCCTCAGGATGGGGTAAAAATGGTTTAGCTGATGTCAATTTAAATCATCGATGGCTTAAACAATTTAATGTGCTTAGGAAACACCGAGTTGATATCCACAAGTACAATAAAATTGTGGCTGGCTGGCTGGCAGGCAGGCCCTCCTCCAGACACCCAGACTCTGACTATGTCTTTAAACATCACACCTTTTTTTTCTTTATCAGTTACTTTGCTCTAAGTGGGGAAGAAAAGAAAGTCTGTGATTAGTTGGTAATAGATCATAGACCTGTCTTTTCTGGAAATCGCTAAAGGGAACCAGAGAAATTTAAGAAAAACAGAATGAGGCTAGGAAGGGGTTTGAGGGATAGCAGAAATGAGACCTGGGCAGTGGGCAGTCGGGAGGGGAGCTCTAGCATCTGGCGCCAAAGGGTGACTTGAGTCAGACCAGTCTGCAGAACTGCTGTATGCTTTGGCTGTCCAGGCAGCCATATGTACTTCTGCTCCGTAGCTGCCCAGTCCAGCTTGGGCCACTCTGCAGTGCTGGTCTGCACTGTCATGGAGGGGAGAATGGGTGGCTGATTTCCACAGCCAGGGATGATGGAGATGTGTGTAGAAAGCATTCCTGTACATAATGTACATTCACACACATACATAAATTACCACACAATATAGGTTATCCCAGAGTCAGCATATGTGAAGATGTACATACATGGGTGCTTCGAAAAGTTCATGGAAAATGCATACTAAGAAAAAACTATGCATAACTTTTTTGAACCAAAACTGACTTTTTAATTTCATTTTCATGAACTTTTGGAAGTACCCTCATATGTACATCTCTACAAAATACTGTCTTGAACCTGCAGTGGCTCTCAAATTTGGAAAAACCTAGGGACTTTTAAAAAAAAAAAAAAAAAAAAGACCTGTGTTTGGATCTCAGTCCCAGACAGGTTTCATTGGTAAGGGAAAGGCCTAGGCATCACGATTTTCAACACTTCCACTGGTGACTGTTCTGTTATGCGGCAGAATTTGAGAACCACTGATGTGTAGTCCTGTTTCTCAAAACTTGTAAGCATCACTAGCCCCCTCCCACCACATACATGGTTCCTGTAAGAGATTGAAGTGCTGTGTGGAGAGCTGGGGCCCATAGTATCCCAGAACCTATATGTTTAAGTGCACACTCGCTATTGAGATCTTTTAGGATACCTTATTATAATTAATGTTAATAGTAAATGGGAAGTTCTAATTAACCCTGTTTTATTGGTAATTGTTATAGATTGCCAATTATAGATTACCAATAAAATGTACTTTCTAGAGGTTTAATATTAAAACCATTCAATACAGTTTGATCCTTGAAACAGGAACAAGCAGTACATAGTAGGTGATCATTTACTCTATCTGTAGTATGTTCTGAAAGTTGCCTTTTTTAGGAAAAAAAAAAGTTTGTTACCTATTTGATAGGAAGAAGGGTTCCCATTCACTGGCTCACTCTCCAAGTGCCCACAACAGTCTTTGGCTGGGGCCAGAGCTGGGAGCCAGGAACTCCATCTAGGCCTCTCATTTGAGTGGCAGGAACTCAATTAGTTGAGCCATCACAGCTGCCTCCCAGGGTCCGTATTAACAGGAAACTGGAACCAGGAACCAGAGGCTGCTGTTGAACCCAGGCTCTTCAGTTGTGGGTGTCTTAATCACTAGGCCAAATGCCCACCCTTGAAGGTTGCTTTTTTTGATTAAACCTTTTGTATCTGCTGATATACCTATAGTAATTGAAAAATTGAAAGATAATTTTCTTTATGTTGTTTTGTGATGTGAATTCCAAATGCCACTGACTGACTAAAGAGGACAGTAGTAACATCAGTGTCCCCGGGTTGGTGGAAATGGAATGAGAATTTATTTAAGTGCTCCTATCATGTCTGTAGGTTGCAGGCAGTCAGTTAAGACTAACTATTTGGTTGGGTGTTGTGGCACAGCAGGTTACGCTGCAGCCTGGGATGCCTGCATCCCATATGAGTGTTATGGATTATGTCCATCTCTGCTTCAGATCCAGCCCTTTGCTAATGTGTACCCTGGAAGGCAGCAAATGGTGGCTTGATTGCTTGGGCCCCTGCTAGCCTTGTGGGAGATCTAGGTGGCGTTCCTGGCTCTTGGCATTGACCTGACCTAGCCTGATTGTTGCAGAAATTTGGGGAGTGAAGCAGCACTTGGAAGATTTCTGTTTCTCTCTCTCTCTGTAACTCTGCCTTCCAAATAAAAATAAGACTATTGTATAACTTATAACTAGAGGATAACATATTATGGAAAAGATCGATGAGTACTGAAAAAGAACTTGGGTATGAGAATATTTGTGTCCTAGGAAGTCTTCTGTAAAGTTGCTGTGAATCTAAAGAGAAAGTTGGAACTGTGTCCGGGTTGTTACTCTCTGTATTTGTCAGGGAATCAAAGCTGTCCTGGCTGAGAGTTACGAGCGCATTCACCGCAGTAACCTGGTTGGAATGGGGGTGATCCCCCTTGAATACCTCCCTGGTGAGAACGCAGACTCCCTGGGACTCACAGGACGGGAACGATACACCATCATCATTCCAGAAAACCTCACACCACGGATGCATGTCCAGGTTAAGGTAAGCCAAGGCTTCTCTGTGCCAAGCCCCACTAAAAGAGATCCTTTGTAATCAGTTCTCTAGGAGGAACTTAGTAGACAGGGGGAAAAAAAATCATTCCATGGACAACATTAACCTTAGGAGTCCTCTTAGCACCTTTTCTATGTATACTTTTACAGCCTGGCGAGGATGACACTTGTTGAGTTATTATTTGTTTATTGTATGGTAAGTTCCTTGCTTGCCTCCCAGTATCCATCAGCCTGCTGTCTGCTTGTTCCTCCCAGTCTCACTCCATCCCCCAAAGAATAGTGATGGAAACTCAGAGTAGGACATTTTCATATCACCTAGAAAAAAAAAGTTACCAAAATGTAAAGAACAGATATATTCACCCATTCCCTGAGCTTTCACTCCGAGCCTCAGGCTTTTATTTCCCCGGGGGGGGGGGGGGGGGGGGCGTGTGTGAAAGGTTACATATCCCAGGGAGCAAGCAAGGTGCCTTACCAGCCAGGCTGAGGCCGGTGCTGAGGTCTGCATCAGGAGTGGGCAGCTGGGCCAGCTGTCTCAGACAGCTTTAAGGAAACTTCTGCTGACCTAAGATGCTTCTGTCCACAGGGAGGCCCCCCAAGAAGGTTTAGAAATACCAGCCCAGTGTCGCTAGAGACTGTTGGCTGAGAAGCTATTTCTGGCTCGCGGATGCTTCTCTTCTATCTCATTTGTTTGCTGCAATACTTCTCAAACGTGAATGCACAGAGGAGTCCCCAGGGTCCTAGCTGAAATGCAGATTCTTATTTACCTGGTCTGGGGTGTGGCCAGAGACCTCTCCAGTCCTCTGTGTTGCTGGCGTGTGGCCCACACCTGGAGTGGCAGGCTGCAGTGCAGGCTGCCTGGGGTCTCGCCTCCTCCCTCAGCCACTTCTCTCTCTTGTCATCACAGCTGGACACCGGGAAGACCTTCCAGGCCATCATACGGTTTGACACCGACGTGGAGCTCACTTATTTCCACAATGGCGGCATACTCAACTACATGATCCGCAAGATGGCCAAGTAGGCGCTCGGTTCTTAGGAAACCTGTACTTGGTGCTGCCCCAGGGAGAAGGCCCAGCCGCTAGCCAGCAGAGACCCTTCTGCAGGAGCTCTTCCCTGCCTCCACGGGGGGCTCCTGCCTCACAGACAGCGAGTGAGCACTGGGGTTTGGTGCCAATCCTGGAGGCACAAAACCAGAAGTTTCTACACTCTACTTTCCTCTGTCTTTTTCTAGAATTCCAAAGCTAGAACTGTGGGAATGTCAGTAGTGCCAGAAAGAAAAACGAGTTCCTTTTTAAAGTTACTGATCAGAGGGGGCTGATTTTTTTACTCTTAACTATTAATCTTGAGCTGAACACTAGCAGGTGTCGCCTACCCATTTTATCCCTGTTATCCTCTGCTCAAGGAAACCTTTCCCTGGAGGGCCATTTTCCCTTGTTATACCAGTGTTAACTGACATAGGTAGATGAGAACTTTTCAGACTTCAAATCAGTGATTATGATCCCTCCATTTCCTTCTGAATCAATGATCCAGATGCCTCGCAGATAAATCAGATGTTGCATTTTTTTTTTTGATTATGTACCTTTGATAAAAGAAAAATGAAGTTTTCTTTTACTGTCTTCAGAATCTTTTTCAGCGAGGAGACCTTTGGAAGTGTTTTGGAGGACAGACACAGATCATTAATAATTTGAATTAAGATTAAATCTATTTTCAAGGAAAACTTGTTGACTTTGGAATTGAGTTGTGCTCTGTGTGTGGTTTTATTTTGGGAATATTTGGAGCAGACCACATCACCCTTTTGCATGAATGAGCTTTGTGTTCTCCTGTTTTGACACCTACGGGAAGTGCTGGAGGGACAGTGTTGACCCAGGATCTTATTTGTGCTGTTTGGGAACTGACAAGAAGGACTAGTAGTAGCTCGGTAACTGCAGCAAGGATGCAAGTATGGTGAGCAGATGATGGCTTTTTAGTGCTCTGGAGTTTATCTGCTCTTTTCCATCACTGAAGTCATTTCAGGGCATGTCCTGGTCTGCTCAGACTGTCACAACAAAGTACCACAGGCTGAGTGGCTTTAACAGAAATTTATCTTACAGTTCTGCAGGCATGAAGTCCAAGGTCAGGATCTAAGTGCTTTGGTCTCTGGTAAGCTCTGTCTTCCTGGCTTCAGATGGCTGCCTTTGCACTATGTCCTCACGTGGCCTTTCCTGGGTACATGCACTGGGAGAGGGAGAGAGAGCGGGATCACTGGTGTCTGTTACAAGGTCAATAATTTCATCACATCAGGGGATGACCTCATTTAACACACTTTTTACCCCCGAGGTCTCATCTGTAAATACAGCCAATCGGGAAGGGGGAATGTCTGGACCTCAGCACAATAGTTTGGGGGTTCACAAACATTTAGTCCATAACAAGGCACCTTACCGTTTATAAATTCATCTTATAATTTTTTTAAATTTTTTCACATTCTGATGAGATAAGGTACACCATGATAGAAGGGCAAGTATTATTAGTTGCACTGTACATATCAGTTTAAATAATAAGTCAGATCTGGTAAGTAGAAGTGGCCAGAATTCAAAGCTGATTTTTGGAACTGAGATCTAGAGATTGTCCTTTCTAAAAATCGACACTTGGAATGTATGAAATTATCATGCCTTACCACTGGATAAAACCTGTCAACTCCTTCCCTTCTTGATTTTGCCTCTCTGAAAGCCAGCCTGCTGCCTGTCTTCCTGGGCTCTCGGGCTGTGGGCCTGATTTCCAGTACTCTAGGTGGGAGGGGTCCCAGGCTGCCTGAGAACACAGTCAGCCTGCTCCACTCGTGGTAGTTCTGTCTGAGCCTAAGCACAGCCCAGCCAGTACGCCTGTTAAGGATTAAAATTGAGTCAGTGTTTTGTGTGGTTTTTTTTTTTTTTTTTTTTTTTTTTTTTTGCTTTGTATATGTTCAAAAATTTTAGTTGACAAAAGTTATATTTACTGCATATATGATGTTTTGAAATATGCATATACTGTGGAATTGGCTAAGTTAAATCAATTAACATGTATTACTTCATATACTTATTTTGTGGTAACAGTTAAAATTTACTCATAGTGATTTTCCAAGAATATATGGTTATCAACTGTAATTGCCAGGTTGTATAGTAGATCTCTTGAACTTGTTCCTCTAACAGATACCGTGTCACTTAACATCTCACGGATATGTTCCACCCCCTACCTGGTAACAACCATTCTGTTCTCTGCTTCTGTGAGTTCGAGTTTCTGGGATTCCACATTTCAGTAACACATGGTATTTGTCCTCTGTGCATGGCTCATTTCACTTAACACATTGTCCTCCAGGTTCATCCATATTTTCCCAAATGATGAGGTTTTCTTCTTTTTAAAAGCAGAATAGCGTTCCATTATGTGTGTACCACATTTTCTTCAGTTATTCGTTGCTGATACTTCGGCTGCTTCCATACCTTGATTATTAAGAAAAATGCTGCAGTGAACACAGGAGTGCTGACATCCCTTCTTCACACTGGTTTAATTTCCCACTGCTGGGATCGCTAGGTAATATGGCGGTTCTACTTTCTTTTTTAAGGGACCTCATGCTGTCTTCCATAATTGCTGTGCTCATTTGCATTCCCATCAGCAGTGTGCAAGCATTTCCTTTTTTCTGCATCTGCATCTACACTTATCTTTGGTATTTTTCATCATAGCAACTCTAACTGGTCTGTGAGGTGATAAGTTCATTGGGATTTTAATTTGCTATTGGCCATTTTTCTATATGCCTCTTTGCCATTTGTATATTGTCTCTAGAGAAATGTCAATTGAGATTCTTTGCCCTTTTTTAATCAATATAAGAAAACAGACTTCATGTATTTTATAGATACAATTCTAAGACATTGAGTTGTTCATTGCTATTGAGTTGTTCCTTATGTATTTTGGGTATTAACCTATTAAATCCTCTTGGCCTATTTGTTTTTGTAACAGTACTGTACTACTTTGATTACTGTAGCCTTACATATTTTGAGGTTAGTGTTATGCCTCCAGCTTTGGTCATTATGCTCAAGATAGTTTTGGATATTTGAAGGCCTGTGGTTCCATATGAATTTTAGGATTATTTTTTCTATTTCTGTGAAAAATGTTGGAATTTTGATAGGAGCTAAATTGAACCTGTAGATTGCTTTTGGGTAGTATAGACTTTTTAACAGTGTATAAACATGGGATATTTCTCCTTTCATCAGTGTTTTATAGTTTTCAGTGCATGTGTCTTTTGTTGAGTAAATTTATTCCTAAGTATTTTTGTGTGTATGTAGCTGTTGTAAGTGGAATTTTTTTTTATTTCCTTGTTAATTTGTTTTTTACCTATAAAAACACTACTGACTTTCTTTTATTTATTTGAGAGGTAGAGTTACAGACAGACAGAGGTAGAGACAGAGAGAAAGGTCTTCCTTCTGCTGGTTCACTCCCCAAATGGCCGCAACAGCTGGAGCTGCGCCGATCCAAAGCGAAGAACCAGGAGCTTCTTCCGGGTCTCCCATGTGGGTGCAGGGGCCCAAGAACTTGGGCCATCTTCTGCTGTTTTCCCAGGCCATAGCAGAGAGCTGGACTGGAAGAGGAGCAGCCAGGACTAGAACCAGCGCCCATATGAGATGCCGGCGCCACAGGCAGAGGATTAACCTACTGCACCATGGCGCTGGCCCCAACTACTGTTTTTTTTTTTTTTTTTTTTTTTTTTTTCTTAAAGATTATTTATTTATGTGAGAGACAGAGTTGGAGAGCTCCCATCTACCAGTTCATTCCCCAAATGCCCAAAAAGCTGGGGCTGGGCTGAGGCCAAAGCCAAGAGTCAGGAATACAGTCCACGGCTCCCTGCAGGTGGCAGGAACCAAATTTTCTTCCTCTTTAGTTTGAAGCATTTATTACTGTTTTGAGAAAATTACACAAAATCAATTGCTGTCCATGAACAACTACATTTATATCCCAATTCCAAAAATATAGGTTAACATGAATTGTGACATCCACCAAATACTTGTCAAGTGTCCTTCTTGACAAGATTTTCTTAACAATTTTAAACATTTTTCCATATGCACTTCATATGTAAGTATTACATACATACACATACTATTTTTCATGACAGCAGGGATATTAATATTGTATAATGGGATCATGATGAGGGTTATAAAGTGAGAAAAGAATGGTGTATTATTACATAAGGTATATGTATTCAATGAAGAAAACATACCAAGTAATATGGTACCCACACATTTTTGTACTATACATACACACTCCAAATAGGAGAAGTAACATGTAGAATTTGTCTTTTTGTGTGTGGCTGTTTCACTTAGTATAATAATCTCTAGTTCATCCTTCTTATTGCAAATATCAGGATTTAATTCCTTTTTAATGACTAATATTCTGTTGTGTATACTACATTTTCTTTCTCCAGTCCAGTTGATGGACATCTGGGTTGATTCTGTATCTTTGCTATTTTGAATTGAGTTGCAATAAACAAGGAAGTGCAGGTATCTGTTTCATTTGCTGACTTTATTTCCTTTGGATATATATCCAGAAATGATACTGCTGGGTTATATGGTAGAACTATTCTTACTTTTTTTTTTTTTTTTTTTAAGATTTATTTATTTATTTGAAAGGCAGAGTTACAGAAGGGAAGATCATCCATCTGCTGGTTCAATCCCCAAATGGCTACAACAGCCAGAGATGGACCAGGCCAAAGCCGGGAGCCAAGAGCTTCTTCCAGGTCTCCCACATGGATGCAGGGGCCCAAGTATGTAGGCCATCTGCTGCTTTATGATGAGCATTAGCAGGGAGTTCGGCTAGAAATGGAGCAGCCAGGACTTGAACCAGTGCCCATAAAGGATGCTGGTGATGCAGGCCGCAACTTAACCTGCTGTGCCACAACATTGACCCCTACTCTTTACTACTTTGAGAGACAGTCATACTGTGGATTTTCTTTTTTAAAAAATTATTTATTTAAAAGGCAGAATTAGAAGGAAAGAGAGATAGAGATAGAGATAAAGATAGAGATAATCTTCCATTGCTAGTTCATTCTCCAAATGGCCATGATGGTTAGGGCTGTACCAGGCCAAAACCAGGAGCCTTGAACTCCATCCATAGGTCTCCCACATTGGTGGCAGTGTCCTGAGCACCTGGGTCATCCTCTGCTGCTTTGCCAGGCACATTAGTTGGGAGCTGGATCAGAAGTAGAGGGAAATGAAGCAGCTGTGACAAACCAGTGTTCATCTGGGATGCCGGCATTGCAGGTGGCAGCTTAACCTGCTGTGCCACAGTGCCTTCCCACATCCTATTTTTCATAATGGCTGTACTAATTTTCATTCCCACCAACTGTGTACTAGGGATTAACCCAATGTTTGAACTGTCACCACTGACATCCAGGGTCTCTATTGGCAGGAAGCTGGAGTCAAGAGCCAGAACTGGGCATTGAACCCAAGTACTCTGCTATGGGGATGTGGGCATCTTAACCACTAGGCTTAATATGCATTTCTGATTTTTGTGTGTTGATGTTGTATTCTGCAAATTTATTTAATTAATTTGTTTTAACAATTTGGTGGAGGCTTTAGAGTTTTCTATAGATGTCTCATTTTCTGCATTCCTTTATTCTGTTACACTTGATATTGAACCATCCTTGCACCATGAGATAACACTCACTTGATTATGAAAAGTGTTCCTTTTTTTTTTTTTTTTTTGGGGGGGGGCAGAGTTAGACAGTGAGAGAGAGAGAGAGAAAGGTCTTCCTTTTTCCATTGTTTCACCCCCCAAATGGCTGCCATGGCTGGCACGCTGCGCCGATCCGAAGCCAGGAGCCAGGTGCTTCTCGTGGTCTCCCATGCGGGTGAAGAGTCCAAGCATTTGGACCATCCTCCACAGCCTTCCTGGGCCACAGTAGAGAGCTGGACTGGAAGAAGAGCAACCAGGACAGAATCCGGCACCCCAACCAGGACTAGAACCCGGGGTGCTAGTGCCGCAGGTGGAGGATTAGCCTAATGAGCCGTGGTGCCGGCCAAAAAGTGTTCCTTTTAATGTGCTGTTGAATTCACTTTGCTAGTATTTTGTCGGCTATTTTTGTACCTATGTTCCTGAAGTTTATTGGCATATAATTTTCCTTTATTATAGTGTCCTTGTCTGGCTTTTTTATCAAAGTAATACTGGCATCATACAATGAGTTTGGAAGTAGTTCCTCTTCAGTTTTTGAGAAGAGTTTGCAAATGGATTGTCTTAGTCCATTTTCTATTCCTATAACTGAATACCTGAGACTGGTAATTTATAAAGAAATTCACTTCTTACAGTGCAGAAGCACAGAAAATTCCAGGTCAAGGAGCCAAATATCTGGTGAGGACCTTCTTGCTTTCCAGAGTTCCTTGGCCAGAAGAGCTCCCAAATCACCCTGAAGGTCCCATCTCCAAATACCATTCACATGTGAATCTGGGTATGAAATTTGGGGAGCACAATCAGTAATTTACATGTAATGTTGTATAGGGTTCAGCCTTGCCACCATCGTGTGCTGTACTTTTCTCTGGGAAGCTTTTTGTTACTATTCAGTCCCCTTCCTCATTATTTCATGACTCAGACTTATGTTGTGTGTATCTAGGAATTTATCCATTTTTGATATTTTTCAATTTGTTGGCATGTAATTGTTCATCATGGTCTCTCATCCCTTGTATATCCATGGGGTCAGTTGTAATGACTTTTCTTTAGGATTTTGAATAATCTTTTTTCTTACTCTACCTTAAGTTTGGTCAATGTTTCTTTTCCAAAAGCTCTTAGTTCCAGTAACCCGTATATTGTTTTTCAGGTCTCCATTTATTTTTGCTACAATCTTTATAATGTCCTTCCTTTACTGTCTTTGGGCTTACTGTTCTTTCTGTTATTCTTTGAGGTGTAACATTGGGTTGTTTGAGGTCTTTATTTTTTAATATAGGTGTTTAATTTTTTTACATTTATTTTTTTAAGGAATACAAATTTCATATGTACAACTTCAGGAATATAGTTATTCTTCCCAGCATATCCGCCCACACTTCCAATCCTCCTTCTCCTCCCTTTCCCAGTCCCATTCTCCATTAAGATTCATTTTCAGTTAACTTCGTACACAGAAGACCAACTCTGTACTAAGTAAAGATTTCAAAAATTTGCATGCATGCACACACACACACAAACTGTTTGAGAACTGGTTTTACAGTTAACTTTCATAATACAACTCGTTGAGGACACAGGTCCTGCATGGGGAGTTATTGCCCAGTGACTCCTGTTAATTTAACAGTCAGCACTCTTGGCCGGCGCCTCGGCTCACTAGGCTAATCCTCCGCCTTGCGGCACTGGCACACCGGGTTCTAGTCCCAGTCGGGGCACTGGATTCTGTCCCGGTTGCCCCTCTTCCAGGCCAGCTCTCTGCTGTGGCCAGGGAGTGCAGTGGAGGATGGCCCAAGTACTTGGGCCCTGCACCCCATGGGAGACCAGGAGAAGCACCTGGCTTCTGCCATCGGATCAGCGCAGTGCGCCGGCCGCGGCGGCCATTGGAGGGTGAACCAACGGCAAAGGAAGACCTTTCTCTCTGTCTCTCTCACTGTCCACTCTGCCTGTCAAAAATAAATAAATAAATAAGCAAACAAACAAACAGTTAACACTCTTATGTATGATGTCAGTGACCACCCGAGGCTCTTGACATGAGCTGCCTAGGCTATGGAAGCCTTCTGAATCCACAAACTCTATCAGTATTTGGACAAGTCCATAAGTCAAGTGGAAGTTCTCTCCTCCCTTTAGAGAAAAGTACATCTTTATTTGATGGCCAGTTTTCACTGGGGTCTCACTCACAGAGATCCTTCATGTAAAATATTTTTGCCACAGTGTCTTGGCTTTCCATGCCTGAAATGCTCTCACAGGCTTTTCAACAGTTCAGGAAGCCTTAAGGGCTGATTCTGAGGTCAGAATATTACTTAAAGTGATTGTCATTCTATGAGTCTGTCGTGTAGACTGCTTCCCATGTTGGAATTCTCTCCTTTAATTCTATCTATTATTATTACAAGGCACTTGATCCTATTTATATGATCTCTTTAACACTTAACCCTATCTATATGTTCAGTTAAACACTTAATATGAACACTTTAACAATTAGGATGACATTTTACCACCAAGTATAATGGGATTTGGAGTCCCATGACAAGTTTTTAAACTGTACCCCTTTCTCAAACTGTACTTTATATATTGTGTGTATGTATGGGTACAAACTGTTGAAATCTTTACTTAGCATAGTGTTGGTCCTCTGTATATAAAGTTAAACTAAAAATGAACCATAATAAAGAATGGGATGGGAGAGGGAATAAGAGGTAGGAAGGGAGTCAGGGTGGGAGGGTGGGTAAGGGGGAAAGAACCAGTATGTTCCTAAAGTTTTACTTATGAAAAATGCATTCATTAAATAAAAACTTAAAAAAAATAAACTGTACCCTTAGAAGTAAGTCTAAGAATGTATGTAAAACTATACAGCTTTACAGTTACAAACTTCCTCCTCCCTCTTATTCCCACTCTTATTTTTTACTGAGATCTATTTTAAATTGACTTTATACACATATGATTAATTCTATGTTAAGTAAAGAATTCAGCAGATAGTATGAAGGGAAACAAAAAGATGAAAAAAAAAAAAAAAAACAGTGAAACGTCCTAGACAGTCAAGACAAGGACAGCCCAAGTCATCCCTTTTCAAAGTGTCAATTTCACTGCTACAGATTTCCTTTTAAGTGCTCTATTAGTTATCACAGATCAGGGAGAACAAATGGTATTTGTCCCTTTGGGACTGGCTTATTTCACTAAGGATGATGTTTTCCAGATTCATCCATTTTGTTGCAAATGATTGGATTTTATTTATTTATTTTTTTACTGCTATGTAGTATTCCATAGTGTACATATCCCATAATTTCTTTGCCCAGTCTTCAGTTGATGAGCATTTAGGTTGCTTCCGTGTCTTAGCTGTTGTGAATTGAGCTGTAATAAACATTGAGGTGCAGATAGAACTCTTCTTTACTGATTTCATTTCCCTGGGGTAAATTCCTAGGAGTGGGATGGCTGGGTCATATAGTAGGTCTATATTCAGATTTTTGAGGTATCTCCATACTGTCTTCTATAGTGGCTTCACCAGTTTACATTCCCAGCAACAATGGTTTAGGGGACCTTTTCCCCCACATCCTTGCCAGCATTTGTTGTTTCTTGATTTCTGTATGAAAGCCATTCTAACTGGCATGAAATGAAACCTCATTGTGGTTTTGATTTGCATTTCTCTGACAGCTAGTGATCCTGAACATTTTTTCATGTGTCTGTTGGCCATTTGCATTTCTCTTTTGAAAAATGCCTATTAAGGTCCTTGACCCATCTCTTAACTGGGTTGGTTGTTTTGTTGTTGTGGAGGTTCTTGAACTCTTTGTAGATTCTGGTTATTAATCCTTTATCAGTTGCATAGTTTACAAATAATTTCTACCACTCTGTCAGCTGCCTCTTCACTTTCCTGTTTCTTTTACCGTACAGAAATTTCTCAATTTGAAGTAATCCCATTTGTTCATTTTGGCTTTGACTGCCTGTGCCTCTGTGTCTTTTCCAAGAGCTGTTTGCCTGTGCCAATGTCTTTCAGGGTTTTCCTAATGTTCTCAAATATTTTGATGGTGTCGAGTTATAGATTTAGATTTTTAATCTATGTTGAGTGGTTTTTTGTATAGGCTGTGACGTAGGGGTACTGCTTCATACTTTTGCATGTGGAAGTCCAGTTTTCCCAGAACCATTTTTGAATAGACTGACCATGCTCTAGGGATTGGTTTTAGCTCCTCGGTCAAATATAAGTTGATTGTATATGTTTGGATTAATTTCTGGTGTTTCTATTCTGTACCATTGGTCTGTCCATCTACTTTTGTACCAGTACCAGGCTGTTTTGATTGTAACTCCTTTATAGTATGTCTTTTTTTTTTTAATTCGGATTCTTTGAGCTGTTTTTTTTTTTTTTTTTTTTTTTTTGGACAGATAGAGTTAGACAATGAGAGAGACAGAGGGAAAGGTCCTCCCTCTGTTGGTTCACTCCCCAAATGGCCACCGCAGCCGGCGCTGTGCCAATCCGAAGCCAGGAGCCAGGTGCTTCTTCCTGTCTCCCATGCGGGTGCAGGCACCCAAACACTTGGGCCATCCTCCACTGCCCTCCCAGGCCACAGCAGAGAGCTGGACTGGAAGAGGAGCAACCAGTACTAGAACCTGGCACCCATATGGGATGCCAGCACCACAGGCAGAGGATTAACCAAGTGAGCCATGGTGCTGGTCCCTGTAGTATGTCTTGAAATCTGATATTGTGATGTCTCCAGCTTTGTTTTTGTTGTATAAGATTGCTTTAGCTATTTGAGTTCTCCTGTTCCTCCATATGAATTTCAGCATCTTTTTTTCTAGATCTGAGAATGTCTTTGGTAATTTGATTGGTATTGCATTGAATCTGTAAGTTGCTTTTGGAAGAATGGACATTATGATGATATTGATCCTTCCGATCCATGAACATAGAAGATTTTTTTATATCTTATTTCTTTTGTAATTCTCATCATGGAGATCTTTGACATCCTTGGTTAAATTTATTCCAAGGTGTTTTTTTTTTTTTTTTTTTTTTGTAGCTAGTGTGAATGGGATTGATCTTAGAAGTTCATCTCAGCCTGGACATTGTCTGTGTATACAAAGGCTGTTGATTTCATGTATTCATTTTATATCCTGGTACTTTACCAAACTCTTCTGTGAGTTCCAATAGTCTCTTAGTGGAGTCTTTTGTATCCCCTATATATAGACTCATGTCATCTGCAAAGAGGCATAGTTTGACTTCTTCCTTCCCAATTATATCGCTTTGATTTTTTTTTCTTCCCTATGGCTCTGGCTAAAACTTCCAGGACTATATTGAATAGCACTGGTGAGAGTGGGCATCCCTATCTGGTACCGGATGTCAGTGGGAATGCTTCCAACTTTTCCCCATTCAGTATCTTGCTGGCCATAGATTTGTCATAAATTGCCTTGATTGTGTTGAGGAAAGTTCCTTCTATACCCACTTTGCTTAGAGTTTTCATCATGGAAATGTTGAACCATCTCTGCATACCAGGAATAAATCCCACTTTGTCAGGGTGGATGATCTTTCTGATCTGTTGTTGGATTCTGTTGGCTAGAATTTTGTTGGATTTTTGCATCTATGTTCATCAGGGAAATTGGTATATAATTCTCTTTCTCTGTTGCATCTTTTTCAGGTTTAGGAATTAAGGTGATACTGGCTTCACAAAAGGAATGTGGGAGGATTCCCTCTCTTTCAATTGTTTTGAATAACTTGAGAAGAATTGGAGTTAGTGCTTCTTTAAATGTCTGGTAGAATTCAGCAGTGTATCCATCCAGTACTGGGCTTTTCTTTGTTAGGAGGGCCTTTATTACTGATTCAATTTCTGTCTTGTTTATGGGTCTGTTTAGGTTTTCTATGTCTACATGGCTCCATTTAGGCAAGTTGTATGTGTCTAAGAATATCCATTTCTGCTAGATTTCCCAGTTTGTTGGCATATAGCTCTTTGTAGTAATTTCTGATTACTCTTTTTATTTCTGTGGTGCCTGTTGTTAATTCCCTTTTTCATCTCTAATTTTATTGATTTGGGTCTTCTCTCTCCTTTTTTTGGTTAGTTGGACCAACGGTGTGTCAATTTTATTTTTTCAGAAAACCAGCTTTTCGTTTGCTGACTTTTTTGGTTTGTTTTTTTTTTGGGGGGGGGGGATTCAGTTTTGTTGATTTCTTCACTAATTTTAATTCTTCTACTAGGTTTGCATTTTGTTTGCTGTTGTTTTTATAGATCCTTGAGATGCGTTGATAGCTCATTTATTTGGTGCCTCTCCAATTTCTTGTGTTAGGCACCTATTGCTATAAACTTTCTTCTTAAGTTGTGTTATCATCATGTGTCTAGAAATTTTTTGATTTCTCTTTTGATTTCTTCTGTGATCCACTATTCATTCAGGAGCATGTTGTTCAGTCTCCATGTGTTTCCATATGTTCTAGAGATTCCCGAGTTGCTGATTTCCAGGTTCATTCCATTGTGGTTTGAGAAGATGCATGATATGATTTTGATTTTTTTTTTAAATTTGCTGAGACTTGCTTTATGGCCTAGCATGTGGTCAATCCTAGAGAAAGTTCCATGTACTGCTGAGAATGTATATTCTCCAACTGTATGATAAAAAGGTCTATAGATATCTGTTAGGTCCATTTGTTCTATAGTGTTGATTAAATCTTTTCCCTTGCTGATTTTTTGTCTGGTTGTTTTGTCCATTGCTGAAAGTGGGGTATTGAAGTCCCCCATTACTATTGTATTGTAGTCCAAATCTCCTTTTAAATTCCTTAACATTTCTTTTAAATATCCAGGTGACCTGTAATTAGGTGCATATGTTTATAATAGTTACATCTTCCTGTTGAATTGATCCCCTAATCATGATATAGTACCTTTTGTCTCTTTTAACAGATTTTTTTATTAGTCTATTTTGTCTGATTATTAGGATGGCTACAGCAACTCTTTTTTAGTTTCTGTTGGCATGGAATATCTTTTTCCATCCTTTCAGTCTACATGCATCTTTGTTGGTGAGATGTGTTTCTTGTAAGCAGCAAATAAATGGGTTTTGTTTTTTTAATCCATTTAGCCAGTCTGTGCCTTTTAACTGGAGAGTTGAGGCCATTTGCATTCGGAGTGACTACTGATAAGTAGTGATTTTGCCCTGCCATTTTTCCAAAGATATATATGTATATATTTTTTTTTTTTTTTGACAGGCATAGTGGACAGAGAGACAGAGAGAAAGATCTTCCTTTTTTTCCGTTGGTTCACCCCACAATGGCCGCTGCGGCTGGTGCGCTGCAGCTGGAGCACCACACTGATCCAAAGCCAGGATCCAGGTGCTTCTCCTGGTCTCCCATGTGGGTGCAGGGCCCAAGGACTTGGGCCATCCTCCTCTGCACTCCCGGGCCCACAGCAGAGAGCTGGACTGGAAAAGGAGCAACCAGGACAGAATCCGGCACCCCAACCGGGACTAGAACCTGGTGTGCTGGCGCTGCAGGCGGAGGATTAGCCTAGTGAGCCGTGGTGCCAGCCCCAAAGATATTTCTAATATATGCTCTGAACTTCCTGTGATCGTTTACTGAAAAATTTTCTTCCTTTACCTTCTTTTGTATTGATGGCCGTGTTTCTGTGTATAACACATCTTTAAGCATCTTTTTGCAGGGTTGGACGAGTAGTGACAAATTCTTTCAATTTCTGTTTGCTATGAAAGGTCTATATTTCACCTTCATTCACAAAAGAGAGCTTTGCAGGATAAATATTCTGGGCTGGCAGTTTGTTTCTTAGTATTTGGGCTATATCTTGCCATTCCCTCCTATCCTGTAGGGTTTCTGATGAGAAGTCTGCTGTGAGTCTGACTGGAGATCCTCTGAGAGTAATCTGACATTTCTCTCTTGCACGTTTTAGAATCTTTTCTTTATGTTTCACTGTGGTGAGTTTGATTACAATGTGTCGTGGTGAGGATCTCTTTTGGTCATTTATATTGGGGATTCTATAAGCTTCCTGTACTTGGATCTCTCTGTCCTTCTCCAAACCCGGGAAGTTCTCTGCTAGTATCTCACTAAAAAGGCTTTCTACTCATTTGTCTCCATGCCTTCAGGAACTCCTAGAACCCAAATATTGGGTTTTTTAATAGTATCCTGTAGATTCCCAACAATATTTTTTAGATTTCTAATTTCCTCTTCTTTTCTTTGGTTTGACTGTATACTTTCCTGTGCTGTCTTCTAAGTCCAATATTCTCTCTTCTGCCTCACTGATTCTGTTTTTAAGGCTCTCAAATGTGTTTTTTTATTTGTTCTGTTTGTTTTATGTTTTAATCCATTCAGCCAGTCTGTTTCTTTTAACTGGAGAGTTGAGGCCATTTACATTCAAGGTGATTACTGATAAATAATGACTTCACCCTGCCATTTTTCAAAAATATTCCCATTTTTTACTTTGAATTTCCTTTGAGCTTTTACTGAGAGATTTTCTTCCTTTACCTTCTTTCATAGTGATGACCATGTTTCTGTGTGCAACACATCCTTAAGCATGTTTGTAGCGCTGGATGGGTGGTGACAAATTCTTTCAATTTCTGTTATGAAAGGTATTTATTTTACCGAGAGCATTGCAGGGTATAATATTCTGGACTGACAGTTTTTTTCCTCTTTAGTCTTAGAATGTATCTCGCCATTCTCTCCTAGCCTGTACGGTTTCTGATGAGAAGTCTGCTGTAAGTCTAATTGGAGATCCTCTGAGAGTAATCTGGTGTTTTTCTGGTGCAGATTTTAGAATCTTTATTTTTGATTACAATGTGTTACAGTGAAGATCTTTTCTGGTCATGTCTGTTAGGAATTCTATGTGCTTCCTGTACTTGGATGTGCAATATAGGTGTTTATAAAATTCCCTCTGGTATTTCCCATAAGTTTTGGTGTGTTGTGTGTCCAGTTTGTTTGAGAGGCAGAGAGATGGTGAGCTCCCATCTGCTGGCCCATTTCTCAAATGCCTATTTCTCATGCCCATTAAGGCTTTAAGCCACAGCTGAAACCAAGAGCTGGGAACTCAACTCAGTTCTCCATGTTGGGAAAGAACCCAAAGACTTGAACCATTGACCGGTGTCTTGCAGGGTCTGTACAGCAACAAGCTGGAATCAGGAACTAGAACTGAGAATGGAATCCAGGCATCCCACCAGCATCTCAGTTGCTAGACCAAATGCCCACCTCCTTTTAATTTCTTCTTGACCCATTTTTGTTGAGAAGCACAGTGTTTAATTTCCATGTGTTTGTGAATTTTATAAAATTCTTCATTGGTATTCTCTATTTTTGTGATTGGAAAGATATTTGATGACTTTAAGATTTGTTTAGTGGTATAACCTATGACTGGCACTGTGACTGGGGTGGTCCTGGAATTGGGGAAAGTCTAGTGTTCTGTTTCTGTCCTTCTCCCAAGGTGGGTGGGGTCATGTAAAACTGTACTTTCTTCTCTTTTTGTTGTATCTTTTCTTATCCCTGTGCTGCATTCAGGTGTTATGACGCCTTACCCGCTTCTCCATAACTCTTACGAAGGTATTTTCATGTGCTCAATTGCTGTTTCTGTGGGAGGGTGAGCATTTGGAAGCCCTTTTCAGGACTTACCACCTTTTTTTTTTTTTTTTTTTTTAAAGATTTATTTATTTGAAAGGCAGAGGGGTTTTCCATCCACTGGTTCACTCCCCGAATGGCACCAAGAGCCAAGGCTGGGTCAGACCCATCAGCTGTTGCTTCCCAGGGTGCACTTTCGCAGGATCAGAAGCAGAGACTCAAGCTCAAGCACAGGCACTCCTGTGTGGATTGTGGGCGTCCCAAGTAATGTTTAACCACTGCACCCTGGCAGTTTCTAGGATTCTCTGTGTTGTACTTATGACAGTTTAATGTGACATGAGGATCATTTTTTTTTTTTTTTTAACAGGCAGAGTGGACAGTGAGAGAGAGAGAGACAGAGAGAGAAAGGTCTTCCTTTGCCGTTGGTTCACCCTCCAATGGCCGCCGCTGCAGCCGGCGCACCGCGCTGATCCGATGGCAGGAGCCAGGAGCCAGGTGCTTTTTCCTGGTCTCCCATGGGGTGCAGGGCCCAAGCACCTGGGCCATCCTCCACTGCACTCCCTGGCCATAGCAGAGAGCTGGCCTGGAAGAGGGGCAACCGGGACAGAATCCGGCGCCCCGACCGGGACTAGAACCCGGTGTGCCGGCGCCGCAAGGCGGAGGATTAGCCTATTGAGCCACGGCGCCGGCCGTGGATCATTTCTTGTCATGTCTCCTGATGGTCTTAATTGGTCATCTGTACCCTGATGTTCATGTATTTTCTAAAACTAGATATTTTCTGTGCCTTAGAATCTCCTTTTGAGATTGCCAGAACTTGAAAATTTGTTCAATTAATGATACCTCAAAAGTCTCAGAGACCATCTTTATTCCATTTTGTTGTTGTTAGCCTGACCCAGGGTATTTGGTAAGACTTGTCTTCAAGTTCAGGTTCACTGTGTTCTACTCGATGTAGTCTTATTGATGCTTTTAGCTGTATTTTCTATTTAACATAGTACATTCGCCATCCCCAAGATTTGTGTTTGGTTCTTTAGTAAGATTGCTATTTGTTTTCATGTATTGTTTCCTCATTTCAGTGAACTGTCTTTATTCCATATCTCATTTTTTTAATTCTTAAAATGCCTTTTTAATCAATACCCTTTTATTTGGGGAGTTGCATGCTAAAGAGTTGCTGTTTCTTTGGTCACATGTTACTTTGCATTTTCTTATTTGTGTCCCACACTGATATTTACACATCTACAAGATCTCATTTTTATAGAGTGGCTTTTGTGGCAAAAGGCTTTTTCACTGAAGGTTTGTCTTCCGTTATCAGTTTGATAAGCAACTTTGGCTTTAGTCCCAGTTGGGTGCCACAGTGCAGT
The DNA here is from genome assembly GCF_051225735.1 of Oryctolagus cuniculus. NCBI lineage: Eukaryota > Metazoa > Chordata > Mammalia > Lagomorpha > Leporidae > Oryctolagus > Oryctolagus cuniculus. The sequence continues at coordinate 196,035,853 of NC_142867.1, forward strand.
CTCCCTCTAGCTTGTGCTACAATCAGCAGCAGCAGGGCCCAGGGTGCTTGTTCTTAGCCCAGTAGTACTGTGGAGGTGCTGGCAGTAGGCAGTGTTCAGGAGCATACCGTGCCTTAGGCAGTGGGGGGCAGATGTGTTAGGGGAAGAGAGGCCCCAAGTACAAGAGGGCAAGCACCATAGCTTCTAGGCTCGTGGGGACAGAACCTCTTGCTGTACCGACCCATCTGGCCAACTGCATGAACGTTGATGCTGGTGTCAACAATTGTGCTACTGGGGTTCATGGTTTTGTAAGTGTGGAATATCTCCAGGGCCCCAAGGATGGGGATAGATAGCTTCCATACGCTAGGGCAGTAAAAAATCCAGTGGTGGTGCTACACTGGTGCAGCCTGTGCTGTGGGATCACTAATGTCACTGCCTGTCTGAAGCAGAGCTCCTGTGCCCCAAGCCTGTGTCAGCCATGGTTCTCCCCTGTGACTACAATTGCTGACTAACGGCATCTGAGGAGATTGGGGTGGGGGGGGACACTGGAGCTCACCCCTCTGCCCTATCCCTGTAGTGGGGAATTCCCTCAACTGTAGGGCCAGGGGTGCTGTTCCCAGTGCTCTTTGTCAGTCCCTAATTCTTGCTGCCACCCCAGGTCTTCCTTGCCGAGTTCCATAGTTCACCCCCTGGCCACTCACTTCAAAACAGCCATTTATTTGTTGTTTCAATTTTTAGCAATGGGAGAGGAGAACACTAGGCGTGTCTACCTGGCCATCTTGATGTCTCTTGCCATGAATTTTTAATCTCAGTGGTATCACTCAGGGGATGTGGCCTGGTCATGAGCACTGGGACCCAATCCTCTGTCCACTGCTTGCCCCATCAGACAGTTCATTCAGGGATCTTGTACAGAAAGATGAGGTTCAGTCCTAGTGTAACAGTACTAAGGCTGGTAAAACTCCACTCCTGTAGGTCCTTATTACCAGCCACCTGAGGGGCTGTTTAAGCTTTCCACATTGAGAGGTTGCTGTGGTTGGAATGTTTGTGCACCCATACCATTTGTGTGTTGTGACAGTGGTGGGACCTTGTGAAGGTGACTAGAGCATGGGAGCAGAGTCCTCATCGATGGGGCTGTGATGCGGAAGCCGCCAGCAATCCCTCACCTGGTCCGTGTCTAGGCCAGGTACCTGCTGCTGGCGGATGTTATCAGCGTCCCAGGAACAGAAGGGCTGATGATGAGTGTGTCTAGGAACCAACTGGGCTAAATCATTCTTACTACCCACAGAAGGGACAGTGCTGTAAATCGCTCTTGGAGTGGAAGGGTGGCAACATACAGTACAGAAGCCTACCTCCTCCTATAGAATGCTCTCTTCAGACTCTCACGTCATTGTTCCCCACAGGGCACCCTGATGCTGTTTGCAATTCAGTGCGTAGTAAGTGTGTTTGAAGGATAGAAGTCACTGGCCTCGCTGCCCTATCAGGCCTTGGAGGATGACTTCATTTCTGGGTGAAACACCATGTCAGCAGCTGGGCGTCTGGGGTTGTAGAAGAGCTTTTATAGAACTCCACCAGGCTGGACACTCTGCTGGAATAGCTGCTCTCAGACCATTCGTGGGGAACGTATTAATCACATTTTATGGTCTTTGGCATTTTGCTTAGGCCCTTAATGGTCCTGGTGAATTACAACTATTCTGAGTCTGTTTTAGGAAGATGTTTAAATTTCTAGCAGCCCCTACAGTTACTGTAGATGTTACCTTGGATGTAAATAACAAAGCTCAAGCCCCATCTCCATGTCTGAAAACCCAAAAACTAAGCTCTCTCTGAAGCATCAGCAAATCTTGCTGAGTGATGGAGGAATGTCTTTTGGATACATGTCTCAATTTTTTTTTTTTTTTGAAAGACAGAATTACAGAGAGATCTTCCATCTGCTGCTTCACTCCCCAGATGGCCACAATGGCCAGGCTAAAGCCAGGAACTTCTTTAGCTCTCCCACATAAATGCCAGGGGCCTAAACACTTAGATAATCTTCTGCTTCTTTTCCCAGGCCATCAGCAGGGAGCTGGGTTGAAAGTGGAATAGCCAGGACATGAACTGGTGCCCCCTAGGGGATGTCAGTATTGCAGGTGCCAGCTTTACTTGCTATGCCACAGCACTGATCCGAGCCCCATGTTTCAATTTTTTATGTACAAAGGAAAGCCAAATCAAACAGCCTCATCATTATAATTTGAGTGACTTGAGAACAAGATAGTCCAAGTGTTCATCAGCCATTTTAGAAAATGGCTTTAGATGACCTTCAAAAGAAACAATGGTAAAATAAAGGAAATCAACAGCGCGTGGTAAGAGTAAACTAAAAGAACACAAGGAACTTCAGTAATCATCCCATCATTGTGTTCTCACTGAAAGCTCTCTACTATACAGTTTCAAGATTACCATGCTATACATTACTACTCAGAGAACATAGGTACATGGAACTATTCTAGGGCTCATGTAGAAATAAAAAGTTGGGGCCAGTGCTATGGCGTAGTAGGTAGAGCTGCTGCCTGTGGTGCTGGCATCCCATATAGGCACCGGTTCGAGTCCCAGCTGTTCCACTTCCAATCTGGCTCTCTGCTACAGCCTGGGAGACCTGGAAGGAGCTCCTGGCTTCAGATCAGTGGAGCTTCGGTCTTTGCAGCCATTTGGGGAGTGAGCTAGCAGATGGAAGACTTTTTTTTTTTTTTAAAGATTATTTCCAAGGCAGAGAAAGATTTATGTTGATACCAAAAACTCAAATACATGCATAACTTTTTTAAGGCCCCAAATATGCAAGGATTTCAAAATTTTTTGGACCAAAATAAATTTTCATAGAAAATGGAATTAAGTTTAAGATCTCTTGTACATACATATTTATTTAGTTATATTTAGTATTTAGTTATATATATTGAACCCTTGGAGTGATCTACATTTAAGGGATTTTATAAGACTGGGGAAGATCTGAGAGAGAAGCCAGGGGACAGTTCTAAGAAGTGGGCACTCACCTGGGCCACAAACAGCAAAGACATCAAGTAGGACCAAGACGTGACCAAATGGATTTGCCAACCACAGTCACTGGAGTCCTTGACAAGAATGATTTCAACACATCAAGGTAAAAGCCAGTTTACTGTAGGTTAAGAAAGTGGAATGGAAAACCTTTCAGCGTTCCGTTCATCCACCCCATCGTGTACTGGTGGGGTACTCTCTTCATTGGCAAGTGGCTCTAAAGAAGATTAGGAAAAATTAAATATCTTTTTTTTAAGTATTCATACTGTGACTCACTCACATTTTTTCATGTACAAGGATATTACAAAACGTTCTTGCAAAAACGGAATTAAAAGATGCTTTGCTGCCGAAAAAAACCTGAAATCCATGTATAGTTCTCATTATCCATGAATTTTTTGAACATTCCTTGAAAGCAGATTTCAAAACTTTTTGCACCAAAACAAACATCTTTTAATTCCATTTTCCATAAGCTGTAAGTACTCTGATACAGTTCAATCTGTTAAACAGTAAGTGAAATTACGTGATATTTAGGTCAGCATTATGTAAAATATCTTCCAAGTAGTACCAGCAGTCCATGGCCAATTATACTTATTTCTTTAAAGTTGCCTATTCTCTATAGTTGAAGTCTGAGGCCCTCAGGTCATTCAGACAGTTCTTCAGGATTAAATGGTATCTTCTCAAAATTAAAGTCCTTCCACTTTGAGGGACACATCTGTTTTCCAGTCACAGTGTCTTCCACCACAAAACTCTGAATCTTGATTAATGGAATCTCAAAAGCATTGACCTTTGCACGGATTCCCCAGTCATGGCTGCAGTCTTGTCTGGCACAGAATATCTTCCCTATCTTGTCAAAATCCCCACAACTCTTTGGTCTGGGGTGTGGTCTGGTCACAAAGCACTTCTTAAAAGTCTCTCCAACCACAGTGTAATGGGAATCCTAAAATGAGGGGGTCAAATGCACACAGAGAACATTAGAACCAGTATGTAACTGATCTAAAAACCCACAAGCCCCAGAGTAATCTAAAATGAGGCGCACATGAAATCCTACATGTGTTAGACCTGGAGAGAGAAGGAAATACTCATCTGAAAGCCAGATTAGGAGCCACCAAGCTGGTGGGGAGGAGGTGGTAGAGAGGTGCCCCGGGGGGGGGGGGGGCAAATGAGAGGAAGAGGACCGGGAAGTACACAGGTAACCAGGAAGAAATGCACAGGGCCGACAACATCTAAAGGGGACCAGGGACGGATGTGTACACGGGTTCCACCTGCTGTCCACGGTAAACTGCACGGGAACATTTTCCAATTTACCGCTCCTTCAGCAAAGCATATCTTAAGAGGGCCATTTTCAATAGGAAAAGTTGTCCAGATTGTCAAGAGCTAAACATGCAGACTTGTGAGGGTGAGGGTGAGGGAAGGTGCCAGCATCCCTCCCAATATGTTGTGGGTCCAGGGGGACCCATGGCAACTCTCTGAGGACCAAACAGGACCCGAAAGTAATGCCACATCACTGCCCCCCCACCCCCAACTCCACCTGCTCACCATGGGCAGTGGCAGACTGACACCTGACTTTCAACTTTAGGAAACTTTCTAAACTTTGATCAAAAAATTTAAAAAAAAAAAAAAAAGCCAACCCACAACTGCTGTATGTTAAAAATACAGATGTACTTTGTGTTCATTATAAAGCAAGCCATATCCCAAAAAGAATATTTGTGAAATAGAAAAACCATGTGGAATCACATCACTAAAATATTTTCATATTTTGGCATATTTCCTCTTTCTTTTTTTTTTTTTTTTTTTTTTGACAGGCAGAGTGGACAGTGAGAGAGAGAGACAGAGAGAAAGGTCTTCCTTTTGCCGTTGGTTCACCCTCCAATGGCCGCCGCGGCCGGCGCGCTGCGGCCGGCGCACCGCGCTGATCCGATGGCAGGAGCCAGGAGCCAGGTGCTTTTCCTGGTCTCCCATGGGGTGCAGGGCCCAAGCACCTGGGCCATCCTCCACTGCACTCCCTGGCCACAGCAGAGGGCTGGCCTGGAAGAGGGGCAACCGGGACAGAATCCGGCGCCCCGACCGGGACTAGAACCCGGTGTGCCGGCGCCGCTAGGCGGAGGATTAGCCTAGTGAGCCGCGGCGCCGGCCTGGCATATTTCCTCTTTCTATACAGACGTAGGGGGCCCGTGTCATGGCATAGCAGGTGGAAAATATATATGTGACTTTGAATTTTTTTTTCTGGTGGTGGTGCTGCTGCTGTTTTACAGAGCTATAAACAACATTTACAGTTTTGTATTCAGATTTTTCAAAAATTACCATTAGGTTTCAAGCAGTGTTTTATTCTACATATAAGTGTGATACGTTTTTAAATAAATTTTACTTAAGAGTAAACTTGCAGAAAACTTAGAAAGTGGTCACTGCAAGTTCTTTCCAGTTTTAGTATATGTGCTGCCGAAGCCAGCACAGTCACTGCAAATTCCTGTACACTGTTGGCCCGCTTTGCCCAAGTGCTAACATCTTACATTACTACCAGCTACACTGCAGATTTTACCATTCTTATTTAAAGATCACTTATCTGTTCAGGCTCTGAGAACACTACCTCGTATTGAGCATAACCATTGTTTTTAATGGCTATATAAGTGGTGACAGTTTTTGATTTATATAACATTCCTAGGGTACAGTGACAATCTGATAACATGCATGTTGTGTCTGACTTCTATCTCAAATATCACTTCTTTGCAGGGTCAACCTTCAAACACCTCTTCTAGGTCTTTATAAGAAATGTAATTGTAAACTGCAGTCACCCTGCTACACTGGGGAACACTAAACTCCTTTTCACTATATTTGATATCTGTTCTCCGACTTCTTCCCCTGCATTTATATTTAGTGATCACTATTCTGTACTCAGCTTCTATTAAATCATCTTTAGTGTACACACAATATAGTATTGATCTTTCGGGCTCTGGCACATTGTCTCCTAACATAATGTCCCACAGTCCCCTCCATGCCACTGGGAATGACAGGATTTCACTTTTCATGGTAGAATAATATTCTAATATAATAGATATAAAAGTACATCAAAGTACATTCATGGAAAATAAGTTCTCTTCCCACAAACTCTGAATTACCCATGTTCTTTATACAGACACACAGCCCCAACACTTTTTTTTAGCCATTCACCTATCCACACATACCTTGGTGTGTCTGTTTCTTGGCTATTATGAATATGCAGGTATGTCTTTGATATACTGATTTATGTCCTGTAGAAAATATACCCAGTAGGGGGCCGGCACTGCGGCACATGAGGTTGAGCCTCTGCCTGAGGTGCCTGAATCCCATATGGGCACCAGTTCATGTCTGGCTGCTTCTCTTCCAATTCAGCTCTCTACTAATGCGCCTGGGAAAGCAGACAAAGATGGCCCAAGTGCTTGAGACCCTGCACCTACATGGGAGACCCAGAAGAAGCTCCGGGCTCCTGGCTTTGGCCTGGCTTAGCCCTGGCTGTTGCAGACATTTCATGAGTGAACCAGCAGAATGAAGAGCTTTCTCTTTGCCTCCTCAATAAATAAATAAATAAATATATATATATATACACACACACACACACACATATATATACACCTAGTAGTGGGACAGCTGGATCATATGGTGGTTTTTATTTTTTTATGAATCTCTAGACCATTTTAAATAATAGCTGTACTAATTTACATTTCAAAAGCAGTGAATGCGAGATCCTTTGTCCAGATCCTTGGCAACATTTATTTATTGCCTTTTTTGTAATAGCCATTCTAAGATAAGCTGACACCTCATCTGGGTTTTGAGAGGATGCCCAGTTGAATCTAAGAGGTCACTTGAGCTTTCTAGGCCTGGAAGTCTATATCTTTGCCAAGATTTGGAAAGTTTTCAGTAAATACTTAATTTAATGGTTTTTTATGCTGCTTTCCCCTCTGAAACACCCATAATGTGAAGGCTTGTCTGGTTAACAGTGTCTCCTACATCTTGAAGGTTTTCCTTGCTTTTTTAAATGTGTTTCTACTTGATGCTTTTTATGATTGGGTTATTTCAAAAGGCTCAAATTCTGCCTGATCATGGCTTCATCATCATGGCTTCAAACTTTTTTAAATTCCATTAACTTTAAATTTTTTTAGACTTATTTGAAAGGTAGAATGAGACAGACCTTCCATCCCTTGGGTCATCCCTCAAATGGCCACTGAAGCCAAGACCCAAGAACTCCATCTACATCTGTGACAAGAAATCAGATATTTGAGCTGCTGTTTCTCAGGTGCATCAAGAGAGAGCTGGATCAGAAGCAGAGTAGCCAGGACTTGAACTGGCCATGTGGGCATCCCAAATGGCAGCTTAACCCATTGAGCCACACCACCTATCCCAGCTTATTGAATTATTTCTCATTCTTTTATCCTTTTGCCGAATCTCTCATTAATAACAAGAATTATCTTCCTAATTTCAATGTACTCTCATATCTCAGTAAGTCTTTAGTTAGCTGCCTTTTTCCCTCTAGGTAATTCAAATTATTTCCTTAGCAGGCTCCTCTGGCAGCAAATGTGTCAGGTGTCCGTGGCATTAGTGGGGACCACTACAGACATGCTGCTCACCCATTCCCCACCACAGACACTCCAGTCCTGGTTCAGGCAGGGTTAATTTCAACTGGGGAGATGGGGATGGTAGGTGCTGCTTGCATCCTTCCCTGCTTTAAAAGGCCATTCTGGGGCCAATGCTGTGGCACAACAGGCTAATGCCCTGGCCTGAAGCGCCGGCATCCAATATGGATGCTGGATCAAGTCCAGGCTGCTCCTCTTCCTATCCAGTTCTCTGCTATGGCCTGGGAAAGCAGTAGAAGATGGCCGAAGTCCTTGGACCCCTGCACCCATGTGGGGGACCCAGAAGAAGCTCCTGGCTTCTGATTGGTGCATCTCCAGCTGTTGCAGCCATCTGGGGAGTGAACCAACAGATAGAAGACCTCTCTGTCTCTACCTCTTTAGAAAAAAAAGCCATCCTGTGTCTTTGTGCATAGAGGCATCTCTGTTGCATCTTTAAATGCTCAGTTTTGGCCCTTTTTTGTGCAAGGAAGCACACCAGGCACCTAGAGTCAGCCATCTTGCTCACATTGCTCGAAAGCAACCAAATACTATTTCTGAAGGTTGAGTTTTTTTACTCTTGTTACTTAAATACATGGGTGACAGCATAACAGAAGTAGTGATAGTAATATAAATATGTCACTAACAGTTTGAACTAGTGCTCAAACATGACCAGGTTCTTTGCAAGAAGATGCTTACCTTTACCATTCTTATCTCAGATGTGTAACATGCCAAGGCTTTGCACTTTGCACACAGCAGTTTCTTATTTTGCTTATCAAGTTTAGGTTTGAAGTTTTGTTGATTATCTCTGATGATTTTTTCACCAGTCTGTATACAGAGAAGCTACATGCAAAAGAACAAAAACCTCATAAATTTGAGTATTATTAGCATACATGTGTAGATATATGCGTACACATGGTCATTCATATACAACTTAGATGGACATACAATACCAGACTGTTTTATTTCTAAAAATCCCATAGATTATTTTATTGGTAGTTAATGATATTTAACTGTTGTCTCCAAGTAGTCTTTCAATTTCTTTATCAAAGATACTTTAAAAGCATTGACAATATCCATAAGATAATCATGCTGTCTACTGTACTGGTTATCAAGCTTGTAAAATCTTTTACAAGTAGATATATGCATTGACTGCTGTGGCCATAGTTATGCCCCACTTCAGACAAACTGCGTGAGTGAAACAATAGCAGAAAGAGCCCCTACCATCTAGAAATTCTGTCCTCCCCTTCCACCACTAAGAACACGGACGTCAAACAGATGTACAGGGTGACTTTTTTTTTTTTTTTTTCAAAAATTATTTATTTTACTGGAGAGGCAGAGAGAGAGGGAGAGGTCTTCCATCCAATGGTTCATTCCCCAATTGGCCACAATGGCTACAGCTGTGCTGATCCGAAGCCAGGAGCTTCTTCTGAGTCTCCCATGTGGGTGCAGGTGCCCAAGGACGTGGGCCATCTTCTACTGCTTTCCCAGGCTGTAGCAGAGAGCTGGATAAGAAGTGGAGCAGCCGCGTCTCAAACTGGTGCCCATATGGGATGCCAGCGCTTCAGGCCCCAGTGACTGTATTCTAATTCAAAACCTATGCCTTGGCTACAACTGCGGGCACTGTGGCTCACTAGGCTAATCCTCTGCCTGTGGCGCCAGCATCCCATATGGGCACCAGTTCTGTCCCAGTTGCTCCTCTTCCAGCCCAGCTCTCTGCTGTGGCTCGGGAGGGCAGTGGAGGATGGCCCAAGTACTTGGGCCCCGCACCCACATGGGAGACCAGAAGGAAGCTCCTGGCTTCAGATCAGCGCAGTGCCGGCCGTGGCAGCCATTTGGGGGTGAACAACAGAAGGAAGACCTTTCTCTGACTCTGACTCTGCCTATTAAAAAAAAAAAAAAAATTTATGCCTTGGCTACAACTAGGAATCCTTTGCATTACATGTAAAACAAACCTAAGATTCTGAAGTGGGAAGAGAGGAATGCCGGTCAGCTAGGAATCATGTGGTTAGGGCCCTGGCTTTTCTCTTCACCTGCTAGACCCCAGCCTGCAGCTGAAGAAATCAGCAACCTCAATTGCCTATGGCTGCAGACAAAGTTTCAGGGAAAGCCTCCTCTCCCCTGGCCTAGGACCTAAACATAGTAGCCACGCAGGAGGGAGGAGTTTTAGAAGACAATGGCTCACAGCAGCTAAACACTACAGGGGAAAGCAAAGGAAAAAAACTATGGCCCATGCCCCACCCATGTCAGCCAAAGTATGTGGAAACTGGGATAAGACTCAGTGTCTCATAATATGAAAAGCTCTCAATTTTTATTTAAAAAATCATTTTAAATATCAGGAATCAGATCTCAACTTAAATGAAGGTGGGGCAGAGAGAATCATTGGATGCCAAAATTGAGATGAGCAAAGATGTTCAAGATACAGGACAAAAGCTTTCAAGCTTTAGAACCACTTTTTTTCAAGACAGAATATCATTGACAGCAGGACAGAGGAAGTTGTTGGCTGAGTAGATGCTCTAGCAATGGTCTCCCCACAGAGACACCAATATGAACAGCTTTAACATGCCAAGTCACCTGCACAAGACATAGAAAACCAAATGAGAAACCTTAATATCTGGTTTTGGTATAAAAAATACATGAAATCAGGAAGGAAAGAGTTGCCTGTGGCATCACTCCCCCCAAGTAGCACAGCCTCCCACTTCAGGGAGTTAGAATCAAGATACTAGACCTGAAAGCCAGTACCAGGCCAGCCACTCTAAAAACTAGTGCTGGACAGAGCCCCTGCCCCCAGACCAGTTTGACAGATTCTGGAACTGCCCCCTAGCAAATGGAGCATGGTGCCCCCAGCTGATTGGATGTATATTCCAGTCGCCTCACCTGGCTCACCTCAGCAGCCTTGGGCTTTAAGTCTTCCTCATCAGCAGAGAGTATTTGTGTAGCGTAGGCTTTGGTCTCATACGTGTGCTGTGCTGGTCTTGGCAGCATTGTTGCGTTAGTGGCTAGGACTAGGAGTCGTCCTATCCCGGCCCCACCGGTAAGGACAAACTACTCACTTTTTAGACACTTCTCCGGTTCATTCTGAACACCACAACTGCAGATTTGGGACGAATCTGAGCTAGGGGCACCTCTGAGACTGAAACACTGGCACACTGGCAGGACATCAATAGTGAACTTGTAGGAAACCTTAATGTAGGACACCATCTAGTGCTGAAATGGTGTCCACAGGCCTCAGGGGAAAAGTGCTTAGGATTTCTTGAAGGACAGTAACAAAGCAAGCCAGATTATAAACACTGGAAAAAATAGCTACTCTCAGTCTGCAGATAACAGTGTACACCAAGAAGCACCAAGAATTTTAAAGGAACAATGATATCGCTTAATAAACAGAATAGGTGCCAAAAAACAACCACATAGGAAAGGAAACTTTCAAATGCTCAGATGAAGAATTTAAAATAGTTATGGCTGGCACTGTGGCATAGTGCGTAAAGCCACTGCCCATGATGCCAGCATCCAATATGGGTGCCAGTTCATGTTCCGGCTGCTCCACTGCTGATCCAGCTCACTGCTAATGGCTTGGGAAAAGCAATGCAAGAAGTCCAGTGTCTGGATCCCTGACTAAGAAGTTCCTGGCTTCAACCTGGTCCAGCAATGGCCATAGTGGACATTTGAGGAGTGAACCAGCAGATGGAAGGGCTCTCTCGGTGTCTCCCTCTGTAACTGACTTCCAAATAAATACAAATAATTTAAAAAAAAAAGTTGTTTAAGGAAATTCAATGAATGTTAAAGGAACACAGAAGAATGATTTTTTTAAGACTTATTTACTTCAAAGAGTTACAGAGAGGGAGTAAGAGAGGCGGGGGTGGGGGTGGGGTCTTCCATCCGCTGGTTCTCTCCCCAGTTGGCCACAACGGCCGGAGCTGGGCCAATCCAAAGCCAGGAGGAGGAGCCTCCTCCAGGTCTCCCAAGTGGGTGCAGGGGCCTAAAGACTTGGGTCATCTTCTACTGCTTTCCCAGGCCATAGCAGAGAGTTGGATTGGATATGGATCAGCCAGGACTCAAACTGGCACCCATACGGGATGCTGGCACTGCAGGTGGCGGCTTTACCCGCTATGCCACTGTGCTGGCCCCAGAATGATTTAATACTCAACAGCAAAATTCCTCAACCAATATTAAACACACAATACAATGCATCAACAACAGAGCAAATCGAGCAGTAGAAAGAGTAATCTTAAAGATAGGCTATTTTAAATACACAGGAGGAAGAAAAAAAGAAATGAAAGAAGTTTACAGGAACTTTGGGAGAAAAACATAGCCAAGTTAGTGGGGTTCAAGAGGAACTTGAGAATGCCAAAAGGGTAGAAAGCATATTCTAAGAAATAGTAACAAAAGATTTCCCAAACCTAGAGAAACATAAAACTACCAGATACAAGATGATCAGAGGTCACCAGTCCGATTCACTTCAACCATGTCTGCTCCAAAAGAAAAGAATGATCCAATACATGAGAGTGTTCCAATTCACCGCTCAGCAGCGATCTTACAAGCCAGGAGGGAGTGAGACGAGACTCTGACAGAACAGAAGTACTGCTGGCCAACAATGCTGTACTCAGTAAAGCTGTCCTTTAGATAGGAGGGAGAAAGGCATCCCTAGACAAATAAAAGCTGAGAAAATTTGTCTCCACCAGGCCTGTCTTACAAGAAATGCTAAAAAGGAGTTTTTAAAACTGAAAGATCCAAAATGATTAAGAAAATATCCAAAGGTAGAATACTGACTGGTAAAAATACTTTTAAGAAAACTGAGAATGTTCTAATATTATAAATGAGGTAATTATTCAAATCTATAGTATGAAGACAAAATAATAACCACATTAATATGTTGAGGAAGGCAATATAGAAAGAGGTAAAACTGGACATCAAAAATTCAAAATGTGGGGGCCAGCACTGTGGTGCAGTGGGTTAAGCTGCCTTCAGCACTGACACCCTGTGTGGGTGCCAGTTCACATCCCAGCTGCTCCACTTCTGATCCAGCTCCCTGCTAGTGTGCCTGGAGAGGCAGCAGAGGAAGGCCCAAGTGCTTGGGCCCCTATCAACCACATAAGAGACCCGGAGTAAGCTTCTGGCTCCTGGTGTCAGGCCCAGCTCTGGAAGTTGTGGCCATTCGGGGAGTGAACCAGCGGATGGAGGATCTCCATCCCTCCCTCTCTAACTCTGCCTTTTCAATAAAATAAATAAATCTTAAAAAAAAAAAAAAGTAAACACATGACACCACCAAATACACTTAACAGAGCAGGTAGAATCATCCACTCAATGAAAGGACAGGTTCTTATATGTCAATACTAACCTTGAATGTAAAATGGATTAAAATCATTAACTAAAAGACTTAAGTTGGCTGAGATAAAAACAAACCATGCCACCACTATATGCTGCACACAGAAACTCACTTCACAAAGATACATACAGACTGAACATAAAGGGTTGGAAAAAGATAAGCAGGCATAGCTATCCTGATCAGATTAAAAACTTTAAATCAAATCCCTTCAAAAGAGGTAAAGAAGGACATATTTTGTTAAAAGGTTCAATTCAGCAAAAAGACATAACAATCTTAAATTTATATGCAGAATACATATATACAGAAAATACTATTAGACCAAAAGGGAGAGACAGACTCCAATAAAATAATAGGACATGGCTTGAACACCCCACTCTCATCAATGGACACATAATCCAGACAAAAAAATCAATAAAGATACATGGGAGTTGACACACTGTTGAGCAAATGGACCTAACATTTACAGGACATTCCACCTAACAGCTGCAGAATATACATTGTTCTCATCAGCACATGTAGCATTTTCTAGGAGAGACCATATATTAGGCCACAAATCAAGTCTCAGCAAATTTAGAAAGACAAATCGTTCCATGAGGCTTCTCAGATCATAAAGGAGTAAAATGAGAAGTTAACAACAAGAAGAAAAGAACACTCATAAATATTTGGAAATTAAACACGCTACTACATGATCAATGGGTCACTTAAGAAATTAAAAAGAAAATAAACTTTCTTGAAATAAATGAAAATGAAAACAAGCTATCAAACCTGTGTGATACAGCAAATGCAGTAAAATAAGAGGGAAGTTTATAACATTAAGTACTTACATAAGAAAATATGTCTCAAGATCTAATGATGCATCATGAAGACTTAGAAAAATAAGAACCCCAAATCTGCAGAAGGTGAAACATGGTGAGGATCAGAGCAGAAATAAAATTGAAATTAAGAAAAGTTTTTTTTAAGATAAGCAAAATAGATAAACCTTCAGCCAGACTAAGAAATAGAGAAAAAACTCAGAGAAATGAAAAAGACATTACAAGGGACACTACTGAAATACAAAGGAACAGAAACTACTATGAAGAACTATATGCTAATAAACGGGAAAACCTCAAAGAAATGGATAAGTTTCTGGATTCATGTAACCAAGTTTAAATCAAGAAGATACAGACAACCTAAATAGACACATAACAAGCAGTGAGACTGAAGAAGTTATCAAGTCTTCCATCGGGACTGGCACTGTGGTGTAGTGGGCCAAAACCTCTGCCTTTGGCCCCAGCATCCTGTGTCAGTGCTGGTTTGGGTCCCAACTGCTCCTCTTCCAACCCAGCTCTCAGCTGTGGCCTGAGAAAGCAGTAGAAGGTGGCCCAAGTATTTGGGCCCTTGCACCTGGGTGGGGTACCCAGAGGAAGCTCCTGGCTTCAGATCAGCCCAGCTCTGGCCAGTGAGGCCATCTGGGGAGTGAGCCAGCAGATGAGACACCTTTCTCTGTCCCTCCCTCCCTCCCTCCCTCTGTAGCTCTCTCTCTCAAACAGATAAAATATTAGAAAAAAAAATCTTCTATCAAGGAAAGTCCAGGACTTGATGGCTTTACTACAGAATTCTATAAAACATTCAAAGAGGAAGTAACTCCAATACTCTTCAAAGTATTCCAAAATATTGAACAGGATGGAACTCTGCCAAACTCTTTTTATGAGGCCAGCATCACTTCTATACCAAAACAAAAAACACAACATGAAAATACAGACCTATATCTTTAACAAACAGATGCTAAGATTCTCAACAAAATATAGCAAATCAAATCCAAAACCACATTAGAAAGATCATACATCACAATCAAGTGGGATTTGCAAAAGTCATTCAACATATGGAAATCAATAAATGTCATAAATAACATCAGTAGAATAAAGAACAAAAACCATATGGTCTTCTCAATTGATGCAGAGAAAGCATTTGATAAGATTCAACACCCTTTCATGATAAAAACCCTCCACTTAATTAGGTATAGAAGGAAGATTTCTCAAAATTATAAAGGCTATATATGACAAACCAATAGCCACTACCATACTGAATGGGGAAAAGCTGAAAGCATTTCCCCTCAGATCTGGAACAAGACAGGATGTCCACTTTCACCACTCTTATTCAATATAGTACTGGAAGTTTTAGTGAGAGCAATTAGGTAGGAGAAAGGGAAACAAAATCAGTAAAGAGGAAGTCAAAACACCCATGTTTGAAGGTGACATGATGTTGTATATGGAAACCCTAATCATTCCACCAAAAAGCTATTAGAATTAGCAAACAAACTCAGTGAAGTTGCAGGTTACAAAATAAACATACAAAAAAAAAAAAAAACCAAGATGGGGCTGGCACTGTGGCATAGTAAATAAAGCCTACAGTGCTGGCATCCCATATGGGTGTCGGTTCAAGTCCTGGCTGCTCCACTTCCAGTCCAGCTCTCTGCTATGGCCTGGGAAAGCAGAAGATGGCCCAAGTCCTTGGGCCCCTGCACTCACATGGAAGACCTGGAAGAAGCTCCTGGCATGGGATTGGCTCAGCTCCAGCCATTGCAGCTATTTGGGGAGTGAACCAATGATGGAAGACCTCTTTCTCTGAATCTGCCTCTCTATAACTCTGCCTTTCAAATAAATATTAAAAAACAAAAAAATAGCTCTTTGCATACCAATAACGAACTCACAGAAAGAGCAAGAAAGAAAGCCAGTTCACATTAGACACACACACACACACACACAAATCAGTTAGGAATAAATTTAACCAAAGAAGTGAAAGATCTCTACAATGTAAATTATTAAACACTGATGAAAGAAATCATCAGGGACACAGAAAAGTGGAGATATTTCTTGCTCGTGGGTCAAAAGAATCAGTATCATTTATACTACCTAAAGCAATCTATAGATTCAATGCAATCCCTGTCAAAATACCAGTGACATTCTTTACATCATTAGAAAAACCAATCCTAAAATTCATATGGAATCACAAAAGACCTAGACTATCCAAAGCGATCCTGAACAAGAAAAATCAAGCTGGAAGCATCACAAAACCTGACTTCAAAGCACACTACAAAGTTAGTTATTAAAACAGCACGGTACTGGCATAAAAACAGATACACAGATCAATGGAACAAAATAGAGAGCCCTGAAATTAATCCACATGCATACAGCCAATTGATTTTTGACAAAAGTGCTCAGACCATATAGTGGAGTAAAGGATAATCTCTTCAACCAATGGTGCATAAAATGAATAAAAATGGTACATAAAAGAATGAAATTAGACCCATACCTCTCACCATATACAAAATCAACTCAAGGTGGATCAAAAACCGAAATTTAAGACCTGAGACTATAAAGTTGCTGGAAGAAAACATGGGGAAACACTTCAAGATATTGCTGTAGGGGATGACTTCTTGGACAAGACTCAAAGCACAGGCAATAAAAGCAAAAATAATCGAGACTATATCAAACTCAGAAGCTTTTACAGAAAAGGAAATCATCAACAGATTAAAGAAATCCAACAGAATGAAAAAAAATATTTGCAAAGCACCTCTGTGACAAAGAATTGAGATCGCAAAAATATCAGCGGCAACATAAAACCAACCAATCCTACTGAGAAATAGGCAAAGGACTTCAATAGGTAGTTCTCAAAAGAAATACAAATGGCTAATAAATATACAAAAAAAAAATGCTCAACATCACCAGCCATCAGGGAATTGTAAATCAAAACCACAATGAGATATCACCTCACTTGTCACAGCTGAAATCCAAAGCACAGGGAGTTACAATTGCTGGCGAGGATGTGGGGAAAGGTAAACACTTACTCACTGTTGGTAAGAATATAAATTAGTGCAGCCACTGTGGAAAACAGTGTGTGGATTTCTTTATAAAGCTAGAAACAGACTTGCCATAGGATCCCACAATCCCACTACTGGACATATACCCAAAAGACTTGAACAATTTATCAAACAGATACTTGTGCCAGCACCGTTCACAATAGCAAAATCTGGAACCAACCAAGTTGTCTATCATCAGATGAATGGATAAAGAAACTGTAGTATATATACACAATGGAATATTATTCAGCTATAAAAAAGAAATTCTACCATTTGCAGCCTAATGGATGCAACTGGAGGACATGATATTGAGTGGAATAAGCCAGACCCAGAAAGACAAATACCGTATGTTCTCTCTTACAGGTGGGAGTTAAAATTTAAAAAACAAAAAAGAGAAAGAAATGTGTGTCTATCAGTTTTGCTGCAAAGATAGTTTTATACCTTTGTCAAACCAATGGTTAAGAATGTTACACTATTATAGTTTTAATGGTCTGTGACTAAAGTTGACTGTGTATGGGTGAAATGGTCATTTTTCCATTCAATTATTATTTATAGCCAATGTCTATGTTCCTACTAAACTAGGGTCTTTTGCTTTTTACTTGTTAAATACTTCTTATTTGGTGAAGTATGAAGCCTTTTTACTGCAGTGTAAATTTAAAATATGTTATCTCACGTGGCCAGAGCTGCAGTGTAGCAGGTAAAGCTGCCGTCTGCAATGCTGGCATCCCATATGGACTCTGGTTTGAGTCCAGGCTGCTCCACTTCCAATCCAGCTCTCTACTGTGGCCTGGGAAAGCAGTAGAAGATGGCCCAAGTCCTTGGGCCCCTACTCCTGTGTGGGAGACCTGGAGGAAGCTCCTGGCTTCGGATCGGCGCAGCTCCAGCCATTGTGGTCAATTGGGGAGTGAACCATCAGAAGGAAGACCTCTCTTTCTGACTCTCCTCTCTCTGTGTAACTCTGACTTTCAAATAAATAAATCTTTAAAAAAATTGTTATCTCAAAAAACTAAAGAAAAAGAGAAAGGAGGAGGATAGAGGAAGGGAGAGAGGGAGGGAGAAACAGATTATGTTCTTAGAACTGTATCTATGCGGCCGGCACTGTGCCACAGTGGGTTAACGCCCTGGTCTGAAGTGCCGGCATCCCATATGGGTGCCGGTTCAAGACCCAGCTGCTCCACTTCCTATCCAGCTCTCTGCTATGGCCTGGGAAAGCAGTAGAAGATGGCCCAAGTCCTTGGGTCCTTGCACCTGTGTGGAAGACCTGGAAGAAGCTCCTGGCTTCAGATGTGAACCATCGGATGGAAGACCTCTTTCTCTCTCTCTGCCTCTCCTCTGTATAACTCCGACTTGCAAATAAGTAAATAAATCTTTTTTTTTTTTAAAAAAAACTATCTACAAGTCACATTGAATCTGTTATGAACTAATTAAAAATAAAATAAAACAATCATTTATTTCAAGAACATGGTGTTCCTTTTGCTTTAACTTCTAATTTAAAATTCAACACAGAAGTTAAGTTCTCAGTAAAATTCTTGTAGCTGTCCTGATTTATGCCTCCGACTTGTCTGCTGAGGCTCAGATGTGGTGGTTACACAGATGGACTCTTCCAGCTCCAAGCCTCACTGAGTCGTGATCTACTCGGAGGCTTTCTCTGCAGTTTCCCTCCTGTGAATGACGTAGGCACCCTAGCGCATAGATTTTTGGAGGGTGTGTTGCGACAAGCAGAGCCTCTGCGGGGCCTGGTGGAGAGTCAGCGCTTGGCATGCGTGACTGCAGTTATTGTTACTGTGAATGCAACTCTCCCGCCTCCTTCTGTCTCCTGACTGCTCACTATCATTCACAGAAAATACTGATCACTCAAGCACTTCATATAGGCAAGTAAAATTTGATTTATGTAAAAAATTCGGTGTAGAATTTTATTAGAAAGACAATCAAAATATGACTTTCCCTATGTTTATTCCCCCACCCTATGCCACCTGAAATTATCTTGCTTTTGTAAAAATAAAGAGCTGACATCTGTTTCAATTCAGTATTTCCTGTTGGAAAACTATTACATTATTTGCACTTATCCCATTATTTCCTTTGCATAAAATTCTAGAACTGAAATGCCTGGGTTACACATTATACATTTTCCTATGAGCAATTTTCTTTTCTTTTCTCTGGTTCTAATTAATATTCAAGGCAGGTTGGGGGGAAGGAAATGTACTAAGAAAGAAGGCAAAAATATAGCTTGCCCCACTGGCAGTCAAAATTTTTAAATTTCATTTCTATTGAATACTGTTTAATTAGCAATCAAATACTAGTAATCTCAAGTATTTTAAATGGTACAATAGACAATAGATATCAATCCTAAGTTCAAGCTATTACTGTTATGCTGAAGACTAGTTACTAAATCAGTACTGGGTAAAGAGGTCCGCTTCCGCATGTGACCTCCACGTGACTTTGCAACCTGTGGTTGAAAACAAAGCCTCACTCCGGCACTGAGGCAGAGAAAAGCTAAACCTCAGGACCCCATCCTGACCTGCGCATCCTGGGGGAAGCTCTTTGTTCAACATGAACTTTGCTTTATTCCTGTCTGTTCTGGGCTGCACGAGGAAGGAAAAGTGGGCTTCCTCATTATGGTGCAGATTCACACTTCACAACCAGATGGTCAAAAATACCCTGAAATACCACCAGGTCCTGAGGCTTCCATCGCAGAAATCGGTTCCTGGATCCCTCTGGACCATCTCCAGACACGATGGCTGCAGACTGACCAGAGAACCCCACAGGGACCCCTTGCTACAGTGACAGCAGGCGATCCACACACTGCCATGGGTAACGCAGCTGGGACAGAGCACCCCGTCTCCCATCGGATCGCCCTCACAAGCACCGCATGAATGAGTGAGAAGCACTCATTCCTTCTCTGTGGTTTCTTCCTTCCTGTAAAGCCGACACGCAGAGACCCAACCCCCAGGCCCTCTCCAAATGCAAAGGGTTCTCACCCCAAGGGCCACGTAGATTCTCCCTACCACATCTTTAGAAGGAAAAAACTCCCTGTTCAACAGAGCAGCTGGGCTGCAGTCTGGTGGAAGAGGGATGGGGACGAGACTCCAGGCTGTCACAGAGCTACCAGCACCACCTGTCGCTCCCCGTCTTCGTGGAGGAACGACACAGGACCCTGCGCTGTTCTTTTGTCTGCTCGGCCCTCCCCGGGTTTGCTGCTGGTTCTTCCCGGGTTGGCTGCCGTCCCTTCCACCTCCGTGGAAGGGCGGTTCCCCCTGGCCACTTTCCCCACTTCCGCAGGGGAGCGGCACACCGCCGGCCGGCTCTCTCGGGGGCTGCACAGGTGTTCCTTCAGATAGATGTTCCCCTTAGATGTTCCTGGTGCATGCCGTCTCTCTCCTACTTTATAGTCCTCTTCCGCCAATCCCAACTCGGCTGCCCACACGCCAAGTACGCTGCTCTCCTCCAATCAGCAGCAGGTCCTACAGTTTATTGGTGGAACTGGAGGCAGCTGTGTAGAAGCTGTTTCTCCCTTCTCAGCGCCATATTGTGGGAGAGCAGATGCATAGAATAAGTCTTAATTCCAGTAACTTAATCTAGTCCGAGTTGCTCCCAGTTGCTCCCCACAACCACTGACTCCCAGCTACACTGTTCGGGACAACGCCTCGTTGTTGATCGTCTCTGCCTGTGTTCAATGTGTGAGTGTTAGGGGAACCCCATCTGCTAGGAAGTACCCAATTCAACAGCTAGATAACCCGGCTTTCTTCTCCCTACTGCTTATCCTGTGCTGGCTACACAGGAATGTCTGCCTCTGGTCCAGCCTCCGTCCTCCTCAGCAGACTTTTACTGGACTGCTTCTGTCCCATGTGAGTCTAAGGAAGTTGCTGTTCAGTGGAGGATGTAGAAATTACACCACGGTGTCTCAATCTCAGTATGCTGTTCAAGTCTTTCTTGTCAACACTCTTAGAGTCCACGAAGTGGGGAAGAAGTGGCTCAAGGAAAATAGAACTCGATCCTCAGTAAATTTAGAGAGGAACTGAAGAACTTCCCTGCAATTCTCACTGGCAATGTGCTTTTAGATAGCTTAGTCTCTAAACTTGAGTAAGAAGTCTTTTCCTGAGTCAACACTGACATAAAGTTGCAACTTTGCCCTCAGTAAGTGTGTGTTTTAGAGCACTGCTTCTCAATACGTTTTCTACCACAGAGATCATGCCTTTTGAAAGTTATGGCTACCATAAAGTTGGTCTACTGAGCTGCAGTTTTCTTTGTGAAGTTAAACTAGGCCTCAAGCTCACATTTTTAGCACTTACTTTATACCAGCTACTATGCGAAGCAAGCCTTCCTTCTCACTGAATTCTCTATCTGCCCTGTAAGTTAAATACCATTATTTTCCCATCTTCATCAACGAGGAGGTTGACAATTTAAAAGACAATGATTGCCAAGGTCACACTTGGAAATGGAGGAGCTTGCCTTTGAATCACTGATCCCTGGTGGGAAAAGTTCTCCCCCAGAACTGGCAGTACTCAATGCTACCAAAGATTGCGAGATCAAATGGTATGCAAAGGATCTGAACAAAATTCTGCGTTCTCCAGTTCAATGTCATGACTCTGTGCATAACAAGGGAACTACAGCAAAACAAAGGCCACTACCAAGAGGCTGATGAGAACGAGTGTGCCTCTCCAAGGCATACATTATTGTCCACAGCTACAAACAGGCATCTCAACACCTGCACAGCAGCGTTTTTCTAAGGACTCTAGATGTGAGACAGAGATCTGCAGAGGAGACTAAGCTTCCTGCAGCGTTACAGTGCAGTTCCTTAACATGAAATGTCAACTAAGGAGCCGTTCTGGCTCAGTTTGCCTTATAGAACTAAAAACATACTTTGAGGAATCAGCCCTAGGGAAATTTACCTCATTTACTGTAATCTCATGGACAGTTTAAAACAGAATGAATCTGATGTCCACTACAGGTTGAAACTTAGCATAAACTTACTGTTCTAATAACGCCACTGCAAGCAATATGATAAAAGGTACCAACCATGCTCACACACCCCATGTTTGTTATTCATGGTAAGATGCTGAGAGAATAACACAGATGAAGAGACTTACCTTTTTTTTAAATTTTGCTTCATCGCATGTCTGAAGTCTTAAAATGGATTCATTCATCATTTTCTCCTTGTACATGTTTATATTTTCTTTTTCAATTACATCGGCATTGCTAGTCAAAAGCAGGCACTTGCTCCCTTTTGCTCTTCCTCTGCCTATTAGGAAATAAATTTCTTATTTGGTGTTTTTGCTTTAAAACTCTGGTATAATCTGAAGATACGTAAACCAAGGGATAGAGGTATTTCTAAAATTTAACTTTACTTCACTGAATCCAACTTTGTAGGAAGGAAGCTGAGCTGTTCAACAGTGGCATGAGCCCAACATATAAAACATGAGGGAAAACGAGAGTCCACAGTAGGCTGCTCAGGGCCTGCAGTGACATGGTGTGACTGGACAGTCATATTGCCAAAAACTCCAATTAAAGAAAAGCAACACAAAATCTCAGCATTACATTGTGGAGGCTCTAAGATAAATAAGTATATCCTCCCTCAAGAGCCTTTTAGGCAATGCAGAAATAAGATATATCCACAAGCACCAGAACATACGTGGAAAACTGTTAAGTTCTATTGCAAGGATAACTATAAAGGGCTATGGGACATTCAAAGAGAGACTGCTGCCAGCCGGAGGAATTAGGGTCAGGTGCTATGACGTCAGGAGAAGAAGGAAAGTGAAGCATAGTAGCACTCAAGCAACTCCTTTAACACTCAGTGAATGATGAGGTGAACTGGCTGAAACGGATACTGTACCAAGGGGAAGAATAGGAGATAAGACTGGAAAGCAGGTGAAATTTGCAAAATTCAACACTGGGCCAGCATTGTGGTGCAGTGGGTTAAGCTGCCACTGTGACTCCAGAATTCCATATGGGCACCAGTTGGAGCCCGACTGCTTCATTCCCACCCTTCTCCCTGCTAATGTGCCCGGAAAGCAGCGCCAGGCAGTCCAAGTGCTGGGGCCCCTTCCACCCATGTGAGAGACCTGAATGCAGGTCCAGGTTTCTGGCTTTGACTTGGCCTCATCCCAGCCATTGCATCCATTTGGGGAGTGAAACAGCAGCTGGGAGAGTCTAAGTCAGCCTTTCAAATAAGTAAGTCAACATTAAATGAATTGAGGAGCCACTGGAGTTTCTATACAAGGAAATGAGATGCTCAGAACTGATTTTTGGGGAAAGTCATGTGGCAGCTGTTCTTAGAAAAAAGAAAGGAAAAAAGGAGGAGAAACTTGTTAAGAGACATCTAATCCAGGTGGAACAGAAGAACTCCAAAATACGTCTTCTGGAATACAAGGAGCCCACCAGCACCACAAGCACAACCGGGGACGATCTACACGGTGACCTGCAAAGCCTCAGCCCACACTGGAACTGTCCTTTCGTAAGTATCTCAGTCCACATTGGGCAAATAAGCAGTATCACTGAGAACAAGAACGACTGTCAACACCACCCATTCTGTCCAGGTCAGTCACATGTAGGGCCAAGATTCCAGAGTCCACTGTGCCACTGATCACCTACACAGCCACAGCTCAGTAAAGGAGAAAAGCCAAAAGACCAACACAGTTGCAAATCAGAGGAGAAGTCTACAGATGGAGGAATGGCATCGAAGCTGCTCTCACCTCTGGTCTGGATCATTTTGATGACATTGCCCACGTACTCATACAGGATGACCAGATTGCACTGAGCAATGTCAATGCCTTCATCAGCAACTGAGGTGGCAATCAAAATATTGTGGTCTCCATTGCTTCTGAATGCATCCAGTACACATTTCTGTGCTGGAAGGGTCATTCCTGTATCAGAGGAAGAGGGAGTTAAACAACTCACCAAAGATGGAACTTTCCCCTGGTACAAAAGTAGCTTGCAATTACATAATGCTTGTTACATGTCAAATACTGTTATTAGTGCTTTATCTTCACAATGTCACAACAACCCTGGGCTACAGGGTCTATTCCTATGCCTACTTTAGAAAAGGCATGTAGGGTGACCTCTAACAGCTTAGATTCTGCCACCAGAGTGCCCAAGTTGAAATCTTGTCCTTACTAGTTGTGTGACTTTAGCAAGGTTATCCCAAAAAAAGTATTGGCCCTTTATGTTGAATCTCCCACTGGTATTGCTTTTCTGGTTGAACTCTGACTGATACAAGCCTTAAAAAGATATTATGGTATTTTAATATTATATACATCCATATATGCATGACATTTTAAATTTAATTCTCTCTATATAAATACCTGTAGTCTGACTAGTTTTGCCACGTCCAGTCAATATGCCAGGCTTTAGAAAGCTGAGTTTAGAATTTTCCTCAATCCACTTCTTTATAGCCTAAAAAGAAAAAGCAATCATCACTTGGACTCCATTTGTCAACCCTCTATTAATTATTGGAACATATGCAAAAAGAAAAACTGTTCAGTTTTCAGACTGAAAAACATGAGGGAAAAAAGTTCTTGGAATTAAACTCCATGCAATAATTCACTGTAATGGAATAGATCTTTGTGACCTAATATGATTTAATCTCCAAGTTGCGTGTGTGTTTTTTTTTGTTTGTTTGTTTTTGTTTGTTTGTTTGTTTTGGTTTTTTTTGGACAGGCAGAGTGGAAAGTGAGGGAGAGAGACAGAGAGAAAGGTCTTCCTTTTGCCATTGGGTCACCCTCCAATGGCCACTATGGCCGGCGCACCACACTGATCCAAAGGCAGGAGCCAGGTGCTTCCTCCTGGTCTCCCATGTGGGTGCAGGGCCCAAGCACCTGGGCCATCCTCCACTGCACTCCCAGGCCACAGCAGAGAGCTGGCCTGGAAGACGGGCAGCCGGGACAGAATCCAGCGCCCCAACCAGCACTAGAACCCGGTGTGCTGGCGCTGCAAGGCGGAGGATTAGACTAGTGAGCCGCGGCATTGGCCCTCCAAGTTGTGTTTTTTAAGTTAAAAAAAAAAATACAAAGTCAAGGACATTGATTGTGTAGAAATATGAGTTCAGTAAGATTATAGGACACAAGATCAATATACATAAATTATATTTCTATACACTAGCAGTGAGCAATTGGAATTTGAAATTTTTAGTACCTTTTTTAAAGATTTATTTATTTTAAAGGCAGAGACACAGAGGCAGAGAGAGAGAGAGAGAGAGAGGGGTCTTCCATCCACTGGTTTACTCCCCAGATGTCCTCAACGCCTAGAGCTGCACCAGTCGGAAGCCAGGAGCTTCTTCCAGGTCTCCCACATGGGTGCAGGGGCCCAAGGACTTGGGCCATCTTCTTCTGCTTTCCCAGGCCATAGCATAGAGCTGGATTGGAAATGGAACAGCCAGGACCCGAACCAGTGCCCATATGGGATGCCAGCACTGCAGGCTGCAGCTTTACCCACTATGCCACAGGACCAGCCCCTAGTACCATTTTTACCACCACCAAAATATTAATACTTAGGGGCTAGCATTGTAATGCAGCAAGTTTAGCCACTGCCTTTGATGGCAACATCCAATATCAGAGCACTGGTTTGAGTCCCAGCTCTGCTTCCAATCCAGCTCACAGCTGCTGCAAGTGCTTGGGCCCCACTACTCATTTAGGAGACCGGGACAGAGCTCCTGGCCCAGCTCCAGCCATTGCAGCCATCAGGCCAGTGAACCAACAGATAGAAAATCACTCACTCTCTCTCTCTCTCTCTCTCTCTCCTCTTCCATCTCTAACTACCTTTCAGGTAGATAAATCTTTAAAAAAAAAAATTAATTAATTAATTAACAGTGAGGCTGGCACTGTGGCATAGTGAGTAAAGCTGCTGCCTCCATTGCCGGTATCCCATATGGGCACTGGTTCGAGTCCCAGCTGCTCCACTTCCAATCCAACTCTTTGTTATGGTCTGGGAAAGCAGTAGAAGATGGCCCAGGTGTCTGGGCCCCTGCACCCACATGGGAGATCCAGAGGAAGCTCCTGGCTTTGGATCAGCGCAGCTCCGGCCGTTGCGACCTTTTGGTAGTGAACCAGCGGATAGAAGACTCTCTCTCTCTCTCTCTCTCTGCCTCTCTGCCTCTCTGTAACTCTGCTTTTCAAATAAAGAAATCTTTAAAAAAAAAGTTTATGGAAATTGAATTTAAAAGTAAATGTATTAAAAAAAAATCTAGATAAAATGTGTGCAGAATCCCTGTGCCAAAAATGAGCAAAAAACTGATAAAAAGAAACCAAAGATGTGACAGGTAGCCTCTAAGGAAGCCCTCAATGATCTCCATCTCCTGATTCAGATCCCTGTGTAATCCCCTCCCTTTGAGTGTGAACTCAACTTACTAACTAGCTTCTAATGAATAAAATACAATAGACATGATGTGATGTTTTTTTCAAGATGAACTTATAACTGTGGCTTTCAAATTCAACACTTTCTCCCTCAATCTCTCTTGGAGCATTGACTCTAGGGAAAGCCAGCTGCCTTATTACAGGCAGCTCTGTGGAGAAGCTCACTTGAGTGAACTTGGGAGCATATCTTCTGAGTCCTGCCGACAGCCCCATGAAGTGAGCTAGAAAGCTGATCTTCCCAAGGCAAGCCTTGAGGTGACTACAGCCATGGGCAACAATTTGATTACAGCCTCAGCAGAGGCCCTGAGTCAGAAACACACAATTGTTTCCAAATTCGTGACCCTTGGATGTTGTAATAAAGGTCTGTTGTTCCCAGACTCTAAATTGTGGGGTAAAGTGTTACTCAGCAGAACATAAATAACACAGAACCCCCACATCAATGAAGACTATACTCCAGTCATGGACTGGAACACTCAGTATTGATGTCATTTCCCCCTAGTTTTGGCTACAGATTAAATACAGTGCTAAACAAAATCCCAGCAAACTTTTTCATATACGTAGATGAGTGGATTCTAAAATGTGTATGGAAAAGTAATGAAATGTAACTAAAATAAAAAGCTGGAAGAGTCATGCCACTCTATTTCAAGACTCACCATAAAGCTATGGTTATCAATACAGAGTGGGATGGGCAAAAGGATAAATGTATAGATAAATGGAAGAGTCCGGAAACAGATCCATGCAAATACACTAGTGTGATTTTTCTAATGTTACAAAAGCATTGCAATGAAGCAGACAGTCTTCTCAACACACAGTGCTGGCAAATTATATGTCTAAATGCACAAAGGAAAAAATGCATCTCAACACATACCTCACTCTTGATACAAAAATTCATTCAAAGTAGATTATAGACCTAAATTAAAATGTAAAACTATAAAACTTCTATCAGGATCCCAGGTAAACAGTGTTCTTAACTATGCTACCACAGGCAAAATCAAGAAAAACTGATACATTGGACTCTGTCAAAATTTAAAACTTTCAATCTGTTAAGATAATGAAAAGACAGCCCATGGGCCAAAAGATAATTGTAAATCACACTTCTGGCAGAGATTTCTCTTTCAGAATATAAGCAGAACTTTCAAAAATTCACCCACCAAATGATAACCCACTCACTTAACAATGGGTAATAAAGATCCAGACCCCTCACCAACGAAGACACCGATGAGCTAGTAAGAATGTGAAAGCAGCGCAGTCGCATCAGTCATTAATGAGATGCAAAGTAAAAGGCTGGTGACGTACATCACACACCCACGGAACGGTTAGAAATAAAAACCTTGAGAAACAGCACAAAGGAGGATGATGTGCTTGCTCTACAGGTGCGTAAACTAGGGTGACTAAGACGATGAAGTCCAGTGCAAGGACAAACAAATATAATCAGAACACAGTGAGGACCCAGAAACCAACCCACACATGCAGAGCAGTGAGAAAAACGCAATCTTTCCAACAAGCAGTACTGGGTCGATTTGTTCTCCAGAGGAAAACAAGACTTACGTCCACAAGGGCTCTGGTTTTCACGAACAGAATGGTTTTGGTCTCCGGATTGACGTGGTACTCCTCTTGTAAAATGAGGTACAGGTCTTTGAGTTTAGGATTCTCATTGCTGGGATCCATGGAAACTGTTTCTAGTTCCTGCACCTTTCCTGTAAATGAGGAACATTTTACAAATACTTGTGATTTCTAAAAATCTAGAATATGCTGTGACCTTTATAGTTCAATCAATCTCTCAATCTTTGACTACAATTTTCTAAGTTATAACTACCAACAGATACAACTTTCAGGAGAGTAAATGTCAATATCAAAACACAAAGTATATACATCCTTTAAATTTCAATAATTCTACATTTAGGAATTTGAGCCAAAAGTACATTTATAAAATTATGAGATATCTCCAAGGATGTCCATTGTAATATTGCTTAGAATATGAAAAACAAAAGAAAAATACTCCACAAATAGGAAAATAAGTCAATAGATTAAGGGTCATGAATTTAATATTAAAACAATTTGGCTTGCCAGCACCGTGGCTCACTAAGCTAATCCTCCACCTGTGGCACCGGCACACTGGGTTCTAGTCCCAGTTGGGGCGCTGGATTCTGTCCCAGTTGCTCCTTTTCCAGGCCAGCTCTCTGCTGTGGCCCGGGAAGGCAGTGGAGGATGGCCCAAGTTCTTTGGCCCTGCACCCACATGGGAGACCAGGAGGAAGCACCTGCCTCCTGGCTTCGGATCAGCGCAGTGCGCCAGCCATAGTGGCCATTTGGGGGGTGAACCAATGGAAGGAAGACCTTACTCTCTGTTTCTCTCTCTCACTGTCTAACTCTGCCTGTCAAAAAAAAAAAAAAAATTGGCTGTTACAATAGATTACAGACCTAATATATATGCTGATATAGAAAAGTCTCACATATCGTAAGCAAAAGTCAAAATATAAGACAATGTATTATGATTCCATCTTTGAAAACATTCTAGAGCCAGATCATACCAGAGTGGGAGATTGCATTATTAAATTTCCAAGAGTTATGTGAGCCAGTTTCAAACAGATTGATTTAAAACTTAATTATATAATTAATTACACCATATTATATAAAATATATAATTATATTAAATATAATTATATAAATTATATAAAAACAATATAAAATTTAATTAACTTATAATTCAGCAACTCACATTAAAAACGAATGTAATAACCCCCAACTCAGTACTTCCTTTTATTACTTTTCACTATTATCT
Organism: Oryctolagus cuniculus; assembly: GCF_051225735.1. Taxonomy (NCBI): domain Eukaryota; kingdom Metazoa; phylum Chordata; class Mammalia; order Lagomorpha; family Leporidae; genus Oryctolagus; species Oryctolagus cuniculus. The sequence goes on from NC_142867.1 coordinate 196,064,716, forward strand.
ATACTTTTGTGGTTATTTACCTCTATTGTTCTTGCATGGCAAAATTACACTGAACAATGTGTACTACTGATCATGTTTTTTATATCAGCTGAAGGACATAATAATGGTGGCTTAAAATTAACCAGAATGGAAGTTTTTATCCCATGGGAATCAAGAGAACACTAAAAATCAGTACTTGATTTTCTGTTTTGTTGACAGTCTAGACTTATGAAAGTGATGAGAATAATGCAGATAACTATTCCATTGCAAATAACATGAAAAGTGAGGAGATATTCTCCCAATGTTTGAAAACTGTTATCCAAGTTACTCATATCAACAAATGATGCTCCAAAATATATTCTTTTTATTTTCCTTTTACTTCTAACATTAATAAAAATACATACCAACCTCCATATCAGTACTATATTTGTCAACTGCAACCATAAAATGGCTATGGATACAAAAGTTCTGGAAAAAACCACCAGAAGCATTTTACAAGGGGTCTTCAAGAAGTTCATGGAAATGTCTATTCTGAGAAAATTGCATGGATTTTTTTTAAAGACTTAACTTATTTGAAAGGCAGAGTGACAGGGAGAGAAAGATCATCCATACTCTGGTTTACCCACTAAATGGCTACAACAGCCAGACCTGGGCCAGGCCAACAACAGGAGCCTCGAATTCCATCCAGGTCTCCCACGTGATTGGCAGGAGCCCAAGCACTTGGCCATCTTCTGTTGCTTTCTCAGCCACATTAGCAGTGAGCTGGATGGGAAGTGGAGCCACTGGGACTTGTACTGGTGCTCCTATGTGGAATGTTGGCATTGCAGGTAAAGTTAACCCACAGTGTCACAATGCCAGCCCCAACTGCATTTAAACTGGATTTAAAACATTTTTTGTTAATTTTTTATTTAAATTTAATTTTTTTCTTTAAATTTTTATATTTTATTTGAAGGGCAATGAGATCACTGGTCCATTGGTTCACTCCCCAAATACCCTCAGACAGCTTGGGGCAGGCCAGGTCAAGACCAGGAACTGGAAACTCAATCCATGTCTCCCATGGTTTGGCAGGGACCCAACTACTTGAGCCATCACTACAGCCTCCCAGGGTATGCAATAGTAGGAAGTTGGAATTGGTAGCAGAACCAGGACTCAAACAAACCCAGGCACTCTGATATGGTATGCAGGTATCCCAAGAGGCATCTTAAATGCTATACCAAATGCCTATACTTTTCAAAAAATTTCTCCATGAATTTTCTAAAGTATCTTTATATAAAAGTCACTTGGCTACATGAAATTTATAATAAAGAGCATTACATTTTTTATTATTTGTAAAGCATGTGTTATATATCCTCTATATCAATAAAATTTATAATTAACTTAAATACGTAGAGACGCACACATTATTTCCACTAATAGCTGACTGCATGTAAGTATAGTAAATGCTTCAGGATAAGCAAAAAAAAAAAAAAAAAAGTAATTACCTCTGTGAAAAGGAAATCAAGAGGAGGAGAAATAAGAACTTATTTTCATTTAGTATCTTTCCATATTTTTGGTAGTCTGAAGGAGTGGGATTATGGGTCATTTTGGTTTTCTTCATATAACAATATATAAATAATTTTATGTCATTAAAACATCTTTTAGTGTTTTATATGTCTTAATAAAATTCCTGAAAGTTTTTTCAGAAGAATGCTACTACTGATCAACTGCATGGGAAGCACCCTTCTTCCCAACAGGAAACGGTCAAAGTAACTGTCCACAGCAGCAGGTGGCAGCTCCAACAGCTGCTTCCTCTGAAAGCCCCACCCACCTTCAAATCTCCGGGTAAGATCTTGTTCAGTCTCATCAAATCCTGCTGCTCGGACATCTTTGAAGAAATTGTTTAAGTAATTCAGGGCATCTTTCATTTGTGCGTGCTCACTGATAATGAGGGCATCGTTGTACTTCTGTATGAAATGAAAACCGAGATTCAGTATGACTCAGGTAGTCCCAGGGTTCAGTTCAATTAGCTGTACTTCACACAGAGTTAATTTTTAGAAAGCTTCTCAAGTCTGTTCCAACTCAGGTTTGTTGTTGTTGAAGATGAATAGCCTCTATTGGTTCCATGATAAAACCTTTGAACCAAATACTGCTTCTAAAAATCTCAGCCAGAAATGTTGATTAATTACAATCACTTTGGATTTTAGAACTCTTTCTAGCAAGAAAGATACATGGAAACTCATGTCAAAGATTTAAAAACAGTAACAAAAACAAATCGATTTCCACATCTTGCCTTATAATTCAGACTCAACTAAATTCTTTATACATAGGATGCAATCACTAAATAGTAAACACTTTTCATAATGATGGCACTCACCATCTACAGCCAAGTTCAACTGAGCTCACTAAAATTCTACAAATGCCTGCTAATTGAATGCATTTTAAAATATTTTCAATGGCACAATAAGCAGAGGTTGTTACTGCTGTTTCCTAACTTTGGTTAACCAGAGACTCTGGACTTCTTTACCAAAGGAAAGGAACATACACTTCCAGAAATGGCAGCAGGACTCACTGCCTGAACTTTAAAAATGGCTGTCACTGGTCACACACCAAGAGTTATGTCTGTCAGCATCAAATTTTGCTAACCATGTTACTTATGGGAATATAGGAGGCACGGCATAGAATCTGAGCCCTTCTTCCAGTTCTGTTGTCTTTAGGGTTAAACGTCAGTAACAAATTAAGACGATATTAATAGGACAACTCCAGGAGTTTGCGTATAAGAACTTTCTGGAAAGGTTCCTAAGTGAGCTCTTAGAGACAAAATGAGAAGTTGACGTTTTCTCAGCTGCCACAGTGCAGATCCTCTGTTTCTGTGTCTAGCCTTTCAAAATAAAATATTTTGTAAAAAAGTAACATACCCGCAAATGGGAAGTGTACAAATATAGCGCTTTACAGATCCTGCTCTCTTCATCTTTGTCTGGCAGCTGAAACGTCCTGCACGCTTTATGGACTTCGACAATCCACTGTTCGTACTTCTGTGTTCCAAATTCCCTGTTCTGGATTTGAGATAAGTTTTCTGGGGGGGAAAAAATTTTTTTTCATCATGCTGTATGCTTAATCATTTAAGGTTTTAAACACACCTCATCCTCTTATTTCCTTTCCCAGCCTCTGTGAACAGGGATTTCTTCCTGATATAGTCTGATTTTTCAGTAGTGTATCTGTGTCTAGAAGATTATTTACTAAATGCTTACTATGTGCCAAAAGTCAGGTCCTGCCCTCACATTTTATTTAATGTTCACAACCTCATGAGGTAGATATTACATTTTACAAAGAAACTGAAGTTCAGAAAAGCTAAATAATTTACCCACGCAGAAGGAAGATAATAATTCAAACCCAGAGTGTCTGATGCCCAGTCTCTATTGGTTCTATGAGCAGACAAAACCAGAGCAATCCAGAGGAAAGATGACAGACATGAATGGAAAAAAAAAACAACAGAAACAAAAAAAAAAAAGAAGAAAATTTTGCTTTTAAAAAATGAAGAAGCGATGAGTACAAAAACAACTTTCAAGAGGGTCATCGCAAGACCTTTAAAACAGGAGGATCAGGATTCAACGAGGCCCATTACTGTGACCTTAGGCCTTCTGATCTCCAGCGAAGCACTCACAGGGCAGGCGCTACAAAGTCACTTGCCACAGACACAACTGTAGGTGAGCATCTCCTAAATATCAACAGGTGGATGAAAAAAATGAAAGAACTGCTGTGGCTTGGGCTCTGTGTCGGGTGCTCGGGCTAAGATAATGAAAATGCAGCTCTGGCCTCAAGTAGCTTAGTCTATGAGTTACGCTGTTCCTTAAGGAGAGCAAAGTACAATAAAATTCACGAGCAAGAGTTGTATTTATGGGTTAATAATAAGAAGAACCAAACAAGGTACCCAAACAAACAGCATTAACCTGATAGCCCTGGCTACAAATGAGGTAGCCAACTGTAAACTAAATGGACCAACAGTATTTATTGAACTTGGGTAGGTATGAAAATAACCTAAGCAATTTGGAAATGAGCAGTTGACAGGATTTGAACTGGCAAAATGGTAGAGGTAGGGTTCACCTGAGGTGAGAATAAGAAAGTAGAAGTGCATGTGACTCTATCGCTACCTCCCCATCAGACCCTGTGATCTTACTCCTAGATGACAGCCTTCTAACTCGTCTCCTCACCTCTCGCCTTCTTCCCTCAATCTATTCCCTGCACACAGCTAGAAGGAGTTTCCAAATCGCAGATGAGAAACTCTGATGCCCCACCACTTAAAACCCTTTAGTAGATTGCTCCAGCCGAAGACTTAGCTGGTGTTGTGGTTTGGATATGGTTTAAGGGTCATGCGTTGGAAGCTTGGTCCCAGTGTGGCAACGTTAAAACATGGTGGGATTAATGTCATTCTCATGGGACCTCAGTTCTGCAGGGAGAATTGTAAACGACCAAACCCCTCCCTGACGTTCATTCTCCGGTCTGGAGATGGCTCCTCCTCCTGCACATGCGCCCTTTGGGTGCCCTCTGCCAGGAGGCCTTCACAGAGCCAGCATCACGCCGCTTGGTCTTTCAGCCTCCAAAACTGTGAGCTCAATAAACGTCTCTTCTTTGTAAGTTACGCAGCCTCAGGTATTTCTTTACAGCAATGAAAAGCAGACTAATCCATCTGGCTCTGTGATCTGCCTCTGCCTTCTAATTGCCATCTCTAGCCTCTCTCCCTCCTGCACTTCACAAGGCTAACAGAAGTTCCTACACTCTTGCTGGTCTCCTGGCCTTTGCACATGCAGTGAAACACATCTTAACATCACTACCTGTCTCCCTCCAGCTGCTTTATAATTGTTGTTGTTATTATCATCATCTAATCTGGGCTTCACCATTAGACTGGAAATCCCACAAGGACAGGAGTTGTGTCTCAAATCCATGCCGTATTCCCATCACCTAGCATATTGCCTAGCACTGAATGAATGAACGGATATGCTCAAGGAATTGCTGTATCAAGTACTCCATGTAGAGAAGAAGAATTGGAAAGATAAGCAGAACCTGATTGTTCAGGCAGAACTCACACTGTCAAGTTAGAGGACTTAAAGATTATCCTGCAAGCAAAGAATTTTAAGCAGGGTATTTAGATAATAAAACTGGTATTTCAAGAAGACTAACCAGTTAATGGGGAAGACGAATGGAAGAGATGGAAAACCAGGCTATTGAAATAGGTCCTAACTTAAGCTTGGAAAGAAAAAAGAAAAAGCAAAGTAAGTATGAGGGAAGGAGAGACACTACAAATTCAACATCTTCAAAATTCTAAACTCCCCTTGTACTTGCCAAAGCTTCTCCCTGCTGTGGCAGTACAACCTACCAGCATGCACACAGGTGCCCAAACTAGAAGTGCAGGTGGAGGTTACCTCCCCCCTTCCCTCCCTCACTGCCCCTCAAATCCAGTTACCCATTCAATCTCAGCACTTGCAATGAAAGCACCTTGCACGTGCCTCCTACCCTTCTCCAACCCATCTGAACTGCCCATCCTCCCTTTCATGAGCTGCTTCCATTATCACATCACCAAACAGTTTAAAATCTTCAGCTGCTTTCCATTACTCTTAGTGCAAAATTCAAACCCAGGGTGGCACACCAGGGCCTTCCTATGCCCCCCCACTTCTCTTCTGGTTTCATTCCTTTTCACTCTACACACAGTAGGATTCCCAAACAATGCTTGCCACTTCTGCAACTCCCAGCTTCACTCTCCTTTTTGCTTTCTCTCCTTTCAATCTCACTTGACCTTTCAAGGTTTGTTTCACAAGCATCAGCTCCCCCAGAAAGTTTTTTGTACAACTCAATCTAGGACAAAGTCCCTACACACTACCATAGTAGGCAGCGTGTGGGTGCCCTGCCAAATGGAAACTTTTTGCATCAGATTCCCGTTATGTCATTATGAGTTTCTTATGTGTAGGGACTAAGACTTTAACCTTCATATTTCCATTACCTAGCATGATAAATATTTAGTCAATGAAGAAATAAAAAGGGGAAGGAGAGAACTTGGTGACTGTACAAGGACATTTCAAAAGAATAAAGAATCAAAGATTGATTACCTCCCAGGTTGGAATCTGAACCAGTAGAGGAATGGTGGTTTCATTCATATAAATATAGATGTCAGCTAATTTGGAAAGCTAATTTGGAAGTTCTAGAAAATGATGACCTCATCTAAATACACACATCTAGATAAATTTACTTTGGATTTTAAGAGAAAAAAAAATAAGTGAGAATAAAGAAGGGCTTACAAGAACCCTGAATAACCTATAATCAGGAAAGTCAATCACTGATTATTGTTTTGACATTGCCTGAACCAAGAAGAATACAAAATTACATTAATGAACAATATATGGCTTTTCCAAGTGTTGAGGACACAGAATATGGGATTTATGTAACTGAGAATTGGAGTGGAACTCACCCAGTTCTTCAAAGACATCCTTTGCCAGACTTTCTGTCTCTCTCATCAGCTGAGATATGATGCGTTTAAATCCATTGGTAGTCCGTGATTCTACTCTCCTGGAAACTAGAGCCAAAGGAAAGTAAGTATATTTCGGGAAGGATGGGTTGTAGTTCAGAGTAGATCTCTCCAAACCTTTCTCTCCCACTGTTATTTCCTCCAAGACCCTGAGGCTCCCAGCTTACATTCAAGTGGTCTATATGGCAAACCAAATGCTAAAAACTTCAAAATCAATCCCCACTGCTTACTGCACCGATTCTGACATCTTTTTCACAGTCTAGGGTGTCTGTTTCTTTAAGATTTATTTATTTGAAAGGCACAGTTACAAAGAGAGGAGGGAGAGGGAGAGGGGGAGGGAGAGGGGGAGGGGAAGGGGGACGGGGAGGGGGAGGGGGAGGGGGAGAAACACACATCGATCTTCTATCTGCTTGTTCACTCCCCAGATGGTCAGTCCGAAGTCAGGGGCTTCTTCCAGATCTCCCACATGGGTAAGAGGGTCCAAGTACTTCTTGGGTCATCTTCCACTGCTTTCCCAGGGGCATCAGCAGGGAGCTGGATGGGAAGTGGGGCAGCGGGGACCCAAAGCGGCTAATCTTACTTCTCACTCTGGCTTTCCTGAGACCTTGTCTGTGCTTTAGTATTCCCCCTCCCCAAACAATCCTCAAGAGTGTTCACGATGATACCATCATCCATTTCTGTATACTTTCAGCAGAAACTTATTAACTGCCTATCACGTACCCTGTCACAGTGCCCGTTAAAAAGAGCACATTGTGTATTCTATAAAGGTCTGTTTTTAATGAAGAGAGAGATACATAACCACACCAGACTCAAGGTGTTATGGAACACTAGAAAAGAATGTCCAATTCTCTAGGGGAGACAGTGTTGCAGAGCATGGAAAGAGGAAAGGAGGCAGCCATATCTGTCATTTTTAGCGAGAGAAAGCACATGGTACGTCAGAGGAGTCCAGGGGAATTCAGTGCATTTGAACTTCTGGAATCGGGGAGGACCCGAAGCCCAGAGGGACAGATTACAGGGTAATTCATACGTGATACTAAAACACGTTTGGGCACTTTCTTGAAACTCCTTATAGGCAGTCGCCCAATACAACATAGCATGCTCCTGCCTCTTCCACATACATTTGTTCTGCCTTAGGTTCATATAAGCCACTTGTTACTCAGAGAGAAGGATGAGTCACACCTGCCTTCTGGACTCCCTTCTGCGCACAGGGTTGGGATAACAATGATGTCAGTAATATTCACTAGTCAATCTTTTTTTTTTTTTTTCAGACAGTTAGACAGTGGGAGAGAGACAGAAAGGTCTTCCTTTTTCCATTGGTTCACCCCTGAAATGGCTGCTACAGCTGGTGCGTTGCAGCTGGCATGCTGCGTCGATCGGAAACCAGGAGCCAGTTGCTTCTCCTGGTCTCCCGTGGGGTGCAGGGCCCAAGCACTTGGGCCATACTCCACTGCACTCCCGGGCCACAGCAGAGAGCTGGGCTGGAAGAGGAGCAACCGGGACAGAATCTGGTGCCCCAACCAGGACTAGAACCCGGGGTGCCAGTGCCATAGGTGGAGGATTAGCCTAATGAGCCACGGCACCGGCTAGTCAATCTTACTTTCAAACACCATATCCTGATCTTCTGGGACAAGACAGGATGAATTCAGAGACTGCTATTTCAATTACAACAATGGTGACTACACAGCATCTGCCTCAGATGTGGAGCACAGGGAAGGACTGGGCCAGTCCTTGATCATCTGTATGCTTAACTTTCCTCAGTACCTCTGTTACACTGATAGGACCTTATAAGCCCTTTATAGAACTTAAGCATAGGAACACTGGCTCCTTACAGGCCACTTCTGACACTGACCCGTTGCCTGAGAAGAGAGTTCAGTTAAGGAGAGATACTGAACATGGCACAATTTCCCAACTTTGGGTCAAATGTTTTCTGTTAAACAGAGAGAAAGTCAAAGTTCAGTCTTCCTCTAACTGGCTCAGGATCAGGGGTAGCAGAGAATGAAGGCCTTGTTACTGGATCTCACTTACTTTTCTGGGGCGTATAAACAATTTCTTGCAGTTCTTCCAGATTCTCTTTGACCGTTGCTATTACTGATGCATCAAGAGAAGCACAGAGTTTGCAGATATATTCCACGGCTTCATCTGTGTTTTTGGCATCCCCAACACCAACAGAGGCAGTCATCCCAACGACCTATAAGAAACATTCCAAGGTATTCAATGTCTGAGAAATAGTGCTGTGTCCACAGCCTCTTGAGGAATTCTGTCCTGCTGGGATTAGGGTTTCTGTTTTGCTTTCTTTTTCACTAACTTCAGATAGAAGCATACTGTTGTTTTTCCCTGACTTTCTCAGTGATATTGCAAATGGAAAATCAAAGTACTAAGTACAAGAGTCACAATTCATCAGCTAAACACAAATTAGCAGAGAAGCGGAGAGAGAAAGCCCATCCAGAACAGGGCTGCTTAGTTCTCAACTCTTGCATCCTTCACAACATGGAGAACACCGCGCTGAAAAAGAAAGAAGAGCAGACACATTTCCCGTGTGTCTCAGCCGTGTCACAACCTCAGCCATATTATGCTGTGTGTCGGACAAATATCTTCATCTCTCCATAAAGCTGGGAAACAATCACTGTTTAAAATGGCAGGTGCCTGGACTTGGGATGATAGCATTTGTAAAGATTTAGCATAATGGCCACCTAATAAATATTCATTTCTTTCACCAATAACTACTCAGTAATCGTTGAATAATTGACCCACCAGCAAGTAATCTAGTTTACACCAATTTTATTCCAGAAGAAAAGACTAATACACATGATTGCCTTTTTTTTTTTTTTTTGGATCTGCAGGTATCTTACAGAATTTCTTCTAACCTATGCTTCCTAAATTGATGCTTATTGGAGCTGCAGAACTGTACACAAATGTGTAGATTGATATGCCATAAATTCATGATTTCCAACTTCACCTGGGCCCTCAATATGACCAACAAATCTTCAATGTATTCGTCTCGGTTCTTCCTCTCCACCCTTCCCAAGCTTCCCACCCCTTTCCAATATTGAGAATTTTCAGCAATTCATCTACATCTCCCATGTTCAAGAAAAGGGAGGATTTACACACCAGAGATTCCCCATCCCTTCCTGCGCCCATCAAAGAGCACCTATCTTAATTGACTCTTCTTGCCTCTTCTTCCCTGAGGATGCTAAAGATGGTGCTCCTCCCCAAGTCTAATTACACTCATCTACTTGCCTGCATCTCCTATACCATCTGGTGTCTCCAGGCATGTTGCTCTATCAGTCATTCCCTTCTCCCATTCAGCCTTGCTACTCCCTACCTCACAATCTACCCTCTAGTAATCCTGAAGAGTTTCAAGACTGCAGAGCACACCACACTCTTTGGTACTTCTGTGCCTCTAGACAAGCAGCAGCCTCTTACTGCAAACCATCCAGCTATCCACCTGGAAAACTCATGTTAACTTTGGCCCAAGCTAACTTCTGTTAGATGTTGCCTTACTTTCATTGCACACATAGGCGTGCTTTCACTTAGGTTCTGACCATGCTCTTGTCCTGCCTCTACAGCAGGCCTATGATATAATTCATCCTTGCCCAGCTCCCTATGAAATTCACGCTGTCTGAGGGCAAAGCTATGTCTTTTTATACTAGTATCCCCAGTGCCTGGCACAGTGCAAGGCACATGGAGGTATACAATATACATGATCAGTCCTCTGTACCCACAGGTTCTGTATCTATGGATTCAACCAACCACAACTTGAAAATGTTAAAAACAAAGCTGTACATGTACTGAACATGTACAAACCTTCCCCTTGTCATTACTCCCTAAACAATACAGTACAGCAACTACTAGTATAACCTTTGCATTCTGGGACCAGCACTGTGGATCACTTGGCTAATCCTTCACCTGCAGTGCAGGAATCACATATGGGCCCTGGGTTCTAGTCCCGGTTGCTCCTCTTCCAGTCTAGTTCTCTGCTGTGGCCCGGGAGGGCAGTGGAGGATGACCCAAGTGCTTGGGCCCTGTACCCGCATGGGAGACCAGGAAGAAGCACCTGGCTCCTGGCTTCAGATCGGCGCAGCGCGCCAGCTATAGCGGCCATTTTGGGGAGGTGAACCAATGGAAGGAAAACCTTTCTCTCTGTCTCTCCCTCTCACTGTAACTCTACTTGTGGAATAAATAAAATAAAAAAAAAAATCTTTAAAAAAATAACATTTGCATTGTGTAATCAGTAGTCCAGAAATTATTTAAAGTAAATGGGAGGATGTACATGGATTATATGCCTGCCACACTGTACCTGGGAAGTGACAGAAACCCCTATTAACCAAGCACAATGTGGATGAGTATTACCATTTTGTAAAGGTGTCTTGAGCATGTATAGATTTTATACCTGTGTAGAGGGTCCTGGAACCATCTTCCTTGGATAGTGAGGTCCCACTATATATATATATATATATATATATATATATATATATATATATATATTTTTTTTTTTTAAAGATTTATTTATTTTAAAGGTAGAGCTAGAGAGGGGCAGAGAGAGAGAGATAGAGAGAGAGAGAGGAGGAGGGAGAGAGGAGGAGGGAGAGAGGAGGAGGGAGAGAGAAAGAGGGAGAGAGAAAGAGGGATAGAGAAGGAGGGAGAGAGGGAGGGAGAGAGGGAGGGAGAAGGAGGGAGAGAGGGAGGGAGAGAGGGAGGGAGAGATGGAGGGAGAGAGGGAGGGAGGGAAAGAGAGGGGTAGAGGAGACAGGGAGAGAGAGAGGTCTTCCATTCACTGGATCACTCCCCAAATGGCTGCAACATCAGAGCTGGGCCAATCCAAAGCCAGGAGCTTCTTCTAGGTCTCCCACATGAGTACAGGGGACCAAGCTCTTGGGCCATGTTCTACTTCTTTCCCAGGCCATAAGCAGAGAGCTGGATCAGAAGCGGAGCAGCCGGGTCTCGAACCAGCACCCATATGGGATGCCTGCACTGCAGGTGGCGACTTTACCCACTACACCACAGTGCCGGCCCCCCAGCTAATATCTTAACTGAATAAATGAATGGACCAAAATTGATCAATGAGTTGTATAATGACTTAGGACCTGAGAAGGACATCCTCACTGTGGTGACAGGTGTAAGTAAATGGAATTCAGGGAGATTATACCTCTCCCAAGGAGTTCTCCTGACTGTGGACATACCTGAGGCAGTGGGTCAGAAGATCCTCCAAGTTTCTGATCCAGATAATAGAACATGATCTTATTGTATGGGTGTTGTTTACAAGTATTGTGACATTCATCAAATATCATCAAAGTGAAGACAGAGAGTGATGGAATAGTTCCGTCTTTAAGATTGTTCACAAGGATCTGTGGCGTTAAAACAATGATGTCATTGTTCTCCACGATTTGTTGCACGGGGACATTCTCAACTGTTGCTCCAGCAATGCCTGCCACACTGTACCTGGGAAGTGACAGAAACCCCTATTAACCAAGCATAATGTGGATGAGAAGCCACAACTGACGATCTTAAATCCAAAAGGAATATATTTAGAGACAAGTCCTTAGCACATAGCCTGACACGGTAAATAATCAATAAATGCAAGGTAGTTAACATAGTATATATTCATTCTTTCAAGTAACTAAAAGCAGAGAGAGTAGATCAAAGACTATTACCAAATAAATTATAAAATCATTAAAGAAGATAAATGTGATATTTAAATGTCAAATTTAGGATAGGTACTCAGTCTAGCAGTTAAGGTACCCTCATCCCTATTAAAGCGAGTTCATTATCTGTTAAATCGTTTACTCAAACCATAAAAACTAGGAGGCTTTAGAATTTCTAGTATGTATAACAAGAAAAGACTCAATTACATGCAGGAATTAACATCTAGTTTATATAAAAGCTGAATATTATAAAACAATGTAAGCATGGCTTTTAAAAAACAAAACAGAAAACAATTCATTGCATGAAGCTAGAGAAACATGACATTGGACTGATTGTTGTACCTACCCAAGTCTTTCAAAATACTCTGAGAACACAGATTTCTGCTGTTCATACACAGGGACGTGATTAGCAAAAAACACCACCTTCCCTTTTTGTCCTTGTGGAAATGTTTTAAGATGATGTTCACATATAAGAAGTGAAACAAAGGTTTTTCCACAACCTTTTAACATACAAGGAAAAGGAAAACATGTAACTAATATTATACTAGAGAATTCTGCATTTTTGGCTCCTCTAACATCATTGAACTGACTAGAAATTATGACCAGAAAAAGAAACATTAAGCTACTTCGCAGGTAACATGCACTCAAAACAGTCAGGACAAAAACTAAAAGAGGGCATTTCTTCCCTTTCGTTGAGACTGTCTAAATAGGATAGTTTTGTCAAAAGACAAATGGAACAGGAACAATCTGAAAATTGCCCATTATGTCACAGTATTCAACAAAAAAAAAAAAAGAAAAAAAGAAAAAAGCAACAGAGAAACAAACTATGTAAGTAATAGCAATTGGCTTACCAGTAGGAGCACATATTATTGTGTTTTTTCCCTTCATAGCAGGCAGAGCAAGCTCTAGCTGGTAATTTCTTGGTTTCAGTTGGCTGCATAATTTAGCGCGAGATACTTCTATAATACAAAAGGAACAAAATTTCCAGTTACCTCTCTGAGGAATCACAGCAATAGCTAAAATCCAGTAGACATGATTCTGACTGTAGAAAGAAGGGTTCGTTAGAGAAAGTTTAGAATCTTGTCTCTTTGTAACCAATTCAGCTTCTCTAACCAAGGACTTAATCTCAAAAACATGTTAGTATATAACATATTAAGAACTAGAAAAAAATACTGGAAATACCTAGCAAGTCCACCCATTTTTAAGAAAGGGAAAACTTCTTAAAAGGTAAAGTGAGGTAACCTCACTTACAAGACATATAAGGATCTTTACATGTCAGGGATATTTAAAGCAACTTATAGTCATTGATTTTATTCTGCAATGATTCTCCTCCCCCAAAACTTGCATTACTCACTTGCAGAAGTAATCTGTCAATTTTCTTTAAGAGTTATCCTAAAATCACATTTTCCCCAAAGAGTATTCTTCATTCAGCATAATTTCCTACTTGATATCCTTTTATAAATAAATTTTATATGGTATGTTATGCAAATCCCTAGTTCCCTAATGAAACAGTCATGAAAATATGCTTCCAGACACATCGGGGGCCTTAGCGGACCACAATGACGTCACACAAGAGCCTCAGTGTGAATGGGAAATGGAGTTCTTTGGAGAACATAACCCTTTGGCAAACAACACGGGCTGCATCTCAGCCCTCACTCAACCTCTAAGCCAAGCACATGTGTGCAACACACCAACCTCACACACTTGAATGGCAGCCCTGGGATATTAATAAAGGAAATTAAGTGAGTGGCTCACAATCAGTAGAGGTATTTCTTTAGAGAGGAAAGCTGATTTTAAATTTCATAGACATTGGCCAGCGCTGCAGTTCAATAGGCTAATCCTCCACCTGCGGCGCTGGCACCGCAGGTTCTAGTCCCGGTCGTGGCGCCAGATTCTGTCCCGGTTGCCCCTCTTCCAGGCCAGCTCTCTGCTGTGGCTAGGGAGTGCAGTGGAGGACGGCCCAAGTCCTTGGGCCCTGCACCCGCATGGGAGACCAGGAGAAGCACCTGGCTCCTGATCAGCGCGATGCGCCGGCCATGGCGGCCATTGCAGGGTGAACCAATGGCAAAAGGAAGACCTTTCTCTCTGTCTCTCTCACTGTCCACTCTGCCTATCAAAAAAAATAAATAAATAAAAAGATAATAAATTTCATAGACACTCATTTTCTGGAGGGACACTGCATTTCTAATACAGACACACACATACTTTTAGTGATAAAAGATTTCTAAAGTCCACTTAGCAGCTATGGAAAGAGTGGCAATTCTAATTATAGAAAAATATCTCTTTTGACATAATTCTCTTGTCTTCCTTAGTTTTCTTTACAAACTTTTTTCATAAGGCTATGACTTTTGGCACTGCCAAGCAAGTCCCCACACAAAATGCCTGTAGAGCACCATCACGAAAAAGCACAAATAATAGCAGTACCTGCAGGTGTACATGAATTCTGACTGAGATTCTCCAACTGTGGATCTTCCTGGTAGACAATATGTATGCTGGAAGTTCCCATGTCGTCCTCCTCAAGATCTTCAGCTTCAACATCTTTGGCATCTTTGTGAGATCAAAAAACATTCCAGAACCTTAACATAATCTGAATATAGTTCTGATGGTGAAACTGTCACAAAAGAAGTTATAGCACTAATGCTAAACTTTCACTAATATTTCTAACAAACACTCCCCTTCACTTCTTAAAAGAATCATTTTATCTCAGTTTGGAGTCTGAACTTCAAAGTCATTTAGGACTTTATTATTTAAGGTATGGAGTCGGGATCAGCAACTTTGGGAATTTGTTAGAAATGGAACCTTGAGATCCCGTGGAATCAGAATATGAATTTTAACAATACTCAAAAGAGTCCTACACACACTATGTCTACATGAGAAAAGCAGCGTGATTTAGCAGACACCTGACCCTGGACCCAAGAATCAGACATGTATTTTAGACACTTTTGGAAACAACCTATAATCTAAAGAAGCCTAAGCAACGCTAAGATGAACATGTGGATGATGCCAAAGCCATCCTTTAAAACAAAGCTTGGACATGTTGGCTTCAAAAAGTCAAATGACAGCCCAAATCATCACAAATTTTCTCCTTTTATTCCCGCTCTGGTTCAGTTTTAGGTGGTGCCCAACAAGAGAACTGGGCAATGACTCTACTTTGGAAAGGGGGTAAGCCTTAGAGAACTGGAACCTGTAATTCTAGAATTCTCAAGCTATATCTCAGATCATCTAAACCAGGATGAGAGCTCAGACTTGGCCTTCCCCAAATTTTTTTGGGCAAGATGGGTAAATGTAGGATGAGGGCATCTTTTCCTGATACAGTTTTAGAGGTTATATACAACCAAACGAATTCTGCATGCAAGTAGCTACCTTCCTCCTAGAACTCGACTTTATGCTGGTCTCTCAGTAGCGACACAGCCCTGGGTATCTGAAGGGGAGTCTGCCTTTGCTGGCAAGCGAACACAGGCAGGAACAAGGGAAGCGCTAAGTACAACCAGGAGGAGCACACTGCTCTCCATTGGAGAGCTCTTCCTTGGAATAACCTACCTTCCTCTACCATCCAAAGTTCACTGAATGAGTTGTTATCATTATCCAAAGCAAGTTTTAAAGTTTTGGGCCAGTTTTCCTTGTCTGATCTGAGAAGGCATTCAGCCATTTTCTCTGCACCTGCCATTATCCCCTTATTGGAGCAAACCTAAACAAAGGAAAAGCAGTGTATTTGTCAATTATTTCAAAAGTTTTCCTTGTATGAGTTTTCAATGAGAAAATGTCAATTTCAAGTGCTATATGATTTTAAATCACCATACATTATAGTTCATAACCATTTTTCTCCCATCCAACAGTCTTTTAAAACTCTTTCCTTCATCCTTATCCTTTTAAAAATTATTTATTTATTTCAAAGGCAAAGATACAGAAAAAGAGAAGAGGAGAGAGAGAGATCTCCCATCTACTGGTTCACTCTCCAAATAGCAACAATAGTCAGGGCTGGGCCAGGAGTCAGTAACATCTTCCAGGTCTCCCATATGGGTGGCAGGAGCCCAAAGACTTGGGCCAGCCTCTGCTGCTTTCCCAGGTGCACATGGAGGGAGCTGGATTGGAAGTGGAGCAGCTGGGACTCAAACCAGTGCCCATATGGTGACAATTGAACTTTCCATGACACAGTGCAGGCCCTATCCTTGTCCTTTACACATCGGTGTCACTATGTCAAGAGAAGCTTTCGCATCTCCCCTGAGTTCTTATACCTATCATTATAAGTAAGACTAGGAAAATATTCCATTTGCAAGTCATTCACACTTTCAGGATATTGGCACAGAGTGAAACGTGGAACAACGTAACATAATATTAATATGTGACTTTTCAGGATAGAGGGATTTATGTGGCTTCACTATTCATAAGAAGTAAAATGTATTGTGGACTTATTATCATATGCCAAGCATGTATAAGCACTTTACATATATTATCTTATTTAACCCTTATAAAATGTTATATTAAGGTACTGTTATTATTCTCGTTTTATGCATGACAAAACAGATGCTTAGAGAAGCTAAGTAACTTATTCAGTATCACACACTAGGAAATGGTTGAGCCAAGATTCTAACAAAATTTATCTATGTTGGAGTACTATACAGCAGTAAAAAAATGAAATCCTGTTATTCGCAACAAAATGGATGGAACTAGAAAACATTATGATAAGCCAGTCCCCAAAAGACAAATACCATATGTTCTCCTTGATCCATGGTAACTAACAGAGTACCTAAAAAGTAATCTACAGAAGTGAAATTGAGACCTTGAGATGCAATGACTGAACAGCCTTTGTCCCAGCTGTTGAGGAACAGTTTTTTTTTTTTTTTTCCCATACTGTTTACTGAATTCTTTACTTAGTGTACAGTTAATCTTATGTGTATAAAGTTAATTGAAAACAGATCTTGGGGCCAGCAACGTGGTTCACTTGGTTAATCCTCTGCCTGTGGCACTGGCATCCCATATGGACGCCAGGTGCTAGTCCCAGCTGTTCCTCTTCCAGTCCAGCTCTCTGCTGTGACCCAGGAGGGCACTGGAGGATGGCCCAAGTGCCTGAGCCCTGCACCCGCATGGGAGACCAGGAAGAAGCACTTGGCTCCTGGCTTCGGAACGGCGGAGCGCCGCCATAGCAGCCATTTGGGGGATGAACCAATGGAAGAAAGACCTTCCTCTCTGTCTCTCTCTCTGTCTATAACTCTACCTGTCAAATAAAAAAAAAACAGATCTTAGTAAAAAATAAGAAAGGGAATAGGAGAGGGAGGAGGAAGAAAGCTTGTGAATGCAGGTGGGAGGGAGGATAGGGTAGGAAGAATCACTTTGTTTCCAAATTTGTATATATAAAATGCATCAAGTTTCTAAAGCTTAAATAAAAGGTTTCTAGGTACAAAAAATTTAATGCGTCTATAGCACAAATTCTTAACTGCTAGTCTACAATCTTTTTTTAAAAAATCATTTTTTTATTTATTTAAGAGGCAGAGCCACAGACAGAGGGAGAGACAGAGAGAAACGCCTGCCAAATGTTGGCTCACTTCCCAAATAGCCACAACAGCCAGAGCTGTGCTGATCCAAAGCCAGGAGCTTCTTCTGGGTCTCCCACGCAGGTGTAGAAGCCCAAGCACTTGGGCCACCTTCTACTGCTTTCCCAGGCTACAGCAGAGAGTTGGATCAGAAGAGGAGCAGCTGGGACTCAAACCAGCACCCATATGGGATACTGGTGCCGCAGGCAGCGGCTTTACCCACTACGCCACAGTGCTGGCCCCAGCTTTTCTCTTATTATTTTTCTTTGCTGAACTGGTCGACTGTATTTAAATTTGCATGAATTATTCAGAAAAAAGTAATTTTAAGTGAAAATAGAGCAAACTTGAAAAAATTGTTACATAAAAATCAGTTCACATTACAAGTACCTTCCTAGGTAACTATGCCTCTTATAGAAGGACTTATGTGTGTTTCAATTATCGTTTTCAGTTCTAAAACAGTAGAGACAACACAAGACATCCCCATGTTCCAACTACTTTCCCCTAAAGTTAGTATTTTATTTGACTTACCTGCATAATTTCTTCATATTCCTGACTAATTATACAGTCAGACATTTCAGGAAGGATACATGTTGGATCAATTCTGTCTTTAAATGCTGGTTGTAAACGTTTCAAAAGTGCTCTGTATTCCTCCAACTTTTCAATTTTTTGGAAATTCCAATTTGCAATGGCTTCATAAAGCCCAGAATAACCTGAAAAGGAGGAATAGCAAGTTTTATGGGCTAAATTTAATAAACAAAACACAATGAAATTATCAGAGCAATCATATTTGAATATATAGTGATAAAACTCAAAGAAAGGAAAGAATCAAACACTCTACTAGAGAAATTTAGGTCAACACAGAGGAAGATTAAAAGAGAAGGAGAAAAAAAGTCACTATAATAAAACTAAAAAAGTATCAAAATGGCAGTAGTAAGACCTTACCTATCAATAATTATCTTAAATATAGATGAATTTTAAACTCAATTAAAAGAGTGACCAAATGCATAAAACAAGATCCAACTATGTACTGCTTAAAGAAAACTCAGTTCATCTAAAAGGACACTCATAGAATGAAAATTAAAGACTAAGATATTCCATGCAAATGGAACACAAAAAAAGTAGCCATATTTATATCAGATAAAACAGAACTTAAATCAAAAGCAACAAAAGGAGACAAGAAGGCCATTATACAATAAGGGGTCTAATCCATCCAGGATAAAAATCAGATATATTTGCATCCCAATACAGATCTAATGGCAGAGATATTTTCTAATATAATAATGGTAGGGAACTTCAATATATTGAAGTATACAGATCACACAAACAAAAAAATCAAAGAAACAGCAGTTAATTTTACTACAGACCAATCTGACCAAACAGACATTTATAGAATATTCCATCCAGGGGCCAGCGCCATGGCTCACTTGGCTAATCCTCCGCCTGTGGCGCCAGCATCCCATATGGGCACCGGGTTCTAGTCCTGGTTGCTCGTTTTCCAGTCCAGCTCTCTGCTGTGGCCTGGGAAGGCAGTGAAGGATGGCCCAGGTGTTTGGGCCCCTGCACCCGAGTGGCAGACCAGGAAGAGGCACCTGGCTCCTGCCTTTGGATTGGCGCAGCGCCGGCTGTAGCAGCCATTTGGGGAGTGAACCAACGGAAGGAAGACCTTTGTCTCTGTCTCTCTCTCACTGTTTGTAACTCTACCTGTTAAAATAAATAAATAAAAATCTAAAAAAAAAAAAGAATATTCCATCCAATACCTGCAAAATACACTTTTCTTACCAGCACACACACAGTCTCCAGGGCAGATCATATACTAGGTCACAAAGCCAGTCTCAACACATTAGACAGAAATCCTATTGAGTATCTCTTCTGACCACAATGCAACAAAAATGGAAATCAGTAACAAATAAAATGTTGGAAAATACATAAATATGTGGAAATTAAACATCTTACTGAATAACCAATAAATCAAAGAAAAAAATCGAAAAAGAAATTTAAAACTTTCATGGCATGAATGAAAACAGGAACAGAAACATACCAAAAGTTATGAGGTATGGCAAAAGCAGTACACAGAGGAAAGTTTATGGTAATCAATGCCCACTTAAAAAAAATAAAAGCAGAATGATTTCAAACTTACTGCTGTACCTTAAGGAATTAGAAAAACAAAAATAAATAAAAAAATATAAGAACTAATAAAAATCAGAACAGAAGTAAATGAAATAGAGTTCCAAAAATAATGAAATGAAGAGCTGGGTCTTTAAAAAGATAAATAAAATGGACAAACCTTAGCTAAGGCTAACGAAAGGAGAAGAAACGACTAAAAATTAAAGATGAAAAGGGAGATGTTACAATTGACACCACAGGAATACAAAGGATTGTTATTAATTATTACAATTATACAGCAATACATTTTATAAACTGAAAGAAATGGACAAATACCTGGACACGTACACCTTTTCCAGATGGAACCACAAAGAAATAAACACCAAATAAGACCAACAATGAGTAAGGAGATTGAAACAGTAACTAACGATCTCCTACCAAGAAAATAAATAAAAAGCCCAGGTCCAGGTGACTTCACTGCTGGACTCTACCAAATATCTTAAAAAGGACTAATATCAATTTTTCTTAAATTACTCCAAAATGTAGAAGAGAGGAATTCTTCCAAACTAATTTTATAAGGTCAGTATTAGTTGATACCAAAACTAGACAAAAGTGAAGGAACAAAGGAATGAATGAAGGAAAGAAGCTACTGGCCAATATCCTTGATGAACATAGATGCAAAAATTCAACAAAATCTAGTAAACTGAATCCAACAGCATATTTAAAAGATTATTCATCAGGAGCAAATGGAATTCAACCCAAGTATGCAAAGATGGTTCAAACACATACAAAATCAACATGACACACTACACATCAACAGAACGAGGAACCAAACTCATGATCATCTCAATAGACGGAGAAAAGTATTTGACAAAATCTAACACCCCTTCCCGACAAAGACTCTAAACAAACTAAGTATGGAGGGAACACACCTCAACACAATAAAAGCCACATATAACAAGTCAACATCTAGCCTCGTGTTGAATGCGTAAAACGTAGAAGACCCTTTAAGATCTGGGACAAGAACACTATTTTCATTCAACACAGCACTGGAAGTCCTGTCCAGAACAATTAGGAAGGAAAAAGAAATAAAGGGCATACAAAGTGAAAAGGAAGAAATCATTGTCACTCTTGGGATTTTTCTGTAAGGACATGTCATCTCAAAGACCACCAAAAAATTATTAGACCTAAGAAATAAATTCATCAAAGTTGTATGACATAGACATACAAATCAATAGTGTTAACACCAATAGTGAATAAATAGTCTGACAAAGAAATAAAGAAAGCAATCTCATATCCAATAACTATCAAAAAAAATTTTTTTAAATCTTAGGAATAAACTTAAGATGAAAGAAAACTATAAAACATTGACGAAAGAAATTTAAGATGACACAAAGAAACAGAAATACATCCCATGTTTATCAACTGGAAGAATCAATATCATCAAAATATTCATAATATACAAAATGATTTATAGATTCAATGAGACGCCTGTCAAAAATATGACATTTTTGGTAGAATTAGAGAAAAAGAAACACTAATAAAATTTGGACGGGCCTGCGCCGCGGCTCACTAGGCTAATCCTCCGCCTTGTGGCACCGGCACACCGGGTTCTAGTCCCGGTCGGGGTGCCAGATTCTGTCCCGGTTGCCCCTCTTCCAGGCCAGCTCTCTGCTGTGGCCAGGGAGTGCAGTGGAGGATGGCCCAAGTGCTTGGGCCCTGCACCCCATGGGAGACCAGGAGAAGCAACTGACTCCTGCCTTCGGATCAGCGTGGTGCACCGGCCGCAGCGCGCAGGCCGCGGCAGCCATTGGAGGGTGAACCAACGGCAAAAGGAAGACCTTTCTCTCTGTCTCTCTCACTGTCCACTCTGCCTGTCAAAAACAAAAACAAAAAACAAACAAACAAACAAACAAAAAAAACACACATCCAGGGGCCCACACTGTGGCATAGCAGGTAAAACTCGCTGCCTGCAGTGCCAGCATCCCATATGGGTGCTGGTTCTAGTCCCAACTGCTCCTCTTCTGATCCAGCTCTCTGCTAGAGGATGGAAGACTCACTCACTCTCTGCCTCTGAGTCTGTGTAACTCTGCCTTTCAAATAAATCTTTATTAAAAAAATTACAAAGCTACAATAAAACAGTATATATTGACATAAAAACAGAAAAGTCTAGATACAAACCCATTCATCTACAGCAAACTAATCTTGACAAAAGCACTAAGAACACACATTGAAGAAAGGAGTCTTTTCAATAAATCATGTTTGCAAAATTGGATTACTACATGCAGAAGAATGAAACAAGCCCCTATCTCTTACCATGCACAAAACTCATCTTAAAATGGACCAAATACTTAGATCTAAGACAAACCTAAGAAAGTACTAGAGAAAAACATAGGAACATAGGGGAAACACTTTAGGACATTGGAATGGGCAAGGATTTTTTTCACCATATCCCTAAAGCATAAGAAACAAAAGCAAAAATAGACAAATAGGATTTCATCAAACTAAAGACCCCTGCACAGCAGAGGAGGCAAAAAAACAAAGGAGACAATCTACATAATTGAGGAAAATATTTACAAGTTTCACATCTGATAAGGGGTTAGTAACCAGAATAATTATGAAACTCAACTCAGTAGCAAAAAAATTATATCCAAATAAAAATATAGGTAGTAGATTTCAACAGATATTTCTCAAAGACAAGGGCTAACAGGTACATGAAAAAATATTCATTACTAATATTCAAAGAAAAACTCAAAACTGTAACTAGTTATCATCTCACTCTGGTTAAACTGGCTTTTATTAAAAAAAAATCCAAAAGGTGACAATTCCTGAGGTGGAAGCAGAGAAAAGGAAAACTGCATTCTGTGCACATGTGTTACGGCTCCATTCACATCAGCCAAGAAATGTAAGCAACCTTAGTGTCCATCCACTGATGAATAGATAAGAAAAACAGAGTACATATGTGCAGTGCAAATTCAACCATTAATAAAGAAGGAAATCTTGTCACGTGTAACAATGGAACTGGAGGTTATTATGTTAAGTGACATAAGCTAAGCACAGAAAGACAAGTACCACGTGTCCTCACTGATGTGAAATCTTAAAAAGTTTCTCCCCTAGGAATTAAAAACATGATAGTGGTTACTGAAGGCTGGGAGAGAAGGGTGGAGGGAGAGATGGGAAAGGTTAATTAATGGGTACAAGTTATAGTTGGAAGTAGGAGGTCCTGGTATCCTATTATACAATAGCAGGGATTACAAGTAACACACTGGTTTTTGTTTTGTTTTGTTTTGTTTAATTTTTTTTATTTGAAAGTCAGAGTTACATAGAGAGAAGACAGGCAGAGAGAGAGAGAGAGGTCTTTCATCTGATGGATCACTCCCCAGTTGGCCACAATGGCTGGAGCCACACCGATCCGAAGCCAGGAGGCAGGAGCTTCTTCTGGGTCTCCCACTTGGGTGCAGGGGCCCAAGGACTTGGGCCATCTTCTACTGCTTTCCCAGGCCATAGCAGAGAGCTGGATTGGAAGAGGAGCAGCAGGCACTAGAACCAGCGCCCATATGGGATGCTGGCACTTCAGGCCAGGGCGTTAACCTGCTGAGCCACAGCACTGGCCCCATACTGTATATTTTTCAAAAAAATAAAAATAAAAACTGGAAAAAAAATCTTGAATTTTTACCATAAAGAAATATTAACTGTTTAAAGATGGGCACAGTTCATCTGTTTGGACATTACACATTTAGCATATACATGCTAAAATATCACATAGTACCCCATATAAATGTACAATTATGTGTCAGTTAAATACAAAAATCTTAAAACCCAAAAATTAAAAGACCCTAATTTCAATTTATTGGAAATATACCAGAAATTGTATTCCTGAATCATATGGTAATTCTATTTTTAATGTTTTGAAGAATCCCCATACTGTTTTCTACAGTGGCTATACCACCTTATTATTCTAGGGATAATACACAAGGGTTCCAATTTTTTCACTTTCTCACCAACGCTTGTCAGTTCCTGTATTTTTTATTGAAGCCATCCTGATGGGTGTGAGATGATCTCTCACTGGGGTTTTGATTTGCATTTCTCTGAAAATTAGCTATGTTAACCATATTTGCATATGCTTATTGGCCATTTGTACATGATACTTAGAGAAATGTTTAAATTCTTTGCCTATTTTTTAAAAAATTTATTTGAAAAGCACAGTTATGGGGGGGAGGGAGACACAGAAAGCGAGAATATCTTCCATTCACTGGTTCACTCCACAAATGGCCACAATAGCAGGAGCTGGGCCAGGCCTAAGCCAAGAGCCAGGAGATTCTTCCAGGTCTCCCACATGGGTGCAGGGGCCCAAGCACTTGGGCCATCCTCATTGCTTTCCCAGGTGCATTAGCAAGGAGCTGGATCAGAAGCGGAGCAGTTAGGACTCAAACTAGTGCCCATATGGGAAGCCAGCATCACAGGCAAAGGCTTTACCCACTAAGACACAATGCTTCCCACATTGCCTATTTTTAATTGAGTTACTAGGTCATGCTGAGATGTTATTTATCTACTCAGGACATTAATTCTTATCAGATGTAAGATTTGCATTTTCCTCCCTACAACACGTTCATTTTCTAATATGTTGACTGTATCCTTTGAGGCACAAGTTTTTGAGTTTGATGCAGTCCCAAATTGTCCATTTTTGCTCCCTGTGTTTTTGGAGTCATGTTCCAAAGTCTTGATATGCCAACTCCAATGTCAGCAAGCTTTTCCTCTATGTTTTCTTCTAGGGTTTTTATCGTTTTAGATCTTATATTTGGGTCTTTAATTCATTTTGAGTTCTATATATAGTGTGTCACTGGGTAGCTAGTTTTGTGTCAACTAGACTGGGCTAAGGAATGCCCAAATAGGCGATAAAACATTTTGGGGATTTCTACGAAGGTGTTTCAAGAAGACATTAGCAGGCAGGCATTATCCAATTCCTGAGGGCCCAAACAGAACAGAAAGATGGAGGAGGGGTAATTTTTGCTGTCATGAATTGGAAAATCCCTCCAGATGTCCTCAGATATCAGAGCTCCCAGGTCTTGGGTGTTTAGACTCCGAGACTTCCACCGACAACCTCCAGACACCACCTGTATTATACCACCAGCTTCTCTGGTTCTCCATCTTGCAGATGGCAGATCAGACTACTTGACTGTCACAACCACGTGAGCCAATTTCCATTATACTCACACACACACATGCATCATTTATGTATGTTCCTCCCATAGCACAAGGGTCTTCAGAACACCAATGGGAAATGCACATTATGAGAAGATTATACATAGATGTAAAGATTTTTTGCACCAAGATACTCATGAACTCATACTAACTTTTATAACACTTCTGAAGAGGATCTAATTTTAGACACTCAGAAAGATAAGACATTGTTTAGAAAAGAGCAAAGTGAACTCTGCTAAAGGCGAATAAAGAACATCAAAGTTAGGGTGAAGGTTGGGTGAAGAATGGTGAAATCATTGATATTTCTCCATAAACTTTTGGTAAAGTAAGAAGTTCAGAAAAGGCTACCTCATTTTAAGAAAGGACAAGATGGCCAGCGCCGCGGCTCACTAGGCTAATCCTCCACCTGCAGCACCGGCACCCTGGGTTCTAGTCCAGGTCAGGGCGCCGGATTCTGTCCCGGTTGCTCCTCTTCCAGTCCAGCTCTCTGCTGTGGCCCGGGAGGGCAGTGGAGGATGGCCCAAGTGCCTGGGCCCTGCACCCACATGGGAGACCAGGAAGAAGCACCTGGCTCCTGGCTTCGGATCGGCACAGCGTATCAGCTGTGACGCGCCAGCTGTAGCAGCCACTTGGGGGGTGAACTAAGGGAAAAAGGAAGACCTTTCTCTAACTTTGCCTATCAAAAAAAAAAAAAAAAAAAAAAAGGACAAGATGATCTTGACAATGAAATGCATGGCAACAGAACATCCACATCTATCCATGAGGAAAACATTCAGCTTGTTCATGCCTAAATGGGAAAGATTCATGATGAACAGCAGAAACAACTGCCAATACTATCGACATCTCTCAGGTACACAATTCAGCCTGAAAAGCTTCAGTGGAGCAAACTTCCTGCTCGATGGGCACCAAAGTGGTTATGACCAGATCACCTTCAGCCAAGAGCAGAGCTTTCATGGAAATTTAGAACAAGTAGGATAAAGATCCTGAAGCATTTCTTCTATGAAGTTTAACAGGAGCTGAAATAACGACTTTACCAGTATGCTACTGAAGACAAAGCACAATCAAGGCAATGGATACCAAGATGTGGAAGTGGTCCAGTCAAAGCAAAAGTGGATTGTTAAGAACAAAGGTCGTGAGAACAGGTTTGGCAGATGCTCAAGGCATTTTGCCTGTTGGTCTCCTGGAAGATCAGAGAATGTCAACATCCAGTTATTATGAAAGCATTTTGAGAGCGTTACAAGCACTTGAATCACCAGCAGGAAGCTGGATTAGAAGTGGAACTGGTAGGACACAAACCAGCACTCTGATATGGATGCTGGTGTTCTAAGTGGTGGTTTAACCTACAGTACCACAACACCAGCCCCCATCTTTTTCTTTATGGATGTTTTCTTTCTTCTAGTTGATTTTTTACTTGGAGCAAAAAAACTACTAGAAAATTAAAAATAAGTAAAAAAGAAAATCCTGGAAGCATTCTTGGAGATGAGGCTGTTTATGCAAAGCACAGGACTGCCTGCAGTGGGCGTGGCCTTGCACACTTGGTTTTGAGACCTGCGAAGAAATCCAGGGAGCAGACAGGGGAGATGAACAAAGGGGCCAGGGTGCAACTGAAGGGGCTTGTTCCAGGACTCCAGGTACAGCAGCTTGGCGTGACAGACCATTTGCAAGCGAAACGAGGGACGGAGCTGAAGAGCGAGTTCATGCTCCATCGCAACGGGTTTTGAGGGAGGGATGGAGGAGTGACGCCATCCCACTTGGCAGGCTTTGTGGGTGCCCAGGCTGGGCAGGTGCGGAGCTGGGTGTGGCCCAGGGGTGGAGACGGACGTCCACGCATGCAGGCATCCTTCTGAGCAAGCTCAAAGAGGAGCATGCACAAAGGCCAGGACAGAGGAGGGGAGTTGTTGACACCGTGTAGGCTGGGGCTGTTCCTATGCGGGGCAGAACTGCTATCCCGGTTTACCAAGGGGAAAGCACTGTACTCGTGCGGGCCCATCAGGGGTTTCGTGCAAGAGAGGGACCTGATGAAATTAACATTTTCACAGAATAGCGAAAATCAACCACAAGATATTGGAAGCAAGCCCAACCCCCGTCCCAACCGCTCTCGCGTTCTACGCTTTCTCTCGCGCGCGTTCATCATCAAAGATCATCTACTCCCTATGAAGACAGGGCTCACCCATGAACTTCTGTTTCCTCTTGCAATGGAAAGCACTAGAAGATAGGGCTCCAGCCAGGCCAGGACCTGTGGGCCGACAGGCACCTGAGCCTCCAGGAGCAGTGTCCAGGGGGAGAGCCTCACAGCGGACAACCTCCGCCTCCCAGCTCTGCAGGGGTGAGCGAGCAGGAAAGAGCCAGGAGCGCACCGCAAGGAGCCGTTTCACATTTTAGATGTTCTGCTTCTTCCACCTAGAGCTTGGGAGAAGTCAGGGTGATCTGTCTCTGCCTCCTCCTTCGTTACTGATCTTCTCTCGTCTGATTACTTTTTCGGACATCATATCCCTGTCCTTGCGGGGACGAGAGGAAGCCAGCCCGCCGCCGTTACTGGTAATCAAGACGAGCTTCCCTAAGATTGCTGCTGCTCATGTTCGGTCCCTGGACCCGGCCGTCATTCCACTCGGCTGCAGCAGTCTCCACCACGAGTGCAGCAGCATTTTGTGGCTCTTCACGAAGTTTCCCCGGGGCCCATAACCCCCGTGTGCACATAGGAGATGCTCAGTAGATATGTCTTCTAGTTGATTTTAAAACTTTATTCTCTCTACTAATCCACTGGTGATTATATAGTTTGTGACTTTCCATTTTCTTTTACAGTTTTGATGTACAAATCTTGATAAGCTATCCTATTAGTTACAATAATCTTTGCAGATTCCTCTGAATATTTCAGATAGATAATGCTACCACCTGGCTGAAAAGTCTATGTAGCTTCAGACTAAGACATGAACTACATATGGATACCTCAAAATAAATAGCTTTTCAGTTTTACAGCATTCCACAACACCAAAGTAGTATCTCCAATTTGTAAAAAGAATGAACTGACCTGCATTGTTTAGGGCATCCAAAAAGCCACGGAACCAGCCTTCTTCCTTGAGCTGCAGCAGGTACTTGAGAAAAAGTGAGGCAGCCTCCATTGGACCCTTGTTGTTTTTCTCAGCCTGAATATACTGCACTTCATCTACAAACAGAAGCAAAAATAGCTCATCAATCTGCAGAATCCCTAACCATTGGGAGAAAAACCAGAATAGGGTTGCCAGACCTTCCCATAAGGGGAAACAGATTAACAACAGTGGAAGGAACTTCCAGAAAGCAGCCAATTGTCTGTCCCACCTGATTAAGCCAATTCTTTCCCAGCCCACTCTTCCCATATTGTATGGAAACTTCCAGCTGGGTGTCAAAGTCTAAGAACACACTCTGTCAAAGACATCTCTGCCAGATATTTGAAAAATTCTCCTCACAACAATGGAAAAAACCAAGGCAGCCTTAGGTTAGAAGGAAGAACAAAGGCTTCCATAGATGTTTTGATCATCTTTTGTTAAAAAGTTCCATTAACTGTCCAGTGTGTGGGGAAGGCCACTCTCTGGCATCAGTAACAATTATAGTGAACTTAATAGGCAGTTAGAAATAAATAAATGGTCTTTTACCTAGATTTTTGCAGAGAAGAAAAGAAAGATAGTAAAAGAGAAAGGGAGAAGAGCCAAAGAGAAACAGTGTGAGGCCGGCTGGCAGAGAACTGCCCACCGACATGCCTGTCATTCCACTTCTGCACACTAACTCCATACCCAGGGAGTAGTGGCAAAACCACTGCCTCACTACGACCCCGCATCTGTTCATTTTTCCATAGTTGATAGATTATACATTCCAAGGAGTAGGGAAGTTGGTTGGTTAACTGTATCCTGAGAGATTACAAGAGAACCTGGCACGTTATAGACACTCAAAGATATACTGAATGAGTGGAGAGAGGAAGGAATGACACACTGTACTTCTCAGGGAATCTCTGTCAAAGTCTGTCTTGCCAATAAACTTAGCCAGTTTACATAAAATTCACTGATTTTTAGAGTTGTGAATTCATATCTATATCCAATTTTACTATATTTTCATTACTATAAAAAGTCCTTAACCCTCCAAATATAAAAATTAAAAGAAAAATAACAAAAGGAGGGAATGTGGGAGTGCTCTTAATGAGATACATGAAATTTGTTCTCTTTATAAAGAATTTTTAATAAAAAGCAATCCTGCCCCCATTAGTGATCACTTCCCAGCCCCCCTTCCCTTAGCCATAAGGAAATCACGAATCATCCTGGTCTCTACAGAGCTGCCAGTGTGAACATTGCACATGAATGGAATCATAACATGTAGTCTTTGA
Source organism: Oryctolagus cuniculus (assembly GCF_051225735.1). NCBI lineage: Eukaryota > Metazoa > Chordata > Mammalia > Lagomorpha > Leporidae > Oryctolagus > Oryctolagus cuniculus. The sequence goes on from NC_142867.1 coordinate 196,094,017, forward strand.
GACTGGTTTGTTTCACTTAGCATATTTTCTTTTTGTTTCCTTTAAAGATTTATTTGAAAGTCAGAGTTACACACAGAGAGCAGGAGAGGCGGAGAGGCAGAGAGGGAGGTCTTCCATCCACTAGTTCACTCCAATTGGCCACAACAGCTGGAGCTGTGCTGATCCAAAGCCAGGAGCCAGGAGCCTTCTTCCGGGTCTCCCACACAGGTGCAGGGGCCCAAGGACTTGAGCCATCCTCTACTGCTTTCCCAGGCCATAGCAGAGAGCTGGATTGGAAGTGGAGCAGCCAGGACTAGAACTGGTGCCCATATGGGATGCTGGCACTGCAGGCAGCAGCTTTTCCACTATGCCACAGCACTGGCACCTGACTTATAATATTTTTTGAAAAAGCCTTGAAAATATGCTATTTATTTGAAAGACAGTTACAGAGAGAGGTAAAAACAGAGGTCTTCCATCCACTGGTTCACTCCCCAAATGGCTGCAATGGCCAGAGTTGAGGTGATCTGAAGCCAGGAAATGGGAGCTTCCTCTGACTCTCCCACATTGGTACAGAGGCCCAAGGACTTAGGCTACCCTACACTGCTTTCCCAGGTGCATTACCCGGGAGCCAGATCAGAAGTAGAATAGCCAAGACTCAAATCAGTGCCCATGTAGGATGCCAGCATTGCAGGCCATAACTTTAACCCTCTGTGTCACGGCACTGGCCTCTCAAGGCTAACTTTTTTCTTTTAAAGATTTATTTATTTGGCTGGCGCCATGGCTCACTAGGCTAATCCTCCGCCTGGGGCCCGGCACCCTGGGTTCTAGTCCCGGCTGGGGCGCCGGATTCTGCCCTGGTTGCTCCTCTTCCAGTCCAGCTCTCTGCTGTGGCCCAGGAAGGCAGTGGAGGATGGCACAGGTGCTTGGGCCCTGCACTCACATGGGAGACTAGGAGGAAGCACCTGGCTTCAGATCGACGCAGTGCGCTGGCCCTAGCAGCCATTTGGTGGCGTGAACCAACAGAAGGAAGACCTTTCTCTCTGTCTCTGTCTCTCTCTCTCTGTCTTTTTTTTTTTTTTTTTTTTTTTTGACATTTATTTATTTGAAAGACAGAGTTACAGAGAGAGGTCTTCCATTCACTGGTTCACCCCCCAAATGGCCACAACTGCCGTAGCTGTGCCGATCCAAAGCCAGGAGCCAGGAGCTTCTTCTGGGTCTCCCAAGTGGGTGCGGGTGCCCAAGCACTTGGGCCATCCTCTACTGCCTTTCTAGGCTACAGCAGGGAACTGGATCAGAAGAGGAGCAACCAGGACTAGAACCAGCACTCGTATGGGATGCCGGTGCTTCAGGCCAGGTCTTTAACCTGCTGTGCCACAGCGCCGGCCCCAAGTCTAACTCTTGAGTCATTCCTTTCTTTTTAATGCCAGGTAACATTCTATTGTATGGATAATATCTTATTTTGGTTTTCTTCTCTTCAGTTAACAAGCATTTGAGTTGTATACACATTTTGGTTATTATGAATAATAATGTTACAAGCATTCATGTACAACTTTCTTTGTAGATATCTATATTCATTTCTTTTGGCTATATACCTAGGTAAGATTGCTGGATCATATATTAACTCCATTTTTAACTCTAAGAAATTACCAAACTGGTGCTGGCACTGTGGCATAGCAGGTAAAACTGCTACTTGCAGTGTCAGCATCCAATATGGGCACCTGTTCAAGTCCCGGCTGTTCCACTTCTGATCCAGCTCCCTGATGATGGCTTGAAAAAGTAGTGGAAGATGGCCCGAGTGCTTGGGCCTCTGTGCCTGTGTGGAAGACTTGGATGAAGCCCCAGGCTCCTCCTGGCTTCAGATCAGCCCACTCCAGCCAGGGCAGCCATTTGGGGAGTGAACTAGCGGATGGAAGACCCCTCTCTCTCTCTGTCTCTCTATAACTCTGCCTTTCAAATAATAAATTAAAAAAAAAAAGACACTATCAAACTGTTTTCCAAAGGAGCTGTACCATATTACATTCCCACCAGCAAATCTAGGGTTCCAATTTTTATATATCCTTGCCAGGCCTATTTTTAATTTATTATTATTATTTATTTATTTCAGAGGCATAGATGGCCAAGACTGGCTCAGTCTGAAGTCAAGAGCAAAGAAGTCAATCCAGGAATGCAGTCACTTGAGCCATCACCACTGTTTCAGAGGGTCTGCATTAGCAAGAAGCTGAAATCAGGAGCCAGAGAAAGTAGCACACCCACACACTCTGATATAGGATTGCAGGTATTTTTTTGTTGTAGAAAGAAAAAAGCAGACTAATATGTAAAAAGGAATCTTTATATTATATGTATTTTTAAAATAAAATTTTCTTGTCTGATTATAAAAACGATAAAGCATCATTATAAACATTTTAAGCACTACAGGAGAAGTGAAAGTAAAAATACACCCAAATCACATCACCTAAAATCAAATGTAATACTCTGGGTGTTAACAGTTTTAAATAGATAGGATCCTATTCATCTTTTTTTCATTAATAGGTTATATATGTTGTTTCCCATTAATAAATATTGATCTACATTAACTTTTTAGTAGCTGTACCATATCACATAAATAAACCATGTTTATTTAATTGGTCTTTATTAATATGTAATTAAGATGTATTTAATACAAATACATCTATGTCTTTGCCTGCTTTATCAAGTTGTGCTGAGAATTAATCCCCAGATGTAGGATTTCTAAGCTAACCATATATAGTTTCCAGTACTGACACACATCACCCACTGCCTTCCAGATAAACTGTACCGGGCCTCCATCAACCGTGTGAATGCCCCTTTCCCTCCACAGCGTGTATTGGCTTAATTCTTCACAATCTTTGTGAAGCTGAGGAAAAAAAACAGATCAAACTGTTTTTAATGATTTATTTCTTCCTTTAGCCACTGTTTATTTTAGTCAATTTCCTATTCCAGTCTCAGTGAGTTTTCTGTTGGGGTCATTCACTTTTTTTTCTGAACTGGATTTGTGAGATTCCTTTGAGTATTACTGAAATACTAGTTTTCTGACAAGTTTTTCTGGTATGTGAAAATTATTTGTTTTCAAATATATGTTGCTATAATACTGAATGAACTCAGTAAATTCAGGAATTTAAGTTTTAGTTTTGTTTTTATTTCAGCTGACTGGCTTTCTTTGGGGGTTATCTGGTTATTCTTTCTATAACTTCCTCAGTAAAATTCATTAGAAATAACAATAAACCCATTTTTCTTTCATTAAGATCTTGGCTGTATCTTAAAATATGTAATATTTTTTTTCTATCCCTGCTTTAAAATATCTTAAATTCTTTGAGAGGCAGACAAAAAGAGAAGGTGGGGGGAAGAGAAAGAAACAGAGTCCCATCTATTGGTTCACTCACCCAAATGCCTGTAACAGTCAGCACTTGGCAAGAACTGGAACCAGGAGCTAAGAACACAATTCAAGTCTCCCCCATGAGTGGCAAGGACCAATTACTTGAGCTATCACTGCTGCTTTCCAGCGTCTGCACAAGCAAGAAGCTGGAGTCAGAAACCATAGCCAAGACTTGGACCCCAGATCTCCCATGTAAGATGCAAATAAGTGATAGTTTGAAATTATTTGATCAGGGTCAGTGTTTGTGGTATTGTGGGTAAAGCAGCTGCCTACAACATGGGTAAACCACACGGGCACCGGTTCAAGTCCTAGCTGCTCCACTTCTGATCCAGCTCCCTGCTAACATGCCTGGGAAAGCACTAGAAGATGGTCCAAGTCCTTGGGCCCCTGCACTCATGTGGGAGACCTGGAAGAAGCTCCTGGCACCTGGCTTCAGATCAACCCAGCTCAGGCCACTGTGGCCATTTGGGTAATGAACCAGTGGATGGACGATCTCTCTCTGCTTCTGCCTCTCTGTAACTCTGGCTTTCAAATAAATATTAAAAAGGAATTATTTTCAGCCAGATCTGCATGCCTTAAGGGCTGATTCTGAGTCCAGAGTGCTGAAAAGCCCATGAGAGTATTTCAGGCATGGAAAGCCAAGACACTCTGGGGGAAAAAAAAAAAAACCTAAATGAAAGATCTCCGCAAGTGAGATCCCAGTGGAAAGAATGGGTCAAAGAAGGAGGTACCTTTCTCTGAAGGGAGGAGAGAACTTCCACTTTGACCATGGCCTTGTCTAAATATGATCAGAGTCAGTGAACTCAGGGGGCTTCCATAGCCTTGGCAGCTCATGACAAGAGCCTAGGGTGATTACTGAGGCCATAAACAAGAGTGTCAATTTGTTAAGTCAACAACAGGAGTCACTGTGCACTTACTCCTCATGTAGGATCTTTGGCCTTAGTGTGCTGTACATTGAGATTTAATGCAATAACTAGTACTCAAACAGTATTTTTCACTTTATGTTTCTGTGTGGGAGCAAACTGTTGAAACCTTTACTTAATGTATGTTAAACTGATCTTCTGTATATAAAGAGAATCAAAAATGAATCTTGATGTGAATGGAAGGGGAGAGGGAGTGGGAAAGGGGAGGGTTGCGGGTGGGAGGGACGTTATGGGGGGGAAGCCATTGTAATCTATAAGCTGTACTTTGGAAATTTATATTCATTAAATAAAAGTTAAAAAAAGGAATTATTTTGATAATTTTATGAAAGACCTGAAATTATTATTCTGGGACATAATATGACAGCTAACACTTATTTAGTGCCATGAACTTCAATTTTCAGAATACTCAAACAGAAAGACATTATTCTGATTTTAAAGATGAAGAAATGAAGGTATAGACAAGTTAGGACATTTCCCCAAAGTCAAAGAACCTATAAGTTACAGAATAAAACTTACAAAGGTATGCTTTCAGGGAAATTATGAAAGACTGGTCTGTAGGAGCCAGTATTGTGGTATTAAGCCACCATTTGTTATGCTGGCATCCCATATTGGAAAACTGGTTCAAAGCCTGACTGCTCCACTTTTGACATGGCTTCCTGCTAATATACCTGGTCAGGTGGCAGAAGATGGCCCAACTGCTTGGGCCCCTGCTATCCGTGTGGGAGAACAGGATGGAGCTCCTGGTTCTGGGCTTCAGCCTTGCCCAGACCCAGCTGTTATGACCATTTGGGAAGTCAACCAAAAGATGGAAGCTTACTCTCTCTCCCTCTCTGTCACTCAGAACTTTCAGATACCTAAATAAATCTTAAAAAAAAAAAAAAAATTTGCCTTTAACACAGGGCTTTTTTTTTTTTTTAATGAATATAAATTTCCAAAGTACGATTTATGGATTACAATGGCTTCCCCCCCAAACCCAGGGCTTTTAAGAATTGGAAGAGGATGATTTGGAGTACAAAATTGAATATTTATGTATAGTCATTAAATCAACCTTATTAAACAGATCATTTATATCATTACTTATCTGACTTGGCAATACTAAAGATATGTTAAAATTTCCCTATTTCTGAACTTCTAAAATTCTTTCTTGTATTTAGTAAACAAAGTTTGTATATATACATATATATATATATATCATACCTTCATTGTTGATTAAATATCCTTTTAGTCTTAATACTTTCTATGTTTCTTACTGTTGTAACTCCTGCTTATTTGCATTAATGTATCTTCATCTCTTTCATACTTTTGATGTTGTTATACTTTAGATGTGTCTCTGGCAGACAATAAAGACCTGGATTCTGCTTTTTGACTCACTTAAATGCACTGAAAAAACACATCTGACCTAATTACTTAGTCCTAAGGAATATAACCAGTTTTTCCTGTGTTATCTTGTGTTTTTTTCCCCTTTTCTGTTTCCTGGTTAGCTTATGTTACTAAATACATTTTTTCCTCTCTTGAACAACAAAACGTATGTCATCTTTAAACTGCCATATTATCTTTAACCTTTCAGATAGCATTTTTGAACCACAGAAGAGTAAAATGGTACCTTTTCTGTCCCTTCCAAGGAAGGAATTTTATACTTTATCACTATTTTCCCTAGCTCCTTTTTGACTTAATATAAGTTTTTAAATCCATTATTTCAAAATTTTTAGACTTTTTTCACTATAAATCCTCATTTTTTTATAGACCCCTCCCTCCTCTGGGACTTACCAAATCAGAAGTCCTAGAGACAGAATCTTGGAATCTTTATTTACTTAATAGGCAGAGAGAGAACAAATTCTCATCTGCTGCTTCATTCTTTAATCAAAAGCAACATTCAGGGCTGGGCCAAGGCCAGAGCCAGGAACATGACCCCAGGTCTCCCATGTTGTGGGCAGGAACCCAATTACTTGGGCCATCACTGCTGACTTCCAGGATCTGCATTAATAGGAAACTGGAGGTGAGTATCAAAATCAGGCACTCAGATACAGGATGCCTGTATCTTAACCACTAGACCAAACACCCACTCAAGTCCTCTCAAAAATTAAATAAATAAATAAATAAAAATTGCAGGGCAGGCCATTTGGCACAACAGTTAAGAAGCTGCTTAAGATGTGTACACCCCATACAAGAGAAGCTAGATCAAATCCTGGCTCCTCCTCTGATCCAGCTTCCTGCTAACACACCCCTGGGAGGCAGAAAAGAAGCTGATGGCTCAAATTCTTGGATCATCAACACCCGCACAGGAGACCTGGACTGAGTTCTAGGCTCCTGGCTTAAGCCTGGCCCAGCGCTAGTTGTTGCTGATACTTAGGGTGTAAACCAGTAGATGGAAGATCTCTCTGCTTTTCAAAAAGAAGGTAAAACTAAATTTCTACATGCATGGCTGTACATTTACTTTTGTGGCAATAATTATTTAAATTATTTAAAGTTAACTCTACATGTTTAGTTTCGACACTCATCAAATATCTTCATATTTCAAGAACGCCCTTTATTGCACTATTCTTTTTGGTTCTCAATTGTTTGGAGCCATGTTTCAAGCAATTTTTCTACAACAATGTCCTCCTCTTAAGTCATAAAAACCTGGCTGGATATAAAATTCAGGGGCCTCTGTTTTACCATCAGAATTCTGCAGACAGCTTTACTGTGTCATTATATTAATGCTATAGAGAAGTCAAAAGCCAGCTTGGCCAGCGCCACAGCTCACTAGGCTAATCCTCCACCTGCGGCACTGGCACCCCGGGTTCTAGTCCCGGTTGGGGTGCCGGATTCTGTCCTGGTTGCTCTTCTTCCAGTCTAGCTCTCTGCTGTGGCCAGGAAGGCAGAGGAGGATGGCTCAAGTGCTTGGGCCCTGCACCCATATGGGAGACCAGGAGGAAGCACCTGGCTTCTGGCTTCGGATTGGCGCAGCACGCTAGCTATAGCAGCCATTTGGGAGGTGAACCAACAGAAGGAAGACCTTTCTCTCTAACTCTGCCTGTCAAAACAAAAAACAAACAAAAACAAAAAAACAAACAAAAAAAAAAAAACGCCAGCTTGATGCTGATTCCATCACAGGAAATCCAAGTCATCTTATTAGTCTTTCTCCAATGCTTATAATTCTTTATTCATCTCATAAATATAAAATCCCACCAGTGTACATAGAGACATATTCCCTTCTCTTTAATGTACAAAAGTACTATTTCATTTTTCTTCTCTTATTTCTTTTGTTCTCTCCTTGTTGTACTCAAACTGTGGAATCTGAATGCTGTCATACAGTTCGCATACCACTACACACTGCCTCCACTGTCATGCTTAATTTTGCAATGTTTTCAGAAGAACTGGCTGTATTTACTTTCCCGATTTCCTAACCTTCTATTTACTCCCTGATTTTCTTCTTTTTTTTTTTTTTTTTTTTTTTTTTTTTTTTTTTTTTTTTGGACAGGCAGAGTGGACAGTGAGAGAGAGAGACAGAGAGAAAGGTCTTCCTTTGCCATTGGTTCACCCTCCAATGGCCACCGCGGCTGGCGCGCTGCGGCCAGCGCACCGTGCTGATCCGAAGGCAGGAGCCAGGTGCTTCTCCTGGTCTCCCATGGGGTGCAGGGCCCAAGCACTTGGGCCATCCTCCACTGCACTCCCTGGCCACAGCAGAGCGCTGGCCTGGAAGAGGGGCAACCGGGACAGAATCTGGTGCCCCGACCGGGACTAGAACCCGGTGTGCCGGCGCCGCTAGGCGGAGGATTAGCCTGTTGAGCCGCAGAGCCAGCCTTATTCGTGTAATTAGTTTCCCAGCCCTCTTATACCTTTGCCACCAGCCCAACTCCACAGAAACCACTCCTGTGGGTGGTCCCAAAGGTCTACAATGTCAAAAATCAGGATGCAGGTTCCTGTGGCTGGTGCTGTGAAAAAGCACTTGTGACACTGGCATCTCATATCAGAGCACTGGTAGGAGTCCTGATCGCTCTGCCTCGGATCCAGCTCTCTGCTAACACACCAAGCAAAGCAGTGGAAGAAGGCCCGAGTACTTGGGCCCCCTGGCAACAACATTAGAGACTGGGACAGAGTTTTGGGCTCCTGGCTTCAACTGGGTCAGCCCCAGTAGAGGCAGCCATTTGGGGATTCAACCAGCAGATGGAAGATCTAGGATATGCTACTTGCTCTCTGTCACTTTGCCTTTCACATAAATAATTTTTTTTTTTAAAGGTTTCTGGGGCCAGCACTGTGGCACAGCAGGCTAAAGCCCTGGCCTGAAGCACCAGCATCCCATACGGCACTGGTTCTAGTCCACCTACTCCTCTTTGATCCAGCTCTCTGCTATGGCCTGGGATAGCAGTAGACGGCCCAAGTCCTTGGGCCCCTGCACTCGCATGGGAGGCCCAGAGGAAGCTCCTGGCTTTGGATTGGCGCAGCTCTGGTCATTGCTGCCATCTGGGGAGTGAATCAGTAGATGGAAGGCCTCTCTGTCTCTACCTCTCTCTGTAACTGTCTTTCAAATAAATAGAATAAATCTTTAAAAAAATAAAAATAAAAAAGGTTTCTTTACTTCTAATAGTGTTTGTGGTATTTAAGATTTATTTGAGGAGTCGGCACGGTGGCACACTAGGTTAATCCTCCGCCTGTGGCGCAGGCATCCCATATGGGTGCTGAGTTCTAGTCCCGGTTGCTCATCTTCCAGTCCAGCTCTCTGCTGTGGCCCAGGAAGGCAGTGGAGGATGGCCCAAGTGCTTGGGCCCCTGCACCCACATGGGAGACCAGGAGGAAGCACCTGGCTCCTGGCTTCAGGTCGACGTAGCTCTGGCCATGGCAGCCATTTGGGGAATGAACCAACAGAAGGAAGACCTTTCTCTCTGTCTCTCTCTCTCACTGTAACTCTGTCAAATAAATAAAAATCTTTTACAAAAAAAAAAAAAAAAATTGAAAGTCAGTTACTTAGAAAAGGAGAGGCAGAGAGTCAGTCTGTCTTCCATCCGCTGGTTCACTCCCCACTTGACCACAATGGCCAGAGCTGTGCCAATCCAAAGCCAGGAGCTTCTTCCAGGTCTCCCACACTCGTGCAGGGACTTAAGTACTTGGGCCATCTTCTGCTGCTTTCCCAGGCCATAGCAAAGAGCTAGATTGGAAGTGCAGCAGCCAGGACACGAACCGGTGCTCATATGGGATGTCGGCACTGCAGGTGGCAGCTTTACCTGATCCACCACAGCACCAGCCCCAGAGCTTTTGTTCTCATAGTTACCAACCATTATCTGCCATTATGATTCTGCCTTGGTTTTTCCTGATGCCTTTTTGTCCACGTATCTGGCTGCTCTTTTCCAGTTTCTTTTCTAGCTCTTTCTCCCTCTGTTCATCTCGTAAATGACAGGCTCTCAACAACCCGTCCCAGGGTCTTTCTACTAAACTTCCAATGTGCCATCTTGCCTCTCTCACTGTTCCAGCAAGGATCTATGAAGGACTCCCCAGATTTGGACTTCTGATTCTGTGTGCCTTAGATACATCCAGGAAGCCATGTTCAGCAGATCACTGAATGGGGAGGTCTGGAACTCAGGACAAAGATCCAGGCTTGGGGGGCCCTGCAGGTAGAGATTGTGCTGCAACAGGGGAGAGTGGGTGAGACTGCACACTAGAAGGGTTTCATCCAGGGATTTCTAAAGAGGCGTGGCCTCACATTGTGTAGGAGCCCACACCTCTCTCAGGGCAGAACCAGAAAGTGAAAGTGCACTTTCCTTAGTGGCATTCTTTTGCTGCTCACTCCACAAGGTGAGTTTGGTTTAACAGAGCAATAAACACCCAAGGTACCTGCCTGGGAGTTTCACTGCAGTTACCAAAAGCTGATTAGCATTTCAGGAGTGGCATTAAGGCACCTGGAATTGCTAGGTCCTGTCTTCCACCTGGAGTCCTTGCAAACACCACCTACCTCTGTCTCCCCAAGTGTGAATACCTCTGCCAATGTCCAGCACAAAGCAATTCGCTACTCACTACCCGAAACACCTGTCCTAAAGCCTGAACATAAAGCCTGAACATTCAGTCTGGGGAAAGTCAAGCTCCTCTCAACCTTTCCATCGTTTGCAAGCACAAATGAGACCTCGCAGAGGAGGCACCACCTTGCCTGGATTTTGGACAGCGTTGTGTACCACAGTATTGTATCCTCACCCTTCACTCCCCACCTGGCAAACCCCTGGACTGGAGAGCATACTAAGGAAGGGGCTGTATCTTATTTCTCAATCTCCAATTCCAGGACAAAGGCAGGCACCTAGCCAACTCAAAGGTTAGAGGAAATAAATGAAAAGGACAGTTTCTTTCCCCAGCTTTGAACCTTAAAAAAAAAAAAAAAAAAAGTGCACCCTAAGCGAGTCACTTCACCACGCTGGTTCTCAATGTCCCTACCTGGGTTTCCTAGTGCACCTCAAACCCTGAACCAATAGTGTTTCTGAAGGTTGGTTACCTCCACCGATTTAAAAAGGAAAACAGCAAGGGGAAAACAAGTCCTCAGTTTTTCCTTGCCCCCAAGGGGCGGGCAGGCGCCGCTGGGCATCCACTCACCCTCCCCAAGCCAGGAGTTCATGTAGCTCAGGATGTGGGTAGGGTCCAGAATCCTCTTGACATAGTCGCTGAAGGCTTGCAGGTTCCTCCGCTCCTCGGCGGTCATGCTGGCCTCGTTGCCCGGTGAGATCCACCCCACCCGGCTGCTGCCCGACTCCCTTTAAAGCTGGGCTGGAGGAGGCGGGCACGCCAAGCGGGGAGGGGAGGGATTTTCCAAGAAATCAACCGCGGCTGAGAGGCGGAGCTGCCTGGGAACTTACAACTGGAGGAAAAATCGAAACTGCAACTCGCTGCAGCCGCAGGAGGGCGGGGCCGGCCCTGGCCGAGCGCTTCCCCCAGTTCTGCAAGTTTCTCTTTCCTGTTCACCCGAGGTGGGGGGTGGGGAACCGAGGAGGACAACCCTCCCCCACCTCCAAGCCCCGGGAAGCTTTTACAGCGGTAAAGTATAAAGAGAGCAAAATGCGCACAATTGAAGGGTGCGATTCGCTAAGTTCTGAAAAATGCATACAGGTTTAACCACCTTCCCCAGATCAGTTGGGCCCCACGGTGAGGGTATCATTCACCTTTTTGGAAGCTGTCACCTGTTGTCCAAAATGGCCACGCCAGTTTCCATTCGCACCCTTAGCAGATGCGGGCTCCAGTGCATGGATAGCCAGCAGATGCACACATAGGTCAGTCTTTTTTTTTTTTTCTTTTTAATTTATTCATTTGGCTTCCATCTTGGTCTGTATGAAATGATACATTATTGTGGCCTTAATTTTGATTTCTCATATAATTAATGATGTTGGACACATCTGTATGTGCTTTCTGACCTTTCATATAACCCTGCATTTGAAACTTCTGCCTAATTTTGGAATGTTTTAAAATAGACTTACACAGCGCCCTGCATTGTGACATAGGAGGGTAAGAGCCCCTGCCTGTGACCCTGGCGTCCCAGACACCCATTCCAGTCCTGGCTGCTCCACTTCGGACCCAGCTCTCCGCTAATGTGCTAGAAAGCAGTGAAGGATGGCCCAAGTGCTTGGGCCCCTGCACCTACGTGGGAGACCAGGAGGAAGCTTCTGGCTCCTGGCTTTGGTCTAACCCTGCCCTGATGGTTGCAGCAATTTGGGGAGTGAACCAATGGGTAGAAGATACCCCCCCTCAGTAACGCTGACTTTCAAATAAATAAATATTTAAGATACATAGCCTTACAAGAGTGATTATTCTATATACAAAATTGTCAAATATAGGTATTCAAAATATTTTCCCAGTCTGTCATCTAGCCTTTTGTTTACACACACACACACACACACACACACACAATTTTATTTGAGAGGCAGAGAGATAAAGAAAACTTCTATCCCCTGGTCCATTCCCCAAATGCCTGAGCGCTGATTCCAGCTCTCCTATGTGGGTAGTAGGGACCTAACTACTTGAGCCTACTTCCAGGGTTCATTTTAGCCAGGGCTCTAACTCAGGCCCTCGGATATGGGATAGAGGCATCCAAAGCAGCATCTTAATCATCACCCCAAACACACCTACCCCTTTCCACTTTATTTATGGTGTCTTTTGATGAGTGCTTTTTACCAGTTTTCTCCTCTATTCATTTCTTTTTGTGTTCCCTTTAATAAATCTATGCCCACCCCAAGGTCATTAACATACTGTTTTCTTTTACTTTTTCTCTTTTACTTTTAAGTCTGTGATATCTCAATTAATCTTGTTGTGATGTGTCATAAGGGACCAGGTTCATTTTTTTCCATACTTCTCGTTTTAGCAACATCATTTGTTCAAAATGTTTCCTTCTTCCACTAAATAGCCTTGGGACCTCTATAAAAAAAACTTAATTGACTCTATGTGTGTAAGTCTATTTCTGACTATATTCTATTCCATTCTATTTCCTGACTCTTGTAGCACTACCACTTTCTCTCTCTCGTTTGCTGTAAATTTCAAGTAAGTCTTCAAATCAGGTACCACTGAGCCCCTCAAATAGGTTCTTCATTGTGAAGATTATTTTGGCTATTGCAGGCACTTTGCATTTCTGTATGAAACAGGATTCAACTTCTCAATTAAAAAAACAAATGCCTATTGGGATTTTGACAGGGGTTTTACTGAACCTACAGATGAACTTGGCGAGAACTGACATCTTAACCAATATTGAGTCTTTTAGTCCACGAACGTGGTTGCAGTTTCGATTTTTCCTCCAGTTGTAAGTTCCCTGGCAGCTCTGCCTCCCAGCTGGTGTTGATTTCTTGGAAAATTTACTTATGTCTTTAATTTCTCTCAGCAATACTTTATTAAAAGTCTTACACATGTACAAATCATGTTAAATTTATTAGTTTTGTTCTTTAATTCTACTGTAAATGAAGTTTTTAAATTTTCATTTTCAAATCATTTGTTGCTATTACATCTTTTTTTTTTTTTTTTTTTTTTTGACAGGCAGAGTGGACAGTGAGAGAGAGGGACAGAGAGAAAGGTCTTCCCTTGCCGTTGGTTCACCCTCCAGTGGCCGCTGCAGCCGGCGCGCTGCGACCAGCACACCGCGCTGAACCGATGGCAGGAGCCAGGTGCTTCCTCCTGGTCTCCCATGGGGTGCAGGGCCCAAGCACTTGGGCCATCCTCCATTGCACTCCTGGGCCACAGAAGAGAGCTGGCCTGGAAGAGGGGCAACCGGGACAGAATCCGGCACCCCGACCAGGACTAGAACCCGGTGTGCCGGCGCCGTAAGGCGGAGGATTAGCCTAGTGAGCCGCGGCGCTGGCCGCTATTACATCTTATACTACATTTTAAATTCATTTATAAGTTCTAGTAATTGTTCTGAAGATTCCCTAAAATTTTCTAGGGAAACAATCATGTCATTTGCTAATAGACAGCTATACTTGATCTTCAAGTTTTAGTATGTATGTATGCCTTTCACTTTCTTTCCGTATTTCTTCTATGCTTCTTACTCCATTTCCTTTCCTTATTGCATTGCCTAGGGTGAAAGTTGAATCTAAATAAGACTTGGGGCCGGTACTGTGGCATAGTGGGTAAAGCCACCGCTTACAGTGTCAGCATCCCATATGGGTGCCAGTTCTAGTCCCGGCTGCTCCACTTCCAATCCAGCTCTCTGCTATGGCCTGGGAAAGCAGTAGAGGATGGCTCAAGTCCTTGGGCCCCTGCACCTGTGTGGGAGACCCGGAAGAAGGCTCCTGGCTCCTGGCTTTGGATCAGCACAGCTCCAGCTGTTGTGGCCAATTGGAGTGAACTAGTGGATGGAAGACCTCCCTCTCTGCCTCTCTCTCTCTCTCTCTCTCCCCTCTCTCTCTGCCTCTCCTTCTCTCTCTGTGTGTAACTCTTTCAAATAAATAAAAATAAATATTTAAAAAATGATAAGACTTGGAATGAGTGTTTAATCTAGCAATTAAGATGTTTATATTCCATATCACAGTACTTTGGTTTGATTCCTAGTTCCTGACTCGAGCTTCCTGCCAATGCAGACCCTGGGAAAACGTGGTGATGACTCAATTAATTGGGTTCCTGCCACCCACATAGGATTCCTGGACAGGTTCCTGGCTCCAACTTTGAACTCAACCCAGACCTGATACTGTGGGTATTTGGTGAGTGAGCCAGCAGATGGCAGCTCAGTCCATCTCTTACCTCCGCCTCAAAAAAAAAAAAAAAAAAAAAAAAAAAAAAAAAAAAAAAAAAACCAACCACCACAACAACAAAAAAACTGGTGAGGGTGGACACCCTTACCTTATTATTGACCTCAGTGGAGAAATGATCAATGTTTCACCTTCAGGTTTTTTCTCCATCTAGTGAAGTGAGATATATTCTTTTACTATAAGGAAATTTCATTTTTAAAAAATTCCATTTTATTTGAAAGGGAGACAGAAATAGACAAAACTTTTCTATCCACTGGTTCATTGCCCAAATGCCCACAAAAGCCAGGAGTCCAGAGCTCAGTTTGGGTCTCCCACATGGGTGGCAGGGACCCAAGTACTTGAGCTGTCATCTGCTGCTTCCTAGGGTGCTCATTAGCAGGAAGCTGGAATCATAAGCAGAGCTGGTATTCAAACCCAGGCACTCCAATGTGGGATTCAGGCACCTGAAGTAGCATCTAAACCACTACACTAGATGCCTGCCCCTTCATTGATTTTTTGAGTTTTAAACCAATCTAGCATTCCTGGGATATGTGACATCCCTTTTATATATATTCTGGACTAAACAGTATTTTCATAAATATTTTTCTGTGTTCATGAAGGATATTGGTCTGTAATTTTCTTTTCTTGTAACATGTCAGGTTTTGATGCCGGGTTATGTTAACCTCATAAGAGTTTTATAAGATTGTTATCATTTCTCCCTTAAATACCTAATAGAAATCACCAATAAAACTATTTTGGGGGCTGGTTCTGTAGCACAGCAGGCTAAGCCACTGCCTGCAGTGTCAGCATCCCATATGGGCGTTGATTTGAGTCCCAACTGCTTTACTTCTGATCCAGTTCCCTGCTAATACATCTGGGAAAGCAGTGGAAGATGGTGCAAGTATTGGGCCCCTGCCACCCACCTTGGAAACCTGGAAGAAGCTCCTGGCTCCTGGCTTTGGCCTGGCCCACCTCTACCCATTGTAGCCATTTGGGGAGTGAACCAGCAGATGGAAGATCTCTGTGTCCCTCCCCCTTCCCTCCCTCCCTCCCTCCCTTCCTCTCTTTCTCTCTAACTGCCTTTCAAGTAAGTAAATAAATAAATCCCCCCCTGCAAAAATCTATTCTGGATTGGAGTTTTCTTTGAAGATTCTTTATAATGAAATCAATTTCTTTACTAGATATAAGCCTATTCTCATTTTTGAAAATTTCATCTTGAATTAGTTTGGTTTTCAGATGTTAAAATAATTAAACAGGATGCCTTTGTAAACAAAATGAAACTTAAGCTCAGCAAAACATAGGTAGACAATTGGGCATTAGTTGTATTGTCTAGAATTTTTCATCTGTATAGCCCAAATAGGCCTAATAAGGCAATCGCTTGCACGTCAACCAAATAATTTTTTTGTTCTCCCAGATTCAACCTATAAAAATTTTCCCTTTAACCCTCTTTGGTGGAGCCTTATACCACTTCCAATTTGGAGCTGCTCGATTCAGGATTCACTAACTGCTCAAATAAATGCCTTAAAAATTTTATATGCCAAAGTTTATTTTTCAATGCAAGGACTTCAATCATTTCTTCTAAATTTTCAAATATATTGAAGTATGTTGTTTTTGATATTCATTTTTTTTCCTTCCTTAAAAAATCAGTCTTATCGGGCCAGCGCCGTGGCTCAATAGGCTAATCCTCCACCTTGCGGCACCGGCACACCGGGTTCTAGTCCCAGTCGGGGTGCCGGATTCTGTCCCAGTTGCCCCTCTTCCAGGCCAGATCTCTGCTATGGCCCAGGAGGGCAGTGGAGGATGGCCCAAGTGCTTGGGCCCTGCACCGGCATGGGAGACCAGGATAAGCACCTGGCTCCTGCCTTCGGATCAGTGCAATGCGCCAGCCGCGGCGGCCATTGGAGGGTGAACCAACCGCTAAAGGAAGACCTTTCTCACTGTCCACTATGCCTGTCAAAAAAAAAAAAAAAAAAAAAAATCAGTGTTCTCAGGGACTTAACAATTTTGTCTTTTCAAAGAACCATCTTTCATTTTGATAATTTTTTTGTTTTTTTTTTAAAGATTTATTTATTTATTTGAAAGTTAGAGTTACCCAGAGAGAGAAGTAGAGGCAGAGAGAGAGAGAGAGAGAGAGAGGTCTTCCATCTGCTGGTTCACTCCCCAACAGGCCGCAACAGCCAGAGCTGGACCAATCCGAAGCCAGGAAACAGGAGCTTCCTCTGGGTCTCCCATGCAGGTGCAGGGGCCAAAGCACTTGGGCCATTCTCCACTACCTTCCCAGGCCATAGCAGAGATTGGAAGTGGAGCAACCAGGACTAGAACCGGTGCTCATATGGGATACTGGCACCGCAGGCGGCAGCTTTACCTGCTATGCCACAGCACCAGCCCCTCTTGTTTTATATTATTTAAAAGTATTATTTATTTTAAAGGCAGACAGACAGACACCAAGAGAGATTTTTCCACCTGCAAATTTACTCCCCAAATGCCCACAACAGCCAGGGCTGGGCCACACCAAAACCAAATTAGAACTCAATCTGGATCTCCGGCAGGGGTGGCAGGCACCGAACTACTCGAGCCATCATCTGCTGCTTCCCAGAGGGAGCATTAGCAGCAATCTGGAATCAGGAGTGGAGCCAAGACTTCAACTCAGAGTCTTTTTTTTTTTTTTTTTTTTTTTTTTTTTTTTTTTTTTTTTTTTTTTTTTTTTTTTTTTTTTTTTTTTTTGACAGGCAGAGTGGACAGTGAGAGAGAGAGACAGAGAGAAAGGTCTTCCTTTGCCGTTGGTTCACCCTCCAATGGCCGCCGCTGCAGCCGGCGCACCGCGCTGATCCTGGCAGGAGCCAGGAGCCAGGTGCTTTTCCTGGTCTCCCATGGGGTGCAGGGCCCAAGCACCTGGGCCATCCTCCACTGCACTCCCTGGCCATAGCAGAGAGCTGGCCTGGAAGAGGGGCAACCGGGACAGAATCCGGCGCCCCAACCGGGACTAGAACCCGGTGTGCCGGCGCCGCAAGGTGGAGGATTAGCCTATTGAGCCACGGCGCCGGCTTACTCAGAGTCTTGATACGTGACGTGAGCTTCCCCAGTTTTACCCATTGAAGCAAATGCCCATCCTTCTGTTTTCTGTTTCTGCACTAATCAGTATTCTTTTCTTCTTCCACTGGGTTTAATTTGCTCTTTTACTACAGGACGAGACCTGGGCCACTGATTTTACACGTTTTTCTTTTCCAAAAAATATTTGAGTCTATAAATTACCTCCTCCCTTTTTTCACCTGAGAAAACATCTAACATCCCATAAACTTTGATACAGTGTTCTCAATGTCATTTCATTTGAAATAGTTTCTAACATTCCTGTCATTTCTTCTTCAACCTATGAATTATTTAGAAGTGTGCTGTTCATTTTTCAAATACTGGGAATTTCTTAAACAGCTTAGTGTTAGTGACCTCTGATTTTAATCTGCATGTTCACAGAGCACATATAGTAAAATCTCAACCTTTTGTAACTTATTAGAAGTTGTTTTGTGGCCCAGTATATGAGCCATTTGGTATACATATCAAGTGCACTTAAGAATGTGTATTCTGTAGTTCTTGCCTGTAGTGTTCTATAATGGCACTCTACAGGTGGCTTGTATTGTGGCTCAAATCTCCTGTATCCCTACTATTTTAAATTGTTCTTTGAAATAATGAGGGAGCATTAAAATCTCCAACTATGATATTGATTTGTCCATGAGTCTCTTGTGTTTATGTTTTTGTTTCATAGATCTTTAAAAAATGTTTTTCTTTATATGAGAGAGGTAGAGGGATTGTGTTCTGAATACGGTTCACTTCCCAAACACCTGTAGTGGCCACAGAGCTGGGCCAGTCTCAAGCCGGAAGGTGGGAACTGTGTTCTCTCAGCCTTTCAGTCATTGCTTACTTGGACTCCTTGGAACCTTCCTGCATACAGGCATTTTAGTCAGCTAATTATTTGTATGAATCTTACATATACACATATACAAGATTCCTCTTTCTGAAATTTCTCCCTCAAAATCCAGTAATTCTGAGAGCCCAAAGGTCCATCTTTTTCCTTTTAAAAGATTTAGTTATGGGGCCAGCACTGTGGCATAGTGGGCTAAGCCTCCACCTGTGGCTCCAGCATCCCACATGGGTGCCGGTTCAAGTCCCGGCCACTCCACTCCCAATCCAGCTAGCTGCCTTGGCCTGGGAAAGCAGTAGAAGATGCCCCAAGTGCTTGGGCTCCTGCATCCGCATGGGAGACCCAGAAGAAGCTCCTGGCTCCTGGCTTTGGATCAGTGCATCTCCAGCCATTGTGACCATCTGGGGAGTGAACCAGTGGATGGAAGACCTCTCTCTCCCTCTGCAACTCTGCCTTTCAAGTAAATGAATAAATCTAAAAAAAAAAAAAAAAAAAAAAAAAAAAAAAAAAAGACTTCGTTATTTGAAAGAGTTGGTAAGGGAAGAGAGAAAGAATCTTCCATTCATTGTTTCACTTCCCAGATGGCAGCAACAGAAGTCAGAAGCCAGGAAGTTCTTTTAGGTCTCCCACGTGCATAGCAGGGGTCCGAGCACTTGGGCCATCTTCCACTGCTTTCTCAGGCCATTAGCAGGGAGCTGGATCTGATGTGGAGCAGCTTGGACTTGAAAAGGTGCCCATAGGGAATGCCAGCACCACAGGCAGCAGCTTTACTTGCTTTGCCACAGTGCCAGCCTGGGTCCATCATTTTTATTTTAACATGGTTGATTATAGCTTTCTTTTTGCATTGTAGCCTCCGTACAGCTGCAGCAAGTCTTCAGATGAAAATCCAAATTAATCGTTCTCACACAGGACAGTTCTTGCCTTTCAAAGATCTAATTGCTTTTTCTCCAGGGCCTTATTTTCTCCAGCAGCTGTTCTTTTTGTTTTGTCAATGCTTATAATTGTTATGTCATACAAGCTACTCTACCCCTATCTGGGTCTGGGTTTCTAACTGAGAAAAACCAGACCATAAACTCCTTTAAAAAGGTAAAGACATACCTCCTTTCATGCTACTAGTAGGAAATACACAAAATGCATTTCTGAATAACAATGGATTTATTAAACATCAGCAAATATAGTGTAAACTCTATCTAAAAGAACTGAGATCCCCAAGTGGAATCATGTGGGGACCCACTGATCATTAGATTAATAGGTAAAGTTTGGTCAAGGCCGGGAAAAAAGGGAAATGTCACAGAATGGTAAGAGGAGAGATCTTAGTCTAAGACCCTCTCCTTACCTGGGCACTAACTGAACACATTTACAGAGCATCAACTGTACATCAGGCACTGTGAAAATCACGGGGTATATGGAGATAAGTGAAAAAGAATCTTCCTCATAAATGTAGAAGTCTGAAGGGAGATAAAAACAAAATATAAAAAATATAGAGAGAAATCATAGCCAAATGTGGGGTGATACTGCAGTATTTCAGTAAGTGTTCCGTAAGGGAGTACCTATTGAATCCTTAAGAATGAGGAGAGGCCAGAGCTTTGGTGTAGTGGGCTAAGCCTCCACCTGCGGCCAGCATCCCATTATGGGCTCTGGATCCTGTCCCAGCTGCTCCTCTTCTGATCCAGCTCCCAAATGGCCTGCCTGGGAAAGCAGCAGCAGATGGGCCCAAGTGCTTGGGCCCCTGCACCCACGAGGGAGACTTGGAAGAAGCTCCTGGTTCCTGATTGGCACAGCTCTTGTAATTGTAGCCATTTGGGGAGTGAACCAGCGGATGGAAGACCTTCCCCTCTGTAACACTCTCTCAAATAAATAATCTTTAAAAAAAGAGAGAAGGAATCACCTAGCCAATAAAAGGGCTGTGGAAGAAGTGAATTGTCTGAGATAACATTTTACAGAGTGGCCGGCAGTGGAAAGGAAGAAAGAAAAATAAGGGATGCATTTCAGGTATCTGGTTTCAGGCATGACTTAAAAAGATGATGGGTTTAGAGCTTATAATATTCTAGAGGAGACAGGAAAGTCGATGTTAGGTAGCAAAATGCACAATGAAGAGAAAGCAGGATCAAGGAATAAGGAGTAATAGGTGCTACTTACATTAGAGGAACTGGTCAGGGAAGGCATAAATGAAGGTTTTTTGTGTGAAGAGCATTCTACTCACAAGTAACAGATATTGAAAATATGGGCAGAGTTGTTAGAATGGGCTTGGGAAAGGGGACTGGTGGCCAGGGCAGTTCACATTAGGCCTTGCAAACCACAATAAGGACCTTGGTTTTAAACCCTAGATATGATGGGAAACTACTGCAGGATTCTGAGGGTGGGTAACATAATCTGACTCACACTTTGAAAGGATCACTGTGGTGAATGGAGGAAAATGCAGGGGCCACGAGGGTAGAAAACTGACTAGGTAAGAAACTACAATGCTAGCTCCAGTGAGACATGATGGCACCTTGGATGAGGACTGTAGCAGACATGGTGGATTTGCAGATTAAATAATCCTCATACCCCATACAATTTGCTGATGAGTTAAATGTGGGATATATGAAAGTCATCAAGCAGGATTTCAATTTGTTTAGCCTGGGCAGCTGTTTCAGTGGTGGTGCTATTAAAATGATAACATTGGAAAGACAGGCACACCTGCTTGCTAACAATGATCCACAGGGAGTGCTTCTAAAACGTTGACATGCGTGGGAATCACCCCCAGGGTCTTGGTGAGGCCGATGCTGCTAGTCACCAAACATCACTCTAAGTAGAAAGTCACAAAGTCAAGACAGGAAAAATAACTGAAAAACCCCAATTCTTGTTAACATGAGGTTGAATGAAATCCAGAGCACAGGGTTCTCAAATTGTGTGATCTGCAGACCAGCAGCATCAGAACCATCTGAAAACTTGTTAGAAAAACTCCTGGCATCCCAGATCCTCTGAATCGGAAACTCTGGGTCCAAATTGGTTTCAACAGACCCATTGGATGCTTCTGTCATTTAATCAGAAACCGGGAGGACGAGGACTTTATCCACTGAGTAGAGGATGGATGCAATAGATTGCTCAGTTCTCCGCATATTTACAACTTCTACAATGTAACTTTGCAGCCCTCCCATCAACTGTGGAGTCTCTTCCCGCCCCTAGCCCTTGTCTCAGAAACTATGGTAACAGAATATAAAGTGGAGGCCTATCAATTCTGAGCCTAGGCTTCAAGAGACCTTGTACACTTTTCTCTGGGATACCTGTAGTCACCACATAAACAAGCTGAGACTAGTATGCTAAATGAGAAGTCACACACAGCCCGGCAATCCTCAAGACCATCCTAGATCAGTAGCAAACCCACTGAAACACTTAAGAGTATCAAGACTACCTAAACATTATTTCTAATAAGACAGAGGTGTTGGTGTTGTTTTTGGTGAAGTCTGTTTGTCTAAGTCTGGCATTGACTAGAACTCACCAGCCAGCCAGCCAGAGTGGGTATTATAAATAGCAGTTTGGAACAGGTATTATGGAGTAGTGGATTAAGCCACCATCTGCAATGCCAGAGTCCCATCTGAGCATCAGTTCAAGTATCAGCAGCTCCACTTTTGAGCTCCCCGCTGATGTGTCTGGGAAATCAGTGGAAGATAACCCAAGTGCTTGGTCCCCAGCCACCGAAGCAGAGACCCAGAAGGAGCTGCAGGTTCCTTGGCTTCTGCTTGGCCCATCCCTGGGCACTGCAGCCACTTGGGGAGTGAACAAGCAAATGGAAGCTTGTTCTCTCAGTCTCTTTAAAACACAATTTCTTGAATCCATCATTTCCTCTGCTATGCTACAGTCACTGTTCCTGTAAAGGCTCTTTTCTTATCTGGGGTCTGAGTAACTGCAGTTTAAGTCTGTTACTGAGGCTTTTCCCATTTCAAACATTCTTTTACATTACTGCTTAAGAACAAATCTAATTGTTCCATTCCCACCTCCTTTAAAATTCCTGTTGGTTACACTGTTACTCATTTAGCAGTCTTGGACCACAGGTAGTCAATGTTGGATGAACAGAAAAGATACCCTCTTGCCTAGCAGACTTTTTTTTTTTTTTGGCTTTAATGTTTATTATGATTGTTTTCAGTAGGATTAAGATAAAAATATAGATGTAACAAGGTATGTTTGTTGCATAGAAACATTAAAAACATGATTATGTCTTTCTATAATCCAATAAAACATACATTCAGAAACACCCACCTGGATCACATTTTACATTTCATCCATTTCATGATGTTTTAAGCACCTTCTCTGCACTGATAGGTGCTGGGGACACAGTATTGAGTGAAACCCTGTCCCTGATTCCACAGGGCTTCTGTTCCAATGATGACAGACTGACTTACACACACACACCCTAGAGTCAGGAGTCAAGAGGGTTTCCAGGGGGATTGGAAAGTGGGGCTTTTGTATACCATCTAACTTTTTAAAACAAGAAATTTGAGGTATTAAATGCCATAACCTCTTTTTTGGGGGGAAAAATATATAGTATATTTAAAGCAACTTTTTAATAGGCTGCAATGTTCTGATCAAATGCTTAATATTCTGAGCATCATTTCTTTTAATTAGACTCTATACTAATAAGCATTTTATAGCCATACTCCTGGAGTAAGGCCCAGACTGTGGGCTGTCCTGTGTAGGTATTGGTACGTATGCATGTTTACACAGACTTACATGCACTGTACAGATGGTCATGCAGACAATCAAGAGTCAACCTAGGCCAGCGCCGAGGCTCAATAGGCTAATCCTCCACCTGCGGCACCGGCACACCAGGTTCTAGTCCTGGTTGCCCCTCTTCCAGGCCAGCCCTCTGCTATGGCCCGGGAGTGCAGTGGAGGATGGCCCAAGTGCTTGGGCCCTGCACCTGCAGGGGAGACCAGGAGAAGCACCTAGCTCCTGGCTTCGGATCAGCGCGGTGCGCTGGCCCCAGCGCGCCGGCCATGGTGACCATTGGAGGGTGAACCAACGGCAAAAGGAAGACCAGAACTCTGTCTCTCTCTCACTGTCCACTCTGTCAAAAAAAAAAAAAAAAAAGTCAACCTACTCCAGGCAAGGCTAGAAGATGCTAATTTTGCTCCATGTCTATATAAAAGTCAGCCAATGTTATAAAGCAATCACATTCACGAACTCTACATGGAGTAATACAGATGGTTGCGTTCCATCTTCCTTGCCTCTTGCTTTCCTGCCACAGATCCAGCATTTACCATCTCAACAAGCATGCAGATAAAGTAGGAATGAATTTACTGATTTTCATGACATTTCTACAATCTTATTATACTTTTAAAAACGGCCACATTTCTCAACATTATTTTCCAACACCTTTGTGATTCAGGTATTGACTACAAATCCGAAATGAGGAAACATTTATTCATGATTATCATCTGTGCATGTACCAGCTTTGGGGTAACACAAATATGAAGGACAAGATACAAGCTCATCTTCTATCTCCTGCCATCACCGACTTTCTTTCATGCAGAAGATACTTAAACTTTGTATGTCATTATGTTGCTTCAATCATCTTTGCCTCCATCCATTTCAGTCACAGACTTCCTACATCTAGATTGGCCTCTAGCTTTTCAGCATTAACTTCTGCCCTTAACCTCCATGAACCTCACTGAAAAACGAATCTGTTGATATCTCCCTATTCTCAAGTGTACTGGTCACCTCACAGCTTCACTTACTGCCCTACACAGCTGCTCCTAGGACACACCGATTCACTCTGATCAGCATCTTCTTCAAATCCCTTGCCTGTGCTGTTCTTTTACTATGCAGAACTTCAATAGACAAATCCATCCTATTCACTCAGTATACTGAATGCCTAATTTATAGTTTCTGCTTTTTTATTCCCAGTGTTGAATGCTACTAGGACCAAAAGAAATCACAAATCTCAGTATACCACAAATTTAAACTGCCACTTCAGGTGAGGTCTCATTAGCAACTCTAAACCTTTTCTGCATTCCCTTCAAGAGATATTTTTCAATTCCTCTCCTCAAGCTTAATCCTACTCATGATCCAATATTTTCACAAGTTGGAATTCTTCCTATCTCAAGGAGAAAAAGGCTTTAAGGCATGTCTGACATCCTAAGAAATGATCCGTATGGGCAGGCAATGGCACAGCAGCTTGTCTACTTGGAATGAGGTCTCCTCCCACGTTAAATTAAAACCAAAAAGCAAACCCTCCTAAACGCTACTCTTCTTTACATATTGATTGCCTGTTGAAGTGTAATCAATCAATGAGAATGTAGTGAAAGGGGAGGAAATCAAAAAGGCAAACAGTGACCATCAAAGGCAATTTCTTTAGAAAAGGGCCAGACATTAGCATCCTAGTCTCACTTATAAGGCAAAATCTGTAGATTTGGGGAAGTTGATACATCTACTACTGTTTATCCCAAACTCAGAAACAAGCTTGATTATGGCTCTGAATGCTGTCACCAAATTTCTGACAAAGAGGAACTCCTTCTTCCCATTCCGGCAACCAGCATTAGAAACAGCCTAAAAAGGTATTATGGCCCCAAGACCACAAGGTGCCTTACAATAAAAATTTCCAACTCCAGGGCTGTGCTACTGGCTCAGGGTGTTCACATCCTCCAGTGTTTTTCTTCATGAGGGAAAACTTCCAGCAACAGTGGGTTGTCAGCCTCTTTTGCATAGAACCCTTTACCTGCATACATACCAACATTACTGCAACTGGATGGGGCAGTGCGGCCCTTGGACCAGATAGCCCCTAGAGGAAAGATCAGACTTGACTACTTAGTCGTACTGTTTCCAGGTTCTGACCCCAAGGAAGGATCATTAATGAGCAAGGATAAAACCCTTGGTTGCATTCCTTTTATACAAAACAAAGTAAAAAACCTGAGGTAAAACACTGTGGACACTCAATTAAGAGAACCAATTAAAATATGCTGTTAGTCTAAAGCTTATAGACAGTGGAACTTTCCTGAAAGCAGGTCTTAGTCAATTTTTAAAATCTCTAGCACCTATTCATCCAACCAGTATCTCAAGTACTAATGTAACACAGTGAAAGGATATGACAGTACAGATACATAGTCATGTAGTTGTCACAGAAAGTACAAACTGGTGCAAGACAAAGCATTCAGCAATCAGTTACCAGCTGCGATTTCTCTGAAGGAGTGTAAATTGTTCATTAAGCAAAAGACTGGGGGAGGGGCATACTTTAACAGAAACCTGGTTTTGCCAGGATGGAACTCAATATCCAGAAGAAAAATATCACATTATGAAGGCTCTGATGTAGTAGGGAGGAGACCTATAAAAGGCTGGTGTGGTCTGAGCATGCATAAAGTGACAGAAATGCTGACAATGGACTGGAACCTGACCAGGCAGAGATTCATACATCATTATTATGTTGGAGAAAGGGAAAGGTATAAAGCAACAGTGGTTGCAGCAGACCTGTTATTGGTGGTACAGGTAAAAAATATGGCTGCCTAGACTAATTGATATAGACATAGTATTAAAAAAGAGATTCAGCAATTAGATGAGGGAGCTAGAGAAGTAATCAAATACTCGGAAATTTAGGGCTTAAATATTCAAGAGGATGACAGCAACACAAATTGTTTTAAGTGTTTAGCTGAAAACGTGAAATCACAATGCAGAATAAAATAGCGTTATTAGCTTCTAACACTCATTAAAAGTCATATTGTAACTATTTCAAAATATATTCCTTGATCAACTATAGTTTCGCACAGGCACAACTTATTTTTGGCTCACTAAAAACTGTTAACATCAATTTCAGATCCCTGTAATGTTAAACCAGTATTCTACTGCTCTTAAGATAAACAAATCCTAAACTTGGCCTAGAAAGCTTGTTCCCTCATTCTTTGTGCTGTGGCAAACCCTGCTTTCTTTTTATTCTTGCAAAGAGCTAGGCTCCCTTTCTACCCTTGGATTTCTGTACACATTGTCCTGTTCTAACACCAATTCTACTCATCAATATCACCTTGCTTTCTGGATTCCAATTCAACCATCACTTCCACCTGAGATTAGGACTCCATTACATACTCTTAAGAAAATTATACTTTCTGTTCAGAGAACTTACTGTAGTTTGGAATACTGTATTTACATAAATATTACCTGTCTCAATTCAACAGTCAGTAAGCCCCCTAAATGAGGGGAGCACGTATGTTTTGTTCTAACACAGAACCTGCCTTACAACAGACATTCCCACTGTCACTGAATAATGAATGAATATGGCCGAATTTAGTTCAAGATCTGCTATTCTCTGGCAGTACAACAGTTTTCTAAATGTGGAATGATTTTATCATCACCAAAACATCAACATAGCTACTTTGTATAAAAGCATTACCAATGTAAAAGAGGTTTCCTAAGAGCATTTGTGTTTTTAGTAAGCCAAATGCCACCTCACTGCATTTTGCTGAAGACAGAAAAACCCAAAATCATACTGAAGAACCGAAATAACCATTAAAGCTGTCAAGTATTTATAAACATGTATCACCTATGCTTTAGATTTTGGCTCTACCATTTTTTTTTAAAGCAATACTGCATAGGAAAATTTGTGAATTCTTGTTTTAAAGTGTTACCGTTTTATTTTTTTCTTCCTTTTGTTGAATACACATGTGTTTTACTGGCAGTCCAGATAAACAAGTATATAAAGGAAAATACTAAATTTTTCTGACAGAAGATAAACTGTGCAGATTAAAATGCCTTCTCAATTTATCCCAAAGAAATAGTTTTGAATCATACAAATTTTTAAGAAAAATAAAGACTGCCCAAAGGGATTCTCCTAGCATAACACATTTCCAGAATAACTCTCAAAATAAAAAAAAAATTCAAAAATACTCATTGACTACCTTAAAAATGTCAATACCATATGGCTTTATGAAATAACTTCTAAAATTTATACGTTTTTATTTAAAAAGGATCCCAAGTTTTAAATAAACTGCTAACAATATCTTCTTCACTTAAAAGTGCATATCTCAGAGTGGGACATACATAACTTTTTGAACAAATAATGATTTTTTTACAAATTAACACAAAAAAATCACAAAATATTTTAAGGGGAAAGTTTTCAATCTAAAGTCATCTTTAAATAGACTGTAATAGATGACATTGTTCTTTTTCCTTTTTATACCATCAAAACTCTCAATGAGATGCTTTTAAGACCTATCCGTCTCTACCAAGAGACACTGACATTAATGATGTCCGTGGAGATGGCAACTGCCTTAATGGCTCAGACTGAAGAGACACATTACTGGGCTGGTTCTCCAAATCAGAGGCAAAGGTGCTCTCTTCTCTCACGTCAAGAGTTTGTTCAACTGAAGTTGCCTGGGGTGGAATAACATCCACAGTTTTGTTGCCATTATTTAAGTTGCTAGTAAGTGTGGTAATGTCACAGTCTTTATCCAGGACTCCAAATTCATCTTCTATTGTAACAACCTCTTTAGTTTCGAATGGTTCCAAGGAAGGAGCCAAAAACTCATTATGTAGAGGGTCTGGAAGACCATTATTGTCATATTCTGTATCTTCTTTGACTTCAGAATCCTTATCACTGTCACTGTCAATGGTAATAACAACTGGGGACCGTGAAGTATTATCTCCATGGTGTTTCTTATGCTTCTTCTTGTGTTTCTTCTTTTTCTTTTTATGATGTTTAGCTGTATCAGTAGCTTTTCCTTCATAAACTATCTCCACACTTAGGCTCCTGGTTTTCCTTTTCCTCCTCTTGTGTTTTGTCTCTCTGTCTGATGATCGGCTGTCTGAAAAGCTATCACTCTCATTTTTATAGTTTCCATCCAATTTTGATGAAGATTTTTGATAATGGCTATCCTTCACTTTAGAAGCAAACTCACGGGACGGTTGAGCCACTTCATTAGTACCCTCCAAATGCCGTGTTTTATATTTTCGTTTCCCACCAGGCTTTTCATTTCTCATTCGGTCAGGTCCTGTAGATGCAGTCCTTGATCTATTACTAGACAGGCTCCTTGATCTGTGCCTTTCATAATAGTAATATTTCCTTTCATTGTGATTATTCTTTTTCCTGGCATTTCTTTCAGAAAAAGACTGAATTCTAAATTCTGGACTTGAAGATTGTCTGGAATAGTGGGCTCTAGACAGAGTCCTCCTCCTATAAGATGATTCATAGCCATCCCTGTCCTTGTTTCTACTATAGTAAGTATATTCCCACTTGTATCTGCTTCCATAATTATTTCTTAAATAGTAACGATCTCTATTTCTGCTCCGTGATCTTCTTCTCCCATGATCACTGCTACGAGACCTTGATCTGCTTGTGCTTTCACTACTTAGAGAGAGAGTTTGGCTTCTTCTTGACCAACTGCTATCTCTAGTTCGTGATCTCTTTTTGTCTCTTCTCCCTCTAGGTCTACTACTCTCCCTGCTTCTGGATCGTTTGCTCTTCACTCTTTTCTTCCCATGATGTTTTCTATGATTTTTCTGATCATGCCCACTTCTACTTTGGGACCGTGAATCTGAACTTCTTGATCTTCCCCTCTTCCTGTGTCTATGGTTATACAGGGAATTTACTCTGTCTCCTCTCAGGTCTCTGGGAGATGATACTGATGTAGATCGTTTTTCTTCCTTCTTTGATTTGATTCTTGTACCAGAATCACAACGGCCTTTATTCATTTGCTCATTCTTTCCAAGGACAGAGCGTGGAGATGAACATCTACTCACATCACTATCACTGGAACTGTAAGACTGCTCTTGTTCTTGTGCCTTCACTGTCTCCATTTTCTCATACGAGCCTAACTCCTCAGAATCAGAGGACAGTTCAACAAGTTCTGGGGTCCGCTCAGCTAGTGGTTTAACAAACCCAACGATGACACAATTATCTGAAGAATCATCACTGTCATTATTTAGGTCCTCATTGGTTTGCACACCTTGTATCTGAGATGTGGCTCCGCCTGTGACAAGTTCTTCATCTGAGCTGTCCGAAGTATTTAAAACGGAAGACATGGCAACATGTACCTGCTCTGAGCTTGAGTAAGATGGTCCTGGAGTTTCATCATCCCACGGTGCCTGACTAACAGTGGCAATGTTCATATCCAGTTCTTGGGTCTCGGCTTCATCTGGAGATATTGTTATGACTGAAGAATCAGAATGGCTGCCTTCTTCATATGAAGGAGCAGGGCAATCATAATTGGCATGTTGATCAAAAGCTGCCATATTAAAAGGAGATCGAGCAAAACTGATAAATTCATGTATAAAATGCTCAGTTCGATTAAGTAAAAATGGCCTTAAGTCAGACACAAACGCCTGACTCTCCAAGTCATAGCGAGTCACATTACTCATGATGATGTGCTGGACAATATTGACTAAAGATCCATGAGCTCCAAAAAGAACTGTGAGCTCACGTTTTAGCCAGGGGACTAATCTATGAAGGCAAGCTGGATTTCTACGGAAAAATTCTGCTGAGATATCCCTGTAGCGGCCACCATCTTCAATATTTCTAACTCGAGCACCTGCACGATAGAGAGTTCGTCTAAAATTAATAATATCTTGTTCTTGAATTTTCCGTAAAGATCGTTCATCTGCATTAGTTGGCCTCCTTATTGCAATCTGTCTCATAAATTGAGGAATTTCAACATCTCTAGGTCTTGCTGAAATGCCTAATCCTTCAAATAGTACTCCACTGTCTGGCGGAGTGGTTGTTCTTCTATTCACGGTGCTACTAGGTGAATAAACAGATGCATTCCGCTCCCTTGTCATGGTTGTACGGTAGCGAAATCGCCGAACATCAGGGGTAGTAAAGGAACCATTATATGCAGGCCTTAAGACATACTCCTTAAAGTCATCTTCTGCCCTCACAGAATGGAAAATAGAATCAAAGGGCTGTTTACATAGTGGACATTCAGCTTTGTTTTTTGACCACTCCTGTACACAGCGAAAACAGAACTTATGTAAGCAGCGATCTAAGTAAGACACATTATCAAATCTATCCAAGCATATAGGACACTTAGAATCAGGAGATGCATCAGCTGGTACTGTCTGCTGCAATTTGCTAGTGCCAGCTTTAGGTGAAAAGTTGTCCATTTTAAATTCTTTAGCAGCTGATGCCATTATCTGTAAAAGGGAAAGAAATATATCAGTAACCTGAAAAAAAAGAATGACTAAATAATCTGAACAAAAATGCAATAAAGACCTTGGAACATACTTTGGTGAAAATACCTGAATGGTTTATAGCATAGGAATATATAGTAACATACAGCACAAGCACTAAAGTTAGATTTCCTGGTCTTAAATCCTGGTTGCATACTATCAGTGTGACTGTGGACCAGTTACTACGCATGCGCTTTACTTTCACCTGTAGGTCAGTTATAATAGAACCTGCCTCCCAGGGTCTGTAAAGATGTAAAAAGACATTAGAAAAGGTACCCAGAACTTAATAATCTCTTAAATATTACGTAATATTCTATTTTGTTTAAAAAATAATTTAACTGGGCTGGCACTGTGGCGCAGCGGGTAAAGCCGCAGCCTGTAGTGCTGATATCCCATATGGGTGTAGGTTCAAGTCCTAGCTGCTCCACTTCCCATTCAGCTCTCTGCTATGGCCTGGGAAAGCAGTGGAAGATGGTCCAAGTCCTTAGGCCCCTGCACCCACATGGAAGACCTGGAAGAAGCTCCTGGCTTTGGATCTGTACAGCTCCAGCCATTGAGGCCAACTGGGGAGTGAACCAACAGATGGAAGACCTCTCTCTGCCCCTCCTTCTCTCCCTGTGTAACTCTGAATTTCAAGTAAATAAATGAATCTTTAAAAATATTAATACTAATAATTTCACTGAAAAATATTTCATATATACCCAAAAAAGATCAAAACAAAATATTCCAAATACCCATGTATCTACCACTCAGATTTAACACTTTTCATAGTTGCTCCAGATTTCTTTTATTCATTCCTCTATCTCTAAGAGAAAAAAAAACACAACCTTCAATTGATACTTTTTTTTTTTTTAATTCAACAGGTAGAGTTATAGACAGTGTGAGAGAGAGAGAGAGAAAAAGGTCTTCCTTCCGCTGGATCACTCCCCTTAATTTATACTATTTCTGTCTATTTCCTACCTTTCATGCACATATGCCCTTAATATTATATAGTATTGATTTACTTTATGATAATATTGTATATGTACTCTTCTAAAACAGCTTTAGTGAAATATAATTTACATATCAAAGTTCACCTGTTTAATTCTATAGTTCTCAAAAATTACTTAAAAAGGGATCTTTCAGTGGAGATAAAGTCAAATAAATGTAAAAGCACTTAAGGGCAATGGCTGACTAATAGTGCCCACTGAGTACTGTTATTATTATGACTACTATGCTATTGTTATTGTACTATTATAGTCAGCATTTCTAAAAAGCCTTCCTTGCCTTTTTTATTTAATCCAAAAGTCAACACCAAGGTATCTTGAAATTATGTTTCATTTCCCTTACCTATTACCTTTTCCCAAACGATCACTAGAATCTTAAAGATTAGCTTTGTTTTCTTTATATTCATCAATTTACATAGGCTTGTAACTTATAAAATGAAGTTGTTAGAGCTGAAATCTAACACTGATTGTATTGCATCACTGTTACCTGTAGACTCTCTTTGTGCATTCGATGCTGATCATTTTGTACATGTTAAATGTTAGCTTCTTCTTTTATGTTTCTGTGGGTTTACTATTCATCTTTTCCCACCTCCTTTATCACCAAAAATTCAATCACTGATCAACTGCTATCAAGTAAGTCAAATCATAGAACTGCAATTTTCTGGCCGGCGCCGGGGCTCACTAGGCTAATCCTCCGCATGCGGTGCTGGCACCCTGGGTTCCAGTCCTGGTTGCTCCTCTTCCAGTCCAGCTCTCTGCTGTGGCCTGGGAAGGCAGTGGAGGATGGCCCAAGTGCTTGGGCCCTGCACCTGCATGGGAGACCAGCAGGAAGCACCTGGCTCCTGGCTTTGGATCGGCGCAGCACACTGGCCATAGCGGCCATTTGGGGGGTGAACCAACGGAAGGAAGACCTTTCTCTCTGTCTCTCTCTCTCTCACTGTCTAACTCTATAGACCTGTCCAAAAAAAAAAAAAAAAAAAGAACTGCAATTTTCTAAGTCAAATAGAATTATGATTTCCTAAACAACATACTGGTCTTAAACTATAAGAATAAAAAATAAAACCCACAATAAAAACTTGGGAAATACAAGAATTCCCATCTCAGGTTTCAAATTAAATTTGTTCACAGGGCATACAGACTTTCTCAGAATAATAACTTAATAGTGATTAATGCTGTGCAAATGTTTCTTCAGGGGCCCAAATATTTCTAGTCCTCTATTTTCTAGAATAGAAATGCAAAAGCCACCACTGTCCTAAATTTTTTAAATGTTTATTCATTTTTTAATTTTTATATTTTTTCATCTTATTTGAAAGAGAGACAGTGGCAGAGACAGATGGACTAAGAGATCTCCCATCCGCTGCTTTACTCCCCAAATGCCCACAACAGCAAGAGCTGGGCCAGATCCCAGAAGCAGGAATTCGATCTATGTCTCCCACATGAGTGCAGGAGCCCAAGTTTTGGACCATGGTCTGATGCCTCCCTGAGTGCACAACAGGAAGAAGCTGTAATCTGAAGTGTAATGGGGACTCAAAGCTAGGCACTCTGATATGGGATGAGGGACTCCCAAACAGTGTCTTAACCAATGTTCTAAACACCTCACCTACCCTATCCTAGAATACTTAACAAATCTAAGCAAATAGAATTATAAATACATAATACTAATTGCTTTTTTGTTAATATATTTAAACTCTGAAACCTTACTACATACATTTCTCAGCATTCCCCCTACTTAAAAAACCAACAACATAAAAACTTTCAGGATCATAAATGGTGAACATGTCTTAGAGGAAAAGGGTAGGAAAGAGTGGGAAATAAACTAGACTGGTCATCAGAAGATCTGAAGACCAGGTTTCACCTGAAACTAATTCTTTAAGTTAGAGAAATCCACATTAACTCCAGATTTTAGTCTTCCCCTTTATATAATGAAGAGATTTATTAGAATTGGGAAAAAGATTGGTGAATTTTAATTCAGTATTATTTTAGCTTAATTTGTTTGAACTGTAGAATTTTAGTGTTAAGTAAATATCTCTAGTTCACATAAAAATTGACAACCCAAAATGAATTTTTAAAGGAAATTATTATGTGGTAAATTCAAAACTCAAATAAAATAAAATGGCAGCTAAGTAGGATTTTTTTAACAAATGAAATCTTAGTCTTTTCTTTCCTACTTTTAAGACTGTTAACCATAATGCTAAAGAATTAACTGGTAATATCCTCCATAATACGTAAAAAGAACAAGTAAGAGTTCTCTCTTGTATTTCTATTTTTTTATTTTTTTATTTTTTGACAGAGTGGACAGTGAGAGAGAGAGAGAGAAAGGTCTTCCTTTTGCCGTTGGTTCACCCTCCAATGGCAGCTGCGGCTGGTGCGCTGCAGCCGGCGCACCGCGCTGATCCGAAGGCAGGAGCCAGGTGCTTCTCCTGGTCTCCCATGCGGGTGCAGGGCCCAAGCACTTGGGCCATCCTCCACCGCACTCATGGGCCATAGTAGAGGGCTGGCCTGGAAGAGGGGCAACCAGGACAGAATCCGGTGCCCCGACCGGGACTAGAACCTGGTGTGCCGGCGCCACAGGCGGAGAATTAGCCTACTGAGCCGTGGCGCCGGCCTCTCTCTCGTATTTATACACAGGAATAACATATTTAGTATCAAAGAATGGTATTCATCAAATGATGATGATGATGCAAAAAAAAAACATGAAATGAAGGATTACCTCTCCAGAATCACCATTAAAATTAAAACAAAGAATTACCATATGACCCAACCAATTCCACACCTAGGTAACCACCCAAGAGAGATTCAAATAGAAAACTTTTGTGTGAATATCCACAGCAGTGTTAGTCAAAATAGTTCAAAACTGAAAATGAATAATTAACAGAATGTGGTCTATCCAGAAAATTATTACTTGGTAATAAGAGGAATAACATACTTATCTACCACCACCCATGGATGAACCACTTTATTATGCTAAATGAAAAATAAGTCACAAAAGACCACATATAGTACGAAACTATTTATATAAAATGTCTGCAAGGCAAATTAATTTAGATAGCAAGTAGACTGGTGGTTGCTGGGGGCAGTAGTCAGATTTCTCTCTGGATGATGAAAATGTTCTACAATTTGGCTATGGTGATGGTTGCACAACTCTGTAAATACACACACAAAAAAACCCCACTGAATTATATAATTAAAGCAGGTGAACTTTATGGATGGAATTTAAATTATACCTCAACAAAGCTGTTTAAAAATACAAATTGAGGCTAAAACCAGGATGGTTGGAGAGAGATGAAGACTGCCAGATTTGCAAGAGGTTCTGGATTTATGCAGCAAATCTGTGCCTATCTGAATGTAAACACATTCAGAGCTTCAGGTTCCAGGAAAAAAAAAAAAAACCTGCATAAAGCTTTCTCTATGCTAGCACACTAGTAACTAGGACTAGAAATTAATTTCCCCATAGAGGAAATTAATCAGTTCTGATCCCAATTCCTAAACTGCCCCCCAAATCCAAGCCAAAGTTTATTTTTAGGATAAACTGATTAAACCGATCCTTCTCTTCTCAAATCTTCAAATCTACTGGTTTTTAACAAGGATAACACCCCTTTATCTCACAATGCAGGGAAAATTTAGATAATCAACTGAAAGGCAAGGCACACATATGTGGGGAAAATGGGTAAGTGAAACATAGAATCTAGAAGCTGGAATCTAAAGATCAGACAGCTGAAAGACCGCACAGGGGTATAAACGAAGCAGGGCTGCTGGACAGAATCCTTTTTATAATCACCACCACTTTTAAGTAGAAGCACCCAGCTGAAAAGGTGGTGGTGCGAAGGCACGGATTTTACATAAACAGCAGCACAAGTCACACAGCAGTAACATATACTGGTTGTTACTTGAAAATCAGGGACATTTGGGTTGTGTTCAGCACCCGTAACTGACTGGAAGGGGCCCCGGTGAGCACTAAGTCATCATCGTACTTTTCCTCGTACCCCCAACCCCCCCTTATCTGGGCACTGCCCCTTCCAGTCTAGGAAGGGAGGAAAGCTGAGCTACCTGGGCGAAGCCGTCCCACTCGGGCAAGCCCAGCCCAGCATGTGCACCGCTGCTCCGACAACTCCAGCAGTCACGGCGCTGGTCGCTTTCTCGGGCTGGGACGTGCCCCGGCCGCGTTACGTAACCACAACCCACGGAGGCACCGCTATTCCCATTTTCACGGACAGGCTCCGGAGTTCAGGGGACCTAGCCAAGGTCACACCCCCAGTCAGGGCCGAGCCCACGGTTCAGACTCAAGCTCTGTTTTGTCTGTTTTTCTAGAGAACAGGACGCTCTTCGCCGGACGCAGCCAGGCTGGCGACCCTCACAGCGCCTCCGGAAACGCACCCCTCAGCCCGCCCACCGTCCAGATCCACAGGTGCGCCGCCAGAGCCGCCCGCCAGCCCCGCGGCGCCGCCGAGGCCCGGACAGCCCCTCAGGCCGAGGCCGCACCTCCTCGCCCCTAGGCCGCGCTCCCGGCGGGGTCGCCAGCGCGCCCAGCCCTCCAGACCCCCACACCCCATTGTTCCCGGCGCAACTCACCTCGGGGGATGCAGGCGCGGCCCCGGCTGGGGAGCTCGCGGCAAGCTCCCGGCGGCCCAGGAAGCTGGGTCGGTGACGGCAGGATCCGCGAAGGCGGACCCGGCGACTTCTCCGCCTACCCTCAGGCGCGGGAGCCGGCGCCGGCGCTTCACCCTCCTCGCGAGACAGCGGAGACCCCGGCGGCTGCTTCGACCCCTGTGACGTAAAGCACTTTTCACCAATGACGGCTTGGGGGCGGGGCACAAGGCGAGACCCAGCCCCCGACTCCCGGCGCATCAAAACAAAACACCCGCCGTGTCGACGCATGCGCGGGGGGGACGGGCGCCCGCGCCGAGGGCGGGGCTTAGCGCGCACCGGCCCGAGACCGCCCTTCCCCCAACGCTCCAGACCCGACCCCGGAGTCGAAACTCAGCCTTCGCCTCGGTTCCCGTTACTATTCGTCCTAGCGGGTGACGGGGTTGGCAAGTTAACGTTCACTGCCGACTCACCCGGGACTCACGGTAACTAGCTTGGTCTCCAGCCTCTCCGAACTCTGTTGAGAAGTTACTAAAATTAGCTCCAGTGTACAGCCGTGGGAACTGTTCCATGGACTTCCCTCCGGTTGCACGGGGTTCGAATGAGACCCGAACAGTAGCCTACGAAGTCTTCAGGGGGAACCCCGAACGGGGCCCGAGTTCTCCCTCAGACCTACCGTTCTTCTCTCCGAGAAGTGCCTCCTGTCTCCTTCGCACGCCCGGAAATCGGGGTTCTGAAAACTGCTCAAATGGTGTCCAGCAAGAACCCCGGAGCCCGCGGCGGCCCGTTACCACATTCCACCAGTCAGGCCTCACCTTCGAGCGCCCAAACATTGGCGGGCTGCACTGGGCGCACTCGCGCCAAACCGCCGGCCCGGGCGCCCGGCAGGTCCCACCCGCCGCCGGCCCGGGCAGCGGCTCGCTCGGCCAGCACCTGTTGCCCGGCCGGTCCCTCGGCGCGGCGACGCGTGCCACGGAAATCGCCGCTTCCACCAGCGGGCTGCGGCGCGCCCCGGGGCGGACTGTCCAACGAGGGCTCAGTTAACAAGATTTCAACAACCGCCACCGCTGTGTAAAACGGTGGGGTATTCCCGCTCAGGTCGGAGACCTGTCTACACCGTGTGGACTAGGTGCGCGGGGAGAACGGTACTGCTTGGATCCTCAGATGCCTGTGAAACAGTTTTCAAATAAACTTTTACACGCACGCGACGGCACAGTACTTTGCATTAACACTGCACTGCATCTGAAAGGGAAATCGTCTATTTCTTGAAGGTGCAGGCCCAGCAATCGGGGTGACAAAGGGCAATTCCTAACGCACTTTCTCGCTTATTTCATCCCCTCCCCGAAAGGCGGGCTGGGCCCCCGATCGCCTAACTCCGCTCCCAACTCCGGGCGGAAGCGGCCGGCCGGCCTGCCGGGACACGCTCCGGGAAGCCAGGGGGCGGGCGCTCCTGCCCGGCTGCAAGATGGCCGCCGCCGCCCGGCAGCCGCCGCCCGGGAGGTCGCCCTAGGAGCCGCAGCCTTCGCCCGAGCCCGCGGGCCGCCGCCAGCCTGCTCACCATGACGCCTGTGAGTCGCCGCACGCTGGATCGGATTTACTCAGCGGTAGGTCGCGGGTCTGGCGCAGCTCCACGCCGTCGACTCCCCGGGCCCGCGGGCGGAGGGGCCCCTGGATCTTCAGCGCCCAGAAACTCCAAAGCCCATTTCTGCATTAAGCGTTTCACGCCCTCGCCCGGGCCCGCCTCTTCCGCCGCTGACGTGAAGGCTGCCGGGTAGGCTTGCCTCCGGAATCCCGTCTATTGGCCTGGGTCGCCGAATTCCCACCTTAGCAACCGCGCACGGAAACCCACACCGACGGGCGGGGACGTTCCACGCCCTGTGTTGTGGTTTGTGCTTTTGTTACCTTTCCGCGTTTGTTTTCTCGATAGCTGCTGCTGGCGATCGTTTTACTCTCCTGGGGATACGTCATCTATGCATCCACCGTGGCCGCGCGGCGACAGTTAAGGAAGCAATACCCGAAATTCTGGGATGAATGAAGACTTGTAATTCTACTGAATTTAGTTCTTTGCAAACACAGTTCTTTCCCTTATGCTTATCCGACACCTTTGTAGATTTACAAAATAAAATTCATACTGCAAAGTGCCCAGGTTCATTTTTGTATAGTCCTTTATAAGCACTGATACTTTAAAAATTGTCTTTTATATTTCGTATATATGACCAAATTCAAAGCAACTGCAATTTGACAGCCTTAGATCATAGCTGGGATGACAGACCTTTCACTCTGATTTCTAAAACACTGCCTTAAACATTTCTCAGAAAGCCCTCTTTCAAAACAGGTGTTCGGAATTTCTGTTCTATTTGCTTGTTGCAATATCTCACTCTGTTGTATACTCACACCAAATTAGGTAAGTACTCTGTTTAAGCAAAAGAATTGTGACTAAAAACTTTCTACAGCTTGTTTTCCAAGTCAAGAAGGGCCAACATCAGTAGGTGGGTCATTCATGTCATCTGTGTAGCAATGTGGTGGTATTTCTGTTAAATTACCTAGAGTCTTAAATTGTACAGTTGAGAAGAAATAGGACACTTCTCTGAAAGTCAGCTTTATTGAAGTTACTAGTCCAGAAAATGTATTCAGTAAATCTGGTGATGGAAGAACAAACTTGGGCTCATACACCTTTGAAATTTTTATTTAATCTTCAGTGGTGTTCATCAGGAAATTCTTTCATTGGTGGAATTACTTCTCCAGTCTCCAGAATTATATCACCCTAAGGAAAAAAAAAAAAAAAGCAGCATTTAGTAGACAAATCTGAAATCTGCAGCACTGGAAGTTCCATTCTGCTCTATGTCCAACATTGAATGGAAGAGCCAATTGATCTCTGGCATTCACTTTGAAAGTCTAAAGATGAGTAATCAGTATCCAAAACCTTCTGGTACAAGGGAAAAAATATGGGAAATTTCACTCAAAATATACAGAAAAAACATGAAAGTTATGTCCTCCAAGTGATAAAGGGATAATCTTTATTTTGCATGGCTCCAAGAAATAGAAGCCATAAAAAGAAGCTGAAAAGAAGCATGTTGTGTTCAACTCTTAAGAAGGCAGTCTATTCCTAGCAACTGAATACATAAATGGGTCACAAGTTTTCCATTTGAGTTAATAATGCAAACAGAACACAAACTTTGGGTAACTGGTCCTGGTGTCTTTCTCAAACCCACATAACAATGTGTGGTTGAAAGGGCATGTGCTTTAAATCAAGTAGTGAAACTTCTTGTAACCTCAACAGACACACTGTATACAACTGTATTTTTTTTAAACATTTACTTTTGAAAGTTACAGAGAGAGACATTCTATCCACTGGTTCACTCCCCATATGGCCACAAAGGCCAGTGCTGGGCCAGGCCAAAGCCAGGAGCTTCATCCTGGTCACCCATGTATAGCTTGGGCCTGTGGAAAGTTTTCCACTGCTTTCTCAAGCCATTTGGAACTGGAGCAGCCAGTACCCGAACAGGTGCCCATAATGGATGGTGGTGTCGCAGGCAGCAGCTTTACCCACTATGCCACATTGCCAGCCCCAGCTGTATGCAATTTTAGAAAAATTACTTAACTTCTGCTTTAGCCATGTGTTTAATATAACAAACTCTCTTGGGGCCAGTGTTGTGGCACAGCGGGTTAAGCCGCCATTTGCAATGCCGGTATCCCACATGGGCAAGAGCTAGAGTCTTGGCTGCTCCACTTCTGATCCATCTCCCTGCTAATGCATCTGGGAAAGCAATGGAAGATGGCTCAGCTCCTTGGGTCCCTGCACCCACTTGAGAGACCCAGAGGAAGCTTCTGGCTTCAGTTGTGGCCATATGGGGTGTGAGCCAGCAGGAAGATCTCTCTCCCTCCCTGTAGCCCTTTCAAATAAAAAATAAAGTCTTAAATATATTTGTCTTTTTCAGATGGCCTCCACATAGCTGCCACAGAGTTGAGAGAGGCAGACACATGATGACAAATAAATCAATAACTAGGTATAGAAAGAGAATTTTCTTTCTGCATGTGAGACTGACTAGAAGCAAACACATTAGATGTCTACCAGGTATTTTCCCATGCTTGCCAAATGTTAAGGAAAATGGGTGGTAAAAGAAATCAAACATACAGACTACAAAAGCTTGTGGTATCTGAAATTAAGACAACCTCTGCCATTCAACCTTTGAGCAAAATGCTTATCTTGCAGGCTGCACAAATGCTGAGGAAGTGTGCTTCCCAATACCCATTTAGATGTGGCCTAGGTCGATACTGAAAACCAGGAACCCTCTGGACAGAACCAGGGACCCGGAAGAACAATGAACAAAGGTGTTCCTTCCAGAAAACAAAATGAGTACCCATTCAAGTAGTTTTCCACAAACAAGGGATAGAAGTCTTTACAATGTCTGGCTACTTGGATTTCAGAATTCTTAAGAACAAATGATTGCTGTGCTATCCACACAGGGGGTAGGTATTGTGGCACAGCAGGTTAAGTTGCCCCTTGAGATGACCATACCCCATATTGAACTGCCTGGTTCTAGTCCCAGCACTTCCACTTCCACTCCAGGATCCTGCTAATACATGCTGGGAGGCAGCAGATGATGGCCCCTGCCACCTATGTGGGAGACCCAGACGGAGTTCCTGGCTCTTGGTTTCAGCCTGGCCCAGCCTGAGCTATTGCAGACATTTAGGGAATGAACAAGCAGATGGAAGATATCCTTCTCTTTTTCTCACTCTCCCTGTCCTCTTTTCTGTCACTCTACCTTTCAAGCAGAAGAATGTGTGTGGACAGGGGACATAGTTAACGTGTCTTCTTGGTTCATAGATTCTCAAATCAAGAGAAGTCACATCTGAATCTGACATACTACTGTGCATGATCTCAAGATCTCCTATTTGGAGTTGGTTGCATTGATGGAAAGGAAGTTAAGGAAGGGACTGAGTATGTGACATGCATAGGTAGAAGGAAGCAGAGAGCTTTGGGTGATCTGAAGGATGGGCTGTGGCAGACTCCATGCATAGAAGTTTATGGAAGAAAAGACAGCATATAGATATTTGGGACAGTGAGTTCTGGCTATTATCACTTGAGTAGAAGAGATAACAACCTACTTTTAAACTTAGTCCTTAAAAATACGCTCAGACAACTCTTTTCCCCTACGATGATCTTGGAAGCCTTAAAACCCAGAGGCACAGCTACAAGATTAATGATCACCTATTCACATTAGTCTGTGATGTCAAGAAGCTATAAACTTGTCTTGGTAAGCCAATGAGTAGAGTCAAGATTTTGTTACCACCTATTCTAAAACATATAAAAGTGAGCATTCTTCAGTTTCTCAAAAGGGAAGATTTCCAAAGGGGCCAATGACAGAGAAACAGGAAAGAAACATCCATAATGGGAAAAAGTACAGAAACAGAATTGCTACGTTATCACTGATGTGTTCTTCTGAAGAAAGCCCTCCTTTTCCTTTAAGGGGGAATAGCAAAATAGATGCTAAACAAATCTAAGTAGGAGACCAAATAAATATAAATTACTCAACTGATGATACTAGCAAGATAATTTCCTATGTTGAGACTCCCTGGGCCCTGACATCAATTACAGAGTTCCAACTGGATGGTTAGCCAATTTTGTGGTTTCATTATAATTCCATTATTGCAATAGATAATGGATGAATTTGACTACATCATTTATTTGAAGCAAGAATCAACAGTGAGGGGCCGGTGCTGTGGCGTGCCGTGGCAGGTAAAGCCGCCTCCTGCAGTGCTGGCATCCCACATGGGCACTGGTTTGAGTCTCGGCTTTTCCACTTCCACTCCAGTTCTCTGCAATGGCCTGGGGAGGCAGTGGAGGATAGCCCAAGTCCTTGGGCCCCTGCACCCATGAGGGAGACCCAGATGAAGCTCTTGGCTCCTTGCTTCAGATGGGCGCAGCTCCGGCCATTGTGGCCATCTGGTGGCTGAACCAGCAGATGGAAGACCTCTCTCTCTGCCTCTGCCTCTCTGTAACTCTTCCTTTCAAGTAAACAAAAACAAACAAACAAACAAACAAAATCAGGGGCCGGTGCTGTGGTGTAGTGGGTAAAGCTGCCGCCTGCAGTGCTGGGGGTGGTAAGAAGAATATTCTCAAGCTAGAACCAACAGGGTCCACTGAGGAATCACTCCATAAGCATCCTATATGGGTGCAGGCATCCTATATGGGTGCCAGTTCGAGTCCTAGCTGCTCCACTTCCAATACAGCTCTCTGCTATGGCCTAGGAAAGTAGTAGAAGATGGCCCAAGAGCTTGGGCTCCTGAACCCGTGTGGGAGACCCAGAAGAAGCTCCTGGCTCCTAGCTTCAGATCGGCACAGCTCCAGCCATTGCAGGCAATTGGGGAGTGAACCAACAGATGAAAGACCTCTCTCTCTCTTTCTCTCTCTGCCTCTCCTTCTTTCTCTATGTAACTCTTTCAAATAAAATAATTATTTAAAAAAATCAACACTGAATTTTGTTTTTTTTTTTAATTATAGAATTTAAGTTATAGTAGTTCATTATCTGTGACTAGACAAGAAATTAACATGTTTTACTATGCTAATAATGACCTCACAGCCAGCCAGT
The DNA here is from genome assembly GCF_051225735.1 of Oryctolagus cuniculus. Classification (NCBI taxonomy): domain Eukaryota; kingdom Metazoa; phylum Chordata; class Mammalia; order Lagomorpha; family Leporidae; genus Oryctolagus; species Oryctolagus cuniculus. Next base: position 196,136,669 of record NC_142867.1, read on the forward strand.
AAAAACAAAAACTATTATACAGTCTTTCAATACTGAAAGAACTAATTAACATTTAAAACGCACATGAACAGATTTTAAAATCACAGATGAGGAGCTTTAAAGTCAAACCTTGAAAAAGAGGGACAAAGCCATAGGAGTATGAGTTTGGAAATAACAATTCAGTTGCTGTCAGCATGCTCAGATTTGTGCCTTAAGTCTTTTCAACATGAAATGACACCAGTGAAAAACTTGGTACCTTGAACTCACACTTTAGACAAAGTCTTAACACAAGATTGAAAATAAATGTGTCCATTTCCCACTTTCAACTATAATTGCTACCTCACATTATTTCCTATTTAAAAAAATACAGCAAAAAGAGACACATTTTAGTCTAATGATCTCTTACAGGGAAGAAAAGAGAAAAATAATGAACAAAAAAACTATGAAGTCTTTAGACTTACTGGGAATACTCTGGGCTTCCTTTGAACGATGGCATATGGTTTTGTCTGCAAGAAAAGTAACTGTGTTAATTATGGTGTTATAGTTTCTTCTGAAAATAAATCACATCCCAGATTTTAATTTAAGCACCAAACATTCACAGAACTTGAGACTCTACATCCAATTATTTACTCAACATTCTACGTGGCTATCAAATAGACATCTCACACTCAATCAGATCCAACATAACTTCCCCTGCCCAAACTGGTCCTCTCCATGGCCCTTTAACTCCCCTGCTTATGGAGTGATTCCTCAGTAGACCCTGTTGGTTCTAGCTTGAGAATATTCTTCTTACCACCCCCAGTATCACCACCCTTCTCCAAGACTCTGACCAATTTTTTTCATCTAGACTCCTGCAATGGCACCTGCTGGCCTTGCTGCTTCCACTCTGTGCCCTCCTACAATCCAGTCTCCACAGTACATGCAGGGTAGAGTATCACTCCTGTGCCCTAAGTTTCGTTCTTATTAAAAAGACAAGGTCCTTGTGCACTTCATGAGCACACTTCATGATCTAGCCCACATCCAGTTTTTGACCTCCTAGGACACTTTCCCTTATTGTATTGTAGCCCAGAAGCCCCTTTAACTACCAGTCTGATCAGTCAAGCTTGCTTGTGCCTCAGGGCCTTTGTACTTTGCTATTTTGCTACCTGCAACACTCTTCTCCTAGATAGCTGCTTGGCCCATATCCTCATTGATAAATGTTTCTTTTAAAATATCATTTATTCAGAGAGGCCTAATTAAAATGGTAGCCTCCATAATTAGTTTATTACCCTGAAAATTCTTCTATACACTTGATCCTATAATTTATATTCTTCTTTATATAGCTATATTCTTCTTTATTTATTATCAGTCTCGGCGGGGGGGGGGGGGTGAACATCTGGTACAACAGTTAAGACACAGGGCCGGCGTTGTAGTGCAGTGAGTTAACACCCTGGCCTGAAGCGCCAGCATCCCATATGGGCACTGGTTCTAGTCCTGGCTGTTCCACTTCCAATCTAGCTCTCTGCTATGGCCTGGGAGAGCAGAAGATGGCCCAAGTCCTTGGGCTCCTGCACCCATGTGGGAGACTAGAAGCCCCTGGCTCCTGGCTTCAGATTGGTCCAGCTCCAGCCGTTGTGACCACTTAGGGAGTGAACCAGCACATGAAAGACCTCTCTCTTCCTCTCTCTCTAACTCTGCCTCTCAAATAAATAAATAAATCTTAAAAAAAAAAAACACCTTTTTGAATAAACAAACTTATAAATATAATGTGACACTGAACTGTCTTCAGAGAGATGCAGAATTCAATTAGACAGCAAAGGAGCTGGCTGAAGCAAACTGGCTGCATCTTATTGAAGATGCAAGCCTCAGGGGCCGGCACCGTGGCTCACTCGGCTAATCCTCTGCCTGCGGCACTGGCACCCCAGGTTCTAGTTCTGGTTGGGGTGTTGGGTACTAGTCTCGGTTGCTCCTCTTCCAGCCCAGCTCTCTACTATGGCCCGGGAGGGCAGAGGAGGATGGCCCAAGTGCTTAGGCCCTGCACCTGCATGGGAGACCAGGAGGAAGCTCCTGGCTCCTGGTTTCAGATCGGCACAGTGCTGGCCGTAGCGGCCATTTGGGGAGTGAACCAACAGAAGGAAGACCTTTCTCTCTGTCTCTCTCTCACTGTCTAACTCTGCATGTCAAAAAAAAAAAAAAAAAAAAAAAGAGGACAATGAAGGCCTCCAATTACCCAAACAACAGATTAAGGCAAGTGAGTGGCCTTGGAACTCTACCAACACAAACGTTTAACTAAAATGTCCATCTCTGGTCCAGGAAAAATCCCCTGTGCCAGTTCCTCAGATAAGCAATCATACTAATGTCTAGTGTCTGAATTGCCAACCCAGCAAGTACTTTTCCTAGAAGATAAACAAAAACACAAAATGTCTTAATTTTAATTATTTTATTTATTTGAGAGGCATAGACCAAAGAGACCTTGCAACTGTTTGGATGCCCAAGTGCTGCAACAGCCATAAATGAGCCAGACTGAAGCCAGGAGCCAGGAACTCAATCCAGATCTCCCAACTAGCCGAGCCATCACCCACTGCCTCTACACAGTGTGCATTAGCAGGAAGTTGGGATGGGGAGTTCAGCCAGGACTCAAACCCTGGCATTTGGTTATGGGATGTGAGCCTCCTAAATGGCATCTTAACCACTATGCCAAATGCTTGTCCCAAGATGAGTCTTTTGAATCCTAGAAAAATTTAGTTAATTACAGATATAAAAAAGTGAACTATACCCATAGTACAAACTCACTAATGAGTTCTGAAAACACTGGGACAATCTGTATATTCTGGTGACTATATAGTGCTGGTGACATAAAATAGTCTGATTATGAGAGGTCATAACACATTAGGTTTAGGATCCTAGTTAAGATGCACAGTTGATTTAGATTTGTAATTTTTAAGCTGAAAGTAATTTTGCTTTTAAATTTATAACTAATAAAGTGAGTATTAATTCATATTCCAGATAATTATGACCAGTTCTTGCTCCACATCAAAACCACTCTTGGATGTTACAAAAAACTTTCACTGACAGAAAATAATATTTTTTTCATCTGGGGTTTTATATCCTGAAACAGGGGGGAAAAACAGACAAGAGTATAATGATATAAAGGGGCCTACGGACTTGCAGGTAAACGTAAAAAGTTTTTTGAAGTCCATTAACAATAGAAATATAAACTAATCCCTGAACTCCACTATTGATAATGTTAGATTTTTTTTTTTAACTTAGGTGGTATCTGCCAGATTTCTCTATTACAAAGTTACTTTTTCTCTCTAAGTACTTTGAAGACAGCTCTTTTAAGATTAATTTGGCATCCTTTGATGTTTCTTGGCTTAATTTATTATACCTATGATGGTTCTCAAATAGTGACTTCAAATTCTATCATTCTGTGTCCAGTCATTATTTAGTAATTTGATCTACAAAATTTTTTTTCCTATACCCACTTATTAACTCATTTATTTATTTATATCAGTATGCACTCATGTGTTTTCATCTTTTTATTCAGCTGACTCCCATCTCTTACTATCATTATGTACTTTGATGTTCAAACTGTCTGTCCCAGTAGGAATGCTTCCAAACCTCTCGGTATCCTTTTGATAGGTCCCCATCATTCTTTCAGCACTTCTTTAATTTCTGGCACAACAAAATACTCCAGCGTCATCTTGTACTTTCCCCGTCCCAGCCCTGGAATCAGACATTTTTCCAAAGAGCTCTACATCTTTTTAGTGGAGAAATGTATTTAGAAAACAAGATCTGGGGGCTGGCATTGTGGCACAGTGGGTTAAACCGCTGCCTGTGACGCCAGCATCCCATGTGAGCACCTGTTTGAGTCCCATCTGCTCCATTTTTCATCCAGCTCTCTGATGATGTGCCTGGAAAAGTAGCAGGTGAAGGACCAAGTACTTGGGCCCCTGCCACCCACATGAGAGACACATGACCCAGCCCTGGCCATTGCAGCCATTTGGGGAGTGAACCAGAAAATAGAAGATATCTCTCTCTCTCCCTCTTTCGATCACTCTGGCTTTCACATAAATAAATAAATCTTAGAAAAATAGGTGTGCTAATACTAAAGGGCAGCATGCTCCCAGACCCTCTCAGTGGACACAGCCAGAAAATATATATACACACAAACACTTAGACCTGTATTTATTTCTGAATCTATCAATACATATTAAAACCATATGAATTTACACCAATACTTTCAATTACATTCTAGCACCTCAAGGTCTTTTCCCTTTTCTTATACGTAACTCCCTTTTCTAACAGGGAAAATCCTGAATCCCATTATCACGACCACATGTACTTATCTGATCAGCTTCCCTAAATATAAACAATCTCTGATCACAACAGCCACACCTCAAGACGAATATTCTCTTCACCTCACTACGGTTCTGACACCTTCCTGTGGCCTGCCACCTCCATCACTGGCCACACCACTTTCCTCCCAATGTCCTCTTCTCTCTGCTCAGGTTCTGCTGTCCTATTCCAGGACATTCACTACCACAGCTGCTCCCCAGATAGGTGTGCGCACTTTCCATGCTCGTGCAGCCCAGATGGCAGAATGCCCTCTCCACTGTGTGTCCCAGCACTCCACGCTGGCAGTATCATTGCTTCCCCTTTGCATGCCCTCCTCCCTCTGTCTGAAATCCAACACTCCACACCAGACTGTGCTATCCCTTGTTTTAAAAAGATGGCATCTGGCTCTGTTCCATCAGCAAACACAAGATCTTTCAGTGAAAAAGTTAAAAGCTTTTGGGCACCCTGGATTCTAAATAAAGTAGTAAAAAAATCAGATAACATGAAGGAAAGAGAAATGGGATGGTGACAAAGATAACCATTATTGGGGCCGGCGCTGTGGCGCAGTGGGTTAATTCCCTGGCCTAAAGCGCTGGCATCCCATGTGGGTGCCGGTTCGAGTGCCAGCTGCTCCACTTCCAATCCAGCTCTCTGCTGTAGCCTGGGAAAGCAGTAGAAGATGGCCCACGTCCTTGGGTCCCTGCACCCGCGTGGGAGACCTGGAAGAAGCTCCTGTCTCCTGGCTTCAGATCAGCACAGCTCCAGCCGTTGCGGCCAATTGGGGAGTGAACCAGCAGATGGAAGACCTCTCTCTCTCTCTGCCTCTTCTCTCTGCGTAACTCTGACTTTCAAATAAATAAATAAATCTTTAAAAAAAAAAAGATAACTATTATCTATTTTAAATTTCACCTTGGGCAGAAAAGAAGGGCAGAAATTGTTCTCTTCCCTAGATAATACTAGTAGTATTTGATGGGCTATACCTTGATCATTTAAACACTTTTTCTATAAGGAAATGCATTTCAAGTTGTAAACTAGTACAAAGATTAGTTTTTTGAAAACTCATACTTTGAGGCTGGTGCTGTGGCATAGTAGGCTAAGTCTCTGCCTGTGGCACTGCCAGTTCGTGTCCCTGCTGCTCCTCTTATGATCCAGCTCTCAGCTTATAGCCTGGAAAAGCAGTAGAATATGGCCCAACTCCTTAGGACCCTGCACCTGTGTGGGAGACCCAGAAGAAGCTCCTGGCTCCTGGCTTTGAATCGGCGCAGCTCTGGCCATTGCAGCCATCTGGGGAGTGAACCAGCAGATGGAAGAGTTTTCTCTTTGTCTCTCCCTCTCTCTGTCTTAACTCTACCTCTCAAATAAATAAATAAAAACTTAAAAAAAAAAGAAACTCTTATCTAATTACCTAAGTTTTATTAAGCCTTTTACTTAAAAGTATTCAGAATACTTCAAAATTAGTTTATAAGTGGCAGATTATTTCCACTAAGTAAAGCAGAATAAGACATATCTACATAGGAAATGCTTTTAAGAAAATTAAAGGGAGATTCTAAAAAGCACATACTTAAAATATACTTACATTCACATGATATTTGAAATAATAATGAATAATCCAGGCAGGTATAAGTACATGAGTGAAAGCAAAGATGCTGTGCCGGTATACCTTATAGATCTGTGGGAAAAAATACATAAACAAAATAAGCAGATATCCAATTTTGTTTTGTTTGTAGTGCAAAATAAATTCAGCAATGAAATACCGATGTCATGATTAACAAATCTCTACGTGGCACATATTTCTTTATAGTCTATCGCTAACTTTGCCGACTTGAATATTTTTACTAAATGTGGGGCCTGCAACAGGATACCCCAAAAGTTCGGAGCAAATGAGGTTTAAGACAAGTAGCACTTTTAAGACTGTAAGAAGGCATTCATATATATATATTTAAAAGACTTCTAACATGCTTATTATGTTTGTTAATAATAAAACATGGCATAAATAAAAGAACAATTTTTATTGGATTTAACCAGAGTGATCAAACCTCATCTCTCTACAAATTTCAGATATCTATAATCAACACTACTCATATCTTTCTAGGTGTTAGACAACTTTGAGCACACTGATAGTAGAAAGAGTATGTTTTACATATCAAGTTAGAAGTTTTCCAAGCTCACTCTTAGATGCCTTCCAATGCACTACTTGAAAAGAGAAAGACAACATAAAACTGGAAATGGAAATCTGGGAGCAGGCATCTGACCGGTGATTAAGACACGGGTTTAGTCCGGTGCCTCGGCTCAATAGGCTAATCCTTCGCCTTGTGGCGCCAGCATACAGGGTTCTAGTCCCGGTCGGGGCGCCGGATTCTGTCCCGGTTGCCCCTCTTCCAGGCCAGCTCTCTGCTGTGGCCCAGGAGTACAGTGGAGGATGGCCCAAGTGCTTGGCCCTGCACCCGCATGGGAGACCAGGATAAGCACCTGGCTCTTGGCTTCGGATCAGTGCGGTGCACCGGCTACAGCACGCCAGCCGCGGCGGCCATTGGAGGGTGAACCAACGGCAAAAGGAAGACCTCTCTCTCTCACTGTCCACTCTGCCTGTCAACAACAAACAAACAAAAAAAAGACACCGGTTTAAGACGTGGGTCTTAGATTCCCTGCATTCAATTCCTGGTTCCTAACCCCAGCTTCCCGCTAATGCAGACCCTGGGAGGCAGTGGTGATGGTTCAAGTAAGTGCATTCCCACCACACATGTGGGAGACCTGGTTCAAGTTCCCAGTTCCCAGCCCAGCTCTGTCCTGGGTGTTGTGGTCATTTGGGGAATGAACCAACAGATGGGAGTTGTCTCTCTCTGCCTCTTAAAATAAAAGAAAAAAAGAAACATTTTCATGGTAGCCAATTTGACTAGAAACCCACCTGCCCTTTCAAGCAAAGCACAATTTACAATCTAAGCAGAATTTAACGTATATGATTACATAAGAAAAAAAGTAAAGATCAATTTCAACAAATGATTATTTACTTCTTGAAATCACTATCTGGTGGATAGGATATCAAGTGTCAACCAGTGACCTCTAAAATCACCAAGCAGGGGCCGGGCACTGAGGTGTAACAGGTAAAGCTGCTGCCTGCGATGGCAGAATCCCATGTGGGCACAGGTTCCAGCCTCGGCTGCTCCACTTCTGATCTGGCTCCCTGCTGGTGTGCCCGCAAGAGCAACAGAGAATGGCCCAAGTGCTAGGGCCCCTGCACCCACGTGGGAGATCCAGAGGAAGCTCCTGGCTTCACACTGGTCCAGCTCCACCCATTACAGCCATTTGGAGAGTGAAGCAGCAGATGGAAGATTGATCTCTACCCCCTCTCTAAATCTGCCTTTCAAATAAATAAAGCCTTTTAAAAAATAAGCAAACTATCAGAGATACAAAAGGAGAGAGGAAGCATGAATTAAACAGCTGAATTTTATCACCATAAATATGTGGTTCCACTTTCTCAGAAAAACTTGTACTAATGCTGTTTCACTAGACTTCAAGTCCTAACGCTGTGGCCATTGGTAAATCACTTCATTTCTGTAGAAGCCAGGTACCTTGCATGGAAAACGAGGTCTAGGCACAGTTTCTACCCTATGGAGATAAAGAAGGAAGTAACATATGCAAAACCCTCAGCAGAGTGCAGGCACAATGCCAACACCCAATGTCACCGGTGTAATGGAGGAGGAGGTAACGGAAAGCAATTCTGAGGGGTAGCACGCATCGCTCGTAACTGATAGGATCTAATTAACAGACTTCATGAAAATACACACCAGTCCCTGAATGGGTGATTTTCTACCTAGCAAATTCCAGGAACACACAATTCTGAAGTGAAACAGTGTGTGAAAAGCACAGACAGTGGCTCAGAAAGGCAGGTTTTGAGTCCGACTCACTAGGCATACCAACCGTATGGTGTCTTATGGCGACCACATGAGTTTGCCCCTACCAGCTAGGGGCTCGCTGTGCCCTCGGTACTTGGGTGCAGAGCTAGCGCGTCTCCGTAATCTCAACTTGAAACGTCACACGTGTGCTCTCGAATACTAACATCACTGAGTTGTAACTCCAGCGAATCCTTGGCTGTTCCTCTGAGGGATTTCTACAGCGCAAAACCGAAGGCTCGCTTCCTCGGCCCCATGCTTGACAGCAAAAGGACCTGAGTGCCCCACAACCAAACACCGGTCCCAGCCCAAGCCTCTGCGGACACGACCGCGTCCTCGCTAAACCTGGTTCTCCTTCGCCGAACTGGGGATTCAGGGTACAGTACGATGTCAGCCCGTCCTCGGTGTGGCTGCCTCCGGGGAACCTCCCGTGGCCGGCCGGCGTCGCGATGGGGGGAAGGCACGGGGACGGGGGAGGCCCGGCACTCACCACGTTCCTCCAAGGGGCCTCGTTCTGCAAAAACTTGTTCCAGAAGCTCTCCAAGGGCCACGTCCTCTGCGGGGGCAGCACAGGCTCCCGAGCGCTCAGCTCCTGGTCCTTCAGCCATCGCCTTCTCAGCTCTCGCAGCTGCTGCAGCCGCAGCTTCTCATCCGGCGTGTACCCCGACATGCCGCCGCTGGTGACACGGCGCACCCCCAAACCAGGTTCTTGTCACTGATGCGCGGTCGCCTTCCGCAGAGCGACCTTGCGAGGACGCCTGGGAGCGGCGCGCGGTTATGACGTCACACCAAGGTCCCGCCTTTGCGCTGACAGCCGTGTCTGGGCATGCGCAAACGGTTCGCTGCGTTTTAAGGGGTCCAGACTCCAAGGGTGTGTTTGGGATGGGGCGGGGGTCACCGGAGGGGAGGTCCTGATAAGGAAGAACTGGTGTACTGGGAGCTGGAAGAGTGAGCAAGTCTGGTTCATTGAGTGTAATGTCCAGGTGAAAAATTCTTTGTTTCCCGCTCCCACCTTTGAGTTCCCCTTCCCGGGACCTACAGTCTGACAATCAACCCCCCGCCGTGTTACTTGCCGGTAGTGACCTTGGGCCACTGTTCCTTCATGTGTGCAGATTAATATCTGGCAGGCTCACAGGGGTACATTGATGGAGACCCAGAAATCTCACGGTAAAGCTCTATTTCAAAGATAGGGTGGTGAAAATACGAGAGTGTGTATGGCTGTTCACTGCGGCAGCATTTACAATTCAAAACACTGGAAATTACCTCCCAGTTCCGAACAGAGCACCGGTTGAATAAATTGTGATACAACAAAGCGGTCGTAAAAATTATTAGGCACTCTATATGTAACTGCGGAGTGAACTCCACAGTATATTGTTCAGTGAAAGAAACTTCAGTGGAGAGAAGTGTATGTGGTAACTTTTAGCCCAGAAGGAAAGGGTGGTGGTCATACTGTGTAACATTTCCTAAAGTTTTAAAAGCAATGAAAGTGAAAACAATTTTTTTTCAGAAAGTACTACCTTGGGGGGGGGTGGATAGAATAGAGATTTATCTGAATATATTTCACAAATTTGTCTTTAGAACCAAGTAAATATTCTGTATCATTATAATACAAAAATTTACAAAAATCAGCCCCCAAAACTCAAAAGTAAAATAAAATTCATGCATCTAACTGATCTACTTGGTGGCATAATCTCAAAGACGACAAGTCAAAAAAAATAAAGAAACACCATCAGATTACAACTATACATCCATGGCAAGAGACTTAAAGGAGGAGAGCTGCAAAAAATACCTTAAACCGTTTTAAGTAACCCTATTGCTGTTAACAACCATGGCGGCAGTGGTGGTATTATCTGATGTCAAAACTAAATGTGTATGTAAGTATTAGAAAGAACCGGTAAGTTTGGTATGGGAGAAATTTGATACATATATAAATTGTGGGAACCGGCGCTGCGGCGTAATGGGTACGGGGCCACTTGTGATGCTGACATCCCATATTCGTGCTGCTTGTTTGTCCCGCCTGCTCCCTGCTAATAGCCTGGGAAAGTCGCAGCAGATGGCCCACGTGTTTAGGCCTCTGCCACCCACGTCGGAGACCCAGAGGAAGCTCCTCACTCCAGCCTGGCCAGTGTCAGCTGTTGCAGCCATCTGGGAAGTGAACCAGTGGGTAGATCTCTCTCTCTCTCTCTCTCTCTGCAACTCTTTCAAAATAAACAAATACATCTTTTAATTATATATATACACATATATGTGTGTACATATATATGCATGTGTGTGTATATATATATATAAATTGTATGACTTTAAGCAAAAGCTGTAATCCTGAATTTTGAGTAGGAAGAATCAGTATGAATACATGATGTACTTTATCTTTAAAAATATATATCATTTTGACTTAGTTCTCTGTGTTAATAATGTCCTAAAAAATGGCCAGCTCAGTAACCAAGAACGTCTATTGTTCCTCAATTGTGATTTCTAAAAATACCATTTTTCCATTAAAAGGAACCAGTCTCCTTGAAGAAGCAGTTCCTAAATGTTTTGCTCCAAAGATTCTTTAATCACTTAAAAATTGTTTGAGACTTCAAAGAGCTTTTATTTACTACTGATGTTTACTGTATTAGAAATTAAAACATTGTAAAACAATGTACATATTAGTAAAATTTAGCAAGAAGAATAGCGTTGTTTTACATTTTTGTAATTGTCTTTAATATCTGGCTTTAAAATGACAGCAGAATTCTTGTAACTGCTGTTGCATTCAATCATATATCACAGTCTAGCTTCTGGAAAATTCCATGTGCATCTGTGAGAGAGTGGAGAGTTAAAAGCAGAAAATGGCATCTTGGTATTATTGTGAATATAATTTTGTCCTCACCATCCCATAACAGGGTCACAGAGATTTCCAGGGGTCCACAGACCCCCGTTTTGGAAAAATGACTAATTCCACATTTGGGTTAGAAAATGTTAGAGAATCCTAAGACATCTTGTCATACCAGAAAGGGAAATTTTTAAAGACTAGTAGGATCATGTCCAAAGAATTTAAGAGCCAACCTAAATAGACTTGAATTGGTCAAAGACGGAAAACTTTGAACAGCAATAAGTATGATGACTTAAGTGGATTGAAAAGTATCAAATATGTTAACATACATGAATTTAAAATAATTTCCAAAACAAATTTCATTTGTTACTTTTGTATGCTGTTGAGAAGCCAACTCGCTATTTAAAATCTGGTGTGAAAAAGGAGTTATGAGGGAAATATCTTCAAACAGGTATTTAAGAAGGAAGGGCAGAATTAGAATATCACAATCTTGCAAGATGGTTCATTTAAATGAACCATTGCAGTGGTTGTCCAGCAATGAAGTGGACATCTCAGAAAAGCAAGTGCGCCTCCTGGTGGAAAGTTGCTGTAGTGCCTGTGGAGCAAAAAAAAAAAAAAAAAAAAAAAAAAAAATTGAACCTGAATCTGATCAAATCCTAGATCTAACTATTTATTTAAATAAATACAGAGGGCAGAGGAACTCCTTATACATCACTAAAATGATACATTCAGATAAATCCAGATTATAAGAGTTTCAATTATTCAGCTTCTTAAAAATTTATAGAAAGGCAAAAAGAGCGATGAAGAACTTATGGACTAAAAGACAGGGAACTTTGTTACCTTGATATTTTATGGTATTAGAGAATTTTTGTATATAATATGAGGTTATATTTTTAAAGTGGGCTCTGGTCTTTTAGAGATCCCTTTTGTAATGTTTATGCATGAAAGGATATGGTGCCTAGAATTTACTTCTAAATAACTGAGGAGGGAAAAACGATGTATGAAGGAAATCAGACTAGTAATGAACCAGCGAACGCTGAAGCTGTCTGATAGTTAAATAGGGGATCATTATATTCTTCTCTCATGTATTATTTTGTGTGTATTTGGAGTTGTTTCAAATACAGAGTTTCTTTAAACCTACACCCTGAAGTAGTAAATAATAGTGTGCTGAATCTATTCTTAATTTCCATTCTGTCTTATCACAGCTACATTTTGGGCTGAAATTTGCAGCCCACTTAGTTGAGAGCTTGCAACTCTTACCATGAGATCCAAACAGTTGATATCAAGTGAGAGGAAGTCTCTGAGTGCCTAGCCATCCTAGGAAGGACCACATTATGTCCCCAACGAGGCCTTTGAGAACCCAAATAACAGTTTCCTTTGAATTAATGGAGTCAAATACATCTGGTAATTATTCCCATTTGGGACCGTCTTTTGGGCTTCCGCTGGGAAATTGTTACATTCCCCCCATTCCCCACAACACTATCACATTTGAAAAAGAAAAGAAAATGAATATCGATTAGAAAGATGTTTTATTACACCTCTGCCGTTTTTAGACCAGCTACATACTTCTACCCCTTCCCCTTTGCCGGTGAGTTGAATAAAAACAATGCCGTGAGAGAGCAGGTTCTCTCTAGCACAGCTGAGAAAGGCGAACTCACAAATTCAGAGGCCTGGCAGCAGCACGAGACATTCCCACAAGAGGGCACTCTTGCTTGCTCAAATTTAATACAATGATCCCGCGTCCTGTGGGAGACCTCCGCAGGCAAGGCCACAGCCCTGGCAAGGAGCTACAGCATACGGGGAAAGGAACACCAGGAGCTGGGAGACAAGCTGAGAAGATGGCTCTGTCAGCAAACTTACCTCCAGCTTTGGATCGAATAGCAGTCTGCACCCCAGCTGTGTTTTTAAAAGCTGGTGGGGGGCTGGTTTGTGCTCCGGCAGAGTGTAGTTGGGGCAGACCAGAGCTCCAGGCCGTGGGTTTCAGGAGCTGTGGGCAGACAGGGCTGATTTGGCGACAAGGCCTGGCCCCAGGCTGAGCTGAGATGGGAGTCCCACTGCAAAGTTCCCTTCCCTCTTCCAGTTCCAGATTTGAGAGCCTTTGTGGCCAGCGCTTAGGTATAGCAGGTGGAGCCACCACCTGCAGTGCCAGCATCCCATATGGGCACAGGTTCGAGTCCTGGCTGCTCCACTTCCATTCTAGTTCTGTGCTATGGCCTTGGAAAGCAGTGGAGGATGGCCCAAGTCCTTGGGCCCCTGCACCCAGATTGGTGCAGCTCTGACCTTTGGGGCCAACTGGGGAGTGAACCAGTGGATGGAAGACCTCTCTCTCTCTCTGCCTCTCCTCTCTCTCTGTGTAACTCTTACTTTCAGATAAATAAATAAAATTTAAAAAAAAGAGCCTTTGTGTCATCGTCACTGTAAATATGCTTAAGCCAAAAAAAAAAAAAAAAAAAAAGAAAAAGAAAACCTGATTTCTTCAGGAATTCCTGTATCTCCCTGTGGATCTTTTCATCTTGTTCTTCAGATTGGTTTTGTTGTTGAGTGAAAGTTGCTTGAATGGATCAGAGAAATCTGTGAAGGTGAGTAATACAAGACATTCTCCCAGAAATTCTTCCTTGAAACTTTTTTTGCAGTGTCTTTTTAGATATACAGAAGCCAATGCAACGGGCAATCTCATGGTGAAGTTAGTAATTTACAAAGGCAGAAGGTCACACACTGGGTCTGTCTCCCTAGAAGGATGTTGGTGCCCTAGATGGAACGATGGAGCGCCAACGGCATGATTGCCACCACCTAAATCTCCTTCTCAGATGAGCAGAGCCAGTGGCTTGCCTGATGCCATAAGTGTGTAGTAGTCATGGGAATGCTCACTTGCTCAAACTCGTTCTTCTAGTCAGCCCCTGGCACTTCCAGTAGCAAGTGATGCCAGTCATTCTAGAAAGCCGACGACTAAACTCACTAACACAGAGGGAGTGCTCAAGTTTTCTATGGGAGCTCCTAAGTGCTGTGTTCTCACTTCGCTAACTTTTAGAACTTAGTGTATTCTGGGTCACTTGGATAACCACCTAATCACCAAATAGCCAAATCTGCTGTGTTCCCAACTGCATGGGAGACTGGATGGCGTCCTACCACGTTGATGAATACGGTGTCACAGGCATCCTGCTGTAGGGAATCGGTGAGGACTGTCACCTGATTGTTACACCCCGTGCAGGACCCAGAGTCCATCGTTGTGGAGACTCACCAGCAACAATTCACTGAGTGAGGTAGCAAGAGGCAAAATGAAAACATTATTATTATGCCTTTTCCTTTGCAAAAATATTTTGTTACTTTGGCGTTTTGGATGGTGCCATTAAGGAGATCAGCTTATCAAAACTGTGAATTGGTTCAAATTAATGTCATTGTGTAAAAATGACTCTCAGTGACACAGATGATGCCCCGGCATGTAAAAAGTTAAGGCAATACACAATAAAACATGGAATCCCCAAATGCATATTTCTGCTATTAAATGCATTCCTTTTTAAAATTGTTTGTTTATTTGAAATTCGGAGGTACAGAGAGAGAGAGAGGAGAGGGAGAGACAAAGTGAGGTCTTCCATGCCCTGGTTCACTCCCCAGATGGCAACAACCAGGACTGGGCCAAGGCAAAGCTAAGAGCCAGGAGCTTCATCCCAGTCTCTGCGTGGGTGCAGGGGCCCAAGTACTTGGGCCATCTTCTGCTGGTTTCCTAGGCCATTAACAAAGAGCTGGATCAGAAGTAGAGCAGCAAGGACTTGAACCAGTGCCCATATGGGATGCCAGTGTTGCAGGTGGCAGCTTTACCCACTACACCATGGCACCAGTCCCACCAGTGGCACTTGTTATGTTTTAACTAAAACACATTCATTATTCATATTTTATTGATTTTATTTTTGTTTGCGTTTACCTTGTAAATAAATTTCAGTTTCATAGTTGAAGCAAACCATACAGAGTGACTTTATATGTAATCTGATGTTCATGAGTGTTTATTTATTTAGGGGCTGGTGCTATGGCACTGTGGGTGAAGCCACCATCTGCAGTGTCGGTATTCCATATGGGTGCCAGTTTGAGACCCAGCTGCTCCACTTCCAATCTAGTTCTCTGCTATGGCCTGGGGAAGCTGTAGAAGATGGCCCAAGTCCTTGGGATCCTGCACCTGTGTGGGAGACCCAAAAGAAGCTCCTGGCTCCTGGTTATGAATCGGCACAGCTCTGGCTGTTGTGGCCAACTGGGGAGTGAACCAGCAGATGGAAGACCTCTCTCTCTCTCTCTCTCTCTCTGCCTCTGCCTCAGCCTCTGCCTCTGCCTCTCTGTAATTCTGCCTTCAAATAAATAAATCTTTTTTCAAAAATAAATATTTATTTTTTAATTTTTTTGAAATGCAAAGAGAAAGGAACAGAGAAAGAGATCTCCCATCTGCTGGTTCACTCTACAAATGCCTGCAATGGCCAGGACTGGCCAAGCTGAAGCCAAGATCCCAGAACTCAATTCAAGTCTCCCAGGGGGTGACAGGGACCCAACTATTTAAGCCATCCCGCTGCTGCCTCACAGGGAGAACATCAGGAGCAGAGCCAGGTACACAGGTGCTCCAATATTGAATGCACGCAGCCCAAGGGACATGTTAGACACTGCACCAAACACCTGGCCCTTGTGCATAGTTAAGGTAAATGTGCAATGAGAAGAATTTATTACTGAGAATACACAAGCATTTGTCTTCCCTTTTCTAAAGGGATTATCACATTCCTTAAGTTACACTGCTGTAACATCACACATGGTTATTTTTTTCTGTAGAGTTCTTACTGGCAAGCAGGGAATAAACTAAGGAAAAACAGTGTGTATACAGTCACAGGCACACTGCACTGGCGTGGGGGGATCTAGGGTGACAGCTAGTACAGGAAGACCCAGCAGCTTTTCTTCCCCTTTTAATAAAGTTTTTATCCATATTATTTTAATTGGCCAATAATAATAATTGTATATATGAGGAGTTTTCAGAAAGTTCATGGGTGAGGGGGTGTTGTGTCGTGGTGGTTAAGCCAGGACTCGGGATACCCACATCCCATATTGGAGTTCCTGGCTTGAGTCCTGGCTACTCAGAGCCTCTGATCCTGCTTCCTGCTAATGTATCTGGGAGGCAATAGGTGATGACCCAAGTCCTTGGGTTCCTGCCTCCCACATGGGAGACCTGGATGGAGCTCCTGGCTTCTAACTTCAGCCTGGCCTAGCCTTGTGCTATTGTGGGCATTTGAGAAGTGAACCAGAGAATAGAAGGTATCTCTCTCTCTTTCTGCCTTTCTCTGTCACTCTGCTTTTCAAATAAATAATCTTTTCTCAACTTTTATTTAATAAATATAAATTTCCAAAGTACAGCTTTTGGATTACAGTGGCTTCTCCCCACCCCATAACTTCCCTCCTACCTGCAAATAAATCAATCTTTTAAAGAACATTCATGGAAAATACATGTTATGAAAAAACTGCATGGATTTCAAAATTTTTTCACCAAAATAAATGTATGCTTTTTATTTATTTGAAAGGCAGAATTACAGAGAGGCAGAGGCAGAGACATAGAGAGGGAGAGAGAGAGAGATGTCTTCCATCTGCTGGTTCACTTCCCAGTTGGCTGCAATGGCCAGAGCTGCATCGATCCAAAGCCAGGAGCCAGGAGCTTCTTCTGGGTCTCCCACACAGGTGCAGGGGCCCAAGGAGTTGGGCCATCTTCTACTGCTTTCCCAGGCCATCACAGAGAGCTGGATCAGAAGTGGAGCAGCCAGGACTCGAACCAGCACCCATATTGGATGCCAGCACTGCAGGTGGTGGCTTTACCTGCTAAGCCACAGTGCCAGACCCTGAAAATAAATGTATCTTGTAATTTAATATCACCAAGGTCTGCACTCAATCTCTTCAATTTATTTCTCCTGTCTAACTGAAATTTTGTGACTTTATCCACATTTTCCAAATCCTCCCACTCACTTCTTCCCTCCTCTGATAACCACCATTGTATTATCTATTTTTTAAAGATTTATTTATTTATTTGAAAGTGAGAGTTATACAGAGAGAGAAGGAGAGGCAGAGAGAGAGAGGTCTTCCATCTGCTGGTTCGCTCCCCAATTGGCCACAATGGCTGGAGCTGCACCAATCCGAAGCCAGGAGCCAAGAGCTTCTTCCTGGTCTCCCACACAGGTGCAGGGGCCCAAGGACTTGAGCCATCTTTTACTACTTTCCCAGGCCATAGCTGAGAGCTGGATTGGAAATGGAGCAGCTGAGACTTGAACTGACGCCCATTTGGGATGCTGGCACTGCAGGTTGCAGCTCTACCTGCTACGCCACAGTGCCAGCCCCTATTGTGTTATCTGTTTCTGTGAGTTCAACTTCTTTAGATTTCACATATAAATGAGTCAGTATTTGAGTTTCTCTGCCTGACTTGTTTCACTTAGCATATTTCCTCCTGTTCATCATGTTGTTGCACATAACCGGATCTCCTTCTTCTTTAAGGCTGAGCAATATTCCACTGTGTGTATGCATCACATTTTCCATCTACTGATAGACACTTAGGTTGATTCCATATCTTGGTGGTTGTGAATAATTCTGCAAAGAGCATGAGAGTGAAATTGTGTCTTTGACATGGATTTCATTGTTAGATCATACACTTCTTCTATTTTCAGTTTTTTTTTAAAGGAAAGATATAGTGCTCTTAAATGTAAGACATCCTTTTTTTAAAAAAAGATTATTTATTTACTTATTTATTTGAGAGACAGAGTTACAGATGGAGAAGGTAGAGACACAGAGAGAAAAGCCATCCATCCACTGGTTCACTCCCCCAAAATGGCCACGATTGCCAGAGCTGGGATGATCCAAAGCCAGGAGCCTGTAGATTCTTCCAAGTCTCCCATGTTGGTACAGGAGCCCAGGCACATGGGCCATCTTCTGCTGCTTTCCTGGGTGCATTAGTAGGAACAAGTATCATAAGTGGAGCAGTCAGAGTTCAAACCAGTGCCTGTAAGGGATGCCAGCACCACAGATGGAAGCTTAATCTACTACCCCACAGCACAGCCCCTTTTAAGTCTTTCAGAAGGATAATTTTTCTTTTCCTTCTTTCTCTTTTCTCTCTTTTCTTATTCTTTTTTTTTCTTCCAACCAGTGTTATTATTTCCTTCCTTGTTTTTGACTGATTTTCTTGGATAAAGAATGGCTTTTGGAGGAAGAAGGAGCAGGATCTGAATCATTCTAGTTGATTATGACATAAATTCATTTAATAATTGATACACTTTGCCTTTAGATTTTATTTACAGGTACCAGAAGAGTCTTAAAGTCTTTATTATTAAGAGGAACACTACAGTTTAAATTTTTTAAGTTAATATTGAAACTTTTCACCATTGCAATCATGCAGCAGTTGGTGCTTCTGAGATAATGGTTTGTTTCTTTGCTGTTCATAATCCATCTTTGATCTCCACACACCTGCTTTGAAGGACACATAGGTTTCTCTAATGATATGAATAATGTGATATGAGTAATGAGGGGCCGGTGCTGTGGTGCAGTGGGTTAAAGCCCCAACCTGCAGAGCCTACATCCCACATGGGTACCAGTTTGAGTCCTGGCTGCTCCACTTCCCATCCAGCTATCTGCTACAGCCTGGGAAAGCAGTGGAAGATGGCCCAAGTCCTTGGGCCTCTGCACACACATGGGAGACCCGGAAGAAGCTCCTGGCTCCTGACTTCAGATCAGCCCAGCTCCAGCCGTTGCAGCCATTTGGGGAGTGAATCAACAGATAGAAGACCTCTCTCTCTCTCTCTCTCTCTCTCTCTGGTTCTACCTCTCTCTGTAACTCTGTCTTTCAAATAAATAAAATAAATATTTTTTAAAACAATGAGTAATGAGAACATCTGAAAGGCTTCTTTGTTCTCTTATCTATACTTACACATTTCATTAGCATAATGATGCCATGGTCATGATCCTAAAGAATTATTATTATTCTCCTATTTCTTTGCTCAGGCGCATGCACACACACACACACACACACACACACACATTGCTTGTACCTACTTCAGATAACACCACAATCACTATCATCATTTTATTTGCCTGGTAAATTTGAGATATATTTAGATTGGACCCATTAAAATGAAATTGGCTTATAAAACCTGATAGAATATTTTCTTCAATATTTATTTTAGCCACAATTATATCAATGTGTATTAGAATTGCTCCGTTCATTGAATGTTGCTTGAAGTGTTTATCGTATCTTTAGGGAAGGAGCATTTCTATGTTCATACAAATATTTATTCAGTGAAAACAATGTGGAGACATTAGATGGCTAAATATTAATTACAGTACCTGTAACTGGCATGGAATCTTCCAGTTTATAAAACACTTTCATGTGTGTATCTCATTTAATGCTTATAACAACTGTTTGAGCTTGTGTTGTTGTTGACGCTGAGTTGTTCAGTCGGAAGAGGTGTAGGCTTTTGCTCAGACAGTAAACACTCAGGCTGACAGAGGCACCTGTGGTCTGCTTCAGCAACGGGATGGGGAGGGGAGATGAAGAGCACATGGAGGAAGATGCAGGATGCTCCAGGCCTCAGGAGTCAGGTCTGCAAGGCGTGTGTGACTCATTCACCCACACTGCATTCGCCAGAGCTCAACCGCAGGGCCCCCTCGAACTGCAGGGGATGCTGGGGCACGGGATTCATGCTGTTTCCAGGAAGAGAATGAAATGAATTTGGTGAACACACCTTCCATTCCATTTGGCTAGGGAGAGGTTTACATATCTCCTTCCTTAGGCGTCTGTGCCCTTCAACGGATCCCTGGAAACAGAATGCCGACAATGTGTTTGCTGCATTGATCACCATCCAGTTGTGCCTCTGTAGCAAACATTTGGAGTCCCACGACATGTACTAGCTTAAATGTGTGTGTGTGTGTGTATATGATATATCACGTATATATCATATATATGTAGTATATATATATATCACATTGATTGTCTCACATATACGTTTCTCAGCTCTTCCAGGAAATTGCATGATGGGGATGAGGGGGGACGGGAGACAGTGTAACAGGAAGAGGAGACAGGCTAGAAGTGAGTGTGTTCCATAGAAAGAGAAAAGAAAGCAATTAGAGCTTTTGGAAATCTAATTCAATGCACATCCACAGATAGCAATGTTACTAAATTGATCAGTGAAAGAATTTGGGTGGGAAGAGTAATTTCTGAGCAGACTATTTTTATTAGGGTGAGAAGCATCAGAAAGAATATTTGTTGACCTGAATGAAAGGTCTCTGTGAGTGAGATCCCAGAGGAAAGAACAGGTCATCAAAGAAGGAGGTACCTTTCTCTGAAGGGAGGAGAGAACTTCCACTTTGACTATGGTCTTGTCTAAATAAGATCGGAGTTGGCAAACTCAAGAGGCTTCCATAGCCTTGGCAGCTTATGACAAGAGCCTCGGGTGATTACTGACATCATAAATAAGAGTGTCAATTGTTAAATCAACAACAGGAGTCACTGTGCACTTACTCCTCATGTAGGATCTCTGTCCTTAATGTGTTGTACTATGTGAATTAACGGTATAACTAGTACTCAAACAGTACTTTATACTTTGTGTTTCTGTGTGGGTTCAAATTGTCAAAATTTTTACTTAGTATATACTAAACTGATTTTCTGTATATAAAGATAATTGAAACAGAATCTTGATGAAGAATGGGATGCTCCAGAGAGGGAATGGGAGGTGGGATGGTTGCAGGTGGGAGGGAAGTTATGGGGGGAAAAGCCACTATAATCCAAAAGTTGTACTTTTGAAATTTATATTTATTAAAGTTAAAAAAATAAAATATGAGAGAAAACAAAAAAAAAAAAAGAAAGAATATTTGTTAAAGCCATAGAGGATGCACTCCTGGTTTCACAGTAGGGCATTCCACTAGAGGGCCCTATTTAAAAGCTTTACAAACCCGGAGATGAGCAGGTTTCTGAAGAAGCCTAGCTGTCAGACTTTTTCAAGTATTTAGGGCACTTCATTATCAATTCAAACTGGTGTTCCTAAAGTACTATTGATGTGGCAAATTTCAGCTTTTAGTACAACATGGAAAATATTCTGGTAAAATAGTTTAGCCCAAAGTTTTCTTAGCAGGGAGTATTTTGTTCTGAGCAGATCACCTCGAATGAACAAGCAGCAGGGAGATGACAGCCATCCCACAGAGTGCAGCATCAGCAGTGCTGCTGCAGGAGTCCAGCGAGCAGTGCAAGCTGTAAACGTCCCTTGCTCCAAGTGGATTTAAATCCAACACAGATCCTGCCCACCCCCTTTTTCTCAGTTCTATTTTGAGACACACGTTTCAAAATGCCTAAGGTTATTCTGCTGGGTTGTATGGATTCTGACAACTCCAAATAAGTTTAAATCTCCCAATTAAAACATTCCCTGAAACTAAAATGGGATGATTATAATAAAAAAAAGCTGTAAACCCAGTATTTAGTAACCAGAGCCGGGTGGTTGTCACTGTAAGGCAGTTCTAGAAATGCTGACGAGATGCAAGCCAGGACACTACTGTCTCATTTGCTTATCATCCTCTGTATTAGGTATTGGCTCTCAATGCAAAAAAAGGGAGTTCATTTGATTAAAGATAGAGAAAGTCAAGGAAATGGATGGCAGATCTTGACTCTATCCTCTCTTCCCTTCCCCAACACTTGGCCCTGCTCAAAACAATCAATGGTAGGTGTCGCTCCTAGGCTTCCTATCCGAGTCACGGCACCATTATGTCACTCCTAGGCTTCATATCCGAGTCACGGCACCATTATGCCTCCTAGGCTTCCTATCCGAGTCACGGCACCATTATGTCGCTCCCCCTCTTCGTGGAGGAACGACACAGGACCCTGCGCTGTTCTTTTGTCTGCTCGGCCCTTCCCGGGTTTGCTGCTGGTTCTTCCCGGGTTGACTACCATCCCTCCACCTCCGTGGAGGGGCGGGCCCCCCTGGCCACTTTCCCCACTTCCACAGGGGAGCGGCACACCGCCGGCCGGCTCTCTCAGGGGCTGCACAGGTGTTCCTTCAGATAGATGTTCCTGGTGCATGTTGTCTCTCTCCTCCTTTATAGTCCTCTTCCACCAATCCCAACTCTGCTACCCACACGCCGAGTACGCTGCTCTCCTCCAATCAGGAGCAAGATCAGCTCCTGCAGCTCAGTCAATCAAATTGGCGAGAGGCAGCTGTGCAGAAGCTGTTTACTCCTCTCCCAGCGCCATATTGTGGGAGAGCAGATGCATAGAATAAGTCTTAATTCCAGTAACAGTCTAGTCCGAGTTGCTCCCCACAGGTAGGACCATCTCTCCAGCAAATTTGATGCTGGTAACATTGATTCATTCCCAAATCAGAGGAAGTCAGAGAACCTTCTCTCCTGTCATCCTTCATTATTTTCTTGTATTCAAATGAAGCTTCCATATTACAATCAATGTTTCTAAACAGTTCTGATATGTACCCACAATTGTGTATGAAAAAGTAGAACACTAAATTTAGGATAAAATTAAATAATCTTTTCCACCAGTAATGTGGCCATCTGAATTCTCTTGGATATTTCATTAAAAACACCTTCTATTTAAGTTCTTCCAAACTAATGGCAGCCATCCATGTATTTCCTTATCCAGTAAAACACAGACTCAAAAAGTTGCACATTTGTTTGTGCTTTTGCCTATGATGGGGAGTTAGAGTGAGGAGTTAAGAGCTGAGAGATTAAGTTTGGCTGTGCTAATATGCATGCAATTCCATCTCTGTTCAAGATGAAGTACTAAGCACTAAATTCCCCTTATGCCTTTACCAACCAGAAAATCGTACAACATATATGAAGCAAGACCTTGGACAACTGGCAGTGTGGAACTGTGATCCTTGACAGAGGGGAAATCAAAGAGGGGAGCCCCATGATTGCCCCCGTGTTCTGCTGGAAGAAGTTTCTAGCAGAACAGGAAGAGAAAACCCAAACAGAGCAAGACAGTATTATCGCTGAGTTGAAGAGATGGAGATGAAGGTTGAGGAGGCCAAGGAGGCTAGATTTTCCCTCAGAGAGGAGGGAACTACAGAGGGGTCTTCATTCAAGAAGTGACCTGAGCATGTGTGAAGAAAACTTCCCAAGGCCAGGGAAGAAGTTTGAGCAGTCGGCACACCAAGCAATGCTAGGCATGCAGAAAAGCACAAGACCCATAGCTGGGGGGTACAGGGGAAGGGTGGCCAGAGGGAGTCCAGAGAAGCAAAGCTGGTGATGGAAGTGGTAATGGAATTAGCAGACAAGGATGCTTTAAAAGTTATTACAGGGACTGGATCTGTGGCTTGGAAGGTAAAGCCACTGCCTGCCATGTGGGCTTCTTATATGGGTACCAGTTCAAGTACTGGCTACTTCACTTATAATCCAACTCCCTGCTCATGTGCCTAGAAAAGCAGCAGAAGATGGCCCAAGTACTTGGTCCCCTGCATCCACATAGCAGACCTGGATAAAGCTCCTGGCTCCTGGCTTCAGCCTGGCCCAGCGCTGGCTGTTGTGGCCATTTAGGGGAGTGAACCAACAGATGGAAGATCTCTCTCTCTCTCTCAGTCTGTCCTTCTCTCTCTGTAACTCTGCTTTTCAAATAAATAAATTAATCTTTTTAAAAAAGTTACTACAAATATGCTGTATTTATTCAAGAAATCACAAAAATAATCAAGAAAGGAATGAAAAATGTAAAAAAGATCCATAGGACATCTAGAATACAGGAATGCAACCTCTGAAACAAATAATATAATGACTGATATTAATGACAATTGAAGCACTGTGGCATAAAGGTTCGGTGAGATTGACATCTAGCAATACAAACTATCCTAAGCAAACAGCACCAAGAGAAAAAGACTGAAAAAAATAAAATAAACAGAGGGTCAGGGACTTGAGGAACAAGATCTATGTGTGAAACTGGAGTCTCTGAAACACTCTAATGCACTGTAAATATAGAAATATAGGTTAAAGATAAAAGAACGAAAAGAATATTCCATCAAGCACTACTTTTTTTTTTTAGAGGGGAGAGAGAGTGCTCCCATCCATTGATTCACTCTCCAAATGCCCACAACAACTGGGGAAAGTCAATCCATGCCTCCTACATCGGTGTCAGAAACTCAGCTCTTGAGCCATTACCACTGCCTCCCAGGGTTTGCATTAGTAAGAAACTGAAACCAAGAGCTGGAACTGAACCTAGGCACTGCAGTGTGTGAACTGGGCATCCTAAATGCCATGTGAATTGCTAGGCCAAATTCCTGCTACATACACTAATAGTTTTAGGCAAAAAACATTTAAGTACAGGGAATATTACCTGGAACAAAGAGGAATATTTGTTAGGGATAAATGTATATGTACCAAATAACAAAATTTCAAGTACATCAAGGAAAAGTTCATAGAAATGCAAAGAAAAATAAACATATCTGCAATTATAGTTAGAGACATCAATAGTGTTTGGTCAGTTGGACAAGTTAAAAAAAAAGTCAGTCAGAACATAGGAGACTGATTAACACTACCAGCCCACCAAATCAATCTAATTGGCATTTTTTGAACACACCACCCAACAGCAGCATAAGATACATTGTTTTCAAATTCATGTGGAACATTCACCAAGACAGACTATATTCAGGGTGATAAAAATAAATCTTAAATTTAACATAATGCAAAATATATTCCCTAATCACATGAAGTTAAACTAGATATCAATAAGATAAGGAAAATGGTCAAAAATCCCCAAACTAGTTGGATATTAAGCAGCATACTTTTAAGTATCCCATGGGTCAAAGAAGAAATAGCAAGAAAAATTTTAAAATATTTTGAACCAATAATAAATTAAAAGCAAAACACATCAAGATTTGTATGATATAGTAAAAGCAGTTATGGCATTAAATAATAAAGTTTAGGAAAGAGGCTGGGGACTTTTTCTGCCCCACACTCTCCGCTTTGCTCCCTCAGTGTCCTGAAGAAGGGGGACGGGCTCCTGGGACTTGCCACGTTTCAGGAAAAGGCTTGGGAAAAAAACTGCAGAGGAAACTCTTCCGGATCTAGTGGATGTGACACGGAGGACCTACGGGGAGAGCAAGGACACCCACGGCTCGGGAGCCCAGTGGCGGAGTCTATGCACCAGCGCTGGAAGGGGAGGTGACGTCAGTAGCCCAAGACATTGGTGGGGAAACAGCAGAAAGAGCCTAGAGGGAATGAGGCTTGAAGCCCCACTGGGGAAAGTTCACCAGGTTAACTAGAGGAGAGAAAAAAAATAAATAAATAAAACGGACCGGCACGGACACGAGCCTCTCTGTCCACTCAGCTTACAAAGGCAAGCAAGACAAAGAACAGGCACCATTTTGGACATACCTAAAGTGGCACCTGCCATCAACCAAGCAGAAAAACCTGACTCTGGTGGGGAGAAATAACAGGAGGTTAGGACCTATTGAAGGTGTGGAGCTAATGAACTGAGACAGGCATGGAAAGCCAAGACACTGTACAAAAAAAAATTTGAAATGACCTAAATGAATGATCTATGCGAGTGAGATCCCAGTGGAAAGAACAGGTCATCAAAGAAGGAGGTACCTTTCTCTGAAGGGAGGAGACAACTTCCACTTTGACTATGACCTTGTCTAAATATGATCAGAGTCGGTGAACTCAAAAGGCCTCCATAGCCTTGGCAACTCATGACAAGCTCCTAAGGAGATTACGGACGCCATAAACAAGAGTGTCAATTTGTTAAGTCAACAACAGGAGTCACTGTGCACTTACTCCTCATGTAGGATCTCTGTCCTGAATGTGCTGTGCATTGTGATTTAATGCTATAACTAGTACTCAAACAGTATTTTTTACTCTGTGTTTCTGTGTTGGTGCAAACTATTGAGATCTTTACTTAATATATACTAAACTGATCTTCTGTATATAAAGATAATTGAAAATGAATCTTGATATGAATGGAAGGGAAGAGGGAGCGGGAGAGGCTATGGTTGTGGGTGGGAGGGAAGTTATGGGGGGGGAAGCCATTGTAATCCATAAGCTGTACTTTGGAAATTTATATTCTTTAAATAAAAGTTAAAAAAAAACTTTAGGAAAGAGAAAAGTCTCAAATCAATGATTCTAACTTCCATTTTAGGAAATGAAACAAAGAAGAGCAAATTAAAACCAAAGTAAGTGAAAGGAAAGGAATAAAAGCAGAAATCAATGAAAGAGGACCAGAATGATGCTAAAGATCAATGAAAATGACATTGATTCTTTGAAAACATAAAAATAATTCATAAATGTTTAGCCAATGATGAGAAAAAATGGAGAAAGCACAATGCACCAATATCAAGAATGAAAGAGAGGACTTTACAGATGTTGCAGAGTAAAATAAAGGAGTGTTATGATTAACGCCATCCCAGTGAATTCAGCTACTTGGATTAAATGGACAAATCTTTTCCATGACACATGCTCATACAGCTCATACAATAACAAGTGCACACATGAATAGTCATGCCTGCTGAGTAAACCAAAGATGTAGTTGAATTTCACACAAAGAAACCTTCAGTTACAGATAGTTTCAATGACCAATTCTATCAACCATTTGAGGAGGAAATAATACTAAGTCTGTGCAAATCCCTTGAGAAAAGACAAAAGGAAGAAAATATTCCTAAATCACTCTATGAGGGAGTCAGTGCTCGGATGCCAAAACCAGAAAAAACCGTTATAAGAACACACAATTTCAGACCACCCTCCCTCACAGTACAAATACAGAAATTCTGAAAAAATTTTAACAAATTACATCCTACAGAATGATCTTAAAACTTTCATGACTATACAATGGCTCATTTCAGAAACACAAGTCTGGATTAAGATTCAAAAACCGATTAAGAGAATTCATACTACTGCAACTGAAAAAATAAAAAACCTACAATCACTTCAACAGATGGAGAGGAAGCACTGGCACACTTTAACACTCATTCATGATTTAAAAACAAATTCTTAGCAGATTAGGAACACTCAAAAGTTTAGAAGAAAACCTCCTAAGCCTGATAAAGAGTATCTGTGAAAACCTACAAGTAATGTCATACTTCATGAAAAAAGACTTAGTGATTTCCCATCAGATCAGGAACGCAAAGTTACTGTTCATACTACCTTTTTTTAAATAATTATTTTATTTTATTTTATTTTGACAGGCAGAGTGGACAGTGAGAGAGAGAGACAGAGAGAAAGGTCTTCCTTTGCCATTGGTTCACCCTCCAATGGCCGCCGTGGCCGGCGCACTGCGCTTATCCGATGGCAGGAGCCAGGTACTTATCCTGGTCTCCCATGGGGTGTAGGGCCCAAGTACTTGGGTCATTCTCCACTGCACTCCCTGGCCACAGCAGAGAGCTGGCCTGGAAGAGGGGCAACCGGGACAGAATCCGGTGCCCTGACCAGGACTAGAACCCGGTGTGTCGGTGCCGCAAGGCAGAGGATTAGCCTAGTGAGCCACAGCGCCGGCTGCTCATACTACCTTAATTCAACATTGACTGAAGGACCTCACCAGTAGTATAAGGCTAAGAAAAGAAATGAAAGCTATACAGATCAAAAAAGAAGACCTATAAAACCATCTTCATCTGCAGAGCAATAAAGTTAATAGAAATAACAAATTTAGCAAAATTTCAGGATACAATATCAATGTATGAAAATCACTTATATTCCCATATGCTAGAATTGAGAATTCTAATTAAAAATGTAATTTACAATAATACCAAAAGTTAAATATTTAGGGAAACATTTAACAAAATATACTTAAGAGTTACACATTGAGATATTACAAAACTTTGCTAAGAAGAATCAAAGATCTATTTAGTAGAAAGACGTAGCATGTTTATGGATCAAAGGACTAAATATTACTAAGATGACTATTTTCTGGTCCACAGGGTCAATACAAACTCAGTCAAAATACCGGAAGGTTTTTAGCAACCATACAACTTTTTCAACTTAATAATTAAACAAAAATTCTAATTAAAAATGTGTAAAAGATTTGGACAGAGATTTCACCAAAGGACAGTTATAGATGACAGAGAAGCATAGAGAAAGTGCTCAGCATCACTTAGCGTCAGAGAAGTACAAAACAAACATACAAAGAAAACCACTACCACCAGCAAAACCAACCCACCATGCAATTTTAAAAGGATGAAATACCAAGTGCTGACAAAGCAACCAAAACTCATATGTTGCTTCAGCAAATGGAAAATAGGATACCTACTTTGAAAAACAGTATGAAAGTTTCTTTAAAAGTTACACTTACCATACAAATTAGCAATCCCACTCCTAGATTTACCCAAGAGAAATTAAAATATATGTCTACACAAATA
This sequence comes from Oryctolagus cuniculus, assembly GCF_051225735.1. NCBI lineage: Eukaryota > Metazoa > Chordata > Mammalia > Lagomorpha > Leporidae > Oryctolagus > Oryctolagus cuniculus. The sequence goes on from NC_142867.1 coordinate 196,164,994, forward strand.
TTATAATAAAAAACTTGCAGTAGCTTTGGTCATAATACCCAAACCCTGGAAACAACTCTAATGAACCAGATGCTAAATGGAAAAACAAACTCTAGTATGTTCATACGATGGAATATTACTCAGCAAAAAAGGAGCAGCCTACTGATACAAGCAATAATGTGGATGAATCTCAAAAGCATTATACTAAGTGACAGAAACCAAACACATAGACTACCTATTATATACATTTTATTCATACTAAATCCTGGGAAAGGCAAAGCCTTGGGTGTAGAAAGCACATCAGTGTTTGCCAGGGCCCAGTGGTGGGAGGAAATAAGTAACCGCGATGTGCACAAGGGTGTTTGGGGATGAAAAGCACAGTGTGAAGATCATGGTGGTGATTGCACGACTCCACCACTGTTAGAGTCAGTAAAGGGCTCATGTTAGTTGCTGGGGTGTACTGTGTGTAAGTCATACCTCAATAATTTTTTGCTTTGTATTTTTAAAAATTATTTATTTACCTGAGGGGGGGGGGAGAGAGAGAAAGTTCCCATCCTCTGGTTCACTCTCCAGTGCCCACAACTGTCAGGGCTGGGCCAAGCTGAAGCCAGAAGCCAGGAATAATGTTTATAGCATGTGTAGCAAGGACCCAAGTACTTAATGCACCTGCTGTGCATTGGCAGGAAGCTATCAAATCCAGAAACTGCAATATTGGACACAGTATCTTAACCAGCATTTATACCACTAAGTTAAATGTCTACCTCATGTATTTTTAGTATGTAGGGAGGTAAAAAACCTACAATGTTCATTTCATAGAGATGGGGACAAAATGTATGTTTATTTACTTTACATTTTATTTGAAAAGCGAGAGAAAGAAACAGATCTTCATCTGCTGCTTCACTCCCTGAATGCCCACAACGGCCAGGGCAAGTCCAGGCTGAAACCAGGAGCCTGGAACTTGGTCTGTGTCTCCCATGTGGATGGCTAGGACTCATGTGCTTGAGTTTCCCAGGGTACACATTAGTAGGAAGCTGGTTTGGAAACATAGACTCTAGGACTCTAATATGGGATGCAGATGTTCCAAGCAGCATCTTATACCTCTGCATCAAATGCAAAATATGCATGTATTCTTCCTATCTTTTCCACTGAGTTCCCTAGATAGATGGAGTCATTAATCTGGTAGTCAAAGGTACCCACCCATTAGTCAGAGAAAGAATAGAATGAACTGAACTACCATGATTCCAAGAATACCCACATATGTGACCTACTTTAGACCTTTGGGATTGGGTCAGGGGAAGCAGGAAAGAGAGATGTGCATTTGGTACATGAGGTTAAGACGAGCATCTCCTAGCAAGCTAACCTGTGGCTGCCATCTAATCAACACATGTTCTGGGATTCATACTCATTCCCTAGGCAAAATACAAAGATGAGTAAGACAAGGGATGCATCTTTAAGGACAAAACCGGGATTGCAATACAAAATTATCCAAGCAAACTCTTACTCGAGCGTATAGAGAGGGGCTTGTTTACTTAAAAATCACTTACTGAATACTAACTATATCTTGGGCACAGTGTTAGGTTCTTTGAATATAAGAATGGGCAACAGAACCCTAAAACATCCTTTCCTGGACACAAGGCAGCCATTAATCAAAAAGTTTCCCTGTACTCATCAGATTCTTGTTTAAATGAATGAAATCTACTCTGGCTAAGTAAAGCAGGTATCTTTCGGGCAGAGTATCAGATGGCTCACAGAAATGATAGAAATGTCAGAGAATTTGGCTAAGGCAGTAGCCATGGAAGGCTACACTCAGCCAAGACTCTGCTACAGGAATGAATGAATGCCTGTCCCGATGGTAACACAACCATTGGTCATTCACTGATTCCATCCTGGGACACTTGAAACCATGACAGTGGACTTGCAACTCTGCCCAGCCAAGAGAAATCTCTAATCAACCCTGTGGCTTTGTAGCATTTCCTAGAGATTTATTTGCTTGTCCAGAAGATCAAACGCCAGCCTGGATGTGAGGAGTGGAAATGGTCTTTCATTTTGAGTTTTTGTAGTAAGAAGCAGGGTCTTGGTTAATTAGGTCAAAAAGAGAGAAGAGTGTTCAAGCAGAGGAAACTGTGTTTCTCAGGTGCTGTGATGGGAGAGAACATGATATATGTCAGGTACTGAATGCAGAAAGGACCATGCAACACTTTAAGGGTGTTTTGACTTTATTCCAAGAAAAATGACAAGCCATTATTGGATGTTAAGCAGGGAGTGACATGACTGAACCTGTGTGTCAAAAAAAAAATTATTCTGCACTCTGAAGAACAAATCGAAAAGAACAATAAATGAGAGCACAAAAATCAGCTTCTCGGCTGCTTCACTGGTCCAGAGAAGAGGTTAAATGGTAGCTGTGACTCGAGTGGCAGCAGCAGAAACAGAGAATCAGGGACAGAGTCAAGTGCTCCTTAGAAGGGATGTGGAGGCCAGGTTGTGATGATGGTCGGATGTGGGAGGTGAGTGGGCAATGGGCTTAGGATGCCTCCAAAGCTTCCAGCCTGCACAACTGGGTGGATGATGGTGCCACTCACTGGGCTGGGGCCAGTTTGGCAGAAAAGATCATGAGGGTTAGTAGTCAACCTGTGTGATATGAGATGGTTGAGATGGCTTGAGACTCTGAAAGACAATGTCAGGTGAGCGAGAGAACGATAATTCAAATAAAAGGGGTGAGGGCATTGTCTCACCAAATACATGTCTGAAAAAAAAATCACGAAGGCAGGTCATCAGACATAGCTGGAACCAGAAGTTGAACTAATATTAATGTGGCCATTTTCCTTCCTCGTTGCTCATAAAGGGCGATATTAGTCCTTCCAAATGAGATACAAAAGATTTTCTTCTCAAAGACAAGCTAACAAAAAGTATGACCTCCAATGAGTCCCACAATCAAGCAGAAAGAAAGAGATACATGGACTGAATGACCTTCAAAATCCCATTCATCCCCAACACACTGTTATTATTCTGCAACCTTAGAATTACCCAGAATGCTGGTTTATTCTTATTTGAATAAATTACTGTCTCTTAACAATAATACTTTTATCATCATTATTAGGGCAAGTAAGTGATTCCAGTTTCTCTGATATCAATATTTATGTGGCAGTGAATGATATGTTAGATAAAAGTACAATGTTGGAGGGCAAAGTCCTGTGTTCAGATCGCATCAAACAATATATTGTGACTACACAATGTATTTCACTTTTCTGAGTATTCATTTTCTAGCTTTCAAAATGAAAATCAGAAAGGTGGTTACATTGTTATCTCATGGAGATTAAAGGAGCCTTTGAAAAAATTTAAAAGATGTTCAAGTAAGTAGTCAGGTATACAAAACCGGAACTCGGAGAACTCTGGGGGGGAGGGGTAGATATAAACTGGCAGGCCATATGCATGTCAGTTATCTCTGAAGCCATGCTGTGGATGGTACTACCTGGGGAACGAAGCTAGAGAGGAGGGAACAACGCCTAGGACTGACCACTGATTCCTCAAGTAGGCTACCAGAGTAGCAACTTTCATGATGCACTTTGAAGCTGAGAGTAACCATCTGGAAAGTGATCAGCAAGAGAAGTGTAAAGCAATATGGAATATTCTGGGCAAGTTGCAAGGTGCATGAGAGAGTGATGTATACTTGTGCTGCTGCTGAGATGATAAGGGGTTACCCAGGAGTCTAGACTTTCCAGGAAGCGGTCCACAACATTTTACAATCAGAGTAATAGGGCTGTTTGTAAAAATAATACTTGCCTGACGATGTATAAGTAAGCCTAGAAATGGAAGAACTTGGAGGCAAAAAGAACCAGATGGAGGGCTAGTATAACATATGGGTAAGATGTTTTGGAAACAGCATCAGCAAGACTTGTGATGTTCTGAGTGTGAATGAGAGATGGGCGTTAAGAGGGAAATCAAGTCTCCAGAGGGCCAGGTTACAAGAGATGCACACCTCTAACCACGTGTACCATGTGAATTAGTTGTCAGGAGAATCCCAGCAGAACCATCAACTCTAAATAGATGAGGTCAACCCCGTGAAATTATGCTATAAGAAGGCCATCACCTGTGGTCTTGTGAGGTTCACTTTGCTCCGAAGTTCTTGAATGCACAGGTGGTGAAAGCCTCACCTCAGATTGTAGCCTGCTGACAGCAGAACCATTAACTGCAATAGGAATACCAAGCACTGCTTGTGTGCACCTGTAAGACATAACATACTTCCTAGCAGCCCAAAGAGCCAGTGCCTGCTGTTTATGAACATCACCGCTAAGATTCTAGGAGCAACTTCTCTGGGGGACTGAGAGCTATAAAAATCGGATATCTGGGAACAAAGAACAGTGCCTCTCTTGGGAGGATTGAGCCAGAAGGGGACTCAAAGAGTGGACTCCAACACTTGGTTGAAGGCATTGAACCAACAAGCAAAACAGCTCTGGCCCATGCCTGGCATTAATGAGGCATGGGAGCAGGGTGGGTGGAACAAGTGACATTAAAACACTAGATCACATGGTCCTGGTTCTGTCCTCAGTACCCTCATTCCCACTTTTCTGCTACTAAGGAAAGAACTGCAGGAAATTCTACAAACTGGGTGACTTTAGATGGACCCAGACCTCCAGCTTTGTAAATTAAGCTTGGCAGATGGCAAACACATAGCAAGATCAGCCCCATGCAAATCAGACGCCACGTCCTCTGACCCCTACACCTGCTCATGCTCTCTGGCATTTGCACATCTCCCTGGTTGCGGAACTCAGCACCTCTTCCAGCCCCTCTGCCTCCACCAAACCAACCACATGGAAAACCATTGTGAACAACATCGATTTCCCTATAGATTCTGTGTCCTGGAGGAGATGGAGGGGTGGGAAGGGCAATGATGCCACATACCCAAAGAGAACAGGGTTAAAGTTCACATTTTACATTTGCATATTCAAAATGCCCTGTCTGGGTCCCCCATGCCAAATCCTCCTGGACTCCACTGCTTATTTCTCTCTCTCTCAATTCTCCACCCTGCTCCCGCTCCTGCCTCCATCTTCAGACTATTTTCTTCCTTCCTTATCAATCAATTGAGTTTCTTCCCCAATGACAAACTCACAAGTAGATCCAAACACATAGTGCTCCACAAAACAAAGTGCCCCGCAGTCAAGATCCCTGCCAGCCTACTAAGGAAGCAGCTGGGGTTACAATTAATAAAGGATTTGTCACTGTTTCACATAAACACAAGGGTCTCCAATGGAAAAGGACCTTAGCCATTTTACCCCAAAGGAGCATCCACTTTGTACCAAGCACTTTCAATTCTGCAGTGCAGCCAATTTAGGATCCATCGCTGATGCCTTTCAGTGAAGAAGGAAACTAAGCCCAGAAAGATGAAATAGATTACCCGCCTAAGAATCATACACTGGGAGAAGTGGCTCAAGGTTGAAGTTTGGTTCCAATGCCAAAGCCCCATGATCTTCCTCATGCTGCTACATATTTTGAAGAAGAGTTTTCTTGGAAATATTTAGCTACAAGCCATAAATTACTCAACATGGATACTACAGAGGCCTAAGAATGCAAAGTGAGCCTGAGTTGTACGCTCTGAGCAAGGGATGGGGACGGAGCAGGGCTGAGAATTCCCAGGCATTGAGACTCACTGGGCGCTGTGGCCCAGATGACATCCTTTCTCTCTCTCGCTCATCCCAACAACCCTGGGGACCAGTGATTGTTATTTTCCTGTTACTAATGATACTGTACAGCACATGGAGTTGACACTGAGGGTTTTGCCCATTTCCTGCTGCCCTGTACCCAACATATCAGTGTCTCCTGTTTCCTAATGCTCTTATAGGTGCAGTTTTCTTTGAAAATCTAACTCCTGGCCATCTCAGAAAAAAAAAAAAACTGATATAAAAATAGGGTGATTTAACTTCTTGATTGGCTTGAAGTATATGTGTGTGCAGTGGCGGGGGGCTGTTCAAGATCTCCCTCTTTTTTTCTTTTTGTTATTGTATTATTCAGTGTTTTAAAAGAACTTTTGCATTCCAACTTGAATGACAACTTGGCTTAGAATGATATCATTCTTTCTTTTTGATATCATACTTTCTTTTCCAATGGAACTTATAGAAATTGCTCACCTGTCTTCTGTAGAGAAAGGGCAGCCTCTCTGCCCCCTTATAGGTGGCATTTTCTGCTTGGATGCCCCAGAGAATCTTTCTTTATCCCTAAGGTTAAGTGCTTTCTCAGTGTCAACTTTTAAAATTTTTATTTATTTATTTTCATGGTATTTGAAAGGCAGAGAGGAGAGAGCTCTTTCATCCTCTAGTTCACTTCCCAAATTACCACAATAGGAAGGGCTGGGCCAGGCTGTAGCTGGGAGCCCAGAACTCAATGCAGGTTTTCCTTATGGGTGGCAGGGACCCAAGTATTTGAGTTACAATCTGCTGCTTCTCAGGGTGCAGATTAGCAGGAGGCTGGATCAGAAGCAGAGGAGCCAGGAATTGAATGAGGCACTCTGATATGGGTTGCAGGGATCCTAACCAGTGTCTTACTGGCTGTGCCATATGCTTGTCCCTCTATTGTTTTATATCAAACATTCAGGGGTCTATGGTACACTCTTTCAGTGGCAAATTTCATTCTTCACTTAGAGGAATTTCATTTCCTTCTATTTCTGGATATTTTTAATCATCCATTGTTGAGTATGCTATTTCAGAGATAATAATTGTATTTCTATCATTCAGATACAAAGCTGAACACTAGAGGTGAACATTTTATTTGGTTTGCAACTTGTTATACTTGTCATTTTCTGCTGTGTTCATAGTCTTTATTTTAAGGCTTTTCTCAATGCTAGCGTCTCTTTAGCCATGTCTCAATGGTTCCTTGATTTCTAATTTATTTGTTGATCTGTAATAGTGTTATTTTGGTTCAAATTAGTTTCCTTAGTTGTGCAATTTCTCCTCCCTCTCTTTTTGTTGTTTTAACATTTTGTCTTTGAGACCTTATTTTGTTAATGTCATATTTTGTTAAGTTTTCCTTTTGCACAATGCAGTCTGGGGGAGTTGTCTTGCCTTTTGGCTCTTGTTTCCTTCCAGACTGTTTTCTTTATCTGATCCCTCCCCCTCTCCCTCTCCCTCTCCCAACTCTATCGGGGAGGCTGAATCCAGAGAGGCCTAGAGGAACTTCCTGAGCCTGCCTCGAATTTGAATACCTGTCTTTAAGTTTCAAATCCCTGGTAGCAAACAGAGTGGCTAAGACCCTTTTGCATCACAACACCCCACCCCTTGCCCGCATCCCCTCATCCCGCTCTGTACCATCCACTTTGTACCTCAGCTATATATACACCTCACTTTTACAATAAAGTGAGACCCTGCTTCGACTGGGCTCCCCACCGCACCTGATTGTCCCCCGGGTTTGGGGAAGGCTGAGTGGCGGGTGGCGTACTTCCCCTCCTCGGTCAAGGCAAGCTGTGGGCAGCCTGCCTAATTCTCCGGGGTGGCGAGGAACAGTCACCCCATATCCCCCTCTCCCTCTTGCATCCCCCTCTCCCTCAATCCTCTCCTTCAGGTCACAGTGAATTCTGGAAAAGTATCCGAGGTTTGCAACTTGCCTTCTTTCTGGAAGGCAGGCGAGAGCAGGTGCAGCAAACAAGAGGAAGAGCTACTTTTCAAACTTTATTACATGAAGTTTTACATTTGTTTAAATCTTGATTGCTGCTAAGGAATTTTTAACACGCAATAGTTTGGTGCATTTCATTAAGTATGGTGGAGAATGCTCTTTGATCTGACTTTCTTTGCCCAACATTTGCAGAACAATGTTTAAAGGGCACTGCTGGGGATTCCAAGAAAGTGTTTCCTGGGCCACATTTAGGGGGAAAAAAAGCATGAAGTTCAGAGTTGGGATAAAAATAAAATTAAAGGCCAGCCCCGCAGCTCACTTGGCTAATCCTCTGCCTGCGGTGCCGGCACCCCGGGTTCTAGTCCTGGTTGGGGCGCCGGATTCTGTCCCGGTTGCTCCTCTTCCAGTCCAGCTCTCTGCTGTGGCCTGGGAAGGCAGTGGAGGATGGCCCAAGTACTTGGGCCACCCACGTGGCTCCTGGCTCCTGGCTTTGGCCTGGCCCAGCCCTGACTATTGCAGCCATTTGGGGAGTGAACCAACGGACAGAAGATCTCACTTTCTCTCTGTCTGTCCCTCTGCCTCTGCAACTCTTTTAAATAAATAAATAAATCTTCTTTTAACAAACAAGGCTCAGAAACAACCGAAGCATCCTTATAATTGAAGTAGACAGGCATGCAGGTTAAAATTGATCAGATTTGTGAACTGGAAGACCACGCCCCTGTGTGACCTCATACTCCTACCTGATGCCTTTGCCACGCCCCTGTGTGGCCTCATTCCCCTACCTGGCCACACCGGGTGCCCACCAGCCAATCAGGTTAATTAACCACTCCCCTTTGGAGTGGGTTAAAAGCCTAAGGCACAGTGTGCCTGGGCGCCTGCTCTTCTTCCCTGGCCTCTTGCCAGGACGGGGTTTGCTATAGCCCTGTGCCTCCAGGGCGCATGGCATTCGGGCCATGTGCTCTAGGCTTCCTGGCCTAGATGCTCATCCACGTGGCTAGTTCCTGGCGCTCGGTATGAACCCCATTCACTTCTCTCTCCTGAATAAAGCTCTCACCTCTTATGCACCTTTCTTATTAAATAAAAGCTTAAAACGTACCATGCTGCCTCGTTTATTTGTGCTGGTATTTAGAATTCTTCTCTAAATATTAGGCAAGAACCCTCTCGGGCTTATTAATATTGGGGATTTAGTAATAAGCCCATGGTGAAATCGTAAGGCACCCCAAATTCCGGTAATGCATGTGGCACCCTGGATAACATTTCTAGGGAACTTTAAGGGGCCACATTTCAAGGTAAATTTTAGGGGGTCTTTTCCGATTTTATAATCACACAGGGTATCATCGAGGGGATAAAGCATGCCCCAAATCCACAATATCCTTTGCTCAAGATGTCTCCTGCTAAAAGCTGCTGAGCTGAACATCCCTGCCTTCACCATACTGCGCATTTATTTATCTTATAAAGCGAAACTAATTCTTTCCTTACTGTTAGAGATTAATTCTCTGTGCTGACTTCAACAAGGCTTGACGTTTCCATTTGAGCTCAGCCACATTTTAAGCAACACCCTGGGAGACAGAGTCAGTGCTGTGTGCAGGGATTTAGCTGCACAGTTCACAACTAGATCAGCAAAAGGGTGGATAATTCCCTAGGTGCACTTTTAATTTTGTTGCCAGTGTTCAGAGTCCATCAGGCTTAGTGTCTCCAATGTGTGCCGGCAATGTGCAATGGGCAGAAACAGCACATCGTGGTGGAGCCTGCGCCCCTGGCCTCACACTGCCTGCCAAGCTCAGGAGGCACCGTCCTTGGCGTGCCCAGTGGTCACGCTGCTCGGTGCTGCTGGGTCAGATGTTCTCGAGAGCTGTTTCTCCTGCTTTCAGCGCATCTGGCAGGTGCATCTCACCATTAGCTTCATTGTCCCTGTGTTCCTGGGATGAGTCACAGTGATTGCTTCACATGTCACCTTAACCGCGTGAGCAAGTTGGGGAGAGTTGTTTATTCATCTGGAAGTAGAATGAGGTCTCCTAGTTACAATGGTTGAAGAGGCCGAATCACCGACTCGCTGGTATGTTTCACAGTGACTGGTCAGCCAGTTACAGAAGCAACCTAGCGGCGGTGAAATATCTGTGTCCTAGGCCCAGCATCTTGTCTTCTCCACTATCTGCATGACGGGCCAAGGTTGTCAGCTTCCTAATTTGTAAAATGGGAATAATAATGACACCCTTAGGGAGCATTGAGAAAAACTATTACAAGTATATGGGGAATTCTTAGCCCTGTGCAAATGTTCCTGTTGATGCAGGTGCTGAAGCTAATAACCATCTCATTTTACTTAAGAAGGCTGGCACCAAAGGTTCACTTTTTATATAGTTTATATATTTTCAATGTTTAGTGAGTTGCTTTCACAATGAATATGCACATAATGAAGTACTTCTGAAACCAGATGCTTTTTATTTTCAGCTTTTAACATTTATTTTCAACTGTGCCAAATCACCTTGCTTTATGGATGAGAACACAGAAACTAAAGACATCTGGCTGAGGTCACACAGCTGAGCAGGCGCAAGGTCAGCACCAAAGCTCTAGTACCCTTCTTTAAGTCCAGTGCTCTGCTTTTCCTTGTGTGTCAGGTTGACCAGTGTCATATGTTCCAGCCATGTTCCTACAGAGCCATTCTAGCTGCTAGTAATTTCACAGTTTGGCTGTTATAATGGAGAGCCAAAAAATAATAATAACTCTGGCTGAACAAGACACTTATTCCCTATACGAAAGTCCAGGTGAGCAGTGCAGGGCTGGAAGGGGCATCCCATTATCACCAGGCTCCCAGACCTCCTCTGTCTCAATGCTCTGCCCACCTCTGTCCACCTCTGCCCAGCCCTCCCCACAGCATCCTTCTTGGGTCTGAGACAGCCACTCTGGCTTCTACCATCCTTCCCGCTTCTCAGTTGGTAAGGATGTGGATGGAGGCAATTGCTTGGCTCATGTCTTCCATTTAAAAGCACACATTTTTATTCACATCCCATTTTTGTACATTTATTCATATGGCTACATCTAGCCACAAGGGAGGCTTTGGCTGTGCCCACCTAAAGTTTTTATTTCATGTTAGGAAGGAAAACTACCTATTTGGAGATTAACAGACACATACAGACTAAGCTTTAAGTAGTGTTATACTCTTCTAAAACTAAGGGGTTTCTAGATTTAATACAATAACTGGAAGATGTTATTCTACAAAGCATAATTATCCCATTTGTTGAGTGTGGTTCAGTGCAGTATTTTCTACCTAATGATCTACAAAATTTGTATGGAGTTCCCCACAATCTTTATAAAGCCAAGAGATAGACAATAGAAAGTGCTGGTGACGATGCAGAGAAACGGTAGCTCCTATACTCTGCCAGTGGAAATGTAAAATGGTGCAGCCTGTTTGTGGAACATTTGGAAGCTTCTTCTGTCCCGACAATTCCACTGCTAGTCACATACCCAAAAAGAAATGAAAACTCATGCTCACACGCAGACTTGCATGTGAATGTGCATTACAACGTTATCCATGGTGCCCCCAAAATGGAAATAATCAAATGTCCATTTACTGGTGAATGGACAAATGGGGTATATCCTTATGATGGAATACTGTTCTAACAAGACAAAGAAAGTACTAACATACGTATGCTTCAACATGGATGTATCTCAAAGATGTGTTAAGTGAAAGAAGCCAGACACAGAAGAACCATGCAACTCCATTAATATGAAATATACATCATGGGCAAATCAGTAGAAACAAAGTAGATTAGTGGCTGCTTGGGGCTGAGGTAGGCATGGAAATGACTATAAACATGCACAAGGTTTCTTTTGGGGATGATGGAAATATTTTAAATTTTGATGATGGTGGTAGTGGCTGTAAAAGTCTGTAAACTTAATGAAAACCATTGAGTTGTACATTTTTCAAGCGCCAATGAACGCAGTTCATATGTCCTCAACTGGCTGATCTAACAGACTAATTCAGCAAGGCCAGGGAAAATACCTGTATTGGAGATGCCAGGGGTGAATATGATTGCAAAGGGTTCATATCTTAGAATTTGTCAAGGAAAAAGCCACTGAAGGATATTTTGATTCTAGTAGTGGTTTAGATAAATTAAATCAAATATTTACTATCTCATGACATCAGTGTTCAATACATATCTGATTGCTGATATTTTCCAATGGATAGGTTCATGATTTTTTACTTTTTGTGTCTTATTCTCATGGCATGACTGGCTTCTCCTCCTGTAATTTTCCCTCAGAGGGTGTCTCCTGATAACCACACCCAGGCCTCTTGAATTGCACTCTTTAATGAATCTTGCTCCCCCGCCATCGTTTATAAGATAAATGAGATGGGTACCACTAGAGGTCGCATTGCTTCTTCTAGATGTAGCTTTTTTTTTTTTTTTTTTTGACAGGCAGAGTGGACAGTGAGAGAGAGAGAGACAGAGAGAAAGGTCCTCCCTTTGCTGTTGGTTCACCCTCCAATGGCCGCTGCGGCCGGCGCGCCACACCGATCCAATGGCAGGAGCCAGGTACTCATCCTGGTCTCCCACGGGGTGCAGGGCCCAAGGACTTGGGCCATCCTCCACTGCACTCCCGGGCCACAGCAGAGAGCCAGCCCGGAAGAGGAGCAACTGGGACAGAATCCGGTGCCCTGACTGGGACTAGAACCTGGTGTGCTGGCGCCGCAAGGCAGAGGACTAGCTCAGTGAGCCGTGGCGCCGGCCAAGATGTAGCTTTCTATAAGTCTAAGTATTTTCATTTTCTGTGCAGCCTGGAACACCTAGAATGCAAGGATAATACCATGATTGGCTGCTGGGAAAATTAAGTGGTTACAAATGCCATGGCCTGTGCAATGCCCAAGCATGGGAAAAAGTGAAAAAAGAGAGTGGCAGCAAGCAACGGAGAAAGAAAATCCAAGAGATGAGTGCAATCTTCTGGGCCTTTGTATCAATAATAAATGGGGTGGGTGTTTGGCTCAGCAGTTAAGACACTGCTTAGGATGTCTGCATCCCGTATCAGAATGTCTGTGTTTGAGTCTGAACCAGGAAGCTCTGCTTCCAGTCAAGCTCCCTGCTAATGTGCATCCTGGGAGCAGGAGATGATGGCTCAAGGACCTGGGTCCCCGCCATGCACACGGAAGATTGAAACTGGATTCCAAGCTCCTAGCTTTGGCCTGGCTCTGCAGGCATTTTAGGAGTGAATCAGCAGACAGAGTAAAACTCTGTGTGTGTGTGTGTGTGTGTGTGTGTGTGTGTCTGCCTTTCAAGTAAACTGAAAATAAATAACTTTTAAACACTATAAATTAACAGGTGATAGTATAACAGGGTATGGAGGAGAGTAGGCCAAGCCCATGACAAAGGCAGCATGAAGTATTCTTCCCAGGGCCTCTGAGGTCCAACCCAACCTTCAACAGTTTCCATGGCATCAACCCAGACTGTAAGAATTGATATTTCTAGTCATTCATTCATTTTTCATATGCTCACCAATATTTCTTGAGTCCTTCTATAGCCAGGAATAGGGGTGCTCTAAGGAGCCCTACTTTGGCTTCCTAGTCTGCCTGGGCTTCAAATTCATGGCCATTTCAGTATCTTGTAAGTTTCTCCTTTCATTCTTTTAATTTCAAAAAAAATGTTTATATTCTTGAATTTTATGAAAAATAATAAGATGAGGTCTAAAACTTGTTTTTTATTCAAGCAATACATATTTCCAGAAAGTATTACCTATTATCTTGTTATTGTTCCCCTTTATCTAATATTAATTATAAAATTCTTTCCAAGATCATATAATGGCCGCAAGTACAACTTTATGCTTAAGGTGAAAGACTTAAATGACTATAACTGCAAGAATAAAGTTATCCAATTTGAATACCAATAACAAAATTTTCCAAAAACTACAATATTCCCTCCAAAGATATCTCCTGGCCAATACAGCTTTGTGGGCGAACTCTTCAAACATTCAAAATACACGATTCTTATCCTTTGTAAACTACTTCGAAGTTCAAAATGGGAAACCTACCTATATTTTTTTTAAATCCCACTCAAACCCCAAAACCCAGAAGTACCTTGGCACCAAAACTTAAAACAATAGCAACAACTATTTGACAATCTTACCAATAAGTGTAGATAGAAAACCTCAGATAAAATACTTACAAATTAAATTAAAGATCATATTTAGAGACTTTCCACCATATGCAAGTAGGTTTTCCTCAAAAAATGGAAAGATTTGTTAATGTTAAAAGATATATTAATATCCATGTTTGTGACAGATTAAAGAGAGGTGGGGTCTGTTGACCCTGCCCTGGAATCCAGGCAGAATTGTGAGTGCTTTGACCAGGTTGGACTGGTGGAAGTGACGCTAGGCCTGTTCAGAGTTCACCATGTAAGAAGACTGACAGCTTTCTTTTTAGGTTCTTGAAGCCCTGAGCCACATATATGTAGCTGAATCATGCTACGAGAGAGTCCACGTGGAAGGGCTGTGAGACCACATGGAGAAGGCCCAATCTCTGAGGATGCACCTTCCAGCTGTCCCCTCCAAGATGAAGAAAAGCCATCCTGGACCCTCCAGATACCCCGGGGGCAACTCCTCACCATCCAGAGGCCCCATTCAGCATCATATGGAGATAAGAGTCACCTAGCTGAGTGCTGCCCAAATTCTTACCCTCACAATCACAAAATATAATCAGTTGTTTCATTTGTGGTAATTTGTTATCCAGTAATAGACAGCTAGAAAAACAACTCAACAACATATGAACTAATACCTCATTTTAAAAAGAAAATGTCCCATTTATATTTGGAAATCTTCCAACTTGCTAGCACAGCAAAAGGCAATCAATATCCCTATGCTGTTACTGGGTGCAGTTTTTGTGACTTCTCCAAAAGGTAATTTGGCAATATACATGCAAACATAAAATTTGCAGGCTATTAACCCAGAAATTTTATTCCTAGGCATTCCTCTTAAGGAAATCAGTCAGTGAGAGTATAGTGATCTGTGTTTAAAGACGTTTCCTGTAGCGTATGTAAAATAGAGGAACAACTGGTAACAATCTAAAGGCTCACCAGCTTAGGTCAGGTTCAGTAAAATACATGCAACTCTCCAATAACATTTATGTGGCTATTCCAAAGGAATGCTTGGAAGTTATAAACCAAATTGGTTACAATGATTTTCTCTGAGGCCTAGAATATTGGAGGGGGGTGGAGGAACTTTTGCTTCCTTCCTTTCATTTCTTTTTTTCCCCCTTATCTCTTAGAAAGTATTTAAATTTAAAAGAAATGAAGACACAGTATTTAAAAGGAGCCCTTCATGATGTTCAGCCTAACTGGGGTTCTGCTCTGGGGCTTGGGACCCACACTCAGAATGCAAAAAGCTCCCCATTTGCCTGGCTTGTCCTCTCTTTGTGTCACTTCCTCTTGGGACCATGCAGGGCAGGTATTTGCTAGCATCCAGGACCCACATATTCAGGATCCATTGTCTCTCAATTTATTTGCATCAGGAGACATAATCAGGTATGTGTACATACCATCAAAAGAATTTGTTAACAGAATAATTTCACTCTTCTTAGGCAGCCCTGGAATTAACAACGTGACACCAAATTTACTTAGATTTTACCATTTGCCTAAAGTTTGAATCTGTCACATCATTGACCAATGTCTTCACCATCCTCCCTCTCTCTTCTTGATTCCGTCTCCCTTAGGGTACCAGCTCCCCAGCCCTTACCTCTGGGCCCCACTGGCTTGCTTCTGTGTGTAACCTATGAAACTGAACCCAATTAGGAGAGACCCAGTGCAGCCAAGGTGTTGTCATGCTCGGATCTGGAGTCCCTGCGCTTCTAGGGCCTCGAGGCATTTCCAGTTCCTCTCCAAATCTCACTTAAACCCATTCCTGTTATATGGAGAACTGGATCAACTCTTCTTACTGTGATTGGCTTTTAAATTAACATGTAGCCATGGTAACAGCTGAGTGTTGGTGATAACAAGAAGTTTTATTTGTAGAAAACTTCATTTATTGTTAAAGCAGGTGTGTGTGTGTGTATTCTTATCTATTTGAGTCAATTATCAATTCCATTGCTAAATGGAGCTTGAACTGTTTGTATTAGAAGCAGGATGATGCTTGCCTAAGACACATGGATGGGAGAGGAAAGCCGTCTTCCTAGCTGAAGTCAGAAACACTGAGAAATAGGTACTGGTATCTAAAATGGGTGCCGAAAACTAACGTTGGCATTTATTCTGCAGGAGTCAGAGATAAATAAGAGTTACTCAGTGTTTTGATTTTTAAGATCTATCTATCAAGTTGCTTTCATTGTAGAACTATAGGAATCTTAATTTTTCCTTAAAACACATGCTTGTTGCTATAATGCCTACAAACACAAGGAATTAGTAATCCCTCATCACCTCCTGTTTATAATCCCAAGCCTTCAAAGATGAACACGACTACCACTTGTGATATACATTTATAATACTTTATGCATATAGATATAGTTTAAGCATATGTGTCTGTGGCATATGCGTGTGTGTGTATGTGTACATTTTTTAATTTTTAAATACAAATGGGATCTAGATCAGTTAGGATTAGATTAAACTGTAGATAGCACAGACTTTCAAATTATGACTTGTCTGGGATAAGTGTTTGCTTCTCTCTCTCAAGAGAAAAACCACCATGGGACTCTTGCCATTATATCCAGGGAAAACAGATAGGAAAAGGAAAGGAAAAAAGGGCGCAACCTTCTCCTTTTCAAGGAAACTTATGATCCCACCTCCTTGACCAGAATTTAGTTAAATGGCCCCACCTTTGCAAGGGAGGGGGGAAATGTAATATTTTAGCTGAGGGACATTTTGCCCAGCTAAAAAACAAGGTTCCCCTAATTTGACAGAGACTAGAACTGCTATTTGACAGGTAACCAACATTCTCTCCCAGTGTCTTACCTTCATAACTTTCTGTGACCTGCCTTTTCTACATAATCTATTGTGGATATTTTTCCATTTTTAATAGCTGAGTAGGTTCTACTCCAGCACTCCGCCATAGCTGGTTTAATCGCATTCCTATTGCTGGATATGTCAGGATTTTCCCCTTTTTTCTCCCCACAAAGACAGTTTCTACCCTTTGCACATGAATACCATAAAGATAATTTCTATAATACCATTGGATTTTACCTTTGGTAGGAGCCAAGTTCCTTTCTTGTGCTTCTTAAACACCATTCCTCAGGCTCTGGCAGGTACTCCTTCTTGCCTACCCCAGCAGCCCTAAATCTCATTGCTCTGTAATGAACCCTATTCTCCCATTAAATACAGGATCTTTAACCCTCTTCTAGGGATTTTTCCCATAGACTCACTTTCAAATGTCATGAAGATTTATATTCAAGAGCATATATTACCACATTATTTGTAATAACAGCAAAACAACCACAAAACCACAGGGAAAAACAATATCCATTTTCATTAGGTGAGTCAAATAAATGATGCTATATTTATGTAACAGTACACATTGCAGTCATTAAAACTTTTTGATCTCTTTGTACTGATAGAGAAAGGCATATTAGAGGAAAACATGAGACAGTCATATATATGTAACATTATCATATTTGTGTTAAAAAATAAGAAACAACATAAACACATATAATAAAACGCTACCTTAATATGACAAGTAGTATAAAAATTCAAAATGTGAGTTTCCTCCACTGTGAGATTAATGAAACAACCCAGGCCAGGAGTTGGGAGGGATTCACCTTTGAGATCCAAATCTGTCCTGTCCCAAACTGTGATTTGGTGGCAGCAATCCACCACCAAATTTCACTGGGCTGGAAGAGTGTAGAACAGTGGCAGTGCTTTCAGAAATCCTGATTAATTGGCTCCCATTCTGTCTGCTCCCAGTCTACAGAGATTGGGCTCAGACAATAGTGAGGATGCAGGAAGTCACCTTTCACCTCCTCATTTCCTGGGATAGGCTAGCAAACTGTGTTTCACCCACTTCCCCATCTCCTCATCCAGTCCCACCTCCACACCTGAACACCTGGGTTTGACTAAGGGAGGACAAGAGCCCTTTGCAAAGAAGACTGGGGGAAATCAGCCACAGCGTTTCATGGCATTTGCTTACATTTACTCCAAGTTATGTTGGTTTCTTGATATTTTAAAGATTTATTTAATTTATTTGAAAGCCAGAGTGACACAGAGAGAGGGAGAGACAGAGAGAAAGATTTTCCATCTGATAATTCAGTCCCCTAAATTGCCACAATGACTCGGTCTGGGCCTGCCCAAAGCTAGGGGCCAGGAAATCCATTCAAGTCTTCCCAAGGCCCTTGGGCCATCTTCTGTTGCTTTCCCGGGTGCCTTATCAGGGAACTGGATTAGAAGCAGAGCATCCAGGACCAAATTAACACTCAGATATTGGATGCTGATGTCACAAACAGTGACTTAACCCTCTGTGCCACAACTCCAGCCCCTGGTGTGTGTGTGTGTGTATGTATGTATGTGTATGTGTGTGCATGTGTGTGTATGTCTGTGTGTTTTAATTAGCCTAAAATTAGAAAATAAATTGGAAGGAGCATTGCACATGACCACATGAGCTATGGTTGAAGGAAAAATACGCCATTCTTTCATGATGAAAACCTTAAGCAAATTGGGTACAGAAGGAATATTCCTAACACAAGCAAGACAACTTATGACAAACCCATAGCCAGCATTGTATTGAATAGGGAAAAGTTGGAAGCATTCTCCTTAAGATCTGGAACCAGAAAAGTATGCCCATTCTTACCATTGCTATTCAACAAAGTCCTGGAGGTTTTAGCCAGAGCCATTAGGCAAGAAAAAGAAATCAAAGTGATACAAATTGGAAAGGAGGAAACTATTCCCATCTGCATATGACATAATTCTATATATAGGGAAACCAAAATAGTCCACTAAGAGACTATTGAGACAAATAAAAGAGTTGGGTAAATTAGCAGGATATAAAATTAACACACCAAAATCAATAGCCTTTGTATACACAGACAATACCATGGCTGAGAAAGAACGTCTAAGATCAATCCCATTCATAATAGCTTACAAAAAATTACATAACTTAGAGTAAATTTAATCAAGAAAACCAAAGATCTCTATGATGAAAATTATAAAACATTAAAGAAAGAAATAGAAGACATGAAAAATGGAAAAATCATCCATGTTCATGGATTGGAAGAATCTACATCATCAAAATGTCCATCGTACTGAAAACAGTTTACAGATTCAATGTGATCCCAATCAAAATATGAAGGACATTCTTCTCAGATCTAGAAAAAACAATGCTAAAATTCATATGGAAACACAAGAGACACCAAATAGCTAAAGCAAATTTATACAACAAAAACAAAGCTGGAGGCTTCACAATACCAGATTTCAAGACATACTACAGGTTGGTATAATCACAACAGCCTGATATGGGCAGAAAAACAGATGTGTAGACTAATGGAACAGAATAGAAATTCCAGAAAGCAATCTACGCACCTATAAGCAACTTATCCTTGACAAATGATCTAAAGTCAATCCCTGGAGCAAGGACAATCTCTTCAAGAAATGGTGCTGGGAAAACTGGATCTCCACATGCAGAAGTATGAAGCAAGAGACTTACCTTATACAAAAATCCATTCAAAATGGATCAAGAACCTAAATCTATGATCACAGTTTATTATGAAAACAAGTTATCTATCCCACCCTTCTGGGATGGTTTTTTGTTTTATCATGAGCAAGCCATAAGGAATTATAAATCAGGTCTTTTGATGGGTTTTGTCCCTACTGGGTAACTGAATGCCAATGTGATCCTCAAGTTTTTAAATACCCCAGTGCCATGGGGTCCTTTGGGTTTTGCTTCTCTTACAGCCCCTTCCATGCTGCTCTGGCTGGAGGTCTTTGCTTTTATACTTTAAAAAAAAAAAAAAAGACACCCTGTAAATGTAAATGAGAATTCATAGTGGGGATTCAAACAGTATTCTTTCTGGAATTCTACCATTATTTTAAATAATTGTATTTCTTATAATTGTTCTGCATTACAAAATTCCATTTAAATGTAAATATTATCAGGTACAGTTTTACTAATTCATAAATAAAATTTATTTGAAATACTAATGGTTCACAAATATTCACAAGCAGATTAAATATACATTTGCAAGTCATGTTTTATTTTTATATACGGAGACTAATTTATTCTTTTTTTTTTTTTTTTTGACAGGCAGAGTGGACAGTGAGAGAGAGAGAGAGACAGAGAGAAAGGTCTTCCTTTGGCCGTTGGTTCACCCTCCAATGGCTGCTGGGCTGCATCCAGCATGCCGCGCTGCGTCCAGCACACCACGCTGACCCGATGGAAGGAGCCAGGTGCTTCTCCTGGTCTCCCATGGGGTGCAGGGCCCAAGCACTTGGGCCATCCTCCACTGCACTCCCTGGCCACAGCAGAGAGCTGGCCTGGAAGAGGGGCAACCGGGACAGAATCCGGTGCCCTGACCGGTACTAGAACTCGGTGTGCCAGCGCCGCAAGGCAGAGGATTAGCCTATTGAGCCACGGGGCCAGCCGACTAATTTATTCTTAAAGTTATCTTATTCAACTCAACTCAAAGCTGTCCTAGCTTCTTAATAAACTGGAGTACTTCTAGAGCCACCTTCCAACGCACTTTAATGCACCATTGATTGATTGTTTGATTATTGATTATTTTCTTGTATACCATATATATTTGAAATAGCTAATTGATGTATATGAAATGTAAGAAAGTTCCATTTTAAATCAATAAGCAAGAATTAATACATAATTTTATGCTTCATCAATATGTGTCATTTGGTTCAAACATAAAAAACACTTGTTAGTAATACCAGCAATGGCAATAAGAAAAAAAAGACAAATTGTATTGAGATTAAAAACTCAGATAAAGCCTTCCTGGGTTATTGGAAATGGAGCATGCATGAAGATGAAACTCAGGGATGTTAGTGAGGCATGCTGCCTTGTCTTAAGGAGGCATTCTTTTTTAATATAGTAAAAAAAAATCAATATAAAATGACTGTAGGCTGCTAAGAGCTTTTAGCATTAATGCACTTTCTCCATTATTTAGGATACTAATTAGTACTGAGTTTCTTCTAGAATTTCAGAAGCTGGGGATATATTAAACTGATTACTGAATGGCAAACCACCAAAGCTATTGTATAAAAAAGAATAGGGACTGGGCCTTGAGGTATAGCAGGTTAAGCTGCTGCTTGGTACACCCACATCCCCATATCAGAGTACTAGTTTGAGTCTTGGCTTCTCTGCTTTCACCCAGATCCCCATGAATGTACCTGGGAAGCAGCAAATGATGGATCAAGTACACAAGTTTCTGCCACTTCCATGGGAGATCTGGATAGAGTTCTTGGCTTCTGGCTTTGGCCTAGCCCAGCCACAGCTGTTGTGACTATTTGGGGATTGAACCAGTGGATCTCCCACTCTCACTCTACCTTCCAAATAAATAATTTGAAATGAACAAAAAAGAAAGAGAGAGAGAGAGAATGAAAGTAAAGGAAGGGAAGGGAAGGGGAAAGAGGAAAGGGGAGGAGAGGAGAGGAAAGGAAAAAGAAAAGAAGAGGAAAAATGTTGCAGATATCTCAAATTCCTAGAATAGTTCAAAGGATCAAACACGAGGTCCTCAAGAGAAGTGGTCCCCATGTTTGAGGAATAGAGATGGCTCACCTTCTGGGCAGGTAAATCAGTCTTCTAGGAAGAAATATCTACAGAGTGATGATCTGGAGGGTACAATTTCTTTTTTCACTTAACAAAATAAAGTCTACACATTCTCCAAGTATAATTTTAATTAACCATTTTTTTTCAACAACAAAAATGTTGACCCCTCTAGTTGTGTGCAGCTCATTTCTTTTGTACATGGTGATGAGATGTCCATTAGCTCATATGCAGGTATTGGTTATTAGGTTTCTTGGTTCCTGTATTCTTTTCTATTTAATAAAAAGGTCTAATTGTCCCCTGTATGTGCCTTCCAGTGATGAAACTTGATATAGAACCTTTCTATCATATACTGGTGTCAAGAAATATAATCAGAAGAGTATCACATTTATTTTTCCAAATCAGTATAAGTTGAGCTCCTGGTCACTTTGGGATACAGTTGTCATTTTTAGTTCATGTTTATACTCTTGTGGATCTGTGCTAGTCCTACTTTTTGCTTGTTGAATATTACGATTGATGGTGACTTAAGTCTGTGAATAGGGCCGGCGCCGCGGCTCACTAGGCTAATCCTCCACCTAGCGGCGCCGGCACACCGGGTTCTAGTCCCGTTCGGGGCACCGGATTCTGTCCCGGTTGCCCCTCTTCCAGGCCAGCCCTCTGCTGTGGCCAGGGAGTGCAGTGGAGGATGGGCCAGGTGCTTGGGCCCTGCACCCCATGGGAGACCAGGAAAAGCACCTGGCTCCTGGCTCCTGCCATCGGATCAGCGCGGTGCACAGCCACAGCGCGCCAGCCGCGGCGGCCATTGGAGGGTGAACCAACAGCAAAGGAAGACCTTTCTCTCTTTCTCTCTCTCTCACTGTCCACTCTGCCTGTCAAAAAAAAAAAAAAAAAAAAAAGTCTGTGAATATAGAGTTGATTAAAACCATGTACTTGCAAAGACTGATGAGGAGAGGGGAGGGAGGGCAGAGGATTGGGGAACAGGAAAATGAGGGAAGTGTGCTTTCTTCTTGGAGCTGTACCTATGGGATGCATACTCTGCTCTCTTTATAGTAATAAAAATCTAAAAAGAAGTTGGAGTTAATATAACTTCTAATTCTGTAATAACA
This sequence comes from Oryctolagus cuniculus, assembly GCF_051225735.1. NCBI lineage: Eukaryota > Metazoa > Chordata > Mammalia > Lagomorpha > Leporidae > Oryctolagus > Oryctolagus cuniculus. The sequence continues at coordinate 196,187,340 of NC_142867.1, forward strand.
TTACCAAAAGCAGAGTTGCTCTTTTTGCCTACCCAGAATTCTAATCCCTATTTTTGATATCTCAAAGGAAAATCACTATATTTGCTCTTGTGGTTCATCTGTTTTTCAGTCTTCATCAGTATAACTGGGCCATCCCTACTACAGATTATGGAATAGGCATAAGGGCTTATGTTTCTTCTCATAAATAATTAACTAGCACAGGAATTCTGCTGTTACCATTAAAAATTCATAAACCCAGAAAAAATATAAAATAAGTTCTTTTCACTTTAGATATAAGGCAATACAGGACTTTCATCCCTGATGGGGGTGGCAGGGTCATAAATAAGATAAAATTCCTATGACTGCTTCAGTTTATTGCCTGGGGTCATTTTTGCAGGCCAGCACCTGGGCTGGGGGAATCTCAACAGTTCTGCAACATGAACCGGTTGAGAAGATGGAGACTGGAGATCAACAGAGCTGAGGCACTAGAATTCTGTAGGGCAGAATACCAAAGAAGAGGTTGCTACAGGAGGGTTTACAGAGGAGTACCTATTTGTCTTTGGCCCATTACTGATCTATGTTTAGTAAGAGATAACTATCTGAGGCAGGGGAAAGGAGCACCAGAAGACAATAGGTCAAAAATCCCCTGAATTTTGACCTGAGAATAAGGTTCATTCTTACTTACCCTCCTGGAGAGCCTGATCCCACACAGGACAAGAGGGAAATTCTTGACAGGGGCCTCACAATGGCAGCAGAGCTAAACAATCTCTAGATGAAAGGCTGTTTTATCTCTCCTTTAACAGAGTTTAAAAGTAAGCTTTGAACGCACCTCAAGTAATTAATTGAATGCCAAACAAAATCTCATAATGCTTAAAAGAATACAACAAAATCCAGGGGCCAACACAGCAGCACAGTGGGTAAAGCTGCTGCATGCAACTTTGGCATCCTGGTGGGGAGCACTAGTTTGAGTCCTGGCTGCTCCACTTCTGATCCAGCTTCCTGCTAATGCACCTGGGAAAGCAGTGGAAGATGGCCCCAGTGCTTGGGCCTCTGTATCCATGTGGGAGATTTGGATGGGGTTCCAGACTCCTGGCTTTGGTCTGGCCTAGACCCAGCCGGCCATTTGGGGTATAAACCAGCAGGTAGAATCTCTCTCTCCTCTCTCTCTCTCTCCATTTCTCTCTCTCTCTTTTTCTCTCTCTCTTCTATCTCTCTCTCACTCCTCTCTCTCTCTCTCTCACCTCTCTCCTCTCCTGTCTCTCTCTCTCCTCTATCTCCCTCCCTCCCTCCCTCCCTCCCTCCCTCCCTCCCTCTCTCTTCCTTCCTTCTATGTACTTCTGCTTTTAAATAAATAAATAAATCTTTTAAAAGATAAAACAGGAATATAACAAACAACAACAACAACAACAAGAACCTCATTCTTTAAGGGTGGGGAGAAGTCCTTATTAGTCACTTAAGGGGTGGAAGAACCTCTGGCTCCCAAGGTCCAGGCTAGCTTTCTCCAGCTGTTCCAGGTACAGAGGTTCCTGTGTTCAGTTCTGCAGTGTTGAGAGAGAGAAGCGCAGGGTACTCTGATGGCAAATACTATAATTGGTGAGAGCCATTCTAGAAGGGTGTGGCAGGGCAACCATGTCTGGATAAGGGACAGTTAACCTGAGACCTGAACAAAGAGCAGGATGTGACTGGGTGGAAGGTGGGAGATAAGGGTATGAGGGCGGGGTGGATTCCAGGAAAAGGGAACCACATGTAGAAGACCTGGCATAGGACAGAGCCTGGAACTGAGAGACCAGAGTCTTGTCAGTGAGCACTTTGACATCAGCAGCCAGTATTCACTGAATGCCCAGAGCGGGCCGCCTGGGAGTGTAAAGGAGACAAGCCCTTAAGAAGATCACAAGCTGGGAGGAGGTCTGGGAAGAGTCAGATGAGGAAACCAACTCTCACTGTACAGTTTGCTAAGGGTTGTCAAGAAGTAAGCAAGAAAAGTGGGAGGAATGGAGAGACAGTATTGATATATTCTTGACCTGCCAGTGGAAGAGGGTCTGAGGAGATGATGGGAGCAGGTGATAACACATGGAGCAAGAGGGTTCTCAGACATGGGGACCCATTTGTCCAAGGAAAGGTTTACCAATCAGGCTACTGCCTGTGGTCTGAATGGCCAGAGGGAAGGTGTGGGTTTCGAGATGAGAATGGAGATGTTGGCAGAAGTCAGATCATGAAGGATCCTAATGCAAAGCCCAGGAGTCTGAGCTTTACCCAGGAGGCCACAGGTTGTCAATGGAGATGACATTACCTTCTTGGGTGCATTTTGAACATTGTAGGGGAGTGTTCTGTCATAATGACGGGAGGGAATGTGCTACTGCTGATTAGTGGGCAGGGACCAAGGACACTGGATATCCTGATATGTAAGGAACAGTCCCACACAATGAAGGGTTACTCTCTATGCCCGTAGGATTCACGTAGGTAACGTGCCTGTTTATAATGACCCAAGTGGGTCCTTTTTTTGTTACATGGAACCCAAAGTCTGTTGGTGGTAGTGGTAGTTTTGTTCACTTTAGTATAGTTTCATGAACCAGAACTTTAAGGAATGAAATTCCCTTTTAAATGAGAAAATTATTTTTATTTACAAGATTACTAAGAGTTGTCTCTGTTTTGAAAAATGTTACTTACTGTGGTGTTTAAATTGTCAACAGGACACAAATGTTGAGCTGAATCCAGAACTGTCACATGCCTGGCGATTCAACAGACACCTCTGACCACTTCCTTGTATCTTCCTGTATAGTTACACACAAGCAGTTGCAATCAAAATGCACACTATTGTATTCTAAATCATTTTAAAGGCACTTTTGATGCCTTTACATTACAAATAAGGTATGCAGCTTAGTATTTTTAAGTGTGTATGGAATGATTGTATTATCCCAAATTTTATTTGTGGAGATTGAAAGGGTTAGGAATATATATTTGAAAGAATCAACAAATGAAGCTTTGTATACTAATGACAGAAATCAGAGGTCACACACAAAGCAGAGGCTGCTATGTGTGCAGTCACAGACATCTTTGAGAATCCAGTGGAAAGCATGATCTCATTTTCATGAAACAAAAAGCACACATCCCACAAGTTTCCATACAGTGTCAGCAGTGTACTCAGAGGTCAGGTGGAGCCCAAGCATTCACCATTGTCAGAGAGCGTATTTCTGGTGATCCTGTGTTCTCAGAATAAAGAGCTATTCTGTCCACTATATACATTACAACGTGGACATGGTGTTGTTTTCCTGGAAGGAGAATCCCTTCTCCCAACTCACAGGAAGGATCTATTTTGTTTCATGAATAATCATCATCTTAGATAGGGTCTGACTCCTCAAAGAAATGCTTGAGTAGCAGGAGACAGCCATTAACAGACTGGACTCCGTACAGGAATGTGTGCTGTATCCCTGACTGGATAGTCTTCATTCAGGGATCCCTAGAAGACTCACTTTAACTGAGTCCTGCAGCAGACAGAAGTGACACACATACCTGGATCCCAGCAATAAACTGCAGCAAAGCTCAGTCTGAAATATTCCCTCTACTCCCCTTCTTTCTCACGCCCACCACAACCACCAGAGTTATAGCTGAAGCAGAACACTCATGCTTGTGGAAACTGGACGGTGTGGAGGAGACCTACAGTGGAAATGCAGAAATTTTTGTTTTCCATACTGTTACATTGTGAACTGAAAAGAATTTACTGAATACAAATCATTCTCCAAAATAATTTGAAGTCTGCACTAAAAATGGACATGATTTGATTCTCCACATACAAATCTACAATCATTATTAAGTGTTATTTATTCCCCACCAATAATTTATAAAACCAATGGCAATACCTCAAAACTAAACAAAACTAAGATAATCAAAACACAGAAGAAGGAGCACAGAAAGAAAGAGGTCAGGGAGGAGAGGCCAGCAGGGAGAGGTGGAGGAGGGGGATTTTATTTTGCAAAATGATAGAATACATAATTAACTGCATATGTTTAATATCCTATTTACAGTATTGTTTAAAGAAAACTTGAAGTAACAAGCCCCAGAATCTTTCCCATGGAGAAAGGGGAAGTAAACATGGGAACTACTTTCCTCTGGAACCCAGACAGTGAAACAGCTGATAGTTACAGTGGGGAGACAGCAGTGTAGACGAGTGGTTTAGAACCACATATGCTCTCTAAACTCTTTTGAATGCTGATACTTCACTCCCCACTACTCATGAAAATGAACCAAATCCTCTAAGCATGCTAGGACAGAAAAGATGGTTGACAATTCTCTTCCAGGACACCTGTCCATAATAACTTCTAGCTTCATTAGGAGACAAATAGGTGAAGACTGGGAAGTATTTTTTGAATTTTCAATTAGCAACTCATTTTTATTCTTGGATATACATCCCTTTAACCTTCATAATTTGGCATAGAATCTAAGACTTTATTCATGTATTTGTTGAATGTACAAGTGAATACAAATACATTACATAAACCAATGTTCTTAAATTGAGGACATCAGGGTTATTTTTCCTTCAATGATTCAAGCATGGCTTCTGCTGTAGCACTTTTAGTTTGAATTCCATATGCTTAGTTCCACAGACTCAGAAGTTAATTTAACATCTTGAAAAGAAGTCAAATCGGTACTCAAAAAGTGTGTTGGGCACCTGCTATAAATACCCTTGCTGCTGATGGGCCTCTGCAAAAAGCACAAGGCAATGTCCTACCCTTAAGTTACAAGTCTATTTCTCCCTCCAGCTCTGGATGACGTAAAACCCCGGAAAAAATTAGGGGGGCAGCTGAGCTCCACAGAAAATGACCTTCCTGTGGACCCTTGGTTGGCTGGCCACATCACAGGAAACCTCAAGCCAAACCACAGGGGCCAGGATGATTGACAGAAAGAGCACCAAGTCAGCTGAGGCGCAGGCAAGCAAAGCAGAAGGGAGAAATATGAAGTGCTAGGGCACTGTGCCTGTCGCTGGGATCCGCTTGCTCATCACGCTGCTGTCAGAGGCTCCACTATGTTCTGTCTGAAAATCACAGCAGTGACTGAAAAGGCAGAACAGTTCTGAAAGGTTCAATGTGGACACTTTAAAAATGATTCCTCCGGCCGGCGCTGCGGCTCATTAGGCTAATCCTCCACCTTGTGGCACCGGCACACCGGGTTCTAGTCCCAGTCAGGGCGCCGGATTCTGTCCTGGTTGCCCCTCTTCCAGGCCAGCTCTCTGCTGTGGCCTGGGAGTGCAGTGGAGGATGGCCCAAGTGCTTGGGCCCCACACCCCATGGGAGACCAGGATAAGCACCTGGCTCCTGTCTTCGGATCAGCACGGTGCGCTGGCTTCAGAGCACCAGCCGCAGCGCGCCTGCCACAGCGGCCATTGGAGGGTGAACCAACGGCAAAGGAAGACCTTTCTCTCTGTCTCTCTCCCACTGTCCACTCTGCCTGTCAAAAAAAAAAATGATTCCTCCATCAAAATGAAACTCAGAAACTAGTAGAACAGGTAAGTGTGATAGTGAATAGAAATCAAAATGAAATGAAGAGCTCAATAGATCAAATGACAAACGCATTAGAGAGCCTTCAAAATCAGTGAAGCAGAAGAGAAAATATCAGACTTAGAAGACAGAGAACAGGAAAGGATACAGTCAAACCAAAGAAAACAGGAAATTAGAAATCTAAAAAATATTGTTGGGAATCTACAGGATACTATTAAAAAAACCAACATTCAGGTTCCACTAGTTCCTGAAGGCATGGAGAGGGAGAAAGGATTAGAAAGCCTTTTTAGTGAGATACTAGCAGAGAACTTCCCGGGTTTGGAGAAAGACAGAGGCATCCAAGCACAGGAAGCTCATAGAACCCCTAATAAACATGACCAAAAGAGATCCTCACCACGACACATTGCAATCAAACTCACCACAGTGAAACATAAAGAAATGACCCTAAAATATGCAAGAGAGAAACGTCAGATTACTCTCAGAGGATCTCCAATTAGACTCACAGCAGACTTCTCATCAGAAACCCTACAGGCTAGAAAGGAGTGGGGAGAAATAGCCCAGGTACTAAGAGAGAAAAACTGCCATCCCAGAATATTATATCCTGCAAAGCTATCATTTGTGGATGAAGGTGAAATAAAGACCTTTCATAGCAAACAGAAATTGAAAGAATTTGTCACCACTCATCCAGCCCTGCAAAAGATGCTTAAAGATGTGTTACACACAGAAACACAGAAACACGGCCATCAATATGAAAGAAGGTAAAGGAAGGAAACCTCACAGCAAAAGATCACAGGAAGTTCAAAGCATATACTAGAAAATATCTTTGGGAAAATGGCAGGGAAAAGTCACTACTTATCAATAGTCACATTGAACATTAATGACCTCAACTCTCCAGTTAAAAGACACAGACTGGCTGCATGGATTAAGGAACAAAACCTATCTATTTGCTGCTTACAAGAAACACATCTTTCCAACAAAGATGCATACAGACTGAAAGTGAAAGGCTGGAAAAAGATATACCATGCCAACAGAAATGGAAAAAAGAGAAGGCATAGCCATCTTAATATCAGACAACATAAACTTTAACACAAAAACTGTTAAGAGAGACAAAGAGGGGCACTATATAATGATTAAGGGTTCAATTCAACAGGAAGATATAACAATTATCAATGTATATGCACCTAATTACAGGGCACCGGTTTATTTGAAAGATTTGTTAAGGGACTTAAAGGGAGACTTAGACTCCAATACAATAGTACTGGGGGACTTCAATACTCCACTCTCAGAAATAGACAGATCAATTGGACGGAAGATCAACAAGGAAACAGTCGATTTAACGACACTATAGGCCAAATGGATCTAACAGATATCTACAGAACTTTTCATCCTACACAGAAAGCATTTACATTCTTATCAGCAGTGCATGGAACCTTTTCTAGGATCAACCACATACTAGGCCATAAAGCAAGTCTCAGCAAATTTAAAAGAATTAGAATCATACCATGCAGCTTCTCAGACCATAAAGGAATGAAGTTGGAAATTAGCAACTCAGGAATCCCTAGAGCATATGTAAACACATGGAGATTGAACAGCATGCTCCTGAATGAACAATGGGTCATAGAAGAAATCAAAAGAGAAATCAAAAACTTTCTGGAAGTAAATGAGGATAACAGCACAACATATCAAAACTTATGGGATATAGTAAAAAGCAGTGTTAAGAGGAAAGTTTATAGCAATAGGTGCCTACATCAAGAAATTGGAAAGGCACCAAAAAAATGAGCTTGCAATGCATCTCAAGGATCTAGAAAACCTACAGCAAACCAGACCCAAATCTAGTAGGAGAAGAGAAATTATTAAAACCAGAGAAGAAATCAACAGGATTGAATCCAAACACACACACACACACACACACACACACACACTACAAAAAATCAGCAAAACGAGGAGCTGGTTTTTTGAAAAAATCAACAAAATTGACACCCCATTGGCCCAACTAACTAAAAAAAGAAGAGAAAAAACCCAAATCAATAAAATCAGAGATGAAAAAGGAGACGTAACAACAGACACCACAGAAATAAAAAGAATCATCAGAAATTACTATAGGACTTGTATGTCAGCAAACAGGGAAATCTATTAGAAATGGATAGATTCCTGGACACATGCAACCTACCTAAATTGAACCAGGAAGACATAGAAAACCTAAATAAACCCATGACTGAGACAGAAATTGAAACAGTAATAAAGGCCCTCCCAACAAAGAAGAGCCCAGGACCAGATGGATTCACTGCTGAATTCTACCAGACATTTAAAGAAGAACTGACTCCAATTCTTCTCAAACTATTCAGAACAATCGAAAAAGATGGAATCCTCCCAAATTCTTTCTATGAAGCCAGCATCACCTTAATCCCTAAGCCGGAGAAAGATGCGGCATTGAAAGAAAATTACAGGCCAATATCCCTGATGAACATAGATGCAAAAATCCTCAATAAAATTCTGGCCAGTAGAATACAACAACACATCAGGAAAATCATCCACCCAGACCAAGTGGGATTTATCCCTGGTATGCAGAGATGGTTCAATGTTCGCAAATCAGTGTGATACACCACATTAACGGACTGCAGATAAAAACCATATGATTACCTCAATAGATGCAGAGAAAGCATTCGATAATATACAACACTCTTTCATGATGAAATTTCTAAGGAAACTGGGTATAGAAGGAACATTCCTCAATATAATCAAAGCAATTTATGAAAAACCCACTGCCAACATCCTATTGAATGGGGAAAAGTTGGAAGCATTTCCACTGAGATCTGGTACCAGACAGGGATGCCCACTCTCACCACTGCTTTTCAACATACTTCTTGAAGTGTTAGCCAGAGCCATCAGGCAAGAAAAAGAAATTAAAGGGATACAAATTGGGAAGGAAGAAGTCAAACTATCCCTCTTTGCAGATGATATGATTCTTTAGGAGATCCAACGAACTCTAAAAAGAGACTACTGGAACTCATAGAAGAGTTTGGCAAAGTCGCAGGATGTAAAATCAATGCACAAAAATCAACAGCCTTTGTATACACAGGCAATGCCACAGCTGAGAAAGAACTGCTAAGATCAATCCCATTCACAATAGCCACAAAAGAATCAAATACCTTGGAATAAAATTAACCAAGGATGTTAAAAATCTCTACGCTGAGAATTACAAAACCTTAAAGAAAGAAATAGGATACCAAAAAGTGGAAAAACCTTCCATGCTCATGGATTGGAAGAATCAATATCATCAAAATGTCCATTCTCCCAAAAGGAATTTATAGATTCAATGCAATACCAATCAAAATACCAAAGACTTTCTTCTCAGATCTAGAAAAAATGATGCTGAAATTCATATGGAGACACAGGAGAACTCGAATAACTAAATCAATCTTGTACAAGAAAAACAAAGCCAGAGGCATCACAATACCAGATTTCAGGACATACTACAGGGCAGTTGTTATCAATTTAGCATGGTACTTGTACAGAAACAGATGGATAGACCAATAAAACAGAATAGAAACAACAGAAATCAACCCAAACATCTACAGCCAACTTATATTTGATCAAGGATCCAAAACCAATCCCTGGAGTAAGTACAGTCTATTCAATAAATGGTGCTGGGAAAACTGGATTTCCACGTGCAGAAGCATGAAGCAAGGCCCCTACCTTTTATCTTACACAAAAAACCCACTCAACATGGATTAATGACTTAAATCTATGGCCCGACACCATCAAATCATTAGAGAACATTGGAGAAACCCTGCAAGATATAGGTACCGGCAAAGACTTCTTGGAAAAGACCCTGGAAGTACAGGCAGTCAAAGCCAAAATTAGCATTTGGGATTGCATCAAATTGAGAAGTTTCTGTACTGCAAAGGAAACAGTCAGGAGAGTGAAGAGACAACCGACAGAATGGGAAAAAATATTTACAAACTATGCAGCAGATAAAGGATTAATAAGCAGAATCTACAAAGAGATCAAAAACTCCACAACAACAAAGCAAACAACCCACTTAAGAGATGGGCCAAGGACCTCAATAGACATTTTTCAAAAGAGGAAATCCAAATGGCCAACAGGCACAAGAAAAAATGTTCAAGATCACTAGCAATCAGGGAAATGCAAATCAAAAGCACAATGAGGTTTCACCTCACCCCGGTTAGAATGGCTCACATACAGAAATCTACCAACAACAGATGCTGGCGAGGATGTGGGGAAAAAGGGACACTAACCCACTGTTGGTGGGAATGCAAACTGGTTAAGCCACTATGGATGTCAGTCTGGAGATTCCTCAGAAACCTGAAGATAACCCTACCATACAACCCAGCCATCCCACTCCTTGGAATTTACCCAAAGGATATTAAATTAGCAAACAGAAAAAGCAGTCTGCACCTTAATGTTTATTGCAGCTCAATTCACAATAGCTAAGACCTGGAACCAACCTAAATGCCCATCAATGGTAGACTGGATAAAGAAATTATATGATATGTACTCTGTTCAATACTATACAGTAGTAAAAAACAATGAAATCCGGTCATTTGCAACAAAATGGAGGAATCTGGAAAACATCATGCTGAGTGACATAAGCCAGTCCCAAAGGGACAAATATCATATGTTCTCCCTGATCGGTGACAACTAACCAAGGACAAAAAAGGAAACCTGTTGAAGTGAAAGGAACCCTATGAGAAACATTGACTTGATCAGCCCTTGTCCTGTTGATGTACAATTTAATATTTTATCCCTTTTAGTATTTTTTGTTATAGTTAATACTATTGGTTGAACTCTGTACTTAACACATAATTATTCTTAGGTGTTTAAATTTAACTGAAAAGTGATCCCTGTTAAATATAAGAGTGGGAAGAAGAGAGGGAGGAGATGTACAATTTGGGACATGCTCAATTGGACTTGCCCCAAATGGTGGAGTTAGAAATATACCAGGGGATTCCAATTCAATCCCATCAAGGTGGCATGTACCAATGCCATCTCACTAGTCTGAGTGATCAATTTCAGTTCACAATTGATCACACTGATAGGTCTAAGAGTCAATGGGATCACATCAACAAGATTAGTGTCTGCTAATACTAACTGATAGAATAGCAAAGGGAGAGAATGATCCAACATGGGAAGCGGGATACACAGCAGACTCAAAGAATGGCAGATGTCCTAAACAGCACTCTGGCCTCAGAATCAGCCCTTAAGGCATGCGGATCTGGCTGAAAAGCCCATGAGAGTATTTCAGGCATGGAAAGCCAAGACACTCTGCAAAAAAAAAAAAAAAAAACCTAAATGAAAGATCTCCGTGAGTGAGATCACAGTGGAAAGAACGGGCCATCAGAGAAGGAGGTACCTTTCTCTGAAGGGAGGAGACAACTTCCACTTTGACTATGACCTTGTCTAAATATGATCAGATTTGGCGAACTCAAAAGGCTTCCATAGCCTTGGCAACTCATGACAAGAGCCTAGGGTGATTACTGACGCATAAACAAGAGTGTCAATTTGTTAAGTCAACAATAGGAGTCACTGGGTACTTACTCCTCATGTGGGATCTCTGTCCTTAATTTGTTGTCTATGTGAATTAATGCTATAACGAGTACTGAAACAGTATTTTACACTTTATGTTCTGAGTGGGGGCAAACTGATGAAATCTTTACTTAATATATGCTAAATCGATCTTCTGTATATAAAGATAATTGAAAATGAATCTTGATGTGAATGGAATGGGAGAGGGAGTGGGAGATGGGAGGGGCGCATGTGGGAGGGAAGTTAAGGGGGGGGGGGAAATCATTGTAATCCATGAACTGTTCTTTGGAAATTTATATTTACTAAATAAAAGTTTAAAAAAATGATTCCTCCAAACAAATAGTACTGAGTAGTATTCCATGTGGGTTTCTTACAATTTGTTTATCCATTTAACAACTGACAAACATGTCCTAGTTATTATTATTATTATAAATAAAACTACTATAGACATTTGTGCATAATATTTTTTTGTGTGTTGGCATATAAGTAAGTCTTCTTTTCTCTTGGGTAAACATCTAGAAGTGGGGTTACAGGGAAATAAAGTCCACGTTTAACTTTTTAATAATTGTCATACTGTTTTCCAAAGTAGCTATACCATTTTGCATTCCCATGAGCAATACACGCACTTTCTAATGGCTCTGCGTCCTCAGCAGCATTTGGTATTGTCAGTTGCCTTTTTTTTAATTTGATAGGTAGTTGGATGTCACTATCGTTTTAATTTGCATTTCCTGGATGACTGATGCCTTTAAGCATATTTTCATACATTTTCTGTCATTCTTTTTTTTTTTTAAAGATTTATTTATTTTGAAGGAGAAGGAAATTCGGAAAGTGATCTTCCACTTGCTGGTTCATTCCCCAGATGGCTCAGGGCTGGGTGAGGACGAAGTCAGGAGCCAGGAGCTTCTTCTGGATCTCCTGTGTGGGTGGCAGGGACCCAAACATTTGGGTCATTTTCTGCTGTTTTTCACAGGTCATTACCAGGGAACTGGATGGGAAGTAGAACAGCCGGGACTTGAACCGATGCCCATATGGGATGCCAGCATCACAGGCAGAGGCTTTATCTGCTTTCACAACACTGTCCTCTTATTTGGCATTCTTAACTCTTTGCAAAAGTATTGGTTCAGATCTTATACTCATTTTTTGAATTGGGTAGTTATATTGTTATTATCATCATTATCATCATCATCATCATTATGAGAATTCCTTAAATTTAAAAAACTTCGTGGTTTGCATATATTTTCTCCCAGTCTGCGAATTGCTTTTTCACTTTTTAGACAGTATCTTTCAAAGAGTAAAAGCTTTTAATATTGATGAAGTTCAGTTACCAAATTTTTCTTTTATATGCTTTTTGTGTTCTGACATATCCTTGCCTAGCTCAAATGCAAAAGATATTTCTCCTTTGTTTTTTTCTATACTTCTACAAATTTAGATTTTTAAATTTAGGCCTATAATCTATTTTAATTAATTTTTGCATATAGTGTAAGGTATGAATTCTACTTTGTTTTATTGTTGTTGTTTGCATATGGATGTTCAATTATTTCAGAATCATTTGTTTAAAATATTGTAATTTTTTCCATCAAATTATCTTGGCATCTTTGTTAAAATCAATTGGCCAGGGCTGGCATTGTGGCACAGAGGTAAACTACTGCTTGAGAATATTGCATTCCATATCAGTGTAGTTCAAGTCCTGGTCACTCTGCTTCTGATCCAGCTCCCTGCTAATGTGCCTGGGAAGCAGTGGATGATGGCTCAAGTACTTGGATTCATGCTGGCCGTGTGGGAGACCCAGATGGAGCTCTTGGACACCTGGCTTCAGCTTGGCCAGCCCAGGCCGGTGCAAGCATTTGGGGAGTGAACCAGCAGATAGACGACTGACTCTTCTCTCTCTCTTACTCTCGCTCTCCCTTTCAAATAAAATGAAAACAAATTTTAAAAATTTAAAACATAGACTATCTCCTTAAATAAAAGTTTATCTTTAGGACTTCAGGATGAGGCACTGGCAGGAAACAGCCTGGAATTCCCAGCCTTCTCTAAAGTTTTGGGTATGTATCTGGCAGCAGAAAGACGCGTTCATCTGTACCGTTTCACTGACCAGGTTCCCCAAATTCCCTGGATTTTTGCTCTTTCTGGCTCAGAAGTCCCTGGGAAGATCAATGCCTACCAGTGGCAAATTCTCCAGGGGATTTGTTAATTCTCAGAATATCACAATGTAGAAATACATGGCATATGATCAGACATGCTCATGTCAGTTTTACAACAATTCATCTTTCAGCTACTTACTTATTCATCCTACACTTACTCATTGATCACATTGCTACCCTACACCGCTAGTGATATTGAAATGAGAGATGAAGAAGATTAAGTTCCTGCCTTTCAGGTGCTCATGGTCTACTCAAGGAAGAATGTTTATGCTAATAATTGTTCTCAGGGGAAGACAAGGGAACAGAGATATAGTGGCACCACTGAGAAAAGGGCCTGCTCTGCTCACTTCCTTCCGGCTCTCTGCCTCTCTCCGGGAGCCTCAGATCTCCTCCCAGTTTCAGCTCACCTTCAGTAGATGAGTGCCACGGTGGAGACGGGCTCATCAGATGAACTCCCATGTGCCACTGTGCTTCCTCCCAAGGTACAAGAGGGCATCTGTACCTTCTCCTTCACAGTAAAGTGTTCTCTTCTTGGCAAAGACAAATCTCTTCCCACGGCAGGGATCCCACATCTTACCATATTCCTGGAGCCCTGTCCCACATGAAATTCCCTTTCTCCTGGGACTCCAGCTCCCTCCCCCCCCCCCTTTGCTTAACCCTGTGATTGCATCAGCTATTAAAGACTCTTGCTGTAATTGTGCATTCTCATCTGCTGCCACCTGTCATCTCTTACTCTAAATTTCTCAAAACAACAACAAAAAAATACTCACCAAATGTCCCATTTACCCATAATACTTTCATTCTGACTCAACCTGGCTCTTATCATCTCAACAAATTTGCTCTTGTTAAGGTTGCCTATAATTGGCACCATTGCTCAATCCCAGGACACAATGCAAATCTCATCCTATTTACCTCTTAGCATTCAACACCCCGCCTTCCCACAGCCTTCCCCGTGCTTCACCTACTCCAGGCTCCTGACTCTCCTCCACTCCTCTGGAGATTCCCTCTCAATGCCCTTCGCTATCTCCTCCCCTCATACTTGAACCCTAAATGTCAGAGTTACTTCAGATTCAGCCCTGAGTGTCTTCTCCTCCAGACTACAGATATCTCTTTCTAAGCATTTCTTCCACCACTGTGAAGTTAAGTGCCATCTGAGACATCTCTTTGGCGCACCAAGCCTGTGTTCAACTACCACCTGCTTGACATCTTTACATAGCTGTTCTACAGGCACCACAAATGTGACATTTTGAAATCTCAGCAGCCCTCAACCCCATGTATTCTTTCAGGGGTTCTCCTACCAGGGAAGCACACAAAACAGCTTCCCATGTGCTTCGTTTTGGAAGCCTGGCCAATGTTCTTAACACCTCCTTCATTTTTCTAGGACTACAGGCATTGCCTCAAAAGTAAGTGTTCAGTGCATCCAAATCTCTCCCTCTTCATGCCACATCATTTCCTGCATAGCCTTTTATTGGTTTCCTTTTACTATTGCTGCCCATTTCCAGTCTCATCCCTCTAGGGAAGTCACAGTCATTAAAATGTACCATGAAATGTCACCTTCTAATGTCTTCCCATCACACTTTATTTTTTATAGCTGCAGAGTACTCACTTGGGTGGCTGTACCAGTAGTTGCCAGGCATTTAAATGAAGTCTTGTGCATGCATCCTGTTGAATTTTTTGTCAGTGAACATTTGGGATGGACCCCTACAAGAGGGACTACTGAGTCAAAAGCATAGATGTAATTCTGTGAGTTTTCGCCAACTTCTACTCTAAAGCAGTTGTACCATTTTTCATTTCCAGCAGCAATGCATGAGTCAGACTGCTTTCCCAAACCAGTATCATATGTTGTCAGATGTTTGGATTTTTTACAGTCTCATAGTATGCTATAGTATCTCACTGTAGTTTTCATTTGCATTTTTCTTGCCATGAGTTAAATGGAGAATATTTTCAAATGAGAGCCATTTGCTTTTTTTTCTTGTGATCTTGTTAATACCTACTGTTCATTTTTCAAAGATTATTAGTTTTTTTCTTACCTATTTTCAGAGACATTTAACATTTTTGTGATATTTATCCTTGTGCTATAATATTAGTTCAAAATATTTTGCCAATTTGTCATTGATCCTTTTTATTATTTGCATAGTTTGTTATAAAGAGATAGGTTCTCTGTGTAAAGAGTTTTGGATTTGCAGGTTTTATTTCTTCAATTACCTTGAAGTTACCTATCCACTGACCTCTCTCTTCCATTTTAACCGTTGCGAGATCAGCAGTGGACAGATTATTGCTCCTTTGTTGATAATCTCTTCTCCTTTGGCTGCATTTAAAATAGTCTCTTCGTATTTGACTTTTTGTATTTTCATTACTGTGTATCTGCCAGGCCTAAGCCAGGAGCCATGAACACCATCCAGGATACCCAAGTGGGTATCAGGGACCCAGCACTTGTACCATCATCCACTGCCTGCCAGGATGCATTAGCAGGAAGCTGGATTAGAGACGGAGCATCCAGGACTCTAACAGGCACCCCGATATGGGATGTCAATTTAACAAACTCCTGCTTAACCCACTGTACCACAACACTCACTCCTCAATTTCTTTCATCAGTACTTTGTAATTTTCACTGTGGAGGCTTTTGACATCCTTGATTAGATTTATTCCAAAGTATATTTTTGTGGCTATTGTGAATAGGATTGCTCTTATAATTTCTTTTTCACCGAGTTCATTACATTGCATAAAAATGCAACTGGTTATATAATGATTTTGTACCCTACAACCTTACTGAATTTGTTTAGCAGTTCTAACAGTCTTGTAGAGTCTTCAAGTTTCTCTCTACATAGATCAAGTCATCTGGAAACAGGAATAATTCCATTTGGAATTTTAAAAGAATACAAAGAAGCTTGTATGGCTACAAATTCTAAATCACTTTCATAAATAATGAAATGTTAATAATAAAACCTTAAGTACTACCATTATTTCTAATATACTTATAATTAGTTCTTTCAGTCTTCGATTTGAACATAATTTATCTTCTTTTCTACATAGAAAGCACTTATGCTGTAATTTCCACATAGAATGGAGAATTCAATTTTCATTTATAAAAATTACTTCCTCATTGTCTTTTGAATTAAACTTTTATTGAAATGAGATAATTATGTTTAAATATCTTAGATTAGGTTATTCTAAACTGGCAATGGTTCCTTTTCAAAGAACATTTGTGATACATTTGATACATCTATACACAGAAAAATTTTTGGTTGTTTTTCAAAGATATAATTCTAAGAATATAACCATACTTCCCTACCTCCTCCTTCCTTCCCTTTGTTTTTTTTTTTAATTTTTGATAACATACTTTAAATTTACTTTATAATCACAGACTTAATATTCCACTAAATATATTGTTCAATAAGGAAAAGCAGAAAGACCACTGTTCCACAGGAGTATAGCCAAGGGTTACAAACAATAATCAACTCATGTCAATTCCACTCTTACTCATTCAGGGTTTTTTGGTCGTCTATTTATTAGCTACCACAAATCAGAAAAAAGCATATATTTGTCTTCTTGGGTCTGGCTTATTTCACTAAGCATAATGATCATCAGTTGTATCATTTTGTTGCAAAAGACAGGAATTCATTCTCTGTAATGGCTGAGTAGTATTCTGTCATGTAAATAAGCCACATTTTCTTTATCCATGCATTAGTTGATGGGCATCTGGGTTTAGCAATAAATAAGGTGAATTCATAACACGGACACAGTATCACACAGAGGTTAAGAATGATGGTGTTAAAGGTAGTCCCATTTGATTTTTAAAATCTTTCTCTCTTTCCCTCCCTCCTTCCCTTCCTCCCTCCCTCCCTATGAAAAAAAGAGAGTGAGAAGGAGAGAGAGGGAGAGAGAAAGATCTTCCATCCACTGGATCACTTCCCAAATGGCCACAGCATCCAGGCTGGGGCATACTGAAGGTGGGAGTCAGGAACCCCATCCTCATCTCCCACAGAGGTGGCAGGGGCCCTTGCACTTGGACCATCTTCTGCTGTCTTCCTAGGCACATTAGCAGAAAGATCTATCAGAAGTGGAGCAGTGGGGACCTGAATCAGTGCTGCAATATGGGATGCAGGCATCACAAGCAGTGGCTTAACCTGCTGTTAAGCCCCACAACAGATTTTAAATCCTAGACCTTCTAATATCTGGTTTCATAACCTTAGGCATTTTTTTTGACAGGCAGAGTGGACAGCGAGAGAGAGAGAGAAACGTCTTCCTTTTTCCATTGGTTTACCCACCCCCAATGGCCGCCGCGGCCAGCGCGCTGCGGCGGGCACACCGCGCTGATCCGAAGCCAGGAGCCAGGAGTTTCTCCTAGTCTCACATGCGGGTGCAGGGCCCAAGCACTTGGGCCATCCTCCACTGCACTCCCAGGCCACAGCAGAGGGCTGGCCTGGAAGAGGGGCAACCGGGACAGAACCCAGTGCCCCGAACGGGACTAGAACCCGGGGTGCCGGCACCGCAGGCAGAGGATTAGCCTATTGAGCCACGGCACCAGCCAAGCCATTCAATCTTTATAACAAATATTTACTTATTTTTATTTGAAAGGCAGAGCATCCAAGAGAGAGGGAGAGACAGAATTCTTCCAACCACTGATTCACCCCCAAAATGCCCACCACCACCACTTTGGAGTGGGCCAGGCCAAAACCAGGAGCTCAGCACTCCATATGGGCTCCAACATGGGTAGCAGGGACCTAAGCACTTGAGCCATCATCCCCTGCCTACCAGGATGCTTCAACAGGAAGCTAGACTGGAGGTGGAGCATCTGGGACTTGAACCAGCACTCTGATGTGGGATGTCAGTCTCACAAGTGGCAGCACAACCAGTTGTACCACAACACCAGTCCCTCATTCCTTATCTGTAAAATAAAGATAATAATACCTATCTTATGGGGATATTATGTTGATTTTAGGGAATCAAGCTTTGGGTAGGTGTTCATTAAAAGGTAAGTCCTGGCCGGCGCCGCGGCTCACTAGGCTAATCCTCCGCCTGCGGTGCCGGCACCCCGGGGTCTAGTCCTGGTCGGGGTGCTGGGTTCTGTCCTGGTTGCTCCTCTTCCAGTCCAGCTCTCTGCTGTGGCCCGGGAAGGAAGTGGAGGATGGCCCTGCACCCACATGGGAGACCAGGAGAAGCTCCTGGCTCCTGGCTTCGAATCAGTGTGGTGCGCTGGCCGTAGTGCACTGGCCGCAGTGGCCATTGGAGGGTGAACCAACGGTAAAAAGGAGGACTTTTCTCTCTGTCTCTCTCTCTCTCGCTGTCCACTCTGCCTGTCAATAAATAAATAAATAAAATAAAATAAAATAAAAAGAGAAGTCCTCCTCTTTCTCCTCTTCTTCATCAGAAACTCCAAAATGGAGTAGTTAAAAATATAAGTTAGGGCAAGCACTTATCAAAATTTGAAATTTGCCCTCAAGATACTTATTTATATGAAATCTTTACACTAAGGGAGTGAGGAAAATATCATTGTATTCTTTGTACAGGATGTCAGGTGTTTTTACATATGCCTTTCAGCTGACTTTCACGACCTCTAGAAAAGAAGGGTTTAGTGCCCATTTTACAGGTAGAAATTTAAGCTTGTAGGGCTAAGTGATTTGGCCATGATTACATGGCTCTTATCTTTTTTTTTTTTGGACAGGCAGAGTAGACAGTGAGAGAGAGAGAGAGACAGAGAGAAAGGTCTTCCTTTGCCGTCGGTTCACCCCTCAATAGCCGCTGCAGCTGGCATGCTGTGGCTGGCATGCTGTGGTCGGCACACCACGCTGATCCGAAGCCAGGAGCCAGGTGCTTCTCCTGGTCTCCCATGTGGGTGCAGGGCCCAAGCACTTGGGCCATCCTCCACTGCACTCCCTGGGTCACAGCAGAGAGCTGGACAGAATCCGGCGCCCCGACCGGGACTAGAACCCGGTGTGCTGGCACCACGGGTGGAGGATTAGCCTATTGAGGCATGGCACCAGCTGGGCTCTTATTTTACAGAATCATTTCTCAACCCTATGTTTTTTGACTCCAAAGTTCGTGCTATTTTAATTAAACTTCCAAAACAGAGTTGCTTTGGGGAGTATTCAACCTGGATACCCACCTTCACTTCGTCCAGATCTGAACTGAAAAGACAAGATTCCCAGCAGCACAGGCTTGGAGAGCTCTCCGTGTTTACTGTTTCTTTCATCTACAATCTAACTACACCAAAAGAACCTAGAATTCAGTAAGCCAATAACCACACCTGCCGCCAGCATAGAGCCTGACCCTGTTGGCTCTCCCTTGCATGTAGTTAGAGCATTTCAGTACCCTGGACAGCGCTCTTCCTTGGCTGGCAGATCAGATGGAGCTGGGTCTGGACTGACTATGCCTCTTGCCGTCCCACGGACACACTCACACTAAGAACCAGTCAGCTGGGGGTTGAAGAAGTTACCTGACTCAGCAAGGCTGGCATTTACTCCTGCACATTTTTTTCCAGCTCACTGGCAATGGTAGCCAGGAGTGGCTGGAGAATTCTGATAACAGCTTGCTGGTTGGATTCCAGGGGAGAAGCTTGGATTCTGCTGAAGTGTCATCAGAGGGTGGAGAAATCCTGACAAAGGAAGTTAATAATGACCACTCTGGAAACTTTCGTCTGCAAACTTTGACTACTTCCAAGGACACCTTCACAACTATTTAAAACACCACCTTGGAGCTAACCAAGACCTCAGAAAATGAAACAAGCCCTATGAATGGAAATGAATGCCCAGTCTGTGACCCACTTAAGCAGACATTACACCTCTTGCCAAGGGTCTGCCAGAGAGTGCACCTTGAGTTAATGACACGAGGCCTTCATTTTTATCACCCTTAAATGGAAATTGCACAACCATCTCCTAATTCCCTTGCAGAATTGTGCCCTCTTTTCCCCTTACCTCCATTCTTGGTAGCTTTTTCCAGTGACTACATTTCTTCATAAAATACAACAAGCAAAGAACTGAGAGAGGTGACTGGCTCAAATGACTGCCAATGCTGACATGTTAAGCTTCTACTTACTATGCAATATCAAAGTCATGAAACTTAAGTGAAGGCAATTTGTATTTCTGTAAGTTGAGGCAATATCTGGCACACTTGGGATGATTAATAAATGTTCTCTTAAGATCTTCCAAGGTAGAAATTTGATCAACTTTCCTATTTATAACTTCTGTAATATTTAATCTATCTATAGTCTTGCTTAATGCTGTCCAATAGAAATATGTGAGTCACACATTTCTTTCGAGTTTCTAGCAACTACCTAAAAATAGATGGAATTTTAAACTAATAAACATCAATTCAACTCATCCAAAATATTATTTCAACATATAATCAATATAAAAAATTACTAACGAGATACGTTACATTCTCTTTTTTCCCTAAGTCTTCAAAATCTAGTGTGTAGGAGCCGGCACTGTGGCATACTAGGCTAAGCCTCCACCTGTGGCACCAACATCCCATCTGGGCACCAGTTCATGTCCTGGCTGCTCCTCTTCTGATCCAGTTCTCTGTAAATGGCCTGAGAAGGTAGCAGAAGATGGCTCAAGTCCTTGGTCCCCTGCACTCATGTGGGAGACCTGGAAGAAACTCCTAGCTCCTGGCTTCGAATCAGCACAGCTCCAGCTGCCTGTTGAAGTCATTGAAGAGTGAACCAGCAGGAGGAAGACTTTCTTTCTGTCTCTCTGTCTCTGTCTCTCTCTCTCTCTCCCCCTCCCTCCTTCTCTCCCTCTCAAATAAATAAATAACATTTTTAAGAAATCTAGTGTGTATTTTAAACTTACAGCAATTCCCAGTTAGAACTGGTAACATTTTAAGTGCTCAACAGCCTCATTTAGCCTGTGGTTACCTTGTTGGACAACATAGTTGTATTGAAGTAAGTTAGAAGAAAAAAATCAGTATACAAGTAGAATTACTAAATGTACAACTCTCCATGTAGAGATATTTAAGGCATTTTTTCTTTTGCATAAATTTTATTCCCTAATGGAGTAAGTAGAGAATCAATAGTAATCAATCCACACCATTTCAGTCTAATGTTGAGGGAAGTAGAAACTTAATGAGGAAAATCCCCAAGTTGTAGACTCTCTTAAAGGCCTAAAGGTTTGTTAACTAAGAGGATCCTGCACCACCCAAAAAGGAATATTTAAATGAATCAGTAATGACAACAAGTGACCTGGGAGAGGGTGAGGTGGTGCTGAGGGATGTATTACTTCTGAGATCCTTACTTATCTGGATATTTTTTATTCCAAGTCTATAATTTTTTTTAAATTTTTGAAATCCACATATAGTTTTTTCTTTTCTTAAAAGCTTTTATTTAGTAAATATAAATTTCCAAAGTACAGTTTATGGATTACAATGGCTATTTCCCCTCCATAACTTTCCTCCCACCCACACTCCTCCCATCTCCCGCTCCCTCTCCCATTCCATTCACATCAAGATTCATTTTCAATTATCTTTATATACAGAAGATCAATTTAGTATATATTAAGTAAAGATTTCATCAGTTTTCACCCACACAGAACATAAAGTGTAAAATACTGTTTCAGTACTAGTTAATAGCATTAATTCATATTGGACAACACATTAAGGACAGAGATCCCACATGAGGAGTAAGTACACAGTGACTCCTGTTGTTAACAATTTGACACTCTTGTTAATGGCGTCAGAAATCACCCTAGGCTCTAGTCATGAGTTTCCAAGGCTATGGAAGCCTTTGAGTTCGCTGACTTCGATCTTATTTAGACAAGGTCATAGTCAAAGTGGAAGTTCTTTCCTCCCTTCAGAGAAAGATACCTCCTCCTTTGATGGCCCATTCTTTCTACTGGGATCTTACTCACAAAGATCTTTCATTTAGGTGTTTGTTTGTTTGTTTGTTTGTTTGTTTTTGCCAGAGTGTCTTGGCTTTCCATGCTTGAAATACTCTCATGGGCTCTTCAGCCAGATCCGCATGGCTTAAGGGCTGATTCTGAGGCCAGAGTGCTGTTTAGGACATCTGCCATTCTATGAGTCTGCTGTGTATCCCCGTTCTCTCCATTTTTTATTCTATCAGTTAGTATTAGCAGACACTAGTCTTGTTTATGTGATCCCTTTGACTCTTAGACCTGTCAGTGTGATCAACTGTGAACTGAAATTGATCACTTGGACTAATGAGATGGCATTGGTACATGCAATCTTGATGGGATTGTACTGGAATCCCCTGGCACATGTCTTGATCAGCCCTTGTCCTGACTGTTGATGTACAATTTAATACTTTATCCCTTTTAGTATTTTTTTGTTCTAGTTAATACTATTGGTTGAATTCTGTAATTAACACACATTTATTCTTAGGTGTTGAAATTTAACTGAAAAATGATCCCTGTTAAATATAAGAGTTGGAATAAGAGAGGGAGGAAATGTACCATTTGGGACATGCTCAATCGGACTTGCCCCAAATGATGGAGTTAGAAATGTTCCAAGTCTATAAATTAATACTTTTGAAGTATACAAATATGTTCCTCCTTTCATAATTTAACTATCAGCCTTAAATTTTTTTCTGTGCTACAAATCTATGAAGTGCAAATTTTAAATGCCAATCTCACCCTAAACAGATGAGTCTAAGTTGCCAAGTTTCTGGGTCCTCCAGTAAATGATCTTTAATTACTTGCAAGTATTTTGCACAGTGGCCTAGGACACTGGCTCTAGATTCTGAAAGACTCAGGTTCTCATTTAGCTTTTTCAGTGGGAGGACTTGTGACTTCGCATGAGTTTCTTAAATTCTCTTCCTACCATCTGCATAGTGAAGATAATACCAGTCAGTATCTGTCACCCAAGACTGGAGAAACAGCTTACTAAGACAATATGCAAAGCTCCTGCAAAATTGCCCTTAAGTGTTAGTGGTTACTCCTGGTTACTTTATAGTTTTGATTATCCTTAGGTACCCATTCCTATCTAGTAAAATCTTTGAAGTGGCTTTCTCATGTTGGTTGAAAATTTCCTTACAGCAACAGCCAAAGGGCTATATAAAATAACATTTCTTCCAACTCCAAAAGGCTCCTTCCCCAAACAGCTACTTGGGAACAAGAGACACTGAAAAGTAATTTATGGCCTGCTTTGTCAGCCCATAGCAGCAACAGTATGAACTAGGAAGAAACAGGGAGCAGACACATCCCTTGTCGGGGGCTCCCAGCAGAGTCTTACAGATTCCCCTGTAGTGTGCTGTGGCTCAGATTCAGTCCACAGCTCTGGTTATTTGACTAAAAGCCTAAAGGAGAAAAACAACAGCAACAACAACAACAAGAACAGCCTCAGAGTCCTGCCTGCATTGGAAGATCTTGTGGCCACAACAAACCAGCTACCTCCACAAGGGAAGGGGGACCACGTGGCACAACCAATTATACCCTCTGATATTCACCAAAAACACGGGAGATATTTTCAAATAAATGGCCACTCATGTGAAATAAGAATTTTTAAAAATTGGAAGAGCTGGCGCCGCGGCTCACTAGGCTAATCCTCTGCCTTGCGGCGCTGGCACACCGGGTTCTAGTCCCGGTGGGGGTGCCGGATTCTGTCCCAGTTGCCCCTCTTCCAGGCCAGCTCTCTGCTGTGGCCAGGGAGTGCAGTGGAGGATGGCCCAAGTGCTTGGGCCCTGCACCCCATGGGAGACCAGGATAAGCACCTGGCTCCTGCCTTCGGATCAGCGCGGTGCGCCGGTCGCAGCACACCGGCCGTGGTGGCCATTGGAGGGTGAACCAACGGCAAAAAGAAGACCTTTCTCTCTGTCTCTCTCTCTCACTGTCCACTCTGGCTGTCAAAAAAAATTGGAAGAGAAAAACATCAGTACAAGATCTACTGGCCTTCTATGCAAGCAACACGCATTCAAGGGCTTGTCAGAAATGAGTACTCAGAGAACCCTTCTTCCTTTATGTCACATCATCAGCCGATCTAGAAACAGTGTTGCTCATTCACATGGGTGGGTTAGCATCCCTGAGATGTCATTCTGGCCAGGCTACTTTGATCTGTTCCATTGCTCAGGCTCCTAGATCCTTGACTGATTAAGCCCCACCCAAGAAACTGGAGCACCCAAGAGAGGCCTTAGCGATCAGAAGCCTGGCTTTGAGCCAAATCAGTCATTAGGGTTTTGGTCCTGCCTTTTACTAACTTGAAATCTTGACAAATTTCTCTCTAAGTTGCCTCAGTGTCTTCCACAAACAACATATAGAAAAGTTCCTACTTTATAGGATTGCTATTAGGATCAAACAAGAATGTGTACAAACTGTTTAGCATAGTGTCAAGCACAGGGTAAGATTTCAACACTGTTCACTGTTTCTGATGGGAGTGTGTCTTAAACATTTCTAGGGTCTCTGACACTCTGAAAACTTGCCAAATGATAACAACATATGCAGTAACAACAACTCATACACCCAGAGCAGGAGTACAACAAGACCACTTACCTGGCTCCACAAGAACTTCCATAGCATAAGAATACCTGTAGCCAAGGAAGCAAGAAGAAACAAATGTCAGCAAGGTGAGTTACTTAACCCAAGTCAAGAGCCAGTTAGAGGGGCTGGTTAGGCTGCCACTTGTGATGCCAGTGTCCCAACTGGGGCACCAGTTTGAGTCCCAGCTGCTCCACTTCTGATCCAGCTCCCTGCTAATGTGTTTGGGAAGGCAGCAGTGGATAACCCAACTGCTACCCAAGTGGGAGACACAGATGGAGTTCCAAGGTCTTGGCTTCAGCCTGGCCCAGCCTTGGCTATTGCACCTTTGGGGAGTGAACCAGCAAATGGATGACTGAGTCATTCTCAGTTTCTCTCTGTCTCTGTCCCTCTCTCTCTCCTCCCCCCGCTTTCAAATAAAGTAAAATAAAAATAAAAAATAAATCTTTAAGTAAAAGCATGCCAATCAGATTTTTTTAGCTAGTTAGAGGCAGAGCTGAGGTTCAAATTCAGATTTCTTGACCTTTAATTCTGTGATCTTATGAGTGCAGAGTTTGTATGATTAGAACAGCTCATGAATTGGCAGAGCATGAATGACCATGGAGAAAAACCCTTCTAAATTTCTAATTCATTCTTCACTCATTTGGGATTCCATGAGTGTTTCATAATAAGCTCTCTTAAAAGTAAACAGAGAGGCCGGCGCCACAGCTCAATAGGCTAATCCTCCGTCTGTGGCGCCAGCACACTGGGTTCTAGTCCCGGTTGGGGCGCCGGATTCTGTCCCAGTTACTCCTCTTCCAGTCCAGCTCTATGCTGTGGCCCAGGAGTACAGTGGAGGATGGCCCAGGTGCTTGGGCCCTGCACCCCATGGGAGACCAGGATAAGCACCTGGCTCTTGCCTTCGGATCAGCGCGGTGCGCCGGTCGCAGCACACCGGCCGTAGTGGCCATTGGAGAGTGAACCAACGGCAAAAGGAAGACCTTTCTCTCTCTCTCTCTCACTGTCCACTCTGCCTGTCAAAAAAAAAAAAAGTAAACAGAGAACAAGTGGATTCAAGATGTCCCCTTAAAATGAACTGTCCATTCAAGGGACCCTCTAAGCCAGCATCAACAGACTGGATTTGTCTAAACTTATTTGAAATTAAGGCATAATGCATGAGATAACTTATCAAATGCTCATGACTTTTTATACCAAAGAATTGGGAGAAAATATAGAAATCTACACAAAGATTCTTCAAAATGTTTGTGGAAAAATGAAATTAAAAGATAAGGTGATTTTGATGCAAAAAAATTGAAATCCATGCCTACAAGGCATCTTCAAAAAGTTCATGGAAAATGCATGCTGATAAAACATATTCAAAGTGTTTTGCACCCAAATAAACTGGTTTTCTTCTGGTCATTTCTGATTACATAGTAAAGATATATCTAGGCTCAATTTCTGTTGATTTGTTATTAGATATTTCCAAAGTGACTAGCTTATTCTCAAATATCTGAACCACTAGTTGGATCATAGTGTTGTATCTCCCAGGGTTATCACACACATTGGAATAGAGAAAATAGGTGTTGAGGCAGCAGGCAACAATTAATGGCCCTTTTCACATGCAGCATCTGAGTAGCTACTGGATAGTCTAGGAATAATTCTAAAAGCAGGAAAACGCATGTGTTTTAGCAACTATGCCATGCTTTTCACAGTTGAAATGTCCTTAGACATTGCACTTTGTTTAAAAGGGGTCCTGATTTTTCTTAATGTTATGGTGAGCCAGGACTTGAACTTTTAGCCTTTTTTTTCTTCTTCTTACTGTGTTTCTTAAGCTTTTCACTTTTTTCTGTTGCTTTGTCACCTATTTACTGCTTTTCTTCTTTTTGCACATACCTCCTAAATATAATCTGATTCTGACAAAGATTCAGATGATAAAGGCATATCTTCAGGATCCATCTTTCTTTGCTGAGTCCTTTAAAATGCTTTTAAAAATTTATTTTCCAAAGTTTCCTTATTTGTTTTATAGACATTTACTTATAAGTCAGAATTGCAGAGAGAGAGAGAGAGAGAGAGAGAGAATCTTCCATCCATTGGTTCACTCCCTAAATAGCTAAATGGCCAGGGCTGGGTCAGGCTGGAGCCAGGAGCTTCCCCCAGGCCTTCCACATGAGTTCAGGAGCCCAAGCATTTGGGCCATCCTCCACCACTTTCCCAGACACATTAGCAGGTAGCTGGATCAGAAGTGGAGCAGCCAGGACTCAAGCCAGCGCCTATGTGGGATGCCAGCACTGCAGATGGCAGCTTAAACCCACTGCACCACAGCATCAACCCTAATGTGCTTTTATTTCTTTTTTTAATGTGCTTTTCTTTCTCAGTTGCAGCCTTTGATTGCCAGTTCTTTTAAAAATTATCCTTACTGTCTGATTCAGTTTCTGACATGGAGCTTTTGGAAAACTTTTGTGAATGATTCTTTTTCTTTCTCTTTTTACCTTGTTTCTTATTCTCATCTTCAGAATGCAGAGAACTGCTGGAAGAACGAGAGTTTGATGAGGAAGATGAACATCTACCAGATTTCTTCTTTCCTTTGTTCTTGTGTCTATTTTTTGGCTCTGCTTTGAATTCCACATGAAAATTTCTCTTTGCTTTTCTAGATCTTTCTTTCAGTTCCCATTCATTTTTTCTTTCTTAAAATTCACTCAAAGCCTTGGAGACTTTCTTTTTCTTTTCTAATTGCTCTTTTACTTCTTCACAGGTAGGTCTTGGTAGATTCAGATAATCCTGGATTGTTGGCCCTGAAGAGCGGACTGTACCCCTTGACCTGGCCATTGCTATTGGATCCAGATAGGACAGCTGATTGTCCTTCTTAATCATGGCGCCACTTATGTGCAAAGCCAGATGCTGAGGGAGTCTAGGCCAGAGAAGTGGTCAGAAAGAGAGCTTGCCCCTACATGTCCTCCTCCTCCTCCTCCTTCTTTTTCTTTTAAAGTTTATTTATTTGAGATGTAGAGTTACAGACAGTGAGAGGGAGAGACAGAGAGAAAAGTCTTCCTTCCACTGGTTCACTTCCCAAAAGGCCACAACAGCCAGACCTGAGCCAATCCAAAGCCAGGATCCAGAAGCTTCTTCCAGGTATCCTACACAGGTGCAGAGGCCCAAGGACTTGAAGCATCCTCTACTGCTTTCCCAGGCCATAGCAGAGAGAGCTGGATCAGAAGAGGAATAGCTGGGACTAGAACCAGCACCCATATGGGATGCCAGTGCCACAGGTGGAGGATTAACCTACTGTGCCATGGCGCCGGCCCCTGCACATACTTCTAAACATATTTTCTAGTTTCAATTTTCCATGAACCTTTGAAGTACCTGTTATTGTGGCCTAAAGCCAGGAGGCATTTATGGCATGTGGAATGTTGTGTGACAGGCTCTAAGCAGACATCCAGTAATGTCCACTCCCTGATATTCATATTTTGGGGTAATCTCTTCCCCTAGAGTGTGGGATGGGTTTACTGTCTTGCTCCTAACCAATAGAAAGCAGCAGAAGTGGTAGGATATTATAATATGACTGTGAGTTCTATCTTGGGCACTCTTTCCCACTCTGCTTTGTTTTGTTCATTTGGGTGAAGCCATGTGCCCAGCTGTGAGACAGCCCATTGGTAATTACGCATGAGTATGCTTGGAAGAAGTTCCTTCAGCCTTTGTCAAGTTTTGAGATAACCACAGGCCCTGCTGAGAGCTTCACTGCAACCTTATGAGATTTGCTGGGCCAAGGGCACCCTGCAAAGCTGGTATCCCAGAAATGGTGATCTAATAAATGTTTGATGTTTTAATCTGCTAAACCACTGGGTAACTTGTTATACAACAGATGGCTAATTCAAAATGTAGAAGGGTTAGGATACAGCAACTCTAAATAGAGGGCTTAATGCAGTGATCTCCCACAAGCAAATAGCTTTATTCTCATCACAGAAAGTCTGAAAAAATCAACTCATTTTCTATGAGATATTCAGAAAATCAGAAAATTACACTTGTGAATAATCTCAGTGCCTATATTCTGGGCTGTGAAAAGTGAAAATGAGAGTAAGAACACTTAGGGTAGGCCTTTAGCCTAGTGGTTAAGAGGCTAAGGAAGACACCTGTGCCCCTTGTTGGAGGATCTCTGGCTCTGGCTCCCAACCCCAACTGCCCTGTATGTCAGGCTCTTCAAGGCAGCAGTAATGACCCCAGTAGTTGAGACCCTGCCATCCATGTGGGAGTTCTGGATTGAGTTCCCAGCTTCAGGCTTCAGCCAGGCCTAGCCCTGGCCATTGCAGGCATTAGGGGAATGAACCAGTGCATGGGAACTCTCTTCCTTTCTCTAGCTCTCTACCTCTCAGTTAAATAAATAGACAATTTTCATAGGAAAAATGAGAAAGCTCAGTTTATTGCTGTCCTCATACCTGGCATCTATTGGCTCTCCATAAATATTCATGAACAAATGAGTGATCTATTTCAATGATATAACTGTAGATCTTTGTCATTCTCATGGAAGTAAATTTTTAAAAAATATTCAATTATCTGCTCTGTAATTTACTAGAATTCAAGTGGTATTTTTTTCTTTACCATGCATCCTATCTACCTTAAAAATAAGCCAAGAAATATATTGCCCTGGAAAGGAAGGGATGGGGACCACCTTAAACAAATGTCTTTTTTGATTCCATAGAAGATGGACTTAAAAACTAGACATTTAAAGAAAGGGGAAAAAGGTTATTTTTTTTAACTTTTATTTAATGAATATAAATTTCCAAAGTACAGTTTATGGATTACAATTTCTCACCCCCCCATAACTTCCCTCCCACCCGCAACCCTCCCCTTTCCCGCTCCCTCTCCCCTTCCTTTCATATCAAGATTCATTTTCAATTCTCTTTATATACAGAAGATCAGTTTAGCATATATTAAGTAAAGATTTCAACAGTTTGCACCCACATAGAGATACAAAGTATAAGGTACTGTTTGAGTACTAGTTATAGCATTAAATCACAATGTACAGCACATTAAGGACAGAGAAACTACATGAGGAGTAAGTGCACAGTGACTCCTGTTGTTGACTTAACAAATTGACACTCTTGTATATGGCATCAGTAATCACCCAAGGCTCTTGTCAAGAGTTGCCAAGACTATGGAAGCCTTTTGAGTTCGCCTACTTCAATCTTATTCCAACAGGGTCATAGTCAAAGTGGAAGTTCTCTCCTCCCTTCAGAGAAAGGTACCTCCTTCTTTGATGACCTGTTCTTTCCACTGGGATCTCACTCTCAGAGATCTTTCATTTAGGTCATTTTTTTTCTTGACAGAGTGTCTTGGCTTTTCAGCCAGATCCGCATGCCTTAAGGGCTGATTCTGAGGCCAGAGTGCTGTTTAGGACATTCTCCATTCTATGAGTCTGCTGTGTATCCTGCTTCCCATGTTGAATCGTTCTCTCACTTTATTATTAAATCAGTTAGTATTTGCAGACACTAGTCTTGTTTATGTGCACCCTTTGGCTCTTAGTCCTATCATTATGATCAATTGTGAACAGAAATTGATCACTTAGACTAGTGAGATGGCATTGGTACATGCCACTTTGATGGGATTGAATTGGAATCTCCTGGTATGTTTCTAACTCTGTTTGAGGTAAGTCAGCTTGAACATGTCCCAAATTGTACATCTCCTCCCTCTCTTATTCCCACTCTTATATTTAACAGGAATAACTTTTCAGTTAAGTTTCAACACTTAAGAAGAACAGTGTATTAATTACAGAATTCAACCAATAGTATTAATTAGAACAAACAAAAAAAATACTAAGAAGGATAACGTTTTAAGTTGTTCATCAACAGTCAGGGCAAGGGCTGATCAGATCACCATTTCTCATAGTGTTCATTTCACTTTAACAGTTTTCCCTTTGGTGCTCAGTTAGTTGTCACCGATCAGGGAGAACATATGATATTTGTCCCTTTGGGACTGGCTTATTTCACTCAGCATAATGTTTTCCAGATTCCTCCACTTTGTTGCAAATGACCAGATTTCATTGTTTTTGACTGCTGTATAGAATTCTATAGAGTGCATAAACCATAATTTTTTTATCCAGTCTACTGTTGGTGGGCATTTAGGTTAATTCCAGGTCTTAGCTATTGTGAATTGAGCTGCAATAAACATTAAGGTGCAGACCGCTTTTTTGTTGGCGAGTTTAATTTCCTTTGGGTAAATTCCAAGGAGTGGGATGGCTGGGTTGAATGGTAGGGTTATATTCAGGTTTCTGAGGAATCTCCAGACTGACTTCCATAGTGGCTTGACCAGTTTGCATTCCCACCAACAGTGGGTTAGTGTCCCTTTTTGCCCACATCCTCGCCAGCATCTGTTGTTTCTGAATAGATTTCTGAATGTGAGCTATTATAACCGGGGTGAGGTGAAACCTCATTGTGGTTTTGATTTGCATTTCCCTGATTGCTAGTGATCTTGAACATTTTTTCTTGTACCTGTTGGCCATTTGGATTTCCTTTTTTGAAAAATGTCTATTGAGGTCCTTGGCCCATCTCTTAAGTGGGTTGTTTGTTTTGTTTTTGTGGAGTTTTTGATCTCTCTGTAGATTCTGGTTATTAACCCTTTATCTGTTGCATAGTTTGCAAATATTTTTTCCCATTCTGTCAGTTGCCTCTTCACTCTTCTGACTGTTTCTTTTGCCATACAGAAACTTCTCAATTTGATGCAATCTCAAATGTTAATTTTGGCTTTGACTGCCTGCACCTCCAGAGTCTTTCCCAGGAAGATTGGCCGGTGCCAATATCTTGCAGAGTTTCTCCAATGTTCTCTAATAATTTGATGGTGTTGGGTCATAGATTTAAGTCTTTAATCCATGTTGAGTGGATTTTTGTGTAAGGTGTAAGGTTGGGGTCTTTCTTCATGCTTCTGCACGTGGAAATCCAGTTTTCCCAGCACCATTTGTTGAATAGACTGTCCTTACTCCAGGGATTGGTTTTAGATCCTTGATCAAATATAAGTTGGCTGTAGATGTTTGGATTGATTTCTGGTGTTTCTATTCTGTTCTATTGGTCTATCCATCTGTTTCTCTACCAGTACCATGCTAATTTGATAATAACTGCCCTGTACTATGTCCTGAAATCTGGTATTGTGATGCCTCTGGCTTTGTTTTTGTTGTACAAGATTGCTTTAGCTATTCTAGTTCTCTTGCGTCTCCATATGAATTTCAACATCACTTTTTCCAGATCTGAGAAGAAGGTCTTCGATATCTTGATTGGTATCACATTGAATCTGTAAATTGCTTTTGGGAGAATGGACATTTTGATGATGTTGATTCTTCCAATCCATGAGCATGAAAGATTTTTCCATTTTTTGGTATCCTCTTCTATTTCTTTCTTTAATGTTTTGTAATTTTCATCGTAGAGATCTTTAACGTCCTTGGTTAAGTTTATTCCAAGGTATTTGATTGTTTTTGTGAATGGGATTGATCTTAGCAGTTCTTTCTCAGCCTGTGTATACAAAGGCTGTTGATTTTTGTGCATTGATTTTTATATCCTGCTACTTTGCCAAACTCTTCTATGAGTTCCAATAATCTCTTAGTACAGTTCTTTGGATCTCCTAAATAAAGAATCATATCGTCTGCATGAGGGATAGTTTGACTTCTTCCTTCCCAATTTGTATCCCTTTAATTTCTTTTTCTTGCCTAATAGCTCTGGCTAGAACTTCCAGAACCATGTTGAATAGCAGTGGTGAGAGTGGGCATCCCTGTCTGGTACCAGATCTCAGTGGAAATGCTTCCAACTTTTCCCCATTCAATAGGATGCTGGCCATGGGTTTTTCATAAATTGCTTTGATTGTATTGAGGAATGTTCCTTCTATACCCAGTTTGCTTAGAGTTTTCATCATGAAAGGGTGTTGAATTTTATCAAATGCTTTCTCTGCATCTATTGAGGTAATCATAAGGTTTTTCTTCTGCAATCTGTTAATGTGGTGTATCACATTGATTGATTTGTGAACACTGAACCATCCCTGCATTCCAGGGATAAATCCCACTTGGTCTGGGTGAATGATTTTTTCGGATGTGTTGTTGTATTCTGTTGGTGAGAATTTTATTGAGGATTTTTGCATCTATGTTCATCTGGGATATTGGTCTGTAATTCTCTTTCAATGCTGCATCTTTCTCTGGCTTAGGGATTAAGGTGATGTTGGCTTCATAGAAAGAATTTGGGAGGATTCCCTCTTTTTCGATTGTTCTGAATAGTTTGAGAAGAATTGGAATTAGTTCTTCTTTAAATGTCTGGTAGAATTCAGCAGTGAATCCATCTGGTCCTGGGCTCTTCTTTGTTGGGAGGGCCTTTATTACTGTTTCAATTTCTGTCTCAGTTATGGGTCTGTTTAGGTTTTCTATGTCTTCGTGGTTCAATTTAGGTAGATTGCATGTGTTGAGGAATCTATCCATTTCTGATAGATTTCCCTGTTTGTTGGCATACAAGTCCTATAGTAATTTCTGATGATTCTTTTTATTTCTGTGGTGTCTGTTGTTACATTTCCTTTTTCATCTCTGATTTTATTGATTTGGGACTTTTCTTTTTTTAGTTGGGCCAATGGTGTGTCAATTTTATTCATTTTTTCAAAAAACCAGCTCTTCAATTGGCTGATCTTTGTAATGTTTGTTTGTTTGTTTTTTTTTTTGGATTCAATCTTGATGATTTCTTCTCTGATTTTAATTATTTCTCTTCTCCTACTAGATTTAGGTCTGGTTTGCTGCAGTTTTTCTAGATCCTTGAGATGCATTGCAAGCTCATTTTTTTGGTGCCTTTCCAATTTCTTGATGTATGCACCTATTGCTATAAACTTTCCTCTCAACACTGCTTTTGCCATATCCCATAAGTTTTGATATGTGGTGGTGTTGTTGTTGTTATCCTAATTTACTTCCAGAAAGTTTTTGATTTCTCTTTTGATTTCTTCTATGACCCAGTGTTCATTCAGGAACATGTTATTCAGTCTCCATGTGCTTGCATACTCTCTAGGGATTCCTGAGTTGCTAATTTCCAACTTCATTCTGCTGTGGTCTGAGAAGCTGCATGGTATGATTCTAATTGTTTTAAATTTGCTGAGACTTGCTTTATGGCCTAGTATGTGATCAATCCTAGAGAAGGTTCCAGGCACTGCTGAGAAGAATTTAAAATCTTTAGCTGTAGGATTGAAAGTTCTGTAGATATCCGTTAGATCCATTTGGGCAATAGTGTCAATTAAATCTACTGTTTCTTTGTTGATCTTCCGTCCAATTGATCTGTCTATTTCTGAGAATGGAGTATTGAAGTCCCCCAGTACTATTGTATTGGAATCAAAGTCTCCCTTTAAGTTCCTGAACATACCTTTTAAATAAACCAGTGCCCTGTAATTAGGTGCATATACATTTATAATAGTTACATCTTCCTGTTGAATCGAACCTTTTTTTATTTAATTTTTTATTTAGTAAATATAAATTTTCAACGTACAGTTAATGGATTACAATGGCTTCCCCCTCATAATTTCTCTCCCACTGAATTGAACCCTTAATCATTATATAGTGCCCCTCTTTGTCTCTCTTAACAGTTTTTGTGTTAAAGTTTATTTTGTCTGATATTAAGATGGCTACACCTGCTTTTTTTGTTTCTGTTGGCATGGAATATCTTTTTCTAGTCTTTCACTTTCAGTGTGCATGCATCTTTGTTGGAAAGATGTGTTTCTTGTAGGCAACAAATAGATGGGTTTTCTTCCTTAATCCATTCAGCCAGTCTGTCTTTTAACTGGACAGTTGAGGCCATTAACGTTCAATGAGACTATTGATAGTAGTGACTTTTCCCTGCCATTTTCCCAAAGATATTTTCTAGGATATGCTTTGAGCTTCCTATGATCTTTTACTGGTAGGTTTTCTTCCTTTACCTTCTTTCATATTGATGGCCGTGTTTCTGTGTTTCTGTGTTTCTGTGTGTAACACATCTTTAAGCATCTTTTGCAGGGCTGGACGAGTGGCAACAAATTCTTTCAATTTCTGTTTGCTATGAAAGGTCTTTATTTCACCTTCATCCACAAATGAGAACTTTGCAGGATATAATATTCTGGGCTGGCAGTTTTTCTCTCTTAGTACCTGGGCTATATCTCCCCATTCCCTCCTAGCTTGTAGGGTTTCTGATGAGAAGTCTGCTGTGAGTCTAATTGGAGATCCTCTGAGAGTAATCTGACGTTTCTCTC
The DNA here is from genome assembly GCF_051225735.1 of Oryctolagus cuniculus. Classification (NCBI taxonomy): domain Eukaryota; kingdom Metazoa; phylum Chordata; class Mammalia; order Lagomorpha; family Leporidae; genus Oryctolagus; species Oryctolagus cuniculus. The sequence continues at coordinate 196,222,122 of NC_142867.1, forward strand.
TTGCACATTTTAGAATCTTTTCTTTATTTTTCACTGTGTTGAGTTTGATTACAACGTGTCGTGGTGAGGATCTCTTTTGATCATGTTTATTAGGGGTTCTATGAGCTTCCTGTGCTAGGATGTCTCTGTCATTCTCCAAACCTGGGAAATTTTCTGCTATTATCTCACTAAAATGGGCTTCTAATCCTTTCTCCCTCTCCATGCCTTCAGGAACTCCTAGAACCCGAATGTTGGGTTTTTTAATAGTATCCTGTAGATTCCCCACAATATTTTTTAGATTTCTAATTTCCTCTTCTTTTCTTTGATTTGACTGTATCCTTTCCTGTTCTCTGTCTTCTAAGTTCAATATTCTCTCTTCTGCTTCACCCATTCTGTTTTTAAGGGTCTCTAACGTGTTTGATCTATTGAATTCTTCATTTCATTATGATTTCTCGTCACTATCACAGTTTCATGTTCTACTTGTTGTTTCTTTTAATTTTGATTCCTCCTTAATATTTCATTTTTCATGAGAGATTTTCTATCCTGTCCATTAAGGATTTCTGTAGTTCAAGAATTTGTTTTTGAGAACTTCTTAATGTTCTTATCAATTTTTTGAGATCTGCTTCTTGCATTTCTTCTATGTCATCATCCTCATAATCTTGAATTGGGGTGTCTTTTTCATTTGGGGGCGTCATAGTGTCTTTCTTGTTCTTGTTACCTTGGTTTTTGCGTTTGTTGTTTGGTATTGTGGAGATATTCTTTGGTTTCTTCACTGTGGTGCTTTTTCTCGTTATACTATGACTCTAGATTAAGTGGACTGTCTGCTTTTGATGGATCCTTAGAGGCACGTGATGGGTTCGGCCAGAGAGCTCTGTTTGGTTCTTCAGGGTTAAGGGTGTGCCAAAGGTGACTCACCCAGATTGTTCTCTCGCTGGATTGCTCTCTCTCTCTCTCTCTCTCTCTCGACTCAGTTGGGAAGTAATTCCCACAGCTGAGTGGAATTGAGTGCAGTTGATGTATGAAATCTGGCCCCTGTGGGTATTCACCTGCTCTACCCCTGGGACCACACAAAGAGTTTATGCAGCCCTCAGTGTGGTCTCAAATTTCTCTGCAGTCTCTCACCGGGTTGCCAAGGTTACTGAGTTTGTGTACTCGATGAGTTCTCTCACCCCCCCTCAGATTTTCACAGTCTCAGTTTGTTAGCTCCACACTTTCACTAGGTCCTAACCTCCTGTTATTTCTCCCCACTACAGTCAGGTTTTTCTGCTTGGCTGATGGCAGGCGCCGCTTTAAGTATATCCAAAATGGCGCCTGCTCTTTGTCTTGCTCTGCTTTGTAAGGTGAGTGGAGAGAGAGGCTAGTGTCTGTGCCGGTTCCCCTTATTTATTCGTTTTTTTCTCTCCTCCAATCAGCCTCATGAGCTTTCCCCAGCGGGGCTTCAGGCCTCGTTCCCTCTAGGCTCTTTCTGCCTTTCCCTGCCAATGTTTTGGGTTACCGAGGTTTTTGTCTCACCTCCCCTTCCAGCACTGGTGTGCAGACTCTGCAGCTAGGCTTCCACGCAGTGGGCGACCTTGTTCTCCCCATAGGTCCTCCATGTAACATCCACTAGATCCAAGTTTCCTCTGCAATTTTTTCCTGAGACTACAGTAACTCCACTTTTATTAAACTATCTTTTCCTGGACTATCGGTGCACACCCTCGCTATTCCGCCATCTTGGCTCCACCAAAAGGTTATAATTTATCAACCTCCATTTTCTCATTTTCTAAGCAATGTTGGACTTCTGAAAATATAGGTCTCTTCTAAGTTATGGGTAAAGCAGTCCGAGATGACCCAGGGGAAGTTCTCACAAGGCAGCAGTAAGAAATTAAAAGCCTTTTGCCATAAGAGAAGCCTGGCAAGACCCCCGGGGTCAGGGTGCTGGTGTGCCTCTCCCACCTTCGCTTGTAGGTGCACCTGAAGGGCTATGCAAAAGCAAAACTGCAGAACATTTGGGGGAAGGAAAGGTGGAGGCATTTGTGCTCCAGTCCCAATGTGGGATTTGGGAGATTGCCTTGCAGAGCAGAGCCTGTCAAGATGGAATATCACAAAGAGAATTGACAAAGAGAGGTTATACAAGATAGAGAGGCTCTACTGGTTGCACTACTTGGTATTTATTTTGTCAAAGTTCATTTTACTAATTTTTTAAAGATGCATTTATTTATTTGAAAGGCAGAGTTACAGTGTGAGTGAGTAAAAGAGAAAGGATTGATCTTCCATCTACTGCTTCACTCCCCAGTTGTTCACAACAGCCAGGACTAGATTGGGCCAGGCCAAAGCCAGGAGCCAGGAGCCTCATCTGGGTCACCCACATAGGTGGCAGAGGCCCAAGCACTTGGACCATCTTCTGCTGCTTTTCTCAGGCCATTAGCAGGGAGCTGGATCAAGGTAGAGCAGCCAGGTCAGGAACCAGCACCCATCTTGGATGTCTGTCAGTGTTGTAGGTGGCAACTTAACCCATGCTGGCCTCTTGTCAGCTTTTGACCTCAGTTACCAAGCAAGTCAGCTGGGATTCAACTGGTTTCAGAGCACCCAAGACCTAGGTTCAGAGGCCCAGGTTCACTGAGCCTGCCACAGCAATGTAGTGTGGGGAAGATGCAGGGATGACTGCTACAGCTGGGCTCATCCCCATGGCCTTCCAGCCCTGATTGACAAGATTCTGCCCCAAGCTGACTGTTCCAGACCAGGACTAGTTGGCAAGTTCTGCCTTTGCTGTTGGTGTGCTGGGAATAGTCATTCTCCCTTTGTGGTGGTGTGGGATACTCACAGGCAGGTATCCCTGGCTTCTCACCTTAGTCCTGCCATTTGTCTGCCATGTGACTTTGGACAACTTTCTTAAACTCTCTGGACACCAGTTTTTACTATTTAATAGTAACACCTAAAGGGGATAAAGAAATGTACTACCTTGGGGCTTACTCTGTGAAAAGAACTTTGTGAAGCATACAGTATACATTATCTTAATTACTCTCATATGCACAGTGTGAGGCAGGTACTATTATTATCACCATGTTACAGATGAGAAAACATGCCCCAAATAGCACAGTTAATAAGGAACAGAAGTAAACATTGGCCTGGCTGGCTGCACGGGCAACAAAGCTCAACCATTGTTCCCTGCATCCCATGCAACTCCAGACATACCCAGCACCCTATAGGGACCATGCTATGTTGAATTCCTGCTTTCTCAATGTTAGTAGTTGGTCCAGAAAACAGTAGTGTTGAACCCTGTGTGGCCACGGTTGCTCTCTTGTTTGTGTGAATGTAACTTTTAAATAAGTTCCACATTTGTTGTAACAAAAGTATCTGGACTGGTAACTTGTGACTTACCACTTCTAAGTCCCTATTGGGGTTGCAGATCATGCCTCTGCAAACTTCCCCCAGGTTCTGAAGTCAGAAGCCTGCTGGTGACCGCCTGCGGCAGCCTACCTAAAAGCCCATGACAGTCTGGGCAGCCTCCCAGCTGCTGAAATTAGCCTGCAGGATCCTCATAGGCACAGGTATATTTTAGGACAGCAGAACCAGCCAGCATCACAGAATGGCAAGTGATCAGAACACATCCCCTTGCGTGTTTTCTCAAATGCCTGAACACTAGTGCTTGTATTTGACCCTGCTTCATAAACCACAGGTTCAGAGTTCAAGAATCGATTTATCTATCCATCAGCAAATATCCATGCACATGCAATCCAGGAACTGAGAAGTAATGACTGTTTTCTACATTTCAATTACAATAAATAAAACAAATTCTTCTCTCCAGAGGATTGTATCATATCTTAGCAAATGTGTTTATTGTGAATGATTTAATTAGCTGCTTAATTCTTCAAGAGGAATCTTTTATTGTTATTGCTGATAATAATGACTGTAATAGTGCTTCTGAACGAATTACTCTAAGCAATAAGCATGGCTCAATAACTCAGTATGGAAAGAAATTTCTGATTCTAAATCAGGAATAGTCAAGACAGGAGAGGTGGCACCATGGCTCACTTGCCTAATCCTCCGCCTGTGACGCCGGCACCCTGGGTTCTAGTCCCGGTTGGGGCGCCGGGTACTAGTCCTGGTTGCTCCTCTTCCAGTCCAGCTCTCTGCTGTGGCCCGGGAGGGCAGTGGAGGATGGCCCGAGTGCTTGGGTCCTGGCACCCACATGGGAGACCTGGAGGAAATACCCAGCTTTTGGCTTCGGATCAGAGCAGCGCTGGCCATAGCGGCCATTAGGGGAGTGAACCCACGGAAGGAAGACCTTTCTCTCTGTCTCTCTCTCACTGTCTACAACTCTATTTCTCTTTCTCTGTCTAACTCTGCCTGGCAAAAAAAAGACAGAAGAAAACAGAGACTATATTTTTTCCATGCCACCATCTGCATCCCAGACACAAAGAAGCTGGCTCAGAGAGTCAGTGTCCATCTCTAGGTCACTTGGCGGGTTAGAGGTGCAGCCAGGGGCCCTGCCTCCCAGGGCAGCAAAGTCACATCACTTCACACTTGTGTTCTGCTGTATAAATGTGGTAGTAACTGTGAGCAGATAACTCTACCTCCCCCCACCTTTAGAGTAGAACTCAGAGGTCATCATACAGTTCCTAGCCACAGGAACAACTGAATAGAAAGTAGAGATGTGCTAGGAATTTTAATATGTTTACTACAAAGTAGAGATATGTTAGGAATCCAAATTCAGAAGTGATATACCAAAATCTCGACCCTCCAGGCACCCAGTTCTCATTGCACATCTGCATAGCATACGTTATTTGCTATGATGGCCGCATTTCACAGGTGAGGCAGCAGAGCTTAGGGAGGGTATGATGGGCCCAGTCACATAGGAAGTTACAGAGTTGGGATTTTATACTGGACTTTGTGGCATTAGCCCAGGCGCTTTCTCCCTCCCCACACACAACCCCTTATTAATAAACACCTCAAGGGAGGGAACGAAAGAATTCCTTGGCTCTATAAACATCCAAATCCTTCATTATGCAACATAGCCAAGGTCTGTCCCTTTCAGGTACAAAGCACAGCATTCAACTCAGTTGCAGGGAAACAGGACCCATGGTCCTGACCCTTGAGGAACTCTTCTTTGACTGACAGACTGAAATTGTTCAGATAGGTTAGGGTAAAATGATAACTGTGGGCATAGAACACCATGTTAAGTGAAATAACAACAAATTACAAACTCAAGCACCTTCCCTACCATTCCAGCTTGGAAAGCTTCTTGCCACCCAGACAAATGCTCCAATTATCACAGAAACAACAGAAACCCCGATTCCTGCACATTACCATACTGATAGACAGTCATGTGCCAAATGGGCTTGCAGTTTAGTTTGTGGTATTGAAATCGCAGAACCCACCATCTCCGGCTCGTATTTGATTTCCCCCTAATGCTCAAAGACTCCACCATTCATTCTCATGCCTACTGCAAATTTGTCACTGTTTATTAAAATCTTACTCTGCTTCTTGTAGATCACACTCTTTTTTTTTAAAGTTCATTGTATCAGCTTGCTATGTTCACTGGGGAGCTTTAAATATTTAAAAGTGCAATTTAGAAAACTACAGAGAGGCCACAAATGGAAGTTTGATTTCCTCATTTTTTATTATGAGAATGGGTTAGAAGTGAACCAACACAGAAAAAAGACTGAATCTTTTGCACAGTTCTGAGAAGCTGCTGAGATACTGTCCTTTGAAGTTGGCACCCTACCACGCATTGCATATGGGAGAAATTGCATATGGTAGATCCTGCAGACAGTAGATATTGCCTAATTTTCCCTCCTTCAACGTATATCCTGGAAGAACCAACACTCCTCCTTCTTGCTTTCATTCTTTCCCATTACATCTGCATACCACTGCACTTCACCTTCAGCCTCACCCCCATCCACTGGTACTGCCAATGACCTTCCTGTGGCTAAATGTATTGATTACCTTTCAGTCCTTATACTTGTCCCTTCCCACACAGTTTATTGTCCTTTCCTCATCAAAGGTTTCCTCTTTAGGGCAATGCTGAAATTTATTATTGTTGGCATTATTGTAAGTTTGAATTTACAGACTGCTTATAATTTATAAAGTGACGTGTTAAGCACTTTAGTTGAATACTCACAGACCTGTAGGTAGATATTTTTATTTTTTTTTTTATTTTATTTTTTTTTTTTTGACAGGCAGAGTGGACAGTGAGAGAGAGAGACAGAGAGAGAAAGGTCTTCCTTTGCCGTTGGTTCACCCTCCAATGGCCGCCGCTGCAGCCGGCGCACCGCGCTGATCCTGGCAGGAGCCAGGAGCCAGGTGCTTTTCCTGGTCTCCCATGGGGTGCAGGGCCCAAGCACCTGGGCCATCCTCCACTGCACTCCCTGGCCATAGCAGAGAGCTGGCCTGGAAGAGGGGCAACCGGGACAGAATCCGGCGCCCCAACCGGGACTAGAACCCGGTGTGCCGGCGCCGCAAGGTGGAGGATTAGCCTATTGAGCCACGGCGCCGGCTGGTAGATATTTTTATTGTTGTTACTGTTATTATTTATTAAGATGTGGACATTGAAGCACAAAATGTGAAATAATCTGTCCAAAGTGAGACAGGTAGCAAATGGAAGAGGCAGAATTTGAACCAGATTTTCCTGCCTTTAGAACCTGTGGTTGTAAATGTTATGCTACATCAATTTTTCAAGGGACTGACTGTCTTAGCCAGGGTGTTAGTAAAAGTTAGGCTAGGGGCCGGCGCCGTAGCTCACTTGGTTAATCCTCTGCCTGCGGCGCTGGCATCCCATATGGGCGCCGGGTTCTAGTCCCAGTTGCTCCTCTTCCAGGCCAGCTCTCTGCTGTGGCCCAGGAGTGCAGTGGAGGATGGCCCAAGTGCTTGGGCCCTGCACCCACATGGGAGACCAGGAGGAAGCACCTGACTCCTGGCTTCAGATCGGCACAGCGCCAGCCGTAGCAGCCATTGGGGGGTGAACCAACAGAAGGAAGATCTCTCTCTCTCTCTCTCTCTCTCTCCCCGTTAGATAATAAAAAAAAGAAAGAAAAAGAAAAAGGCTAAACTGGGTGACTTAAATAAAGGACATTTATTTCTCACAGTTCTGGGAACTGGAAAGTCTAAAATTAATGTGTAAATATACCTGGAATGTGTAGATTGAAGAAACGTAGCTGCTGGAGGACAAGAAATAGTCATATAAACATTTTCTGGTCTGTGTGTCATTGGTAGAGTAGAACTGGAAGTGCCTCAAAACCAAAATGTCACCCTTTGTGAATAGATTTCTACACAGTGGTTCAAAACACAAATCGGCCGGTGCAGCGGCTCACTAGGTTAATTCTCCGCCTGCAGCATTGGCACCCCGGGTTCTAGTCCCGGTTGGGGCGCCAGTTCTGTCCCAGTTGCACCTCTTCCAGTCCAGCTCTCTGCTGTGGCCCGGGAAGGAGGGGAGGATGGCCCAAGTCCTTGGGCCCTGCACCCGCATGGGAGACCAGGAGGAAGCAGCTGGCTCCTGGCTTTGGATCGGCATAGCGCGCAAGCTGTAGCAGCCATTTGGGGGGTGAACCAATGGAAGGAAGACCTTTCTCTCTCTCTCTCTCTCTCTCTCTCTCTCTCTGTCTGTCTCTTACTGTATAACTCTGCCTGTAAGAAAAAAACACAAATCAAAATCCAATGTGCAAAAACAAAACACTTATGAAATCTTTGCGAGCTTCTGTTGGCTTCAAGCTTTTCCAGAAAAGACTGTTTTGTTGATGTTAGATGGTTGTCTGTATCCTTTGAGTTATCAGGAAAATTTGGTATGGGATAGGAGCTATGGTTCACATTGGTCTGTCTTGATCAATGCATTTATACAGAGAGTTGAAGAATGAACCAAGTTCCCAAAGAGACTAATAACAGTAATAATATTGCTTACTGAGAAAAGTGCTGTGTTATGCATTTTACATCCTTGATGTGATTAAATCTTAAAAATAGACCCAAGCAATAACTACTAGCATTATTCCAACTCCTACTGAGGGAACTGGAAAGTAATGGACTCTTTTGCCTTACCTCAGAATGTTGAAAAATTCAGAAAGAATAAAGACTCATAGACACATGTAACTTTCAATTGGTTATCCAGAGATGATCATCTCAAACATTTTGAGTTTATTTCCTTATAACCTGTCTTATCTGTCTGTCTATCTATCTATCTATATTTGAAAGGTAGAGAGAGAAGGAGAGAGGGAGAGAGAGGGAGAGGGAATGAGAGGGAAAAGGAGAGAGAGGGGGAGAGAGGGAGAGAGAGGAAGAGAGAGAGAGAAGGGGAGAGAAGGGGAGAGAGGGAGAGAGAGAGGGAGAGAAGGGGAGAGAAGGGGAGAGAGGGAGAGACGGAGAGAGAGGGAGAGAGAGGGAGAGAAGGGGAGAGAGGGAGAGAGAGAGGGAGAGAAGGGGAGAGAGAGGGAGAGAGAGGGAGAGAAGAAGAGAGAGGGAGAGAGAAGGGGAGAGGAGGAGAGAGGAAGAGAGAGATGTTCTGTCTACTTGTTCATTTTCCAAGTGTCCATAATGGTCAGGACTGGGCCAGGCTAAAGTCAGAGGCCCAAAAATCAATCCAGGTCTCCTACATGAGTTGTGCTTACCAAACTCAGGCCATCAGATGTTGTCTCCCAAAGTGTGCATTAGCAGGACACTGAAATTGGATGTGGAGCTGGGATTCATACCCAGGGACCCTGATATGGATGTGGGCATCCCATGTTATGTCTCACCTGTTGCACCAAATGTTCGCCCCCTTAAAGTCTTATCTCTGTAGATTTTTACATAGTTGAAAACATATGGACAATAACTTCTAATGTGTTCACCAAGGCCATCTCATTTTTTGCCTCTGGACATAGAGATGGACTTCATCAGCCCCCCTTGCTATACACTGGCATATACATGTGGCCAATGGAAATTAAGTATAAATGATGGGTGACAGTTCCAGGCTGAAGAATAGTCAAATATCACTTAACAACAGGGATCTATTCTGAGAAATATGTAGTAGGTATCATTGCCATTGTGCAAACATTAGAATGTACTTATACGAACCTAGTCAGTCGATCACTTGATGGGGCCTCCTGCTTGATACCACAAGATGTGTGAGGCTGATGCCAGTATAACACAGCATACTGTTAAGTGTAAGGGCTATACTCTAAAATAATGATAGTAAACACATTAACTGGTAGCATGGGCATTTATTTAATTGGTAAGTGCTATGTACTGTATATAATTTTATATGCTATACTTCTTTTTCAATTTTTATTTATTTTATTTGAGAGACAGAGACAGAAAGAGAGAGGCTTCCCATCCACTGGTGTAGTACCCAGGAGCTGGGAACTCAATCCAGGTCTCCCATGTGTGACAGGAACTCAGCTGCCTGAGCTATCACCTGCTACCTACCAGGGTGCACATTAGTGGGAAACTAGAATAGGGAGTGAAGCTAGGACTCAAACACAGGCACTCAGGATGGAAGCATCCCAGTGAAAGGAGTCAGGGTGGGAGTGGTAAAAAAGTCGAGAAAAACAAAGGCCCCTCCAGTAATGTGGAACATTTTCTTAGCCTAGCTGGGAAGCCAGCCTGAACTCAAAAGCAAGTGTGACAACAAAAGAGACATGAAAAATTTCATTGATTATTTGGGAGAAAAGCAGGATCTGGTGCAAAGTCACCCAGAATACAGGTGACTGGAATTGTCTGGGACCAGGCATGGGAGTGTGGTAAAGACAAATAGCTCCCAGGACCCAAGATAGAATTTTGTTCTCTGTCTTGTAAAAAGACACAACCAAATGGGTGGAATGGGAGATAAGAAGGCAGGAGGAGCTTACCACACAATAAGTGCTTTTCTTAAATGACTTTGTACAAACTTTCCAATGGGCATAAAACACCCAGATCACTTCCTTTCAAGCCCCTCCTGTCTGCTTTCCCAGGAGCTTTCCCTCTGTTTTTTCAACCCCTTTGCTTTTCTCAATAGAATTATTTTGCTAGAAAAAAATGATGCTAAAATTCAAATGGGAACACAAGAGTCTCCAAATAGCTAAAGCAATCTTAAACAAAAAAAGCAAAACACATCACAATACCAGACCTCAAGACATACTACAGTGCAGTTATAATCAAAATATCCTGCTACTGGCACAAAAACAGGCGTGTAGACCAGTGGAGCAGAATAGAAACTCCAGAAATTAATCCACACATCTACAACCAAATTATATTTGACAAAGGAGCAAAAATCAACCCCTAGAGCCAAGACAGTCTCTTCAACAAATGGTACTGGGAAAACTGGATCTCTGCATTCAGAAGCATGAAACAAGACCCCTACCTTATACCTTACACAAAAATCCACTTAAAATGAATCAAGTACATAAATCTATGATGTGATACCATTAAATTACTAGAGAACATTGGGGAAGCCCTATAAGACATTGGCATAGGGAAAGACTTCTTGAAAAAGATCCCAGAAGCACAGGCAATCAACACCAAAATTAACAAGTGGGATCACATCAAACTGAGAAGCTTCTGCACTGCAAAAGAAACATTCAGCAAAGTGAAGAGGTAACCAACAGAATGTGGGAAATTATTTGCAAACTATGTAATTGATAAAGGATTAACTTACAGAATCTATCAAGAGCTCAAGAAACTCAACAACTACAAAACAAACAACCCAGTTAAGAAATGGGCAAAGGACCTAAACAGACATTTTTCAAGAGAGGAAATTCAAATGGCCAATAGACACATGAAAAAATGCTCAGGATCACTAGCCATCAGGGAAATGAAATCAAAACCACAATAAGATTTCACCTCGCCTCTGGTTAGAATGGCTCTCATATAAAAATCAACAAACAACAAGTGCTGGCAAAGATGAGGGTTTTATGCCCTTGGGAAAGTTTGTAAAAAGTCATCCAAGAAAAGCACTTCTTATGTGCTTTTAGGGAGAAGGGTACCCTAATCCACCATTGGTGAGAATGTAAACTGGTTCAGTCATTGTGGAAGACAGTATGGAGATATCTCAGAAAGCTGAATATAGATCTTCCATGTGATCCAGCCATCCCACTCCTGGGAATTTATACAAAGGAAATGAAATCAGCACGTGAAAGAAGAACTGTACCCCCATATTCATTTCAACTCAATTTACAATAGCTAACATATGGAATCAACCCAGATGTTCATCAACTGGAGGCTGAATAAAGAAATTATGGTATATATATATACCAGGGAATACCACACAGCAGTAAAAAAATGAAATCCTGTCATTTGCAACAAAATGGATGCAACTAGAAACCATTATACTTAGTAAGATAAGCCACTCACAAAAGGACAAATACCATATTGTCTCTTGGATCTGTGGTAACTAATAGAGTACTTAAAATGTAACCTAGAGAAGCAAAACTGACACTTTGAGATGCAATGATTTTGAACAGCCCTTGCCTTGACTGTTGATGAACAATGTTTTTCTTGTTTGTTTTTTTCTTTTTTTTCTTTATACTATTTGATGAACTCTCTACTTAGTGAAGGGTTAATCTTATGTATACAAAATTAACTGAAAGTTGATCTTGGTAAAAAATAAGAATTGGGGCCGGCGCCGTGGCTCACTAGGCTAATCCTCCGCCTAGTGGCGCCAGCACACCGGGTTCTAGTCCCAGTTGGGGCGCCGGATTCTGTCCCGGTTGCCCCTTTTCCAGGCCAGCTCTCTGCTGTGGCCAGGGAGTGCAGTGGAGGATGGCCCAGGTGCTTGGGCCCTGCACCCCATGGGAGACCAGGAAAAGCACCTGGCTCCTGGCTCCTGCCATCGGATCAGCGCTGTGCTCCGGCCGCAGCGCGCCGGCCGCGGCGGCCATTGGAGGGTGAACCAACGGCAAAGGAAGACCTTTCTCTCTGTCTTTCTCTCTCACTGTCCACTCTGCCTGTCAAAAAAAAAAAAATAAGAATTGGAAAAGAAGAGGGAGGAGAAAGAAAGGTGAGAGTATGGATGGGAGGGAGGTTAAGGGGGAAATGTTCCCAAATTTGTATATCTTAAATGCATAAAGTTGTATTCCTTAAAAAATTTTTCTTAAAAAACATAATTATAAAAATAAAAAAGGTCATAAAAAATTTTAAATATTTTTCTAAAAATTACCTTCTCAGTTTGTTCATCTGTTTCATACTTCATTGCAGATAAAACAAGTTCCCAGAGTTCAAATCAGCTGTAACATCCAGTGCAATGACCAGGAATCAACTCCCTCCACCAGCAGCTGAAACACCAAGTGGTGTCTTGACTGCTGTGCTGGATGCCTACCCCAGTGCTGTGCTTTTGGGTTGCTTTTTTTTTTACACCAGCATCAATGCCAACATGTGAGTAATGGCTATGATGTCATAAGGAAATTGTCAGTTCTGTTATAATCTGATGGGACCACTATCAAATGCATGGTCCACTGTTGACCAAAGCATCTTCATGTGTCACAGAACTTGATTAAGTGTTTCTTCCCCAAACTGTCTTTATCAATTCATCGGCTGAATAGAAAAGATTTAGAAGAAATCAGAGCCACAAGATAAAAGGAGCCTGTGTTACAGCAGTGGACTAAACAGGATTTGACTCCTTAACCTCATGCAGATATCTGAACCCCAAAGTTCTATGTTTACATTTGCAAGATCAGTGCTTGTGGTTGATGGATTAGGGTGGGGTTTGATCCAACTATGGCATCTGGAGGTAGGGTCTGTGTCGGGGTCTCAAGCCCAAGGCTGGCCCCTGACCAGCAGGGGCCAGTACAGACACTCCCCAACAAGGCGAACGGGAGAGGTAAGGTCGACGGGTGATGAACACACCACAAGCACCCGTGAGTTCTGTCAAAGCAGGAACCGCTTTATTGAGGAAGTGTACAGGCTTATAAAGCTTAAGAAGGACATGCGCAGTAGGGGAGCCAATCAGAGAAAAGGTCATGCAGGCATGGGTGGACCACGCACAGGGGCACCTTAAGTAAAGTATGGGGATCATGCACTGTCCACCTGTCTGGAACTAAAGTGGACCTATCCCTACTGGTGGTCTGATCTTACGTAGCTTAACCACAGCAGCCACAGACACGCCCCTCAAACATCCACCAGGCGCCATATTGTAATGGAGGTTTTAGGCAATGCCCAACAGGTCTGGGGCCCTTGAGAAGCAGTGGGATTGGATGAGTTTGCTGCCTGATTATAGTGAGCCCTTAATAGAATCATGATGGCGCCTATAAGGAAAAGACACAGACAGGGAGAAGAAATGCATGCTCCCTTCTCTTTGCTCCTTGGCTCACCACGTGGCCCTCCTTTCACCCATGCTCCCTCATGGCCAGCCTGCTTCAGATGCTAGGCCAATGGGGCCACCCAGTGCCTCAAACTCACCTCCAAACTGCGAGCCAAAATAAACCCTTCTTCCATCCTCAGTTACTTTTCTCAGGTATTTTTGGTAAAGTAAGAAAAAACTGATTAATGAAGTTGCTGAATCACCATGTGGAAGGCCAACCACCTTAGACTAATCTGTGAATGAGAAATGTACTCTTATCGTGTTAAGTCACTAGGATTGGGGAGATCACTTGTTGTTATCTACTGTTATTCTAAATCAAGAGATTTTATTTATTTTTTTTATTTTATTTATTTATTTTTTTTGACAGGCAGAGTGGACAGTGAGAGAGAGAGCCAGAGAGAAAGGTCTTCCTTTTTGCCGTTGGTTCACCCTCCAATGGCCGCCACGGCTGGTGCGCTGCAGCCGGCACACTGCACTGATCCGATGGCAGGAGCCAGGTACTTATCCTGGTCTCCCATGGGGTGCAGGGCCCAAGGACTTGAGCCATCTTCCACTGCACTCCCTGGCCACAGCAGAGAGCTGGCCTTGGAAGAGGGGGCAACCGGGACAGAATCCGGTGCCCCCACCGGGACTAGAACCCGGTGTGCCGGCGCTGCAAGGCAGAGGATTAGCCCAGTGAGCCGCGGCGCCGGCCAAGAGATTTTACTTTCTATGTTTTTTCATTTGAGATTTTAATATAAGCATTTTCCAAATGAATTAAAACATTTTATATTATTTAGTTATCTGAAAAATAGAGAAAGAGAGAGAGAGAGATCTCCCATCCATTGGTTCAGTCCCCAAATGACTGTAAGAGCTGAGGCTGGGCCAGGCCAAAGTCTGGAGCTGGGCGCTCAACCTGGGGCTCCTACATGGGAGGCAAGGAATCAACAACCATCAGATGCTGCCTCCCAAGGAGTACCTTAGCTAGAAGCTGGAATCCAATCAGGAGTGGAGCGGGGACTCGAACAGGCGCTCCAGGGTGGGATGCAGGCATCCTAAGTGGCATCTTACTGCTGCACCAAATGCCCACCCCATAAATACTAGTTTAAAACCATGAATAACAGTAATTGTGTGGATAAAACGTAATTCCCCCATTCTTAGTCATTTTGTACTCTGGTAAACTCCTTTGTTATACATGAATAATTTTTAGCTCGAGAAAATTTATTATAATAATTTTGGTTTCTACTTTTACTTACATATAATTATTTGTCTACATCTCTGATTTCAGTACTTCTTGTTCTCTCCTCTTTCATTTCTTTTCCCTTTTCCTTTAAAATAGGCTTGCTTTGGACAAATATTTATTAACATTTAACTATCACAAATTGAGTTCACATTACGCATTTGATTTTCTAATGTGTCAATTCTCTTTGGAGTCTTCAGTACAGATCTTAATTTTACATATTATACTTTGTATTCCTGATAGTCTTTATTATTTCAGCCATCAGTGTGTTTTCTTTGTTCCTCCAGATCTGTTTTCTTTCCCACGATATTTCATTCCTCCATCACAAAAGCCAGGCTTCCTTGTATTAATTGATTTTACAGCTCCCAAGTCCCATCACCCTTACCTATCCACCCTTACCTACCCTTAGGGTGACATAAATATAGACAGACACTTTTAGGTCTTTGGAAAGTTAATTGGCCCTATCACATTCCCTAAATCATAGGAACCAAGAAATGTCCCAGGGCATGCCTAACACTGAGAACAGTTTCATAAAGATTTTAACAAGATCTGAAATTATAATAACTTCCTAATGCTCTTTTGTGAGTCTTATCCTCCCTCACGAGCCAACACCTTAACTTCTGACATAACAAGGGGACGAAGCAAGGGTGAAGCACCAGGTGTTAGGAATGCATTCAGCTATGAGTGAGAGAAATGCCTGTGACATCTGCATTCCTGACAGAAGGAGGGGAAATTCTAAAAGGCAAGGCAGCAGAAACCAAGTCACACAGCAGGCACATGAGAGAGTCCTTTTTCCAAGGCTTTTTCAGTGGCCCTTTCCCATAGATTCCACTTGCAAGTCACATGGCCATCCTTAGTTGCAAAGGAGTCCGGAGAGGTGGTTGTCTTGTTTTTCTTCTTCTTCTTCTTTTTTTTTTTTTTTAACTGGGCCCATTACCACCCTAAAAGAAAAGTTGGAGTTCTGTCACAGAGTAAGAATGGTAGAATAGATATTAGAAAGGTATCTAAAAATGCCTGCCATGAATTATAACCTTGGCTTTCTGTTGTGGTTGGTTGAAACTCTTTTTCTTGGATATCATAACTGTTTTAAATTTCCAGTACACATAGAAGAATCTATGTTTTAAGAAATTTCCCAAGTCCTCTACTCCAAGCCTCAAACATCTGAGAGTCACATGGCAGACTGTGGAAAGCAGTCATTCTTCAGGTGCTCACAAATTTCTGTGAGTCCAACAACAGGAAGAAATTTTGTTTAAGAGCAGTGGGTATGCTCACTCCCTTAGCCAGGAAGACAGCAGACCAGGGAAAGCCACGGTGCAGTTATGAGTCTTCACTACCATCCCACTTTGAGCAACAGCCACTGGGGAAGAGGGGAACTTCTCAGTTCTCAGACCTCCCATAGTTACCACGAGCCTTTTCATAATATCACAATATAACTCAAAGGTGCACAGAGATTTGGCTTAGCAGTTAAGATGTCCACATCCCACAGTGGAGTGCTGAGGTTCTACATCCAGCTCCTGCTGCTGTCTTCTTGCTAACGCAGATCCTGAGAGGTGAGGTAATAACCCAACTGATTGGGTTCCTGCACCAACATGGGAAGCTTGGATTGAGTTCTCAACTCTGGATTTTGGCCCCAGGCAGAGGGCATTGTTGACATTTAGAAAGTGAAATAGCAGGTGGGAGCTCTTTGTTTCTCTCTGCCTCTTAAAATATATATATATATATATATATATATATATCTTAAATTATATGTCTATGTATTATCTTATATAATTTTATACATTTAAATTTTAAAATATATATATTTACATTTAATTATATATATTTAAATTTGAACAACTGAGAGTATCAGTTCCATATCTCATGGGTGTCAAACTACTAGAGCTCTCCTGGGGTGCAGGGGCATTCCTCTTTAACCTAGGGACATGTGAATGCTAGGGAGTCAGAGGCCTCCTTTAGTGCCTGTCCCACAGAAAGCACCATTCTCATGGGCCCTTCCCCTCTCTGTCCCTGCCTATCATTATTATAGGGTATGGGTTTAATATACATGCAAGGATACAATACAAACTCCAGTCATATCATTTTACTCCTGGTTGTGTAGAAAAGGAGAAAATATGGAAAAGACATGAACATGCCTTTTCAAAGGAAGAAATACAAATGGCCAATAGACACATGAAAAATGCTCAGGACCACTAGTCATCAGAGAAATGCAAATAAAAACCACAATGAGGTGTCACCTCACCCCGTTTAGAATGGCTTTCATCCAAAAATAAAAAAATAATAAATTCTGGTGAGGGTGTGGGGGGAAAAGGTGCCCTAATACATTGCTGGTGGGAATATACACTAGTATAGCTATTACGGAAGACAGTATGGAGATTCCTCAGAAATCTGAGAGATCTACCATATCGCCCAGCCATCCCATTCCTGAGAATATACCCAAACGAAATGAAGTCAGCATATAAAAGAGTTCTCTGTACCCCCATGTTTATTGCAGCTCAGTTCACAGAGCTAAGATATGGAATCAACCCAGATGTCCATCAGCTGATGACTGGATAAAGAGAACGTGGTATATACACTATGGAACACTACTCAGCCGTAAAAAAAAAAAAAAAAAGAAAGAAAGAAAGAAATTCTTTTGCAGCAAAATGGTTGCAATTGGAAACCATTATGTTAGTGAAATAAGCCAGTACCCAAAAGACAAATATCAAATGTTTTCTCTGATATGTGGTAGTTAATACAAAAAATATATATATACATATATATAGGAATGAAATGGAAATCTTTTGATTTGATTGTTGTTTTTGGCCCTTGTTTATATTCCTGTGGAACTATCTTTCTACTTTTCACTTGTTGAATATTATGGCTAGTGGTGAATTAAGTCAGTGATTATACACTACATTGAAATTATGTTTTTGCAAAAATTAAAGGAAAAAGAAAGGAAGAAGTAGGATTGAGACCATTTGGAAAATGAACCAGCAGATGGAAGATCTTCTCTTGCTCATTCTCATTCTGTCTCCCCATCCCTCCATTTCTCTCTCCATCTCTGTTATTTTGCCTTGTAAATAAATAAATCTTTTTTAAAAAATTTATTTTTTTGAAAGGCAGACTTACAGAAAGAGGGAGAGAGAGAGAGCGCGCGTGCTCCCATGAGAGAGAGAGTGTTTCAACCTGCTTGTTCACTCCCTAGATGGCTGCAATGGCCAGGGCTGGGCCAGGCTGAAGCCAGGAGACAAAAGCTTCTTCTGGGTCTCCCACAAGATGCAGGGGCCCAAGAACTTGAGCCATCTTCCACTGCTATTCCAGGCACATTAACAGGTAGCTGGATTGAAAGTGGAGCAGCCGGGACATGAACTGGCATCCTTATGGGATGCCAGCATTGCAGGTGGCAGCTTAACTGCTTCAC
The DNA here is from genome assembly GCF_051225735.1 of Oryctolagus cuniculus. Classification (NCBI taxonomy): domain Eukaryota; kingdom Metazoa; phylum Chordata; class Mammalia; order Lagomorpha; family Leporidae; genus Oryctolagus; species Oryctolagus cuniculus. The sequence goes on from NC_142867.1 coordinate 196,239,939, forward strand.
CACAATGCTGGATCCTCAAATAAATAATTCTTTATAGGGAAACACTCTGGGAGGCCATATGAGGTACTACTAACACAGAACCATAGAAACTCATAACTTCCATTGAAACCCTTTATAAATCAGGCTAAAACTTTGCTTTTTTAGGGGAGAGGGAGTGGCAAAGGGGAGGGTTGCGGGTGGGAGGGACGTTATGGGGGGGAAGCCATTGTAATCCATAAGCTGTACTTTGGAAATCTATATTCATTAAATAAAAGTTTAAAAATATATATATATTTTTATTTACTTGAAAGGCGGAGAGAGAGAATGAGAGAGCGAGCGCAAGTATATTTCCATCTAGTGATTCACTCCCCAAATGACCACAACAGCCAGTGTTGAACCAGGTCAAACCATGACCCTGTAAGTCCATTTGGGTCTCCCTCGTGGATGGTAGGGCCCCAGCACCTGAGTCATCACCTGCTGCCTCTCAGGACGCGCATCAGCAGAAAGCTGAAGCAAAGCTGGAGTAGCTGGTACTTAAACGGGGCACTCTGATACGGGATGCTGACATGCAACAGGCCACTCAACCGCTCTATCACAACACTCGCTCCAGGCTAAAACTTCAAATGATACAAACTGAACTTTAACATTGCTGTTTGGAATTATACTTCCCATTTGATTCTAAACATATGTTTTTGGCTTAGCTCTAATATGTCCTTAGTTAGGGTCTATATTTACATCCATCTACTCTTTTTCCTTTAGTGATTTTATTGATTTTTTTTATAGAAGGAACATACTACAACAGAATTAAGTCAATGTATGACAAAACCACAGCTAGCATCATATTGAACAGGAAAATCTGGAAGCATTTTCACTAAGATCCAAAACCAGACAAGGATTCACACTTTTAAGCTATTATTCAATTTAATTTTTAAGTTTTACTTAGAGCATTAGGAAAGAAAATGTAATCAAAGGGCTACAAACAGGAAAGGGAAAAGTCGAATTACACCTGTTTGCAGATCACATGATCTTTTTTTAAACTTTTATTTAATGAATATAAATTTCCAAAGTACAGCTTATGGATTACAATGGCTTCCCTCCCATAACGTCCCTCCCACCCGCAACCCTCCCCTTTCCCACTCCCTCTCCCCTTCCATTCACATCAAGATTCATTTTCAATTCTCTTTATATACAGAAGATCAGTTTAGCATACATTAAGTAAAGATTTCAACAGTTTGCTCCCACACAGAAACATAAAGTGAAAAATACTGTTTGAGTACTAGTTATAGCATTAAATCACAATGTACAGCACACTAAGGACAAAGATCCTACATGAGGAGTAAGTGCACAGTGACTCCTGTTGTTGACTTAACAAATTGATACTCTTGTTTATGGCATCAGTAATCACCCTAGGCTCTTGTCATGAGCTGCCAAGGCTATGGAAGCCCCCTGAGTTCACCGACTCTGATCATATTTAGACAAGGCCATGGTCAAAGTGGAAGTTCTCTCCTCCCTTCAGAGAAAGGTACCTCCTTCTTTGATGACCCATTCTTTCCACTGGGATCTCACTCGCGGAGATCTTTCATTTAGGCTTTTTTTTTAAATGAAGGATTTTATTGATTTTTAAAAATATCTTTTGCCAGTCATCATCTTCCCACATTGAACCTCAGGTTGTTCAACCTTGCTCTCCTTTTCTAACCCCCTGTGACTTTTGATTACAAAAGCACTTTTTCCCAAGCCCTTCAGACATAATGCGGATGCACTTAGGTGGCTTGGCAACAACAAAAGATATTTTAGAATATTGGTTCAACATTTATGTATTAGATACAGGAAGAAAGTGACTTCTATTAATAAAATGTGTACTACTCGTATTTTATTTAAAATATAACATGGTAAAAAAGTATTAAAGTGAAGCAGTTGACGAAATATCAATATATAAGTATCACAGCCTCTTCCATTTCCATTTCTTTTTCAAAAATTTTATTGATTCATTTGAGAGACAGCAAGAGTAAAACAAAAAGAGAGAGAGAGCACAAGTACATTCTCATCCACTGAATGACTCCCCAAATGCCTGCATTGGCTGGGGCTGGGCTGGGTTGAAGCCAGGAACTGGGAACTCAGTCCACATCTCTCAGGTAGGTGGCAGGGACCCAACACCTCAAGCCATCACCTGCTGCCTTCCAGAGTCTGCAATGGGAGGAAGCCGGAATTGGAAGCCAGAGCTGGGAAATGAACCCAGGTACTCTGATAGGGGACCCGGGCATCTCAATCAGCATCTTAACCACAAGACCAAATGCCCAGCATCCACTTTCTCTTCTTAAGAAGGGTGTATTGGGCTTGCTGAATTGTCTCCCAAACTTTCCTTTGCTCTGCAGGATCTGAGAAATTGACACAGTGGAAAGAAGACTAAAGAAAACAATGGACTTTGTTACTCTCATAATAAAGGGCTCTGGTAGAAAGGGGACGAGAAAGAGGGAAGACCAGTCACATAACTGAATTTCAGAAGAGTTTGAGCGATAAGAGAGAAGTGAATCATTGCCCTCAGGAGCACTAGCAGCTGTGTGTGTGTGTGTGTTTTGTGTGTGCAAATGTCTACATATGAAAAGCAGAGGAAACATGCCCATGTTAGCATTGTATCAAAAGATAGTATAAAGATATGCAGTGTCTCTGATTATGTTTTTGTATTCTAGTTTGAGATGTGTTTTTCATTTGCCACAGAATACTAGGTCCAGTCAGGAGTCCAGGTATATGTGAGTTACAAGGCCAATGCACTTATCAGATAGATGGACCACAGAAAACACTTCACTGTTTTTCCATATCTCATGACTAAACAACTATTTGCCACTAATATTCATTAATAACAAATGTGAAAATGTATAAATATAGATAAAATATTTAAATACATTTAAAAACTTTTGAGTTTCTGATTATAAAACATTTCTTAATTTTTTAGTAATTCCTATTTTCTCCATAGATCTCCTTTGTGATTTTTAAAAGGCTGGACAATTTATTGAGGGATATATTAAGGGGCTTGCAATGTAGATAATAAAATACATCCCCCAATTTAGGTACATGGCACCATGCCATGTGCTGTGGGTTGAACTGTGTCCCTCCACCAAAAATATATCAATGTCTCAACCCCTAGTACCTCTGAATGAGATGTGATTTGGAGATGCAGCGTTGACAGAGCTAATTGGAGTAAAATACATAGTTGGGTTGGACCATAATCCAATGTGACTACTGGTGTGCTCACACAACAGAAGAACTATGATCACCAGTGGTGACGTGCACAGCGGGAAGTATCTGTGAGGAGACGCAGGGAGAATACCTCCCAAAGATAGGGCATTGGTGTGAAGCTTCCATAAGCCCAGAAACTCCTGGGGCTGCAGAAGCTGAAAGAGGCAAAGGACGGCCCTTTCCCTACAGGTCTCGGAGGAAGCATGGCCCCGCCAGCACCTTAACTTCAGACTTCCAGCTTCCAAAACTGTGAGAAGAAATTTTTGTGGTTTGTTGTCACTGCAGCCCTAGGAAATGAATACACCAACTGTTGAACCGCATCTTGGCTGACTACAGCTACTCTCGCGAGGGACCATGGCTAGACCTGGTGGCAGCTGTGTGGTCTCTCACTGCACCATTCACATTCACACTTTGGACGAGCACGTCGCATGAAGCAGGGAGTGAAGAAGTCCCTGTGGAGAATTCCTTGTCATTGTTGCACCCATGCTCCCTCTTGCGTTGCCTCTGTCTTTCCCCTTCTCTTCTCTTCCTTTTAATTAAACTATGTGTCTCCCTGAGCAAGAGTGGGTCAATTTGTACTTTTGCAGTTATGCAAGGAGTTACTTGTGAAGACCTGAATTAATAGGAACCATAATTTTACTGTGTTAGAATTTAATTTTAGCATTTTAACCTGAAGCCCAAATTAGCCTCTGATTCACTGTCAACTTCTTGATATGACTTAGTGGATCTCTACCTCTCATCTCAACTCTGGGGCAGGAATAAAAATACAGTGAAAATGTGAATTCTCATGTTGCTAATTCTTTCTTAAACTGAAATTATAAATGTCTCTTAAGCCTCAGAAGAATATTCCTGGTTTCAAAGTGGCTGTGTCACCATGGTTAAGTTAGAACAGTTGGATCTGGAGTTGAACACCTGTTCCAAAGTAGCAGCCCATTGGCAGGCTAGCAATACCAGGTGTCTGGATACATGAGGAGTGATCCTGGCTCCACCCCATGGCATTAGCTGCCTGAAGTTATGAAGAAAGACAACATTTTATCAGATTCCCTTAGGGAACTCTCTCTGCCCCAGTATACTCCCTCTTCACTCCAATCCTGAGATCTGAAGTAAGCTTTAGAGGGGGCTAGAATTCTAGAAACCCAAATAGTTAAGATCAGGACATAGGAAACAGCTATATTTCAACCATACCACAGGCTTCTGATATTGGGTAGCCCCACAAAATGTGTCCAGGGGATGATATTGATCTGTGTGCAGCTGTTTAAGTGAGAACTTGTGGTGTTCACCATATTTTCATACTACCTTCATTTTTCTTTAAATCTACTTTTTTAGTAAATTGATTGAAATGTGTCCCTAGCTCTTCGCCCTTCTGCATTTCCATGGCTCTTGGCAATGTGATTTTATACCTCTACCTTACAGAGGGAGGAACCAGCCTTGTGACTTGGTTGAGTCAACAGCACAGCAGAAGTGAGGGTGTGACAGTTCTCAATACCCACAAGGGGCCTTGTGTGATTCTCCTGTATTTCTGGGATCCTTGGCTCCACCATAGAAAAAGCTTACCAAGTCTTATGGAAGATGAGGGACCTTGTGAGCAAGTAGGAAAGGGCTCCTGATGCCAGCCAGCCAAACCCCAGAGGCAGAACCATTCAGCTAACCAGCAGCTAATTACAGACACATGAAGGAGGCCAGCTGAGTCCAAAAGATTTGCCCAAGCAAACCTGTAAGGTTACCAACATATATAATCTTGAGCTCAAGAAAGTATTGTCTATTAACTCATTAAGTTTTGTGTATGGTTTGTTTTGCAGAAATAATGAACCTTTGCAATCTTCAATTAAATCATCTTTTAAAACATAAGCACTGCAGTGAGCCTTTGACCCAGTGGTTGATATAATAGTTAATATGGCTGAATCCCATATTGGAGTCTCTGGGTATGATGCCTACATCTAGCTCCTGCTAACGCAGAACCTGGGAAGCAGCAGTGATAGCTCCCGTTGCTAGGTTCCTGCACCCACGTGAGTTCCTGTCTCTTGGTTTTAGCCTGGTCTAGTCCCTACCATTGCAGGCCCTTGAAGAAAGGTGGTAACTCTCTCTCTCTCTCTCTCTCTCTCTCTCTGCCTTTCAATGATAGAAAATAATAACACTTTAAAAATTTTGAAATTAGGCACAACCAATCAAAAAGATAGGGAATGTGTCGATGATATTTCACAAATAAGACCAGTGTAAGCAACTAATGAAGGATAGAATTAAAAGGGAGAGAATGATCCTGCGGGGGAAATAGGACACACAGCAGACTCATAGAATGGCAGCACTCCTGCCTCAGAATCAACCCTTGGGACATTCGGATCTGGCTAAAAGGTCCATGAGAGTCTCACAGGCATGGAAAGTCATGACACGGTGGCAAAAAACAATCTAAATGAAAGATCCTGGTGAACAAGACCCCAGCAGAAGGAACAGGCCATCAAGGAGAGAGGCGCCTTTCTCTGAAGGGAGGAAGGAACCCCCACTGTGATACAGCCTTGACTAAACAAGTTCAGAGTCGGTGAACTCAAGGGGCTTCCATAGCCTAGACAGCTCATAGCAAGAGTCTCGGGTGATGGCTGACATCATAAATAAGACTGCCAATTGTTAAATCAACAACGGGAGTCACTGGGTACATGCTCCCCACGTAGGATCTCTGTCCTTAATGTGTTCTACTATGAAACTTAAAAAACAACACTACTAGTCGAACAATACCCTATACCTTGTGCGGTTGTGTGAGTGCAGCCTGTTGAAATCCTTGCTTAGTATATACTAAGTTGATCTTCACTATATGAAGGTAATTGAAAACGAAACTCGATGAAGGGCAGGATGGGAGAGGGAGTGGGAGAGGGGAGGGCCACGGGAGGAAGGGAGGTTGGGTGGGGGGAGCCACAACAATACAAAAGTTGGACTTTGTAAATTCACATTTATTAAATAAAAAAAACTATAAAAAAAAAGAAATTTTAGGGAGCCGGCGCCGTGGCTCACTTTGTTAATCCTCCAGCTTGCGGCACCAGCATCCCATACGGGTGCCGGGTTCTAGTCCCGGTTGCTCCTCTTCCAGGCCAGCTCTCTGCTGTGGCCCGGGAAGGCAGTGGAGGATGGCCCAAGTGCTTGGGCCCTGCACCCCATGGGAGACCAGGAGAAGCACCTGGCTCCTGGCTTCGGATTGGCACAGCGCCGATTATAGCGGCCATTTGGGGGGTGAACCAATGGAAGGAAGACCTTTCTCTCTGTCTCTCTCTCTCTTTCTCTCTCTCTCTCTATCTAACTCTGTCAAATAAATCTTAAAAAAAGAAAAAATTTTGAAATTAAAAGCAAGTACAAAATCAAGAGCATGATATGCTAATAATATATTTTCCAAGTTTACAATAAAATTAATTTTTTTTTTTGACAGGCAGAATGGACAGTGAGAGAGAGAGAGACAGAGAGAAAGGTCTTCCTTTGCTGTTGGTTCACACTCTAATGGCCGCCACGGCTGGTGCGCTGCAGCCAGCGCACCACGCTGATCCAAAGGCAGGAGCCAGGTGCTCCTCCTGGTCTCCCATGGGGTACAGAGCCCAAGTACTTGGGCCATCCTCCACTGCACTCCCTGGCCATAGCAGAGAGCTGGCCTGGAAGAGGGGCAACCGGGACAGAATCCGGCGCCCCGACCGGGACTAGAACCTGGTGTGCCGGCGCTGTAAGGTGGAGGATTAACCTAGTGAGCCGCGGCGCCGGCCTAAAATTAATATTTAACTATTAAATTTGCTCACAAATGCTAACAAGGTTGAAAAAAGAATATATTATTCCAGGCATGGCAGGTGGCCAAGAGAACACTGAGAGAGAAGAAGGAATTTTACTGGGTTTGGAAAAATATGTAGGATGTGACTGCACAGAGATCACAGATCCTGGCTCGGACGGGAAAGGATATTCTACAAATATAAAATGTATGTGGGGGTAGTAAGTCATCTTAGTTAAGACATCATTGTTCTGGTTTTATTTCTTTGCAAATTCCTAAACCTGGAAAAGGAATTTGGTTTAGAGAAAAATTAAGTAAGTCGAATAGCTAAATAAATAATCACCATCTGTTCTTTCAAGTTGAGACCAATGAATTTCTAACCTTATTCTTAACCAGAAGGGATTGATTTTTCAGGGGACTATAACTCTCTTTTTAAGTTCTTTTCTTTTTCTTTCCTTCTTTCCTTTTTTGTCTTCTATTTTCATTTCATTATAAGAAACACAGGATGATTTGCCATTCCTACATTAAATAATTTAGACCCAGCATAAGGCATATTATAGAGCTGGTAAAAGAGGAAACAGAAAATCAGGTGACTTGTGGAAGGTAGGGCACCAGCTGATACTCTTATTAGCAACTAAGGAGCTGTGTTACTTTGGGTAAGTGATGTGTCTCTGGACCTCAGCCTCCTCATTCATCAGTCGTGCGGGGTTAACACACATGATTTCTAAGATCCCTTCCCACACTGCAATGCTGTCATTCTCCATCAGCTTCAGTAACGCAAGCAGTCATCAAATGCAGTGCTGATTCAGGCCTCTGGGCAGAGGAATTTCTGAGTTCTTAAGGAAAGACTATAGCATGTAGTCCTGGTTTACCAAACTGAGTGATGCTCAACGTATAATAACCTGAGCTTTCTCCTTCAAGAATGCATATATGTATTAGGATGAGGGTGAATGGTGGGAAAATGATAAGGTCTTCAGACTGCATTACATTCAGTCTGATTATGTCCCAAAGAAGCACTTGGGATGTTACTTGGGATTGATTTACTATTTGCCTACAAACGTCCCGATCAGGGTCAGCAAATTGCCAAAGTCACAATGTTGCTAAAGCTAATCCAGTCCAGGGACACAGCACAGCACTCAAAACAGAGCAGCATCACTGGAACAAAGGACAAATGAGAAAAGAGGAGGAAGAAAAACTGTCCTGCCATCCTCTATTCATTCAACAGCCATTCATTCAATTAGCACTTTCTCGTAGACTGTTCTAGGCGATAGAAATACTCATATAGTGGAGAACAAAACCAACAAAGATCCCTGCCCTTTGGGGTCTTACAATCTCTTCCTAATTTTTCCTTCTGAGATAAACAGAAGATGTTGTACTGTTATGTGCACATCCCTTGCAGGGGGTGTTTGCTGTTATTTGCTATCTTTTGTTTCCTTTGGGGAGATTAAAGAGTTGGCAGGGTTGGGGGTAATTTTTGGATGGGGATGATTGCAGGACTGAGGTTTACTGAAGGACACTTGACTTTAAAAGCTGAACTCATTCATTAACTCAGCAACTATTAGCAGAGAACCAACTATGCAAAGCTCTACAGTTAAAAATAAGAATTGGTTGGATTCCTTGTGCCAAAGACACAAGATGGATTCCTAGGGAGGGGGAAAGACATAAAAATACATAATTAGGAGATCCAAGATGGCTGAATAGGGAAAATACACGCTGATTCTGACCACAGGAGGATAAAAGAAGAAAAGGGAGGGACTGCATCCCCAGGGGATAGTTGGAGAGAAGTTTGGAGATTCTACAAAAAGAGGAGCCATCATGGAGCAGTAGAGGCAGTAAAATCACATAGCAGTGAGCAGGACACTGATAGCAACTCTTGCTGCCCGTGACTGGAGGGAACACCATCATCTTGAGCAAGGCCATCTTAATAAAGCAAGTAGAGGCCATTGATGCCTGTGCACAACTGGGACATTTTATTGGAGGGATAAATCCATTGCCCCAACTGACTATCACCGAAGGGCTGGCAGAAGGCAGGATGGCCACTTAGGCCTATGAGGTGCTCAGCTCACACTCACTCTATCAAGACAGCCAGATTCAACTTGCCAAGGTAAAGCACTGACCAACCTCTAACAATTAGGAAGTTGGCTCTGGGAATGCCACAGCTCTTTCCATGGATTTTGGAGGCTTGTGGGGGCTAAGACTGGATCCTCTGCTCCCTGTGAATGTGGGAGACCTGTGCCCTGTAACTGAGTATTCTATGACTGCAATAGGGTGTGGGATGTGGCTGGGTCTTTGAGCAATCACTGTGTCTGGCTTCAGAAGCTCAGGGTTCTATGCATTCACTGAGGAACCTAGAGCTCCTTTGTGTGTTTCATGCATGGGTGAGCAGCTTAGGCACTGTGGGCTCACTCTGGGTATTTGGTTCACCTTGGCAGAGGTGGAGATCTACCATGCACCTAACTACAGGGCGCCTGGCTATTTAAAAGAAATGTTACAGGATCTAAAGGGAGACATAGACTCAAATACAATAGTAATGGGAGACTTCAATACCCCACTTTCATCAACAGGTAGATAAAGTAGACAGAAAATCAGCAAGGAAACAACAGAGTTAATTGACACTATAGATCAAATGGATCTAACAGATATTTACAGAACTTTCCATCCTACAGTTGCAGAATACACCTTCTTCTCACCAGTACATGGAACTTTCTCTAGGATTGACCACATGCTAGCCCATAAAGCAAGTCTCAGTAAATTCAAAAAATTTGAAATCATACCATGCATCTTCTTGGACCACAATGGAATGAAGTAGCAAATCAGCAGTTCAGGAATCTCTAGAACATATGGAAACACTTGGAGACTGAACAACATGCTCCTGAATGAACAGTGGATCATTGAAGAAATCAAAGAGAAATAAAAAAATTTCTGGAAACAAAGAACACAACATATCAAAACTTATGGGATACAGCAAAAGCAGTGTTGAGAGGAAAGTTTATAGCAATTGGTGCCTACATCAAGAAATTAGAAAGGCACCAAATAAATGAGCTATCAACGTATGTCAAGGATCTAGAAAAACAACAGCAAACCAAACCCAAAACTAGTAGAAAAGAAATAATTAAATTAGAGATGAAATTAGCAAAATTGAACTAAAAATATAAAAGATCAGCAAAATAAAGAGCTAATTTTTTGAAAAAATAAACAAAATTGACACAGCATTGCCCAAATAACAAAAAAAGAGTGTGGACAATAAAATTAGAGATGAAAAAGAAAATGTAAGAACAGAGATCACAGAATAAAAAGAATCATCAGAAATTACTACAGAAAGCTATATGCCAACAATCTGAGAAACCTAGAAGGAATGAATAGATTCCTTGACATATATAAGCTACCTAAATTGAGCCATGAAGATATAGAAAACCTAAACAAATCCATTACCAAGACAGAAATTGAGTCAGTAATAAAGACCCTCCCAACAAAGAAAAGCCCAGGACCAGATTGCTTCTCTGCTCAGTTCTACCAGACATTTAAAGAATAACTAATTCTACTTTTTCTCAAGTTATTCAAAAACAATTGAAATGGAGGGAATCCTCCAAAATTCTTTCTATGAAGCCAGCATCACCTTAATTCCTAAACTCAGGAAAGATACAACAGAGAAAGAGAACTACAAACCAATTTCCTTGATCTACATAGACAAAAAAAATCCTCAACAAAATCCTGGCCAGTCAAATCCAAAAATTCTTAGCAAAACACTAGCTAATCAAATTCAACAGCACATCAGAAAGATCATTCACCCAGACCAAGTGGAATTTATCTCTGGTATGCAGGGATAGTTCAACATTCACAAATCAATCAAGGTAAAACATCACATTAACAAACTGAAGAACAAAAACCATTTGATTATCTCAATAGATGCAGAGAAAGCATTTGATAAAATAAAACACTCTTTCATGATGAAAACTCTAAGCAAGTTGAGTATAAAAGGAGCATTCATTCCTCAATACAATCAAAGCAATTTATGATAAACCCACAACCAGCATCCTATTGAATGGGAAAATGTTGGAAGTGTTCCTACTGAGTTCCGTAACCAGACAAGGATGCCCACCCTCACCATTGCTATCCAATATAGTTCTGGAAGTTTTAACCAGAGCCATTAGGCAAGAAAAAGAAATCAAAGGGATTCAAATTGAGAAAGAGGAAGTCAAACTATCCCTAATTGCAGAGGACACGATTCTATATATAGGGAATCCAAAAGACTCCACAAAGAGATTATAGGAACTCATAGAAGAGTTTTGTAAAGTAGGAGGATATAAAATTAATACACAAAAATCAACAACCTTTCTATACACAGACAATGCCACAGCTAAGAAAGAACTTCTATGATCAATTCCATTTACAATAGCTACAAAGTAATCAAATACCTTGAATAAATTTAACCAAGGATGTCCATTCTTCCAAAAATAATTTACAGGTTCAATGAGATGCCAATCAAAATACCAAAAACATTCTTCTCAGACACAAAAAATGATGCTGAAATTCAAATGGAAACACAAGAGACCTCGAATAGCTAAAGCAATCATATACAACAAAAACAAAGCTGGAGGCATAACAACATCAGACTTCAAGACATACAACAATGTAATTATAATCAAAACAGCCTGCAGCCTGTTGAAATCCTTGCTTAGTATATACTAAGTTGATCTTCTGTATATGAAGGTAATTGAAAATGAAACTCGATGAAGGGCGGGATGGGAGAGGGCGTGGGAGAGAGGAGGGCCGCAGGAGGGAGGGAGGTTGGGGGGGAAGCCACAACAATACAAAAGTTGCGCTTTGTAAATTCACATTTATTAAATAAAAAAATTTAATAAATTGCAATCTAAAAAAAACCAGCCTGGTACTGGTACAAAAATGGAAGGGTAGGCTAATGGAACAGAATAGAAACACCAGAAATCAACCTAAGCATCTACAACCAATTTATATTTGACCATGGAGCGAAAACCAATCCCTGGAGCAAGGACAGTCTCTTAAACAAATGATGCTGGGAAAACTGGATTTCCACATGCAGAAGTATAAAGCAGGTCCCCTACCTTACACCTGACACAAAAATCCATTCAAAATGGATTGAATACCTAAATCTACAACCTAATATCATCAAATTATTAGAGAACAGTGGGAAAGCCCTACAAGATATTTGCACAGGCAAAGTGTTCTTGGAAAAGACCTCAGAGGCACAGGCAATCAAAGCCAAAATTAACAAAAGGGATTATATCAGATTGAGAAGTTTCTGTATTGCAAAAGAAACACTCAGGAAAGTGAAGAGGCAACTGAAAGAATGGGAGAAACTATTTGCATACAATGCAACTGATAAAGGATTAATAACCAGAATCTACAAAGAGATCAAGAAAGTCCACAACACAAACAAGCAACCCAGTGAAGAAATGGGCAAAGAACTTAAACATATATTTTTCAAAAAGGGAAATCCAAATTGCCAACAGACACATGAGAATATGTTCAGGATCACTTGCCATCAGGGAAATTCAAATCAAAATCACAGTGAGGTTTCACCTCACCCCAGTAAGCATGGCTTTCATACAGAAATCAACAAACAACAAATGCTGGCAAGGATGTAGGGGAAGGTACACTAATTCACTGTTCGTGGGAATGTAAACTGGCAAAACCACTATGGAAGTCAGTTTGGAGATACTTTAGAAATCTGAATATGGACCTACCACATGTCCCAGCCATCCCACTCCCAGGAATTTACCCAAGGAAATGAAATCAGCAAATGAAAGTGTTATCTGCATCCCCATGTTTATTTCAGCTAAATTCACAATAGTTAAGACATGGAATCAATCTAAATGCCCATCAACTAAAGACTAGATCTCTAAGAAATACTATACAGCAGTTAAAAATGATATCTGGTCATTTGCAACAAAATGGATGAATCTGGAAAACATGATAGTGTAATAAGCCAGTCCCAAAGGGACAAATACCATGTGTTCTCCCTGATCTGTGATAACTAATAGAACACCTAAAATGAAATCTGTAGAAGTGAAATTGACACTTTGAGAAGTAATGACTTGAACAGCCCTTGTCTTAACTGCTAAGGAACAGTTTTTTTTTTTCTTAATGGAGAACGGGACTGAGAATGGGAGAGGGAGGAGAAGGTGGGATGGTAGTTGGAGTGGGAGGGTGGGAAGAATCACTATATTCCTAAAGTTGTACTTATGGAAATTTGTACTCATTAAATAAAAGGCTTCTTTTGGAAAAAAAGAAATGAATGAAGATGACAACTCATGGCTGTGGCGTAGTAGGCTAAGCCTCCACCTACAGTGCCAGCATCCTATAAGGGCACCAGTTTCTGTCCCAGCCACTCCTCTTCTGATCCAGCTCTCTGCTGATGCCCTGGGAAAGCAGTGGAAGAAGACTCAAGTGCTTGGGCCCCTGCACTCATGTGTAAGACACAGAAGAAGTTCCTGGCTCCTAGCTTCAGATCAGCCCAGCTCCAGTCACTGCCACTTTTGGGGAGTGAATCAGTGAATGTTTATGGAATGTAAACTAGTACAGCCATTATGGAAGACAGTATAAAGACTCCTTATAAATCTGAAAGTAGATCTACCATATCACCCAGCCATCTCACTCCTGAGAATATACCCAAATGAAATTAAATCAGCATATAAATGAGTTATCTTTACCCCACCATGTTTATTGACACTCAATTTACAATAACTAAGGTATGGAGTCATTCCAGATGCTCATCAACTGATGACTGGATAAAGAAAATGTGGCATATAATCACTATGGAATACTACTCAGCCATAAAAAAGAATAAAATCCTGTCCTCTGCAACAAAATAGATGCAACTGGAAATCATTATGCTTAGTGAAATAAGCCAGTCCCAAAAAGACAAATATCATATGTTTTCTGTTTATATGTAGTAGTTAATATAGAATACAAAAAATGCATAGGAATGAAACAGACATCTTTTGATTTGATTATTGTTTTTTTTTCCTTTTTTTTTTTTTTTTTTTTGACAGGCAGAGTGGACAGTGAGAGAGAGAGAGAGAGAGAGAGAGAAAGGTCTTCCTTTGCCGTTGGTTCACCCTCCAATCGCCACCACGGCTGGCGCGCTGCGGCCAGCGCACTGTGCTGATCCAATGTCAGGAGCCAGGTACTTATCCTGGTCTCCCATGGGGTGCAGGGCCCAAGCACTTGGACCATCCTCCACTGCACTCCCTGGCCACAGCAGAGAGCTGGCCTGGAAGAGGGGCAACCAGGACAGAATCTGGTGCCCCGACTGGGACTAGAACCCGGTGTGCCAGCACCGCAAGGCGAAGGATTAGCCTAGTGAGCCACGGCGCCGGCCGATTATTGTTTTTAATCCTTGCTTCTACTCCTGTAAATCTGTGGTCTTTGTATTTTTTACTTGTTGAATGTTATGGTTAGTGGTGCATTAAGCCTGTGATTATAGAATAGATTGAAATTATGTTTATGCAATAATTAAAGAAAAAAGAAAAGGAAGGAGGGAAAAGAGGGATGGGAGTTGAGGGAAGTATGGTTTTCTTAGAACTGTACCTTTGAAATATGTGAAATCCGCTCCTTTTACATAAATAAAAAATTTTAAAATTCATAATTTCAACTCAATATGAGCTAGGCTACCATAGGGTGTACATACTGAGTGGACTCTAAAGAGGGGAACAGTTAGTTTGGCTGAGAAATACTCCAGGGACATCTTGTGAGCGGAGTTTAGTAGGGTGGGTTTTGAAGACTGAGCAGAAGTTTTGTTGAGGTTGAGGGCAGAGCATGTGCAGAAGGAGAGCGAGCAGTCACCTTGCACCTGGGGGGTGGTGGGTGCTCTGTGTTGCCGCAGCAGCCTTTTCCACCTTGTTGACCTTAAGATTACCAGAAGAACCTTCAAGGCTAGACTGACAACTTGACCCTCCACCAGTTCAAGTCATCAGAATCTTCAGAGATACAGCCCAGGCCTGCAGGAAATTGTAAGACTCTCTGTGATTCTAAGGTGCAGCCAGGGCTGAAGACATTTAGGCTCGAGCAGTTCTTCTCAAACTGCAATACCATATGAACTTAGAATTGGAAGATCTTTCTAGAGCAACTCTGGCTCACGGGCATGGGAAGCTGCATTTCTAACAAGCTCCCAAGGGATGTTAATACTGCCAGTGCTCTTGAACATACTATTAAGTGGTCAGAACACTGGTCCTCAGAGTATGGTGCCTGGACCATCTGCATCACCTGGGAACATGGAAGAAATACAGGTTTTCAGGCCATACTAGCAATCTACTGAGTTAGTAACTCTAAGAGTAGGGATGCAGTCATCTGTTTTCTAAGACCTCTAAGGTGTTCCTGACACATATTAGAGTAACAATTACACTGGAAACTCACTGGGCTAGATCATTAAAAGGTTGGGTAATAGTACTGAAATCTACTAGAAATGTACATGTGATATGATTATAAATAATTCATTATATAAAGAGTTATAAGTGTATCCTACAGGCAACAGTGATCCTTAGACAGTATCAAGAGGGGAGAACTCTGGGTGGGTGCTGTGGTGCAGCAGGCTAAGCTGCTGCTGCGGATGCCTGCATCCCAGATCACAGTGCACGGTGTGAGTCACTGCTACTCCGCACTCCTGATACAGCTTCCCACTAATGTTCCTGGGAAGCAGTGGACAATGGCCCAGGGACTTGTGTTCCACCCGCCAATGTGAGAGACCCAGATGGGGTCCCTGGCCCCTGGCTTCAGCCTGGCTCAGTCTTGGCTGTTCTAGGCAGTTAGGGAATAGACCAGCATGTGATCCACTCTGTCTCTCTGACTTTTCCTATCTCTCTGTCACTCTGGTTTCCAAACAAATAAATCACTTTTTGTGAGTATTTTTTAAAATGGGAAGGAGTCATCTAATTCCAAGTTATGCTTTAGTAAAGATCTCTCAGAAATTTCCCTTTGAAGTGCTTCCCAACTATGATGCACAATGACCCACTTGCCTTGGTTCTGGTCAGTGTTTCTCTCCAACCACCAACCCAAGATCTGAGGCCCCTACAGAAAACTCAACTTAGACAAAGGCACTGAAAATCACCTGGTGTTAATTTCTAGCTCTCCTGCCTTTCCCGGTTTTCTACTTCTGGCTTGTGCATGGAGTCATCCTTTCTCCTGGGACTCCTTTTGGAAAGATTTTGATGTGCCTATTCTCTTGGACTTGACTTCTCTTGGGGCCATAGCCTCTTGGGCCTTCCTAACTTGGCTTTAAATGATGCATTCCTATTTCATCCCCATTCCTATGCAACATCCCACTCCCATCTCAAGTGCAGCCCTGTGTCCTGGGCCTTGACTTGCCTGGGAAAAGGCCTAAGATCATAAAGAGCTGAGAGACTTGCAAGGCAACCACGACCAAGTTACTTAGCTCTCTGGGCCTCAGTTATCTCATTTATTTCACCCAGTCTCAGGATCTGGACTAAATTGTCATTAAAGGGAATCAATATAAAGTTCTACAGTTCTATAGAAAGCATTTGCAGTGAAGGATGACATTATGGAAAATTTATTGCGCAATCACAAGCCTTTCGTCCTGGATACAGATATTTTTTGAAAATATAGAACCTGTCCTCATGAGCTCAAATTCAAGATGTAGAGGATAATATTTTAGAAATATCGGGGCCAGTGTTATGGCACAAGAGATTAAGCCCCTACCTGTCACAATGGCTCTCATAGGGGGGCCAGTTCAAGTCCTGGGTGCTCTAACTTCCAATCCAGCTCCCTGCTAATGTGCCTGGGAAAGTAGCAGGAGATGGTCCACTACTGGGGCCCCTGCCACTCACGTGGGGGACCTAGATAGAGTTTCTGGTTCCTGGTTTCAGCCTGGCCCAGCCCCAGCCATTGCTGCCATTTGAGGAATGAACCAGCAGATTTAAGATCTCTCTGTCTCTCCCTGTGTATCCATAACTCTACTTCCAAATAAGTATTTTTTTAAAAAAGGGCCAGTATTGTAGTCCAATGGGTTAAGCCACCACCTGTGACACCAGATCCCATTTCAGAGCATAGGTTCAAGTCCTGACTGCTCCACCAAGATGGACTTCCTGACTCCTGGCTTCAGCTTGGCCCAGCCCCAGCTGTCACAGTCATTTAGGGAGTGAAGCAGCAAATGGAAGATCTCTATCTCTCCCTCTCACTCCGTAAGTCTGCCTTTCAAATAAATATTTTTTTTTAAAAAAAGCAAGAAAGAAATGTTGAGTCTGTCCATTCAGGCACATGATATTTTATAAAGAAGAAAGAAAAAGGAGGAGGAGAAAGAAATACTAACTAATGCCTGGTCCTTGGATGCCTCCCCTATGCCTTTCTCTCCTGTTAGACAGACAATTCTGTGCTTCTGCCTTAGGGACAGATATGACACTACTGAAAACAGAAAAAATGGTGTCTTTCTGCTTTGGTTTCTCTAAGTTTAAGCCTTTAGGGCTCAGGTTACAAAATGCTGGCCCTGGGGCCAAGCTGGACCACAGATGTGCTTTTGTTTGACCTGCAGTAATGTTTCTTCAAAATGAATTAATTTTCAACAACTCAAATCAGAGACTTGTATAAAGTATATATTTAAAAAAATATCACCCAAGTTCTTGAAAAACAAACTGCAAGGTTTGGCAACTTTGGAGCTCAAAGAAAGAACCTGATGTTCCTTTCCTGGACCCAGAGGCCCTGGGAGGGAAGCAAGCCAGCAGAGCCTGAGCGTGGGCAGGCAGAGCCACGCCCAGCCCGAGACTTGCAGACAGTGGGAGGTCTGCCAAAGCCGGGACCAGAGGCAGCTTGCAGGGATGCGTGTGGCCCACGGACAAGGACTAGGGGGCTGAAGGGTGGATCTCAGCAGATGCCTCTGGGGACAAATGGCACGGAGGGCAGGATGCCTGCGGTTACACCGTCCTTTGTCCCTGCCCTAGGTAGTGCCTAGGATTGAGACCCAGTCCCCTGGGACGGAGAGAGGCATAGGAAATCCCTACCATCCAGATGAAGTCTCTGCCACAGGGGAAGAGAGGGGGCTCCGAAGACAAAGCAGTAGCGTTTCAGACAAGGGAAGCAAAGGCATATTGTCTCTTCAGCACTCAGGACTTTACTACACACCCATTATAAAAGAAACCACCACGATTTTACTTATATACAAAGGTACTTCAAAAGGTTTGTGAGAAAATGCAATCAAAAGATAGCATGCACTTCCCAAGATGTGTGTGAAGCCCTCCCCCCACTTATTTTCAGTATGCACACCTTCCAAAACTGACATCAGGTGTAGGGAGAAGGTCCTAAGAGAAATTGGCAGGCGTGGCCGAATCTTCCCAAGAGTTCAGAGATGGATTTAGTCTTCATGCTGAGGGCTCTGTGCTGTGGCCTCCGGTGAGGAGTTGACAGAAGAGAACCGTTAGCACAGGCACACACACACAGTTTGCACAGCTGTGTACCAACTCCAGGCTTCACCCCAGCTCCTCTGGAAACTCAGCCAGGGACCCAGGATAAGAAAACGGCCTCTGCCTGCCACTCTTCCTGGCCCCATTTTCTTCCTTTGCAGTTAAAAAAGAAAGAAAATCCCCAGCCTATTTTGAATACAAAGAAAACTGCCACCCACAGTCTGTCACCCCTGTACCCTCCCCACCTGCAGCCTTGAAAAGCCCTCACCCAGTCCCCTCCCCAGGAGCTGTCCCCTGCAGTAGGGCTGGTGCTCCCTGAGCTCTGCCCCAGCACTCTCTTTGGGACAGCCTGGCACCGATGTGTGCTATAAACAGAAGGGGCAAGGCCCTGGGCGCTCATCCTGCTGCTGGCAGGAGGGACATGGATCTCGTGGCCTGTCAGGAAATTCAGCCCGAACACAAAAGTATCCTGGGCAAGAGGTGCTCAGGCATGAAGGGTGCAGACGCGTGGGGCCGGTGGAGAGGCAGAGGCTGGCCTCCGGCTGGCAGCACCACCCGGATGGAGGACGGCTTTCCCCTGGTGGTTCTGCGTGGAGAAACAATGCTGCCTGGTGCCGGGAAGCTGGTCACCCGCCACACGTGTGCTGGTTACTCATGTGTGTCCGGCACTGGGCCAGGAACTCTGGAGCCCCGACACCTTCCTGCCTCCCAGGAGCCCATGTCCCACTGTGAAAGGATGAGACTAGGCAAGGCCCACTCTGTGGACCCAGTACGGTCCTGGCTCTGCCTGGTCCCCGTGCCTTCTGCACCTTGCTTCACCCTCCACAGCCTCATTTTCCTTACCTGTAACGGGTAGGTGTTATAGGTAAGGTTGGAGGCGGTTAACAATTCTGATTCGTCGCCATCTCTCTTCAAGCCACTAGATGGCGACTGTGCTTAGTTTAGGAGGAAAGTGGACATAGAAGGATAACTGGTAAGAAACACACACACACACACACACACACACGGTGGAATAAAGCAGTGAAGAATTATGCAGAGTTAAATGAACAAAACTGAAATGCAGAGGTCGGCATTTAACCTAGTGGTCAAGATACCAGTTAAGACACCCACGTCCCGTATTGGAGCACCTGTATTTGGTCCCTCTTCCCAGCTCCTGACTCCACCTTCCTGCTAATGTAGAGTCTGGGATGTAATGGCGACAGCTCAAGTATCTGAGTTCCTGCCTCCCACAAAGGAGGCCTTGACTGAGTTCCCTTTCCACTCAGGGTTTAGCCCTGGCCCAGCTTCAGCTGTGGTATGCATTTTGGGAGTGAGCTAGCAGATAGAAACTCACTCTTACTCGACATCGCAATTTTTAAAAATTTAATTAAAATGCAAAGTAGCGGGGCCAGCACTGTGGCGTAGTGGGCTAAGCCTCCGCCTGCAGTGCCAGCATCCCATATGGGTGCCGGTTTGAGGCCCAGCTGCTCTACTTCTGATCCAGCTCTCTGCTATGGCCTGGGAAAGCAGTAGAAGATGGCCCAGGTTCTTGGGCTCCTGCACCCGCGTGGGAGACCTGGAGGAAGCTCCTAGCTCTTAACTTTGGGTCAGCCCAGGTCCAACCATTGAAGCCATTTGGGGAGTGAACCAGCAGATGGAAGACCTTCCTCTCTGTCTCTCTCCCTCTGTGTCTGTAACTCTGCCTCTCAAATAAATAAATAAGTCTTATAAAAAATGCAAAGTAATTAGGTCCATTACTTACATAATAAAAATATATTTAAACACTTGTCAAATCAACAGATCTAACTGGCTCCATGCCGATCCAGAAGACCCTTGGGGATCTTGGGGAATCTCATGGCTGTGGTTTGGGTGCAGATTGATGGTCAGGAGTCCTACTTCTAGTCCCAGCTCTTCCTCTAGGAGACTCTTTAATGAATCATGCATCCTTCTTCTGCCTCTGTTTCTACATCATTTTAAAAAAGATTTATTTATTTATTTATTTATTTGAAAGCCATTGTTACAGAAAGACAGAGGGGGAGAGACAAGAGGAGAGAGATCTTCCATCTGCTGGTATACTCCCCAGATGGCTGCAATAGCCAGTGGTGGGCCAGGCTGAAATTGGGAGATTCTTTCAGGTCTCCCACGTGGGTGGCAGGGGCCCAAACACTTGGGTCATCTTCCTCTGCTTTTCCCAGGCCGTTAGCAGGGAGCTGGGTGGGGAAGTGGAGCAGCAAGGACATGAACCAGCGCCCACATAGAATGCTGGCATTGCATGCTACAACTTTACCTGCTACACCACAATGCTAGCCCCAGTTTGTACATGTTTAAAATAAGGGAGCGCCCCATCAGACTCTGAGCGAGCCCTAGTTCCAGCACTCTTGATTCTGTGGACCAGACTGTCATGTGCTAGCAAATAAAGATTTCTAGCACTGGATACAGATGAGAAATTGTTGGTCTCCAGGACAAGAGAGAAGCCTGATTGCCACATACATACGACATGCCATGCTCCTGCCAAGATTTGAAGCAGCTTCAGTGTCTGCCTTTGACTAAAGTTATCTCTGCTAAATCCGACTTTAAACCTGGGGTCTTTCTGTGCAAAGCAGCATGACAACAGGTACATTGTTCCAGGTGGACCCAAGTGGCACCCTCATGGCCAGAACCAGCCCCACAGGCAAACAGCTTGCATTCCTGCCAAAGTCCTCCAGTTCCTTTCTAAGGCCACCACCACCTCCTTTTCTCCTCTGTTACTCCCCACTGGCTTCCTTCTTCTCTGCTTCCCTTCCTCTGGGTTTATCATATTTCACTCTGGTCAGGGAGGGAACTTCTGGCTTTCAGGAGTAGAAAATATTCCTTGTTAGACCCCATAGTTCCAAAGGAGTGAGCACCCCAATCTAAAGGAGTTTCTCAAGCTGTGGCATGCTGACTAAATGTATCAGAATAGATTAGGATAAAAATCCAGATTCAGGATCCTGTTGGGATCTACAAAGGCAGGATCTCTAGGGGAAGCCCAAGATATGCACACAATAAGACCTTTCATCCAAGTCAAGAATATTGGGGTTACAGGCAATCCAGTGGAATTCTTGGCACAGAACAAGAATAAGGGGTCACAAAATATGATTTGAGAGGCCAAATATGTCAGGCCATTTTCTGTTGCCATAACAAAATATCCAGTGGCCAGTATTGTGTGAAGCTGATGATGTCACCTCCCGCAATGCCAGAATCCCATATGAGTGCCAGTTCAAGTCCCTGCTGCACCACTTCCAATCCAGTTCCCTGCTAATACACCAGGGAAAGAAGCAGAACATGACTAGATAGATAGATAGATGAGAGATAGATAGATAGATAGATAGATAGATATATGAAGCTGAGTATTTTATAAAGAAAAAAGGGTTTGTTATTTATTTAGCTGAATCCATGAGCACTGTGCCTACATCTGCTTGGTCCTGTTAAGGGTCTTCTGGCTATATCACAGCATGGCAGACAGCAGCATGCTGGTAGTGCATGTGAGAGGAAGAGATTTAATGGAGAGACAGGAAGCAAGAGACCATGCACACAGGATGGCCCCATTTTGTAACAATCTTTCTCATAACTCACTCTGTGAGACCAACATTAATCCCTCTGACACAGTGACCTATGTACCTTTCAGTAAGGCCCACCTCTTTCCCACCACCTCAACACTGTCACCAACTAAATGACCAGCTAAGCTTCCAATACATGAACTTATGGAGGGACACACTCAAACCATAGCCAATACATCATACATGGCATTTATTGAAATGGGAAAAAAGTCAGAGAGAGGTTGGCAGGAGCTCACGTGGGGTTTCTCTGATTGGTACTGCTTTTGTAGAATGCATTCATGTTCATCTTCTTTAAAGGAAGCTAAAAATACGTTTTCCTTCCCAAATTTATCAAAATCCAGAGTATCAACTCTAATTAGCTCTCTCTCAAGCAACTGGTAACTAAACGACGATGTTATTTCATTAACTACAAAGAAAGACAAAACTGCTAAGCAAACTGGAATATTCATGTTAGCATGCCACGGAGTTGCTCTTTTTTTAAAAAAAGTCTGCACAAGAAAGCAAATTACCATTAGCATGATGAGCATGGACTAAGAGCATGAGAATTATAGGATTTTCAGGTCATAAGGTGTGGCAACTAGTGACATAGTCTGCAGCAAAGGGAAAATGAGAACAGAACTAAAATGAGAACTGGACTAAGGACTTCCTGTGGACCAGACATTGTCCCTGCTTTAATCTTCTAGAAATACACATGGCACACAGACAAGAATCTTCTTACTAGCTGATTTGAGCACCTTGTGAATAGAACCCCAGGAATAAATCTTTACTTTTTTTTTCTTTTTTTTTAATCCATTTTATTTTTTAACTTTTATTTAATAAATATAAATTTCCAAAGTACAATTTTTGGATTATAGTGGCTTTTCCCCCCATAACCTCCCTCCAACCTGTAACCATCCCATCTCCCACTCCCTCTCCCATCCCATTCTTCATCAAGACTCATTTTCAATTATCTTTATATACAGAAGTAAATTTAGTATTTACTAAGTAAAGATTTCAACAGTTGCACCCACACAGAGATACAAAGTATAAAGTACTGTTTGAGTACTAGTTATAGCATTAATGGGGAGAAAGTGCACAGTAACTCCTGTTGTTGATTTAACAATTGACACTCTTATTTATGATGTCAGTAATCACCCGAGGCTCTTGTCATGAGCTGCCAAGGCTATGGAAGCCTCTAGAGTTTGCCAACTCCGATCTTATTTAGACAAGGCCATAGTCAAAGTGGAAGTTCTCTCCTCCCTTCAGAGAAAGGTACCTCCTTCTTTGATGACCTGTTCTTTCCACTGGGATCTCACTCACAGAGATCTTTCATTTAGGTCCTTTTTTTTGCCAGAGTGTCTTGGCTTTCCATGCCTGAAATACTCTCATGGACTTTTCAGCCAGATCCGCATGCCTTAAGGGCTGATTCTGAGGCCAGAGTGCTGTTCAGGACATCTGCCATTCTATGAGTCTGTTCTGTATCCTGCTTCTCATTTGGATCGTTCTCTCCATTTTAATGCTATCAGTTAATATTAGCAGACACTAGTCTTTTTATGTGATCCCTTTGACACTTAATCCTATCATTATGATCAATTGTGAACTGAAACCAATCACTTTGACTAGTGAGATGGCATTGGTACATGCCACCTTGATGGGATTGAACTGGAATCCCCTGGCAGGTTTCTAACTCTACCATTAGGGCTAAATCCGACTGAGCATGTGCTGAACTGTACACCTCCTCTCTCTCTTATTCCCACTCTTACATTTAACAGGGATCACTTTTCAGTTAAATTTAAATGACTAAGAATAATTGTGTGTTAATTAAAGAGCCGAAATTAACAATTGGGATTACATCAAACTGAGAAGTTTCTATACTACAAAAGAAACAGAAAAGTGAAGAGGCAACCAACATGATGGGAAAAATATTTGCAAACTATGCAACTGATAAAGGATTAATAAGCAGAATCTACAAAGAGATCAAGAAACTCCACAACAACAAACAAACAACACACTTTAGAGCTGGGCCAAGGACCTCAATAGACATTTTTCAAAAGAGGAAATCCAAATGGCCAACAGACACATGAAAAAATGTTCAGGATCACTAGCTTTCAGAAAAATGCAAATCAAAACCACAATGAGGTTTTACCTCACCCCATTTAGAATGGCTTAATACAGAAATCTACCAACAACAGATGCTGGCGAGGATGTGAGGAAAAAGGGACAGTGACCCACTGTTGGTGGGAATGCAAACTGGTTAAGCCACTATGGAATTCAGTCTGGAGATTCCTCAGAAACCTGAATATAACCCTACCATACAACCCAGCCATCCCGCTCCTTGGAATTTACCCAAAGGAACTTAAATTGGCAAACAAAAGAGCTGTCTTCACCTCAATGTTTATTGCAGTTCAATTCACAATAGCTAAGGCATGGAATCAACCTAAATGCCCATCAACAGAAGAGTGGATAAAGAAATTATGGGATATGTATTCTATAGAATGCTATACAGCAGTAAAAAAAAAAAAATGAAATCCAGTCATTTGCAACAAAATGGAGGAATCTGGAAAACATCATGCTGAGTGAACTAAGCCAGTCCCAAAGGGACAAATACCATATGTTCTCCCTGATCGGTGACAACTAACCGAGCACCTAAAAGGAAACCTGCTGAAGTGACACTATGAGAAACAATGACTTGATCAGCCTTTGTCCTGACTGTCGAGGAACAACTTACTACTTTATTCCTTCTAGTATTTTTTTGTTCTACTTAATACCATTTGTTGAATTCTTTTGTTATTTTTATCCTCAACCTTGGTGGTCATTATGCAAGTATCATCTCTTTTTTTCTATCCAGTTATAAGAAAATTGAATAGGATTTTTTCAGAATCAGCATGGTCCTATCAACTCATAAAATCTCTTAGGATAATTTTCTCTGCAAATGGGACTCTAACCCTGCTATGGTCTGAATATTGGCTTGCGTGTTTCCCAGGATCCATGATTGAAGACTTGGTCCAAGGGCTGGCATGTGGCCAGTAAGTTAAGCAGCTGCTTGCCACACTGCCATCCCATGTCAGAGAGCCAGGTCAAGTTCTGACTGCTCTGCTTTCAGTGCAGCTTCCTGCTAATGCACAAGGGCGCCTGCCACCCTAGGGGGAGAACAGGATGGAGCTCCTTGCTCTTGATTTCAGTAAGGTCAGCTCTGGCTGTTGCAGCCAGAATTAGCAGATGGAAGTTCCTTTCTCTCTCTCTCTCTCTCTCTCTCTCTCTCTCTCTCTGTGTGTGTGTGTGTGTGTATGTGTTCCCCACCCTCTTTCTTTTGCTCTTTCAAATAACTGCATAAATTTTTCTCTTCAAAAAAAAAAAAAAAAGGCTTGGTGCTATTTTGGAGGTAGTGGGACTTTCAGGGGAATCTTATAGAATATCCTTAGGTCATTGGGCTGTGCCCTCTGAGAGGATTGTGGGACACGTTTCTCTCTGACCTCCTGTTTGGCAACGTAAGCTCTTCCACTTACATACACTCCTGCCATGATGTGCATTATCTGTCACTCTCACCAGAGATCAAATCAAAGGAAACTGCCCAATCTTGTACTTTAAATCTCCAAAACTGTGAGCTAAATAAACCTTTTCTTTTACTGTTTATCTGCTTCAGGTATTTTTGGTAGTAACACAAAGTTGACTAATACAAATCTGCAACCCATACTTCTATTTGCATGTTTATCCAATCTGCACACTTGCCAAACATATTTTAGAAAATGAGGCATAACAAAATGTTTTTCCACTGAGCTATGTTTAAATTATGTACACAGTTAATTCTTTTTTTTTTAAAGGATTGTTATTTCTTTATTTGAGAGGTAGAGTTACAGAGAGAGGGAGAGACAGAGAGAAAGGTCTTCCATCCTCTGGCTCGCTCCCCAAATGGCCATAATGGCCAGAGCTGGGATGATCCAAAGCCAGGAGCCTGGAGATTCTTCCAGGTCTCCCATGCAGGTGCAGGGCCCCAAGTACTCAAGTCATCTTCTACAGCTTTCTCAGGCCATAGCAGAGAGCTGGATCAGAAGAGGACCAGCCGGGACTAGAACCGGCACCCATATGGGATGCTGGCATCACAGGCCACAGGCAGAGACTTAGTTCACTCTGCTGCAGAGCTAGCCCTGCACATTTAATTCCTAACATCTCTTGCAAAAGTACAGCTGATGGGGCCCACGCCGTGGCTCACTTGGTTAATCCTCCCCCTGTGGTGTCGGCATCCCATTTGGGCACCAGGTTCTAGTCCCGGTTGCTCCTCTCCCAGTCCAGCTCTCCGCTGTGGCCCGGGAGGGCAGTGGAGGATGACCCAAGTGCTTGGGCGCTTGCACTCACATGGGAGACCAGGAAGAAGCACCTGGCTCCTGGCTTCGAACTGGCGCAGCGCCAGCCATGGCGGCCATTTGGGGAGTGAACCAACAGGAGTAAGACCTTTCTGTCTCTCTGTCTATAACTCTACCTGTCAAATAAAAAAAAAAAAAGTACAGCTGAAGGAGCCGCAGATGGGATGGAGGTGACTTGTACTTCTCTTATATCTGATGCACTTCTAACCTGTGTATATCTGACTGGGTTTTAGGCTCAGCTTCTAAACTAAGTCATGATGCTGGGCTCAGACTCCTTTCCCATCAGCCCATGGGTCCACTTCGCTACCATCAGTCATTTGTCATGTGGGCTCTGTTGATGTGATCTATCCCCTTGAGCTTTGTGGGTTACAGCTTTCCAATAATCAACTTAAATTCAGGGGAAGATAAAACCAGAGAAAGCAGCTAAACTGAAGGCTTTCTTATGCATATATCAGCCACTGTAACTGCTGAAATAGAAACTATTGGTCTCTTTCCCAATAGCTTATATTTAAAATAATGATAATAATGATAATTAAAACATGTATGACAGTCAAAGCATTAGTGATATAAAACTCTAAGACCTGATACACATTTCCCTATTTCAACAAAGAGAATGATATTATCAAAGTCACAGATAGTATAAAATAACAAATAATTTATATATATATATATAATTCACTTATAATAAATTCATTAAATTTGTGGTACAAGGTGGAAATAGGGGTGACGTGATATTTCAGTCTAGCCATTCTGTCTTTGCAGGCCTCCTCTGACCCCACCTCTTTTTTGACCCTCACGACCTCTTCAGTGATGTGCGTGCTCCCTTCCCCCTTGGTCTTGCACCGTGTCAGGCCTTTCCTGCTTCATTTCCTTTCCTTTCCCTCCCAGGTCCCCATGTCCATCACTTCCCCTGCTCCCTACCTAGAAAGCCCAGACTTCACCCCTCTCTCCTTCTGTTACCCCTGCTTTGTAAATCCCCAATCCTGAATTCACCCAAACATATCCATCTTCTCAAACTCCACACACTGGTAGGCAAGTAGTTAGAGAAACACATGCGACTAGGTGGAGCTTGATGCTGCCATAGCTCAGGACTTTTAGCCAGCTTTGCCTGTGTCACTGCTCAGTTTCCCTTAGCCCCTCTTCTTCAGGGTAGGTCCAAACATTAGCCACCCTTATCATGTTCCCTAGACCACTACATACTTCCACTTTCTTTAAATGGATGAAATTGAGATGACCAGGCCTATGCTTCCCCGAGGTCCCCTGCACTCGATTCATAAACTTCTCTGCATCTTCCCTTCCCTGGAGTCTTGGAGGATGGAGGCATCAAGGCCAGTATCACTGTGGTGCTCTTGACTTTACTCTTCTCCATCTCCATCCAGGAAATTGTTTCATCAGTGATTCATTTGTTCTATTTCTTCCATTTCTCCCTACTTCTGATTTCTTCTTATCATCAGTTAGTCACATTCAAATCTAATAAATCAGTCTTTTCAAATCAAATCAACAAATAAAACTCTCACCCTCCTACATGCCTCTCCCAACTACCACCTTCTATTTTTCCTCTTTTTTCCAGGGATCATGAGAGGCCACCACTTGGCTTTGCCCCTTCTTTGCTGTCCATGTAATCCTGCATCAACAGCAGGACTTGGCTTCTGCCCCTTCACATCCACAGAATCCATGGTCCTAAGTCATCAGTGGCTTCCTTGCTGGTTAAACCAGTGAACAGTTGCTTCTTTCTTGACTTCTCTGAGATATTTGGCATCATTGTTGACTCTCCAGCAGGTGTGGGGCTGCTGTTGCGCTGATGACTGCCAAATCTAATCTCCAGCACAACTTTGTCCTCAGAGCTTCAGTCTGTCACATTGAACTGCACACTAAATCTCCCACCTGGATCTAAATGCAAACTACTCACACAATAGGTTCCACTTATTTCCCCAAACGTTCTTCCTTCTACATGCCCCCATCAGCAAGTCAGGAGCCTGGAGTCATCCTTAACTTCTCCCCTTGTCTCCACCCTTATAGCCAATGGTTGTATCTATTAATAAGAAGGCTTCATATATGATTTACCTATTCAAAGAGTCAATCACCATTTTCCTGATTACCATCTCACCTCAGCAAACTCTTACATGAAGTTGGAATTCTGTCATTTTTCTCACCCCGCTCTTAGATATCATTCCCTGAATGAAAACATTGGACTTGGGAAGAGTGACCCAGCTGCAGTGAAGGGTACCAAGTATCAAGCTGACTTCTTTCTTCAATATTTATGCTGAACAAATGGGATTTTGTAAACCATAATCATCTTAAATTATGCATTGAGCTGCTTTAGCAAAAAGAAAAATAAGCCAACATGTAGATGTTCAGGGGAAGGTTGAGCTGTGAAAATCACAGTGAAATCACTTATGGGACCTTGCCTGGTTCTCCTAATAACAGAAAATCTCACCAGTTGCATCTGAAAAAGGGAGAGTGGGGTTCTGACATGAAGATAAACTGGAGAACAGGCGTGTGCCTGCCACCCCTCCTCGGTCAGCACACCTGAGTGGGTGATCATCCCATCACTCATAGACCTGCTCAGGTCACCATGATGCATGTTTGAAGACCCATCTGGGAGACGTTTCAGAGAGAAAAAGCCTGGATGACATCAATATTTAGAAGGATTCATGCCATTCAGACTCAAACTTTTGTATCAGAAAAATGAAAAGGAGAACAGGAAAGTGAACAAAATACTACCCAAGATCTGATCCTTTTAAGCCACTTTTTAACTTTGGTGGCAGTGGTGTTGGAGAAGGCATTGCACACTCTTTTGAGAATCTAATGGAAGATACAGATTATTTTCTCTGGAAAATGTTTAACCTCTCTCTCTCTCTCTCCCTCCCCCTCCCCAATTTCAGGGGTTTCAAATATCCCAGCTAAAGACTTCCTATCTGGTTATTGACTAAATAGGAATTTGAATGTAACTAAAATTTGGTTGTTTATTGTTGTTTTTGTTTAAGCCAAAAATAAACTTGGGTCAGTATCAGATTTTTTTTAATTTATGCACTTATTTTCATTTTTATTTGAAAGTAGAGAGACAGAGGGAGAAAGAGAGAGACCATCCATTGCTGGTTCACTTCCCAAAATACCTACAACAATCAGGGCTGGGCAGGCTGAAGTTAGGAGCTCAGAACTCCAATCAGGTCTCCAGCCCAAGTACTTGAGCCCTCATCTGCTGCCTCCCAGAATGTGAATTAACAACCAGAAACAGGGAAACGAGGACATGAAGATGGGATGCAGGCATCTTAAACAGTATCTTAACTACTGCACCAAATGCCCACCCCCATTTTTTGGTAAGCACATGAATGTAATATTTCCATTCAAAGCCTTTCCTAATCAGCCAGTCTCTCAAACCTCTTCCTTTTCTATTTCCTCAGGACTTTTTACATGACCTGGCTGGATGCTAGTTTGGGGAAGAGGGTAACTATCTCTCAGTTCAGCAAAGAATCTGTTCCTTAATGAAGCCAATGTTTATCAGACAAAAGCCTCTGCAGTGAACTTGGACCCTCTCCTACTATCCCCAAGCCCATGGCCACAGGACTAGCTGGGTCAGTAAGTACCAGCCCAATTTCAATAATCCCCAACAGGCTTTCCTGTCCAGCTAAACCCTGGGTGAATTATCAAAAAGACCCCAGATTTAGAAGCTAGGCTAAAAGCAAGATGGAAAGACATGGGATGGTTCAAACTACTCCTTTACAGAAAAGACAAGAAGAAAGTGGTTTGGCTTGACCAGAGCCTTGGAGAATGGATAGATAAACCTGGCATGAGGGAAGAACTGGTGCCGTTAAGACAGAAAAGCTTTTAAGGGACTTGCAAGTGCTGGTGGTTGGCCTGATTGGGACACATGGAACCAGAGCTTGTATTATGAGGTTAAGACTGGAGTTACATAAATGTTCTGTGCTCAGATCAATCCATACCTCCAAAGCTGGGGAAGAGTGTTGGGGGAAGCACTCTTCTTGCTGCTTTGTTACCACCATTGTCATGAGGGCTCTGATCTTTTATTTCTAACAACCACTTCTGTTGCCCCAGACCCTTCATTTTCTGGGAAGTTCCTTCTGCATGATTCCCTAAAGGACATTCACTTACTACTATTTACATTCCCCTACAATTTGAGAAATTTTCTCAATAATTCCATCGACGAGTCGAAATGTCTTCTTACTTCCTTCTAATCCCAAGTCATGAGAAAATATTTTGTGTGTCATAACAATTCATAAACATAATTTTCCATTACTGCAATTGATGGGAAAGTCCAATTTTGTTTCACATTATTTCTGCAGAATCACAGAAAACAAAATGTTGGCAGGATTCCGCAGAGAAAATAAGAATTTCAGCAGTTTCACCTAATTCCATTACATCATCACTTCCCAAACTCACCAGTTGTCATACCATATTGCAAAATGTCACCAGCAATTTCCCTATTTCATATATTATGGAGAAAAGAGAATTTTGTTGCATGCCTAGAGAGAAAGTTGAAGAGGAACTTGAACAAGAGAAGTGTCAAATAATAGTTGTGTGTACTTGCCTCCCACAGATTCTGATAGGTGCAGAAAAAAGATTTTGACAGCATTTTAGTTCATAATGTTTACTTTTTTTAAAAAAACTGCCAACTTCACTTTGCATTATTAATTTACCACAGTGTGTTTAATATACTTATGAAATAAATACTTCCTGGAATCCAAGAATAGCTCTGTGCTTGGAACTCCACATGCAAATACACACACGCACCCCTTCACTGGTTCATTCCAACTCATCCTTTAATTTTTACCAAATTGGACAAGTGATGATAAATCCACTGTGGGTGGAGAAGACCCCACCCCCACCCCCAGCAAGGACATGGTATCAACCTGCTCATGGAGAAGGCAGGCTGGGTAGGAATTTAGCAAGCCTAAGGTTTGCCTGAGGAAATCATGTCATTCTCTTTCTGTCTCAATCCTCAGGGCACTGGGAGGGTGGAAGCAACCCTAGCACACACTGAAAGGAAGAATACCCAGTGATTTATTTATGTAAGCCATGAAACCACAGAGTCATTAAGAGCACTGGATGTGCAACACCTGGACTTGACCCCCGATCCAGCACTTACTACCTGTGCCACCACGGATAAACTAACTTCCTTTTGCCTTGGTTTTCTCACTGGTAAAGGGGAGTTATGGTGATGATAATGGTGCTATGTGAATAGTAAATAGCATACATACAAAACAAATCAAATATACTGACAGAAACTTGTATGTAGCACATACCTACACTACCAAAAGGACTTGCAATTGCTGCCACATACATTTAAACTGTAAATGTTTACTGAGACTGGAGAATTTTTCTGAATTACAATCATTAGCAACCCTACAGTTATATTTCATTCTCATCTGTGACCTTTCCCCTTTCACTCCCTGGGCTACCATTTTCAAAAGGGAAAGTTGGCATTGGCCACCATCCTTTGAGAAGAACACAGTGGAGCCAGCTTTCCCCCTTGCTGCCTGAGGGGGGATTTTAGAAGCTTCTCTGAATGGAGGCTGGAGAGCAGAGTTAGAAAGGAAGCAAAAGAGAAGAGGCTGGTCATGGCTTCTCTGAGCCATGAGAGGGTCCTTGGATTCTGACACAACCCATTTTCCAAAGACTCTCCCCTTCAAGGAAGAGACAACAGAGCCCTCAAACAAGAGTGGGGACCGGAGAGGTCTCTGCCCTGTACTCTCCTGGACTTGAGCGGTGTCAACCTCAGAACACCCAGCAGGGCCATAACTGGACTGAGATGTGCGTAGGTGATGTTGAAGCAAAGAAAACCTAAGGCACCCCATGGTGTTTGCCACTGGTCAGGAATGTATGGGCAGCAGTGAACCTTCTCCGCCCCAGAGGGCTGTGGAGACATTTCACTGGGGAAAAGAAAGCCAAGCTAAAGGGAAACTACAGTCCCAACCGACCCAGGGACACCGCAGAGAATTCGAGAGCGTTGCACGAGAGGTAGCTAGGAAGCTGGGGCTTCAGTGGATGCCTGAGTGGCAGGGCAGTGAGGCCTGAGCACAGGAGGAGTCACGGATACCTCCATGGCACCAACACCCAGGGGCCTGGGCCTGTTGCCGCTGGTGCCACAATGCTACACAGCACCCCTGCATCCTTGAGATCAACTCTGGGGTTGGCGGTGCAGTCAGGGAAGACGAAATCTAAATTACCCCAAGTACAAGCCTGAAAGACATGACTTTACCTGAAATTAACTGAGGTTGAATTTTCTGCCAGGCAGCAAAATGCAGCCTGAAATAGAGAATAACTGGAGTTGTAGAAAAACAAAGAGCACAGGGACTGAAAATCCATGTTGCTAACTTATCGGCCAGTGGAAATGGCTGAGAGTCGCATTCAAGAGTGTCCTGGAAACTGAGGAATCAGTGGCCCCTTGTCTAGGATGACACTGGGAATTCTACATAGGCAGTCTTGGACACTGCCACTTTTTTTTTTTCTGAAGAAATTCCCCAGATGGATAGCCTGCTAGAAATGGCGGAAAAGGCAAATAAGACATGGGGGAGGTAACTGAGGAAGTGGGTGAATGCTATTTTTATGAAATTAAGGAGTAGCCATGGGGAACACACTGTTCCCAGGAAATCATTAATACAGCCTGCTAGATAGAGTCCTGGGTTTGGGTCAGAGGCCCTAGGTTCAAATCCTAGTCCATGCGCTTACTTGGCTGTGTCATCTTGGGCTCCTCATCTACAGGCAATCTCCTCAGGTTAGATTCAGATGGTAAGGAAAGCAGTCTCCCAAGGCCAGACCCGTGACACATGCTTGGTGAGAACTGATGAAGAACGAAGCCCTACCTCCAAGTCTTCTCCCTTCCATACCTGGACAAGCCTCTCTGTCCAGTGTGCCGGTCCTGCTCAGCACACACCTCCGCCCAGGGTCTTGCCCTGCTTGGCTGGAAGACTTGAGCCATCTGCTGCCTTACATCAATTCCGGTGTCATTTGTTCTTTGGATTCTCACAGTCCTGTGTGCTGGCTCGAGAGCCCTAACCAGAATTTCAGCCCGTGGTGTGTTAAACTACTAGAAACCCCTAGGAAATCAAATAACCAGCTCTCCTTGGGGGAACTGTGTAGGGTCAAGTTGAAGATATAACATATTTTGTGCAGTGTAAAGTATGGAAAAATAGAAGAAAGATAATAAAATGCTATTATGTTCCCCCAGTCTATTTAAATTCCTAATTAAATAAATAACAAATGATTTTAGATGACAATCTAAGATGTCTGTGTGTCAGGGACACTAGGGAGTGACATCTGAAGCATTCTGCCAAACACATGACATCTGCATTGTCTCACAGCTCAATAAAAGCCCTTAACAGGTGCCTTTTGAAGGGTTTATTTTTGTCCATTCTGTTGCTAACATTAGCCTTAAAAGTCAAGTCTGACTCTTATATTATAGTAGGTATTCAATATGTGTTTATTGTACCACGGTAGCATATTGTATTATATTATTGTACCATATTGTATTATTATATTACTGTTTACTGTGTTGTATCATGGTTTACTGTGTTTCAGAAGAAAGTGGATAAATAAGAGCAGATATTATCTAGAAGCTGTTCTCTAAAATAAAGACATGCTAAGAGTTTAAAAAAAAAAAAAAAGAACCCTAACCCCCCAGCCCCATCCATACCCTCCTCCCTGTGGAGTGCTAGCACGTTTAGGAACTGAAGTGCCCACGTGTGCCCAGAACAGCTGCAGATGGCACTGTGCAGTTTTACCTTATAACTAAGAGGGGAGGGACTGTCTCACAAAAGGGCGGTTTTGACTTTATGGTTAAGCTAGGGGAATGCTGCATAGCAGATCCTATTGTCCACTTTACACAGTGGTCAGGCCAGGGTGCAGAAAGGGCTCTTCGAGGAAGAAGCAGAGACAATGAACTCCAGCCTCAACACTACAAGGAGCAGAATCTTGCAAAGGAGGCGGCCTTTTAAAAGGGGCGGCCCTTTGAAAACTTCTTGGAGCTGGTGGACAGGAAAGGGGGTGCACTGGGAAGGAGCCACAGTTGGAGAGGGGGCCTAAGGACTTTCCCAGCAGAGACCTGCCCGCCTCCCTGACAGCTTGATGTGTTTCCGCGGTGGAAACTGCTGACCGTGCTCTTTCTGTTGAAGTTAGCACATTTGGTTGGCTTCCTGCTTGTAGGCGTTGAGTTGTTCTTCCCCAGCCCCCTGTCTGTATTCACTCTTCTCTCCTTAACATACTTCTGTCTAGTCCACGTTCTTAATAATGAAGTCAAAATGCCCTGTTGTCAGGGCTTCCAGAAAGAAAACAGCAAAAACTGAACACAAAAGAGCTGTTCAGGCAGCTGGGAGTACATGGGGTGGGACGGGCAGGGGGGGAGATGGCACTCCATGGAACCTACAAAACCCCGTCAGCTTCTCCAGTTGCTCTCCTGCCTCCACATCCCCCAAGGACCTCATTGTCCCTAAAGAAAGCCATTAGTGTGCACAGGCTAATGAGACCCTCCAGTCACCGGAACGGGGAGACGCAGCAGGGAGCCCATTTCTGTGCACTTGGCAATAGGCTGCTGTCAACACCTGGTCCTTTCAGCTGCACGCCCGCCCCCGCCAGGCTGCAGTCAAGGAGCACTGATCCCTTTAGGCTTGGCTGCTGGAAGACTTCGGCTTGAAGAGACAGCCCAGAGGAGCGAGACGCCCTCTATGGGTGGGTTCTAGCCACCAGACTGGGATTTCTGTTCCCATCTGGGGGACACTGCATTGTAGTTTCCTACTTAAACAGTGACTCTGGGGCAGACTGTCTAGCAATGAAAGGGAGTTTTTTGTTAAAAATCAATATTGAGATGCATTTTAATAGGGATGATTGTTTATAGCTGAAATAAGGAATCAGTCCCATATTTGGGTGGGGGTGCACATGATGGTTGCCATAGAAACCCCCATTTCAAGATGGATTAACCTTTGCAGTCTAAACATGTTCACTCCACTGTTGCTTGTCATGGTGCGGATAATAGCTTGGGTGTCCCTCAAAAGCCCCTGGGTTGGGGGCTTAGCCCCCAAAGCCTTAATGGTCTTTGGGTTAATTGCTAATGGTTAGTAGATGAAGGGTGGAGACTTGATCTAATCATGGTGTTTAGGAGCTGGGCCCAGTGGGTGGTCTTCGGGTCATCAGGGGCTTCCCCTAAGAAAGTAATTCTCATAAGAGTCAGTTATATAAGCTGAACACAGCCTAGCTTCTCGGGCTGCCTCCTGGCTTGCCATGGGATCACCACCACCACCCCGCCATGCTCTGGCCAATGAGGCTGCTTGGGCTTGGCCTGTGAAGCTCCAAATTGGAGCAGAAATCAGCCTTCTTCCTTCCTAAGCTGCTCCTCTCAGGAGCTGTAGTTAAAGTAACAAAAAGCTGCTTTTACATGACCCATGCATCTTCCGAGAGAAACCATTTGGTGCCAGGGCAGCAGCCTGGGTAGCAACCTCTTCATCTTTCTGTGGAGCCTCATTCACTCCTCAGAGATGAGGACATGGCCCTGCCTCGGGAGTTCCCTCCCATGGTGGCACCAGACCATCCCTACTTCCTTAGAGCACACACCACACTACCTACCTTGAAGTCTACTCAATACTTTGTAAGTCTCAGGAGCCAACGCACCTACCCACGTGGTTTCCATACTGGCTATGTGACCTCAGGAAAGTCACCTAATCTCTCTGGATCACGGTGCCATCAGCATTCTGTTACCTCTTTTGCTGGGTTGCTGCAAATACCAGAGTTAATGTTGGGCAAACACCCTGCCATGTAGGATGTACTGAATGAACGGTGTCTGGTGGTAACACAGATGTATCAGAACTCCTTATGTGGCTTAAGTAAATAAAAGGAATCACTGGCTCTTGCAAGTTGGAGGAGGTAAAGCTAGTTCCAGAAACTCAAATGAGGCCATCAGCTCTCTAGCTCACTCTCGCTCTCACTCTCTCACTCTTTCATCTACTTCTGTTAGTGGCTTGCGTGTATTTTCTCTCAGTACAAATTGCCTTTATTTATGCAGAGTGCAGACACAGCACAGTAGTAATAGGCTTGCAGAATCCCAGGTGGGCTCCAGAAGAAAAGCCAAGTTCTTTGCTGTCAGCCTCCACCGGTAGACTCCCAGGGGAGAATCTGATTGGCCTGGCTGAGTCACATGCCCACCCAGAAGGTCAGGTTACTTGATTGGCAGGCTCACCACAGCTACATGCATGGAAGAGGGGCCTTTCACCAAAGGAAATGAGCCGTGACTAGGTGAAGAATGAGGCAGGAACGCAGCTCAGACCAAAATGACAAATGCTATCGTCATCGGTACTTTGTGGGACAAGAAAGTGAAGCTCAAAGCTGTCAACTGAATATCCCCCACACCATGGGGATTTGGCAGTTGGTAAACATCTCCCTGCTGGGGACCTTAGCTCATGCACTCCCCCCAGTCAGAGGTGTGCTCTCCTCCACAGAACACCTGCCTGCCAAACTTGGCGTTCATTTTTCAGAGCTTGGCTCCAACATCACCTCCTCCCGGAAGCTGCCCGTGATCCCCAGGTCTTTTCCTGCAGGCTCATTGCCCACTGCCAGGTCCTCAGCCTTGGCTTGGCAGCACACCCAGCTGGGCAGCTGCTTCAAATGCTACCCTTCCGTCAGACCTTCCCCACCCCCAAAGCACAGGCACACTTCTCTCCACGCTACCCCCACAAGGATGACAGCTTTTCACAGCCAGAACTTCCGCAGTAAGTTCCGCATTCTGTCCCCAGGGTGCTGCTTTCAACAAGCACGTGGCTTTGCACTGGAGGTGCCAGGCAAATTCTGCTCCATCAAATAAGGTGGCAACTCCCTTTACATTTTGTGGTAATTTTACAGCACACCCAATACTTGGTGAAACCACTCTCTTCTGGAGGGAGAGTCACAGGCCTCCCTCTCTCTGAGCATGCGTGGCAACTGGGGACTCGCTTCCAGTGATTTCCATAAAAGGCTCCAGGATGGTGTGCCACTTTGAAGGCATGGGACTTTCTCTTCATCTCCTGAATTGTTCACTCTGGGAAAAGATGCACAGCACTCGGGCTGTGAGCACACTCAGCCTACAGAGAACTCACGTGATGAGGACCTGAGGCCGCTGCCACCAGCCGTGTGAGTGACAGTCTCAGAAGCAGACCCTCTAGCCCTAGTCATGCCCTCAGATGACGGCAGCCCTGCTCATGGCCGGACTGCAACCACAGGGGACAGGCCGGGCCAAGGCCTCCCAGCATGGCTGCTCCTTAATGCTTGCCCAACAGAAATCGGAATCCCACGTGTATTGGTCAAGCTTCCTCCACGGGCATTAACTCTCCTGATGTCCTGGTTGTGGACATGTGCTCTCTGGTGTCACACACCTCAGAACCGACAAGGAGGCTCCAGAGTGTCACCCACACCACTTTGCTAGCTATGGGGCACTGAGATAAGCTGTTGCTTAACAAATAGCAGAACACATGGGCAAAAGGTCCAGAAGGGTAGAGTTAAGAGGCTTGGAAGAGGCACAGGCAGGTGGCTGGTGGGCAGGGTGTGAGCAGCACACTGAGTGAAATACAGACATTCTCAAAACTCAGATTTGGGGGCCCAGCATTGTGGCACAGCAGGTGAAGCCACCACCTTCAGTGCCGGCATCCCGTGTGGGCAACAGACAGGTCAAGCCCCAGTTGTTCCATTTCTGATCCACCTCCCTGCTGATGCACCTGGGAAAGCAGCAGAACATGGCCCGAGTTGGAGGGCCCATGCACCCACGTAGGAGACCCAGATGGAGTTCCAGGCTCTTGACTTCAGGCTGGAACTCAGCCATTGTGGCCAGCAGATGGAAGACCTCTCCCTCTCCCTCTCCTTCTCCCTCTCCCTCTCCCTCTCCCTCTCCCCTCTCCCCTCTCCCCTCTTCCTCTCCCCTCTCCCCTCTCCCCTCTCCCCCTCCCCCCTCCCTCTCTCTCTCTCCCCTTCCCTCCCCCTCTCTCTCCCTCCCTCCCTCCTTCTCCATGTGTGTATGTATCTTCCTGTCACTCTGCCTTTCAAATAAATAATTTTTTTAAAAAGCCTCAGATTTGCAAAGGGGTTAGATCATCCACAAAAATGGTCCTAAAGAGTTCAAGCATTTGACACAGTGTTAAGATGCTGCTGGTGAAACCTGCATCCCATATTGCAGTTCCTGGGTTTGAGTCTTTGATAGTTCCACTCACTATGAATCGTTCAGCCCACTTGGGTGTAAATACAGTCACCAATTAATTGCTCATGCTCCCTGTTGTGAGCACAAACCAGGGTGACCCACCAGCTTCTGCAGTGAGAACAAGCTCCTGTTACCTTTCCCCAACTGCAGTCCAGGCTTGAAAACAACCATCAAAAGCAAGAGAAGGATGGGAGGGGGAGAGGAGGGGGAAGGGGAAGAAGAGGAAGAGGGGGAAGGAGAAGAGGAGGAGGAAGGGAAAGAAAAAGAGAGGAGAGGAGAGGATGAGAGGATGAGAAGAGGGAAGAGGGGAAGGGGAAGAAAGGAAAGAGGAGGGAAGGGAGGGTATTGGAGGGGAGAGGAGGGGGGAAAAGGAAGTGCAGTCTGCAAGGCACGTGTGGACATGCACACACGGTAGATGGCACAGAGCAGCTGGAGTCCTGCCAGGTGGGGTCAGGTGCCCTCAGGGCCCTTAAGGAAGGAGGATGCCTTCCTGGCCTTCTGCTATGCTGGACACCAAGACTGTCCGCCTGCCAGGGACTCTGCCAGCGGCTCCAGGGTGGGTTCTCTCAAGAACAGAGTTTGGCTCCTCCTCCTCTTGGGGGGCTCAGCCCACGTGTTTCCCCAAGATCAGCAAGTAGAGAGCACCCCCTATGGTATTTCTCAGAGGAGGCAACCCCCTGCAAGGGGACACCCAGTGTTTCCCTCTCTTTGGCACTCACAGAGCCCTTGGTCCATCCCTCGGCTGTCAGTGCCCGTGACTCCAGCACCCGCCACGAAGCACTAGCTACTTTGGGTTCTAGTACCCTCCATTCAGTCTCCCTCAGTCATCAGATATTTGGGCGTTCCTACTGAGAACTGAGCATCTGTGGTAAAAATACAACTGCAGATTCAAAAAAACTCCCTGAAATGTGGCTTTTTCACCGGCTTGCCATGCAAGCAAGAAGACATGAGAGGGGCACCTGCCAGCTCACCGCTGGAAGGCTGCCTCTCCTCTGTTCCCTTCTGAATATGCCAGCTCCCTGGGGCTTCTTACATGGAGAATCGCCCCCAAATCACCCATTTCTCCTTTCCAGAATTATCTGAGAATCCACAAGGAAGAGAGGCCTTTTATCTACAAGTAAGCATGTGTATGCATTGTATTTGAAAAGTGACTCAGGTACATTGTTAGAACTGGGAAATTACAGAGATCAGGCAAAAAAAAAAATACATCTAAAAAGAAATTTGGAGACACATTTGGAAAGCAAAGGAGTCAGAGTATATTCAGAAGGGGGAGAGAGTGGCATTGGGGCACAAAACACCATGGATACTTGTACTAGTTGAGTTTTTAGTTTTTAGAACGCATGGCATCAAGAGTTCTGGATCCTGGAGCACTAGGTGCCTTGTGGCAGAGGGACGGGCACCCTGGGAGAAGGGGAAGCCCTGGACCTGGCTCAGGCTCTGCATGGCTGCAAAGAAGAGGCTGGGCAGAGGGAAAGAGCCTGCCTTTGAGGGGCTCACCCCGAGAGGGGAAATGTTCCTGAACACAGAACTCTGCCAGGAGATGCCAGGATTCTGGGCACACATCAGCCTCCCCGGAGACATCTCTTTTTAAAACCATGTGTGCCTGAGCCCCACCCCAGTCTTCTGCATTCGAATCTCGAGTTCAGATACCACGTCCACCACACACATCCAGCTCTGCCAAGGCCTCCAGACCTGAGTCCCTGTCCTTACCCCACGCTGGGTCCTCTCCCCATGGACTCAGGCTGGTGAGTCCCAGAAACAGCTGTCACGCGGTTAGAAGACTTTTCCCCAGCGCATGGTTGCCTACTCAAAACTAAAGTTAACAATGTTTACGCTAGCGCTTGGAATCACAGAAATCCTATTTCTGGTGGAATTGTGATCAGGGCATCCCACATAGCATTTTTGGGATTTAGCAGCAAATTTCCTAAGACTCCGCCCTGGAGATCTACTCGTTAATGTAAGCAGAGACCACAGCCTAAATCTTTTTCAGCTACCAAGCTGGAAGAGAGAGCAGGAAAGGGGACGGCTGTCAGGCAACCAGACTGGGAAAGCTGCTCTGTCTCTCTCCAGCGGTGACTCACCCGCAGCTGCCGCATGACAAGGTGGCCCAGGCAGGAGATGGGGCACTGCGAATGTCACCCAACTGCCGTCTCGCATGTTGGGAAGACCTAGAAATGTGAAAACAGACTATGATAAGCCCTAAAACCACATCACATCTCCCTGCTCCATACAACTCATGTTCAATTGCAAATGTCATTCGCTGTGTCATCCGGCAGTGACATACCCTGCTTCTCCTCCAGAGCCCTCTGGTAGCAAATGTCCCACGGGTCACCTTCGCAGTCAGCTGAGGAGGAGTCGCAGCGCTCTGGAAATGCAAAGCCCACAGAGCTCTTCCCAGTGGCAGCAGAGCTGTGGGCAGTCCTGGGTGCCGGCCACTGGAGACGTTTGATTTCTCTCATCCCTCACCCTGACTCCAACACGTTGGCTTCACTGATCTCCTACAGTGGATGAGAATGCTGAGGTCTGGGAAGGCTATAGTGATCTGCCCAAGGTGACATACTTAGTAGCCTCGCTCTGCCATCGAACAGTCTGTTTCTCCAAGTAGCAGTTGTGAACGGCGCAGGGGGGCCAGAGCCACAAGAAGTCTCTCGGGTTCGACCTGGCACATCCTCAGCACAGGGGATTTTACCCAATGGCAAATACTGTAAAACAGCTTTCTGAAAATTTTAATTTTTCACAATAAAATAATTTATTAGAAATAATTACATATATTTATGGGATACAGTGTGATTCCTTTTACCCTCTTTGTGCTCCTAAAAGCATTTTGTAAATGTCTTTTAAGATTTAACAACTTTTAACATTTTGTCATATTCCCTTCACTTGCAACAAAATGGATGGAACTAGAGATCATTATGTTAAGTGAAATAAGAAAGACAAGTATCACATTTTCACTCATATGTAGAAGTTAATATAGAGAGTATAAAATTGTGTGTCTGTTATATTTGGTATACAGAGAGTTATAAATACCGTCTTCACTGAATTATCCTGTTTAGATGACAATATACCAGTCTTTCCCACACTTGACGATCATTGTCATGGATCCAACATGAAGTGATGCTAATATTCCTATCTTCATGAAAAGTAGTATACATGTGTATGTATACAAAATCTACAAATGAAGTGACTAGAGCATAAATGCTTTTTATTAAAGTAAACATGAACACATTATGGGAGAATACAAATTTGTAGAAAATTTTAAAATACAGTAAGAAACTTGCAGAAATTCACACTTACAGCAAGCTACACTGGCTTTGCCCCCAGACCCCCAGGGTTCTTGCCAGTCTTGTGCCCTGAGGAAGATTCTAGCTGAAAGATTTAAAAGTATAGCCACGGATACCTCAGTTTCAGCCCAAACAGAACTCAGAAATGATGTCCCCAAATGGACAGGAGGGGAATGGTTTCTCATAAAGAAGTAATGAGTGGCTGTATTTGCTGAGAGGCTCAGTTTCAATGGCCATCTCTATAGGAAAATGAATTATCAAAATCCTGGGGCGCCAAGCTCCTTCTCACTTGACTGATTCTCTTCTAAAGCTTCCCAAGCTTTCTGACGCGGAGATAAGATTCTGTCAGTAAACAAATCATCCCCACCTAACCTCAAGCCCCACCACAGGCCTCTTCTCATCACCATCCCTTAATTCCCCTAGGGCCAGGCATAGTTTTAATAAACACACCCAGAATTGCCCCTGAGGGACCCAATCCTGGGCCAGGGGGGCCAGCCTGTGCTCTGCCCGGGGTTTGCAACACCTCCAGAGAGGTGGGTCACCCAAACTGAAGAGGATGAAGGGAAAGACCTCAGCCAGGCCCCTGGCCAAGTTGAGCTGGGTACACCATGGCCTAGCATCTGACATCATTTGCAGTTGATAAGCATATAGCTGAGAAAACCACCAGGTACTGCAGAGACAGGCATGGCCTGTCTGCGCTGCAGAAAGGGGGCCCAGGGCCAGAGGAAACAGAAGTGGAACCCGTAATGTGACCCCACGTGTACGAGAGCACTGCAGTCGGTCTGCACCACACCCAGCTCACCAAACACACCTGTCCCCAGGCCTCACTGAGCCGCTGGCCTTGGACTGGGAGGTGTTTTCCCCTGGCCATTGCCAGGCTAATTCCTACTCTTCCTTTAATCCTCAGCTTTGGTGCCAATTCTTCCAGGAGAG
Organism: Oryctolagus cuniculus; assembly: GCF_051225735.1. NCBI lineage: Eukaryota > Metazoa > Chordata > Mammalia > Lagomorpha > Leporidae > Oryctolagus > Oryctolagus cuniculus. The sequence continues at coordinate 196,282,552 of NC_142867.1, forward strand.
TCTCCTTGATTCCCTCCAGTTAGGGAACTTCTTGTTACTCTTATAAGCTCCCCCATTTACACCCTCCTAGTGCCTACCAGATGCATTATAATTGTCTATTCAGTTTTCTGTGAGCGCCAAAAGAGCAAGAACCCTCAGACACAGTGCCTGGCACCTAGCAGGAGCTTCATGGTTGAATGAATGAATGAATGAATGAATATTAACAACATATTATAAGTCCCTAAGGAGGCCCACTGGACCCCAGGGACACCTTCCTGACAACTCAGCTAGCCTGAAAGCCCATAGCAATAAAGGCTGCCTTTGGGAGTGCTGGGGGCGGGGGGGGGGGGGAGCTGCCAGGAGATCATGCAAATAGCAATCAGCAGCCGCCAAAACAAAACCAAAAAGGACTTTACCTTGCAGAAGCTCATCTAATGAGGGAGACTACTAGGGACAAAGTGCGTCAGTACAAAGCTAAACTGGGGACAGATGCAAAAACAAGACTCGGGGAGCATGCTCTTGCCTACCTACTAATCTTACTGCCTAGAACATCTCATTGGACGATGATTTTAGGGAGAAACATTTGTGAGAACTTTGACGGGTATCTTGTAAGGTAATTGAAAGTCAATAAAACTCTCACCTAAATATCGTTTAATTTCATTTTATTCGGCACCGTGTCATTTGCAGATCCATCATTGCACTTTGCCAACACCTAAGGTGAGGAAGGCCCTGGGAGGATCCAAAGATGACTGCCTACAAGGAGCCCAGAGCCAGATGGTAGAAAAACAATAACCATAAATCCAGGCCGGCACAGGTAAGCCAGGATTGCTCCTGTTGTAAGAGACTCAAGCTGGCTTAACTAACAAAGGGAATGTATCTGTCTCCCAACCAATATGCTTAGGGATGTCTTTATAGTCTAGTTTCAGCTTTACCCAGGGCTTGAATGATGGACGTGACACTTCCCTAATCTTGTGGCTTTGCCTTATCCTAGGCTGGCGTCACTCTCTGGCTGCTATCCTGGTACCACTCACAGCTTCAGCTCCTATCTTTCAAGGCCTGATTTGACCCGAAGATAGAGCTTCTCTCTTCTCCCCTCAGTTTTAGTGAAAATCCAGGGCCTGATTATCCTTAGCCTGCGTGATAATCATGAACCCCTTGAGCCAATCACTGAGCCGCAAGAATGAAATTAGTGGACTGGTGCTCTGGGGTCAACCCTCCCCAACCATGCAAACTCCAGAGCCGGTGTGGGTTCAGGTGGACTGAAACCACATGGACAGAGAAGTCAAGAGTCATAAAGACCACCTGAGCAAACACTTGGAGCTTAGTCCTCACCACCACTTTGTGTTTCCGCCCATTTGACAAATGAGGAAAGTGAGGCCAGCAAGAATGAGCACAAGGCTAGAATCTGGTCTGATTCAGCTCTGAGCTCTCTCCAACTGGACTTGTCAGAGCGCACTGTTGGGGCTGGGGAAAACCTTGTGCAGGATTACTCCAAGCCTTACAGAACACGTCCTATCCATGGCCCTATTCCAGTGGAAACTACCCCTCCCCATCCCTGTGACAGTTAAAAAGGCACACACCGTCAAAGGTCTTCCTCGCAGGGAGCACCTCCCTCATTTGGGAGAAATGGTGTGTTACCACAGGGAACCTTATTCTTCTCAAGAATGTAGTGGTAAGCGCTAAGCTTTGGCTTTCAAAGCAGACTGAACTTACAATGAGACACATCACAGACAGCGTTGAGCTCCCTCATCTGGGCTGGTGGTTCTGGCTCAGAGAAGAAGGGGTGAGGGAGGGAGAGGGTGGGCTGGGAATGCACCCCCCCAGAAGGGGAGTGTGAAGCGGTGGTCGTGGTAGGTCTCAGCTTCCCATTAGTGTGCCTTTTCTTCAGAAAGTGAAACCACAGGATTAACTCCTTTTTATAGCCAGGATTCAAGCTGTTCCTTGGGGAAGCTAGTGTCTGTCCTCCCTTACATGGAAAAGATAAGAACTCACAGGCTGGTGGGAGGTAGCGTGTTCAAATCTGGACCATCCTCACTAACAGAGATGTTGCCAAACTCATCTACACTGTGGTGGAGCAAACAGAGGAGGAGGGAAGTGAAAAGCAGCTCATCCCATGGGGAACGTTTCAAGAGCAGGCCCAGTTATGCCTAGGGAAATACTCAAAAGGAGATAAGAGTGGTTTCCTAAGATACTGAGGACCGTCTCCCTGGAGTAGATGTCCTCTCTGTGCAGTTCAGATGGGCAGAACTAGTTGCAATAGGAACTGAGAACTCTTGGACAGCGAGAGACATCTAATACCACAGTGACCCATCTGCAAACAGAATGAGTTCTCCACTGCTGGACGTAGCCAAGGACACACCAGGACACCGGAGTGGCTGTGCGGCCTCTCACCTGTTCTACAGCAACACAAAATGGAGGAAGCTTCAGTTCTCCGCACACTGCTGATAGAAACCACACAGAAAGAGCAGGTTGTAACTCAAACTCAATTTCCATCAGAATGGCTGTCAGGAAAGACCCCTTCCTGTCCCATTAAAAAACACCTGTCAGAAAAAGGCAAGAGGGACATAGTGGTAGGGTAGGTTTGAATCTGCTCTAATCAACAGAGAAAAAAAGAAAGTCTTCAGCCAGCCTTCACATGCGTTAATATTTCGTCAAAAGCAGTAGTCATTGGGTTAAGAACTGCAGGCCTAAAGGGCTGTGCTAAATCATCTCGTAGGCTTGTCCAACCACTGAGTCTCCATCTACCACACCCAGGCCAGAGTGCCTAGCGGGTGCCTGGTAATCCACCCACAGGAATTCCAGCACCCCGCAGCCATGGCTTTTGACATGCCCCACTCACATCCCAAGGTTAAAGTGAGATGGGCTTTCCATGTCATGCGAGCACTGCCTGGGAGAGTGCCAGCAAGTCCCATAGAACCAATGTGACCTCTCAGTGTCATTCCCTGTCTGAAGTAGAACCAGCTGAGGTGGCTCCTGTTGTAGAGGGGCATCTCTGACCAGCAGCTGAGCCTGGGACCAAAATGACATTTGGCATTCTCAGCCTCCAGCGATAAAACCATTTGAAGTCAGAAATGCTGGGAGAGCACAGGGGGCCAGATGAGGTCTGAGAGAGGCTGGCACACTCCGGTCTCACCTGGCAGTGCCATTGCAGGACCCTGTCACACTTTGATCCTCACAGCTGCTGAGCTGAGCTGAGCTGAGCTGAGCTGAGCTGCGCTGCCTGCTTGCCTCGTACTTTCATGACCATCAAGTCCCTGTAAGTGGAGGTGTTGTTCTATTTCAAACCACAGGGGTTGGCATGAGTTACAGCCTACAGCCCAGGTTAAATCACGAAAATGGGTGTTCCTGAGGGATAGACACCACACACGCGGGAGACTGTTTGGGTCAATGCACAGGAAGCTGGGGAGAAGGAAGAAGGATGTCATTGCTACGCAGTGGCAAGGGTTCGTGGTGGCAAGCATTCTTAGGAACTCTCTAGTCTTCAGGGTGCCACCCCTAACCTTGCTGCCGTCGTAGAGCTGGGGCTGCTCCCTTCTTCTCAGCCATCAGCTGCAGCACCGCAGGCATCAACACTCATTTGTGCCTCTCACCCTTGTGCGAGGCAAAGCAGCCATGCATTCTCCCTCTCATGGTGCTCACTGCCAAATGAGCAAAATGACCATTCAAACTCCTGTGTGCAAAAAGTGTTTACTGAGCACTAATGTGTGGGCCTGGCATCAAACAAGATCATTTTACTTATCTGAAGAACATCTAGCTTGCCAGTAGACTAGCTTTCTATTCTATTATTTGCCAAATATTCCCAATAAATGTAGAGGCAGAGGTTTACAAAAATTACAAACATGAAGGTGACATATTCCAAGATTCTATAGTCAATTCTTTTTCTCTTCTTTCCTCACCCTACACTTCCCCCTAGAATATAAAATATAAAATATAAAATATAAATAAATAAATCTTAAAAAAAAAAAACCACACAGTTGCTGGTTTTGTCTCTTAGGCAATGCAAATCTTTCACCATTTTTAAGGAATCATTATCATTTCCTTTTTCTGAAAAATCACCTCAGGGGAGTTGTTCATTTTTTCCAATGTAACTACAACTATACATGGTAGGTGAATTTTTAATTAGTCCATTCTGAGCGGGGACTGTGTGTACTCACTGCAGTGGAAGCCTAATAAATTACTTCATCACCTCAACTGGAGGCTTTGTGTTGGGAAACAGGAACAGGCTGCAGTCAGTGTAGATCAAGTTGCCTGTGACACAACTTCTGCGGCAGCAAAAACAAACAGGCCTGGGTGGCTAGGGAAGCCACACAGACCTGGGGATAAAAGAGCCCTTGGAAACCACACCAGAGCCTCCTGCCCACTCCGCGCTTTCCTGCTTATAAAGCTGTTCTCCCACGCCCAGCAAGGGCTTTCCAACCTTCCAGGCATCTTCCTGTTGGTTGGAATGGGGAAAATCCAAATACTTGGGAAACACTTGCCATAGACTTGTAAGAAAATGTTTACATTGTCCTTTTTAGATGGATAGGCAGATAAATGAGGGGGAGGGGAGGGGCAGGGAGAGAAGGAGGGAAAAGGAGAGAGGGAGGGAGAGGGAGGTGGAGGGAAAAGGAGAGGGGGAGGGAGAGGGAGAGGGGGAGGGAGAGGGATGGGTAGATGAATGGATACAGACATAACTAAATAAAAAATGAGATGAAAAATGTTAGTAGCCCAGTTGCTAAGATATTCTCATTCTCTCACATTCTCTCTCTCTCTCTCTCTCTCTCTTGGCAGGGCAGTGTAGCAGGTGGCATGTGAGTAAGTCTCTTAGAATAAAGGGTAAGGTCCCAGGAGATGTACTCTTTTTTTTTTTCAAATTTATTTTATTCATTTGTAAGACAGAGTTACAAAGAGAGGTAGAGACAGAGAGAGAGAGGTCTTTCATCCACTGGTTCACTCCCCAGATGGCCACAATGGCCGGAACTGCACAAATCCAAAGCCAGGAACCAGGAGCTTCCTTCAGATCTCCCACGTGGGAGCAGGGGCCCAAGGACTTGGACCATCTTGCACTGCTTTCCCAGACCGTAGCAGAGAGCTAGATGGGAAGAGGACCAGCCAGGACTAGAACCAGTGCCCATATGGGGATGCCAGCACTTCAGGCCAGGGCTTTAACTTGCTGCGCTGGCCAGAGATGTACTGTTATAACCAAAAATGGCCCAGGTGCTTGGGCCCTGAACTCGCATGAGAGACCAGGAGAGGTGCCTGGCTCCTGGCTTCAGATCAGCGTGGTGCGCAGGCCTCAGCGTGCTGGCTGCAGCAGCCACTGCGGGGTGAACCAACTCTCACTGTCCACTCTGCCTGTCCAAAACAAAACAAAACAAAACAAACAAACAAACAAAAAACAAAGGCCCCTAAACTCCCTCCTAGGGGAGACTGACCCGCTGACTTCCCATTTCTTATCAAATCTGAACAATTGCAAGTGGTTCTGCAAAATAAAGGGTTGAGAATTTGATAAAGGAACCCAGCAGACAGGTAGGAACCAACAAAGGGAGCCTTGCATGCACGAGAGGAAAGATGAAAAAGTGGAGACCTCTGCAGAGTGGGAGAGCCGAGATGTCTAAGGGGAATTCGGAAGCTATTAGCTGCGGGATGTACGTGGTGAACTCATCGATCCATCTACCCTACAGAGCTGTTGCCGGAAGCACACCCTGAGACTAGGAGTCCTGGGCAAAGGGTTTATGAAGCAAGTGCTCTCAAGGGAGACCACCAGGGGAGTGCAGGAAGCAAGAGAGAGGAGGAAAAATCAAGCAAAATTTCCATGGCAGGCAGAGTCCCTCAGCCCGGTCCTGCAGGGGATCTCTGAGGGTGTAAGCTGCACCTTGGAGTTGCCCCAGCCAGAGGTAAGGGAGTCAGGATTCCACTCGCCCACAGCTGCCAGTCCCTGCGTAAGGGTGGGGATGGGGCTGGGGAATCAACTCTCAGCCGCTTTAGCACCCTGGGAAGGAGGGCAGGCGGCTCCCATTGCCTGAGGCCAGTCCTTGGAGAAGCACTACAGATGCTGAGGATCAGATGCAAGAGAGGCACAGGCAGAGCCCCAAATGGTGAAAGGGGAGCTGAGGAGGTCTGATAGAGCTTTAATAAAGGCTCCCTCTGCTGTGTATGAGCCAGTTCTTCATGGTAACGAAGAAACAGACATACGCATCCAGGTCAAATCTGCAGGCGGAAAAAGCAAAGTCTATGCTTGTGGGTTGAAATAAAGGAGAGGGAGGGGCACTGTGGTACGGAAGTTAAGATACTGCTTGGGATGTCTGAATCCAGCCTCTGCTCTTGATTCCAGCTTCCTGCTAATGCACACCCTGGGAGGCAGCAGATGAAGGATCAAGTACGTGGGTAACTGCCATCTACATAGTGAACCAGAGTTCTGGACTCCTGGGTTCATCCTGGCTCAACCCCAGCTGCTGCAGGCATTTGGGGAGTGAGCCAGTAGATGGAAAATTCTCTCTCTCTCTCTCTCTCTCTCTCTCTCTCTGTTCATTTATCAATCCATGAAGGCTCCGATCAGACCTAGCTGGGTCACATGCCTACCCCTGCCTTAGTGACTCCAAGGAAATACAGTATTATGATCAAGTAGGCCAAGGAGACCTGATTGTCACACGAGGAAGGGGATGGGAGAAAAACACGCTAGGTGGGTTGCAGTCCCAGCTGCCACCGTCCATCACACTGCCTGTGAAGACCCAGACAGAATTACTCTGCTCCTATTTCTCTGGCATAAAACAACAATTTCTTATGCATACAGATTCCACGGGCCAGGCATCTGGATGAGGCTCAGAAAGGATGGCTGGCCCCTGCTTCACAGTGGCCAGGGCCTGAGATAAAAGATGCTAAGCCAGGGGCTACTTCATGGGAAGGTTCACTTGGCTGGCAGTTGGTGGAGCGATCAGCTCAGGCACTCAGTTCCTTTCTACGTGGGCCTCTCTAAATGGGCTGTTTGCGTAAGGTGGTTTGGGCATTCTCTCAGTGAGATGGCTATATTCCAAAGCTGAACCTGGAGGAGAGAGGGAGAAGAAGGGAGGGGAGGAGGGAGGAAGAGGAGGGAGAGAGGGAGAGAGAAGTGCACCAGGTGGGAACTACATTACCTTTTCTAGTCCTGCTTCAAAAGCTCCGTCATATCCAACTTGGTGGAGCCCCATGACCCTGCCCTGATCCAAGGGGAGAGAAAATAGATTCCACCCCTTGGTGAGGAGTAGTGAAGATTTAGAAGAGAATGCAGGTCCAGAAATGTGGCTATAGACATTTTCCGGAAACAGGTTGCCCCATGTTTTTTTCCTGTGAATTCTCTTTGTGGATGTTTTTCATATCTTCTCTAAATAAGTGTGAATGCTGTGAGCTAACCCTTGAACATGACCCGAAACATGATGAGTCTGCAAAATACAACTGCCTGGCTAAATGTCTGGGACAACATTGTATCACAAGTTTTCTATCCACGACTTGTGTGACTGTGAAAAAAATTACATAACATCTGAGACTCAGTTCACAAACTGAAGGAGTTTCATGGTTGCTAAATAGTTCAGCAGTAAATTACAAATCATTTGCTTTAAGTTGCATCTAACACAGAACCGCAGTATGTAAAACAGATTAAGGGACAAGCAAAACGGAGATGGTGTTGATGAAGCAGGTGTAAGAGGGTGGAGAGCTGCTCGCTCCCTTCTGCCTCCCCCTGGCTGCCGTGGCTGATCCCAAGACCATGTCCAGGAGGCAGTGGCCGCTACTACTTTTAATCTGCTCAGAATCTCTTCTGACAGCAGCATTTACCTCTTTTGTGGGGAACCACAACACACACATTCACACACACACACAAGTCCTCTTGGTTCATACAGAGTTGAAACTGGATTCCAGTTCCAGAGATGAAATGTAGCCAGATCAGGCCAAATGAATCAACCTGACTGGTTTAGAAATGAGCAGGTGCCCCATGCAGGACCAAAGAGACTCAGCTCTGAAGATATCAGAAAGAAGGGTGCTTCTTTGCTCTAGCGTTGTTCAGTCTGTAGAATAAAAGGCCAGAGCTGCTGCGGGCCATCTTTGCTGCTCTATGGGAGAGAGTTTGATTGAGAATGAGGTTCCAAACCAGAGGAAAGAGGAACTAAGAGTCAAGGGTGAGGAGGGGCAACTTGACTTTATTTGAGCATCTGGGCCCAGGCACAACTGAGGCTGTGTTTTCTGTCATATATAGACTCCATAGGGAAAAACCATATGTCTTCCAAATGTTGTTAACTGTGGAGTGAGGGAAGCAGGATATGTAGTTGAATGCCCATTTGAGCAGAAGAGAAGAGAAGAGAAGAGAAGAGAAGAGAAGGGAAGGGAAGGGAAGGGAAGGGAAGGGAAGGGAAGGGAAGGGAAGGGAAGGGAAGGGAAGGGAAGGGAAGGGAAGGGAAGGGAAGGGAAGGGAAGGGAAGGGAAGGGAAGGGAAGGGAAGGGAAGAGAAGAGAAGAGAAGAGAAGAGAAGAGAAGAGAAGAGAAGAGAAGAGAAGAGAAGAGAAGAGAAGAGAAGAGAAGAGAAAAGAGAAGAGAAGGATCAACCAAGTCTGATCAGCTAAGGGTGCTGGCTTCTTAGCAAAGTCTAGCTCACTGGCCTGCGGCAGACTAGTCTCTCACATGCACTCCTAGACATATTTGAGGAGTTAAAGGCAAGCCCTGATACTTTTTGATATTTCTGTTAAGGGTCAAAGTCGACACCTGGAATGTGTCTGAGTTTTTCACAACCTACAGGAGGCTGTGTGTATAGTCATATCACTTATGTGGAAGTACTTCCTACATACCAATCTGCGTTGAGCACTGTGATATCTGATGTCTTTGACAAAACTGGCTATCTGAGCATCTTGGGGCCCACAGGAGGTGTGGTGCTGAGTCATCAGCTTGTCGAGGCTGGTGCTTGCTTTGCATGATGCTGCTTCTATCACTTTCCCTGTGTTGGTTTCATAATAGAGGAAGATCACTGCCAAAGACGATGATTTTTAAATGGTATTTAAATAGGCACCCCTGCTCTTTTCCTGTGATTTCTTAAGTTACCTTCGTGCCTTTTCTATTTGCAAATGATTCACTGAAACATCTGGGTCTTACATTGAGTCCCTACCACTTAAAGGAATTCCTGTCTCTCCCCTGCTGCTTCACCCTGCCTGCAGTCAGAATCTGTTCTGCCAGCCATCCTAGGAACACAGATGGTGCTGCCAGAGACCCCGGACTGGGATTTCCCACACAGAACAAGACAGATTCCAAGGCCACTGCTCTTAGAAATAAATCCTCAAAGTGAACAACACAAGGAGGTGATGATGAGGCCGAGGAAGGGCCCAGAGGCTCAGCTGCACTGGGCTCCCTACCCTGAGGAAGAGGCCCCTCCTCACTAATGAAAGGAGACTGGACAGAGCCAGCACATAGATTTTTTTTTAATGTAGTGCTTTTTACTGAAGATTTTTTAAAATTTACTTGAACGACAGAGTTACAGAGAGAGGTAAAACCAGAGAGAGACAGAGAGACAAAGAGAAACAAAGAGACAGAAATCTTCCATCCACTGGTTCACTCTCCAAATAGCTGCAATGGCCAGAGTTGAGCCAATCCAAAGCCAGGAATCAGAAGTTTCTTCCAGGTCTCCCACGTGGGTTCAGGGGGCAAAGGATTTGGGCCATCTTTCACTACTTTCCCAGGCCATAGCAGAGAGCTGGATCAGAAGCAGAGGAGGAGAATAAAATATATACAATTTCATTTCATTTTAGAAAACTCAGGCTGGCGCCACGGCTCACTAGGCTAATCCTCTGCCTTGCGGCGCCGGCTCACCGGGTTCTAGTCCCGGTCGGGGCGCCGGATTCTGTCCCGGTTGCCCCTCTTCCAGGCCAGCTCTCTGCTGTGGCCAGGGAGTGCAGTGGAGGATGGCCCAAGTGCTTGGGCCCTGCACCCCATGGGAGACCAGGATAAGTACCTGCCTCCTGCCATAGGATCAGCGCGGTGTGCCGGCCACACCACACCAGCCGCGGCGGCCATTGGACGGTGAACCAACGGCAAAGGAAGACCTTTCTCTCTGTCTCTCTCTCTCACTGTCCACTCTGCCTGTCAAAAAAGAAAAGAAAAGAAAAAAGAAAACTTACATAGGGTCCAAGAGTAGAAGAAGTAGCTTGATTACCTGCTATCCCTGTGGATGTTTCCTAAATATTTCATAGATTCTTAGCTCATGGATCCTCGGAATCAATGAGCATTCCCTTCAGAAAGGAGCTTACAAGCAGAAATTCTCTTTCAAATATCTACCGTTGGCCCTAAAGGCCTACAACCAAGTTTTCCTGAGTGCATTCTGGAATAGGAAGAGCTGTTATTTGGAAAGAAGATTCCAGGGCAAAATAAGTTTGGGAGGCAACACAGTAAACACAGATGATTGGGCAACTTTACTGCAGAATTTCTTACAGCCTTCCTCAGCTATTGTTTGTGGGGAGCAACTCGGACTAGACTAAGTTACTGGAATTAAGACTTATTCTATGCATCTGCTCTCCCACAATATGGCGCTGAGAAGGGAGAAATAGCTTCTACACAGCTGCCTCCAGTTCAACCAATAAACTGTAGGACCTACTCCTGATTGGAGGAGAGCAGCGTACTCGGCGTGTGGGTAGCAGAGTTGGGATTGGTGGAAGAGGACTATAAAGGAGGAGAGAGACAACATGCACCGGGAACATCTAAGGGGAACATCTATCTGAAGGAACACCTGTGCAGCCCCCGAGAGAGCCGGCGGGCGGTGTGCCGCTCCCCCGCGGAAGTGGGGAAAGTGGCTAGGGGGAACCGCCCTTCCACGGAGGTGGAAGGGACGGTAGCCAACCCGGGAAGAACCAGCAGCAAACCCGGGGAGAGCCGAGCAGACAAAAGAACAGCGCAGGGTCCTGTGTCGTTCCTCCACGAAGATGGGGAGTGACATTGTTCATTATAAATCTCCATGGGGCAATTTAGTGCACTATGTTTATCAAGTATTTTAAACACAGAATCCCTTTCTAGTTTCTCCAATTACTATTCCAAAGGAACTCAACACATACTTTTGGAAAGACCATTCTTGAACAAAGTTCTGATTATATTTCTATTTTTCTTCATATGGATATATTCAGTGTATGGGGAAATCTATTCTCTTCCCCTATTTTATCAAGTTCTTTCCTTCCTAATAATATAGTCCTAAGACTATGTTACAATTTTCTAGTTATTTTAATAAAATATGATTTAAAAATACCACCAGGATTATTTAACTAGTGTAGGTAATTTTGGTATTTAGATGGGTAAAGGAACATGAAAAATAGTCATGATTGCTGTTAAATATAAGAGTGGGAATAAGAGAGGGAAGAGATGTGCAATTCGGGACATGCTCAAGCTGACTTACCTCAAACAGTAGAGTTAGAAACATACCAGGGGATTCCAATTCAATCCCATCAAGGTGGCATGTACCAATGCCATCTCACTAGTCCCAGTGATCAATTTCTGTTCACAATTGATCATAATGATAGGACTAAGAACCAAAGGGATCATATAAACAAGAATAGTGTCTGCAAATACTAGCTGATAGAATAAAAAAGGGAGAGAACGATCCAACATGGGAAGTGAGATACACAGCAGACCCATAGAATGGCAGATGTCCTAAACAGCACTCTGGCCTCAGAATCAGCCCTTAAGGCATGCGGATCCGGCTGAAAAGCCCATGAGAGTATTTCAGGCATGGAAAGCCAAGACACTCTGGGAAAAAAAAAAAAAAAAACTAAATGAAAGATCTCCGTGAGTGAGATCCCAGTGGAAAGAACGGGTCATCAAAGAAGGAGGTACCTTTCTCTGAAGGGAGGAGAGAACTTCCACTTTGACCATGGCCTTGTCTAAACATGATCAGAGTCGGTGAACTCAGGGGCCTTCCATAGCCTTGGCAGCTCATGACAAGAGCCTAGGGTGATTACTGAGGCCATAAACAAGAGTGTCATTTTGTTAAGTCAACAACAGGAGTCACTGTGCACTTACTCCTCATGTAGGATCTTTGGCCTTAGTGTGCTCTACATTGTGATTTAATGCTATAACTAGTACTCAAACAGTATTTTACACTTTATGTTTCTGTGTGGGAGCAAACTGTTGAAATCTTTACTTAATGTATGCTAAACTGATCTTCTGTATATAAAGAGAATCGAAAATGAATCTTGATGTGAATGGAAGGGGAGAGGGAGTGGGAAAGGGGAGGGTTGTGGGTGGGAGGGACGTTATGGGGAGGAAGCCATTGTAATCCATAAGCTGTACTTTGGAAATTTATATTCATTAAATAAAAGTTAAAAAAAAAGAAAAAAGAAAAATAGTCATGAGACAAAGAAGAGGAATGTTACCACTGGGTATCAAAACATATTACAAAGATATATTAACTAACCTGCATAGTGCTGGCACATGACCAAACCAACAGATCCATGGAACATAACAGAAATTCCAGAAATGGGCTGAATATGACAGACACTTGAAATCAGTGGAGTAAGTTGTGCAATAGACAGAACTGGGACACTAGTTACCCCTTGTAACAGAAACAAAGTTAGATCTGTACTTAACTTTGTACGCCAGCATCACAAATGTGCTGAACACAGTTTCTGTCTCAGTGTCCATTTTCAAGCTTTACTGAGTTACTTGAAACACAGTCAGACCCCATTACCCTTGCCCTAGCTGACACTTCCCTTCACTCGTCATGCACCGCTGTTTTCTGTGTAGTCTACTTGTACCTGACCTCATGACCTAAAACTCAACACACCCTGTAGACGCCGAGAGTGACAAAAGCTGATAATACCATAACCAATACCATAATCACATAAATAAGTTCCCCTGATTGCATGTATTTTCTTTAGGCTAATTGCACAAAAAAGGCTTTTGTGCAAAAGCATATGGGTAATGCCCATGAACCTTAATCACCACAGTCCCTCTGTCTCTGTCTGTCTCTCTCCCTACTCTTTCCTGTTGCTTGAGCTTCTTGCCACTCCTTACTGCCCCCTCGCCTAAACCCCTAACCTCTCTGGGACCTATGAATAATACATTTTTTCTAGTCTACTTATTTGGCCTCATTTCCTCATTGTGTCTCACATGACTTACACACTTGAACTTGACTTTCTCCTGTCAAGCCTCTCTTAGAGTATGGCTGTCAGGGCTTATGGTCACTCTCAAGAGACAGATTTCAGGTCCAAATTAAAAACAAACCATAACAATAGCAACCACAAAAAATTCCAAATGGACAGACAATTTAAGTGTAAAAACTGAAGGCACAGAAGATCTGGACAAAATTATGGAGGAAGTATTTTATAATCCTGGAGTGAGGAAGACCTAACTATAATAAACATCCAGAAGTCATAAGAGAACAGAATGTTCAGATTTTGACTACAGAAAAAAAAAGGCAAAGGCTCTACCTGACAAAATCCACCATGAACAAAAGCCAACAAAGCAGGAAAAAAATTTATCATTGAAATTACAGAAAAAGCATAAAATCCCTCTAAAAGAGCTCCTACTGACTAATATGGAAAAAAGACTAAAAATGCAATAGAAAGCAATGAACACAGATGTCATAACTCCACAGGAAAGGAAATGCAAATATCCATGAAAACATCAGAAATCATCATCAACCTCATTTGTAACACGAAAGATGCAGCTTAAATACAGTGAGATATCATGCTCAGTAAATAGAGGGAACTGCTGTAAATAGAGGAAAAGCTCAGGGGGGAGGGAGAACACAAGATACATCTAAGACCCATCCTTGGGCTGGCCCTGTTGCACAACCTGGGTGCTTGAAAGACTGAGAATTTCATTTAGAATTTCGAATCATGACTAACTTTGAAACAGGTGAGGGGCTGGCGCTGTGGTGTAGCAGGTAAAGCCGCCACCTGCAATGCCAGCATCCCATATAAGTACTGGTTCGAGTCCTGGCTACTCCACTTCCAATACAGCTCTCTGCTATGGCCTAGGATAGTAGTAGAAGATGGCCCAAGTCCTTGGGCCCCTGCACCTGCGTGGGAGACCCAGAAGAAGCTCCTGGCTCCTGGTTATCAATCGGCGCAGCTCTGGTTGTTGTAGCCAACTGGGGAGTGAACCAGCAGATGGAAGACCTCTCTCTCTCTCTGCCTCCCCTTCTCTGTCTGTGTAACTCTGACTTTCAAATAAATAAATAAATCTTTTTTTACTTTAAAAAGAAACAGGTGAAAAAAATAAAGTTAAATCAAAAAAGAGTGCACTTTCATTCTCGTTTGCTAGCTCACGTTGCTCAGCCATGGCTGGCCTGTCCCCGCCACTCCTCTGGCTTCTCTGGCTCCCCTTCAATAACTGTGAGGGCTGCTCAAGTCCTCATGAGGCCCGGAGCTGGCTGTGTAGCTCACGAAATGAAAGTCGTCCTCTGAACCTTGCCAAATGGCTTCAGAACACATTTGAATGTGATGTTTCTGACAGAGCAGCTGTGGCTTCATTTAGCAGAATATTGGAGCGTTTTAGTCTAAATACAGCAGTTGGGTTCCTAGAACAAAAGGTGGTGAAGGGATAGAGTGTGAAAAATGTGGAAAGAGGCTGATTTTCTATGTGGCACAAATCAAACTCCTCAGAACTAGAATTTCAATCTTGTTTTACTCTCCTGATTGGATTCAAGATTGTAAGTCATATTTCTCTCAACTCCAATGCATAGGTGTATGTTTTCCTTTTTGTTTCTTAGATTTTTCCTTATAAAATCCAGTAATTGCAGTGGAGTGCTGCAGTCTGTTAGAGCCGGAAAGAACCTGAAAGTTCACTGAATGGTACTGTTTGGCATGAAAAATCTGTTGAGTGTCAAGTGCATACCAAGTGACTGTCTTCACTCTGTATCTGAACTCACCTCTGATTGCTGGTGGATCTCAGTACATCCTGACATGACACGTGAGAGAGGCCATGGAGGGTCCAATTAATGTATGTTACATTCCTAAAGCATAGTGAAGGGAACTAGGGGCAGATTCACCCTGCAGGGACCAGGCTGACTTGCAGAATCTTAGAAAATAACATGAGAGCCTTCCTAGCATGGTAGGAAAAAGAAACTCAATGTGTTGTCCAACGTGAATTAATGCTATAACTAGTACTGAAACAGTATTTTACACTTTATGTTCTGTGTGGGTGCAAACTGATGAAATCTTTACTTAATATATACCAAATTGATCTTCTGTATATAAAGATAATTGAAAATGAATCTTGATGTGAATGGAATGGGAGAGGGAGCAGATGGGAGGGGTGCATGTGGGAGGGAAGTTATGGGGGGGGAGCCATTGTAATCCATAAACTGTACTTAGGAAATTTATATTTACTAAATGAAACTTTAAAAAAAAAAGGATGCCACATGCCCCCCCCAAAAAAAAAAAGAAAAAGTAACTCAAACCCAGTGCAAATCAACAAAAATTACAAAGATTTATACAGGGTGAGCCTCCCTCCCCATTGCACATTCGTGTTATATAGCTCAACCTTCTCTTATCCTAAAATAAAACACACTCTTTAATAACCCTTCTCACCTCCCAGTCCACATCCCTTGAACAACAATAATAATCCTCACCCTTTGCTAAGCAGCAAAGACTGAGAGGAGAAAGAATGAGAGCTGCAAGTGCAGTGCAGTCGTTGGTCCCAACGTGAAAGACACACAGCCATTCGCCCTTCTTGTGAGTGCCTGGTACCCTGCGCCATTCCACACCTGTCTTTGGTGGACTGACATTCTGACACATCGGAAAGGTGTCCAGATCAACTATGGATGTCCTTTATCTTGATTATTTGAAAAATGAGTCTGCATATAAAATCAGTGTGACCTCCCATGGTCTTGACTGTACAAGCACTATCACAAGAAGGCAGACTGTGTCAGAATGGCCCCGACCACAGACAGGGACAGGCTGTAGACAGCTCCGAAGCCCCAGAGAAGGAAGAATCCACCCTGCTGAAGCCGAGCCAGCAGTTGATCTCAGACCCTCTGCTCGGGGCTGGGTGCTCACTGCTCTTCCCCTCTGGAGCCTGTCCTCAGCCCTCTTCAATACATCCCAACAGGGTGAACTATTGTTAGTACATGGCAATTCTCTTTTCTAAAAAAATCAATCCGTTTACATGCAACGATATTTCCAATAGGAAGTAATCTTAGGGCAAACATAGCCATTCTGTTCACTATAACTCTGGTTGCTCCACATGGGAGAGTAAGAGTATCTTATCTGATTGATGAGGTGGGGAGATCCTCACTCCCACTGGTCCACATTCTCCAGAGTTAGAATGAGAACTGTGCTTCTCGTTTTGCCTCACTTATCAGACCTGCTCTGAGCAGACGCACAAACGATGTCTGTGTTTCTGGTCTGTATCCAGTAAGCAATCAAGCACATCTCTGGCTCTTGCTCTTCAGCTTGCCTCTCTCACTCTGGGCTTCTCTCCTCCCTGGGTGTTTTTTCACTCTCTTGAATTTTACAAAGTGCCCAGTGGGCTCCCTTCATGCAGGTGGCAGAGCAGGTGGGCTTGGATTCACTGTGTGGACCCAACCTTCCTCCCAAAGGAGTTCCCAGGTCCAGCTAGGCAGAGTGGGGAGGGAGGAGGAAGTCTCATTCTGCCCAAGTTCAAACAATGTCCTCCAGTGTGACACTAAAAGCCCTGGATACAGGACAACACATCTGACTATATACTTTAGGCAGCACTTGTCCCTTAGTGTCTGCTTCTATGATAGGGTTCAGACAGCCATGATTGTGTCTGCCTACCATGGATTGTGAGATGGGCTGCTCATCTGTCTGCCCAGTGTGGGATGCACCTCAACCACCCAGGGTAACTGGAAAGAGAAAAATTATGGTCTTGTGTTTCTTCCCACTGGAGGCCTGTGTGAATACCAGGGTCCTGTACTGTGAGGAGAGCAGGTATGGGAGGCAGAAAAACTCCAGATTGAATTTTAACTCCCTAACCTGCTCATTCTGTGACTTTGGGCAGGTTACTCAAGTCCTCTGATTCCCTGCTTCCTCATCATCAAATAGAAACAAACATTCATTTATTGTGAACTTTGTCTACAGATTAAATTATATGCATAAGTGCTTAGCACACAGTAATCAATACATTGAGCCTATCAGTATTGCAGTGGAGTTGCAGTTGATACCACAAGGGATTATCTTGGATCCACAGAGCTATGCCACTCCAAGAAAAATATATGTAATCTCAACAGACAGGCCAACTCTGGAAGGTCCAGGCCCTGCCTGGCAGAGGAATATGGGGCTGTCACCCACCCCTGCAAAGAAAATGGTTTCTGATGGCAGCAGGGGTGGAGGGATGTGGCTGTATGAACTCTGAATCTCTGGGTCTTTCAGTGGTGTCGGTGCACCAGAGAGAGCCTGGCCCGGTGAGAAGTTGCTGAGCCAGGAACTGCCTTTGGCAAAAGCTTCCCAACCAAGGAGCAAGAATGGCTGAGAAGGTGACACTGGCAGGTGTAAGCTATGGCAGGGCCATGTTGGCCATTGCTAACGCACCAGCAGGCATTGCCAAAACAATCATGGCATGGCCTGCTTGTCAGCCAAGGCAGTGTTGCTGAGGCATCTCTGAGTGGCCTTGGTCTGGACCCTTTTGAAGATGGTAACAGCTGCAGCAGTGAGATCCTGGTCTTCAGGAACAGGGATCAGTACCACCAAGGGGCGTTCTATGGAAACAATGGCTGTCCGGGTCCTTGGAGAAGACAGCAGGGCCATTTCTCTATGGACCACAGCAAGGAGGGCTCAGGAACCCAGGCATCGTGATGAGGATCAGAAACCTCATAGTTTGGTTCATGGCTGTGTAGTTTCATAGTTTGGTTCACGGGTTGGTAACAAAGTACCACAAACTGGAGACTTCACAAAAATTTATTTCCTCACAGTTCTGGACACTCAAAGTCCAAGATCAAAGGATTGATAAGGTTGATTCCTTCTGAGGCTATGAGGGAAATATCTGCTCCACCACCCTTCCTAGCTGCTGGTGGTTTGCTGAAAACCATTGGTGTGCTTGGTTTGCAGGTGCATCACCTTGGTCTGTATCTTCGTCTCTACAGGGCATCCTCCCTGCGTACTTGTCTATCTCTAGGTCACAATCTCCCTTTTTGTTTAGGTGACTAGTCAATGACACCCTCCTAACCTTATTTTAATTTGATTAATTCTGTGACAATCCTATTTTTAAATAAGGAACTGGGTTTTAGGACTTCAATATGTCTCTTTGGGGGCAAAAATTTCAATCTGTAACAATGGGCTAGTTTCACAGGCAGCAGGGGGTCAGTCTTGGAAGTCTGTGGAGTTCTAGGTTACCCTTTAATCCAGAACACCACACCCATACAAGCTTTATTCCCATACCACTGGAGAAATAACATTCTCAGACATTGAGTCTCCATTGGGACTAATTGACTATTTTTACTACTAAGTAAAAAGATGACTCTAGGGCAGATGGGCCATGGCCAGTTAATCCAGATTCTTGTGTTGAGAGATCTCTTGGGATTTACCCAAATTTAATCCCAATTTCATATTTAGTTATAAACAAGATTATAAATTATCACCTTTGATCATAACTGGAGTATCACCCAGTTTCAGGTTTGCCCTTGGATTGGAACCATTCGATGCATAGAAAGGCTCTTTCCATTCTATCCCATCTTGAAACTTGAAGTTATCAAAGGTTTCCTGTGCATTTCATCTACTATTTCCAAAATCAACAGAAGAGAGCACTATTCTAGCAGGTAGATTTTGTTAATTATAGCAAAGGTACAGTTCATCATTCTGTTCCTGAGCAAAGACTGAGAAAACTGTACTTGGAGTTCTTAAACTAGAACATATTCATATCCAAGATTAGGGGTCAAGAATTCCTCAAGTAAACAGGTTCCAGGCTCATAGAAGTATGTACCCATCTCAGGACTCTGGGAATTGTGGATCCCAAGAAACTAAACACAGCATTAACAGCCACACAGTACAGAAGCAATGTCTGGGCCAGCACCGCAGCTCACTAGGCTAATCCTCCACCTGCGGCACTGGTACCCCGGGCTCTAGTCCCGGTTGGGGTGCCAGTTCTGTCCCAGTTGTTCCTCTTCCAGTCCAGCTCTCTGCTGTGGAGGATGGCCCAAGTGCTTGGGCCCTGCATCCGCATGGGAGACCAGGAGGCAGCACCTGGCTCCTGGCTTCGGATCGGCACAGCATGCCGGCCGTAGCAGCCATTTGGAGGTTGAACCAATGGAAGGAAGACCTTTCTCTCTGTTTCTCTCTCTCTCTCTCTAACTCTGCCTATCAGAAGAAGAAGAAGAAGAAGAAGAAGAAGAAGAAGAAGAAGTCGTCATGTCTGCTTCCTTGGCACAGAAAAGGCTGGTTTAAGCCCTTAAATCTATGAAGAAGCACAATGGAAAGTTTATAGAATTTCAGTGAAACCCATCCCTTGGGAATCTGTGGATACTATGGGTAGAGATAGAGTAGAAAGTGTGGTTTAAGATGCTGTATCTTGTAGCATCTTATATTATATTCAGTCCTCTTTCTCGTGCCCTAATGAAACAACATCACTGAACATGCCACTCACAAGCACCCAAGAACCTTGCTTAAAATAGTGCTCCAACAAATCATTGGGATTGGCCCTCAAATTAAATATATCTCGCAAACTTGATCAAGGTTTCTCAACAGCAGCACTACTGACATTCTGAGCCAGATCATCTTTCTTATGGATAGCTGTCTTGTGCATTGTAGGTTGTTTATCAGCATCTCTGGTCTCTACTTATCTGATGCTAATAGAATATCCACCATCAGTGGTGACAATCAGAAATATTTCCAAACATTTCCCCCAGTGAAGAACCACTGCTTTAAGATAATGACAGAATCAGGCTATTTCAACTATCAGAATTTAACCATCGGAAGCATAAAGAGTAACAAGAATGAAAGTTTTTTTCAGACGGCCTCCTACTCCGGTTCTAGAAACTTTATGAGGAAATAAAGTCTTATGCAATGAGTTAACTTGATTAAACTGCATCTACCATCATAGCAGCCTTGCAAAAATAATCGATTCTGCTCTAGGAGCAAGAGAGGGAAATTTGTGAACCCCTCCTATCCTGGGTTGTAATAGGTTGAGAAACCACATCAGGACTCAGGCACAAGAAAGAGTAGAGACAGTGAAGGCTTCTGGGGTCTTGCTGGTGGCTCCTCGATCACAGAGCTGCTTTCTCCCATGACAAGTCCTGGAAACTTGGTAGGATAGTCACCAACAAAACAACTTAGCATTTACTGAGAACTCTAAAGTGCAAGGCAGTTACTTTTATTAACTTATTTAATCTTCACAAAAGCCTTAGCAAGTAGGTATTATTGATATCCCCAATTTACAGATAAGAAAATAAAGACACAGAGAGATTGTCTACAAATTGCGACAGCTACCAAGAGACATATTGCAGATATAAATCCAGTTGTCCTGGCTCCAAATCTCAGGTTCATTTTGCTACACAAAACTGCCAGGAAAACCTGGATGAGCCTCCTCTTCTTGAGACCACTGTTTTCATGATAGTCTGAATCTAGCCCTACCCAGCTACACGACTCCTCCAACCTGTGGGACAGTCAATTCCTCTGGGTCAAAAGATTCCATATACCCAACTTGGGTGAGCTTCAGCAAGGCCCAGTATCTCCACCTGGGAAAGGGATCTGTACAGCCTAAGCATTGGCCCTAGAAGCATGCAAGCCAATGTAGGAATGGTAGCAATATCCTTAGAGGAAGATTCCAGCACAGGGTAGAACCTCTTCTTTTCCAGATCCTTTTCTCAGGTTCTAAAGGAGAGGACTTTTGAAAAAAAAAATCACTCATCTGAGCAGTGAATCACCAAGGAGACGAGGGGATGAGTCACAGTCTGCCTTTTTTCTTAAATCTGTGGTTCTCACACTTTAGAGTGGAGTCACCTGCAGGGCTTGTTAAGCTACAAATTTCTGGGCCCCACAACAGCATTTCGAATTCAGTAGTCTGGAGTGGGGCCTGATAATCTGCATTTCTAACAAATTCTGCGTGACACTGATGCTGCCGGTCATGAGCTCAGTGAGCCATGGCTGGGGAAGACCACATCACAGCACTGCAGGCAAAGCACCTCCACCCTTTCCCTACCCCAGGCGTGTATTCAGACAAGGATATTGTATGAGAACAGGTTACACCTTCACAGCCCAGGAATTAACAGGCAGGGTGGGGGGAGCACAGGGCCAGGACTCTGCTAGGCTCCAGGGCAGGTCTGCTCTTCAGAGTGGGGTTCTTCACCTTCCTTTGAGGAGCCAGAGGGACCAGAAGCTCTCGTGCAGCCACAGAACAGTGTTTCCCAGTAGCTGAGTCCAACACTGTCCATCACTAACCATCCCTCCTCCCTCCTTTCCCCAGTATCCTTCCCCCAGCAATTTCCTTCTCAGTTGCAGGGTGCTGCTAAGGCCCACTGCTGATCTTGTGAACACACTGGGACTCACGGGGGGAGTTATGGATGAGGAAGTCTAGGCTAGCAAGCTGCTAACCGAAGTAGAGGCAGAGCTGGGAACCCGAGCAGAGGGACCATCTGCTTGTAGGCAAAGGGCAAGAACCCTTGCTCGACAGGAAACCATCCTGAGCAAGTATCAGATTAAAACAGCCATTAGCATGCTAAGGGTATGGGTTAATATCACTACTACTAAAAGTGGCATGAGAAATTTGGAGGGTTAATTTAATCATACCCTCAGTCATGCTGGCATTGAGAAAAAACACAAGGCAAGAAAGCAGGTGAGGATAAAATTAAAGTGACAGCTTTAATACTAGTAAACCTTATTTATGACTGAAGCTGGCTCCCGTGGTCAAAGAAGGGGCCTCCTACCATGTACTTGTAAGTCCGGTCACAGAGGTCTGATGTGGAGGCAGCTGGGTCGGCAGAGTTGACACCCAACTTAGAGTGTGGAGGGTTGCAGAACAGCAACCACTTACACATTGCAGGAAAGAACCAAAGAGAAAGACAGAAAACTACGAAACCATCTCCACAGCAGTGAGACCCAACCCAGCTGCAGCTTGGAATCACTTGTTTACAAAAAGGAAAATGGAAGGAAAAAAAGAGAATGGAGACGATGCTGGGTCATTAGGCCTCAGAGGTGGGGCCAAGAGCAGCAAACCTCGTCCTTGGTGAGCATCCCAAATCAGATAGGCCATTGCTGCCAGGAGAAGAAAGTGAGGAGGCAGAGGTGGGCAGGAACTCCCTCCCCAGGGATTCTGTTGGCAAAATGCCTGTTTGGCCAAGGCAACAGTGCAGGGAGCCAAAGAGGATGTATCTAAGTTCATTTTCTGTTACTATAACAAAACACCTGGGGCTGGGTAATATGTAAAGAAAAGACGTTTGGTTAGCTTATTTAGCTCACAGTTTTGGATTTTGGAAGTCCAAGAATGGGCCGCTTCATCTGTTTAACCTCTGGTGAAGCCTCCTTGGTATGCTTTGACTATAACACACCACGGCAGAGGAGGGGCAAGATGAACAGCCACATGCAGAATGGGCCAAGTGTGTGAGGTGGCCTCAATTTTTTGTGTGTTTTTTCCTAATTATTATTGAGAGGCAGTAGCTGAGACTAGGCCAGGCCAAAGCCACAAACCAGGAACACAATCCAGGTCTTCCATGTGGGTGGCAGGAACCTAACTACTTGAGCCTTCATTGCTGGCTCCCAGGGTGCACGTTAGCAGGAAGCTGGAGTCAGGAGCTAGAGCGGGGCATCAAAGCCAGGTGGTCTGATAGAGGATGCAGGTGTCTCAACTGCTAGGCCAAATGCTTGCCCTGTTGCCTTGCTTTATAACAGCTCACTCTCAAGAACTAACTGGGGTCCCAGGAGAAGGCCATCAACCTCTTCCAAGGGTGCTACCTCCAGTTATCTAATTACCTCCCACTAAGCCCCGCTTCTCAAAGCTGCCAGTACTTCTCAGTATCACCACACCAGGAACCAAGCACATGAGCCTTTGAGTCCAAACCATATCCAAACCAGAGGAGGATTCTAATCGCCCAAACAATAGTTACAATAACACTACAATTATTTGACTCCTACTGTGTGCAGGAACTATTCTATCTACTCTACTTTCAGACATCTAAATCTCAGAACAATCCCGTGAGTAGGTCTAATTATTCCCACTTTATTGATAGGAAATGGAGGCTCATGGAGGTGAAGTCGCTTTCCTCCACCAGCACTTCCAGGGGCTAAAGAAGAAACGCCCTTCTGTGTACATGCCCCTGAACGCTCCTAGAACATGAGAGTCTTGGCTGTGGATAGAGATTTAATCGCCTGGGATTCTTGTCAACCTTAGAAAATGCCCTTGAACCTGTGAAAGCTCCTTGCCATGGACCTGTGGGAGCTCTGCCTTGCTGAGAGCTTCGCCATTTCCAAGCCAGCAAAAGGAACATTTTTGTACTTGGATGTCTGAGTAGAAATAAGGCCCCTGAAGAAGACCCTCTGTGGGATGTGTGGGATGACTTGAACCAACCACGTGGCTTTCTTACCAAAGAATCAACATAAGCAACCTCTGGGCCCCCTAACCAGATCATCCTAATGCAATCCCTGCCTTGGACAGGATACAGGCAAAGAAGGATAATGTGGCCCAGAATTCAGGACTAAGAACCTAGGACTGAGATGTCCACATTTTTTTCAGCGCTTGCCCCATGATCTGAAATCCACAGTAATGCTGAGTTGAGAGGATGCAAGCTCAGAAGGCAAGTCCCAGAGACAACTCAACAAGAGTCAAAGACCACAGACGCTTTGGTCAAACCTAGTTTTCTTTTGTCAAGAATCCTTCCGAATGCCCCAGCTTCGTGCTACCATTTTAGCAGGGTTAAATCCTGAACAGTTCAGAATCAGACACTTGGTTACATCTGGCTTCAGTTCCAAGTCTCCCTGCTAGACCCAAAACTGTCAGGGGGACCCTAGTGCTCACCATGGCAACCAACTGGGGCAGGTCAGGAACTCTCTGCCCCTTGGTTCGGTCCTAAGCATAAAAGGATTAAGCAGCAAGCCCTTAAGTGAGCCTGGCCTCCCGCTTCCAGAGAGACATTTCATTACACCACACAGCAAACGTGCAGGGAAAGATCATTTGTCACTTCATACCCTAACCACACATGGTTCTTTCCCCCATGAGAGGTGGAAACACCCCTGCCCCTGCACAGGGCACTGACATTGCAGAGAGAAGATAGCTGTCCGGGAGAACACACAGAACTCTTAGGTTTGGGAGGGGAGCACTTGGCACAGCAGTTAAGTCGCCAGGTAGGCTGCCTGTATCCTACACCATAGTGCCTAGATCAAGTCTCACCTCCTCCTTTTCTGGTCCAGTTTCCAGCTAATGTGCACCCTACCGGGCAGCGGGTAATGGCTCAAGTACTGGGGCCCCTGCCACCTATGTGAGAGACCTGGATTAACTTCTGGGCTCTGGCTTCAACCTAGCCCAGCCCCTGGCTGTTGCGGGTATTTGGGGAGTGAACCAATGGATGGAAGATATCTCTTTGTCTCTCTCTGTGTATCTCTCTGCCTTTCAAATAAAATGAAAATAAGTTATCAAAAAAGAAATCCTCAGGGTAACGGGACCAAAAGCAGAGGTCATTTCTTGTCATGCCACTATTGGACTAGAAGTCTGCAGCATTTTACTAAGAATGCTGGTGTGAGGTGGACAGTGGGAGGTTAAAAAAGTCACCAAGTACCTGAAGATGGTACTTTTAGAAACCTGCAGGTAAGAGATTTAAGAATTATGTGATAAGGGCCAGCGCTGTGGCATGATGGGTAAACCTGCCACCTGCACACTGGCTTCCCATATAGGTACCACTTCGTGTCCTGGCTGCTCCACTTCAGACCCAGCTCCCTGCTAATGCACCTGAGAAAGCAGAAGATGGTCCAAATGCATGGGCCCCTGCACAGGCATGGAAGACCCAGAAGAGACTCCTAGCTCCTGGCTTTGGTCTTGTCCAGTCCTAGCCACTGCAGCCATTTGGGGAGTGAACCAGCAGATGGAAGATTCTCTCTCTCTCTCTCTCTCTCTCTCTCTCTCTCTCTCTCTGTAACTCTGATTTTCAAACAAACAAGTAAATCTCTTTTTTTAAAAAAGAAGTAATAAAGACACTGAAGATGAATCAATCAACCAGTATAAAGTGGTCCAGGGCAAGCTGGCTCAAAACTTCTCCCAGACCTGTTACTAGGCTGTTACCAGTGTCCTAATGGGAAGCGACTGAAACTTGATAGCAGAATCCATCGTGTCACCATTAGAATACATCAGTACTTTATAAAGCTCTAATAATAAAGTCATACTCAACAATAAAAAGTGACAAAATCTTGTCATGTATAACAACAAGGATGGAACTAGAAGTTGTCATGTGAAGTGAAATAAGTTTACTGTCCTTATGCCACATCAGAATTAAAATTATTCTGGCAAAAAGTGACAAATGGAATTTTTACTTATATAACTGAAATCATTTATATATATGTGTGTGTGTGTGTGTGTGTGTGTGTGGCCTGAAATTTGTGGCCTGAAAGACAATTAAAACCTAGCGTGTGAGCAGGACTGCCTCTTGATTTCTCACGTCAGCTTTCTGTGTGTGTCAATTTTCTTCTAATATTCCCCAGGAACATAATTGCCAGCAGAACCCATGCTCGTATCACCCACATTTTCCCCCAGGCATGACCCAAGAAGAAACAATCCCAAGACAGGGTTTGGATTGACATGTCTGAAGTGTCCATTTCCAGGAAAGCCCACTATGGCCAACAGAAGGGGTAGTATAATTGGGTCAATTTGGATCAGATGTCCATTTCTAGCCAATCGCAGTGACAAGAGACCTGAGAACTGTAAGAATGCAGCTTATTTGTCTAAAGCAACTCTTAGCAGGAAAATAAAAAATACCTACTACTACTGCCATAGGGCCAGGCTCCTTCTTCCATGTGTGGAACAGTTTTCAGTTAAAGGCATTTCCTGAATGGGCTATTTTTTGGTGGACTGTGGTATCTTTCAACTGTAGAAACACGCCTCTGAGGGGCCAGTGCTGTGGCGTAGTGGACTAAGCCTCTGCCTGCAGCTCCAGCATCCCATATGGGCACCAGTTCATGTCCCAGCTGATGCTCTTCCAATCCAGCTCTCTGCTAATGCACCTGGGAAAGCAGTGGAAGCTGGCCCAGGTGCTTGGGCCCCTGCACCCACGTAGGAGACCTTGCAGAAGCTCCTGGCCCCGATCGGCCCAGCTCCAGCCATTACAGCCATTTGGGGAGTGAACCAGAAGATGGAAGGCCTCTCTCTCTAACTCTAACCCTCAAATAAGTAATAAAATCTTTAAAAAAAGAAGATGCCTCTGATTGCAGACTCACTGTGAAATCCTCTCTCTCCTCGAAACCTGCTTACTCTCTGGTTAGAGCCCTGCTGGTCGGGGGTCTATCATTTTCTGTTTCCTGGCCTTGGGAATGAAGCACAGTATGCATGTGTAGCTATCACCAGGGGAAGCCTCCAACTTCAAGCCACTAAGTTGCCTTATGGACTCTGGGGCAGTGCAGCCATAACAAGGAATGAAGGGATTCAAGTTCTGGCCCAGCCTTTCACTTTCCCAGGCTCTTCCCTGGCTGTGGTCTTGTCACCTGCCTTGAGACTCAGGGGTTCAGTACCTACCTGCTACCTCCCAAGGCATAGATAAGACTGTGGGGGTGAGCATGGGCATGGGCACTGGAGCTGTGAGATGCAGACAGAGCATGGCTGCTAACACTGACTGGTCAGTAGTGTCTTCCAGAGCCCCTCAGGCTTGCCCAGTTGGCCCCACACCCAGCAGCTCCTTCCACTCTTAGGTCCTATACTTATCTGTTTTGCCCATGGCTAACTGAAATCCCTCTGGTCCTTGCAGTTGGGGGTGGGAGGGTGGATGACTACTCCTGTGCTGAACCTGCAGTGAGCTAGGCCTGGTGCCTCCCACTGGCCCTGATGTAGGAACTGGTCCTTGTGGGAGAGCAGACTCCTTGCCAGTCCAGGACTTGCTGCCTTAGAATGAGCAGGGAGTGGGAGGGCAGGGAGAGAATGGAAATGTTTACCATCTGTTCAATCTGGAAGACTGCAGGATCAAGTTTTTGACACAAAATGTTACTGTGGGATAATATTTTTTTCCACTGGTTTCATTTTATTTGAAAGGCCGAGAGACACAGAGATCTTCCATCCACTGGTTCACTCCCCACATGCCCACAATAGTGAGGGCTGGGCCTGGTCAACACCAGGAAGCTAAATCCAGGGACCCAAGTACTTGAGCCATCACCTACTGCTTCCAAGAACACACAAATGCAAGAAGCTCAAATTGGATGTGGAGCTGGGGCTCAATCCCAGGCCCTGCAACATGGGGTGAAGGAGTCCTAGGCAGCATCTTATATTCTGCACCAGACACCTACCCACAATTTTTTATTTTATTTCTTTAAGATTTATTTATTTGAAAGACAGAGTTACAGAGAGGCAGAGGCAGAGAGAAGAGGTCTTCCATTCCGCTGATTCACTCCCCAAATGACCACAACGGCCAAAGATGAGCTGATCCAAAGCCAGGAGCCAGGAGCTTCTTCTGGGTCTCCCACGTGGGTGCAGGGGCCCAAGGACTTGGGCCATCTTCTCCTGCTTTCCCAGGCCACAGCAGAGAGCTGGATTGGAAGAGGAGCAGCCAGAGCTGGAACTGGTGCCCATATGGGATGCCGGCGCCACAGGCTGGGGCTTTAACCCACTGTGCTACAGCGCTGGCCCCAATGTTTGATTTTTAAGAACTGTTGATTGGGGCCAGTGCTGTGGTACAGTGGGTTAATCCTCTGCCTGCAGCACCAGCATCCCATGTGGGCACCAGTTCTAGTCCCAGCTGCACCTCTTCTGGTCCAGTTCTCTGCTGTGGCCTGGGAAAGCAGTAGAAGATGGCCCAAATGCTTGGGCCCTGCACCTGCATGGAGACCAGGAGGAAGCTCCCGGCTCCAGATCAGCACAGTACCGGTAGTTGCAGCCATCTGGGAGTGGGCCAACGGACAGAAGACCTTTCTCTCTGTCTCTCTGTCTCTCTGTCTCTCCCTCCTCTCCCTCTCACTGTCTGTAACTCTACCTCTCAAATAAATAAGAAGATAACCCTACCGTTCGACCCAGCCATCCCACTCCTTGGAATTTACCCAAAGGAATTTAAATTGGCAAACAAAAAAAGCGGTCTGCACCCTAATGTTTATTGCAGCACAATTCACAATAGCTAAGACCTGGAACCAACCTAAATGCCCATCAACGGTAGACTGGATAAAGAAATTATGGGATATGTACTCTTTAGAATACTATACTGCAGTAAGAAACAACGAAATCCAGTCATTTGCAACAAAATGGAGGAATCTGGAACACATCATGCTGAGTGAAATAAGCCAGTCCCAAAGGGACAAATACCATATGTTCTCCCTGATCGGTGACAACTGACTGAACACCAAAAAGGAAACTTGTTGAAGTGAAAGGGACACTATGGGAAACGGTGACTTGATCAGCATAGCCCTGACTGTTAATGAACAACTTAATACATTATCCCTCTTAGTAGTTTTTTTGTCTGTTCTACTTAATATGACTGGTTTAATTCTGTAATTAATACACAGTTATTCTTAAGTGTTGAAATTTAACTGAAATGTGATCCCTGTTAAACATAAGAGTGGGAATAAGAGAGGGAAGAGATATATAATTTGGGACATGCTCAAGCTGACTTGCCCCAAATGGTAGAGTTAGAAACATACCAGGGGACTCCAATTTAATCCCATCAAGGTGGCATGTACCAATGCCATCTCACTAGTCCAAGTGATCAATTTCAGGTCGCAATTGATCATAATGAAAGGACTAAGAGTCAAAGGGAGCACATAAGCAAGTCTAGTATCTGCTAATACTAACCGATAGAATAAATAAAGGGGAGAGTGATCCAACATGGGAAGTGAGATACTCAGCAGACTCATAGAATGGAAAATGCCCTAAATAGCACTCTGGCCTCAGAATCAGCCCTAAAGGCATTCAGATCTGGCTGAAAAGCCCATGAGAGTATTTCAGGCATGGAAAGCCAAGACACTCTGGCAAAAGATCTCTGTGAGTGAGATCTCAGTGGAAAGAACAGGTCTTCAAAGAAGGAGGTACCTTTCTCTGAAGGGAGGAGAGAACCTCCACTTTGACTATGACCTTGTCTAAACAAGATAAGAGTCGGAGAACTCAAGGGGCTTCCATAGCCTTGGAAACTCATGACTGGAGCATAGGGAGATTACTGATGCCATAGACAGGAGTGTCAATTGGTAAAGTCAACAACAGGAGTCACTGTGCACTTACTCCTCATGTAGGATCTCTGTCCTTAATGTGCTGTGCATTGAGATTTAATGCTATAACGAGTACTCAAATAATATATTTCACTTTGTGTTTCTATGGGGGTGCAAACTGTTGAAATCTTTACTTAATGCATACTAAACTGATCCTCTGTAAAAAAAAAAAAAAAAAAAAAAAAAAAAAAAAAAAAAAAAAAGAAAAGAAAAGAAACTATCAACTCCCAACTTGACTCTCACTGGGATTAAACATGACAATAGGTCTGATCTGATTTCATCATCATTAAAAAAAATCATCTATTATTTTTCACTTTATATTTCTGTGTGGGAGCAAACTGTTGAAATCCTTACTTAATGTATACTAAGCTGATCTTCTGTATATTAAGATAATCGAAAATGAATCTTGATGTGAATGGAAGGGGAGAGGGAGTGGGAAAGGGGAGGGTTGTGGGTGGGAGGGACCGTATGGGGGGGAAGCCATAGTAATCCATTATTCGTACTTTGGAAACGTATATTCATTAAATAAAAGTTAAAAAAAATAAATAAATAAAAAAAAAAGAAAAAAAAAATCTTAAAAAAAAAAAAAAGACCTGCTGATTGGGAGACAAGGGACCTGAGCTTTGCTGTTGACTCAGCACTAACTAGCTGAGACTTTGATTTCACCTCTGTTTCCTCATTTATACAATACACTGATAGGGTAAGTAATTTCACATTGTACTTCCAGCTCCAATATTTGATCAGGTGGGAGCCTCACACAGGAGGAACGGGGGTACAGAGAAGAGGGACAGACTCAGCCTAGATCTGTAGCTCCAGACCCTGGCCATGGACCATCAGGGAGAGGGCACAGGATTTTTTTAAGGAGTTCTCCAATCCATGCACAAGTCAAATGTTTACTACAGACTGAATAAAATAATATTTCCACAAGTACATGTGCTATTTTCAAATCTCCATAGGAGTTCTTGGGATTAACAAAATGCCGATCCATTTTAAAAGGAAGTTTTATTCACTATGAATTGTTTTTCAATCAACAGATGCCAAAAGAACAACTGTCATCAAGGGGGAATCTTTGTTTATAATGAGTTCTTACAAACAGGAGAGCCGTGGAGGAGGAGGAAAACCTACAATCTGGAGAAACTGTGCCTGGGGATGGAGCAACTTGACTATCCTTGTCTTTGGAGTATGAAATACTGAGGCTAATTTTCGACAACATCACATGTAGCTGCTGAAACCTAACCTCACTGGCACCGCCTCTGGGAAGCCTGCCCCACCCATCGGTCAGGGTCCCAGGAGGGAAAACCGATACCTTTGAATCCGGATAATTTGACAGACTTACTGAAGTCTCACTTACAGAGCTACACTCATGCATCGCTTGACAGGTTTACCATCTAAGAAATGAGTTCTTAGCGATCTCATCACTGTGCAGACATCATAGAATCCACCTACATGCACCTGTATGGGATAGCCTGCCACACTCCCGGGCCATATGGGATAGCCCAGTGCTCCCCAGGTACAAACCTATAGGATGTGTGACTGTACTGAGTATGGTAGGCAATGGTAACACAATGGCATTTGTGCACCTAGCCATATCTGGACATAGAAAAGGTACGCAAAAATATGGTATAAAAGACAAAAAGTGATAGACCTGCAGAGGGCCCTCCCCATGGCTGGAGCTTACAGGACTGGAAGTGGTTCTGGGTGAGTCCGGGTGTGAGTCAGGCATGAAGGTGAAGGCTAAGGACATGACTGTGCCCCATGCGCATGTTATAAATGCTGTATAGTTAGGCTACCCCACATTTATTTTAAAAGTTTCCTTTGCTCAATAATCTCATCTTATTGTAACTTTTTTAAACCTTATATAACTTTTAATTTTTCTCAATATCTGGACTCTTTTGTAATAACATTTTAGCTTAAAACATACATTATATGGGGGTACTTCAAAACTTCATGGAAAAACAGAATTTAAAGATAAGCTTGGGAAGTCAGCACTGTAGCATAATGGGTCTGTTTGCAATGCTGGCATCCCATACTGGTACCAGTTCTGGTCCTGGCTGCTCCACTTCCAATTTCACTCCCTTCTAATGCACCTGGGGAAGCAGAAGGTGACCCAGGTGCTTGGGCCCTTGCACCCACATGGGAGACCTGCAAGAAGCTCCTGGCTCTGACCTGGTCCAGCCCCCACCACTGTGGCCACCTGGGGAATGAACCAGTAGATGGAAAATCGATCTTCAAGATTCTCTCTCTCCCCAACCCCCCATAACTCTGCCCTTCAAATAAACAATTTGTTTAAAAAAAAAAAAGATAAGTTATTGAATCTGCCATTGTGGCTCAGTGAGCTAAGCTGCAGCCTATTTAACAGAGCTCCAGTTTGAGGCCCAACTGCTCCACTTCTGATCCAGCTCCCTGCTGATATGCCTAGGAAGGCAGCAGAGGACAGCCTAAGTGCTTGAGTCCTGCCACCTAAGAGGGAGAGAGACCCGAATGAAGCCCCAGCTTCCGGATTTTGGCTTTGACCAGCCCTGGTCATTGTGCCCACTTAGGAAGTGAACCAATGGAAGGAAGATCGATCCATCCCTCCCTCCCTCCTTCCCTCCCTCCCTTCCTCCCTCTCTTCCTCCCTCCCTCCCATGCTCTGCTTTTCAAATAAAATAAATTTTTAAAAAGATCATTTTGGTTTAAAAAATTGTGTAATTCATGCAGGTCTTTTTCATAATACTCATTTTCCACAAACATTTTACATACCTCTTGTACTCATATAGCCATACAAAAATATTTTCTTTATATATATATATATTCTATAAGCTTTGTTCTATGTAAAATTTTTCTTATTTATGTTTTTTTAAATTTCCTTACTAAGAACAAAGACACCAACACACACAAAATCTTGGGCCCATACAAGGTCAGGCCCATCAGTATCATTCCTGCTCCTCCACATCTTAGCTCACTACAGGGTCTTCAGGGGCAGTAACACGCGTGGAGCTGGCGTCCCCGATGGTTAGCAATGCCCTCTTCTGGACACCTCCCAGAAGACGTGCCTGAGGCTGCTTTGAGTCCCGGAGGCCTGTTCAGTGGTGATTATCTGTTGACATTTCTGTCTCCACACTACACTGTGAGTTCCTGAAGGGCAGAAACCATGTGCTGTTCACTTCTGCGGTCACAAAACCAAGCACAGCGAAGATCCCTGGGAAATATTTGCTGAGTTTTAATTGGAGGCAGCAGTTTTGAAAAACAAGTGCCATATGGCTTGCATAGGTAGCATCTGCTCATGCTGCTGGGTGTTCCTGGGACCCGGGGGCCCTGGAACACAGCTCCCTTGCCACAGTACCACAGAGTTGAATGGAGATCACACTACTCCTGTGTTCACACAGCTGAGATGGATGAGGCAGTGTCCAACAGGCTCTTGATTTAAACACAAGTGATGAACATCCCCAAAGTTCTTGGGAATCCTTAAATCTCTCTCTCCTTCTCTCTCTCTGTGCCTCCCTCCCTCCCTCCCCTCCCTCTCTCTCTGTGCCACTCTCCCTCCCTCCCTCCCTCTCTCTGTGCCTCCCTCCCTCCCTCCCTCTGTGCCACTCTCCCTCCCTCCCTCCCTCCCTCTGTGCCACTCTCCCTCCCTCCCTCCCTCTCCCTGTGCCTCTCCCTCCCTCCCTCCCTCTCTCTGTGCCACTCTCCCTCCCTCCCTCCCTATCTCTGTGCCGCTCTCCCTCCCTCCCTCCCTCTCTCTGTGCCACTCTCCCTCCCTCTCTCTGTGCCTCCCTCCCTCCCTCTGTGCCACTCTCCCTCCCTCCCTCCCTCCCACCCTCTATGTGCCACTCTCCCTCCCTCCCTCCCTCCCTCTCTCTGTGCCACTCTCCCTCCCTCCCTTCCTCTCTCTGTGCCACTCTCCCTCCCTCTCTCTGTGCCTCTCTCCCTCCTTCTGTGCCACTCTCCCTCCCTCCCTCCCTCCCACCCTCTCTGTGCCACTCTCCCTCCCTCTCTCTGTGCCTCCCTCCCTCCCTCTGTGCCACTCTCCCTCCCTCCCTCCCTCCCATCCTCTGTGCCACTCTCACGCCCTCCCTCCCTCTCTCTGTGCCATTCTCCCTCCCTCCCTCCCTCCCTCTGTGCCACTCTCCCGCCCTCCCCGCCCTCCCTCTGTGCCACTCTCCCTCCCTCCCCTCCCTCCTTCTTTGTCACTCTCCCTCCCTCCTTCCCTCCCTCCCTCTCTCTGTGCCACTCTCCCTCCCTCCCTCTCTCTGTGCCACTCTCCCTCCCTGCCTCCCTCCAGCCCTCTCCCTGTGCCTCTCCCTCCCTCCCTCTCCCTGTGCCTCTCCCCCTCTCTCCCTCCGCCTCCCAGTCTCTGTAACTCCACCTTTCAAATAAACACTTTTTTTTTTTTAAGAAAGCCTTTGTACCATTCTCTTTCAGATCCTGGCAAGAAGGGCCCGCTATGAGAGCTGTGTCTCCAGGTTCCAGTGCTCCAGAAGAACCTCCAAGAGGCTGAGGGGCACTGAGAATCTCTCGGCAGAGCTCTGCCCAGTGCCGGTCCCACTGTACCAACCGATGGGCCTTCTCTCCTTAAATCCTTTTTGGCAGGAGGGGCAGATGTTTGGTTCAATGACCTTTCCTGGCATTAGGGTGGGGACTTAAAACTGACAGCCGTGGGACAGCGCCATAAAGTATCCCAAGCCCTGATAAGTCTACTCACAAATGTTCAAGAGTAAAATTTCAAAATGCTTTAAATTTCCAAGACTAATGTTGAGTCACATGGCAGGAAGCAGGCTATGGGTAAGGAAAACTCTATAACCATTCAGAGGTTCAGTGTTAATGTGGAGGAAGCAAGGTGGGTGCAGGGGGGTCATACCGTCCTTGTGGATAAGGGTTTTCCAGGCTGGGCTAGATCCTGCAATGGAGTGAAGGAGGGAGGCAGCAGAGCTACTCAGCTTCTAATCTTGTAGGTTATACCCCCTACACAGGCCCTCTCTTCTGTTCTACCAAGCTGTGAGGCCATAGGTGTGGTGACCAAGCCAGTAAGACTGTGCCCAAATTACACTCTGGCCACCTGCTTAAATGCAAAGGAGAAGCTGCAAGTGAGACAGGGGTGTGTGTGCACCATCTTGGTAGCCAGTGGCCTACTGAGAGAAAATGGCAGGGACTCTAGAGACAAACTCCTTTCCTAGCCACCTGAAAAGAGGCACAAATTCAGAGTTCTTCTAAACAAAACTGATTCATCAGGCCCAAACCTAAGAAAAAAAGCACACACTGCTTTGTGCAAAGCTCTGTAGAGACTATATAGTTGAAACCAGGTGTATCTGTAAGTCTTTTTTGTTGCTGCTTAAAAGGCAGAGAGAGACAAGAAACAGGTATAGAGAGATCCTCCATTACTGGTCCACTCCCCCAACTGGAGCAGGAGCCAGGAATTCCACCCAAGTCTCCCATGTGGGTGTCAGGGACCCAGTACTTGAGCCATTATCTGTTGCCTTCCTAGGTACATATCAGTAGGATGCTGGATGCAAAGCAGAGCTGGGACTTGAATCGGGCGCTCCAAAGTGGGGTGGGTAACCGTAGCAGTGAAATCTTGATCACTGTACCAAACGACCACCACCAGATGTTCATCTAAAATCAAGGAGGTGGAAATAAGTCAGAACGATAACAGCAGAAATTAATGAAGCAGAAATGCAGTAACAAGGAACAGTCAAACCAAATGTTTGTTCTTTGTGAATACTAATAACACTGACATGTATTTGGCAAGATGAGTAGCATGGAAAAAGTGAAGGTATAAGTATGTAGCTTCGATGACGAAAAGGAAGATCTATGATGC
Source organism: Oryctolagus cuniculus (assembly GCF_051225735.1). Lineage (NCBI taxonomy): Eukaryota > Metazoa > Chordata > Mammalia > Lagomorpha > Leporidae > Oryctolagus > Oryctolagus cuniculus. Next base: position 196,317,574 of record NC_142867.1, read on the forward strand.
TGTAGACCCTATGAGATAAGAGTTTATTTTAAACTTTATTTTACCAATACATTTTGATACTTTATATGAAATGGACAACTGCTCAGACTCACACTGTGGCAGAACACCAAGTGGATGTTGAGGTGCAGAGGGTTAAGCCATCACTCAGGACACCCACATTCCATACCAGAGTGCCCGGTTTGAATCCTGGCTACTTCACATTTCCAAAACAGCTTCCTGCTAGTGTACCTGGAAGGCGGTGGATGATGGCCCAAGTACTTGGATTTCTATCACCCACTTGGGAGACCTGTATCGAGTTTCTGACTCCCTGCTTTGGCCTGGCCCAGCCTTCACTTTTGTGGGCATTCAGGGAGGGAACAGTGGATAGAAGATCTGTCTCCCTCCCCAACCCTCCCTGTCACTTTGTTTTTCAAATAAATAAGTAAATCTTAAAAAAAAAAAAAAAAAGAGGTAGAGGTAGCAGCAGAGAACAAGTGAATAGACCTAGAACCTTCAAGATATTGAATGAGAAGTAAAAGAAACTCCCACCCCCAAATCCGAGGTCTATTAATTTCACTGATATTTTTTACTGAACTTCCAGTGAAGACAGTAAAACAATCACACAAAATTTTTTCAGAATGCAAAGGCTCACATAACCATGGTTATAAAACCCAAGAAAAACAACATCTGAGAAAAAAAAATTAGTATTGGCTAAAATCACTCATGAGCACATAGGCAAAATATTAAAATGTTTGCAAACTGGATCCAGCAGGTTAGATCTAGTCCAGGAATGTGAGAATGATTTGCCATTATAAAATCAATTAAAGTAATTCACTACATGAATAAAAATTTTAAAACTCATATGGTCATCTCTGGTGAAAAAGGGGATTCAGCAAAATTCAACACCTTTACATGATTAATTATTCTTCTCATAAGAATAGAAGGATATGTTATCAATTTGAAAAATTTTATCTGCCAGAAAACTACAGTTCCAATCATATTTAATTTGAACTGTTGAATGTGTTGCTTTAAGATGGGAACAAGTAGACAAGGATGCCTGCAATTATAACATTTATTCAACAAGGTACTGAAAGTTCTAGCCTGTTCAGAAAACCAAGGAAAAAATCCAATTTATAAGTATTGAGCAAAGAGAACAAAATTGTTGTTATTCACAGATGATATTCTTCCATTGAAATCCAGACAATTCTACATAAGAGTTCTTTTAACTATGAAGGTTGCTAGCTGCATTGTTGGATAGAAAAATCTAAGTATAAAATATATAGGTTTGATTTATTCAAGTAAACATAAAAATGAAAAATCCTATTGTAAATGGTTTCTAAGTATCCAACAAAAAATATGTGAGACCTTATAATTATCAAAATTTTATTTAAAAACATTAAGGATATCTAAGTGGAGAGATAAATAACTTAGTTCATTCAAAATGATCTATAGATTTAGTGAAATTCTGATGAAAAATTATGTATTTCATAGTAATTGATAAGCTGATACTCCAATAATATAGAAATACAAAGAACAGCCAAGACACTCTTAAAGAATAAGAGAGGGGCAGGTGTTTGGCCTAACATTAAGATGTTGGTTGGGATGTCCGCATCTCACATCTAAGGGCCTGGGTTCAAGTTCTGGCCCCACTTCTGATTCCAATTTCCTGCTAACACACACCCTGGGAGGCAATGGGTGATGGCTCAAGTTCTTGGGTTTCTGTCACCCATGTGGGAGAGCTGGATTAGGTCCCCGCTTCCCGACTTCAGCCTGGCCCAGCTCCAGACATTGAAGGCATTTGGGGGAATCATTAGATGAGATGGTCCTCTCTCACAGTCACTAACAGAATGAACAGAGAGCCTAGAAGCAGACCCACTCATATATATGGACATTTGATATATTATTTTAAAAATAGCATTGTAGATCCGTGGGAAAAGTGTGACCTTTTTAAAAAGTAGTGTTGGGGGGTTGGGGCTATGGCACAGTGGGTTAAAGTCCCAGCCTGCAGCATCAGCATCCCATATGGGCACCAGTTGAAGTCCCAGATGCTCCACTTCCAATCCAGCTCCCTGCTAACGTGCTTGGGAAAACAGCAAAGGATGGCCCAAGTCCTTTGGCCCCTGCACCGACATGAGAAGAACTCTGTCTCTCTCTCTGTCTCTACCTCTCTCTGTCTCTACCTCTCTGTCTCTACCTCTCTCTGTAACTCTATTTTTCAATAAATAAAATAAATCTTTAAAAAGAAAATAGTGTTGGGATATTGGGTAACATGGGGAGGGGAAATTTGAAATTGAATCCCTACTTTCTACCACACACAAAAAAATAAACTCCAAAAAGGAAGACCTTTTTCCCTGTCTCTCTCTCACTGTCTAACTCTGCCTGCCAAAAATAAATAAACTCCAAGTATATTAGCACTCTATACACCAAGTCTTTAAAAGAAACATTCCAAAGAAAATAGAGAATATCCCATTACCTTAGGAAGACTTTCTTAAATAAGACATAAAAAACACTAACCCTAAAGGAAAAATACTGGTAAATTAATGTTAAAATTGCCCAAAGAGACAGATAGTAAAAAAGAAAGTAAATAATTGGAACATGTGTTGCCAACAAATGGCGTATCTCTAAAAAAAACAGGTAGTATGAAAAAGACAACTGAATAGAAAAATGGGAAAAATGTTTGATCGGACACTTTCAGACAGAGGATATCCAAATGACCAATAAATATAAAAATTAACCATTAGGGAAATATACCCAAACCACAGTGAGATACCATTACATGCCTACCAGATGAACAAAAACATGAACGTGCTGACACGAATAAGGAACAATGAAAATTTGTGTACACTGCTAGTAGGAGCTCTAAACGGAAGAAATGAGCTAGCACTGCACAACAACAACAACACATAGAAGTGCCCCTCAAACATAATGTTTAACGGAAGAAGCAAATCACCTGATAAATGCCTAGTATGCTTCTATTTTATATAGAATCCAAACTAGATAAAATGAAATAATATATTGTTTAGGATGCCCACATCAGTTGTGTCATAGTTATTTATTGTTGCAAAACTTCATGGTTTAAAACAACAATGATTCTATTTTCTCTCAATGCTGCAGGTCAAGGGTTTCCATAGAGCATACCACAACAGTTCATCTCTGCTCCACGGTGCTTGGAGCCTCAGCTGAGCTGGCTGGAACCACTTGACTAGGAACACAAGTGTCGGGCCTTGGATCTGGGGCTGCGCAGGGTCCCTCAAAACTCTCCCACATGGCTAGCTTGGGTTTCCCCATAGCATGGTGGTTGCAGGGTTAAAAGAAGGAATATTCAAAAAAAAAAGTATCCCAGTGTGCAAGCACTTATGAAATCTCTATTCACATCACTCTTGTTCATGTCCCACTGGCCAAAGGAAGTTACGCAGACAAACCCAGGATTCACTGTGGGGAGGACTACACAGCTAATAGAGGAAGCCAGGGTTCCCTTGGGGGCCACTACCACTGTGGTGAAATGAGAAGACCATGCCAAGATGGCCACTGGCAAGCGAGCATCAGTTTCTCAGGAATGGCTTCGAATTCTTCTTTTTCCAATTTTTAAAATTTAGTTAAGGTGAGCAAATTTCATGAATTTCCTGTATAAAGATTTAGGAGCATAGCAACTCTTCAGTTCTTAAAAGCACTTGACTGCTCTGAGTTAATTAAGCCACATGACCCTCTGGAAAGCCAGGTAGAAGATCTAAGAAGAAAAAGAGGAGGGGAAAGGACAGGTGTTGTCTACTACTGAGATGCACCTCTCTAGGGGGTCCCCTAAAATTACAGCAAGTGAACCTCCCTATGTGGCCAATGAAATCCCAAGGAAATTTACAGCCCCTTGTAATGACAGGAATCACCATCGACAGTGATTAAAATATTAAACTGCAAAACAGGAAGAGCTCAAAAGGACCTTAGAGATCCTCTGGAACAACTCCTCATTAAAAAGCCAGCGGCTTAGATAAGTGAGTGGGGAAGGCGGTCCTGTACCCTTCAAGACGCTCTCTGAGCTACTAGAAAGGAGCTGCCTGGGGTGCCTTGGGCTGATGCTTACTGCAGAAGCAGAGGGCAGGGCTGTGTCCAAGCCAGCCTGTCCCAGGGCCAGGTGCTTCATGATGCTTCTTGAAGAGCTGCACTGAAACACCACTCTTGCTTAGCACCTAATTGCAAAACACTCATCACCCCCTACCAAGGGCACATTAAAAAGGGGTGAGGTCATTCTGCAGGAACACAGTCCCCAGCTGCATCCAGCCACACATTGGCCCACGCAGGCGTCTCCACAGGACCGAGAGTGTGTCTTCTGACCTTTCTCCAAGTGAGCTCCTTCCCCAACCAGCAAGGTTCGATGACGTTCACTCGAACCCTTTGCATGACACCTGTTAACACAGTAGCCATTCTAGACCTCCCCTGTGGTTACTTGTCCACTGAATATATCATGGATGTTTTTCCATGTGAGTACATGTCACATAGATAAGCAGTGTCTTTCTGATGACTGCATGGTATTGTATTGCTACGTATTATTGAATGTAACCAATCAATCTTCATTTGTCAGTCATTCTCACTTGAGTTCCCTCCAGGTTTTCACAATTGAAAACAATACATCAGAGGGCTGATGCTATGGTGCAGTGAATTAAGTCACCACTGTGGGGCCAGCTCCGTGGCACAGAAGGTGAATCCTCCGCCTGCGGTGCTGGCATCCCATATGGGCTCCAGTTCTAGTGCCGGCTGCCCCTCTTCCAATCCAGCTCTCTGCTGTGGCCTGGGAAAGCAGTAGAAGATGACTCAAGTCCTTGGGCCCCTGCACCCATGTGGGAGACCCAGAAGAAGCTCCTGGCTCCTGGCTTTGGATCAGTGCAGCTCCAGCCACTGCGGCCATTTGGGGAGTGAACCAGCAGATGGAAGACCTCTCTCTCTGTCTCCTCTCCCTCTCACTGTCTGTAACTCTACCTCTCAAATAAATAAATGAAATCTTTAAAAAAAAAGTCACCACTTGTAACACACACCAGCATCCCACATCAGACTGCAGGTTCAAATCCCAGCTACTCCACTTCTGATCCAGCTTGCACTGATGTGCCAGGGAAGCCAACAAAATATGGCCCAAGTACTTGGGCCCCTCCATACATTTTGGAGACCTTGGTGGAGTTCCTGGCTCCTGGCTGTGTCCTGGCCCTGATCTGGCTATTGCAGCCGTTTAAGGAGTGAACCAGTAGATGGAAGATCTGTCTCTCCTTCTCTGTTGCCCTGCCTTTTAAATAAATAAATATTTTTTTAAAAAGATACAGCAGTAAACAATGTACAAATATTTGAATCTTTGCACACCTGATTATTTCTTAGCATTAATTCTTGGAAGTGGAATTTCCAAGTCAGAAGATAGGGACTTTAAAAAGATTTTTGATGCAACTTGCCAAGTTTTCTGCAGAAAGGGCAGGTCTCCACCAAGACAGATGTGAGGTGGATCAGGACTGGCTAGAAATAGTTTCCTGTGCTTCCTTCAGCTTCATCCTAACACAAGCTAAAGATCTAGTCTAGTACTAAACAATACATGTCCCAGAGTCTGAAAAAGTGAAACGGCTTTTCCTACATTGTGATAATTTTGAATAAGTGAGAACAGGACACCAGCGAAAGCAGTGAGGTAAATGGGCCTTTGGTAATGCATCTTAATTTTGGTGCAGACAGCATTCTCTTTTTGTAAATGTCCAATTTGGGACAGCGATTGTTTCTACATGATGAAATTATGGATATTGATTTTGTTTTTCTGTATTTTCTAAATACTAGTATTTACTAAATACTAGTGCAGAGTTTTTCAACCTCAGCACTGTCGATGCTTTGGTCCAGAGCATTCTTGGTTGTGTCATTGTCCTTGGCAGCACAGAGAGTTAATAACATCCTTGGCCTCCACTCACTAGGAACCAGTATCTCCCCCCAAAGTTGTGACAACCAAAAATGTCTTCAGATATTTCCAAAAGCTTTCTAGGTTGTTAAAATCACCCGAGTTTAGGACCACTGTACTAGTGTAATGGATACGATCAACAACCGCAATCAACACTTGTAGCACTTGGAGCCACACACTGTTCCCAGTGCTTCAGGGTTGAGCTGTGTAGCAGTGCTGTTTCCATTTTACCTGTAAGGAGACTGAGAGCAGAGATGCTGGGTAACTTGCCTAAGCTCACCGAGCTATAGAGCACAGCACCTCAGGCTGGAACCCAGGCAACTCCAGAGCCCACGTTCAAAGTCATTTCTCTGCAGCTGCCCCCCACTGAGAGGTTTTTATTTAAAGATTCTTTTTAGCCATTTACTTTTTTTTTGCAGCAAATCTTACAATATTTTCAAACACATGCAGTAGTACAATGAACATCCATATACTCATCACCTAAAATTGTTAACTATCAAGATTTTGCCATATCATTTGCCCTCTTTTCCTTCTCCCTTCCTTCCTCTCTCCCTTTCTGCCTCTCTTGCTCCTTCCTTTCTATCTCATTCATCCTCCACATAGTTCAATGTGAAGTTCTAAAATATATAGGAATTTTTGTATATCACCCTAATATCTACAACAAAATGAACTCTTTAGTATCACTCCATATTCAAAACCCCCTGATTATCTCAAAAATAATCTCAACAATGCCCGGCACTAGACATTGAAAAAGGCTGAAGCCGTGATTCCTAGCAGGCCTTGAGTGCTAACAGAAGGAAGGGAGGACCCTCCCAAGGAACCACAGATGAAGGGAACACACAGTCCCCACCAGCAATAAAAATCTCTCTGCTCGTTTCTGGAAACATGCGAAAGATCATGTGTGGGGAGCAACTCGGACTAGACTGTTACTGGAATTAAGACTTATTCTATGCATCTGCTCTCCCACAATATGGCGCTGGGGGAGGAGAAAACAGCTTCTACGCAGCTGCCTCTTGCCAACTTGAGTGATGACCTCCAGGAGCTGATCCTGCTCCTGATTGGAGGAGAGCAGCGTACTCGGCGTGTGGGCAGCCGAGTTGGGATTGGAGAAAGAGGACTATAAAGGAGGAGAGAGACAACATGCAGCAGGAACATCTAAGGGGAACATCTATCTGAAGGAACACCTGTGCAGCCCCCGAGAGAGCTGGCTGGCGGTGTGCCGCTCCCCCGCGGAAGTGGGGAAAGTGGCTAGGGGGAACCGCCCTTCCACGGAGGTGGAAGGGACAGTAGCCAACCCGGGAAGAACCAGCAGCAAACCCGGGGAGGGCCGAGCAGACAAAAGAACAACGCAGGGTCCTGTGTCGTTCCTCCACGAAGAGGGGGAGCGACAATCATGGTTGATCATTAAAGTTAATTTTAATAGCAGCAGGGAACTGGGGCTGGCTTTGGGGTTCTTTGACTCAACTTTCTCAATGCATATTTATGATTTCATTTTAGTGCTTGTTGGTTTACTTCCATTAGTCCATAAAAGATCCTGACTCTGTCTTTCTGTTGTCCTTAAAATAGTGGAAATTCCTCTTGAATTTGTGGTTGAGGTCTGGCCTCCAAGGGAGAGAAGACAGCACAAACTGATCTTACTTTTTTGGGGGGACAGCAGGATGAAGAGGGTGCAAGATTCCTTGGAGACCAATGGGGATTGCTGCTGCCCCTTCCCCCGCACTGCCACCTGCTGGAGTGGGTTGGGACAATGAACAGAACACTCCTGGACTAGTTTCCCACAGTTGCTGGAACAAATTATCGTATATTTGGTGACCATAAATTCTGTTAAGAATTATGGAAACGTGGGCCTGGCGCCGTGGCTCACTTGGCTAATCCTCTGCCTGCGGCACCGGCGCATATCCCATATGGGTGCCGGGTTCTAGTCCTGGTTGCTCCTCTTCCAGTCCAGCTCTCTGCTGTGGCCCAGGAAGGCAGTGGAGGATGGCCCAAGTGCATGGGCCCTGCACCCACATGGGAGACCAGGAGGAAGCTCCTGGCTCCTGGCTTCAAATAGGCATAGTGCGCCAGCTGTAGCAGCCATTTGAGGGTTGAACCCACGGAAGAAAGACCTTTCTCTCTCTCTCTCTCTCTCTCTCTAACTCTAACTCTACCTGTCAAATAAATAAATAAATCTTAAAAAAAATTATGGAAACCAAAAGCCTAACATCAATTTCACTGGGCCACAGGGGGTGTTGGCAGGAAAGCACTTTCGGGGAAAGACCATTTTCTTGTCTTTCCCAGCCTCTAAAGCTGCTTTCCTTGCACTCCTTGACTTCTGGCCACTTCCTCCTTCTTCTATACCAGCAGTGCAGCATCCTGCTCTGATGGTCACAAGGCCACCTCCTCAGGCATCCAGTCTCACCCAGAGCACTAACAGCACCTGCTAAGATCCCCGTTTGCCAATGAGATGCATTCGTGCTTTCTCCCACCCTTTGTTGAGTGCTGGCTTACTCTGGACCAGGCAACTCCCAAGCAGAAGAAGCTACTCGCGTCAGAGAAACTCACTTCTGCGTGGATGTGTGCGTGATGGTAGGAGCTTTGCCGGAACTGAGTACTTGTGCCTGGCACCTAAAGGACGTGCATCAAAGTTTGTTTTTCAAAAATATAATATTCTAAACCACAGAAGGCCTCTGTCTGGAAGAGCTGGAAAATGCCCCTCTGCATCATGGGAGCCAGGCCCCTGAATAAAGAACTCAAATGAACTGGAGTAAAAGACCAAGTGACTGGCCCAAGGTCCCTGGGACTGTGGAGAGCAGAGCCAGGACATGTCAGACTCCACAATTTCTGATCCCAAAACCAGGACTCCTTCCACCTCACTAGGGTCTCTGATAAGACATAGCACCCATCACAATGCCCAGTACATAGTTGGCACCAATATCCTCATTCAATGGCAACAACACATGTGCTCAGCCATAGGAAAGGACAGTATAATCCATCACAGGTAAACTAAGGGTCCTTGCTTAAGGGAAAAGTGTAAAGTTTTGGTAAAATTTTGCTTAAAAAAATCAAGGGGTCTGGGTTATGTTCTTTGCTTTTTTGCTTATTTCTGGTCTTGCTCTTTGCTCCCAAGTACTTGGTGATGTCCTCAAGCTGAAAAGACCAGAGGAAGAGGCTTGCACCCCGGCTCAGTGGTCACTGGAGCAGGATTCACACACCCCAGGGAAAGCTCACGTCAGTACCCAGTGAGCCAGGGGAAACACCGGGAATGCACTGTGCATGTGCCGGGACTCGAGAGAGTTTATGGAAAATGGAATTCATGTTCCTCAGAGTGCAGAAACATTTGCAGTTCCTGCCTATGAGGGATCTTCCGAAAGTTCACGGAAATGGGTATTGTGAAAAATTGTGCATGGCTTTCAAAAATGGTTGCACCAAGATAAACTTATCTTTTGGTTCCTTTTCCATTAGCTCTTTGAAGTATGCTTCTACCTATATTTTTAAATCTGGACTTAAATTTTACCAACATTTAAAAAACAGATTGACATTAAGGACATCCTTAGAGGGTCATATATTGTATAAAAATGTGAAGGAGCCTCGAGAGAGAATGGGGATTTCTACATTCTGTTTTACTTTCTCTTTTTCCTAGCACAGTACAGTTTATGCATGCCCAGGTAAGGGGATATATGGGTTCTATTATATAATTTTAATTAAATTGACCTCACAAACTGAAAAAGAGGCTTAGAAGTATTCCTGCAAAGAAACCTCATATTGAAGATAATAGCAACCATGAAGCACAAGTGAATAAGAAAGTGACAGAGCTGACACTTCTCTTACTCCTGGCACAAGCTCTTTGTCACATTATGAAGCAAAAAAAAAGAAAAAAGAAAAAAAAGAAAAAGAAAAGATGAGCTAATCATATCTTCCAAGAGGTCAGCTTGTAACTTCTGAAATTATCAACACAACCTGAAATAGGAATTTGGAGCTTCTCTCACGAATACTGAACCTCACCTTAAGTTAGTATTATGCCTTTGTACAATGGTGGTACAAAGCCAGCCCAATTAGCAAGAAATTTTAAAACATTGTATTACTTTATGTACTCTTTTTATTTTCAATGTTATGTATATATCTAAAACACGTAATATTTCAGCAATGGAAAGCTTTGGAAGCCAGTCGCATTGATTACTGAGGAGCTACCCACAATTCATTAGCCCAGGGCTTTGCTTCTGATAGTGGCACCATGGGGTAACAGGGGATAAATAAATAAGCTCTAAACTAATGGGGATCCTTTCAAATGACAACCACAATGTATCAAGACTAGGTTAGGAACATAGAAGTCAAGCAAATAAATTAGTGGGAGGAATGGTGCCAATTATAACTAGAGGCTAAGCAGGAACCAGGCTGGCCAGATGCCAGCACAGGCAGAAACAACTGGTCCCTTTCAATATCAAGAATCCCAGTTTGGTTCTCCCTGCAGTTTACATGAGGAGTGACTGATAGCCTGGTTGGCTAAGAATCAGCAAAGCTATGGAGCAACCACAACACCTGTGCACTACTCAAGTCAGGGTGTCGACAGGAAGACTGCTCTGGGCAGGTGACTGGATCGGCTAAAGCTGATGTGCTGCATGACTCTGACCCAGTAGTTTCCGCCCCACCCCCACCCCCACCCCCACCCCAGGTGTAGACACAACAGAAATCTGCACACATTTCACCAAAACACATGTCTGGAAATGCTGAAACAACACTATTCATAATAGTCCGAAGCTGGAAACAACCCAAATACCCATCAACGATAGAATGGCAGAGCCTTGCCACCATGTGTAGGAGCCCAAGGCAAAAGAAAATGTAATGAAACTGATGTGCATGGCTGATTTTTTTTTTTATTTTTTGACAGGCAGAGTGGACAGTGAGAGAGAGAGACAGAGAGAAAGGTCTTCCTTTGCCGTTGGTTCACCCTCCAATGGCCACCGCGGCCAGCGCACTGCGGCTGGCGCACCGTGCTGATCCGATGGCAGGAGCCAGGTACTTATCCTGGTCTCCCATGGGATGCAGGGCCCAAGTACTTGAGCCATCCTCCACTGCACTCCCGGGCCATAGCAGAGAGCTGGCCTGGAAGAGGGGCAACCCGGACAGAATCCGGCACCCCAACCGGGACTAGAACCCGGTGTTCCAGCACCGCAAGGTGGAGGATTAGCTTAGTGAGCCGCGGCGCCAGCTGCATGGCTGATTTTGTATGCACGCCAACTCCTTTTAGACCACAGTACTCAGATATGTGGTCAAACATTATTTTCAATGTTTCCATTAAGGTATTTTAAGGTGGGATTAACATTTAAATCTACACAAAGGGGACTTCCTAAAGTTCATGGAAATTTCACATTACCTTTGAATTCCACTTTCCCAAGAATTTTTGAAGCTCCATCATAGACTTTGAGAAAAAGCACTAGAATATAAGAATGGCTCCATACATGATAACTATGGTAAAGGTCTAAAGAGTGATTCTTGAATGAAATATACTCTTTAGCTAGGAAAATATGAGTATCAATACAATATTATTCCCTCAACCTGAAATTTTATACACCCAGCAATCACCAATCACATAGTAAATAGATTTTAGCCCCCGTGGTACATCTTGTGCTGGTAGAAATAAGCCATTTCTTGTGCAGGGTCCAAGACAAAGGAAAAATCTGAGACACACAGAATGACACCATGTGAGCTAAGAACAGAATTTAGGCCTCAAATGTTCTCACAAAGCCCACACTTTAATCAATGCCAGAACAAAAATAATGATCTGTGCAACAAAAACACGGCCTCTTCCATCTCTTTGGAGGAGAATTTGTATGCAATAAATGATTGACTTCTCAATGATGCACATGAAACAGATGAGCAGAGAAGAGAAAAAGGAGACAAAGAAGATTAGGGGGTGAAAAAGAGAAGGAAGAGGAAGCAGGAGAGAAAGGAGACACAGCACCATGCACATGTATCCTGGGGAAACTTTCGAAGTCCAACCTTCTCCAGGTGTTCTTGGGCTCCACTGCGTGAGCTTCCTGAACCTAAAAGGGCTTTGGTGGTGGGTAATTTTATGTGCCAGCTTGGCTAAGCTATGGCACCCAGACATTTACTCAGACAATCTAGAAGTTGCCATGAAGGTATTTTTTTAGGTGAGATTAACACTTTAATTGGTAGACTTTGAGTGAAGTGGATTATCCTCCACAGTATGGTGGGTGGGCCTTGTCTAATCAGTTAAAGGCCTTAATAGAGAAGCAGTGACCTCTGCAGAAGAGGAATTCTGCCAGCAGCCGGCCCTGGACTCCAAGTGCAGATTAGCACTCCAGCCTGTTCTGCAGAGTTAGTACTTGCTGGTCGCCACAATCAGTGTGCCAGTTAAATCTCAGTGGTGGTGATGATGATGATGATGATGATGATACATACAGACATGCATGGATGGGTTCAACCTATGGTTTTGTTTCTCTGAAGAACCTTGACTTATACACAGATTCTGCTTTAGTTAAATCTTTGATACTTTGTTCATCATGGAATTTCTGTGTTAATTTTGAGTTCTTAAAATACCACTCTGAAATGTTCATCTATCACTGAGGACTCAGCACTCTCTTGAACCTTGCACCTGAAGCTCTGCATCTCTTGCCTCACCTTAGCCTGACTCTTCATTTATGTGAAGCTTGATAACAGGCCAAGCTAGTTCACGCAGCTACAAGTCAACACAATGATTCCTTGCAGGGAGTAGGGAAGCAGTAACAATAAAGGCATGGGTGGGGTAGGGGAGTTTTTGGGGTGCTGAAATATTCCCCTTTCTGATTTGATTTATGAAGGCTCATTCAGATGGGCACTGATGATTTGTACTCATTTCTTTATGCCTTTAATACTTCAGTAAAAATTAATGCAGGGGTCAGCACTGTGGCATAGAAAGTTAACCTCTGTCTGCAGTGCCAGCATGCCATATGGGGCCAGTTCAAGTCCCAGATGCTCCTCTTCCAGTCCAGCTCTCTGCTGTGGCCCAGGAAGGCAGTGGAGGATGGCCCAAGTCCTTGGGTCCCTGTACCTACATGGGAGACCAGGAGGAAGCACCTGGCTCCTGGCTTCAGATCGGCACAGCACGCAGGCCATAGTGGCCATTTTGGGGGTGAACCCACGGAAGAAAGACCTTTCTCTCTGTCTCTCTCTCTCACTGTCTAATTCTGCCTGTCAGAAAGAAAGAAAGAAAGAAAGAAAGAAAGAAAGAAAGAAAGAAAGAAAGAAAGAAAGAAAGAAAGAAAGGAAGGAAGGAAGGAAGGAAGGAAGGAAGGAAGGAAGGAAGGAAGGAAGGAAGGAAAGAAAGAAAGAAAGAAAGAAAGAAAGAAAGAAAGAAAGAAAGAAAGAAAGAAAGAAAGAAAGAAAGAAAGAAAGAAAGAAAGAAAGAAAGAAAGAAAGAAAGAAAGAAAGAAAGAAAGAAAGAAGCTAGTCTTCATGGGAATAGAAATATGGGCATCTTTAAAGGGCACCCAACAACTGGCATCCTCTTCTCTATGTGGTGCTAAAGAAATTGAGGAACAAAGCAAAGGGTGGCCTATGGGGGCCAAAATACTCTTTATTACAGATGGACACTAGCTGGAGGATGTGGTTCTCAAGCTCTAAGTTAAAAATGTTGCTAACTCCAACCTCTGAGATCAGCTGATTCTTTTTCACTGCATTCCAAGAACATTTGACCCAGGAAGGCCCATCTGGAGCAGCAGCAGAATAAATCTTCTATGTGAAAGGAGAAAGCAGAATCTTGTTCCTAAGGGCAGCTCACTTCCAGGAGAAAGAACAACGCAAAAACACTCAGTCCCTCTTTCCAGATCTTCCAGTTAGATAAATAACATGCCTTCTGAGAGTGGAGAGGGACCAAGATTGTGTTAGGAAAGAGAAATCCTTCATCACAGGAACCAGGAATAGGAACAAAACCCTTTCCCTCTAAGGCTGTCATTGGCTAATTAAGAACAATCGGAACTGCGGGGCCTCCCTTTCTCGCAAGGTCTGTGTGCTCTCTCATCCCAACTTCTCTCAACACACGGCTTCCTCCTTTCTTCTCTTCTCCCCTGGCTTCCTTCTCTTACTGTTAATGTTACACGCGGTCTGTCTGACATGGCGGCCTCACTCCCAGGTGAGCTCAGTCAGCTCACCCCTGCCCCCGGCAGACACACTTGCCCTCCCAGTGAGCCACTTCAAATTTACGGAAGAATACGAATGCCTACGCTGCCGGAGATTCAAGCCAACAGCCAATCAACTCATTCAGGTACTCAACCATATAACAAAGCTCACAGGAGACTTCTATATAAGCCAGGAAGCTACTTCACTGTGTTTCAAAGGAAGAGGTTACTTTCTAGTGAGTCAAATATTCCTGTTGTGGGGTGGGGGGTGGGGGGGACGATATAGGAAGGTAAATCAGTGACAATGAGAAATTGTCAACAATACGGGGCAGATGTTATATGCAGTGGGTAAGATTCCCCTTAGGATAACTGCATCTCACATTGGGGTGCTGGGCTCTAAGTTCTGGCTCTGCTTCCAGTTCCAGCTTCCTGCTGATGCACACGCTTGGAGGCAGCGGCTGATGGTTTAGGGACTTGGGTCCCTGCCACCTGTGTAGGGGACTCATATTGAATTCCAGCCCAGCCCTGGCCATTGTGGGTAATTAGAGAGTGAACCAGAAGATGGAAGATCTCTGCTTCTCTGTCTTTCAAATAACACAAAAATAAATAAATTTTAAAAATTCTTTCAGGGACCAGCACTGTAACTGGTTAAACCATCACTTGCAATGCCAGCATCCCATATGGGTACCAGTTCATGTCCAGGCTGATCTACTTCAGAAGCAATTCCCTGCTAGTGACCCAGGAAAAGCAGCAAAAGTTGGCCCAAGTGTTTGAGGCCCTGTCACTCATCTGAGAGATCTGGAAGAAGCTTCTCGCTCCTGGATCTTGGCTTCAGTATGGCCCAGCCTGTTGTAGCCACCTGGGGAGTAAACCAGTAGGCATAAGATTTCTCTATCTCACTCTCTATCTCTCTAATTTATTATAAAATAATTCAGGATGAAAAATAAAGTAGAAAAGTGAAAGGGACATCCATTTTGGTAAAGAGTTTGGCAGTTTCTTAAAAAGTTATAGACAGAGGTACCACATGACCCAGAAATTCTACTCCTAAGTATCTACCCAAGAGAAATGAAAATGCAGGTTCTCACAAGAATTTGTACACAAATGTTCATAACAGCATTATTCATAATAGCCAAAAAATTGAAACAACCCAATGTCCATCAACTGATACATGAATAAACAAAATGAGGCATAACCACACAAAAGAATACTATTTGACAGTCAAAATTACCAAAGTACTGTCTGCACCTCAATGTTTATTGCAGCTCAATTCACAATAGCTAAGGCATGGATTCGATCTAAATCCCCATCAACAGAAGACTGGATAAAGAAATTATGGGATATGTACTTTATAGAACACTATACAGCAGTAAAAAAAAAATGAAATCCGGTCATTTGCAACAAAATGGAGGAATCTGGAAAACATCATGCTGAGTGAAATAAGCCAGTCCCAAAGGGACAAATATCATATGTTCTCCCTTATTGGTGACAACTAACTGAACACCAAAAAGGAAACCTGTTGAAGTGAAATGGACACTATGAGAAACAGTGATTTGAACAGTCCTTGTCTTGACTGTCGATGAACAACTTAATACTTTATCCCTTTTAGTATTTTTTTGTTCTACTTAATACCATTGGTTGAACTCTTTAATTAACACACAATTATTCTTAGGTATTTAAATTTAACTGAAAGTGATCCCTGTTAAATATAAGAGTAGGAATAACAGAGAGAGGAGATGTACAATTTGGGACATGCTCAATCGGACTTGCCCCAAACGGTAGAGTTAGAAACGTGCCGGGGATTCCAATTCAATCCCATCAAGGTGGCATGTACCAATGCCATCTCACTAGTCAAAGTGATCAGTTTCATTTCACAACTGATCATAACGATAGGATTAAGAGTCAAAGGGATCACATAAACAAGACTAGTGTCTGCCAATACTAACTGATAGAATTAAAAAGGAGAGAACAATCCAATATGGGAAGCGGGATACAGAACAGACTTATAGAATGGCAGATGTCCTAAACAGCACTCTGGCCTCAGAATCAGCCCTTAAGGCATTCGGATCTGGCTAAAAAGCCCATGAGAGTATTTCAGGCATGGAAAGCCAAGACACTCTGGCAAAAGATCTCTGTGAGTGAGATCTCAGTGGAAAGAACAGGTCTTCAAAGAAGGAGGTACCTTTCTCTGAAGGGAGGAGAGAACCTCCACTTTGACTATGACCTTGTCTAAACAAGATAAGAGTCGGAGAACTCAGAGGGCTTCCATAGCCTTGGAAACTCATGACTGGAGCATAGGGAGATTACTGATGCCATAGACAGGAGTGTCAATTGGTAAAGTCAACAACAGGAGTCACTGTGCACTTACTTCTCATGTAGGAGCTCTGTCCTTAATGTGTTGTGCATTGGGATTTAATGCTATAACGAGTACTCAAATAATATATTTCACTTTGTGTTTCTATGGGGGTGCAAGCTGTTGAAATCTTTACTTAATGCATACTAAACCGATCCTCTGTAAAAAAAAAAAAAAAAAAAAAAAAAAAGAAAAGAAAAGAAACTATCAACTCCCAACTTGACTCTCACTGGGATTAAACATGACAATAGGTCTGATCTGATTTCATCATCATTAAAAAAAAATCATCTATTATTTTACACTTTATGTTTCTGTGTGGGAGCAAACTGTTGAAATCCTTACTTAATGTATACTAAGCTGATCTTCTGTATATTAAGATAATCGAAAATGAATCTTGATGTGAATGGAAGGGGAGAGGGAGTGGGAAAGGGGAGGGTTGTGGGTGGGAGGGACGGTATGGGGGGGAAGCCATAGTAATCCATTATTCGTACTTTGGAAACGTATATTCATTAAATAAAAGTTAAAAAAAATATTACAAATAAGAAAATGGTGATGTTCAAAAAAAAAAAAAAGAAAAATAATAGTTGAAATTTTGAAAGCATCATAAATATATAAATAAAATAATTATATCTACATCATATTCTACCACCTGGAAGTAACCACTGTTAATATTTTAAGAGCATTTTTTCAGTCCCCTTTTTTATTATAGTTGTTTTAGTAAGCAAGGTTCTAATATATATAGAATTTTTTATTATGTGATTTTTTTATTTAAATATTGTATTGACACTATTTTCCCAGTTGTAATTTTACAGCTCAGTAGTATTCCCTCAATTCAACGTGCAATATTCTATCCAAAGATGCACTGACATTTTTCTTGCTGCTAAACATTTCAAGGTTTTCCAGAGTTTTATAACTGTAAATTATTATTTTACATAAGGGTTTGGCTCCACTGATTACCCCACAGGAGAAGTTGCTAGAATCTTAATGCTTGGGTCAGCTAGATCACAATAAGCCCCACAGCTCAGCACTCTCTGATAGAATGTTCTGTGGTAACAAAATGTTTTAAACCTGCACTGCCCAATACAGTCCCCAGTAGCCATCTGTGGCTACTGTTCACTCAAAATGTGGATAATATAATGAAGAAACTGAATCTTTAATTTTAATTCATTTTAATTTAAACACTCTCTTGAGACTAAGGCCTGCAGTATACAGCTGGTCTTATTTATTTAGCTTCTAGGGACTTCCAGAAAATGATCCCTCATTCTGTTTCCATAGACCTGGGCTCAAGAATTTACTCAAATGACTTGTGTGTGAGTCCGTGGAGTCTCAGGACCTAATGAGGGTCACGTTTTTGCCTCAGAAACTGCGCCCTGATGTCACCTAGGGCAATCTCCGCAGGCCTAAGGCCAGACCATGGCCAGGACTTCATTCTCCTGTACTGTATTCCTTTCTCCTGGGGCCGGTGCTGTAGCGCAGGGGGTAAAGCTGCTACCTGCAGCCTTAATAATCCCATATGGGTACTGGTTCGAGTCCCAGCTGCTCCACTTCCAATCCAGTTCCCTGCGAATGTCCTGGGAAAAGCAGCCACAGATGACCCAGGTGTTTGGGCCCAAGCCAACAGTTTGGGAGACCTAAAAGCAGTTTCAGGCTCCTGGCTTCAGTCTGGTCCAGTGCTGGCCACTGCAGCCATCTGGAGGGTGAACCAGAGGATGGAGGACCTCTCTCCATCTCTCCCTCTCTCTCTAACTTTAACTTTCAAAGTAAATAAAAATCTCTAAAGAAAATAATTCCTGGGGGCCAGAGCTGTGGCATAGCAGGTAAGGCCACCACCTATAGTGCCAGCATCCCAAATGGGCACCAGTTCAAGTCCCAGCTGCTCCTCTTCCAATCCAGCTCTCTGCTATGGCCTGGGAAAGTAGTGGAAGATGGCCCAAGTCCTTGGGCCCCTGCACCCAGAAGAAACTCCTGGCTCCTGGCTTCTGATTGGCACAGTACCGGCCATTGAGGCCAAGTGGGGAGTGAACTAGTGGATAGAAGACCTCTCTCTCTCTCTCTCTCTCTCTGTAACTCTTTCAAATAAATAAATAAATCTTTTAACAAAATAAAATAATTCCTTTCACTTTATCTTGTTGTATCCGCTACAGTTTTTTTCCTTGTGATTGCCACAAGACTTACATAAAACATCTGATAGTTATAAGTGTATTTGAAACTGATAACAACTTAAATTGCATCAAATCTAAAAACTCTATTTTTTATAATTATCTAAAGATTTATGTATTTGAGAGGTGGAGTTACAGACAAAGAGAGAAAGAGACAGAGAGAGAGAGAGGTCTTCCATCCATTGGTTCACTCCCCCAGATGGCTGCAACAGCTGGAGCAGAGCCAATCTGAAGCCAGGAACCTCTTCCGGGTCTCCCATGTGGGTGCAGGTCCCAAGCACTTGGGCCATCTTCCACTGCTTTCCCAGGCCATAAGCAGAGAGCTGGATTGGAAGAGGAGCAGCTGGGACACAAATCGGCGCCCATATGGGATGCCAGCCCCTCAGGCAGAGGCTTAGCCCACTACACCACAGCATCAACCCCCAAAACTCTATACTTTTCCTTCTCCCCATTCCACAATTTTGTTATTAATGTCACAATTTTTTTTTCATTTTTATTTGAAAGGCAGAGAGAAAAAAGAGAGAGAAAGATTTTCTGTTAGATAGGAAGTTAGAAATTAGCCTATGTGTGTGAGGGGCCTGAGGAGAACAAAGTTTCTTTGGAAAACAATGCAGCAACCTCAGAAGCAACCCAGTGTGTACTCTACAAAGTCCTGCCCAGACCCGAGGACTTTCTAGGTGGGCCCAGCCCTTCCCCCAAGGGACACTCCCCCAGGACACTCCTCTCTCCTCACTCCCAAATGGGTTACCTGGCCTGAGAACATGGAGCAGTAAAAACTCACAGCCTTCCAGCCAGCGCCACAACTCACTAGACTAATCCTCTGCCTTGCGGCGCCGGCACACTGGGTTCTAGTCCCGGTCAGGGCACCGGATTCTGTCCCGGTTGCCCCTCTTCCAGGCCAGCTCTCCGCTGTGGCCCGGGAGTGCAGTGGAGGATGGCCCAAGTGCTTGGGCCCTGCACCCCATGGGAGACCAGGAGAAGCACCTGGCTCCTGCCATAGGATCAGCACAGTGCACCGGCCGCAGCGCACCAGCCGTGGTGGCCACTGGAGGGTGAACCAACAGCAAAGGAAGACCTTTCTCTCTGTTTCTCTCTCTCACTATTCACTCTGCCTGTCAAAAAATAAATAAATAAATAAATAACATTAAAAATAAATAAATAAAAAACTCACAGCCGTGGGCGGAGCCAAGATGGCGGAATAGTGAGGGCGCGCACCGATAGTCCGGGAAATTTTAGTTTAATAAAAGGGGAGTTATGGTAGCCTCAGAAAAAAGAACCAGGAAAATATTGCAGAGGAACCCCTTCTGGATTGAGTGGTCGTGAATCGGAGGACCTACTGGGAGAACAAGGTCGCCCACCGTGCGGAAGCCGAGCCGCGGGACCGAGCTGCGCAAGCCGAGCCGCGGGACCGAGCCGCTGGAACGCGAGTGAAACATAAAGAAAAGATCCTAAAATGTGAAGAGAGAAACGTCAGATTACTCTCAGGGGATCTCCAATCAGACTCACAGCTGACTTCTCATCAGAAACTCTACAAGCTAGGAGGGAATGGCAAGATATAGCCCAGGTACTAAGAGAGAACAACTG
Organism: Oryctolagus cuniculus; assembly: GCF_051225735.1. Lineage (NCBI taxonomy): Eukaryota > Metazoa > Chordata > Mammalia > Lagomorpha > Leporidae > Oryctolagus > Oryctolagus cuniculus. The sequence continues at coordinate 196,337,653 of NC_142867.1, forward strand.
CCAGCCCAGAATATTATATCCTGCAAAGCTATCATTTGTGAATGAAGGTGAAATAAAGACTTTTCATAGCAAACAGAAATTGAAAGAATTTGTTGCCACTCGTCCAGCCCTGCAAAAGATGCTTAAAGATGTGTTACACACAGAAACAAAGAAACACGGTCATCAATATGAAAGAAGGTAAAGGAAGGAAACCAAGGAAGGAAAGCTCACAGCAAAAGATCACAGGGAATTCAAAGCATATATTAGAACTTATCTTTGGCAAATGGCAGGGCAAAGTTACCACTTATCATTAGTCACATTGAACGTGAATGGCCTGAACTGTCCAGTTAAAAGACACCAATTGGCTGATTGGGTTAAGGAACAAAACCCATCTATTTGCTGCTTACAAGAAACTCATCTTTCCAACAAAGATCCATACAGACTGAAAGTGAAAGGCTGGGAAAAGATATACCATGCCAACAGAAATGAAAAAAGAGCGGGCGTAGCCATCTTAATATCAGACAACATAAACTTTACCACAAAAACCGTTAAGAGAGACAAAGAGGGACACTACCTAATGATTAAGGGATCAATTCAACAGGAAGATATAACAATTATCAATGTATATGCACCTAACTACAGGGCACCGGTTTATCTAAAAGATTTGTTAACGGACTTAAAGGGAGACTTAGACCCCAATACAATAGTACTGGGGGACTTCAATACTCCACTCTCAGAAATAGACAGATCAATAGGACAGAAGATCAACAAGGATACAGTAGATTTAAACGACACTATAGCCCAAATGGATCTAACAGATATATACAGAACTTTCAATCCTACAGCTAAAGATTTTACATTCTTCTCAGCAGTACATGGAACCTTCTCTAGGATTGACCACATACTAGGCCATAAAGCAAGTCTCAGCAAATTCAAAAGAATTAGAATCATACCATGCAGCTTCTCAGACCATAAAGGAATGAAGCTGGAAATTAGCAACTCAGGAGTCCCTAGAGCATACGCAAACACATGGAGATTGAACAACATGCTCCTGAATGAACAATGGGTCATAGAAGAAATCAAAAGAGAAATCAAAAACTTTCTGGAAGTAAATGAGGATAACAGCACAACATACCAAAACTTACGGGATGCAGCAAAAGCAGTGTTAAGAGGAAAGTTTATATCAATAGGTGCCTACATCAAGAAATTGGAAAGGCACCAAATAGATGAGCTTTCAATTCACCTCAAGGATCTAGAAAACCTACAGCAAACCAGACCCAAATCTAGTAGGAGAAGAGAAATAATTAAAATCAGAGAAGAAATCAACAGGATTGAATCAAGAAAAACATTCCAAAAAATCAGCCAAACGAGGAGCTGGTTTTTTGAAAAAATAAACAAAATTGACACCCCATTGGCCCAACTAACTAAAAAAAGAAGAGAAAAGACCCAAATCAATAAAATCAGAGATGAAAAAGGAAACGTAACAACAGACACCACAGAAATAAAAAGAATCATCAGAAATTACTACAAGGACTTGTATGCCAGCAAACAGGGAAACCTATCAGAAATGGATGGATTCCTGGACACATGCAACCTACCTAAATTGAACCAGGAAGACATCGAAAACCTAAACAGACCCATAACTGAGACAGAAATTGAAACAGTAATAAAGGCCCTCCCAACAAAGAAAAGCCCAGGACCAGATGGATTCACTGCTGAATTCTACCAGACATTTAAAGAAGAACTAACTCCAATTCTTCTCAAACTATTCAAAACAATTGAAGAAGAGGGAATCCTCCCAAATTCTTTCTATGAAGCCAGCATCACCTTAATTCCTAAGCCGGGAAAAGATGCAGCACTGAAAGAGAATTACAGACCAATATCCCTGATGAACATAGATGCAAAAATCCTCAATAAAATTCTCGCCAATAGAATGCAACAACACATCAGAAAGATCATCCACCCAGACCAAGTGGGATTTATCCCTGGTATGCAGGGATGGTTTAATGTGCGCAAGACAATCAATGTGATACACCACATTAACAGACTGCAGAAGAAAAACCATATGATTATCTCAATAGATGCCAAGAAAGCATTTGATAAAATACAACACCCGTTCATGATGAAAACTCTAAGCAAACTGGGTTTGGAAGGAACATTCCTCAATACAATCAAAGCAATCTATGAAAAACCCACAGCCAACATCCTATTGAATGGGGAAAAGTTGGAAGCATTTCCACTGAGATCTGGGACCAGACAGGGATGTCCACTCTCACCATTGCTATTCAATATAGTTCTGGAGGTTCTAGCCAGAGCTATTAGGCAAGAAAAAGAAATTAAAGGGATACAAATTGGGAATGAAGAACTCAAACTATCCCTCTTTGCAGATGACATGATTCTTTATTTAGGGGACCCAAAGAACTCTACTAAGAGACTATTGGAACTCATAGAAGATTTTGGCAAAGTAGCAGGGTATAAAATCAATGCACAAAAATCAACAGCCTTTGTATACACAGACAATGCCATGGCTGAGGAAGAACTTCTAAGATCAATCCCATTCACAATAGCTACAAAAACAATCAAATACCTTGGAATAAACTTAACCAAGGACGTTAAGGATCTCTACGATGAAAATTACAAAACCTTAAGGAAAGAAATAGAAGAGGATACCAAGAAATGGAAAAATCTTCCATGCTCATGGATTGGAAGAATCAATATCATCAAAATGTCCATTCTCCCAAAAGCAATTTATAAATTCAATGCAATACCAATCAAGATACCGAAGACCTTCTTCTCAGATCTGGAAAAATTGGTGCTGAAATTTATATGGAGGCACAAGAGACCTTGAATAGCTAAAGCAATCTTGTACAACAAAAACAAAGCTGGATGCATCACAATACCAGATTTCAGGACATACTACAGGGCAGTTGTAATCAAAACAGCATGGTACTGGTACAGAAACAGATGGATAGACCAATGGAACAGAATTGAAACACCAGAAATCAACCCAAACATCTACAGCCAACTTATATTTGATCAAGGATCTAAAACCAATTCCTGGAGCAAGGACAGTCTATTCAATAAATGGTGCTGGGAAAATTGGATTTCCACGTGCAGAATCATGAAGCAAGACCCCTACCTTACACCTTACACAAAAATCCACTCAACATGGATTAAAGACCTAAATCTATGACTTGACACCATCAAGTTATTAGAGAACATTGGAGAAACCCTTCAAGATATTGGCACAGGCAAAGAGTTTCTGGAAAAGACCCGGGAGGCACAGGCAGTCAAAGCCAAAATCAACTATTGGGATTGCATCAAATTGAGAAGTTTCTGTACTGCAAAAGAAACAGTCAGGAGAGTGAAGAGACAACAGACAGAATGGGAAAAAATACTTGCAAACTATGCAACAGATAAAGGGTTAATAACCAGAATCTACAAAGAAATCAAGAAACTCCACAACAACAAAACAAACAACCCAATTAAGAGATGGGCCAAGGACCTCAATAGACATTTTTCAAAAGAGGAAATCCAAATGGCCAACAGGCACATGAAAAAATGTTCAAGGTCACTAGCAATCAGGGAAATGCAAATCAAAAGCACAATGAGGTTTCACCTCACCCCGGTTAGAATGGCTCACATACAGAAATCTACCAACAACAGATGCTGGCGAGGATGTGGGGAAAAAGGGACACTAACCCACTGTTGGTGGGAATGCAAACTGGTCAAGCCACTATGGAAGTCAGTCTGGAGATTCCTCAGAAACCTGAAGATAACCCTACCGTTCGACCCAGCCATCCCACTCCTTGGAATTTACCCAAAGGAATTTAAATTGGCAAACAAAAAAGTGGTCTGCAGCCTAATGTTTATTGCAGCTCAATTAACAATAGCTAAGACCTGGAACCGACCTAAATGCCCATCAACAGTAGACTGGATAAAGAAATTATGGGATATGTACTCTTTAGAATACTATACCGCAGTAAGAAACAACGAAATCCAGTCATTTGCAACAAAATGGAGGAATCTGGAACACATCATGCTGAGTGAAATAAGCCAGTCCCAAAGGGACAAATACCATATGTTCTCCCTGATCGGTGACAACTGACTGAACACCAAAAAGGAAACCTCCTGAAGTGAAACGGTCACTATGGGAAACGGTGACTTGATCAGCATAGCCCTGACTGTTAATGAACAACTTAATACATTATCCCTCTTAGTGGTTTTTTTGTCTGTTCTACTTAATATGACTGGTTTAATTCTGTAATTAATACACAGTTATTCTTAAGTGTTAAAAATTAACTGAAATGTGATCCCTGTTAAACATAAGAGTGGGAATAAGAGAGGGAAGAGATGTATAATTTGGGACATGCTCAAGCTGACTTGCCCCAAATGGTAGAGTTAAAAACATACCAGGGGACTCCAATTCAATCCCATCAAGGTGGCATGTACCAATGCCATCTCACTAGTCCAAGTGATCAATTTCAGGTCGCAATTGATCATAATGAAAGGACTAAGAGTCAAAGGGAGCACATAAACAAGTCTAGTACCTGCTAATACTAACCGATGGAATAAATAAAGGGGAGAGTGATCCAACATGGGAAGTGAGATACTCAGCAGACTCATAGAATGGCAGATGTCCTAAATAGCACTCTGGCCTCAGAATCAGCCCTAAAGGCATTCGGATCTGGCTGAAAAGCCCATGAGAGTATTTCAGGCATGGAAAGCCAAGACACTCTGGCAAAAGATCTCTGCGAGTGAGATCCCAGTGGAAAGAACAGGTCTTCAAAGAAGGAGGTACCTTTCTCTGAAGGGAGGAGAGAACCTCCACTTTGACTATGACCTTGTCTAAACAAGATAAGAATCGGAGAACTTAGAGGGCTTCCATAGCCTTGGAAACTCATGACCGGAGCATAGGGAGACTACTGATGCCATAGACAGGAGTGTCAATTGGTAAAGTCAACAACAGGAGTCACTGTGCACTTACTCCTCATGTAGGATCTCTGTCCTTAATGTGCTGTGTATTGAGATTTAATGCTATAACGAGTACTCAAACAATATATTTCACTTTGTGTTTTTATGGGGGTGCAAACTGTTGAAATCTTTACTTAATGTATACTAAACTGATCCTCTGTAAAAAAAAAAAAAAAAGAAAAAAAGAAATTATCAACTCCCAACTTGACTCTCACTGGGATTAAACATGACAATAGGTCTGATCTGACTTCATCATCATTTAAAAAAAATCATCTATTATTTTTCACTTTATGTTTCTGTGTGAGAGCAAACTGTTGAAATCCTTACTTAAGGTATACTAAGCTGATCTTCTGTATATTAAGATAATCGAAAATGAATCTTGATGTGAATGGAAGGGGAGAGGGAGTGGGAAAGGGGAGGGTAGTGGGTGGGAGGGACGGTATGTGGGGGAAGCCATTGTAATCCATAAATCGTACTTTGGAAATTTATATTCATTAAATAAAAGTTAAAAAAAAAAAAACTCACAGCCTTCCTCCAAGCCAGGCACCCTAAGGGAAGCTCCTCTGCCAGGCCCCTAGGGAGCTCCCCAAACCTGGGGAGGAATTTTCCCAATTTACACTCAGCAAACCCTCTGTCCTGGAGGAGAAGGGGGAGGGGGTGAAGAGAGCCGGCAGAAAGACTCCCTTAAAGATCGGGAGCCTGAACAAAGACCACAGGCTCAGCTCTCCACCCTCCACTGAGCTGTCCGCCTGCCCGGCCTGCCTGGTGCATTCTCCCCATTCAACCATGCAACCTTGCCCTCCCCGAGTCTGAGTGACTGGGCACGCTCACTCTCTCTGTCCCTACTGTTCTGACGGATACTCTTTCCCCAATAAAAACCCAGCTACTTTGCTCTCTGTCTCACGCCTGAATTCTTTCTCGCGCAAAGACAAGAACCCCACCACTCACCTCCGCCAACACTTCCATCTGCTACTTCACTCCCCAGATACCTGAAACACCCAGGGGGCTGGGACAGGCTGAAGTCAAGAACCTGGATCTCCCACACTGGGGCCAGGGACCCAAATACTTGAGTCAACATCTTCTGCCTCCCAGAGTCCACATAAGTAAGAAGTTGGATTGGAAGCAAAGGAGCCAGGACTCAAACCAGGCACTCCAATGTGGGATGTGGGCACCCCAAGTGGTAACAACCAGTACCCCAAACAGCTGCCCCTACATCTTTTATATTATGTATTCATTAATAAATTATTATAGTTATAGTTATTTTAATACATTTGCCTTTTAATTTTCATATTAGATTTGAAAGTGATTTATATACTATTATAAGATTAAACAACATTAAAGAGTTCTGGATTTGACTATACCCCCACTTTCAGCAGTGAGTTTCATGCTCCTATAGGTTTTCATTTTGCATCCTCTTATTTCAACTTAAAGAACTTTCTATAGTATTTCTTGTAGGGAAAGTCTGGTAGCCATGAGTTCTCTCTGCTTTTGCTTGTCTAGGAAAGTCTTTTCTCTCCATTTCTGAAGGACAGCTTTGCCAGGTAAAGCATTTTAGCCATCCGGGACTTTTTTCTGCACTTTGACTATTTCATCTCGTTCTCTTCTGGCCTGCAGGCTCCTGCTGAGGAACACACAATGGTCTGATAACGATTCCCTTGTGTATGAGATAAGTCATTTTTGCTGTTTTTAAAATTATATCACTTATTGATTATAACGCATCCTTACAGTCAGTCTCTTTGGAGTTCATTGGGCTTCGTGGATTTTGATGTTCACAGTCCTCCTCAGATTTAAGACATTTTCTGTTACTCTTTCTTTACAGTAAGCTTTCTGCTGCCTTCTCTTTCCCTACTCCTTCTTGAACTTCCACCTTGCATATGTTGGCTCCCTTTGTGCTGTCCCAAAAGTCCCACTTGCTTGCTTCATTCTTTTTCATCCCTTTTATTTCTGTGCCTCTGATTCCAAATTACCTATCTTCTTGCTTTTAAAAAAAGACTTTAGCTTTTTTAAAAAATGTGCCAATACAGAAGTTATAGGCACCAAGAAACAGAATGGGGGCAGGCATTTGGCAGAGCAGTTACAATGTTACTTGGGACACCTACATCCTATATCAGAGTACCTGGGTTCAAGTCCTGGATCCTCTTCCTCATTTGAAGAGTACAATGGATCTCTCTCTCTGGCCCTTGCAGCCAATTAGTGAATGAACCATGGATGGAAGACTTCTTTCTTTCTCTCTCTCTCTCTCTCTCTCTCCCCCTCCCTCCCTCCCTCCCTCTCCTCTCTCTGTGTAACTCTTTCAAATAAATCTTTTAAAATAAATAAATAAGTTTATCTTTTAATTCTTTTTTTAAAGATTTTGTTTATTTATTTGAGAGGCAGAGTTACAAATAGTGAAAGGGAGAGAAAGAGAGAAAGGTCTTTCCTCACTGGTTCACTCCCCAGATGGCCGCAAAGGCTTGAGCTGCGCCAATCCAAAGCCAGGAGCCAGGAGCCTCTTCCTGGTCTCCTATGAGGGTGCAGGGCCCCAAGGACTTGTGCCATCTTCTACTGCTTTCCCAGGCCACAGCTAGAGCTGGATGGGAGGAGGAGCAGCCAGTTCCGCAGGTGGAGGATTAACCTACTGCGCCACGGCACCAGCCTTTATCTTTTAATTCTATTTTCTATGATTTTGGTGTATGTGTGTCCCCTGTTGGTCCTGCTTTTCTGGAGAACCCTGACTAACACGTTACCCTGTATCCCTTTCTACCCACACTCTTCCAAAGTTGAGAACTGTTCACTGCCCAACTGGGCCCCAGGCAGGAGAGGTTCACTTGGTGGTTAAGGCAGATGAAGGGTGCTCACCCCCAACCTGTAGTCAAGTCCCTTGGTCTTTACAGGGTAATTATTTCAAAAGCAGCTAAATAGCTGACCCTTTCTATTTATTCCCCTGGACAAAAACTATCGGCCTATGTTTGTATCTAGCCTTAACTCTCATTCAGCAGGCTAATAATCATTTTGTCCTGTTCTCTGATGGAAACACAGAGAATACCCCCAACATAATTCCTAACAAATCAAAGCATGAAATACTGTGGAAGTAGCCTTTTCCCCATCTCTTCTGTAGTCTCTCTCTTAGAAAAGTGACAAATGTGTTCATAACTGACTTAAGAACAGGAGATGAGAGTCACAATGTGTTGATTTTATCCTTTTCCAAGAAAAAGAAAATATAGTTACATAGTGACATCAGAAGCTTCCAAGGTTCCTAAATTATCCCAAAACAGGATCTACCTTTTTTCCAAAATAGATCATTTTCTCAAAACCAGTGGGTCTTTACTGCTTCCTTTATCTTAAACAAGGTTCTAACAAATACTCAGTATTGTTCCAGAGATTTCTGCTCTTCTTTATTGATAAGTATGACAATTTTTGTACCATATCAGACAGCTTAAATTATTGCATTTATTTATCTTCACATGCAGTTAGTGAAGCCTTGTTTTTTCTTGCTTTTCTCCTTCAAATCACTTTTACTATTTATATGTATGATTTCCCAGATGAACTAGAAGAGTCATTTTTTTCAAGATCCAAATCAATTCCCACTGGGCTTTTTTTCATTGGAATTTTGTTGTCTATAAATTAATTGGAAAGAGTTGAAAATCTTTTGTCAGTCTTTGGGAAACATGCCATTCGTTCCATTTTTCTTTAATGAATCTCATTAAAACTTTCTGGTTTTCTAACTTTGGCCCTATGCATTTCATGTTGCTATTGTCCCTTAGTTGAGCATATTGTGTGGCATGTGTGATGCCACCCTAGATACATCCCCAAGCCCTATTAGGAAATTCAGAGCTATGGATTTTGCTCTCAGACAGTTTAGACTCTACCAGGATGGCAAGTGGTAGGAAGCAGGTCTTTCTTAGATTGACAGCTCAGCCACCAGAAAGTCACCCCACCTCCCCCCCCGGCCCCCACCCTGGGTACTATCTTCCTACCATCCCTATTGTTACAGCAAAGGGGTTCTTGTCAATCATGTCATCTACCACCAAAGTAGACCGTGAATGGGCATCTGTCCTATGATTATCCAAGGAATTCTTGTCCTGGGATTTTAAGATTAAGAGATTATGTCAGCCACCTCTAGTGACTAGATTGGTAAAGCATACACACAGACCTGCTGGTCCCATGCTTTCCCATGTGGATACCAGATAAAAACAAGAAATACATTGTAAAGAAAGGGAAGAATGAAATAGACACAGAGAGGAAAGAATTTAGCATCAGAGAGAAAGCCTGGCAGTATCTGAGTCTCTATTTCACCTCTTTCGGCCACATTCCTGCCCTTGGGTTCTTGGAAAAATCTGAGAAAATGACTCTTGTTGTCTGAATTAGGCTAGCCCCAATGAGCTTCTGTTTTCTTACAGAATAACACCCCTAATAAAAAAAGGTATATAGAATCCATGTCCTGTGGGTTTGGGTTTTTACCCCTAGAATTCAAAACCCAAACCCAGAAGAGACAGAAAGGCTACAGTAGGACAGAAAACCATGAAAGAGAGTCCAGAAACAGAAAAGACTGGAAAATAAAGAAAAGGCCCAGCTTGAATTGGCCATCACAGCCACAGCCACTGCAGTCCAGGCACATTTGCTCCCGCTGTCACACTCGGAAGGGACTGGTCCCTCACCACGCTGTAAGGTCCCTGGTGCTAGACGATTTCTCCAGAAGAATGGAAAACACTCATCAGTCTCAGAGGCAAAGACAGTTTACTTTGTATGGAGCTAGGCAAACATTCCCGTATTTATCCTTTGGAAGCTCAGAATTTGTTGCAAAGACCCCAGGCTCTCGCGAGGGTAGGATAGCTAGTCTGGCTAATGACAGAGTGAGGCAGAGGAGGGGTCTGGGAGATAAGGATGCTAGCCAAATCCAGAGGGTACATTTTCCCAGCCATCATGAGGTTGGCCCTGCTCTTGAGCCCCTCTGCTATAATACTACCCATGTCCCAACTGGAGCCTGCTCTGTCCACCTGAATCCCAGAGCCTAGACAACATGGGCCAAGGATACAGTTGGCCCAGAGTCGCCATGTAGTGGAGGCCCAGAGATACCACTCGATCCAGCCTATCCTAACCGATACACTTACCTCGCTCTGAGATCATGAGTTCTATAAACACAGACTGTGCCGTGTTTGACTTGTCTGCCAGCAACCAGCACAACGCTAAGCACATAATAACCACTCATATAATATTAAATGAATGAAACCTTTCTGGATTTCACTTATAAAATAAGGGAGCTCAAGTAGGCATCCTACAAAGTGTCAAATGCCACCATTCCATGATTTTTATAATTTCAAAAATAAAAGGTTCTGTTTCCTCCTGAAATATCCTTATACTAAAGTCTCATTTCAACCTGAATTTCCCTTTTTTCTAAGGAAGAACTTTTATACATAGCTGTAAATATGTACAACATTGTAAGACCTCTTAAAATTTTAAAATCCTACTGCAGTTGGCCCATACAGGCAAGAAGCTAAGTACTAAGAATGCCCTATGTGTCTCTGAGCAATGTCTCCCACCCCCACCCACTACTGCTGCTGACCTCCACAAGTAAACCTGCTGTTCAACCAGCTGAAATTATCTCCAAGAAGGAATTGCTTTGAGAAGGAGGCTTATAATTAAGCAGTAATTGAGGTTTCCTGTGGTTTTATGCCTGGGTGTTATCTAATGCCTAAGTAGATGGACTGCCTGCCTTTAAGGTCAGAATGGAATTAAAAGTCTGTACAAGCAACCAGGAGTCAGCAACTTTGCTTCTTTAGGACAAGCTTAATTTTCTTTTTATTTTTTAATTTTTTAATTTTTTTTTGACAGGCAGAGTGGACAGTGAGAGAGAGAGAGACAGAGAGAAAGGTCTTCCTTTTGCCATTGGTTCACCCTCCAATGGCCGCTGCGGCCAGCGCACCGCGCTGATCCGATGGCAGGAGCCAGGTACTTATCCTGGTCTCCCATGGAGTGCAGGGCCCAAGCACTTGGGCCATCCTCCACTGCACTCCCTGGCCACAGCAGAGAGCTGGCCTGGAAGAGGGGCAACCGGGACAGAATCCGGTGCCCCGATGGGGACTAGAACCTGGTGTGCCGGCGCCGCAAGGCGGAGGATTAGCCTAGTAATTTTCAACACCATGAGAGGACTTCAAAACCTTCATAGAAAAACAAAATTAGGGGCTGGCGCTGTGATGTAGTGGGCTGGGTGCCATATGGGTGCCAGCTTGAGTCCCGGCTGCTCCACTTCCAATCCAGCTCTCTGCTATGACCTGGAGAAGCAGTAGAAGATGGCCCAGTTGCCTGGGCCCCTGGATGAAGTTCTTGGCTCCTGGCTTTGGATCAGCCCAGCTCTGGCTGTTGTGCCCACTTGGGGAGTAAACTAGTGGATGGAACATTTTTTTCTCTCTCTCTCTTTCTCTTTCTCTCTTCCTCTCTCCTTCCTTCTCCCTCTCTGTAATCTCGCCTTTCAAATAAACAAATCATTAAAAACAGAATTAAAGAGCAAGTTTATGTTGGTGCAAAACAATTTTGAAATTCAAGCATAATTTTTTCATAATATGCATTTTCCATGAACTTTCTGAAGACCCCTCTTACCTGTGGATTTCAAAACTTTTGCACTAAAATAAGATTATCTTTTAAAAAAAGATTTACTTATTTATTTGAGAGGCAGAGTTACAGACAGAGATGGAGAGACAGAGAGAGAGAGAGAGGTCTTCCATCCACTGGTTCACTCCTCAAATGGCAGCAGTGGTGAAGCTCGGCTGATTGGAAGCCAGGAGCCAGGAGTCTCCTACGCAGGTGCAGGGGCCCAAGGGCTTTCCCAAGTGCCCAAGGCCCTACTGCTTTCCTAGGCCATAACAGAAAGCTGGATCAGAAGAGAAGCAGCCAGACAAGAATCAGTGCCCATATGGGATGCTGGCGCAGCAACTGGAGACCCAGCTTACTATGCCACAATGCCGGCCCCATATCTTTTAATTCCATTTTCCACAAACTTTTTTTTTTGTGAGAGAGAGAGAGAGAGAGAGAAAGAAAGAGAGGAAGAGAATGACCTAGAGTTCCAATCCACTCCCCAAATGCTCAGAATAGCCAAGGACCAGGCCTGGGAGCCAGAAACACAATGCAGGTCTCCCAGGTGAGCGGCAGGAATCCATCTGCTTGATGAGCTAATACCACCGCTCCCATGCTCTGCATATCAGGAAATCGGATTTAGAAGCTAGAGCTGGGAAACAGAGCCAGGCAGTCTGAAGCAAAATGTGGGCACCTTCGCCGCGAGACCAAATGCTTGCTCTTCCATGCACTTTTTGAAGCACCCACTTATCTTCAGAGCTTCTACACAACACTGACGTCAAGTCAACTCTACAGAAATGACAGCCAAAAAACAGAGCTGAACAGGACCTCAGCTAACTCTTCCTCCAAAATCTTTGTTTCACAAGAAGTTGAAACCCAGGAAGAAAACGTGATTTCCCCAGGGTCTCTAATAGGAAAGATCATCATCAAAGGAATTCAGGTGACTTGGGTGACATCAGATGTAGGTTCTTAGCTGGCAATGGCAGGAGTGACAGGATGAGAGGCAGACGGGGGCATCTGGCAGAAATATGATGAATTGGATTTACACCATGGTAAGCGGGAGGAGTCTGTACACCACCCAGACAGGGACACCAGGCACCTAACTGAAAACGATGGATCTGAAGCTGAGGAGCCATCAACCTCTTCAGGCTGTTTGAACCCATGATAGAATGAGAAGGGAGAGAAGGGAGATCAGCCAAGGGGAGCGACACAGACAGACCAGCAGAACATCAGTATCTGATGGGTTGGCAAAGTAGCCCACACATGAGTGACTGAGAAGCTAGGACAAAAATCAGGATAGAATAGGGACAGTCATGGCAGGGGAAGAGACGGTTCCAAGAAGGAGACGACCTCCAACCTCCAGAAGTCGGAGTACATACGGCTTCCCCAATGTCACTGTTCTGATACTCTTTCTCCCTCTTTTTCTATTAAAAAAAAAAGGAAAGGAAACTCTTTTTCAGAGCAGCAATGAATCTGGAAAATCAATAAGAAAACTTCCTTTCCCAGGATCGCTTGCAGCTCACAGCAGGAAGCTGGAATCAGGAGTGGGGCTGGGACTCTAACCGGGGCACTCCGATATGGGATGCTGGGATCCCACCCAGGGTCTTACATCCACCTCAGGAGTCTGGCTCCTGATGCCCCCAGCTGAGTGAGAAATTTGGGAGTCAATCTTGGCCCCTCCCTTCATCTCTTCCCTGTGCTCCAAGGCACTTGGCTCAACGTTTAAACCTCCTTCTGGGTGCTCCTCCCTAACCACTGTCCCCAGCCTGGCATTGCTCAGGCACACACCAGGTCTTGCCTGGCTTACTGAACTGCTTTCCTAGCACATCTCCCTGCTCCCAGACCTGGTGTCACTGTGGAAGACGGAACACGTCAGTGTCAGTCCCGGCTTCCAACACTTCCACGGCTCTTCACCGCTCACTGGATAAAGGCAAAAGTCCTCAGCCCCACAGACAGGTCCTGGGTGATTTGGCTTCTGCCCTGCATGAGGGCACTGATTATGGTGACATGTCACGAATGTACAGGTGCTCACATCCGAGGGGACTTCACAAGTTCATGCAACATGGAATTAAAGGATAAGTTTATTCGGGTGCAAAAAAAATTGAAATCCATGTGTAGTTTTTCATAATATGTATTTTCTGTGAACTTGCTGGATGACCCCTCACATATACACCTGTGTGTGTGTGTGTGTGTGTGTGAGAGAGAGAGAGAGAGAGAGAGAGAGAGAGAGAGAGATGTGCTATTTTTCAAACAGGCTTGTACCAAGAATTGTGCTGGGAACTTTCATTTATTTAATCTTCACAAGGCTCCCTCGTATGTGGTATCGAGATTCTCATTTTACAGATAGTTCCACTGATTCTCAAAGAGCTCACGTCACTTGCTCAGAAACACACAGCTAGATTAAGCGGCACAACTGAAGGCCAAAATCCTTTCCCCCAAGGCAGTCCCTTGACATGAAAGAGTTTACCCACACCATCTGCTCCCCAGCGCCCTTCCATCCCCTAGCGGGCCGCCCTGTTGAAGAATCACAGCTAGTACTGGCCATGACCATGAAGTAGAGGGCTTCATCCACCTCCACCTACCGACGAACATGCGAGAAGAAGATCTGGGTTTTCCACGCCCGCATCAGCAAGCGAGAGGATGGCCCAGGCCTAGAGCTGCAAGGCGGGGCGGTGCTCCCTGCCCACAAGTCAAGGCGGGGATGAGCACCTCCAGGTCCAGGAGCCCTCCTCCCTCGCCCCGGTTTGCGTGGCTGGCATCACGCCTGTTGAAGTGGGCTCAGGACCCCACGGACGCCCTCTCCAGAGTCTGCAGGTAGAAGGCCAGCGGGAGGATCTCCGGCGACTCCTGCGAGGCCTAGGCCAGGCCTTGCCCCCACCCCTCACCACCCACTCAGCCTGGGCGTTAGCCCCATACGCTCTGGCCGAGCAGCCTGCCCCTGGCTAAAGCCCTTCCGCGCGCCGCGCCCCCAGCACAGGACCCAGAGCCGTCCGTGGGCACTGGCCGCTGGAAGGGTGCAGCCCTGAGAGCCAGGGGCCTTGAGGGAGCCTCTGGGGCTGCCGCCAGTGTGGTCGGTCCACCAGGTTTGCAGCTGAGAAGGGTGCGAGTACCCGATGGTCATCTCCTGCTAGCACCTAATCTGCGAGCGCGGACAGGGAGTCCAGGCACAGACATTCCAACCACCGTCCCGTGGGCAAATCGACCTGGGGTTCGCTGTCCCGCCTCCGCCTCCCGCAGCCTTGTACTAACCCAGCCCTTCCCGGGCCTGGGACTCCGGTTCCGCCGCCCAGCTCAGCGCTCTCGGCAGCTGTGCGCCGAGACCCGACGACGAGACCCCGGGCCGCCCCTTCCGCCGGGTGACTCCCCCATCCCACCTCCACGCCGCCCCCTGAGATCTGACCCCTCGCGCCCCCGCGCGTCCCTCCGGAGTTGCGAGCGTGCTGTGCCAGTGATGTAACGGGGCCAGGCTCGCGCGCCGCGCTCCTCTGCTCCAGACTAAGTCCATCCTCCCTCCAGCGGGCGCCTGGCGCTCCGTGCACAGAGCGGGCTCGGGGCTGCGCGGTGGCGGCTTGGCTTCCGGAACCCCGGGGACCCACGGGCTCTGCCTGGACTCACCCTCGGCCACATTCTACACCCCGGAGGCAGAGTCAGTAGGGAGAACCAGCCTGTCCTGCCAGAACCCGAACCCGGGGAGCGCACCCACGGGGCAGCTGTGGTGCAGGTTCCGAAGGAGACTCTGCCCAGCTGCTTTCCCTTCTCCCGGAAGCCGCCAGGAGCTCAGGTACCTCGGGGACCCCCGTCGGCACGTGCATTCTTTTGGGGGTGGGCGTAGACTTCCATAGTGAGAGAGGGAGTGAGGGAGAGAAAGGAGACAGACAATGCCAAGGAACCGTGAGAAAGATAGAGAGACTGGGGGAGACAAGGGGAAGAGTCTGAAGCAAAGAGCAAGAAGGAGACAGAGTTGGTGGGTGGAAACTTAACTTCGATTTTTTTTTAACCCACTGTGATTTCGGCTCTGACAGGAGAGAGGAAGCCCGCTCCCTGGCCCCCAACCTGGATGGAGTGAAAGATGCGGCCTGATGACATTAACCCAAGGACTGGGCTGGTGGTGGCCCTGGTCAGTGTCTTCCTGGTCTTTGGTTTCATGTTCACCGTCTCTGGGATGAAGGGGGAGACGCTGGGGAACATCCCCCTCCTGGCCATCGGGCCGGCCATCTGCCTACCAGGCATCGCAGCCATTGCCCTGGCCAGGAAAACCGAGGGGTGCACCAAGTGGCCCGAGAACGAGCTGCTGTGGGTGCGCAAACTGCCCTGCTTCCGGAAGCCGAAGGACAAGGAGGTGGTGGAACTGCTGAGGACCCCTTCAGACCTGGAGTCGGGCAAGGGGAGCTCTGATGAGCTGGCCAAGAAGGGGGGCCTCCGGGGGAAAACGCTCCCCCAGGGGCAGAGCGAGGTGCCCATGGCCAGCTCCATCACCACCCCTACACCCACAGAGGAGGGAGAATGTCAGAGCCTGGTCCAGAGTGGGCATCGGGAGGAGACATCCAGATACCTGGATGGCTACTGTCCCTCAGGCAGTTCCCTCGCCTACAGTGCCTTGGACGTCAAGGGCTCAGCCTGGGACAGATCCGACTGCCCTGAGCCGGAGGACAGCATCTTCTTTGTGCCCCAGGACAGTATCATCGTTTGCTCCTACAAGCAGAACAGCCCCTATGACAGGTACTGTTGTTACATCAATCAGAGCCAAGGCAGGTGGGACCATGAGACCATAGTCTAAGCTTTGCATACCAGGGCTGCCATGCTGATGAACATGACAGCCAGCTGCCAACGGAAGGCGACTGCTCTGCTCCAACAGCCTTCAGGCTGTTAGAAATGGACCTGGTATGTGACGGGTGTGCAGACTTCTGGTGCCTGAGAGGCATGTGTGGATATAGGCATTTTGGAGAAGGCTGGTGAGGGGAAGGATGCTGGGGAGGGCAGGAAGCACTTGGATTGCTTCTTCACAGACTGAAACAACGTTGACTGTTTTGTAAAATAACGGAAAGAGTGCCTAACTCTGGAGTGGGCTGCAGATGCAGGCATCAGAGGAACCCAGGGACACTGAGCTGCTTTGTCTGAAGAAACCAAAAGAAAAAAGTCAGTGCTCCATTATATGAAATCAGTTCTATCTGGCGAAAAGCTTTTCACACCTTATGTTGACTGATTTAAAAAAAAAAATCAAAACAGAATAGTCAAATCCCCCTTAGAAGGGATTGTTTTTGAGAAAGGGGAATTAAAGACAGTTGAATTATGTAATTGAGTTTTATGGCATTATCCTTTGACCAGATCATGATTTCAAGTAAAGTAAGTAAGTATGACCAGCTAGGTGAAAAGTAATATTTTTGGATGAAGAGGTTACTTCTTAAAGTTTTGTCTAAATTGATTTTCTGGGTCTTTCTCTGAAATGCTTTTTTTAAACATCGATTATCATTCATGTATAATTTCCTCACCAGGTGCAGAATGACTTAATGTAATGTTTTCATAGATTAGAATTTGTTTTCATCAGGACAGAATGAAGTTTACATATGTAGCCAAGTGTCTGAGAGATATGAACTGGTAACCCTGATTTCTACATGCCTTTTAAAATCTCAGAATTAGAAAGTCAACACCTTAGTCCTGAATGCTGTGCAGAATTTGTTTGAAATGCAATGGTTAAACCTTTGGAAGTATCATTATTTGTTCATGTATTCAATACCGCCACAGGCTTCTGTTCACCAATGAAATAAGGCTTAAACTATGAGAGGAAACTGAAGCCCATATTGTATCAAGTTCACCTTGTCAGTGAGCATTACATGATAAAAATCTCTATTTTGTACATTTTCACTGCTGAGGAGGAAAAAAATTCACAAACAAAATCACAATGGCAACTTAAAATTGTATTTCCTATTGCACAAGTTCAACCACAATAGATAAGAGGCAATCAACCACAATACCATTTGTTCTCTTTTGAAGAGAAATATTACATTATTTTTAGGAATGGCAGTAGATTTCATCTTGAAGATTAGGATAAACAATGATTTTAGGTAGTCAATTTGTCACCTTCTCCTAAGAGGAAAACTGAGGACAATAATTTGGGGCATCCTTCTGTGTATTTCAAGTCTAACTCTGCAATTCTTAAGGGTAGCACTTGTTCTGTCTTAAGAATTGTGCTGTTAAAAATTACTATTTTCACATCAAGTTCAAGAATAAAAGTATGTAAATCTTTTGAGTTGGGCTTCAATGTCAGAAAATGAAACACATGATTTTGGGCCAATTTTATCTTCTTGTATCTGTTTCCTACTCTATGAAGGCAGGCCCTGACTTACACCAAATTATTTTTATCATCCATTCCCAGTTTATTCTGTGATATTATGTCAAAGACACCTTTTATATTACCAGTAAATGAATTACAGCAAAATGCATGCCAAAGTTGTGCAATTCATGTTAAAATTATGAGATGCAAATGGAATCGCTACTACTCGAAAGAATTTTATAGGTACATGAAAACAGATTTTCTTATCAATTTTTTAATTAAACACAATATATTCCTGGGAATAAAATTTAAATGCTAGATGTAAAATATTTTTGAGGAGAAATTTATACAAGTTAGTGTAGCTCAAAGTAATCTAATATACAGCCTTGCACTAAATGTAACTGACTTTGGATTGGGGGGTTGGGATAGAGTTTCCTAAAATCACAGAACCCTTTAATTATTCTAATGCATTTTGGAAGCAGGAAATCAAATTTCTATAAAGGTAAACAAAATTGGATAACTCTTAGGAACAATGACTTCCTCTGATGTTATTACTATTGTGGACACCATTAGAGGCGAAGAGAGACCAAGATGGGGAGATGTTCACAGGGACACAGCGACGCTTCCTTGGGGTCTGAAAGCAGATGCTGATACTGTAAGGTTTGGTTTGGGTTTGAAAAAATTACCTCCTGATTTTGGGGATCCAGCTCAAATTGTTTCCCAGCACACACACACACACACACACACACCCCAATTTCCAAATCAAGGGTCAACCACTGGTTTAGAGAAAGAAGAGAAGTTCATTCCAATCAGCAGCTGCAGCAAATTATTCATATAAATATATGTGACATGTGATCACTGTTCCTGGTAGCCCTCAATAGCTCCCAGATACAAATTCAGGTAGCCATTGATTTTCATCATTTTGCTATTAATCCAAATAATCATTTCTACTTGATTTTAAGTAGGCATTTTATTTTTGAAATTTCTCTGTTGACTTTCTGTTGCTCTCCATTTCTATTTATTAGCCTGTGTTCTTTTTCCAAACTGTGTCTTGATTACTACATGTGAATTCAGTCAAGATATCCAAGCTGGTGCATATTAGACAAGTGTTTCAAGGTTTATTTTCCACTGCAATCATGCTGACAAACCAAATCCTGACCTGGTCAGTTCAGGTTCCTCCAATCCCTGTTAACCATTGCCTTTGCAGAAGTTTTGATATTATCTAATTTAATATCCATTTGACTGGCAAACATAGGAAAGGCAGGCTCATCCTTTTAAATGATTTTTCCCTTTTGTAAAGCTCAATCTCTACTTATTTATTAATACATACCATCTGCACCCACAGTATCATTTATTTGTTGAATTCACTATTGTTGCCACTACTATATTTTGTCACATAAAAATTTTTTGAAAATTCACAATCCAGTTATACTAACAGAACTACTATATAAGAATACATCATAGAAAATAGAATTTAAAAATGGATTTATTTCCAGGCAAAAAAATCTTCAAACCCATGCATATCAGGGCTCTCCAAAAAGTCTATAGAAAATACATATTATGGAGAAAAAAACAATGCATGGATTTTGAAAATTTTCACATCAAAATAAACTTACCTTTTGCTTCCATTTTTCCAAGAACTTTTAGAAGTACCCTAATATTTTCTTTTGATATTGTATTTCTCATGCCTCCTCCACCTTCACATACAGCTTCCCTATTATACATCTGTTTTTCCTTGTCTCTTCTAATTATATCCTAAGGATGTTTTCATGTCTCTATATAGTGTTCCTCATTATCAGGCAACAAGTGTAATATGCTATTTTGGTGTTGTTTTGTAATTTATCATGCCATTCCTTATCACTCACCAGATTTCAAGTTTTATGAATAGTTTTGTGTATGTTTCTATTGTTGATAACTCTGCTATATTATTTGTTGTATTCCACAGAGATAAAACTTTACAACTGAGAAGCTATCTCCTTGAAAACAAGAGATAGTGGGGTAGAAATGTGTAAAAAGATTCAGAGTCCTCCATATTATTGTTTTGGTCTTTTCTTCACTCATGTGGCTCTAAGACATAGGGTGAGAGACACCATGATGCGTCCTCAAAAAGATCCTCCCATCAGGAGCAGGGCTAGTATTTTTAAGAGTAAGATGAGACCTCTCCCCAGGTACGACACCCCTTGTGTCTTTCTCGAAATGAGTCTACACAGGTGGCAGTCTTCAGGAGCACAATGTTCAACAAGCAAAATGATAAATGGACTTAAACAGTAATAAATACCTTGTAATATTCCAAAAGCATTTTCGTAAAGTACCTCACTGTATGTTTTGTAATATATTTCATATGTATGTGTATTGCTACTTATGAGTGACTTACAAATGACCTGAAATTTCAGGAACTCAAAAGACTCTGTCCATGAGTTTTCTGTGTCAACTCTTTACCAAGAAAAATTAAACTGAAGATGGAAATGCGGACAAATGCTTGGCTCAACCAAACAGCTCAATAAAGGACTGAACTCCTTTCAGCCTCCTGTCCAGTTGACATAAAATCAGTGTAAACCCCCTAAGTCTGGGAAATAGCTGATTTCTCACAGGGTCTTCACTCTAGGGTCCCCCAACTGAAGAAGTCTATACAAGTTGAGTACCCCTTCTCTGAAATGCTTGGGAACAGGAATGTTGCAGATTTCAGCATTTTTTAGATTTCGGAATATTTTCGTAGGCTTTACCAGGCGGTCACCCCTAATCTGAAAATCTAAAATCCAAAATGTATTGAAAAACCAAAAGGTTTGGGGTGTTGGAGTACTTCATCAGGTTTTCAGATTAAGGTTGCTCAGCCTGCACATGATGCAACCCAGATACTCAAACACGCACGGACTACGTTCCTTGGCCTTTGGAAGTTGTGCCTGGGCCTGACCCTTGTTAGGGATCTTTTCTTTATCTTTCCCTGTATTCCTCCTCCTAACCCCAGATTAGAGCCCGCAGACTTGGTATCCTTGGTGACAACGTGAGGCTTTGCATGCTTTCTCCCTAATAAGATACAGAGTTAGAAAATGGACCAAATATGAAATGGAACATGAAGCTATTAAAAACCTCTTGTGTGCTCTTTGACAAATCTCCAGAAAGTTAAATATAAAATATAGTTTTGCAATTAATCACTTTCTTATTTTTCATGGTAATGAACTACAGTATATAAAATAATTCTTTAGTCTAAGGCAAAGCCACATTTGCTTGAAAATAAATGGACTTTTGAAAATCACTTGCTGTATGTAATTCAACATCAAGAATACGGGCAGTAACGTTCTATGGAGGTGATTAGAGCCCCTCGGAAAGGCCCACTCTGCACCTGTGCCCCTGCTTCCTACCACAGCTCGCTGCAGCAGCTTCTGCTATTCCTGATTTTGCCCTGTAGCCAATCACCCTGAGCCTTTCCCTCAGCCTTTTTCTCACCTAATGCCCTAACATCCTTCAAGGACCAGCTGCTACATCTCCCACAACCTTCTGGGTTTTCTCACTGAGAACTAAAATGTCTGTTCTTCTCTGGTCTGACCAGGCTGCCCACCACTGTCACTGCACACGTTAGTTAAACATGTGTCCATCTCTCCAATCACAATGTGAGCTCTTTGGGGGCAGGACCCCACTTATCCATCTTTCTACCTACCTGCCCCTACCAGTGCATACCCTGCCTTGTTAAGTGACAACTCTACCTTGCACCATTTAGGTTACCCTCAAACCTACCTCCCTTAAGAACTGATTTAGTCAGCAACACTGGGGGTTAAAATATGCTTCTGTGGGTTGGGGCCTCATATGTATTATGCAAATACATTGTTCCTTTGGGGGAACCACATCTTACATAACAAGGAGAAGAAAGAGAAAAACCTGTCCAGAACATTCCCCCTCCCTCCATGACTGACCTAACTACTGCTCCCCTCCCCTTTCACCCAATGAGTCAGGGACTGCACCAAACACCTGACAGGCGCTGGTGGTTCCAGGAGGATGTGACTTCTAATCTTTCCAAGGGAAAGAAGGCAAATCAATGCACTCAGGCTAACCCTGCAAGTAGGTCAGCAAAATGTAATTCCCCAGCTTTGACTCCTACCCCTCTATTAAGCTTCCCTCCGATAATTCTCACCAGAACTTTCAGGACCACCTGAGTATTCTCTCGGTTGATATTGAAGAGCTGAGTTGCAGATCCTCATCCCCTACCCCGGTGCAGTTCCCTTTCTTCATAAAGGCTGTGAGAGACTTAGACACCTTGGCTTGTGATTCGGAGAAGCCCTAGTTTGGTCTGAAACAACACGATGGTGCTGTTCAGCAATTTCCGAGAGCAGTAGTTGAGGTCAGGCTCAATAACTTCTGACTTGTAAAATTTGTTCTGTGAACTCCTGACTGTCTGTGGAATATTGACATTTGATTCGAGTTAACACTTTTTCTTGACCACGGTGAATGCCCGCATCTCCTTCGATGATAGTAAGACCCTCTTTGAGAAGGGGTAGGCAGGAAAGCAAATGGAGAGGCTGTGCTGAGCTGTCAGCAGAGGGGAGCGAGCCAGCAGTCCCCAACTGAGCCAGTCCCTGCTGTGGTATCCACTCCTCCTCCGCTCCCCCTGGAAATCACCATTACTCATCTATAACAGAAAAGCAAATGCTAGCAAATGCACCAAGAGAAAACAAACCAAACAGAAAGACGTTTGAAAATGTAAAGCAAAGAGCAAAATGCTAGATAATTTTGATATATTTTTAAATGCCTAAGCAAATAAGTATGTATACTTAAAAGTATATTCCCAAAAAATGGAAAAATTTAGCTAGAAATATCCTGCTAGACAGAGTTAAAAGAAATACAAAATAGCATCCAACAAGAGCAAATGAGTAAAACAAAGCAAAAAAAAAAAAAGACCAGGAAGTACAATAAAAACCAAGAAATTAAAGGAATATAGAGTGAACAAAGATTACAAAGCTGAAGGTGGTTCAGTCAAATAATTGCAAATGTTCAAATTCCATCAAACTTTCCTACTGAAAAATTGCAAGCCACAATACGGAAGCCAGGGCTGAGAGTCTGACAGCATGATCCAGGCTGGAGCTAGAGCAGAGCAGCAGAGACTGAGCTCAGTCCCAGGCAGGACCCCACACACATACACCAAGGCAGGCGCTCACCCTTCACACTGCAGGAACACAGAGCCCAGCTGGTTTTTTGGCTCAGACACCAGGAGCAACAGGCCACAAAAGCAAGAAATAAGCAACAGGATTGCATTACAGTAAGAAGCTTCTGCACAGCAAAGGAACAAAGGAAACAACCAAAGAATGAAGAGATGACACACGGGGTGGAGGGAGTGGATTTTTGCAACCCAGACATCTGATAAGAGGTTACAATTCGAAAAACACAATGAACTCAAACACTCAACATCAAATCCCGGATAACTCAATTTTAAAATGGGCAAAGACATTTTTCAAAGAAGACATACAAATGGCCAATAGGTATATATGAAAAAAAAGTTCAATATCATTAATCATCAGAGGAAAGCAAATTAAAATGACACTGAGATATCACCTCAGATCTCTTAGAGTGGCTTGTTATCGAAAAAGATAAGAAATGTTGGCAAGGATGTGGAGAAAAGGGAATCCTTGCACACTGTTGGTGAAAATGTAAATTAGTATGTAGTTTCTTCAAAAAAAAAACCCAATAAATACAGTTAGCATGTGATTGAATAACCCCACTATTGGGTATATGAAGTCAGCACATCAAAGAGTTATCTGTGCTGCTGTGGTCATTGCAACATTATTCACAAATTGCCAAGATCGGGAAGCATAAACGTAGTAGACATATGCAGTGGACACCATTCCACCAGAAAAAGGAAAGGAGGAAATCCTGCCAATGATAGCAATGTGACTGAAACTGGGGGCCATGATGCTAAGTGAAATAACCACACACAGGAAGACAAATACCACACGGTCTCACTCATATGTGGGATCTAACAAAGTCTAACTTGGAGTAAAGAGGAGGAATACACTTCTGAGATCTATTAATGACCAGAGATAATAACAACATGGTGTATATTTCAAATTTGCTACTAGACTTGATGTAAATATTCTCGTTACAGAAATTGGTATTTTAGGTGATTGTGTTAATTAGCTTGACACAGTCTCCAAACATACACAAATATCAAAACATCACATTGTACCCTATAAATATATAGAATTATCTGTCAACTACAAATAAAAATAAAATGGCCAGGTTACTATGGAGATATATCAGAAATCTGATTATAGACTTTCCATCCCACTCTTGGGAATTTACCCAAAGGAAATAAAATCAACATATGAAAAAGTTACCAGTACCCCCATGTTCATTGCAGCTCAATTTACAACAGCTAAGATATGGAGTCAAACCAGATGTCCATCAACTAAAGACTGGATAAAGAAATTAGGGTATACATACACTATGAAATACTATACAGTGGTTAAAAAAAATGAAATCCTGTCATTTGCAACAAAATGGATGCAATTGGAAACCATTACACTTAGTGAAATAAGCCAGTCCCAAAAAGACAAATCCCATATGTTCTCTCTGATCTGTGGTTAATAGAGTTTCTAAAAGGTAATCTATAGGAGTGAAATTGACACTTTGTGATGTGATGATTTTGAACAGCCCTTTTCTTGACTGTTGAGGAACAATGCTTTTTGTTTGATTGGTTTTGTTTTATTTTTTCTTTATACTATTTGTTGAACTCTCTACCTAGTGTAGGGTTAATCTTATGAGTATGAAGTTAACTGAAAATAGATCTTTGCAAAGAATAAGAACGGGAATGGGAATAGGAAGAAGGGTAGGAGTATAGGTGGGAGGGAGGTAGAGGGGGAAGAATCACTATGTTCCTAAATCTGTATATATGAAATTTCATGAAGTTGGTATTCCTTAAATAAAATTTAAAAATAAATAAATAAATGCACATATACATAAAATTAAAATAAATTGCCAGGTTCTGCAGGCTGGAGCTGGCCAAGGCTCTGCACTAGGGTGCAACTGGAAGCACAGGGCCACAGCCTGATTTACACCCCTGACCCAGGCATGCTCTTCAGCCACATCCTGTTACGTGGCGCTATGCCACGCAGAAAGCCCACATAGAAAGGACGTCGTGGCTGCTCTGATGCTGTCCTCTCCCCAGTTTCTTGATGCATTTATGGACCTGGCCATTTCTAATCTGGATGATGCTGCCAGCCTGCTTGCCCTGGGAAGGTTCTGGACTCGGTGCGGGTGCCCCTGCAGTCCCTGCATGATGGTGTGGAGGCCCGCCCAGGAGCAGCCACCAGAAGCTCTTCAGAAGTCTGGTCTCCCAGAATCTGGCTCTGTCTGGGACCTTAAGACTTGGTTCCTCATTAGAGACAACCCTCCATGAACCTGCAGAACCTGAGAGGAGGATGTTGGACCTGAGAATGCAGGGAGGGGCAGAGAACACTTTCCTCTCCTGGGCCTCAGGAATGGTGGATGATCCCAGATTAAAAGAAGGAGATATGTGTGCAGCATGGTGTGAGCTAAGGGGCCGTCCAACTCATGACATCAGGGACAAACACCCCTGATGCCTCCCAGGGGCCCTGGCAGGTTCCCATGCCTGCCTCCTTCCAGGTACATCTATATACAACCTAGCAGCCCCCAGGCAGGCACGTGTACAATCTGGGACCACACGCAGCCCAACATCTTCAGCCCATCACGTCCAATTTAACCAGGAAGTAGTAGTAGGGGCCCGATTGGTCACCGCACCTTGCTCCTTGCAGGGAAGGAGGGGCTTGTGAAGCAGGTGAGGGTCCTTCCCAGCCTCCACGTGGCTGCTCTCCTGGTCCGGTACAGCCAATGCTTCCTGGAGAGGACAGAGGCAGAGAACGCACTGTGTCTCCTGAAAGTGGCCCCGCTCTCACCCAAGGGTCTACCAAAGCCGTGCCCCCTGAAAGTGGGAGGCCTTCTAAGCCAATCCCATTCCTGGTTCTTCCCCCGAACACCAGAGGGAGCTGTTCTTAAATGAAAATATCTGCTATAAGGCTAGCTCCTGCAATCCCCATCCCCGGGGATACTTCTCATTATTATAGACAGTTTGATACATGGGGAACTTTATTTTCTCATTACGGACAGGCCAACAATAATTAGGATGTTGACCAGATTTATATCTCTGTGAACCAACATTCCAACATTTTATGTGCTTCAAAGTGTCCTTTAATTTCTCTCTTATTCCAGCTGCCTGGAATTTAAGTGCCTTAATACACAGATATATCTGTCATTCTCAAGGAGTCTCCCATGAAATGTTTGTTACATAATACGTTGTGTGTGTGTGTGTGTGTGTGTGTGTGTTACATAATAAAATATTTTGACAAACAGGCATGGGAAATGCTGGGTTACACTAAGATAAACAAAATTTTTTTTTTTTTTTTTTTTTTTTTGCTGTCTGTATCCCCAACATTCAGAATAGGACCTAGAACATAAAGGGCACTGAATAAATACCCAGTGTTGACTGGAAGAAAAATCATGTAGGGCCATTTACTAACATTTATCATGCTCTGGGCCATATGACAAAGGGACTTAGTGTGCAGTATCCCATGTAGCTTCTCTCAGACTAGCATCCAGTGAACTACACATGTGAGATCTTGCCCTAATGCCTCAATCTAGAAGCACTCGCCTGTAAAACCAAGCCTCCAGAAACCAGAAAGATTGAAGAACTGAAGGCACATGGGAGAAGTTACATAACCTCCAGAGTCACCCTCATTTTCCTGGACGTGTCGTTTCCCCAGGAACAGTCTCCTAATAAACCGCTCTTCTCCCAGCAGGGAGAAGACGGAGGATCAGGGTGAAGATGAGCTGCAGACATGTGCTACTTCTGGATGTTAACTTCCCTAAGTGTGCCCAACGGGGGGTCCAGGCCCTGCCTTCACTCTAGATAGCAAAACTGGCGAGGAGTTGTTGTTAGAGCTCTAAGAATCTGTAAGATGCAGAGGCAGTATAGCATGGGCACAACACTCCACTGGAAACTGACATCTCTGCCTTTCCTAGTCCCAACCCCATGAGGCCTTTGAACCAGAGCTCTGACCCTTGCCCAAGACTTGAGCAAATATCGTTGAGGCGGGCCAGTAGTTCTCACACTCCAGCATACATCAGAATTACTGGTAGGGCTTGTTAAAACACAGGTTGCTGGTACTCACTTCCAGAATTTCCAACTCAGCAGAAATTACATTTTTTTACACTTGATCTTAGCCAAAAGGCCAAGAAGCAATAGAAATTACATTTTTAAAAAAATTCACAGCCTGTGCCACTTCCTTTCGTGTGTGTGCTTTTCATTGGTTTTTATAGTCCAGAGGCCGGTACAGAATGTGGGTGCAGTTATGTCCCTGGAGCTACTCTGGGATCGAATGTCTGGCACATGGCAGGCACTTAGTAACTAAGAAACTAGATTAATACATAAGTCAGTGAGTTAATGCCTAAGACTGGAACTCCACCTCAGGAGAGTATACCCGACCTTCTATGCTGGGACTCAGCTCTGTCCTTCCCTGCATCTTGCTCCATGTTCCCACGACTCCTTGCCTGTCACCAGACCTTGCAAGTGTGTGCCCAAACCCAGTCCTTTTAAGAAGTGACAAGAAACACATGGGAGCCCAGGTGGGACTGGCCCTCTCTGGACCAGGGACCTGGACCCCCAGTCTGCCTGATAAAAGTCCGCTCCATCGTGGTGGTATCACTTGTCCCAGCCCTGCCTGATGGACTCATCTCCCTATCAAACCATTCCTGAGCACACAGCGGGACCCCAGAGGATGATTCACAGCTACACTGGAGTTGCAGGGAATGTATCTGAACCAGGTTCCAGTGGTGACCTTGGAATAGAGATTGGGATTAGAGATCTTAGAAGCCTTCTCAGAGAGCCAGGGGGAAAAAAAAAGAGAGTGATTTGCTTTATCATTTTCCTTTGTACTGTTTTAGTGCATGGACCCCAACAGCTCATTTTTTTCTTCCCACCCTGTGACTGGTGCCTGCGAACTGTATAGAACAGAAAATAAAACAATGGCCCTGAGAAAGCAATAGAAGGTTTGATGGCGGATGGGGAAAATAAATTCCAAGAATGAGGGTCTCCTCAGGAAACTCAGATAGAAAAATTAAAATTTGTTGCTTATCAATTTCCCAACACTTTAATATTCTGCATGATGCAACTCCACGGGGGCAGCCCAGATAACCCCCTATGCACAGACACCTCACAGAACACTGACCCCTCGATGTTAACGCACAGCCTTCCCACTCTTTTCTTTTGCAGCTTCTGCCACTGTTTCCCTTGGAAACCAAATCAGCAGCTGCTCACAAAGACATCTCTCTCCCTCCTCACTCATCAGTCCCAGGGACTAGCAGCCTATTTTCTTCCTTGTTGAAAACATTTGATGTTGGGGGATGGTGTGCACATTGGGGACAATACAAGAACAGTGCCTACCTGGGTTAATACACTGTGCCATCCGTCTAGCATCCTTTTTCTCCTTCATTTTCTATGCAACACCAGCAGTTTCTTCTCTGTGTTACAATGATTTGAGCACACAAATCTTCTCTACTAGCTATTAGGCTACTCAAAGTCTAGGGAGGACACAGTCTTCTGTTTGTCTTTCCCAACAGAGTACTGACAAAGCACTCTGTTTGATCAAAGGAAGTTGGATGGTGTAATTATTGATTAGCATGGCTATAGTCCAATGATCCAAGTTTTACCAGACATCAGTGATCCCTTCCTAAGTCAACTATTACTATAATCATTGCTAAATGTTCATTTTTCTTTATTCATTCCACAGTTATTAACAGGAATTCTACTCTAAGAAAGAGAATTTCCTTCTTCTCCTTCTATTTATTTGCATATGGGTATGGATTCATGGGTTGTTTTATGCAATAAATTATGATCTATTACTACCATCTTTTTGAGCCATATTCAGATATGATTGACAAATAACTGTCATTTTTAAATTTGTGTACTTATTTTACTTGAGAGTCAAAGAGACAGAGACAGAATGGCAGAGTTCCTATCTGCTGGTTCACTCCCCAGTTGCCCACAGCAACCAGAGCTGGATCAGGTCAAGGCCAGGAGCTAGGAACATAATTCAGATCTCCCAGATTGGTGGCAGAGACCCAACTATTTGAGCCATAATCTGCTGCTTCCCTGTGTATGTATTTGCAGGAAGCTGGAATCAGGAGATTGAACCAGGACTTGGACCCAGATACCATGATATGTGGTATAGGTATCCTATTAGAAGCATAATTAACAGCTAGGTAAAACACTTGCCCTTCAATTTTTAATTATCCATTCATAATTATTTTATGGAGTGGGTGATAATCTGTCACTATAATTTTTAAATAATAAAATTGTCCCAGATTTGGTCAAGGGGACCTCTTTTCAGTTGGCTCTTACATGTCTTTGTTACGTTCCTATGTTGCTTTAAACAATTCTTTATTTTGGGGTCCTGTGTTGTGGCATAGTGGGTTGAGCTGCTGCTTATAATGCCAGCATTCCATATTGAGTCCCAGCTGCTCTGCTTCTGATCCAGCTCCCTGCTAATGTGCTCAGGAAAGCAGCAGAAGATAGTTCAGGTCTCCACATGTGAGAACAGGATGGAGTTCCAGGCTTCTGGCTCCAGTCTGGCCCAGCCCTTGTTGTCATGGCCACTTGGGGAGTGAACCTGCAGAAGGAAAAGACCTCTTTTCTTTTCTCTTTTCTCTGTTTTCTTCCCCCCCTCCCACCATTCTCCCTCTCCTTCATCATCTCCCTTACTTTTTCTCTGTAACTCTTTCAAATAAATAAAATAAATGTTTTTAAAAAATAAAATCCAAATTAGGGAGCACTTTACAAAATAACTAGCTTGTACTTTCCAAAGTACACACTTGTATGCTTCAAGTTCATAAAAGACAAAGATTAAGAACGGATCTTGATTAAATGAGACTGGAGACATGACAGCGAATGTAAAGTATAATCCTGGATCAGATACTCAACCAAAGGGGGAAAGCAACCACTAGTAAACATTATTGAGACAGTTAGCAAAATTATAATAAAGCTTATAGATTACATAATAGCACTATATTGGAGTTAATTTTCTGGTTTTGATCACTGTGCTGTGATTATATAGAAGAAAGTCTTCATTTTCAGGAAATAAATAGCAAAATATCTTATGATTAAAATAGCATGATGTCTGCACCTCATTCTCAAAGTTCAGAAGAATGATGCTATGGTTTGAATGCGTCCCCTCGAAAGTATGCCTTGGAAACTTAATCCCCAGTACAACAGGACTGGGAAGTGGGACCAAAGAGAGGAGTTCAGGTTATAAGGGCTCTGCCCTCACAAATGGATTCATGGGGCCGGCACTGTGGCACAGCAGCACAGCAGATTAAGCCATGGTCTGCAGTGCCGGCATCCCGTATGGGCTCTAGTTTGAGTCCCAGAGGCTCCACTTCCAATCCAATTCCCTGCTAATGGACTGGAAAATCAGTGGAAGATGGCCCAAGTGCTTGGCCCCTGCACCCATGTGGGAGACCCAGAAGAAGCTCCTGGCCTTCGTTGGCCCAGTTCCGGCTGTTGCAGCCATTTGAGGAGTGAACTAGTGGATGGAAGGCCTCTCTCTCTCTCTCTCTCCCCCACTCCCGTAACTCTTCTTTTCAATTAAATAAAGTAAAGCTTAAAAAAAGAAGATTCATGACCATTACAAAAGAAGCTTGAAGCTTCAGAATCACTCTCTTGCCCTCTCTTGTCCTTCTGTCTTCCTCCATGGGATGGGGCAGGAAGAAAGACCTTGCCAGATTCTGGCCCCTTGATCTTAGACTTCCTAGCCTCCATACCTGTAAACTAATTCATTTTTGTTCATTAAAATTAACCAGGTATTCCCTTATATTAGCAAAAATTGAACAAGACAAAATACCAGATATTCTGCTATAACAGCAAAAATGGAACAAGACAAATGATAAGACAAATATAACCTCAGTGAAAGCGAGATGGGAAACTGAATGAAAGGTATATAGCAGCTTTTATTCTGGTCTTGCAAATTTCTACATTTGAAATCAAAATCAGAAGTTGTGGAATCAGACGTTGCAAAAACTGGGTTGGATAAAAGTTGATAATAATGTCAGTTTATTTTCATTTGTTTATGCCCCACCATATTCTAAAAAGGACTAAAAGTAATTTAAAACCCTATATAGTCAATGTGATTTTTAAAATGGTCTTCTGCAGGATTTTTCTAGAGGCAGACACTGAGCCAAGGATGTTAGTTTATTTGAAACACAATCCTAGAAAGCATCAGTAGAGGAGTGGAAAGTGAGAAACAACCAAGAGGTACTACTGAACAAGTTGCAGCAGTGGGCAACTTGGACTTAGTTCTGCCTGGGACATAGTGTAGAGCAAACCTTAGAAACGGCCCCATTCTGAAGAGCAAGGAAGCTAGCGTACTAATCTATCCATTCCATTAGCTATCCATTCTGTCATTAGCTGAGGGATGCTCTCAAGAAGGCATTAAGTCCAAGGTACTGCCTTGTACACAGCTGAGCAGGCTACAGTACCCAGGGAGAATTCTTTTATATATATATAATAATTTGACAGCCAGAGTAACAGAGAGAAGGAGAGACAGAAAGATCTTCCAAATGGCCACAATGACCAGGGCTGGGCCATGCTGAAGCCAGGAGCCAAGAGCTTCTTCTGGGTCTTGCACGTAAGTACAAGGTCCCAAGCACATGGGCCATCTTTTTCTGCTTTCCCAGGTGCATTAGCAGGGAGCTGGATCAGAAGTGGAGCAACCAGGACTCGAACCGGCACCTATAAGAGATACCAACACTGCAGGCTGTGGCTATAACCTGCTGTGCCACAGCACTGGCCCCCCAGAAAGAACTCTTAAGGAAGAGTCCTAAGGGCTGCATATGGAAGACTGCCAGGTTAGTGTGCACTTATACAGTACTTGGCAGCTGTGAGTGGGTCCTGACTACATCTACTACCATACACAAGCAAATCAAGGACAAAAGAAAGGGATGAATCAGGTGTGGTTGGTGCACAAAGTGAATAACTTGAAGTCCTATGACTAGAATATGCACTTTCATCAGTGGTCAACAACAGATGTGTGAGATAAAATGGCTACCCTCAAGTTTGTTGTCACTAATTTCTAAATGTTTTCCATAGCAGTAAACAAATAAATTTGCATCCATTGCTTTTTTTGGGGGTAAGAGTTCTAGAAGTATGCTATCATGAAAAGTTGTGCACCCTCTTACCCGTAGAAACTTCTCTGCTTCAAAACTTAAGGGTTCACCAGGATTTGGTGAGTGACTTGGTTTTTCCTACCAGCATATCGTACTCTTTGAGATTTTGAAGTTATAAACTCTCAGCTTGAATATTCTTAGACTAGAAATATTTTAAAGTAGATTCTCACTTGGCAGTTTCTTTATCTTGTGGATCATGGAAAGCTCTTCACATTCATCAACGTCCTCAAAAGGCTTCTCTTTGCGACTCATCCACACTTAATCTTAATTAATTAATCAACCCTTCAGACCAGCTCTGACAAGGACTCAGGAGGAAGGTCCTGGGTCACTGGCTCTCTAAAATGAATTCTTCACATCCCATGACACTGCTGGGTCCTGTTTTCAAAGGATCTTTGCCAAGTGCCATGCCCCCTCTGTCAACCAAGGAAACCCTACAGTAAGAACATGAATTAAAAAAACCAGGTCTCACCCTGAAAAAATTATCATTCAGTTTCTGGTCCAGCATGTAAGGAGATTCAAAGTCATCGCTCCACCCAAATAACAAGTAAAAATTTGGACAAATTAAAAATCAGTATCTTCTTAGATCGAGCTGCTGTTCCCCAAACCTAAAGAGAAAGATAATGCAGAAAAATCACAATTTATCGAAGCAGAAACCTCTACAGGCATGAGTACCAGGGTAAGAAAAACCTGAACCTTAACTGACAAATGGCTAGAGGCTCAGGGTAGACAAATCTGAGAGAGAAAAATTCCAGATAGACCCCCCACAGTTTTCCAAGTCTTGCCTCCTAGAGCTCTCCCAGTTTAATCATAGTAAATCAGAACAATCCCTTGTGCTTCCAGCAGGGAAAGAGAAGATACACCAGAACATTCTACCCTTAAGGCCTACCCTCAAGAGAAACCAAGAGTCTAAACTTTTAGAGATTTATCAGAGCCTGACAGACCTAGAGGGAGTGAAATAATACCCAGTTCTAGTCTTGGTAAGCCATGCTGTCACATGTATGGGGAGAGGAGATTGAGTGGCACTTGTGAAGTTCACCCCACAGGGACATCATCTCCCTAAAAGGCTGAGAGACCTGACCATAGAACTACATGTACTTCCCCTCCCTTTAAACCTATCACCACTTCATTAAGGACCTGCTGAACAGAGTTCCTTTCACCCAGTGCACTTGCCAAGATTTCTATTAAAAATTACAGGACATTCTAAAAGGCAAAACAAACAAAAATATCCCTTTTTGAAGAGACAAAGCATTAGAACCAGACTCAAGTATGGCAGAGATTTCTAAATTATCAGACTACAAATCTAAAACTAAGAGCTTGGGGCCAGCACTGTGATATATTGGGTTAAGCTGCCATCTGCAGCACCAACATCCCATATGGGTGCCAGTTCAAGTCCCAGCTGCTCCACTTCCAATCTACCTCCCTCTAATGGCCTGGGAAAGCAGCGGAGGATGGCCCAAATGTTTGGGCTGCTGCCACCCATGTGGGACACCCAGATGAAGCTCATGGGTCCTGGTTTCTGCCTGGCCCAGCCTTGGCCATTGTGGTTACCTGGAGAATGAACCAATGGATGGCAAATCTTTCTCTTTCTCTCTGTCTCTCCCTCTCTTTCTGTAGCTCTAACTTTCAAATAAGTAAATATATCTTTAAAAAAATAAAACCTAAGGACTCTAGTCAATGTATAAGAATAGATAGAAACTCTAAGAAAAAATCAAAAAGAGAGCAGGTGTTTGTACAACAGTTAAGGTGCCACTTGGGATGCCTACCTACCATATCAGAGT
Source organism: Oryctolagus cuniculus (assembly GCF_051225735.1). Taxonomy (NCBI): domain Eukaryota; kingdom Metazoa; phylum Chordata; class Mammalia; order Lagomorpha; family Leporidae; genus Oryctolagus; species Oryctolagus cuniculus. Next base: position 196,371,424 of record NC_142867.1, read on the forward strand.
GTCTAGCTTTAGAGTACAGCTTTGCTCCCAAATCCAGATTTCTGCTAATACAAATTCTAGGAGTAGGCAAGTGATGGCTGAAGTACTTGGAGACCTGGACTGAGTTCTCAGCTCTCAGCTTCAGTCTGGCCCATCCCCAGCCATTGTGGACATTTAGGGAGTAAACAAGTAAATGGAACATGTATATCTTTGTCTATGGCTCACTCACACACTCTTCTCTGACTCTCTCTGCTTTTCAAATAAATTAAAAAATTGATTCATGGAAAATGGAATTAAAAGATAAAAATAATTTTAAAGAATCAAAAAACAAATGCTAGAGCAGTAATTTTTTTACAATTTGTTTTTACTTATTTGAAAGGCACAGTTACAGATATAGGTAGAAATAGACAGAGAGGGAGGTCCTCCATCTGCTAATTCACACCCCAAATGGTGCCAATGACCTGGCTCTGGGCCAGGCAGAAGTCAGGAGCCAGGAGCTTCTTCCAGGTTTCCCACATGGGTGCAGCGGTCAAGCACTAAGCCACCTTCCACTGCTTTCCCAGATGCATCAGCTGGGAGCTGGATTGGAAGGAGAGCAGACGGGACCTGAACTGGCTCCCATATGGGATGCCGGCGCTGCAAGCCAGGGCATTAACTCACTGTGCCACAGTGCTGGCCTCTGTAATAGTAATTAGGAAATCCTTTGATGGGCTCAACAGCAGACTGGATATCAGTCAGGGAAGAATTTCCAAGATTGAGAATATGTCAATAGAAACTTCCATGGAATGGGAGAGGGAGCGGGAGATGGGAGGGTTGTGGGTGGCAGGGAAGTTATGGGGGGCAAAAAGCCACTGTAATCCATAAGCCATACTTTGGAAATTTATATTTGTTAAATAAAAGTTAAAAAAAGAAACTTCCAGAACTAAAAAGCAAAGAGAAAAAAAGATAGAATAGAAAATCCAAGAACTGTGTGACAACTACAAAGTATATAAAGTGCTTAGTGGGAATTTCAAAAGGAGAAGAAAGAAAGGAACTGAAGCAAGCTTTGAAGCAACAATTACTGAGAATTTCCCCCAAATTAATGGTGGACCCAACCACATATCCAAGAAGATGAGGGAACATCAAGCAGGATAAGTCCCATCTCCTCTGCCTCCCCAAAACGCCAAAGCATATCTTCAAGTCACAATAAAATCAAGATAAAAATCTTGAAAGAAATCAGAACATATTACCTATAAGGAGAAAAAATAATCACATCTGACTTATCCTCAGAAATCACACAAACAAGAGAGTAGAGTGAAATATTTAAAATGCTGAGAGAGAAAAATCACCAACCTACAATTTTTCATCCTGTGAAATTATTCTTCAAAAATGAAAGAGAAATAAAGGCTTCCTCAAACAAAAAAAAATAGGGTGCTTGTAGCCAGTAGACCTGTCTTGCAAGAAATGTTAAATGTTCTTCAAAGAGAAGAAAATTATATGTCAAAAACTATAAGCTACACAAGGAAAGGAAGGGCATTAGAGAAGGAATAAATGAAGGTAAAATAAAAGTATCATTTTTCCTATTTCTACTTGAACTAACAGATAAGTTTGTTCAAAAACAAAAACAACAACAATGGATGCAATGATTATAGCTGATTAATAAGTGAAATGGATGATAGCAGTAATACAAGGGACCACTCATCAGAAGAAAACTGGAGTAGCTGTATTAATTTAAGACAGAAAAGAATTCAAAACTAGATAATCATCAGGGATAAAAAGGGTTCTATGGACTGAATTCTATCCCCTCTAAATTTATACATTGACAACCTAACCACCAATGTGACTGTATTTGGAGATAAAGCTTATAAGCGGTACAGTTAAATGAGGTCATAAGGGTGGAGCCCTAATATAATGAGGTTAGTATTCTTCCAAGAAGAGACATCAGAGACTGGCATTGTGGTGCAGTGGGTTAAGCCATCTCTTACAAATGCTGGCATCCCATATTGGAGTGCTGGTTCAAGTTCTGGCTGATCTGCTCCCTAACCAGCATCCTGCTGGAAAGGCAATGGATGATGGCCCAAGTGCTTGGACCCTTCCCACCCTTGTGGAAAACTCAGATGGAGTTCCTGGCTCCTGACATCAGCCTGGTTCAGTCCTGGCTGTGAAGCCCTTTGGGAAGTGAACCAGCAGAAAGAAGATTCATTTTCTCTCCCTCTCCCTCTCCCTCCCTCCCTCCCTTCTTCCCTTCTCTCCCTCCCTTCTTCCCTTCCTCTCTCCCTCCCTCACTCTCCCTGCTCTCATACAAAAAAGAGCTCACAGAAGCACACAACAGGATGGTGGCCATCAAATCAAGAAGGAGGGTCACTAGAAACTGACCATACCGGGAATTCCAGCCTCCAGAACTGTGTAAAATTAAATGGCTCTTGTTTAAGTCTCCCTGTATGGTATTTTGCTATGCACAACCTGAGTCAACAAAGGCTGGGTGACTTTATATAATGAGAAAAGTGTCAACTCACCAAAAGACATGATTCTTAATGTGGACATGCCTTGAAGCAGAGCATCAAAATGTACAAGGCAAAAATGGATCAAATTATAAGAAATAGATGAAACCATGATTATAGTTGGAGATCTCAACATCACTTTACCAAAAATGGGCAGATCCAGGGGCTGGAAATGTGGTACAGTGAGTTAAGCTTCTACTTGCAACACTGATATCCCATACTGATGTACTAGTTCCAGTCCTGGCTCTCCACTTCTATTCCAGATTCCAGCTAATGCACCAGGAAAGGCAGCAGAATGTGGCTCAAATACCCGGGTCCCTGCCACCCAGATGGGAGACTCTGAAGAAGTTCCTGGTTCCCACCTTTCAAACAAACAAATAAATAAATCATTTTAAAGCATACTCTTAGAAACAATTCTGCCGGCGCCGCGGCTCAATAGGCTAATCCTCCGCCTTGCGGCGTCAGCACACCGGGTTCTAGTCCCGGTCGGGGCGCCGGATTCTGTCCCGGTTGCCCCTCTTCCAGGCCAGCTCTCTGCTGTGGCCCGGGAGTGCAATGGAGGATGGCCCAAGTACTTGGGCCCTGCACCCCATGGGAGACCAGGAGAAGCACCTGGCTCCTGCCATCGGATCAGCGCGGTGCACCGGCCACAGTGCGCCGGCCGCGGCAGCCATTGGAGGGTGAACCAACGGCAAAGGAAGACCTTTCTCTCTGTCTCTCTCTCTCACTGTCCACTCTGCCTGTCAAAAAAGAAAAAAAAAAAAAAGAAACAACTCCATTCCCACAAATTCCTTGAAAGACACAATCTGCCAAAACTCACACAGTAAGAAATAGATAAACCAAATATTAAAGAAACTGATCAATAACAACGTTCCAAATCACAAGGACAAGGCCCAGATTGGTACACTGGTGAACTCTTCCAGGTATTTAAAAAAGAAATTATACTAATACCTTCAATCTCTTTCAGAAGAAACAGAATGAATATATTCTTATGAAAATATTCAGAATGAATATATTCTAATTATATATAATATAAATATGAAACAAGCATTACCCTAATACCAAAACCAGACAAAGATTTTAGATGAAAACTATATACCAGTATCAAAGGGAGCACATAAACAAGTCTAGTATCTGCTAACACTAACCGATAGAATAAATAAAGGGGAGAGTGATCCAACATGGGAAGTGAGATACTCAGCAGACTCATAGAATGGCGGATGTCCTAAATAGCACTCTGGCCTCAGAATCAGCCCTAAAGGCACTCGGATCTGGCTGAAAAGCCCATGAGAGTATTTCAGGCATGGAAAGCCAAGACACTCTGGCAAAAAGATCTCTGTGAGTGAGATCCCAGTGGAAAGAACAGGTCTTCAAAGAAGGAGGTACCTTTCTCTGAAGGGAGGAGAGAACCTCCACTTTGACTATGACCTTGTCTAAACAAGATAAGAGTCGGAGAACTCAAGGGGCTTCCATAGCCTTGGAAACTCATGACTGGTGCATAGGGAGATTACTGATGCCATAAACAGGAGTGTCAATTGGTAAAGTCAACAACAGGAGTCACTGTGCACTTACTCCTCATGTAGGATCTCTGTCCTTAATGTGCTGTACACTGAGGCTTAATGCTATAACGAGTACTCAAACAGTATATTTCACTTTGTGTTTCTATGGGGGTGCAAACGATTGAAATCTTTACTTAATGTACACTAAACTGATCTTCTGTAAAAAAAAAAAAAAGAGAAATTATCAATTCCCAACTTGACTCTCACTGGGATTAAACATGACAATAGGTCTGATCTGATTTCATCATCATTTAAAAAAAATCATCTATTATTTTTCACTTTATGTTTCTGTGTGGGAGCAAACTGTTGAAATCCTTACTTAAGGTATACTAAGCTGATCTTCTGTATATTAAGATAATCGAAAATGAATCTTGATGTGAATGGAAGGGGAGAGGGAGTGGGAAAGGGGAGGGTTGTGGGTGGGAGGGACGGTATGGGGGGGGAAGCCATTGTAACCCATGAGTCGTACTTTGGAAATTTATATTCATTAAATAAAAGATAAAAAAAAACCTATATACCAGTATCTCTCATGAACACAGCTGCAAAATAAACAAAACCTTAGGAAATCAAACAAAGCAATGTATTAAAAACAAATACACCACAACCAGGTAGAATTTATCCTGGATATACAACAAGGTTGCTTCAATATTTGAAAATCAAATGATGCAATTCATCACATCAGTAGACTAAAGGAGAAAAATCATAAGATTAGATCAATAGGTACAGAAAAACCATTTGACAAAACTCACATCCTTTCATGAAAAACGAAACTCTCACAAACTAGGAACAGAGACTACCTTCCTCAACTTAATAAATAACATTTACCAAAAAAAAAACCCTACAGTTAACATCATACTTAATTGTAAGAAACTAAAAGTTTTCCCACTATGATCAGGAACAAGGCAAGGATGTTCCTCTTACCACTCCTTTTCAGCATCAGACTGCAAGCCCTATCTAATGGCAATAAGAAGAGGAAATAAAAGGTTTACATATTGAGAAGGAAGAAATAAAACTATTTTGTTTGCAGGTGATAAGATTGTCTATGTAAAAAACCTGAAAGAACTGATTGTTTAAAACTCACAAGCATTAACAGCAAGGTTGCAGGATATAAAGCTAACACACAGAAGTCAATCATTTTCCTAAAAACCAGCAATGAACAAGCGGAAGCTAAAAACACTATACAGTTTACATTGTCACCCAGCAAAATGAAGTGCTTAGTTGTAAATCTAAACAAAATACATCCAAAAATGTCCAAAAATATATAAGCAAAATTACAAAACTTTGATGAAAGAAACCAAAGAATAACTTGATTAATGAGAGAGAGGATGTATTCATAGATTGGAAGACTCGATATTGTCAAGCTATCACTTATTCCTAAATTAATCTGTATATTCAATTTGATCACAATCAAAATCTCATCAAGTTATTCTGTGGCTATCACCAAACTGATTCTAAATTCTATAGAGAGAGAACATTCAACACATTGAAGTAAAAGAACAAAGTTGGAAGACATACAATCCAGCTCCAAGATTTACTATACAGCTACAGTAATGAAGACACTTGGGTGAAAGACTAGATAAATAGGTCAATGGAACAGAAGAGAAAGCTCAGAAATAGGCTCACATAATTATAACAAACTGGTATTGTTTTATAAATGAACAAAAGCAATAATATGATGGAGGAAATATAAACTTTCCAACAAATAAAACAACCAAATGTCCAATGAATCTAGGCATAGACCTAGCCATTTCACAAACATTAAGTCAGGATGGATCAGAGACCTAAATGTAAAGCAGAATGCAATAAACCTCCTGGAAATGAACACAGAATGTGTAAATGATCTAGAGTATGGTAATTACTTTAGATACAGCACCTGAGGCATGATCTATGAAAGAAATAATTGATGATCTGGATTTCATTTAAATGTATAACTTCTGCTCTGGTAAGACAGTTTGGAGATAATGCAGACTAGCTGCAGATTAGGTAAAATATTTGCAAAAGACATGTCTGATAGTGGGCTGTTATCCAAAAATATAAAGATGACTTAACAACTGGCAGTAATGAAACGAACAACTTGATTTAAAATGGGTAGAAGGGGCCAGCACTGTGGCATAGCAGGTAAAGCTGCCACCTACAGTGCCGGCATCCTATATGGCCACTGGTTCAAGTCCTGGCTGCTCCACTTCCAATCCAGCTCTCTGCTATGGCCTGGAAAAGCCGTAGTAGAGGATGGCTCAAGTCCTTAGGCCCCTGCTCCTGTATAGAAGACCTGGAAGAAGCTCCTGGCTCCTGGCTTTGGATCAGCACAGCGCCAGCCATTGCGGCCATCTTGGGAGTGAAACAGCAAATGGAAGACCTCTCTCTCTCTGCCTCTGCCTTTGTGTAACTCTTTCAAATAAATAAAAATCAATATTAATAAAATAAAACAAAATGAGAAGATCTAAACAGCCACCTTACCAAGGAATATATAAAGATAAAAAGATTCTCCACATCATTATGTCATTAGAGAATTGCAAATTAAAGCAAGATATCTGTATACTTGTAAGAATTACCAAAATCCCAAACCCTGACAACACTAAACACTAACAAGAACAGGAACTCTAATTCATTGCTGGTAGAAATGGGAAATTTCATAGCCATTTTGGAATATAGTTTCTTGCCAAATTAGAAATCCTGTTGTCAGATCCAGGATGGCTGAATAAGGAAGATATGCTGATTTTGGCCACAGAAAGATACCAGAAGAACAGGGGAAGGGAGATTCTGAAGGGACAGTTGGAGAGCAGTTTTCAGTAGAAAGATGACAGAACAGAACAGAGACTCCATGGAGCCAAGACAGTGTAAAAACATGCAGCAGCTGGCAGTATGCTACAAGGGACTGGTGGACTTTGGGGACATGCCATCTTCCCAAAGCGAAGTGAGAGGAGGCTACAGCAGCCTGTGTGTCACTGATGATCTTGTCTGAGAGAACTCAGCGGTTCCTACTGACGTTGAGTCTGACCTGGAGAGCTGGCAGGGAGCAGGATGGCCACTTAGTTCCAGGAAAGGAGAGCACATCACTTCCCCTCCCTCCCCCAACCAAATTGCCCGGCAGCTGGCAGGGAAAGCACCATCCTTCCAGGACAAGGAGAGTGTAGGCTACAGGGGCTCATTGCCATGGGCGTATTTTGTCCAAGGGATAACTCCATACTGGCCCCTGACTTTGAGTCTGGCCTGGAGAGCTGACAGAGGCCAGGGAGTCCACTTAGCTCTTTGAAGGGAGGGCACATTTCTTCCCAACCATCCCAACACCAAAGCCCAGACATGACTTGCCAAGGCAGAGCACCAACCAACTTTTTTGGGGCAAGCAGCTTGCAGATCCCATGTACCCTGTGACTGTGGGAGCCCAGCACCCTGTAACAATGGGAATCCTGTGGCTGTATGAATTCTGCATAGGCTGGGAAACTTAGATGGGTGTGGGGTGTGGTTGGGTCTATGGGCAATCACCCAGTCCAACTCCAGAAGCTCAGGACTCCTTGAGTGTTGGGGAGGAACCTCACAGAGGGCCTGGCACACACACAACAGAGCACATAGATCCTTTCTATGGTTCATGTGATTGAATGAGTGGGGTATGCAGGCATGGTAAACTCACCCTAGGAGGTTGGTTCACCATGGCACAGAGAAGGACCAAGACTGTTGAACGTGCCAGCCAGCACAACCATCCCCTCCCCCTACTGATGATAGACACCCAACTTGGGTGTCACTCTGGACTCTTGCCCCCCTCCAAAAGCATGTGACAGTCATCACTGTGAAAGTTCAGTAGTTGCCAGGGATTTGGGGTAGGCGAATCAGCAGGCAGAGCATAGGGGATTTCTAGAGCAATGAAACATTCCATATGACATTTGGTGTAGATACATGTCATTGTATGTTTGTCAAACTCCATAGATCGTACAATACCAAAAGCGAACCCTAACATAAACTAGGGACTTTGGGTAATGTTTTGTCAGTGGAAGTTCATCTGTTCTAACAAATGTGCCACTCCACTATGAGATTTCGATAGTACATGGAAGCAGGGTGGAGGAGATACAAGAAATCTGTACTTTCTGATCAATTTTCCTGTGAAACTAAAACTACTCTATGAACTTAATCTGTTTAAAAGGAAAAAGAAACCACCACTGCTTTTAGCTGAATAGATATCATTACAAAGCAATTCTGCCCTCTGGAAGCTAATAAGAATCCATACAGTTCCAATAAGGATGTTCTAGGGGAAGGCACTTTTTTTTCTGCCAAGGACCATTTGGCTATTTACAACAACATTCACAAGCCATACAAATCATCAAATTAAAAACTAAGAGACTATTGGAACTCATAGAAGAGTTTGGCAAAGTAGCAGGGTATAAAATCAATGCACAAAATCAACAGCCTTTGTATACACAGACAATGCCATGGCTGAGGAAGAACTTCTAAGATCAATCCCATTCACAATAGCTACAAAAACAATCAAATACCTTGGAATAAACTTAACCAAAGATGTTAAAGATCTCTACAATGAAAATTACAAAACCTTAAAGAAAGAAATAGAAGAGGATACCAAGAAATGGAAAAATCTTCCATGCTCATGGATTGGAAGAATCAATATCATCAAAATGTCCATTCTCCCAAAAGCAATTTATAGATTCAATGCAATACCAATCAAGATACCGAAGACCTTCTTCTCAGATCTGGAAAAATTGGTGCTGAAATTTATATGGAGGCACAAGAGACCTCGAATAGCTAAAGCAATCTTGTACAACAAAAACAAAGCCAGAGGCATCACAATACCAGATTTCAGGACATACTACAGGGCACTTGTATTCAAAACAGCATGGTACTGGTACAGAAACAGATGGATAGACCAATGGAACAGAATTGAAACACCAGAAATCAACCCAAACATCTACAGCCAACTTATATTTGATCAAGGATCTAAAACTAATTCCTGGAGCAAGGACAGTCTATTCAATAAATGGTGCTGGGAAAATTGGATTTCCACGTGCAGAATCATGAAGCAAGACCCCTACCTTACACCTTACACAAAAATCCACTCAACATGGATTAAAGACCTAAATCTACGACCTGACACCATCAAGTTACTAGAGAACATTGGAGAAACCCTTCAAGATATTGGCACAGGCAAAGAATTTCTGGAAAAGACCCGGGAGGCACAGGCAGTCAAAGCCAAAATCAACTATTGGGATTGCATCAAATTGAGAAGTTTCTGTACTGCAAAAGAAACAGTCAGGAGAGTGAAGAGACAACCGACAGAATGGGAAAAAATATTTGCAAACTATGCAACAGATAAAGGGTTAATAACCAGAATCTACAAAGAGATCAAGAAACTCCACAAAAACAAAACAAACAACCCACTTAAGAGATGGGCCAAGGACCTCAATAGACATTTTTCAAAAGAGGAAATCCAAATGGCCAACAGGCACATGAAAAAATGTTCAAGGTCATTAGCAATCAGGGAAATGCAAATCAAAACCACAATGAGGTTTCACCTCACCCCGGTCAGAATGGCTCACATGCAGAAATCTACCAACAACAGATGCTGGCGAGGATGTGGGGAAAAAGGGACACTAACCCACTGTTGGTGGGAATGCAAGCTGGTCAAGCCACTATGGAAGTCAGTCTGGAGATTCCTCAGAAACCTGAAGATAACCCTACCGTTCGACCCAGCCATCCCACTCCTTGGAATTTACCCAAAGGAATTTAAATTGGCAAATAAAAAAGCGGTCTGCACCCTAATGTTTATCGCAGCTCAATTCACAATAGCTAAGACCTGGAACCGACCTAAATGCCCATCAACGGTAGACTGGATAAAGAAATTATGGGATATGTACTCTTTAGAATACTATACCGCAGTAAGAAACAACGAAATCCAGTCATTTGCAACAAAATGGAGGAATCTGGAACACATCATGCTGAGTGAAATAAGCCAGTCCCAAAGGGACAAATACCATATGTTCTCCCTGATCGGTGACAACTGACTGAACACCATAAAGGAAACCTGTTGAAGTCAAATGGACACTATGGGAAACGGTGACTTGATCAGCATAGCCCTGACTGTTAATGAACAACTTAATACATTATCCCTCTTAGTAGTTTTTTTGTCTGTTCTACTTAATATGACTGGTTTAATTCTGTAATTAATACACAGTTATTCTTAAGTGTTGAAAATTAACTGAAATGTGATCCCTGTTAAACATAAGCGTGGGAATAAGAGAGGGAAGAGATGTATAATTTGGGACATGCTCAAGCTGACTTGCCCCAAATGGTAGAGTTAGTAACATACCAGGGGATTCCAATTCAATCCCATCAAGGTGGCATGTACCAATGCCAGCTCACTATTCCAAGTGATCAATTTCAGTTCACAATTGATCATAATGAAAGGACTAAGAGTCAAAGGGAGCACATAAACAAGTCTAGTACCTGCTAACACTAACCAATAGAATAAATAAAGGGGAGAGTGATCCAACATGGGAAGTGAGATACTCAGCAGACTCATAGAATGGCGGATGTCCTAAATAGCACTCTGGCCTCAGAATCAGCCCTAAAGGCACTCGGATCTGGCTGAAAAGCCCATGAGAGTATTTCAGGCATGGAAAGCCAAGACACTCTGGCAAAAGATCTCTGTGAGTGAGATCCCAGTGGAAAGAACAGGTCTTCAAAGAAGGAGGTACCTTTCTCTGAAGGGAGGAGAGAACCTCCACTTTGACTATGACCTTGTCTAAACTAGATAAGAATCGGAGAACTCAGAGGGCTTCCATAGCCTTGGAAACTCATGACTGGAGCATAGGGAGATTACTGATGCCATAGACAGGAGTGTCAATTGGTAAAGTCAACAACAGGAGTCACTGTGCACTTACTCCTCATGTAGGATCTCTGTCCTTAATGTGCTGTGCATTGAGATTTAATGCTATAACGAGTACTCAAACAATATATTTCACTTTGTGTTTCTATGGGGGTGCAAACTGTTGAAATCTTTACTTAATGCATACTAAACTGATCCTCTGTAAAAAAAAAAAAAAAAAAAAAAAAGAAATTATCAACTCCCAACTTGACTCTCACTGGGATTAAACATGACAATAGGTCTGATCTGATTTCATCATCATTTAAAAAAATCATCTATTATTTTTCACTTTATGTTTCTGTGTGGGAGCAAACTGTTGAAATCCTTACTTAAGGTATACTAAGCTGATCTTCTGTATATTAAGATAATCGAAAATGAATCTTGATGTGAATGGAAGGGGAGAGGGAGTGGGAAAGGGGAGGGTTGTGGGTGGGAGGGACGGTATGGGGGGGAAGCCATTGTAATCCATAAATCGTACTTTGGAAATTTATACTCATTAAATAAAAGTTAAAAAAAAACTGTAATCAAGATTCTAAAAGTTTAGGGCCAGCATTGTGGTATAGCAGATTAAACTACCACCTGTGATGCTGGCATCCCATATGAGTGCCAATTTGAGTCCCAGCTTCCAATCCAGCTCCCTGCTAATGTGCCTGGTAAAGCAATGGAAGATGGCCCAAGTTCTTGAGTCTCTGCACCCACATGGGAGACCTGGGAGAAGCTCTGGCTCTTGGCTTTGGACCAACAATGGCTGGTCCAGCATTGGCCATTGCAGCCATTTGGGGAGTGAACCAGTGGATAGAAGATCTCTCTGTAACTTTTTCAAGTAAATAAAGAAATCTTTATCAATAAAACAAAAAAGATTGTTAATGCTTGATCACCACCCCTCCCCAAAAAGGAATCTCAGGCTTAAGGCAATCAGTTCTGAGTGCCTGCTTCTGACACCCTCCATGTCACCAGTGACTGATACAAGGTCAGCAGGTGGTGCAGTAGCAAAATCCTCCCCCAGCCTCACACAGGAGACAGAGCTCGTGGGTGCCATGCCACAGTAATCAGTCAGGCTGATTACTCCCGACTGAGGATCAGCTCACTGCCTACACTGGAAAAGCTGCGCACTGTCTCAGTGTCCAGAAATGCACAGAAAACAAGTGACATGCAAGAATAGCATCTTCACAGACATAAACATGGCCCAGAGAAGGACATTCTCCATTCCCAGAAGGAAGGAGGAGGAAGGAAAATGGATAGCATATACTCGTAATTACCAATAGTGCCATAGCTTTGCCTGTCTCTCCTTGAACCGCTTGACTTCTACATCTGAAGTCTATCCTAAACCAATTTTAAAAAAAAAACCCATGTACTTCAACATACTTGCATGGTTTCCTATTTGTGCTACAACATAAACACAGATTGAAGAAAATCCTGAGGGAAAATCTCCCTTAGGGAGGACATCCACCCTGCGCCAGCCCTCCTAATCCCACAGCTCCAGCCAACAGCCCACCATTTGTTTTTGTAACCACACAGATTTGACATCTGAATTACCACTTTTATCTTTGATTTCTCCACTCCCCTCACACCTCCTCATCAACCCAGTCCCCATATTCTCTCAATTTCTCTACAGTAAAAATGGTCACGTCAAGTCTTCCTTTCTCCAAGACTTGGCACAGCCCAGATCACTGACTACAGTGATGCTGATGACATTTGCTACAATAGTTTATCCTATCACTTGTCCTGACACATTTCTCTTTTATTAGAATATATAGAGATATTTAGATATAGATAGTAAGTCATTGCTATGTACCTCAGTGGAGTTTAAGAACTTTAATATAACTCAGGGAGATAAGCACTGTTTTCCATCTCACACAGCAGGATCCTGAAACTGCCTGCACAAAAATTCTAAGTTGTTAGCACCCACAGATGTAAGATGACTAGAGAAAGAAGTGCGTGGATTCTAGTGAGGCCCCTTCAGGAGCTGCCTTAGATCACGCCCACAGCCTGATGTGTAGCAGGAACCCTCAGAACACCAGCCATGTGATTACCCTCCAGTGCCGACACACTTAGACAAAGAAGAAACCTTACCCGGGGTCCACTGGACTGTGCCTTAGGACAGACCTCCCAAACTTTGGCAAGCCCTCTCTACTTTGACCAATGATCTCTAAGTGAGGAGTTACAGCTCTTCCATTGCTTCTTAAAACTTGAAAAAAAAAATGGCACCTTCTTCTCAGGAAACTCACATTGGCTAAGGTGCATATGCCTTTGGCTGGAGTTATCCAAACTCCAGGGAGTTACAAGGGTTCACTCCTGCTAGTCAGAGCCTCTGATGGGCAGTTATATAGACCTCTGAATGATAAACAGTCGGGAAGCATATTGAATGTGTCTAATAATTACTTGTGCAGTTTTACAAGGAAAAAAATTAGAATTCTCAGAGTCCTTGATAGTGGCGAGAAGTGGGATCCCTGGTCTTGATGACTTCTGGCCATTTTATTTGCTGATCCTGCTCAATATCAGCTTTACAGAGAGCACAGCCATCCTAATCCCTTCAGTTTGGCCTGATGAGGCAATAGACTACCTTGCCTGGTTGCTGGTGTTACCTGCTAGAACTGTTAGTATAGCCAAACCTCTGGGCCCATGGTGTCAGCTTTCCCAGTTGCAGCACCTCAACCATCCGCCCCTGCAACCAGATCTCAAGACAATAGCCAAACTTGCAGCCCACAAGGTAGTAAAAACAGGAGATCAGGACACCTACCTCTGCCTGTCTCATAAAGTGAAAGGCTCACCAGTAGACTGCTCAGCTCTTATAAGTCATCCAGTCCCAAGGAAGGAAATCAGTTAATTCGCATTGCAATGTGGAAGACAAAGAGCATGTCATACAAAAAAGAAACATAATATACTTTATAAACAGCCAAAATAATCATGCAGGATGAGTCACCAGTCACAATTTATGCAATTTTAAGTTGTCTTAGTGCGTTAGTCAACTTTTTGTTACTACAGGGAAATGCCAGAGACAACTAACTTTATAAAGAGGAAAAGTTTATTCAGCTCACAGGTCTGGAGGTTCACAGCCCAAGACTGAGCAGGTCCCATTGGTCCAGGTGATGGTGTTCTTGCTGGCAGAATCCCAAAGTGGTCCAGAACATCACATGGCCAGACACAGGGCATGTGCTTGCTGCCTGTGTCTACGAGGTCTCTTACTGTGCCACCAGGATTGAACTGTGGGAACTCTGCCCTAACAACCAAGTCTAACTCAATCACCTCCCAAAGGCCACACCTTCAGACTTCATCAATGGGTGAAGTTTCCTCTTGGCACCACTAGCATAAGAGTTTGGAGACCAAACTTTCAGTGCCTGGGCCGAGGTGGGATACTAACATCCAAACTAATATCCAAACTTAGCACTTAGCAAATATTTATTCAATACAAAAAGCATCTTTTGAAAAACCACAAGACACCAGATGCATCAAGAGGATTAATATGCAATCCTTACTCCCCAGGCATTTAACAATCTACATAAAAAATGATTGGTTAATACACAAGTGGCTAGCAGGTTAGATGACCGAAACTGGGTACAGTCACCATGCAGTTCCCACAGGAGATTGGGTCCAGAATCCCCTGTAGATGCCAAAATCTGCCAAGTTCCTTATATAAAATGCTATAGTGTTTGCATACAGCCCACATACACAGCCTCCCACATACTTTAAATCATCTCTCCATCACTTACAATACCTCACTTAATGTAAAGAGTTGGACTTAGGCTGGTGCTATGGCTCACTAGGCTAATCCTCTGCCTGCGGCGCCAGCACCCCGGGTTCTAGTCCCAATTGGGGTGCTGGATTTTGTCCCAGTTGCTCCTCTTCCAGTCCAGCTCTCTGCTGTCGCCCAGGAAGGTAGTGGAGGATGGCCCAAGTGCTTGGGCGCCTACACAGCATGGGAGACCAGAAGGAGGCTCCTGGCTCCTTGCTTTGGATCAGCGCAGTGCACTGGCCGTGGCGGCCATTTGTGGGGTGAACCAACAGAAGGAAGACCTTTCTCTCTGTCTCTCTCTCTCTCTGTCTAACTTGTCTAACTCTGCCTGTCAAAAAAAAAAAAGAGTTGGACTGTAAAGTGTGGGGCATAATGACAAGGGGAAGTGTACTTGTTCAGTATGGACTTTTCTCTTCAAATATTTTCAGTCCATGGCTGGTTGAATCCATGTAGGCAAAACCCTTCCACTATCAAGGGCAGGTTGGGCTCCCTAGGAAGTAACCATGACAGTATTCTCAGGGCTCAAAGAAGGAAGGGGATTCATTAGGATTCACAGAAGAGCTGGTGCTTGAGAAACTCCCCCTGCAGAGCCGGGGAACGGCAGGAGCCAAAGCCTAGGTATGAGTCCCAGGAAGCAGGGGAGCTGCTCTGGGACCCATGAGCCATTCAGTTGCCTGAGACATGCATCGAGCAGAGACAAACGAGGGTGGAGAGCGACCTGGGGCTCTGCCTTAGAGAAGCAAGGATTGAGGTATAAAAGAGCATGCATTCCCAGAGCCACACTGTTTAGGTTCAAACCCCTACTCTGCCTCTAACTAGCTGTGTGACCTTAAGTTTAATTTCTCTGGGCCTCAGTTTCTTCAGCTGTAAAACAGGAACAATACTGGTGTCTATTCATAGGGTTGTGAGAATGAATTGGGTTAACGTGCGTAAAGTGCTTAAAACCATGCATGTAGAAAATGCAGCCATCTTATTATTGCCCGGAGAGTCTGAGAAACCAGGGTGGAGTGTTGACACTCAGTTTGGACAGACATCAGGGAAAACTTGCCTTAGCTAGGACTCAATAAGACTGCAATTGGATTTTAAGACAGTGAGTCTGTCAAGGTGTAAGAGACGAATGAAATGAGTGAAAGTTGGGAGACAAGCAAACAAACACAGCCCAAGTTGTGGGCTCCAGTTGTGAAGAAAGATGGTGCTCTCCTTGAAGATAAAGTGGGCAGGTTCTAGGGGGTCCTTGTCTGCATTCCTCAGGCTCCTCTTCCTCATTCAAATTACTTGATTAAAATGTAGAGGAGGGGCGGATGCTTAGCCTAGTGGTTAGCACCCCCATTGTCACATTGGCGTACCCAGCTTCAGCACCCACCTCGGGCTCCTGACCACAGATTCCTGCTAATGCAGACCCTGGGAGGCAGCAGTGATGGCTTAAGTAATTGGATTCCCATCACTCACAGGGAAGAACTGGATTGTATGCCCAGCTTATTGCAGGCATTCAGCGAGTGAACCAGCTGATGATACACCCCTCTCTCTCTCTCTCTCTCTCTATCTCTATCTTTCTCCTCTCCCCTCTCCCCTCCCCTCTCCCCTCTCTCCTCTTCCTCTCTGTGTCTCTCTGCTTCTCAAATAAAAAAAAATCAAAAAGGATTTAATACCTGTAGCAAGAATCTTCTTTCCAAAAGAAGGAAAACACTTGATAAAATGACTCGATATATCAAAAGAAAAACTTGCATCTGAAAGCATCCAGTTTGCTTCTGTAGCTTGAACTGAGACTGAAAGTAAACCAAGGTCATCATTTTCAACAGGACACAGAGATCTTCATGGAGGCAGCACAGAGGCTTCCATCTTCAGAAGTGCTGAGAATTGGGGCCTGCTCTGTGGTGTAGCGGGCAAAGCCACCACCTGCAGTGCTGGGCACCGATTCGAGTCCTGGCTGTTCCACTTCCAATCCAGCTTTCTGCTATGGCCTGGGAAAGCAGCAGCAGATGGCCCAAGCAGTGCTATGGTATAGCAGGTAAAGCTGCTGCCTGCAGTGTTGGCATCCTATATGGGCACCGGTTCAAATGCCAACTGCTATACTTCTGATCCAGCTCTCTGCTATGGCCTGGGAAAGCAGTAGAAGTCCTTGGACACCTGCATCTGCATGGGAAACCTGGAAGAAGCTCCTGGCTCCTGGCTTCAAAGGGGCCCAGCTCTGGCTGTTATGGCCATTTGAGGAATGAACCAGCAGATGGAAAATCTCTCTCTCTCTCTGCCTCTGCTTCTCTGTAACTCTGCCTTTCAAATAAATAAATAAATCTTTGAAAAAAAAGGTGTTTAGAATTGCTAAAGACAGGCATGTCTACAGCATCATCCCCAAATCTTGGTCCTTACTTTGTGCTACTCACATGAAATAATTAGCGGTGAGCCCTATTCAGATACCACCTGTCCCATCAAATTTAACAACACATCAGGAGTAATTTTTTCTATTAGTGAGAAGCCACTCACTAAGGAGGCTCCACAGGACAGTAGGACTGGAGCCTGGAGGGGAGAATGATCTGGAACTCAGCACGAGACTTGTCGTGAGCAGGAGCCAAGGGAAAGCCCATGGCAGGGGCAGAAGTCACGTAAAGTTGTAGAAAGGGGAGCAAATGGGCTTAGAGATTATATGTGTCAACCCCAAAATTTGGGGGGTTGGGCTTTTTTAAAGATTTATTTATTTATTTATTTATTTGAAAGTCAGAGTTACAGAGAGGCAGAGGCAGAGGGGGAGAGAGAGAGAGAGAGAGAGAGAGAGAGAGAGAGAATGAGAATGAGAATGAATGAATCTTCCATCTGCTGGCTCACTAACCCAAATGG
The DNA here is from genome assembly GCF_051225735.1 of Oryctolagus cuniculus. Lineage (NCBI taxonomy): Eukaryota > Metazoa > Chordata > Mammalia > Lagomorpha > Leporidae > Oryctolagus > Oryctolagus cuniculus. Next base: position 196,388,875 of record NC_142867.1, read on the forward strand.
CCACAATGGCCAGGGCTGGGCCAGGCCAAAGCCAGGAGCCAGAGCTTCATCCAGGTTGCCCACATGGGTACAGGGCCCCAAGTGCTTTGGCCATTTTCCACTACTTTCTCAGGTGCATTAGCCAGGAGCTGGATCAGAAGTGGAGCAGACAGGATTCGAACTGGTGCCCATATGGAATGTCGGCAATGTAAGTGGTGGCTTTACCAGCTATGCCACAGCACCAACCCCTCAAAAGTTCTTTGAAAACCAGCCCTGTCCTGACAGGTTTTACAAAACCCACACCTGCTCCTCAAAGTGGACGGCCTTGGTCCTCACTGCCACCCGACTTCATGCACTCTCCTTTTGGCTGCATGTGCATTCCTACAAGTGACCACTGCCCACTCAGTCTCCCAGGGAAAAAGAAAAAGAGAAAGAGAGGATGTTCAGGATTTTCATCCTCCATGATTTCAGATGGCCTGAAGTGAACACATGCCAGCCGCTCCATATGGTCCAGAGACACTAATAACCTCTCAGACTCCAGGCTCGTCCACATTTCAGCAGAAGAGTGGAGTAGGTTGATCTATGTGGCCAGAAAGAGTAAAAAACAAACAAGCAAGCAGCTGTATAGCAAACAAATGACTTCAGGTCGAGTTGAGAACAGACGATTGCTAACTGTTCTAAGAGTTAAAAGAGCTCCTCTCTGGCCCTTGAACAGGGACAGCAGTGCCACCCACCTCTCTGGGATCTGCAGCAAACGACTTTTCTTCCAGCCAATAGGTAACCATTTCTCCTTTCCCCAAGGAAGGAAAAAATACACAAGTATTTAATTAGGGAAGAAACAGCCAGCTCAGCCAGCGAGGGAGCCATCAGATGATAGACTCACGAACTCATCGGAGGTGACAGCACACACACATCCCCATCCTTGGGGATGGACATCCCCGAAGGACAGCTCATTAACCCCACCCCCATCGCTGTTGAGTCCACTGCCTACATTCAGGGCAGAGACAACCACTTCCCGGACACCCCAACACACCAACTAATGAGTCACCGTCGCCCACACACCACTGCTGCCGTGGCTAACAACTCCCACGTGTGCTGCCCAGCCAGGGAGGGAGAACCAAACTTGGGCTCTACAGCTACTCGGCCCTTCTGGCAGCGCTAAAAGAGGCTGATGACCCAGTAACTCTCAGGACTCACATCTTTTTAGCTCAGTTACTGAGCAGATCGTATTCCCATGTGAAAAAGTAGTGCCTTGGCATCAAGCATGGATCAATAGCCTCTCAGCTCTGGGGTTACCTATGTTTGGAAGCTCTCCCTGTCCATTCGCTTTGACACAATCTGGAAGAGACGTATTATCTGCCTGTATTTGCCAGTCAGACCCACTAAATTAATTGTGATTTATTTCAATAGAGAAACATTCATGCAGGTAGATAGATCCCTGTGCAAAGAGAATTGCAGAGTTAAGCCACAGGAGTGAGTTGCTTTTCCTGGGCATTTCTATGTGGGTTACCATGGTGCTCTCTCTCTCTCTCTCAGAACATATTTCATATTTTTTCATATTTTAAAGATACAAAAATACCATCAAAACTATTTGGGTGCTCTTGGGAGGGAACCACCCACAAATAATGCACAGACATCCTGCATTATTTTGTAACTACTTACTTTGGCTTCCAGCAGAACTTGTTACTTAGTCTTTGAATAAGGCACACAATCATGATTTCTGTGGTTTTCAGGCTGGACAGAGAGGTAGCCTGGTCACATTGGAGAGACTCCAGGGGACAGAAGGACCCTTTCCCTGTGTCTCCTCTATGGCTGGAGTCAAGGACAGGGGAACTGGAACCCATCCTCAACTGGAGCGAGCCCTACCTTCTGCCCCAGGTGTAACCATGTCTAGACTGGTTTCAATCACTTTCATGCAGGCACTCTCATCACCTTTTCTAGGGATGGACCCTCTTGTAAAAGAGAACTTTCCTTAGAAGGCGACACCCTGAGAGTACCTCATCAGGACAGGCTCGTGAATAGAATCTTTCTTTTAGAGGAGGCACCACAGGTAGACTGGATCCTGTGGCTGGGAAAGGGAAAGACGCTGAAGCCAGGCGAGAGGCTTTGGAAGGGGGAATATGAGAAAAACCAGCCATATGTTGTCCATTTCACAATTTCACCAAGGATCACTGGCCCCGCCTCTCTTCCCCCGACCCCCTGGGACCCCAAGAAGGAGTCCCTCAAACAAGGTCCGATAGTTCATAAAGAGTCAGAGTTGTAAGGAAACCACTTTGTGAGCTGAAACAAGCATAAACAATGATTTAGCTGCTGTAGAATCCAAACCCTTACCTAGGCTAATCATTTTGATCAAAAGTTAAAATAGTTCCAATTCTGAGACTTTTTCCCCTGTGGCAGGGACAGTATACACAATGCTGCACATTCAACCCATGAGTATAGGGAGTACAGTGACCCAAAGGACTTCCCTTGTAGGGCTTCTCTCCCATGCCTACCTCCAGAGATCCACTTGGCCGGTGTCAACCCTGCCCTGACTTGTAAATTCCCGGAACATACCAGTATGTCTGGGAATACACCAGTCTCCAGGGTGCTCCTGGATTTGACATGCACTTGAACCACACTGGGTGTTCAGAGCTTGAGGCCAGAAGAGGAAGAACACAGTTACACTAAACCACGCAACATCCCCTGCTTTTGCCTTGCCCTGGAAACTTGAGCAATTCTGGAGCACGAGCACAGGGATTCAAGCACAAGGCTCTCCCCTACCTCAGGGCACATGCCAGCACACATCCCCAAGTGCTTCACATAATACCCTGCACCAACTGCACCTTTCCCACAGCAGGTGTATGGCAGGGAGCCACTGGCCCAGGAAAACCTTGCATAATCTAGAGAAAAGTTGCTCTTTTCAGATAGTTCTTCAGGAACATCTACCTCTTCTTATCACGTCTCTGCATCTGGCTACCTGAGATAAGAGCGGTCAAGGCAAGAGCAAAGATTCTAATAAAAAGTCCTGAAAATCCTCACTCCCACTCGAACCATACATTTCATCCAAGATGGTGGGTCTACCTTGTCAGGCATATGCCATAACATGATTTCTGATTAACAATGAATCTGTACTATTAACATTTTTATTTAAGTAGACTAATTCAATTTTTTCATGAAGAGTAGTAAGGTTTAAGGGGTCAAAAGTATCTTAGTACCAAAGTAAACGCCATTTTTTTCTTGACATAATCAGTGGGGCTAAAAGACAACTGGAGCATAAGTAACTTTTTCCGAAGGTGTTTAATGATATTTAAATATTTTTCTCCTGACCACCTAAAATCACCTAATCCGATGACCAAGCCCCTCCTCCATACACCTACCTACACACACACACACATACACACACACTCTTCCACTCATGCATCACCATGGAGAAGCTTTGCTCTGTCATTAGCTGTCCAACACTGGGTCATAGCAGTGAACAGAGGCTGGGACTTTGGAAGGTTAAACCAAAGGGGTTAAGTCTGTGTGTGAAGTGGCCCCCTTTCCAGCTCTATTCCAGAGCACTTCTCTCCCTCACTGTTTCCTGGGCCCACTGCGTGGCCACATAGGCCAAAGGCTGCCTCCCACTCATCAGAGCTCCCAGCCCCAATGCTCAGCCCTGGCCCTTGTGAACAAATAAAACCAGGGAAAATCCCAAGAAGGCATGGAGAAGACAGCTGAGGCCAGCCTGGCCTCATAGAAAAGGATTCTGACTGGGGCCGGCACTGTGGCGCAGTAGGTTAAAGCCTTGGCATGAAGCACCAGCATCCCATATGGGCGCCAGTTCGAGTCCTGGCTGCTCCTCTTCCCATCCAGCCCTCTGCTATGGCCTGAGAAAGCAGTAGAAGATGGCCCAGGTCCTTGGGCCCCTGCACCCACGTGGGAGATCCAGGAGAAGCTCCTGGCTATTGGCTTCAGATTGGCACAGCTCCAGCCATTGCAGCCATCTGAGGAGTGGACCAGCGGATGGAAGACCTCTCTCTCTGTCTCTACCTCTCTCTGTAACTCTGTTTTTCAAATAAATAAAATAAATATTTTTTAAAAATTCCTGATCTTTAAAAAAAGAAAAGGACTTTGATTTCCATAGGAATTTTTGAATCTTCTCTAACCCAGAGTCTTAAGTTCCAGAAAGGGGGAGGGGGAGGAGCCCAGGAGACCTCACCATGTGCCTCCACTGCCTGGAAGCCCTGAGTGATGAGGCAGAGGAGTCCCCAACTCAGAAACGGTTCTGCTCACTGGGCGGTTTGCCCAAAGGTCATTGCTTTCCTCTAACACAGTCGGTCCTAAATCTGTTAACAAGTGACAGCGCTGAATGGCCCAACCCCTCTGCTTTCATTACCCTGCCCACCTGATGATTAAGTTGGTCAAGATGGAAGAGAAGCAAAATCTGGATAATTCCCTGAAAAATTGCTCCCTGAATAATTGTGTTAAACATACAAGCTGATCACGATGGACCAAAAATACATTGCTCCCCAAAAGACAGATAATAAATTTAAAACAGCAATTACCAGTTTTCTATTAAGATCCTCTTTTGAAGCTCCATAGAGACTTTACATCTTATTAATAATTACTGTCATCTTTTTGGCCCTTACTTATGTGCCAGGGATGGCACTAAGATTTTAACATGTACTACTTCACTGAATCCTTACAGTGATGTGGGAGCCACAAGGAGGCAAGAGAAGGCCAGCAGCCTTTTCCCACTGCAGCCTGCACCATCTAACCCCACCACTTCAGAGCCTATCCCACGTGGCTACAGGCTCGGCACACCCATTTTCCAGCCTACACCTGAGCCTCACTTCCCCTCATGCAGGAGATGTCATAAAGACTACATGTATACTGCATCCCATGGGGAGACGCCATGACACCTTCCTGGGGCTCACCACGTGCACTGGAGTCCTGCCCAAGTCCGCCCCATTTGAACAATCAAGGCACCACCTGCTACCCTCAAGGGACAACCTGAACTGTGGTGAGCACAGTTGCCATTCTTTCCTCGTGGAGAGAGGTTACCTACCCTCCTGTCTGGGTATGTACTATCTCTTAAAATAAATCTTACCTCCCTGCACCTTTATCGATGTGTCTGCTTTGAATTCCTCTCTCACATGGAGACAGAACTTGAAATAAACCTGGCCAAGACACTGTTCCCCACAGTAGCATCCCCAAGAAATTGCTAGCCTCATCCCCATTTTATGGACTAGAAAACTGAGACTAAGAAAAGTTTATTACATACACAAGAGAACACAGTTTATTGCATAGCTGGGAACCTGAAGCCAGGACCTTAAAAATTCTTCAATAATATCACCCTGAATCCCAAACCATGCCCCCTCATAAAGTCACAAAAAGAAGGAAAACGGCGAGCTTAAAGACCATTTTCTAGATAAAGCAGAGAACACATTTTCTTAAAAGGGAGACCTGATTTTGCACTTTTACCAACCCAGGAGAGGATCTGAGAGCAGGCTTTTAGTAGAATTCTAATCTTTTGCTACTTAGCCCTTTCACTGTTAAAGAGCCTCCATTAATGAAAGAAAGTCACTTGGAAAAGGGCATAGGCCCTTGAGTATCATTTTTTTAAAACTAATACAGCAATGACCTGGGTGGTAATGCATCATAACAATCCAACTGGAAATTTTCCACTTGGCTTTTGACCAAGTCAGCCTTAATGTTCCCCTCGGCTCTGACTAAAATTTAAAAAAAAAAAAATATTTTAATTTATTTCTTTACATTCCACAAGGCTTTTATACGTTTATTATTAACACATAACAATTGCATATATGCCAGGGGTACTTTGTGATATTTCAAGACACTTCTACAGCATGTACCGATCAAATCACAGTAATGGGCATTTTCATCTCCTTCCCATTGCCTCATGCTTGGCACCTTTGAGCTCCTCTCTTCCAGTTCTTCATAAAAGACCTAACAGGTTACTGTGAACTATAGTCCCCTGACTGGGCTGGGGAATATTAGCACATGCTTCTTGCTTCTAATTGTTTCAGTCTAAACTTTAAACAGCTTTCCTCCTAGCCTTGCTCTCTTAGCTAACTTCCTGCTATAATTCTTTCTGGCTCTTCGGAGATGCAAATCTTCATCCAGCCTCACTCCACTTTTATAGCCCAGGAACATCATTCTGGAGGATCTGGGAGCTGTCCCCTTGATATGTAATTGACAAGAAAGACAGTGCCTCCATCTCCCAGACTCTGTGGAAGGGTAGCAGCCTAACCTCAACAAGGACCAGTTAGCAAACACAGGTGGCCTAATCAACATCAGCCAGCCCACTCTCTAGCATACTGTAGCACTTTTCCACCAGCTCACCCAGGGCTAACACTGCTGCCGCTTCTGGCTATTCATGAAACACACAAGAGGTTCTTGTGAACTGTAGTCACCCCACCACGCTATAGCAGGCTGGATCTTACTCCTTCTCTGTTCCTCTGGCCTCCCTCTCCCACTTTCCCACTCTCTGGGAATGACAAGTCATCATTCAGATTGACTTTTTAAATTTTCATATATGAGGACATGTGTTATATGTATCAAATCATTACACAGTTCCCCACAAACGTGGACAATTAAAATAAAATTAATAAGGAAAAAAGAAAATAGGAAAATAATGCTGCCTCCTGTTTCAGTTCCATCTCTGCCCCATCACAACAGATTTGAACCGGCTTGCCTTACTCTGCCTGGGCAATTTTTCTTTGCCACTTTTGATTCAGCATAACCCATGCCAACCCGTCATCTGTCCACTGGCAATGCTTGTGGTGGCTCAGGAACTGCAGGTTCTCTTACAAGGCGATGAGGTGGAAATGAGTGTCTAGGGGCTACAGGTACTGAGCATTTCTGGTGCACGTCTTCTACCCCACTGGGATGCCTGGTGGGGAGGAAATCAGCCAAGCGAGGCAGAAAGCACCACACCCAGCCCTGCTCAGACCTACACCCTCACCTGCGCCCCTGTCACAGGGCTGAGAGGAAGTCCACTTAGGTTCATACGAGCTGCTTCAAGGACACAAATACTTCCTTCACTGAGCTCAAATAGAGCACATCTGGACAGGTGTAGCCTCCACTATCTTCCAAGACCACGACAAACGTCATGAGCCCCATCAGCTCACTGAAGTAATAACCTTACACTTCACAAAATTTCCATCCGACAAGGGTTGCCTTTTGTACTGAACCCCAGTGGATTTTCCCACCCCCAAACCCTCCCCTCCCCACCAAGCTTCACAAGTTCTCATCTGAGCAGATGTGAATTAATGCCCTGAACTGGATCCACTTGGAGCTGAAAAAAAAAAAAATTAAAAGTGTGAAAGAGTTTTTCAAAAGGTGGCAGGCCAGAGGAACTACCACGTAGCATCAGGTGTGAGAAAACACACAGCAATTACTCCCTTGAAATAGCCTAACTTGAACCCTGTGCCAAGGGGGGCATCCACCTTTCCTGGGTGACTCCATCCAGGAAGTTGTGCTCACAGTGTCTCCAAATAGATAACACCAAGGCATCAATTCAAGCAGCCACCGACCCTGGCCAGGGAGAAAACTCATCGATTCAGAACCTACACGTTGGAACAGGCATTGTGGCACAGCGGGCTAAGCTACCGCTTGCAACACTGGCACCTGATATCAGAGTGCCAGCTTGAGTCCCAGCTGCGCCACTTCCAACCTAGATCCCTGCTAATGTGCTGGGAGGGCAGTGGAAGACGGCCCAGGTGCTCAGGCCCCTGCACCCACATGGAAGAGGCAGATGAAGTTTCTGGCTCCTGGCTTCAGCTCAGCCCAGTCCCAGTCGTTACAGCCATCTGGGGACTGCACTAGTAAAAGGAAGATCTCTCTCTTTCCCTCTCCCTCTTCTTCTTCCCTTTTCTTCTTTTTTCCTCTCTCTTTCACTCTGCCTTTCAAATAAATAAAATATATTTTTTAAAAAGTTAAGTCTAGGGTATGAAAGAAAACATGAAGCTACCTCTTAGCATAGATCTATTGTGCGCCAAGTGTTTTGCATTCTTATTTTAATTCATTTTCCTAACAATCTTAAATATCACCCTCATTTTAGGTCTCATAGCTGGGAGAAGGTCAGAGCTAAGCTTCAAACTAGCATCTGTTTAATTCCAAAGCCTCTTCTCTTTTCATTTGCACAACACTTAACCATTCGAGGTAACTGATTAGTCTTTAACTCTTGTCATTTTGTTCCCAAATAGAATGTAGTCAGCTTCTTAGGGATGTGCTCTGTGGTCCAGATAGCAAGCAGTAGAAGGTAATAAGTTGAGAAAGGGATTGAAGAAGACTTTTCTGGGGAGGTAATACATCTGCTTCAGATGGGTTGACACTTGTTTCTCTGTAAATCCCCAGGCAGAAGAATCTCAGGGACATTTGTCATTGTTGGCTTGCTACTTGGGAGAGAAGTCTGAGATAAAGACATGGATGTGGGAGTTTCCCTCAACAAAGAGTTGTTGGTAAACCACAGAAAGCAAGAGTGAAAAGACAAAAGGCCAAGGACAAAGCCCTGGTGCCAGGAGAGAAGAGGGAAATGATGCCCTGGAGAAGGAGCAGTCAGAATACTAGGAAGAGGGGAAAGAGAATGAGGAGTGAGCAAAGGGGAGAGACAGGGAAATTGTCCAGGGTCCCACACCTCACTCAGCAAGCTCAAGTGCAGTGAGAAGTTGCAAGAGGCTATGGGATTAGGTAATGTTTCAGGGAAGAAAATACTATGTCACGGTCTAGGGATTATTGAAAGTTGCAGACAGAGGAAACAATCAATGGAGATGACCCAAAGAATCTGGTGTTGTAACAATGGCTAATCTTTACATAGCACAAAACAAAAGCCAGACACCACTGACATACAGTACCTCACTTAATCCACAGAGCAGCTCCATCCATTTTGATGAGTAAGAAAAAAGAGCACAAAGAATGGAAGTACTTTACCCAAGACCTGACCTGTAGCAGGTAGCAACAATCAGATGTGAACTCAGTCTGGTTTCAGACCCCAACTGTCTTGCTCTCTGGATAAATTGCTTCCTAAATAGAACAAAAAGAAGACAAGATGAAAGCTAAGAGAGGGGCCCAAGACAGATTTTCTACACATGGTTGACTTTTGATTGGGACAGTTTTAAGTTTGCTTTTAGGCTGAGAGGAAGGGATTCATGGAGAAAGTTTGAAGATCCAGATCCCAGAAGGAGAAGAAAATCAGTGGAATAAGGTCCCACAATAAGAGGGTGAGATCAGAAACAATTCTTTATCTGTTCTTAATTCTTTGAATTTTCAGTGAAAGCTTGTGTACCTGACTCTGCTTAGCACTGGGGGTAAGAAAAAGGGATGCAGAACAGAGAGGAGACACAATACGAACTTGCAGACAGACCAAATTTATTCAAAGAAAATAAACTCGCAGAGGTCAACCAACTGCCAGCGTGCACACAGACTGAACACATGGCAGAGGGCCCTGACCCCAGGGTCTGGGCCTTTTTATATCTCAGGTGGGCTAGGAGTAGGGGTGGGAGGCAGTAGTGATATAGGCAGGCAGATAGAATCAAATTGATTAGATTTGTGAACTGGAGCCCATGCCTTCATCCTGCCCCCTTTTGTGATCTCATGCCCCTACCTGATCCTACCTGTACGCCCATCTGCCAATCATACTATGTAACCACTCCTCTTTGGAAGTAGATAAAAGGCCTGGAACACTGTGAGCCCCTCCCTTGTTGTCCCATGCCTTCAGTGGGTGGCCTTTTGGCCACTGCTCTGCCTCAGCTTTCCTGACCGCACGCTTGCTCTGCATGGCTCCTAGTCTGCTCCTAGTATGGACCCAGCCTATGCTTCTACACTTCTTCCTCCCCTAAATAAAGCCCTCACTTTCCTGTGTATTTCTCTCACTGAATAAAACTTTAAAAACTTACCATGTAGCCTGATTTATTTTGAGCTGATATTCGGAATTATTATATGAGTAGATGGCAAGAACCCACCAGAATTATTAGTCTTAAAATTATTAATAAGGCTGGCCAATGTCATTAGGTAAAGATGAGCTTCTCCATACAGGTTCTTCAGGTCTGGCCCACTGGCTTCCAAACCTGAGGAAGCATGCAGGGGGTGGGGTGGGGAACAATACAGGGTGTGAGACTGAACCGGTCTCTTGAAAGAAGGCAAGGGGTAACAAGACCCTAAAATGGCTGAGGCTTAAATCCTTTTTCCATCCCTGGAGATTCAACCATGAACAATAGAGAAGAGGCTCCAAACCCAGGAAGCTTCCACGCTAGCAGTGGGGAGATGCACAAAGAAACAAGGAAATAGACAACACAAACCAGGGCATGTGTGGTGAAGGAAACAAATGAGGTGTTGAGATAGACGATAGCCTCCCATAGACAGTGCTGGTAAAACTGAAACCTGAAATTGGGAAAGAGCTTTGTGGCAATGGGGGGAGAGAGGAGCAGAGGGAGAGAGCCAGGGAGTAAGTGGGATGAGGCCACAGAGGTAAGCAGAACCACCTGGGTGGTTTTTTGGAAACATGTGAGTAGGGGTCAGTGTTGTGACATGGCTGGTTATGCTGCAACCTGAATGCCAGAATCCCATGAGAAATGGTTCACGTCCTAGCTGTTCCACTTGCAGTCCAGTTACCTGGAAATGTGCCTGAGAAAGCAGTAGAAGATGGCCCAAGTGCATGGGTCCCTGCCATTCACATGGGAGACCCTGATGGTGTTCCTGGCTCTTGTCAGCCTGGCCCAGCCCTACCATTGAGGACATTTGGGGAGTGAACCAGCAGATGGAAGATTTCTCCTTCTCTGTCTCTCCCTCTCTCTCTGTAACTCTGCCTTACAAATAAATAAATAAATAAATCTTAAAAAAAAAAAAAAAAAAAAAAACCTTGACCAGATTCCCCCCAGACCAATGGCATTCAAATGTCTATTGGAGGTTCCTGTGCATGGCCATGCCTCGAAGCTTCCAGAGCAGCCTGGATATAAAACTGCCATTTTAGTGCGAGCATTTTCTGAAGACCATGCTAAGAAGTTTGCTTTTTGGTCAGCTGGAAGCACCTGGAGAATTTCAAGCACAGAAATGACATCTTCACATTTCCTTTTTTAAACAATTAAGGGAACTAACTTGGGGAAAGAAAACAGCTTTACAGGGAAAAGGGCAACTCTTTTTCTAGAACAAGAGCAAAAGAAGGAGAGATAGACTTTCATAGATATTTTCAAGGTGAAAGAAAAAGTTCACATCTAAGAGCTATTTCCTCTAAGAAGGGAAACACTGTCTTCCGTGCAGTGATTGAAGGGCATGGGGATAAGCCTTGAAGGAGAGATAGGAGGTCAGAAATAGCCAATGAAGGGGAGTAGGCTGACCCCTGGAAAAGTTAAAGTTTAGAGGCATAAGAGCACCTCAAGTGATGCCATCCTATCAGGCAAGGTTACATGGGCATCCCACGGTGCAGAAGGGAAGATGCAGGTGTTTGAGAGATATGAACTGTACAGCAAGTGAGAAGAAAGAACCAGGAGGCACAGAACCACTAGGGAGCTCCACCATGGATTCAAGTCTGCATGAGAAAGCAAGCCAGGAAAGTGGATTAGGCTGGAATGGTTGAGATTTAGCAACCATTACTGGGAGAAAGAAGAGATGGAAGATCTGGACATGGTGTGGAATTCTTTTTTTCACAAGAGAAATTCCAAAACGCAGAGAAAGCATTTGATAAAATGCAACACCCTTTAATGATGAAAACTCTAAGCAAACTGGGTATGGAAGCGACATTTCTCAATACAATCAAAACAATTTATGAAAAACCCACAGCCAACATCCTATTGAATGGGGAAAAGTTGGAAGCATTTCCACTGAGAACTGGTACCAGACAGGGATGCCCACTCTCACCACTGCTATTTAGCCAGAGCCATCAGACAAGAAAAAGAAATTAAAGGGATACAAATTGGGAAGGAAGAACTCAAACTATCCCTCTTTGCAGATGATATGATTCTTTATTTAGGGGATCCAAAGAACTCTACTAAGAGACTATTGGAACTCATAGAGGAGTTTGGCAAAGTGGCAGGATATAAAATCAATGCACAAAAATCAACAGCCTTTGTATACACAGGCAATGCCACAGCTGAGGAAGAACTTCTAAGATCAATCTGATTCACAATAGCTACAAAAACAATCAAATACCTTGGAATAAACTTAACCAAGGACGTTAAAGATCTCTACGATGAAAATTACAAAACCTTAAAGAAAGAAATAGAAGAGGATACCAAAAAATGGAAAATCTTCCATGCTCATGGATTGAAAGAATCAACATCATCAAAATGTCCATTCTCCCAAAAGCAATTTATGCATTCAATGAGATACCAATCAAAATACTGAAGACCTTCTTCTCAGATATGGAAAAAATGATGCTGAAATTCATATGGAGATGCAGGAGACCTCGAACAGCTAAAGCAATCTTGTACAACAAAAACAAAGCCAGACGCCTTTCTCTGAAGGGAGGAAGGAACCTCCACTGTAATATGGCATTGACTAAACAAATTCAGAGTTGGTGAACTCAAGGGGCTTCCATAGCCTAGACAGCTCATAGCAAGAGTCTCGGGTGATTGCTGACGTCATAAATAAGAGTGCCAATTGTTAAATCAATAACGGGAGTCACTGGGTTCATGCTCCCCACGCAGGATCTCTGTCCTTAATATGTTTATCTATGAAACTCAAAAACAACACTACTAGTCGAACAATACCCTATACCGGGTTCGGTTGTGTGAGTGCAACCTGTTGAAATCCCTGCTTAGTATATACTAAATTGATCTTCGGTATATGAAGGTAACCGAAAATGAAACGTGATGAAGGGCGGGATGGGAGAGGAAGTGGGTGAGGGGAGGGCCACGGGAGGGAGGGAGGTCAGGGGGAAGCCACAACAATACAAAAGATGCATTTTATATTCTACTTAAAACTATTGGTTGAGCTGTGTAATTAATACACAATTACTCTTAGGTGTTTAATCAATGCTATAACTAGTACTCAAATAGTATTTTACACTTTATGTTTCTGTGTGGGAGCAAAATGTGGTAATCTTTACTTAACATATGCTAAATTGATCTTCTGTATATAAAGATAATTGAAAATCGTGATGTGAAGGGGAAGGGGAGAGGGAGTGGGAGAGGGAAGCGTTGTGGATGGGAGGGAAGACACAGTGGGGGGAGGAGGCTATTGTGGTCCATAAGCTGTACTTTGGAAAATTATGCTCATTAAATAAAATTTAAAAAATTAAGTTAAAAAAAAAAAGCCAGAGGAATCACAACACCAGATCTCAGGACATACTACAGGGCAGTTGTTATCAAAACAGCATGGTACTGGTACAGAAACAGATGGATAGACCAATGGAACAGAATTGAAACACCAGAAATCAATCCAAACATCTACAGCCAACTTATATTTGATCAAGGATCCACAACCAATCCCTGGAGTAAGGACAGTCTATTCAATAAATGGTGCTGGCAAAATTGGATTTCCACATGCAGAATCATGAAGCAAGACCCCTACCTTTCACCTTACACAAAAATTCACTCAACATGGATTAAAGACTTAAATCTATGACCTGGCACCATCAAATCATTAGAGAACATTGGAGAAACCCTGCAAGATATAGGTACTGGCAAAGACTTCTTGGAAAAGAACCCAGAAGCACAGTCAAAGCCAAAATTAACATTTGGGATTGCATCAAATTGAGAAGTTTCTGTATTGCAAAAGAAACAGTCAGGAGAGTGAAGAGACAACCGACAGAATGGGAAAAAATATTTGCAAACTATGCAACAGATAAAGGGTTGAAAACCAGAATCTACAAAGAAATCAAGAAACTCCACAACAACAAAACAAACAACCCACTTAAGAGATGGGCCAAGGACCTCAATAGACATTTTTCAAAAGAGGAAATCCAAATGGCCAACAGACACATGAAAAAATGTTCAAGATCGCTAGCAATCAGGGAAATGCAAATCAAAACCACAATGAGGTTTCACCTCACCCCGGTTAGAATGGCTCACATACAGAAATCTACCAACAACAGATGCTGGCGAGGATGTGGGGGAAAAGGGACACTAACCCACTGTTGGTGGGAATGCAAACTGGTCAAGCCACTATGGAAGTCAGTCTGGAGATTCCTCAGAAACCTGAATATAACCCTGCCATACAACCCAGCCATCCCACTCCTTGGAATTTACCCAAAGGAAATTAAATTGGTAAACAAAAAAGCTGTCTGCACCTTAATGTTTATTGCAGCTCAATTCACAATAGCTAAGACCTGGAACCAACCTAAATGCCCATCAGCAGTAGACTGGATAAAGAAATTATGGGACATGTACTCTATAGAATACTATACAGCAGTCAAAAACAATGAAATCCGGTCATTTGCAACAAGATGGAGAAATCTGGAAAACATCATGCTGAGTGAAATAAGCCAGTCCCAAAGGGACAAATATCATATGTTCTCCCTGATCGGCGACAATTAACTGAGCACCAAAGGGGAAAACTGTTGAAGTGAAATGGACATTATGAGAAACAGTGACTTGATCAGCCCTTGTCCTGACTGTTGATGTACAATGTAATACTTTATCCATTTTAGTATTTTTTTTGTTCTAATACTATTGGTTGAGCTCTGTAATTAACACACAATTACTCTTAGGTGTTTAAATTTTAACTGAAAAGTGATCCCTGTTAAATATAAGAGTGGGAATAAGAGAGGGAGGAGATGTACAATTTGGGATGTGCTCAGTCGGACTTGCCCCAAATGGTGGAGTTAGAATCATGCCAGGGGATTCCAATTGAATCCCATCAAGGTGGCATGTACCAATGCCATCTCACTAGTCCAAGTGATCAATTTCAGTTCACAATTGATCACACTGATAGGTCTAAGAGTCAAAGGGATCACACAAACAAGACTAGTGTCTGCTAATACGAACTGATAGAATCAAAAAGGGAGAGAACGATCCAACATGGAAAGCAGGATACACAGCAGACTCACAGAATGGCAGATGTCCTAAATAGCACTCTGGCCTCAGAATCAGCCTTTAAGGCATTCAGATCCGGCTGAAAAGCCCATGAGAGTATTTCAGGCATGGAAAGCCAAGACACTCTGGAAAAAAAAATAAAATAAAATAAAGGACCTAAATGGAAGATCTCTGTGAGTGATATCCCAGTGGAAAGAATGGGGCCATCAAAGAAGGAGGTACCTTTCTCTGAAGGGAGGAGAGAACTTCCACTTTGACTATGACCCTGTCGGAATAAGATCCAAGTTGGCGAACTCAAAAGGCTTCCATAGCCTTGGCAAGTCATTACTAGAGCCTAGGGAGATTACTGACGCCATAAACAAGAGTGTCAATTTGCTAAGTCAACAACAGGAGTCACTGTGTACTTACTTCTCATGTGGGATCTGTCCTTAATGTGTTGTCCAATGTGAAGTAATGCTATAACTAGTACTGAAACAGTATTTTACACTTTATGTTCTATGTGGGTGCAAACTGATGAAATCTTTACTTAATATATACTGAATTGATCTTCTGTATATAAAGATAATTGAAAATGAATCTTGATGTGAATGGAATGGGAGTGGGAGCGGGAGAAGGGAGGGGTGCGGGTGGGAGGGAAGTTATGGGTGGGGGGAAGCCATTGTAATCCATAAACTGTACTTTGGAAATTTATATTTACTAAATAAAAAAAAAAAGAAATTCCAAGCAATGATGAATTCTGGGCTGTGAGAACAGGAACAGCAGCAGCGCTCACATCTTCAGGGAGCTAGGAAAATAGATCAGACTTTTGTTTATGGACAGAAGGGCTCAGAATACGCCACTTCAAAACATGCCGTTTAGGCACAAGGAGTAATCTGAACTGAAGAAAATTAAAAATCAATAGATTTAGAAAAAAATTTCTCTACTCTCCCCCATTTGCCTAAAAGCAGGGCAAGATTTCCCCCGATGAAGGTGTCTGCCTTCTTCTCTTGTACCAGGAAGGCAGAGCAAGAGGCAGTTCTGGACTCTTATCACCCCAGAGAAGGCACTGAGAGGAAGCTGCACAAACCTAAGATAATCCTAATCTTCCATTAATTTCCCCCATATACTTACCTTCCCACAATTTACCACTCCTAGAAGCTCAAAATCATTTTGCTTTTGCCTGTGACTTCTCCAAAAATTCATTGCCCTTTGTTAAAGTGGTATATAAACCTCTGAGTCTCATTAAATCTTTGTGGCTTTCATGAGTGACCTTCCATGTGCATATGAAATAAATATTTTTCCTCTGCTAATCTCTGTTTGGTCACTTCAACTCACAGAGCTCCAGTCGTTGAACATGATAGTCGAGGAAAAAGCTTGTATTCCTCCCTGATAGAACAGTATTTCGAGTTTGAAGTAAAAGTGCCCGTTGATTACCAACTATTACAGTATCAGTGTTACAGATACAGGAGAAACAGCTTTGGGTCACATACTTGATGGTGTTCTGACACCATCCTTGAAGTACTTAAAATCAGAACATAGGACAGCACCACGGCTCGCTAAGCTAATCCTCTGCCTGCGGCGCCAGTACCCAGGGTTCTAGTCCTGGTTGGGGTGCCAGTTCTGTCCCGGTTGCTCCTCTTCCAGTCCAGCTCTCTGCTGTGGCCCAGGAAGGCAGTGGAGGATGGCCCAAGTCCTTGGGCCCTGCACCCGCATGGGAGACCAGGAGGAAGCTCCTGGCTTCGGATCAGCACAGCACGCCTGCCATGGCGGCCATTTGAGGGGTGAACCACTGGAAAGAAGACCTTTCCCTCTCTCTCCCTCTCTCTCCCTCTCTCTCCCTCTTTCTCACTGTCTAACTCTGCCTGTCAAAAAAAAATCAGAATATAAACAGTAATTGACCCACATTATCCCGGTGGCTGGAAAAGTCCTATTTAAGAACAATTTCTACCATCATGTCATTTAAGAAATAAAAATCACTGTCTCAATTCAAAATGTCACTCTGTTGCTGATACCAGGTTCTGACAATCCCTGGTTATTTCTCCACCCTGAATGAAATGCCCGTCAAGATCCCAGCTGGCCCAATGCAAGATGATTCTCCATGGGTGGTGATTGTTTTCTTCCAGCCAGTTAGAAGGCGGCTGTGAAAGCTCACTGAAAACCCAGGGACCACTTTGGCGAGAACTGAGTGTGAGAATTAGGAAGTGAAGAGTCCCTGGCTGCGGAAGACAGGAGAGCAGACAACCAGGCTGACTGACTGAGCAGTCAGATGGGGCCCTAACTTCCAGCTCCAGCTTACTAGTCAAAGCCTTCCACAAATTCTGTTCTCAGAGTCCTCCCCCATACAGTGGACTGCCAACACCTGCTTTTCCCAGCTGTGGCAATGATTAGACAAGAACAAATATGTAAAATGTGAGGCACGGGGTTTGGCACATAGTAAATCGTCATTACGCTATAGCTATTATTACCGCTATAACTATCATCATCATTTTTGTTTTTATGTTCCCAAGCACAGGTATGATCCCAAGTCATTGCTGAGGGGTTGCGTCCCCTTTAGAGTATTCTCTGAAGCAATTATGCAGTTGGAGGAAGGAGGCAGGGATAGTCCTAATTTGTAGCCACAATCAATTTCAAGCTATCAGCACAATACCACTGATAGCATATTTGGCTCTCAGGAGCCATAGGAGCTAGCACACACACATCACAGGATGATTGGCAATTCCTCCCAAGGCTCCTTGGAAATTCATTTATCCATTCATTTAATGCATTTACACACATCTCATAGTCTACATACATAGTCTATTGTGGTCCCAACAGCTACCACATACAGAAGATTTAAGAAACAAAGAGGATCTGGCCCTTCCTTCCTTGGAGTCCATAATGACGGAGGGGTTGTCGATTTAACAGCCATCACCATGTTGTGAAGGAGGAGCCATGTGGAAGAGCCATGTGACAAGGGTGTTCAGAGAGAGGCATCTCTCTCAGGCAAGGGTTCAGGGAGGACTCCCATCCAGAGGCTGAGCAGAGAACTAGGCAGTGAGCTGAACAAAGAGTAGTGCTGCAGTGCTGTGACCCTAAGAGATAAGTGAGCAGAAGCTAAGATGTTAGTACAGGTGGGCACAGCACAGAGGATGGGGCTGGGCTGGAGAACCAGCCCCAACCAGGCCTGTAGAGACTCGTGAGCAGGATTAGGGGAGCCAATATAGGATTTCAAGGGTGAGATGATTTGGATGCATAAATGATGCCATTAGAAACAAAAATATCAGGTCGGCGCTGTGGCACAATGCGCTAAGCCTACACCTGTGGAACCAGAATCCCATATGAGCACCTGTTCAAGTCCTGGCTGCTTCTCTTCTGATCCAGCTCTCTGCTATGGCCTGGGAAAGAAGTAGAAGATGGCCCAAGTCCTTGGGCCCCTGCACCCACAAGGGAAACCTGGAAGAAGCGCCTGGCTCCTGGCTTAGAATCAACTCAGCTCTGGCCATTGCAGCCATCTGGGGAGTGAACCAGCGAGTAGAAGACCTTTCTCTCTGTCTCTCTGTAACTCTACCTCTCAAATAAGTAAATAAAATCTTTATAAAAAATAAAAGAAATAGGCCAGTGCTGCGGCTCAATAGGCTGCCAACACAGACTGCCAACATCAAGCCCCCAGAAGCCACAGCAACTGGAGGAGCCTGAGAAGGCACAGTCAGAGAAGCCACAGGAAAATCAGGGAATCAAGGAGTCACGAAACTCAAGAGAAAACTGTTCCCGGAAGGAGCAAGAATCCATCAGCAAGGTCAGATGCTGCTGAGAGATGAAGACGAGGAGCTAGCAGGTATCAGTGGAGGCCCTGGGGACTCAGCAAGGTTAATTCCAGCGGTGTGGTGAGGATGCCAATCGTAGGTGTGGATGCAGCAGGTGGAGGCAGGCCTTCTGGAAGGAAAGCAGAGGGCCACAGCTGCATGGGAATATGGGCTTGATGGAGGTGGCACTACCGTACGTCCACAGAGACCTGAGCACACTTGGACAATAACTGGAAGAAGCCAGTAGAGAGAAGGCTGAGAGAGGTGGGAAAGGTGGTAATGTGGGCCAGGCTTGGCCTGAAATAAACCCTCAGCAGCCAGCCACCAGTCCAGGGTGAAAACCACCTTAAAAGTCCCAGAACAGACCAGTGCTGTGGCATAGCATGTGAGGCCGCTGCCTGCAGTGCTGGCATCCCATTTGGGCACCAGTTTAAGACCCGGCTGCTCCACTTCTGATCCAGCTCTCTGCTGTGACCTGGGAGGGCAGTGGAGGATGGCCTGGGTCCTTGGGCACCTGCACCCCCATGGGAGACCCAGAAGCACCCTGGCTTCTGGCTTTGGATCAGCCCAGCTCCAGCTGTTGTGGCCATCTGGGGAGTGAACCAGCAAATGGAGGACTTTCTCTCTCTCTCTCTCCACCCCCCGCCCCGCCACTGCCACTGCCACTCTGCCTTTCAAATAAACATATCTTTAAAAAAGAGAGAGAGAGAGAGTCCCAGAATACTCACAATTTGATGTCCCAGTGAGGAGCAGAGGAAGAAGAGGGAGGGAGGGACCAAAGCAAATGAGTGAGTCAGACAATGGGGGCCATGCTGACCTGTGAGATATGAGTACCAGGTCCCAGTGTTAATCAAAGCATCACCCTTTGGAGAAAATGTGATTAAAACTTGTTTGGGGAATGATTTCATAAAACACATCTTTACATCTTGTAAATGCTCAGAAAAGAGAGACCCAGCTGGAAGCCTATACATCCAATCCAGGGGAAAAGACAAATATTTGGCCTACACAGTGTGATAAAATTCAGGACATTTCACATAAAAATCCAGACTTCTGACTTCTGCTGAAAAACTTGGAGCTCTGGTGACACCAGCACTGCCTGTCATCCATCGAATGTCCTGAGCGGCCAGTGGTCTCAGTTCAGCCCTCCTCAGCCTCTTGCCTAGCCTGCCTGGCCCGTGGAGGTCTCTCATCCACTCTTACAGGAAGTTGACCCAGATGATACGGTTGTCCATGCATCCCAGACCTACTTTATCACTGAGCACCTTCTGTGCGCCAGGCAGCGAGCCCAGGCACGAGGGACACAGTAGTATCTGCATCCCATCCCTGCTCATGGAGCGCAGAAGCTGGAGAAGCAGAGCTCTCCTCTCCGCAGGAGGGGGCTGCTGGCACCTGTGACAACACAGATTCAACTTTGCATTTAGAAAATATTCCAGCTGTCTGTTCATCCCACACACCCACCGACGAACAAAAGCACATTCAGAATGGATGCTCAACTCGCTATAGAAATTTTGACATGAATTTCCTGGAGTGTGACATTGTATTATGTATGGCACATTGCTTTAGCAGGCAGGCCAGACCACTGCCTGAAGAGGGACAGGACAGAGAAGAGCTTCGGATCATACAGAGACATTAAGAGTCTGGGATGTTGTTGGCAAGAGCAGTTCTTGGTTCATTCCTCCTGTTTTCTGCACAAGCTAAAGCCATTCCCAGTATCCTGCCCCGTATCTGCCCTGGTCTTGGCCAGACTCAACTGAAGATAGATTAAAACAATGGAGCAGATATGACCCTTAGGGCTCAGAAGATTGATTTGTTTTGCTAACACTCTCGCAGCCTATTATTTGGCCAATGTTAGCATCTGCCTGCCTGTGTCCCTGGAGGGTACTATTTTAGGGAGAAAGTGCTCTGTGGGACAAGAATGGTTTTGCACTATTGAGCCTTCCCCTATGCCTCCCACAGAGAGAACAGGGGAAATAAATTTGATAATGCTGCAATCGGAACTGAAAAAGTCACTTCACATAAAAGCATGAACTTTATCATTTGCACTGGAATTAATTCTCATGAATACGAAACAAAGAAAGATGAAAACAGCTGAAGCCTCAAGGCATTTTGTGCACTAAAGATCAAACTAGAAAGTCCTGCTTTGAGAACTAATACAGATGCCCCTCCCCTTACAGTGTGGTTACATCCAGATAAATCCATTTGTAAGTTAGAAAGATGGCTACGTCAGAAATGTGTGCAATCCACTCTGGCCTCAGAATCAGCCCTAAAGGCACTCGGATCTGGCTGAAAAGCCCATGAGAGTATTTCAGGCATGGAAAGCCAAGACACTCTGGCAAAAAGATCTCTGTGAGTGAGATCCCAGTGGAAAGAACAGGTCTTCAAAGAGGGAGGTGCCTTTCTCTGAAGGGAGGAGAGAACCTCCACTTTGACTATGACCGTGTCTAAACAAGATAAGAGTCGGAGAACTCAAGGGGCTTCCATAGCCTTGGAAACTCATAACTGGTGCATAGGGAGATTACTGATGCCATAGACAGGAGTGTCAATTGGTAAAGTCAACAACAGGAGTCACTGTGCACTTACTCCTCATGTAGGATCTCTGTCCTTAACGTGCTGTACACTGAGGCTTAATGCTATAACGAGTACTCAAACAGTATATTTCACTTTGTGTTTCTATGGGGGTGCAAACGACTGAAATCTTTACTTAATGTACACTAAACTGATCTTCTGTAAAAAAAAAAAAAAAAGAAAGAAAGAAATTATCAATTCCCAACTTGACTCTCACTGGGATTAAACATGACAATAGGTCTGATCTGATTTCATCATCATTTAAAAAAAATCATCTATTATTTTTCACTTTATGTTTCTGTGTGGGAGCAAACTGTTGAAATACTTACTTAAGGTATACTAAGCTGATCTTCTGTATATTAAGATAATCGAAAATGAATCTTGATGTGAATGGAAGGGGAGAGGGAGTGGGAAAGGGGAGGGTTGTGGGTGGGAGGGACGGTATGGGGGGGGAAGCCATTGTAACACATGAGTCGTACTTTGGAAATTTATATTCATTAAATAAAAGATAAAAAAAAATTATTTTAATATGACAAATCCTAACATGAAAGAGAATAGAAAAAATAATATAAATACCATAGAAATTATCAAAACATTAACAGGCTTTCAAATGCATTATATAATGAAAATATTAAGAATATGTATAAGAAGTTTTTATATTGTCATCATTTACATGTAATATATTTTATTTATTGAATGAAAAAAAAAAAAAAAAGAAATGTGTGCAATCCGCCTGACCTACCTACTGAGCAATCCCGGCTCAGCAACGCAGTGCATGGCCAGGAATCCACCACGTCCCCTCGTGACCACACGGCTGACCACAAGCAGCTCACTGCTGTGGCCCCAGTTGCCCAGGAAAAGACCCAAATTCAAACCTCAAAGTAGCACCTCTCCTGCATGCGTCTTGCTTTCACACCACTGTAAACGTGAAAGCTCCGAAGTCAGGAACCACCTGTGCTCATCAAAAGCTCTGAAGAGGAGTGGGAGCTGGGGCACGGGCAATGGCCTGGGCTAGATTTCTGGCTCTAGCTGTCAGATGACTTGGAAGTGAGATCACATAGCCCGCTCTTTTGTCCCCGTGGCCCTTCCTTATAAACCAAGATGACGGCCTCACACAATGCACCATGGAGCACGGACTGTGTTTGCCTGGATTTGAACCTCAGCTCCGCTGCTTGCTCACCAGGTGACCCAGCGCATACCTGCTGGGTCACCTTGTGATCCAACCTCTCTAAGCTCTCCTTCCCCCTTGATCAAGGAGGCTCTTTATCCACACTTCAGAGGGCCGTGGGCCGAGACAGGAATGACAAGTTTTGCAAGGCAGCTGATCCACAGCAAGCATTCCACAAGGAGCACCAAGAAGCAGAGACGGCTCTTCTGAGCACACAAATGATATCGGGAGCCTCTTTAAAATTTCCGTTGTCCAAACTTGACACATGAATGGCTGTATTCCTAAACTACTTTTCCAACTATTCAAATGTCCACTGTGTAAATATAAAGAACCACTACAAAAGCTAACATGGGACTGGGGCAGGGTTGGGAGGCAGGGATGTGCATAAAAGACAGGTGTGAGAGGCAGGGTTCTATTTCACCCGTTATTCCTTCCTGTACACTGGAATTTTTTTTAGCTTCATTAAGGCACACAATACTAAGGTACTAATTGTATACTATGGTATACAATAGTATACTATGGTATACACTATGGTATACGATTTGTATACAATAAAATTTATTCATTTTCAGTGTACCATTTAATGAATTTAGGTCATTAGATGAGAGTCTTCAAAAGTTGATGAAAAATGGTCATAGCTTTTAAATCCCATTTTTCTACAAACTTTTTGAATTTCATTAATATAATCATGTCATCACATCACCACTCAATCAGGATGCAAAACAACTCTAGCCCTCACTAAAAACCTTTTTCAATCAACATCCTCTTCCCCTGCATCCCAGGCCACCACTCATCTGCTCTCTGGCATAACCAGTTGCATTTTCTAGAAAGTCACACAAATGAAATCATACAGCATCTTATGTTTGACCTTTTGCTTAATGTGTATGTGAAATTTATCTACACCATTGCAGGTATTGACATTTTATTCCTTTGTTTTTAAAAGATTTATTTTATTTATTTGAAAGGCGGGGGGGGGGGGGAGGAGAGAGAGAAAGAGAGGTCTTTCATCTGCTGGTTCACTCCCCAGATGGCCACAACGGCCACAGCTTGGTCAGACCGAAGCCTGGAGTTTCATCTGGTCTCCCTCATGGGTACAGGGGCCCAAGTTCTGCTGCTTTCCCAGGCACATTAGCAGGCAGCTGGATTAGAAGTGGAGCAGCCAGAACTTAACCAGTACCCATTTGGGATGCCGACATAGTAGGCTGCAACTTTACCCACTACACCACAACGTCAGCCCCCATTTTATTCCTTTTTATTGTTGAATAATATTCCATAATATGTATCTCTAACAAGTTTTTTATCTATTCACCAGTTAATAGGTGCTTGGGTTGTTTCCAGTTTGGGGTTATTAATGATGAACATCACTGTCAAGATTTGTATACAAGTCTTCGTGCTGTACCCTTTGCATTTTATTCCAAAAACACATTCCCACTTTAAAAATTAGAGTGTGGGAAGATCCATTTCTCTGGATAACTAGAATCTAGAATAAATGAATATAATTAGAGTTTGGCTAGCCAAGATTTATGTAACTTCTCCCCACATGCAATACTCAGTCTCTTTTTTATGTATTTTGTATGTAAATACACAAGAACTATTTGGCTTCTTTAAAGCAATACATCTGGTTGATTTCCTCAAAAGACAAGATGAATCAAATTACTAGGACAACGTTAAATGCTTCCCTGTGGCCTTAAAGGTGTTTGGTTTTCTTTTAAAAAAAATCACCATTCACAGCTACATGCAACAACACACAGGGGCTGGGAATGCATGCAGTGAAACACAAGGGTACATACGAATACAGGCAAAATTAATCTATGGAGATAAAAGGGAGGTAAGTGGTTATTTCTGGGAGGGATCAGTGGTAGGGAGAGAGGTCAGCAGGGGAGGACTCTGATCAACTCTTAGGGAACTGAACTGTTCTCTATTTTATCTGGGCGCTGGTTCCACATGTGCATACACAAAGAAAAATTCATCCAGCTGTGCAGAGTAGTGCACATTACTGCAGACACATGTTTACATCAATGAAAAAGTAGAAAGCAAACAATCTTTCAGTCTTGGGGTCAAAAGAGATCACATATGAGGGGACTTCACAAGGTTTATAAAATAAAAAAGAATTAAAAGAAAAGTTTGTTCTGGTACAAAAAAATTTGAAATCTATAATACACATTTTCATGAACTTTTTGAGGATCCCTCATATAGAACCATCTGACTTTGTTCCTAGCACAGAACAAGTGGTGCTTAATAAGTGTTCATTTCTCTTCCTTGTTTTCCTTTCCAAGGATAATGTTCAGCAAAATGTTAACAAACGTGAAGGGGCTGGCATTGTGGTTTAGAGGGTAAGCCACTACCTGTGATGCGGGCATCCCATTTGAGCACTAACTCGAGTCCCAGCTGCTCCATTTCCAGTCCAGCTCTCTGTGAATGCACCTGGGAAAGCAGCAAAAGATGACCCAGATGCTTGGGTCCCTGGCATCTGGATGGGAGACCTGGATGGAGTTCCAGGCCCCTGGATTGGCCTGGCCCAGCCCTGGCTGTTGTGTGGGAAATGAACCAGCACATGGAAGATATACATATCTCTCTTGCTGTCACTCTTGCTCTCTGACACTCTGCCTTTGAAGTAAATAAAAAATCAATCTTAAAAAATTAACATGAAAAAACAGAATTTAAATAATCACACACACACACACACACACACACCCTTTTTTTTTTTTTTTTTTTGGCCTGCATCAATGTGGTCACGTTGCCTGCTCTGAAAACTTTTGAATCATGGGATACAGAGAGGAGCACAGCTGGGCTCCTCACACATCCCGTCTTGCTTTACCTGAGTGGGTCCCAGTCCAGTTTTCACTGGACACTGGGCTTGTGTGAAATCTCAAACATCTTGCGCAGCCACAAGGAGAGGGCCACGCTGGCTACTGCTCCAGCACAGATGCCTCCAGTAGCCTTGAGCACCCCAGACACTGCCACGTCTGAAAACACGAAACCAGGGCACACTTGAGTGAACAGAAGCAGCCTGGGTTTTTTTCAGAGGCTACTGGCAAGGAGCAAAAGTCTACAAACTTGGGTGATCTGGACCTAAACTTATCCAATCAATCTTCCCGGTCCACGATGTAAACAGCTCCCTCTTGGCGACAACTAATCCGTGCTTTTTTATGCCCACGTAGCACTGCTTTCTTTGTCCTTCTGAAATAGCCTTGTCCTCTCATATTCAGCTTAAAGACAAAAGAAGAGAAACATTTGGGGGCAATCAGCCATGTCTGAGTCAATTTCTTATATCTGCCCCTTACACTGAGAACCAGAACTCTGGGCCAAACCTACTGAGAGCCACAAGAAACAATGGGGGAAAAGGCATTGAAAGTAAGTTTCCTTTTTTTCTCATTTTTATTTATTTGAAAGGTAGAGAGACAGAGATCTTCCATCCTCTGGCTCACTCCCCAGTTGGCTGAAATAGCCAGGACTGGGGTAGGCTGAAGCCAGGAGCCCAGAACTAAGTCCAGGTCTCCCACATGGCTGGCAGAGATCCAAGTACTTGAGCCATCACCTGCTGCCTCACAAGGTGTGCATTAGCAGGAAGCTGAATTGGAAGCAAAGTCAGAACGGGAAGCCAGGCACTTCAATATAGGGGGCAGGCATTCCAAGTAGCATCTTAACCCCTGCAACAATTGCCTGCTCCATAACCTAAGTTCCTTGACTTCCATGAGAACGCTAAGTGTAACAAGAGAGATACAGAAAGAATAGCACCCAGTAGCTTGCAGGAATCAGCAGGGCTTCCAAAGATATGGAAAAATTCACAAAGACTGAATCCTCAGCTCAATGTGCCAATTGATGAGCAAAATGCATTTAGCAGGCCTTCTTTACAGAACTGGAACACAAACCCCAGAAGCTTGCAACAGCATGATTTCTAAGTGGCTCCCCAGAGTAGAGAGGTATGGTGTTAGATGCTCCTGCAAGAGACGAGGCTAGAGAAGTTGGAAGAGAGAAGGTCAACACAGCCAGGCTGGCACAATGAGAACACTGTTGAGTGGTGATGGGCACTGGAACAATACAGAATGAAAAATGAGATGCTTAGACACTGACCTTGAATGGATGGATGGCTGCTCTGCTGGCAAGAATAGCTGATTGGGATTTTTAATTGAAAGACTCAAGTTGAATGATGTTTTCAACCTTTTCTCGTGTTGTTGAAATGGGTGGGGGAGACACTTCCCGCTCGATACACCCACTCTATTTCTGCTTGGATGCTGACAGTGCTGCATCCAGATACCACCTGGCAGACAGACACACACACAGTTGTCATGACAACTGAGGCATGGTCTAAATAAAATGCACATTGAGGTCATGTCTGAATGAAGCCAGTCATTCAGACATTTTAATAAAAACATTTTTGTTTGAGTAGGAGTAGGGGAACTTGTCTACCCAGAAGCAACAAAAATCCATCTGTCTATACCGCAGCTAGTAATCTTACCTAATGAAGTGCCGGATCCCAGGATTGTGGGATACGAAAAGCATTGATATTAAAGGCAGCAATTATTTTCAAAGAGCTCTCCTGGTGTGGTTTGCCAGTCTCCTCTGAGTTCTAACCCACCAGAGGTCATAGGAATTAGAGCACTAAAAGTAAATGTCAAACCATCCAGCACAAAGTTCTGATTTTAGGGACACATCTTTGGGCCTCTTGAGGACCACAAATGCCAACCCATGACGTGTGTGTGTGTGTGTGTGTGTGTGCGTGTTTTCACCTGCAAACATGCTGAAGCTCAATTTGAATTCGATTACCTTAGAATCTAATAAATCACATAGGTAGCAGCATATCTAGATTCGAGTCTGGGTCATCAGAAACAGTTAAGATACAGTTAACAAAGATGTTTGATTTGCACTCAAGGAGAAACAGTTCAGCTCAACAGAGATTTATTGAGTGCCTTACACAACAGTAAATTACCTTCATCATTAATAAGCATTTCCTAAGCAAGTACTTTGTGAAATGGAAGGATTATGGAAGTCTATAAATACAGCCACATTGCAGGGTCACGCAAGACAAACACCCAACTAATTAGAAAAGTGAGTGATTAGGAACAGATTGGGCAAACAAGTAAAGTTCCAGGGGATAAACAAGACTCGAGATGAGCTTCAGCAAAGGCCTAAGACTTACGTGTCCTGGAAGCGATGAGAAAAATGTTACAGAGGGGGAACTTGAACTGCATGGAGGCATGGGGTGGTTTGAGTGTGCTCTTGTTTGGCAGAAAGTCTATAGAAAAGCGACAGGAAGTACGGCTGTGTAGTGAATAACTAACCTTACTAAAAAAGAGGTCTGGCCTTTGCCCTTGGCTGCTAGGAATTGATCTCTAGGACCCCACAGGATCCTGCCTGATGGAGGACTTTGGCTGCAACAGTCTATCAAGGAGACTTATGATGGGGCCTTGGACCACACAGTACCAGTTACAACCTCCAGAAGAACCGATGGCTAAACAGATTAACCTGACCTCCAGGAGTGTCTGGAAACCAGAGGTCAGCCACTTAAGCAGTATGAGATCAAGCACCAATAAATACTCTGGACAGGGACTGGCATTGCAGCGCAGCAGGTTAAGCCACCACTTTCAAAGCCAGCATCCCATATCAGAGCTCAGGTTCAAGGCCTGTCTGCTCTGCTTTTGGTCCAGGTCCCTACTAATGTGCTTGGGAAGGCATTGGATGGTGGCCAAAGTGCTTAGGCTCCTGCTCTCACGTCGGAGACCTGGATGGAGTTCCTAGCTCCTGGCTTCAGCCTGAACCAGCCTCGGCTCTTACAAACATTTGGATGGACATTCTCTCTGTCTCTCCCTATCTGCCTGTAGTTCTATCTTTCAAATAAATATATAGATCTTTAAAAAATAAATAAACTCTGGACACAGAAGTTTTTTGTGAGCGTCTATGTTGGCAATACTCTACAGGGACCAGAAGGAAGTTACCTGTCCCTGACTCCTCAGGCAGAGAAGGACTAGAAGCTCCTCATTTGGACCCCTTCTGGACTTTTCCCTAGTGTCTCTCCTTTGGCTGATTTTAATTTGTACCTTTTTGCTATAATAAAACATTCATAAGCAGCATAGCACTTTCATCAGGTCTGTGAATTATTCTGTTGAACTGTTAAATCTGAGGGTGATTGTGGGACCCCCCCAATTTGTAGCCAGTCAGTCAGAAGTAAGATGGTCCTGGGGGCTCAGCAAACTTGCAACAGATGTCTGAAGTGAGGGCAGTCTTGTGGGGGCTGCTTCCTCAAACCATGCAGGTGGCGAAACTCATTGCAAAGGCTGAAGAAGTCAGCAAAGTGGAGCACTGGAGGCAAGCCAGAAGAGTTTGGACCTGGTGGTATCGTGGGAAATTCAATTATTGGGCAAGAGAACAGAATAAGCAAAGTATAGTTTCATCTCGTCACAGTGCAAGAGACAGGAGGCAAGATCAGTTAGGGGACTGTTTCTTGTTTAGATGTGAGAAGATAAAGTTCCAGATCAGGGCTGAGAGACAGAAAAGGAATGGTTGTCTGAATAATAATATGTAGTTAAAGTATATGTGTGCTGGCCATCATAAACACTCCATATGCTTGTAATACTAAAAAATAATCTTATATGATGGGCAATATTATTTTCCCTATTTTGCAGATTTAAAAAAAAGAAAACCTGAAGCACAGAGAACTTAATTTTCCCAAAATCACCCAGCAGGTGACAGAGGTGAGATTTGAGCTCAGCTGGCAACTGACTGCAGGGCCTGATGTATAACCATTCTACAAGCTAAGCGCTTCCATCCGTAAGACACTACAGTGAAAGCATCAACAGCATTTGCTGGGTATCTGAGACACGAGGAAAAACCTAGGAAGACAAAAGGACAATTCCAGGATTTTGCAGCATCAACAGAAAGAAGTAGGTGTCCCTATGGCCCAACTTTTTTGTTTCATTATGAGCAAAATGGACAGGCGCCCAGGAGATCTGGGTCATGGGTCCAGCTCTGCTACCATGGAAAGCACTTAGCTTTCCTGGGCCCCAGGTTCCTCTTCAGTTTGAGCAAACCTCTAACATTCCAGCCCCGAGAAGCAGCTTGGTGAGTGGCTGGCAGCGTGAGATCTTGAATCACACAGGTTTGGGTCTCACCTCTGCATTTACAAGCTATGTGACCTTGGCCAACTGAGCCTTGGTATTTTCACCCAGGAAGTGTGGATTGTAGTATCTGGGTCATAGGGATGCTGTGAGGATATTTACCATAATCAAACAATCTTTGCCAAGCACTTGGCACAACATCTCGTGGATGACAAGGCAGTCAATACACGGTGGTTTTAGCATGGTGGTTCCAGCACCAGCACGCTTTAAGATAAGGCAGAACTTACCAGCCCTGAAGACATCATTCCAAATAATTCCTCTAGCCAAACTCAGAGCTGGGTAATGAGCTACCCTTGATGCAGGTGCACCATTCTACCTTCTGTGTGACATTCATTTTTGTCCAGTGCTGTAAGCATAAAAGCTCATATGTAACCAAATTGTACAAAAACAATAAAATAGACATTAAAGAATGTAGATTCAGCATTACATCAGACTTCGACTAAAAATACAAGTTAATCAGCACTTCTATAAAGCATAACAAAGCAGAACCTTGCTTATAATCAAATCCTAAGTGCCTAAGAACTTAATACATTTTTTACCAACTCCAAGCAAAATTTGCTTCAAAGTGAGCCAAAGGATTATTTCAATGTTGTTTTTCTTCATAGTGCCATCAGAGATAGCATTATGACCTTTACCCATATTTCTGTAAAATAGGTTTCCCTTGGTGAATAAAGAAAAATCCTTTAAATCCAGAGATTATCAAAATTCAGAATCCCTGCTTACTGTGTGTTTAGTGCCCTATATGTACTCATTAACTGTGAGATGTATTAACTGTGAGATCATCTTTTGCTGAGAGCATGTTTGGATCTAAACACCCTTTTAATAGTTCTGAATTAGAGGTATAGGGGAAGAAAAGGCCAAACAGAGATAGAAGTGAAACACACACACACACACACACAAAAAGCGGTTTAATCACATGGTCATGAACGATATTAACTTTAATTTCATGTTGCAGTATTTTCTGGCAATGAAAGAAACACAGGAAGTTTGAGCCCAATAGTTTCATCAACCTCGCACAGCAGTATTTTTCTGAAGATAAAGCCTCCTGTGTGTCAGGTTCAATACCTGGCACATATGGGGTTCTCAAATAAAATGTTAAAAATATATAAAATCGGCCGGCGCCGCGGCTCACTAGGCTAATCCTCCGCCTAGCGGCGCCGGCACACCGGGTTCTAGTCCCGGTCGGGGCGCCGGATTCTGTCCCGGTTGCCCCCCTTCCAGGCCAGCCCTCTGCTGTGGCCAGGGAGTGCAGTGGAGGATGGCCCAGGTGCTTGGGCCCTGCACCCCATGGGAGACCAGGAAAAGCACCTGGCTCCTGGCTCCTGCCATCGGATCAGCGCGGTGCGCCGGCCGCAGCGTGCCGGCCGCGGCGGCCATTGGAGGGTGAACCAACGGCAAAAAGGAAGACCTTTCTCTCTGTCTCTCTCTCTCACTGTCCACTCTGCCTGTCAAAAAAAAAATATATATATATATATATAAAATCAATAAAATAAATCATCAATACTTTCTAAATCTATTTTGAGTCTGTATCTTGGCTAATGAAACATTTCATTGTTCCCAACTCAATTTCCATCATTAAAACTGAAATTAGAAATCATAATGGTTCTTGATATTATAATTTTATCAAATTATTTTGTTCCATATTTGCTACTTGTCTCACAAGATTCACCTCCTTCCTTCACCGGCCATGGGGATAGGGGAAATACAGTGTGAACAAACAGGGGACCAGGGGTCTTTGAGCTAAGTACCTGAGAGTCTGACCACCAAAATAAAAATATACCGCCAGCTTATTTCCCTCATTATTGAATATATATGGCTGTCAAACCAAATCAGTAAACATTTTCTGGGAATCAACTATGAGAAAAGCCATGGGTACAATGAAGTCCACTAAGATTCGCTTTCCAGGAGCTTAGAGGGAAAGTTAGACTCCTCTACAAATGTTCCCCTTAATTCCCAGCTTTGTTCTCACTAAAATTTAATATTATTGATGCCTAAAGGAATTCTCACTCACAAGTAGTCACTCATATGCATCTCCCATGGTCTCTACTTTGTGAACATCACAATGACCTATAATCTCATCAAAGGCGGTATAGACGCAGCTCAGGACGTCCCCTACTGGCTGTGGTGTGCCAGCTCTGGAAAGCTGAAGGAGGCCCACGATGTCACTGGAAAGGGACAATGATGTAGAAAAAGTTACCTCAGGCAGAAATCATCAGCAAGACCTAATGAGCAATGGTACCTCTTGCTCAGCACAATTATGTCAAGCTCTCAGAAAACGGAGCCCAGGAGATCAGAAAGTAAGCAGCCTGTTAACTGCTTTCGAAAATATTCTTAGTTATTTGGCTGGGGTTGTTTGTTCATTTGGTTGGTTGGTTAGTTGGCTTACTTTTCTGGTTTCTGGAGTTTGCTTGTTTGTTGATTAACCTGGTTTTAGACTGTGTTGGCATACTCAAAGCTAGGGCAGCTTGTTTGATGAGAAGTGCAGTCCCTAACATCTGTCTATCAGGTGAGTGGGTTTATATAACAAGAGATCTACGTAGATTGAAACAGCTGTGCTGAGCTCATTTAGAGAAGTCGGACTGTGGCTCATTGGCTTTCCAGGTATCCTGACTCCTGCCTACTCATGGGTACCTCAGAAAGTTCATAAAGAATAAAAACTAAAAAAGAGAAATAAAATTAAATAAAAAGACAAAATAAAAAGATAAGCTTATTCTGGTGTCAAAAATTTTGAAATCCTACTTTTTTCATAATACGCATTTGCCATGAGCTTTTTGATGAGCTCACCTTCTATTTCTTGGTTGTTGGTGGCACTTGCTTTCTTCGGGTAAATTACTTTGAGTTTATACCAAACTTTGCTGCAAAGAGGCTCATCTGCCCCCCACCTCCCATCCCGCAATGCTTGTGCCTAGAAAGCGTCTCCATGAGTGATGTGGGATGGTTCTGAGCTTTTTTTTATTAATTTTTATTTTTTCGAAAGACACAGCTACAGAAAGAGGTAGAGCCAGTGCGAGAGCGAGAGCGAGAGAGGTCTTCATCTGCTGGTTCACTCCTCAAATGGTCACAACAGCCAGAGCTGCGACAATCCAAAACCAGGATCCAGGAGTTTTCTCCAGGTCTCCTATGCGGGTACAGGGGCCCAAGCACTTGGGCCATCTTCTACTGCTTTCCCAGGCCATAGCAGAGAGCTGGATTGGAAGTGAAGCAGCCAAGACTGGTACCCATATAGGATGCCAGCACCGCAGGCCGGGGCTTTAACCAGCTGCGCCACGGTGTCGGCCCCTGAGCCTGTCTTTAAACTCTATGCCTCAGTTTCTCCATCTATAAAGCAGGGGAGGTCCCTCGTTGCCCACACTCCCATCCCCACCAACAGTTACAGATCTACTACTTTGAATCCCTGCCATAAACAGCAAATCATTTGTACTGTTGCAACCTCACAGCTTACAATTTCCATGTGTAGGTTTTACTGTGAACTTTCAAAACCTGCCCCCAAGCAAGGCCACCTTGGTTCTGCCTCATCACAAATGTGGTTATTGTATGCTTTGTTAAGGAAGAGAACAACTACTCCTCGGCCTATTTACTTCATTTTAAAACAGTGCCCGAGATGAAGCACACCTTTCTAAAGCAATTTCCTGCTGCTTTTGCTAAACTGGATGCCTTTTAGCTCTAAAAGGTTGATTTTACTTTTAAAAAAAAAATTCTAATAAAGTGATGGAGGTGGAGGGGCTTAACTAAGCCACATCAACACTTTGTATTAACAAGCGGCCAAGTGGTAAACTCACTGCTACTGAAGTGACGCCTTGACAGTAGAGACTTCATTTTGGAGCACCTGAGACTCCATCTTGAGAAAGCACACACCCACCCCCCACCACCACTGTGAGATTCTGGTCTAAAACAATGATCTAAAACATTCGGACAACAGCAGTACCTACATCATGCTTGGCAACCTGTATTGCACTTGACAAAGCATAGAAACCTCCTACCATGATGGCTCAAGGGTAAAATTGTAATTTATCTGTGTCCTATATACAATTTAGGATGATACCTAGATTAATGTCGAGATTATAACTGAAACTGTTAAGATTGTAACTGGTATTGTTAAGATTATAATTGATACTAGTTTTGCATAGGCTTTAGGTTAGCTTGACCCCAGTAACCAGTTATTCTCCTCCCGATTTTGTGGGTTTTGCCTTTATATTATAAACCCTGTTGCTTTGGGCTTCCGGTGAGCCCGCTCTCCACTGCCAGCAATAAAGGACCGTCAAATTTTATCAGTGTGCAGTGCTCCTCTGTTTGCACTCGCTCAGGTACTACACTATTTTTCTCAAACGCCTGCATTTCCCTTTGCAGACATGATTTACCCTCTACCTACACAATGCACAAATAGTCTAACACCATAGGTCGCTCCTTCTCTCTGCCTTTGGAGTGGAAATATTAACTCCAGTTGTGCTAATTTACCTGCAAAAGATGGATGCGCTCAGGTAACTCGGAGCTGGGCAAGGTCAGCCTTGGGCAAGTTGTCAGCAACTTGCTTCAGTAACGTGCTTGTCTGCAGGTGTGAATTAGAACAGTTACGTCTCCTCCAGGAAAGGGGCACCCGGGGCCGCAGCTTCATGCCTGCAGCCTCATTTGCCACCACTGGAACTCCCCATGGTTTTGTCCTCCAAACACAGGAAGCGAAGTATTGTCCATATCATTTGCCTGGCTGGAATGGATTTCTACCAAGCTAAGCACATTCCCCAACCAGGCCTCCCCCATGACCCCTGCTGAGATGAGGTCAGGAGTGCTGTCAGGGTGGAGAAATAAGGGAGTCACATGGGGGAAGGGATGCTCATCGGCCAGGCCCTTACTGACCTGGCACTTGCATCTTTGAGACTGATGTCTTCTCTGACTTGAGACACTCATTGTGGCAACTGGGACGGCTCAGGAAGAAGTTAAGCAGGTTCAGCTCCTATCTGCAGGGATTTGCAATGTACTGGACGTGTGCAGTGGCACCACTGTTAATTCAGAGTTCCTAGGCTTTGCATTTTGGGGAGGAGGGGAGGCATGAGGGGGCTCACAGGCCTTTTGTTCCCAAGAAGTGGCTATCAACCTTCTTCCCAAGGAGTATTTTGCTGAACACAAGTTGGTACATGAACAGTTTTACCCAGTCCTCCTCTAGTCTTGGGGATTAAAGTCTAAAATTATTTGAATCTTTAGGCTGTTGGAAGAAGCAAGTCAACCGAGATCCCTGCTCTGTCTGCAGGGGGAAAAACAATCAAGTGATTTACTGGACACATTTACCCTCATTTTGCTTGTAGGAAGCTTGGGACCCCCCTGGAGGGATAAAGGATGAATATTTATTGGAGTCTAATAATAGTGGAAAAATCGGATTTTGCAATTTTTCAGTGAAAGAAATAGGGTGATATTTTTATATTTCCCTCAGGAATTTCTGTCTCAATAGCCATTTTTTATATACATATTCATAATCTAGCCTAGTAATACGCTAAATACTTCTATAAATGCAGCATGCTCTGCCTCCACTGCTATTTCTTGTATTTGTTGTTGAGAAATACAAAATGTGGTCAGGCTTCCAATCAGTATTTATGAGCTCTTGCCACAATCCAGGCACCAGGCTAGGCACTGGGGAACACAAAAATAAACCAAATGGAATTGTTCCACACAAGAAGCATATGATCTTGCTTGATAAACAGAAATGGATATAATCGCATATGTGATACTACTGGGACAGAAAAGCCTGGTTTGCAATGGCCAGGAGATTCAGAGGGTTATACAGAGAGTATTGGCATGCTTTTGTCCAAAAGGAGATGCCTTTCATTCACAAAGATTTGGAAAGTTACTCACCCTACCAAAAGGAAGGGAATAATGCCTCCATGTCTGTAGAACAGGACAGGCAAGGACCCCAAACGCTGCTGAAAACAAACCACTTGGATTAACTTGGATTTCTGTTCTTGAGCTGCCTTTGAGGTCATGGATGGAAACCTAAACTCCCCCCTAGAAAACACATACGTGCACCCAAGCATGCATATAACTTCAGGGATTCATGGACTTCCTAAAACTCACACACGAACTATCAAGAGTAGCCAGTTCAGATAAGCAAACCCAAGAGTCAATCGTGAAATTCTAAGTACCAATACTTAGCATTTAAAGAAAAAGCACTTAAGGGAAATCTAGCAGAGAAGAGCCATTGAAGGAAAGTGTGGCATCACCGGAAGTGAGTTGGATTGTGAGTGCCACTCATCCAGTGTGGCTCTTAGGGTCATCGGTCACAACTGGCAGCTGAACTATCCATACCAACACTACACTATGGAGAAAACAGTATTCACCAAAATGCCTCTAGAGGGCTTGCCACATAGGATTGAAGGAGAATACTTAACCCACTTGGAAAAGAGAATGACAGCTCTAAAGAGCATGCCCTGTGATAAAATGTAGTCTCCAAACTTCCTTCTAAGAAAGGCAGGTCAGGGGCTGGTGCTGTGGTGTAGTGGGTTAAGCCTCTGCCTCTGGCACTGGCATCCCATGTGGGTGCCGGTTCATGTCCCGGCTGCTCCACTTCTGATCCAGCTCTCTGCTATGGCCTGGGAAAGCAGTAGAAAATGGCCCAAGTCCTTGGGCCCCTGCACCCACGTGTGAGACCTAGAGGAAGCTCCTGACTCCTGGCTTCAGATCAGCCCAGCTCCAGCTGTCATGGCCATCTGGGGAGCAAACCAGCAGATGGAAGACTTCTCTGCCTGTAACTCTGCCTCTCAAAGAAATAAATAAATCTTTAAAGAAAAATCTTTAAAATAAAAAAGAAATGCAGGTCAGAGATTAATTAGTTGTTTTTTTTTTTTTTTCTGGGTAGACTTTGCAGGTCTGTAGCCAAAGCTCAGCTGCTGGGTTGGTGGACCAGAGAGACTTCTCTGCCTTCACACCTCCTTTGCTAATGCTCATCCCCTCCTCTCTATCATCCTCACCACCATCAGCACGGCCACCACAAACACTATCCCTAACACGTGTACTCCAGGCGATGGCCTAACACTTTATGTGGACTAACTCACTGAACCCTCATAACCATCCTACGATGCAAATATTGCAATTCCCATTTTACAGATAAGGAATGGTGGAAGAGCTGGGATTTACACAGAGTGTCTGTATCTAGAACCCTCTTTCTTAGCCACAACACAATACTAACAACATTGAAATATAATCGTTTTGAAGGGCATAACATTTTAGATCCACCCAGGTTGCCCATAAGCCTTGCTTTGAAGCCATAGGTCTTAGAAAGTCCTTGAGTCAAAGAAGAAAGGGAAGGGCATTGTGTACAAGAAGCTAAGGGACGTATAGGAAGGAGCAGTCACCTTTTCACTAGGGTGAGAACCAGAACAAGGGCTGAAAAGTCATCTTTGGCATAGATCATGGCCTTGGGGAGGGCGATCCTTACACAGTGATGAGAATGGGAGCCACACTGCCGTGAGCTGAGAAATACATGAGAGGTAAAGAGAAATCATTTACTTTTTCAATAACTTCAACTACTTTTTCAAGTTCTTCAGATAAGAGGACAGAAAACAAATCTATCTCAGGATGAATCCTCTGGCACGTTTCTAACTCTACCATTTGGGGCAAGTCTGATTGAGCATGTCCCAAATTGTACATCTCTTCCCTCTCTTATTCCCACTCTTATATTTAACAGGGATCACTTTTCAGTTAAGTTTCAACACTTAAGAATAATTGTGTATTAATTACAGAGTTCAACCAATAGTATTAAATAGAACAAAAAAAATACCAAAAAGGATAAAGTATTAAGTTGTTAAGAATCTCAAATTTGGTCCCACACGCTGCTATTTTGTAAAATGAACATTTGTGGCACTCATTTCAAAAAGTAGACACCAAGTTTCTTGTGTTCAGTATCTCGCTCAATTGCCACACTAGCCTGTGAGAGTGATTTCCCTCACTGATAGATGAAAATACAGGGGCTCGAAGAGGATGAGTCACATAGCCAAGGAAGTGGCAGAAACCGAATGTGAACTCAGGGTAGTCTGGCTCCAAAGCTCTTGAGAGTCCACCAAGTTGACAGAAGGCTGCGTGTGTTTGTAAACTGCGGCAAAAGAGCCAGAAGCAAGGGCCAGGCCGGAAATACAGGGTACAGGGGAGATAACAGGCAGGGAGGCAGACGTGAGCCCATCCACATGTGAGAGAAGAAAAGCAAAACCAGGTTGGTGAGGTTAAACAAGAGAGGAGAATTAGATGTCTTAGAAGCCTGCCTTGAAAGCAAGCTGCCATTTACACATCAAAATTCCTGTCTGACAACATTGTAGGAGACGTAGCTTGTCCAGGAATCTTCTACTCCGGTGTGGGAGGTCTCCCCCGGTGCGGCTTGTCCTCCAAAGCCACACTGTTGGGGAGAGCAGGGCGACAGTGTTCTTCCCACAAGAAGCACCGGGACAGGCTTTGGTGAACACATCCATCTTTATTCCCAGCCACATGCACTTTTAAAGGGCAGGTAGAAGGGGCATAACTAATTCAAGGCAGCACTAATTCTATAAGACAGAACCAACACTGGCACCAATATGCCTCTCCAATCAGCTCGAAGGTCACGCAGCTAGGGTAGCTTTCCGTGTGGGCCTGGGCCACACCTGGGGGCAGTTCACCTGATTGGCAGAAGGCAGGGGTGGGGAGAAGTGTGCCTAGGGTTCCCACCGCCTGCCAGCAGTCAGGCTAACTGCATGGACTGGGCAGGTAGCCTCACGGGATCGCCCACACCCTGGCACCATAGACATTCTAAGGGAATCTTCCTGGCCTAGTCAATTCAAGTCCCAGCCACTCTGCTTCTGATCCTGCTTCCTGCTAATGCACCTAGAAGGCAGTGAAAAATGGTGCAAGTGCTTGGGCCCCTGCACCTATCCGGACACTTGGATGGACTTCCTAGCTCCAGGCTTTGGCCTGGCCCAGACCTGGCTTTGCGATCATTTGAGAGTGAACCAGCACACAGAAGAGGTCTCTCTCTCTCTCTCTCTCTCTCTCTCTTTCTCTCTTCCTCTCTTCCTCTCCCTCCCTCCCTCCTTCCTTCTCTGTGGCTCTGGCTTTCAATTAAAAATAAATAAATCATTCTTTAATTTTTAAGATAAAAAAGAAGACAGAGATCAGCGATCTCAAATGCCAGGAAGGCCAAACTGAAGAAGAATCAATTATTCCAACTGGTTACTAAAGAATTAAGAGTTGGGGGTAGGTGTTGGTCCTAATAGTTAAGATACTGGTTGGTCAGTGCCATGGCTTACTAGGCTAATCCTCTGCCTGCAGTGCCGGCACTCCAGGTTCTGTCCCGGTTGCCCCTCTTCCAGTCTAGTTCTCTGCTGCGGCCCAGGAGTGCAGTGGAGGTTGGCCCAAGTGCTTGGGCCCTGCACCTGCATGGGGGACCAGGAGGAAGCACCTGGCTCCTGGCTTCAGATCAGCACAGTGCGCCGGCCATGGGCGGCCATTTGGGGGATGAACCAATGGAAGGAAGACCTTTCTCTCTGTCTCTATCTCTCACTTTCTAAGTTTACCTGTCAAAAAAAAAAAAAAAAAAAGATGACGACACTGGTTATGATGCCTGGGTTCCTCATCAGAGAACCTGGGTTTGGTCCCTGGCTCCAGCTCCTGATTTCTGTTCCCTGCTAATATGGACCCTGGGAGGCAGCAGTGATGGTTCAAGTAGTTGGGTCCCTGTGACCCACAATGGAGACTTGGATTGAGTTACAGCTCTAGGCTTCGACCTCCTAACCATTGCAGGCATTAGACAGTGAACCAGTGGATAGGAAAGCTCTCTCACTCTTGCTCGCTCACTCGCTCTCTCGCTCTCTCTCTCCACAAATAATTTTCTTTTAATTTTTAAAAAGAATTATGGCTTTGGCAATTATTGTGTTCACTGATTCCATCGCATTCAAGCATTGCTTAGTTTACTTGTTAAACTGCTAGTCAGTAGTTTTCCAAGCTGGCTGCACATTAGAATCCACCAGTGAGCTGTTAAAATACCAATGCCTAAATCTTCTTCCCAAATAATTATAGCAGAGTGTCGAGAGGTGGAGCTCAGGCATTGGTTTATTAGGAATGCACCCCAGGGGACGGTGATGTGCAGCATGAGAATTCTGTGCGAGGAGAACTTGGGCTTTCAACAAAATCCACACGGGGAGCCTCCATGCCTGGCAATCCTCTCCCACCCAATGGGATTATAAAGCAGGGCAGACAAAAACTGTGGTCCTGGAGATAATGGGAGCAATCTATTGAGTTGCTGGAGGATCCTGCCTAGGCTCCTAAGCCTGGGGATATGAGAGCCGCCTTCTCTGCCAAGACACCTGCTGCCCACCTGCTTCCTTAGGTTGGCAGATCATTAACACAAAGAACCTGGCCTGTTCACCTATAAAAATAATAACAGGGCAGGCATTTGGTGCAGTAGTTAAGAACTTCCTGGGACGCCCATATTCCATGTCATGGTGCCTGGTTTGAGTCCCGGCTCCACTTCAGATTTCAGTTTCCTGTTAACACAGGTCCTGGGAGGCAGCGGGTATTGGCTCAAGTACTTGGTCCCCTGCCACCCACAGGAGGGACTTAAATTGAATATGTGGCTCCTGGCTTGGACCTAGCTAAACAACCTCTAACATACACATAACAAAAAATATTAAAAATAACAATAAAAAATCATCTATTGAACTCTTCATTGTACTAGCCCTTGCTAGGGGTCTTACATACATAAACTCAACAGGAATTAATTAGGTATAGTTTTTAGTCCCTACTTCGTAGGATAAATAAACCAAGGCTTACACAGTGACTTGTCCAAAGATCATGAAGCTAGAAAAAGGCAGAGCTGGAACACTTTATAGTTCAGGCTCATTCCAGATCCCAAGCTCTGCACCATGTCTATCTAAGTCATACCTGCTCCAGGCCACGCTGGGGCTGGGTGCTCCTGCCTGCCCCAGCCTCTTCCTGCCACCTCTAAGCAGAGCTCGTCTCCCAGCTCCACTTTCCAAGAGTCTGGGCACTTCTTTGCAAGCCTTATGCACAGCTGCCCAAGATCGGTGCCAGTATTAAATCCTTGCCTTGGCATTACAGCTGAAAATCTCTACCTTCAACATGTCATGCACAGGGACTTTTGTCAAAGAGACGGAGAGCTACCAAAACCCTAATACAAATAAGAAATGAGCCTTTAAATTCCATGCAAGCAAAACACAGGATTTTGTAACGAAGATGTAAAACTGCCATTTCCACGGCTTCAGCGATTAGCTCTTGGAAATGAACATTTCAAAGAAACAAGTTAGATGGAAATGAATAAACTAGCCAAATCAGCCTTTATTATGGGCATTGTATGTCAATATGGCATTCCTTACTATAAAGAAGGCAGTTGGTCAAGGGGCTTCCATAGCCTAGACAGCTCATAGCAAGAGTCTCGGGTGATTGCTGATGTCATAAATAAGAGTGCCAATTGTTAAACCAACACTGAGTCACTGAGTACAGGTTCCCCACGTAGGATCTCTGTCCTTAATGTGTTTTACTATAAAACTTAAAAACAACACTACTAGTCGAACAATGCCCTATACCTTATGCAGTTGTGTGAGTGCAGCCTGTTGAAATCCTTGCTTAGTATATACTAAGTTGATCTTCTGTATATGAAGGTGATTGAAAATGAAACTCGATGAAGGGCGGGATGGGAGAGGGAGTGGGAGAGGGGAGGGCCGCGGGAGGGAGGGAGGTTGGCGGTGGGGGGGTGGGGGAGCCACAACAATACAAAAGTTGGACTTTGTAAATTCACATTTATTAAATAAAAAAGAAAAAAAAGGCACTTGGTTTCTTGTTTTTCATGCATTAGGTCTTGGGTCTTTCTGCTGTAAGTATTTGCAGGTTGCAGGTGTTTGCTATACTTCTCTATCTAGGCATTCATCACAAAGAGAAATTATTTCGCAGGAACTCTTTGCTCCATGTATTAATTTCTGTGAAAGCTCCTAAAAAGGCAAGGGAATGTCCACAGGGGGCTTCTGTGCTGGTGATTATCATCCCCTGGAGATCCAACAACCAAAGGAGCTGAATGCTGCTGGGAGGGGCGGGGCGGGAGGAGGGGCACTTTCCCTGAATACTTCAGCAAATCCAACTTGAACAGTTGAGTACCCATCAGCTGCTTGTGTACAGTTAGGACTAGGAAGTCGTCCACGCTTAACAAAGGCATCATCAGGGCCAGCCTGTGGTGTAGCGGGTAAAGCCACCACCTGCAGTGCTGTGGCATGGTAGGTGCACCAGTTCAAGTCATGGCTGCTCTTCTTCTAACTCTCTGCTGTGGCCTGGGAAAGCAGTAGAAGATGGCGCAAGTCCTTGGGCCCCTGCACCTGTGTGGGAGACCCAGAGGAGGTTCCTGGCTCCTGGCTTTGGATTGGTGCAGCTCCAGCCATTGTGGCCATCTGGGGAGTGAACCAGCAGATGGAAGACCTCTCTCTCTCTCTCTCTCTCTCTCTCTCTCTCTGCCTCTGCCTCTCTGTAACTCTGCCTTTCAAAATAAATAAATCTTCTAAAAAAAAGACATCCTCATGCCCACAACACCAACTTGGCTGTGATTCATCTTGTACAAAATCTTTACTTGCTCAGAAGACAGTTTGGCATGGGTTGTTTTTCCTACACCTCTTCATCAACCCTAGTGATCAAAATTAACAATCATGCATTGATTTGCTGATATTCTGAACAGAGTTGCCCAACTAAACAATTTAGAAATCATCTAGTCTCAGGTTTCTCTCTCTCTTTTTCTTAACCTTAGACACACCAGCCAGGAAGATTTCATTGGGATTTCCTTTCAGTAACATGGACTGTTAAATCTTTGTTCATATTATGAAAATAAAATTTGGTAATAAACTCCAGTGCGCTCTCTCAGATCACATATGAGGTAATCTCACCAGGGACCATGCCCAGCTCTGATATGCCACCAACATCTGAGCCCTTGGGCTCAGGCCCAGAGATGCTAGGATACCAGAGGCCTGGAGATGTAAACTCAACAGAGCAATTAACACCATGGCTGGAGCCAGATCAAAGGGCTCTGTTACATCACTGACCAATGCTTTCTACTCATCCCTCTCCCATCAAGGGTACCTGATTCTTTCAAGGTCACAAATCTCATTTTGTGTTTTAGTAAATAGATTCTTATCAATTAGGCAAATCATCCCAAGCCTACAAGCACATCTAAATCCCAGCGTGATGGGTATGATGGCGCTCTCACTGTGTCTGCAGATGGGAAAGGCTGCTTATTCATCGTCATGTTTTAGGGTGCCAGGGCTCTGTAGGAATGCTGCACTCACGTTCCAGGATCCCACCACGGCCCTTCTATGTTTCCCCTTAGAAGGTCTCATCTCCATCTACATTACAGCGCTGCAATGGACCCACCTCCCTCTGAGCATCTATCCCAAGCTCCTGGTGTGTATTCCAATTGCATCCTGAATACTCTCCACTCGGAGGTGGATCCAAAAAGCCAGAAAAATGCCAGGAAGTTGTTACTTGAGGCAACAGGTTGCTCTTTCCTGATAGAGGTCTTTCCAGAGCATAACCAGGAACTCAGGGTTAGTTGGTGTGACAGCTTCAGAATCAGTCCCATTAAGCTCCCTTTACCTCCCTACCCTTGCACTCCAAGGGACAAGGACAGTGATTTCCAGGCTTCCCTGGACTCAGTTCCTCAGGAGGGCAACACAAGAAATGCTCCTCAGAATGAAGCTCTTCTTTCCATAATAAAAATGGAACAACTTAATGTGGGAAATTAACAGAACTG
Organism: Oryctolagus cuniculus; assembly: GCF_051225735.1. Lineage (NCBI taxonomy): Eukaryota > Metazoa > Chordata > Mammalia > Lagomorpha > Leporidae > Oryctolagus > Oryctolagus cuniculus. The sequence continues at coordinate 196,432,164 of NC_142867.1, forward strand.
AAGCATGTGCCCAACTTTTCCAGAGGGCAATACAATCCCTCTGAAACCCACTGTTACCTTCACCGATGCATTCATCCATTCATTCAACCAGTAATGACTGAACACCTGCCAAATGCCAAACATCATCTAGGAACTTGGGATAAAGCAGTGAACAAAGACCTGCCCTTGAGGGGCTTACACAGTCGAGAGAAAGAGAGAGAGAGAGGAAGAGAGAGGGAGAGAGAGGGAGAGAGGGAGAGAGGGAGGGAGGGAGGGAGAAAGAGGGAGAGGGAGAGAGAGAGAGAGAAAGAGATCCACCAGGCATGTGTATTTCTCAGCTGAAGACAAGGCAAGAGGAAGAGGTGTAAGCAAATGAGACCGTACCAATGGTAGACTATAGTACCTAAGCCAGGTCAGACGGGGCACAGAGGGAATGAGGGACAGGTGGGTCAATGGACTGGACATCCCAGCCAGATACACTGGTGGAATTGCGAAACTAATGGGAATTTAATACCAAAAAAAAAATAGAAGACAGGGACCTGAGAGTGAAATGATGTTGAGATTGTGAAGGGGATCCAGTGCTGAGTAATGATATAGCAGGTGTGATATAGAAATGAGTATCTGAGGGGCCAGTGTTGTAATGCTAAGCCACCAGCTGCAATGCCAGCAGCTCATAAGGGCACCAGTTTGAGTCCCGGCTGCTCTGCTTCCAATCCAGCTCCCTGCAGATGTACCTGGGAAAAACAGTGGAAGTCAGCCCAACATGGGAGACCCCGATCAAGTTCCAGGCTCCTGGCTTCAGCCTGGCCTCGTCCCAGGTGTTGCAGTCATTTGGGGAGTGAACCAGGGGATGAAAGATCTGTGTATGTGTGTGTGTGTCTGTCTGTCTGTCTGCCTCTTTTATTCTAACTCTACCTTTCAAATAAATAAGTAAATCTTGAAAGAAAGAGAGAGAGTAAGAAAGAGAGAAAGAAAGAAGAAAAGGAGTAGCTGAGGCAGGGAGAAGGACAGGATGGTGAGAAATATGGGGTCCAAGAACGGAGGGGCCAGGTATTGGACACATTGCCCTCATGAATATTGAGATCAACCAAAAGAATCTTGGAAGTAATTTGGAGGGAGAGAAACAGGGACCCCAGCCTTGAATTTGTAGCCATCCACCAGAGAGCTAAAGGGGAGCCAGAGTGAGACGGAGTCTTAAATAGGTCTCTTTATCACTATGAGTCTCCTCTGCCTCACCTGGAAATGAAACTGTACAAATAGATGATACGTGGTTGACTCAAGCCAACAGTTCTAGCTTTGGATGCCCCCAAAGGAAAATGCTGAAACGGCTCATCCCACTTCTGGGCCTCCTGACTGGCAGGTAAAGAAAGATCAAGCTAGCAAGTGTATTACTTCATCTGTTAGCATTTAAAATTACCCCGTAAATTAGACTTTCCTTCATGAAATCCATTCGGAAGTCTTTGGTGCCCTTAATTAACCACGAAGGAAAGAAAATTCATTTCCACCACCAATATCTGTCTTTTCTTTCTGCCTGTCCTCCCCACCATTTAACAGACAGTGCTCCTTCCTCACCCAGTGTTAACCGTCTCAACCTGGCACTTAATCTCTCCCAAAGGGCCCCTTCGGGACAGTCACTGCTATGCCCCTCAGTACAGACTGATGGCTCCTGACACGGCTGGTCAGGCCCCTTACTCTTCACACAGGTACTCAGCTCACTCTTGCAGAGACCTGAGAGATGTCAGCCTGGTGCCTGACATAGACTAGTTCCATACGCAGTGACTGCTCCCATGGAAATGACCTTGCTCGTCTGCATTTGGCTGGGAGAGTCTACTTGTAGACATGGATGACAAATGGTAACTAGAATGAGTCCATCTCCATGAGGAGTAGTTTGTTGTTTGCTTTTGTTTTCAGTCTCTGTTGGACTATACTTAAATTGCAAAATTCTTGTTCAAAATTAATTTACTTCAACACACAGTGGAGGTGGGTATAACCAAAAAATTGGAGAAAGTGGAAATACGCATGAAACCAAATACTGTAATAATTGGCATAGTGAATTACCCACTATCATAAAAATTTCATGATTCCTCTGAGATGAGGATTTTCTTAATATACATTTTCATCTTTTTCTGTTCTTTTCTGCATTTATTTAAAAGCACCAAGATCTTTTCCTTTTGGTAGTTCTGTTGATGTTTCCATAGCCCTTAATTCATGTGTTAAATGATATTCAGAAACACATAAAACAATTGGTTAACAGTCACAGCCCTCAAGCATTTTGCATTTTAAAAAATGAAATTTTAAAAAGCAATTTCAAAGAACCATGCCCTACCCTCACCTACCTCTGTTTCTTTAACAGACAACGTCTTTATGACAGCTTTGATCTATGTTGAAAATGTAGACAATTTTGTAATCTATTGGAATTTATAAACCTCGAGGGAAATTTCTAAAAATAAACAAACCTAAAAGTGAGAAGGATTTATTTAAGGACTTATATCCTGGGGAACAAAATCCACGCTCGACATCATTATGATTGGGATATGGTCAAATGACACAGATCCCAAAGGAACCGCACGCTCCAGATGCAGCCAGGGTATTTTTAGTCCTGCTCTCCTTCAGCTCAGTCCACCTAGATGTGCATGGCGGCAACTCTCCCCAAGACCCAGAAGACTCCACAGGATGGGAATTTTGTTCAATGCTTTTTCAAACTAAAGTGTATGCTATCCATCTCTATGTCCTATCTATAACCTGGCAAATGATCCAGCATCATTTTCTCCCTCGAAATTAGGGTCAAAGTCCAACAACTCTGTAAGAAGACCTTCCGTCCTTGAGAGAGAGAGAGAGCCATGCATGTCCTGTGACAGAGCCCCCACAAGTTATCTAAGAGGAAGAGTGTCAGGAAGGGTCGGGGGCAGAGGCAGCTGCTGGGAGGCAGTGTGATGTGATTCCTACTTTACTGGAGAAACTGCAAGTAATAGTTCCCATTGGCACACCATTAATGGGCTACCCTTCTTCTTCCCTGAACCATGTGTGAACAAAGCACATACAGCATCCTCTCTGACTAGGGTGGGGCACATTTCCCCTGCTGAGCATTGGACAAATGAGTCCCTGATGGTTCATCTGAAAGTATGTTCAATACCGAGCCTGGGTCACTCTGTGTGACAGTCTCCAACAAAGCGATGGCATATCTGCAAAAAAGACGCACAGATCATTCTGAAGTGAAATCCCTCATCACAGGAACATAAAACTTCACACATTTCTCCCTCTGTGGAAATAGACCCGATGTCTGTAGAGATGATGGAGACCATGTCAGGTGCACTCGCACATCAGTGAATTCTACAAAGTCATGATTACCCAGGGGAAAAAAAGAGGAATATTTCTTCCAAATGAATCTAATTCATTTTTATATCACATGTTAAAATAAATTTAAATTTTCATAACACCTATAATTACAGAATAGATGTGAGTCTATTGATACCAACCTGAACTATTTTGTGTACTCAGCAAGAAGTAATTTTGGAAATAACTTTTCCATCTTACTCACATCCCTGGTAATTTTCATTATGCTGAGCCAGCGCTGTGACACAGTGGGCTAAGCCTCTGCCTGCAGTGACAGAATCCCATACGGACACCAGTCCAAGTCCTGGCTGCTCTTGTTCACATCCAGCTGTCTGCTGTGGCCTGGGAAACAGTAGAAGATGGCCCAAGTGCTTGGGTCCCTGCACCCATTTGGGAGATCTGAAAAAAGTTCCAGGCTCCTGACTCCTAATCAGCTCAGTTCTGGCTGTTGTGGCTATTTGGAGAGTGAATCAGCAGATGGAAGATTTCTGTGTCTTTCCCTCTCTCTGTCTCTAACTCTGCCTCTCAAATAAATAAAATCTTGAAATAATTTTCATTGTGCTGCTGTGTAATCATATATGGTCATTTCTTTTGGTATTTCTAAGGTTTTATTCGTTCACATTGAAAATTTAAATCTGTATCAAATTAATTTTGGTTAATAGTGTGTAATAGATGCCTAACATAATTTTGGCTAAATGATTAGATGGTTGTTTTGAATCCTTTATTTAATCTCCCCTTTCCTCACTTATTTAAAATTACATTTTTTAAATCAATTACTAAACTACTATATCTGCCTTGGTCCATTTTGGGACTATTTGTCTTGACTCCTTTATCTTTCTGTCTATCCTTACACTGATGCCATATTAATTTTCTGGTTTTTCTTTTATTTATTTAAAGAGGTCTTCCATCCGATGGTTCACTCCCCAATTGGCCACAACAGCCAGAGCTGCGCCAATCTGAAACCAGGAGCCAGGAGCTTATTCCAGGTCTCCCACATGGGTGCAGGGCCCAAGGACTTGGGCCATCTTCTACTGCTTTCCCAGGCCACAGCAGAGAGCTGGATGGGAAGTGGAGCAGACAGGACTCGAACTGGTGCCCATATGGGATGCCGGCACTTCAGGCAAGGGCATTAACCCACTGCGCCACAGCGCCAGCCCCAATTTTTTAGCCTTTATTGAAGTATATATAAAACAATGCAAAAATCACAAGTGTAGAATCTGATGAATTTTTTCAAACTGAACACATTTGTGACACCAACATCAGATTAGAAAAATAAATATTGGCACCAGCATCATGGCACAATGGGCTAAGTACGAATCTGTAACGCCAGCATCCGATTTGAGTGCCAGCTCCAGTCCAGGTCACTCCACTTCCAGGCCAGCTCCCTGTTAATAAGCCTGGGAAAGCAATGGAAGATGGCCCAAGTGTTTGTACCTCTGCCACCCACAAGAGAGACCTGGACGAATCTCCTGGCTCCAGGCTTCAGCCTGGCCCTGCCCTGGCCATTGTGGCCATTTGCGAAGTGAACCAACAGATGGACAATCTCTCTGTCTCTCCCTAAGTCTGTCTTTCAAATAAATAAATCATTTTTAAAATATCAGCCTCAGCCGGTGCCACGGCTCACTAGGCTAATCCTCTACCTGTGGCACCAGCACCCCAGGTTCTAGTCCCAGTTAAGGCACCAGTTCTGTCCCCATTGCTCCTCTTCCAGTCCAGCTCTCTGCTGTGGCCCGGGAGTGCAGTGGAGGATGGCCCAAGTGCTTGGGCCCTGCACCCACAAGGAGACCAGGAGGAAGCACCTGGCTCCTGGCTTCGGATCAGTGCAGTGCACCAGCCGTGGCAGCCATTTGGGGGGTGAATCAACGAAAGGAAGACCTTTCTCTCTCTCTCTCTCCCTCTCTCTCTGTCTAACTCTGCCTGTCAAAAAAAAAAAATCAGCCTCCAAACCCTCCCTCAAGAACCTTCCTTCAGTTACTATTCGCACGTGAGCGTGTGCACTCCCACACACACACACACACACATACACACACAGGGTAACACTATCTTGACATCCAACAACACAAGACAGTTTCACCTTTATTCATTCTTTGTATAAATGGAATCATTCAGGACTGTCAAAGTGTCTGACTCATTATGATTTTATGATTGTTTAATTCTTTCTTTCTCTTGATCATTCTCACATATTTCACGCTGAACGTTCTCTGTGCCCTCTGCTCACAGAACACAGTGACAGCTTCACAGAACATCATGACATGGCCCCATATCTACTTCGACCTTGGTGCTTTTTAAAAATGTGTCTTTGTCTTATTCATTTGCTTGGTTTTAAGGCAAAGGCAGAATGATGGAAAGCGAGTCACCGTTCAACTCACTTCACTGATGTCCAGTCCTCGAAGAGCTGTCATGTGCTTGGAAAAAGGCTTCTTAACAGCCCTTCTTGGAATCCCCGACTCTTGAGATCAAGGCTTAGAGCTTTGCAGCCTGCCCACTCGTACCTCCACCACCACACGTCGGCTGCAGCCTGCTGACAAGCAATTCCCATCACTAATGTCTCTTCTGCTAAAAAGTCTTTGTCCCTATCGAACTTCTAAAATATTTGACCAAAAGAATACCTGCTAAGGGTTCAATGTGAATAAATTGTATCAATAATAGATTGTATAATAGTTTTCTCTACTTATAATACATAGTTCCTGTTTCTAAGCTTCTATCTCTAGGATTCCCACATTCAACCCAATGGAACTACTCTGACACTACCCATAATGGAACTTTCTACCCAAAATACTGCAACTTCATTCTGACCATTCGATTGCTGGGTTTTTGTGTTTTTTTGTGCTTTTTGGTTTTTTGTTTTGTTTTGTTTTGTTTTGTTTCGTGGGTTTTTTTTTTTTTTTTTGACAGGCAGAGTGGACAGTGAGAGAGAGAGAGACAGAGAGAAAGGTCTTCCTTTTGCCATTGGTTCACCCTCCAATGGCTGCCATGGCCGGCGCACCGTGCTGATCCAAAGCCAGGAACCAGGTGCTTCTTCTGGTCTCCCACGGGGTGCAGGGCCCAAGGACTTGGGCCATCCTCCACTGCACTCCCGGGCCACAGCAGAGAGCTGGCCTGGAAGAGGAGCAACCGGGACAGAATCCAGCCCCGCAACCAGGACTAGAACCCGGTGTGCCGGCACCACAGGTGGAGGATTAGCCTATTGAGCCGCAGCGCTGGCCATCAATTGCTCTCTGGAACTGTCGCTCCCCCTCTTCGTGGAGGAGCAACACAGGACCCTGCGCTGTTCTTTCGTCTGCTCGGCCCTCCCCGGGTTTGCTGCTGGTTCTTCCCGGGTTGGCTACTATCCCTTCCACCTCCGTGGAAGGGCAGTTCCCCCTGGCCGCATTCCCCACTTCCGCAGGGGAGCGGCACACCGCCGGCCGGCTCTTCTCGGGGGCTGCACAGGTGTTCCTTCAGCTAGATGTTCCCCTTAGATGTTCCTGGTGCATGCCGTCTCTCTCCTCCTTTATAGTCCTCCTCCGCCAATCCTAACTCGGCTGCCCACACGCCGAGTACGCTGCTCTCCAATCAGGAGCAGGTCCTACAGTTTATTGGTTGAACTGGAGGCAGCTGTGCGGAAGCTGTTTACTTCTCTCCCAGCGCCATATTGTGGGAGAGCAGATGCATAGAATAAGTCTTAATTCCAGTAACAGTCTAGTCCGAGCTGCTCCCCACAGAGGAGAGCAGATGCATAGAATAAGTCTTAATTCCAGTAACTTAGTCTAGTCCGAGCTGCTCCCCACAGATCCCCCTTTCTTTTTATTTTTTTGGCGTTGATACGCGCCTGTCTTCGGTGTCCCGCAGCACACACTCTGCTCTACTTGCTAGAGTTGCCACAGGCTCTTACAAGTCCTATCCATCAGGCAAACCGAATCCGGGTCCTCTCTTCGCCATGTTGTGAGGAGGTTTTTAGGCGCTGATGCGTGCCTGTGTTCGGTGCCCTGCAGCGCATGCTTTGCTCTGCCTGCAGGGGCTTACAAGCTCTATCAGGCAAACCGAATCCAAGCCTTCTCATTGCCTTATTGTGGGGGAGACTTATTAGTGTTGGTTCGTGCCTATCTTCGGTGACCTGCAGCTCATACTCTGGTCGAGCTGCTTGCTGGTGCTTACCGCCTTAAATCAGGCAGACCGAATCCAAGCTTAATATTGTTGTATTGTGGGGAAGCCTTACTGATGTTAATTCGTGCCTGTCTTCGGTGACCTGCGGCGCATAAGCTGCTAGCTGCCCGCAGGTGCTCATCGCCTCACTTGATTAGGCAGACCGAATCCAAGCTCTCACATTGCAGTGTTGTAGGGAGGCCTTTTTATTTCTCTATTTCTCTGTCTCCGGGCATTCCTATTTCTCCCATTTTACTTCTATCTTCCAGCATTCCTATTTTTCTCACTTTACTTCTAAACTTCTGTTTCTCTTATCCCTGCGGCTTTCCGGCACCTCGCCCCGCCGGCGGGTTCCCGGCTCTGCGCCGCTTCAACCCGCGCGCCTCTCTCATCTGGGCAGCTTCACGGCTCTGCGCGGCTTCCCGGCTTTGCGCGGCTCGGCTTCGCGCGCTCCGCGGTCTCCACGCTTAACCCTTTCGCGTCTGAACCACAGCCTCGCGCCAGCGCCCCGTGCTCTCTCTGCACGCGGCGGCTTCCGCGAATGTTTCCGCCACCACCGGCATTCAGTCCAAGTTCCCCGGACTAACCTGGCGAATTCCAACCTGGCGGCCCACGTCTCTGCCTCTGGTTCCAGATCTTCGCCTCTTGCTCCCCGGGCTGACTTGAAGAATTCCAAGATGGCTTGGCCTGCACTCGCGGCTTCATCCTCCCTAACATTTTTCTCTACCCGGTATGTTTCCCTAAGTTTTCTTCCAACAATATTCCTCCCTCATTTCTCCTGGCCTCTCCCCACAGTCCGTATCCAAGTCTAAGTTTCTTATAGGTTTCATTTTCACTTTCAACCTGCAGTCCGTATCTGAGTCTAAGTTTCTTCTTGCTTTCACTTTAAATCCTAACTTCTTTCCCACAGTCCGTATCCGAGTCCAAGCCTCCTCCAGGTTTCACTTTCGCTTTCAATCTCCTAGCTTCCCCGCCATAGTCCGCATCCGAGTCTATGAAAGCTTTCACTTTCGCTTTCAATCCTAACTTCTTTCCCACAGTCCATATCCGAGTCTATGCCTAGGCTTTCAATAGCTTCTTCCGGCACCTAGGCTCTTTGCTAGTCTCTCTCTCCGGTATTTTCCTACTTCTTCCCGTTTCTTCCCTCCTAAGTTTGCTATCCATCCTAGGTTTCCTATCCGAGCTAGGTTTCCTATCCGAGTCACGGCACCATTATGTCGCTCCCCCTCTTCGTGGAGGAGCAACACAGGACCCTGCGCTGTTCTTTCGTCTGCTCGGCCCTCCCCGGGTTTGCTGCTGGTTCTTCCCGGGTTGGCTACTATCCCTTCCACCTCCGTGGAAGGGCAGTTCCCCCTGGCCGCATTCCCCACTTCCGCAGGGGAGCGGCACACCGCCGGCCGGCTCTTCTCGGGGGCTGCACAGGTGTTCCTTCAGCTAGATGTTCCCCTTAGATGTTCCTGGTGCATGCCGTCTCTCTCCTCCTTTATAGTCCTCCTCCGCCAATCCTAACTCGGCTGCCCACACGCCGAGTACGCTGCTCTCCAATCAGGAGCAGGTCCTACAGTTTATTGGTTGAACTGGAGGCAGCTGTGCGGAAGCTGTTTACTTCTCTCCCAGCGCCATATTGTGGGAGAGCAGATGCATAGAATAAGTCTTAATTCCAGTAACAGTCTAGTCCGAGCTGCTCCCCACAGAGGAGAGCAGATGCATAGAATAAGTCTTAATTCCAGTAACTTAGTCTAGTCCGAGCTGCTCCCCACAGGAACAATAGATAAAATGAAGATTAAGCTATGTTACAGGAATACAGATTCCAATGTTTAAACCTTCTAGTCTTTTCTAACAACTTGGAATCAAGAGATCAAGAGGTTGTTGCATCATAACTAATCCGTTTGTGCTTGGAGATACTCTTCCTATCTTGGAGGTGAGAACAGCAGCCTTCAGTTCTCATGCTTAACCAAGCATCATGAAAATCAGAGTCTGACATTGGAAAAGAACTGTCACACCGCTGCATCTTTGCCCTTGGTGTCCCTTCTGCTCCGAACACCCACAGCACATTGGATAAGGATAGCTGTGACCTGGTTTTGAATCCATGTTCTGCCATTCATCAGCTGTGCAACTCATGGATTCCTATGTGAGAGAGATGAAGACAGCAGATAGCACAAGCTTCCTGCATGGATTAAGCAAAATCATGATGTAGAGCACTCAGCAGAGTGCCTGCCAAGCACGTGTCCAACAGTTGTAAGCTGCTTTCATTGTTGGTCTTTGTATCATTCCCTTAGCTACTCCTACTCATCTGTAGCACCCAGAGCTCACCGCTCTCTTAGCACACTTACCACTCTGATCTTCATCAGCTTACTCCTCTGGTTCCAACTATTCCCCAATAGCAGAATTTGATTTTTTTTATTCCTAGTGCTCAGAACTATGCCTTATTTGAAACAAGCTTTCATTAAGTACATTTCAAGGAAAAAGGGGCAGTGGAAGGGGGCAGTGAAACAACCAAGGACCACCTAGTCCCATCTGGAGTAACAGCTTCATCTCCAACAGGAATTGAGCTTTTGGAGCCAGATGCCCCCGCTGTCCCAGGCACTGTTGTTAGGAACCACAGCACTCAATGGAATTCTCTTTTCTGTATGATTGCAAGTGAAAGTCTACCGCCAAAGAAAAGCAGCATATTTTCAATGAGGATCTACAGCTGCATAAAACTGACAACCACCACAGGCATCATCGTCATCACCACTGACCTAAATGTCATTGTGACTTAGGTCCACGTGAGGTCAGTGAGTAATGTGGATGACAGAAGTCACAAAGTGGAGAGAGTGGAACAACCACCACCTAGCATTGAGATAAACAGGAAGCTTATTGCCTAATGAAACTGCTGTGGCCTGGGAGTGCAGTAGAGGATGGCCCAAGTGCTTGGGCCCTGCACCCACGTGGAAGACCAGGAGAAGCACCTGGCTCCTGGCTCCTGGCTCCTGGCTCCTGGCTTCGGATCGGTGTAGCTTCAGCTATAGCGGCCATTTCGGGGGTGAACCAACGGAAGGAAGACCTTTCTCTCTGTCTCTCTCTCTAACTCTGCCTGTCCAGAAAAAAAAAAAAAAAAAAAAAAAAAAACAAAGGAGAAGGCAATGTGAAAACAGCTAGTCCACTTTCATTCAAAGAGCATTGCCCAAATATAAGAACTAATCCACAAACTCCAGATGATCTGCATGATTGAATTTTAAGAAGATTTACTGTGGCAATCCTGATCTGTCTCTTTGCCAGATTGTAGGTTCTTAATAATTAGGCTAAGAGGGAGAAACCAAAAAAAAAAAAAAAAAGGCACAGAAAGTGCTTGAGTTCTGAGATCTAGTAGCACGTTATACTTCAGAGCCAGCCCAGAATCACGGGAATTATCACTGGCTTCATAATCCACAACTTTTCTCCCTTTCGCTAACCCTGAACAGACTGCATTAGCCAAACAAGCCTGTGAAAAATACAATGATCTGGCACCAAAGAGATACTTTCTCATACATGAAGCAAATGAGCTAAAAGAGCCCTTGCAGGGCCAGCACTGCAACACAGCAGGATGCTGCAGCACCAGCGTCCATAGGGGTGCCAATTCATGTCCCAGCTGCTCTACTTTCTATCCAGCTCCCTGCTAATGGCCTGGAAAATGAAGCAGAAGATTACCCAAGTATTTGGGCCCCTGCACCCATGTGGGAGACCCAGACAAAGCTCCTGGCTCCCAACTTTGGCCTGGCCCAGTGCTGGCCAGTGCTGGCCATTGCAGCCATCTGGGGAGTGAACTAGAAAATAAAAGACCTCTCTCTGTCTCTCCCTCTCTCCCTTTCAAAAATAAAGATAAATCTTTAAAAACTAAATAAATGAGTCTATCCAAAAATAAATGAGTACTCCTCAGTGTACTGTCATCCACTACCCTTCCTTCTTCCCCATAGTTTCTATCATCTATCAACCTCAAGTTTACTCCTCCTCAATCTCATCTTGAATTTAGCTTTTATTTATCACTGATGTATGTCTTTTGTTTTACCCTTCTTATTATAGAAGATAGCAAATATAGGGGCTGGCACTGTGGCATAGCGGGTAAAGCCACCACCTGAAGCACTGGCATCCTATATGGGCACCGGTTCTAGTCCTGGCTGCTCAACTTCTGATCCAGCTCTTTGCTATGGCCTGGGAAAGCAGCAGAAGATGGCCCAAGTCCTTGGGCCCCTGCACCTGTGTGGGAGACCTGGAAGAAGCTCCTGGCTCCTGGCTTTGGATCGGCTCAGCTCCGGCCATTGTGGCCATCTGGGGAGTGAACCAGCAGATGGAAGACTTCTCCCCCTCTCTACCTCCCTCCCTACATTCCTTGCCCCCATCTCTCCTTCTATCTCTGTGTAACTCTGCCTTTAAAATAAATAAATAAATCTTTTTAAAAAGAAAAGATAGAAAATATATGCACAAATGAAGAAATTCAGGAATAAGATGGATCTCCAATGTTTTGGGGATGCTTTGACTCTCAAAAACCAATAAGATTACCAGAAAAGTAAAAAATAAATAAATAAAAAGAGCATATCATAAATCCTGTTAAAATTTGGATAATAGTTTGGGTGTACCCCAAAGGCCTATGTGTTAAGGGATCCCCAGAGTTTTAAATTAGTGGAGTATGAATGGAATGGTTCAGTTATGATATCTGAGGATGGAGCCATGGAAAGTTATTGGATTGGATTGGATTGGATTAGGTTGCTAGGGTCATTTGCCATGACCAAATCATCATGGCTTTATAAGGAGAAAACCTTCAGAGGGCAGATGACAATCATTCTGTGTGTGTGTGTGTTCATGTGTGTGTTTGCCTGTGTGTGTGTGTTTGCCTGTCTCTCCCTGTGTGTATGTGTGTGTTTGCCTGTCTCTCCCTGTGTGTGTGTGTGTGCCTGTCTCTCCCTCTGTGTGTGTGTGTGTGTGTCTGCTTCATGGCTCACCATGTGATTTGCCCTCCTCATGCATCCCACCATCCATCACTCTCAGGCGATACCAGACCAATGGATCCAACTAAACGTAGATTGTGGGTTTCCAAAATCATAAACCAAAATAAGCCTTCTTCCATCATAAGTAACTTCTCTTGGGTATTTTCACTATAGTAACAAAAAGTGGACTAATACAACTCTGCATCCATTACCCAGATTCAACCATCACCAACATTCTGCCATGTGTGCTCACCTATACCTCCCCCTCATCCAGTTGCTTTGTCTTGCTTTGCTGGTTTAAGTATTTTAAAGTAGAACCCAATCACCCTGTCATTTCACCTGTAAATAACTTCAATCTGTGCCTGACACACGGGCACTTTCAGCGCCAGAACCAGCACTGTACTACCCCAGGGAGCACCATTCGCACTACTCTTCATGCCATACACGACCCAAGCAGCCACATATGGTGGCTTTGCACAGCACTCACAGAGCCAAGTCTGCGAATGTTTGCTTGAAAGTCCAGATGGTAGATATTTCACACTTGGTGGGCCATGCAGTCTCCAGTAACTACACAAATCTGCCATTGTAGCACAAAAGTAGCCACAGATAAGATGTGAACATAGAAATATATATATTATTTATAATATATTATATGCATACATTTTAATAAAACTTTATTTACAAAAACAGGCTGAAGCTACAGTGTGCTGACACTCCCCACCACCACTACTTCAATAGCAGCATGTGAGAATGGTTCCATAAATGGCATTTTTTTTTACAGGCAGAGTGGACAGTGAGAGAGAGAGAGACAGAGAGAAAGGTCTTCCTTTGCCGTTGGTTCACCCTCTAATGGCCGCCATGGCCGGCGCGCTGCGGCCGGTGCACCACTCTGATCTGCAGCCAGGAGCCAGGTGCTTCTCCTGGTCTCCCATGGGGTGCAGGGCCCAAGCATTTGGGCCATCCTCCACTGCACTCCCAGGCCATAGCAGAGAGCTGGCCTGGAAGAGGGGCAACCGGGACAGAATCCGGCACCCCAACCGGGACTAGAACCCAGTGTGCCGGCGCCACAAGGCAGAGGATTAGCCTAGTGAGCCTAAATGGTATTTTTGTGAGAATAGAACAGAATATGTCTACAAAATGATTCTCAAATGAAATACAGTCCGTAGCTCAGGAAACGTCTATGCAATTATGCTTTTCCCTTTACGTGCAACTTCATAAATCCAGTGATCCTCAATCACAGTTAGATTTTAGCTCCCCATGGTCCTTTTTTATGCTGCTGGGGAGAGGTCGATCCTCTGCAGTGCCCAAGGCAAAGGCAAACTTGAGCCACACAGCAGAACCCCATGGGACCTAAGAACAGGATTCAGGCCTCAAATGTTCTCAGAAAGTCCGCACTTAGTCAATACCAAAACAAAAATAATGAGCTTGTCCAACACAAACAAAGCTCCCTACACCTTTTTTTGAGGAGGATTTAGATAGTAAAAGTGACTGATTTCTCAAAGGTGTGCCAACAACAAATATGGATAGAGCAAAGGAAAAAGACAGGGACGGAGAAGGGAAAGGAGGAGAAAGAGGAGAAAAGTACAGCTTCACACACATGCATTTCTCTTTTGGAAACTCCTTGAATCCAATTTTCTTCAAGTGCTTTTGTTTACTTCCTGAATCTGAAAGGGTCTCCAAAAGAAAAGTGTCATCCAGAAGAGTAGCAAAGAGATCCACGTCTCTCTACCTTACCTACCCGTAGCTACCACCAAAGTGCCCACCTGGAAGGTTCTAGTCCAACCCTGATCCAGCGAGGACTTGGTGCAGTATTTCACCCGCTGTGTCTCCCTCCTACCACTCAAATGCCTGACTCTTGCTGGAAATGCCAGCCGAGAGGCCGGCCATCCCTGAGCACAACATCCATCAAGCTTCCCCTCAGGCAGTATTCCATCACAATAACCACATCTAATACGTCAGTGCAGCCTCCAGTGAATTGGCAAAGGTTTGGATGATCTAATTCTCTGGGAAAACCAATACAGATCAGAAAGGATTTATCTCAGACAGGATCTCCTAATTCTCACTTTAAAATCTGACCTAGTTTTTCTGACCACATAAAGGAACAAATATCCCCTGGATATAGTGTTGTACACAAACAAAGCTTGCAAATCCCCTCACTGTGATTCAGAGCAAAACATGCAGGAAAAAATGCCATCATCATTGCAAATCATTCTAGCCCACTCATTTACATCCAATCTCGCTAATCTGCACAACAACCTTGATGGGAGGCTATGCTGTCCCCGCTCTTCATGAGGAAACTGGAGCTCGGAGAGGTGGAATAACTTAACCAGTGTTCCCCATCAGAAACAGAGTCAGATCCTAAACTTGATTTTGTCTGATTCTAAAATTCATTCATGGTTTTTAACACTGCCATAGCATATTCCATTATGAAACACAAAAACAAAAATAAAAGTTCTCACATTAGAAAAAGTTCCACTTTTCTTGTAGACATTGGTGCTTGGGAAACACAAGGTAATTTCACAAGTCAGATAGTCAGGGACTTGTCAGTTACTCCATGCCAGTCTCGTGTGTGTGTGTGTGTGTGTGTGTGTGTGTGTGTTTGAAGCTCTCCCTAAACCCCAGGCTTGCAGCTAGCCTTTGTGCATGGTTACTTTGCTACATCTGCACTATCAACACAGGGACAACACAGGGGTTGCTTTGCAGAAACCAAGGGCTGACTTGCAGATTACCCATGGAGGGTTGTCCATTCAAAACATTTTTCTCTGATCGAAATTCTACCATCTTTTTAGCTTAAGGCTTATTGCCTCAATCATCAATCCTTGGACGGGATCATGAATGGGACACATCCTCCAAGGGGCAAATCCCAAGGGATAGTACTTATCAAAACTGATGCTGGGGAGGGAAAGAAAGCTTATGTGTAAAATCCAGTCCCCACTGATAGGTGAGGGCCTTGTGCTCCCTCTCCCCTCTCTGAGGAGTGTGGATGGAAGGCTTCTGGTCTCTCCTACCCTTAAGTTACTCTCCCCAGAGAAGGTGCATCATCTGGTGGATGAGAGCCCACACTCACTGTGCCAGGATTGCTGGTGGGCAGAATCACTGTAGTAGAAGCCATCTCTTGGGTGGTTCCTCCTAGGGCCCTACCTGGGACTGGGTGGGAGAGGCAAGGCTGAAATCCCAGTGTGTGGATGGCTAAATAAGTGACTTTATATCTGCTCTGCAAGCCAGCTGCTCCCTTGCTCATTCTCTCAAGTAGCTGAGCACATGAGTCTAACAACAGATTTGGGTGGTAGAAGCCCACTCTTTGACTTCAGGCCAAAGTCGTGTTCTCCAATCCAGCTTGTAGTAGAGTTTGCCATGCTTGTCTATCCACAAAAAAGTGCTTCTTTCCTCTCCATGTATTTTATTCCTTATGTGTGCTTCACATTGGTTAGAAAAAGAAAGGCAGAGAGAGGTGAATTGCAACCTGGGCAACTAAGAATCGAGAGTTCTTGGAAACCAAGCTCTGGAAACACTATCGGCGTTAGAATTGCATCAAGTCAAGGGCACCTAAGGAAGCACTTTCCAACTGCAAGATGAGAGGTCCAAAATACTTCATTATAGCTAACAGAAAGATTATTGGTGTCCAGCTTTATAATGGACGGTGTGGTTTTTAACACACTCAAGTCAATAATGCTTTGGTTTGCTGAACCCAATGAACAATAAAGCCCTCTGCAAAGGTGAAGAAATCATAGGTGGCTGCAAGATGCTGCACCTAAACACTAGTTTCAGTATCAGGGCTACTTTCAAAGCCACAAACATCAATCCAGCCCAGTTGAGTCTTCTTACCCAGATATACTGCAGTCTCCTCCTTGTCTTCCCCTTCCATACTTAACCCTTTGCTATCTGGAGAAGAGCGAATGAAGACTATTTGTACCTGAGTCTTTTGGAATATGAGTGGAAAAGAGAAATGTACCTACTCCCCATCTCTTATCCCTCTCCTGAACCTAAAGTCAACTCAATGGGGTAGGGAGGAAGGTCAGAGAGCAGGAAGAAACTTAATCACAGAGATGAAGAGCAATCACTATTTCTGGTAATAGATGTTTGGCAAAACTTGTTCATAAAATAAAGCCTTGGGTTGTAAGAAAATGGTGGCTTTTTTAAAAAATAAGAAGAAACCATTTATTTCTGCCAAAATCAACTTTCTAGTTCTCTAAATGTTTATGATAATAACTCTATCAAATTTTAACACTTGGACCATCACACTGGTCTTCCAGTCTTTTTTTTTTTTTTAAGATTTATTTACTTATTTGAAAGTCAGAGTTACAGAGAGAGGGGGAGAGCCAGAGAGAAAGATTCCATCTGCTGATTCACTCCCCAAATGGCTGATTTCCTAGCACATAAGCACGGAGCTAGATCAGAAGTGGAAGAGGTGGGTCTCAAAGTCAGCACCGACATGAGATGCCAGCGTCACAAGCAGCAGCTTAACCTGCTATGTCACAATGCCAGCCCCTAGTCTTCTAGTATCTAATGTACCTCTAGTTATCCTTTGCCATGATGGATTAAATATAATATAAAATAAAATAAAAATCAATGAAAAGCAAGGCTGACCGTTAGGTTTGTACTTGTACAGCAACTCTGAATGTGATTGGTAATAACCAACTGGGGTGCTGTGTTGGGCAGGATCCTGAGGCCAAGTGTGGGCTCAGAAGAAAGGTTGTTAAAATCAGGAAGGTCCATGGACGTGAACAAGGCTCATAGGCAAGAGCACTGCACATATTTTCTAGCCTTGATAAATAGAGTCTTTTTTAAGATTTATTTATTTATTTAAGAGGCAGAGTTATAGACAGAGTTAGAGACACAGAGAGAATCTTCCATCTGGTTTACTCCCCAAATGGTAGCAATGGTGCGAGGAAGGCTCACCTGAAGCCAAGAGCCAGGAGCTTCTTCCAGGTCTCCCATGCAGGTGCAGGGGCACAAGCACCTGGGCCATCTTCCACTGCTTTCCCAGGCCATAACAGAGACTGGATCAGAAGAGCAGCAGCAGTACCACAGTGCCAGCCCCAGTATTGAGTCTTATCCATGAGTTCAACAGGCAAATTTGTAAGAACATCAGTATGGGGAGTGACATCAAAATAATATCTACGAAAAAAATTAGGGGGCCAGCAATGTGGTGTAGCAGGTAAAGCCACCACCTGTGACACCAGCATCCCATATGGGTACAAATTTGAGTCCTGGCTGCTCTACTGCTGATCCAGCTCCCTGCTGATGTGCCCAAGAAAGCAGCAGAAGATGGCCCAAGTGCTTGAATCTCTGCCACCCACACAGGAAATGATGTAGAAGTGCCTAGCTCCAGCCTGGCCAAGATGTAGCTGTTCTGGCCATTTGTGGAATGAACCAGCAAATAGAAGATCTTTCTCTCTCTTTCTCTCTCTCTCTTTTTGTAACTCTATCAATTAAATTTTAAAAAATCTTAAAAAAAAATTTTTTGGAGCCTGCACCAATTGCAAGGCCAGCATGAGCCAACAACATGAAGACATTTCCGGGGAGGGTGGGCCATTGTGTCCAAAGCTAGGCTGGCCTGATCTTTTCTGCACCGGCAGGACCACGGCAGGAATGCCGGGTTCCACTCCAGATGCCATACTTAGAAAGCAATGCAGTTAAACAGTCTGGGGAACCACGCAATCTATGACAGCAGGTGTTGCAACCTATGTTTTAGGAGGAAAAACAAGGATGGTCAACCTCATGGAGAGAAGACCTAAGGAAACCCTGATATCCACCCTTCCCAGTAATCCAGCATTTTAGCAACCACTGACTTTCATAATTAGGCAACCCCCATGAGCTCTGCGGTGTACTTACCTGCCTACCACTCTCACAGTGTGCCTGCTACATACACCCAGATGGCAAGCTGGTAGGCAAGGGCCAATTAGCAATAGTAATTAGAGCTGAATAAAGCTAATTGCATAATAGCAAGATGTTTCTCTTTAATTTCCTGAAGTTGGGAGACTCTGACATTCTTGACAGAAGATAATAAATACAAATAAGTCTCCAAGTACGGTGTCTGGAATGGAACCCAACACTCCTGCCATCTGAGTCACATCCAAATAATTGCTCACCAAGCCATTGTTAGCAATTAGAAACTAATGTCCCACACACATGCAGATTTTAATTAATAGTCGTGTGACCCACTTCCAAAAAAGTTGGATGCCCTTACTGTCTTTAAATGCTTAAAATATAGATAATGATGGTGGGACAATAATGAATATACTTAATGCCACTGTGAATTTTATTTCATGTATATTTTACCACAATAAAAAAAGTTTTTTAAAAATTAGCATGATATAGTAGAAGTATTGGCCTTTGGGGCCTGCATAGTGGTCTTATCAGGTGGAGCCAGCATCCATGTCGCTGCCATCCCATGTGGCACCAGTTTGTATCCCATCTGCTCCACTTCCCATCCCACTCCCTGCTAATAGCCCAGGAAAAGCAGCAGAAGGTGGCCCAAGTGTCTGGGCCTCTGCCATTCACATGGGAGACCCAGAATTCCTGGCTCCTGGATTCGGTCTGGCCAAGCCCCAGCTGCTGCAGCCATCTAGGAGGTAAACCAGTGGATGCAAGATCTCTGTCTCTCCCTCTTTCTCTCTGTAACTGTGACTTTCAGATAAATAAATCAATGTTTCAAAAACTAAGTAAAAGTGTATGCTGTCGGGGCCAGCATTGTGGCACAGCAGGTTAAATTACTGTTTGTGATGCCAGCATCCCACACTGGAGCACTGACTCAAGTCCAAGATCATCTCTTCCAATCCAGCTCCCTGCTAACATGCCTGGAAGGGCAGCAGAAGATGGCCCCTGCCACCCATGTGGGAGACCTAATTGTTGCAGCCACCTGGGGAGCAAACCAGCAAATGGAAGATCTCTCTATCACTTCCTCTCTCTTTGCCACTCTGCCTTTCAAATAAATCAATAAATCTTTTATTTTAAAAATATAGGCCGGCACCGTGGCTCAATAGGCTAATCCTCTGCCTTGCGGCGCCGGCACACAGGATTCTAGTCCTGGTTGCCCCTCTTCCAGGCCAGCTCTCTGCTGTGGCCCGGGAGTGCAGTGGAGGATGGCCCAAGTCCTTGGGCCCTGCACCCCATGGGAGACCAGGAGAAGCACCTGGCTCCTGCCTTCGGATCAGCACGGTACACCGGCCGCAGCACACCGGCCACGGCGGCCATTAGAGGGTGAACCAACGGCAAAGGAAGACCTTTCTCTCTGTCTCTCTCTCTCTCTCTCACTGTCCACTCTGCCTGTCAAAAAAATATATATATGTAGCTGGCACAGTGACACAGTGAATGGGGCCGCCACCTGCAGTGCTGGCATCCATATGGGCACCAGTTCGAGTGCCGGCTGTTCTACTCCTGATCTGGTTCTCTGCTGTGGCCTGGGAAAGCAGTAGAAGATGATCTAGGTCCTTGGGCTCTTGTACCCACATGGGAGACCTGGAGGAAGCTCCTGGCTCCTGGCATTGGATCAGTGCAGCTCTGGCCATTACAGCCATCTGGGGAGTGAACCAGCGGAGGGAAGATATCTATCTCTCTCTCTCTCTCTCTCTCTGCCTCTCAAACAAATCTTTTATTTTAAAAAGTATAAACTTTTGAGCCAGATAGGAGATTTTTATTTATTTATATAAAGAATCAATTTCATAGATTTCATATATGAACATAATGTTGCTTCACACCCTCCCTCTCTTGCTCTCACCCTCTCTCCTCCCTCCTGTCTTATTTTTCTTCTAATTTTTGCACTGACGTACTTGCAATGTCCTTTACAATCACAAGCTTAATCTTCAACTAAATAAAGAAGTCCACAAGTAGTACGTAGAAAAAGCACTGTTCCTCGGGACTATAGACCAGGGTTGTAAACAATATTCAAATCTCAAGATGCCAATTTCACAGAGAGGCACTGAAATTCTTTTTGGGCCACTTACAGGTTCTGTGACCTTGAGCAGTTTGCTGAACCCCCTCTGAATCTGCTTTCTTCTCTGAAAAACAAGAGGAATGATGCCCAGCCACCCGATGAAATAGCTGGAGAAAGGGGATACAACTAATGCCAGCAGGCAACCTGGCAGCTGAGGACACTTAGACTCAGCATAAGGACCAAGGGGAAGTTATAGGAAGACCTACTATGTTCAGGATATGGAAGATTTGCTAGTGCAGAGCTGTCTAACCATGGAAGAGGCCACTTCACAAAAAGACTGCAGCCCCATAAACCACAGCCTGAAGAAACCTGACCCAGGAATCAGAGGTTTACACACAATGACTCGCTCTCCAATACTTGGGCTCCTAATCCAGTCCATGCAATAAAGGAGCCACTTGTTACCAGCAAACAACCATCGCACCTGTAGCTCAGGCTTCCCACCAGGGTCTTTCCTCAAGGCCACGGCCTGTGTTTTCTGCTCACCTTACTTACTTCACATCCCTTCAAGGATCACCTGGGGAGAGTGCGCATCTTCCTCTTGGCCTTCTTCACAGCCACCATCGTCCCACCTCCATGACAGCAAAAGCCACTTGGAACTGATGCACGGGTGAGCTCAGAACTGCCCCAACTTCTCACCCATGGAGAAGGTTGCAGCAGGGTCTTCCCAGGACAAGCGGAGTTGATGGGCGCAGGAATTTGATCAGGAACACAGAAGCGCTCAACTGAAGGGGCTCAGGAAGTCAGACGAGCTACCAGGTACAGAAGTGGTGCCACAGCCTCTCTCCCTAAGAACCCTCCCTGGGGATCCCAGCTGTTAGTTCCAGGCCCCTGCGAGGAGTAAGAAGTGAGGGCGGGGATGGTTGCTTTGTCCGTGGTTTTGCCAGCCCTTCCTCAAGCGTCTTCCTGCTTTCTCCAGGCACTGCTTTCTCAGAACCTTCACAGAATTACCATGGCCCTTTCCTATCACCCTGTTTGGGGCTCCTGTGCTTAAGTGTCCATGCCCCTGGACACCGAAAACAACCTTAGGACGGGGGCTATGTCTTTCTCTTGTTTGTACACCCAGTAACTTCCGGGAGTCAAGCACAGAGCAGGATTCCAGTATACATTTGTGGAATAAATTGGGTAGTGAGCTGGGGCCACGCGGACTGGAGGACAAAGAAAGGAAAGCCAAGAGGGAGGAAGGAATCGCCCAGAGCACTACTCCACGCTCTCAGCTGGGTGACGATTTAATCCTCAGGAGGCCCCAGCGAGGGCAGGCACTATTATTATCTCCTTTGAACAGAACAAAGAAGTAACTTGCCCAAAGATACCCATCAGTGAGGGAGGTGTCCACATCCAACCCACATCTGCCCATTCCAAAGCTTGTGCTATTTTCTCTAAGAAAACACGACTCCACTCAACCCTTTCTCTGTCTCTGCTCTGCTCAAGCCCATCCCTAGTCTTTAGGCTTCTCCAACAACCCAGAGAGCTGTTAGTCTTATGACAATTCCAAGTCCTAAGGACTCAGGCCAACGCACTCCTGTGTTCAAGTAGGTAACACTGAAACTGATGAATTAATATGCATTAGCAATGTGCTACTTTCGTTTTCAAAAAACTGGGATCTCTTTGCTGTGAAAATATAATAGATTACTAGCTAAGCTTTTGCTAAAATAAAACAGCTCTAATGAACTTTGCAATTTGGGATAGAGAGAATTTGGATGGAGACCTTCAAATGGGAAGATTATACTCTCCCATCAATGGCTGAAATATTTTTAATATTCTGCCTCACAGTGTGCAGAGCAGTTAAATCTCATTTGATCTTCCCAGAAGGATTAAATGACTTAAACCTTTTCATCTTTTAACACAGACAAATCTATCAATATTTTCCTTTCAAGTATATTCGTGGTTTTTCAGCTTGTAAACTCATTTCTGAAAAGTTTTTTCTTTCATTTTTCGCAATGGACTATTTAAATAGAGTGAACTTAGAAAATAGGATAAGGTAAGGCTATTATTTAATTTTTCCCATATGGCTGATCTAGAATTTCAGTAAAGTTTATCAAACAACCTTTCCCTCCTTCAGATATTTGAGCTTTCCCATGCATTCCATATACATGTGTCCACTTCAAGGTTATTCTCTTCCAAATCTATTTTTCAAGTCTGTTCTTTCTTTTAAGAACATGCTCTTATTTTGTTCATGTCCTATTAGACATTTAAACATCAAATACTAAAAATATTCTTCCTGGGGCAGCGCTGTGACGTAGTGGGTAAAGCCGTCACCTGCAGCACCAGCATCCCATATGGGCATCAGTCCGAGTCCCGGCTGCTCCACTTCCAATCCAGCTCTCTGCTATGGCCTGGGAAAGCAGCACAAGATGGCTCAAGTGCTTGTGCCCCTGCACCCATGTGGGAGACCCACAAGAAGCTCCTGGCTTCAGATCAGCGCAGCTCCAGCCAATGCGGCCATTTGGGGAGTTAACAAGAAGATGAAAGACCTCTCTCTCTCTCCTCTGCCTTTCAAGTAAATAAGTAAATCTTAAAAGAAAGGAAGGAAGGAAGGAAGGAAGGAAGGAAGGAAGGAAGAAAGAAAGAAAGAAAGAAAGAAAGAAAGAAAGAAAGAAAGAAAGAAAGAAAGAAAGAAAGAAAGAAAGAAAGAAAGAAAGAAAGAAAGAATAAAGAAAGTAGTCCTCTTGGGACTATTCCTCCACTCCCCGGGGGAAAAAAAAAAGTCACTGGATGTTCCCATCTGGTTTTCCCAAGTCAAATTAGGATCATTTTGTTAGCACAGCCCTGAAGCCACCAAGGCAAGAAGTGAGCAATGGGGGAATACTAAGGGATTTCCTCCCTCCAGCCCCCCAACCCCAGATGAAGTCCTGCTCCTTTATGTGAGGGGACACAAGGGTGGGCCACAAATTGTTTTTATCAAGCCAGATTCACTGTTCCTACAATTTTTGGCAATCTGCATTTTCAGATGCTTTTCTCACATCAAGAAGGAGTTAGCCAAACCTATTCTAGAAAAACCTATACCAGGTCTGTAAGAAGGGATGGATGGTTATAACCCGGGCAGAGGCTCCTGAGAAACAGTGGGCCTTATCATCCTGACTGTGACATTTGTAATAGGCAGCCTCAGAAGTACTTAGAAATCTAAGAACACTGTCAAAGATGTACCTTGCTTTACTACAAAAACCCAGCTGTCTTTTCTCGTGTTAGATAAATTTAGTTATATAGACTTCCTCCCAAAAAGTGCTGGAATATTGACCAAACAATATAGCCTCCATAGCAGATTTAAGTCACTTAAAACCTACAATTGTGAGTTATACAGTCATCTTTTTCAGTGTTTTTTAGGTATTTTCTGCATGCATTTAAACCATTTGGTGATTTTAATCGGAAGGTGAAAGGAAGGATGGTCAGTGCATTACTAGGTAATGCAAAAGCCACTCTATGACCCAGAAATCAATTTTCCAAGTTAAATTTGCATTATTTTTAATCAGCACTGGGAAAAGCCCACATTAAGGAATAAACTAGGTCCTAATCCTGGCTCCACTTGACACCACTTGAAAATCCGGGACATTTCAGTCTGTGCTCCACTCCCGATTCCAGCTTCCTGCTAACGTACATGTTGGGAGGCAGCAGTGATGGCTCGGGTGGGTGGTTCCAGCTTCAGCCTGGCCCAGCCCCAGGCTTTGCAGGCATCTGGGGATTGAACCAACCCATGAAAGCCAACTTTCTCACATTGTCTAAAAAAAGAAACAGATTTTAAATAAATAAATAAATTCTGTTCTTTCTCTTTTTAAAAAAAAATGGAAGCAGAACAGAAAACACTTGGCAAGTTTATTTAATAGTTCTGTGCCTTGGCTTATATTCTTTGTGCATGATGCTGGGAAACTAAATCTTCCTTTATAGGAGTCAAGACTTAGAGATCAGGCACATAAAGAACAGTACACAAATGTCATCACAAAGTAGGCACTTAATAAATGCCAGCTGTTACCAATATGAATATTTACATTGAAAATATCAATAGTCTGTATTTCCTTATTGTTTCTAGTCTAGGAGTTCAGTGAGAAAAAGTAAGAGGACATGAAGAATGCTGAGTGCAGGAAAAAGATTCTAGATGAATCTCCTCATTTACTAAGTTTCTGCCTAGAAGCCAAGTTCTTGCCTGTGCTTTGAAAGGTGGCCAAGGGAGCCCATGCATTGCAACGCGAGCTTAGCCCACGATGAGAACACCCCCTGCCCTGCATCAAACGCGTGCTGGAGCCAGTCTACCAGATCCCAGTCTGGGCAAAGCACTGCACCCTAGGAGAGCCAAGAGCAGTCAAGCAAATGTGGCCCACGCAGCTGGCATGGGATTCCTTGGCCCCTGCCGATCTGCTACCCAGCCTCCCCCTCACTGTCCACTGAGCCACATCTGAGTGGAAAAAACAAAACAGCCACCAAAGGGAACAAGTCGATCAGCAGACATTCACTGAACTAGAATCCCTAATAATAATCACGGCAACCAGGTGCGTGCCAGACAGCCTGCCCTGACCGCAGCACTGTTCAGTTTTTGTTGTTTAATTATCACAAGAATCCCGGGAGCTAGGTCTTGCAACCATCATTTTTACAGAGGACAAAATGAGACTCCGAGAAATTCCAAGTATTTGCCTAATACCCTGTTATCTGGTAAGAGTCAGAGATAGGATTCAGCCCAGATCTGGCTGACAGCAAACTCAAACTCATTCCAGCACCCGATGCCGGCTGACCATGAACCCTTGTAGAGTGTGGCTGCTCTCTGCCTTGGCTTCAAAGCCTGACTCGGGGTCTTTGACCTGGAAGGAACCTCTGAGATTGTAGCAGTACTGAAGCTGCTTTGTCTTAGCTTTAATCCCATTCTTTACCCTCTGCATTGTATTTCTCCTTTACCAGCTGCTGCTCCCTTGAAGCAGTCCCAGGGGCGGGGCCGGGAGTGGAAGGCAGGTGTTTCATTAAAGGGAGACCTGAGGGAGGGAGACACGATCCGCTACTTCTGCCCGCTTGCCATTTAGGTCAGCATGGCCCCAGCGCTAGCTCTGCTTTACCCCAGCTGCAAGCAGTTGGTTCCTCTAGCTCAGTGATTCTGCTGTGCTTTCTCCACGCCAGTCGCACTGCAATGCCCTCCCCTCCCCTCCCCCAGAGACATCAGGAGCCAGCGATGCCAAGAGGAACGGCTTCCCTTCTCCAGGCTTCTACATCGTCGCTGTCTCAATGCACCCAACGGGTGCTGGCGGCTTCCTGCCATTGCTACCTCTGACACCATTGAGTTCCTGGACTGCAATTCCAGTTTCCCTAGCGCCCGGTTGGGAAGGGTTTATATGAAAAGAACTGGCCAGGTTTCGGTGTCCTGACTGATGTACAGAATCACCTGTCCCAAAGCTTTCAGATGAGGAGTCTGAGGCCCAGAGAAGTTCAGTGGCTTGCTTCAGCTTGCACGCCTAGATGGTATTGGAATTTGAAGTCAGGCTGCTAGCATTTGTTCACCTGGAGTGTACTACAACCCAGTGAGAAGCATGCCACCAAGCATGTAAAGCACCCGTGGGGACACAGGCTCAGTGTCACCCACCTGATGAGTCAGAGACCCGGTTTGAACTGAATCACCCTCAGCGCAAACCCAGGGCTCTTACTGGTGTCTCAGCTCCCAGGCGCCTAGATGGGGTAAATACCTCTGCATCTTCAAGGGCTGGTGGAGCTCCCTGCGGTGACTGCTCGCTCTCCTCGGAGGACTGCTCAGCCTGGAAGCCAGTAAACCTTCCCTTCGCACTCCTGGCACGGAATAAAAACCTAAATATTGTCCCAGCTACCGCCATGTTGTTAACTATTTCCCAAACTCAGAGGGAAGAGAGCAGCCATCTCTCACATGCTCTTTGGCTCCTGAGTTGTCCTGGAATCTCCTAGCCCATCCCAGTGACTCGGAGACCTGGGTGATTCACAGGCCGAGTCTACTCAGCAACAAGCCAGAGTACAATCGCAGTTGGAAAAGTTATAAATGCCTCTCATATGCTGCCTACAATGGGATGCGAAGTCAGAAAACTCCAGGATGCTACTTACCAGTTATCAAAAAGTACAAAGTGGCACTTCAAAAATATCAGTAAGTCTCTATCGCCTCTCGACAGGTGAGGCCCAGTTAGGAACTTCCAAGGGCCTGGCTTGGAGTGCAGCCGCCCCCTGCCAGGGAGCTCTGCTGATCGCAGCTCATCTGCAGTCAGTGTATCACAGAGGGAGACCAGATGGCTCCCGTGTCACAGGCGCTGCAGGGCCACGGCGGGAGGATGGCCTGCTTGTTTGCCATTAACAACTCAACCTGGATGCCCAGCGGGCTCTCACTGGGCTCAGTGTCCTTATGTGTAGGAGGCGTCCTCAGAAGGATGTGTCTTAGTTAAACCCAGGCAGAGACTAAGTCAGGAGGCAGCAGGGCAAGTAAAAGGCATTGCTGCCATCCAAAGGCTGAGGCTTCCCAGGAATCCAGAAGTTGAGAACACACTGAGAGAAAGACACGTGTCTTTTCATGCAGCCTGAGCCCCGGGGGCCGCCCCAAAGCCTTTGAGAGCTGTGCTTTTCATTCCATGCCATTTGTTGACGGCGAAGTAGATGATGACCCTCTGCCGGCATGGACTGTGGTGGATATGAGCGTTTCCCCAGGCAGAAGGCCCCAGGCCTACCGGACGACGCCTTCTGGGCTCACCTCAGTGCCCTGGTTGCCACAGCTTGGCTCTGGGCTCACCTCAGTGCCCTGGTTGCCACAGCTTGGCTCTCTGCCTTCTATGCCCCACAGCGGGAGGCAGCCCTGTTTACTACAAAGAGCCCCAGACCAGGAGCCAGAAGGGCTCTCTCACCCCCTGTGCGATTCCAGCCCTTCACTTACCCACCCCACCTCAGCTGCCTGTGTGCCCAGAGCAGTCTGACAGGTTGCGACCCAACAAGAAAAGCCCAGGAATGGTGGTTATTGACCAAGGGGAGGGCGGGGAGGATGAAAAAATGTACTTTGGTCATATTAGCTGTGATAAGAGACAAATGAAAGTCGCTGGTGGTTATTAAGAGATGTGGGGGCCGGCGCCGCGGCTCACTAGGCTAATCCTCCACCTAGCGGCGCTGGCACACCGGGTTCTAGTCCCGGTCGGGGCGCCGGTTTCTGTCCCGGTTGTCCCTCTTCCAAGCCAGCCCTCTGCTGTGGCCAGGGAGTGCAGTGGAGGATGGCCCAGGTGCTTGGGCCCTGCACCCCATGGGAGACCAGGAAAAGCACCTGGCTCCTGGCTCCTGCCATCGGATCAGCGCGGTGCGCCGGCCGCAGCGCGCCGGCCGCGGCGGCCATTGGAGGGTGAACCAACGGCAAAGGAAGACCTTTCTCTCTGTCTCTCTCTCTCACTGTCCACTCTGCCTGTCAAAAATAAAAAAAATTAAAAAAATAATAATAATAAAAGAATAAAAAAAAAAAGAGATGTGGGGAAAATGGAAACGCACAATCGGCCCCAGGAAAATGCGACCACAGATGGGTCGGTCTCCAGGGCAACGGCCTCACTGTCTGTCCCACCTTTTCAGTGCCCAAACCCAAAACACAGAGAGTGACGGAAGGGCCCCGAGCCCATCTCGCCCAGGCCCCTGCCCCCACAGACCCCAGCCACCAACACGCCACAAGAGGCCTTCCAGGCTTTCTCGAACACATGCAAGGGTGAGGCTCATTGTTTGACAAAAATGACTCCTCCTTCCTGCTCCGCTCTGATGAGGAAGAAACATGGGAGCCAGGCCCTGCCTCTCAGCTACCTGACCTCACCTAACCCCAGTCCCTCATCCCCCTGTCCTTCATAAGAACTCTCAGTTGCTTGCAGACTTGCGAAGCACACGGCTTTCCAAGGCGGGGAAGAAACCTACACCCTGACATTGCGTGGTCCCTACTCAGAGAACTGAGTTCTTCACTCAGAAGCTGACATTCGGCATGAAAATAGGCATGACCCTTTCAGCCAGACCCTATGGAGGAGACACTAAAAATATGCGCATGTCCTCAGGCCCCACAGGCAGAGCCGACGCTATAAATACAAACCCTGTGCTCCCTGGAGACTCAGGCAGCAAGGAGGCACGTGCAGGCCAGGGGAGTGAGCGGCCAGGGGTGCCCTTTGTCCTCTAAGAGAGGAGGCATGGCCCAGAGCAGCAAAAGCCCTGCTCACTAAGCCAAGAGGAGGCCCATAGGAGACAGAGAGATTAAGAGCATGGTGGAGGTTGACCACATTATAACAGTTTTCTCAATATTTGACAGTTATAAGCCATTACATAGCCTACAATAACATGATTAAATTCAAATAATATTATAGTATTGTTGATGGCCGGCGCCACGGCTCACCAGGCTAATCCTCTGCCTGCGGCATCGGTACCCTGGGTTCTAGTCCCGGCCGGGGCGCCGGTTCTGTCCTGGTTGCTCCTCTTCCAGTCCAGCTCTCTTCTGTGGCCCAGGAAGGCAGTGATGGATGGCCCAAGTACTTGGGCCCTGTACCCGCATGGGAGACCAGGAGGAAGCACCTGGCTCCTGGCTTTGGATCGGTGCAGCGGGCCAGCCGTAGCGGTCATTTGGGGGGTGAACCAACAGAAGGAAGACCTTTCTCTCTGTCTCTCTCTCTCACTAACTCTGCCTGTCAAAAAAAATAATATTATATTATTGTTGATTAAAATGAAATATTTGGTACTACTAAGCCCAGGTCACTGGATAGAAGGGCATAATCACACAGAAGTATTATCAGTTAATAATTAATAAGGATAGGGGCCAGCATCAAGGTACAGTAGATTAAGCTGGCACTTATAATGCCAGCAACTCACACTAGAGTGCCAGTTCCAGTCCTGGCTATTCCACTTCACATCCAGCTTCCTACTAATGCACCTGGGAAGGCAGCAGAAGATGGCCCAAGCACATTAGCCCCTGCCACCCAAGTTGGAGACCCAAATGGAGTTCCTGGCTTCTGGCTTCAGGCTGGCCCAGCCCTGGCTGTTGTGGGCACTGGAGGAGTGAACCAGCGTCTCTTTCTCTGCCCACTCTGCACCCCCACCACTCTAGCTTTTAAATGATAAATCTAAAAAAAAAAAAAAAAAAAAAAAAAAAAAAACCAGAATAGCTTACGTTTACTGAGCCAATCCCTATACTTTGCCTACACTGTTTCACTTAAACCCTGCAACAAAGCTGTGAGAAGGCACTATTATTATTCTCATCTTACACATGACGAAGCTGATTGCAGGTAGGTCACTGGCCTAACGTCACACAACTAGGAAACAAGCATCACCCCTCCATTCTCCGGAAACAGCAGAATTCTGAGGCATGGCGTCCCCAGGGCCTCTGATCCCAGGAGCACTGCACCTGCCGCTTAGGCAGTATCCCAGCTGCTCAGTGGTCTCATGCCAGGACCCCGGGCTCTCCTGCCCCTGCTGCCACCCACGCCTACTTGACTGAGCACAGGCACCTGTGCTGAGCTCCTGGCCCCATGAGTCCACCTGAGGACTCCCAGAAACAGCTGGTCACATGCTAGCCTCACAGTTTGGGGACTACTTTCACCTTCTTCATGTGTTTCTGCAAAATTGCTTATTTATTGCTACTTAGCTGTGTCTGCACAGTAATATCTATGAGATCGCAAACTGAAATACTGCTCATTTTTTCCCTGATATACATGAAAATGTGCAACTATTAAAGGGCTTTTTTTTTTTAATTCTTCATCAGTGATACATAAACTACTGCTGCCATACACGGGTTGGTCAAAGCATAAACCCCTTCCATAACTCTTAGATGCGCCCGGCCACTCTCCCTGCAGTAACTCCCGGGAGGGGACCCAACAATCTCCAAGGGTCACCTGACATCTCCATCCCAGCCGGCCAGTTGGACAGCTGTGGAAGAGCACCAGACAACATGAAAGAGTGCAGTTTTTGCATTTTTCAGAAAGAACCTCATGAGAGAGACTAAGGCATTAAGCCCAGAGGTAGCTAGGATGTCAGTCCCGCTCCTTGTAAGCTCCTGGGGAAGTGACAGCCTCTCTGAGCCTGCTTCTCCATGCTCCTAGAGGACCACGATACCCAGCCTCACAGGGTCAGCCCAGGGTGCTATTGCACACATAAAGCATCTAGTACAGTTCTAGAACCAGAGTAATCACTCCCAGAAAGTAGGAATTCCCTTCGGTTCCCACGACAAGAGTGAGCCAAACAACCTAGAAATGCCGACTACTGGCTTTCCTTGGTGAGAATTTCCCTGGCTGCCCTCCTGGCGGGCTCCATTCCTGCCCTGCTCTGCACAGGCATTGCATCTGGGTGGTGTTTTTCTTCAGCGTTGCCCGGGGAGCTGGTGTTCTGTCCAAACCAAAATGGAGAACATACCGGTTCCGATCACAAAAACGGAATTTCTGACTTCAACAGCAGCGCCCTCCCTGTTAGTTTCTGAAGCCCAACAGGTTTCTGCCACCCCTGAGGGGAGAGCTGGCCTGTCCTCAGCGTGTCCTGGCAGGCAGGGGGCGCTGCAACGCGGGGGAGCCAGCCCCGAGTCCGCCTGGATCCTTAAGCTGACAGGACTGTAGCAGAAACACATCAATCATCACTGCCAAGAGCATGAGCGTCTTTGAACAGAGGCAACGCCGCTCATAGAAAAAGTAGAGAGCGGGCGGTGATGAGCCCAACAAGCCATCTGAGTATCCATGCAGAAAAAGTAGAGCTCCAGTCAGACCGCCATAATGAGGTGGGCTGGTGGTCAAAGCCTCATTTGCATCCATTTTCACTCATTATTATGTGGCATTAAGGAAATTTTCTGCCAAGCTGAGTGACCTTGATATGTGATTTCTTGAGCTACTCTGGGTATATGCAGAGCATAAGAAGCAATGATTCCCAAAGAGCCAATCTAATATGACAATTTTCATCAGTCACCAAAGGGAGATTATACCTTTTGTCCATTTCTCCAATTTTTTTTTCTCGTGTTACTATAAAAAAGAGAGAGCAAAAATAAGATCTATAACCTTCAACAGTGCCCTTGTAAAAGTTAGAGGTGTGACATAGATGCTATCTTTCACTCATCTTCGCCACCAGTCAGCATATCTCAGCAGCTGAGTGAAATGTACACCTGACCACGTTGTTCTCTGTAAATCCTGGAGGTTCTTTCTGGGTAATTCATGTGAATCTGACTTGAGAACCCTGGGTGTTAGGTTGTAAGGCCCAAAGAGCATGCACCTAGGCCCTCAGATCCTGACTATTCCAACCTCCACCAATTTTGAGCTCATATCTGGGAGCAGGGGTTGTGAGAGACTTGAAAATAAAATGCTGATTCTTGCCATTTACAAATCTTGTTTGATAGGAGTGAAATACATTATCCAAATTTCATCCCAAAACATTTTTTGCCAAATTTTATGCTGAAACCACCCAAAAAAAATAAAAAAAGAAAAACAAAGATTAAAACAGAATTTAGGGGCCAGCACTGTGGCACACTGGGTTAACGCCATGGCCTGAAGCGCTGGCATCCCAAATGGGTGACAGTTTGAGTCCTGGCTGCTCCACTTCTGATCCAGCTCTCTGCTATGGCCTGGGAAAGCAGTGGAAGATCGCCCAAGTCCTTGGGCCCCTGCACCCACGTGGGAGACCCAGAAGAAGCTCCTGGCTCCTGGCTTCAGATCAGTGCAGCTCCAGCTGTTGCAACCAATTGGGGAGTGAACCATCGTATGGAAGACCTCTCTCTCCCTCCCTCTCTCTGCCTCTGTCTCTCCTTCTCTGTCTGTGTAACTCCGACTTTCAAATAAATATATCTTTTTAAAAAACAGAATTTAAATGTCTCACAGGAAGAAACTAAGGGGCCAACACCAGTAGTGCAGCCGGTTAAGCCACTGCCTATGACACCAACATCTCATATGAGCACAGGTTGAATAAAGTCCCAGCTGCTCTTCTTGTGATCCAGCTCCCTGCTAATGCACCTGGGAAAGCAGTGGAAGATGGCCCAAGTGTGTGGGTCCCTCCCATCCACATGGGTGACCTGGATGAAGCTCGGGGCTCCTGGTTTCAGCTTGGCTCTTCAGGCCAACTGGGAAGCGAACCAGTAGATGGAAGATGTCTCTCCCTCTTTCTGTTTCTCCCTCTCCCTAACTCTTGAAATTTATATATATATTATATTAATATATATTATATATATAAACTAAATAATAGCATTCAGTACAAAAGCAACAATTATTCATCATTAGCAATGTTAAGACTACCAATAATAAGTCACCTAGGGCTGGCACTGTGGTATAGCAGATAAAGCTGCTGCCTTTGATGCTAGCATCCCATATGGGCACTGGTTCAAGTCCTGGCTGCTCCACTTCTGATCCAGTTCTCTGCTATGGCCTGGAAAAGCAGTGGAAGATGGCCCAAGTGCTTGGGCCCCTGCACCCATGTTGGAAACCCAGAAGAAGCTCTTGTCTCTTGGCTTTGGGATGGCCTACCCATGGCTGTTACAGCCATTTGGGGAGTGAACCAGTAGACAGAAGACCCCCCCCACCTGTAACTCTGCCTTTCAGATAAATAAAATAAATCTTTAAACAGGAAGAAGTCAACTGCAATGGGTTTAATAAGGAGCTCAATTTAAAAGTCACATAAATGAGAAGTCAAAAGATTTGAGAACTCAGTACAGTTTTTGAAACATTGCCCAACTATTTCAGGTTTGTAAAAATCCTTAATTTTTATATATTGCATGTTTCAGCTTCAAAAGAAAAACAAATATTTCCTTGCTCCCAAAAGGTCCCCACCGTGTTCCTCGATCTCTAGAACCAGTCTTTCTCAGTCTTGTGACCCCTTCTCTATTCTATTATTATTATTATTATTATTATTATTATTATTAGAGGCTAAGGAACTGCTTTTCCCTCTCACCCATGCTCTGCCTCCACAGTCAGAAAGATCTCTTCACCAATCCCAGGGAGAAAAGCCTTAGCATCACCAGCCCAGAGCTTCAGAAAAGGCTAAACTAGGAACTTTTTGTTTGAGGATATGCTATATTTTGCCAAACTTTATTTTATATCTTTGTCAAACAAATGGTTAAGAATGTTATAATCTGAATGTTCGGCGATTATTTTCAAAGTTACTGTATATGAGTGAAATTGACATCTTTTCATTTGATTGTTGTTTAGGGCCCTTGCCTGTGTTCCTGCTGAACTATGGAATTTCTGCTTTTTGTTTGTTGACTCTTTGTTGTCAAAGGTCTAATGCTCCACTAAATAATGCAAATTAAGGGGCCGGTGCTGTGGCACAGTAGGTTAATCCTCCACCTGCAGCAGTGCCGGCATCCTATATGGGCGCCAGTTCAAGTCCCAGTTGTTCCACTTCAGATCCAGCTCTCTGCTATGGCCTGCGAAAGCAGTAGAAGATGGCCCAAGTGCTTGGGCCCCTATGCCCTCATGGGAGACCCAGAAGAAGCTTCTGGCTCTTGGCTTCGGATCGGCATAGCTCCAACCATTGCGTCCATTTGGGGAGTGAACCAGCAGGTGGAAGATATCTCTCTCTCTCTCTCATCTCCCTATCTCTGTCTGTAACTCTGCCTCTCAAATAAATAAAATCTTAAAAAAGGGGGCAGGGGTGAGGTTTTTTAATTTGCCACGATGTGTATGCAGTGAAAATTGGTTTAACAGGGGACCAAAAAAAAAAGCAGGGATATTCTCAATCTCGTCTCCCATCCATTCTCCCCGCTCCATCTAAGGAAGAAGTACTTTTCTTCATCATGCAGAATCAAGATAAGGGGAAAGAAGGAAATTGAAGTCACCAAAGAGGCTAAGTTGACCTATATAACGAAGAGTCAAGAAAAGACAGAAGAGTCAGCAAGTTTATGCAAGTTCTCGGGTAAAGCCTTGGGGAATAGCTTAGGGTAGGGCAGAAGGAGGACTTTGGAGCAGCCGTACTGTTGGGTTTTCAAGAAGTTCTGCCAAGGCATTTTCAGGAGAGACGACAAGAATGCTCTGATCTCTTTGTAATCGTTATTTGATGGTCTGTGAGTGTAATTCACTGACCGGGACCCCATACTGCAAGGAAGCAGGAGTTAGTGTCCACATTCGCACATTGTCAAGTACAACAAGGATTCTGGTTACCAGATCATATGGCAATCATTGGCATGGTTTTCTGTCTATGTCTGTCTTGTTACTTTAACATGGGTTGCTCTGCTATCCTCTATTAGACTTTAAGGATTTCAAAATCCAGGACTGGTCCTACTCACCTCCCTAACCCAAGGGGAATTAGGGACTTATATAATCTTCTCTGACCAGAGCTAAAATACAGTACTATGACCTTAGAGAAGAGAGAACTGAATTAAATCCAACTCTGCTATCATCACACCAAAAAGCAACACAGGGCTAGGAGGTTGTGCAAAGACACGGACTTCGGAGCCAGATGGAACTGCGGTCACTCTCACTCTTGTGATCATAGACAAAGCACTTCAATCTTTTGTGCTTCATTTTCCTCATATAGACAAAGAGCTTATAACATTTACTTATCAGGATTTGTTGTAAGAATTAAAAGGGGCTGGCCCTGTGGCACAGTGGGTTAAACCACTGCCTGCAGCACTGGCATCCCATATGGATGCTGGTTTGAGTCCTAGCTGCTCTACTTCCAATCCAGCTCCCTGCTAATGACCTGGGAAAAGCAGTGGAAGATGGCCCAAGTGCTTGAGCCCCTGCCAACCACATGGGTGACCCAGAAGAAGCTCCAGGCTTTAGCCTGTCCCAGCTCTGGTCGTTGCAGCTATCTGGGGAGTGAACAAATGGATAGAAGAGCTCTCTGTGTGCATCTCTCCTCTCTCTGTAACTTTGCCTTTCAAATAAATAAATACATATTGTTTTTTATTTATTTTTATTTTTTAAAATATGTATTTATTTATTTGAAAGTCAGAATCACAAGACAGAGACAGAGAGAGACAGAGAGATTTTATATCTGCTACTTCACTCCCCAAATGGCCATAACTGCTGAGGCTGGGCCAGGCTGAAGCCAGGAGCCCCACCCTGGTCTCCCAGGTGGGTGCAGGGGTCCAAGGTCTTGGGCCATCCTCTACTGTTTTCCCAGGCCACAGCAGAGAACTGAACCAGAAGTGGAGCGGCTGGGACTCAAACCAGCACCTATATGGGATGCCAGGGCTGTATACTGATGCCTAACTCATAATAATATTGTAACTATTTATGGGGCACTACGCCACAGTGCCCCATAAATGAATAAATCTTAAAAAAAAAAAAAAGAAAGAAAAAGAATTGAATGAGACCAGTGTAGACACTCAGTAGAGGTTAGCTGCTTCCGAGTGGCCTTGGGCAAGTCATTTACTGGCTCTGGATCTCAGCTGCCTCATTGTAAAGCAATAGAAATAGACAACATAATTTCTTTTTTTTTTAACTTTTATTTAATGAATATAAATTTCCAAAGTACAGTTTATGGATTACAATGTCTTCCCCCCATAACGTCCCTCCCACCCACAACCCTCCCCTTTCCCACTCCCTCTCCCCTTCCATTCACATCAAGATTCATTTTCGATTCTCTTTATATACAGAAGATCAGTTTAGCATACATTAAGTAAAGATTTCAACAGTTTGCTCCCACACAGAAACATAAAGTGAAAAATACTGTTTGAGTACTAGTTATAGCATTAAATCTCAATGTACAGCACACTAAGGACAGAGATCCTACATGAGGAGTAAGTGCACAGTGACTCCTGTTGTTGACTTTACAAATTGGCACTCTTGTTTATGGCATCAGTAATCACCCTAGGCTCTTGTCATGAGCTGCCAAGGCTATGGAAGCCCCCTGAATTCACCGACTCTGATCATATTTAGACAAGGTCATAGTCAAAGTGGAAGTTCTCTCCTCCCTTCAGAGAAAGGTACCTCCTTCTTTGATGACCCGTTCATTCCACTGGGATCTCACTTGCGGAGATCTTTCATTTAGGTGTTTTTTTTTTTGTTTGTTTGTTTTTTTGTTTTTTGTTTTTTTGCCAGAGTGTCTTGGCTTTCCATGCCTGAAATACTCTCACGGGCTTTTCAGCCAGATCCGCATGCCTTAAGGGCTGATTCTGAGGCCAGAGTGCTGTTTAGGACATCTGCTGTGTATGAAATGAACACTATGAGAAACGGTGACTTGATCAGCCCTTGCCCTGACTGTTGATGAACAACTTAATATGTTATCCCTCTTAGTATTTTTTTGTTTGTTCTACTTAATACTTTTGGTTGAATACTGTAATCAATACACAATTATTCTTAAGTGTTGAAACTTAACTGAAAAGTGATCGCTGTTAAATATAAGAGTGGGAATAAGAGAGGGAAGAGATGTTCAATTCGGGACATGCTCAAGCTGACTTACCCCAAACAGTAGAGTTAGAAACATACCAGGGGATTCCAATTCAATCCCATCAAGGTGGCAGGTACCAATGCCATCTCACTAGTCCCAGTGATCAATTTCTGTTCACAATTGATCATAATGATAGGACTAAGAACCAAAGGGATCACATAAACAAGAATAGTGTCTGCAAATACTAGCTGATAGAATAAAAAAGGGAGAGAATGATCCAACATGGGAAGTGAGATACACAGCAGACGACATAATTTCAAAGACTCTTGATGCAGAGAACTCTGGGAAGATGTCAGATTCTGGAAGAGGATAACAAACATATGGAAGAAGCAGTTAAGGAAAAGTGAACCTGAGATGGTGGTTGGATCTTACCAAAACGGTCAAGGCAAAGGAGCCACAACCATGATCACAGCTTTGTTTCATTCTGGATCTCCCTGTGACTTTGTGTCTGTTCTTACAGTCCACTTGAATATCTTTACAAACAAGACAGGTATAAACAGAAACCATTTTTGCAAATCACTGTTACTTTACATGTAATTTTCCTATGTCTAAAATAAGAGTTTGGGACTCAGTGTCCAATATCTTTCAATTCTAACCTCGATAATTCTAGTCTTGCCTTTCTATAGCTCAGAGACCATATTAGGTTGTTTTTAATAGAGCCTTTGCTAACAAATGCAGGCAGCACTGGATTCTCCAATATATTTTAAGTTTTCCTTACATTTTTATTGGGAGTGATTTATGCTCTGGAAGGTGACTGTCAGTAGCATGAATAAATTTTAAATGACTCATTTTATATTCCATCCCATCCTATTACTATTAGATGCTCCACTTGTATCCTTGGAATCGGATCTAGAACAAGGCTTCACATTTGTATGGCACGTATAAACTTCACCAAGAGTTTGAAATGACTACACTTGGATCTTCAGCAACCCTACATGACCAGAGAAGTGTGGACAACGCTCTACTTCACAGATGGGAACAGAAAAATAGAACAAGATTAACTGAGTGCTTGAAATCACACAAGCAGTGATTGGCACTAGCACTTTCTGATGCTGAATCCTCAGCCTGCAACCTCCCAACCCCTGCAAAAAGATCCCTCACGCTCCCACTGCATCCTTCCAGGGCAGCCTCTTGGTTATGTGGCTGTAGACAGTTATCTGCTCCAGTGCCAGAGTGTAGCACAGAACTGGTCTCATCGCTTTTGACACACAAACCTTCTAATGTGTGAGCAATCCTGTATCCTTAAAAATCTTTTACTCTTGGGGCCAGTGCTGTGGCTTAGCAGGTAAAGATGCCACCTGCAATGCCAGCACCTCATATGCGTGCTGGTTCAAGTCCCGGCTGCTCCATTTCCGATCCAGTTCTCTGCTGTGGCCTAGAAAAGCAGTAGAGTATGGTCCAAGTCCTTGGCCCCCTGCACTCACATGGGAGACCCAGAAGAAGCTCCTGGCTCCTGGCTTTGGATCGGTGCATCTTCAGCTGTTGCAGCCAAATGGGGAGTGAACCAGTGGATGGAAGACCTCTCTCTTTCTCTTTCTTTGCCTCTCCTTCTCTCTCTGTGTAACTCTGACTTTCAAATAAATAAATCTTTAAAAATATTTAGGGAAACAATGTCAAGTGAAACTCATTTTCAAAAACAAAATATTTTTCTCTTAAGTTGCACAGAGTCAAATTTTCCCTCAGTGCTATTTTATCTGCTAGGCACACAGCCTTGGGCCCACTGGCTTTCCAGCGGCCTCTGGGGGCAAGGAATGAATTGCCAGTGCCTAGATTTCTACATGCAGGCCAAGACATCATTTAGTAAAATTGCTCCCTATGGCCTCACAGTTGATACAGTTTCTTCTAGTTGCTAAATTTGGCCCATAAACTGAGCCCTGTTTAAGAAAATGCACTTGCTAAAGAGCTCTCTGAGCTGTGCCTCCATACCACCAGCATGGCCTACAACAGGCCAGGGACTTAGGAAACCAGACATTCCAAAGGAAGCTTCCTCTCTCCACACCAAACCTAATCCCTGCCAGACATGATGAGAAAGTGCTCTAGAAAACCTCAGACTTTTGGCAAAAGGAGTTGCTGAAGCTGCCCACGTTGCCAAAGGCATGGTTTAATTGCCTGCAGGAGCCTTGCAGGACCCTGCCAAGCTCTGAAATAGTGTAGGTTAAAACTTCTTTCACCCAGACACAGAGACTGCTGCTAATTTGGTTAAACTTCTCATACTCAAGTGACTCACTTGGCATTCAAAATGGCCAATTTTTCCAAGGTTCAGTGGCTCTGTGACCGCTGCCTTCACAGAGCCTAAGATGAAACCATCTGGCACAAAGTCTGTGCCCTTGGTGCCCTCAGAAGTACAGAGGATCCACTTGTGAATTTCTAAGGCTGGTAATGGTTAGAGGCCAACTTCCTGGAGGGCCGAGCCTTGGTTTCAATCCTAGGCCTTCGGGGAGTCTTGGGAGCTGGACTACTGAGCAACAATATTGGTAGTCCTTGCTGAAGCCTTGGCCAATTCTAGAACTTCCTTCCCTGCAGGGACAATGAAAACCTGAACTTCATTTGGGTTCTGTGTGCTTCTGCCCAAGGAAGGATGTGGTGGAATGAGAAGGCCATGCCAAGATGGCTGCTGGCAAGCGAGCGTCAGTTACTCAGGAATGGCTTCAAAACCCACCTGGCAACAGAGCCTGCCTGGCAACAGGCTGTGATTGGTTAAGGCATAAACCACCCCTTGACCGGATTGGCTGCCTTAGCTATATAAGCTGTTATACCAACTGAAATAAACGAGTCTACAGGCTGCTCACCTCTGGCTCACTTTCATCCAACTCCCGGGGTCTGTGTGGTGACTCTGTGACTCTTGCCCCCACCACGCTCCTCCTCTCAGAAAAAATCCACCACAATAGAAGGTTGTCAAGCAAATTCTTCAAAGGGTCGGGGAGGAGACACACAGGGCTCTACATCAAGAAAATGTGCATAGCAGGACTGTGTCATGGCATGGTGGGCTAAGCCTCTGCCTGCAGCGCTGGCATCCCATATGGGTGCTAGCTCAAGTCCTGGCTGCTCCACTTCCAATTCAGCTCCCTGCTGTTGGCCTAAGAAAGCAGTGGAAAATGGCTCAAGTGCCTCGACCCCTGCATCCATGTGGGAGACCCAGAAGAAGCTCCTGGCCCCTGGCTTCAGATTGGCCCAGCTCTAGCTATTGTAGCCATTTGAGGAGTGAACCAGCAGTTGGAAGACCTTTCTATCTGTCTCTCCCTCTGCCTGTCTATAACCCTGCCTCTCAAATAAATAAATCAAAAAGGGAGGGAGGGAAGGAAGGGGAGGGAGGAGGGAAATGTGAACATAAAAACTTCTACCCAAAGGTACTGTATAACTTCAGAGGCTTGGCACCCTCATAAAAGTCCATGTCTCCATTCAGCTCTTTAGTATGTGTCTGGGGCTGCCTCTTACCTCATCTCAGGCTGATTGTCCTATCTCAGATTTGAGTCCACCCATCTGTCCAGGCCCTCAGACTCAGGCTCAGATCAGCTCAAGTCTAGACTCCGGCTTCCCCGAGGCTGCCTGTAGACTTCCCTGCAGGTTTTCCTATCATTGCTGGTTCTGGCTCTGGAAGCTGGCCAGAGCTACACAGTCACCCTCTCTGGTTATCCAGACCAATGCTCCAGAAACTCGGACACAGTGATATCGAGAACTTCCAAGTAGTAACTCAGCCAAGACCCTCGAGGAAGGGGACGTGTTTGGTCATGGAGCAGTAAAGCATCCCTAGAATGTGGTAATACTTATTAGGTGCCTGTGCTACACAAGAACTGTATGACGCACTGGGAGTACAGCAAGGAACAAGGCCCACCCGGGGCCCTGCCCTCGAAGACCTTAGAGTCCCCTGTGACCTGCTGAATAGACATCCTCTTCCTCACCCACTGCTGGGAGCACAGTGGTTGTGGCTTCCAAAACAGCTTGCCTCTGTCTAATCCTGATATGGGCAATGACAGCTGTCACCCCAGGTGGATAGCAGTAAGGCAAGAAATCAGTATAGCCAAGGTTCGTTCCATGTCTTTTACCCGATTCTCCTTTTAGTTCATGCGTTGTTGTTCTGGGGACCCCATGATCCACAGGTGCCTCCAAAAACAGCTCCATCAGTCACTTCAAGCTGTAGCTGTACAGCAAAGAAAATATGATGGATGATAAATACCCCATGGCTATTCAGGCTAATAAATGTTGAACTTGATCTTCCCACTGGAATAAAGAGAAGTCATTTACCACATTGGAGAACACATGATAGCAAGAAAAAATGTACTTCATAAAACCATATTTATTTTCTATTGATCTTATAAGAGCATCCCTCACACAGATTAAAAATCTCAAAACCAAGATTCATGATCACCTGCAGGGCATATGACTGATTTGAAAAGAAGCATTCCTGAATCATAGGGTTGGTTCCCTGGGGGTAACACAAGGAGACAGATGGTCTGCTCTCTCGTTACAGCTCCTAGGATAAGCTTCTCCCAGCTGTGACTAGGGATACTAGTGTCTCTGAGTCTTTCAAAGCTGAGGATGTCTAATCTAAATCCATTCAGAATAACAGAATTCTTACCCTTATGCTACCCTCAATGGCTCTAAATGTTGAAGATCAAATGTACATCATTTTACAAACCAAGAGTTGATTTAACATTTTTCAATTGTAAAATTATTTTTAAGTTGCATATGCATGGTCTTCTCTATGTTTACTGTGGAATAAATGCATCCCAGAAGGGTCACCTTAAAATTTAATCTTCGGCCGGCACCGTGGCTCACTAGGCTAATCCTCCTCCTTGCGGCGCCGGCACACCGGGTTCTAGTCCCAGTCGGGGCGCTGGATTCTGTCCCAGTTACCCTCTTCCAGGCCAGCTCTCTGCTGTGGCCCGGGAGTGCAGTGGAGGATGGCCCAAGTGCTAGAGCCCTGCACCCCATGGGAGACCAGGATAAGCACCTGGCTCCTGCCTTCGGATAAGCGTGGTGCGCCGGTCACAGCACACTGGCCGTAGTGGCCATTGGAGGGTGAACCAACGGCAAAAGGAAGACCTTTCTCTCTGTCTCTCTCTCTCTCACTGTCCACTCTGCCTGTCAAAAAGAAAAAAAAAAAGTGAATCTTCCCCCCCTGAGAATCAGGTGAAACCAACCCCAAGACAAAATAAAACCACCCTCCAGGCTTCAGAAACCCTTTTTAAATCGCACATTGAAAGGAGACATTTTTTTGATAAAATAATAATACCCATACGAAGACTAAAGTTTCTT
This sequence comes from Oryctolagus cuniculus, assembly GCF_051225735.1. Classification (NCBI taxonomy): domain Eukaryota; kingdom Metazoa; phylum Chordata; class Mammalia; order Lagomorpha; family Leporidae; genus Oryctolagus; species Oryctolagus cuniculus. The sequence goes on from NC_142867.1 coordinate 196,474,014, forward strand.
TTGTTTGGCAGAGTCACTTCTAGAGTTAAAGGGAAAACAGCAATTATAGCTTGAGAACAGAACATCCTAGACCAAAAATGCATCCAGCTCTTATCAAATCTCCTCATCATCGTTTGACAAGAGAATAACAGGAAACTCTCTTTGGGTGCTCAGACCTTGTTTCCTAGCAATTCGTGGAGGCAGAAGGAAGAAGCAGTTGAGCTAAGGTTGAGGGAGGGTGGAGACCAGGATTCCAAGGCTGCAGGAAGTGCACTGATAAGCAGTTAGAAAAAGTAGGCCTCCCTCTTGTGTGTTCATGTTACCTGTTACCCAATTTAAAGCTGAGCTTTAGATATCACTTAAAAACCACTTTAATCGACCAGAAAGCACATATATCCATAAAGGTGGAGAAGAAGGGACAGAACAGGTAAGAGAAAGTAAGTGCCTCATAACAGAAAGCCCCAAGGCAGGGTTGTGAATTGTAGAGTAACTCAGAGTTCAGCACCTGACCCTAAGACACCAGTTAGAGTGTGTGAGTGTGTGCATGCCTGGCCACATGTGCAGACCCAAACAATGTAATAACAACCTCATGACTTCCCTGAGGCGCGGCACAGATTAACTCGGAAGAAAAAATCAGGAGAAGAAATCAGAATACATATCTAAATATACAGCATATTTTCAAGTATGTCAAAGTGAAAGAAATGGTTGTTTCTAGAATTGTGGATAACTCTGAATGATTTTTCTTTGTGCTTTTTTTTTTTGGATTTTCCTAATTTTGACCGTGAACCTGTGTCTTTGACTTCCATATAAAATGAGGAAATTTTTTGGTTTTAAAAAGAAATAAAAGATTGAGATCAAAGAACAGCAAACAAAGACAAAGTCCCCTGAGAAGAGAAAAATCAATAGAAGGAACACTGGATCAAGAAGCTGTGGGTGGAGTTAGTAGAGAAACTGTGAAAACCAGGAAATGGGCCAGGGTTGTGCTTAAAGCTGGCTCTCAAGTTGGAATAAGCAAAAGCTGTCAAACTGACGGGCTCATCAGTGAGGCTCTGGAGCTGGAACTGGCCCACCTGTGCATATTGGTGCCTCCAAATTGCCTCACACCGTAATAGAACTGACTTTGGACCTCAATCACCAACTGATTTACCTGTATGTGAACTCAAGAGCCACTCCAAAAGTAGGCCTAAGAGGAGTGGAAAAGACCTCCATCGAAAAAGTTACCCTCAAGAGAGATCACCAGCCCACGTCCATGGAAAGAGAGTACAGTAAACACATCCATGAACACCCAGAGCCTGTGTGTAATGTGTGGCCCAGAGCAGCAGTTCCCAGCCAAGCCAGGCTCAGCCAGGAACATCAGCATCCCAAAGGCAGGCCAAGTGCGGGGTGGAGAGTCCCCAGAGTGAGAGCTGTGGTCCCATCCTGTTCCCAGCAATCACAGTGCAATCCAGGATATGAGGACCAGAAAGCACATCTTTACCAAGAGGTGCACAATGAAACAGAAGCCGTTTGAATGTCAGTGCCCCACCTTTCTCTTCCTCCAAACCTTAAGAAAATTCTGGGGGCTGGCAGTGTGGCGTAGCAGGTAATGCCTCCATCTGCAACACTGCCATCCCATGTGGACACTGGTTCAAGTCCTGGCTGTTCTGCTTCCAATCAGCTCCCTGCTATGGCCTGGGAAAGCAGCTGAAGATTGCCCAGGTCCTGGGGCCCCTGCACCCACATGGGAGACCCAGAAGTCCTGACTCCTGGCTTCAGACAAGCCCAGCTCTGGTCATTGTGGCCATGTGGGGAATGAACCAGTAGATGGAAGATCTATGTCTCCTTTTCTCTCTGTAAACTCTTTCAATTAAATAAATAAATCTTTATAAAAAAAAAAAAAAAAAGAAAGAAAATTCTGCCTTGACCTTTCTTTCCCCTCCCCCAGCCATAGATGGTTCTGCTTTGCTACATAAGCCCTTTGGGGTTTTGTATTGCAGAGGACAGGGGTTAATGAGACAGGTATGGGGCTAGAGCAGGGTGGAGTGGGAGAGGAAGGGTTTTGTTGGAGAGAGGTTGGAATGACAGAGACGGGTAAGCATCTGCAGTTAGAAGGAAATGGATGAGAAAGCAAAGAATGTGTAAATGATGTGTCACTGCGGCAGGAGTTTGGCACAGCATTAAGTCCGCTTGGGATGCCCATGCCCAACATCCACAGTCCCTGGTTCTAGTCTCAGCTACTCTGCTTTCAATCCAGCTTCTTGCTGATGCACACCCTGGGAGGCAGGAAGCAACAGATGCTGGCTGGAGTACTTGGGTCCCTGCAACCCACATGGAAGACCTAGATTGAGTTCTGGGCTCCCAGGTTCAAGCGTGGCTCAGCCCTGATTGTTGGGGGAATTCAGGAAGTGAATCAGAAGATAAATGATTTTGGTGGGTCTGTCTCTCTCTGCCTCTGTCTCTGTCACTTGTGGTCGGTCGGTCGGTCTCTCTCTCTTTCTCCTTCCCTGCCTCCCTCCCTCTCTTTCCCTTTCAAATTACATGAAAATAAACATTTTCAAAAACCAAAGGATGTCTTGCTATGATCTCCTTAGCTCCCCTTGCAGAGTTCAAAAATGGTAAGGAAATGGTTGGGAGCTCTGGAAATTCCTTTTGAAAGCTGAACTGTATTTTTTTTAACCACAACAAGTGCTCCAAGCTGGTCCTGGGAGGAGGACACAGGCTTTTTTTTTTTTTTTTTTTTTAAGCATTCCATTTCTTTTTAAAGATTTATTTATTTATTTGAAAGTCAGAGTTACACAGAGAGAGAAGAGGCAGAGAGAGATTGGGGGGGGGGGGGTTCTCCATCTGATGGTTCACTCCCCAATTGGCCGCAATGGCTGGAGATGCACCCATCCAAAGCCAGGAGCCACGAACTTCTTCCAGGTCTTCCCACATGGGTACAGGGGCCCAAGGACTTGGGCCATCCTCTACTGCTTTCCCAGGACATAGCAAAGAGCTGGATTGGAAATGGAGAAGCTGGGTCTTGAACCAGTGCCTATATGGGATGCCGGCACTTCAGGCCACGGTGTTAACCTGCTGCGCCACAGCACCAGCCCCAACAGGCTTTCTAAGATCACACGTTGTTGTGTACTGCTTGCTACAGCGATCTTGGGGTTTGAGAGTGAAGTTAACAAGAGTTCAATTAAACCCACAGCAAGTAGTTTAACTTCCTAATGATCTTGTATGTATTGGCCAAAATAAGAGTTTTAGACCTTACTGTTTTCCCCCTGGGTTTTCTTTCTTGTTTCCTAGCAGAACTTCTCCTGAAGCTCCTAACTCGAAAGCTGCTCAGATTTCTCTGGCAGTACAGAAAGTATAAACACACACAGTGCTGGAAGTAACGGGGTGGGGACAGGGATTATACTATCTCCCCTAAGCTCGAGCTGCACAGAAATGTCTATGCTGGGTATGTTTTGAAGGATGAGCATCCAAATATGAAATATTCTCTGCATCTAGTCCACGGTACTCAACAATTTTATACCTTGCTACTCCCTAAAGAAAGCCCTGTAATGAAATCAGCTGCATTTAGCTGAGTCATTAGGGATACTAGTCATCCTGAGTACTCTGAGATGACCCTACTGAGCGTAGATGCACAGTCATGGTTATAAACGCACGCTGGGATCTTCCAGGGAGCTAAGAACTCAGTAGGAAAACCTGAGTCTTGGTAAACAGTCTAGAAGACAATGGTAACAAATGACAACCTGGTATGGTACAGGAATAGTCCTCCACCTCCACTTCCAGCAACCCTGGACCTCCACCTCCAGCGACCCTGACAAATACTCATCAATCTTCCTGCTGAACCACGCATGGTCTCATGGCAGTGCCCCAGGCAGTCACTCCCAATGAGTCAGAGCCGGCATGTGAGATGAAATCTATTTGCCATCCCTATTCTGTGGAAGTAAGGCCAACACATCCATGTGTGTGTGTGTGTGTCCAGAGATCCCTCCCCAGGGACACATGGGAGAATCAGCATTGATGGTGCTAAGCTGGCTCCTGCAAAGGACACAGACATGGCACATCCAGGTGGCAGCTGGCAGAATAACCACCACCGGCAATGCCCGGATTGCTCTTGGCTCTAGGCACTGGGGGCTGCTACTGAAACAAAGACATTATTAAGGAAAGATGAGCTTTTGAGCTATTATCTTTTATAAACACCTTGGCTCAAATCAACTTTCCACATCAATAAGCCAGATACCCAAAAAGACTGAAGGATTAGGGTTTAAGCTGGATCCCGTTTGAAGCAGCGAGTGATCAAGGATTAGTCAAAGATGACACCAAAGCCTAGGCACGGAGCACTCCCCACCCCCAGCTCTCTGGAAGGTCATCCTATAACAGGAAACTCTCCTTTGTAAACCCAGCATCAGATCACCAGGACGGAACAAAAGTCCACAGTAAACAGCTAGGGGAGAACATGTGATTTGGCCTGTAGTCTTGTAGGTGGAAGTAAAATTTAAGGAAAAAAAAGTTTGGTTTGTCTCGCTTTTTTTCACTAGGTTAGAATTAGCTCATCTGTGTCCTACATCTTTGACCAAAACTCAAATATTTCTGTTGGAAGGCATACATTTTCCAATGAAAAGTGGGTAACAGAATCATATAACATCCCTCCCTTCAAGGCTGATTCCTACAGTATGGTTATAAAGAAGATCACTTTGGCAAAGATAGTGAAGAGATTATTAATTTGCCAATATTAATATAGTTTGGCCTTTATTTGCTGTGAAAATTATCATGCTAGAATCCTTGCTGGCTTTCTCTTCTTTGGTCCTTATCTTTCCTGAGCCTCCTTTGTGTACGGGCGATACCGCAACATCATTTTCTTCGACTTCATGAAATCAATGCAATGACGGATAATTCCTCTTCACGGCCTCTTCCTATTGATTTTGCATTTACATGATATGATGTCCCAATGTCCATCAGTGAAACTGGACAGACATGTAGCCAGGTGAGGAGACAGGTGCTTAATACTGGTATTTAGCAGCAAGCATACTTGAAAGAAGTCAAATTTTACAAGCTAATAAGTGATTGCTTCCACAGGATGACAACTTGAGCTTCCCTATGAAGTGATGTAATTGTTGTGACTGGGACAATGAACACTCAGAGAATGAGGGAGCCTGTAATATGCCACCCTCCTCCCTCGGCCACAACAGGTTAGATCACAGATGGACAGACACTTCGCTCATCTAAGCCAATCATTTTCTTCTGGAAACTTGGGATTAAGGCAGTTATATTTCAAGAATAGAGTGGTCACTGTACTTTTTTGGTTCTATATCTCTGTCAGTAAAAATAGTTTATACACCTTCAATAGGCTTGCTTTTATTCATAAATTGTATTAACTATATTTCTTTGTAAGTCACATCAATATGATTTTTAACTATTTCTTTAAAATTTAAAAATTAGTGAAAAGATCTTGAACGTTTTTAGTTTATAACCGGTGAAGAAAATCTTTGTAGGGTTGGGCATTTGGCACAGCAATTAAGACAACATTTGGGATGCTCATATCCCATATCAGAGTGCTGGGATTTGAGTTCTGGCCCTGTTTCTGATCCCAGCTTCCTGCTAATGTGTACACTGGGAGGTAGCAGGTAATACTTGGGCACTTGGGAACCTGTCACCAACATGGGAGACCTTGACTGAGTTCTGGGCTCCTGGCGTTAGCAGGGCTCAGCCTCATCTGTTGCAGGCGTGTAGGAACTGAACCAGCAAATAGGAGATCCAGCTCTCTCTCTGCCTCTCTCTCTGTCTTGACTGTCTCTTTCTCTCCCCACCCCCATCTCTCCGCCTTTCAAATAAAATGAAATAATAAAATTCAAAAATGTTAACAATCACTTTGTTTTTAAAAAGGTTTCATTCTCTATAACAAAAATTATGAGTGAAATGTTATAATTTTTATTATCATTTGTAATCCACTATTTTTAAAGATTTCATCAACTCTACAACCCAAAAGTTCACATTCAGTTTTATCCCAACAGTTGTTTTTAAATACTGCATTAAATTCTGATTCATAATGATGAACAGGTTCAGGCATAGCATTGTGGTGCAGCCAGTTAAGACACTATTTATGATATCAGCAACTTGTTTGGAACTTCCTGTTTGAGTCCTGTTTGCTCTGCTTCCAGTCCAGCTCCCTGATAATGTGTCTGAGGAGGCAGCAGAGAACAGTCCCAAGTATTTGGGTCCCTGCCACTCATGTGGGAGAATAGATGGAGTTCCAGGCTCCCAGATTCAGCCTGGCCCAGCCCTGGCTATAGCAACCAATGGACAATGGAGGGGAGGGAATCAGCAGATGGAAAACCTCTCCCTCTCCCTCTCTTTCCAAATCAATAAATGTTTAAAACATGATAAATAGATCCAAACAGAAAGAAAAACATAAATCATTGACCAATTTTTGAGACCAGGATTTTTTAATCCTAGCCATCAACTACGCAAAAGTTTTTGTTAAAATTGGGTTCACAAATTCATACTTTCTCTGATGCCAATCAGTTGTAATCAAATTCACAGATTTCCTTTCCTGGAAAGTTTTATACCAGTTAGAAAATTCTGCTTTTTGGAGTGTAGAACCATGTAGTTATGAGTGAGATGCATTATTTTCAAAAGCAGAATCACATAATAATAGAAACACTGCCAAACAGCCATTTTCAAGATGTTCTTTCCATAGCAAGAGTTCTTTTGAAAAGCAGATACTTTCCCTCTCACTGACAAAATGTCATCCTCACCTTGGAGAAACAGAAGAAATGTATGCTTTAACAGCCATTAACAACACAGAACACGTCAGTGAATTTGGAATACTTGCCTTATTGACAAAGAAAAGTACATAACTGATCTTCAAGAAAGACCATTCTTGGGGCAGTGTGGCACAGCAGGTTAAGCTGCTGACTGAAATGCTTGCATTGCCCAGTTGGAGTTCTGGTTCAAGTCCCAGCTGCTCCATTTCTAATCTAGCTCCCTGCTAATGTATCTGAGAAGACAACAGATAATGGCTCAAGTATTTGAGTACCTGCCACCCGTGTGGGAGATCAGGAGTTCCGGGATCCTGGCTGCAGCCTGACCCAGCCCTGGCTGCAGTGACCATCTGAAGAGTGAACCAGCAGATGGAAGCACACTCGCTCACTCTCGCTCTTTCTCTCTCTCTCTTCCTCTTCTCCTACTCTCTCCCTGAAACTCTGCCTTTCAAATAATTATTTTTTTAAAAGACCATTATTTTGCCATAAAATGACCAGGAAACTTCTTGTGATGAAGATTTCCATGGTCAACCCCTTTCTTTTTACAAAGTATTGAGACGATTCTGCTACTTAAAAGTCCTTGTTTTTGAAGTAAGCATTTGCCAGAGTAGACAAGAGGCTGCTTGGGACCCTGGCATCCAAGGTAGGAGTATCTGGGTTCACATCCTGGCTCTGCTTCCCACGCAGCCTTCTGCTAATGGACACCCCAGAAGGCAGCAGGTGAAGGATCTAGTACTTAGGTCCCCGTCACTCATACAGAAGACCTGGATTGAGTTCTGGGCTCCTGGCCTGACCCAGTCCCGGTTGCTGAGGACATTTGGCAAGTAAGCCAGCAGTTAGGATCTCTGTGTGTGTGTGTGTGTGTGTGTGTGTGTGTGTTGAAGTGGGAGGGGGTGGGGGGGTCTCCTTTCAAATAAAAATCACTGAATTTAAAAATAAAAAATTAAAGTCCTTGTTTTTATAAAATTAATCTTCTCAATGACCTGGTGGCACACTGTACCTTTTGACATCAATCTTTTCCTACACCAGATTCCTCATGAATAACAGTGGATTGATTTCAGAGTTCATGCTCTAGTCCCACTGCAGAATTGGTTTTTTATTCCAATCATAGAGACTGCTCCATGCGTGCTCACACATAGGCACAGAAAATTATTTTATTAAGGAATTCATTTCCTGTGTGATGGCAGCTGCTGTGGCGTGTTCTGCACCCTGTCCAGGCGGCACAAACACCTCACACCTTGGATGTCCGCTTTGCTGGGTCATTTTGCCAAATGCAGACAGGGTGTGAATGAATATGCAACCATTATCAGAAACCCAGAGGCCACCTATCTCACCCTGTCCTTTTCACGAAAAGAAAGAAGACGCTGTTTTGTTAACAATAGCGACAGATGAGCAAGGCAGAAATTTCAATGAAAAGAAAATACAAAGCAAAAAGCAAATAAGAAAAACATGATTTGATCACCAATGGGACTATTTAAACCCATTCTGACCAGGGCTACTCCACACTGAATGTCCTGTAATCATTCTGAAGAGCTCTGAAAATGGGTTATTTAGCTCCCTCCTCTTAGAATCTAATGCGACTGGATGGAATTCACCTTTTAAAAAAAAATCCTTTTCTAGGTCTTTTGTTCTCAAGGAATAACACAATAATAATGAGCTGGACACTCAAAAGACAGGTATTACTTTTAAATGCTCAGCTAGCTCCTTCTACCTATGTTCTCAAAAGGGAACTGATTCATTGAAGGGAATTAAGAAAACACACTCTGGCATTAGAAGGGATTGTCAGAGCAATGGAATTTGCCTCAAATCAGAGACTCTGAGCCCACCAGAGCTACAAGCTATGGCTCTTATTCTCACCTTTTCTGAAATACTTTAGAATGTTTCTCACTGTTAGAAAGATTTGAAGTCTAATTTCAAACAGTGAATAGAAATGACATTTAGCAAATTAAAAGTGAGCACAGTCTCCGTGGCAATATTCATGCAAATACCTCTATCTTCACATGAACAAAGCCCTTCTGCCAACGGAATTTAAATCAGAACCTGGCACAACACCTCTGCTAGGCTGGCTGGCTGTGCCATTCCTGAGTGAGTAGACTCTTTGGTAAGGAGTCTCAACCCATCATGTATTTTATGAGCAAAATTGCATTGTGTTTTTTAGGATAGCATGCTAAGAGCTCTTTCCTTCTTGAGATGCTTTAGAGAGAAAAGCATCCAATTCGGCAGCTGCACACTGAGCTCCTGGTCATGCAGAGACTTCATCTCAGGTCTGTAAAAGCTTTGAAGATGAAGAGGTCCCCACCCTCAAGAGCTCCCCCAAGGAATATGAGAATGGTCATTTTTTTTAATGCTGGGATGCTCAATGTCATAAAAATCACTATTAAAAGTGTTCAGTTTCAGAGCCAGTGCTGTGGCATAGTGGGTAAAGTCGCTGTTTGCAGGGCAGGCATCATATAGGGGCACTGGTTCAAGTCCTGGCTGCTCCACTTCCCATCCAGCTCTCTGCTATGGCCTGGGGAAGCAGAAGAAGATGGCCCAAGTCCTTGGGTCCCTGCACCCGCATGGGAAGACCAGGAGGAAGCTCCTGGCTCCTGGCTTCGTATCAGCACAGCTCTAGCTGTTGCGGCCATGTGGGGAGTGAACCAGTGGATGGAAGAGCTCTTTCTCGCTCGCTCGCTCGCTCTCTCTCTCATCTCCCCCCACTCTTCAAACAAACAAACAAATCTTTAAAAATAAATGAGTTTATATTGGTGCCAAAAACTTTTAAGTCCATGCACAGTTTTCGTAACACTCCTTCCCATAAACTGTTTTGATGAGCCCCTTATACGTCCAGCACCTCCTGAAGGTAAAACGAGGCCACAGGGACTACAGGTACATGGCCATCATCCTGGTGTCAAGATACCAGGGAAGCCAAACGACAATCAGAGGATTATTCAGAACTAAGGAAATGCAATGCACTGAGGAGAGAGATTCCCCCTAAACTCTAGAAAAAACAAGTATCATGTTCCTCAAGCAAGACCCCAGCTCCAGCAACTTGGCTCCTGAGGCCCTTGTGCCTCCTCCCTGGTTCACGCCACAGAGCTGCTTCCTTCTACACCCATTTTCTTGTACTCATACCCACACTGATCCACGAAATGCACTTAGATGCTACAAGTCTTTCTTTTTTTTTTTTTTAATTTATTTGACAGATAGAGCTAGACAGTGAAAGAGAGACAGACAGAAATGTCTTCCTTCCATTGGTTCACCCCTCAAATGGCTGCTATGGCCGGAACTACACCAATCCGAAGCCAGGAGCCAGGAGCTTCCCCCTGGTCTCCCATGCGGGTGCAGGGCCCTAGCACTTGGGCCATCCTCCACTGCTCTCCTGGGCCACAGCTGAGAGCTGGACTGGAAGAGAAGCAACCAGGACTAGAACCTGGGAACCTGGTGCCCATATGGGATGCCGGCACCATAGGCAGAGGATTAACCAAGTAAGCCATGACACTGGCCCCACTAAAGTCTTTATGAGTCTTAGACACACTCTATCTGATCCCATCTTCATCTCATCTCTGAATTTTCTGAAACCACTCTTAACAAATGTACAGGGAAAATGTACTAGCCTTGGAACGGAGAGACAGTTATCCTAAACACAACAGCACTGCGTCCAGGCAATCGGGGATCTTGGCACAGGCTAACCTAAGAGAGGCCCAGATACAGCATCTCTGTAAAAGAAATAACAGCCCACAGAAGGACAAAGTCTAAGCTTCTGCACAAATGAACACGCCCCTAGAGGGCAATTCAGCAGCAAGATTGTGCTCTAAAAGAAGAAAAACACAATGGGAAAAATGTTCACATCTGCAGCTATCCAACATCCACAATGCCCATGTTGTTTATAAAAATAAAGAATCAGGCCAGCGCTGGGGCTCACTAGGCTAATCCTCCGCCTTGCGGCGCCAGCACACGGGGTTCTAGTCCTGGTCAGGGCGCCAGATTCTGTCCCGGTTGCCCCTCTTCCAGGCCAGCTCTCTGCTGTGGCCCGGGAGTGCAGTGGAGGATGGCCCAAGTGCTTGGGCCCTGCACCCCATGGGAGACCAGGAGAAGTACCTGGCTCCTGCCATCGGATCAGCACAGCACGCCGGCCGCAGCGTGCCAGCTGTGGTGGCCATTGGAGGGTGAACCAACGGCAAAGGAAGACCTTTCTCTCTATCTCTCTCCCTCTCACTGTCCACTCTGCCTGTCAAAAAATAAATAAATAAATAAAGAATCAGAAATAGACCAGCGCCACGGCTCAATAGGCTAATCCTCCGCCTGCGGCACTGGCACCCCGGGTTCTAGTCCCAGTCGGGGCACTGGATTCTGTCCCAGTTGCCCCTCTTCCAGTCCAGCTCTCTGCTATGGCCTGGGAGTGCAGTGGAGGATGATCCAAGTCCTTGGGCCCTGTACCCGCATGGGGGACCAGGAGAAGCACCTGGCTCCTGGCTTCGGATCAGCATGATGCACCAGCTGCAGCGCACCAGCCACAGCAGCCATTGGAGGGTGAACCAACGGCAAAGGAAGACCTTTCTCTCTGTCTCTCTCTCTCACTGTCCACTCCTGCCTGTCAAAAAAAAAATCAGAAATAACCTAAATGTTCAAGAATTAGGAAACTCATAATTAAACTAGTCTCAACTCAATGCTATGTTATACACACTAAAATGATATTTAGAAAATTCTGATGAACTGAGCTTGTGATACATGATTGTCCTCTTTTAGAAAGGAATATATAGAATTGTGTATCCATTAGAATTACAACTTTTGTAGAAAATTTTCTATATATGGGACAAAAAGATGGAAAGAACAACCAATTGCGGGGCTGGCGGTGTGGCACAGTGGGATAATGCCCTGGCCTGAAGTGCCCGCATCCCATACGGGCACTGGTTCTAGTCTGGCTGTTCCTCTTCCCATACAGCTCTCTGCTATGGCCTGGGAAAGTAGTAGAAGATGGCCCAAGTCCTTGCACTCCTGCATCCACATGGGAGACCCAGAAGAAGCTCCTGGCTCCTGGCTTCAGATCAGCGCAGCTCTGGCCCTTGTGGCCACCTGGGGAGTGAACCAGCAGATGGAAAAACTCTCTCTCTCTCTCTCTCTCTCTCTCTCTCTGCCTCTGTCTCTCTAACTCTCTTTCAAATAAATAAAATAAATCTTAAAAAAAAATGAACAACCAAATGCTAATAATTACCTCAGGATGATGAGATCATGGGTGCTTTTTAAAATCTATTTTCCAAATGTTCTTGTATTGTGGTATATTAGTTCTACTGTGAAATATATACTGGTATATAAACAAATGGAAGCATTCAAGCTAAATTAAAACTTAGGAAGTACATTTGATGGGGTTTTACATTGTTACAGACAGAGTCAAGGTGGCAGAATAGGGAGGGAGCTTACTGCTCTAGTCTAGGGGAAGGTGGCTTTTAAAAAGAGGGAGAGAGCACAGTCTCAGGGAAGATTTAGGGAGAAAATGGCAGAGGACACGCCACAAAAATTAGAGGGACACTGTGGATCTACATGGAGGATGTGGACAGGCGCAACGCAGGACCCCAGCAACTGAGAGCATCAGCACCAGCTTTGGAGTGCGCCGAGACCAAACTGCAGCAACCTAAGCCACTGGCGATAAAGCAGCAGGAAGAGCCTGGTGGGAGTCTGGGTTGGAGCCCTGTGGGGGACAGCGTATCTGCCAACTTAGAGGGAAAAAAAAGAGGGGCACATGTCTCTCCCCCACAACCGAGCACCGGGGTCCTGTAACTAGATGAGAAAGGGTGGGCTGGGAGCTCTTGACTGTGGGAGCCTTGTGTGCTGGGTCTGTGACAACACTGTGGTCGTGTGGGATGGTGCAGCATGTGGCTGGGATTTGGGGCATTCACTATGGGTGACTCCACATGCTTGGGGCTCTCTGATTCCCTGGTGAGGGTCATTTCTGTGGGATCCATGCTCACACCAAGGACTGCACAAATACTTTATGGGGTTCTTGTGGCAGTACAGATGAAAATTGTACCCACTTGGGCTAGTGACCAGGCACAAGTCTTCTTTGAGGAGAGGAGATGAGCATGAGACTATGCCAACAGAGCTGAACAAACCTACCCTCTGAATAAAAAAGAAAAAAAAAAGAAGATATTTATCATGTCCAACTTGGGTGTCACCTTGGACACTCCCCTCACCCTGAAGCACTGAACAGAGCACCCTGGCCACACCCAGCACACAGGGTATTCAATGAAAGAGGGGACACTACTAAGCCACAGAGCCATAGTTCAAAGATAAAAGCCATCACAGAAAAAAAAAAAAGTATCACCACAAAATCCTAATAAACACAGCATTTCAAAAAACAGTAAGAGGCCGGCGCCGCGGCTCACTAGGCTAATCCTCCGCCTAGCGGCGCCGGCACACCGGGTTCTAGTCCCGGTCGGGGCGCCGGATTCTGTCCCGGTTGCCCCTCTTCCAGGCCAGCCCTCTGCTGTGGCCAGGGAGTGCAGTGGAGGATGGCCCAGGTGCTTGGGCCCTGCACCCCATGGGAGACCAGGAAAAGCACCTGGCTCCTGGCTCCTGCCATCGGATCAGCGCGGTGCGCCGGCCGCAGCGCGCCGGCCGCGGCGGCCATTGGAGGGTGAACCAACGGCAAAAGGAAGACCTTTCTCTCTGTCTCTCTCTCTCACTGTCCACTCTGCCTGTAAAAAAAAAAAAAAAAAAAAAAAAAAAAAAAAAAAAAAAAAACAGTAAGAAAGACAACATGATGCCCCCAAGAGAACAGAACATTTCAACACTAGAATCTTAAGATGAAAAGATTGAAGAAATGCCAGAAACAGAATTCAAAAAAAAGCTCATAGCATTACTTAGAAGTAATCAGAAGTAAATTCATAAACTAAAGAAATCCAACATGACATGAATGAAAATTTTTCCCATGAAACTGAGATTTTAAAGAGAAATCAAAATTAAATATTGGAAATGAAGAATTCAGTAGGACAAATAAAAATTACAGTGGAAAGCCTTAAGAACAGAATTGGTGAGGCAGAAGAAAGAATACCTGAGTTAGAAGACAAATCTCTGGAGATTTCACAGTCAGACAAAAAATGAAGAAATGAGAAAATAAAAAAACAGTGCCATAGATTTATGGAATACTATCAAATGAACCAATACTGAGGTCTTAGGAGTTCCTAAAGGTGTGGAAAGAGAGAATGGATTAGAAGGCCTCTGTAGTGAAATAGTTACAGAAAACTTCCCTAATTTGGAGAAAAGGAAGTCCAAGTACAGGAAGCACACAGAGCTGCTAGTAGACATGAACAGAAAAGATCTTCACCATGACACACTGTAGTCAAACTCTCCACAGTAAAACATAAAGAAGAGATTCTAAAATGTGCACAAAGGAAAAGCCAGATTACTTTAAGAGGAGCGCCAATTAGACTCACAGCTGACTTCTCATCAGAAATCCTACAGGCTAGGAGAGAATGGCAAGATATATTCCAAGTCTTAAAAGAAAATAATTGTCAACCCAGAATATTGTACCCTGCAAAGCTCTCATTTTTAAACAAAGGTGAAATAAAGACCTTTCATAACAGAGAAATTGAGAGAATTTGTCACCACTCATCCAGTCTTACAAAAGATGCTTAGGATGTGCTACAGAGAGAAACGCAGAAGCATGGTCATCACTACAAAAGAAAGTGGAGGCAGAAAACCTCCCAGTAAAAGCACAAAGGAAATCCAAATAAACAATGGAATATTTATAGAAAAATTTCAGGGCCAAGTCATTACTTATCAATAGTCACTCTGTATGTAAATGGCCTCAACTCTCCAGTTAAAAGATCACAATTTGGAAACAACGGGCCATCAAAGAAGGAGGTACCTTTCTCTGAAGGGAGGAGAGAACTTCCACTTTGACTATGACCTTGTCTAAATAAGATCGGAGTCAGTGAACTCAAAAGGCTTCCATACCCTTGGTAACTCATGACAAGAGCCTAGGGTGATTACTGATGCCATAAACAAGAGTGTCAATTGTTAAGTCAACAACAGGAGTCACTGTGCACTTACTCCTCATGTAGGATCTTTGTCCTTAATGTGTTGTACTATGTGAATTAATGCTATAACTAGAACTCACACAGTATTTTACACTTTGTGTTTCTATGTGGGTGCAAACTGTTGAAATCTTTACTTGATATATACTAAATTGATCTTCTGTATATAAAGATAATTGAAAATGAATCAATGTAAATGGAATGGGAGAGGGAGTGGGAGATGGGAGGGTTGCAGGCGGAAGGGAGGTTATGGGGGGATGGAGCCACTGTAATCCAAAAGCTGTACTTTGAAAATTTATTAAATAAAAGTTAAAAATTTTTAAAATAAATAAATAAAAGACCACAATGGAATGAAGATGGAGATCAACAACTTAGGAATCTCTAGAATATATGTAAAACATAAAGACTGAACAACATGCTCCTGAATGAACAGTGGGTCACTGGAAAAACTTTAAAAATTCTGGAAATGAATGAAGATGATAGTATAACATATACACATTTATGAGATACAGCAAAAGCAGTGTTAAGAAGCAAGTTTATAGCAATTGGTGCCTACATCAAGAAATTGGAAAGGCATCAAATAAATAAGCTGTCAAAGGATCTTAAGGACCTAGAAAAACAACAGCATACCAGACCCAAATCTAGTAGGAGAAAAGAAATAATTAAAATTATAGAATAAACAAAGTCAAAACCAAAAAATAAAAAAAAAGCTATACAAAAGATCAACAAAACAAAGAGCTGGTTTTTTGAGAAAATAAACTAAACTGACAAACCATTGGCCCAACTAACCAAAATAAGAAGACAGAAGACCTAAATCAATAAACTTAGAGCAGAAAAAGGAAATGTAAAAGCAGATAACACAGAAATTAAAAGAATATTCAGAAATTACTACAAAGAGCTGTATGCCAACAAACCGGGAAATCTAGGAGAAATGGATAGATTCCTGGACACATACAAACTACATAAATTAAGTCATTAAAAAAAACTAAAAAGACCCATAACCAAGACAGAAATTGAATCAGTAATAAAGATGCTCCCAGCAAAAAAAAAAAAAAAAAAAAAAAAGCCCAGGACCAGATGGTTTCACTGCTGAATTCTACCAGTCATTTAAAGAACTAACTCCAATTCTTCCCAAGGTATTCAAAACAATTGAAATGCAGAGAACCTTCCCAAACTCCTTCTATTAAGCAAAAATCACCTTAATTCCTAAACCTGAAAAAGATATAACAGAGAAAGAGAACTATAGACCAATTTTCCTGATGAACATAGACACAAAAATATTCAACAAAATACTAGCCAATAAATCCAACAACAAATCAGAAAGATCATTCACCTGGACCAAGTGGGAATTATCCCTGGTTGTGGGGAGCAACTCGGACTAGACTAAGTTACTGGAATTAAGACTTATTCTATGCATCTGCTCTCCCACAATATGGCGCTGGGAGAGGAGGCAACAGCTTCTACCCAGCTGCCTCTCACCAACTTGACAAGCTGCAGGACCTGCTCCTGATTGGAGAAGAGCA
The DNA here is from genome assembly GCF_051225735.1 of Oryctolagus cuniculus. Lineage (NCBI taxonomy): Eukaryota > Metazoa > Chordata > Mammalia > Lagomorpha > Leporidae > Oryctolagus > Oryctolagus cuniculus. Next base: position 196,490,265 of record NC_142867.1, read on the forward strand.
GAGTACTCGGCGTGTGGGTAGCAGAGTTGGGATTGGTGGAAAAGGACTATAAAGGAGGAGAGAGACAACATGCACGAGGAACATCTAAGGGGAACATCTATCTGAAGGAACACCTGTGCAGCCCCCGAGAGAGCCGGCCGGCAGTGTGCCGCTCCCCTGCGGAAGTGGGGAAAGTGGCCAGGGGGAACCGCCCTTCCACGGAGGTGGAAGGGACAGTAGCCAACCCGGGAAGAACCAGCAGCAAACCCGGGGAGGGCCGAGCAGACGAAAGAACAACGCAGGGTCCTGTGTCGTTCCTCCACGAAGACGGGGAGCGACACCTGGTATGCAGGGATTGTTCAACATTTGTGGTGGAATGAGAAGGCCATGCCAAGGTGGCCACTGGCAAGCGAGTGTCAGTTACTCAGGAATGGCTTTGAAACCCACCTGGCAATGGAGCCTGCCTGGCAACAGGCTGTGATTGGTTGGGGCATAGACCGCCCCTTGACCAGATTGGCTGGTCTTGGCTATATAAGATGTTATTCCAACTGTAATAAACGAGTCTGCGGGTTGCTTGCCTCAAGCCTGCTTTCACCCGACTCCCGGAGTCTGTGTGGTGACTCCGCGCCTCTTGCCCCCACCACACTGCTCCTCTCAGAAATGAATCCACTGCAACATTGTTGAGAAATCAACAGTAACATCTGGCGGGCCAACTTGACCTGACTGAGAAAGATAGGGTGTTGTGTCGGACTCGGCAAGGTCCCCCCTGGATTTTGGCAAGAAGGCCCCTCGGTGTTTTGCGTGCTGTTCGGTTCTGTGAGGGTGAGCACAGAACCCCCTCCTACGCCCCTTTCCTTGTCCTTGTCCTCAGTCTAAGTGACCCCAGGTTAGGCACACACCGCCCAGAAGCGTACGTCACTTCTCGGCTCCTCCTTTTACTTTTGGTTCGCCTGGAGAATTCACATAAGGGACTGATCATTCCAGAATTCGGAACCAAGTCATCTTCCCTCACTCGAGAGAGGTGACACTCCGGAGACACTGTGTGGGCATATGGCCTTGAGCTAATGAATCAAGGAAGTCCCCCACTAAGCACAGGACATACTTACTTACGATCTGATACACCACTGTCTGTTTGTCTAATGTAGGGAAACCTCCTGCAAAATGCCATCAACAGCTGAGGTGCTAGGAATTTGCTTTGTTACGGCAGCAGTGCTGTAAGTGTCTTTCCTTTGGCTAGAGTTGGCGTGCCATGCTGCTCTTAAGCGCTCAGACATGGGAAAGATACCCTCCTCTCAGAATCCTGTGCAGGTTATCAAAGATAGTGAATCTGTGAGTGATAAGAGCCTGACACTCCAGGTCCCTGTCTCACAGACAATGGTTGATGACTTAGGGAGAGAGAGCTCCCACAGTGAAAAAAACAAGGTAGCAAACAAGGTAGCAATGCCTAGTCAGCCACCCCCCACATACCTGTGGGATGAACCAAGAGGACCTCTAGACAATAACTCATTCAAGGTCATCCCATCCACACCCAGTGAGGATCCCCACATTTGTGGCAGTACTCGGACACCCCAGGCTCTCAGGGCAGCCGCTAGACCCCATCCCACCTGCACATTTGCTGTTAATGTAGGAGCGGATGCAGAATTCAGGCCCTGGATTCCAACACCCATAAATGACCTTACTATGCTAAAAAAGGCTTCTCAAGAGTCAGGTCCTGACTCTCCCTACTTTGAACAGGTGCTCATACAATGGGCAGCAAACCTTCAAACTCATTTTGACTGGATTGCACTGCTCAAAGCATGTTTGTCGAGACCACATTTTTTACAGTGGAAAGCCTCCTATCAGGAAGAGGCTGAAACTGTGGCAAGGAATAATGCTGCCTATGGAATAGCAGTAACCTTTGATATGCTTACAAGCCGTGGCACCTACATATATCCTCAAGAACAGGCCCGCATTGGAGTACTTGCCTATTTTGATCAGGTCAGAGATTTGGCAATTAAAGCCTTAAAAAATATAAATCCTCCTGATTATAGTCAGCTCTTTGGAAATCTAGTTCAAGACCCAGGTGAATGGTTCCCCGATTTCCTTGCCGGAGTCTTGGAGGCAGTAGAGAAAAGACTACTGCCTGGCCCCAATCAAGACAATTTGGTCAAACAATTAGCTTGGGAAGGTGCTACCAAAGAGGCAAAAGCAGCAATCACCCCAGTCCATAATGAAGACATTTCTAAATGGATAGTAGCCACAAAGGAGGTAAACCCTGCTGATACACCCATACAGGCCCTGACTGCAGCCATTAACAAATTGAGCACAAAGAAGTCTAATGACCCTCCAGTTTGTTGGGGATGCCAGGAAATAGGACACCTACGGCGAAACTGCCCAAACGCTGCAAAATGGGGCAAGCCCAAAACGCTGTGTCCCAGATGTAAAAAAGGCTTTCATTGGGCAAAAGATTGCAAGACCAAACCTTTAAACTCCAAGTGGGGTGGCCCTCAGCCCAGCAAGTAAGAGGGAGTCCCACCACCATTAACTGGTGGATGCCTATCTTCAATCTGAGGCCAAAATTGACCCTATATTTAGATAACATTGCCTTTGTGGATTTAATTGATACGGGAGCAGATGTTACTGTCTTAAAAGCTAGGGATGCAAGAAAAATACAACATTGGAAGACAGCACCAGACCTGACCTCCAAGGTGTTGGAGGATTAAAATTGGCTGATCAGGTCATCACACCTATAACTTGGTGAGATGCCAATGGAGATACAGGAACCATCTTTCCACTAATTGCTGAGGTTTCCATGACCTTATGGGGGAGAGATGTGCTCTCACAAATGCAAACTGTCCTTACTACGGATCACAAATCTCCACAAGCCAGAGGTTTAATAGAGAACCTACCAGTAAGATTCACCCCCAATTCTAGGGGCCACTGCTCACCTCATACAAAAGCTAAGCCCAATCCCCACTGAATGGGAAAAAAACAGGTAACATCTGGGTAGAGCAGTGGCCAATAATACAACCCAAACTTCGCATCCTTAAAGAATTAGTACAGGAACAATTGGAAAAGGGACACATAGAACCCTCCACTAGCCCTCATAATACACCCATTTTTGTGATACAAAAAAAAGGGGGGGGGGAATATAGGCTTCTACAGGATTTGAGAGCCATTAACAAAAATATAAAAAAGATGGGAACATTCCAGGCTGGCATTCCCCATCCAGGGGCCATTCCTAATGGATACCACATAGTTACCATTGATACAAAGGTTGCTTCTTTTCCATTCCCATTGCGGAGCAGGATAAGGCTTACTTTGCCTTTACAGTATGGGAGCCCAATTTCCAGCTCCCTGCAAAAAGATTCCAGTGGACAGTACTCCACAAGGCATGAAAAATAGCACTGCCATTTGCCAAAGACATGTTTCTCATGCGACCAGCACACTTAAAGATCAGTGCTTGGTCATACATTATGTGGATGATATCTTACTGCTCACAAGAATGCAGCAATTCTGAATGCCTAAGTGAGACAGTAAGAAATTTACAATTCCTGGGTTTATCTATTGCCACAGAAAAGGTACAACATTTTCCTCCCTTTCAATTTTGGGTTATCAAATCTTCTCCCATATATCTCCAATGAGCCCAAACCTAAAAGTCAAGATAAATACTCACTTAATGAACTTCAGCAACTATGTGGCCAAATCAATTGGCTGAAGCCCTTCCTTCCCCTAACACTTGCAGAACTTAGACCGCCATACGATTTACTGACTAAGGGAAACAGACCTTCTTCAAAAACCACATTGACACCTGCAGCCAAATCCACTATAGAAAAGATTAACACCCAGTTATCAAATTTAAAAACCTTTAGATATGACCCTCAGGTACCTCTATTTGCCATAACAATATCTACCCTCAAGGCCCCCCCCCTTTTTTTTTTTTTTTTTTTTGACAGGCAGAGTGGACAGTGAGAGAGAGAGACAGAGAGAAAGGTCTTCCTTTTGCAGTTGGTTCACCCTCCAATGGCCGCCGCGGCCAGCGCGCTGCGGCCAGCACACCACGCTGATCCAATGGCAGGAGCCAGGTACTTATCCTGGTCTCCTATGGGGTGCAGGGCCCAAGTACTTGGGCCATCCTCCACTGCACTCCCTGGCCACAGCAGAGAGCTGGCCTGGAAGAGGGGCAACCGGGACAGAATCCGGCGCCCCGACCGGGACTAGAACCTGGTGTGCCAGCGCCACTAGGTGGAGGATTAGCCTAGTGAGCCGCGGCACTGGCCTATCCTCAAGGCCCCCTTAGGAGTTATTTGACTTTTTTTGGGTGCACATAGTCTGGAGCGATTGTCATAAAATAGTAAACAAAGTAGCTGCCATCCTTATGATGGGACTTAAATTAAGATATTATACCAATAAAATATTTAACACAGAGCCAGACATAGTGATCCTACCACTATCACAATTAGAACTGTCGACATTGATGCAGAATAGCACAATCTTTCAAACTTTAATGATAAATTTTCCAGAACAGATTGACAATCACCTGCCAGCAGACAGGCTACTCCAGACACTACAAACCTTAGAAACAGACTATCCAAAACATGCTTTCCCTGCTAATCAACCTATACCCATGGCACCATGTGCGTTTACGGATGCCAACAAGTCACTCTTTGGAATACTGATCAAATCTTTAACAGAAAAATATAAGATCCATGTAGAACCCCACGGGGGATCAGTACAGTTGGGAGAAATAAGAGCAATAGTCAAGGTTCTACTCCTTAGCCAAGATGGACCGGTAAATATATTTTCAGACAGCGAATACTCAGTACAGGTAGCAAAGACGATCCCTTTTGCAGTCTTTAACCTGACCAATAAGCCAATTGACCAGATGCTCACAACACTTAAAGAGCTAACGGAAAACAGAAAATACCCATGGTATATATCACACATAAGATCACATACTTGGTTACCTGGCTTTATTTTCCGAGGCGACAGAAAAGTTGATCATCTTATCTCCTGCAACACGGCTTCCATTGGACACTTAGAACAAGCCTGTATTTTACACCAAAAATTTCATATGTCAGCAAACAGCATAAAATTGCTTTTCCCAGAGCTAACAATGAGCCAATGCAAACACCTAGTGCACTCTTGCAAGAATTGTGCACCCCTCGCCCCATTAGGCCCACTGCAACAAGCAGGAGTGAACCCGCGAGGCCTTGCTCCTAATAAGCTATGGTAAGTGGACATCACCCACATTAACTCCTTTGGTAAACTTAAGTTTGTCCATGTGGTGGTAGATACTTTTTCAAAGGCTGTATTTGCAACATCCCAATCCAGAGAAAAAGCTAGTAATGTGATAAAGGCGGTTAAATTAGCCATGCTGGTCCTTGGTGTCCCCTGGACCATAAAGACTGATAACGGGCCAGCATATACATCACAGGAATTTAATTCCTTCCTGAAATCTTGGAACATACAGCCTGCTACAGGTATCCCATACAACCCACAGGGACAGGCAATCATTGAAAGAACTCTTAGGACGATTAAAGATCTCTTACAAAGACAAAGAAACAATCATATGCCCTCAGACCCACAGCTTGCTTTGACTGAGGTCCTTTTCACTATCAATTTTCTTACTTTTGATTCCCAAGGGATAAGCCCAGCTTATAAACACTGGGGATCCTTTCCATCCCAGCCCCCAGCCCCTATGGTTAGGTGGAAAGACCCCCTGACAGGAGAATGGAAAGGACCACATCCTCTGCTAACCAAAGGTCGAGGGTATGCTTGTGTCTTTCCAGAGAATGCGGAACAGCCCATTTGGGTACCAGCCAGAAACATCAAGGCTGCAACTGACAGCCAACCAGAACCAGCTGAACAAGACCGAGACTCCGCCTTGTTAGCAGACGCACCTGCCCTATCATCCTACCCTGAGGAACTGCCCATAGCCATGCCTGTTACTGTTTTATACCCCACTAGCTCTGGTCAGCCACTCAAATGGCCCACAGCCTGTGTGCGCTCATGCCATTCCTGATAACCATTATTCCTCATTCCTACCCCTATCTGAGCAAGCAATCCTGTGGTCTCTCAATTTGAGCGCTGGTTAGTCAATGACGGGTAAGATCCCCTGGGGGACAACCTAAGACAGGCACAGCTGCGTATGGAGACCACATGGAAATGGGGTCAACAATGGTATGGCCAAGAATCATGCCTCCCATTGCTCAAAAATAAACGAAAAGGGGGAAATGTGGTGGAATGAGAAGGCCATGCCAAGGTGGCCACTGGCAAGCGAGTGTCAGTTACTCAGGAATGGCTTTGAAACCTACCTGGCAATGGAGCCTGCCTGGCAACAGGCTGTGATTGGTTGGGGCATAGACTGCCCCTTGACCAGATTGGCTGGTCTTGGCTATATAAGATGTTGTTCCAACTGTAATAAACAAGTCTGGGGGCTGCTCACCTCAAGCCTGCTTTCACCTGACTCCCGGGTCTGTGTGGTGACTCCGCGCCTCTTGCCCCCAACCACACTGCTCCTCTCAGAAACGAACCCACTGCAACATTGTTGAGAAATCAACTGCAACATTCACAAGTCAACCAATGTGATACATCACATTAACAAATTGAGGAACAAAAAACATATAATTATCTCTATAGGTACAGAGAAAGCATTTGATAAAATACAACACCTTATCATGATGAAAACTTTAAGCAAACTGGGTACAGAAGGAACATTCCTTAACATAATCAAGGCAATTTGTGACAAACCCATAGCCAGTGTCCTACTGAATTGGAAAAAGTTGGAGGCAATCCTACTGAGATCTGAACCAGACAAGGATGCCTATGTTTATCTTTGTTATTCAATACAGTCCTGGAAGAATTAGCCAGAGCCAACAGGCAAGAAAAAGAAATCAAAGGGATACAAATGAGGAAGAAAGAAGTCAAACTGCCTCTATCTGCAGATCAAATGATTCTGTACATAGGGGATCCAAAAGACTATGCTAAAAGACTATTAGAACTCAGGAGCCAGCACCGTGGCTCACTTGGTTAATCCTCCACCTGCGGCACCGGCATGCCATATGGCTGCCAGTTCTAGTTCCAGCTGCTCCTCTTCCAGTCCAGCTCTCTGCTGTGGCCCAGGAAGGCAGTGTAGGATGGCCCAAGTGCTTGGGCCTCTGCACCCACACGGGAGACCAGGAGGAAGCACCTGGCTCCTGGCTTCAGATCGGCACAGTGCTGGCTGTAGCGGCCATTTGGAGGTGAACCAACGGAAGGAAGACCTTTCTCTCTCTCTCTAACTCTATCTGTCAAATAAAAAAAAAAATACATGGGGGCCAGCACCATGGCTCACTTGGTTAATCCTCCACCTGCAGCGTCAGTATCCCATATGGGCTCCAGGTTCTAGTCCCGGTTGCTCCTCTTCCAGTCCAGCTCTCTGCTGTGGCCCAGGAGGGCAGTGGAGGATGGCCCAAGCACTTGGGCCCCTGCACCTACATGGGAGACCAGGAGGAAGCACCTGGCTCCTAGCATCAGATCAGCACAGCACCAGCTGTAGCAGCCATCTTGGGGGTGAACCAACGGAAGGAAGACCTTTCTCTCTGTCTCTCTCTCTCACTATATAACTCTATCAAATAAATTTTTTAAAAAGACTATTAGAACTCATAAAAGAGTTTGGTGAAGTAGCAGGATATAAAATCAACACACAAGTATCAGTAGCCTCTGTATACACAGACAATGCCATAGCTAAAAAAGAACTTCTCAGATTAATCCTATTCAAGGGGCCGGCACCATGGCTCACTTGGTTAATCCTCCGCCTGTGGTGCCGGCATCCCATGTCGGTGCTGGGTTCTAGTCGGTTGCTCCTCTTCTGGTCCAGCTCTCTGCTGTGGCCTGGGAGGGCAGTGGAGGATGGCCTGGGTGCTTGGGCCCCTGCACCCACATGGGAGACTGGGGGGAGGCACCTGGCTCCTGACTTTGGATCGGCACAGCACCGGCCGTGGCGGCCATTTGGGGGTGAACCAATGGAAGGAAGACCTTTCTCTCTGTCTCTCTCTCACTGTCTGTAACTCTGCCTGTCAAATAAATTAAAAAAAATCCTATTCAAAATAGCTACCAAAAAAATCAAATACCTTGGAATAAATTTAACTAAGGATGTCAAAGATCTCTACAATGAAAATTGCAAAACATTAAAGAAATAGAAGAAGATACAATCAATGGAAAAATCTCCCATGTTCATGGGTTAGAAGAATCAATATCATCAAAATGTCCATATAACCAAAAGCAATTTACAGATTCAATGTGAAACCAACCAAAATACCAAGGACATTCTTCTCAGATATAGAAAATATGATACTGAAATCCATATGGAAACACTGGAGACTCCAAATAGCTAAAGCAATCTTTTACAACAAAAACAAAGCCAGAGGTATCACAATACCAGATTTCAAGACATACTACAGGGCAGTTATAATCAAAACAGCCTGGTACTGATACAAAAACAGTTAGATAGACCAATGAAACAGAATAGAAATGCCAGAAATCAATCCATGCATTTATAACCAACTTATCTGTGACAAAGGAGTTAAATTCAATCCCTGGATCAAGGACAGTCTTGTGGGGAGCAGCCCGGACTGGACTGAGTTACTGGAATTAAGACTTATTCTATGCATCTGCTCTCCCACAATATGGTGCTGGGAGAGAAGTAAACAGCTTCCGCACAGCTGCCTCCAGTTCAACCAATAAACTGTAGGACTTGCTACTGATTGGAGGAGAGCAGCGTACTCGGCGTGTGGGCAGCCGAGTTAGGATTGGCGGAGGAGGACTATAAAGGAGGAGAGAGACGGCATGCACCAGGAACATCTAAGGGGAACATCTAAGGGGAACACCTGTGCAGCCCCCGAGAAAGCCGGCCGGCGGTGTGCCGCTCCCCTGCAGAAGTGGGGAATGTGGCCAGGGGGAACTGCCCTTCCACGGAGGTGGAAGGGATAGTAGCCAACCCGGGAAGAACCAGCAGCAAACCCGGGGAGGGCCGAGCAGATGAAAGAACAACGCAGGGTCCTGTGTCGTTCCTCCACGAAGAGGGGGAGCGACATAATGGTGCCGTGACTCGGATATGAAGCCTAGGCAGGGTTTAGTGTCGTTCCTCCACGAAGAGGGGGAGTGACACAGTCTCTTCACAAATGTGCTGGGAAAACTGGATCTCCACCTGCAGAAGTATGAAGCAAGACCCCTACCTTACACCTTACACAAAAATCCACTCAAAATGGATTAAAGACCTAAATCTATGACCTGATACCACCAGATTATAAGAGAACATTGGGGGCCAGAGCCACGGCTCAATAGGCTAATCCTCTGCCTGCAGCACCGGCACACCAGGTTCTAGTCCCGGTCGGGGTGCTGGATTCTGTCCCGGTTGCCCCTCTTCCAGTCCAGCTCTCTGCTGTGGCCCGGGAGTGCAGTGGAGGATGGCCCAAGTGCTTGGGCTCTGCACCTCATGGGAGACCAGGAGAAGCACCTGGCTCCTGGCTTCGGATCAGCACAATATGCCGGCTGTAGCGTACCAGCCGCGGCAGCCATTGGAGGGTGAACCAAAGGCAAAAGGAAGACCTTTCTCTCTGTCTCTCTCTCTCACTGTCCACTCTGCCTGTCAAAAAATAAAAAAATAAAAATAAAAAAAAGAGAACATTGGGGAAACTCTGCAAGACAGTGGCATAGGCAAAGAGTTCTTGGAAAAATTCCCAGAGGCATAGGCAATCAAAGCCAATATTGACAAACAGGATTACATCAAATTGAGAAGCTTCTGTACTGCAAAGGAAACACTCAAGAAAGTAAAAAGGCAACTGACAGAATGGGAGAAATTATTTGCAAACCATGAACTGATAAAGGATTAATAACCAGAGTATATAAAGAGATCAAAAAACTCAACAACAACAAAACAAATCATCCAGTTAAGAAATGGGAAAATGACTTAAACAGGCATATTTCAAAAGAGGAAATCCAGATGGCCAACATGAAAAAATGCTCAGGCTCACTAGCCATCAGGGAAATGCAAATCAAAACCACAATGAGGTTTCACATGACCAGTTAGAATGGCTCTCATACAGAGATCAATAAACAATAAATGCTGGTGAGGATATGGGGGAAAAGGCACCCTAATCCACTGTTGGTGGGAATTTAAACTGGTAAAGCCACTTTGGAAGACAGCATGGAGATACCTCAGAAATCTGTATATAGAACTATCATATGACCCAGCCATCCCACTCCTGGTAATTTACCCAAGGGAAATGAAATCAGCATATGAAAGAGTTATCTGTATCCCCATGTTTATTGCAGCTCAATTCACAATAACTAAGATACAGAATCAACCCAAATCCCCATAACTGAATTCTGGATAAAGAAATTATGGGATATATATACCATGTAATACTATACAGCAGTTAAAAAAAATCCCATTGTTTGCAACAAAATGTATGAAACACTTAAAACATCGTACTTAGTGAAATAAGCCAGTCCCCAAAGGGCAAATACCATACATTCTCCCTGATCTGTGATAACTAATAGAGCACCTAAAAGGTATTCTATATAAGTGAAATTAACACTTCAAGATGCAATGGCTTTGAACAGCTCTTGTTTCGACTGTTGAAGAAGTGTTTTTTTTTTTTCATAAAATTTGTTGAATTCTTTATTTAGTATAGAGTTAATTGTAAGTGTATAAAGTTAATTGAAAATAGGCCGGCGCCGCGGCTCACTAGGCTAATCCTCCGCCTTGCGGCGCCGGCACACCGGGTGCTAGTCCCAGTCGGGGCGCCGGATTCTGTCTCGGTTGCCCCTCTTCCAGGCCAGCTCTCTGCTGTGGCCAGGGAGTGCAGTGGAGGATGGCCCAGGTGCTTGGGCCCTGCACCCCATGGGAGACCAGGAAAAGCACCTGGCTCCTGGCTCCTGCCATCGGATCAGCGCGGTGCGCCCGGCCGCAGCGCGCCGGCCACGGCGGCCATTGGAGGGTGAACCAACGGCAAAGGAAGACCTTTCTCTCTGTCTCTCTCTCTCACTGTCCACTCTGCCTGTCAAAAAAAAAAAAAAAAAAAGCCCATGAGAGTATTTCAGGCATGGAAAGCCAAGACACTCTGGCAAAAGATCTCTGTGAGTGAGATCTCAGTGGAAAGAACAGGTCTTCAAAGAAGGAGGTACCTTTCTCTGAAGGGAGGAGAGAACCTCCACTTTGACTATGACCTTGTCTAAACAAGATAAGAGTCGGAGAACTCAGAGGGCTTCCATAGCCTTGGAAACTCATGACTGGAGCATAGGGAGATTACTGATGCCATAGACAGGAGTGTCAATTGGTAAAGTCAACAACAGGAGTCACTGTGCACTTACTCCTCATGTAGGATCTCTGTCCTTAATGTGCTGTGCATTGAGATTTAATGCTATAACAAGTACTCAAATAATATATTTCACTTTGTGTTTCTATGGGGGTGCAAACGGTTGAAATCTTTACTTAATGTACACTAAACTGATCTTCTGTAAAAAAAAAAAAAAAAAAAAAAAGAAAGAAATTATCAATTCCCAACTTGACTCTCACTGGGATTAAACATGACAATAGGTCTGATCTGATTTCATCATCATTTAAAAAAAATCATCTATTATTTTTCACTTTATGTTTCTGTGTGGGAGCAAACTGTTGAAATACTTACTTAAGGTATACTAAGCTGATCTTCTGTATATTAAGATAATCGAAAATGAATCTTGATGTGAATGGAAGGGGAGAGGGAGTGGGAAAGGGGAGGGTTGTGGGTGGGAGGGACGGTATGGGGGGGAAGCCATTGTAACACATGAGTCGTACTTTGGAAATTTATATTCATTAAATAAAAGATTAAAAAAAAATAAATAAATAAATAAAGTTAATTGAAAATAGATATTAGTAAAAACTAAGAATCGGAATAGGAGAGGGAGGAGAGAGATAAGTGGGAGTGTGGATGGGAGGGTGGGTACAGTGGGAAGAATCAATGTATTCCTAAAGTTGTATCCATGAGAAGCATGAGACTTGCATTCCTTGAATAAAAAGTTTCTGGGGAAAAAAATAAATTGCTATAGATGATGGCCAGACAGTGACATCATCAGAAGATCATCAGAAGCCTGCATTCAGGAGGGCATAGGAGAGGCTCTCCCTTGGATCACTTGAAGTAGGGAAGAGGAATAGGGAGGCTCACAGCAGGTAGAAAGTCTTATAAGGTAGACAGTGGCAAGAACAGAGGTACCAGGTACCTCAAAAAGTTCATGGAAATGGGAATGAAAGCATAAGGTTTTTTGGTTCAAAAAAATTTTGAAACCCATGCATGGCTTTTTTCATAATACTATTTGTCACTCACTTTTGGAAGAAGCCTTCATATACATGGATTTCAAAAAAATTGCTACAAAATAATCTTATCTTTTAATTTTATTTTTCACAAGTTTTGTTAACATTTTTAATATTTATTTAGTTATTTTAAAGGCATAGTGACAGAGTGAGTGGGAGAGACAGGCACACAGGAAAACAGAGATGGAGAGAGCTCTTCCATCAGCTGGTTCACTCCCCAAATGGCCACAGAGCTAGGTCTGATCCAGGTACTCCATCCTAGTCTACCACCTGAATGGTACAGGTCCAAGTACTTGGGCCATCTCCCATACTGCCTTCCCAGGTATTTTAGCAGGGAGCTAGCTAGATCAGAAGTGATACAGCTGGAACTTAAACTAGCACTCTGATATGGGATACTAGCATCACAAGCAACTTAACCCACTGTGCACAGTGCTCCCCAGTTTTTTTTTTTTTTTGGTTTATTCATTTGGGGGAGTGGAGAGAGGGAGGGAGGGAGGGAGGAAGGGAGGGAAGGAGGGAGTGAGGGAGAAAGAGAGGGAGGGAGGCAGGGAAGGAGGGAAGGAGGGAGAGAGGGAGAGAGGAAGGGAGAGAGATCCTATCCACTAGTTCATATCCCAAATGCCCACAACAGCTGGGCTAGGCCAGGATGAACTCAATCCAGGTTTTTGATATGAATAGCAGAATAGCAGGAACTCAATTACTTGAGCCATTACCACCATCTCCCATGATCTGCATCACAAGGAGTCTGGAGGTCTGGAACAGAGTCAGGTATTGAACCCTGGCACCCAGATATGGGACATGGATGTCTTTACTGGGACAATTGCCTGCCCCCACAGTTTTTGAAGAACATTTATATAGTAATGTCTATTCTTTTATTGCAACCTTATTTTTACCTGAACATTGATAAAACCAAGGTGCAGCTATACTATATATATATATATATATATATATATATATATAATATTAATTATACTATAATATACTTTATACTATATATCACTTCTTGGGGCTGGCATTGTAGCATAGCTGTTAAGACTCAGCCTGCACATGAAAAGCCAAAACACTCTGGAAAAAAAAAAACCTAAATGAAAGATCTCCGCAAGTGAGATCCCAGTGGAAAGAACAGGTCATCAAAGAAGGAGGTACCTTTCTCTGAAGGGAGGAGAAAACTTCCACTTTGACTACGACCTTGTCTAAATATGATCAGAGTCAGTGAACTCAAAAGGCTTCCATTGCCTTGGCAACTCATGACAAGAGCCTAGGGTGATTACTGACGCCATAAACAGGAGTGTCAATTTGTAAAGTCAACAACAGGAGTCACTGTGCACTTACTCCTCATATAGGATCTCTGTCCTTAATGTGCTGTAACTGTGATTTAATGCTATGTAACTAGTACTGAAACAGTATTTTTCACTTTGTGTTTCTATGTGGGTGCAAACTGTTGAAATCTTTACTTAATATATGCTAAACTGATCTTCTGAATATAAAGAGAATTGAAAATGAATCTTGATGTGAATGGAAGTGGGGAGGGAGAGGGAAAGGGGAGGGTTGCGGGTGGGAGGGAAGTTATGGGGGGGGGGGGAGCCAATGTAATCCATAACCTGTACTTTGGAAATTTATATTCATTAAATAAAAGTTAAAAAAAAAAAAAAAGCTGGTGCCTGCAGCACCAGTATCCCATATGGGTGCCAATTCAAGTCTCAGCTACTCCATTTCTGGTACGGCTTCCTGCTAATGCACCTGGGAAAGCAGAGGAAGATGGCCCAAGTACTTGAGCACCTGCAACCAAGTTGGAGACCCAGACGAAGCTCCCAGCTCCAACCTGACCCAGCCTTGGCCACTGTGGCCATTTGGGGAGTGAACCAACAGATGGAAAGTCGGTCTCGGTCTCTCTCTCTCTCTCTCTCTCTCTCTCAAATAAATAAACCTCTTTTAAAAAATCATTTCTACACTAGACAATATAGATACTGATCATTTTCAAATTTCTCCCCAAAATCATTTCTCAATATAATCTCTACCCTGAGCCCTAATGGCATCAAAGTGATCCAGAAGTCCCTCCATCCCCCACCTGCCACCAGTGACTTATTTCTAAGGGAGCTGAGAGATCTTAAGATATAAAATTAAAGAAAACAAAGGTTCTTTCTGATCTTACCTGATTCAATTCCTGGCCTGTAAATGCCAAACCTCCCACTAAAAGGGAAAAAAGTCAGCTCTGTCAATCTATAACACTAATAATACAGTAATAGTGCAGTATTTCTACCTGTTCCATTAAATGTGTCTATTTTACATATGGTCTTGATACTGGCACCAAAAATATGTAAAAAAAAAACTGTATTAGTTGGCTGGGGATATCACAACAAATACCCTAGATGGGGCAGCTTAAACAATGGCACTATCAACAGCCACTATCAAAAGATGTTTCAAAAAATCATCACTCTATTAAAAGAATCGACAGCTGAAATCTGAGAAAATTCTTTCCTTTCTTCCAATCCAACTGTATATCTCTCTCCCCACTCCCAAAACATCATTTTTCAGAAATAAATCTACATGTAAATCAAAGTATACCTGCAGCTTGAAACTCCAATCAATAAAGTAACAAGCATTTGTTAAGGCTTCCTAGGTGCCTACCTATGTTTTAAGTGTTTGGAGGTACAAAAGAGCCACATGGAACCTCTCTGGATCCATTTAAAACTTATTTTGTTACATTGAAAATATATCAAAAGTTCCAAAGGAAAAAGAGAGACAGGGCCCCTTCAGGAACCTTTTCCTGGTGAGCCTTTGAAGCTCATGTTAAATACTACAGAAGAGTTTTTGAAACTTGGATCCTTAAAAGGGAAAAAAAATTAGGTTGGCCTAAAGTTTAAAAGAGGTTGTAACATTCTAGGAGGCATTCTTCAGGAAGAATAGTGCTTTCGTGTTGATCAGTTATTCACTAGAAAATCGGGGTTTGACTGGCTGACTCCTCATGTAGGATCTCTGTCAAGGCGAGACTTTCATCCTGGAGGGGAGGTAAGTGCTATAAAGCCGGGCGTGGGCTGCCATGTGCTTCTCCAGGGCAGTTCTGAACCACAGGAGCATAGACAGAGGCGGGATGCAGCAGCATCAGAGACAGAGAAGGCTTTGCTGCTCCTTGCACGGAAAGAAATCACGTCTCTCAGAGGAAGAGCGGCTCGAGGACTCAACAGCAGGAGGAGGAAGTAAAGAGGAACATCATTCTGAGAAGACAACCACAGGGATCAGAGCCACGAACATCACTTTTACAGGCCAGGACAGTACAGCCTCTGGTGCAAATAAAATATTCAGAGTTAAAGATGCGGGATCATTAAATAGGTGGTTACAGTCAGAAAGTATTGAAATATTTTAGTTTTATTTAAACCTAAGTGATTCATTTAGATGGATTACAGGCACTCCTCCCTTTGCACAATTCCCATATTTACAAATTTCAGCTATCATGGTTTAATTAAATAATAGCCATCACTCAGCAGATTGTAGCTGCCACTGCATATTAACTGAATAATCACACAAACTACAGACTTTGCTGTGAACCTTCAGTGCACAAATCATTATGCACGAAACAGATGGGCATCATGATCAATAATCAATCACATCTCTGCTTTCAAAGCCTCTCCGTGATTGATTACTGTACACCTGCTACTCTGCCCAGGGTCAAACAGTAAAGCACAGGGTCAGCACTGTGGCATAGTGGATAAAGCTGCCACTTGCAGTGCCAGCATCCCATATGGGCACCATTTCGAGTTCCGGCTGCTCCACGTCCAACCCAGCTCTCTGCTATGGCCTGGGAAAACAGCAGAAGATGGCCCAAATCCTTGGGTCTCTGTATCCATGTGGGAGACCCAGAAGCAGATCCTGGTTCTTGGCTTTGGATCAGTGCAGCTCCAGCCATGGCGGCCATCTGGGGAGTGAACCAGCAGGTGGAAGACCTCTCTCTCCCCTTCTCTCTCTCTGCCTGTGCCTCTCTGTAACTCTGCCTTTCAAATAAAAAAATATATCTTAAAAAAAAAAAAAAGTCAAGCACATAACAGGGTTGCCTTCTTGTTTGCAGTGACAAACTCATGTAACATCTTAACCACAACAAAGTGCAGCAAAGAAATAAAAATTTGTAATGTTGGAAATGAACTTGGATGTAATCAGAATACTTGAAAGTGGCAACACAAAAATAAAAATAGGATAAGAACTAGATTTTCATGATGCTACAGCACAAACCAGATTGACAAAATTCAATGACTATTTAAAAGTTACATTCAATGACTATTAAAAATTCAATGAATATTAACAATATTAAAAATGACTAATAAACAGTAGGGAGTGGGCATTTGGTCCAGCAGTTGAGACTCCTGTATCCTATACTGAAGTACTTCTATACAATCGCTGACTCCAGTTTTTGGCCAATGCAGATCCTAGGAGGCAGCCATGATGAATCACATTCTTGTCACCCATGCGGGAGGCCTGAACTGAGTCCCCAGCTCCTGGACTGGGCACCATCCCAATCCACTGGGCATGTGGGAAGTAAACCAGCAGCTGGGAATGCACATGCTGGCTCGCTCATGTTCTCTGTGTGCATCAAATAAATAAAGCGAGGTAAATTGCTTCAACATATTTTAGCTTAAACTGCAACAGAACACAAAATATACAGTTGAAATATAGTTTTGAAGAAAATAGTTATTTCTTCTTTGGATTGAAGGCTTTAATATAAAATAATACCCCTCAGTTTGGCAGGCATTCAGGCCAAGGTATTACAGCTAGTTGACGCATTGAAAGAAAACAGTAATTCCAAGGAAATCAAAGAAACTTTAACTGCCAGTAAAGATTGATTTTATTATTTCAGATGTCAGCATGAATCAATTAATGTGAAGCTATATGAAAAAGTGGCTAGTGAAAGTAAGGATGGTGCTGTGAAGTCGGAACCCAGATTCCAACAGACACTCTCCTGTTTGCAAGCATCATAGCTATCACACAAACATGAAGATGTCCCAGAGGAAATGATGGAGGAGGAAAAAAAAAAAAACCTCAGGTTAAAGGAATTTTCAGAGGCACTCACAACCTCACAGCCCTGAAATGTAAAGGATAAAATGAGGAAAGCTGAAGCAAACTTTGCAAGGATCATGACACATCACCAAGGCCTTAAACAGGATCGGAATATGGATCACAAACACGGATGAACCTTCAAACACTGAGACGAGTGAAAGAAGTTCATGACAAAAGACTGATTGCATTGGTATAGAATTCTAGAAAGGGCAAATCTGTAGGCACAGAAAGTAGAAACAGTGGTCTCCGACTGGAGGGGGTGGGACGGGAGGTTTGGCGAGGGCGATGACTAAATGGCATGGGGTGTAAATGGTCTGCTTATAGCTATCATCAGGAAGCTGCCAAAATCTGCAAGATTTGCAAGGCAAATGTTCCAAAGGAAAAGGAAGCTCCCTGAGTGAGCCAAGCATTCTGGGAAACCCCCTTTACCCTCAAGGCATTAATGATCCTATTTTTCTTAATTTGTATTGATTTGTGTGTGTGTGTGTGAGAGAGAGAGAGAGAGAGAGAGAGAGAGGAAGGAAGCACACAAACAAGCATACAAGTAGGCTCCCATTCTCTGGTTCACTCCCAAAATGCCCACAGTGACAGGGATTGGGCCCAGGACCAAAACCAGGAGCCAGGAACTCAACCCAGGTCTCCACAAGAGGGCAGGGACCCAACCACTTGAGCTATTGCCACTGCCTCCCAGGGTCTGCATTAGCAGGAGCTGGGGTCAGGAGCCGGGTATCCAGCCCAGGTACTCTCATGTGGGACGCCAGCATCTTGACCGCTAGGCCAAATGCTTGCCTTGCAATGATGATTCTGAAGGAGGGGTGGGGGTGTTTGCTGAGAAGATGAACAGTGAGTGGATGGTAAGAGGCAGAAAACCCTGAAATTTCACAGAGCTGGGGAGGAAAAGCAAAATGTGGAGGCTGCCAAAGCAGCTAGGGTTTAAGCAGGCAAGATTCCTGCAGAGGGGGGCCTAGGAAAGAGAGGCCAGCACTAATGGTTTTCCCCTCGAGACAATAAAAGTGATAATCCTCTAGCAAGGCTAAGCAAGAAAAAAGACAAAAGCACACACACATACACACACACACAAAAAAAAAAAAAAACAGGAATACAAATGTAAACTTCTTACAAAGCCTACAAACATCAAAGAGTTACTAGTGGGATACTAAAAGAACTTTATATGGATACATTTGGGAATTGAGATGAAACTTTTAGAAAAAAAAAAAAAAACTTACCAAGCTGACTCAGGATAACCAGAAAATCTGAACAGTGTTTTAGCTATTAACCGAATCAATCATTGAAAATCTTCCCAGGGCCAGTGTTGCAGAACAGTGGGTTAAGCCACTGCCTGCAACACTGGCATCCTATATGGGCACTGGTTCAAGGTCCAGATGATCCACTTTCAATCCAGCTCCCTGCTAATGGCCTGGGAAAGCAGTGGAATAGGAAATTGATTGAGGCCCAATGAGGGAGACCTGGAAGAAGCCCCTGGATACTGACTTCGGCCTGGCCCAGTGCTGGCCATTGCAGCCATCTGGAGAGTGAACAGATGGAAGATTCTCTCTCTCTCTAACTCTTTCAAAATAAATAAATAAATCTGAAAGAGAGAGAGAGAGAGAGAGAGAGAGAGAGAGAAGGAGAGAAAGGGGGGGAGGGAGGATGGATCTTCCCAAAGAGACATCTCCAGAACCAGTTGGCTCCACTGTTGAGCTCTTCCATTTAAGGGAGAAAGAAATGTCTCAGAGAAGACAACCTAAAATAAGTGAACCTACCAAGTTTGCCAAAGTTAATACATAAGAAAAAACAAAACTCAAAAACAAAACACTAGAGAATAAAATTTAAAGATGATCCACTAGTAGCTCTCAACCATCCCCCTCTCCACTGCAGCTCAGACATATTTTTTTAATAATTATCAGATGCCAAATTTAAAACTTTGGAGTGACAAGAGAAGACCTGTACTGAAACAGCTGGACTCCTGTTTAACCCAACAAACAGGAATACACGTGTCTTCCTTTTAGACAGGCCTTCAGAACAACTCTCTCAGCCTTCAGCCACAAGCCCAACATTCCAAGCACCACACAACTCCCAGAACGTCCCAGTTCTGAAGGAGCCGGAAGGAAGCCTGTCCTCCAGTGGATCCAATCCACAAGCTCCTTCTTAAGGGGTTTAAACTGCATATGGGGTTTAAGCCACCAAATGGTTTTCTAACATGATTTTCCTATAAGCAAAACTTCCTTGAACCTGGCTGGAGAAGCTTCTAGAAATTTAGACAAAAGGGTAAGGGCCAGAGGCCAAGAACATTGGCTGGTGCACAGGGGCCCAGAGTTTTATGTCAACCCACTCTAAGGACTGTTGATGGGCCTGGTGTTGTGCCACAGCAGGTTAAGCCACCACTTGAAGCACTGACCTCCTATGTCAGAGCGCCAGTTCCAGTCCTGGCTACTCCACACTTCCAATCCAGTTCCCATCTAATTTGCCTGAGAAAGCAGCAGCAAAAATGGCCTGAGTTCTTGAGCCCCTAGACCCATGTGGAATACCAGGATGGAGTTCCTGGCTCCTGGCTGAAGCCTGCCAGCCCTGGCTATTCGACTGTTTCGGGCATCTGGGAGTGAACCAGCAGATGGAAGATTGGTATCTCTCTCTTTCTCCTCCTGCCTTCCTCACTCTGCCTTTCGAATAATCTTTCCGATTATGGGAGGGAGGGAGGGAAGGAGAAAAAAAGACTATCCACAATTCTCTTCCACCACTGCACCATGGTTGTTTAGGAAAATGATGATAACAAGTATAAAAGTTATTAAAGTCCTCACTATATAAAGAATAAATGTCAATCTGAAAACCTCTAAGACCCTAAATTCAAGCAATCATCAGTCCTGAACAGAATTTACAGGGAAAAACGACCAATACAAGTAACTGTGTGAAAAGTGGGGTAAAAATAGTTTGTTTTTGACAAACATATGAACAGACACATTTTTTAATAATCATGTTCCCAAAACACAGAGTGACATGGGTGCCCTTGAATCTGACGGGAGTGTATTGCTTTGTCTTTGAAATTTGTAGAAGTTTTGCCTGTACAAAACAGATCCAGACAGAACTGATTCTAACCTAGTGCTACTAAGAAATGAATGCTGCAGGTGCAAGGGTCAGTGTGTCCTCACCCACATTATGTCTAAAGCTGAGACACCTTATACCTGAGACAAGGCCTGCCCTCCCACCACAGCGAATAGGAAGACCAGGCCCGCCTTTTGCTCTTGACCTGGTTTTTCTATCATGACTCAGGAATGACACCAAGAGAGAGCTAAACTGACTAGTAAACTCTATCAGAACAAATTTCAGCATTCAAACTGACCAAATACTCCCAAAAGATCTCTCCCACACACACATACACACACACACACACACACACACACACACCCTTCATGAACCCTTTATCTTAAAACTTTTTAAAACATACCTCATCACAACTCTTGGCTTGGTCCACAACCTTGGCTTTCCTCTTTCGGGCTTATACCTTCTTGACTGGTTTGAGACCCTCAGTCTTGGGGGCCGCCACTTGCAACGCCAGCATCCGTATCCGAGAGCTGGTTTGAGTCTCAGCTGCTCGGCTTCACATCCGGCTCTCCCCTAAGGCACCTGGGACAGCAGTGGAAGATGGCCCAAGTGCTTAGGCCCTTTGCTTCCCATGTAGGAGACCCAGATGGAGTTCAGGGCTCCCAGCTTTGGCCTGGCCCAGCCCTGTTTGTTGGAACCATCTGGGGAGTGAACAAGCAGATAGAAGATCTGTCTCTCCCTCCCTAGTTACTCTGCCTTTCAAATAAAATCTTTTTTTAAAGAAAAAAAGACTCTTGGTCTATACTACTGTTTCAAGAATTTTCATTTCTGACAACTTCTACCTCCGTATCTCCAAATCTGTGTGAACTTTCCTCATGGATACTAAACATTTCTTGCATTAACTTCGAACGCACACATCTAAAATGGAATTTTCCTTTCTCACCCCATCCCGTGCACTTGTTGTCCCATATTTATTCAATGATTCATTCATTTGTTCAACAAATAGTCACCAAGAATCAATCTTCATTAGTCTCAGCCCTCTCTCTTCTCCCCAACTCAGGTCAACTCTGCATTCTTTTTCTTGCTTTTTAGAGGCAGAAAGAGAGAGAGAGAGTGCTCTTATTCTCTGGTTCACTCCACAAATGCCTGCAACAGCCCCCCGGCTGAACCAGAAGGAAACCAATTCACATTCGCAGGAAGCCAGTGTCTGGAATCAAACCAGGCACTCCAATAGGAGACACAGGCATCCTAGCCAGAATTTCAGCTGCTAAACCAAACGCCCACCCCATGCATCCTAACTCAGATCTCCTGGACTCTGCTCTTCATTTCCACCAACACTTTAGCCTCATTCCTCATCATCTCTCACCAGGATGCCTGCGGCAAGCTCCCATCTCTTTCCCTGCCAGTGTTCACTCCTTCTTCTACATAGTTGGCAGAATTACCTTCCTTTAAAAAAGAGAAAGAAAGAAATTGGGTCATGTCACTGCTTGTTCTTAAAAGCCCTCATAGCCCAAAGTAATGGTGAGGTCTGTGGGCCAACCACATTGGAATCGGCTGGGGAGCTCATTAAGCTGCTACTTCCTGGCCCCAGCCCTACAGCGTCCATCTCCACAGAGAGAGGACCTCGGAATCCCCACGTTTAATGAGCTCCCCAGGTGATTCTCATATCTCTAAAGGTAGAGAGCCAATGGCCTGAAGGAGAGAATCCAAGCCCCTAAGGCAGAAATGTCAGGTCCTTTCCTCTCTGGACCCAGCGAGTCTCCGTTCCCTCCACCCGTTACCAGCCACACTGGTAAGTACCAGCCACACTGAACATGCTGCTCCCACACACCCACACTGTCTCTACACACTGCGCCTCTGCCTCCTTCTCCAGTTACTCGGAGAACCCCGATCTACCTTCTGCTAGGAATCCTTCCCTGACCACCAACCCCAGGCCTGTCAGAGTTGTCACCCGTTCTTCACCCCTTCACTGTGGCCAGGCAGAATCATCATTTATCTGTTTATGTCGTGACCTCCCAAGTTAACTGTAACTGGCATCATCTGACAAATTAAGGAATTTTCGTAATTATCTAATGGAAGGGGGCAGCAGACACTTGGTACAGCAGTTAAGTCACCACCTGGGATGCCCGCATCCCAGTCTACTGGTTCTCAGGCTGTCATACTTAGATTGAAACTACACATCATCTCTCCTGGGTGTGAACCAATTCCTTATAATAAGGCTCTTGGCAGATAGGTAGGTAGGTAGATAGATAGATATCTCATATTGGTTCTGGTATCTGTCATAAAGTGTCATTTAAAAAATGTTTCCATATTATTCCCACTGAAAATCTACCCATATGTTAAATGCTCCATTGAGTATAGAATTTATTACCTTCACTCAGTAACATTTTTTTTAATATTTATTTATTTTACTTGAAAGAGTTACACAAAGAGAGAAGGAGAAGCAGAGAGAGAGAGGTCTTCCATCCATTGGTTCACTCCCCAATTGATCGCAACAGCCAGAGCTGCACTGATCCAAAGCCAGGAGCCAGGAGCCAGGAGCTTCTTCCAGGTCTCCCATGTGGTTGCAGAGGCCCAAGGGCTTGGGCCATTTTCTACTGCTGTCCCAGGCAATAGCAGAGAGCTGGATTGGAAGTGGAGCAGCCAGGACTCGAACTGGCGCCTATATGGGATGCCAGCACTGCAGGCAGTGGCTTTACCTGCTATACCACAGTGCCAGCCCAAGTAACATTCTTAATTTATTGAATTCTTTCTTAATTGGCTAATTGCTTAATATCATAACCACTTTTTTTTGTTTTTATTTTTGTTTTTGTCTTTGAGAGAGGTGGGAAGAATTAGATCAATGAGCCCTCTAGGGATGGTGGAGGTGCCTGCTCCATTATCCCAACCTTTTTGTTATGAAACATAAGAATATCCTCCATTAATGCATTAAAAGAAAGTGAGTCCTTGGGAACAAATTTTATTGTTAATTAAGGAAGCACCTAAGAAAACAAGCAATAGAGTTGGACATTTAGGCATAACTAAAACTTATGTGACATAAGAATATCTTCCATTTAATAAACTAAAATGAAATACATCTTTGAGAATAGGTTTTAATGTTAACTCTCATATTACAATTCTTTGAGGATAGAGGTCCTGCATGGGAAGTTAGTACACAATGACTCTTGTTGTTAATTTAACAATTAACACTCTTACGTATGACATCAGTGATCACCTAAGGCTCTTAATATGAGCTGCCTAGGTGGAAGCCCTTCTGAATCCACAAACTCTGTCAGTATTTAGACAAGGCAAAGTGGAAGTTCTCTGCTCCCTTCAGAGAAAAGTATATCCTTCTTTGATGACTACTTCTTTCCACTGGGGTCTCACCCACAGAGGTACTTCATGTAGGACATTTTTTGTCACATTATCTTGCCTTTCCATGCCTGAAATACTCATGGGCTTTTCATCCAGACCAAAATGCTTTAATGGCTGATTCTGAGGTCAGAGGCTACTTAAAGCAATTGTCATTCTATGAATCTGCAGTGTGGATTGCTTCCCATGTTGGAGCATTCACTCCTTTTTAATTCTATTATTATTACCAGACATTTAATCCTATTTATATGATCACTTTAACACTTAAAATGCTATTTTTACCACCCAGTTTAAGGGGATCTGGAGTATCATGGCAATTTTTTTAAACTGTATCCTTAGAAGTAAGTCTGTAGGAATGCTTACGAAACTATACAGCTTTAGAGTTACAAACTTCATACACTTCATAGTTACAACCTTAGGAACAAGGTGATTATTCCCACCGTGCCTACCCTCTCACCCTTCTTCCTCCTCCCTCTCTTATTCCCACTCTTATTTTTTACGTAGATCTATTTTCAATTAACTTTATACACATATGATTAACTCTATATTAAGTAAAGAGTTCAACAAATAGTATTAAAAAAAAAACTGTTCCTCAACAGTCAAGACAAGGGCTTCAAAGTCATTGCTTCTCAAAGAGTCAATTTCACTTCTACAGATTGCCTTTTAGGTGCTCAGAGGTCAGGTCAGGGAGAACATACGATATTTGTCCCTTTGGGACTGGCTTATTTCACTAAGTATGATGTTTTCCAGATTCATCCATTTTGTTGCAAATGACTGGATTTTTTTTTACCACTGTGTAATATTCCATGGTGTACATATCCCATAATTTCTTTATCCAGTCTTCAGTTGACAGGCATTTGAGCATAACCACATTTTGGTTACAAGTAAGTAAGTCAGAGTCTAGAGAAAATTGTCTTCACTCTTACAAATATTGGACAAAGATTTGGTGAAATATCAAGAGTTACCTGTGAAGGAGAGAGAAACTGACTTGGTGCTACAGTCTGAATGCTCCAACAAAATTCATGTGGAAATTGAAACCCCACTGTGAGGTATTATGGGTGATTAGGTCAGGGATTGGTTAATGCATTCATAAATGGGTCAGTGGATTACTGGGTCATTGTGGGAGCACCTCTGGCTGGCTTGCTCTGCCTCAACAGGTGACGTCCCCTTGCCACTTCATGACCCAACAGGAAGGCCCTCACCAGAAGCCAACATCATGCTCTTAGACTTCCAGATCTGTGAGCTAAACAAAACCTGTTTTGCAGTAGCTGCAGCACCCAGCAAGTGCAAGGCTTTGAGTTTCTGTAGGAGTTTCTCCACCCCCAGCCCACACACCTCTGAATCCACAATTTGCCTTCCTCGCACCAGGAGAGGGCCTCGGGGTCCTTCTCATGCAATAGGACAGAAAAGCAAAAAAGAGTGATCACATCACACCAGACATTCCACATCTACTCTTTCCATTTCAGCACCCATACCTACCATTTTAAGGTTTCTTCATTTATTTGAAAGTCAGACTTAGAGAGACAGAGACAGAGAGAGAACTTTCATTTGCTGTTTCACTCTCCAAATGGCCACAATGGCTGGCCAGTACTGGGCCTGGCTGAAGACAGAAGCTTCCTCCAGGTCTCCTACATGGGGAGCAGAGGTGCAAGCACTAGGGCCACCCTCCTCTTTTTCCCAGGCACCAGTATGAGATGTTGGCATTGCAGGTGGCAGCTTTACTGGCTGTGCCACAATGTCGGCCCCATTGTGTTTTTTTCTAAGACAAACAGGAGGTCAGAGAGACAGCTCCCATTTGCTGGTTCACCCCACTAGATGCCCACAATGTTGGTGCAGGGCCAGGTCAAAGTCAGGAACATGGAGTTTAATCCAGATCTTCCACCTGGCTGGCACAAACCCAACTACTTGAGCCATCACTGCTACCTCCCAAGGTCTACATTAGCAGAAAGTTAGAATCTGGAACCAGAGCCAGGAACTGAACCCAGGTACTCCCATGTAGAATGCATCTTAACCACTAGGCCAAACACCTACCCCCAGAGTCTTCCAATAGGCACTTTACTCAGATATTAATGTCTACATAGGTGCCAACTATAACTAGGACAAAATGTGAAGTTTCATTTGAAAATTATGCCAAGTAACTGCATAGTCAGAGTGACTTATATAATATGCAAGGGTTATATCACTGTTGTTATTGTTTCTCATGCTCTGAGTGCCTTTCTCCATGGCTGAGACACTTCCCTATTCCAGCACAGAAACAGATGGCAGGGCCAGTTTCAACATGTGAGAGAGCACTTTTAACCTAACAACAGATCAGACCTAAACACACCGACATCTTCAAAGTCTGTTGTGAGCATTTAGTAAGTAATGCATTATTTATCCCACCTAGAGGGCAGCCACAGTGATGCAAGAGCTGGAAGGTCACACATGAATCTATACAGCTTAGGCAGGACAAACAGAATATAGTTGTCCTTTGGTATCTACAGGGGATTGGTTCCAAGACCCTTGTCAAATACCAAAATCTGCAGATACTCATATGAAATGGCTTACTGTCGCTCCCCGTCTTCACGGAGGAATGACACAGGACCCTGCGCTGTTCTTTTGTCTGCTCGGCCCTCCCCGGGTTTGCTGCTGGTTCTTCCCGGGTTGGCTGCCGTCCCTTCCACCTCCGTGGAAGGGCGGTTCCCCCTGGCCACTTTCCCCACTTCCGCAGGGGAGCGGCACACCGCCGGCCGGCTCTCTCGGGGGCTGCACAGGTGTTCCTTCAGATGTTCCCCTTAGATGTTCCTCGTGCATGTTGTCTCTCTCCTCCTTTATAGTCCTTCCACCAATCCCAACTCTGCTACCCACACGCCGAGTACGCTGCTCTCCTCCGATCAGGAGTAGGTCCTACAGTTTATTGGTTGAACTGGAGGCAGCTGTGTAGAAGCTGGTTCTCCCTTCTCAGCACCATATTGTGGGAGAGCAGATGCATAGAATAAGTCTTAATTCCAGTAACTCAGTCCAGTCCAGGTTGCTCCCCACAGCTTACAACTTATGCACATCCCCGTCTACTGCACATCATCTCTACATTACTTATAATAACTCTGTGAAGAGGCAACCAACAGAATGGGAGAAAATATTTTCAAATTATGCAACTGGTAAAGGGCTAACATCCAGAACCTATAAACAGCTCAAGAAATTCAACAACAAAACAAACAATCCAGTTAAGAAATGGGCAAAGGACTTGAACAGGCATTTTTCAAGAGAGAAAATTCAAATGGCCAACAGACACTTGAAATATGTTCAGGATCACTAGCCATCAGGGAAATGCAAATCAAAACCACAATGAGATTTCACCTCACTCCATTTGGAATGGTTCTCATACAGAAATCAACAAACAATAAGTGCTGGCAAGGATGTGGGGAAAAAGGTACTTTAATCCACTGTTGGTGGTAATGTAAACTGGTGAAGCCACTGTGGAAGACAGTATGGAGATACCTCAGAAAGCTGAATATAGACCTACCATGTGATCCAGCCATCCCACTCCTGGGAATGTATCCAAACCAAAAAAAAAAAAAATCAGTATATGAAAGAGTTATCTGTACCTCCATGTTCATTGCAGCACAATTCACAATAGCTAAGATATGGAATCAACCCAGATGTCCATCAATGGTTGACTGGATAAAGAAATTATGGTATATATACATTATGGAGTACTACTCAGCTGTTAAAAATGAAATCCTGTCTTTTGCAACAAAATGATGCAACTGGAAATCATTATACTTAGTGAAATAAGCCAGTCCCCAAAAGACAGATACTGTATGTTTTCCCTGATCTGAGGTAACTAATAGAGGACCTAAAATGTAATGTATTGGAGTGAAATGGACATTTTGAGATTCGATAACTGTTTATAGCCCTTGTCTTCCACTGAGAAACAGTGTTCTTTTTTTCTTCATACTATTTGTTGAACTCTTACTTAGTGTACGGTTAACCAAATGTTCATTAAGTATACTGAAAATAGATCTTTGTAAAAATTAAGAGTCGGAATGTGAAAGGGAGGAGGAAGAAGGTTGGAACATGGGCAGGAGGGAGGTTAGAGGGGGAAGTATCCCTATGTTCCTAAATCTGTATATATGAAATATATGAAACTTGCATAACAAATTTTTAAAATACCTATTACCATGTAAATGCTATAGAATGACAAGGAAAATGTCTGCACACCTTAACTACAGATGCAATTTTTTAAAAATATTTTTAACCTGCACTGGGTTGGATGCATGGATGTGAAACCCATGGATAGGAGGAGCAGTCTATGAATCTACAATAAACCTGGAAAGAAAGAGTTCACTAATGGCTTCTACTCCTCTCTTCTCTATACCTGTAGAGGCCCAGTTGTGCTATACAAGAACCCATCCAGCATCAAAATGTGTGTTCATTGAACACGTATATTCCAAGCACTAAAGTTGTTGCATCATCTAAGCCCCCAACAGCTGAGCAAGAACTGCATCATGACCCCATTTCCCAAATAAGGAAACTCATCCAAGTTAAGCCCTTCCCCAGTTGATAGAGCTAGGGTTTGGATCCAGGAGGTGTGACTCGAGCTCCCATTCTTAGCCTCTAAACAACACTGTCTCCCACAGGATGGCATAGTGCCAGTGGGGAGAGATGACAAAATGAGGCACATCATCCCACACAACCAACTCTGAAGAGCAAGAAACTGCTGTTGCAAATGACCAGACAGAATAGATTGGCACATCAGAGACAGGAGAGAGAGACCCTGTTAAAGTTCTGATCTGAGCATAACTCCAAAGCTCACAAGTGGCTGTTGGCTAAATTAAACTACAACATTGGTTGAAATTACAGTAATGTGGCAAATCATGTTCATTTTAATCTATTTTATAATAGGTGAAGTTTCCTTCTGAAAACCAAAATTTCAGCTTCGATAACGTATCTGCCAAATGATTTCTGAAAAGATGAAATATTTAAAGACTTTACCAAATAATCTGAATGGAGATACTTCTAAAACAAATACTCTTAAGCCCTGAGTCTAAGTTCCCTGTGTGAGACCACATACACAAACACACACATCACATGCACAACACATAATACATGCAACACACACATATATAGCACACATATATCCATTACATGCAAATACACTAAAACGACATACAGACACATCCAATACATATATACCCAGTACGCAAACCACACACACACCAAAGATACACACATGCAAGATATCTGTGCTACACAAACACACACATACAAGTCTCTGAACAGCAAAGTGGCATGTCCTGCCTCTCCTTGTGATCTCTTTACTGTTTATGGTGTAATGTACCTTTCATCTTCAATTTGAAGAGCAAAACTCTGAATGGGTAATTGCTTCAAACTTGAGAATACCTGAATTAAATGAGAATTTCAGCCAATTTTTATCATCATTTACACTAGCCAAAAAAAGGTATTGGGCTCCAAAAACCATGCTCTTAAGCTACCCGAATCACTGTAATTTTAAAATCTTCGCTGTGCCACCAGGGAAGAAAAGATGTGTATTCTGCAATCTTGCATATTCCTATGAGGAGTTTTTGGCTGTGACTCATGCTATAGATGCCTTGTGCAAATGTAAAAGAAAAAGAACAGATTGAAAAGTGAGGAGAGTGTTAGTGAGGAGAGAGGAGTCATTTGCATTCATCAAGCCCTTTCAGCCCTGCCTGACTTGGGGTTCCTGGGTCTGCCCACCTCATGCCAAAACAGCATTCTCACAGGCCAGGGAAAAAATGCACAGGACATGAACAGGAAAAAAGAGAGTCTTCTTAAACTTGTCCTCGCCAACACTCCTGCGAGTCTATGGAAATACAGTCTCTGAGACCCTACTCTCCGAGTTAAAACCCTTCGTGACTAAATGCTGCATGGTATCCCAGGCTGTATCCTAGAACAGGGAAAAGACATCAGGGGGAAAACTGGTAAAATCCAAGTAAGTTCTGGTCTTTGGTTGGTGACATGGTACCGGGGTTAACTTCCTAGTTTTAAGTGTCCCATTACAAAATGAGATGTGAACAGTAGGTAAGCAGGGTGAAGGAAACATGGAAACTTTCTACACTATTTTTACAACTCTTCTGTAACTCTAAAATCATTACAAAATTTTTAAGAATTTAATATTTATGGTAGAGAAAACCTCCCATCTCAATCTATCCTTTTTCACTTAAAGAGAATATCCAATCCAATAATGATTTGATTGGATTTACAGAATATTTGGGTACAGTGTGAGTATCATAGCATATGATTTTTGGGATAATTTTAAATATTTGATTAAGCTATTTCAAATTTTTTTTAATTTGGGTTTTATGCCCTTTTTTCCTGTGCAGACTCTCATATCACTTGACATGTGTGTTATGATTTCATACACAGTGAGTACTAACGGGTGCTAGGCACTTTACCAATGTCATTTGAGTGAATTTCATGTGAGGACTCCCAAGAAGAGCCGCCATGTTCAGATAATTACATGGATGTTCACTTCTTCTTTTCCCCCTCAATTTGGTACCTGCTTCAATTTCAAGGGGGAAAGATCCTTTTAAGTATCATTATCCACAATAGCTAAAAACTAAAAGAATCCCAGTGTCCACTGACAGATGAATGAATGAGCAGAATGTGGCAAATGTATCCAATGGAACATTATTCTGCCTTTAAAAGGATGGGGTGAGCATTTAGCACAACAGTCAAGACACTGCCTGGGATACCTGCATCCATACTGCATTGCCTAGGTTCAACTTCCAGCTTCATTTCTGATTCAGTTTCCAGCTGCCGCACACTTGGGAAGGCAGTGGGTGACAGCCCAGGCTCCAGGTTCCAACTCACACATGGGGAGATCCGGATTGAGTCTGGGCTCCAAGTTTTGACCTGACCCAGCTCTGGGCTGCTGTGGGTATCTGGGGAGTGAACTAGCAGGTGGAAGACTAATCTTTCTATGTATCTATCTATCTCTATCTCTATAAATAAAATATACAATAAATAACATAAATATAAAGGAAGGACGATGTGAAGGTCATTGGGCTAAGTGAACAAAGGCAGTCACCAAAAGATGATCACTGTATGATGCTACGTGTGTGGGGCACCCAGAGCAGTCAAAGTAGACCCAGACAAGGAGAATGGTGGTTGCCACGGGCTGGGGCAGAGAAGAGCAGAACTGGGGGATTGCTGTTTAATGGGATCAGAGCTTCAGCTTTGCAAGAAGGAAAGGGCCAGCATTGCAGCATAGCGTGTAAAGCTGTCGCCTGTGTCACCAGCATCCCATTTGGGCGCCGGTTCAAGTCCTGGCTGCTCTACTTCTGATCCAGCTCTCTGCTAATTGCCTGGGAAAGCAGTGGAAGATGACCCAAGTGCTTCGGTTCCTGTACCCATGTGGAAATCCAAGAAGAAACTCTTGGCTTCTGGCTTTGGCCTGGCCCAGCCCTGTCCTTTGCAGACATCTGGGGAGTGAACCAGTAGATGGAAGATCTCTGTCTCTCCTCCTCACTCTAAAACTCTGACTTTAAAATAAATAAATAAATCTTCCTGGTTGTTCCTCTTCCAGTCCAGCTCTCTGCTGTGGCCCAGGAGGGCAGTGGAGGATGGCGCAAGTGTTTGGGCCCTGTACCCGCCTGGGAGACCAAAAGGAAGCACCTGGCTCCTGGCTTCAGATCAGCACAGCGCGCGGGCCGCATTGTGCCAGCCGTAGCAGCCATTTGCGGGGGTGAACCAACAGAAGGAAGACCTTTCTGTTTCTCTCTCTCACTATCTAACTCTGCCTGTCAAAGGAAAAAAAAAAAAAAAAAAAGAACTCTGGAGATTGGATCCACCACAATGTGAATGTGAGTAACTCTACAGACCTGCACACTCAAAAATAGCTCAGATGGTAGATTTTGTTGTGTATATTTTATAATTAAAATGTTGTGTATATATTACAATTAAAATATTTCTAATATTTTCATCTTATTTCAAGGGGACTAACATTGTATTTCACTCTTTTTATTCTTATTATTTAAAAGGCAGAGAGACAGAGAAAGAGACAGAGACAGGGAAACAGAGATCTTCCATCTGCTGGTTCCCTCACCAAACACCTGCAACAGCTGGTGCTGGGCCAGGCTACAGTCAGGAACCCAGAACCCAATTGGGGTCTCAACTGGGGTCTCCCACATGGTAACAGGGACCCATGTACTTAAGCCATTATCTGCTGCCGTCCAGGGTGCACATTAGCAGGAAGCTGGAACCAGAAGCAGAGCCCAGCCAGGAGCCCAGGCCCTCGGATATGGAATGTGAGCTTTCCAACCAGTGCCTTAACTGCTGAGCCAAACACATACCCCCGTATTTAATTCTTTTGTCACTCACCAGAGAGTTAAATGTAGGCTCTAGCACACAGTGCAGGATCACAACTTTTTTTTTCTTTTTTTTTAACTTTTATTTAATGAATATAAATTTCCAAAGTACAATTTATGGATTACAATGGCTTCCCCCCAATACCGTCCCTCCCACCCACAACCCTCCCCTTTCCCACTCCCTCTCCCCTTCCATTCACATCAAGATTCATTTTCGATTATCTTAATATACAGAAGATCAGCTTAGTATACCTTAAGTAAGGATTTCAACAGTTTGCTCCCACACAGAAACATAAAGTGAAAAATAATAGATGATTTTTTTTAATGATGATGAAATCAGATCAGACCTATTGTCATGTTTAATCCCAGTGAGAGTCAAGTTGGGAGTTGATAATTTCTTTTTTTTTTTTTTTACAGAGGATCAGTTTAGTATGCATTAAGTAAAGATTTCAACAGTTTGCACCCCCATAGAAACACAAAGTGAAATATATTGTTTGAGTACTCGTTATAGCATTAAATCTCAATGCACAGCACATTAAGGACATAGATCCTACATGAGGAGTAAGTGCACAGTGAAGTGAAATGGACACTATGGGAAACGGTGACTTGATCAGCATAGCCCTGACTGTTAATGAACAACTTAATACATTATCCCTCTTAGTAGTTTTTTTTGTCTGTTCTACTTAATATGACTGGTTTAATTCTGTAATTAATACACATTCTTAAGTGTTGAAAATTAACTGAAATGTGATCCCTGTTAAACATAAGAGTGGGAATAAGAGAGGGAAGAGATGTAATTTGGGACATGCTCAAGCTGACTTGCCCCAAATGGTAGAGTTAGAAACATACCAGGGGATTCCAATTCAATCCCATCAAGGTGGCATGTACCAATGCCATCTCACTATTCCAAGTGATCAATTTCAGTTCACAATTGATCATAATGAAAGGACTAAGAGTCAAAGGGAGCACATAAACATGTCTAGTACCTGCTAACACTAACCGATAGAATAAATAAAGGGGAGAGTGATCCAACATGGGAAGTGAGATACTCAGCAGACTCATAGAATGGCAGATGTCCTAAATAGCACTCTGGCCTCAGAATCAGCCCTAAAGGCATTCCGATCTGGCTGAAAAGCCCATGAGAGTATTTCAGGCATGGAAAGCCAAGACACTCTGGCAAAAGATCTCTGAGTGAGATCCCAGTGGAAAGAACAGGTCTTCAAAGAAGGAGGTACCTTTCTCTGAAGGGAGGAGAGAACTTCCACTTTGACTATGACCTTGTCTAAACAAGATAAGAATCGGAGAACTCAGAGGGCTACCATAGCCTTGGAAACTCATGACTGGAGCATAGGGAGATTACTGATGCCATAGACAGGAGTGTCAATTGGTAAGGATCACAACTTTTTAAACTTGCAATATTTCTTTGTTATATGAATATATATTAGAGAAAAACCAGAAAACAAAACAAGTCAGAAAAGGACTATAACTTCATCCCACCGCTCAGAAATAATGTTCTTGTTGGTCCACACAGACTTCTGCAAGCCTACAGTTTGTTTTTAACACATTTTTAGCAGCAATTTTAAGGACACCCTGGTACCAGGCATCATAGGGCTTCAACATTTTGGCCTTAAAAGGGGAGCTAAGAGATCAACCAGCAGATTACAAGGAAACAGGATATTCCAAGAGCCACACAGGTAAGTAGTGAGAAAGGCCTCAAGGACTGGCATCAAACAAGCCAAAGGAGAGACTGCTGGAGGTCAAACCAAACAGAGCAAGGCCCAGCTTCCCCGTGCCCCAGCCTGCTCGGGAGGTCCAAGGAGGCTCTCAGCAGGCTACCTGGGCTGTGCTGGCATCTTATTGGCTACTTGACCTTGGTCCAGTTATCCAACTTCTTACATCTCATCTTATCACCACCTGTTCCTAGATCACCAGCATGAACAGAAGTAATTCATGGAATTCGGGGAGGAAACACTTTCAGATGTGGATCACAATTACTGGTACTAAGAAATCAGCTTCACAGATCCCATTCGCAACATCTCCTATGCTTGCCCTGAACATCAATGGCTCACCCAAGGCTCTGTGAACAACTGAGCTGGGGGGAGACCACCTAACTCATAACTTTTCTCCACTTGGCTTTGTTCAGCAGCCATTCAGTCACTAACATAACCTTCACCCTGGCGCACAGCACAGTAAAGAGGACAACACTTAGAGAAGCCCCAGGCCAGGCCATCCCTGCAAGGGAAGAGTCCAGTTCCACCAGCTTGCCATCAGGGTTGTCTAAAGCTGACAAGAGAGAGGTCCCACGGAAGGGCTGCACACCGACTGTGCTCTCGGGACCATCGCCAATCCTGGAGACAAAGTGAGCCTGGGAGGCCGCGTTCCTCGCTCTGTACCCAGACCGGCACCATCAGACCTCCAGAGGCGGATTCTTAACATGATACTGCACGGAAAACCACCAACTCTTAGGTGTTCTTCCAAATCTCAGTGTTATCGTCACTTCATAAATGTACAGGGACCGTTAAGTTACACTCAAAACAGTGTGTTTCTTGGTGTATGGTGAGACGGGACAAACAACCTCTCCTGTTACCTAGTAACTTCCTTCCTGTCCCACCCCAGTTCCCCCTTTTAGTAAAAGATTAGTGTTACTGGGGGCCAGCATTGTGCTGCAGAGGGTAAAGCCAGCGCCTGCAACACTGGCATCTCCTATGGGCACTGGTTCGAACCCCAGCTACTCCACTTCCAATACAGCTTCCTGCTAATGCTCCTGGGAAAGCAGCGAGGGAATGGCCCAAGTGATTGGGCCCCTGCACCCACGTGGGAGACCCAGAAGAAGCTCCTGGTTCCTGGCTTCGACCTAGCCCAACTCCAGCCATTGCAGCCATTTGGGCAGTGAATTAATGGAGGATCTCTCTCTCTCCATGTCTCTCCCTCTGTTCCTGTAATTCTGTCTTTCAAATAAGCAAATGTTAAATGAACAAAACAGGGGCCAGCACTGTAGCGTGGTAGGTTAAGCATCTGCCTACTGCATCGACATCCCATATGGGCACCAGTTCCTATCCCCGCTGCCCCACTTCCAATCCATTTCCCTGCTGATGGCCTGGGAGAGCACTATAAGATAGCCCAAGTTTTGGGCCCCTGTACTCATGTGGGAGACCCAGAAGAAGCTCATGGTTCCTGGTTTCAGATTGGCCCAGCTCCAACCATTGTGGCCATGTGAGGAGTGAACCAGAGGATGGAAGACCTTTCTCTCTGTCTTTCCCTCTCCCTGTCTACAACTCTACCCCTCAAATAAATAAATAAATCTTTTTTAAAAAGTAAACAAAAGGGACTGGCGCTGTGGTGCAGCAGATTAACACTCTGGCCTGAAATGCCAGCATCCCACATGGGTGCCAGTTCGAGACCTGGCTGCTCCACTTCCAATCCAGCTCTCTGCTATGGCCTGGGATAGCAGTAGAAAATGGCCCAGGTGCTTGGGCCCCTGCAGCTGCATGGGAGACCCGGAAGAAGCTCCTGGCTCCTGGCTTCGGATTGGCGCATCTCCGGCCATTGAGGCCAACTGGGGAGTGAACTATCAGATGAAAGACCTCTCTCTCTCTCTCTCTCTCTCTCTCTCTGCCTCTCCTCTCTTTGTATAACTCTGACTTTCAAATAAATAAATAAATCTTTTTTAAAAAAAAGTAAACAAAACAAAATAAAACAAAAGATTTGGTGATGCAACAGCCCTGGCCATTGTGGCCATTTAAGGAGTAAAGGGTAGATGGAAGATGGATTTCTCTCTCTCTCTCTCTCTCTCTCTCTCTCTGTGTCCCTCTCTCTGCAACTCTGCCTTTCAAATAAATCTTTTTTAAAAATCAACAAGATTAATATTACTGGCCCACAGGAATTTTTGATGATAAATGCATTTCATTATTTATTCAGATATTTAAGCTCTTGCACTAAGTTTTCACAAGCTGGTGAAACTGACAAATTATTTTTCCTACAGAACTATAACACACATTCCCAGAGAGTATAAATATATGGTTGAACTAACATTAATATACATCACCATTTTATCAATCACATAATAAAACAAATTATTGAGTATTCAAATATTAAAGTATACAGCTCAAAAGTAATAAAATATTAGAAGTCTACTCAAATCACATTTTTTTGCAAGAGGTTGGTAAGAAAAAATCACATTTTAAACAAAAACAAGTTGGTAAACAACTTTTGATTAAGTATGGAAAAAAATCACAAGAATTTCAGAAGCTTTATGATTAAGATTTGTCTTAAGCTACAATAACCAAACATCTTTACATCTTAAAAAATATTTACTGAATTAAAGAGCATCTTCTACATGTTCTGCACAAGACAAAGGCAACTTTTTACTAAAAATATTTAATGGCCCCTTCTCATTGTTTTTTCAGGCCCTCCCTGGAAAAGGTGCATCTCAGAGTGCACACATAAATTAACCATAAAGCTTGGTCTGAAGATATTAAAGACATGCGGTTCTGTACAATGTACATTTTCAAAATGGAAGTTTTCTATTAATGACAAAAATAAGGTTTATAGAAACATATTAAATAATGATGAGACTCAGTGGTTAAGCAAAGCTGATGTACACTGGTATGAACGTGGGAGGTGCAAGTATAAAGTGGGCAGGCAAATAGCCATGGAGTCCCCACTTTCAATGTTTGAGATGATTGAAGAATAAACCACATAACAGCCAGAGTGTTCAAAGTTCCTGGGATTTTAATTCTGTATGATATTTGAAATACACAAGTATTGTGCTGGGTATTTTGGCACCTAATCTTTCTAAATTTCTTATGTATTGATAAGATTCTGGCATGAGGATAGATTTAAGATACAACTCAATACTGCATGATTTCAGGAAAGGTCAATGGGTACAAATAATAACATATTTTAAAAGCTAAACAGCTGGGGCCGGCGCCATGGCTCACTTGGTTAATCCTCCGCCTACGGCGCCGGCATCCCATATGGGTGCCGGGTTCTAGTCCCAGTTGCTCCTCTTCCAGTCCAGCTCTCTGCTGTGGCCCGGGAGGGCAATGGAGGATGGCCCAAGTGTTTGGGCTCCTGAACCCGTATGGGAGACCGGGAGGAAGCACCTGGCTCCTGGCTTCGGATCGGCGCAGCGCCGGCCATGGAGGCCATTTGGGAAGTGAAGGAAGACCTGTCTCTCTGTCTCTCTCTCTCTCACTGTCTCTAACTCTACCTGTCAAAAAAAAAAAAAAAAAAAAAAAAAAAAAAAAAAAACCTAAACAGCAAGAATCTTTTGCTAAATGTCCAAATAGGTTGTTATAACCCAAACATAGAGGTTGCAATCCTATCAGACTTGTGACCTGACAAAACTGCTTTTCAATACCCCTTATGAAGCTTCATTACACTTATTCACCAAACTAACATGTTGGCTAATACATACGACAAATTAGATCCTGTGTCACGTTCCACTTCCAAGGCAATAGCATGAGGCACTCCAGTTTCATTGATTGCAAGAGTGGTCTCTATGACCAGCGGAGTCTTAGGATGACATTTTGCCAAATACAAAAGTTGCTTGCTGTTCAAAGTTCCAAGGCACTTTTGTCTTAGGAACTGTACAGCATCTTCCTACTTCATTCCACCTTCAAAGAACGCTAGGGCGACAAGCACTGGTGCTCTCCCAAGCCCTGCAGCACAGTGAACAGCTACCCAACAACCAGGTCCTTCAAGAAACTTAATTTTCACATGACTTAACCAGTCATCAACAATCTGGTTGGACAGTGGTACACCATCGTCAAAGGCCAATCGAGAATACAGACGCCTTCCTTCTTCACAACAGTAGTGTCTTCAGTTGCTGCACACACTCTTACTACTATGATAACTACATATTTCTTAAGTGCCTCAGAAATTTGTTTAATGCTGCATTAGTTGGATTATGTGTAACAATAAATCTCATGTTCTTATATGTGACTTCCAGAAGAGCTGGGCAGTTCATTCATGCCATGTTAATTTACTTAAAAAACACTTACTAGGTTGTGAAAGAATTTTACAAACTGAATACAGAAATTATGCAAAGAAGCTGAAGTCTCCTTCACTATCCCCCACTTTCAATTCTCAGAGCTGTGAGTATGAGGTTGGGAGTAATGGGAAATGAGAAGAATCTTCCAACGAGAAACAGCAATAATTGGCTTACTCATCTCCATGGCCCTTCAGAAACCCCATAAATGTGTGACCCAGCAAACCACAGAAAGGAATCCGTTTTCTCACTGAAGACTGTGGCCTAATCCTACAGCCAGTCCTGACAAGGGCAGCAGTAGCCGATGCAGGGCAGGGGCTGTAGTGGTCATTGTGGTGCCACGGCAGGGATGCAGGTGGCGGCCAGGGCACCAGACTCTACCAGGCAATGCAGGATTTTCCATTGATCACAATCAATTGCTAAAATTTCCAGAAAAATGCAATCTCTTTTTTACTTAATTTTTAATTTATTAATTTTGAAAGTGAGACAGAGAGATGCTGAGAGGTCCCGTGCACTGGTTCACGTCACACATGGCACTAAGGGCCAGGGTTGGGTCAGTGTGAAGCTGGGAGCTACACCTATCAGTGTCACTAGTGTTTCAGTGGCTGTGGGGTAAAACACAAAATCTAAATCAAATCAGAAAAATCTCAGAAGAGAATTCTCCCTCAGCACAGATGATTCTCAGGCACGAAGAGAAGAAACCAAGTGGACAGATGGGTTGCAGAGATTTCCCAGGTCCCCACGCATGGCCAGCTCTGGCTTGGGTAGGCTGCTGCTGCGGCTGCTTAAAACCCTGCATGAACTTGGCTGCCATTGCTCTTTGCCAGGCAGCTGCCCCCTCCTCAAAACGTTTCTGCTTTGCTCACAGACATTTCCATATATAATTATAGAAGAACTTGCTGTGTATTTAGATATTAATTAAAGGCAACAGACAACTGGCTGGAGGGAGAGCTCTGTTCAGCACAAAGAACAGATGGCGATCTGAACATAGGTGTCTGAAATGACTAAGGAAGCGCAAAACCAGGACATGTCTCCCGGCGCTTGAGTCTAAGGGAAGACACCACCCGTGAGCTAGAAACTTCTTCCCAGGATCATCGAAGTGGTAGCCAGAAGAGGGCAAGAACTCGCGTCCAACTCAGTACCCAGGGGAAGTTAGTTCATCTGGGTGGTCCAGGGGTCGAGGAGATCCTGAACATCCTGACCATCTCTCCCTCTGAAGGAACTTCAGATCCATGGACCGAGAGAGCAGGAGGCCTGGGGACCCAGGGCAGCAGCAGAGGAAGAAGGAGGCACATCCTCCCAACACAGCAAGGACTGGTCCCCTAAGAGCAGGACCCAGAGGAGGCTGGGTGAGAATTAGGTGTTTCCAGGAAACAGCCAGACTCCCCTGATGTAGTAGGAAAAAGGTACGGAAGAACCCAAGTCACAGCGAGCCTGGCTCCCAGCACCATCATTTCTGCAGAGACAGTAGTGCTGTGTGTCCCAGCAGGGCTATCCAAGGCCCACCAAGGTGCACTTTCGCCTGGGAAGCTCCTATCCCTGAGCACAGAACCCTCCCCAGCCCCAGCTTAACCTGGGAGGGAGACCCTAAGAGCCTGCAAGCAGAAAGTGGGAATGCACCAGAAAAAGTTACTCAGCTCTTCTTCAGGATAAACCACCTATCTTGGGTAGAATCTCATGGATCAACTTTGAATAAATAGAAACAATAGTAAGTACATAATGAGTTTTTAATACCTAAAACATGTAAAGGAATATGGAACTCCAGAGGCAAAAAAAAAAAAATAGCATAATACTACATAAAAGAAATTTGTGTTTTCTCTTTGCTCTTTCCAGTAGTAGCAGACTCTGTGCTTTTTTATTTTTCTTTAAAAGCAGAGTTACAGAGAGAGGAGGAGAGACAGAGGGATCTTCCATCAACTGGGTCACTCCCCAAATGGCTGCATTAGCCGGGACTGGACCAGACCAAAGCCAGTAGACAGGAGCTTCTTCTAGGGCTCCCATGTGAGTGCAGGGGCTCAAGCACTTGGGTCATCTTCCACTGCTTCCCCAGGTGCATTAGCAGAGAGGTGGATCAGTAGCAGAGCACCTGGGACTCAAACCCACACCCACATGGGATGCCAGTGCCACAGGTAGAAGCCTAACCTGCTATGCCACAATGCCAGCTCCACATGTGGCCTTCTTGCTGGCAATGGGTCAGGACAGGACAGAAAATAGAAGTGACTGCAATGCGTCCTTTCCGTCCAGAGCCCAGGACAGCTGGAAGACTTGCAAAATATCCTGAGGGAGGAAGGATTCTTGGAGGGGACATGAAGGAAGGGTAAGTATATTCCTGATGACCAAGATAAGTCACCCAGAAGCCTACTGGGGGAAACAGATGTCCAGTAATTAATTCTGCAGGTAAACAAGACCAGAGCCCTCGACCAAGCCAGGCCTGCAGACAGCAAGCCCGCCTGGGAATCTCTGAGAGTTTCCTGTTTATGCCCAAGAGTCACAT
Organism: Oryctolagus cuniculus; assembly: GCF_051225735.1. Classification (NCBI taxonomy): domain Eukaryota; kingdom Metazoa; phylum Chordata; class Mammalia; order Lagomorpha; family Leporidae; genus Oryctolagus; species Oryctolagus cuniculus. The sequence continues at coordinate 196,530,812 of NC_142867.1, forward strand.
ACTCCACACCTGCCACCAAAGCAGCAGAACCCAAGATCCACAGGCACAACACAAGGTGACTCAGTAAAAACCAGTGCAGACAGAGGACTGTCGCTCCCCCTCTTCGTGGAGGAACGACACTAAACCCTGCCTAGGCTTCATATCCGAGTCACGGCACCATTATGTCGCTCCCCCTCTTCGTGGAGGAACGACACAGGACCCTGCGCTGTTCTTTCGTCTGCTCGGCCCTCCCCGGGTTTGTTGCTGGTTCTTCCCGGGTTGGCTACTGTCCCTTCCACCTCCGTGGAAGGGCGGTTCCCCCTGCCACTTTTCCCCACTTCCGCGGGGGAGCGGCACACCGCCGGCCGGCTCTCTCGGGGGCTGCACAGGTGTTCCTTCAGATGTTCCTCTAGATGTTCCCTGGTGCATGTTGTCTCTCTCCTCCTATATAGTCCTCTTCCACCAATCCCAACTCTGCTACCCACACGCCGAGTACGCTGCTCTCCTCCAATCAGGAGCAAGATCAGCTCCTGCAGCTCAGTCAATCAAGTTGGCGAGAGGCAGCTGCATAGAAGTTGTTGCTCCCTTCTCAGCGCCATATTGTGGGAGAGCAGATGCATAGAATAAGTCTTAATTCCAGTAACTCAGTCCAGTCCGGGTTGCTCCCCACAGATCCCCCTTTCTTTTTATTTTTTGGCGTTGATACGCGCCTGTCTTCGGTGTCCCGCGGCACACACTCTGCTCTGCTTGCTAGAGTTGCCCACAGGTACTTACAAGCCCTATCAGTCAGGCAAACCGAATCCGGGTCCTCTCTTCGCCATGTTGTGAGGAGGTTTTTAGGCGCTGATGCGTGCCTGTGTTCGGTGCCCTGCAGCGCATGCTCTGCTCTGCTAGAACTGCCTGCAGGTGCTTACAAGCCCTATCAGGCAAACCGAATCCAAGCCCTCTCATTGCCGTCTTGTGGGGAGACTTATTGGTGTTGATTCGTGCCTATCTTCGGTGACCTGCAGCTCATACTCTGGTCGAGCTGCCTGCTGGTGCTTATCGCCTAATCAGGCAGACCGAATCCAAGCCTTCTCATTGCGGTATTGTGGGGAGACTTATTGATGTTAATTCGTGCCTGTCTTCGGTGACCTGCGGCGCATAAGCTGCTAGCCGCCCGCAGGTGCTCACCACCTCCCTAATCAGGCAGACCGAATCCAAGCTCTCTCATTGCCATGTTGAGGGGAGGCCTTATTTTTCTGTTTCTCTATCTCCGGGCATTCCTATTTCTCCTATTTTACTTCTATCTACCAGCATTCTTATTTCTCTCATTTTACTTTTAAACTTCTGTTTCTCTTATCCCTGCGGCATCCCAGCGCCCACCCCGAGGCTGCTTCTCCGCACCTCGCCGCCCCGCGGCGGCTTCCCAGCTTTGCGCCGCTTCAGCCCGCACTTCTCTCATCTGCGCGGCTTCCCGGCTTTGCGCGGCTCGGCTTCGCATGCACACTCCGCGGTCTCCACGCACTTCGCGCCCGCACCACGGCCTTGCGCCAGCCCCGCGTTCCCTATCTATTCACGCCCCGTGCTCTCTCTGCACGCGGCGGCTTCCGCGAATCACACAGCGTAGCTCACGTTTCCGCCACTGGTATTCAATCCAAGTTCCCTGGACTAACCTGGCGAATTCCAACCTGGCGGCCCACGTCTCTGCCTCTGGTTCCAGATCTTCGCCTCTTGCTCCCCGGGCTGACTTGAAGAATTCCAAGCTGGCTTACGTCTCCGCCGCGGCCTGCACTCGCGGCTTCATCCTCCCTAACATTTTTCTCTACCCGGTATGTTTCCCTAAGTTTTCTTCCAACAATATTCCTCCCTCATTTCTCCTGGCCTCTCCCCACAGTCCGTATCCAAGTCTAAGTTTCTTATAGGTTTCACTTTCACTTTCAACCTGCAGTCCGTATCTGAGTCTAAATTTCTTCTTGCTTTCACTTTAAATCCTAACTTCTTTCCCACAGTCCGTATCCGAGTCTATGCCTAGGCTTTCGATAGCTTCTTCCGGCACCTTTTTTTTTTTTTTTATTTTTTGACAGGCAGAGTGGACAGTGAGAGAGAGAGAGACAGAGAGAAAGGTCTTCCTTTGCCGTTGGTTCACCCTCCAATGGCCGCCGCGGCCGGCGCGCTGCGGCCGGCGCACCGCGCTGATCCGATGGCAGGAGCCAGGAGCCAGGTGCTTTTCCTGGTCTCCCATGGGGTGCAGGGCCCAAGCACCTGGGCCATCCTCCACTGCACTCCCTGGCCACAGCAGAGGGCTGGCCTGGAAGAGGGGCAACCGGGACAGAATCCGGTGCCCCGACCGGGACTAGAACCCGGTGTGCCGGCGCCGCTAGGCGGAGGATTAGCCTAGTGAGCCGCGGCGCCGGCCCCGGCACCTTTTCTGTCCGGCTTTTCCCTAGGCTCTTTGCTAGTCTCTCTCTCCGGTATTTTCCACTTCTTCCCGTTTCTTCCCTCCTAGGTTTCCTATCCGAGTCACAGCACCATTATGTTGCTCCCCCTCTTCGTGGAGGAACGACACAGGACCCTGCGTTGTTCTTTCATCTGCTCGGCCCTCCCCGGGTTTGCTGCTGGTTCTTCCCGGGTTGGCTACTGTCCCTTCCACCTCCGTGGAAGGGCGGTTCCCCCTGCCACATTCCCCACTTCCACAGGGGAGCGGCACACCGCCAGCCGGCTCTCTCGGGGGCTGCACAGGTGTTCCTTCAGATAGATGTTCCCCTTAGATGTTCCTGGTGCATGCTGTCTCTCTCCTCCTTTATAGTCCTCTTCTGCCAATCCTAACTCGGCTGCCCACACGCCGAGCGCGCCGCTCTCCTCCAATCAGGAGTGGCTCTTGCAGCTTGTCAAGTTGGTGAGAGGCAGCTGGGTAGAAGCTGTACGCTCCTCTCCCAGCGCCACATTGTGGGAGAGCAGATGCATAGAATAAGTCTTAATTCCAGTAACAGTATAGTCCGAGTTGCTCCCCACAAGGACCAAAGCCTGCACCATCGACCCCGATGCTTCAAGCTCTGTAAGACACACACCCCACCTTTCACCAACCTGGAAAGGAAGATGCATAAGAACATTAGGTGACTGTTTCTAATGAGATGTGGTCCAGAGTCAAGATCCAGGCAAAGAACAGAGAGTTTTAAGTGTGATATTTCTTGCATATCTGAGCAAGTATCTACTACACATCTGTTTTGTGCTCTCAAATGATTTCTATGAAACAAGAGTGCCTCAACCACCTGCCTAGTGTCCTCTCTGTTTCTTTGTTTAAATCCTTGAACAAGTGTTTGTCTGTGGTCCACAAAGTCGAGGCTAGGGAGGGAGAGAGGTAGCTCTGGCATCCTGGACCTGCCACCCCAGAGTCCTCGGGAAGGCAGCTGGGAGCAAGGCTGAGCCAGCTGGACATGTCTAGGAGAAGGCGTTGAGACAGTCACTCAGTCAGAAGATGACCCAGCTGACAGCCAGCAGACTGAATGAGATGAGAGCAGGAAAGGATGTGTGACACCAGACATGCCTCGACGACTGCGTGGAATGCAGGGTGCGATCAACACTCCAGGGAAAGACCATTCGGAGACACCTTCTCAGACAGCTGATGAAGAACAGAGTCAGATTATGGGAAAGAAAATAAAGACACTGAGAACAGAGCCCATGAGCCAACAGAAAAGTGTTGTGTGTCTACAGAAAGGACCAGAACAAATAGAAAAGAAGCAACAGTCACAAAAAGAAGGATCTGGGGGTTGGGGAAGACTTGCCTGAACTGGCAACTAAAGTATTACATTCTCTGATGGGAAGGACTCACTGGGAGCCAGGTGGAATTAATGGCAAGACTGGCTCCCAGACCTGCCAACATGCAAATAAGGAACCTCACGGTAGACACAAATGCTAAAAGAAGCAAAGCCGAAAAAACAAAGATACCTGCAAAGGACGAACAGTCAGCCTAATCTCCCCTGCAAGGAGAAAAAACCCAAAATTCTCCACCAGCCAAGCTGTGTTTGCCATGAAAAGCAATATTAACACACTCAGGTGTACAAGACTCAGAGCTCACCACCCACACAACCTCCAGAGAAACAGGCCTCCCTCTAGCCAGCACAGAGAAGCCAGAACGTGAAAAGTCAAGCAATAAAAACACGACAGTCAGGGCCAGCACTGTGGCGTAGAGAGTTAAGCCACCGCCTGCAATGCCAGCATTCCATATTGGAAAATCTGCTCAGTCCCAGCCACTCCACTTCCAATCCAGCTCCCTGCTAATGCGCCTGGAAAAGCAGTTAAAGATAGCCCAAGAACTTGGGCCCCTAGGCTTCTGGCTTTGACCTGGACCTTCTCTGTCTGTTGTAGCCATTTGGAGAATGAACCAACAGAAGGAAGATCTCTGTGTCTCCCCCACTCTGCATTTCAAATAAGCCAGTCTTTTAAAAACCTTCCCAGGGAAAGCAGTAGAAGATGGCCCAAGTCCTTGGGCCCCTGCACCCACATGGAGGATCCAGAGGAAGCTCCTGGCTCCTGGCTTTGGATAGGCACAGCTCCAGCCTTTGCAGCCAGTTGGGGAGTGAACCAGCAGATGAAAGACTTCTCTCTCCCTCTCCTTCTCCCTCTCCCTCTCCATGTTCCTCTCTCTGCCTCTCATTCTCTGTAACTCTTTCAAATAAATAAATAAATCTTTAAAAAAAAAAAAAGATAGATACTCAGCACACACACACACACACACAAATAGGCATACACAGATCAAATTCTGAATTATGCGGGGCCTGAACGTGTTTTAGATCAATTCTATCAGAATATAATAACTGAGGGGCTCGTGCTGTGGTGCAGTGGGTTAAAACCCTGGCCTGAAGCGCCGGCATCCCATATGGGCACCAGTTCTAATCCTGGGTGCTCCTTTCCAATCCAGCTCTCTGCTATGGCCTGGGAAAGCGGTAGAAGATGGCCCAGTGTACCCATGTAGGGGACCCGGAGGAAGCTCCTGGCTCCTGACTTCAGATCAGCTCAGCTCTGGCCGTTGTGGCCATTTGGGGAATGAACCAGTGGATGGAAGACCTCTCTGTGTCTCTACCTCTCTCTGTAACTCTGTCTTTCAAATAAATAAAAAAAATTTTTTAAAGAATATAATAACTGAATTAGCAAAAACAATTAAAATTATTGAGGGACAGAGAGGGAAATCTAACTGGCTATTTTTGAAAAACTAGAGCCAACAGAAGCTACACATACTGCCATGCAGACCAGCCTCCGTCTTAGCTGGAGTGGCTGTAACACCACGGCCAACAGTTTAACCAGTGCATTTTTTCTCATAGAGCTGGAAGTTGGCAAGTCCAAGTTGAAGGTGCCGCAGATTCAGTTGTGGATGAGGGCTCGCGTCCTGACCTGTAGCTAGCCACCTTCTGGCTGTGCACTCCCAAGGCCCTTGCTCGGAGTGGGTGTAGAGATTCAGTTGTGGATGAGGGCTCTCGTCCTGACCTATAGCTAGCCACCTTCTGGCTGTGCACTCCCAAGGCCCTTGCTCGGAGTGGGTGTAGAGATTCAGTTGTGGATGAGGGCTCTCATCCTGACCTATAGCTAGCCACCTTCTGGCTGTGCACTCCCAAGGCCCTTGCTGGGAGTGGGTGTAGAGAGAGGGGCCTGGCTGCATTCCCCTGCTGTTGTGAGCGTGCATCCACCTTGAGGATCTCACCCTCACCACCTAGTTCAGACCTAATTACAAAGGACCCACCTCCCCATACCATCACACTGGAGATTAGGACCTCAAGACAAGAATTTGGGAGTGGCAAAAACCTTCATCCCACAACAACCATTCCCCCTGCCGACCAGAGGAGCAGCACCCAGGGAGGCCTGCTGGCCACCCCATTCATTGTCCCCTCAGTCCCCAGCACACAGAGCTGCATGGGCTAGTGGCCATGACAAAGGCCACACAGGAAAACTTCCTGGCACCCAAGGTCCAGACGGTAGAGTTCTACCTCCTAGCAGCCCCTCCCGTCCAGTACACCAACTATGTGTCAGGCATCTATGTACAGTGTTTCGGGCACAAGGCAGGTGACCCAGAGCGGGTGGAAAATGACCGCCCAGAGCCCTCCTGGGAAGATGGAAGGAAGAACAGGCTGGGGAAGGACATTAGGTTGGCGGTTGTTACTAGGTTACTGCAATTCCCCGCAGGGAGAGAGGACGCTGGCCAGCCAGCCACACACCTGGCGCACTCACCTGTGAATGGCCTCAACTGCCGTCAAGTAGAGCACTCAGGAAAGCAAATAGAGAGAAAGGAAAAGGAGGAAGTTAGGCTGTGTGGGCTCCTCCACGGAGGTGTGGGATGCACATAACACAGAAGTGTCCACCTACTGCTGGATGTACCATGAACCAAGTAAGTTTATATTAAATCCATTTTGTACATTGCCTTAATAAATTTGGCTCTAGTGGGGCTGGCGCTGTGGTGTAGCAGGTAAAGCCGCCATCTGCAGTGCCAGCATCCCACATGGGCACAGGCTTCAGTCCTGGCTGCTCCACTTCCAATCCAGCTTCCTGCTAATGCACCTGGGAAAGCAGTAGAAGATGGCCCAAGTGCTTGGGCTCCTGCATGCACATGAAAGACCCAGATGAAGCTCCTGGATCCTTGCTTCAGCCTGGCCCAGTCCTGGCCATTGCAGCCATTTGGGGAGTGAACCAGCAGATGGAAAATCAATATTTCTCTTTCTCTCTCTTTCTCTCTCTCTCTTTCAAATAAATAAATGAATATTTTTAAAAATAACTAAATTAATAAATTTGGCTTTCATTGTAATTTGGGGTTGCCCATGGCCCCGTAATTATCTTACCCTTTGCTAATTGCACTGTGTTCAGGTTTCCGGGCAGCAAAATTGTCAAGAATTGTTTTATTATTTCTCTTTTTTTTAAAGATTTATTTATTTATTTGAAAGTCAGAGCCATACAGAGAGAGAAGGAGAGGCAGAGAGAGAGAGAGAGAGAGAGAGAGAGAGAGAGAGAAAGGTATTCCATCTGCTGATTCACTCCCCAAATGGCTGCAACGGCCAGAGCTGAGCCAATCCAAAGCCAGGAGCCAGGACTTCTGGTCTCCCATGTGGGTGCAGGGGTCCAAGGACTTGGGCCATCTTCTAGTGCTTTCCCAGGTCATAGCACAGAGCTGGATTGGAAATGGAGCAGCCGGACCTCAAACCCACACCCATATGGGATGCCAGCACTGCAGGCAGCAGCTTTACACACTACACCACATAGCCGGTCCCTTATTATTTCTCTTAAATCTACTCTTGAAGAGAAGATCAGGTGTCTGTTTTTATATCAGTGTTGATAACAATTCACCTTGAAGGACAGCCTGAGAGGTTTGCTGCGAAACAGACATCACTGAAACTTTGTGCCCTCATTCCTCTTCACAAAACCACTATTAAAATAATATAATTTATCTAAACAATATTTCAAGAATGTTAGAAGCAGTAAATTAAAACAGGGAGTCTATTGTGTGCTACAAGAAAGAAACTAACAGGATTTCTTGTACTAGAAAAATTCTTATCTCTTCCTTGAGTGGCAGGCACGAGAGAACAGCTAGTTCATCAAAGCAAATGCTTTGGCTCCCAGACTTTTCTTGAACCTTCCAAATCCAACTAACAAGCACTTCACTGATAAGTTGACTCCTGTTCTTAAAGAGGAAAATTGAATTTCAAGTTCTTGTAATTTTTCTTTCTTTCTCAAGAAGGGCTTACGTGATTTTCTTCCACACACCAGTTGGCATAATTTGAAAATAACAGACTTTCAAGGTACAGATAATTCCCATGCTCTGTAATCCATTCCAGAGCATTGAACTTAGAGAACAATTGAACTTGGAGAACAATTTCCTTCATTTAATAAAATTCACATACACCTGAGCAGAAAAATAGAAAATGAGAAATCAAGCCCCCTATAAATATAAGTTTTAGAATCAAAACAGGGATATGTTGGCAGATAAGGAGTTGGGGGTAAGGCAAGAAAAAGAAAGAAAGGTCACCATCAGAAGAGAGAAAGAAGTAACACATAAAGTCTGTCTAAAAACATCAGTGAATGAACTCCCAAATGAGCAGAACTCATCAGCACTCTGACAGCTACAAGATCTCTTTATGTACAAACAATGACCACTTGGGGTTAACAAGAAATATGAAGGATATGTATTGAGAGAAAACTAAGAAGTATTCTGTAAGACATAAAGGAGATTGATTCCAAAATGGCAGAAAACGGCTCTAGTCTAGCGGAAGAGAGTTTTAAAAAAGTGGAGAGAGTGCAATCTCAGGGAAGAGCTAAGGAGAAAACTCCATGCAAATTAGAGGGACACTGTGGGTCTGCGTGGAGAGTGTGGACACACACAACTCAGGACCCCAGCAGCCAAGAGCCTCAACACCAGCTTTGGAAAGAGAGGTGAGACTAGACTGCAACAGCCCAAAGCACTGGAGATAAAGCTGCGGGAAGAGCCTGGCATGAGTCCAGCTTGGAACCCTGTGGGGGATAGTGTACCAGCCAATCTAGAGGAAAAGGGGGGAGGCACATTTCTCTCTCCCTGACCACCCAGCACTGGTGTCCAGTAACTAGCTGAGAGAGGGCAGTGCCACTTTGGACGTACGTAACAGGTACACCAGCTTGTGCATGCACACCTGACAACCAGCCAAGAAGAGATACCTGAGTCTGGCTGGGAGATTTGACAGGGGGCTGGGTGCTTGTGACTGTGGGAGTCTTGTGTACTGGGTCCATGAAAACACTGTGGCTGTGTGGGAGGGCGCAGGGCGTGGCTGGGTCTTTGGGCAGTCACTGTGGGCAGCTCTACATACTCAGGGCTCCCTGATTCCCTGGTGAGGATCATTGCTGCAGACTTCATGCTCACACCAAGGACTGCACAGATACATTGTGTGGTTTTGGTAGCAATGCGGATGAATATTGTACCCACTGGGGCTAGCAACCAGGCATTTGTCTCCTTGGAGGAGAGAAGAGAGCATGAGAATATGCCAATAGAGCTGATCAAACATCCCCTCTGATAAAAAAAGGGGGGGGGGGTAAGGGAGATTTACCATGCCCAACTTGGGTGTCACTTTGGACACTCCCCTCACCCTGGAGCACTGAACAGAGCTCCCTGACCACACCTAGCACACACCTCTGGATAGTCACTAAAAGAGCAGACACTCCACTAATCCACAGAGGCACAGTCCAAAGATAAAAGCCATCATAGGGAAAAGGAAAAAAAAAAGTATCACCACAAACACCTAAAAATAAACACAGAAATTCAAGAAATAAGAATAAGGAAGACAACATGATGCCCCCAAAGGAACACAACAACACTTCAATACTAGAATGTGAAGATTAAGAGATTGAAGAAATGCCAGAAATGCAATTCAAAAAATTGATCATAGGATTACTTAGAAGTTGTCAGAAGCAAATCCAAGAATTAAAAAAGTCCATACATGATATAAATGAAAATATTTCCCATGAAATTGAGATTTTAAAAAGAAATCAAAATGAAATGTTGGAAATGAAGAATTCAATAGGTCAAATAAAAAATGCAGTAGAAAGTCTTAACAACAGACTAAGCAGGGCCAGCACTGTGGCGTAGCAGGTAAAGCCATCACCTGCAGTGCCAGCATCCCATATGGGCACCAGTTTGAGTCCGGCTGCTCCAAATCTAATCCAGCTCTCTGCTATGGCCCGGGAAAGCAGCAGAAGATGGCCCAAGTCCTTGGGCCTCTGAAATCATGTGGGAAACCTGGAAGAAGTTCCTGGCTTCAGATTGGCACAGCTCTGGCCATTGTGACCATCTGGGGAGTGAACCAGCAGATAGAAGACCTCTTTCTCTCTCCCTCTCCCTCTCCCTCTCCCTCTCCCTCTCCCTCTCCCTCTCCCCTCTCTGTGTAACTCTTTCAACTAAATAAATTAAAAAAAAAGACTAAGTGACATAGAAGACAAAGTATCTGAGAAGACAAATCTCTGGAAATTTTACAGTCAGACCAAAAACAAGAAGAACTTAGAGAGCTACTAAATAATATTAGAGATTTATGGGATACTATCAAATGAATCAATTTATGGGTCTTAGGAATTCCAAGAGGCATGAAAGACAGAATGAATTAGAAGGCCTTTTTAGTGAAATAACTACAGAAAACTTCTCTAATTTGGAGAAAGAAAGGGACATCCAAGTTAAGGAAGCACGCAGAACTCATAATAGACATGACCAGAAAAGATCTGCACCACAATACATTGTAGTCAAACTCTCCACAATAAAATATAAAGAAAAGATTCTAAAATGTTCACAGGAGAAATGCCAGATTACTTTCAGAAGATCTCCAATTAGACTCACAGTTGACTTTTCGTCAGAAACTCTACAGGCTACAAGGGAATGGTGAGATATATTCCAAGTCTCAAGAGAAAAAAAAAAACTGTCAACCCAGAATACCATACCCTGCAAAGCTCTCATTTATAAAAGGTGAAATTGATTTCCTGCTTCCTGTGACACTTTGGTTCAAGATCTGGAAGTCATGAAGATCTTTGATGTGCTAGGAGGGTTCCTCCTGCTTCTTGTGCCTCTCACGATTTAGAAGACTTGTTTGTAGCCTGTACTGAATTCTGGCTCTAGGTCAAAGTTAGAAGGGCAACTTTTGTGGGTCAACTGCAGCCATAGGCTTATGAGCTCTGTCTTGGAACTGGCTTTCTTGTAAGCAGAGTGTTGCCTACTTACTTTGAGTTCATCTATACACTTACTTCTTGTGGCATCAAGAAATATGAATGCCTATTGGGTATTCAGTTTCATATGAAACAGTATTTCTAAATGTCAGAGGTCATGTCCCAATATCATGCTCTATCCAAAGAAAGGGTTTAATTATTTATTTGACAGATAGAGCTAGAGAGTAAGAGAGAGAGATAGAGAGAAAGGTCTTCCTTCTGTTGGTTCACTCCCCAAATGGCCGCTGCAGCCAGAACTATGCCAATCTGAAGCCAGGAGCCAGGTGCGCCAGCCCCCCAAAAAAAGTTTTCATTTACCTTTACATCAAAAGAAGCAGAAAGCAGGGGCTGGCGCTGTGGCTCACTTGGCTAATCCTCTACCTGCAGCACCAGAATCCCATATGGGCACCAGGTTCTAGTCCCGGTTGCTCCTCTCCAGTCCAGCTCTCTGCTGTGGCCCGGGAAGGCAGTGGAGGATGGCCCAGGTGCTTGGGCCCCTGCACCCACATGGAAGACCAGGAAGAAGCACCTGGCTCCTGGCTCCGGATAGGTGCAGCCCTGCCGTAGCGGCCATTTTGGGGGTGAACCAACGGAAGGAAGACATTTCTCTCTGTCTCTCTCTTACTATCTATATCTCTACCTATAAAATAAATTTCAAAATAAAATAAAAAATAAATGTTGGTTTCCTTTTTAAAAAATAAAAATTAAAGTAGAAAGTAATGGTAGCATCTGGAGAAAAATCTCGAGGGCCAGTGGAAAAGAAAAATTCAACATATCAAGTAGAAAATTTTGGAACTCATACAGGGCCATCATTTGGGAACAATGTTTCCCTTGGAGAGGTTATAACTTTTCCTTGGTCTTAAGTGGAGGAACTGAGCTACAAATTCTGGTGGTTAAGGCAACCTTTTTAATATTAGAATTCTGACTATCTAAGGATTGCACTACTCCTTAGAAGTTGAACTAATGTCTGAGGATACCATCTTTTTAAGTTTCTTTTTTTAAAACTTTAATTTAATAAATATAAATTTCGAAAGTACAACTTTTGGATTATAGCGGTTTTCCCCCAAACTCCCTCCCACACACAACCATCCCATCTCCCACTCCCTCTCCCATCCCATTCTTCATCAAGATTCATTTTCAGTTATTTCTAAATATAGAAGATCAACTGGTATATACTAAGTAAAGATTTCAACAGTTCGCACACACACAGATACACAAAGTATAAAGTACTGTTTGAGTAGTAGCTTTACCATTAATTCGTACAGTACAACACATTAAGGACAGAGATCCTACATGGGGAGCAAGTGCACAGTGACTCCCATTGCTGATTTAACAACTGACACTCTTACTTATGACGTCAGTAATCACCCGAGGCTCTTGACACTAGCTACCAAGGCTATGGAAGCCTCTTGAGTTCACAAACTCTGACCTTATTTAGACAAGGCCATAATCAAAGTGGAAGTTCTCTCCTCCCTTCAGAGAAAGGTATCTCTTTCTTTGATGGCCCATTCTTTCTGCTGGAATCTCACTTACAGAGATCTTTCATTTAGGTCATTTTTTTTCCACAGTGCCTTGGCTTTCCATGCCTGAGAAACTCTCATGGGCTTTTTAACCAGATCTGAATGCCTTAAGGGCTGATTCTGAGGCCAGAGTGCTGTTTAGGACATCTGCCATTCTATGAGTCTGTTGTGTATCCTGCTTCCCATGTAGGATCATTCTCTCCTTTTTAATTCTTTTTTTTTCTTTTTAAATTATTTTTAACTTTTATTTAACAAATATGTATTTCCAAAGTACAGCTTTCGGATTACAGTGTCTTCCCCACCCCAATAACTTCCCTCCCACTGGCAACCCTCTCCTCTCCCGCTTCCTCTCCCCTTCCATTCACATCAAAATTCATTTTCAATTATCTTTATATACAGAAGATCAATTTAGCATATACTCAGTAAAGATTTTAACAGTTTGCACCCACACAGAAACACTGTCGCTCCTCCGCGGGCTCGCGGGAGAACGACACCAGACTGGACGCTGTTTAAGCGAATGTCTCTGCTCTGTGCGCTCAAGTTTGCTCCTGTGCTAACCGCATTCTAACCGCATTCCACTTGGTGTGTGTCCTCTATCTTGTTATTCTTCGGCGCATGGTGTGAGATGTCTGTGGTGACTCACAGCGCATAAGCGAATCCCCCTGTGCCGCTTCTATCTCGCCTTTATAGTCCTCTCCCACCAATCCATGCTCTGCTGCCTGCGTGCTGAGCACGCCGCTTTCTTCCAATCAGAGGTTGGGTCAGCTCCTGCAACTCATTAGTCAAATTGATGAAGCAGCCGAAGCCGTTGTGTTGAACTTGTTTACTCCCTCTCAGCGCCATGTTGTGGGGGCCAGGCTTGCTTCACACAAACACAAAGTGAAAAATATTCTTTGAGTACTGGTTATAGCATTAAGTCACAATGTACAGCACATTTAGGACAGAGATCCTACATGAGGAATAAGTGCACAGTGACTCCTGTTGTTGACTTAACAAATTGACACTCTTGTTTATGGCATCAGTAATCACCCAAGGCTCTTATCATGAGTTGCCAAGGCTATGGAAGCCTTTTGAGTTCGCCGACTCTGATCTTATTTAGACAACGTCATAGTCAACATGGAAGTTCTCCTCTACTAAGAGACTATTGGAACTCATAGAAGAGTTTGGCAAAGTAGCAGGATATAAAAGCAATGCACAAAAATCAACAGCCTTTGTATATACAGGCAATGCCACAGCTGAGAAAGAATTTTTTTTTTTTGACAGGCAGAGTGGACAGTGAGAGAGACAGAGAGAAAGGTCTTCCTTTTTGCCGTTGGTTCACCCTCCAATGGCCGCCACGGCTGGCGCGCTGCGGCCAGCGCACTGAACTGATATGAAGGCAGGAGCCAGGTGCTTCTCCTGGTCTCCCATGGGGTGCAGGGCCCAAGCACTTGGGCCATCCTCCACTGCCTTCCCGGGCCACAGCAGAGAGCTGGCCTGGAAGAGGGGCAACCAGGAAAGAATCCAGTGCCCCAACTGGGACTAGAACCCGGTGTGCCGGCGCCGCTAGGTGGAGGATTAGCCTATTGAGCCGCGGCGCCAGCCCTGAGAAAGAACTTCTAAGATCAGTCCCATCTATAGTAGCTACAAAAACAATCATATACCTTGGAATTGTTAAAGATCTCTACGATGAGAATTACAAAATCTTAAAGAAAGAAATAGAAGAGGATACCAAAAAATGGGGAAATCTTTCATGCTCATGGATTGGAAGAATCAATATCGTCAAAATGTTCATTCTCTGAAAAGCAATTCAAAGATTCAATACGATACCAATCAAAATACCAAGGACATTCTTCTCAGATCTGGAAAAAATGATGCTGAAATTCATATGGAGATGCAGGAGACCTCGAATAGCTAAAGCAATCTTGTACAACAAAAACAAAGCCAAAGGCATCACAATACCAGATTTCAGGACATACTACAGGGCAGTTGTAATCAAAACAGCATGGTACTGGTACAGAAACAGATGGATAGACCAATGGAACAGAATTGAAACACCAGAAATCAACCCAAACATCTACAGCCAACTTATATTTGATCAAGGATCTAAAACCAATTCCTGGAGCAAGGACAGTCTATTCAAAAAATGGTGCTGGGAAAACTGGATTTCCACATGCAGAAGCATGAAGAAAGACCCCTACCTTACACCTTACACAAAAATCCACTCAACATGGACTAAAGATCTAAATCTATAATGCGACACCATCAAATTATTAGAGAACATTGGAGAAACCCTGCAAGATATTGGCACCGGCAAAGACTTCTTGGAAAAGACCCCAGAGGCACAGGCAGTCAAAGCCAAAATTAACTATTGCGATTGCATCAGATTGAGAAGTTTCTGTACTGCAAAAGAAACAGTCAGGAGAGTGAAGAGGCAACCGACAGAATGAGAAAAAATATTTGCAAACTATGCAACAGATAAAGGATTAATAACCAGAATCTACAAAGAGATCAAGAAACTCCACAAAAACAAAACAAACAACCCACTTAAGAGATGGGCCAAGGACCACAATAGACATTTTTCAAAAGAGGAAATCCAAGTGGCCAACAAGCACATGAAAAAAATGTTCAGGATCACTAGCAATCAGGGAAATGCAAATCAAAACCACAATGAGGTTTCACCTCACCCCAGTTAGAATGGCTCACATGCAGAAATCTACCAACAACAGATGCTGGCGAGGATGTGGGGAAAAAGGGACACTAACCCACTGTTGGTAGGAATGCAAACTGGTTAAGCCACTATGGAAGTCAGTCTGGAGATTTCTCAGAAACCTAAATATAACCCTACCATACAACCCAGCCATCCCACTCCTTGGAATTTACCCAAAGGAAATTAAATTGGCAAACAAAAAGTGGTGTGCACCTTAATGTTTATTGCAGCTCAATTCACAATAGCTAAGACCTAGAACCAACCCAAATGTCCATCAACAGTAGACTGGATAAAGAAATTATGGGACATATACTCTATAGAATACTATACAGCAGTCAAAAACAATGAAATCTGGTCATTTGCAACAAAATGGAGGAATCTGGAAAACATTATGCTGAGTGAATTAAGCCAGTCCCAAAGGGACAAATATCATATGTTCTCCCTGATCTGTGACAACTAACTGAGCACCAAAAAGGAAACCTGTTGAAGTGAAATGGACACTATGAGAAACAGTGACTTGATCATCCCTTGTCCTGTTGATGAACAACTTAATACTTTATCCCTTTTAGTATTTTTTGTTCTACTTAATACTATTAGTTGAACTCTGTAATTAACACACAATTATTCTTAAGTGTTGAAATTCAACTGAAAAGTGATCCCTGTTAAATATAAGAGTGGTAAGAAGAGAGGGAGGAGATGTACAATTTGGGACATGCTCAAGCTGACTTGTCCCAAATGGTAGAGTTAGAAACATGCCAGGGGATTCCAATCCAATCCCATCAAGGTGGCATGTACCAATGCCATCTCACTAGTCCAAGTGATCAATTTCTGTTCACAAGTGATCATAAGATAGGACTAAGAGTCAAAGGGATCACACAAACAAGACTAGTGTCTGAAAATACTAACTGATAGAATAAAAAAGGGAGAGAAGGATCCAACATGGGAAGCGGGATACACAGCAGACTCATAGAATGGCAGATGTCCTAAACAGCACTCTGGCCTCAGAATCAGCCCTTAAGGCATTCAGATCTGGCTGAAGAGCCCATGAGAGTATTTTAGGCATGGAAAGCCAAGACACTCTGGCAAAAAAAAAAAAAAAAAAAAAAAAAAAAAAAAAAAAAAACACCCTATATGAAAGATCTCTGCAAGTGAGATACCAGTGGAAAGAACAGGTCATCAAAGAAGGAGGTACCTTTCTCTGAAGGGAGGAGAGAAATTGATCTTCTGTATATAAAGATAATTGAAAATGAATTTTGATGTGAATGGAAGGGGAGAAGGAGCAGGAGAGGGGAGGGTTGCAGGCGGGAGGGAAGTTATGGGGGGGCATTGTAATCGGTAAGCTGTACTTTGGAAATTTATATTCATTAAATAAAAGTTTAAAAAGATGCTCAGGCTCACTAGCCATCAGGGAAACACAAATAAAAACCACAAAGAGATTTCACCTCACCCCAGTTAGAACAGCTTTCATTTAGAAATCAACAAACAACAAATGCTGACAAGTATGTGGGGGGAAAAGGTACCCTAATCCATTGTTGGTGCGAATGCAAACTGGTAAAGCCACTGTGGAAGACAGTATGGAGATACCTCAGAAAGCTGAAAATAGACCTGCCATATGACCCAGCCATCCCACTCCTGGGAATTTACCCAAGGGAAATAAAATCAGCATATGGAAGACTTATATGAACCTCCATGTTTCTTCCATCTTAATTCGCAATAGCTAAGACATGGAATCAACCCAAATGCCTGTCAACCGATGACTGGATTAAGAAATTATGGGATACGTACACCATGGAATACTACACAGTGATTAAAAAAAAAAAAAAAGAAATCCTGCCTTTTGCAATAAGATGGATGCAACTGGAAACCATTATACTTAGTGAAATAAGCCAGTCCCAAAAAGATAGGTATCATATGTTCTTCCTTTTCTGTGGTAACTAATAGAGCACCTAAAAGGTAATCTATAGAAGTGACATTGACACTTTGAGATGCAATGACTTAGAACAGCCCTTGTCTCGACTGTTAAGGAATAGTTTTTTTATATACTATTTGTTGAACTCTTTACTTAGTATAGAGTTAATCTTCTGTAAATAAAGTTAATTGAAAATAAATCTTAGTAAAAAATAAGAATGGGAATAGGAGAGGGAGGAGGAAGAAGGGTGGGAGTGTGGGTGGGAAGGTGGATATAGTGGGAAGAATCACTATGTTCCCAATGTTTTATTGATGAAATGCATGAAGTTTGTATTCCTTAAATAAAAGGTTTCTGTGGAAAAAAATAAAAAAGACATAAAGGAAGACTTGAACCAAGCCGTTGTCGCTCCCCATCTTCGTGGAGGAACGACACAGGACCCTGCCCTGTTCTTTCGTCTGCTCGGCCCTCCCCGGGTTTGCTGCTGGTTCTTCCCGGGTTGGCTACTGTCCCTTCCACCTCCGTGGAAGGGCGGTTCCCCCTGGCCACTTTCCCCACTTCCGCAGGGGAGCGGCACACCGCCGGCCGGCTCTCTCGGGGGCTGCACAGGTGTTCCCCTTAGATGTTCCCCTTAGATGTTCCTGGTGCATGTTGTCTCTCTCCTCCTTTATAGTCCTCCTCTGCCAATCCCAACTCGGCTGCCCACACGCCGAGTACGCTGCTCTCCTCCAATCAGGAGCAAGTCCTACAGTTTATTGGCTGAACTGGAGGCAGCTGTGTAGAAGCTGTTTTCTTCTCTCCCAGCGCCATATTGTGGGAGAGCAGATGCATAGAATAAGTCTTAATTCCAGTAACTTAGTCTAGTCCGGGTTGCTCCCCACAAGCCGTGTCTAGGAAAGTTCAAGAATTGTGTACCAAATGCTCTGGGGTGCCCATCCTAGGGACCGGGTTTCCTGCAGGATCCCAGTCATAGCCACTAATGAGGGGACACTAGGCCAGAAGACCACCAAGTCCATCTGTTGTCATGCTTTAGTAGTAATGAGACATCACACCAAACAGTACAGACTCATGGAGCTGGACTCTCTCTGCAGATTGCTAGGATTCCTGGGGTAGAGGCATGTTGCTTTGAGTCACACTATGAGTGAAAGTAATGTTTGCAGCTGCAAAGGTAAACCCATTTTCTCCATAGCTGAGCAAAAGGAAAATGTATTATCCTGCTTACTCAAAAGTACAATCAGCATGAAAGAGGGAAGACATTGCTCTGATACTGATATGCCACCAACAGTCAGGGAAAGAGGGAGAAGGATGTCCTCTATGGGCCAAATTTTAATGAGACTGCCCTTCACTTCCACTCTATTCCTCTGGTTTTAATCTGGTCTAATGGCCAGCTGAACTGCACTCTGGGTGGGAGAACCACACAGTTTCCCCAGCCATGACTAAAAGAAGAAGGAGGGGCAGTGGCATGGTGCAGCTTGCAACATCCGTGTCCTACTTTGCAGCACCAGTTTTAGTTCCAGCTACTTCACTTCCGATCCAGCTCCCTGCTGATCTTCCTGGGAAGGCAGAAGATGGCCTAAATACTTGGATTCCTGCCCATGTGAAGACCCAGATGGAGTTCCTGGCTCCTGACTTTGGGCTGGCCAAGACCTGGCTGTTGCAATCATTTGGGGTGTGAACCAACAACTGAAAGATCAATTGATCTCAATCTCTCTCTCTCTCTCTCTGTCACTCTACCTTTTAAATAATTTTTTTTATTTTATAAAAGAATTCACAAAGTTATCTTAGTCTTATAATTAGAGCTTTCCTTTTAAACATTTGACTTTTAAATGTTACATATTTTGATCAAATTTTTCTTAATGCTGAAATGGTTTTCCTGTTTCAACAGAGTGGTCAGTGATGAGCCTTCTCCTGTGCCTTGGGAGCATCTCCACAAACACAGCTTTGCTGGGACTGCCTTCAGGAGTGCAGGAGGAACTGCCATCCTCGGCCTCCGCAACACAAGGCTCTGGTTGCTGTATTTTCTAAACCCTCTTGAAAAGGGTCTTGTGCAATGCTTCTCTCTGAATCCCTCCTCAAAGTCAGAATGGAAAACCTGCAGGCTTCTTTCTAAAGTTCCTTTCCCTGCTAACATCTTGTTTCTCTAAGGGTTTGTATACCAAGGTATAAAATTTGTAACTAAAGTAGAAGCAAAAAACTGACTCAGACTGAGGCCCATTGCTGGGTAAAGTTTTTTCTTATTTTATTTGAAAGCAAGAGAAAGAAAGAGACAGACAGACAGACAGAGACAGAGAAAGCAATCTTGCATTTGCTCATTCACTCCTCCCAAATGACCACAAAGACAAGGGTTGGTCCAGGCCAAAGCCAGGAGCCCAGAGCTCCATTCAGGACTCCCACACAGGTCATGGGGACGAAAGTACTTGGGCTATCCTCTGCTGATTTCCCAGGCAGATTAGCAGGGAGCTAGATCAGAAGCAGAGTCAGGGGGAGGGGGCAGGGGTGACATTGTGGAGTAGTGGGTAAGGTCACTGCCTGCAGTGCCCTCCCATATTGGGGCCAGTTCTAGTCCTGGCTGCTCCACTTCCAATCCAGCTCTCTGCTATGGCCTGGGAAAGCAGTAGAAGATGACCCAAGTCCTTGGGCCCCTGCACCCACGTGGGAGACTTGGAAGAAGCTCCTGGCTCCTGTCTTCAGATGGGCCCAGCTCTGCCCGTTGCGGCCATTTGGGGAATGAACAAGCCGATGGAAGACTTCTCTCTCTCTCTCTGCCTCTGCCTCTCTCTCTCTGTAACTCTGCCTTTCAAATAAATATATCTTTAAAAAAAAAAAAAAAAAAAAAGAGCAGCAGCAGCAAAGCAGCCAGGACTCTAACCAGCACTCCAATAGGGGATGCCAGTGTCACAGGAGGCAGCTAAGCTCACTGTGCCACAACACCAGTCTCAAGAGTATGTACTTTTTTTAATCAATGGACATTTTTAACACTGATTTGAGTGTTCAGATATCAATTTCAATTTTTTCTTCCATGTTTTTACTATTTTTGATAGTTGCAAATGAACGATCATGTTGGTTTAGGGTATGACCTCAAAGGGAATGATGCCCTAAAGAGAATCATTTTTATAAACGGTTCTATCTAAAAAAAAAAAAAAAAAAAAAAAAAAGAAGAAGAAGGGGTGAGCATTTGGCACAGTCTCTTAAGCTACCACATGGGGCACCCACGTTCCGTATCAGAGCACCTGCTTCAAGACCCAGCTCCACTTCAGTGTCCTGCTAATGTGCACCCTGAAAGGCAGCAGGTAATGGCACAAATACTTGAGTCTCTGCTGCCCACACGGGAGACCTGGATGAAACTAGGCTCCCGGCTTCAGCTTGGCCCAGGCCCTGCTGTTGTGGGTATCTGGGGAGTGAACCAATGATGGGTGATCTCTCTCTCTTTTTTTTTTTTCAAATAAAATGAAAATAAATAAAATTTTAAAATAAGAAAAAGCAAAACTAGCATATCGACTAATAAGGAAAGAGCTCTGCAATATATTGTTACATAAGGAAAAACAAACTCTGAAGTGGCAACATGGGCTAATCCCCTTCTTGTGAAGAAAAAAAAGTACATATGTTTGTGCATGCATAGCAAAACCTAAAGGAATAGTTACCGAGTTAGAGTGTTATTGGGAATTCGTAATGTCATTTATTTATGTGACGTTTGACTATTTTAAGAAGTGGGTTTTTCAGGTCTTCAAAGAAGGAGGTACCTTTCTCTGAAGGGAGGAGAGAACCTCCACTTTGACTATGACCTTGTCTAAACAAGATAAGAGTCAGAGAACTCAAAAGGCTTCCATAACCTTGGAAACTCATGACTGGAGCATAGGGAGATTACTGAGGCCATAGACAGGAGTGTCAATTTGTAAAGTCAACAACAGGAGTCACTGTGCACTTACTCCTCATGTAGGATCTCTGTCCTTAATGTGTTGTGCATTGAGATTTAATGCTATAACTAGTACTCAAACAATATATTTCACTTTGTGTTTCTATGGGGGTGCAAACTGTTGAAATCTTTACTTAATGTATACTAAACTGATCCTCTGTAAAAAAAAAAAAAAAAAAAAAAAAGAAAGAAATTATCAACTCCCAACTTGACTCTCACTGGGATTAAACATGACAATAGGTCTGATCTGATTTCATCATCATTTAAAAACAATCATCTATTATTTTTCACTTTATGTTTCTGTGTGGGAGCAAACTGTTGAAATCCTTACTTAATGTATACTAAGCTGATCTTCTGTATATTAAGATAATCGAAAATGAATCTTGATGTGAATGGAAGGGGAGAGGGAGTGGGAAAGGGGAGGGTTGTGGGTGGGAGGGACGGTATGGGGGGGAAGCCATTGTAATCCATGAATCGTACTTTGGAGATTTATATTCATTAAATGAAAGTTAAAAAAAAAAAAAGAAGGTTTGTGTGTCAAAAGCGATGAGACCAGTTCTGTGCTACACTCTGGCACTGGAGCAGTTTAAAAAAAAAAAAAAATAAGCAAAATACCTGAGCATCCCAAAAAAAAAAAAAAAGAAGTGGGTTTTTAATGCTTGCTTATATTTTTCATGTTTATTTATTAATCTTCAGCTCTTTGAAAGGCAGAGCAAGGCAGAGGGAAGTAGGAGACAGAGTTCTCATCTGCTGATTCACCCCACAAATGCCCACAACAGCCAGGGCTGAGCCAAGTCCAAGCCAGGAACTCCAACAAGGTCTCCCATGTGGGTGATAGGGTTCCAACTACTTGTCCACCACCTGCTACCTCCCAGGATGCGTTAGTGGGAAGCTGGATTGGAAGTAGAGGAACCAGTGCTCCTATACGAGGTGCAAGCATCCCAAGCAGTAGGTTAACCCACTGCAACAGGACGCCTGCTCCCAGCAATGTTTTTATATAAGCATAAAAAATAGATTTTAAAACACAGTTCATGCAATCTTCTCAGAGCATAAGTTCTGGAAGACCTGGATGACCGATGAACAGGACTGTCTACTGCTTATACCACAAACTAGGAACCTTAATAAACCCTGATTTTTCAGACTAAAAAAATAGATTATTGAACTCAAAGTCAACCTCACAGACAGAAAAAGTTCCAGCAAAGTGTTGATGGCTTCCTCCTTGGAAGGCTTCTGTCTGGAAACCTGCTGGATATCATATTAAGTGGTGCTTCAAGAACCTATTGAAGCCCAGGCAAGCTTGTAATAACTAGAGCTATATCCTAACCTATACTAGAATTACAGTGAAAACATACTCAGCTAGAAAATAATTCTGAGGACTGGCGCTATGGCTCAGTAGGTTAATCCTCCACCTGTGGTGCCGGCATCCCATATGGGCACTGGTTCTAGTCCCGGCCACTCCTCTTCCTATCCAGCTCTCTGCTATGGCCTGAGAAAGCAATAGAAGATGGCCCAGATGCTTGGGCCCTGCACCCGAATGGGAAACTCAGAAGAAGCTCCTGTCTCCTGGCTTCAGATCGGCTCAGCTCCAGCCATTGAAGCCATTTGGGGAGTGAACCAGTGGATGAAAGACCTTTCTCTCTGTCTCTCCCTCTCACTGTCTGTAACTCTACCTCTCAAATAAATAAATAAAATCTTTAAATAAAAAAAGAAAATAAAAGAATTCTGGGGGCCGGCATTGTGCCATGGCAGGTTAAGCCTCTACCTGCAACACCAGCATCCCATATGGGCACTGGTTTGAGACCCAGCTGCTCCACTTCCAATTCAACTCCCTGTTAATGCACCTGGGAAAGTAACAGAGGATGGCCCAAGTGCTTGGGACCTTGCACCCACGTGGGAGACCCCAATGAAGTTCCTGGCTTCAGTCTGGCCCAGTCCTGGAAGTTACAACCATTGAGGGAGAACCAGTGGATGGAAATTCTCTATCTCTCTGTCTCTCCCTCTAAGTCTTCCTTTCAAATAAATAAGTAAATCTTTTTTAAAAAAAAAGAATTCTGGATGACTATGCTGTGTTATAGAGCCTTTTCAGAATCTACTTCATTTTCTAACAAAAATGTTGATAGTTTGGGGTGTGAAACCAACACATATTTAGTAGAAAATGTTTTGCCTCTTGATGCATAATAAGGGTTCCCACAATACATGTTTGGCCTGAAATTTTCCCTCTACCTATAATGAATCTCTAAAAATATTCACATGGATTAAGGAATGAACTCCAGAATATCCCAGTTAAAATGAAAATGTGCTCAGTGATATAACTGATGGACAAGTTCGGTAATGCCACAAAAATGTTCTTTAACACATCCTTCCGAAACCAGCGGTTATACCACAAAAGTATATATTCCCTTGTTCATAAGTCCACAGGTCTGCAGCAACAGCTCAGCCTCAGCAGCTGAGTGTGTGAGTTGGTTGGGGCAGCTCTGCCCCACCTGTCACTTCTCCTGTTGGAACAATAGCAAACCCAGGATGTGCTCACGACACTGCAGGGGACAAGATGGCAAGCCAACACCCACAGCATATTTGAAGCCTCTGCAATAAACATATCCACAGTATCCCATTGACCAAAGTAAATCCATGGCCAATGCCAACATCTGCAGACAGGGAAATACACCCCATCTCTAGCAATGGGAGCCACAGTCACATGGCAATGTGTGGGGACACCAGAAGAACTAAAGAACAGGGAACAGTGATGCAATCTTCCAAGAGTAGCATTAACTCACTCTTAACCACTAATTCAGTAACATGTCTGTTTTCACATGTAACTGGTCTTAGAAAGAGAACACTAAGGAAAAAAGACAGAAGGAAGATGGGGAAATGGGACCTAGAAATGTGTAGCATTTTGGACATTGCCTAGGAATGGGAGGGAAGGCAAGGGGAGGTGCCACCATGAGGTCTTTACAAGAGAAAAAAATGAAACATAACTCTCATGGAGCAAAATTCAGAACTGAAGACAAACAAGGTGAGACCACAGGAGGGTTTAGAAATATGAAACACAAAAGAAAATCCCAGAGAAAGACAAGTTTTAAGAAAACAGTACCAGACACTGAACCTGTTCAGGCACAAGGTATTTCTCCATTTGAAACGGCATTTCTTTCATGGTTACCCTTTGTCTCTTTGTTATAATTTATGATTGATAACCTGAAAGAGCGTGTAAGCCCTTTAGAGTTTCAGCAAGAATCTCTAAACAAGAAAGTGGAGGTGAGGGGCCATGTATACACAGAATCTTTTTTTAAAACAAGGCAGTTAAGTGACTCCCCGGAATGTGAACCTTCAACATAGGAAGACAAAACTGAAAATGGAAAGAGCTCATTCATCCTTACGGCTGCCTGAAGAATCTGTCTCACTGCACTGCTCCCCACAATCTTGGCTTCAGCTCTGTAAACCATCACTTCATCCTACCAGTAAGTATGTATACACACACACACACATACACATGCATGCATGTGCACACACATATACATACACACATGCATGCATATACACACATACACACATATAAACATGCATATGCGTACACGCATATGTACACTACATATACATACACACACATACATACACACACACACACAATTTCCACATAAATGACCCAAGTTGATTTCCATCAAACAACTGCATTGAGTACAGGTCTATTTCCCATTTTTTTTCTCCAACAATGAGGGAGAGAAAGAGAATTAAAGATGCCTTAAACCGAATAACCAGGCAAGCCATCACTTAAGAATCTAGTATCTGAAATCATTTCACAAAAATGACCGTTGCTATAGCAACATTTCAATGTGATTTCAGTGACTTTATATTAACATTTTAATGTAAACCAAACTGTGTTGACTTATTTGGCCTTGATTCCTTTTTTAAAAAAGATTTTTGTTTTTGAATCTGAAAGGCAGAGCAAAAGAGAGAGAAAGAGAGATCTTCCATCTGCTGGTTCACTAGCCAAGTGCCCACAAAAGCCAGGGCTAGGCCAGGACAAATTCAGAAGCCTAGAACTCCATCTGGGTCTCTCACATGGGTAGCAGGGACCCAAGTGTTTAGACCATCACCTGCTTCCTTTCACATGCATTAGAAGGAAGCTGGATGGGAAGCAGAACCAGGACTTCAACCAGCACCCTGGTATGGGATGTGTCCCAAGTGGTGATTCAACCCACGGCACCAAAATGGCCACCCTTGGCCTTGAATCTTTTTGAAGAATAGATTGGTTTGTCCCCCAAAAAAAGTTATCATAACTTCTAGGGAAATATGGCAGGGTGAGCCAGCAAATTTACTTTTCCTTCTAAAATTCCTATGGCAATGACAGTGAAAAGGAAAACCCTCCATCTAGCACCACTATCATCATTGAATATATGTATGTATGTATGTGTGTATGTGTCTGTGCATTTATAAAACACTAGAACCTTGTTCCTCTCATCAGAATCTGTTCTAGTGCCTCAACATGGTTAATGTAATTAACACCCCTCCTGTCAATAGATAATTTAAAAATAATCCAAGTCAAAATCCTAATGAGTTTTTTTAATCTAGAAGAGTAACAGTATTAGAGCTAAAAAAAATATTCAAGACAAAAACACTGGTCCGATAAGTGGCCATTGAAAGCCAAAGTGGGCAGCAACAGAATAGTCCGAAGTGCCCAGTGAGGCAGAGCCCTAGGAAAAGCTGTGCCATTTCTCACTGTGCTGACTCAGAAACCAGAAGTTCTTCAGTATCTGCATCTAAGACAACCTCCGCCAGAATTTGGGACAACAAATTGTTTCCAAGGCCATATGGGACCATTGAGCATCCCGTAACTCACTCCTGTGCTACATGATTTTGAAATCCACCCATTCATTTATTCAGAGAAAAGCTTCCTGCCTTCTGGAAAAAAAAAAAAGCAGCAGCAAGGCAGGCAGGCAAAGAAGACAAATAAAATAAGAAAGAAAAAAATTGGTGAATCTATATATATTGGGGTCAATGATATTTCTGCATCTTCAGAATGTAGGAAGAATTCTTTTCAATCCAGCAATAAAAAGAAAATAATTTTATACAATGCAGGGTCCAAAGGTTCAAAAACAGGAAGTCCAAAGAAAAAAACTGAGCTACAAGCAGTAATGCTTCCAGTCCTAACATTCCCGCATGATGCAAGGCCTAGAAGGCAAAGCACTGGGCAGCAAAGAAATGGGAAGGTGGAGGCCCAGCGCCATGGCTTACTTGGTTAATCCTCCGCCTGCGGCACCGGCATCCCATATGGACGCCGGCTCTAGTCCTGGTCACTCCCCTTCCAGTCCAGCTCTCTGCTGTGGCCCAGGAGGGCAATGGAGGATGGCCAAGTGCTTGGGCCCTGCACCTGCATGGGAGACCAGGAGGAAGCACCTGGCTCCTGGCTTTGGATCGGTGCAACGCGCTGGCCGTAGCGGTTATTTGGGGGTGAACCAACGGAAGGAAGCTGTAACTTCTACCTATAACTCTACCTGTCAAATAAATAAATAAAAAATCTTTAAAAAAAAAAAAAAAAAAAGAAATGGGAAGGTGATGAAGAATAAAAGCACATAGGGACAGCGCCGTAGCGCAGTGGGTTAAAGCCCTGATGTAAAGCACTAGCAATCCCATATGGGCACCAGTTCTGGTCCCAGCTGCTCCTCTTCCCATCCAGCTCTCTGCTATGGCCTGGGAAGGCAGTAGAAGGTGGCCCAAGTCCTTGAGCCCTTGCACCAGTGTGGGAGACCTGGAAGAGGCTCCTGGCTCCTGGCTTTGGATCAGCACAGCTCCAGCCGTTGCAGTCATCTTGGGAGTGAACCAGTGGATGGAAGACCTCTCTGTCTTTACCTCTCCCTGTAACTCAGACTTTCAAATAAATAAATCTTTAAAAAAATAAAATGAATAAAAGCACAAAAGACTCCAGAGCTAAGGAAATAGAAATCAAAGCCCATGTCAGTTTGCCTCATGGTTATGGGAGCACCATGTTAGCTTGGCAAAGTGAAAAGGAAGTAGAGAAGAAAAAGGCAGAATGGGTTGAGGATGAGAAGAAAAAGAGCTAAGAATAAATTATCTACAAAATTGTACTCATGGTATAGTTTAACAACAGACAGCTCAGTAGAGATGGAATAGGAAGTCTATAACACACTTAATGTGTGCACTGAATTTTTTTTAAAAATTTATTGATTTGACAGGCAGAGTTACAGAGAGGAATGGCAAAGAGAGAGAGAGACAGACAGACAGACAGAAAGACAGACTTCCATCCACTGGTTTACCACCCCCACCAAAATGGCCAGAACTGGGCCAGGCCAAAGACAGGAACCAAGAGCTTCTTCCAGGTCTCCCATGTAGGTGTAGGGGCCCAAACAATCAGGCCCTCTTCTGCTCTTTCCCAGACATATTAGCATGGAGTTGGATTGGAAGTGGAGCAACCAAAACTCGAACTGGGCACACATATGGGATGCCGGCACTGTAGGCGTTGGCTTTACCCATTAACACCACGGTGCCAGCCCCATATGTACTGAATTTAACCCCCTGTGGACATGGTATTTCAAATGAATGAGAAACATGATTTGGGATAATTCAGTAAAAACTGAGGGAAAAAGAAAAAACACAGATCCCTACCTCACACTATACTGTCCCCCAAAATGCCAGATTTAATGAAACCCTAAAGTTAAAAAAAAAAAGCGTAAAAGTACCAAAAAAAAGTATTAGAATTCATGGACAGAGAAAGCAACACATAAAATTCAGCAACAACTAAGAGAAAAACAAGCCCAGAATCAGCTACATAATAACTATTAAATGTGTCATGAGTGATACAATGAATAAAACTAAAAGACTAAAATACCTAAATCTGAAACATATTCTACAACAAAAGTAACAACTAGGAAGAAAAAGACAACAACCTAAAATTTTTTATGTGTAAATACTCATCTCCCCAATTTTCATTTTCATCCTTCTATACTAGTAAAATTTTAACACGCATGGAGCTGCCCACAATAAAGATTCATGGCATAACCTCCTTTAAGCTTAGTCGCGCCTGGCTATATGGAGTCACATGGGCCATTCTGTCCATCTAAATGTAAGAGGATCACAGGGGAGCTTTCTGGAACAATACATGAGACAATACATGGGAGCCCTTCACCCCCTTCTTTATCTTTTCTCCCCTCCTGCAGATGCTTCTTCCTGAGACCCCGAGGTCCATGGTGGACAATTTAATGTTGTCTGGAAAAAAGATGTGGCAGGATATGAGGTTGCAAAGGGAGTAACAGTAGACAGGGAAGACCAGAGATGTCAGATCAGAAATTCAGACCCTAACTTATAACCAACAGTCTCAATCCTATCACATCCAATGCCCCCTTTCTACTGGAAGGGTTTGTAGCTTGTCCTTTACAATTCCCGAAATGAAATTTAGATTTAAAAAATCCCACTAGTTTTCAAACTGTTCCTTCCAGCCCTATAAACACTTTAATAGGCAATAGAAAGCCAAAGAAAGACTTTACAGCAAGGAATAACTTCATGTCTCAGCTCAGGTTGCCTGGAACACAGAAGAAAGTACAATCCCAAGCAGCAAAGTAAAGAAAGAGAGAAGGAAATCAAAAATGAATCTTAATGTGAATGGAAGGGGAGAGGGAGTGGGAAAGGGGAGGGTTGTGGGTGGGAGGGACGGTATGGGGGGGGAAGCCATTGTAACACATGAGTCGTACTTTGGAAATTTATATTCATTAAATAAAAGATAAAAAAAAAGAGAAGGAAAGTGAGGGAAGAAGTGAAAGCAAATGCAACTAGTCAGGCACAACCTTAGGTGAAGCCATGAGGAAGCACAGCCAACTACATGAAGTGATGTCCCTGGGGAACACCACAGAGGGAGAACGGAGTGGATCTTTTTCTGCCGACTCTCTCCAGTCTCCAGTCTCCTGGCCCCAGGAAAGTTAACTCCTGGATACCTTTGGGTTGCTGCCCCAGAGTTCTCCACCCAGAAGTAAAGGGAGGAGCTGGAAGCTCTGAGACTGTGCCTGCTCTGCCTCAGTGGGGTTGCACAGCTCTGTAAGAGCAGTGATCCAGGGCCTGGGAAATAGGAGAAGTTGAGGGACTCTGGAAGTCCAGAAGAGGTGTTTGACCATACATGGCTAGGACTGCATTTTTTTAAATTTTGGGGTACACATCTGGTACAGTGGTTAAGATGCTGCTTTGGATACCTGCATTCCACATTGGAGTGCCTGGGTTCCAATGTAAGATCCACCTCCAATTTCAGCTTCCTGCTAATACACACCCCAGGAGGCAGCAGATGCAGATGATGGTTCAAATCCTTGAGTTCCTGCCACCCACGTAAGAAACCCAGATGGAGTTCTTGGATCCTTGTTTTAGCCTGGCTTAGCCCCAGCTGTCAAGAGCATTTAGGAAGTGAACCAGCAGATGAAAAACCCACCTCTCCCTCCTTCTCCCCCCACCTCTGCCTTTCAAATAAAGAAAAAAATATAAGATTGTTATGAGGATTAAAAGAAAGAGCTTTGTTCAGTGCCTAACACATAGTAAGTCATGGATAATTGATAGTTTTTGAAAGACAAAAAGCTGGAGGGGAAGACATGATGTCCTATTAGTCTCCCTAGTATTAATTAACATGCACAGTATATTACTGGGAAGAAAAATGTGCTGCTCTGAAAACTGATGCTAATTTTGCTTATGGGCAGCAAACGTTTCCAAATTGCAGACAAATGCCCATAAGGAAACAAGTAAAAAGCCTAACCCAATTACAAGCTCTTCATTTTCCTGATTGAAGATGTCTTAGAAAATAAACGCACATTATGGTATTACTTAAGCAGAATACGCCTATTACGATTAATTAAGGCAGCAATTACAGCAGAAAATCAACCCTTCCAACTGACTCAAAAATTGGAAAAGAAGAAATATTTTAAATAAAAAAATGAACCTGCCGGCGCCATGGCTCAATAAGCTAATCCTCCACCTTGTGGCACCGGCACACCGGGTTCTAGCCCTGGTCGCGGCACCGGATTCTGTCCTGGTTGCCCCCCTTCCAGGCCAGCTCTCTGCTATGGCCAGGGAGTGCAGTGGAGGATGGCCCAAGTCCTTGGGCCCTGCACCCGCATGGGAGACCAGGATAAGCACCTGGCTCCTGGCTTCGGATCAGTGTGATACGCTGGCCGCAGTGCGCTGGCCGTGGCGGCCATTGGAGGGTGAACCAACGGCAAAAGGAAGACCTTTCTCTCTGTCTCTCTCTCTCACTGTCCACTCTGCCTGTCCAAAAAAAAAAAAAAATGAACCTTATTCCCAGACAAAAATAAAAAATAATCTTTAAGTAAATAGATGACAGAGCTCATGTGCTCAGAAATGGAAGGATTATTCTTGGTAAAGTGGGAAAGGCCACTAGAGTTACCTAGTGCAGTCCACAGCAGAAAACTGTGCCTGGGCCCAGCATTTGGAAGAGCAGTTCAGTCAGTGTTTGGAAAGCCCACATCAGAGTAATGGGTTGAGTCCTGGTTCTTCCACTTCCAATCCAACTTCCTGTTAATGTGTGCCCTGGGAGGCAGCAGGTGATCACTCAAGTACTTCCATCCCTGCCACCCATGTGAGAGACCTGGATGGAACTCCTGGCTTCAGCCTGGCTCAGCCCTGGCTATTGTATCTGGGAAGTGAATAGAAGAAGAAAGATCTCTCTCTCTCGAACTCTCTCTTTCTCTCTCTCTGCCCCACCTCCACCTCCTGATGCTCTCTGTCTCTCAAAAAAAAGAAATCCCTACATGTCTAGTATGGTTCAATTTTTCTCAAAATTGTTTTGAAGATTTATTAATTTATTTGAAAGACAGAGTTACAGAAAGAGAGAAAAACAGAGAGATCCTGCATCCACTGGTCCACAACCCAACAACAGCCAGGGCTGGGCCAGGCAAAAGCCAAGAGCTAGCAGTTTCCTCCAGTTCTTTCATGTGGGTGCAGGGGCCCAAACACTAGGGCCAACTTTTACTGCTTTCCCAGGCACACCCAGGGAGCTGGGTCAGAAGCAGAGAAGCCAGAACATGAACTGGTGCCTATATGGGGTGCCAGAGTCACAGAAGAGGCTTAACCCCTATGCCACAACGCTGGCCCCTTTTCAAATGTTTTAGATCCAGAGTTGATTAAATCCATTGGTACAGAACAGATACAGAAAACCAGCTGAATGTATACCAAAGATATAAAATCCAAATTTCAATGAACTCCCTGATGATGCACTTGGAGAATAGAGGCAGCCTCTTTAGACAAAAAGAGAGAGATTTTTACCTGTTGATTAAAAAACTATGAGGAAACATAGTTTTCTCTGTTATATCAAGACTATCTAATTCAAATAGCTTTAGACCACACAACTATAGGACAATACCTGCTGTCCAGTACCAAGTACATGATAAGTGCTCAACAAACACTAACCCAAACCCATCTGATTATCTATTCTAGACAATGGAGCTATAGAAAATATTTTTAAAGTTTATACTAGTGGAGTTTTTGTATTATAAAAGTATGTGATTGTTGAAAGAATGAAAAAGATGAAAGTGAAGCCACAAGAAAAGAGGTTTTTAAAGCTGGGGTGGGTGTCACAATGCAGCAGGCTGTCCATATCCCACACTGGAGTGCCCACTACCCTGCTTCCAGTACAACTTCCAGCTAACGTGCCTGGGAAGTGGCCACTGATGGCCCAGGTGCTTTGGTTCCTGCCATCCACGTGGGAGACACGGATGGAATTCCTGGCTCCTGTCTTTCATCTGGCCTTGTCCTGGCTATTGCAGGCATTTGAGGAATGGAGCAGCAGATGGAAGATCTCTCTCTCTGTCTCTGTCTCTGTCTCTCTGTCATTCTGCCTTTCAAATACATAAATAAAACTTTTAAAAAGAGAAGAGAAAAGGTTTATTTAGCTCACTATTTTGAAGGTTCAAGTCCAAGATCCGTTGGCCCCATTGGTCTGGCCTCCATGAGGGCTGCAGACAGCAATGGTGGAGTCCACAATGAGGAAAGATCACATGATGAGCCAGGAAACAGATGGAGGCTGGGCCCAAATCTGGGCTTTTATAACATTTTAGTGAGCACAATCTTCCAAGGGCATGCTCCAAATAATCCAAGGACCATCTGCTAGGCCCCACCTCCTAAAGTTCCCACCACCTCCCAACAGTACCACCCTAGGGACCAACCCTTTAACACATGGACTTTAGTAGGCATTCAACATGTAAAGTAATATTCAAACCATAGTAGACATTTTCATAATATTAATTCTT
Source organism: Oryctolagus cuniculus (assembly GCF_051225735.1). Classification (NCBI taxonomy): domain Eukaryota; kingdom Metazoa; phylum Chordata; class Mammalia; order Lagomorpha; family Leporidae; genus Oryctolagus; species Oryctolagus cuniculus. The sequence continues at coordinate 196,562,742 of NC_142867.1, forward strand.
CCAAGACATGAACACTGACTACCTTTTTGCTTATTTGTGCTGCCTTTAATTTCTTTCTGAGATCAGCAATGTTAACAGAGGAAAATATCACTATGTTATTCTTTAACCCCCATTGATTTTAAAGTTTTACTTTTTTTAAGATTTATTTATTTTAAAGGGAGAGTTACAGAGAGAGGGAGATACAGAGAGAGACAGATCTTCCATCCGCTAGTTAACTCCCCAAATGGCCAGGACTAGGCCAAGCCAAAGCCAGGAGCCTGGAACTCTGTCCAGGTCTCCCATATGAGTACAGGGATCCATCTGCTGTTGCTTTCCCAGGTGTATTAGCAGGGAGCTGGATCAGAAGTGGAGTAGCTGGGACTCAAACCTGTGCCCATATAGGATGTCAGCATCACAGGCAGCAGTTTAATACACTGCACCATAATACCATGCCCACTATTTATTTTAAAGTTTTAAGCACAATGTTGATTCTTCTGTAGTTTCCTAAAATTATTATTTTCCATAGACAGCTCAAATTTCCTGTGTGTAATACTATAGGAAAACAACTGCTTTGTAAATAAGCATAATTTTTGCTTATTGTAGCATAAAAATGAAAAACCAAATTGAGTAGCCTGGTTGGCCTTTTTCCATATTCACACAGACATATTTTATATATAAACACACTTTAGGGGCCGGAGCTGTGGTGTAGTGAGTAAAGTCGCTGCTTGCAGTGCCGGCATCACATATGGGCACTGGTTTGAGCCCAGGCTGCTCTGCTTCCAATCCAGCTCTCTGCTATGGCCTGAGAAAGCAGTAGAAGATGGCTCAAGTCCTTGGGCCCCTGCACCTGTGTGGGAGACCCGGAGGAAGCTCCTGGCTTTGGGTCAGCTCAGCTCTGGCTGTTGCGGCCATCTGGGGAGTGAACCAGCGGATGGAAGATCTCTCTTTTTCTCTCTCTCTCTGATTCTGCCTCTTTGTAACTCTGTCTTTCAAATAAATAGATAAATCTTTAAAAAATAAAAAGAACCGTTTTTAAAAAAATAAATAAATACACTATAAATGGGGAAGTTTGTTTTTCCAAAATATATGTGATCATGTTATACTATAAAAAACTTTACTATTAATTATCAATTCCTCATGCTGTAGAAAGTCTGTTATTTCTCTTTTTTAAGATTTATTTATTTGAAAGGCAGAGTTACAGAGACAGAGAGGGAGAGACAGAGAGCGAGGTCTTCCATCTGCTGGTTCACTCCCCAAATGGCTATTAATGGCCAGGGCTGGGCCAGATTGAAGCCAGGAGCCTGGAGCTTCTTCTGGGTCTCCCATGTGGGTGCAGGGGCCCAAGCATTTGAGCCATCCTATACTGCCTACCCAGGCCATAGCAGAGAGCTAGATTAGAAGAGGAGCTGCCAGGATTCAAACTGGCACCCATATGGGATGCCAGTGCTACAGGTAGAAGCTTAACCTACTATGCCACAGCACCAGCCCCAATACTATAAAAATTAACTGGATCTTTCATACTTAATAAGATAGAGTCAAAGTCAACACATCTTTGAAAACTAACATTTTTCCTAATTTCTTTTTTATCTATTTATTTTTATTTTACTTGAAAGCAGAGAGACAAAGAGATCTATCTGCTAGCTCATCCTGGCTCCCATGCCCACAACAGCCAGGCCAAAGCCAGGAGCCCAGAACTCCATCCAGGTCTCCCACATGGATGGCAGAAGCCCAAGTACCTGAGCCGTCACCTGCTGCCTCCCAGGTGCACATGAGCAGGAAACTGGATTGGAAGCAGAGTAGCTGGGACTCAAACCTGGCATTAAGTCTAGGATGTGGGTATCCAAAGCAGTATCTTAACCAAAGTGCCGAATGTCCACCCCCTAATTTCTTGACAGATATGTATTTTAACATAAATATCATTACATACATACTAAAAGACTTTAAAACAACTTTTATTTACCTTTTGTCTTCTCTCTCTCCCCTCCCTCTTCTCAACCTCATCATATCCACTGTTTTTTGTTCTTTTCACTCCCTCAAACTAGTTCTGGCCTGGGTCTTCCCACATTTTTCTCCATGATCATATCCATCACATACAAACATTCACACACAGATATATAGGGACTTGGGGATTGTTTTAATTGTTGCACCTATAGTGCACATTTCCCTATGAAACACATTTCTCACTCAGCAGTAGCTCACAGAAATTCTTCCAAGCCGGGGCCAGTGCCGTGGCTCACTTGGTTAATCCTCTGCCTTGTGGTGCCAGCATCCCATATGGGCGCCAGTTCTAGTCCCGGTTGCTCCTCTTCCAGTCCAGCTCTCTGCTGTGGCCCAGGAGGGCAGTGAGGATGGCCCAAGTGCTTGGGCCCCTGCACCTGCACGGGAGACCAGGAGGAAGCATCTGGCTCCTGGCTTCGGATCGGCACAGCGCCAGCCATGGCGGCCATTTGGGGAGTGAACCAATGGAAGGAGGACCTTTCTCTCTCTCTCTCTCTCTCTCTCTCACTGTCTATAACTCTACCTGTCAAACAAATTAAAAAAAAAAAAAAAGAAAAGAAATTCTTCCAAGCCAACTTCTCTAGCTCCCATGAATCACTGCATAAGACCTCCAGTTCATAAGAACTTATATTACATGACTTTGTCACGAGCATTGCCTTGGATATATGTTCTTATTTACTAATACTTTCATGTCTATGAAACATGGTCTCAAGTGTTGGATTGCTAGATCAGGGAGTATAACTTAATTTTAATAGATGCTACCAAATTTCTTTCCAAAAAGGACTATGATTATACATACTTCCAGAAGCAATATGAAAAAAATTCTTTCTCCATCCCTATTTTTTAATTTGGAAAATCTGATATATATGAAGTGATATTTCACTATTTCTCAATTTGCATTTCCCTAACTGCTAATGAATGTGAGCATTTTCTCTGTGTTTAGAAGCCCTCCCTCTTTCTCTATGCCTTTAAATAAAATGAAAATAATTTTTTTTTGACAGGCAGAGTGGACAGTGAGAGAGAGACAGAGAGAAAGGTCTTCCTTTTCTGTTGGTTCACCCTCCAATGGCCGCTGCGGCAGGCGCACCGCGCTGATCTGAAGCCAGGAGCCAGGTGCTTCTCCTGGTCTCCCATGCGGGTGCAGGACCCAAGCACTTGGGCCATCCTCCACTGCACTCCCAGGCCATAGCAGAGAGCTGGACTGGAAGAGGAGCAACCGGGACAGAATCCGGCGCTCTCACCGGGACTAGAACCCAGGGTGCCAGTGCTGCAGGCAGAGGATTAGCCTAGTGAGCTGAGGCACCGGCCTGAAAATAAATTTAAGAAGTAATAATTGCAGTGTCTAACTTCTGATTTCAGTGAAACTATTACAGAGTTTTGCTCTTTACATCAGTATTTTTAATTGGGTTTAGGTGAATGTCTTTTTTTTTTTTTAATGCCAGCATTGCAGGCAGAGGCTTTACCTGCTATGTCACAACTCATTCTTTTGTTTAAGATTTTATTATTTACTTGAGAGATAGAGCTATGGACAGAGAGAGGGAGAGAAAGAGAAAGGTCCTCCCCAAATGGCCCAACAACTGGAACCGGGCTGATCTGAAGCCAGGAGCCAGGAGATTCTTACAGCTCTCCCATGCAGGTGCAGGAAGAACACCTGGGCCATCTTCTACTGCTTTCCCAGGACATAACAGAGAGCTGGATCAGACGTGGAGCAGCCAGGACTCGAACCGGCACCCATATGGGATGCTGGCCCTGCAATTGTAGGCTTAGCCCACTATGCCACAGCACCAAACCAAGTGGCAATGTCTTAATCCTAGATAAGTAGTTCCCTTTTATTATTACATTTTTTTATTAGGAACAGCTGTTGAATTTTGTCAAGTGCTTCTCCCGTATATGTTGACAGGATCATATGGTTTTTCCTTTCTTTTTTTTTAAGATTTATTTATTTATTTGAAAGTCAGAGTTACACAGAGAGAGAAGGAGAGGCAGAGAAAGAGGTCTTCCATCCACTGGTTCACTCCCCAATTGGCCACAAAGGCCAGAGCTGAACCAATCCAAAGCCAGGAACTTCTTCCGGGTCTCCCACATGAGTGCAGGGGCCCGAGAACTTGGGCCTTCTTCTACTGCTTTCCCAGGCCATAGCAGAGAGCTGGATTGGAAATGGAGAAGTCAGGACTCAAACCGGTGCCCGTATGGTATGCCAGCACTGCAGGCAGCAGTTTTACCTACTACACCACAGTGCTGGCCCCATCCTTTCTTAATATACTGATGTAATGAATCAAGGTAATAGATGTCTAATAGTGTCCAGTACCTGAAATATAACCTATTCTATATCCATGCATTATTCTTTTGTCACGTAACTTGATTTTTGTTAATATTTTATTTGGAATTTTTGCATCTATATTCTTGAGTGTATAGATATATAAAAAAAGAAAAAAAAGTTCTTCTACTCTAATGGTGCAGTCCCTCAACACTTCTGATACCAGACACGGGTCTTCTCCCTGGCACACACACCAAGCAATTCTGCATGCAACTCTCCAGCAGGCACCAGCTGGGTGTCCCCTAACCCACTGCAGTTCTACATTGACCACTTGGAGACAACATCAGATTCCAGAGGCGGAAGACCCCACTCCAGGTGCCAGTTGCAAGCACTGCTGTGACCTGTGCTTCTGACCAATCAGCTGCAAACTGGAGTCCCCTTGACCCCTCCTTGAGTTCAATTAATCTGTGAGAGCAGCTCCCAGGGAAACACATAAAGACACACACGAACACCAGATGGCAGAGATGCACAGGGCGGGCATGTGCGAGGGGGCCCAGAGCTTCAAGGCTGTCTCCGGGTGCATAGGTCTCCAGAAACCCCACATATTCAGCCAGGAGGAAGCTCTTCCAAACACAGTCCTCGGGGGTTTTTATGCAGGACTCCTCACTCAGGTATAACAGCTTCTATCATTGGCCATTGAGGATCATCTCCACATTCAGCCCCTTTCTCCTGCAGTTAGGGAATGGGACTGAAAGTTCCAACCTTTTAATCATGCCACGGTCTTGCCCAGCCCCCATGCACCTATCTAGGGGCTGCCAGCCATCAGTCATCTGCATAGCACACACAAGACATTCTCGGGCAGGCATTGTGTGCCAGTGGTTAAGCAGCTGCCTAGTAACACCATCACCCCATATCAGAGCACTGATTCAAGTCCCAGCACCCTGTTAACACCCCCTGGAAAGGCAGTGGAAGACGACCAAAGTACTCAGCCCCCTGTAACCCATGTGGGAGACCTGGGTGGAGTTCCTGGCTCCTGGCCTCACCCTAGCCCAGCCCGGGCTGCTGCAAGCATTTGAGAAGTTAACCAGTAGATGGAAGCTCACATTCTCCCTCTCCCTCTCCCTCTCCCTCTCCCTCTCCCTCTCCCTCTCCCTCTCCCTCTCCCCTCCTTCCCTCCACCCTATTACTCTGCTTTTCAAATATGAAAATTTTAAATAAACATTAAGACGTTCTCATGACTCTGGAAATTACGAGGGTTTTAACACCTTTTTTGCCAGGAGACAGGACTAAGACCAAATCTACATCTCACAATATTATGTCATCTTCAGAGACCAAGGACTTAGTCTTGGTCGCTGCTGTATTTCCTGTCCCTAGAACAGTGTAGACACCCATTATAGGTGCTCACTAAACATTTACTGAATGCACAAACAAGTGAAACTGGTCTGTGCCTCATTTTGGTATGAAAATTGTGCTGGTTACTAAATGAATCGAGGCACATTCCATCTGGTTCTACAGTTTTGAATGGCTGAAAGCCTTGCCACTCAAAGCGCATGGACCAGGAGCAGCAGCATCACCTGGGAGCTTGTGAGACACAGAAGCTCGGGTTCTACCCCAGTGCTGCTGAATCATAGCCTTCGGCGCAACGAGACCCCCAGGAGGCTGCTCTTGCAGCTTCAGATCACACTGTGTTATCTGCTCCTCAAAGCCAGAGACAAGCTAGGGAACCATCTGGTATGAGCTCTTTTCTCATGTTAGGGATTTAGTCATCTTTCTAATCTCTTTCACAGTAAAGAATCTGTACCAGGGGCCGGCACTGTGGCACAGTGGGTTAACGCCCTGGCCCAGCATCCCATTTGGGCGCTGGTTCTAGTCCCAGCTGCTCCACTTCCAATCCAGCTCTCTGCTATGGCCTGGGAAAGCAGTGGAAGATGGCCCAAGTCCTTGGGCCCTGCACCCATGTGGGAGACCTGGAAGAAGCTCCTGGCTCCTGGCTTCGGATTGGTGCAGCTCCGGTCGATGCGGTCATCTGGGGAGTGAACCAGGGGATGGAAGACCTCTCTGTCTCTCCCTCTCTCTGTAACTCTGTCTTTCAAATAAATAAAATAAATCTGTTAAAAAAATAAAGAATCTATACAAGTTGTCTACGTCCCTCTTTGCCATGTTTATTCATTTGTATTGTTCTAGGAAACCTTTTGTGTCCTCAAGATTTCCAAATAGTTATCATAGAGCTGCAGTTAATATGCTCTTAAAATCATTTTGCTCTCTATTTCAGTCATGTGTCTTTTCTCAAAGCATCCTCTAGTTGTGCTTTCTTCTTTAGATCGGTTAGTGTTGGGCTTATTTTCTTAATGCCCTTTTCAAAAAACCAGTTTCTGGGCACTTGCAGTCATGTTGTTTGAGTTCCTGCTTCACTGCCAAGTGCCGCGCAAAAGGCCTCTCAAAATCCCCATCCAGGAGCCAGCTCTGCGGCGCAGCAAGTTAAGCCACCATCTGCAGTGTTGGCATCCCATAAGGACATGGGTTCGCATCCCTGCTGCTTCACTTCCAATCCAGTCCCTGCTAACGCACCTGGGAAAGCAGCAGAGATAACCCAAGTATTTGTGCTCCTGCTACCCTGGTGGGAGATCTGGCTCCTGGCTTTGGCAGAGGCATGGCCATTTGGGGAGTAAACCAGTGGATGGAACATCTCTCTCCTTCTCTCTCTCTTGGTAACTACACCTTTCAAACAAATAAATCTTTAAAAAAAAAATTGCTACCCAGCCACCACCAGCTGAGCCTGGCAGGGTCCCTGTGGGCAAGAGGACACAGCAGCAGCTGATGACCCACATAATGTCTGGTGACAAAGGAATGTCTGCCTTCCCTGAACTAGACAACCTTTTCAAATGGGTAGGGACCACCACGAAGCAGCTGGGCAGTATAGGAAGACCTGAGGGGTAAGCTCTCCCAGGGTTCCCCAGTGGCTGTAACGCAGCTGCAGTGAAGTTCCTCATGCCCTGCTATCACCCCAGCATGGACACCCAGGGGAACATCCGCCTGGACATCCTGAAAGACAGCGGCCTGGCCTGTATGACGCCAGGACCATCCTGCTCCCCAGCCACAGCCTGCTAGGAGAGCCCAGCATCCATAGCCCTGTGAATGCACAGGCGGCTGAGCTCTGGAAAAACACACAGGTTTTCAGAAGCGCCTGCAGGGGCTGGCACTGTGGCGTAGCGGACTAAGCCTCCGCCTATGGCGCCGGCAACCTATATAGTCTCCAGTTCGAGTCCCAGCTGATCCTCTTCCGATCCAGGTACCTGATATGGCCTGGGAAAGCAGAATATGGCCCAAGTACTTGGGCCTCTGCACCCACATGGGAAGAAGCTTCTGGCTCCTGGCTTAGGATCGGCCCAGCTCCAGCCATTGCAGCCATTTGGGGAGTGAACCAGCAGATGGAAGACCTGCCTGCATATCTCTCTCTCTCTCTCTCTCTCTCTCTCTCTTTGTACAACCTCCTCTCAAATAAATACTTTAAATAATTTTTTTTAAAAAGTACCTGCAAGAAACCTATTCAAAGCAGGTGTCCAGTCTCTCCTGTGTGGTCCTCTCAGGTTTTCCTTAGAATGTCTATCTCTTCCTTGATTTCTGTATTGAATTCTGTATCTTGAACTTTGGTGTTATTTTTGTTTTTTAAACTAAGTCTCTGAGTTCTTGTGATGTATATTAAATAAGTACATTTTGGTTGTTTTTGTAAAAAAAATTCTGAATGTATGTAAGCTTTTGATACATAGTTTTGTTTCTATTTTAACTTTTTAATTTTTTTAGCTTTCCTTTTCCTAGTTTCTCTTAATTTTATATTTATCTTTATCATACTTTATTTTCCCAGATTCTTTTTAAAAGATTTATGTATTTATTTGACAGAGAGAGCTACAAACAGAGAGGAAGAGGAAGAGACAGAAAGGGAGAGGTCTTCCATCTGCTGGTTCACTCCCCAAATGGCTGCAAGGGCTGGAGCTGGGTCAATCTGAAACCAGGAGCTTCTTCTGGGTCTCCCATATGGGTGCAGGGCCCAAGGACTTGGGCCATCTTCCACTGCTTTCCCAGGCCATAGCAGAGAGCTGGATTGGAAGAGGAGCAGCTGGGACATGAACTGGCACCCATAAGGAACGCCAGTGTCGCAGGTAGAGACTTAGCCTGCTATGCCACAGTGCTGGCCCTTTCCCAGATTCTTTCTTTTTTTAAGATTTGTTTATTTATTTGAAAGGGTTACACATAGAGATAAGGAGAGGCAGAGAGAGTGAGATCTTCCATCTGCTGGTTCACTCCCCAGATGGCCGCAACGGCCAGAGCTGGGCCAATCCAAAGCCAGGAGCCAGGAGCTTCTTCTGGATCTCCCACGTGGGTGCAGGGCCCAAGCACTTGGGCCATCCTCCTCTGCTATCCCAGGCCATAACAAAGAGCTGGATTGGAAGATGAGCAGCTGGGACTAGAACCAGTGTCCATATGGGATGCCAGCGCTTCAGGCCAGGGTGTTAACCTGCTGCACCACAGCACCAGCCCCTCCTTCCCAGATTCTTAAGATGAGTTCATCTCCAGACTCTTATCCATATAATGAAAGCATTTTTTAAAAAAGCAAATTTATTTACTTGAAAGGCAGAGACAGGGCTGCACTGTGGCACAGAGGGTTAAAGCCCTGGCCTGAAGTGCCAGCATCCCTTATGGGCGCTGGTTCAAGTCCCAGCTGCTCGTCTTCCAATCCAGCTCTCTGCTACTGACTGGGAAAGCAGCAGAAGATGACCCAAGTCCTTGGGCCCCTGCGTCCACGTGGGAGACCCAGCAGAATCTCCTGGCTCCTGGCTTTGGATCAGTGCAGCTCCAGCCGTTATGGCCATCTGAGGAGTGAACCAGCAGATGGAAGACTTCTCTCTCTGTCTCTACCTCTCTCTGTGGCTCTTTCAAATAAATAAATCTTTTAAAAAAAGAAAAGAAAGGCAGAAAGATGGAGATCTTCCTTCTACCAGTTCCCTCCTGGGCCAGGCCAAAGCCAGAAACCAATGCAGGTCTCCTACATGGGTGGCAGGGGCCAAACCACTTGGATCATCTTCCACCTTTTTCCCAGGTACATCAGCAGGGAGCTAGATCAGAAGCAGAGCGGCCAGATTCAACCTGGTACTCCCATAGTGGATGCCTGCATAGCAAGCAGAGGCTTAAGCCACTACAACACAATGCTGGCCCCAGTGAAAGCTCTTCTTTTCTTAAGATTTATTTTATTTATTTGAAAGGCAGAGCTACAGAGAGAGGGAGAGAAAGATCTTCCATCCACTGGTTCACTCCCCATATGGCTGCAACAGCCAGGACTGGGCCAGGCTGAAGCCAGGAGCTTCATAGGGGTCTCTCACATGGGTGCAGAGGCCCAAGCACTTGGGCCATCTTCTGCTTTCCCAAGCTCATTAGCAGGGAGCTGGATCAGAAGTGGAGCAGCAGGTACTCAGTTGGTGCCCATATGGGAGGCCAGTACTGCAGGCAGCAGCTTAACCCATTTACAGCAAACTCCCAGTGAAAGCTTTTTAAAATCAATTTTTTCTGAGAACAGTTTTTGTTGTATCCTATAAAATGTTAGACTTTACAATGCTAGCAGTGTAATGTCAGCACTGATTTTTTTTAATAACCCAAATTTATATGGCAGCATAATTCTTCATGTTTAAGTGCTTAAGATTTTTAGGTACTTTCTAAATTATTGATTTATAGTCTAAATTATGATCAATGGATGTGATAAATACCTTTTTAACATGTATTAAGAATTCCTTTGTAGCTAAATCTGGGATCAATTGTTTTAAATGTTCCATGACCATACGGGGAGCTGAGAATCTCTCCTCAGCTCAAAGGATGTAAGAATCTCCCTCTCCTATATCCGCAATGTATGTGTGCAGGTGGGTGCACATCCACCCACACTCACGTTGATTATATTGTGCAATTCCTATACACCCTTATTTTTGTCTCAAGATACCAATTTTGATATGCACATACTGAAATCTCTCACAGTAATTATTCTGTTTATCTCACCAGTCAAGAAAAGCTAAAATGAAAAACATCATACAATAAATTAAGATGCACAAGCTAAAGTAATTCCTTTGTTAAGCACCAAATGAATCAGAAAAGCATGAAAGGAATTCTATCAAGAGGACTGCCTATAGCTAAACACATTATAGAAAACATTTTTTTCTGCAGGGGAAAAAAAAGGTCTTTTTTCCACGGATGTCAAATTAAATCCCTGTAGCCCAACCAAGAACTATATATCAGATCGTTTACTGCTTCCTAGCCTGAAAGTCACAATCACTCTCCCTGGCTCATTTTTAACATTGGCTTTTGTATGGATGAAAATGACTATGCCAATTAGGTAATTCTGTTTTTTACAAAAGAAACAAAAATTGGGCTTTTCACTCAAGAAACAAAGGCATAATGAATTCAGTAATGAGAAACCAAAAAGCAATTCAGAAACGCTTTTGATGAAAATATGAAGTGCTGTTAGGCTAGCCTGCAAATGCGATCGTGAGCGAAGAACCTGCCTGCATTGTTCATCTTTAATGATTCCTTTCTCTTCCACGACTTCTCTTTGGGGCTTAAATAAAGGCATAGGTAATGTGCGAAGCGCCACGATGTTATGTCTCTAGAGAACACACACAGGAAGAAATCAGGTGCAGAAGCAGGCAGGCTGCCCCATGCATGCCCATGCTGTCAGTCACACTGGGCAAGAGCTTGGAGCTGGGGGCCAGCGCTGTGGTGCTGCAGGCTAAAGCCCAGGCCTGCAGCGATCATGGCGAGGAGCTGCACTTCCAAGGACACAATCATGTGCAATTGGATTATTAGTTATTCTGAATGTTTGCTTTCCTTTCTCTCCTGAAGGAGCTACACAACAATGAGAGAGCTTAAGAAACCCATTCAGGGGCTAGCACTGTGATGTAGTGGGTAAAGCCACCACCTGCAGTGCTGGCATCTCATGTGGGCACCAGTTCGAGTCCTAGCTGCACCACTTCCTATCCAGCTCTCTGCTGTGGCCTGGGAAAGCAGAAGATGCCCCCCCCCCACACACACACACACATGCACGCACGTGAGACCCAGAAGAAGCTCCTGGCTCCTGGCTTTGGATTGTCTGAGCTCTGGCTGTTGCAGCCCATTTGGGGAGTGAACCAGCAGATGGAAGACCTCTCTGTCTCTCCCTTTCTCTGTAACCCTTTCAAATAAATAAAAATAAATCTTTAGAAAATGCAAGCTTGGAGCTGTTTGTGAGGCTGGAACACGTGGGAAGGAATAGGAAAAGACTCGTGTGTGAAGACCATAACAGGTGTACATGATTGCATACTCAGGTTAACGTCCATACAGGCACAACAGATGATATGGGAGTGACCCTGCACCTGGTCAGATGGCGGGGCTGCTGCTTTTGAAGGAAACAGGTGCTGTGAACACCTGTGAGGTCAATTCACCTGAACCCATCACCCGTCAGGTTGTTTTTCATTTCAAGAAGTTCTAGCTTGTTAATTGAGATTAAAAATTACCATGATAAGTTCTTGTCTTTGGAAGAGAGGCTACATTTCCTTTCTTGAAATTCTTTTCAATTAAAAGTGACTTGTGGGGCCAGTGCTGTAGCACAGCGAGTTAACACCCTGGCATCCCATATGGGCACCAGTTTGAAACCCTGCTGCCCCACCTCTGATCTAGCTCTCTGCTATGGCCTGGGAAAGTGGTGGAAGATGGCCCAAGTCCTTGGGCCCCTGCACCTGCGTGGGAGACCAGGAAGAGGCTCCTGGCTTTGGATCAGCGCAGCTCCCGCTGTTGCAGCCAATTGGGGAGTAAACCAGCGGACGGAAGACCTCTGCCTCTCTCTCTCGCTCTCGCTCTCTCTGTAACCTTGACTTTCATACAAATAAATAAATCTTTAAAAGAAAAGTGACTTATGTTGTTCTCGGTCCTTAGCCACAACTGGCATCTACCAAAATGAATGAGTTTCTTTAAAAAATAAAAGATTTATTTGAAAGACGGAGTTGAAGAAAGAGAGTCAGAGAGAGAGCAGCACCAATCCGAAGCCAGGGGCCAGGAGCTTCTTCCTGGTCTCCCACGTGAATGCAAGGGCCCAAGGGCTTGAATCACCCTCAGTTGCTTTCCCAGGCCACAGCAGAGAGCTGGATGGGAAGTGGTGCAGCCAGGACTCGAACTGGCACCCATATGAGATGCCAGCACTGCAGGTGGCTAAGCCACAGCGCCGGCCCCTAAATGAGTTTCTTAAGCTCTCTCACTATTATGTAGCTCCTTTAGGAGAGAGAGGAAAGCAAAAATTCCGAAGTATAAATAGAGCCATCCCATTCCACCTGAACGCTTCCTTGGAAGAGCAGCTCCTTGCCATGAGCCCCATCTTCACTGTGTGAGCACCTGCCACTGCTCTACCTTCAAGCCAGTTAATGTCCACAGAAACCCTGCAGGGTGGGTGGTGGTGCAGGCTCTGTGCTTCACAGGTGAAAAACCCAGGGAGCCACAGAGTTCAACAGCTGGACAGTGTCAAGGAGCAGCTCAGTGGTAGGTCTGGGATTCTGACCCTGGGACCTCGAAGCTTCTAGCAAGGTAGTCATTGAGGCTGTGGACTGCTTGGCTGACACAGGAGACTAAGGAAAATCAAGATGGGCCACTGACAAGAGAACAGGTGCGGAAATCCTCAACATGACACGACAGGAACCCCCGTACCAAGAATGGGGTCTCAGCAGGACGGGCGCTCAGACGCACGGGCTGGGAACCTGAAAGTTCACTCCCTCAGACTTGTTTCTCAGACTCATCCAGGAAAGCTCATCTTGCCATGGGCACTCACGGGGCTCCAGACCACCACAAACAAGGAACGGTCCACACAGCAAGAAGCCGGTTGGAGTCTGATTTTCCAACATCCCCATATGAAGGCAATACTCCAAGCAGGAAGCACCTCGGGCTCTGTTTCGCTACATCCTGGACATTCCCCAAGTCCCTGCTCTGAGAGCCCTGGCAAACTGGGCCTGCAGGAGGTGGGGTCTCTAGGGGTCCATCCGTGTCCAGTCTCCCCTACTTGTCACAGGCAAACACGGCTTTCCTGGGAGCAGCTCCTCCTTGAGGCTGATTATCTGGCAACCCCACCCCCTCCCCCGAGTGAGCACACCCCTCGTTTCCACTACCATCAGAGGAAGTACGGGGTTCCTCCTCATGGCCCAGCCCAGGGCACCCACCCAGCACGTGGTCATTGCTGCCCAGAGCCTGCCCAGCTTGTCCCCGCCATGATGTCGGAGCCTTCTACACACCTCTCGGGGGAGGCCTCCACACCAGCACCCCCGTGCCCCAGCTGGGTCCATGCACAAACCCCCACAGAGGCTGCCAAGGGTGCTTCCAGGTCTCCTGCAGGAGGGCCTGGAGCTCAGGCTCCTTTATAAGCAAGCCATCTGGGACCCAGGGCTCCTTCTGCCCCCTGCCCTCCAAGCCCTGCCAGCCGGAGCCAAAATGGGCAGCCTTCTGCCTCCCACACCGACCAAGAGACCCAGGAACCCCGGGCGCTCATCGTGAGGACTGCTCCGGCAGCCCCAACGGCTTCATCTCCCACTCCACGCAGCCGGCCTGGCTCAGGGGTCCCGGCGCTGGCTGGGAGGACTGGCAGTGGGAGGTGGGCCAGAGGCCCCTCAGCAGCCAGCACCCTCACTGCCTTTCCCCTCCCGGGGCGCCTCCCTTCCCACCTGCCAGCACTTTGCATCCACAGGCTGGGCCACTCCTCCCACACCTGGGGAAGAGATAGAACTTGAAACCTGCTGGGCCCAGCCCTGTGCAAGGCACTTCATCTAATTTTGCTTTCTTCTTATGGTTTTAGCTCCTGATTTTTTTAAAACATGGAAAAACGTGTGTGTGTGTGTGTGTCTCTGTGTGTGTGTTTGTGTGTTTCACTCTCCCAATGCCTGCAGCAGCCAGGGCTGGGCCAGGCTGCAGCCAGCAGGAACCCAAGTACTTGAATAATTTCGTGCTGCCTCACAGGGTGTGCATTAACAGGAAGCTGGATCCAAAGCAGAGCCAGGAGCTGAGCCCAGGAACTCCAAGGTGGAGGGCCAGCCCCGGAGGCTCTGCCTTAACCACTGGGCCAAACGCCCCCTACCCGGCCCCTGACTTTTACAGCCAGACGGTCAGCTGGGAGGGTGCATTCCACCTAACTTGTTGGTCCCCATGCTGGTGCCCCATCTGCCTGAGCTCGCCTCCTGGGGGCAGACACTCAAGGCCAGCAGGGGCTGAGGGAAGACGGTGGTCCCAGCCAGCAGCGATTCCGCTCGGCCTGCCCCTCACACACGTTGCAGGAGACGCAATGCCCCGCGGGAAGGGAAGGGACAGTGCGTGTGGGCACGGGGGAGCCGGGGAGCCTGGGAGCCGGGGGTCCCCCGCCCCGGGCATGTGGGAAGCGCTCTGTCTTCTCACCGGCAGAGCCCCCACCTCCCGCCGTGGCTGTGAGACGTACGGTAGTCAGGCGAAGCAGGCCTGTCGGCATCGCTGCTGGGCTGCGGCTGGCACAAAGGGCGCCCCGTTCTGGCTTCGCGCCTCTCTTTCTTCCCGGCAGAAGAGGAAGAGCCTCACCTCGGGTGGCCGCGTGTCTGTTTCTCTTGGCAAAGGAAGAAACTCAGCACACGCCCGGTGGCCCCCGAATCTCTACGCCCACCTGCCTTTCGGGAACGAGCGCCCACCTCTTTCTCAAAACATCGACAGAGAAACGAACTCTCGCCTTTCCCGCACACAGCACGCCGCAGGTCAGCCTGGCTCCTGCATATACAAAGCCCGAGTTTCAGGACGAGCGCTTCCCAGGGGTGACAGTTCAGTCATGCCTCCTACCCGGACTCTACACACTCTACACACCTCGGGGGTAGCTGCTCTTGCGTGTTCCCTCTTAATCCTAAACCCTTTTAGGATTAAGCTCCTGGGGCGAATGCACGGTTCTGTGACCGCGGCTCCTGCGCACCGGCAGAAAGGCACGGGCGGGACGCGAGCGCCCTCTGCTGGTGGTCACTCGGGAGTCAGGCACCATTTGACACATCCTGTCCGGGGAAAGGCGGCAGCTCCTCTAACCCCACCCTGTGCCAGGTGTCGGAGGAAGAAAAACTCTGGAAGAGAAGTGGAGCGCTCACACTCTGCTCTCCCTAATTTGCATGGCCTTCATTGCATTCTTTCCCCCCCACCCTTGAAATTCTCTTTAATCATAGACTCCCATTATCAGAGGTAGGGCATGGAGAGAGAAGGAAACATTTTACCATTTTAGAAGTCCCCATCAGCTAATCTTTAAAAACTCAAGTGGGCCGGCGCCGAGGCTCAATAGGCTAATCCTCCGCCTTGCGGCGCCGGCACACCGGGTTCTAGTCCCGGTCGGGGTGACGGATTCTGTCCGGGTTGCCCCTCTTCCAGGCCAGCTCTCTGCTATGGCCAGGGAGTGCAGTGGAGGATGGCCCAAGTGCTTGGGCCCTGCACCCGCATGGGAGACCAGGAAAAGCACCTGGCTCCTGCCTTCGGATCAGCGCGGTGTGCCAGCCACAGCACGCTGGCCACGGTGGCCATTGGAGGGTGAACCAACGGCAAAGGAAGACCTTTCTCTCTGTCTCTCTCTCTCACTGTCCACTCTGCCTGTCAAAAAAAAAAAAAAAAACTTTTCAAGTGGACGTTCATAAAAATAAATCTAGACACAGAAGATGAACTCAAACTGGATCTTAGACTTAACTGTACAGTATAAAACTATAAAACTCCTAAAAGGCAACATAGGAGAAAACCTAGCTGGCCTCAAGATTGGCAATGACATAAGGACAGCAGAAGCACAAGCCAGGAAAGAAAAAATTGATACATTGGAATCCAGCAAAATTAAAAATCCTTTAACTGGGGGACCGGCGCAGCAGCGCAGCGGGTTAAAGCCCTGGCCTGAAACACCCGCATCCCGTATGGGCGCCGGTTCTAGTCCCAGCTGCTCCACTTCCAATCCAGCTCTCTGCTATGGCCTGGGAAAGCAGTGGAGGACTGCCCAAGTCCTTGGGCCCCTGCACCTGCATGGGAGACCCAGAGGAGGCTCCTGGCTCCTGGCTCCTGGCTTTGGATTGGCGCAGCTCTGGCTGTTGCAGCCAGTTGGGCAGTGAACCAGCGGATGGAAGACCTCTCTCTCTCTCTCTCTCTCTCTCTGTCTCTCCTCTCTCTGTGTAACTCTGACTTTCAAATAAATAAATAAATCTTTTTTAAAAAAAAAAAATCCTTTAACTGAAGACAATGCTTTTTGTTGCACAAATAGTGATGAAATGCAAATTCCTGCCAGGAAAAGATAATATTGAAATATAAAATACCAAAGTAGTGGTCGGCGCTGTGACACAGGTTAATCCTCTGCCTGCAATGCCAGCATCCCATATGGGTGCTGGTTCTAGACCTGGCTGCTCCTCTTCTGATCCAGCTCTCTGCTATGGCCTGGAAAAGCAATGGAAGATGACTCAAGTGCTTTGGCCCCTGCACTTACGTGGGAGACACGGAAGAAGCTCCAGGCTCCTGGCTTCAGATCCACTCAGCTCCAGCCATTGCAGCCATTTGGAGAGTGAACCAGTGGATGGAAGACCTTTGTCCCTGTCTCTCCCTCTCCCCATCTGTAACTCTACCTCTCAAATAAATAAATAAAATCTTAAAAAAAAAAAAAAACCAACACATAAAAGAATAAAAGACTACTGACAGATTCTTGCTCTGGTTGGATTATTTCATTGTTGGGGTGGGGGTGGGGGCAGAAGACAGGAGTGCATTCTGCTACAGTTATTCATGGCTAAGAAAACAGGAAGAGGCTGGCACCTCGGCTCACTAGGCTAATCCTCCAGCTGCGGTGCCGGCACACTGGGTTCTAGTCCCGGTCGGGGCGCTGGATTCTGTCCCAGTTGCTCCTCTTCCAGTCCAGCTCTCTGCTGTAGCCCAGGAAGGCAGTGGAGGATGGCCCAAGTCCTTGGGCCCCTGCACCCGCATGGGAGACCAGAAGAAGCACCTAGCTTTGGATCAGCACGGTGCGCCGGCCGAAGCGGCCATTGGGGGATGAACCAACAGAAAAGGAAGACCTTTCTCTCTCACTGTCCACTCTGCCTGTCAAAACTTTTTTAAAAAAGGAAGAAAAACTACTTGTGGGAGGTGCAAGCAGCAAAGCCTTGTCCCAGGAATAAACTGCCACCTCCACCTTAGCACCTCAGTGCGTGACCTCCCTATCAGGCACCATAAAACCTGATGATTTAGGTCTTGAAACCCAACCAAATATCTCCTTGTTACCAACAGCCAGGAGGCTCTACAAGCCTCAGGTTCAACCCAGCATTCAATGGATCACATTAAATTTTTTCATTGTTTTTAAAATTCCATTATTAATAAAAAGAGAACTCAATATTAAAGAATATGCACTTAGTATTTGGCTCAAATATATAAATACCAAAGCAAGCAAAAAGAAATAAAGGCAAAAATAAGACAATGACAGGCATGAAGTGACTAATAAATCCAAGAACTACTTTAATAAAAAAAAAAACCTTATAATATAAGCAAGTGTCTAGAAATGTGATCAAGAAAAAAAGGAAGAAACACAAAATGCAGGAAGAGAAGTGGAATAGGAACAACAATAGATATCAAAATTTCCTCCCAAAATGAAGTCTATAATCTTAGCTCACCCCTCTCAAAAATAATATTAAAGGGGCTTCTGTTCAAACCCAAGAGAGAGCAACCCTTCGCCAAATCTCCAGCTCGTCTTCAAATCTCCCAGATTGCTCCTGAGCCACAGAAATGCTCCCCAAATATTCACCTTCATTACATAAATTGGTTTAGCTTCCCTGACTTCTTTGTGTTTATAGTTCATTCCCCCCATTACTGGATTTTTCTCTACCACAAAGAATGTCCCAAGATTCGATGCAGCCCGCCAAAATCCCAACCATTCTTCTCTCCTGATTTTCAAGTTCTATCTGTTCCTCCCCTTCTGATCCTTCAAGCTAAAGTGCTCATAAATAAACCAATCCACGCTCCATGTCCCCCCAGCCCCACCCCATCACAATGCTTCAGAAGGTCAAAGTCAACACTGGACAGTCAGCCCTCGGGAACCAAGAGGAATAATTCCAAGAATTCAAGGGTGCTTCACTATTTGGGAGCCTAATATAACAGGTCACATCAACCTAACACACCAGAGAAACCATGGCATCTCAGTGAGCGCTAACAGTTCCTTTTGAAAAAAATGCAGTTGGTATCTCTATGAAACAGGCAGTGATTGAAGCTAAGGGCAAACAGAGAAAACGAATTACTTCTCCAGCTCTAGTGCTAAGGAAATCAGATTCAGAACATGAATGACCTCCATGTATGTCAAACTCAATTATATTTGCCGGCATTTGGCACAGCCGTTAAGTCACCACTCGGGATGTCTGCATGCCAATTCCAAGTGGCTAGTTCAGGCCCCAGCTCCGCTTCTGATTCCAACTTCCTGCTAATGTGCACCCTGGCGGCAGCAGATAGTGGCTCAAGTAGACTTGAGTACTTGGGTCCCTGCCAGCCATGTGGGAGACCCAGATGGAGTTCCTGGCTTCCTCCTGGTTCAGCTCTGGCTGCTGCAGGCATTTGGGGAATGAATCAGTGGATGGAAGATCTTTCTGTTTCTCTCTCGCACACGCTGTCACTCTCGCTTTCACTCTCACTCTCCCTCTCTCCCTGTCTCTCTGCTTTCAAGTAAAATGAAAATATATAAATACTTCTTTTTAAATTTTGGCTTGCAGGCTACCTGTCTGTCTCTAGAAGGGCCAGGGAACACTTGGATGAAAGTGATATGACTTCTGCCGGCGCCGCGGCTCAATAGGCTAATCCTCCGCCTTGCGGCGCCGGCACACCGGGTTCTAGTTCTGCTCGGGGCACCGGATTCTGTCCCGGTTGCCCCTCTTCCAGGCCAGCTCTCTGCTGTGGCCCGGGAGTGCAGTGGAGGATAGCCCAAGTGTTTGGGCCCTGCACCCCATGGGAGACCAGGATAAGTACCTGGCTCCTGCCATTGGATCAGCGCGGTGCACTGGCCGCAGCATGCCGGCCGTGGCGGCCATTGGAAGGTGAACCAACGGCAAAAGGAAGACCTTTCTCTCTGTCTGTGGGGAGCAGGGCCTGTCTCCTGCAACATGGCGAAATAAGTACTGAGACTACCGAGACTAGACTAGACCACTGAGACTATTAAGACTAACTCTATGCATCTGATCTCCCATCATATGGCGCTGAGAGAGAGTAAACAAATCTTACACAGCTGCTTCGTTAATTAGCTGATTCCTGAACCAACCCCTTAAAAGGGGGAGAGAGACAACATGTGCGGCCGCGCCCCTCTGAGAGAGTCGGTCGGAGAGCTCTCTGGTGCCGCTCCTCCGCAAAAGCAGGGGAGCGGTGGGGGTGCCGCTCCTCCGCGGAGGCAGGGGAGCAGCAGCAAACCCGGGAAGGGCCGGGGAAAGAGAACAGTGCAGGGTCTGGTGTCGTTCCTCGCAAGTGGGGAAGCAACATCTCTCTCTCTCTCTCACTGTCCACTCTGCCTGTCAAAAAAAAAAAAAAGTGATATGACTTGTAAAAATTATCAGCCATTTTTATCAGTTATTAATATAAATAACTGAATACCAACTGCATTCCACTGTGATCTAGTACTTTTTTGTCATAAAACTTGGTTTCGTTCATATTCCCAAATACGTATTCCCTGTAGCTAATTTACACCATATAACAAAATTCAAACTATCCACATTCGCAACGCCCAGAAAGGACCACTAATGAACCTTTTAATATATTTTCTCCTAGCATGAGTTTGGAAATATAAGCACCCCTGAAGTTTAATAAGGACATACATTTGTCACTGATACGATAACAATCACGTCTATGCCCCACACCCCTCCACGGAACATCAGAGGCTATCAGACTAAAGAGTTTCTCTAGATTGTCCAAGCAAGAGATTCCACCTTTGTCTGCCCCCAAGTCCCTGGGGGTTGGATGCCCTCCTGTTGGTAGCAGAGTGGCTTCATGTGTGTGGTTTGGAAAACAGCCCTCCCAATCGGTTCTACACCCTCAGGGTCGAGGACATACACACACACACACACACACACACACACCAGTTGAGCATCTCTACCCTAGGAGATCCGTGGATGACTGATTGGGGGAGGGAGGCTCCCTTGAAACTATATGAATGAGGAGACGGTCCATAGCTTTCACCAAATTCTCCGTCTGTGACTCTCTCAAAATGTCAGCAGCCCTGGGAGATCAAGTCCTTTCCAGAGAGCCGGCCAAGCCCTGACCCGACTGGGCCACGTCAGCGGAGCCTGAACTCACTGAGCTCCAGGAGCTGGTACCTGCTGGCCCGGGCCGCACCTGGCGGGAGCCTGCCAATGCGCCACACCTTGCACCTTGCACCGAGTTGCAATCCCGCAAGACAACTGGTCCCCAGCCACGGCCACGGCTTCCAGCCCGCAGACTAGCCACACACACTGGGTGCAACCTCTGCGCCAACTTCATCTGGGCTGTCGTGTGCAAGGGCCTGCAATGCACTCACTCCAAGTTCACCTGCCACTGCCATTGCTGCCCAGACCGCTGCAGGCCCTGGGACCTGGGCTGGGAACCGGCGCGAGAGAGGGACCCAGAGCAAGACCCCAACACAGCCGAGCCCGCGAGTGGGAGACACCTGATCTTTCTCAGGCTGAGACCGAGCAGATCAAGGAGCGCATGGCCAGATCAACAGCCACCTCTTCAGGAGCCTGTTTCTCTTCAGAACAAGGACGGCTCCTACACTGGCTGCATCAAGGCTCAGCCTACACTGACACACCCTGTCTCAGTGCCCTCCAGCAGGAAGCCACCCCCCCTTGCAGGATGCCCCAGGGCACCCAGGGCGGGCCCAAGGATGCTGTCAGACACCTGGGCTCATGAGGTCCCTGAAAGTCACCCTCTCTGAGCGAGCTGAGCCTCATGGCCAAGTGTGTTTTGGGAAGCTGTGAGATGATGGACAGCCTCTGCAGCTCCTGCTCCTGGTGGGACGCAGTGACTCTGGGGAGGGGAACCGGGATGCCTTCAGCATGCCTGAGCCGTCCAGGGAGAGAAGGAACAGCACCTCCGCCAGATCTTGTACAAGTATGCTTACTGCCAGCAGATTGAGAGGCCTTTACGCCTGCCCCTGGGGGCGACCTGTAACCCCTGGATGGCAGAAGAGAAGGCAGCACCAAGAGTGTGCTGTGTGCACATGACAGGGCCCATGAGCGCAGGTGGGAGCCCTCTCTGTGAGAGAATGAGCGGAGACAACAGCCAAGGAGCTGGCCCCCGTGTCCATCAGTGGGCGTGGCCTTGCGCCCCGCTGCCCCTCCCGTCCTGGGCTGTGGTGGGCCAGGGCTGCCCTGGGAAGCTGCTTAGGGCTTGTAGCAGTGGGGGAACAGACAGAAGCCTCCTTAGTTTGTGTCTCAAATACGAGACTCTTGGGGACCCTCCAGACAGAACAAGGTCATGTTTGCAGGGGTGAGGGCCCTCATCTATGGGGATGGGTGATTGTGTTGGGTCTTGGCCGGGGTCGCAGGAGAGCCCCAACAGATCCAGGGCTGGGGGCTCGGAAGAAGGCAGGTATCAAAGAAGAGTCTACAGTTCCTTCTACAGGGCCTCCAACTCCTCCCACACCCTGGGCTCACAGTGCTGCCACAGTGCTCGGTGCCTGCTCCAAGGAGCCTGTCCCTGGGCCAGGGGCTATGTGGATGTGCGCACTGGGCCAGGACCGCACCTGGCTTGCCAGCCAAAGCGGGGTCTTTCCTGCAGGTGTTCTGGATGAAGTGTGTGTGTGTACGTGGTGTCGTGTGGCCTCAGCTGAATGCCTCCCATGGGGAATGGGATGGGGGTGATGGTCGCCAGCAGGGCCTGAGGCCTGAGAAAATCGGCTGAACAGAGTTAAGGATTCTCTGGGGTTGGGGGGGGGGGGGGTCCTTCCCACCTTTAATATTCTGACACAACTGGGTCTGGCCCATGTAATCTGCCTGTTGAAAGGCAGAAGATATGGGAGACCCAGAGGACAGAGGTGGAGCTCGGTCTTCCATCAGGGGCTTTGGAGGAAGCAATGACAGCACAGTGGTTAGGCCACCTCTGGGGACACCCACATCCCATATCACATGCCTGGGGTCCGCCTTCCTTCTAATATGCACCCTGGGGGCAGCAGATGCTGGCCCAAATATTTGGGTCCCTGCCATCCAAGTGAGAGACACAGCTCATGGCTCCTGTCTTTGACCTGGCCCAGCCCTGGCTGTTGAAGGCATTTGGGGAGTGAATCAAGGGATGGATGATCTCTCTCTCTCTCTTTCTCTCTATCTCTCTCCCCATCATTCTACCTTTCAAATAAAAATAAATAAGCTTTGCAGAGCAGGGGAGAGGAGAAACAGGGAAACAGGCTTATGAAAACGTACACAGAGCCCTTTCTCTTACTTTCCCAGTGAGCCCTCTACTATCTGACCATGTGACCACACACCAATTATATCTGCCTAAAAATGTTGCCCTTTCCAAGAATATGCCCAGGACAAGTGTCTGTCCCGGTGTACTCCCAGCTATTCTTGAGACAAGAACAAGAGCCACTAACTCAGGGTCAAATTAAGAAATAGGAGGAAACCCAGCAGCATACTTTCAACACGGAACATGCACTTGATGCACTTGCCCCAAGGCCTTCATCTCATGAGTACCACAATCTGACCTCAACTCTGGTTCCAGCCAGTTTCAAAGTCTATATAACCTCCAAGCCAAAGAGACACTATTCCCTTGAACTGCTATTTTAATTAAGAGATAAATAAAATATATATGTCTTATTTTTTAAACCCCTTACCTATTGTCTTCTGAAGTATTGACTCTGAAAACAAGTTATATAAATGCCAACAAAGCTTTGTCCTGCAAAAGACAATTAAAAAATTCTTGATCAAATGCTGCCATCTGGTGGCCACAGATGACAAATTCCCCAAGTGGACCATTCATGGAAAATAGAGGGAAACCCTCAAAGGCCATAATAACCAAGTTTGTTAATGAGGACTGGTCATCAGGAACAGTATATGGGAAAATATTAACATGCTCAGGTGCCACTAACTCTGCCCTGTAGGAGATATTTCATCCATAAACAATGACGTCAGAATGTTTCCAAAGGCAACGAGGCTGACCTGTGTTAACAGGGTGCTGGTTTCTGTATGTTTCGATCTGAAGGATGCGTGGTTTCATTCACTCAGCCAAATTTTGCTGGGATCCTGTTATGTACCAGATACTCTGAATTTCCTGAGGTACCTGATGGAAACCAAAAATAAAGTATCATTTCTTAGCGAACCTCCTAAGACCAGGGCCCCATCAACAACAACAGATGGTGCAGGCCTCAGCCTCAGGTAAGTGTGAGTTAAAAGCTTTTACCTATGGGGACGTTTTTTCTCATGGACATGAAGGAGGCCTATGGGCTATCGGCTTCACAGGGGGAGAATTTAAATGGGTGTGCATATGAGGGCCTCTACAAAATTTGGGTTTCTTCCCAAAGCCTGATCAGCTGAAGGGACAATGTTTTAGTATTTGACCTATCTCTTCCCCTATTATCATGAACATTTTCCCTTTTTGGGTTCAGAAGAAACAGTGTGCAGCCCTTAGCCCCTGAGTAATGTCTTTGTAACCTCGTGAGTGCTTGTGATGGTGGAAATGCTATGTGCAGGAAGTAGGAGTCCAGCTGCTCCTCGGGCTCCCCAGGTATCCCCCTCAGCCCAGGGCCTGACCCTCCCTCCAGAACACAACCGAGGGAAGAGCAGCACAGGCTGGTTCCCTGGTGAGCCCGGATATGGAGGTGCCTCACGGAAACCCCAACCAGTGCTGTAAGAGCACCTCCTGTCGCTTCTGGAGGAGTTTCTGCACGAGATCCTCGGCCAGGAACTGATTACTTAACATGAAAACATAATGGAGCTCTTCCTGTAGTCCACATTAAACAGCACAGGCTGGGAGCACGACAATGGGTCGCATCAACTTCAACCCACAGGTGCCGGAAGTCCAGGGCTGTTTGTCTTCCCAGTGTTGGACTACAAGATAGCAACCTGGGGCCAAGGCAGTGATCAGCAGGTTGGGGTGATGTGTGCAATAGTAGACAGCTGTTGTTCTGCAAATTGCTCCTCTCTGCTCCATGTAATTCTGGTGAGGTCATCAGCCCCAGAGTCCTTCACTCTCACCTCAAGATGAGATGGCCACAGTATGCCATCCTCTCGAGGGAGACTGTGATTCATCTGGAGATGAGTGTTGCTCTAAGCAGAGCAATCAGGGCCCTTTCTATGCTTTGGTAGGAAGGGTAGGGAGGAAGGGTTGCTCACTCCAAGGCCCACGGGGAATCTTTTTTTATTTATTTATTTATTTATTTATTTATTTATTTATTTATTTAATTTTTGACAGGCAGAGTGGACAGTGAGAGAGAGAGAGACAGAGAGAAAGGTCTTCCTTTTTCCATTGGTTCACCCCCCAATGGCCACTGTGGCCGGCGCACCATGCAGATCTGAAGCCAGGAGCCAGGTGCCTCTCCTGGTCTCCCGTATGGGTACAGGGCCCAAGTACTTGCGCCATCCTCCACTGCCTTCCCAGGCTACAGCAGAGAGCTGGACTGGAAGAGGAACAACTGGGACAGAACCCGGCACTCCAACCAGGACTAGAACCTGGTGTGCCGGCGCCGCAGGCAGAGGATTAGCCTGAGCCGTGGCGTCAGCCACCACAGGGAATCTTTAGATACCCTCTGGAGAGAGCCAACATGGGAAAATTAAACTATGAAACAGAAAAGGGGGCCAGTGCTGTGGTGTAAAAGGTTAAGCCTCTACCTGCAGTGCTGATATCCCATATGGGCACCAGTTCAAGCCCTGGCTGCTCCACTTCTGGTCCAGCTCCCTGCTAATGCACCTGGGAAAGCAGCAGCAGATGGCCCAAGTACTTGGGCCCCTGCACCCACATGGGAGATCCAGAAACTCCTAGCTTCTGGCTCCTGGCTTTAGCCTGGCACAGTGCCAGCTGTTGTGACCATCTGGGGAGTGAACCAGTGGATGGAAGATCTCTCTGTCTCTCCCTCTAACTCTTTCATATAAATCAATAAATCCTTTTTAAAAAGAAACAGGAGTGTTTTAATAGTGTCATTCAAGCCCCTAGATTCAGCTATGCCCTTTTCTCCCTGTCATGGGTCCAAAGTCAGCAAAGTAGGACAAATACTTCTTTACACAGATACTTCGTAGGCTGAGACATGGTTGCAAAGTCTCTCTTACACCTTAGAACGTCCATCTGCCAAGTTTGGCAACAGAAAAACAGAGACCTTTAGGGCAGAGAAATGGGAGGTAACCAGCTGACACTGAAAGACTTGAATCTTACAAGTAGGAATCATGCAGTCCAAGGCCCTGGTTTTAAATACAAGAAGCAAGATTGGAAAGAAAAATGGGAGACACTGAGGCTTCACAGAGAGATGGGGTTAGAGTTTGGCAGGGGCCACTCATGTTTATGTTTATTTAATCCTTACAGCCAGCCCTGAGGGGAGGGGTACATGTTTTAACTCCATTTCACAGATGAGAAAATTCAGCCCAGATAAGTTACATGAGTTCCCCAAGTTCACACAGCTAACATCTAACAGAGCTGAGCCTCAGATATAATCCTAAGTTCTTTTTATTTTTCTACTCTACCTTTGAATGAAGAAAATATTGAGAAGCAAGAGGCGAGTGGGACTACAGTTAGTCAATCCTTATTGTAAACAGGATGCCAGTACCTGAGAGCATCGAGAGGACTTTGACAAAGGCCAAGACCAGGTTTACATGGCTGAAAGCACGCCTTTAAACCTTCAAGTCTCAGCTGTCTCTACAAATCGAGGAGGCTCTCTACAAATCGAGGAGGCTGACGGAGATGGTATCAAAAATAGATCCACACAGGCTGGCGCTGTAGCGCAATGAGTTAAAGCCCTGGCCTGAGCTGCTGGCATCCCATATGGGCACCAGTTCTAGTCCCAGCTGCTCCTCTTCCAATCCAGCTATCTGCAATGGCCTGGGATAGCAGTAGAAGATGGCCCAAGTCCTTGGGTCCCTGCGCCCACATGGGAGTCCGGGAAGAAGCTCCTGCCTCCTGGCTTCAGATCAGCGCAGCTCTGGCCGTTGTGGCCATCTGGGGAGTGAACCAGCAGATGGAAGACCTCTCTCTCTGTCTCTACCTTTCTCTGTAACTCTTTCAAACAAATAAAATAAATCTTTAAAAAAAAAAAATAGATCCACAGACCAGAAAGACCAATGGATAAAGTCTGCCCCAGACCCATGTGGTGACCCTGGACCCCTTCTGAACATCCCAGATGCACAGCAGAGATCCTCAAGTTGGGGTCCATAGATCTTGGAGTCAATGGAAGCATTTCCATGGCTCCACGAACTCCCTGATAACAACACAGTGTGTACCCATAGAGGGTTATGCAAAGTGGGCTTCAGGATTTTAAATTTTGGTTTACGGAAGACTCTTCAAAAATTCTGTGGAAGTCTTCAAGCTGGAGTTGTGGGGAGCAGAGGGCAGCAGTGAGGCCAATTCTGACAGAAGAGCCCTAAGCCTCTGACTCATAGCTGTACCCAGCGTGTGTGACTGAATGCCCCTTCTCAGGCACCAGGAAATGTCCCTGACACCTGCAGAGAGCCTCAACTATGATCTGGTCCTGCAAGGACCATTTATACCTGCGTTTCTCAGAGACTGACCCAGAAGAGGAAAAATGCTTATGCTCTGAGCCTAAGGCTGACAGCATCCATCACATGCAGGGAGAAAGGGAGCCATTCAGGGAGAATATCATTGGCTCCAGACCCAGCCTGAAGGGGCTTGGGCCAGAGGGCTCCCATCAACGCCTGCAGAAAGGAAGGACTGGTCCCTATAGACAGGCACTTTCCCTTACCCAAAGGCCAAGGTGTCCTGGATCCTGAAATAACCTTGACCCCACAGAGGAAAAGAAGTCCTATAACTGGCCCAGAAAGCCAACTAGAAAATGGTTCATGTGTCCTGGCAGGGCCATAATCATTAATTCCTAAGTATTCTATACCCACCCTCACTGTGGCATCCTGTTTGTGACCAACACCGAGGTCAAATGTGGTCTCTAGGGCGTTTTTTCAACAAGTCAGGAGTCCTCA
Source organism: Oryctolagus cuniculus (assembly GCF_051225735.1). Lineage (NCBI taxonomy): Eukaryota > Metazoa > Chordata > Mammalia > Lagomorpha > Leporidae > Oryctolagus > Oryctolagus cuniculus. Next base: position 196,590,102 of record NC_142867.1, read on the forward strand.
AATACACCAACAATTTGATCAAAAACTTTATAGTTTTCCCTTTACCTTTAGATCTAGTATTATCCCAAAACCAATTCAAAACAACTGTTCCATCCCAATTTCTTCTCAGGGGAAAATAAGGCTGTGATTCTATTCAGCCTTGTCATTCAATAACTGCCTTCTAACGCATTAGACTGACTCTGATTGTCAGCTTCTGACAGCTGTCAGCTACTTTGGAGAAACACCTCAAATAAACGAACTTTGCTTTCTGACAATATACCCAAGCAGACCAGCAAGAACACTCGAGAGCTGAGCAGTGATGAACATAGGGCTGAGTTTTCCTCAGCGGCCAGGACCCCCAGTACCAGAGGAAAAGTCCATCTTCCTTGCCCTCATCTAGCCTCACCACTCAGTGAAGAACCGACAGGAACGTTTATGTAATCTAGGAGAGAAGTGGAAAAGACGGGAGTCACTCAGCCTCCTCGTGAAGGAAGGGAGACTATCCTAAGGCAGAGAACACGGTCCAGCACAGCCATCAGGATAAACAAGAGACCACCCCAGCTGCTCTGCTGAAAGCCACCACCATGTGCCTGCGGGAGGGGAGGATACAGGCGAGGCACAGGAACAGACAGCCAGCTTTCCGCTCCTAAACCCTGCATTAGGTAACTCTGTTGCTCCACCCTCATTACTCAGGCCTCACAGAGGTCCTGGAGATGGTGATCACACATGTCCCAGCCACCCTCACATCCCGAGAACATTCTTGACAAATCCAGATTCCTAATTCGTGAATTATTTCAAATCACCCTACACTATGGCCACTTAAGGGACGGGTGTTTGGCCAACTAGTTAAGACACCGATTAAGATTCCTATATCCCTTGGGGCCGGTACCGTGGCATGAGTGCCGGTTTGAGTCCTGGCTGCTCCACTGCCAATCCAGCTCCCTGCTATGGCCTGGGAGAGCAGTAGAAGATGGCCCAAGTGCTCAGGCCCCTGCACTCACGTGGGAGACCTGGAAGAAGCTCCTGGCTCCTGGCTTCAGATTGGCCCAGATCTGGCCATGGCAGCCATCTGGGGAGTGAACCAGCGGATGGAAGACATCTCTCTCTCTCTCTTTCTCTCTCTCTCTCTCTGCCTCTCTGTAACTCTGCCTTTCAAATAAATATATCTGATTCCCATACCCCATTAGAGTTACCTGGGTTTGATACCCAGCTCCAGCTCCTGACTCCAGCTTCTTGCTAACATGGGCCATGAGAGGCAGCAGTGACGGCTCAAGTAATCAGGTTCATGCCACCCACATGGGAGAGCTGATTGGTTCCCAGCTCCTAGCTTTAGAATGGCCCAGCCCTGGCCATCATGGGCATTAGGGAAGTGAACCAGCAGATAGGAGCTCTCCCTGTCTCTGTCTCTCTCTCACTCTCAAATAAAAAACAAACCAGGGGGCCGGCATTGTGGCATAGCAGGTAAAGCCACCATCTGCAGTGCTGGCATCCCATTTGGGCACCAGTTCAAGTCCCAGCTGCTCCACTTCCGATCCAGTTCTCTGCTATAGCCTGGGAAAGCAGTAGAGGATGGCCCAAGTCCTTGGGCCCCTGCACCTGAGTCAGAGATCCAGAGGAAGCTCCTGGCTTCAGATCAGCACAGCTCTGACCTTTGCAGCCACTTAGGGAGTTGACCAGCAGATGGAAGCTAGCTAGCTATCTCTCTCTCTCTCTCTCTCTTTCTCTCTCTGCCTCTCTGTAACTCTGCCTTTCAAATAAATAAATAAAAATCTTTAAAAATAAAACCAGAATAAGCTTTGTAAAAATGCTGCATGTTTTAATCCAAGAAATGAACAGTTCACAAGCAACCCAGAATAGGTGCCAGCAGTTCGCTCCGAACAGCCGCAGCAGCCGTTCAGCCCTGCAGAATCACGCTGTCCAGTGCTTCCTGAGATGCTCCTTCAGCTGAGGAATGGAAGGCAGCTGCTGCTGGCACTCGTGACAACGAAGGGGCAGCTTCAGGAGCTCAGAGGTCCCATCTCGGACAGTCACTCCGCCAGCCTCTTGCACCATCCCGATCACAGCTGTAGGCAAGAGAGAAAAGTTCATATCCCAGCTACTCTACAGAGCCAAAAAGAAAGTACATCTCCAATCAACATGCCAGGTATTCAAAAAGCCAGTAAGCCTGAGGCAAGACTTCCACTAGGAAAATGGGTTTGTTCAGATTCTTAATCCACGTAACCTACCTCTGAGAAAATACATTCCTTCAGGACACACTCTAAGCAATCCACACTGCTCTGTCAAGGGCCATCAGTGTGTTACTCCTGGTTGGCGGTAGCTGTAACTGTTAGCATCCTAGCAACACTGAAGTTCCACACTTGACAACCAAGCAATGCTTCCTTCTATATACACACAGCCTTCCCTGTCAGTGAACCACTCCTGACACTTGAAGCAACCCACAAGCTCCTGTCAAACTTAAGGCAAAACAGACAACTGTTCAGAGCTTTCTCATCCATGATCTCCAATAACTCTCATGACAACTGTTAAATCCCTGCTGTCACAATAGAACACTTTTGACCCTGAAAAAAAGCATCCCCCAAGAAGGCCACTCACAGCAAAGTGGTAATCACACTATAATCCAAACAAAACAATTTCTTTGTATAGGACTGTTTTCAAGGCCAGATTATTCTTTAGGAACAACTGAATCAAGTATAAGAACAGTCAAAAAAATGGAACAAACATAAAAATCAAAGAACACTGTTACCTTGTGATTCTAGGAAGTATTCTGTATTGAAAGAATTCCAGTGTTTTTTATTTTTAAGGCAAGGAGAATCAAAATCCTGGCTGATCACATGAAGGTGTACATGGCTAGTTGAAAGAAAACAAAATTGACCATTAAAATTATTAAAACTTATGTTAAGTGTCCATCAACTGACAAATGAATAATGAAAATGAGGTTTATATACACAACAGATATTCAGCCACAAAAAGGATGAAATCCTATGTCTTGTGACAATATGGATAGAACTGGAGATCGTTACATTAATGAATTTAGTCAGGCACACAAAGGCAAATATTATACAATCTTATTCACAGGTGGGATCTAAAACAGGTGATCTCATAGCAGTTTAGAGCAGAAAATGGTTACCAGAGGATGGGGAGAGTAACAGGGAGAGAGGTCTGGGAATTGTTGGTCAGTGGGTACTGAGTTTTAGCTAACATAAGAGAAATAAGCTTTGCTGGTCTACTGGATGGAAGGGTGATTAGTCATAACAATAATGCACTATATATTTTACATTTCAAAACAGGTACAGGCCGGCGCCAAGGCTCACTAGGCTAAATCCTCCACCTTGCGGCACTGGCACACCGGGTTCTAGTCCCGCTCGGGGCGCCGGATTCTGTCCCAGTTGCCCCTCTTCCAGGCCAGCTCTCTGCTGTGGCCAGGGAGTGCAGTGGAGGATGGCCCAAGTCCTTGGGCCCTGCACCCCATGGGAGACCAGGATAAGTACCTGGCTCCTGCCATCAGATCAGCGCAGCACGCCGGCCGCGGCGGCCATTGGAGGGTGAACCAACGGCAAAGGAAGACCTTTCTCTCTGTCTCTCTCTCTCTCACTGTCCACTCTGCCTGTCAAAAAAAAAAAAAAAAAAAGATACAGGTACAAGAAAGGACTTTGTTTTTACTACGAAGAAATGATCAATGTTTGAGAAGATATGTTTACCCTACTTTGAACATTATACATGTATAAATGTATCAAAATATCACATGATACCCCAAAAATAGATATAATTTTATGAGTCAACCAAAAAACAAATTTAAAAACTAAGACTTAATCAAAATAACAAACAATAAAAGTATGAGTACACAAAGTATTGACAGTGCACCTATTTGATTCAATTCATTCTTTTAATTAAGAATAAGTAGGGGCGAGCGCCATGGCTCACTTGGTTAATCCTCTGCCTGCGGCGCTGGCAACCCATATGGACGCCAGGTTCTTTCTAGTCCCGGTTGCTCCTCTTCCAGTCCAGCTCTCTGCTGTGGCCCAGATGTGGGCAGTGGAGGATGGCCCAGGTGCTTGGGCCCCTGCACCCACATGGGAGACCAGGAGGAAGTGCCTGGCTCCTGGCTTCAGACTGGCGTAGCTCCAGCCGTGGCGGCCATTTTGGGGGGTGAACCAACAGAAGGAAGACCTTTCTGTCTCTCTCTCTCACATTGTCTATAACTCTGTCAAATAAATTAAAAAAAAAAAAAAAAAGAAGAAGTAATGCTCAATAATTATCTCCTATGGTCAAGCACTATTCTAGGCACTGGGATTTAGCAGTGAACAAAATGTGAAAAGCCTCTGCCCTTACAGAAATTATGTTCTAATGAGGGAAGACAATAAATAAATAAATATACAAGAACAATTCAAATAGCAAGAGTGCTAAGAAAAAAGTCAAAGAGGAAACAGATAGAGTGCTGGAGAATAGAGGCTGAATCTCTGGCCAGTGTTCAGACAAGGCCTCTCCCAGGCAGACTTGAGCTGAGAAACCAGGAGAACAAGATTAGTGGGAGAGTATGGAGGCCAAGTGCAAGGGCTCTGAAAGGAATAAGAGCCTGGTGCACTCTGGGAACAGAAAGAAAGTAATCCAGCCATAGTGTATAACCAGAATTGTTGGAGCCAAGGAGCAGAGGCCAGGCAGAAGCCAGATCATAAAGGGTCCTTAGGGCCAGCAAGGGGTTTGCATTTTATTCTGATTATACTGGGAAGCTACTGAAGATTTTAAGCAGGGGTTTCTGGCTGCTGTGTGGAGAAAGGACTGTACGAAGGCTGAGTACCACAGGACGATCAGTTAGAAGGCTGCTGCAGCATTCCCAATCACAAATGATCAGAGCTGAGCTGTAGTAGCTGAAAGGGAAAGAAGCATTCCTATTTTGTTTTTGTTTTTTTTTTAATTTTTTTTTATTATTATTATTTGAAAGGCAGAGTTACAGAGAGGCAAAGGCAGAGAGACAGAGAGGTCTTCCATCCAATGGTTCACTCCCCAAATGGCTGCAACGGCCAAAGCTGGACCAATCCAAAGCCAGGAGCCAGGAGCTTCTTCTGGGTCTGCCACATGGATGCAGGGGCTCAAAGACTTAGGTCATTTTCCTCTGCTTTCCCAGAGCATAGCAGAGGGCTAGATCGGAAGTGGAGCAGCCAGGACTAGAACCAGCGCCTACATGGAATTCCAGTGCCGCAGGTGGCAGCTTTACCCACTACGCCCCAGTGCCGTCCCTAATCCTATTTTGAACATATTTTAGAACAGAACCAAAAGGAAAACCTGGAAGAAGCTCCTGGCTCCTGGCTTCAGCCTAACTGAACCCCAGCCGTTGTGGCCATTTGGGGAGCAAACCAGTGGATGGAAGATTGCTCTCTCTGTGTCTCTGTCTCTGTCTCTGTCTCTGTCTCTCTCTCTCTCTTTCAAATAAAATGTCTTTTAAAAATTTTTCAAAAATAAGAAAAAAGCATGTATTGTACAATTCCATTTATATGAAGCTCTAGAAACTGACAATAATTGTCTCTGCTAAAAGAAATTAGATGGGGGCCAACATGGAGATGCCACCAGCAGCTCCACTTTTGATCCAGCTCCCTGCTAATGGCCTGGGAAAAGCAGTGGATGATGGACCAAGTGCTTGGGCCCTTGTACCCATATGGGAGACCCAGATGAAGCCTAGGTTTATCCTGGCTCAGCCCTGGCCAGTGTGGCACTTGGGCAGTGAACCAGCTGATCAAAGATCTGTGTCTCCCTTTCTCTAACTCTTTCAAATAAATAAATAATTTTAATATGCATTTATTTGCATTTTATTGCATGGAAGTTATGCTTCAATTAAAAAGAAAGTACTGGGGGCCAGTGCTGTGGTATAGTGGGTGAAGCCGCCACCTGCAGTGCTGGCATTTCCATAGGGGCGCCAGTGCGGGATCTGGCTACTCCACTTTCAATCTAACTCTCTGCTATGGCCTGGGAAAACAGTAGAAAATGGCCCAAGTCCTTGGGTCTCTGCACCTGCGTGGGAGACCTGGAATAAGCTCCTGGCTCCTAGTTTCGGATCAGCACAACTCCAGCCAGCCGTTGTGGCCATCTGTGGGTGGTAGACCTCTCTCTGCTTCTGCCTCTCTGTAACTCTTTCAAATAAATAAATAAATTTTTTTTAAAAAAAAGTATTGATGGGGAGAGTGGGAAATGTGGCACAAAGATTTCATTTAGTTAAAGCAATTAGTAATCTAAGTCATAATTACCCACACAAATAAACAGGAGTGTTGGTGGTTAAAAAAAATTACCAAAGGAACTTTATGAGGGAAGTTGAACATCTTTTCATTGATTATTGTTTATAGACTTTGCCTATTTTTCTGCTGGACTATGTTTTTTTTATTTGTTGAACTCGTTATTTAGTACAGCTATTAAGCTTTTGACTATAATGTAAGTCAAAATATGTTTTCTGAAAAAATATTAAGTTAAAAAATGTTGGTAAAGAATAGAAAATCAAAAGGGTATAATTTTAAACTTATGAATACTTTAGTATTTTCCTTAGAAATGATCTAGATATTTAAAGAATGTCATTTAATTTAACCTAGTATAACTTTAGGATTAAAAATTATCAAGGCCGGCGCCGCGGCTCACTAGGCTAATCCTCCACCTAGCGGCGCCGGCACACCGGGTTCTAGTCCCGGTCGGGGCGCTGGATTCTGTCCCGGTTGCCCCTCTTCCAGGCCAGCCCTCTGCTGTGGCCAGGGAGTGCAGTGGAGGATGGCCCAGGTGCTTGGGCCCTGCACCCCATGGGAGACCAGGAAAAGCACCTGGCTCCTGGCTCCTGGCTCCTGCCATCGGATCAGCGCGGTGCGCCGGCCGCAGCGCGCCGGCCGCGGCGGCCATTGGAGGGTGAACCAACGGCAAAGGAAGACCTTTCTCTCTGTCTCTCTCTCTCACTGTCCACTCTGCCTGTCAAAAAAAAAAAAATCATCAAAAAGATGTTTTTTAATGATTTATTTATTTATTTGAAAGGCAGAGATACAGAGAGAGAAGGAAAGAGAAAGAGAAAGAGAAAGCAAGTAATCTTCTACCTGCTGTTTCAATCAACAAATGGTCCAACAGCGAGGGCTAGGCCAAGCTGACGCCAGGAGCCAGGAGCTTCATCGGGGTTTCTCACAAGGGTGCACGGGCCCAAGGTTTGGAGTCATCCTCTACTGCTTTCCCAGGCACATTAACAGGGAGCTAGATCATTAATGGAGCAGCCTGGACTTGAACCAGTGCCTATATGGGATTCCAGCACTGCAGGTAGAGGCTTAACCTTCTATATCACAGTGATGGCCCTCAAAAAGATTTTGGAAACTGTCTTCAAGTGCCTATCATTGTTGTCTTTCATCCTGTATTCCCTTAAATAATATAAGATGTATTGACCTCAAAAAAATTGCCAAAGGAAATTCAGTCACATACTACAGTATGGATAAACTCTGAAGACATCATTATGTTAAGTAAAATAAGTCAGTCACAAAACATCAAATACTGCATGATTTCATTTATATAACATACTCAGAGTATGGTGCCCCCCACCTGCAGTTTGTTTTTGTTACCCAAAGTCAACCACAGTCCAAAATACTAATATTTGTCTTAACTCCTCAAGAAAACCAAATGTACATAACTTTCATTGCAGTGCATTGTTAAGATGACTCTCTTGCTGGCGCCACGGCTCACTAGGCTAATCCTCCACCTGCGGCGCCGGAACCCCAGGTTCTAATCCCGGTTGGGGCACCAGATTCTGTCCCAGTTGCTCCTCTTCCAGTCCAGCTCTCTGCTGTGGCCCGGGAAGGCAGTGGAGGATGGCTCAAGTGCTTGGGCCCTGCACCCGCATGGGAGACCAGTAGGAAGCATCTGGCTCCCAGCTTCGGATCAGCGCAGCGCACTGGCCGTAGCAGCCATTTGAGGGGTGAACCAACAGAAAAAGGAAGACCTTTCTCTCTGCCTCTCTCTCTGTCTACCTCTGCCTGTCAAAAAAAAAAAAAATTTTTTAAACCTTATCATAGATATGTACATATTGTTAAAAAGTGTATACATTGGCATTGTGACACAGTAGGTTAAGCCTCCACCTGTGAGCTTGAGCCCCTGCACCCGTGTGGGAGGCTCAGAAGAGGCTGCTGGCTCCTGGCTTCTGATTGGCCCAGCTTCGGATGGCCCAGCTCCAGCCACTGTGGCCATTTAGGGAGTGAATCAACGGACGGAAGACTTTTCTGTCTGTCCCTATCACTGGCTGTAACTCTCTCAAATAAGTAAAATTAAAAAAAAAAAAGAAGAAGAAGAAGAAAGAAAAGTATATATATATATGGAGCTCAGTAGTTTCAGGCACCCCCTGGGGTCTTGTAATATATCCCTCACAGACTCACAGATGAGGAAAGACTATTGTACTCCATTCACAGACAGAAAGGGGAATGTTGGTCTAATGGGGAATTATTATTTACTGGGTACAGTGTTTCATTTGGGGAAGATGAAAAAAGTCCTGGAGAAGGATGGCAATGATGGTTGCACCATAATGTGAATATACTTAATGCCAGTAAAGAACACACTTAATGCATATTTTACCACAACTTTTAAAAAATAAGCTACAGGAGCTGGTGCAGTGGCATAGTGGCCTAAGCCTCTGCCTGCTGCGCTGGCATCCCATATGGGTGCCGGTTTGAGCCCCGGCTGCTCCATTTCTGATACAACTCCCTACTAATGTGCCTGGGAAAGCAGCAGAGGATGGCCCAAGTCCTTGGGCCCCTGCACCCACATGAGAGACCCAGAAGAAACTCCTGGCTCCTGGATTTGGATCAGCTCAGCTCTGGCCATTGTGGCCATTTGCAGAGTGAACCAGCGGATGGAAGACCCCTCTCTCTACCTATCTCAGTAACTCTGCCTTTCAAATAAATAAAGTAAGTCTTTATAAAATAAATAAATAAATAAAGTACAGGGACCAGTGTTGTGGCCTAGGGGACTAAGCTTCTGCCTGTGGCACCAGCATTCCATTTGGGCGCTGGTTCAAGTCCCGGCTGCTCAACTTCAGATCCAGCTCTCTGCTATGGTCTGAGAAAGCAGTAGAAGATGGCCCAAGTTCTTGGCCCCTGCACCCATGTGGGAGACCTGGAAGAAGCTCCTGGTTCCTGACTCCTGGCTTTGGATCGGCCCAGCTCCAGCTGTTGCAGCCATTTAAGGAGTAAACCCACAGACAGAAGACCGCTCTTTCTCTCTCTGCTTCTCTGTAACTCTGCCTTTCAAATAAATACAGCGCCAGCCCCTAAATAAATAAATAAATAAATCTTTAAAAAATAAAATTAAGGTACAAACTTGAAATCAGTCTCATTATCTTACTCTGCAGGTCAAAGGAACTGTGAAGATCTGCCTTGCTTGCATTCTTTTGAAAAATAATTCCTTTCCAAATCCTTCTGGGTATAAGTCAAAGGAACAGACTCCCTACTGTCCTCTCACTTTATTTTAAATCTTAGGTCTACTAAGCCATCTTTCAAGAAGCCTACAGTGTGTGTTTCCTTCAGAGCAACAGTCCTTAGTCATTTTAGCACTGCAGATGCTTTTGAAAAATCTGATAAAAGCCACTGACCACAGTTCCTCACCTGAGAGGAATCAAGCTGCTGCATCTAGCTCATATTTGAAGTCCTGAAAGGTCTGAATTTTGAGAGGAACAAAGAATCATACATAACTGAAATATAGGCAGAGCAGGTTTGCAGGTAAGTCAAGCTGAGAGGTCTTGAAAACATCCCATCCTACTCCCCTGGGCCTCAGGGCTGTCAGCACACTCAGCAAGCCCAGGCTGAATCTACCTGAACACCTGGACAGAACAAGAAGGCCCCAGGACCTCCCACAAGCTTACCTCATGCTAGGAATGGCGTGGTAGCCCAGTCGGAAGCGGAGTTTGCTGGACCCAAAATCTGCAATCACCTTTTCCCCTACAGTGTGCATATGCTTGAGGAGTTCAAGGTGTTCCCTGGTCACAGCCTTCAGACTGGAAATGGAGGCCCATGGTAAGACCAGCCAGTGGTAACGGGCCTTCGGATATTTATCCTTAATCACTACCACCTGCTCATCTTTGTAGACCTAGCAGAGAGGCACAAGAGAAGAAAACAGACATCTACTGAGAATTATCTGTGTACCAGGTGCTGTCATATTCATTAAGTCACCTAATTCCCACCACTGTCTTGTACAAAATGTTTTGTAGCCCAACTTTGACAGATGAGAGCACTGAGACTCACAGAGATCCAGTGTCTTTTACAACACACATAGTTACTAGGTAGGAAATTTAGGATTCTAACCCAGAACAAGAATCTGTGGGCGAGGGGCTGCCACTGTGGCATAGTGGGTAAAGCCACTGTCTATGATGCCAGCAACCCATTTGGGCGCTGGTTCAAGTCTCAGTTGTTCCACTTCCAATCCAGCTCCTGCTAATGGCCTGGGCAAAACAGTGGAAGATGGCCCAAGTACTTGGGCCCCTGCACCCACATGGGAGATCTGGATTGATTGATTGATTTATACATACACACACACATATACATATATATACATATATACACACACACATATCCTGGGTGTATGTGTGTGTATACACACACATATATATACACATATATATGTGCAGATAGATAGATCTGTGAAGGGAAGCACCAGCATTATGGCAGAGTGGGTTATGCCACTACTTACAACACCAGCAGCCCAAATCAAGTGTGAGTTCAAGTCCCAATTGCTCTGCTTCCCATCCAGCTCCCTTCTAATGTGCCTGTAAAAGCAGCAAAGAATGGCCCAAGTGCTTGGGCCACTGCCACTCATGTGGGAGACCTGGGTAAAGTTCTGGTCCCCTGGCTTAAGCCTGGACCAGCCCTGGCCAATATAGCCATTTGGAGTGAACCAGCAGATGAAGGATCTCTTTCTCTCTCTCCCCCTCTCTGTCACTCTGCCTTTCAAATAAATTATTAAAAAAAAAAAAAAAATAGGGGTAGAATAAAAATAAAAAAAGAAACTTGGGGGGTAGGGATTTTCCAAGTGGATAAGACACCAGGGAAAACCCACAAATCCCATACTACAGTCCTTGGGTTTGACTCCCAGCTCCTGCTAATATAGACTATGGGATACAGCAATGATGGCTCAAGTAATTGGGTCTCTGCCACCCAGATAGGAGACCTCAGATTAAGTTCCAAGCTCCTGGCCTTGGCCCAGCCCAGCTTTGGTCACTGCAGGCATTCAAGGAGTGAACCAATGGATGGGAGCTCTCTCCCTCTCTGTCTCTCTCTCTCTATATATATATATATAATAAATAATAATAAAAGGTAAGGCAGAAGGGATATTCATTTGAAGAATTTAGCTTCTCTCCAAATTCCAGTTGCTACCTTTTTGCCAATGGAAAAAGCACTTGTTCTCACAGAATAGCCCAATAAAACAAATCTCAAAGGATTAATATCCTTTGATTTAATGTAGAATTATGACCTCTGTGATCATTTAAAACATCTAATTTGCTTAAATTCAAAAATTTTATCCTGACCTGCATTTTGGGGTCCTGCATTGAAATCTTCAAGCCTTGACTCCAGTGACCCAGAGGTTCCTAGACAAAAATGGATAATGTAAATTGCAAATACCAGTAACTAAATTTGGCATTAGTTAACACTGTTAAACAGCAAAGTCCAATCAAACCTGGAAATGAGTTAGTTTTTGAGAACAGAACTACATTCCCTTTACTTTAACCTACTGCCTTTAAGGACCACAGCCATCCCCTACTGTCTTCCTATTTTTGGAGTGGGTGTCTAGACGGAGGCCAGAGGAGTCAAAGCATAAATCACATCTTTTCCCTCTTGCACTCCAACTACAGCCTGATCAAGAGTCCACCTTGAATTCTGCATATGAATTACACAATCTAAGAAAAGTGTTCCAGGAAGCTGGTACTGTGGCAAAGTGGGTAAAGCCTGTGACATCAGCATCCCATATGAGCTCCAGTTGGAGACCCTGCTGCTCTGCTTCAGATCCAGCTCCCTACTAATGTGCCTGGCATAGAAGCTGTGCACCCACATGGCAGACTCCTGGCTTCAGCCTGGCCCAGCCCCAGCCATTCATGCCTATTCATTTGGCCATGAACCAGTAAATGAAGATTCTCTCTCTCTCTCTCTCTCTCTCTCTCTGTGTGTGTGTGTGTGTGTAACTCAGACTTTCAAATAAATAACATTTTTTTTAAAAGTGTTCTATTGCAAGACTACTATAGATATACAAACAACTGACTCATTTCAGTCGTTCAGTGGAAAATACACTGCCATTATTGTCCTACTTTCCTTCAAGTGGCTTACCTCAGGAACTGAAGAGAAACGCATATAAAGGGACATTCACCCAAGCAATTTCCAAGCCACAGACAAATGACTCTTTCATCATAGCGAATAACCCTCATTATGGTTAATAACCCTGAGCCTGGACTTCACAGTGTACAAACAATTGAACAGTCATTATATCTCATTTAATCTCCACGTCACCCATCAATCACACTACCCTCACCTTGTTGGTAGATGCATCCTTCCCCTTCTTTGGGGGCACAGGACAGTGGCTGGGGCTGCTCCCAGGTCCGAGCCCTGCGCCAGGCTCAGCTTCCTGGGCAGCATCCCTTTCAACAGAATCATTGTTGCCTGACCTCTTTCTCTTCCTGTGTGTTTCCAGGCCAGAGCTCTTTGCCTCTTCCTCAAACTCTACAATATATGGATAAAGTTCATTCACCATGCAGAGAACCTGGCCAGGGTACAGCTTCATCTCTTGGTCCTTCCCAATGATGACTGAGTCAATGCTGGTGGGATTGACCCCCACCTAGGGAATAAATAATTACAAAATAATTGTAACAGGTGCCGGCATTGTGGCACAGTGAGTTAAGCCACTGTCTGCCAACACTAGCATCCCATATGAACACTGGTTTGAGTCCCGACTGCTCCACTTCTGATCCAGATCCCTTCTAATGTGTCTGGGAAGCAGCAAAAGATGGCCCAACACAGCGTGGGCCCCTGATACCCATGTGGGAGACCTGGATGGAGTTCTAGGCTCCTAGTTTCCACCTGGCCCAGCCCTGGTTATCATTTTGGGAGTAAACCAGTGGATGGATGGATCTCTCTCTCTCCCTCCCTCCATTCCTCACTCCCTCTTTGTAACTTTGCCTTTCAAATAAATAAAAGAAAAAAAGAATTATGATAGCAATAACATTGTTAGTAATATAAGTCACTGCCATGTTAACCACTCACTGTGTGCCATGCATTATGCTTAATGTTTACCTATATTGCTCCAGTCACTGCCACACATTATAGAAAAGCCCTCATTGGCTGGTACAGTCACTCTAAAGTCAACAATATAGGGCAGGCATTGTGGCACAATGGGTTAGGCCAGCACTCAGGACACCCACATCCTACTCCACTTCTGATCCAGCTTCCTGCTAATGCACATTATGGGAAGCAGATGATGACTCAAGCACTTGGGCCCCTGCCACCCATGTGGGTAACCCAGATGGATCTGGGCTCTTGCTTTGGCTGAGCCCAGCCCTAGCCCTTTCGAGTACTTGGGGAGTGAACCAACAGATAGAAAATACCTCTCCCTTTATCTCTCTCTTGCTCTGTCCTTCTAGTAGATGAAAATAAATGAAAAAACATTTTAAAAAACAAACTCAACAGCATAAGATAACCAACAAGTATAAAATTGAAGTCCACATTACAAACACACATACCTGCTTCACCTTCACATATCCCTTGTTACACTCCGCTTTCAACTGTACTGAAAGAAATAGGAAAAAGTTAAACAAAAGCACAACAAAAACCAGCAACTTGCCCCTGTCTCCCCAAAGGACAATGTGGCCTCACTGCAGGCGGCAGCTTTAGAGATTTTTCCCATAAGGCCTGTAAGCACCCCCAGGTACTTATGCAAATGACTGGGCTCTGAAGCCTACCAATTTCTAAAAGCTTCAATCCTTCCATAAAATGTCCAACAGTGGGACTGGCACTGTGGCAAACAGGGTTAAGCCCTGCTTGAAATGTCAGCATCCCACCGTGGAGCACTGACTGGAATCCCAGCTGCTCCACTTCCGATCTAGCTCCCTGCTAAGGTGCCTGGGAAAGCAAAGGAAGACGGTCCAAGTGCTTGGGCCCCTACCACCCACATGGGAAATCAGAATGGAGTTCCTGGCTCCTAGATTCAGGTTGTTGTAGCAATTTAGAGAGTAAACCAGCAGAAGGAAAGAGTGTATGCTTTGCCTTCTCTGTCTTCCTTTCAAATAGGTAAATCTTAAAAAAAAAAAAAAAAAAAAAATGTGGAAGCTGATGCTGTGGCATAGCAGGTAAAGCCGCCACCATCCTGTCCAGGCACCGGTTCAAGTTCAGGCTGCTCCACTTCCCATCCAGCTCACTGTATGACCTGCAAAAGCAGTAGAAGATGGCCCAAGTCCTTGGGCCCCTGCACACACTTAGGAGACCTTGAGTAAGCTCCTGGCTCTTGGCTTCGGATTGGCGCAGCTCCAGCCATTGTGGCCATCTAGGGGGTGAACCAGTGGAAGGAAGACCTCTCTCTCTGTCTCTCTGTCTCTCTCTCCCCCTTCCCTGCATCCCTCCCTCTGCCTCTCCGTAACTTTGCCTTTCAAATAAATATGGCCAGCGCCACGGCTAATCCTCCGCCTGTGGCACCGGAACCCCAGGTTTTAGCCCCAGTTGGGGTGCCAGATTCTGTCCCGGTTGCTCCTCTTCCAGTCCAGCCCTCTGCTGTGGCCCGGGAGTGCAGTGGAGAATGGCCCAAGTGCTTGGGCCCTGCACCCGCATGGAAGACCAGGAGGAAGCACCTGGCTCCTGGCTTCGGATTGGCGCAGTGCCGGCCATAGCGGCCAGTTGGGGGGGGTGATCCAACGGAAGGAAGACCTTTCTCTCTGTCTCTGTCTCTCTCTCACTGTCGATAACTCTGCCTGTCAATAAATAAATAAATAAAACCTTTTAAAAAATGCACAAGGGGCCGGCACCATGGCACAAGTTAATTCTTCGCCTGCGGCATTGGCATCCCATACAGACACCAGTTCTAGTCCCGGTTGCTCCTCTTCCAATCCAGCTTTCTGCTATGGCCTGGGAGAGCAGTAGAAGATGGCCCAAGTCCTTGGGGTCCTTGGGCCCCTGCACCTGCTTGGCAGACTGGAAGAAGCGCCTGGTTCCTGGCTTTGGATTGGCGCAGCTCCGGTCACTGCAGTCATTTGGGGAGTGAACCAGTGGATAGAAGATCTTTCTCTGTTTCTCCCTCTCACTGTCTGTAACTCTCTCTCTCAAACAAAATAAATAAAATCTTTTAAAAAATGCACAAACTCCCTTAGCTACTGCTAATATCCTTCTGAAGAAACTTCAAGGAATGCTCACAAGTTTCCCTATGCCAGAACCTCTGGCTCACTCATCATCACACACTCTGCCACCAGAAATGAGGACTGATATCTCATGCAAGTTCTTGGCTAAGAATTAAATCATGTTCTAATATTATTTTTTGAAACCACCAGATGCCCAAATTGAGAAGTTTCTGTACTGCAAAAGAAACAGTCAGGAGAGAGAAGAGACAACCGACAGAATGAGAAAAAATATTTGCAAACTATGCAACAGATAAAGGGTTAATAACCAGAATCTACAAAGAGATCAAGAAACTCCACAAAAACAAAACAAACAACCCACTTAAGAGATGGGCCAAGGACCTCAATAGACATTTTTCAAAAGAAGAAATCCAAATGGCCAACAGGCACATGAAAAAATGTTCAAGATCACTAGCAATCAGGGAAATGCAAATCAAAACCACAATGAGGTTTCACCTCACCCCGGTTAGAATGGCTCACATACAGAAATCTACCAACAACAGATGCTGGAGAGGATGTGGGGAAAAAGGGACACTAACCCACTGTTGGTGGGAATGCAAACTGGTCAAGCCACTATGGAAGTCAGTCTGGAGATTCCTCAGAAACCTGAAGATAACCCTACCGTTCGACCCAGCCATCCCACTCCTTGGAATTTACCCAAAGGAATTTAAATTGGCAAACAAAAAAGCGGTCTGCACCCTAATGTTTATTGCAGCACAATTCACAATAGCCAAGACCTGGAACCAACCTAAATGCCCATCAACGGTAGACTGGATAAAGAAATTATGGGATATGTACTCTTTAGAATACTATACTGCAATAAGAAACAATGAAATCCAGTCATTTGCAACAAAATGGAGGAATCTGGAACACATCATGCTGAGTGAAATAAGCCAGTCCCAAAGGGACAAATATCATATGTTCTCCCTGATCGGTGACAACTGATTGAACACCAAAAAGGAAACCTGTTGAAGTGAAATGGACACTATGAGAAACAGAGACTTGATCAGCATAGCCCTGACTATTAATGAACAGCTTAACACATTATCCCTCTTAGTATTTTTTTTTTGTCTGTTCTACTTAATATGACTGGTTTAATTCTGTAATTAATACACAGTTATTCTTAAGTGTTGAAAATTTAACTGAAATGTGATCCCTGTTAAACATAAGAGTGGGAATAAGAGAGGGAAGAGATGTACAATTTGGGACATGCTCAAGCTGACTTGCCCCAAACAGTAGAGTTAGAAACATACCAGGGGATTCCAATTCAATCCCATCAAGGTGGCATGTACCAATGCCATCTCACTAGTCCAAGTGATCAATTTCAGTTCACAATTGATCATAATGAAAGGACTAAGAGTCAAAGGAAGCACATAAACAAGTCTAGTACCTGCTAATACTAACCAATAGAATAAATAAAGGGGAGAGTGATCCAACATGGGAAGCGAGATACACAGCAGACTCATAGAATGGCAGATGTCCTAAACAGCACTCTGGCCTCAGAATCAGCCCTAAAGGCATTCGGATCCGGCTGAAAAGCCCATGAGAGTATTTCAGGCATGGAAAGCCAAGACACTCTGGCAAAAAAAAAATAAATAAATAAATAAATAAATCTCTGTGAGTGAGATCCCAGTGGAAAGAACAGGTCATCAAAGAAGGAGGTACCTTTCTCTGAAGGGAGGAGAGAACCTCCACTTTGACTATGACCGTGTCTAAACAAGATAAGAGTCGGAGAACTCAAAAGGCTTCCATAGCCTTGGAAACTCATGACTGGAGCATAGGGAGATTACTGATGCCATAAACAGGAGTGTCAATTTGTAAAGTCAACAACAGGAGTCACTGTGCACTTACTCCTCAGGTAGGATCTCTGTCAATGTGCTGTACATTGAGACTTAATGCTATAACGAGTACTCAAACAGTATATTTCACTTTGTGTTTCTATGGGGGTGCAAACTGTTGAAATCTTTACTTGATGTATACTAAACTGATCTTCTGTATATATAGAAAATTGAAAATGAATCTTGATATGAATGGAAGGGGAGAGAGAGCAGGAAAGGGGAGGGTTGCGGGTGGGAGGGAAGTCATGGGGGGGGGGGGGGGATGCCAATGTAGTCCATAAGCTGTACTTTGGAAATCTATATTCATTAAATAAAAGTTAAAAAAAAAAAAAAAAGAAACTACCAGATGCCTTCAAAAGAGAAAAAGAGATAAAATACACATTCCAGTAAATAGAAGTTCAGTTGGGCTTGGAGGGAAGCAGTGGAAAGAATGTTGGAGAAAGATTACAGGGACAGAATAGTCTGAGCTCCTGTGAGAAGAGGTAACATTAAACACTCCTTCAGATAAGTAAACAAAGTATCCGGGGTTGAGACAGAGAGCTGCTCACAGGGACCACGGGCACAGGACAGGCTGACACACAGCCCCTGCAGTTGCTGTTGAGACTGAGGGGGCTGCTTCTCTATCTTGGTCTGTGGGTGCAAGCATGGCTCTTCTTTATTCACTTAAATTAGCTCATATAGGAAATCAGTGCTACCGACTCCACTCTCTAACCTGCTCGGGGGGGTGGGGGTGTCACACTACAGTAGGCATGTCCAGCGTTTATAGGAACATGATAAGGCCTTTTCCTGAGGACAAGGACTTTTATGTCATTAAACCCTAAGAAAGACAAGACCCTGATGCCACCCTCTGTGTGAAACAGTATGTAAAGGATGGCACCACCTAGTCTGTTCTTAGATAAGGTTTCAGGCTGACCCTAGAATTTTTCTGTCTTGTTGCCCAATGAACTCAATTCCACTGTTCCCTGATCATAAGTGAAAACCTGGCTGCTCCAAACCCCACCTGACTGAATGTTACCACAATGGGAAGGGAGAATCGGGAATGAATGAGGCCCTGGTGCTGCCTAAAAGAGGTCAGTTCCTGAGTTTTGTCTTTGGCAGACAATGTGTTTTCCATCAATATCATACAGGACTTTTGGTTATCATGATCTTACAGAACCAAACATGGCTATCACAATACCATGACTAGTTACCTTGCTGTCGAGAACATTTCTTATCAGTGATCTTGGTCTCTGGGCTGCGTCCAATCACAACTGCTTCCAAATGTGGAAGTTTGATTCGCTGGTGCTGGCTGTCCTGTCTCACCAACCAGCACACCCGCATTGTCGATCTGAGAGACAAAACCAGAGAACTGCTAGGAACAGGCCCAGCGGCAGGAGACCATACCTCAGCAGCACCTCAGGTGTGATTTACCAGATGCTCGTCTTGAGGCAGATGACTTCACCTCCCTCTCCCAACTCCCTCACCCATAAACCCAGGATAATGGCAGACTCAGGGAGCTGCTGGCAGGATTAAATTATATAATTGGTTAAGCCTTTATCTCCCTGCCTGCATCATGCTAAACAATCAAAGATTGTTGCACACTTATTGACCTACTCTGTGTGCTGGACATTGGGCTATCTAATGAAGGTCCAAAGAATGAATTGCCCTGTCCCTGAGGGGCTTGAATAGATTCATGTATCAATTATAATGTAACATGATAAGCACTGTAAGAAGAGAGTAAGCAAACATGTCATGACGCAGTAAAAGAACTGACCCTGGTGCAGAGGGATTTCACCTGGGATCTCAATGGATGAGAACTTCACCTGCCAGAGAACTAAGGACAAAGAGTGAAGGTTTTCTTCAGTTCCTTGGTGTCTTTATGTGTATCAGGTTCCCCTTCCTTCGTTGTCCTAACATATAGTGATGTTAGAACAACACATTTTACTCCCATCTGCTAGAAGATTGCCAAAATAAATAAGCAAACCCATAATTTCTAGAATAAACGTGGCACTTTTGTGTAATATACAACCTAAACAACAGTAGAAGTAATGATGTTCTTTTGAAAAACAACCTTATGGCCAGTAGAAGAGAAAAGAAGTTCAGAAGAAAGGTGAGGCCTAAACAAAGTCAGAGAAGCAAAGGGAATAGAGAGGAAGAAAAGCCAAGGGAAATCTGGAGGAACATAATTCAGTCAAAATTTGCCTTATTGAGTTTTGCTTTGTTCACTCTGCAGACATTACAGTTTTTTACAAATTGAAGGTTTGTGGCTTAGCACCATTTTCTTCAACAACCTATACTCAGCTCATGTCTCTGTATCACAATTTGGTAGTTCTTATAATATTGTAAACTTATTCATTAGTGTTATATCTTCTATGGTGATCTGTGATCAACAATCTTTGATGTTACCATTATTGTTGTGGGGTGTCACGAGTCCCACTCTATGACAGATTTACAAGCTACATGCCACATGTTTTGACTGCTCCACTGATCTACTATCCATACCTCCTGACCACCCCAAATCTGTCCTCGCCTCCACCACCACATCTATCTCCCTCTCCCCTGGCCTCCCTATTCCCTGAGATACAATATTAAAATCAGGCCCGTTAATAATCCTATAACACATCTAAATGTGAAAGGAAAAAAAAAAAGGAAGAATCCCATGTCTCTCATTTGAAAGCAAAAGCTAGAAAATATTAAGTTTAGAAGGTGTGTCAAGAGCTGAGGTAGGTCAAAAGCTTGGCTTGAGGGAGTGGGAAAGGAGAGGTTTGCGGGTGGGAGGGACGTTATGGGGGGGAAGCCATTGTAATCCATAAGCTGTACTTTGGAAATTTATATTCATTAAATAAAAGTTTAAAAAAAAAAAACAGAAATGGGAGAAAAAAAAAAAAAAAAGGCTTGGCTTGTTGCACCAAAAGGCCAAGGTGTGAATGCAAATGAAAAGTTCTTGAAGATTAAAAATGCCACTCCAGTGAACACATGCAGGATAAGAAAGTGAAACAGCCTTGGAGAAAGTTTTAATGGTGTGGATAGGAGACCTAAACAACCACAATGTTCCCCTAACCCAAAGCCTAATCCCGAGCAAGGCTCTCATTCTTTAATTGAGTGAAGGCTGAGAAAGGTGAGAAAACTGCAGAAGAAAAGTCTGAATCTAGCAGAGGTTGGTTCATGAGGTTTAAGGAAAGAAACCATCTCTGTAACATAAAAGTGCAAGGTGAAGCAGCAAGTGCTGATATAGCAGCTGTAGCAAGTTGTCCAGAAGATCTAATTAAGAGAACTAACGAAAGCGGCAACACTAAACAGCTTTTCTTTAAAAAAAAAAAAAATCATCTATTTATTTTAGAGGAAGAGCTACAGACAGAGGGAGAAACAGAGAGACAGGTCTTCCATCCACTGGTTCACTCCCCAAATGGCCACATTGGCCAGAGCTCGGCCAATCCAAAGCCAGGAGCATCTTCCGGTCTCCACGTGGGTGCAGGGGTGCAGGGACCTAGGTCATCCTCTGCTGCTTTCCCAGGCCACAGCACAGAGCTGAATCAGAAGAAAAGCAGCCGAGATACGAACCGGTGTCCATACAAGATGCAGCCACTGCATGCGGACGCTTAGCCTGCTACACCACAGTGCCAGCCCCTAAACAACAGCTTTTCAATGTAGACAAAACAGCCTTCTATTGGAAGACACAATCTAGGACTTTCCAGTTAAAGAGAAATCAATGCCTGCTCCAAGGGAATGGGTGTTGTCACAGCGGCCACTTGGGACAACTGCATCCCATATAAGAGTGCCTGGGATTAAGTCCCGCCTCCACTTCTGATCCTGCTTCCTGCTAAGGCACACCTGGGAAACAGCAGATGATGGTGCAGGTAGGTACCTGGTTCTCTGCCACCTACATAAGAGTCCAGTTGAGTTCCCTGCTCCTGGCTTTCCTAGCCCAGCCCTGGCCATTGCAACCATTTGAGGGGGTGACCCAGCAGAAGGAAGATCTGTTTCTCCTTTTCTGTGTAACTCTTTCAAACAAATCAATCTTTTAAAAAAATTTTAAGAAAAATCATTCAAGGGCCCAGTGCTGTGGCATAGCAGGTAAAGCCTCCACCTGCGGCACTGGTATCCCATATGGGTGCTGGTTCGAGTCCTGGCTCCTCTTCTGATTCAGCTCTCATTTGCTAATGACCAGGGAAAGCAGTGGAAGATGGCCCAAGTGCTTGGGCCCCTGCACCTATGTGGGAAACCTGGAAGAAGCTCCTAGCTTCTCACTTCAGATCAGCCCAGCTCCAGACACTGTATCCATTTGGGGAGTGAACCAGAGGATAAAAGACCTTTCTCTCCCTTTCTTTCAGTAACTCTACCTCTCAAAAAATAAAAATTAAAAAAAATCTTTAAAATAAAAAAAGATTATTCATGATTCATGGGAGGTCAAAATATCAACATTGGGGCCAGCACTGTGGTGCAGCAGGTTAAGCCACTGCCTGCAACACTGGCATCCTATATAAGCACTGGTTGGAGTCCTGGGCTGCTCCACTTCCAATCCAGCTCCCTGCCAATGTTCCTAGGAAAACAGTGGAGGATGGTTCGAGTGCTTGGGCCCCTGCCACCCACGTCAAGACCCAGTGGAGTTCTAGTCTCCTGGCTTTGGCCTGGAACAGTCCCGACCACTGTGGACATTTGGGAAGTGACTCACAGACGGAAGATCGATTGATCAATTAATCAACCAATCTCTTTAACTCTGCCTTTCAAATAAACAAATCTCTTTTTAAAAAAAATCAGTATTAACAGCTGCTCAGAAAAAGCTGATTTTAACCCTCACAGATGATTTTGAGGAGTACAAGACTGCAGTGGAGGAATTAACTGCAAATGTGGTAGAAACAGCAAAAGAAGGTGGAGCTGAAGATGTGGCTGAACTGGTGAGGTCTCCTGAAAAACTGAATAAGGAGTTGTGTCTTATGGCTGAGCAAAGAAAGTGGTATCTGGAGATGGAATCTACTCCTCGTGAAGATGCTGTGAACACTGTTGAAATTACAACAAAAGATTTAAAAGACTACATAAACTTAGTTGATAAAGCTGTAGCAGTGTTTAACAGGTTTGATTCAAATTTTGAAAATTCTACTATGGGCAAATGCTGAAAGGAAGAATCAGCTGGTGTAGGAAACTCCATTTATTGCTTCAAGAAATTGCCACAGCCGCACCCACCTTCAGCAACCATCACCCTCATCAATCAGCAGCCACCAACACTGAGGCAATCTCTCCATCAGAAAAACAGTTATGACTCATGGAGGGCTTAGTTGATCATTAACAGTTTTTAACAATAAAACAGTTTTAATTAAGTATATTGGTTGTTTTTTTAGACATAATGCTATTTTACACATAATAGATTATAGCATAATGTAAAAATAATTTCTATATGCACACCAAAACCTTCATGTGACTTGCTTTACTGCACTATTTGCTTTGTGCAATAACTGAACCACAATATCTCTGAAGTATGCCTGTGTTGAAGACAGATGGAGAAGAATAAAGGAAGACACCAACCAAAGATGCCTAATACGGACGAGGCCCATTAACCAAAATGAGGAATATACAAAGAGAAACAATCTGGGGTTAGAAAAATCAATTGTATATTGAATAAAGGTGAATAAGAACCAATTTTATATTGAAACAGAGTCACTGGGAGATGCAAGTCTGTGGATGATCCAAGGAGCAAGCTGACCTACCTAAGGATAAAGATCAGGGGAGAGGCTGAACTCAGTGTATGCATCTGAGAGGCAGGCACACGTCATGAAAGCTGCAGCAAAGAGTAAGAATGAGACCAGGGAGGTGACAAAGGGAAATATGGGGAGGGGTAGTATTAGAGCTTACAAACACCTCCCTAGACTGAAGAACCTTATCAATGCTCAAGTCTCTCACAAACCAGTCTACATTGCTTGCAGCCAAGACAGCATATAAGCCCGCTACACAAGCTCTCTATCAATGAACAAAGGGGGAAAAAGGCCAGATTTTTTTTTTTTTTTTTTTACATATAGAGTTAGACAGTGAGAGAAACAGAGACAGAGAAAAAGGTCTTCCTTCCATTTGTTCACCCCCCAAATGGCCGCTACGGCCAATGCAATGTGCCGATCCAAAGCCAGGAGCCGGGTGCTTCCTCCTGGTCTCCCATGTGGGTGCAGGGCCCAAGGACTTGGGCCATCCTCCACTGCCTTCCTAGCCTAGCCACAGCAGAGAGCTGGACTGGAAGGGGAGCAACCAGGATTAGAACCAGGCGCCCATATGGGATGCCAGCACCGCAGGCAGAGGATCAACCAAGTGAGCCACAGCGCTGGCCCCCAGATTTTTAAAAATCAGGGTTTCATTACCATCTGCAAAGACAAAACAATGCAAGACAGAGTAAGCAAATGAGAGCTGAGGAAGTATAAATTCATTGCACTTGGATTAATGTGAGCATTGAATTAGTTTTTTGTTTTTTTGTTTTTTGTTTTTTTTTTTTTTTTTGACAGGCAGAGTGGACAGTGAGAGAGAGAGAGACAGAGAGAAAGGTCTTCCTTTGCCGTTGGTTCACCCTCCAATGGCCACCGCGGCCGGCACACCGCGCTGATCCGATGGCAGGAGCCAGGTGCTTCTCCTGGTCTCCCATGGGGTGCAGGGCCCAAGCACTCGGGCCATCCTCCACTGCACTCCCTGGCCACAGCAGAGAGCTGGCCTGGAAGAGGGGCAACCGGGACAGAATCCGGCGCCCCAACCGGGACTAGAACCCGGTGTGCCGGTGCCACAAGGTGGAGGATTAGCCTGTTGAGCCACGGCACCGGTGGTGCTTTTTTAAGTTTTAAAAACAATCTAAAAAAGTGGCAAGAGAGCAGAAGAGTAATGCACTCTCTTCAGTTACTCTAAGTTAAAAGCCTACCAAGGCCGGCGCAGCAGCTCACTAGGCTAATCCTCCGCCTTGCGGCACCAGCACACCAGGTTCTAGTCCCGGTCAGGGCGCCGGATTCTGTCCCGGTTGCCCCCCTTCCAGGCCAGCTCTCTGCTATGGCCCAGGAGTGCAGTGGAGAATAGCCCAAGTGCTTGGGCCCTGCACCCGCATGGGAGACCAGGAGAGGTACCTGGTTCCTGGCTTCAGATCAGCGCGATGAGCCGGACGTAGCGCGCCAGCCGCGGCAGCCATTGGAGGGTGAACCAACAACAAAAAGGAAGACCTTTCTCTCTGTCTCTCTCTCTCTCTCTCACTGTCCACTCTGCCTGTCAAAAAAAAAATAATAATAATCAGCAAAGTTCCCAAGAAACCACTCAGAGAAAGCAAGGAGCCAAAGGGACTAATAAGGTAGACAAGGAGTAGAAGGGGGCATTTCATTTTTTTCTAAGATTGATCGATTGATTTGTAAGGCAGAGTTAGAGAGAGAGACACAAAGACAGAGAATACCTTCCATCCACTGGTTCACTCTCCAAATGGCCTCAATGGTCAGGGCTGGGCCAGACCAAAGCCAGGAGCCAGAAGACTCTTCTAGGTCTCTCACATGGGTGCAGGGGCCCAAGCACTTGGGCCACCTTCTGCTGCTTTCCCAGGTGCATTAGCAGAGAAACGGATCAGAAGTGGAGCTGCAGGGACTTGAACCAGTGCCCATATGGGATGTTGGCATCGCAGGCAGCTTAACCCATTGTACCACAGTGCCAGCCCTAAGGGGCATTCCACTTTAAATGGCACAGATGATGGCACAGATTTCCGAAATGGTAAGACACAGGTAAAGACGCATCATACAGACTTAGCTGCATGAACCAGAGAAGCTGCCTGAGTCACAAACCAAGGCAGAGGCGCTGAAAGAACATTAAGCTGAAAAGTTTTGATTTAACATAATCAATAGGAGACAACTGCCAGATTTTGAGCTCCACACTAAGATGAAACAACAGAATTCAAAAACTTTGCCAACTGCTGCATATAGGCAGGCAAGAGTGGAGAAATCTAGAGTCAGCAATCATCCTAAAGCCATTAATATATGAGTGGGCCAGAGAAGTCCAAGAGGCAGTTCTGCAGGTCACTGTGAATGAGCTGACACATGAGTACAAAGTGTCAGTTGTGAATTTTTTTTTTAAGATTTATTAATTTGAAAGTCAGAGTTACACACAGAGAGAGAAGGAGAGACAGAGAGAGGTCTTCCATCCACTGGTTCACTACCCAGTTGGCCACAATGCCCAGAGCTGCACCAATCCGAAGCCAGGAGCCAGTGGCTTCTTCCAAGTCTCCCAGACAAGTGCAGGGGCCCAAGAACTTGGGCCACCTTCTACTGCTTTCCCAGGCCATAGCAGAGAGCTGGATCAGAAGTGGACCAGCTGGGACTCAAACCGGGTGCCCATATGGGATGCTGGCACTGCAGGGGACAGCATTACCCACTATACCACAAGCACCAGACCCTAGTTGTGAATCTAAAATCCTAAACCTGGGGCCTCAAATGATGGCAGTGCTACAGGTCCCACTTTTTAATACTTTAGTTAGTTTGTACACTAGTACAGTGCATATGAAATGGATGAATGAGCAGCTAATGGGCCTCAAAGTGAAGCATGGCTTCATAGGTATGGAGAAGTCAGTCACGTGGTAACTACTAATATTGAAAATAAACGAAGCCAGGAGAGCAGTTTGAGAGCAGGGACAGGAGGAATCAAATGGACAGTTCAGATCAAGGCTGGCTGTTGCAAAACAGAGAGAGCTACCCCCTGCTGTCCACAAGCACACACATACATTATTCCCTCCAAAGTTCTGAAGTTATGATCATTCCTACTTACTACTCCCTGAGAAGCTGAAGCAGTCACTACATAATACTTACACCACTGCTTTAAGCAGTATTTTGGCCCACTTCAGCCTCTAGTTGCAACTACTGGCAGTGAAGTGTTTTAGAATATGAATACAGAAGGATGGGTGTTCTTAAATTTTCAACCCAGGGTCCGGCACTGTGGCATAGCGGGTAAAGCCGCCACCTGCAGTGCCAGCATCACATATGGGCGCCGGTTCGAGTTCTGGCTGCTCCACTTCGGATCCAGCATTCTGCTATGTCCTGAGAAAGCAGTGGAAGATGGCCCAAGTCCTTGGGCCCCTCCACTCTTAGGCCCCTCACCGCATGGGGGACTCAGGGGAAGCTCCTGGCTTCAGATCAGCGCGGCTCCGGCTATTGCAGTCAACTGGAAATTAAACCAGCAGATGAAAGACCTCTTTCTCTCTCTGCCTCTCCTCTCTCTGTGTTTAACTGTGACTTTAAATAAATGAATAAATAAATATTTTTAAAAATAAATAAAATTGGCCGGCGCCGCTGCTCACTAGGCTAATCCTCCGCCTTGCGGCACCAGCACACCGGGTTCTAGTCCCGCTCGGGGCGCCGGATTCTGTCCCGGTTGCCCCTCTTCCAGGCCAGCTCTCTGCTGTGGCCAGGGAGTGCAGTGGAGGATGGCCCGAGTGCTTGGGCCCTGCACCCCATGGGAGACCAGGAGAAGCACCTGGCTCCTGCCATCGGATCAGCACGGTGCACCGGCCGCGGTGGCCATTGGAGGGTGAACCAACGGCAAAGGAAGACCCTTCTCTCTGTCTCTCTCTCTCTGTCCACTCTGCCTGTCAAAAAATAAATAAAAAATAAATAAATAAATAAAATTTTCAAGCCAGTCCCTCCAGTAAAACTCCATAAACTACAAGCTCTATGATAGCTGAGGTTATGTCCATCATTGCTTCTCAGTGTATCGGCGCTCACATAATATTTGGCATACGGCCAGCATACAGAAAGTGTTTTCCAGTGAATGAGCAGCTGAAAACCCTATTCAGGTTCTCTTTCTTTCCTTCACTCTCCCTCCCTTCTCCAGCTCTTCCTAGGCGGAGTGCTCTGCTCTTCCTGCTGGATAATCCCATACACCCTCACATCTATGTGGGTGAATCCAAATTTCTCCAGTTTTCTTTTTTTTTTTTTTTTTTTTTTTTTTTTTGACAGGCAGAGTGGACAGTGAGAGAGAGAGACAGAGAGAAAGGTCTTCCTTTTGCCTTTGGTTCACCCTCCAATGGCCGCCGCGGCCGGCGTGCTGCAGCCGGCGCACTGCGCTGATCCAATGGCAGGAGCCAGGTACTTATCCTGGTCTCCCATGGGGTGCAGGGCCCAAGGAATTGGGCCATCCTCCACTGCACTCCCGGGCCATAGCAGAGAGTTGGCCTGGAAGAGGGGACAGAATCACAGAATCCAGCGCCCCAACCGGGACTAGAACCCGGTGTGCCAGTGCCACAGGCGGAGGATTAGCCTATTGAGCTGTGGCGCCGACCAATTCTCCAGTTTTCAGCCTTATTCTTTTAATTCCAGAGTTGTGGGGACTGATTAGAAACTCTAAGTATTTTCCAAAGATTCAAGCGATTTGATAGGCCACACGAAGTCAAAAATCTGATAATGTGGAACAGTGCTGTCCAACAGAATTTTCTGGAGGGGCCAGCACTGTGGTGCAGCAGGTTTACACCCTGGCCTGAAGCGCCGGCATCCCGTATGGGCACCGGTTCTAGTCCTGGCTGCTCCACTTCCCATCCAGCTCTCTGCTATAGCCTGGGAAGGCAGTAGAAGGTGGCCCAAGTCCTTGGGCCCCTATACCCACATGGGAAACCCGGAAGAAGCTCCTGGCTCCTGACTTCAGATCGACGCAGCTCCAGCCGTTGCCGCCAAATTGAGGAGTGAACCATTGGATGGAAGACCTCTCTCTCTGCCTCTCCTCTCGCTGTATAACTCAGACTTTCAAATAAAATAAAATAAATCTTTAAAAAAAAAGAATTTTCTAGAATGATAGTAATGTCCTAAACTTATGTTATTCAACAAGACATCCTTCATGTGACTAGTGAACATCTGAAATGTAGCTAGTACAACACAGGAACTATATATTTTATGTAATTTAGAACTTTCCAAAACTCACTTAAGTAATCACAGGTAGCTGAGGACTACCAAAAAACCATAAAGTCCAGCACAGCCTAGAAACTTTCCCAGTCCTGATCAGTCCCAGATCCCTCAGGCATGAAGACTCGCACACCCTAACCCCATAAAGGTTATTTCATCTTATGCTCCTTTTATTTCTTTTTTATTTGACAGGTAGAGTTATAGACAGTGAGAGAGAGACAGAGAGAAAGGTCTTCCTTCCGTTGGTTCATTCCCCTAATGGCCACTAAGGCTGGCGCTACGCCGATCCGAAGCCAGGAGCCGGGTGCTTCCTCCCAGTCTCCCATGCAGGTGCAGGGACCCAAGCACTTGGGCCATCCTCCGCTGCCCTCCCAGGCCAGAGCAGAGAGCTAGACTGGAAGAGGAGCAACCGGGACTAGTACCTGGTGCCCCAACCGGAACTAGAACTCGGGGTGCCGGCACCACAGGCAGAAGATTCTTATGCTCCTTTTCACATAAGGAAACATAAGTTTCACATAAGGAAACATAAATCCCATTCACCATCTCTCCTTCTCCTCTCTTCCCCCAAACACACACACACACTTACACAATCCTCAAGTACAATGTACTGACTCATGTTCCCCAATATAGTCTTATGGTATGAATTTATAATCTTTTTGCCTCCTAAAAACTCAAGTCATTCTCAATTTTTATTTATTTTTTTTTTTTTTGACAGGCAGAGTGGATAGTGAGAGAGAGAGAGAGACAGAGAGAAAGGTCTTCCTTTTGCCTTTGGTTCACCCTCCAATGGCCACCACAGCTGGCGCCCTGCGGCCAGCACACCACGCTGATCCGAAGGCAGGAGCCAGGTACTTCTCCTGGTCTCCCATGGGGTGTAGGGCCCAAGCACTCGGGCCATCCTCCACTGCACTCCCTGGCCACAGCAGAGAGCTGGCCTGGAAGAGGGGCAACCGGGACAGAATCCGGCGCCCTGACCGGGACTAGAACCCGGTGTGCCGGCGCCGCAAGGCGGAGGATTAGCCTATTGAGCTGCAGCACCGGCCTTCATTCTCAATTTTCAAACCCTATTTTCTCATTGAGGCCTCCACTGAGCTGACTTCTCTTCTTTACAGAACTACTATCACAGTTCTTTATGACAAAGGTTAAAAGGGCAGCCTACTTAGGTGAAAAGCAGGAATTGCATGTAATTCTACCCTCCAAAAGAGATCACCATCTCCTTTATGACAGACTGACTCACTACCCACCCATTCAGGACAGAGAGGGGAAAAGTTTCTGGAGCTCACTGTCCTTGGCTAGGCCAAATTTTATACTCCAGGGTCCCCTGGTGTTCAGCATACCTTTATCAAGAGCATACTTGGTACCAGACACTGTGTTAAATGTCTTACATTGTCTCTTTTTAATATTCACAACGCTCATTCTAAGGAAGACATAGCTGAGGCTTGGAGAAGTAACACGTTCAAATGGCAGAGTCAGTGTGTGACAGAAGTTAGGACTTCAATTAATTCCAAAGGATGGGTTCTTAACCACTTTAACATATGTCTTTTGGTTTCATTCACTTGATTATTCAATCAAAATTACTACATACCTACTACATGCCTTGTGACATTCCAGCGCCAATAAAAAGACATGAGCTGTCTTCAAAAGGTTCAGGGTCTGCGGAAACAATTACAACAATACACTAAGTATGGGGATTGGTCTGGGCAAAGTATACCAAGGAGGTGCACAAACTAGGACAAAGTAGGTGAGAAGGAGGGTTTCCTGGAGGAGGTGGGCCTTAACTATGTCCTACATATAAAATGGGAAAATCAGGTTAAAGGGGGCAGCCAAATTAGATGAAGATCAAGAAGTAGAAAAAGAATTGGAGTGAAGATTCCAGACAAAGGGAACAGCAAGGGCAAATGCACACTAGCACGGTGCATAAGAAGCAGGTCAGCGTTGCTGGAACCTAAAGCATAAGGCGGAGAAGGGTTTGGGGATACACGTAGGCTCCAGATGAGGCAAAGCTCTGGGTGACCAGCTAAGAAGCTGGAACTTTAGAAGTTTCAATGAATTTTCCAATTCAATAGACAGCAAATATTTGCTAAATGAATCGGAGAAAAGAACAGATGAATAAACAGATCTTTAAACATTAAGAAGAAATTTGACACAGATTTGTTTCCAAAACCATCAGGATGGGAGGGAGGTAGTATGCACTATAGATAAAGAGAGCAGGACTAGAGGCCGGGAAACCAGTTAGAACACTATTACAGGGGACCGGCGCTGTTGCGTAGCAGGTAAAGCCACCACCTGCAGTGCTGGCATCTTATACGGGTGTCGATTAAAGTCCCAGCTACCTCACTTCCAATCCAGCTCTCTGCTAATGACCTGGGAAAGCAGTAGAAAATGGCCCAAGTATTTGGGTCCCTGCACCTGTGAGGGAGACCTGGAAGAAGCTCCTGGCTCTGGCTTCGGATTGCTGCAGCTCCGGTCGTTGTAGCCATTTGGGGAGTGAACCAGCAAATGGAAGCCCCCCCACCCCCGTCCCTCTCTGCCTCTGCCTCTCTATAACTGTGCCTTTCAAATAAATAAAACTATTACAAGTCATGCATTGTGGTGTTGCAGCTAAGCCACTGAATACAATGCCAGGATCCCATATGGGCACCAGTTCAAGTCCTGGCTCTCCACTTCTGATCTAGCTCCCTGCTAATGCACCTGGGAAAGCAGCAGAAGATGGCCCAAGTGCTTGGGCCCCTACACCCACGTGGGAGACCCGGAGGAAGTTCCTGGCTCCTGGCTTCGGATCGGCACAGTTACCGCTGTTGCGGCCATTGGAGGAGTGAACCAGTGGATGGAAGACCTCTCTCTCTGCCTCTGCCTCTGCTTCTCCTCTCTCTGTTTAACTCTGACTTTCAAATAAATAAATAAATCTTTTTTTAAAAATGTAGCAGGCAAAATTTAAAATTTTTTTTAAAAAACTAAGACACATGATGTGCTCACTCAGGCCATGTGTACAGAATGAAAACAGAAGGGTATCTAAGTCATATGCAATTGAAAAGCTCAACATTTTAGGGAGGAGGAAAAGATCCCACAGGAAAAACTACTGGTAAGAGACATACATGGAGAAACAGCTGGAATGCAGGCTCCTTGAAGAAAAGCACTTTGTCTTATTCAACTCTGTATCACAAAAAATGTTTCATGAATAAAGAAGTTGAGTGAACTGTCCTGGAAAATAAAGGAATAGGAAGCAAGTGAAATGATCAACTGTCAAAAGTAGTACAGGGATCCAGTAATGATTTATTTTAAAATGTTTATCTGGTTTGATAATCAACCACTGATGACCTCCAGGTGAAATTTCAGGAAAATGATAGATCCAAAAGATAGACTGCTGAAGGTAATGGGAGATAAGAGACACAATTTAGAATATTCTTAGAACAGACTGGATTAGGAGCCAGCACTGTGGTATAGTTGGCTAAGCCTCTGCCTGCGGCAGCAGCATCCCATACAGGCACCAGTTCAAGTCCTGGCTGCTCCGCTTCCGATCCAGCTCACTGCTAATGTGCCTTGAAAAGCAGCAGAAGATGGCCCAAGCACTTGGGCCCGTCACCCATGTGGGAGACCCAGGAGAAGCTCCTGGCTCCTGGCTTCAGATCTGCCCAGCTCGGCCATCGCGGCCATTTGGGGAGTGAACCAGCAGATGGAAGACCTCTCTCTTTGTCTCTCCCTCTGTCTGTAACTCTGCCTCTCAAATAAATAAATAAATCTTAAAACAGATTGGATAAGAAGGAAAACAGAGTCACTGGATGGCAGCTAAAGGAAGATGGATCACTGAAGAATTTTCCTTCTTTCTTTGACAAGCAGAAGTGTCAGGGAAAATTTGAGAAACCTACCTTTCTTTATACATGAATGGAACACAGACAGAAAGTAGAACAAATGAAAACAAGGTCTCTTCCCCAGTGGAAAGAAGGGGCTATCAAAGAAGGATGTACTTTTCTCCGAAGGGAGAACTTCCACTTTGCATATGGCCCTGTCTAAATACCAACGGAGTTTGTGGACTCAAAAGGTTTCCACAGCCTTGGCAGCTCATGTCAAGAACCTCGGGTGGTCACTGACATCAAAAATAAGTCTTGAGGCCGGCACTGTGGCACAGAGGGTTAACGCCATGGTCTAAAGCACCAGCATCCCATATGGGCGCCGGTTCGAGACCCAGCTGCTCCACTTCCTGTCCAGCTCTCTGCTGTGGCCTGGGAAAGCAGTGGAAGATGCCCAAGTCCTTGGGCCCCTGCACCCGCGTGGGAAACCAGGAGGAAGCTCCTGACTCCTGGCTTTGGATCAGCGCAGCCAACTGGGGAGTGAACCAGCGGATGGAAGACCTCTCTCTCTCTCTGTCTCTGTGTAAGTCTGACTCTCAAGTAAAATAAATAAATCTTTTAAAAAAAATAAGTCTTAATTGTTAAATCAACAACAGGAGTCACTGTGCACTTACTCCCCATGTTGGACCTCTATCCTTAATGAGGTTGTACTATGAGAATTAACAGCAAAACCTGTCTTCAAACAGTACTTTATAGTTTGTGTCTCTGTGTGGGTGCAAACAGTGGAAATCTCTACTTAGTACAGAGTTGGTCTTCTGTATATAAAGTGAATTAAAAATGAATCTTAATGAAAAATGGAATAGGAGAGGGAGTAGGAGGTGGGATGGGAGGGCAGGAATGGGGGAAAGAAACACTATATTCCTAAAAGCTGTACATATAAAATCTGTATTCATTAAATAAAAACCTTTAAAAAAAGAAACAAAACAAGGTCTCCTATAAAAAGCATTAAAAAGGTTAGAAGATTAAAAATTTTGCCTTCATCAGAGAAACAACCCATCCTCTGAGACTACAGGAAAAGCAGATAGGTGTAACCTAAGTGATTTTCTAAGAAGGGAAAACATCTAAAACCCTTTCTCCATAAAAGAATTCATAACAACAGGGGCCAGTGCTGTGGTACATCCAGCTAAGCCAGCACCTGCAAGACCAGCTTCCCATATTAGCAACTGTTCAAGACCTGGCTGCTCCACTTCCAATCCAGCTCCCTGCTAATGCACCTGGGAAAGCAGCAGCAGATGGCCCAAGTAGGTGGGCACCTGCCACCCACATGGGAGACCCAGATGAAGCTCCGGGCTCCTAGCTTTGGCCTGGCACAGCCCGAGCCTTTGTAGCCATTTGGGAAGTGAATCAATGAATGGAAAATCTCCCTGTGAACCTAATTCTGCCTTTCAAGTAAGTAAATCTTTGAATCTTTAATGAACAACTAGAGAAAATCACTGAAGGGTAGTGACCCTCAAGGCCTCTTCTAGAAAAAAAAAAAAAAGATTTATTTATTTATTTGAAAGTCAGGGTTATAGAGAGCAGAGGCAGAGAGAGACAGAGAGGTCTTCCATCCACTGGTTCACTCCCCAAATGGCCACAATGGCCAGAGCTGCGCAGATCCGAAGCCAGGAGCCAGGAGCTTCTTCTGGGTCTCCCACACAGGTGCAGGGGCCCAAGAACTTGAACCACCTTCTACTGCTTTCCCAGGCCATAGCAGAGAGCTGGATCCGAAGTGGAGCAGCCAAGACTTGAACCAGCACTTGGGATGCCAGCACTGCAGGCAGTGGCTTTACCTACTACATCACAGCACCGGCCTCTCAAGGGCTCTTAAGTTGGACACCTTGAGTTCAAATCTGGGCTCCACCATCTACTCATTGCATGGCTTCAGTCAAGTTATTTAACCTCTGAAGCTTTAAACCCTTCTCAAATAAAATTCCTCTACGTTTGTCACAAGGGCTAAATGAGACAGGTGTAAAACTCAGCGTCTGGCAAAACTAAGCAGGCAACACCATCATCGTTCTTGTTGACAGTGAAGGTATGATGAACGCAGAAGCAGAGAACGGGTAAAGGCATCATCTAGGAGCGGCTGTGGCCTAGAGCGTAAAACCAGCACCTGCAGTGCCGGCATCTCATATGGACGCCAGTTTGAGTCCCAGCTGTTCCACTTCCAATCCAGCTCTCTGCTATGGCCTGGGGAAGCAGCAGAGGATGGCCCAAGTCCCTGGCCCCTGCACCCGCGTGGGAGACCCAGAAGAAGCTCCTGACTCTAGATGGGCTCAGCTCCGGCCACTGCGGCCATCTGGGGAGTGAACCAGTAGATGGAAAACCTCTGCCTGTCTCTGCCTCTCTCTCGCTGCCTCTGCGTCTCCGTAACTCTACCTTTTAAATAAATAAATAAAATAAGATGATCGGCCAGCAACGTGTAAGGTGCACGGGCACAAACCTATACCTGTGCTTCTCCCCACTTCCCAACATAAGCCACACTCCCAGAAGGCTCCAAACCTGGACCACATTCCTTCCAAATGCGAAAGATCTTTCTACTGTACTGAGCCGCTAGCCCCGGTCTCTAGGGGAAGAGGCTTGCTCGGTCTGGCTTTCCTAAGAGCCGCTGAGAAGTTTGTGAAGGACCCTCGAGCTCCTTCGAAAGCGCTTCTGGCGGAAACGCTGTCCCTGCCGACAAGCTGGGCCGCCTCCTTGGGTTGGACAGAGCCCGCTCTCTAATTAGTCCGTGTTCTGCTTGCGTTGGGTCCAAGCTCAATACAGAGGTCAGGGACACGCGAGAACTAACGCCAAGTGGGGCAGAGACCACCGCGAGCGCCTGCTGAAACGGCGCCCGGGAGCTGAAGGGAGAAAGAGGCAACGTCTTCAAAGACGCAACAGCCACGAGAGCGTCCGTGAGGACACGTCTCCCAAGCGTAGTGGCTGCACGGACCTAGCGCCCACATCCGCAGCTCTCAACCCAGCCAGGAGAGGCAGGCCTACCACTGCCTTACCGCTCGGCGACACAGAGCGACGCGCTCACGTTACTCCAGCCGTGCCTCACAGCTTCCGGCGCTGCCGGATCACGTCGCGAGACAGGCCACAGCGCGGCCGGTGATGTCACCACGGCCTCTCCGCGGATTGGCTAACAGGCTCTCCCAATGCCCGGATGTAAAAAGTGCCCACCCACAACTGGTCCCTCACTGGCCCAAGCGTGGGTCTTGGCAGTTAGCCCAGGCGAACGAGCTGTCTCGGCGTCTACCTAAGGGCCATTCGCTTGTCGCTGCCTCTCAGTCTGGACTGCACGAGACTTCAGGCAGCAAACCCTCCCGTGGCTTTTTCCAGGCGGCCATGCTGCCTCCTGACGCTCCCGTCGCTAAGCAGTAGCTCACTGCCTGTAAGGTCATCTCCCCTGCAGACGAGACCTGCTGAAGCATTGCCGTCCCCTTTCTAAACTACAATGCATCTTCTTCCCGTTCAGGAGACAAAGGGCTGCAGCGGGCAGAGGCCGAGGAAGCCTGCTAAGATTTTTTTTATTTTTTTTTTTTAATGCTGTCTTCACTAAAGGAACTCCTGGACAGTCAGGGAGAGAAGCAGGATGCAACAATCAATGATATGGGCACTGATTTTTAAAGCCATTCCAGGACGTTCCCTAACCCCTGTCATGTATTGCAATTATTCCAAGGTATTTTGGCAGAGGGAAGAATTTTTTTTTCATTTCTTTGAAAGGCAGAGACAGCGATCTTACGCCCACTGGTTTACTCCCCAAATGTCCAGAACAGCTGATCTTAGACCAGGAAAGAAACCCAGAACCATTAATTCAATCCAGGTCTCCCATGTGGGTGGCAAGGGTCCAATAACTTGAGCCATCACAGCTGCCTCCCAGGGTGGATATTAGCAGGAACGGGTGGCAGTATCAAACCCCATGGAACAGGGGTAAGAGGACATCTTAACTGCTGTGCCAAACACACACACCCCAGATGGAAGATCTTCTATCTCATGGGTGAAGACATAGTGCATATTTTTTAAAGACTTTTTTATTTATTTGAAAGACAGAGTTAGAGAGAGAGAGAGAGGTAGAGTCAGAGAAAAAGAGGTCTTCCATTCCGTTGGTTCACTCCCCAAATGATCGCAACGACCAGAGCTGAGCCGATCCGAAGCCAGGAGCCAGGAGCTTCTTCCAGGTCTCCCACGCGGATGCAGGGACCCAAGGACTCGGGCCTTCCTCTACTGCTTTCCCAGGCCATAGCAGAGAGCTGGATCGGAAGAGAAGCAGCTGGGACTCAAACCAGCGCTTATATGGGATGCTGGCGTTGCAGGCTGGGGCTTCAACCTGCTGTGCCACAGCGCCGGCCCCATAGTGCGTAATTTTTCTCAAACACAATAGAAACCAAGCCTTGAAGAGTCACATTTCTTGATCAAGGTGGACTACTGTTTTCTTCCATGGAAAAGCAGAGACCCAAGGATATGATGAAAATACTAGAGCTGTCAAGACAAGAGGCTCTTCGAGGAAACAGGAGAGACTCGTTTTTGCTAGCAGCGTTACATTAGGGTCACACCAGGAAGTGGGGAATCATCGCAGCAGCATCCAGACCTCCTGACTGAAGACTGTGGTTCACAACTGCTTCACACCGCTCTGGTGACCTGGCCAGTTCTTCAGTCCCTCAGAATTACACTTCTCTTAGCCTCTGCGCCTACGTGAACTGCCTTTGTGTGCCCTGCATCTCAAAGTGGTTTGGGTCATTGCAACTGGATTATTCACCACATAATGTGCGAAACTTGGCAGCCTTCATGCCCAGTTTATTAGGTAGAGTCCATTGTCAATATTAGTGGCCAGGAAAGCCTGGTCACATGGCACAATGCCAGACAAAGGGCTTGGCAGGCACTTAAGACTTTCACAGATTTAACACTGTTGTGTAACTATCTCCAGAACGTTTTCCTCTTGCAAAACTGAAACTAGGAGCAATCATCTGACCTAGCAGTTAAAATGCCCACTAGCACACCTGCATTCCACATCAGAGTACCTGGGATTGATTTCCAGCTCCAGCTTCCTCCCAGTGCAGACCTGGGAGACAGTGGTGATGGCTCAAATAATCTGGTTCCTCCTACTCACTTGGGAGACCCAGAGTTGAGTTTCTGGCTTTGGCTCCTGCCAAGCCCTGGCTATTGCAGGCAGGCTCCTGCCAAGCCCTGGCTATTGCAGGCATTTGCAAGTGAACCAGTGCATGAAATGTACTACCCCCATCTCTCTCTCTCTCTCCTTTAAAACCTGAAACTATATCATTTCTCTGTTTCCCCTCCTTCAATCCCTAGCAACCCTACTATCAGCTGGACCACTCTAGATACCTCATATATGTGAAATTGCACAGTATTTGTCTTTTTTTATAACTAGTTTGTTTCAATTATAATGTCCTCAAGTGTCATTCATGTTGTAGCATCCTCCTTTTTGAAGGCTGAGTGATACTCCATTGATGTATACACCACACTTTATCCATTCATCCACCTATGGACATTTGTGATGCTTCAATATATTAACTATTTTAAATAATGCTCCCATGATGATGGGTGTATAAACATCTGTGCAAGACGCTGCTTTCAATTATTTTGGAGATATATATACATAGAAATGGAATTGCTGGATTACAAACTAATTCTATTTTAATATTTTGAGGAAGTGCCATACTGTCTTCTATAAATAGCACACAAGGGTTCCAGTTTCTTCAACTGTTGCCAACACTTGCTACTCTGGTTTTTTTGTGGGTTTTTTTTGGGGGGGGGAGACAGAGAGAGGTCTCAACCCCATTACTAGAGCCACCACTGCTGCTTCCCAGGATGTGCATTAGCAGGAAGTTGGAGTCAGGAGCCAGAGCCAAATACCAAACCCAGCAGCTCTGATGTGGGACATGAGCACGTGTCTTAAGCACCAAGCTAAACATCCTCCCCTATTTTTTATAGCAGCCATCCCAATGGGTGTGCGATGATATCTTACTGTGGTTTTCCTGATGATTAATGACAGTGATTTTTATTTTAAACATTTGCTTTATTTAGTTGAAAGAGTGACATGGGGCCAACGCTGTGGCACAGCAAGTTAAAGCCCTGACCTGCAGCACCGGCATCCCATGTGGGTCCCTGTTCGAGTCCTGCTGCTCCACTTTCAATCCAGCTCTCTGCTGATGCACCAAGGAAAGCAGGGGAAGATGGCCCAAGTTCTTGGGCCCCTGGACTCACATGGGAGACCTGGAAGAAGCTCCTGGCTAATAGCTTCAGATCAGCCCACCCCTGGCCGTTTAGGCCATTTGGGGAGTGAACCAGCAGATGGAAGACCTCTCTGTAACTCTGCCTCTCAAATAAATAAAATAAATCCAGAAGAAAAAAAAATCCCTAGGTGGCCTTTCCTTCTAGTAGAAGGCTGTTTCACCTACATGGACCTGCATGGAAAAGCTGCTGTTTCTTGTGGCCACCTTCAACAATTCTCTTAACTAGATCTGCACAGCTTACTGGAGCTTCTACATCAGCACCTGCTACTTCACTTTGGTGTTATGAAGCTGACTTCTTTTTTAAACCTCATGAACCAACCTATGCTACAGTCAAACCTCTCTTCTGCAACTTCCTCACCTCTCTCAGCCTTCGCAGAATTGAAGAGAATTGGGGCCCACACTGTGGTGCAGCAGGTTAACCTGTGGCCTCAGCACCAGCATCCCATTTAGGCAAAAATTCAAGTCCTGACTGCTCTACTTCTGATCCAGCGTCCTGCTTATCTGCCTGGGAAGGCCTTGGAGGATGGCCCAAGTCCCTGGGCCTCTGCACTCACAGGAGAGACCCAGAAGAAGCTCCAGCCTTCTGGCTTCAGCCTGGCCCAGCCCCAGTCATTGTGGCCATTTGGAGAGAGAACCAGCAGATGGAATATCTCTCTCCCTGTCTTTTCTCCTCTCTCTGTAACTGCCTTTCAAATAAACTTTTTTTTTTTTTTCAAAAAAAAAAAAAGAATTGAAGATAAATATGGCCTTGCTCTGGATTAGGCTTGGCTTAAGGGGCTGCTGAGACAAGAATAGCCTTTTGGATGTACAAAGGCCTTACAGCAGAGTATGTATTTATTATCATCACCCTTCCTTTTTTATTATTAAAATTTTTTATTTATTTATTTATTTGAAAGGCAGAGTAACAGAGAGGGAAGATGAGACAGATCTTCCATCTGCTGGTTCACTCCCCTAAATGCCTGCAATAGCCAGGATTGAACCAAGTCAGAGCCAGAAAGCTGTTTGAGAAGCAGAGACAGGATTTAGTCCCAATCACTCTGATCTGGGATACGGGCACCCCAACCATGGCTTAATCTGCTGTGCCACAACGCTCACCACTGCCGCCAGGTTTCAGTCCAATGGAACTGAGAATCCAATGGGGTTGCCACTTGAAGAAAACTGGGGAGATCTGGGCAAAGTTCAGAGATGAAACCATTTATGAACTGTGTCTGGGTTCATCATCAGTGAAACCTGAGGAGTTGGCTGGGGAATAACATACTTTGATTTTTGTTTCATGAAGATCACTGCGGGTGCCGTGAGGAAGAATGGATCACGGAGGAGGGCAAGATCAGAAAGGCTGAGAGCGGGGAGGAGCTCACCGATGCAGTACAAAGGATGCTGGCAGCATGAACAAAGGAGGGCAGCGAACTGACTTGAAGTATTTTAGAAGCAGCCTCAACTGGACAAGACCAGACAGACTCTGCAGACAGAGCTAGGTCTGACGCTAAATCATAAAGGTTACTTAGTGGTGAGAGGCCCACAGTCTAGTGAAACATAGATTTAGTTGCAGTTTCATATACCCAAAAACATCTTGTCTGAGGCTTCTTCTGACACCAGGGGGCTTTTCTGCTCATATTCAGGCCAGCAGGGAAGGGATTTACACCCCTGAGAGCTGTAATGAAAATGATGTAAAGAAGGAGACAAACTTGTTTTCGTACCCCCGGGATGAAACAACTCTGAAGTGTGTACTACACTCTCCCAGAGGCTCTCCAGGCACACTAAGCTCCCGCCGCCCACAGAGGAAACGTGCGCATTAGGCCACCCTGCCCTGGCTTCTGTGTCAACCCAGTCCTGCTTCTTCACACCTTCTGGTGCTTCCTGAAACCACCTCCTTAAGCAAACCACTGGCCTTCAAATCTTCGTGTCAGTGTCTGCTTTTGAAGAACTCCAACCTGAGGCACCCCTGACTATTTTCTAATGAAATGATTTTATTTTTGGTAGGTTAATTCCTCCTGCTTCCCAACTGTTTTATCATAGCACATAAAATTGTAATACTTGCATAATACTTGGGGACAAAGTTTAGAGGACTTGGGTAGGTTTATAAGGAGCTTGGTGACTATCTGTCATTATTTTCTTTATCATTATATATGAGAAAAATGTAAAAAAGAGTATTGGGGGAGGGATGTTGGTATTGTGGCACAGTGAGTTAAGCCACTGCTTGCAAAGCCAGCATTCCATATCAGAGTGACAGGCATTCAAGGACCAGCTGCCCTGCTTCCAATCCAGTTTCCTGCTAATGAGTCTGGGAAGGCAACAGATGCTGGCCCAAGTACTTGGGCCCCTGCCACCAGTACAGGAGACCTGGATGGAATTCCTGACTCCTGGCTTTGACCTGGCCCAGCCCCTGCCATTGCAGCAATTTTGGGAGTGAACCAGCAGATGGAAGATCTCTCTCTCTCTCTCTCTCTCTCAAGTAAAATAAACAAATAAATCTTTTTAAATGAATATTTGTCAAAATAATGTTGATTTTGGCTAAATAGCTAATTAAGATATTTTTAATTTTTAATGAGAAATTCAAGCATGTTTCTACAAATATAACCTTTGTGACATTAGGTTTCATGGTGAAAACAGCTATACAATTTATGATTTAAGAGTTTTTAATGATAATATTTTCAAGTTCTTAGTAGCCATCCCTGTAATTGGCACACCAGCAGAGAAGTTTTCATCTGTATGTCACAGCATAAACATGATGATGTATCTATAAACCACACCCTACAATTTACTTTAAAATATTCTACCTCTAATTTATACTTTGTGGTTTTGTTGTTTTCAACTTCTGCTTTTAGGACTGGTGACCTTCTGCCACTACATGCTGATTTCACAACTCAGCTCTCTCAAGGATCTAATTTCCGAGAGTTTAGGGAATAGTCACTGCAATGCCAAGTACTGGCATTCATACTGCTGGGGGTTCCTGTTAAAGCTTTTCCTTTGAATTCAGCAAATTGTGTAAATCACAGATGAAGTGATTGTATGTCCTGAAGTCTCCTATAAATATTCAGACACAGGAATCGCTTCTAACTTCTCCTGCCTCGCCTTCCACCACCTCTTCATTCCCAGGCTTATACAGCCATCCTGAACTTCTGACCCTTCCTCCCACCTCAATATTTCAATCTATTGAATTTCTTAATGCTTATGCTATTCTTTCTAGAAGGCTCTCCTTTCTTGTTTTCCCTAATTCACTCTTGGCTCCCTCCGATCCATTTCCCCTAGGCTAAAGAAGGCGTTTCAGAACAAATCTGATCATGTCACTCCCCAGCATAAACCCCTTCATGAACTTACACTGATCATCCAGTTAAGAATATTTATAAACTCCTCACTTAGTCTTTGTATTAGAGAAGGTATTGTCCTCTAAAAGCCCATCTCCCACTCTGCAAATTTTCTTGCCCAAACACAGGAACTTTTTTTCAATTTCTTGAACCCACTCAATAAAGATTCTTGAGTTTTAACCTAGAAAATTCTGGCTATGTTAAAGACTTTGAGGCTGCCCCCAGTATCATCCCCAAACGATATGAATTCTGTACCATGCAAGCCCTCAACTTCATAATCACAAACAGGCACTGGTGGACCCACAGCAGGAGGCCTAGGCTCTTGGCATTGTCAGACAAGCTCCTACTAATCCACTGTAAAAGCCCACATGGACACCTGCATCCCCTACTCTCTAAGGAATTGGCCTTCAAGATGAAACCAAAGCATTCTCAACTCTTTGAGTACCTTCTACCTGTCAGGGATCAGTCTAGGAGCTGGGGATACCACAGATAGCAGACAGTGTTCCTGCTTTTAAGGCCCTTACAACATAGAGGGGAGGGAAATCATTAACAAATAAACATATAGGTCACGTGAGGATAAATACTAGAAAGATTAAATCAATTAGGAGAGAGAGTGGTGGGGATATGTTATGTATTGTACAAGGCCTCATTCACAGACCTGAAAGAAGAGTGATATTTTTAAAGGGCCATTCTAATTATTTTATAGCACCAGGATCTTTAAGATTTTTTTTTTTTTTTGAC
This sequence comes from Oryctolagus cuniculus, assembly GCF_051225735.1. Classification (NCBI taxonomy): domain Eukaryota; kingdom Metazoa; phylum Chordata; class Mammalia; order Lagomorpha; family Leporidae; genus Oryctolagus; species Oryctolagus cuniculus. The sequence goes on from NC_142867.1 coordinate 196,632,242, forward strand.
AGGCAGAGTGGACAGTGAGAGAGAGAGAGAGAAAGGTCTTCCTTTGCCGTTGGTTCACCCTCCAACGGCCGCCGCGGCCGGCGCGCTGCAGCCGGCACACCACGCTGATCTGATGGCAGGAGCCAGGTACTTATCCTGGTCTCCCATGGGGTGCAGGGCCCAAGTACTTGGGCCATCCTCCACGGCACTCCCTGGCCACAGCAGAGAGCTGGCCTGGAAGAAAGTCAACCGGGACAGAATCTGGCATCCCGACTGGGACTAGAACCTGGTGTGCCGGTGCCGCAAGGCGGAGTATTAGCCTAGTGAGCTACGGCGCCGGTCTAAGATGTATTTTATTCATTTGAAAGACAGAGTGACAGAGAGAGGGAGAGAAGAGAGACATCCTCTGGTTCACTCCCTCCATAAATGGCAATGGCTGGAAACCAGGAGGCTGGAACTCCATCCAGGTCTCTCACATGTGTAGCAGGGGCCCAAGTACTCAGGCCGTCTTCCACTGCCTTCCCAGGCACATTAGCAATGAGCTGGATCAGAAGTGGAGTGGCCAGGACTTGAACTGGTGCTCAAATACTGGATGCCAGCATCAAAAGCAGCTTAACCCACTGCACCATAATGCCAGCCCTGGCACCAGGATCTCAGAGACAGGGAATGGTTTCCAACTCTGAAGTTACTTCAAAACATGGTGTCTGTGCCATTCAGCAAACATTTGAGTGCCTGCTTTGTGTCAGGCAGTAAGCTAGGGACCAAGAATAACGTCAATGAGCCAAACCTGGAGCTCTCATTGCAGTGAGGACAACTCCAGCATATGCTCACCTTTCATTATCTCACAAATCCTGGGACCTTCCTACCTTATCATCCTTTCCATTAACAAACTCGAACTTCCCATGCCAAAACAACATGATTTACGCAGCAGGTATTTTGGTGCTAGTTAAGTCACCACCTGGGACACCTACATCCCATTGTGGAGTGCCTGCTTCAACTCCTGCCTACTCCACTTCCAATCTAGTTGCCTGCTAATACACACCCTGGGAGGCAGCAGTTGATGAATCAAATCCTGGGTCTCTGCCACCCACATGGGAGACCCAGTGGAGTTTGGGGCTCCTGGTTTCATCCTGGCTCAGCCCTGCTTGATGTGGGCATTATGGGAATGAACCAGTAGATGGAAGATACTTCTCTCTCTCTCTCTCTCTCCCTCTCTCTCTCTTTCAAATACAATGAAAATAAGAAACTTTTTAAAAAACCATTTTACTAACTATATGTTTCTCTTTTTTTTAAAGATTTATTTATTTATTTATTTGAAAGTCAGAATTACAGAGAGGAGAGTCAGACAGAGAGAGAGGTCTTCCATCTGCTGGTTCACTCCCCAAATGGCCGCAACAGCCAGAACTGTGCCGATCTGAACCAGGAGCCAGGAGCTTCTTCCAGGTCTCCCACGTGGGTGCAGCAGCCCAAGGATGTGGGCCATCTTCCACTGCTTTCCCAGGCCATAGCAGAGAGCTGGATGGAAAGTGGAGCAGCCGGGACTAGAACCCAGCGCCCATATGGGATGCCGGCACCGCTGACTATATGTTTCAACCAGAGTAAAACTTTTACTTCTATAGAATATCATTCTAAATCATATGGCCTGTAATGACAGTGTTAACTCTGCGAAGAGATTTGATAGTTTATGTAACTATGTGACATTTCTCTAGATTTATTTTATTTTATTTGAATTTAATTTATTGAATTTAATTTATTTTATTTTATTTGAAAGGCTGAGAGAGAAAAGGGAGCTCTCTCGTCAGCTAATTCACTCCTCAATTGTCTGCAAAGGCCAGGAATGGAACAGGCTGAAGCCAGGAACTGAGAATTCAATCCAGGTCTCCCACATGGGTGGCAGGGAGCCACCCATGGCAGGGAGACCAACTACTGGAGCCATCCCCTGATGCTTCCCTGAAGTACACATTAGCAGGCAGCTGGAATCAGGAGTAGAGCTGAGACTAGAATCTAGGCACTCCCATGTGGGGGGCAGGAGTCCCAGGCTGCATTTTTTTTTTTTTTTTTTTTGGACAGGCAGAGTTAGACAGTGAGAGAGAGAGAAAAAGGTCTTCCTTCTGTTGGTTCACCCCTCAAATGGCCGCTACAGCTGGTGCACTGCGCTGATCTGAAGCCAGGAGCCAGGTGCTTCCTCCTGGTCTCCCATGCAGGTGCAGGGCCCAAGCACTTGGGCCATCCTCCACTGCCCTCCCAGGCCACAGCAGAGAGCTGGACTGGAAGAGGAGCAACAGGGACAAAACCGGCACCCCAACCAGGACTAGAACCCAGGGTTCTGGCGCCGCAGGCGGAGGATTAGCCAAGTGAGCCGCAGCGCCAGCCCCAGGCTGCATCTTAAACTGTGGCATCACAGGCCCATCCCTCCCTAAATAATGATAGGAGATGTGGCATATATGATTCAGGGAAAAATTAAATTTAAAAATTATTTACTTATTTGAAATGTTGAGAGACATAGATCTTCCAACTAGTGATTCACTCCTTAAATGCCTGCATTATCCAGGGCTGGGCCAGGCCAAAGCCCGCAGCCTGAAACTCAATCTGGGTGTCCTATGTGAGTGCAGGTACCCAAGTACTTGGCCATCATCCACCGCCTCCTGTGTGCACATTAGCAGGAACCTGGAATTAGAAGCAGAGCCAGGTCTCAAACCCAGGCACTCTGATATGGGATGCAGGTGCCCCAAAAGGCATCTTAACTGCTGTGCCGAATCACCACCCCCACATTTTTAGACAGTATGTAGCTAGCTCCTTTCTCTGTGACAGTCTGTTCCGTCAGGGGTGGGGAACATCCAGCCCACAGACAGTATATAGCCCCTGAAAGACAGGACTCAAAATTCAATAAACTCATCACAGGCTAATTTTTAAGTTGGTCATTTTGTATGGCCTGAGAATGATGTTATAAATCTCCAAAAGGCCCTTGACAGAAAAGAGGTTCCCCTCCCTTGACAGACACTACTGATTAAACCTTATGTCGTCCCCTCCCACACTGACTTGCCCAAGTAACTGGATTTGGCCCACAGGGTACTAACAAGCACAATGGAGCACTAGTTGGTAAGTCGATAAGCTTTTACATTATGGCCTATGCTCTGAGGAGGCTCCCTTTGGGAACCCAGCTGCCATGCTGTGAGAGTCCAGCCTGGCCACGTGAAGGAGAACCAAGGCCCAGCTGAGCTCCCAGCCAACAGCCACGGTTCAAGAGATCCAGCTTGGAAGTGGATCCTCCAGCCCTGGAGCAGCCATCTCAGAACTGCCAACTGGAACAGAAAGGAGTTATCCCTGCTAGGCCGGATCCAGCTGCAGAATTTTCAGCAAATGATTGTCATTACTTTAGGTCACCAATTTTGGGGGCACTTTGTTAAACAGTATTAAATAACCAGATACTCTCTCTTAAAAAAAAAATTCTTTGCACAGGCAAAGAATTTCTGGAAAAGACCCGGGAGGCACAGGCAGTCAAAGCCAAAATCAACTATTGGCATTGCATCAAATTGAGAAGTTTCTGTACTGCAAAAGAAACAGTCAGGAGAGTGAAGAGACAACCGACAGAATGGGAAAAAATATTTGCAAACTATGCAACTGATAAAGGGTTGATAACCAGAATCTACAAAGAGATCAAGAAACTCCACAAAAACAAAACAAACAACCCAATTAAGAGATGGGCCAAGGACCTCAATAGACATTTTTCAAAAGAGGAAATCCAAATGGCCAACAGGCACATGAAAAAATGTTCAAGGTCACTAGCAATCAGGGAAATGCAAATCAAAACCACAATGAGGTTTCACCTCACCCCGGTTAGAATGGCTCACATACAGAAATCTACCAACAACAGATGCTGGAGAGGATGTGGGGAAAAAGGGACACTAACCCACTGTTGGTGGGAATGCAAACTGGTCAAGCCACTATGGAAGTCAGTCTGGAGATTCCTCAGAAACCTGAATATAGCCCTACCGTTCGACCCAGCCATCCCACTCCTTGGAATTTACCCAAAGGAATTTAAATTGGCAAACAAAAAAGCGATCTGCACCCTAATGTTTATTGCAGCACAATTCACAATAGCCAAGACCTGGAACCAACCTAAATGCCCATCAACGGTAGACTGGATAAAGAAATTATGGGATATGTACTCTTTAGAATACTATACTGCAATAAGAAACAATGAAATCTGGTCATTTGCAACAAAATGGAGGAATCTGGAACACATCATGCTGAGTGAAATAAGCCAGTCCCAAAGGGACAACTACCATATGTTCTCCCTGATCGGTGACAACTGACTGAACACCAAAAAGGAAACCTGTTGAAGTGAAATGGACACTATGAGAAACGGTGACTTGATCAGCATAGCCCTGACTGTTAATGAACAACTTAATACATTATCCCTCTTAGTAAAAAAAAAAAAAAAGGCGTTGTTCCTACTATGCGCTGGAATTCCCAAGGTTGAAATGTCTGAAATTTGAATTGAGGCTCAACTTCCCTACTAGGAGAGTTGGCTTCTATATTTGCATAAGTGTTGTTGGTTTAATGTCTGTGTCTGAGCTCACTGCTAAGTTCCATGAGGGAAGGCATTATGTCTGGATTGGTCAACATTGGTTCACTGACCTAGGCAAAGCTCCTGGTACACATAAGGCACTTGATTGATATTTTAGATCAACATACTGATTCACTAGCTAGATTATTTGCTCGTGTGAGTAGGACAGTAATTCTTAAGACCACTGTTGTTAATAGCAAACACAGATGTGTTTTCTACATTCAGATGGCATTCCAAGCACTTTACACTTATTAACTTATTTAGTCCTGGCTGGTGCTGTGGCGTAGTAGGCCAAACCTCTACTTGTGGCACCAGCATCCCATATGGATGCCGAACTGTGTCTCTCTCTTTCTGTAACTCTCTCTTAAATAAATAAAACCATAAACAAAACCTTATTTAGTCCTCAGAAGCACCCTATGGGATAGGAACTATTATTATTCCCTCTTACAGATGAGCAAACTGAGGTCCAGAAAGGACAGGTAACTGGCCCATGGCTCAGCCAGCATTCAAACCCCGGAGTCAGCTTCCAAATTCATACTGTTATCTTTCCTTTTTTTTTTTTTTTTTTTTTTTGCATTTTTACAAAAGATTTATTCATTCATTTATTTATTTGAAAGGCAGAGTTACAGTGAGAGAGAGGTCTTCCATCTGTTGGTTCACTCCCCAAATGTCCACAATGGCCACAGCTGGGCCAGTTTGAAGCCAGGAGCCAGAAGCTTCATCTGGGTCTCCTACATGTATGCAGGGACCCAAGCATTTGGGCCATCTTCTGCTGCTTTCCTGGGTTCATTAGCAGGCAGTTGGATCGGAAGTGGAGCAGCAGGACTCACCTGGCACCCATATGGGATGCTGGCACAGCTGGCGGCAGCTTTACCTACTACACCATAGTGCCAGGCCCCCAAATTAATATTTTTAATGACTACACTGCCTTTTCAAGTTTCTTGTCTTAGGTCTAGCAGTGCCATTGCTGTTGTGAGAAAAAGACAAGGTTAGGCAGAAGATGAATGTCTTCATCATCACTTCAAGATGAAGACAGCACCCTGATAAGGCAGGTAGATGGCTGCCCGTACGGGCTGAACTCCTAACCCAAAGTGCCCTTTCCGTATCAATGACAACAGGAAGATGAAGTCTAGAGCGAGTGGTGAAAATCACCAGGAATAAAGGCTCCTACATAGGCTCTACTCCTAGGTCTCCAACTGTGGCAGCTAAAACGTCTCAACCTGTGGGCTCAGCCCAACCCCAGTCTCCCAACAGGACTATAAACAGCCATGAGTCAGTAGCTACTAGCTCACTGCTGAGTCCCTCTGGTGGTGCTACTATGACCTGTGGCTCAGCACAGGTATTGATGGCAAAGGTGACCTTGGCACCATTCCCAGCCCCACCTGTGCTCTGAGGAGCAGCCTGGATAGAGGAGTCTAGATTTCAGCCAACAGCCTTTACAAAGTCACCTCTGTGCTGACCTCTCAGTTTAATAGCTACATTACCTTTTAAAATAGAATTATTCATTTTTATTTGAAACAAATAGTGACAGGAAGAGAGAGAGAGTGAGAGAGAGAGAGCAAAAGAGAGCAATTTTTCCATCTGCTGGTTCACTCTCCAAATGCACGACTTCTGGTCTAGGTATTCAGAACCTTCCTATAGGAAGGGACTCTTCTAACTGGGTTTTCTCCATCAGACATTCACTCAACAAACATTTCTTGACACCTGTTACATGCCAATTAGTATGCTGGGTATTGGACATAAAACACTGCCAAGAGGCCAGCACTGCAGCGTATGGGGTAAAACTGCTGCCTGCAGTGCTAGCATCCCATGTGGGCACCAGTTTGAGTCCTGGCTGCTCTGCTTCCGATCCAGCTCTCTGCTGTGGCCTGGGAAAGCAGTGGAAGATGGCCCAAGTGCTTGGGCCCCTGCACCCGCATGGGAGACCCGGAAAAAGCTCCTGGCTCCTGGATTTGGATCAGTCCAGCTCCAGCCATTGTGGCCACTTGGGCAGTGAACCAGCAAATGGAAGATTCTCTCTCGCTCTCTCTCTCTGCCTTTTCCTCTCTTTTAAAAGATTTATTTATTTGAAAGGCAGAGTTACAGAGAGGTAGAGGCAGAGGCAGAGAGAGAGGTTTTCCATCCGCTGGCTCACTCCCCAAGTAGCCTCAACGGTTGGAGCTGTGCCAATCTGAGGACAGGAGCCAGGAGCTTCTTCCAGATTTTCCACATGGATGCAGGGGCCCAAGGACCTGGGCCATCTTCTACTGCTTTCCCAGGCCATAGCAGAGAGATGGATCGGAAGTGGAGCAGCCAGAACTTGAACCAGCACCCATATGGGATGCCGGCACCACGGTGCCAGGCCCAATAAATCATTTAAAAAAAAAAAAACTGCCAAGTCACCATCAGCAAGCCAGTCCCCCTCAGAAGCACTGCTCTATCCCAGTGAACTGGCTTTGTGCAGCCATCAGGCTGTGAGAAGCAATCCTCTGAGCTGGACGTGGGTCAGGGATGCTGTCAAGGTCCCTGCTCCTCCCACAACACAATGTGTTCTTCATAAGCCTCTCTGGGAGGCCTTCCAATCTGATCTCAGCTCCAGGAACAGTTTTCCCTCTTCAGAAAAACGGGTTTGTTTTTCATCTTAGGACACCAGGAATTATGGCACCAACTAGACTATCAGTTTACAAATATTATGGCCCAGTAGCAGCAAACGTGAAGGCCATTCCTATATGTAGTTATAGTTTTTCCTATGGCTCTGTTTTGTTTCCACTTATATTTTTATTTCTTCACTCTCCACACTTTCAGTTATGGCATCTTTGGATGTGTGGGTGTTCGTTGTATCTTTGGAAATGAACCTTCTGGAAGAAGGCATTGCCTCCAACGTTTATAATGCAGTACATACATTGACATGAATGCCATGAAAGAGGTGTATCCACAGGGTAACGTGGGAACAGGACAGGGCTTATTAATCCCCAAAGCACACGAGAGTACCTGGCAGAGGGATCACGTATGAGTTGAGTTTTTCCGTTGCCTGAGTTTTGTTGAGGATGCTCTACAGCTTCCTCAAAATGAATCAACCTTCATACAGAATTAAGTTCTTGCCAAGAGCAAGAAGATAAAAACAATACTCAGCCAGGATGTTGATGGCATACCATGGATTCACTGGGATATCATGGAAATTGTTTACAACAGCCTAAAGTCATTTCCACAGGGCTTCCTTGCATCCATTTTTTTGGTAGGCTTTTAACTTAGAGTAACTGAAGAGAGTGCATTACCCTTCTGCTCTCTTGCCACTTTTTTAGATTGTTTTTAAAACTTAAAAGCATGCTTATTTGGAAAGCGCTCACTGCTAAGAGGAAAGCCACTCTGTACTCAGCAATTAGGTACTCTGATGTTTCTTGGATACAGGTAGCCCAGACAGATGGAACACTTACTAGAATGTGCTGTTCCATGGGTTCCATGAGTGCAGGAAACTTCTCTGCAGTCTTACAACTATAAACCCAGTGCCTGCACGAAATCCAGCACGATGTGTATTCACATAGCCAGTCAGTCGTTCCATAAACATTTACTGAGCACCTACTCTGTTCCAGTATCCCAGATGCTTGGGATATATCACAAAACAAAAGAAAAACCTTGTCTGGAAATAAAACTAGGGCCCAGGCCGGTACTGTGGTGTAGCAGGCTAAGCCACTGCCTCTGACACTGGCATCAGTGATGAGCACCGGTTCAAGACCCAGCTGCTCCCAGTTCCCTGCTAATGGGCTTGGGAAGGCAGCCAAAGAAGGCCCAAATGTTTGGATCCCTACACCCACGTGGGAGACCTGGAAGAACCTCTGGGATCCTGGCTTCAGCCTGGCACAGTCCAAACCACTGCAGCCATTTAGGGAGTGAACTAGCAGATGGAAGATAGCTCACCCTCGCTTGCTTGCTCGCTCTATCTCTGTTTTTCCCTCTAACTCTAGCCTTTCAGATAAACAAAGTATAAATTTTTTAAATTAACTGGGACCAGCAACTGATGAAGCGACTGCTTGCAATGCCCGCAACCCATATTGAGTGCTGGTTCAAGTCCCAGCTTGCTCTGCCTGTGATCCAGCTTCTTGCTAATGCGCTTGGGAAAACAGCAGAGGATGGGCCAAGTGCTTGTTCCCTACCACCCATGTGGAAGACACTAATGGAATTCCTGACCCCTGGCTTCAGCCTGGTCCAGCCCTGGCTATTGTGGCCATTTGGGCAGTGAAACAGCAGACAGAAAGTCTTTCTCCCTGTCACTCTAATTTTTTTTTTTTTTTTTTTGACAGGCAGAGTGGACAGTGAGAGAGACAGAGATAAAGGTCTTCTTTTTGCCATTGGTTCACCCTCCAGTGGCCGCCGTGGCCGGTGCGCTGTGGCCAGCGCATCACGCTGATCCGAAGCCAGGAGCTTCTCCTGGTCTCCCATGGGGTACAGGGCCCAAGCACTTGGGCCATCCTCCACTGCACTCCCGGGCCACAGCAGAGAGCTGGCCTGGAAGAGGGGCAACCAGGACAGAATCCGGCACCCTGACTGGGACTAGAACCTGGTGTGCCGAAGCCGCAGGCAGAGGATTAGCCTATTGAGCCGCGGTGCCGGCCTCTGATCTTTTTTTTTTTAATTTATTCGACGGATAGAGTTAGACAGTGAGAGAGACAGAGAGAAAGGTCCTACCTCTGTTGGTTCACCCCCTCAAATGGCCGCTACGGCTGGAGCTACACCGATCTGAAGCCAGGAGCCAGGTGCTTCCTCCTGGTCTCCCATGCAGGTGCAGGGCCCAAGCACTTGGGCCATCCTCCACTGCCTTCCCGGGCCACAGCAGAGCGCTGGACTGGAAGAGGAACAACCGGGACTGGAACCCAGCGCCCATATGGGATGCTGGCGCTGCAGGTGGAGGATTAGCCAAGTGAGCCACGGCGCCGGCCCCAACTCTGACTTTTAATAAAACATAAGAAAAAAAAAGCACACACTCCACAGGTTAAAGATTCAGTTCCACAAAACTGCTCCCAATTGCAAGTCCAAGGTCTCCTGTACTTCTGACCAACCCAGTATGAATTGAGGTATCTTGGTGTGTTTGAGCAGCTATAACAAAATACCAGTGACTGGGTATTTTTTTTTTTTTTTTAAGATCTGCTTATTTATTTGAAAGTCTGGAGCTGCACCGATCTGAAACCAGGAGCCAAGAGCTTCTTCTGGGTCTCCCACACGGGTGCAGGGGCCCAAGGACTTGGGCCATCTATTACTGCTTTCCCAGGCCATAGAAGAGAGCTGGATTGGAAGTGGAGCAGCCAGGACTCGAACCAGCACCCATACGGGATGCCGGCACTGCAGGCAGCAGCTTTACCCGCTATGCCACACAGCGCTGGCCCCTGACTGCGTATTACAATCATCAGACATTTGTTTCTTAAATTCTGGAGACACTGGCAGATCAGCTGTTTCCTGATTCATAGATGAAGACATATCCTCACACATTGGAAGGAAATACACAAGCTCTCTATCAGGTTTCAGAGACACTAGAGGGTACTTCCTATGGCCTAATCCCCTCCCAAAGGCCACTGCTCCTAACACCATCACCCTGGGGTTAGGATTTCAAGCTATGAATTTGAAAGGACACAAACATTCAGCACCTAGCTGAGACACTGAAGTTGCCATGACTCACTCCTATTATGCTCAGTAATCTGCTAGAACAGCCCAGTGAACTCAGGCAGGCACGTTACTTACATGCTTGGGGAAGGGCTCCCATGCCCTTCGAGGTGCCTCGCCCTCCCAACACTGCAGTGTGCTACCAGCTAGGAAACTTTCCAAATCTCTTTGGTTAGAATTGTGTTTAAGCTTCTTATAAATACAGCTTAAAAAAAAAAAACAGTTCAAGTCCTGACCACTCTACTTCTGTTCCAGCTCCCTGTGAATGCACCAGAGTAAGCAAAGGAGGTCGGCCCAAGAGTTCCGGAACCTGCCATCCATGTGGAAGACTTGGGTGGAGTTCCTGGCTCTTGGTTTCAGTGTGGCCCACACTCAACTGGCACAGACATTTGGGGAGTAAACCAGTGGATAGAAGATCCTTCTCTCTCTCTCTTTCAAATAAAATAAAAATAAATTTTAAAAGAAACTCAGATGTGATTCAAAGATTTTTATGAATAACCAAAGATACCACTTTCACTCTTAGCACTTAGGAAGTTTCAAGGGTTTATAGAAAGTCTGGTCTAAAGCCAGGGATGAAAACTAATATGTCTTATTATTATCACAATATTATAGCAAGTTATTCAAATTTTTATTACCTAAAAGATAAAATGGAGAAAATTATGTTGGAACATCTCTGAGGACTCACAAAATAATAACTCAATTCAGCCCAACAAACAATGACCAAATAATCTCCTATATGTCATACCCTGCCTGGTGCCAATGTTATCAAAATAAGTAAAACTTCCTTTTATAAGGTACAGGACAGAAAGAGAGGGGAAGAGACTAACCAGCAGGTAGATTTATCTCCTGTCTCTTAAATGAATAAACCAATCTCTTTTTTTAAAGGATTATCATAAAGATTAAAAGATGGCAACATTTGTATAGAGTTTAGCACAGGGCCTGAAGGTGCTTAAAAAGAGGTCAGTTGGTAGAGATTATATTGGTCCCTAAAATCCTTCAGTGTCTCATGAGCTTTCAAAATAAAATTCAAGTCCCCCCCCCCTTTTTTTTTTAAGATTTTTTTATTTATCCATTTGAATGTCAGAATTACAGAAAGGGAGGGAGGGACACTTTTTTTTAAGTTTCATTTCTTGAGCAACTACCATACTCAAATGGGTTAAAAAATTCAAAAATGGCATCAGCATCATGGTACAGGGAGTTAAGCCACATGATGCTGGCATCTCACACTGAAGTACAGATTCAATTCCTGACTATTCTGCCCAATCCAGCTCCTTACTAACGCACCTGGGAAAGCAGTAGAAAATGGTCCAAGTACTTGGGTCCCTGCAACTATCTGGGAGACCCACATGGAATTTCAGGCAGTTGGCTGCAGCCTGGACTTGCCCTAGTAGTTGTGACAATTTGGGGGGGTGAACCAGTACATGGAAGATGTATCACTCTGCCTTTCTAATAAATAAATCAACTTGAAAAAAATTTCAAAAGTTACAAAAGGGAACATTATGTAACATCTTCATCCCATCTACCTTTACCCAGCACGTAGCTCTTCCATAAAGCATCCTCACATTACACATTTCTGAGTATCCTTCAGAAATATTCTACGGACATGCAATACAAGCAAACACATATTTTTCCTTCTTAAAAAAAGAAACCACCTTTTGGAGCCAGCATTGTAGTGTAGCAGGTTAAGCCACTGCCTGTAATGCCAGCATCCCACATGGCACCAATTCAAATCCCAACTGCTCCATTTCTGATCCAGCTTCCTGATAATATGCCTAGGAAAGCAGTGGAGGATGGCCCAAGAGCTTGGGCCCCTGCACCCATGTGGGAGACCCAGATGAAACTCCTGGCTCTAGCCTGGCCCAGCCCCAGCTATTGCAACCATCTGGGGAGTGAACCAGCAGATGGAAGATCTCTCTCTGAGTCTCCCTCTCTCTCTCTGTAACTCTGCCTTTCCAATAAATAAAATCTTTTTTAAAAAAACTAATTCACTTAAAACATGAGCTTGTGGGGCCGGCGCCATGGCTCACTTGGCTAATCCTCCACCTGCAGCGCCAGCATCCCATATGGGCGCCGGGTTCTAGTCCCAGCTGCTCCTCTTCCAGTCCAGCGCTCTGCTGTGGCTCAGGAAGGCAGTGGAGGATGGCCCAGGTGCTTGGGAGACCGCACGGGAGACCAGGAAGAAGCACCTGGCTCCTGGCTTCGGATCGGCGCAGCGCCGGCCGTAGCGGCCATTTGGGGCATGAACCAACGGAGGGAGGACCTTTCTCTCTCTCTCTCTCTCACTGGCTAACTCTGTCAAATTAAAAAAAAAAAATTAAAAAAAAAATGAGCTTGTAAATTTTAGAAGTTATTTTCAATAACAGATTTTTCAATCGTACATTGGCAGCCTTAAAGAGATGTTTTCAGGCTTGTTATCACACTTGCATCTGTCTCAAAGTTGAGGGAATTCAGTTGGGTTCCTGAGGCAAAAGAAACATGATTATGTTTAAGAAACACAAGACATGGTAATATTTATCGTAAAGACTCTTTGTTAAAGTGAATTGCCAGACACGGTGTCTTCACAAAGTTCACGAAATGGGTATCAAGAAAAAAGTTTGAACGGATTTCAATAAATTTTTGCACCAAAATAAACTTAATTTTAATTCCATTTCTCCAAACTTTTGAAATACCCTCATATGCTTAGCCAATGTTAGATTCACAAATGCAGTTACAGTAAAAGGAACTTAAGAACACAACTCCATGAACAGTATTTAATATTATTGTTTACTGTTCTCTACTTCTCACCCTTGCTGGTCTCTGCCTGTGACACTCATCTGGATGGTTCAATGTTCCCACACTCAGCACCCCTACACTCTTCCTTTATTAGCAGATATCCTAATTCGTTCTGGTTCCCGCACTACCTTTTGGGAGATGGTCCAGGTGTTTAGGCACCTGCCACCCCTGTGGGAGACTCAAATGAAGCTCCTTGTCTTCTGCTGGCCCAACTCTACCCATTGTGGCCATTTGCTGGGTGAACCAGCAAATCCAAGATCTCTCTATATCTCCTTCTTTGAAATAAATAGGTAGAAACTTTTTTAAAAATTAAAAAAACAAAGGAAAGAACCTAGAGATAGTTCAAAGTGACTGGAATGCAGTTTAAATTACTGAAACAGGGCCTGTGTGCTGGAGTTTAACCTACTTAGGACTCCAGCCTCCCATATGTGGGAGGCCCAGTCATCCTGTTTCAGATCCAGCTCCCATCTCATGCCTGGGAAAGCAGCAGAAGATGGCCCAAATACTTGGACCCCTGCTACCCACGTGGGAGACCAGAATGGAGTTCCAGGGTCCTGGCTTCAGCCTGGCCCAGCCCTGGCTGTTGTGGCCATTTTGGGAGTGAACTAACAAATAGAAGCTCTCTGTCTCTCTCTCCCTGTTACTTTGCCTGTTCAAATACATTTTTTTTTTAAAGAATCAATGTAAGAGGCCGATAGCAGTAGGATGCTTCCAGGAAAATTTTCAAAACCCTTCGCTTAGCCACATGTATCAAGAGGCAAAGATACTCCCCAACTACCCTTGAAGCCTCACCACCAGCTGTCTCAGCTCCCTTAGCTCAGCATCTAACCAATTACTTTCCTAAAAATATCATAGTCTTCTCCCTTCTTTAAGGAGCTCGGCTCAACTCCCAGTTTCCACAGAAACCTTCCCGGCTACCCTGGGTTAACACTCCTGTAGGAGCCTTCCTGCTGAGGCCAGCTACCTTGGGGTTCCCTTGTGGGACTAGTTGCACCCCTCCCCCCACCAAACCTAAGCAATGGGGCTGGCTTCCATGCCACTTGTTGGCTGTCTAAGGCAGATTCCACTGCTGATCCCGTACTGACCCCAACATTAGAAAGCCCAAGGTCTCCCTTTGAAGAGAGTTGCTCACAAGCGAGGTCAACTAATTTTTTAAATGTTAAACTCTCTTGCCGCTACTCTGTAGCCAAACAGCCAAAGCCCGGCCCGAGAAGGAGGCCCTGGCCCAGCTCACCTGCAGGCACTCAACAATCATTCCCCTGTTTAGCTCAGTCCCTGCCTCCCTAAGCTCAACACGCAGGAGCCAACACATCAAGTCCGATAACCTAAGCGCCCCAATAACTTGGCAGTTCGGTGAGCGAGCAGGCCAAGGACTGCGCGTGAAGCGAGAGCCAGACCCGCGGCCTACACGACTGCTCTAAGGGGTTAGGCCAGCCTTGCTCAGCGTTTTCTGCTCAGCAGGTTCCCAGAACCTCAGAGCTCAGAACGCACGCACTCAGAGCCGCCGAACGGGGCGCAGGGGTGCAGCACTCCGCTCGGAGCGCTTCCCCTGGTGCACACAGCTCCGACTGGGGGCCGAGTACCCGAGCCGGTCCCCCACCCCACCCCAAGCGGCGGCGGCGACGGATGGCTCCACTGAGCTGAGCGCCCCAAGCTGCTGGCGAATTGCACCACTCCTGGGCTATGCCTGTTCCGCACGGAGACCGCCGCACCGAAAAAACGGCTCCAGAAGATTCCACGAGCATCGGGAACCCGGCCTAGCGCCCACCCCCACAAGGCCCTTCGGCACCGCGCTTCCCGGCCCGAGTGCCCCCGCGCTGTTGCCCAGGTAACCACGGGGCGGTGGCAGCAGCCCCGGGGGGCGGGACTTCCGGCGGGTGACGCGCCCGGGCTCGGCTACAAAAGACGACGGCTGCGGCGCGCCGGGCGGAACTTTCCAGAACGCTCGGTGAGAAGCGGAGGAGCGGCGACTTCCCTAGCTGCGCACAGTACGCGCTCCTTCTCGCTCCCCCACGCCGGCCTCAGCCCGTTCACCGGTGAGTTTCAGCCCTCACGCTTCCCCTCGTCCCCTGGCTGGCGCCATTGGCATCGCCGGGAAGCCGGATGGAGCCGCCTTCGGGAAGACGGTTGGCTCCGCGTGGGCGGGAGGGTTGTCGGTTCCTGGACCCACGATTCCCCTGTGGAAGACTGATGTGGTGCCCCGGGAACCCAGCGGCGGCGCGCAGAGGTCGGGCCCCCGGCTTCCTTTCTTGGACCTCCCCCACTCCTGCCTCAGCCTGAGGTCTCCAAGGAGCTGCCGCCTTGGGCTTCCCCCTCCGTGCGCGCCCCCGCGGCCCCTCGCCCGCGCTCGCTGTGGGGGGGCGGGTGGCGGTGGGCAACGCTGCGCACGCGCAGAGGGAGGCAGGGGCGAGGGGCTGCGGGAGGAGCCGGGCGGTGCTGCGGGTTTCGCTTCTCCAGTCTCCCCTCCTTCTCTTTGTTGAGGGCTGGGCTTCCCCTTCCACCCTTTCGATGCAGGGGCGGAGGGAGAGAGGAAGGAAACAGTAACGGGCCGGCCCCAAGTGCAGGGGGAGACCCATCGGCACGTAAGCCGCGCCGGCCTCGGCCGTGAAAGCGGGGAAGCTGTAAACCGTGTTCCCGGGAAGTGGCCCCTACGGGCCAAGGGCTGAAGGAGGGTCTGCTCCCGGGGGCTGGAGGTCAGGGCCAGCCTCGAAACTCGAACAGCACCCTCTCATCCCCGTGTGCGCAAATGCCTGGTTCCTGGGGGAGCGTCTGCATGGCGTTGATCAGGTCCCAGACGGATAATGTAGTGACCGGCAGACTGAAGCGGTTGCTCCTTTGATTCCTGCCGCCGGGCACTACCTCTGGGGAGGGGAGACAAGGAGAATCCCGTTGCTGAGAAGACATGTTGGCAGTCCAGCCGCTGGCTTCCGTGTGGGAGAGTGGGAGCGCGCTGCCGGCAGGAGGCTCTTGGATTCCCTGATAATGATTCGCTTCTATTTAGTCTTAGAACTTGCAGCTGAAGTACCGCAGGAATTGTTACGTGTGAGAGAGAGAGAGAGAGAGAAAGTGAAAGCCCTGTTCTTTTATCAGATGTGGCAAAGAACAGACTGCTCTTGCTCGGTTCTGATTTTTACTGTTTAGAACTAGCAGTTGGAAACCGGTTAAAATTGCAGTTTTCTTTTTTCAGGCTGTAGTAGAAAATGGTGAAAGAAACCACTTACTATGATGTTTTGGGGGTCAAACCCAATGCCACCCAGGAAGAACTGAAAAAGGCTTACAGGAAATTGGCCTTAAAGTACCACCCTGATAAGAATCCAAATGAAGGAGAGAAGGCAAGTAGTGTTCTCTTAAACATAGTATATGGTATTAGGTGAAACTGAGTGTCTAATAGAGTGGCTTTGCTTTGTGACACATTTTCAAAAATGATATTTACCCCCTCTTAAACAGTTCAAACAGATTTCTCAAGCTTATGAAGTTCTTTCTGATGCAAAGAAAAGGGAATTATATGACAAAGGAGGAGAACAAGCAATTAAGGAGGGCGGAGCAGGCGGTGGTTTTGGCTCCCCCATGGACATCTTTGATATGTTTTTTGGAGGAGGAGGAAGGATGCAGAGAGAACGGAGAGGTAAGAATAGTCTGCATGCAGCAAATTAAAATAGTTGGTCCAAGCACGTTTAAATGCTTGTTTGCATGATGATGTAAAGTTAGAAGCCCACCATAAAGTACCCCTGTTTGCTGTATGGTCTGGTTTTGGAGAATTGGAGATTTGATATAGCTAAAAATAGCAAAGCCAATCAAGTGGTAACAAATGAATGCTTTTAAATACCTTGGATACATCCAACTCTATAGATTTTGCAAACATTAATTAAGGGGAGAAAGCCTAGCAACATGGTTTTCAAGACCCTTTTCGCAGGTCGTTGATCCCTTCTGGTGTCGATACCCCAAGAACCCACTGTTAGATACAGTGCTCTTTTTGAATTGTATGTGTTAAAGTTCAAAAACCTAAAACTTCCTCCAGCTAATATAGTAAGTCAACAGAGCTGGAACTGAAAACAGGGGTTTATTGTCTCCAAGTAGCCCACCTGTTTAATCTTGATTTGCCTTGTGTCGAAATGTATGCATTTACTATCTAGTGGAGATGTAGTCTACCAGCTTTACAGATAGTGTTCCTGCAGTGCTCTGGTCAAGAGAAGTCAGTTTCACTTTGTTCCTGATGTAGTCTTACAGGCTAAATTGTTTGCTTTTTTCTTAAAGGGTCTTCAAGGAAAGCATTAAGGAATTTATCTCAATGTCAGCAGTCCAAATCACTTGTTTAGTAAATCATTAGGATGGTTGGTCCCACAGAGAAGTAGTTGCAGTTTTTCATTTTTTTTTTTAATAACTAATTGACCTAAAAGGTAATACTGGCAAACTATCTCTAGAAGTAGAAGGATATAGTTGATGGTACTTCATATTCATTATAAAGTTAAAAAAAAATAGGCATATTGTACAGAAAGGTGCCTGAACTTATTTTCAGTTAGGCATAAGGCAATACTGTGGTGGATAAAGTCCTTGTGGAAGGATCACAAGCTAGGAACTTATTAACCAACCATTGATAGTGATTTCACTTCCGTCTCAATATCCTTATGTGATCCTGACCTGAAGTATGGTACTCCTATTTAGCCACTGGGCATGCAGGTCTCTTTTAGTTTAATGTAAAACAAAAATAATGCAATTTCATTGTCACAGTAACCACATTTATGTGTTCACTAACATGTAACTAGTTGCTGCTATATTGGACAACAGATATAAAACATTTCAAACACTACAGAAAGTTGGACAACCCTTCGTATAAAGGGTATAAGGTTGTATAAGAACAGCAGTAAATGTACTGTTCGTACCAAATCAGGCAGAAGGAGTGAGTATTCTTCCGTGGTAATTCAAATCAGTTACCCTGGCCCATTTTGATTAATGGGAATGTACTGTGCTAAATAATTTTTGGATGAAGTAATAGGCCAGGTTGCTCAATACCACATACTAAGTGAAAGCTTCAGACTGTCGTGACAGACACGTTTGGATTATTGTGAATTGTGCATATTAAAAATTGATTTTTCTCAAGTGATTTTTTTTCAGCTAATATTTTTGATGTATTTCATTGCCAGGTCTGTATGCTTAGGCAGATTAGTTTCTGACCCAGTGTTTCTCATTTGGAGAACTGTATATAGTAATGTAAATATTCTGTGTATAAGTGCTCAACAGATGTATGCTGTGATTCGCCTTTAATTGTTTGCTCTGTTTTTGGGGTGCCTTCACAAGTAAGATGCAACATCTTAGATTTTTAATGTGCAATACCTTGTTCCAGGTAAAAATGTGGTTCATCAACTCTCGGTAACCTTAGAAGATTTATATAATGGTGCAACAAGGAAACTAGCTCTACAGAAGAATGTGATTTGTGACAAATGTGAAGGTATGGTCTTCTAATGTTTAAATTTTCAGATTCTTAGTCTTAATAAAATGAGTTACATATTCTTTAGGACAATTCTCCATCATACCTTGAAAATATTTAAGTATTGAGTGTTTAAGAACTGTCCTATGAATTCGTTACTCTGTCTACTACTAAATTCATACATAATGTTTTTTAAACTGTTTAGGCCGAGGCGGTAAGAAAGGAGCAGTAGAGTGCTGTCCCAATTGCCGAGGTACTGGAATGCAAATAAGGATTCATCAGATAGGACCTGGAATGGTTCAGCAGATTCAATCTGTATGCATGGAGTGCCAGGGCCATGGGGAACGCATCAGTCCTAAAGATAGATGTAAAAGCTGCAATGGAAGGAAAATAGTTCGAGAGAAGAAAATTCTAGAAGTTCATATTGACAAAGGTGAGTTCTGAACCACTTACCATTCTGAAGTTTGGAGTACTATGGCAGGTTTATTAATATTATGTAAATTGTCATTAATTAGGTTTTATTTGTGGCCTAATACCCAAGAAAACCTCATCCCATCATTCTATATGTAAGACATATATAAAGACTTAAATTGAGCAATAACATTTAACAATAACTTTGAAATAAACATTGGGATGTCCACAAAATTAAAAACTTGGGACTTAATGGACTAATGTAATAGAAGTGACTTTGATATCAGTTGGCACTGTAAATGATTTAAGTGTTCCAAACTTGTCACCTCTGAAACCATGGTTCTTCCACCCGTTTTAATATTAGATTCTTTGTACTGATTTTCTTAGGAATTATTAGGTTAAAGGATATGCATACTTCTAAGGATTTGTGAGTGAGGAGGGATTTAGGCAAAGAATTGTGATCTTTCTTACAAGGGTTTGAGCATTCTTGGGTTTTGTTGTCTTTAGGAACAAGTCTCTAAGAATATCAAGGGATGGCTGTATTCTTCAATAGGAATCGTGATACTGGCACCTCTCCTCCCATATTTTCTCAAGAAAATTTGCTTTTTGAGTTTCACAAATCTGTATTTTTCTCATTGGGCCTATGTTTGGTAGCATTGTCCTTAGAATAATTTCCAGAAGTCTACTCTTCTGCCACTAGCCTATACATAGGACCTCTGTTGCAGTTGAAGCCATTTGTGTATGCTGTGCTTATTCATGATGCTCTTTACAGTAATACAGAACAACCAGGAAAACCTGGCTGAGTTAATTGTTTTACTGGTGTAACAAGGTAGTTTGCCTCTTACATGATTAAGAAAGATTATTTATTAGTGTCTGATGCTGGTGTTATGATTTAAGTCCTTATTTAAGAGAGATACATACAAGGCAGGCATGTACCTAGTGAAGGTCCCTGCATCCCATACCAGAGTGCCTGAGTTTAATCCCTAGCTCCAGTTCTGACTGCAGCATTCTTGCGAATGCAATAGAGGCAGCAGTAATGGCTCAAGTAATTGGGGTCCTGCTGCCCACACAGGAAACCTAGATTGAGTTCTTGGCTTCTTCCCGAGTGCAGTCCTGCTGCTGCTTGAAAGGCAGAATTAAGAATTAGATAGGTAGAGATCAATCTTCCATCCCTGGTTTATTCCCCAAATGGCCACAATAGCCAGGGCTGGGCCAGGCCAAAGCTAGGATAATTTTCCAGGTCTCCCACGCGGGTAGAGAGACTGAAATACTTGGACCATCTTCCACTGCTTTCCTAAGACATTAGCAGGAAGCTGGATGGGAAGTGGACCAGCTAGGAATCAAACTGGCTTCCATATGAGATGGCCAGCATCATAGGCAGTGCCACAGTGCCAGCCACCAGAGTTTTTTTGTTTTGTTTTTTAATTCTCATTTTACTTGAAAGGCAGGGAGCTTCCATCTACTGGTTTACTCCCCAAATGCCTGCAGCAGCTAGCTCTGGATAAGGCTAATGACAGGAATTCGGAACTGAAATCAAGTCTTCCACAAGGGTGGCTAGGACCCAGGAATTTGAGCTGTCAGGGGTGCCCAGTAACAGGAAGCTGGAATCGGGAGTGGAGCTGAAACTTGAACCCAGATAAGGGATGTGGGTGTCTTGAAGAGCATCTTTTTTAATTTAAGGCAGAGTTGGAGAGAAAGAGCTTCCATCCACTGGTTCACTCCCAGAAAGGTCACATCAGCTGGAGCTGGGCCAATCAGGACCCAAAAGCTTCTCTCATGGGTCTCCCAAGTGGGTGCAAAGGTCCATGCACATGGGTCATCTTCCGCTGCTTTCCCAGGCACATTAGCTGGGAGCTGGATAGGAAATGGAGCGGCCAGACTCGAACTGGTGCCCTTATGGGATGCCAGTTCTGCAGACAGAGGCTTTTTTTGTTTTAAGACTTTGTTTGAAAGAGTTACAGAGAGAAGTAGAGACAGGTCTTCCATCCGCTAGTTCACTCCCCAAATGACCATAATGACCAGAGCTGAGCTGATCTGAAGCCAGGAGTTTCTTTCAGGTCTCCCATGTGGGTGCAGAGGCCCAAGGATTTGGGCCATCTTCCACTGCTCTTCCAGGTTCATTAGAGAGCTAAATCAGAAGTGGGACAGCCACCCATATGGGATGCAGGCCAGGGCTTTAACCTACTGTACCACAGTTCTGGCCCAATAGGCAGAGTTTTTACCTGCTACACCACAGTGCTGGCCCTTCCAACAAGTGTCATTCCTTTTTTTTTTTTTTTTTTTTTTTTAAGATTTATGTATTTATTTTAAAGAGTTAAGCAGAGAGAGGAGAGGCAGAGAGGTCATCCATCCACTGGTTCACTCCCCAGTTGGCTGCAACGGTCGGAGCTGCGCCAACCCAAAGCCAGGAGCTTCTTCCGGGTCTCCCACGTGGGTGTAGGGGCCCAAGCACTTGGGCCATCTGCTGCTGCTTTCCCAGGTGCATTAGCAGGGAGCTAGATCAGAAGTGGAGAGCCAGGACTTGAACTGGTGCCCATATGGGATCCTGGCATTGTATTCAGTGGCTTAGCTGCAACACCACAGCACCAGCCCCTCCAGGGAGCATCTTAACTGCTATGCCAAACACCTTCCCCTCAACAGAATGATTCTTCTTAAATTTCTAATTTTTTAAGGTATATTTATTTGAAAGGCAGAGTACAGAGAGATGTCTTCATCCATTGGTTTACTCCCCAAATGGCTGCAGCGGTCAGAGCTAGGCCAATCAGGAACCAGGAGCTTCTTCCTAGCCTTCCCCATGGGTGCAGGAGCCCAAGTACTTGGGCTGTTCTCCACTGCTTTGCCAGGTGCATTAGCAGAGAGCTGGATCAGAAGTGAAGCAGCCAGGACTGGAACCGGTGCCCATATGGGATGCCGGTACCACAGGCAGAGGCTTAACTTACTACACCATAGCGCCGGTCCCAAATGTCTAAACTTTTTCAGCCTTATATATGGGTTTCCCGTTTATCAAAACTAGTACAATAAGAGTACAATAAGGAAAAAAATCTGTTTACAGTGCTATTAGATTGAGTAGAAGTACTCTGATGAAGTTGAAATAGTTAACATCTGTTGATTGTAATGTTTGCCAGCCATTGATTGGTGCCAGCATGGATCTTTTTATTTAATCCTTTCAACAGCTCTAATGAGGTAGGTGTCTGAGAAAGCGGAGACTTAAGGAAGGTTGTACAACCTGATTCTCCAGGGTAATCTTGCCAAAAAATAACTCTGAAGGTTGAAGCCTTGTCTGTTTGCTTGTAGAGTGTGTGGTGTTCACTTTGATAGTTTTTTTCAGCAGCAACTTGAAGTAATTAGGTGTGTGTGTGTGTGTGTGTGTGTTTAGTCATTTCTGTGATATTTTAGTCCCTGCATAGACTCTCATTTTATTACACAGTTATTTTTGTGATTCTGACCTTAGTCTTCGATATTCAATAAGAGTACAAAATTAATCTTTTGTGTTTTAGGCATGAAAGATGGCCAGAAGATAACATTCCATGGTGAAGGAGACCAAGAACCAGGACTGGAGCCAGGAGATATTATCATTGTGTTAGATCAGAAGGACCATGCTGTTTTTACCCGGTAAAGATTTTAATCAGCCACTAAAATGAACAGCTTGCATATTTGAGGTTTATTTTTGTTTTATTTTAATGAGCTTTCCATTTGTCTTAATACAAGAAAGAGGTATGGGAAAAGTGTATTTTAATGCCATTTTTCAATAACTTTTTTGAAGTATGGTCAGATTTCATAGGCTTCACTCTAGAAAAATCTATCAGAAAGATTAGGCTGTGTGTAATGTGTCCAAGGTGCTATTAATGTCTCAATTTTAAGAAGATGAAAACAAGATCAGATTTTAGTTTACTGTCTCAAATCTGTTACCTGATCTGGAACTTCAAAGGTGTTTGGATTAGGAGATGGTTTGTGTGAGCATAAATAAGTAGCAGGTGACAAGGGGTGCAAAAGTATGTGTGTTGATACTGAGTTTATAATGAAACTTGAAACTGGAGCAGAGTGGCCAGGGAGTGCAGTGGAGGATGGCCCAGGTGCTTGGGCCCTGCACCCCATGGGAGACCAGGAAAAGCACCTGGCTCCTGGCTCCTGCCATTGGATCAGCGCGGTGCGCCGGCCGCGGCGGCCATTGGAGGGTGAACCAACTGCAAAGGAAGACCTTTCTCTCTCTCTCTCTCTCTCACTGTCCACTCTGCCTGTCAAAAAAAAAAGAAAAGAAAACTGGAGCAGAAGGAGGAATGAGAGTTAACTGTGAATTGAGGCCGGCGCCGCGGCTCACTAGGCTAATCCTCCGCCTTGTGGCGCCAGCACATGGGGTTCTAGTCCCGGTCGGGGCGCCAGATTCTGTCCCGCTTGCCCCTCTTCCAGGCCAGCTCTCTGCTGTGGCCAGGGAGTGCAGTGGAGGATGGCCCAGGTGCTTGGGCCCTGCACCCCATGGGAGACCAGGAGAAGCACCTGGCTCCTGGCTCCTGCCATCGGATCAGCGCGGTGTGCCGGCTGCAGCGCGCCAGCCATGGTGGCCATTGGAGGGTGAACCAACAGCAAAGGAAGACCTTTCTCTCTCTCTCTCTCTCTCTCTCTCACTGTCCACTCTGCCTGTCAAAAAAATAATAAGAGAGTTAACTGAGTGTTCTGTTATATCCATTGCTAATTTCATGTCCATCAAAAGAGAAAATCTTACCCTTCGAATTGGCTGTATCCGCAATGTTGTATTTCAATAGGACCTAAATAATCCAGAACAGCCCCAGGTTTGCTTTGTTTTACAGGATAATGTCTTCTATCTCTAATGTATGGGTTTGTTGTTTTTTTTCTTTTAAGCATCTCTGTGGGGATTTTTCCTCCTGTAAGAAACCAGACTAGGCCGGCGCCGCGGCTCACTAGGCTAATCCTCTGCCTAGCGGCACCGGCACACCAGGTTCTAGTCCCGGTCGGGGCGCCGGATTCTGTCCCGGTTGCCCCTCTTCCAGGCCAGCCCTCTGCTGTGGCCAGGGAGTGCAGTGGAGGATGGCCCAGGTGCTTGGGCCCTGTACCCCATGGGAGACCAGGAAAAGCACCTTGCTCCTGGCTCCTGCCATCAGATCAGCGCGGTGCGCCGGCCGCAGCGCGGAGGCCATTGGAGGGTGAACCAACGGCAAAGGAAGACCTTTCTCTCTGTCTCTCTCACTGTCCACTTTGCCTGTCAAAAAATAAATTAAAAAAAAAAAAAAAGAAACCAGACTAATAATTCAGGGGTAGCTAGTGATAGAGGCTTTGGAATCCTTCCAAAAGCCTTGACCAGGAAATAGGGCTGCTAGATTCCAGGTACTTGCTTTTCTCAGTTCTCAACTTCGCTGGGTTTTTCAGAATGGGAAAAGAAAGTTGTGTGCTGTGGTGCTTTCAATCCTTGGTGCCTGGAAAACTAAACTTATGCCATATTTGTATTGATACAGACGAGGAGAAGACCTTTTTATGTGTATGGACATACAATTGGTCGAAGCATTATGTGGTTTCCAAAAGCCAATATCCACTCTTGACAACCGAACCATAGTCATCACCTCTCATCCAGGTACGGGAACCAGACAAGTGTGTCTCTCTACTCCAGTGTTTTCTTGTCTCCTGATAACTAAGAGATGTTGGCACTGAGCGAAAGCTGCTGTTTTATTCGGTTATGTATCCTCCCTGGGCTGAGATGAAGTCACAAAGTCTTGGTTCTTTTAGGGGAGCCCTGGGAAAACCCCCCTAGGTAAAAGGTAACAGGATTGTTTTGTGATGTAAGTTTACCCCTGGTAGTGAGCTACGGCCTTCTTTTCTTTTCCCCATATCATCAAAATGTGACCATATTTAAAGAAGAACTTGGGTTTGTTTTTAGGTCAGATTGTCAAGCATGGAGATATCAAGTGTGTGCTAAATGAAGGCATGCCAATTTATCGTAGACCTTATGAAAAGGGTCGCCTAATCATTGAATTCAAGGTGAGTTATGTATTCCAGATCCTTGGCAAGGAGAATGCATGGATATAATACTGCTGTTCTATTGAACATTCTTTGTCAATAAATTGAGATTAGGTTTATTTGTGTTGTTAATTTACTGTTGAAAAGAGTATATGGAAACTGGGTATTTTATTGCATTAGAAAGTTCAACAGAAAAACCTTTACAATAACTAATGCTGATTTCTTGGTGAAACACTGCTGCTTGGTTTAATAGGGTAATTCATAAAGCAATCCAACTGTTTCCCCTAGACTTATTTTTATTTTTTAAATTATTTATTGGAGAGGCAGAGTTAGAGAGGAAGAGGCAGAGAGAAAGGTCTTCTTTCCACTGGTTCACTTCCCCAGTGGCCACAACCTCTGGAGCTGAGCCAGTCAAGAGCTGGGCACCTCCTCTAGGTCTCCCACATGGCTGCAGCGACCCAAGCACTTGGGCCATATTCTGCTGCTCTCCCAGGCTATAAGCAGAGAACTGGATTGGAAAAGGAGCAGCTGGGACTTGAACCAGCACCCATATATGGGATGCCAGCCCCACAGGCACAGGCTTAGCCTACTACGCCAAAGCACTGGTCCCGCTCCCACTTAGTCTTTAAGTGGGTCTCTCACCCACAAACACATTAATGAAAATGTTTTTGGCTGAAGATGACCTTTTTGAGAATGTCTTTTTTTCTCTCTTGAAAAGGTATAGAATGGTTCTTATGTTAAAGATTTTATAAGGATCTTGTTTTTTAAAACCTGACTTTTGCCATAGTCCTTAAAGTCTAGTAAAGATAGTATGTTTTTTCCTCTGGAAAATGGGTCCATGATACTTTGTCTAAGGAGCTAATGATGAATTAAATTGAAATTTCTTTTTTGTAGGTAAACTTCCCTGAAAATGGCTTTCTCTCTCCTGATAAACTCTCTTTGCTGGAAAAACTTCTCCCTGAGAGGAAGGAAGTAGAAGAGACTGATGAAATGGATCAGGTAGAACTCGTGGACTTTGATCCAAATCAGGAAAGACGGCGCCATTATAATGGAGAAGCATACGAGGATGATGAACATCATCCCAGAGGGGGTGTTCAGTGTCAGACCTCCTAATGGGGCCAGTGAAGAAGGCACTGCTGGCATTTTGTATGCAGCAGTGGATGGATGAGTGAAGGACTATAACCGTAATATGCTCACTACTTGCTATTGTTTTTGTTTTAATATTCAACTATAGTAGTGTTTTAAAAGTTAAATGAAGAATAAACGCAAATATAAAAGCTCTGACTTTGCCCTGTATGTATGACTTCAGTGTGCAAGATGAAATACCTGTAAAAACTTAATTTAAAAAAAGTTCCCCTAGCATTTGTTAGCCATACATTGTAATTGATTTCAGCTGTCTACATGGACAAGCTTAGACCGAAATGCTAGGTGTATGTGTTGGCTTCAGTGTCTGACCATTCATTGTTAAGCTTATGGAATTAAAACTATTTAACTGGCAATCAGAAATTAATTTGTAGAGAAGTATTGGTCTGTCTAGTTATTTGTATTAAGTGGGATTCATTGTGATGCCAATTCTGCATTTATACTATTGCCTAAACTGTTAAAGATGGCATAATACATAATTTAGCCTGTGATATCAGTGACAGAAATCACTTTCTAAGAAGGGGTTTGTAATATGCTGCTTCTTAAGGGCTTGTACTTCTAGAATTGCATTCCCTTCTATGCCATCTTTTTAAGTATATATATATAAATATATAAAAACATATATATAAAAAGTATGTTGACCAGTCCCCTTTTTGGACCATGATAAGCCCCTGAGTAGTGACTTCTAGAGCTGGATAATTTAGAAATTAAAGAGACCTTTATGTGGAGAAAATAATTTGCATGTATAATATAGGAAGGTATTCCTTAGGTGTTACAGGCTTACTTTAAACCATTTGACTTATGCTCCAAAGTAACTGTCATTTAATGCTGGTAGTATAGCAAATTATGAATAGCTTTAATTGTATGTTTAAAAGTCATGTTCACCTGCTTAAAATCTGGGTATCAGAATTTAAGCAATTCTTGAAATGTATGAATGTCTCCTTAATATACTGATTAACAAAGCATTCTGATGTGTGTCACTACAGGCTTTTTTTTCCCAGATCCATCAAAGCATTGCCTTCTAACTTTTTAAAGATATGTAACTTCATTTTAGCTAGTTAAGATTAGTCAAAATGGAGGACTGGGTAATGAAGAAAAAGGAGCTTAGAAAACTGCAGACACTAAAGTGTGGAACACAAGAGAACTTCGTGGCTGTGTAGCCTGCCTCTGGTTCTGGATCTAGTATAGTCGGGAAGCTTCAGCATGGCCAGCCTGGAAGTGGCCTGTATCTTAGTTTCCCCCAGGGAACACTTTTGAGTTTAAAAGAAGAAACAAACTGCTCTCTCCCAATATGGGCCATCTTACAGTCAGCTACCCTAACATGTTTGCTTATGAAACATGTTCTGAAAGTGATTGATCAAACTGTTAGAAAAATCTCTTTGCACAAGCATTATTTTGATTTGAAAGGCAGAGTTGGAAAAGATTTTCACTGGTTTTACTTAAAAGTTTTAAGAGACATTTTCATCTTTTTAGAAGCAATCCATGTTTTCAACATTTACAACTCATGAGGGAGATGCACAGTTCTAATTGAAAATGCCAAAAATTAGCTAGAATGTGGAGAAAATGGAACCCCGTTAATATAAGATGTTGTGGCTCCTCTGGAAGTTTGGCAGTTCCTCAGAAAGCTAAATAGTTACCAACTAACCTAGCAATAAATACTAGTAAGTCAATATCAGAAAGTAAGGGGTCCATGTGTCCACCAGCAAATGAAGGTTAAACAAAATGTGTATGTATTTCAGCGTTCTTTGCATACACAGGATATTTAGCCCTAAAAAGGAACAAACATAAAACACGGGGACACTTTGAAAATCACCAAATGAAATTAAACAAGAGCACATAATAGTGTCTGACTCCTGAAGTTCATGAAGACAGATCATCAAAGGCTAGTGGGAGGAGACAGGGAATTTTAGTTGATAGTGGTTACAGAATTCATGTTTGGGTCAGAGTTTTGGAAACAGTCATGGCTATGCAGTATAGTGGAATTAATGGTGTTAAGTTGAAATTTTCTATTTCCTGTTTTACCAAAAGGATACTAAAAACAGTCATATCCAGGTATGCTTGCTTGTTATTTAATGATAGCCCCTGGTATTGCAAGATTGTCCTCAGACATGAATTCCACACCAGTGAAGTTCTGGCTGCAATGACCAGCTGTTTTTGCTATAATGCTTCTGCCCATTCATACTTGTAGGCTATTTCCGGTAGTGAAATTAGCTTCCCAAATGGCTTTCCTCCATATACTCATTGATTCTTAAATCTGGAACACAGGTATTAACCACCTGGGACAACAGAGTGGTCCTTTAACCACTGTAGAGAATGCCTATGGAAAGGCAAATAACAGCAACTCACTGTTGCAAGTTTTTTGTGTGTGTGTGTGTTTTGTTTTTGTTTGTTTTTAAGGTTTATTTTACTTGAAAGTCACAGTTACACAGAGAAAGGAGAGGCAGGGAGAGAGAGGTGTTCCATCTGCTGGAGCTGCGCCAATCTGAAGGCAGGAGCCAGGAGCTTCTTCCAGGACTTCCACATGGGTGCAGGAGCCCAAGGACTTGGGCCATCCCCCACTGCTCTCCCAGGCCATAGCAGAGAGCTGGACTGGAAGTGGAGCAGCCGGTGCCCATATGGGATGCCAGCACCGCAGGCAGCGGCTTTAACCTGCTGTGCCACACCACCGGCCCCTACTGCAAGTTCTAAAGCCTCCCACTCTGGTGTATACTGTACTTCATGGCAGTTTCTTCTCAAAATTGTGGGAAATGGGGCCAGCACTGAGGCACAGCAGGTTAAAGCCACAGCCTACAGCACTGCCATCTCCTATGGGTACCAGTTCTAGTCCTGGTTGCCCCATTTCCCTGCTAATAGGAAAGCAGCAGCAGATGACCCAAGTGCTTGGGCCCCTGCATGCATGTGGGAGACTTGGATGAAGCTCCCAGCTCTGACCATTTGGGGAGTGAATCAGTGGATGGAAAGCCCAACTCTATCTTTCAAATAAATCTTTAAATAACATTTTTTTAAAAAAGAAATGGTGGGAAATGCTCTAAAACCAATGAATGAGTGTTAAGCTACAGCAATATCAAAATGCTGATTCTTCAACCTTTATGATTTAAATTTCTCAGCAACCCGAGGAGATAGCAAAAACTGAAATAAAGCTACTTTCTGAGGAAACTACCTGTGATTATCAGTTCTCAAAACTTGAACATGCCTGCTTGGCCCTACCACTATTTACTGTTAAGTCTAGAGGAAGATGTGAGAATTTGAAGCAATCTAATGGGTACCACCTTGGAGCAGGCATTGGTGTGGCCTTTATGCTGCTGCTTGGGATGCCCACATCCCGTATCTGAGGTGACTTATTGCTAATATGTAATTCTGGTAGGCAACAGATGGCTCAAGTATTTGGGTCTTTGGAACGACATGGCACAGCAGGTTGAGCCATGGCAATGAACACCAGCATCCCATATCTGGAGTACCAGTTGGTGTCCTGGCTGTTCTGCTTCCTATCCAGTTTCCTGCAGATGCACTTGGGAAGGGACCAGAAGGATCCCTATCACGTGCGAAATATCTCAAGTGGGCTGGCTCCTGGCTTCATTCTGACCAAACCCTGTTGTGTCCGTTAGGCAGGTGAACAAATCTCAGTGTACCTTTGAAATAAATCATCTCAGACACACATACAATGGAATTAGCCAGCTGCACTCAGATCACAATTTTATTGGCAACATCCAAAGCAGGAGCCAGATGAACACAAGCTTGCTTTCTCCCATCAAGCCTGACCTTGGCCACATCAGTGTTCACAGTCTGAGCTGGTGCTAGTTGGTCTTGAGCACCTCCATGGGTACAACTGCATTTTCATTTTCAGTCTTGGTGGTGGAACCAGTGATCAGGGAACTTCCTAATGGCATAGCAGGCAAGCTTGTTTCTCCTGTGGGGGTTCCCTTTGGAAGACACTTAAATTTGGGCTGCCTCCAGAACCTAGTGTCGTCTTCAGTTAATGTTTGGTCCTGAACATTATGATATCAGTAAGTTCTGTAACAGATAACGTGACAGTGGAAGATGGGTGATGTGTAGATTTCTGTGCCGGAACTCCCTTCAGCACTGCTTTCTTGGCTTTGAAAGCCTTTGCTTTAGCTTCAGCAGCTTTGCAAAGGACCCAGAGCTTTCTTCTTTGCCTTCAGAGCCATCTGGGTGAAAACCAGCTCCCCCTAGCATTCTTGAAACGTCAAAACGCTACGCAGGTTTTATGGCAGAAGGAAAATAAGGTAACTGGAAAACAGGAATTTCTTAGTGCTGCCCAGAATTAATTCAGCCAACCTGGAGCATTATGTGTCAAGCACAAGATCAGTATTTAAAGTCATGGTCAGAGGTAAATTATAAAACACTGCAAACTTTAAAAAGTGGGCATTAAAGGCCTAGAGAAATAAGATTTTACATTCTGGAAATAGCACATAGCATAGCACCTTCATACATCTTTGGTTGGAAAATCAGACACTGAGCAAAGCACTTCCAAAGGTTTTATTGGCTTTTAAATTTTCTTAAGCCAACTGATGGTTCTGCACCTTGTAAGAGACTTCTAAATCCCCAGGTCCTTTTCTAATTTTCCTTCAGAACAATAGCTGATTTTCAATGCCAAATCCTCTACTTGTGAAAGGGAAATGCTGAAACTTTTATAAATGATCCTCCGGAAGACAGTCCTGGAGCTGACATGCACATGGGCAGAGGCACGGTTCAGAATGAACCGTGAGGGCAGGGTGAGAGCAGTGAAATGAGATCTATGCATCCTGGCCTTTCCACAGGTTAGTCTACCCTATCCCAGGAATCCACTTCCTGTTGGACTTGAGATTCAGGTAGGATGACATCCCCTCTTCCCTTGATTCAAAGTAAATATGTTAACTAGGTGAGCATTATGTATACTTAAAACAAGTCTCCAGAAAGGTGTAAAGTTTATTAACATCTTAAAAAAAAAATAGCTACTGAATTAAGGGGTAGTTCCTTATTTACAAGTTTTAATATAGGAGGCACATTTTAATCAGCATTTCAGATAATCAAAGGGGTACAATATTTTTCTAAGAAATATCAGTATTTTATGCTCTAGGTAGATTAATGAAAACATAAGTGACAGCCCCAGTTAGAAACAGATTAACTAATACCTTAAAAATACATTTAAAAAAGGGTTACTGCTACTGCAACACGAATTTTCACAAAAGTATTCTTGTACCTAATTAAGATGATCTGTTCACTTAGAAAAGCTGGCCTCAGGGCAGGGGCTGGGGGAGCGGGGAGCGACTCATGGATCTGTCTTCATTTAAGTACATGCTTCCAAGCTGGTTGAGAGAGTTAGGGTTTCCAGAGCTTTAGGAGTCCGTCTTCACTGTAGGTGGCAATCAGGTTCTGATGAGGGTGATGTGCAATACCAATCACATCCTTCTCATGGACCTGGAAACAGCGCAGCATTAGGTGGCACAGGCCTGTAATGAATCCCTCTGAAGAGCCTGCCTGAACTAGGTGGGAGGCACGAGGTCGTGGGAGGCTGCATGTTCCTAAGCAGATAGGAGGGAGGACTGTATCCAACTATCACATGGTGACATAGTGTTAAGCCACTGAGATTTTTGCAGATTATTTGTTACAGCAGCTGGCATGAATTACTCCATGTACTTTTATCATACATAGAGCTAAAGTTTTAAAAACATCGTAATCAATTTGAGAGAGTAACATAAAACTAATCTGCCCCTAGAAAGACACAGAGAAAGCGCCTCCTTCAATCCCCAGCCCCCACGAGGAAGACATAATCTAGCTGGCTAGATGGGTGGTTCTCTTCCTTCTCTGCTTTGTGTACAGTGCGCCATCCTGCCCACCTGCAGCTGCACGGTCACTGAAGGACGGCTTTTCCTGACGAAGGAGGTAATTTCATACAAGTACATATGGACTCTCAATGTGTCATAAAGGCCTCTGTTAGATTTTTTATACTGAGGCACAAGCATTGGCCGTAAGCTCTTAGACGCCCTTGGTCAGCAGTACTCACCGTCAAAGTTCTCTCTAGTTTGCCAGTGACTGTGCTGAAACAGTAGAGCACAAAGTCCTCCCCCACACAGTAGATCCATTCACCCCGGGGGGAGAGGGCGCAGCAAACGAAGTCACCGCCTTCTCTCTTACCGGAGCTGAAGCTTCTGACGATCTAGATTGCGCCACACCACAAGACGAAAACAAAACATGGGTGACCAGTACGCAACCTCTTGGAGCTTTTTCAAACCTTCGTTAATATAAACTACACTTACAGATGACATTTTTTTAGCTGATATTTTTACACTTATTTTGTACTTCAGTTCACTGTGATTTCTAACTTTCAAATTTCACTCATGTGCTAAATTCTCTTGCCTGGAAAATACTCATTCCATGAGCTGCAAGGGCAGGGATCCTGAATTTATACATTCCCAAGTCATCAATACTGCTCTTCAGCCTGAGTCCTGCTACCCTGAAGCAAATTCATTACCACACACACAAAATCCTTCCAATCTCAAGCTTTCTGGACACATATTCATACCCAGTTTCCTCTAACAGAATGAGTTGTTCTTCCCATGCAGGATCAAACTCTGTCCCTAAGACATAAATCAACCTGAGAAAAAAACAATTTTTTTTTTTTTTTTTTTTTAAGATTTTTCAACAACTTGAAAGGACAGAGAAGATCAATCTTCCAGTCCCTGGTTAACTCCTCAAATGTCCGCAACAGCCAGGAATGGACCAGGCTGAAGCCAGGAATTCCATCTAGTTTCCCATACCCTAACCCTAACCCTTGGGCAGGGGCCCAAGAACTTCAGCCATCATCTGCTGCCTCCCAGGGTGCATTCATGGGGAGCTGGATCAGAAGCAGAGGAGCTGGGACTTGAACTCCGATAGGGAAAACTACCCCACCACACTGTGTCACTTCCCCTAGAAACTAATTTCAAAAAGCCTAAAGATTACCTACTGCACGATTCCATTTACAAAATACCATTCTCTAAAGGACAAAATGACAATAACAGAAAACTCCAGCAGCTGTGTGTTGCACTAAACCAGGGCAGGCATTTAGCCTAGCAGTTGTCACCAGTTAGGACGCCCACATCCCACACTGGCGTGTCCAGCTGCAAAGCCCAGCTACAGCTCCTACTTCCTGCTAATGCAGACACGGGGGGCAGCAGATACTGGCTCAAGTAATTGGGTTCCTGCTATCCACATGAAAGGCCTGGTTTGAGTTTCTGGCTCCTAACTTCGGCCAGCCCAGTCTTAGCCATTGCCAGCATTTGAGGAGTGAACCAGGGAATATAAAATCTCTCTCAGGGGCGGGTGCTGTGGCATAGTAGGTTAAGCCTCAGCCTGCAGTGCTGGCATCCCATATGGGTAGTGGTTAGAGTCCTGGCTGCTCCACTTCCAATTCAGCTACCTGCTACTAAGCCTGGGAAAGCAGTGTAAGATGGCCCAAGTGCTTGGACCTCTGCACCCTCGTGGGAGACCTAGAAGAAGCTCCTAGCTCCTATCTTCAGACCGGCCTAACTACAGCCATTATGGCCATTTGGGGAGTGAATCAGTGGATGGAAGACTCTCTCTCTGTAACTCTGCCTTTCAAATAAAGAAACAAATCTTAAAAAGAAATAAAGGTCTCTCTGTTCTTTCAAATAAGTATAAAAAACTTATTTTACATGAGAGAAACTACAAAACTCTGATGAAAAATATCAAGGTGGGGCTGGCCTTGCAGCACAGCAATCTAAGCTGCTGCCTATGATGCCAGCATCCCATATGAGCAGCGGTTGGAGTCTCGGTTGCTCTGCTTCTGATCCAACTCCTTGCTAATGTACGTGGGAAAGCAGCAGACGATGGCTGGGTTTCTGCCACCCACATGGGAGAAGCAGATGGCGTTGTAGGCTCCTGGCTTTAAGAATCTATTTTTTCAAATCATGTACTAGGAGGTATGCTTAGAGGATGCACCAGGCAGCTGTGGCTCTTATGCAGTGGCCCAGGGGACGCTGCAGACTAGCAGTCTCAGCCGTGGGCTGTGAACCACCAGCTCATTAGGTGCAGGGCCCGAGGGGTGGAGAGAACTCGGCACACCAACCCTTGGGTCTTCTTCATGCTCAGGAGAGTGCCCAGGCCTGTGTTTCCATAGCACTTGCGATGCATGCCCAGCCCACTCCAAATGCCCCAGTCCACAGAAATGAGATTCCCAGGGAAACCGCGCAGGCATCCTGATTACAAATGCACTTCACAAGGACACCACTGTCTTTCCTATTATTAGTGCTCCAGTTTAGCTCATGTGCTATCTGGGAGACGACCCAAGTTGGAAATCCACACCAGTGTATCTTTCCTAAGCAAACAAAGACTGTTATCTTCAAGTATTCAATAAGGTTCTGAAGGAATCTTAAAGACCAAGCAGAGCTGTATTTACACAACGGATAAGAAAGAAAAAGCAGTACTATGTAAGCACTGCCAGGGAAGGAGGTACTTTTGAAACACCGAAGATGTTTCGTAGGGTTATGGTTTACATAAGTCTCTGAGGAATAAATACAGCTTCCACAGTTCACAGAGTAGTGAACCCGTATTTGGTTACTGGGAGAGCCAAGACCTGGACATACTGGATTAGGAACGGCCCACGAGTGCTGCGCATAGGTCCTATCTCCACACTCACCTGTCCCTGCATGTTCATGATGACCACTGTGTTGGACCTGTTGCACACCACAAAGTGCTCCGGGTTTTTAGGAAGCAGAATCACACTGTTGACAGTAATATCTGTCCCCGCCGTGCTGCCCAGGGATTTAAAGGTGTTTGAACATTCTGTGGTCTTCATATTCCAGATCTGCCACACAAGACATTGAACACATAAATATTTGGAGGGGCATAAAATTTCTAGAGTTTAAAAATGCAAAACCCATAAAATTAGGTTGCTTAAATGAAAACTGAGGAGGAAAAAAGCTGCTTATTTGATTTTAAGTCTAACCAAATACCAGCCTTGCCATGGGTAAACATTCATCATCTATTTGTAGATTAACTTGCATTAACAAAACAAAAGTCACAAACTAAATAATAAAAGCTTTTTAAAACCTATGATCTTTCATTTTTTTCCTTAGTTAACATAGCTAACTGGCCGGTCTAACTGGCTCATTAGGCTAATCCTCTGCCTGCAGCGCCGGCACACTGGGTTCTAGTCCCAGTTGGGCTGCTGGATTCTGTCCCAGTCGCTCCTCTTCCTGTCCAGCTCTCTGCTGTGGCCCGGGAGTGCAGTGGAGGATGGTCCAAGTGATTGGGCCCTGCACCCGCATGGGAGACCAGGAGGAGGCACCTGGCTCCTGGCTTCGGATCGGCATAGCTGGCCGTGGCAGCCATTTGGGGGGGAAAAACAGAAAAGGAAGACCTTTCTCTGTCTCCCTCTCACTGTTTAACTCTGCTTGTCAAAAAAAAAACAAAAACAAAAACAAAAAACATAGCTATCTTTTTTAACTTTTATTTAATAAATATTCAAAAGTACTTTTGGATTATAGCAGTTTTTCCCTCCATAACCTCCCTCCCACCCACAAACCATCCCATCTCCTACTCCCTCTCCCACCCCATTCTTCATTAAGATTCATTTTTTTTTTCTTTTTTTACAAGCAGAGTTAGTGAGAGAGAGAGAGAGAAAGGTCTTCCTTTTTCTGTTGGTTAACCCCCCAATTGGCCGCCACGGCTGGCGTGTTGCAGCCAGCGCACTGTGCCGATCCAAAGCCAGGAGCCAGGTGCTTCCTCCTGGTCTCCCATGTAGGTGCAGGGCCCAAGTACCTGGGCCATCCTCCACTGCACTCCTGGGCCACAGCAGAGAGCTGGACTGGAAGAGGAGCAACCGGGACAGAATCCGGCGGCCCAACCGGGACTAGAACCCAGTGTGCCGGCGCTGCAGGCAGAGGATTAGCCTACATACAGATCAACTTAGTATATACTAAGTAAAGATTTCAACAGTTTGCACCCACACATACAAAGTATAAAGTACTGTTTGAATACTGATTTTACCATTAATTCACATAGTACAACACATTAAGGACAGAGATCCTACATGGGGAGTAAGTGCACAGTGACTCCCGTTGTTGATTTAACAACTGACACTCTATAGAGGTCAGTAATCACCCGAGGCACTTGTCATGAGCTGCCAAGATTATGGAAGCCTCCTGAGTTCACAAACTCTGACCTTATTTAGACAAGGCCATAATCAAAGTGGAAGTTCTCTCCTCCTTTCAGAGAAAGGTACCTCCTTTTTTGATGGCCATTCTTTCCGCTGGAATCTCACTCACAGAGATCTTTCATTTAGGTCAATGTTTTTTGCCACAGTGTCTTGGCTTTCCATGCCTGAGAAACTCTCATGGGCTTTTTAGCCAGATCAGAATGCCTTAAGGGCTGATTCTGAGGCCACAGTGCTGTTTAGGTCATCTGCCGTTCTATGAATCTGCTGTGTATCCCGCTTCCCGTGTTGGATTGTTCTCTCCTTTTTAATTCTATCAGTTAGTATTATAGCCAACTATCTTTAAAATTAACTATGTGTTGGAGCTGGATTGTGGCACAGCAGGTAAAGCCGCTGTCTGTGACACTGGCATCCCATCTTGGCTGGTTTGAGCCTCAACTACTCTACTTTTCTTTATCTTTTACAAGATTTATTTATTTTACTCGAAAGGTGGAGTTACAGAGGAGAGGCAGAGGCAAAGAAAGGGAGATTTTCCAACCACTGGTTCACTCCACAAATTGATGCAATGGCTGCAGCTGGGCCATTCCAAAGCCAAGAGCCAGGAACTTCTTCCGGGTCTCCCACATGGGTGCAGGGGCCAAAGGACTTGGGCCGTCTTCCACTGCTTTCCCAGGCACATTAGCAGGGAGCTGGACTGGAAGTGGAGCAGCTGGGACTCAAACAGGCACCCATATGGGATGCCAGCACTGCAGGCAGCTTAACCCGCTAGGCCACAGCACCCGCTCAACTGCTTCGCTTTCAATACAGCTCCCTCTAATGGTCTAGGAAAATCAGCAGAAGATGGCTCAAGTGATTGGGCCCCTGCCACTCATAAGAGAGATCCAGATAAAGCTCCTGACTCCTGGCTTCAGCCTGGCCAGTGCTGGCTGTTGTGGTCATCTGGGGATAAAACCAGCAGATGGAAGATCTGTCTCTCCTTCTTTCTAATTTTGCCTTTCAAATAAATAAAATAAACCTTCAAAAATAAATAAAAACATTTTCAATAATAAAAAAAAAACTATCTGTCAACACTGTTACCAGCATAAGCAATTAGAAAATACCCTTGGGGCCAGCATGGCATAGAGGGTTTAGCTGCTACCTGCAATGCAGCATCCCATATGGGTGATGGCTCGAGTCCTAGCTGCTCCACCTCCCATCCAGCTCCCCGCTAATGAGCCTGGAAGGCAGTGGAGGATGCCCCCAGTCCTTAGGCCCCTGCATCCATGTGGGGGACTCTAACAAAGCCCCTAGATTCAGCCTGGCTCAGCCCCGGCCACTGCGGCCATTTGGGGAGTGACCCAGCGGATCAAAGTTCAATCTCGAGGCCGGCACTGTGGTGCAGTGGGTTAATGCCCTGGCCTGCAGTGCCAGCATCCCATATGGGTGCCAGTTCAAGACCTGGCTGCTCCACTTCCAATCCAGCTCTCTGCTGTGGCCTGGGAAAGCAGTAGAAAATGGCCCAAAGCCTTGGGCCCCTGCACGGACGTGGGAGAATTGGAAGAAACTCCTGGCTACGGATCGGCACAGCTCTAGCCGTTGCGGCCAATTGGGGAGTGAACTATCAGATGGAAAACCTCTCTCTCTCTCTCTCAGCCTCTCCTCTCTCTGTGTAACTCTTTCAAATAAACAAATAAATCTTTTCTAAAAAAAGTTCTATCTCTTCTCTCCTCTCTAACTTTGCCTTTCAAATGAAATAAATAAACAAACAAACAAACACACACAGAAAAAGCAAGCTATCTTTGTCTGGGTATCAAAACTAATTGAGGGGAAGTGGGGAGCAGCAGGTGTTGTGGCATGGTGGGTTAGGCCACTGCTTAGAACACCCACATCCCACATCGGAGTGGCTGGATAGAGCCGTGCCTCTGCTTCCAATCCAACTTTTTGTATCCTGAGAAGCAGCAGATGATGGCTCAAGTACTTGTGTCCCTGCCACCACATGGGAGGCCAGATGGAGTTCCTGACCCTGGACCCAGCAGGGCCCAGCCCTGGGTGTTGCAGTCCTTTGGGGGAATGAACGAGAGAATGGGGGCACACTTTCTCTTACTTGCTCTTCCTT
This sequence comes from Oryctolagus cuniculus, assembly GCF_051225735.1. Classification (NCBI taxonomy): domain Eukaryota; kingdom Metazoa; phylum Chordata; class Mammalia; order Lagomorpha; family Leporidae; genus Oryctolagus; species Oryctolagus cuniculus. Next base: position 196,670,391 of record NC_142867.1, read on the forward strand.
TCAAAGAAACAAACAAAAAAAAATTTAAAAACCAAAAACAGACAAAAACTAAAAGCAGGCTTTGTAGCATGGGACCCTAGCCTGAGATTCTGATTTGGTAGGTCTGGGGTGAACCACAGGCATGGGCATTTTTTAGAAGTTCCACAAATGACTCTAACACACAGCTTATACCGTCAGCAACTGACCAGAAGTCACAGTGTTACACACACATGCATAATGGAAGCTATTATTGGCCACTTGTATTCCTTTCCCTAGCCCGACATTTCTTCTAGGCATAGTTCTCCACCCTAATGCTTTTCACCTCATCCTTCTAGGCTCTTACAAAGTGAAGGGTTAAATCAGCACGGATTATCTGAGATGTGCTTACTGAAGAGAGGGACCAAACACTGCATGGCATTGCCCACATACTGTTGTTTCCTCTGTACCTTCCCACAGAGTTTGGCACAAAGCAGACGTTTAATAAACAGCCACTATCAGGAGGAAACAGTGACCCCATTGCTTGCTCCAATGTAAACAATCACCTGCCCCCAACTCCTCGCTGAAGCCTATTTGCCTATGAGGCAAATGAACATCTCAGGGATCACAAGTTCCAAGGCAGGGGTGCTCTGACACAGTGGTTAAGACACTGCTTAGGCCGGCGCCATGGCTCAATAGGCTAATCCTCCGCCTAGCGGCGCCGGCACACCGGGTTCTAGTCCCAGTCGGGGTGCCGGATTCTGTCCCGGTTGCCCCTCTTCCAGGCCAGCCCTCTGCTGTGGCCAGGGAGTGCAGTGGAGGATGGCCCAGGTGCTTGGGCCCTGCACCCCATGGGAGACCAGGAAAAGCACCTGGCTCCTGCCATCGGATCAGCGCGGTGCGCCGGCCGCAGCGCGCCGGCCGCGGCAGCCATTGGAGGGTGAACCAACGGCAAAGGAAGACCTTTCTCGCTGTCTCTCTCTCTCACTGTCCACTCTGCCTGTCAAAAAAAAAAAAAAAAAGACACTGCTTAAAGCCTGCACCCCATACAGGAGTGTCTGGGTATGAGTCCTGGCTCCTCTCCTGATTCTAGCTTCCAGTTAATGTGTACCCAGGGAGGCAGCAATGGAAAACTCAAGTAGTTGGGAGACCTGGATTTGGCTACTGGCTCCTAACTTTGGCCTGGCCTAGCTGCAGCTACTGCAGGCACTTGGAGAATGAACCAGTGGATGGAAGCTATTTTTCTTTGTCTTTCAAAAAAAAAAAAAAAAAAAAAAAGAGTTCTGGGGTCTCAGGCAGCAGCTTAACCTACCACACTACAATGCCAGCATCCCATATGAGCACAAGCTCAAGACCCAGCTGTTCCACTTCTGATTCAGCTCCTTGCTAATATGCCTGGAAAGTAGTGGAAGATGGCGCAAGTCCTTAGACCCCTGCACCCATGTGGGAGACCCAGCTCATGGCTCCCAGCTTTGGCCAGGCCCAGCCCCAGCTGTTGCGACCATCTGGGCAGTGAATCAGCAGGTAGACGATCTCTGTCTCTCCTTCTCTCTAACTCTGCCTTTCAAATAAATTAAAAAAAAAAAAAAAAAAAAATTCGAAGGCTTCTAATGTTTTCTGTTCAAAAGATCTGTGAGATGCTTTACCCCCTTCATCCCACTTCCCCCTATCAGGGAAAGAGCATAAAGCAAAGAAGCCTGGACAAGCCATTTCCCAATGGCACTTCAAAGCACACACTTGCACGAGGCATTCTAAAAGAAGGTCTAGAATGCTAATGGAGTGTCTCAAAGATCACCTAACAATTTTCTGTTTGGGTTTCTTATGTCTTTTCTAGGAAATGAGGCCCACTCTTCAATTAACTAAATCTCTGAAAGTATGAGGACTCACTATTCTGGCTGAGAGCAGCGGGCAGTAAATAAGAGAGGGCTTAGTTCTACTTTGCACTTCTGCCACCCTTTTATAAATGCCGTGTGGAGGCCCTAAATCTGGGGACCAGAGGTGAGAGTGATGCACAACAAAAAAGAATCAACTTACATGGCCACTGAGCCCTTTAAGAATTTGTCTGTTAGAGGTGGACTTTACCTACGGCAAGGTAAGATCTAACCACTGGGTGTATCTGTGAAGGGGGCAAGACTTAGGTTTAGGACTCCGTGTCCTTTCTGTTTCAGACACATGATGAAGTTTGTTTGGACTGTAGAGGCTTGAGATTTGGGGTACCTGGACCAACAGTAATTACCCACAGAATATTACTGTCTCACACTCACCTCAGTTTTGTCTAAAATAGTAAAGTGGTTTAGTCCACCACAACCAACACCATTATCACCACCAAAAACTCCTCAAATAACAAAGATGGAACAGACATTCTGAACGAAAGCAGCAGCAAATACTTAACCTTCACAGTGCCATCAGAGGATGCACTGATGATGTAATGGCCATCTTGTGTAAACGTTGCCTCGTTAACAAAGGAAGAATGGCCCCGAAATTCCTTCAGTGTTTTCCCAGATTTTAAACCATGAATTCTATGACGAAACAACAGCAAATGAAAAGAACAATTAATCTTCTACATTTTATGGCTAGGACCAAGTTTAGATGAATTATATAGAAGCTCACATTATTAAGGGAAGAGAGAGGGTTGTGAATACATTATGATTTTCATATATCACACAAGGAACACAAATAAAAGCCTTGTACAGAAAGAGACTGAAAGAAAGTATATCAATAATACCACAAGCTTCTTTTCAGGATGGATCTCTAAGAAACCAGTTCACAAGAGTCACAAACAGCGGGTCTCAGCTGGGCCCCACCCATTGGAATTGGTGAAGAGGCTCTCTAAGGTGATTCAGATGCAGGTGGGTGCACAGACTGTATTCCAGAGAACATGAAATACTGCAAAACCCCTTTCTAATCTCTCTTCTGGGCAAAGCCTCAAACAGACAGAAGAACAGCACTGTGTCAGCTGCACTTTGGGAAATGAGGTCTCAGATACCCTCACTCTCCTATCCTCTATATCCTGTGAAAGCAGGCATCTAGCCTCCCAGTCAGCACATTCGTATCGCACACCACAGTGCCCGAGTTCGATTTCCAGCTCAGGCTCCTAACTCCAGCTTCCTATTACCACAGACCCTGCGAGGCAGCAGGTAATGGCTCAAGAAATGCCACTGACACAGGAGACCCAGACTGCATTCCCAGCTTTGGCCCCAGCCCCAAGCATTTGGGGAATGAACCAGTGAATGGGAACTGTCTATCTCTGCCTCTCAAATAAATAAAAAGAATCATTAGTAACTCCCTCTGGGGCCTCATTATATCAAACCCAAGTGAGGGTAATTTTGGGATTCTTACTTACCTAATTGTCTGGTCAAAAGAGGCACTAAGGATCTGACTGCTATCCTTAGAAAAACTTAGACAGGTGACGCCTTTACTGTGTGCCCTTTCAAATCTCCTTAAACACTGGCCACTCTGAATCTTCCATACCTTTATAGGAAAAAAAAGTTTAAACTTGTAAATAACAGTGTCCCAAAATAGCCCACAGAGCCAAGCAAGATGCAGTGCTCACTAATGTACCAAAATAGCATTAAAAATGCATGCTAATGGATGAATATGATACAGCTGGTCCACACAGTACAATGATAACCGAATCCTTTGAAACTTAAAACTCTTTCCTTGTAAATTATTAAAAACAAATATTCAGACTCTAAGTTCACTTAGCAGAGACCTCTTCTGTCCTTTATCCAGCAAGGATGTATTACCAGCAGTTAAATACAAACCACAGCTAACAGGCTACAGACCATTCCCTAAAATCAAAGTACAATATATCATACAGTGAGCCAGGAGGAAAAAGAGAGGGAGCAAACCTGGTCTGAAGTCCTAGATCTATCACTCGCCAATGGTGTGACCTGAACCATTTGACTGAACCACCCAAGGCAGTTATTATTAGGATGTAACAAGAAAAAGTAGTGATCAGTATAAAGTTGATGTTCAACAAACACTAGCTATTATTATACCAAATATCACCTGTAGGAAACTACTCCATTACAGGAACTCTCAAAGTGTCTCCATCTAATAGCAAATGTCCCAGGGCCGGCACTGTGGCGCAGGTTAAACTGCCACCTGTGACACCAGCATCCCATGTGAGTACAGGTTCAAATCCCCCAGCTCCCTGTTAATGTGCCTAAGAAGGCAGAAAATGTTGATGGCCAAGTACATGGGACCCTGCCAGCCATGTGAGAGACCGAGATTGAATTCCAGGCTCCTGACTTTAGCCTGGTCCAGCCCTGGCTGCTGCAGCCATCTGGGAAGTAAGCTAGCAAATGGAAGAGACTGTAGCTCTTTCAAATAATTAAATCGTTAAGAAAAAAAAGAGTAAATGTCTCTAATTCATACCTTGATTTTTCCATCCTGAGCCCCAGTTGCTAACATTTCTGTATCTCTGCTGAAACACATGCAGAGGACAGCATCATCCATCATCATAAAGTTATCCTGGGCCTGGTACTTAAGATCCTACAGGAACAACAGTTAGCAGTTATCAAGACACCACAAAACCAAGGTCACAGGGCCCCAAAAACCCACTGAAAGCAGGATATGGACTGTGCATACTTCCAAAGCAGAAACCAGTGACACACTCCCATGTTCCTAAAGACAACTGACATTGCTGGGAATAATTTCACACAACTCTAATTAATAGTGTAAAAATATTAACAGCTTAGATGTTTTACTCACTAATCTTTTCAAGGCAATATTTCTCTACAGTTTTCCATTTTACAACTGTAGTAAATTTGAATTTCTTGAAGTATTATTAGAAAGCAAACTTTTTTTTCAAATTCTCAGCTACTCAAAAATAAAGTATCTTTACAATGTTTTCCTAATTATAAAAAATTCTAATTATGAAACTGCTTCGTGGTTTAAAAAAAAGGACAACAAAGGGGCCAGCACTGTGGTATACTGGGTAAAGACTGCAATGCAGGCATCCCACATGCGCACCAGTTTGTGTCCCGGCTGCTCCCCTTCCAATCCAGCTCCCTTCTCGTGGCCTGGGAAAAGCAGCAGAATAGCCAAAGCGTTTGGGTCCCTGCCATCCCTGGGATCACCCAAATGAAGCTCCTGGCTTTGGCATGGCCCAGTCCTAGCCACTGCAGCCATCTGGAGAGTAAACCAGCAGATGGAAGATCTGTCTCTCCCTCTCTCTTTGTAACTCTTTCAAATAAATAAATAAATCTTTAAAAAAAAAAATAAATCCACTATCATTGAGTAGAATTTAGTTCTCTATGATGAAAATCATATTTTTAATCCCTGGACAATAAATAGTAGTCTGGGAAAAAATTAAGTTAGATCCATGCCAACTTTCTCCTAAACAAACGTCAGATGAATCAACAATTAAACAAAATGAAACATAAAAGTACCACGAGAAATTGTAGGGGAATAGATGGATAAATACAATACAAAAAAACAATACCATAAGTCAAGTCAAATAAATCTTTAAAAAAATACACACACACACAGTATTGCTATTCACGGTCTCCCTCCTGTGCAACAGGTCATTAGAACTTCTTTCTCTTATCTAACTGATTCAGAACCCGATAAGCAAGCTTTCCCCATCCTTCCCCACCCCTGCTCTCCCCTACCTCTGGTAACCACCATTCTGTCAACTTGTACAAGATCAACTTTTTTTAGATTCCACACATGAGGTGAGATCATGTGGTATTTGTCTTTCTGTGCCTGTTTTATGTCACTTAACATAATGACCTCCAGTTCCATCCATGCTGTCACAAATGACAGGATTTCATCCTTTTTTGTGAGTAACTAGTGTTCATTACATACATATACCATTTACCCATTCAGTAATAATGGATTTATTTTATAAAACACATTTTGATTATAAAAATAATAGAGGGGCCAGTGTTGTGGTGCGGCAGGTTAAGCTGCTGCGTACAACGCTGGCATCCCATATCAGAGTACAGTTCCTGGCTCTTGGCTTCAGCTTCGCCCAGACTTAGCTGTTGGGGCCATTTGGGAGTGAACTAACAGACAGAAGACATCTCTCTCTCTCTCCCTCCCTCTCCTCCCCTGTGTCACTCTGCCTTTCAAATAAATAAAGCCTGAAAATAATAAATAAAAATAATAAATAATAAGGGTTCTCCCTTGCCTAATAATAGATTAGAATTTAGTTTAACTTTAAATGGGTTTTTAAATTACACAAGTAATACATATTCCTTACAGATCCTTCCTTAACTAAGTTGACTTAGAGATAAGACAAGAATAAGCAATTCAAAGTCAGTAATTCTTCCACTAAGAAACTTACTGTATTTAAAATACTTTACCTTCCGGATTTTTCCAGTAGTAAAGTTCCATACTTCAATGAAGCCATCAACAGACCCAGTGACCAGATACTGACCATCTGGAGAAAATCGAGCACACTCCACATGTGATTTCTGACCAAACTGTTTCAAACGAAACAATGGAATAGATGCATTTTATCCATAAAACAAGTTCCATTTACCCTTTTACAAACCCTGCCCTGGCATAAAGTCACGGCTGGCCCTTATTACAGGAGACTGCAGGAGCGTTTCTACACCTGGACACAGGAGCTGGTGGATGTATGTCCTCTGATCAGTTTTATGTGTAGCTGAGATCAGTTTTTTAAATGTGACGTGGATATTTCAAAAAAGCTAAAAAAGTATTTTAACATGAGACTTAGAACAAATAGTTAGAATTAACCACCATTAACCTTTTACACTCAATACAGCCTAGTATGCTCTTATTGTGCATCTGGGGGGGGGGGGGTAAAAAAGCTCATTTTTGCAAAATAAATGTATGTTCCCTACACAATTTTATAAATAAACTTTCTATTGCTGTTTCATAACCTTTGTTTCATCAAATGATAACATGTGGCTGACCGAATGTAGGAGAACTAGCCAGAGCTGACAGATTGCCTGGTAAATGCATCCTAAGCATTCACCAGTGAGGATGCTCCCGGTAATAGATGAGAATTACAGGAAATCACACAGATGGGAAGAAACAAAAGGAAAGCATTTAGAACAGAAAAGCTTAGAACAGCAGCACAATTACAACGGACTTCTATTGGTCTCAAGGCTTCAGCCAGGGTAAATATACATGCTGCAAGTTAGAACACACAATTCAAACACTGTAAAATCTATATAATCAGAACACAAACCCTGACAGAATCTGTAATATAAAGGAGACACTAAAGTAGCAAATATACTTGTAATTCTGGGAACTGCAGCAATTATTGAGTTGTGCTTTTTCCTGCAAAAGTCTCAGAATGAAAATAAAACAAAAAATCAGCCCTAAAATAGAAAAATAATTTTTCCCAAACTTTACATGAGTCCACTTTATAATCCATCACTGGCACCTTGCCTGACACACGGCAGGCAAAAACACAGTTGCTGAACAGGACAAATATATTGGAAGTTCAGGTAATGCAGGGCTGATCCAAAGAAGTAGCACCCATTCTTTCAAACGCAGGCTTCTTGGGAGCAAGTATAGGGCAGATGATGGCCCAGAGGGCAAATGTTCGCCTGTCAGTTCTGTTAACTTGAGCTGTGCCACTGTTAGGCAACAGCAGGACACTGGCAGACACCAAGAGCAACTCTGAATGTTGTCGGAGCTGGAGAACGAGTTCTCCTTCCCAAGTACCCAAGTTTCAGGCACACATCCTGGTCGAGCCCATGATGAGTCTTCAACAAATGACTATGGACTGGCCAAGTGTTTAAGGATCCTACCTTAATGTGCCTGCTCAGCTGCGTGGGAAACTTTTCTTCTTCCACATCTTTAACAGCTGCTTTGCCTCTAAACAAATCTATGGTCATACCAGGAGGAAGCAGCCCCTGGTGCTGCTGCCACTTCAGTGCCTAGCAGAAAAACAAAGTACAGTAGTTTAGTCAGGTGCTTTTAAGATCTGGTCGTGATTTTTTTTTTAAAGACTTACTTATTTGAGATGCAGAGTTACAGACATAGAGGAAGAGACAGAGAGAGCTTTCATTCCCTGGTTCATACCCTAAATGGATGCAATGGCCAAAGCTGGGCCAATCCCAAACCAGAAGTCAGCAGCTCCCCCCGGGTCTCCCACAAGGGTGCAGAGGCCCAAGCACCTGGGTCAAATTCCATTTCCCAGGCCATTAGCAGAGAGCTGGAGTGGAAGTGGAGCAGCCAGGACTCGAACTGGCACCCACATGGGATGCCAGTGCCACAGGTGGAGGTTTAACCTACTATACCACAGCACCAGCCCCAATCTGGTCATGATTGCTCAGACAAAAAAAAACAAACTGGAAAGGATGACATCCAGAGGAAACCATGAATTATCCAGAAACGTGACCCCAACCATCTCTGATCATACAATTGCAACATAATCTGTGCTTCCTGCAAGAACACAGGCTGATCTCAAGGTAGAAGGGGACTCCGAAAGCCAATAAATCTGTAACTATTTTCCATGGAGATGTGGCTCTTTTATTATAAACAAAATTTGGAAAAGATAAATTTTCCATAGAAATTTCCAACACCCAAACAAGTCACTGTTGGAGCTGGCATGCGGCATAGTGGGTTAAGTCACTGCCTGCAATGCCAGCATCCCATATAGGCGCTGGTTCCAGTTCCAGCTGCTCCACTTCCCATCCAGCTCCCTGCTAAAGCACCTGGGAAAGCAGCAGAAGATGGCCTGAAGGCTTGGGCCCCTGCAGGCCCAACTCCAGCCATTGCAGCCATTTGGGGAGTGAACCAGTGGAAGGAAGACCTCTGTCTCTCTCCACTCTGCCTTTTAAATAAATAAATAAATATTTTTTAAAAAGGCCACTGTTGACACTTTATATACTACATTCTTGCTATCTTTTCCCCTCATACGAGGGTACTTCAAAAAGTTTGTGGAAAAACAAGATAGTTTTTGGGGTAGACATTGGGCACAGCAGTTTTTAGCTACCCCTTGGGATAACATCCACATCCCACATCAAGGTGCCTGAGTTTGATTGATCCAGCTCTGATTCCTGTTCCAATTTCCTGCTAATGTGCACCCTAAGAGGCAGCAGATAATGGCTCAAGAACCTAGGTCCCTGCCACCCACACAGGGCGGAGACCCAGATGAAGTTCCTGGTTCCTGGCCTTGGCCTAGCCCAGCCTAGCTCTTGCAGGAATTTGGGGAGAAAATCCAAGAATGGAAGATCTGTCTCTCTTTCAACCAAAAAGAAAAATAAATGATTTTTTTTAAAGATTCATTTATTTATTGGAAAGTCAGAGTTACAAAGAAGGAGAAGGAGAGGCAGAGAGAGAGGTCTTCCATTCGCTAGTTCACTCCTCAACTGGCCGCAACAGCCAGAGCTGTGGCAATCCAAAGCCAGGAGCCAGGAACCAGGAGCTTCTTCCGGGTCTCCCACGTGGGATGTAGGGGCCCAGGGACTTAGGTCATCTTCTACTGCTTTCCCAGGCCATAGCAGAGAGCTGGATCGGAAGTGGAACAGCCAGGACTTGAACCAGCGCCCATATGGGATGCCGGGACTGCAGGCAACGGCTTTACCTGCTACACCACAGTGCCAGCCCCTGATATTTTTCAAATGTAAGTTTATTTTGGTGCAAAGAGATTTGAAATCCATATATAGTTTTTTAAAACATGTATTTTCTGGGCCCAGCACTGTGGCGTAGTAGGTTAATCCTCCACCTGTGGTGCCAGCATCCCATATGGGCGCCAGTTCTAGTCATGGTTGCTCCTCTTCCAATCCAGCTCTCTGCTGTGGCCTAGGAAAGCAATAGAAGATGGCTTCAGATCCACACAGCTCAGGCTGTTGCGGCCATTTGGGGAGTGAACCAACATAAGGAAAACCTTTCTCTCGGTCTCTCTCACTCTCTGTAACTCTATCTCTTAAATAAATAAAAGATCTTTAAAAAATAAATAAAACATCTATTTTCCATAAAATTTTCAAAGATTTCTATTATGCAGAGTTCAAAATTCTTGCACCAAAACAAAACAGCTTTTTAATATTTTTTTAAATTTGTTTGAAAGGGAGAAAGAGAGTGATCAATTTTTCAAACACTGGTTTACTCCTCAAATGCCTACAACAGCTAGGACTGGGCCAGGAACAGGGAACTCAATCCATGTCTCCCACACGGGTAGCAGGGCCCCAACTACTTGGAGCCATCACCTGTTTCCTCCCAGGGCATGCACCAGCAGGAAGCTAGAAATAAGAACAAGCACGGGAACTGAACCCATCCCAAGTGGCATCTTAACGGGTAAACCAAATGCCAGCCATAGAATGTATTTTCTTTTTTAGACTTGTTTTTTATTTATTTGAAAGGCAAAGTTACAGAGAGGGAGAGACAGAAAGAAAGATCTTCCAACCACTGGTTCAATTCCCAAATGGCCACAACAGCTGGGGCTGGGCCAGATCGAAGGCAGGAGCTGGGAGTTTCTTCTGGGTCCCAAGCACTTGGGCCATCTTCTGCTGCTTTCCCAGGCACATTAGCAGGGAGCTGAATCTGAAGTGGAGCAGCCAGGATGTGAACCAGGGCCCATATGAGATGCCAGCAATGCAGGTTAGAGCTTTAACCCTTTGTGTCACAATGCCAGCCCCTAGAAAATGTATTTTTAATTCTATTTTCCTAAAAATGCTCTAGAATACCCCCATATCTTTAATTAATCTAATAGTAATTATACTATTTATAAAATTTTACTTTTTAAAGAGGAATTAGAAAGGAAGAGAAGAGAGTGAGCTCCTATCCACTGGTTTACCCTCCAAACACCTGCAATAGTTGATGGGGATCCATCACCCAGGTCTGCCAAGTGGGTGGCAGGAACCCAACTCCACAGGCTACCATCTGCTGCCTCTCAAGCGCATTATCAGGAAGCTGGATCTGAAGTGGAGGCAGGACTCGATCACAGGTTCTCTGATATTGGATGGAGACATCCCAAGCAGTGGCTTAATGTGCTGCATGGCACAACGGCAACCCCTGGTCACTCTAATCCTAAATGATTCTAGAGCTCACGATCTTAACCACTCGTCTATATAGGCTCTCCCAGGGAAAATGAGAGGTTGGCCAGCTGTTGGTATAAGCACAGTTGTTAGGATGTCTGGTTTCTTTAGCCCAGACATATGGTTTAAACACAGACGTAGTACCAGGTGCTCAATTACCTGTCCCAGCAATGCCATGAGACGAGACGGAGGCACTACACTGACTTCCCCAGCAAGAGCCTGGGCAATTGCTGCTCTCCTCTTCTCTTTGCTACTTCCATCTGGATATGCCTAAAAAAGGAGAGAAGATAGCATCATTTTCAAGAAATAATCACAAAACTTAAATGTGCTTAATCAAAACAAACAGAAACAAAGAGACAAACATGAAACTACCTAAAGAGCTGCTTAACCCAATTTAGTATAGTTTTTTTTTTTTTAAGACTTATTTTATTTATTTATTTTTTTACTTGAAAAGCACAGTGACACAGACTTGATCTTTTATATACTGGTTCTCTTCCCAAATGGCCACAATAGCCAGACTGGCCAGTCCAAAGCAGAGTGAGGAACTCCATCCTGGTCACCCATGTGGGTGGCAGGGGCCCAACCACTTTGGCCATCATCCACTGCCCTCTCAGGCACATCAGCAGGAAGCTAGATCAGAAGCAAAAAAGCAGCTAGGACTTGAACTAGTGCTCCCATAAGGGATGCCAGCATAGCAAGAAGGGGCTTAACCTGCTGCGCCACAATGCCAGCCCCGCAATTTAGTTTTCAAAAACTAATTCCTGAGGTGGGTGTTTGGCCTATCAGTTAAGAAGCCAGTTATGGGGGCCGGCACTGTGGCACAGCAGGTTAAAGCCTTGGCATGAAGCGCTGGCATCCCATGTGGGCACCAGTTCTAGTCCTGGCTGCTCCTCGTCCCATCTAGCTCTCTGCTGTGGCCTGGGAAAGCAGTAGAAGATGGCCCAAGTCCTTGGCCTCTGCACCCATGTGGAAGACCTGGAGGAAGTTCCTGGCTCCTGGCTTTGGATCGGCACAGCTCCGGCCATTAAGGCCATCTGGGGAGTGAACCAGCGGATGGAAGACCTCTCTCTCTCTTGTCTCTACCTCTCTGTAACTCTGTCTTGCAAATAAATAAAATAAATCTTAAAAAAATAAAAAAAGAAGCCAGTTATGGGGCCAACACTGTGGCACATCAGGTTAAACTGCCGTCTACAGGCCAGCGCCGCGGCTCAATAGGCTAATCCTCCGCCTTGCAGCGCCAGCACACCAGGTTCTCGTCCGGGTCGGGGCACCGGATTCTGTCCCGGTTACCCCTCTTCCAGGCCAGCTCTCTGCTGTGACCCGGGAGTGCAGTGGAGGATGGCCCAAGTGCTTGGGCCCTGCACCCCATGGGAGACCAGGAGAAGCACCTGGCTCCTGCCATCAGATCAGCGCGGTGCGCCGGCCGCAGCGCACCGACCATGGCAGCCATTGGAGGGTGAACCAACGGCAAAAGGAAGACCTTTCTCTCTGTCTCTCTCTCTCTCACTGTCCACTCTGCCTGTCCAAAAAAAATAAATACATAAAAAATTTAAACTGCCAACTGCAGTACCAGCATCCCATATGAGTACCGGTTCAAGTCTGGCTGTTCCATTTCCAATCCAGTTTCCTGCTAACACACCTGGGAAAGCAGTGCACCCATGTAGAAAACCTCAAAGAAGCTCCCGGCTCCTGGTTTTGGCCTGGCCTAGCCTGGTCGCTGCAGCCATTTGGGGAGTGAACCAGCAGATGGATGACCTCACTCTCTCTCTCTTTCAGTCTCTACTTCTCTGTAACTCTTTCAAATAAATAGAATAATCTTAAAAAAAGGCACCACCGATAACACCAGCATCCCACATGAGCACCAGTTCAAGTCCTGGCTGCTCCATTTCCAATCCAGCTCCACGCTAATGAGCCTGGTAAAGCGGCAGGCATTCCAACTGTTTTGGCTCCTGCCACCCATGTGGGAGACACAGATGGAGTTCTGGGCTCCTGGCTTCACAGCTTGGCCCAGTCTTGGCCACTGCAGTTATGTGGGGAGTGAATCAATGAATAAAAGATCTCTCTCTGTAACTGCCTTTCAAGTAAAAAATAAGTATTTTAAAAAAGAAAAAGAAAGGGGGAGCAGGATGGATGGATTAAAGTATATAAAACTTAGGAAAAATAAAAGAATACCAGTCACCACAAGCTACTTGTAAATATACTCAGCAACAAACTAAAGCACAAGTTTCCAGGGACTCAAAGGGCTGGAATGAAACTGTTAAATATTAGGGCCAAGGAACACAAATGCTCACTGAACACGTCAGGTAGTCAGGCTGTACTACAGGGCCAGGTAAGTACTGGGCTAATGTGGAAATGACATCAGAATAACATTTCTAATTCTCTATTAATTTATACAGAATCCTCTAAAATGGGGTATGTACAGAAGACCTTCAGATACTCAGAAAGCTGAATGAGGGGCCAGCATTGTGGCGTAGCGGGTTAAAGCTGCCGCCTACAGTGCCAGCATCCCATATGGGCACCAGTTCCAGTCCCAGCTGCTCCACTTCCGATCCAGCTTTCTGCTGTGGCATGGGAAAGCAGTGGAAGATGGCCCAAATCCTTAGGCCCCTGCACCCATGTGGGAGACCCAGAAGAAGCTCCTGGCTGCTGCCTTCGGATCGGCGCAGCTCCAGCCATGGTGGCCATCTGGGGAGTGAACCAGCGGATGGAAGACCCCTCCCTCCCTCTCTCTCTCTGAGTAACTGACTTTCAAATAAATAAATCTTTAAAAAAAAAAAAAGTTATCCAAAACAAAATCTGCCCAACAATGGGGCAGGTGATACCTGTGTCCATAGTGGAGTGTCTGGTTCAAGCGCCAGCTCTGCTTCCAATTCCAGCTAAAGCACACCATGGAAAGACCCAGATTGAGTTTAGGACTCCTGGCTTCAGCCTAGTTTTGCTCTGGCTGTTGCAGGCATTTAGGCAGTGAACCATGGGTAGAAGATCTCACTCACTCTCTGCCTCTTAAGTAAAATGAAACTAATTCAATAATCTTTTTAAGTGGCCAATAAAATGGCAAAAAAGATCATACTGTTACACATTTCCAAAGTTAAGAAAATCTTCTTTTCAGTATCACAGTCATACCTCACGAGGATCAAAATAAGACCTGGCCAAGAGGTTCTCCAGATGAATGTACCGCTCTGGCTGTGTTTGCTTCAACATGATCATAGGGTCAGTCTGCCTCAGAAGTGACCTGGCAGCACCCAACTCACGCAGTTCTATCAATTCCAGAACAACCTGGACAATGAAAAGAAAATGGTTACTTCAAAACATTCTTTTTTTCAGTAAAACTCCTGACAATATATGTCCTACCAAAGTGATTTCCAATACTGAGAAATGCTTTTCCTTTTCACTAGCAATTTCAGGTGGACAACAGAAGTAATTGTAAATAATAACTTTAAAACTTCAAGCCCTAACCTTTATTTTTCTCTACCACTCTCTCCTCATCTTTTGCCTCTTGTTCAGAACACAGATACTGAAGAAAACAACAGATGGAAATATTTCCACGGGCTCAAGGGAAACCATTCTCTGGTTACCAAAATTTTCTTTGCGTAATTACTGAACTCTTGTGGACTATACAGAAACAAATTAACTTCCCTATTTTTACTTCAAACTACACTACAATCTTATTTGCAGAAAATTCACCCTTCTGTTTTATAAAAATAATTTATCTGATTTTTTTTAAAGATTTATTTATTTGGGGCCAGTGCTGTGCCATAGCAGGTAAAGCTGCTGCCTACAGTACCAGCATCCCATATGGGTGCTGGTTCAAGTCCAGCTGCTCCACTTCCAATCTAGCTCTCTGACTGGGAAAGCAGCAGAAGATGGCCAAAGTCCTTGGGCCCCTGCACCCACGTGGAAGACCTGTAAGAAGCTCCTGTTTCCTGGCTTTGGATCGGCACATCTCCACCCACTGTGGCCAATTTGGGAGTGAACCAGCAGATGGAAGACTTGTCTCTCTGCCATTCCTTCTCTCTCTGTTTAACTCTGACTTTCAAATAAATAAAGAAAAATAGATTTCTTCTATTTGAAAGTCAGAGTTACAAAGAGAGTGAAAAAGCGGCAGAGAGATACAGGTCTTCCATCCTCTGGTTCACTCCCAGTTGGCTGCAACGGCCAGAGCTGTGCTGATCCAAAGCCAGGAGCTTCTTCAGGTCTCCCACATGGCTGCAGGGGCCCAAGGACTTATGCCATCTTCTATGGCTTTTCCAGGCCATAGCAGAGAGCTGGATCAGAAATGGAGCAGCTGGGATTAAAATCAGAGCCCATATTGGATACCGGCACTGCAGATGGCAGCTCTAACTACTATGCCACAGCACTGGCCCCAATTTATCTAATTTTTTTCTAGGTTCCTGGTTTGCAGCTCCTAATACCCTTGGGATTTTTCCAGTGACAGGAGTCTATTAGCTATTCATGAATTCCTTGAATCACACCCAAGTTTTTACTAAGGGGATGGCTCAGGACAGGGACCAGTTACCAGAAACACCAACCCATCTGATTAGGTGCTTGAGGCTTTGAGGTTCTCAGGGGCATAATGGGGAGGGGACAAAGAGAGGGGGCTGAAGATCAAGTTATCAATCAGGCCTACCTAATGGACCTCAGTAAAAACCTCAATGGAGTTTCCAGGGTGGTGAAAACATTGACATAGCAGGTGGGTGGCACACCCCAATACCTGAGGGACAGCACAGAACTGGCTCTGTGTTTTCTTCATTTGGCTGGTCCTGATCTGTATTCTTGATAATAAAATTGCATTCGTAAGTATAGAGCTTCCCTGAGTGCTCTGAGTCATCTGGACAAATTATCAAACCTCAGTGGGCCATGGAAACCCCCAAATCTGTAGTCAGTCAAAAGTGAAGGTGATGGAGACTCCAAAGTGCAGGTAGTATCTGAAGTCAGGACCGTCTTGTGGAGAACTGAGCACTCAACTTGTGGAGAACTGAGCACCAGTTCCAGGTGGTTAATTCCAATTGCCAGAATCCTTCATTTAATGATCATTCAAGAAAGATTTTCAACTGGCAAGGGAGAAAACTTCTACATATACTGCCACACCTTGACAGTATAAGCTTTAAGGGATGTTATGGGCCTATAGTTCTTGAAGGAATGCTCACTGATACTTCCCAGTCAGGGGGCCTGCCCACAATAAACCAACCCATGGGGACCATCATCACCTCCACTCTTACCTGTTCATAGAGGTCAATGAGGGTTTTGTCTGGCAATTTCAGAGACTGTATAGCTTGTAAAACAGTATCCCAATGGCCACTGTTAATATCAGCCACAAAACTCTCAATGCTGTCCACGGTATTCAGAGACACAGTAGTCTCTTCCTGTAAAGTGGCCAACGCCCGATGCAAACTGTTCTCCTTCAGGTACTGCATGATGAGACGGATCACACTGAAAGAGAGCAAGTCATTCAGCTCAGGGATCCTCACTCACCCAAGGCCCCAGATAAAACCCCCGTCCGCTTACTGCTCCCAATCATCCACCTTCCTCCAACTACTTTCCATTTCTTATCATGTGGGTAAAACTTCCCAATTATTCCACAATCTAAGTTACAAGGCATCTCCATCCCAAAGACAGGAGACCTGGGGTTCAGAGAGGGGAAAAGCGTTTACCCAATGTCTCACCATCAGCTAGAAAGCGAGTTGGTACTAAGGTGACTCTTATTTCCTAAGCCTGAGACATTTCTGATTAATTTTTTGATCGCATTGTTGCATACTTCAGTGAAATATTTTAAGCCTAGTCTAGCCATTAATAAAAAAAAATCTAAATGATTGCAGGATGGTTGCATCCTTTTTTAAATGACAAACAAAAAAATATGAATTGAGATTACCTTAGTGGGTATTTCCTGAATACAGATAGGTACAACTGTACTGTATATAAAAGGATACAAGGCTCTGCCTCTCCATCTGCACTCACTGGCTTTGCTATCAAATTTTCAAGACAAATGAAATAAAAACACTGTGGAGTCAGTTTCCCAAGGGAAAATGGATTTTAGATAATTTTCAAATATTCAGACACTATGCAATCACTTTCTACATGTGACAGAAAGCTTACAAGGTATTTTTAAAAATTTATTTATAACTGAATATATGTATGTATTTCTAGCTAAAGTTTCTTGATCCTGGGCTTAATAATGAATCCGTTGAAGAATCTGTTTACATAACTGCACAAATTCACTGGATGATGCCGTGATACATTTTTCTTTCTCTTCCCTTAATGTACATATGTGACCCGCATATGTACAGACAGTGCTAGTATAAAGGGTCAGACTCTCCTGGCTGTAGGGGACCTCACACTCAAATTTAATCAATTCCCTTTCCCAGAGGAAAAATAATCAACATTTATTATGTGCTTATCTTAACAGATACTGCTCTAAGCACTTTAGATGTGATTATTATGTCCAAAATAACCTTACAACATAGATGTCTTATTATCCCCAATTTATAGATGAGGATTTCACCAATAACAGAGTTAACAGATGAGGATTAAAACGAAGAGTGTGGGGACCAGCACTGTGGCGTAGCAAATAAAGCTGCCACCTGCAATGTCAACATCCCATATCCACTTTCAATCCAGCTCCCTGCTAATGGCTTGGAAAAAGCAGTAGAAGATAGCCCAAGTGTTGGGACTCCTACCACCCACAAGGGGGATCCAAATGAAGCTCCTGGCTCCTGACCTTGGCCTGGCCCAGTGCTAGCTGTTGCAGCCATCTGGGGGAGTGAACCAATGGATGGAAGAGAGCTCTCTGTGTTTAACTCTTTCAGGATAAATAACATAAAAATTAAAAAAAAAAAAAAAAAAAAAAAAAACTAGCAGTGACAGGAAAGCAAACACGATCTTCTTAAAAACTCCTGCCAAAGGGAACTGATTCCTGCTACTTGTTGCTGTCTTGTTCTCACAGCCCTGTAACAAGGCACCCAGGCTTCGCCCCAGCTCTAGCACCGTGTGATCTGCCTTAGCACACCTTCCACAACTTCCATTGTGAGTGTCCAGAATGAGACTCCCTGCATCCCAAAGACTTTGACACAGCCAAAATCAAAATCACTGCCTTCAAACACAGTGAAATACACACGGAGCTAACAGCTTTGGAGATGTGCTGGCATGGGAGTCAGAGCTGTCACTCAGTCTGAGCTTGAGGCAAGTCAGGGAACATCTCCTGCCTATTTCCCACCCTGCAGGGGTGACTGAAGTGTTGACTACATTACTTAGAGCAAGGCTTACCGCAGACAGTCCTTAGTAAAGAATGGCAGGCATTTAGCTTAGCAGCAAAGACACCTCCTGGGACTTTATCGCATCCCACAGTAAAGTGCCTGAGTGTGGCTCCCAGCTCCACTCCAATTCCATCTCACTGCTAATGCACACCCTGGAAGCCAGGACCCAAGTAGTTGAGCCTCTGCCACCCATCTGGAAGAATCAGATTGCGCTCCTGACTCCTGGCTTCAACCTGGCCTAGTGCCGGCCACTGTGGGCATTTGGGAAGTGAACCAGTTGATAGGAGCTCTCTGTTTGTCTCCATCTCTCTGCCTATCAAATAAATAATTCCCTAGTAACTAGTAGGTATTATTCTTAACAAAAACATGCAGCCGATACTGCTGCTACAGACAGGGTCTTCAAGGCCGAGAGAATGATTGTTAGAGCCGCCATTCAAGTCCCAAAGCAGGAATCCTTTCCAACTCCCGCCCGGACTTAGTCATCTGGATCTCCAGCATCCCCCATCATTCCTCTTTGCTTTATTTCTCTTCACAACACTGACCTATTACGCTTCGCATTTGATTATCTGCCGCTTGCCCTGCTCCCCTCCCAACCGATCATTCCTCGGGCCCAGCCCATGGATCCTGTCCCTGGCGTGCGGCTACGCAGAGTTCACAGGAAATCCAAACTGCGCCGCCAGATCGGGCATGATGAAAGTGCTTGTGGTTCATTCACCCCAAAAGCAGCAAATGAGCTCCACAGTGGGCTGGGCACTAGGACTACAAGACACCTACCCGGGCTGGCAGGGGAGGCGGTGACAATCCCGCGTGATGAGGGCTAGGCAGAGGAAAGCAAGGGTGCAAGGAAGGCCTGCGAGGTGTGCCTTTCGCCCGGCCCTGCGCCGCCTCCCTCCCAGGGCTGCAGCTTGCTCGGGGGCCCACCTCCGAGGCAGCCGGAACCAAGCAGCTTCTTTGTGGGCCCTCCACTCCAGCCTCTCGGACGCCTCCCCCCGAACACCCTTCCACGCCACACCCTTAACCTCCCGGCCTCCGCCACGCCGCCAACATCCGCCGCCGCAGCACTCACTCCGAGGACTCGATTTCAATCGACATGGTGATAGCTTCCCGGGTCCAAGCCCCCTTGCACGTTCAGGCCCAGTCGCGCAACACAGCAACGACACCTCCGGCGGCCGTCACGTCACTTCCGCTCGGCGCCCGACGCGCGCTCCGGGGGGGCGGGGCTGCGTGGGGCGGGGCTGCGTGGGGGCGGGGCTGCGTGGGGCGTGACCGCCCGAAGTCGGCGTCTGTGCGCCTGCTCCGCTCCGCGAGGCGCCTGTAGCTCCGAACCGCTGGTGTGGAGGTTTGGCTCTCGTTTGATGCATTAACGTCCAAGGTAGGGCTGAATTTACAGTATATATTTACTATATTCGAAACCAACGGGACACTAGTCAACGTTTGTAGGCAGAGTAATTTGACTTTAAAAAAAAAAAAACCGCTGAAGCCAAAACACAGTTTTATTAAACTACCTATGAAATGTTTGGGACCTTAGAAAAAGGTAAATTACATACAGCATTTCCAACCAGTTAGCTGAGAAGGGTTTCACTGCAGTGGTACAGTTATTGGAAAAGCAATGAAACCAAACGTAACGTGGACCAGGAGATTTGATATTCTTTTTAATAGACTTTAAATCATACATGGAATACATGGAATGTAGATATAGCAATACATTCCATAAAGGCTATTTTTAAATATTAATTCTATATAAATTTTAAAAGTTTACAGCACAGTAAAATATCTGTCATAAAATTACATTTCTAAATGGAGTATTGGAGGATTTCCTGTTGGCATCCAGTCTTCTCGGATTCTGTCACCAATGCCTGCCACACTGCTTCTCTGTAGCCTCCTGAATTACTGCTCATTTCTTCATCATCCTCCCATCAACGTTTTTTGAAAATTTATTTTGCAACAGTAATATACGTCTTCGTTCTTGTTACACTATTCTTAGGTCTGTTACAGTTACTTCCGTAGTTTGCTCGTACACATACATCTATATTGACAACGCAGGTTTTATTCGTGCCTTGCACACGTCTGCTTTCATTTTGAATGGAGTGGCTTCTCTTCTGATGGCTCCTACTAAACCCGAGCCTGTTCATTAGATACGGATGCAAGCCCTGTATCGCTTCATCGTGCCTCCAGTATAACGGCGGGATTTCAACATTGAAATGCATGTGGCTGTTTTTCAATTAACTTCGTTTTCCTACATATTAGGCATTATATGGGGTTTTGAGATTATCTGAACAAGTAGATCATATGGCCTATGAATCCCAGGATTATTAAAGGGATTGTTTAAAAAAAGGTAATAGCACAGAGAACATGCATGTTGGAGAGATCCCCATCTAAAATGGCTCCAACATAGCGTCCTCAATTTCTTAATATTTTCTCCTTACTGTTTTCTCTTAGCCTCAGAAAGAGCTTTTTGAAAATAAAATCTCTTGGGGAGGACGGAGGTCGAAGCATTGTCTTCTTCCACTGACGCCCAGCGCCGCGCGGACCACGCTGTCCTTGCTAGAGCCGCACAGCTCGCGGGCGGCAAGGCCCGGAAACCGGAAGCAGTGACTGTATTTTTTTGTGAAGATTGACGCCATCACTCAAAGCGCCTCACGAAGGGGACGGCGCACAGGGCCCCGGAGGGCGGGGACGTGCGCGCAGCTCCGCCCTTCGTTTGGCGAAGCTGCCAGACCTGACCCTTGCCGCGACCTGTAGTGCGGCGGAGTCTGCGCGGAGGGTGGGCCCGGCCGTTGCGTCGCTATGGAGCCAGAAGGGGCCTACGAGCCGGGCTTCGTGGGCATCCGCTTCTGCCAGGAGTGTAACAACATGCTGTACCCCAAGGAAGACAAGGAGAACCGCATTCTGCTGTACGCGTGCCGGAACTGCGACTACCAGCAGGAGGCCGACAACAGCTGCATCTACGTCAACAAGATCACGCACGAGGTGGACGAACTGACCCAGATCATCGCCGACGTGTCCCAGGACCCCACGCTGCCGCGGACCGAGGACCACCCGTGCCTGAAGTGCGGCCACAAGGAGGCCGTGTTCTTCCAGTCCCACAGCGCCCGGGCCGAGGACGCCATGCGCCTGTACTACGTGTGCACCGCCCCTCACTGCGGCCACCGCTGGACAGAGTGACCCCCGCCCTCCCCCGCGCGTAATAAGCTCCAGCTCCTGTGAAAAAAATAATAAAGTATCGTGATAAACACTGGTGTGAAGTTAAGCGGTTCTTTTGGTTTTACTTCCCCTTTTAATCAATTACAGATGTAGTTAAATGCTTTTTCTCTATAAAATAGCATGTATTATATATGATCCTGTTTTTGAGCCCACAGACCCCCCCCTTTTTTTTTTTTTTTTAGATTTATTTATTTGAAAGAGTTACAGAGAGAGGTAGCAACATAGAGAGGTCTTTCATCTGTTGATTCAGTCCCCAAATGGCCACAACCGCTGGAGCTGAGCAAATCAGAAGTCAGGAGCCAGGAGCTGTTTATGGTCTCCCATGTGGGTGCAGGGACCCAAGGACATGGGCCATCTTCCACTGCTTTCCCAGGTGCATTAGCTGGGAGCTGGATCAGAAGTGGAGCAGCTGGGACTCAAACCGGCACCCATGTAGGATGCTGGTGCTGCAGGCCAGGGCTTTAGCCTGCTGTGCTACAGTGCCAGCCCTAGTTTCTTTCTTTCCATCTTTTTTTTTTTTTTAAAGATTTATTTATTTGAAAGAGATCTTCCATCCACTGGTTCACTCCTCAAATGGCCAATATGGCCAGTGCTGGGCCAGGCAGGAGCCAGAAAATTCGTCTGGGTCTCCCACATGGGTGGCAGGGGCCCAAGTACTTAGGGCCATCTTCCTCTGCTTTTCCAAGGAAGCTGGATTGTAAGTGGAGCAGCTGGGATTCAAACCAGGACCTATATGGGATGACAGCATAGCAGGTGGTGCCTTTACCTGCTAGGCCACAGTGCCTGCCCCAGATCCACAGTTTCTGACCTGCAATTCTGAAATCTAAAAAGTTGAGAAAATGAATATAAAATACCTGGGTCTCCCCCACCCACATGGGAGACCTGAACTGGGTTTCAGGATCCTGCCTTTGTCCTGGCCCTGCTCCAGCTGTTGCAGGCATTAGGAGAGGTAAGCCAACAGATGGAAGATCTCTGATTTCTGCATTTTTAAATAAATAAAAATCTGTGGGACAGCAAAGGCATTTTATAAATAAGCTTTCACAAAACCTCCCCTGAAGAAAAGTGAGGCTATTTGTAGTCTTTTAAACATCTTCTTGGGAAGGGTCATATGCAGAAATGTTAATATATTCGCTGAAGGAATTCTGCCCTGGATCTTGCTGGGAGATGTTACAAGTTATCTATGGCTAGAGATAAACACCCATCTAATCTTTTGTATGTATATATAAGGACAGCTGGAAATGGTGTTAACATCATCTGAGTGTTGGGATTTGGACCAAAACTTTATCCTCTTTTCTGCATCATTAAAATTAATTTTTTAATTTATTTATTTGAAAGAGTTACAGAGAAGGAGAGACAGAGGGGGGTTTCCCATCCCCTGGTTCACTCCCCAAGTGGCCACAATGGCCAGGCCTGAGCCAGGCAGAGATCAGGAGCCTGGAACTCCATCCAGGTTTCCCACATCGGTGGTAGGGGCCCAAGCACTGCTTTTCCAGGGAGCCAGATAGGAAGCAGAACAGCTCAAACAAGCACTCCAATGTGGGACGCTGGCTGGCATGGCAGGTGGTGGCCCAACTCACTGCACTACAACACTGGCCCCCATTAAATTCTTTTTCATGAGCATGTAAAAATAAAGTCCTATAGTTCAAATAGAAAAGTCACCAAATGTCCCAACCGCAAGTGTCAGCTCCACCCCCACCCCAACAGGATTTCTTTCTCCTACTTCCCTACTGCCTGCAAGAGTATATCAGGACCTGCTTCCCGCACACCTGCTCTCTCTGGACCTCTCTCCTGATCTCTCTCTCAACCCCCACCCCTCTCCCTCTGGCCTGTTGGATTTCCCCATCAATAAACCTTTTCCCTTAAAAATTTTTTTTAAAAAGTCACCATACTTAAGGTTGCAAATATCAGCTACATGAAAAATAAACTTATGTGGAAAAATCCCATCCTTGATCAAGTTGCAGAGGGAAAAAAAATGCCTCTAAGAAAGAAGAGAGAAGGGGCCGGCGCTGTGGCAAAGAGGATTAAGGCCCCAGCCTGCAGTGCCGGCATCCCATATGGACACCGGTTCGAGGCCCAGCTGCTCCTCTTCCGATCCAGCTCTCTGCTGTGGCCCGGGAAAGCAGTGGAAGATGGCCCAAGTGCTTGGGCCCTGCACCCGCATGGGAGACCCGGAGTCAGCTCCTGGCTCCTGGCTTCAGATCGACTCAGCTCTGGCCATTGCAGTCATTTGGGAAGTGAACCAGCAGAATGGAAGACCACTCTCCCTCTCTGGCTCTACCTCTCTCTGCATCTCTGTCTTTCAAATAAATAAAATAAATATTAAAAAAAAGAGGAAAGAAAAGACAAGGCAAGGGGCATAAACTGTATTCTATCTGCCTTGCTTGCTGCTTGAGAAGATCGCTGGTGCCTAGCAGCCTTTTCAAGTCAGAATGCGGGGTTTGCTGCTGTGCCTGTGGCTTACGGACTCCATTCCTGAGAAAGGAAACTTTGTAGTTAACAGCCACAGATGTAGCCTCATCTTTCAAGGAGACAGTTTTTTTTAAAAAAGATTATTTATTCATTTGAAAGGCAGAGTGACAGACACACAGGGAGAGAAAGAGATCTTCAATCTGCTGCTTCACCCCCTAACTATATGCAATAGCCAGAGCTGGGCTAGGCCAAAGCCATGAGCCTGGAACTCCATCCTGTTCTCCCACAGGGATGGCAGGGACCCAAGTACTTAGGCCATCGTCTGCTGCTTCCCAGACACATTAACAGGAAGCTGGATTGGAAGTGGAGGAGCCAGGATTCCAACCAACATTCCAATTATGGGATGTCAGCATAACAAATGTCATAACGTCTGCCCCAATATGAAGTTTTTGTTACCTCAAGTAATGAAACTGTGATCTTTACCAGGTTAGGCATGGTTTCATTTTTTCCCTAAATTAGTTGGTTTATATAAATCTGCATCCCAACCACATATCCCATCAATAACCACGCCGTTTCCATACCCAAAATGTAAGCCTTTGCCACCTTGCTAGTCCTTTGTCAGTTGATCAATTTTTCCAAGAATTAAAGATCCATTTGTCTAGGCATTTTTGTTGTTAAAACTACATCTCTCCGTCCATATATGGATAAAGAAACTCACACGGGCAAACAGACAACTTCTAACTAAACCAGGCAGTTGTATTCACCAAGAATATTCTCTCCCCATATTCAGAGGCTGCTTCACAGCCTCCCTGACCTGAATTCTAGGGAACAAACAGCCTGGAGTGACCCCTAGAGAAATCCAGTTTCCTGATTATGTTCCCTTTCGGGAAATTTGTCACTTCCCATAAGTCCGTGTAATCGCAACCCAGCGCCTAAATCCAGCAGAGGGCAGCACAGTCACAGAAAAGCTGACATCCCAACCGCAGCCTGCAGGTGTGTGGGGGGAGAGGAAGGGGGAGAGACAGCCTTGATCTCAGAGATAGCAGGGCCAATATTTGAGTGCCGAAATGGGGTGAAAGGTTGGTTTCACTTCTTGTTAAACGAGGCCAATTTCACCTAACATAAGGCGAAGTGTCCTCAGTTAGAGCCCTTCTCTCTACTCCCCACTTCCACCCCAGCGCAGGAATCGGGCATCGCTGCATCATCCCTGAGAAAGAATCCGCACTTTTTAATTTTTATTTCCACACGGACGAACATCACACCTGCCAACCTGGAACGGCGTAAGCTTTCTGGTAACGCCCGAAGAACAAGCCTGTTCCTTTCAGAGAGTGCAATGTGGCCTCGGTCCCCAGTCAAAAGAGGAGTTTCTCCTCGTGGATCGATTTTTATCGAGGACAAAAAGCTTTCCCGGAAGTCCCTCCCACTTGAGTGGACACATTGGCCCAGGGGGCATCATTATGGGCACTGTCAGGCTGAGGCCATCTCCAGCAAGGGGAATGGAATCACCGTGTTTGGCCGGAATACACACACAATGGCAAATTACTGGCTGTGGAGCGGGTGGCAGGACTGTGTGGGCGTGGTCTGGTCTAGGAGGTCTAGGAACAGCGCGGCCTCCCATCACGAAGACAAGAAAGCTGAGAGGAGGATGGGAAGGGCCGCGCCCGGTTCTCCTAGCAAGGGAGTCCCAAGACGGTGGGAAGGAAGCCAGTTGCCTTCCTTCTCTGAGCAACTTCTGAAGCCGTGGCTGCAGAAGCTGGCCTCAGGAGATGAGGAGGAGGAAGGCACACAGCCTCATAGGACTGGAGGGAGGCAGTGGGAAGGCGCCATCCCCAAGGGGAAAGAGACCAAACCTGCCGGGAACACAGAGGGTAGTTCTCATCTGAGGATGCCAGGCCCAGACAGCACTGAGCTGCCCAGGCCAATCCCAGAGGCACTGTCCATAGAGACTGCCTCTCTGCCCAAAAGGCTGTGTGTTTTACCAGGTGACTCCAGTCCCCAGGAGTCCCAGTTGTTGCACCACAGGTGGATATGAGACCCAAGAACAGGTGAACCATAGACTGACCCACCTCTTGCAGTGAACCATAGACTGACAAACCTCTTGCAGTCTGAACTGGCTCCAAAAAAAAAAAAAAAAAAAAAAAGGTAAGGCAGTCAGCTCTTCTCTCTGCCTCTGAATGATGCCCTTGAGCCCGTGGGGCAATCAAAGAGCAAGAACCAACCCAAAGGTCCTCAGGGTGCAGCCCAGGCGACAGGTGAGTGACAGAGAAGCAGGCGGAAGCTTTGGCTGAGAGAATCCTGAGCCGACAGAGGAATGCTGAGCACGAGAACCTGTGCGGGTAAGGAGCAGACGCCTGGGGTGCTGGAGTGACCGCTGAGCCCTGGAGCCCCTCCACTCGCAGAGTTCCACAGCTTCCATCTCTTCCTTTTAGCCCCACTTCTGTCCTTGTGGTAGCTTGTGGGGGGTTCTGTTTCTTGTTTCTGAAAGAGCTTGAGCACCACACACACCATTAGAGAGACAGCAGCAGTACTGAGAGTGGTTGAGACTGGATTGCCTGCGTAGGCAAGTTTCTTTTTTATTTTTTTTTAAGATTTTATTTACTTATTTGAGAGTTTGAGTTATAGACAGAGAGAAGGAGAGACAGACACACACACAGAAAGAGAGAGAGAGAAAGAGAGAGGTGTTCTATCTGCTAGTTCACTCCCCAAAGGGCTACAATGGCCAGAGCTGTACTGATCCAAAGCCAGGAGCCAGGAGATTCTTCTGGGTCTCCCAGGTGGCTGCAGGGGCCCAAGTACAGGGGCCAGCATCTGCTGCTTTCCCAGGCACAATAGCAGAGAACTGGGTTCCAGAAGTAAAGCATCTGGGACTCAAATCTGTACTCTGATTTGTGATGCTTGCATCACAGGTGGTGGCTTAACCCACTGTGCAAAACTGCCAGCCCTGGAGCTTGCTCTCTCCCTGTTTGTCTTTCAAATAATAAATAAATAAATAAACAAACAAACAAACTTTTTTTTATTTGACAAGTAGAGTTACAGACAGTGAGAGAGAGAGACAGATAGAAAGGTCTTCCTTCCATTGGTTCACCCCCCAGTGGCTGCTACGGCCAGAGCTACGCCAATCTGAAGCCAGGAGCCAGGTGCTTCTTCCCGGTCTCCCATGTGGGTGCAGGGCCCAAGAACTTGGGCCATCCTCCACTGCCCTCCCAGGGCACAGCAGAGAGCTGGACTGGAAGAGGAGCAACCAGGACTGGAACCCGGCACCTATATGGGATGCTGGTGCCACAGGTGGAGGATTAACCAAGTGAGCCACAGAGCCGCCCCTAAATAAATAAACATTTAAAACGTCCCTTTGTTGTTTATATTCCTTTTTAGTTTTGTTTTTAAGATTTATTTATTTTATTTGAAAGTCTCAGTTACAGAGAGAGGAGAAACAGAGAGACCATGAGATCTTCCATCTGTTAGTTCACCCTGCACGTAACCACAATGACAAGGGCTGAGTCAGGACACAGCCAGGATCCAGGAGCTTCACCCGGGTCTTCCACATGGGTGCAGAGGTCCAAGCACTGGAGCCATCATTCAGCTGCTTTCCCAGGCATATTAGTAGGGAGCTGGATCAGAAGAGGAGCAGCCAGGACAGGAACCAGTGCCCATATGGGATGCCAGCATCACAAGCGGCAGCTTTGTCTGCTACACCACAGCGCCAGCCCCTATTTGGGTTTCTTAACACAATAAGAACATACATATCGTAAAGTCTACACTGGTCTGTTTTGGAGTGAGGGACTGCTCTCCCCTTTAGCGTGATACTGCTGTCACAGATAGGCTCATCCCCTGCACGGCACCACCTGGTGGTAGCCAGCTGTTCTTCCTGTGGGCCTCCACTTTGTCCTGACCCCAGGTGTTAGAAAAATGGCACAGTTTTATCTATGGCGCAATCTACACTCTGACACCAGGAATCCCTGTGTGTCCCGCTGGCCACTGGTCAGTTCAGCCTCTGTGACACAAAGCCATGATGGAGTGTGGGACGAGCAGCTCCTTTATTTGCCCAGAAAAGGTTCTTCCCACAAGGCTGCGGCTTGGATGCAAAACCATTCTCCCACACCACGACTTGTCCCCACTTGTGGTTTCCAGAGGCTTCTCCCAGCACACCTTTGATCTGGGATCTGTGCAAACAGAATCCGCAGGGCTGGGCCACAAGGAGCCCCTGCAACTTCCTGTGCTTTCCCCACAGGGATTTCCCTCTGCTGTCCCTTTTCTTTCATGGCGTCTCTGCATTCCTCCCTCTGACCGCTTACCAACAACCTGCAGGGCCTCTGAAACACAGAGCGAGTTCTTAGCGAGCATGCCTCATGCCCGCTGGTGTCCCCACCCACAGAACAGCCTAGGAAGCTCCACTCTCCAATTTCACCTGCCAGTTTTGGGCTGGTGCACACAATCCTCCTTTTGCCTTTTGCCCTTTGGCACTGTTCCAAGCACCCCCCAGCCATGTTTATTCAGGCATTTGTCTTCCTATCCTGCAGGATGCCCTGAGTGGAGGCTAAACCAAGGTAAGTGATTAGATTATCTCACCTGAGTGTCAAGAATTAGGACCCAGGCTGGCGCTGTAGCATAGTGGGTAAAGCCACCACCTGAGAGGTCAGCATCCACTATGAGCCCTGCTTCAAGTCTCAGCTGCTCCACTTCTGATCCAGCTCCCTGCTAATGGCCTGGGAAAGCAGTGGTAGATGGCCCAAGTGCTTGGACTCCTATAACACCCACTTAGAAGACTCGGGTGAAGCTCCTGGCTCCTACCTTCAGACTGGTCCAGCCTTCATTCTTGAGCCACCTGGGGAGTGAACCAGCTGATGGAAGATCTCTCTCTCTCTCTGTCTCTCTCTCCATGTAACTCTTTCAAATAAAAGAATATAAATCTAAAAAAAGAAGAAGAAGGAACAAAACATTGTCGTTCTAAATAGCCTGATATGCTGAGTCATCACTTTGTGCTGCGAGCTTGGGAAGCAGAGAAAGGAATGGAGCCAGCTGGATAGGGCGAAGGGAGAGGAGAGCCAGAGTGCGCTGTCTGGATTTCTGATTGCTTTTCTTCTCACAAAAACTCCATGTGGTAGGGACTGTAATATCCCACCTTACAGATGGGTAAACAGAGGCTCAGAGTATGGCCGTGACTGTCAGAGCTAGGTGCTTCTTCTGGGTCTCCCATGTTTTTGAACTGGTTTGGGTTGGGATTCTATCACTGTGGCTTAGCAGAGTACTGACAAACAAGAGAACAAGGTAGGGTTTTTCTGGAGGATCTAGCCGTGGGTGTGAGGGAGGAGAGCAAGGCTCAGGAGAGGGGGTGAGAACCGGCAGCTACAGACACATTTGCAGGCGGGAGGGGCCAGGAAGTGGAGGAAGTTCCCACCCATTGACCTCAGGTGAGGGGGTGGAAAGCGAGGCCTTTGTGTGAACAGCGACCCAGTGCACAGGGTGGGGAAAGAGAGTGCTACTGGGAGAAAGAATAACTAAACAGGCAGGGGAGGAGTTTGTGTTGGGGGAGGGATCCGCAGCTGTGGTCTCAGGTGCTCGGTCTTAGCACCTGGCTGTGGGTGACTTTACTCCATCAAGGTTCATGTGTATTGTTGGGGATGAGCAGGCTGGGGTGATGGGAGGAGGAGGCTGGGACAGCGAGGGTGCTAAGAGAGACCTCTGGGGGTCACGGCCCGAGGGAAGGGTGAGCCCCAGCAGGCTGCGAGCTTCCGTGAGGTAGAAGACAGGTTTGGTGAGTCAAATGGGAGAGCCAAGGGGGATGTCAGAGCTGGAAACACTGGATTTTGAGACTTGTGAGTGCGGCCCTTTTTAGCTAATGACAAAATTTAGGACATGACCCCAAGAGGGAGGGGCTGGAGTGGAACGAAGGGGAAATATTAGAGTGGAGGAAACTGCGGAACGTGGGGACCGAACGTATGCAAACTCTAATCACAAAGAGACACAAACATGCCAGCTGTCCCCAGATGCAGAATCCACACGCACGCACACACACACACACACACACGCAGAGGGACGCACGCAATCACAACACAGGACACAACAAAGACCCTACCCTCAGCCGCTCCAGCATGCAGCAGAGCGTACACTCAGGGAGATGCACATGTATGGGCATGTGACACATGTATGGCGACACGCATAATCATGTGACACGCACAGGAACGTTGACATGCACACACAACAGTCCTGTGACTTAAGGGAGTGAGAATTTCCTCTGGGGATTGCTTTTCTTGTTGACTCTGGCCACCGTGGTGCCCACGTGGCACACTCACAGTTCTTAGAAAAAGGACGGAAACCTGAAGCCTTGCCCGACTTAGAAACAAAAGTCCTGGCACAGCCCGGCCCTCAGTCACCAGTCCAGGATGTCTGCTCCCATCTTTGTCTCCCTGGAACTGGAGTTTGGCTCAAAGGCTGCTCCAAGGACTCCCAGCCAAGGGAAATAGAGGCCGGCTGGGCACGGGGACAGCTGGCCCAGAGCAGACAAGCTCTGACACCCGGAACTCCCATGTCCCCAACCCCAGCGTCTCTTTCCCAGGCAGCCTGGGCTTGTCCTGCACAGCAGCCTGCTGGGGGAGGGGGCGCAGGGTGAGAGGGGTGAGGCTAAAGGGGCAGATTAGAAAGGCAGGCTTCAGCCATAGGAAAATGAGGGGCCACGTGGTGGTATTGAATGGGACAGTGACATGTTTAAATGTCCAGTGAGACTCCGAGCTCCTAGAACTGTTCCTGGCACATAATAAATACGGATGACTCTGGCAGCTGCAGGTAGAAGGGGCTGGACTGGTGGCCCTGACGGGATGGACAGGCAGGGGCATCAAGTCTGTTAAGAGCGGAAGGGGGCTGGGTTGAGGACCAACAATGACATCGGGGTGAAAAGAGAAAGGAAAGGAAGTGGCTGCAGCTGTGATAAGAGGCTGGCTACAGCGGGCCCCCAGCTCTGACTCCTCCTGCTCGTTACAACTCCACCGCGAGGCAGTCGTGGAAAGCTGCCCTGCCCATTTATGGTGAGAAATACACCTGTCATGAGCGTGGGAAATAGCTCTCCCATCGGCAAGGAGACCTGCTCTGGGACCTCAAACTCGTGAAATTCTCCTTGACTGCTCTCTTTGCCCTTTCCTCTGCTTTCCTTCATAGCCAAACTTCCAGAAAGAGCTGCCTCAAGGGGCCTGCAGGGTGGTGCAGCGGGTTAAACTGGCGCTTGCCACAGTGACGGTGTCGCATATCGGACTGCTGATTCCAGGCCCAGCTACTCTGCTTCCGATCCAGCTCCCTGCTTATATGCCTCAGAGAGCAAGCAGAGAAAGATGGTCCGAGAACTTGGGCCCCTGCCACTCAAGTGGGAGACCCAGCTGGAGTTCGAGGCTGCTGGCTTTGGCCTGACTTAACATCTGGCTATTCGGGACGTTTAGGGAGTGAACTTGTGGCTGGAAGACCTCTCTCTCTCCTCTCTCTGTCACTCTGCCTTTCAAATAAATCAATAAATCTTTTTTTAAAAAGTTGCCTCCAGGGGCTGGTGTTGTGGCGTAACAGGTAAAGCTGCTGCCTGAAGTGCCGGCATCCCATATGGACGCCAATTCGAGTCCCAGCTGCTCCACTTCCGATCCAGCTCTCTGCTATGGCCTGGGAAAGCAGTACAAGATGGCCCAAGTATTTGGGCCCTTGCATCCATGTGGAAGACCTGGAAGAAGCTCTTGGATACTGGATTCAGATCGGCCCAGCTCCAGTCATCACAGCCATTTGGGGAGTGAACCAGTGGATGGAAGATCTCTCTCTCTCTCTGTAACCCTGATTTTCAAAAACACAAATAAATCTTTTTAAAATTCAACATCTTGTAGCACAGCAGGTTGAACAGCCACTTAGGATGCCCGCATCTCACGCTGGACTGCCTGGTTTGAGTCCTGGCTACTCTGTAATTCTGATCCAGCTTCCTGCTAGTGTGCCTAGGAAAGCAGCAGATGGAGGGCCGAATACCTGAGTTCCTGCCATCATGTTGGGAGATCTGGCTTTGGCCTGTGCTAACACTGCCTGCTCTGACCATATGGGGAGTGAAGCAGGGGATGGAAGATTCGCTTGCTCGCTCGCTCTCTCTCTGGCTCTGCCTCTCTCTGTAACTCTGCCTTTCAAATAAATAAATAATTTTTTAAAAGTTACACTAGTTAATACAGCACGGAAGTGACACAAGAACAGTAGAGCAATGAACAGAACAGAGCCTCCTTGCTTTATGACAAAGATGACAGTGCAGAACAGTGGGGAAAGGGTGACAGCCTTTTCCATAAATGGTCCATATGGAGAAAAACAATTTACCCAAAGTCTCATAATGGCTGCTGATGAAACCAGGTGTTCAAACCACTTTGAAGTTCATATACTTCTACACTCTGTCAACTGCCTGTCGCCTCCCACAGCTGTCATGAGGAGCTTTGTGACCCAGGAAGTGCTCCGAGTGCCTAGGGGGAAGCAGTGGCCGGGATTACTGCCTTCCAAGAAAGCAGGGTGGCCTTGGCCTATGGCCCTAAAGTGCAGCTTGTACCTGCACCCCGCATCTCTTGGGGGAGGAGGACTTCCTGTTGGCAAGGGGCTGGTGCTGTGGGCAAGCAGGAGGTGGCCACCAGAGACCCTTGGGACAAGGTCTGCGTTTCACTTTGTAAGCTGAACTTTGTGTGTTTGTGGTGCTAGTCCAGTAGGTGAGGCAGAAACAATAGGGCCTTCCAGGAAACCTACCCGTGGCCTTGCTCCCTTTAGGCTCTAGGCCCTGCCCTTGAGGGCCCCCTGGGAACTGCCAGGGGCTGTCCTTCCTCCTTCCCTTCCCTGGTTTCCTGGACAGATAAGGAGCACCTTTCTTTCTGGCCTGGAGGCCCTGGGGGGAGGCCAGGAGTCCTGCCCCAGGAGCTCTGCCTCCCACCTTCAACTGGCTGGAGGCCAGGGGCATAAAAGGTCAAAAATATCCCGGATGAGTTTTCTCAGAACCACAAGCTGGCCTTTCTGAAGGAGCCTCACGGCGTCCCCCCGCCCCACCCAGTCTCTCCATGGGGACGAGAAAAAGACGATCTGGCCGTTGTCACCCAAAAGTCAATCGTGGTCCCCCAGGCCCGGGCTTCCTCAGTTCCCTCTCCTGGCCACAACCCCCCGCAGTGTGCGGCAATGTGTCTGTGTTCACCTCAGGGCTGGAGGGGGCCAGGGAAGGACCTGGCAGGCCCCGTTTCCCATGAAGAAGAAAGCCCTCAAGAAGTCTCCGGGAGGTTGTGGGCAGTGAACCTGCAAGACGGGGCAGGTCCCAGGCGGGAGGGTGTGCGTGGAGGCGTAGAGGCGGCAGGGCCAAGCTCCATCAGCTGGACTCCGGGGACAAGCCCAGGGCTCGAGGTGGGTGTGGAGAGCACGCAGGCAGCTGCTCTTCCGGAGGAATTTCGCCTGTGCTCAGCGTGCAGGTCTTCTCTCCCCATTCCACAGGGGAGATGCAGCAAGGCCAGCATCTCTCCAGAGCCAACCACATGAAGCACAGATCCCTGAGTCTGAAGCTAAACCCACCAGCCTGCTTTGTACAGCCCTTGGTTCAGCCCGTCGAAAAATCCTGAGTCATCAAAACAAGCCCCAGCCCTGGGCTTCACTTCGGAAAATGCCTTTGGCTGGGAAGGCGTCTGGGCCTTTGGGTGGCAGACTGCCCTCCTTAAGGGAAAAGAGGGCATGTGGCTGGGGAGGAGAGGAGCCTGGAAGAGAGACAGCTCTGAGCAGGGGTCCAGGCCCCAGGACCCCCCCCCCCCCACACACACACACCTCTTGGTCCCTGCAGCCTTGGAACGACACCTCTTGGTCCCTGCAGCCTTGGAACGAACGTGCTGAGATCTCCTGGCCCCCGAGTGCGAGCCCAGGGCACAGGTCGGTCCAGGAAGATGAAGGCGCGTTTCTCTGGGTGAGCCAGGGACCCATTGATGCTGCCCAGAGTGATGCTTCCGGAGGTTTCTTCAGATCCACCTGGGTTCTCAGCCCCCAGGGAACTCCCTTCCCCTTCTTCCCCCCACCTCAGGCCTCTTGCTCCCTCCTGGGTCATTTCAGCATCAACCACACCCAGGTGTCTCCCAGAGTCAACAGACGGCCCTGGCCTAGGGAGGGTCCAGCCTCCATTCTCCAGCTTCCCGGCCAGGCTGCATGCAGAGGGCTCATGAGGCTGGATCAAGAGCTGGGTCAGTGGTCAGACCTGGGACGGGGACACAGGAGGTCGTGGTCGGACATGGATTCTGTAGGACCTTGCACAGGTCCTGGCCCCTCCCTGAGCCATGCTGGGGACCACTGTGCTGAGGATGCGCAGCAGGGCTGAACCCGTGAGAATTGCATGACATGCACTGAGCACCCTTGTGCCCATCCTTCTTCCCTCCCAGCCCGCCTTGGGTCAAAGCCAGGAACCAGAGAGCTGGGCTGTCGCCTATGCTGCTGTCACCAGAGGAGAGCAAAGTCACTGTGGCCACAGCAACGGACGCAGGCAGGCAACAGGCTGAAGGCCCCCACAATGGCCCATGGCCCTGGCTGAGTAGCCTCTGGTGTCTCACCCTGTCCAAGGCTCTCCGTGCAGAAAGCTCCAGCTGGCCGAAATCCATGGAACTGAGCAAGGTGGGGCAGGCCAGGCACACAGCCCTTGGCACCCCATCAAATAGGACTCAAGGATGGAGGCATACACTCCTGCTGGCCACGGCCTGGCACAGCCTCCCAGGCAGGGCCCAGGGCCAGAAGTGAAGGCCAATCATCCAGCCTTAACATCTGGCCCGGAAATGAGTCTCCAACAGCATCAGGCTCTGGTCTGTGTCAAAATCCAGATGTCAGGACCTCCTGGGCCAAATCCAGGGCTCCTGGGTTCTGAGGCCAAAGATCCACTGGCGGTGGGTCCCCCTCGCTCCCTCTTGGGCTCCATTCCTCCCAGGGCCCTAAGAAGAGACTTCAGGCCAAGCATCCCCCTGTAGAAACAGGGTAGAGCGTTCCCTCCCACCCCATTCTCTCTGTCTGTAGTGTTTTTATTATACAAGTATAACAGACACGAATGCTCAGTTGCACTCAGCAAAGAGTGGCAAGAAATGTCCTACGTGCATTTTTCTATATTGGAGGGAATTGCTAGGAGTGCCCTGGCCCACGTTGACTCCTCATCGGTTTCCCACGGCCAGGCCACATCCCACCTCCTGTGAACAGGCTTTGGGCCTCCACCATCCCCCCATGAGAGGAAGCCCCCAGCTCCCTTCCCTAGGGGACAGCCCCACTTACGCTTCTTCTCCTCACTACACCAACTCATAACAAGCCTCAGGCATCCCTGAAGCACGAGTCTGTCACTTCTCCTGAGCCCCCCTGCACAGGGCCTGGCCCCCATCATCTCCCATGTTTGGCTCATGCCTCTGCTCCTACAATTACAGAGCCAGTCCTGCTCTAAATCAGTCACACCCTGGCTTGCCATGTAGGGAAATGCCAGCCCACCACTTGCTTCTGCGCTGAGACCTCTTGCCAAGGCAAGCACACAGATCCACTGCACTCCCAGTGGTGGTGTGGGACGTCATTGTTTGCACGTACCCCATCTTACTCAGCACAGTGCCCTGTCGGAGGTGGCGTCTCATTTCCCAGGGTTACGCACATTGTGGGGTTTTTCTGATGGTTTCCTTAGACTAAATTCCTGAGGGCTGAGTTGTGGGACCAAAGAACAGGTCCACTTTTAGGACTTGGCTTCAGTCCACAACTGGAAGGGCCGTGTGGCAGCACCCTTGCCAAGGCCAACTCATAGTCCCACCTCTCCAGAGGGTCCCACTTGGCCTCCAAAGTCCGGGGTCTCACCCTCTCAGGTTTTCCCTCCTGAGCCTGGGGGAGTGGTCTCCTCCTTATCCAGACAAAACCTCTCCCAGGGCCTCTATCTGACCCCAGATAGAGCCTTCTTTCTTCCTTTCTTCCCCCTTCAAAGGCTTCCAGCTCCACCCCGACTCTCTGCCGAGAGTAAGTGGGACACCAGGTGGGCACCTGGAGCCTGGCTGAGTCCAGGCTTCACCTTTCCCCCCGAGCCCCACGTGGCTAAGGGACGGTTGTGCCTGGCCCCCTAAAAAAGGACCACGTTTGTCTTGGGAGAGGGAGCGACCAAAAAACCTTCGGGGCGGGGTGCCTTGTTGGGTTGGCAACCAGGCTGCATGCCACAGCATGCCAGTGCTCCAGTGGCAGGTCCCACACGGCCAGCCCACTGGCTCTCAAATTCCCAGGTTGATGTGGCACTGCCCGCCACCCTCTGCCACCTCCCGAGGGCACAAGAGGTGAAGTCTTTACATAGGGAGCCTTCCTACTTTACTTTTCTGAATCGAGTAAAATACACATAAAATCGGTCATGTTAATCATTTTAAATCATCTCTAGAACTTTTAACACTTCCCATTTTTCCCTTCCCTTTGCCATTGGAGTTATTTTAGTTTGCTTGTCTTTTTGTTTGCTTGCTTGCTTCTAGGAGTTTGACTATTGTAGATAATTCATATCAATGCAGTCTTGTAATACATGTCCTTTTTTATCGGCATATCTCACTTGGCATCACATCTTCAAGGTTCATTCATGCTGTAATGAATGTCAGAAATTCCTTTTTTTTTTTTTTTAAAGATTTGTTTATTTATTTGAAAGACAGAATGGCAAAGAAAGAGGGACAGGAGCCCAAGTATTTGAGACATCATTTGCTGCCTTCCCAGGCACATTAGCAGGGAGCTGGATTGGAAGCAGAGCAGCCAGCACTCAGATAAGGGATGCTCATGTCACAGGTGGGGCTTAACCTGCTGCACCACAACACCTGCCCCAACTCCCTACTGTAATTTCTTTGGGGCGTACACCTGGAACTGGAATTGTTGGAACACATGGTAATTCTCTGTTCATTTTTTTGAGAAATTACCATACCATTTTCCACAAGGGCTGCATCATTTTATATTCCCACCAGCAATGCATAAGATTCCAATTCCTGGATGTGAAGGCGATCTGGCTGCGACATTTGTCACCCCATTGATCACCAGGGTTGATTCGGCTGATCTGGCTGGCTAGGCGGGTGTCCCCTTCCTCCCTCACCACTCCATGTGCATCCCTCCCGAAGCTGCACACTCGGACGAAGAGGACGACCTTCCCCGCTAGAGGAGGACCGGTCTTCGGTCAAGGGTATACGAGTAGCTGCGCTCCCCTGCTAGAACCTCCAAACAAGCTCTCAAGATTCCAATTCCTGCACATCACTGTCATCATTTATTCATTTTATTTTTTTTAAGATTTATTTTATTTATTTGAAAGAATTACAGAAAGAGATAGAGACAGAGAAAGAGAGAGGTCTTCCATCTGCTGGTTCACTCCCCAGATGGCCACAACAGCCGGAGCTGAGCTGATCCGAAGCCAGGAGCCAGGAGCTTCCTCCAGGTCTCCCATATGAGTGCAGGGGCCCAAGGACTTGGGCCATCTTCTTCTGCTTTCCCAGGCTATAGTAGACAGCTGGATCGGAAGTGGAGCAGCCGGGAACCGGCACTTATATGGGATGCTGGCGCTTCAGGCCAGGGATTTAACCTGCTGTGCCACAGCGCCGGCCCCCTACTTATTCATTTTAAAACAACACCAGCACAGACATTCAGCCTGGTAGCTAAGGTGTCCACATTTCACATCAGATTACCGGAGTCTGACACTGGGCTCTGGCTCCTGACTGCAGCTTCCTGTGAATGCAGACCCTGGGAGGCAGTGGCGAAGGCTCAAGTAGCTCAGTTCCTGACACCCATGTGGGAGACTGGAATTGTGTTCCTGGTTTCTGGCTTTGGCCTCTTGTGCTTTCTCTTTCTCTCTGCCTCTCAAATACACTTTTTAAAAGTTAAAATAGACAATTTTAATGAGTCTGTTTGAGATTTTTGCCTTTTTACTGGGAGACTTCTTTTTCTCCTAAAGACGTATTTCTTTTATTATAATTTTTTATTTGCAAGGCACAGTTACAGGCGGGGGGGGGGGGGAGAGAATTTTCCATCCATTGGTTTACTCCTCAAATGGTCTCCATAGCAAGGGCTGGGGCAGACCAAAGCCACGAGCTTCTTACAGGTCTCCCACATGGATTCAGGGGCCCTAGCACTTGGGTTATCCTCTGCTGCTTTCCCAAGCACATTAGCAGGGAGCTGGATGGGAAGTGGAGCAGCCAGGACACAAACAGGCACCCATATTGGAAGCAGGCACCACAGGTGCAGTTTTACCTGCCACACCACAGCACCAGCCCCAGGGAACTTCTTAAGATGAGGAAGTCCCAGGTCCTTTTGTGGCAGGGTGGATGATTCAGCTGGAAAAAACCTGGGTATGGAGGTGGCTCCTCACCACCCTTGAGCCTTCCTCCATCTCCCAAAAGCTGTGCAGAGACTCAACCACCCAGCTGCCAGCCACTGTGCTTCTCCCGCAGGTCCCTTGGCTACTCTTGAGCCTGCTGAGCTTTGTAAGGATGCCCAGGAAAGCCCAGGAGACAGCAGGTGAGAGGAAGAAGACTGGAGACAGGCAGGCGCTTCTGCAGGGCAGAGTGGGCAAGGGCAGAAAGGGCATGATGCCCTGACCCTGCACGGGCAATGGACATCAGCAGCAACATCCCAGCCCCTCTCCCAGTGATGCTCAGGGAAGCCCTGGGAGCGAGGACCAACAGCAGGGAGGGATGGTCACAAATGAAGACCCAGAGATAAAGCGACTTCCAGCAAGACCCAGGGAAAGGTTAGCCCCAGCGGCATGAGGAAAGTCTAAGACCATGGTGCTTCCTACAGGCAGAAGCACAGAAGTGTGGGGAGACCAACGATGGATTCTGGGAGCCTAAGACCAAAGTCAACCCAAAGAGGAGAACTGACTTACCCAGAGTCACACAGTGAGTGGGAGGGCTGAGGATGCCAGGGCTATGGCCACTGTTGGTGTGGCTTCCTCCCGGTTGACATCCCAGGCTCCCTGTCTGGTGACCTGATACCCTTTCTGTCCATATTATACCACGGTATCCTCACATCCTGTCTACCTCTCGGCGGCGGCCCTGGCACCCATCCTCCTGATGTGCAAATGGCCTGGGAGTGCCATGTTCCTTGGGTTTCTGGTGCATTGACCCTGGGGCCTCAGGATCACCCCTGTTCTGCAGACTCCTAGGCCTCACAGCCCGGGTCCAGGGCCTGAAGCCCAGATGAAGGCAGCAGCCACATTTCCTGTCGGGGACTCTGCCAAAGCAGGAAATGAGCCTGGTCTGGCACGACCAGCTCAGCCAACAGATCTCATTTCCTTTCTGCCGGGGTAAGAAGTTCCAGCTCTAGGGAAAAACTAGGAATGCTTGAACTCCCACCTCCTGCAAGAACTAAGAGGCAGGGAGCTGAGCCGGCTGGAAACCTGGGCAGAGGAATGTGGTCATCCTGCACCTCCCACTCAGAGCAGCCAACTCTGCAGGCCTGGGGGGTTCCCATCCTCACACCTCCACAGGCACCCAGCCCTGGGAACCACCCCCCCTGTTGATTTGGCCCCCAGAAAGAGGTGGGACGTGGGGGATCAGGGTCCACCAAATCCACTCTCCCAACTCCTAAGCACTGCCTGGTTCCATCGTGGATCTGGGTCCTGTGTGAACTAGCAAAGGAAAGATGGCATTTCTGGAGAAACTGGCTCTGGAGGGGACCGCTGAGGCTGGGATCAAGGACTGTGAAGACCCACCAGCAGCAGAACACAGAGGGGAGGGAGCAGCGTTAGGCTGCAAGGAAGCCGTGGGTGAGATCAGCCAGGGGCTGCCCAGGGCTGCGACCCACCACAGGCCAACTGTCAGCCAGCCACCAACTGCTGCGTTGTGGGCTGCAGTCTGGGAGACACACAGCTGGGGCACGCTGCCGCTGGCGAGGGCCTCTTCCACCCCTAGTGGTTTCCTTATTGCTAGGGGTTTTTACCAGGGGCTTCCTTATTGCCAGGGCCCCAGGCGACCTCCAGAGAAATGGCCAAGCCTGTGAGCCTGTCCTTGGCCCCCTCCTGCCCCGTCCTTGGAGCACAGCAGTGGGAGGTCGGCGTCAGGGACCTGGGTAACCGCTAAGACCCCTTTTAAGGGCATCTGATTAAATTTTCTGGGACAAGGGCCGGCGCCGCGGCTCACTAGGCTAATCCTCCGCCTAGTGGCGCCGGCACACCGGGTTCTAGTCCCGGTCGGGGCGCCGGATTCTGTCCCGGTTGCCCCTCTTCCAGGCCAGCCCTTTGCTGTGGCCCGGGAGTGCAGTGGAGGATGGCCCAGGTGCTTGGGCCCTGCACCCCATGGGAGACCAGGATAAGTACCTGGCTCCTGCCATCGGATCAGCGCGGTGCGCCGGCCGCAGCGTGCCGGCCGCGGCGGCCATTGGAGGGTGAACCAACGGCAAAGGAAGACCTTTTTCTCTGTCTCTCTCTCTCACTGTCCACTCTACCTGTCAACAAAAACAAAAAAATTTCTGGGACAAGAAGCTTTAGTTGATTTTATTTTTGTTTGAAAGGCAGAGTGACAGAGAAAGAGATCTCTTCCATCCCCTTGTTTAACTTGCCAAACACTGGCAACAGTCAGAACCAGTCCAGGCTGAAGCCAGGAGCCTAGAACTCCCTCCAGATCTCCCATGTGGGTGGTGGGGATCCGAGTACTTGGGCCATCACCTGCTGCCTCCCATGGTGCACATCAGCAGGAAGTTGGCTCATTAGGCAGGCGCCCCAATATGGGACGCTGGCACCCAAAGCAGCAGCTTCACCTGCTGTGCCCCAAGGCCTGCCCCAGAGAACACTTATTTTAGATAATACCATTTAAGTTACATTATGAGCAACTTGTGCAAAGAATTTTTAAAAAATATTTATCTATGTATTTGGGAGGCTGAGGGGGGGGGAGGGAGAGGAGGAGAGAGAAGGAGAGGGGAGGGGAGGAGGAGAGAGGAGAAAAGGAGAGGAGAGGAGAAAGAAATCCTATCCACTGGTTTACTCCCTAAAATGCCCTTACTGGGCCAACGCTGGAAGCCAGACATTCAAGCCTTCCATACGGGTTGCAGGAACCCAATCATCTGAGCCATCACCACTGTCTCCCCAGAGTGTGCATTAGCAGGAAGCTGGGGTCAGGAGTGGAGGTGGGTACTGAACCTAGGTACCCCAACATGAGATGAGCAGACATCCTAACCAGTGTATGACCAGCTAGGCCAAACGTCCATCCTGGCTCGGAGACTTGCATCTGAACTGTGCTGGCCCCAACTGTTGAAAGCAGTAGAACGTGGCTTGAGAAGTATTGGTAGAAATTCTACCTTGAAATGGCACCGGCTACTGGACAGAGAGAACCTGGGAGGGATCAGCCACTGTCACCTCTCGTAAGCCCCTGCTCTTCTGTAGGAAGGGAATAATACCATGTGGAAAACAAGGCTTCGACTCCAGGGATGCCCGCCCTGTCCCTGGGTGGTGCACAGCCAGGCAAGACACCACATCATCCCAGGTGCCCCAACACCCCACCCCTGGAGGGAGGCGATCTCTGCTTCCCACAGATCTCCCGGCAGGCAGCTCCTGCTCCGGGAGAGCCTTAACCCACTGCGTGAGAAAAACACGAACCACCTACAGTTACAAAGATAGGGTCATTTATTCATGTTATATTACTGGATTTTAAAGGCAAAAATACAATTCTGTTTTGAACACCAAGGTCAGACACTCCCCTTCCTCCCCTTCCCCACCCCACCCCACCCTGGGCTTACAATGGTAAATACACACATTGCATCTGTGGGAAATCAAATGACACAGCACAACAGGTCTCTAGGACACAGATACCGTCCTCTGGGCCACCCCCTGCCCACTCCAAAGTCGGTGGAGACCCAGGCCCAGAGAGCATGGCATATTCTTCACCTTCCTGTGCCACCTCTGCCCTCGGCGCTTGCCCAAAGGCCACCTTGCACCGGGATGGGGAGAAAGAGAGAAAGGCACAGCAGGGACAGCGTGGTGGTGAAGGTCACGCTTCCTGACCCCGCGACCCTGCAATCCCCTGTGAGCAAACATGGCCCGCAGCGCCTCTGGCCAAGGCCAACGTGCCCAGCAGAGACCCAGGACAGCACTGGAAGGCTGGCACACAGGGCAGCAGGAGCAGCAGAACTCTCCTTGGTTCTGAAAACGAACCACATACTGGACATGATTGAAAATCAACAGGCACAAAGGAAAAGGTAGAGATTTACAGGTCAAGGCAGTCATCAGGAAGTTCCCGCTCGGGGCATCTGACCCTTTCTTTTAAGGCACTTTGGCAAAGTCAGGGTCTGGGGACAGAGAGAGAGAGGCCTTCACTCTTTGCATTTCCCAAAGCTCGCTCTCATTCCTAGTTTTACTACCACGGTGATGAAGGAACGAGAAACTGACAGAAGAAATACTCTTTGCATAGCCCAGCTGCGGCTGCAGTGGAAAATAATTTTCAACCAATACCAAGGCTTTTGGAAACAGAACCAAAAGTTCGCATCTGAGATGCTCAAAGGAATAAAGGCACAGGTTAAGACTGGGGCTGGGCACCAGCTCAGCCTCCACACTGAGGGCAGTGGGGCCCAGGGCGGTGGCTGGGGGTCCAGGCTGCCACCCTGGAGGCAGGCGGCTGTACCCGGGCACCTTGGCCTGGGTGCTCAGTGGTAGGAAGTGCCTCTGATGTCCTATCCATCTCACAGCAGAAGTGGCCTTCCGTGAAGCACCTGTGGGTTAGCTCACAGCGAGGTGGGAGCACCTGCGAAAAACCCAGGGGGGACAGGAGGTGGGAGGCCCCCTTACAGTTCTCAGGACGGGGTGGGGAGGTGGGTTCAGCTAAACTTTTTTCCAGATCGTAATTCAAAGGCACATTCGTGCTGGAGGATGAATAGTCTGTTTGATCCTGAGTGCCATGGGTGAGAGGCAAAGGAACGTGAAGGGAGGAGGAGGAAGGAGAGAGGCAGGGCCCGAGAGAAAGGGGAGGCAGGAGGAGGACTGGGAATGCGGGGGGGGGGGGGCAAGGGTGGGAGTGGAGGCGCCCCAGGGAGGCCCCCGCCGGAGCCAGAGCGGAGGTGGAGGCGCCAGGCGCTGAGGGTTGGGAAACACCCTGGTAGCTGTTAGTTACAGCCCACAGCCAGGGCCCTGAGGGGTCAATCGGAAGCGGCTGAGGTTCCCGCCACCCTGCCCACCTGGGGAGGGCGGGGGAAGTGGGCAGCTGTGCCAGGGAAAGCAGAGGCTCCTGTCTCCCAGGTCTCTCTGCCCCAGGTCTGGCACAAGAGTGCTGACCGGGAGGCTTTGCGCTCGTCAAGGGCCCCGAAGGTGACTTTGCTCCGCACAAAAAAACCTGGCCTGCAGCTGCATCAGAGGCCCATTTGTGGCCATGACAACATAATTATTTTTTTAATCCCCTAAAAAAAAAAGTTCAATCCCGTCCCCACATTTAAAACACCACAATAAAAATACATAGGAAATTCAAGTTTACATAGCATGCTCAGAAAAATAAATTGTCATGACTTAACGCTAAAGAGCCTAGGCAGATTTGGATCAACACTTAATCACA
Organism: Oryctolagus cuniculus; assembly: GCF_051225735.1. Lineage (NCBI taxonomy): Eukaryota > Metazoa > Chordata > Mammalia > Lagomorpha > Leporidae > Oryctolagus > Oryctolagus cuniculus. The sequence goes on from NC_142867.1 coordinate 196,713,666, forward strand.
CTAGATCACAAGCAGAACTCGATTTGTTCTTTCTTTAAAATACTACAAACTGCTACTTAAAAAAAAAGTCTTTACATTCAGAAATCCATCGGGAGATAGGCCACTGAGAACAGCCATGGCTTTTGCTCTGATGGCTAAAGTCGCCTTGGAATTCACACTCGAGCAGGATCAAATGTCCAAGGCTTAGAATTCTGCTGAGAAGAGACTCCACACACAGGGACTGTAATGGCTGCCCACCACTGAAGGACGGTGGTGGGGAGGGGACAAATGAAAATGTTACAGATTTTGTGTTTTTCCATTAAAAATGTGACAACCACAACCACACACACACAAGGACAACCAAAAAATAGCACATCGATGCAGTTTCAGCAGCAGTCAGCCATTCTTGATGAAGTAGGAAGCACACCACCAGTAATTCTCAGCCATTTCCAAACAACCGAGCAGTCCTCCGGCTGGGAGTGAGCTCCACGGTCCCCGCATTTGGGGCCGCACAAGGTTCTGCCTCTCTACGGTGACACCATGAGTCGGTCAAACTCCCTCACCCCTCCAAAACAAAACAGAAAGGCCGACAGCTTCTACACTGACAAACACCTGATAGAGCGAAGAAGTCACATGCCCAGCCACACTGGGGGAACATTTCCCACTGGTCCTGGTCATCTGGAGAGGCTTCTAGATGCTGAGCGCAGGGCACCTGTTGCTCAGACGGCTACAAACCAAGAGGGGCCAGCCCAACAGAGAATGGCAGAGACCCAGCAGTGGTCTCCGGCCATCTTCAGGTCTCTCATTAGTGTGCCACGACGCTAGCTTGGTGTCCCGATGTCCACTGTGATTTTGGTGTACAACGGGTTTCTCTGTATGTCCAGCACCTGGTAGGTGAGTGAGTTCAAGCCGTCGGAGCGCATCGTCTCCTTAGTGTGTGCGATGCGGTCAAACCTGCAGGAAGAGCACAAGGGCGAGGGGGCGGCGTCAACACACAAGCCCCGCCCCTGTCCGGCCCCGCCTCTGCCGCACTCGCAGAGCTTCCCTCCCGCCGCCTGCCCAGCGCTAAGGCGGAAAGAACTTGTAAAAGGACATAGACTGCACCTCTGAGGGTTGGGTTCATTCTTCTTGTCTCTTGAGTGGCGGATCATGCGACACCTCCCAACTACAGCATTTGGGCGAGATATGGACATGCCTCTGAAAACTAACCTGCAAAGAGTGAAGGGACAAGTCAGGAGCACAGAGAGGCCAGCGCTGGAGCCCGGGGCCCCGCCCTGCTCCGCTCGCTGTTCTCCGACACACGGCCCTCCCACCCCGGCTCCACGTCCTTTCACGACTGCGTCTGCAGCTCGTGGTGTCCACACTGGAGGTTGTCTGCCCCCCCTCCCACCATAGGACATGGGCTTTCTGTGGCCAGGGGGAAGATGAGGCTGGGGGCACAGAGGAAGAAGTAAGTAACTGCCGGGGTAAGAATGAACTGGAGCTCCTAGCTCCAGCCTGGCTCAGTCCTGAATGTTGTGGCCATTTGGGGAGTGAACCAACGATGGAAGACCTCCCTCTCTGTGTCTCTCCCTGTTTCTGTAACTCTGCCTTTCAAAAAAAAAAAAAAAAAATGCAGATGACACAGCGAGCATGGGGACCTCAGAGATCAATAGAGGCTTCCAGCAACAGCCATGCCCCCCCCCTTTAAGATTTATTTTATTTATTTGAAAGGCGGAGTTACAGAGAGAGAGGTCAGTCTTTCAACTGTTGGTTCACTGCCCAGATGGCCTCAACGGCTAGAGATGGGCCAATCTGAAGCCAGGAGCTTCTTCCAGGTCTTCCACATGGGTGCAGGGGCCCAAGGACTTGAGCCATCTTCTACTGCTTTCCCAGGCTATTAGAGAACTGGATGGGAAGTGGAGCAGCCAGGACTTGAACCAGCGCTCATATGGGATGCTGGCACAGCAGGCCTGGGCTTTAACCCACTATACTACAGCGCTGGCCCCTCTGTGCCCTTCTGAGACCTGAAAGGGTCTGGACAGGCAGGGGCAGGAGCTGAGGCAGAAAAGGAGGGCAAAGGCTAAAGCGTCTGGAGCAGCCTGCCTGCCTGCCATGTTTCCCCAGCGGCTTTGGCCACGCCCAGATCTCTCTGGCAGGGAGTTCTAGACCAGAGGGCAGAGAACAGAACAAGAGGCAGCCAGCACAAGGCAGGGGGGTCTCTGATGGTCCAAGGAAAAGGAGTGAGGACCAAAATGCAAGCCTGGACAGCAGGAACTCCCACGAGAGGGAGGACTGGCTGATCCTGGACGAGGCAGGGGCTGGGGCTCCTGTGAGCACTGATCCCGGAGCCCTGCTCAGGGGCAGGAGGGGCATGGGAGGAGCTACAGACTTTATCTCTTGAGAAAGGCGCCTCACCCATCCTTCTCAGCTGCTGCGTTCCAGTCCTCACTGCCCCCTCCCTCCCTGGAACTGTTCTGGCCACTCAGCTCCATGGGATCATCTGGGCCCTGCACACTATGACACTGGTCCAGGCTGCTTGCCCGGGACATGGCTCCGTGGACGCAGGTTTGTTTCTGTCTTACCCTTATATCCGGGCTCCAGTCGCCCTCCCTCACTGGACTTGCGTGGCACAATGCCCTGTATGCCCCAGAGGATAATGAACCCACGTGCTTTAAAACTCGAGTTCTCCTTAAAGCCTGTGTTAAGACTTGGGTCTGTGTCAAGTTTTCATACAAAGGTAAACCTCAAATGACTTGAGTGTCATTCTGACAGATACCGTCTAGTTAATTGAACAAATTAATTTCAATTCAGGAAATGTACATCAGGGAGTATTCTGGATTCAAACTCAGGAGTTCAGGATGGCTTCCAGAGGGAGAAGGGATTCCTGCCTCTGGCTGGTGGGCTTGAAGCAAGCCTCTGTACCAGGGAGGCCTGAGCAGCAGGTGGTTTCCAACACCACTGGGGGGTGGGGGTAGGGTGGTTTACCACCTACGGCGACAGCCTACACCATAAAGGGTGTCCAGCTTAGAAACAGCTCTGGGCCGCAAATGAGGTGGGACATTGTCAGGACCAGGTGGCCCTCAGCATTCATTATACTACTTCACCTTCTTCTATGTATATTACAAATACTGCAGGGGCCGGCGCTGTGGCGCAGCGGGATAACGCCCTGGCCTGAAGCGCTGGCATCCCATATGGGCGCAGGTTCAAGTCCTGGCTGCTCCACTTCTGATCCAGCTCTCTGCTATGGCCTGGGAAAGCAGTAGAAGATGGCCCAAGTTCTTGGGCCCCTGCATCCACATGGGAGATCTGGAAGAAACTCCTGGCTCCTGGCTTTGGATCGGCACAGCTCCAGCCATTGTGGCCAACTAGGGAGTGAACCATTTGATGGAAGACCTCCCTCCCTCCCTCCCTCCCTCTGTGTGTGTGTGTGTGTGTGTGTAACTCTTTCAAATAATAAATAAATCTTTAAAAAAAATTCTGCAAAATAACAGCACAGCACAGGGGTTGGTGTTTGGGTGCAGTGGGTTAAGCTGCTGCCTATGATGTTGGATCCTATATCACAGCATCAGTTCAAGTCCTAACTACTCTTGTTTCCAGAATCACTCCCTGCTAACTTACCTGGGAAAGCAGCAGAGAAGAAGGTCCAAGTGCTTGGGCCCCTGCCACCCAAGTGGGAGACTCAGATGGAGTTCTGGGCTCCTCGCTTCAGCCTGCCCCAACCCTGGCCATTACAGCCATTTGGGGAGTGAACCAGAGATCTCTAACTCTGCCTTTCAAGTAAATCATTCAATCTTAAACAACAAAAACTATATAGCACAACAACTTTGTGACGAAAGTGAGGCTTCTGCCCAGGAAAATTTGACACCGGAAAGGAAGCACACAGAGAGGTCATGCTGACAAAGACATATGCTTGTTCCTTCACTACAAAGTGGCATGCGGCAAGTCAGAGGAAACACAGCCCCCCATTTGGCTCCCAGGTTACATCTTCCCAGGCTGACCCAAAACCCCAGGTGCTCATTTTCCTAAAGCACGCTCCTCTCCCTGGTACCTACAGGAATTCAGTACCTGTAAGCTGGGGCTGGATGGGGGCTGTCCCCTGCTCGGGGGTAACCCATGCAGGATGACCAAGCGCTGGTTTAAACGCTGGAAGTGAAGGTTGGCAGGGGAGGCCAGATGGAAGCTGTGACCCTTACCTGTTAAAAATGTCATCATCTTCTCCTCCCCAGCCCCAGTAATTATTAGGAAATCCGTTGATGGCGAGAAACTGGTCTTTACTCAGAGCCGAGACACCTCCGAAATACTGCACATAAGGTAGGCTAGGGAAAAACACAAACAGAAGACCCGTGGTCAGCAGGTTCTGACTTCCCAAAGGAAGCCTGCTGAGGACACACGCTTTCCAAGTGATGCTTCACTCTCTGGAACTTTTTCATGGCGTTCTCAGGTGTTTTCTTTTAAACCAAGGCTCAGATGTCTCAGAGAAGACACCGATAGCAGAAAGTAGAGTCTTCCTCTTTCCAAGAACACAGTGTTGCTTCTTCGTTTATCAGGAAAACCAGCTGGTGACAAAGTGGGTGTAAGCCCGGGTCACCCACAGAGGCCTACAAGTCTGCTTCCCACGTGCTGTGCCCCTACAAACAAAGTCCTTACCCAGAGGTCCTGGAATCCCAGGCGGTCTTACGGTCCCCCCATGCCAATCCTGCGCTGCCCCTGGCCCCACATACCAATCTACCTCTCACCTTCCAAGGGCGCGCTGGCTTGAACCCTGCCCCAACAGTCGAGGCAGCGCTTCTGAAAATCTGCCACAAAAAAAACATTTCTTTGAGATTTCTACTTTATCTTGATTTAGCAAAATGCGTTATGGTCAGTCAGTTCTTACATATTTCTAAGTGGAGGGCATCTGGGCCCTCCTTCCTCTAAAGCTTTTTGTGTTTCAGTGGTTATGAGCGGCAGACTTCCGAGGGACACAGAGGAAGAACCAGGACATAGGGCAGGCGGTTGACACAGTGGTCCAGCTGCCTGGGACACTCGTGCATCCCAGATCTGATGCCTGGGATCGAGTCCCACCTCTGCTTCCAGTCCAGCTTCCTGCTGGTGCATCCTGCAGGGCAGCACACAATGGCTCAGGTGCTTGGGCCCTTGCCAACCATGTAGGAGACCTAGAGAGTGCCTGGCTCTTGCCTGTGGCCTGGTCCAGCCCTGGCTATTGCAGGTATTAGGGGAGTGAACCAGTGGGCAGAAGATCAACCAATCAATCTCTCTCCCCGCCACTCCTGGGCAAAAATAAATAAATGAAACATTAAACAAAATGTGCCACAAAGGCCATGCAAAGGTCTTCCTGTGGGTCCTCTCAAGGCTACAGTTCTGTGCCAACCTCGAGTGCAGCTCCAAACCATACCTGGGCTTATTCTGGACCTCACGGAGACCAAAACCCACTACACAAATTAAGAAAAACTCTTAACTTCAGGGGGAAGTTATCTAAACCATACGAAAATGAAGATCTAATTATTCTTTTAGAACATACTCTAGAATTCTGACTGCAAGTATCCACAAGCAAAGATCCCTTGGGGCCTGCTTCAATGGGTCAAAGGTAATCCATTTGCAATCAGGCGTCACTGCTCGGGTGCCAAGTCATCCGCCTGCTGGCAGATCTCACACTGCTTTCCACACCCGACATGTGAGGCTTTCAGCGAGAGGTAGCCAGACCAACAAAGCTTTTTGATAATCAGTGTTTTCAAGCAAACAGATTCTTAGCCGCTTCAAAGGAAAGTACCTGCCCCATCCCCCAGACCTGACTGGCTCTCTCCCTTTAAGGTAGAAAGTCTAGGGTCTGAACACCTTTGATATGGAGGAAACTCATCAAATGGTTCTCCATTCGTCTCTCTGAGCGACTAGAGGAACAAAAAGCTGTGTTTAAACAACAGGAGAGGCCAGCGCCGTGGCTCACTTGGTTAATCCTCCACCTCCAGCGCCGGCATCCCAGATGGGTGCTGGGTTCTAGTCCCGGTTGCTCCCCTTTCAGTCCAGCTCTCTGCTGTGGCCCTGGAAGGCGGTGGAGGATGGCCCAAGTGCTTGGGACCTGCACCTGCATGGGGACCAGGAGGAAGCACCTGGCTTCTGGCTTCAGATCAGTGCAGTGCCGGCAGTAGCAGCCATTGTGGGGGTGAATCAGTGGAAGGAAGACCTTTCTCTCTGTCTCTCTCTCCCACTGTCTAACTCTGTCAAAAAAAAAAAAAAAAAAAAAAGCCAACTGAGGTATGGGACTGGGCCTAAACCAGGGTGCCTAGCACTCAGAGTCCCTGCCTGCCGCCCCGGGTTTACCTGAAGCAAGGAAGGGAAACGTTATGCTGTTTGACTGACAGGCAATTTAAATTGATTTTACGTTAATACAAACATGGATATATGATGGAACAAAAATGCAAATTTATCTACTTGCTTATTTTTTAGCATAAAAACAAGGGACTTCCAGACCATTTTTCCACCCAAGACCATACGCTCTGGATTATTCCCTGACCCCTGGGGACAGCTGCCAGCTGCCTTTCGCTACGAGCATTTTGGTGTCGAAAGCTCGGCTGGAACTGATGTTCCTTCTTTTTTTTTTTTTTTTTTTTTTTTGACAGGCAGAGTGGACAGTGAGAGAGAGAGACAGAGAGAAAGGTCTTCCTTTGCCGTTGGTTCACCCTCCAATGGCCGCCGCGGCTGGCGCGCTGCGGCCGGCGCACCGCGCTGATCCGATGGCAGGAGCCAGGAGCCAGGTGCTTTTCCTGGTCTCCCATGGGGTGCAGGGCCCAAGCACCTGGGCCATCCTCCACTGCACTCCCTGGCCACAGCAGAGGGCTGGCCTGGAAGAGGGGCAACCGGGACAGAATCCGGCGCCCCGACCGGGACTAGAACCCGGTGTGCCGGCGCCGCTAGGCGGAGGATTAGCCTAGTGAGCCGCGGCGCCGGCCCGATGTTCCTTCTTAAAAGTCCCAAGGGACATGTGCTGTGGTATCGGAGCTTGAGCATTCCAACTGGCTTCCCAGACCAAGTGGGGCGGTGGAGGGAAGACAGCAAAGAAATATAGCATCTGTTTGGAGCTGAAACACGAGAGCCCTCCCCAATGTTCAAACTGTTCTTGGGCATCTCCAGATTCCTCCTCTCTTCTCAAACAGTAACTGCTTCTGACTTCAAAGGCACCCATTTCTCACAGGAGCCCTGTTCCCTGGAGCCTCACGACCACAACAAACCAGAGAGATAGAGAAACACATAGGGCACCGACTTTGGCTGCATATCTCTTACCTAAACCCAAACTTATCCATCGCAACAGAAATGTGCCGCGGCTGGGAGAAGCACCGGTAGGCGTTATGGTCGTCCATGGGAATGAGGTCCACGTCACTGAACACGAAGCAGTTGTAGTCATAGTCCTTCAAGGCCTCCTGAAAGCCAATGTTGAGGAGCTTGGCGCGATTGAACATGGAGTCTCCTGCCTGGCACAGAAACAAAGGGAAAAGCCACATCATGACACGTGAAGGCCCCGGGCAGAACACTCATGGGACCAACGACTTGCCCTCTGCACGTGGTCACCAGTCTGTCTTACGTGATGCATCAATACCCAGCTGGCGGTCCCACCACCAGGAGTTCATCCCGCAGAAGGCGTCGCACGTGCACAAGTCACTATGAACAACACGGCTCGCCAAAGCCAAAGTTGACAAGGACAGGGACAGAAGCGTCGCTGGGGAGCTGGTTAAAGAAGTAACGGCCCAGCCACACAATGGACCACAGCTGTTAAAAAGTACACAAGGAAGTCCTAGCAGAAAGGTGTTCAGGCATTTAAACACATGCGTCATGTTGTTATATAGACCTAGACACTATAAATAGACTTGCCCGTGACAGCTGGGTGCCCGTGGGACACTCCCTTCTGCCCTCTGTATCTGGCTGACTCTGGCTCAGTGCCCACATGGCACTAAACTAGGCACCAGGGAAATGCAGTGAACCCAATTCAGTCTCTGCTTTCACGGTGCTCACCACGCATGTGTGATACATGCCTGGACCAAAACAGGGTGTACGGGAGAGGCAGAACCCTAGGCCTGCAGGTGCAACAGCACTTCACATTTTATTTAATTATCTCATTGATTTTTCAGCCTCCCCCATTAGAATGTGAACTCAATGAAGATTGGGCTTTTGTTTTTATCCACTCCGTGCCTTGAGCACCGCTTGTCATAGGGTAAGAGCTCAACCGAATGGCTGCTGAATGACTAGATGAATGAATGAATGAGTGAATGAATGAATGGACTAACGGATGGACGGGTTTCAACATACAACAGCACATGGCCATCCCTTCTGGTAAGCTCCAGCCAGGGTTCTGACACGCTGTCTGCTTTCACCAGCTCCTCAGTCTCAACTCAGTAAGGACGCGCCCAGCACAGGGGCCCCGCCCCTCATGCTCAGTTCTCTCCTTCTGCCTCGAGTCCTCCCGACACCAGCACAAGGATGCTAAGGGCCAACACAGACCATGCAGCCTCTGCTTGGTGCTCTTCCCATATTCTCTCAGGACCTAGGACGTCAGAGCCCTCAGGACCGGGGGAAAGCCTCCAAGGGGTGCACCATCTCCAAAGCGGAGTGCGCAGAGTCTCTCCCCACATGCTGAAGACAACCTGGACACGGGCACCGCACCGTATGCCTGTCTTGAGTCCAGAGTGCACGCACACCGCAGCTGCCAGGCCGCGGGGCAGTGAAGCACTTACAGAAATACAAGCACCAAGCACCGGGCAGCCAGGACATGCCCCACAAACAGCACATCAATCAGGCAGATGTCCCACAGGACAGCTCTCTAACCACGCGTGGTGGACGGAGGTGGCCGTGCCCAGGGGTGCATCCCGGGCGCTGGCCGCCCCACAGGTGAACTCTGTTCAGCTCATTCTGTGGAAGCTGGAGAGGGCAACGAGGTCAAAGGTTAGAAACTTCACGTGAAAACCATGGAGTTGTTGGAATAACTGGTTGTTAGCACAACCACATACGCTAACGTTCATCGGGGGCATCAGTCGCCTGGCCCAGGATACCTGGTTTCACATCATCATCTTGACAACCTGGGAACCCTCCTCGCATCGACACAGACCGACATTTTCAAACACAGATCTCTACTGAACACTTTCAGTAGGCGTCCCAGGAGAGCTTGACATCAGCATAAGGAACCCCAGAGCGTGGCCTCCCAGCTCACGACAACGCTCCTTTCCTTGAACGCTCCCTCCTAACTGGGGCAAGGGGCTCCCGCTGGCCACAATGATTTGCTCTAAGCAGATGAACGGCTGAGATTGAGCTAAACAATTTTCCCTTCCCGGGAACTGGAAATCTGGAACCATGAACGGCCGCTTCTGAGGCTGATGCTCGTGAACAATGGCGAAGTCCAAGAAGCAAACCTGCTTCCACCCCTATTTCGGGATGCAGACTTGGAAGCGCCCCCCCCCCCCCCCCCCCGGTGCCGCAACAGCCCCTGCAACGCAGTACAGCACCCTGGTGTCTGGCCTTAGATCCGAGGAGTGCACACTTGCCCCCTGCTCCTCCCAGCCCGGCCTCACGCGGTGCTCCAGGGAGAGGGAGCCACGTGGTCCACTGTGGTGAGAGTTGTTACCCAGCAGGCCTCTGGGGACACCAGACAGGCAAAATGGAAGACAGGGAAAGTGTTATCTTCTTCCTCCCTTGGGATTAGAGAGACATGATGCATTTCCTAGGCTTCTTTTGGTGGAATGCAGCAAGCTCTGGGTGCTCCGGGTACTCGGTTTTCATGGGAAGACAGGCCCTGGCAACTCCCCGCCCCCCGCCCCACCCCCTCTGCATGAACAGGTGCTCACCCTCCCCAGCGGGAGGGAAGACTCCCAGCCCTCACCCTGCTCTCCTCACAGCGCCGCCACAGCATCTGCTACTCCAGCTGCTCAGGCCAGGCCTGTGGCACACCGACTGCCAGGCTCTTGGTGTACCAGCGATGTGGCATTTGGCACATCACACCTCCAGGCCTCACTTTGCTCATCTGGTGTCACGGGGATGATGACAGGTGCTTTGTAGGAAGTGAGAGGATGCATGCAGAGACATCAGTGAGCGGCTGGGCGGCCCAGGTCAGAGGCCACCGCTATTCCGGGAGTTGGCTTCCTCACCCTTTTTGGACAGTCAGAGCCTTCCCGGTGCCTCCCAGGGAGCCACACTGGGGACCTGCTCTTCTCAAGGTCTGCGTGTGACCTTTCCAATCAGCTTCCAAATTCCTCCCCTAAATCCTGCTTCTCTGATGGAGGCGGGCGTTTCTTAAAAGGATTAAGGCTCCAGCAAGTTAGCCTGTGGTTCACAGGATCAGAGCCTCCCGCAGCAGCAGGGAGCCAGCAGGGTCTTCAGAGAGGCCCACCGGGAGCAGGGTCCCCTTGGAAGATCCCGCTTTTCGGGTGTGAGCTTCATGTTGGTAGACAAGAGTGAACGTTATCCCTGCCTTCTAGCGCAACTGGCTGCTCTCAGAGGGAGAAGACGGGAGGAAAAGAGGTAACGGCAAAAGATAGCTAAAATTGCCAAGTGCCTGGGCCGAGCCCATCGCAGGAAGGGGACCAGAGAGAACAGGGAGGATCAGACCGTGCGGACCCGCGGCGGCGGTGGGGCAGCTCTCCAGGAGGAAAAGGCACTGCAGGCTCAGCGTGTGTGCAAAGGCTGCGAGCAGAGGACGCTGGGGGAAGGGCCAGGACTCTGAGTGGACAGCAGGCAAGGGCAGCATCCCCTCTGCCCTCCGAAGGTTCGCAGGAAAAAACTGGTGACAATGAAACGCAAGCGAGGCATGCGGGACTCACTACCGTGCAAAAGGCAGGGCGGCACCGGAGTGCTGCGCGCTGGCCCACGGTTCTCCAGAGGCTTATGCACCTGTGTCTGCAGGGGAGGTGGAGAACTGGGCGTGGACAATTCTGAGGGGAACTCGATGGGCTTGGCGAACACACAGTGGCTCCTGATGAATGAGGGTCTGTAAATGCTTCTCTTTGGGACTGAAACAGAGGACGGTGGTGTGTGACGAGTCTGTCCAGCTGTCCAGACAGACGTGGGTTAGCCAGGAAGAGCTCAGGGAAGGCACCACAGAGCCCTGCTCGCTTCCGTGGGGGTCCAGATGGTGAGCAGATGGGAGGAGATCCAAGGAACACCTCTTTAAGCATCTGCTGCTCCTGGGGCTTCTTTGGCTTATGATAGCCAGCATACCTGGGTGCCCTGTTCTGGGCAGACAGTCCCTATACGCCCTCAGAAGCCTCGATGAGGTCTGAATTGAGAGGTGGGCCAAGTCACGTCACAAGGGGGAGGCGGGGGGTGACGCTAGCTAAGATACTTAATCTTTTATTCAGGCCACAGGGAGCCTTAAACTTTGCATGTCAAGGACGGATTTGTGCCCCAGCCCGAGTGAAGGCAGGGAGGCCAGCTAGGAAGCTATCGTGCCGCCTGTGTGAGGGACACGGGCTTAGTTAGGTGCAGACAAGGTGTCTCTCTGGGGTTTCAAGGCAGAGGCTCCGCTTCCTCTTTCAACAGCTCACCTGCTCCCTGGGTCTGTGCACTGCACTCACAAACCCTTGCCTGGGGGACATGGGGGTCAGACAAGTACAAGTCTGGTCCAATCGCGAAGGAAGTCCTCACTGGGGTTAAGGCAGGCATGAGCGGGGGCAACAGGGGACAGATGGCTACCTGCACGAAGGCTCGGCCCTCCAGGGCCCACCCCCCAGCTTTCTCTGGAAGTGCGTCCCCTGTGTATTCAGCAGCATACTTTCAGACCTCAGCGGCTTGGGGACTGGCCACACCTGGCCACCTGGCCTCTCCCCAACCAGAAGACAAAGCAGCAACGAGGTCCGGACACATCAGCTATGACTCAGAATAAATGCGGATTTCTATGTCGGGTGATGGGAGGGGCGGTGCTGTGCGTGCACACACACACACACATGCGCGCGTGCACACACACACACACACACACGTCTGGCCCATCACCAAGCCACGCCCCACCTCTAAGCCTATCGTTAGCCCTAGACAACACCCGCAACAGCACAGACCCAGAGACAGGCCTGCAGCTGTGGCAACATTGGCTGAAACGCCCACCGCGTGCCTTTCTGTGCTGGCTCAGACACCAAGGGAAAGGAAATGGGCCAGGTGGGTGACAGGAAGGCGATGACAGACTGAGGGCAGAGGAAGCTCAGGCCTCAGTGTGCACCTGGGAACAGCAGATACCCAGAGAGTGCCTGGAGGAGTCTGGGATTACACAAATGCTGGATTTGTGCAGGGCTACTATCTACTCACCTATGAGTTCACAGCGATTGGGTTTTGGTTTTTAACCATGATAACATGGTGGCCTTGGGCTTAGACAAGGCCCTGGACAAAGCCCTTCACCCAGTGAGTCAAAAGAATGGGCCTTTCAGTGTCTAGGAGCAGGCTGTGGGGGTGGTGCTCAGTCAGCCAAAGTCACGGCTCGCAGGAGCAACACGTCCTTGACCCCATTAAACGGGTCAGAGGTCGTGGAGAAAGGTCAGAGGCTGTGGAGTTACCGTCAGTGAGCAGAGCTCACAAAACAGCCCTCAGTGAGCACAGAGCTCCCAGAACGGCCCAGCAGGGGCTCTGGGTGAAGGGGCCCAGAGCAGTGTTCAGCCCCAGTGCCATGGCAGCCAGAGCACCATGGCCGCCCCCTCCCTGGCCCAGGGCACTGACAAGGCTTTTGGCAGAATACATTAAGAGGGCGGCACCAAGCTCTCCCAGGATACCTATGACACAAATCACAGGGCCCTGCATCATGGCATAGCCAGTTTGTGTCCTGGCTGCACCACTTCTGATCCAGCTCCCTGCTCATGGTCTGGGAAAAGCAGCAGCAGAAGGTCCAAGTGTTTAGGTCCCTGCCACCCACATGGGAGACCCAGAGGAAGCTCCTGGCTCTGGCCTGGCCCAGCGCTGGTCATTGCAGCCATCTAGGGAGTGAACCAGAGGATGGAAGATCTCTCTGTCTCTCTCTCTCCTCTTTCAAAATAATCTTAAAAAAAAAAAAAATACAAACCAGAGGAAAATAATGTCTTCTTTTTCAGAGAGCAACTGAGTCATTTGTATTAAGAATGATAAAAATGTGTAAGCCATCTCTGAACCCATAATCCTGCATCTGAACATTTAACCTGGGGAAACATTGAAGCAGCCGACACAGAGTAGGCTTCAGACTCGAAGATGTTCATGATATTATTTACACTAGTGAAAAAGTAGAAACTCTCTAAACACGTAATAGAGGAAGGGCTAAGTTAATAACGGTACAACTCAATGAACAGTTACTACTATGAAGGCATGGAAAGTCATGAACATGAAGACTATGAAACAACATGGAAGATGTTGATGAAATGAAATTTAAGAAAAATGCAGGATAGAAAAGTTTGTACATATACAGTAGAGCTCGAATGGGCTTTCGTTTAAAGCAGGCAAAGTCTCCGGGACATGTGCCAAGGGGCTGGCTCCCAGCACAACCTTGGCGTTTCCCAGCAAGCCCACAGAGGCCCCGACCGTGCTGGGAGACCCTGCGGCCTGAGCACGGGACACTCATGCTTATCAACACAGCTTCCCCGAGTGGCCCGAGGTCTGATTTGGGGGTGTGTGGACATTACCGGGGTGGCAGAGGCGGCGGCAGCGGCGACAGCAGTGGCGGCAGCGGCTAGGGCGGCGTTCCTCTCTCCCTCTTTCCTTAGAGGAGGCGGAGAGTACAGAAGAGAAGGTAGGTGGAGAGTAAGAAGCAGACCAGACAGGGACTCCTCCTCCAGCTCGCTTTGCTACAAACAGGATTAACAAGGAAAGGCAAAAGGCCCCCACTAGAAGGGAAGGAAAAAAAAAAAGAGAGAAGAAACAAAGAAAGAAGGGTGGATGGAAGGGAGAGGAAGTGAGAGCAAACGCCCAGGTTGCCAAGGACGGGGCCGCTTCCGGCCCCTCGTTCCCAGGCTAGGAACCTGTGTCACCACGGCCAGGGTGAGAGGAGCAAACAGTGCTTCCGGGAGCACCGTCCAGGGAGGCAACACACCGGCCACATGCGCCCTGGACGGTGATGGAACCAGGAGCTTCCACACTTACTTCCAGGAGGACAGCCAGGGACACACACAGGCAGCAGGAGACATGGCAAAGGAGCAGCACTCAAACGCTGGTGCCCTCGGGCCCTCCCCCGCCTTCCCACGCCCACCCCGCCTCCTGGCAGGCTCCGGAAGGCTCAGGTGCCCAAGGGATGGTGCCCTGCCTGTCCAGAGCCCTATTCCCGCACACATCCATGTGGGTGTCGACCGCTCAGGGAGGAAACGGAGGGCTGCGATGGGGGTGGGGGGTGGGGGGTGGCGAGCAGAGATACCGCACAGAAACCAAAGCAGTGGTGGCCACGAGCTAATGGATGGACCCGCAAGTCTGCTTCACCCCAACTGATCTTGACCTCATGGAGGAAGCGGTGGCCTGGAGCAGTGACAGGGAGCAGCTCTGAGGCATGAGGACTGTTTCCAGACAAACCCACAGGCAGCCCGGGGGGGGGACCATCTTAGCACCCTAAACAAAACAGGGCACAGATGAAAAGAGGCAAACACTGCAGACAGGCAAGACCCCTGGGCAGCGAGCTGGGTCCTCCCCCAGCCTCCCCGCAGCCTTTCAGTCCGGGCTCTTCCCATAGTGCAACTGGGCAAGGCTTCCAGTGGGTTCTGAGGCCGCCGCTGCCAACCTGCCAACCTCAACCCCTCCTCTCGGGACCCAGAAAGACTCACCCTGTTGACAAGAGGGCCTGGGGCGCTCTGGGGGGGGGGGGGCCCTGGCCAGGTGGGGGTGTTCTTTAGGCCTGGTTGGCCCCTGTCCAGAGCCGGGTGCTGCTGTCTGCCTGTCACCCACTTACCTTTGCAGCCTGCCCTCAACAGGAGCAATGAGCAGACCCCATTTGCCTCACTGGGGGTTGGGGAGGTCAAAATCCAAAGACATAATCAAAGGTGCTTGGGTCCAAAAGACCACTCAGGGTCCATGACCACTCACACAACCACAGGGCGAAGGCAGGTTCTCTGTACTTTCTGGCCAAGGGAGGTGCCTGGGAAGACTGTTGTCATAGCCAGCAATGAGAAGGAAGCTTTGGGGGAATGGCTGCACCTGCAAGAGATGCTGACCTGGCCAAAGGGTGGGAACAAGGGGTCCTCAGAGTGGGTGTGAGCAAGTGGGCAGGGGTCACTGGGAGAAGCTCCGGGTGCCAGCCCTGACTGCCGGGTATGGGACTATGCAGAGCTGCATGGGGAGGGAGCCGAAGGGAGTTGGGGCTCTGGGGCGGGGCTGCCAGATAATCACTGCCTGCTAGCAGGCACCAAGTGGCCTGGGTGGGGGGAGGGTTCAGCCCTATTCCAGGGGCTTCACAGAGCTAATGCAGTGAGTGAGAGTGCACTGGGCTTAAGGGGCCAGAGGGAGAGGGAGAGAGAGAGAAAGAGAGAGCGAGCGAGAGTGCGCAGCAGGGCAGAGGGAGGACATAGCATAGGCAAGGGCACAGGCGGGGAGAGCAGAGGTGTCGGGTGGGGTGGGGAGTCCAGCGTGGCTATGGCATGAAGGGTGTGAAGAGGGAAGAGGGGACAGTGGCTGGAGGAAGGCCACGGCCAGACAGCACACAGTCTGGCACATCCAGTTCAGGGCTTCCAACCATCTAGATTCCTGCCTGTGGGACACATGGAAGGCTTTACAAGAATGGAAGGAGGTGGCCAGAACCAGAAAGGCTCAGAGGCACCCAAAGATTCCCATGTGGAGTCAGAGAGCCAAGCCCTGGGCCTGGCTCTGGAGCCGAGGGCCTCAGCTGGGCCTGCATTCCTCAGCTGCCACGTCCATTTTTTGATGGGTAATCCCACAAGAGCACCTTGTTGCTTCACCCAGGGCTGGCACTGCCCGGTGGCACCTTGCCTTCCCTTCGCCTTGCCTGGCTCCACAGTGCAGGGAGGTGCAGCGAGTGTCCACCCACTGCTGGCTGCGGCATCTCCACGAAGGGCACCTCCACACCATGGCAGGCATCCTTTCCAAGAGCAGGGTGTGCCGGAACCCTCAGGGCGTTCTCACACACTTGACCCTGAGGCATAACACCTGCTACTCCAGCTCAAGTGGCAAAACTGCTCCCAGCCACTACTCTCACCTATTTTGAGACTCCAGTTGTTAAGGGGACTGGAGGGGCCTAAGCCGAAGGGGGGTGGCTTCTAGCCTGCTGGGGATGGAGGAGGAGCTAGAGAAACCAGGGAAAGAGAGTTCACTCCTGGGTGCGACCTGGTTCCCAGGTCCCCTGAGATTCTGTCCCCACTCACAGCACTAAGTTACCCTCAACAAATGGGCGGAAGCATCCCCACGCTGCAGGCAGGGGCAAGGACAGCATAAATAATTTGTCATCACAGCAGTGAGCCAGGACAGGCTGTCCTGGCGGGAGGAGCCACAGGGTGCAGAGGAATAATAGCTCACACTCCCCTCCGAGGCACACACTAACTCCTTCCCCTCCCGCAAGGTGAAACTGAGGCCTGAGCTTCTGCAGCCTGCCCAGGGCGCGGACTGGGAAGCAGCAGAGCCAGGACTGAGCCTCCAGCCTGGAGGTCGCCCCAGGGGCTGAGGAACACTTGGAGGGAGCACCTGAAAGGCCAGGAGGAGAGTCCCCGTGACGCAGCGGGGGGACCCTGATCTCGAGGCAGGCGCTGGGGAGCGAGCAGCAGCCCGGCGTGTGACTTCCCACGAACACTGCTGTAGCTGTCGGAGCCTAGGCTTCCTCACCTGGGATGTGGAGCAGAAGTTTCCAGGCTGTCTGGCCTCAGGGGTCTGGGGAAACCCTAGCCAAGATGGAAAGAAGAGCTAAGGAGATAGAGACGGGGACAGGCCATGGTCCACTCCCCTTGGAACATCGCCAGGGAGGCCGGCAGACACACAGCTTTCAAGGGGGCAGAAGTGGCTCCACCTGGAAGCACCTATTTTCGGGCCCTGGGCTGGATGTTCCAAAGGCTGTTCGGACCTTAAACACTGTCTCTGCTAACCTCACACAGAGTCAGACCACCAGCAGGAAGAAGCTGAGAGGCTCTGATGAAGCTGAATAGCCAATACACTTTATTTGCTCAACAAATAGTGCACCACAGCCAAAGCCAAGTGCTACAAAATCCCTTTCTTCCTTTCCTATGGAATATAACCATAAAACAGCGAACACAGAAAGCTCCTGATTTATAAACAAGGCGTGCTCCACACAGGGCATCGCCTTCTCTCCCATGCTCAGGCTTCCTACTGCTGCCGTCTGATGGACCAGAGAATATTCTTTACCGGAAAGGGAGGGCACCCTCCAAGTTTCTTCTTGACTTGGCTATCTGGACTCCAATCATATTTTCTCAAAAAGATCATCAGGGTGTAGTTGGACCAAGGGACACAGGATTAGCTGGGGGAGAGGAGGAAAAGGAAAAGATTCTCCCTAAGACACAAAGTTAGGGACCAGCAGCAGGGCACAGCAGGTTAAAGCAGCGCCTATGATGCCAGCATCCCTTATGAGTGCTGGTTCGAATCCCAGCTGCCCCACCTTTTTTTGGTTTGTTTTTTAACAGGCAGAGTTAGACAGTGAGAGAGAGAGAGAGAGTTATAGACAGTGAAAGAGAGACAGAGAGAAAGGTCTTCCTTCCGTTGGTTCACTCCCCTAATGGCCGCCACAGCTGGCACTCGGGCGCTGCACCAATCTGAAGCCAGGAGCAGGGTGCTTTCTCCCGGTCTCTCATGCAGGTGCAGGGACCCAAGCACTTGGGCCATCCTCCACTGCCCTCCCGGGCCACAGCAGAGAGCTGGACTGGAAGAGGAGCAACTGGGACTAGTACCCGGTGCCCCAACCGGTACTAGAACCCGGGGTGCTGGTGCCGGCCTGCCCCACTTCTGATCCAACTCCCTGCTAATGTGCCTGGGAAAGCAGTGGAGGATGGCCCAAGTGCTTAGGCTCCTGCCACTCATGTGGGAAACCTGGAGAGAGTTCCAGGTTCCTGGCTTCAGCCTGGCCCAGCTGCAGCTGCTGCAGCCATTTGAGGAGTATACTGGTGAATGAAAGATCTCTTTCTTTCTCCCTTGTCTCTGTAACTCACCTTTCAAATAGATAAATATTTAAAAAGCTAGAAAGTTAACATTTGGAGGGCCGGTGCTGTGGTGTAGTGGGTAAAGCCGCTGCCTGCAGTGCCAGTATCACATATGGGCACCGGTTTGAGATCCGGCTGCTCCACTTCTGATCCAGCTCTCTGCTATGGCCTAGGAAGGCAGTAGAAGATGGCCCAAGTCCTTGGGCCCCGGCACCCATGCAGGAGACCTGGAGGAAGCTCCTGGCTCCCAGCTTTGGATTGGCGCAGCTCCGGCCATTGCAGCCAAATGGGGAGTGAACCAGCAGATGGAAGACCTCTCTCTCTCTGCCTCTCCTTCTCTCTGTGTGTAACTCTTGTCTTTCAAATAAATAAATAAATCTTTAAAAGAAAAAGAGTTAACATTTGGAAGAGAAGGAAAAAAATGATGAGACACCATGCATACCTACGGGGGTGGGGGGGAGAAAATCTGACACTGACAAGATTAGAGAAAAAGGATGTTTCCATCTTTGAAACACTAAAAATAAAAATTTCTGAGGCTAAGCTGCAAGTGGGAAAAGAAAGGCCAGAGAGGAAGGTGGGAAATTTCCTGTATCCTAGGGAAAGCTCAGAAGTACAAGGGAGGAAGTGTGACTGATTTCCCCAAAGTGTGACTCACAACACGCTCGTCACTTCAGACGACTCTTGGAGGACAGTCCTCTGGTTAGACGAGCTCAGGAAACACTCGTGGAGGGCCCAGCGTACACCGGGGTACCGAAGGCTCTGTGGGGACGAGTGCTGACTCACGTGGGTTAACCTTGTGCCCCCCTACATGGGTAAGGCTACTTCAAAAAGTGTGTGGAAAATGGAATCCCAAACACAAGTTCATTTTGGTGCAAGACAATTTGGAAGCCCATGTGTGGCTTTTCGTAACATGTATTTTCCATGAACCCCTGGGAGGCTCCATTTTGGAAAGCACAGCTGGGGAGAAGCACTGTCTCCAGCAGTGCCCAGGGTGTGCCATGCCCGGTGCCAGCCAGCCCCAGCGGAGCACGGAGCTGGTGCAGGACACTCCGGCATCTGCTGTTTGAGGCCTGGGAACCAGTTATACAAATCGTGTTACAGGAACTTAAGGTGGTGGCTACATTTTGCAGGTCTAATACGTGTTTTGATTTCATAACTGAAATAGAAAGTCTCCATTCACCTAAAATACAATGTAGCATCTTCCTCTCCTTTCTTATCTAAGGTGCTTGAATTCAAAAACTCAGCACTGGGGGTGGGCACTTGGCCTACAGGTTTAAGACTCCACTTGGGATACCTACAATTCCAAATCAGAGTGTCTGGTTTGAGTCCCAGCTCCTCCACTTCCAAGTCCAGCTTCCTGCTCATGCACACTCTGGGAAGCAGTAGGTGGGGGCTCAATGGGATGCATCCCTGCCACCCAGGTGGGAGAACCCGGACTGAGTTCCAGACTCTTGACTTCAGCCTGGCCCAGCTCTGGGTGCTGAGGGCAATTGAGAAGTAAACGAGTGGATGGAAGATCACTGTCTGTCTGTCTCTCATTCTCGCAAATTGAAAACAAAACAAAACACACACAGTGGCCAGTGTCATGACACCATGGTTAAGCCGGAACACGAAACACCAGCAGCATCCTGGTATCTTGTAGCAGAGTGCTGATTCGAGTCCTGGCTGCTCCGCTTCTGAGACAGCTCCCTGCAAATGAACCGCAGTGACGACAGCCCTAGTGCTTGGGCCCCTGACACCCATGTAGGAAACCTGGATGGAGTTTCAAGCTCCTGGCTTCAGCCTGGTCCAGCCCCGGCCATTGCAGCCATGTGGGAAGTGAATCAGCTAATGAGAGCACTCTGTCTCTCTCTGTCACTCTGCCTTTCGAATAAGTAAAAGAAACCTTAAAGAAAAAAAAAAAAAACACCTCAGCACTATCGCTATCTTTTCCTCTATTTATTATCAAGCATGTGGTGTGCTCTAACTACAGGCCACGCCTGCAGCTGTCCACCATCTTCTGCACAGGCAGACCTGCGGGAGGCCATCAGAGGCCTTGCTGAACAGAACCCAAGAACATCGTGCTTACAGGGCGTCACTCCTCCAGTAACAGCCAGGAGGGAAAGGAGACAGCTGTAACGGCCTGTGCAAAGCCCTCCCTGCTGGATCCCGGGGACGGTGGCTTCCTCTTCCAGGTTCCACTGCCCTGGCTCTCTTAACAACGGGCTCCTTGGATCCTGCGATCAGCACATGCTTACTGGCACCAGACAAGTGTTTCTTGACCTCATGACTTTTCTTGAACAAACAGTTGCTGGACTGAAGTGACCTGACATTTACCTGTTCTCTCTCACATCCTCTGACGTCCTTCCTATGGCTGTCTTGCTTGTAGGTTTCCAAAGGGCCCTGGTCTGCACCTCACTTGGCTCAGGGACTCAGACAGTCTCCAGGGGTTTGCCCACCACCTGCTCTCCCGCCTTGAGCTTTGGTTTCCTTGTAACAGAGTTCTGCTCTCCCTCCGACAGACCCAGATCTCACAGCTGGCCCCAGAGCCTCTGGTGTTTTCCTACCCTGTGGTCCTCTCCATCTCCTGGAACACGCAGGTCTCCTTTCTGCCTGGAGGTCCCTGGTCACTGGCCCTGGCTGAGACGCCCATCTCTCTCACCCACACTTTTCTCTTTTTAAGTATTATTTATTTGAAAGGAAGAGTTAGAGAGAGAGAGAGAGAGAGAGAGAGAGAGATTGACCTTCCACCAGCTGGTTCAATCTCCAAATGACCTCAACAGCTGGGGCTGGGCCAGGCTGAAGCCAAGAGCCATCTAGGTCTCCCATGTGGGTGGCAGGGGCCCAAGCACCTGGGCCATCCTCCACTGCTTTCCCAGGAAGCTGGGTCAGAATTAGACCACAGGGACTCCAATCAGCACCCATATGGGATGCCATCATCACGGGTGGTGGCTTAACCTGCTGCACCATGACCTCTGACCCCAACCCCAATCTTTAGAACCTAGTTTACATGCAGGCTCTTCCAGGCCATGCTCTCCCTCTCTCCTTCAAGATTCTAAGGCATCTGGCAGCCCTTCCCCAATTGGATGTCATTTGAGACTAGAAACAAATTGTTCCCTGGAAGGTCCCACTTGCTCTAAGTGGATTGGAAGCTTCAGGACACATAGTGTCCTTTAGATTCTCCCCACAGAAACTGGCCCAGCACTTGGAAATTGCTCTGCTTCCAGCTTCCCTGTGAGCCAAAGGGAGGCACACAAAGCCCTTCACCTTTGACAGGGCTGTACACCAATAACAATCCTGCTACCTTGAGCAGACTCAAGAGTTTACCTTGAAAGGAAATGGACACTGGCCTTGTACAAACAGGCATGCTCTGTGTCGTCAGATGAGTGTCAGTGCAATTCAGCACAATGATTCAATTAACTGTGTTGTCACTATCACTAACAGTGTAAAGTGGGAGTAGAGAACCATTTCCCTGCCAAGGGCCAGCTGGATATTTCTAATATCATTCACGGCCACACAAAATAATCAACCTAAAAATCAGCCTGCTATAGATTTATCGAATATCGAGTCCCGCCTGTACTTGCCTTGGCAGGGCCAGACCAAATGATTTTTGATACAGCCTGCAGGCTCGACATTTCCAATCTCTGGAAAAGATATGAATTTGAGGGGCCAGTGCTGTGGAGCAGTGGGTTAATGCCCTAGCCTGAAGCGCCGGCATCCCATATGGGTGCCAGTTTGAGACCTGGCTACTCCACTTCCAATCCAGCTCTCTGCTGTGGCCTGGGAAGGCAATAGACGATGGCCCAAGTCCTTGGACCCCTGCACCCACGTGGGGGACCCAGAAGAAGTTCCTGGCCCCTAGCTTCAGATCGGCGCAGCTCCAGCCATTCCTGCCAACTGGGGAAGTAAGTCATCGGATGGAAGAACTCTCTCTCTCTCTCTCTCTCTGCCTCTCCTCTATCTGTGTAACTCTGACTTTCAAATAAAATAAATCTTAAAAAAAAAAAAAAGATATGAATTTGAGGGGCTGGTGTGGTGGTATACTAAGATAAGCTGCCACCTACACCGCCAGCATCCCATATGGGTGCTGGTTCAAGTTCTAGCTGCTCCACTTCCAATCCAGCTCTCTACTTAATGGCCTGGGAGACAACGGAGGACGACCCAAACTGAGCTCTTGCCACCCAAGTGGGAGATCCAGAGGAAGCTCCTGGCTCCTGGCTTTGGCCTGGCCCAACCCTGTCCATGGTGGCTATTTGGAGAGTGAACCAGTGGATGGAAGCTCTCTCTCTCCCTCTCTGTAACTCTGCCTTTCAAATGAGTAAATAAATCTTTAAAAAAAAAAAAAAAAAGGATGAATTTGAAGATTTGGGATATACTTGAAATACCAAAGTTATACTCTTGGGAAAAAAAATAATACACAAACAGGGAATAAAGCTACCTCAATAGAAACGCCTCTTAGAGCACTCTGTTTCTCCAGGTTGTGGTGATGACGGCTACTGTGCCTGTAGCAGTAGTGTCCTAAGCAGGGCTAATGTCCAACCACCCATGGATTAGAAGTGCAGGGTCCCCTCGACTCGCAGATGACCGGTGGAGCAGACCTTCCCAGACATGTCGCCAGGGGCTGGCACGTCGGCCAGAGGCCTCGAGTTAAGCGTGCTGTCTCCTGCGGCGCCCCAGAAGACTCAGTCTGACTGGATAAACTTCCTGAGTTGCCTAAAAGTCTGACAGCGAAATGAGCGGTTTTGCTTTCTAAAAGCAACAAGGAAAATGCATGGCTACCCAAACACAGGCACTAATCAGTGCTTCGCTCTCGGATAATTAGGGTCGTCTTCCCCACCCCACCTCAATTTTGCTGCAAGGCCACTTACAAAAAAACAAAAACAGGAAAGAAAACCAAAATCCACCCCGGCTATTTCCCTCGGCTGATTCAGGTTGGGAGCAACATGGAGCGCACTGCTGCTGGGCGTTCAGCTTGTGGGCACGGGCTAAGGGGGTATGGTATGGCCTGCACTGCGGCTCAATAGGCTAATCCTCCGCCTGTGGTGCTGGCACCCCGGGTTCTAGTCCCAGTCGGGGCGCCGGATTCTGTCCCGGTCACTCCTCTTCCTGTCCAGCTCTCTGCTGTGGTCCGGGAGGGCAGTGGAGGATGGCCCAAGTGCTTGGGCCCTGCACCTGCATGGAAGACCAGGAGGAGGCACCTGGCTCCTGGCTTTGGATCAGTGAGGCGCACCAGCCACAGCGGTCATTGGGGGGTGAACCAACGGAAAAAGAAAGACCTTTCTCTCTCTCTCTCTCTCTGTCTACTCTGCCTGTCCAAAAAAAAAGAAAAAAGGGGGGGGGGGTATGGTGGCGGTGGCAGAGCTGGCTCTGCAATGGAACACCCAGTGCCTATGAGATTGGACCCCTTGGCCTACCCCTGGCACCCACAGAGCCTCTCCTCCTCCCTCCGTCTCCCCAGACCTCACCTGGTTGATGACGTAGATGCCGTAGTCCAGCTGCTGGCGCTGCAGGATTGGGTGCAGGTAGTACAGCCAGTACTTGAGGTGCTCCTGCCGGTTGCGGAATGGGATGATGATGGCCACCTTGTGGGGAGAGATACAGTCCTTGGGGGTGTAGCGCCCGCCCACCTTCACCTCTGGGTTCTGCTTCGCCAGGAGCTCCAGGTCCACAGGGATATTAAACTCGATCAGCATGGGGCCGACTGGAGAGGTGGAGGGAGGGAGGGAGAAGTTAGCAGGCCCAGGATCGCCACCCCACGGGCCGCACGGGACAACCAGGACGTGGCTGCACACAGGGTGTCTGCTCTTGAGGGCAGCCTGGCCAGCTAAAGGGCATTCATGCGTGGCACAGGTTCCGTGTCCAGCATGCAGATGCCCAACCAGCCCAGTAAATCCTCAGTGCCCAAAGTCCTGTGTCCCAGGGACCCCCTTAGTGCTGGGCAAACCCCAAGCGCTGGTGACCCTGTCAAGCACTCACCTGTCCTGGACCCTGCCCCCAAGACTGGAAATGTCTCCCACTCAGACTTCCCAGCCAATGGGCGGTTGTTAAGATCAGTGACCATAAGTTAGAAACCACTTTCTCAGAAATCCTGGGGTTGCAGGGAGGACGTTGCGGTATGGGAGGTTAAGCCACAGCTCAACTTCCAATGCAGCTTCCAGCTAATGCACCTGGGAATGCAGCAAATGATGGCCCAAGTACCTGGGCCCCTGAACCCATGTGGGAGACCAGGATGGAGTTCCTGGCTCCCTTCTTTGGCCTGGACCAGCCCTAGTTGTTGCAGGCATTTGGGGAGAGAACCAGCAGATGAAAATCTCTCTTTCTCTGTCACTCTGCCTTTCAAACAAACAAGTGAAACTTTTTTTTTTTTTTTTTTTTAAGAAAAGTCGGTCAAACAGCTCTTGGCTCAGATGAAAACCTGATGAGATACAGGCGGCTGATTCTGGAGCAGCGGCAGGTGAGAGTAGAAGGGAGAAGCAGCGCTGAGCTCCAGGTGCGGGCCCACGGCACACACGCTTGCTGCATCCAGGTACGCACGGAGTATCAGACCCAGGGCCAAGCTGGAACCCAGCTGCCCGTATTCTCTGACCTTCAGACTTCCTCAAAATGGGTTCCAGGAAATATCAGACCCAGCAAGATGCTGCATGGAAAAACAGCCTGTGGTCAAACAAGGGAGGGAACGCTCCTGCTGGAGCCTGCTTCTGGAAAGTGCGTCAGGGCTGCGAGGTTGTGCAATCGAAAGAACCCCTCACCTCATTTAACCCACCACTGCCCAAACTTCCTGGACCTCAGAACCGCTCTGCCAGGAAACCTGCTTGGGGAACGGTCACCTGAGAAGCAAAGGAGCAACTGAGCGGAACAAAGTAGAGGATCTGGGCATCTAGGGCAGAGCGGGGAGAGGGGACAGCATGGAGGCCTCAGTCACTCACCCTCCTGAGAAGAGGCTGCCCTGGGGGCGGCGGTGGGGCTGGGGGAGAAGCTCCTCCCCACAGGCCCTTTTCCCCCAAGACGCAGCTCTGATCACAGCACTTGCCTGCTAAAAGCCGCCAGGCACTCTGAGGTGAAAAGGCCTCTGGTCTCAGCTCCGTCTCCCTCCCCATCCCTATAAATCACGCCCATGGCTACCCGGTTCCCTTTGCCACAGGGACCCTTCCCTCGTTCTAGTGGGCAAACCTTCGCACTCGCCAAACTGCTTGCGGTCCCAGCTCCAGCTGGCCCCATGTGAGGTGAGCAGGCATTGGGCACCAGGATAGAGTCAGGGGTCACCCAGGATCAGTGTCCCCAACCCCCTCATCAGAATCGCCTGGGGCAATTTCTACAGATAAACAAGTTCAGCCATCCGCCCTGCCCCCCCCACCTAGTCCAACTCAGATTTTGGGGAGGCCCCGGGTTGATGATTAACAAGGAGTCAGATGGTTCTGGGCCCCGCTCCCCCATAAGCAGAGTCCTCAGGGCTTCCCACCACGCACACCCTAACCCGCAAAGTCTAGGCTGGGGCTGATCAGCTCCCCAACCCTGGCAGGACAGAGCCCTGGGACCCACTGCACAGTAAACACAGGAAGATCTGTCACCGAACTCCCACTTCAGAAGCCTTGTGATATCTGCAGTGCCCACACGCCACCCACCCCACCTTCGGTTTTGAAGATACTTCTAAACATAACCCCATTTTCGGGAACCCAAGAAGCATCTGGGCTGCCACCTCGGCAGCTTGCTCACACCTTCTGAAACCACCCAGAAGGCAGAGCGCACACGTGGCCTGACCAGACACCTGCAGGCTGGAGGGTGTGCCAGCAGTGCCCCTCCAGGGGCCCTGGGGCAGAGAACAGGGTGGCCTGGGCCCTGGACCAGATCCACCACCAATGGCTTGTTGGATGCCATCTGCGCAAGGCCATTCCTTGGAGGATACTGGTCTCCTGTCTCTAAACTGCAGAGATCACACTGGATGATCACCAAGCTCTCCGAAAGCCCTGATGTAGACTGGGCCAACCAGAAGCAGAGCAGAGACCCAAACCGAGATCTTCTGAAAATCCTGCTCTCATCTTCCCTGTCCTGCAGAGAGCCCTGGCTGACCAAGGAGACAGGAAGAACTGGATGCCCTGGTGGCAGAGGTGGAAAGCAGCCCTGGTCACCATACACTCTCCCTCTTTCCCCTCCCTCATCACCCACGCTTTCTCAGCCTCTCTCCCAGGACCCCTGCTTCTCTCATCCAGGCCTTTGGTTTGAGCACAGGACAGTTCTCAAGCCTCTGCCTCTATCTGACATCTCTCTCTCACCCCTCCCCCCCCCACACACACACCCAGGCAATAGGACCTGGCCCCTTCCATGCCATGGGCACCTTAAACTCAACCCAAATGAACTCTGATTCAATGCCATTCATAACCACCTACCTCCTCCGGGGTTCCCTAAGCAACCGGCACTGCTGTCCAATCAGTATGGGAGGACACCTAGGTGGTCCCTCTTCTAGTTCCCGTCCCTTACTCCACCCCAACTCTCCCTCTGTCTCTCACACCCCACACACTCACACACATGCAGTCACGTACTCACACGCACAGCACGCTGACCATCCATGATCCATGGGGACCTATCCAGGACAACACAGTCTTCACTCTGGAAGAGGTGTCTACTGCAAGCCCTCCCTGTGATAGGTGTCAAGCCCACTTTCCACTTGTTTCAATCAGCACCTCCCAGGTACCTATCTTGTGCCAAGCTGAGTGCCAGCCAAGGAGGGGTGGGTTGAGATGGAGGAGGAGGAATGGACGAGACGGTTCCTACCTTCCAGGAGCTCCCAGCCAAGCATGTGGCAGAACCTCCGTGCAGTCGCCCCGGTCAAGGCTGGCCCAGGGACTTGCTCCTCCAAGGGCTCCGTGCAGAGCGTGGCCTTCTCTCTCTCTCCCGTTCCCACCTCTGCTCCCTCTCACCACAGCCCCGTGTGCTTGGACACGCTGAGAGCACCCTGACCTCCAGTTCCGCCTGCCTTGCCCAATCTGGCAATTCCTTCCCCGTTTCTCTCTGGACCCTTCACAAGCCTGGGACTCCTGCAGCTCTCATCTCTGAGACAGAACAGCACACAGCAGCCCCTCACCTGGAGCCGAATGCCTTCCTGGGTCCAGTGCCAGCCCGAGGCCTCCCCAAGGGCCCAGCACCTTCCTGCCACATGGTACAGACAATCCTCTGCCCCACAGCTGGCGCTGAGAAGACCCAGAGAGCTCGGACTCCAGGAGAGCAACAGCCAGCCCCACTGACAGTCGGGCAGCCTGCCGCCAGCTCTCGGAGCCAGTGCCCAGGGCCATGGGGAGAGGCTGCCAGAGGCGGCAGAGGGCCGAGGACTTCCTAACAGTCCACAGGCCAGGCCAAGATGCCCTTGCTGTGCGGCGCATGGCGTGTGCTACCACACTCCTCGGCCCTGCTGGGCCGGCTTGTGTGTTTTCCTGGCTCTGGGAGCTGGGACATGGGGTTACGTAAGCAGATGAGCAGATGTGAGCTGTCCTCGGCTCCCCCGGCTCAAGCCCCGCCACGTGGGCCTCTCGGCTGGGAGTCCAGGTCACGGCCTTGCGTATAAGTCGCTCAATAACTTCAATGTGTGAGCTCAACTCAAATTCCACAGCTCCCCTGCCCGGCATGGCAAACCCAAATACACACACACACGCGCGCGCGCCCCTCCATCAAAAGCCTGCTAATCTACGCGGGCCCCAGCCCAGACTTGCTTTCATGCTGGCAAGATCACTAGTTCAATCCTCCAGACTCAGCAAAACAGGTTGGAACTGCTTTCCTCCCGGTTAGGTCTAAGACTCTTGTGCTTGGCCTGAGGCTGGACTGTGACAATGTTTTACCAGCCTGGGAAAAAACAATAAACGTGAAGACCATGTAGGTGGTTTCTCATCAAGCTAAACAGCATCAGTGTATAGGAATGCGCTGTTCTCAAGCGTAAGTGCTCGTTATTCTTCGTCCAAACAATTTTATTTATTTGAGATACAGGGACAGACAGCACGCATTCCCATGTTCTGGGTCAGTCCCCAAATGCCCACAACTGGGCTAGGAACTGAATCCGGGTCTCCCACAGGGGTGGCAGAGCCCCAATTACTTGAGCCATCACTGCTGTCTCCCGTGGTCTGCATTAGCGAAAAGCTGGAAATCAAGGGTTACAATCAGGAACTGAACCCAGGTACTACAATATGGGACATGGACATCCTAACTGCGAGGCTAAACACCTGTTCCTTCTTAGTCTGTAAATGTTAAAATCTCTTTTCTCTCATGAAATGATAGTGGTGAATTTCCGTGCTGGATTTTATTTTTTTATTTTTTCCAAGAATCCCCTGGCAGCCATGGGTCAGGCTCCCAAAAATTACTCTTGAAAATTTCCTAGGCAAGAAAAGCCCAATGTTTGGGAAGGATCTGAGAATGCATGGAATTATGCAGACCCAGAACTTTATGGTTCTGAACACCGGGAGGCTGGAACGTCTCCTGGGCCAGGTGTCAGGTCTGAGTCCACTGCACATCTCCTCTCTACAGTAAGTAAACGTGGGTGGCCCTTTTCCCTCGGTATCCAATTCTCCGAAGGCCAGATAGCACTGGGAGGCTGAATCAGGAGCTGTCATCAAATTCCTGGGCTCGGGGAAGGTTTGCTCGCAGTGGTCCCGGGGAGTCCCAGTGCCCGCTGTGGGCCCTAACATGAGCAACGAGGAGCACCTTTTCCCCTGTCCTGTGGGAAGGACGACAGGCTCTGCCGGTGTCCAAAGACTTCAACATCACCAAATCTAACAGTGCCCGGCTTCAGCTCAGACGTCACCTCCCTCGTGAAGCCTTCCCTGACCACCCGAGGTTGGCTTGCAGTCTTCACCCACTTCCTAGACATACTCACGGCATCACAACTATTGAAACACGTGCCTACTTGGTATGTTTCTGATGTCAACGGGTGGCAAGTGCAACTGTGGTGACAACAAGCCGAACTGGCATGAATGAAGGGGAATCGGCCCCAGGGGCTGGGGGAGAGAGTCAGGGAAAGCTCTCCAGAGAGCTCACCATCCAGTCGTGTTCCTTTGTCACCAAGCCCGCTTGGCTGCCACAAATCTGAGTACACCAAAAGTCTCAGCCGGCTGAGCAGCGCACCACTGTCCCTCCTGCTTCTCCGCCATGGGAGCAAGCAACAAGGCTTTCCATAAATCTACAAGAACAGCTGATGGGAAATCGCGGGCTAGAAACCACCAGAAGGGACTCGCAGCTCCCAGGTCAACCATTTCTCACAGAGTTGTAAAACCCAACTCAAAGGTACCGGGAATGATTTATTTCTTACGTCAGATGTCCATGGTGTTTTCCTTCATGGCTTAGGGCATATCTTTAAAACTGAGCAATCAATATCTTCAGACATAACCCAGTCCCCTTCCCAATACAGATCTTCCAAAATCAGTGTTTCAAAACATGGCCACGTGACTGAGCAAGAGGATTTGTCACAAAAACAGATTGATCACAAATGCTAACAGGATCTGTCTCGAGCACGCCACACACACATACAGAACCCCGCGCCCACCCCACCGCTGCTGCTGTCAACGCACCATCCGAGACACTGCTAGACCCTGGGGGAAGAAGTGCTTTTTCAACAGGAAACAGAACACATCTGTGGTCTCAGTAACCCTGCACTTGGGGGACAGAGAGAAAAACAAAGTATGCACATTTGCTTGAAAACCAAAGGCGTCTGCTAGAGGAGGGCCACAGAGGAGAGCCCAGGTGGCCAAGTGGGGAGCTGGACCAAGGGGCCTCGGAGGCCAACTGCTCCTCCATCTGTGTCCACGGCAGGCCCTGTCCTGGGCAGGAGCTGCCCCACTCTGCAGTCTTCCAAACTACGTGAAAAGTGGCCTCCCCAGCAACCTCACACCTCGGGTGGAACTGCCATCTCCTACGCCTTGCTCTCTCTCCCTCGTTAAAGCCCAACCTGACCTTTCGTGGCCAAGCACTGGAGCTTGCTTTCAAAGTGCTGGCGAGTATTCCATCTTTTGCAGCAGCTCTCAAGCTGTGCAGAGCAAGGAGAGACATCTGGGGGCACGTGTGAAGCTGCAGATTCCGGGGTCCTACACAACAGATGGAACGACTTGGTCAGCCTGGGCCGGGGCCCAGGAATCTGCATCTTAACAAGCACTCTCAGGGAACTGTAAAGCAAGAGCCCAGACTCTATTTTGAGAGCTCCAGAGGTTTACTCATTAACCATCACCTCCCTCTCACCCCTGCAAAGCTCTTTAAGTCTGAGGTTCCAAGTTAAACAATGTACATCCTGGGATTATGGTGTACGACAATCACTTTATAGGACAAAATTTTTTTTTTTTTGAAAAGCAGAGCAACACAGACAAAGGAGAGACAGCACGACAGCAAGAGCAAGACAGATGATTTCCATCTACTTTTTTTTTTTTTTTTGACAGGCAGAGTGGACAGTGAGAGAGAGACAGAGAGAAAGGTCTACCTTTGCCGTTGGTTCACCCTCCAATGGCTGCCGCGGCTGGCGCACCGCGCTGATCCAATGGCAGGAGCCAGGTACTTATCCTGGTCTCCCATGGGGTGCAGGGCCCAAGCACCTGGGCCATCCTCCACTGCACTCCCTGGCCACAGCAGAGAGCTGGCCTGGAAGAGGGGCAACCAGGACAGAATCCGGCGCCCCGACTGGGACTAGAACCCGGTGTGCCGGCGCCGCAAGGCGGAGGATTAGCCTAGTGAGCTGCAGCGCCGGCCCTCCATCTACTGTTTCACTCAACAGTCACTGCTTGGCCAGGCTGAAGCTAGAAATCTAGAACTCCATCCGGGTCTCCCACCTGGGTGGCAGGAATTCAAGTTAACTTGAGTCATCATTTATTGCTTCCCAGGAGGCATTTGCAGGAACCTGGATTGGAAACAGAGTAGCAAAGATAGGAACCAGCACTCCAATATGGGATTAGGCAACCCTAGCAACAGGTTAACCTGCCGCCCCACAACGGCCCCACCTCTCTGACAATTTTGATCACATAACAGAACCTGTTTAACTTTTCAAAACATCCCTCAAGGTCCACAGGGCCAGTTCAGAATGTTTTTGACACCTTTCACACCCCATGCACCTGCTTCCTCCATTAACCATCTCTGCAGACAAGTGTTCCTTAATTCCTTTCCACACTTGGGACAGTTCCTGGCAAAGCAGAACCAGTGAACACAGCACTTGTTCAACTAAGTTAAGAAGCTGAGCTAGGGGTCGGCCTAGCTGTTTGAGACACCACCATCCCATATTGGAGCACTGGTTCAAGTCCCAACTGCTCTGCTTCCAGTCCAGTTTCCTGCTAATACACCTGGGAAAACAATAGAACATTGTGTAAGTACTTGGGCCCCTGTTACCCATACGGAGACCAGAATGGAGTTCCTGGTTCCTGGTTCCAGCCTGGCCCAGTCCTGGCTATTGCAGCCATTTGGGGAGTGAACCAGTAGATACAAGATATCTTTCTTTCTCTCTTCCCATCTACCCCCCACCCCAACTCGTCACTGTGGCTTTCAAATAGCAAACAGAGTAGAGCACCATCTTGCCCTTGATGCCTTAGAACCTAAGATTCTTATTCTAACTAAACACCTACAATGAACATGAGGGCAAATATACATAATGAACACCTGGGCTCCAAAGGTGTCTGTTTTTTCCGGCATAGCACCGGATCCAGGAGGACAAGGGACCTCCCTCCACCTTCAATGTTAGAAAAACTTTCCTCCAGGCTAGTCTGGGTCTGTAATTTGAGACTTTGTAACAACAGATGGCCTAACCTCCTAATGCAAATACTGTTTCCTTGGCTAAGTCTCAGGTTGCCACAGCCAACAGCATCTTCTTAGCCAAACTCCTAAGAGGGTAACTTGAGAGAGTAACTCCAAAGTGCATGTCTGCCGGGGGTGGTGAGAACAGCAGGGAAGCCTGGGGTGGCGCTCAGCCCAGGATGCCAACACTAAAGGAACCAAGCCTATAGCCAACAAAGCAAAACTCCGCTACCTCAAAGGGGCAGGATCCACTTCACACCAGACCCGAAAGAATCCCAGCACACCAGGGCCACAGCAGCCTTGAGAATCATGTTTCTGGGGTAGGCACTGAGTGCAGCAGATAAGATACGCCTTAGGGCTTCGGGAACCATGGGATATGGTGTAGACATGGCCAAGTCCAAGAACCACACCACACACAACCACTCACAAAAATAGCACAGAAATGGTCTCAAGAAACCCTGATCACAAAGATATAAATCTCTCAATGGGGTAGAGGAACACAAGATTTGCCAAGATGCACAAGAAGGGCCTGAAGACGACGTAGTAGGCCAACAAGGCCAAGGCTATGAGTGTGCATGCTGAGGCTATCAAGGCCCTTGTCAAGCCCAAGGAAGTTAAAGCCCCAAAGGGTGTCGGCTGCAAGCTTGATCAGTTTGCCTACATGGCCCACTCCATGCTTGGGAAGCACTCTTGGGCCAGCACTGCCAAGGGTCTTAGGCTATCCTGGCCAAGGACCAAGGCTAGGCCTCAAATCAAGGCCTAAGCCCAGGCTGCACTTGCAGCTGCAGATCTAGTTCCAGCTCAGGCCTCCACAAAGGCTCTATGGTAACAGTCTCTGTCAATCAATGCAAGGACAAGAAATAATGTGACTGCTAGCTGCTCTCTGCTTGGGGCTAGTGACCTTCTGTGCTGTTTGTACAAATAAACCTGAGGCAAGGTCTCTTTATTTTTAAAGATTTATTTATTTATTTATTTGAAAGGCAGAGTTACACAGAGAGGGAGAGACAGATAGAGAGGTCTTCCATCCACTGGTTCACTCCCCAAATGACTGCAACAGCTGCAGCTGAGCTGATCTGAAGTCAGGAGCCAAGAGCTTCTTCCAGGTCTCCCACACAGGTGCAGGTGCCCAAGGACTTGGGACCATCTTCTACTGTTTTTCCAGGCTGCAGCAGAGAGCTGAATTGGAAGTGGAGCAGCCAGGACTCAAACCAGTGCCTATATGGGATGCGGGCACCCATATAGAGAAAGAGATGCCATTCAGGTCACCAACATCCCATATTGAAATGCCTGGGTTCGAGCCCCAGCTGATTCCAGCTTCCTGCTAATGTGCACCCTGGGAGGTAGGAGGTGACACTTCAAAGTGCTTGGGTCCCAGCCACCCACATGGGAGACATGGCTTATTGTGGGGAGTAAACCAGCAAATGGAAGATTTCTCTCTGTCTCTGTGTGTGTGCACGCACTTCTCTTTCAGATAAACAAAAATAGAAAAAAAAAATTAAAGAAAGCAATATGTTTTACATGAAGGAAAATGAAGGCCAGAGATGTTGGATTGGCAAAAAATCTGTCCTTACCTTTCCCTGAACAACCCCGCAGGGTTCTGATGTCCCTGCACGCACCGGCACAGGGGAGAGTGAGCTGCAGCACACCAGGCCTCTGCTGTCCCTGCGCTGTGCCAGCGCGAGTCTGTCTCGGAACCCTTCCCAGTCTCGGGCTCCAGGAAGCCATCAACTGATTGAGGCAGTGGAAAAGTGAATGCTGTTTGACATCTCTGATCTAAACCTTCCTCCAACGTCTGTGCACCCCATACACACCTCTGGCTTCGGCCAAATTCAGTGGGGCAGCAGAAGCAAGGAGAAGCCGTGGGAACACCTCTGGGAAACCCCTGGGACTGGGGACGCGACACTTCCCTCGTGTCCTGGGCTAACCCAAGCAGACGGCTTCACCGCTGGGGAAGCCACAGAGCAGCAAGGTCCTGGGGTCAAGACACAGCGCCTGGGAGTCACGAGCTTTTAAAGCCCCACGACCCCGCTCTCCTCGGCGCTTGGCCTGGGGGGGGGGGGCAGGGTAGAGACCCAGGAGGAATTCCTGCTTTGTTTGGTCCTGATCCAAAGGCAGACGCCGCCTTCTCACTCCCTCAGCTGGGATTTGTAGAAACTGCGCTTGCTCACAGCTCTCACTACCAGGAGAAGGCTGGGGAGGCCAACGTGCCTGGAAACCCCACATGAGCCCCAGGAAGACGCTGCGGCATCTCTCGCCTCTGAAAGCTAGAGCACTTCCAGACGGCAGGGCTGGGCTGAGCTTCGCAGAGGACAAGGACGGCACACGCGTGCCTTGGACATAGGAGCTCTGCGGGCCGAGTTCCAGACTGCTGCAATAAAGCCAGTACCGCAATAAAGGGAGTCATATAAACTTTTTTTGGTTTTACAGCACATATAAAAGTATTGTCTATTAAGAATGGAATAGCACGATGTCTAAAAACAAGTACATCTCCTAATTAAAAAATACTTGTTAGAAAATGCTAACAATCATCTGAGCTGTTGGGAAAATGGTGCCAACAGATTTACTCTACCTTGGCTGCCAAAACCTTTAATCTATAGAAAACACAGTATCTGCAAAGTGCAATAAAACGAGATATACCAGAGCCGGCATTGTGGCACAGCAGGTTAAGCAGTTGCCTGTGAGGCCAGCACCCATATGGGCACTGGTTTGAGTCCAGTCTGCTCCACTTCTGATCCAGCTCCCTGCTACCTGCTAATGCACCTAGGAAAGCAGAAGACAGCCCCAGTGCTTGAGCCCCCACACCTACTTGGGAGACACAGATGAAGCTCCTGGCTTCAGCTGGCACAGCCCTGGCCACTGTGGCCATTTGGGGAATGAAGCAGCAGTTGGAAGATCCTTCCTGCCTCCCCATCCCCCCACCCTGTAATTCTGCCTTTCAAATAAATAAACCTTTAAGAAAAGGAGGGGGGGGACGGTGCTGTGGCACAGTGGGTTAACGCCCTGGCCTGAAGCGCCAGCATCCCATATGGGTGCCACTTCGAGACACAGCTGCTCCACTTCTGATCCCAACTCTCTGCTATGGCCTGGGAAAGCAGTAGAAGATGGCCCAACTCCTTGGGCCCCTGCACCCACGTGGAAGACCCAGAAGAAGTTCCTGGCTCCTGGCTTTGGATCGGTGCAGCTCCAGCTGTGGTGGACAGTTGGGGAGGGAACCATCAGATGGAAGACCCCTCTCTCTCTCTTTCTCTCTTTCTCTCTCTGCCTCTCCTCTCTGTGTAACTCTGACTTTCAAATACATAAATAAACCTTAAAAAAAAAAACAGGGTTGGCACTGTGGCGTAGCAGGTAAAGCTGCCGCCAGCAGCGCCGGCATCCCATATGGGTGCTGGTTCAAGTTCCAGCTGCTCCACTTCTGATCCAGCCTCTGCTATGGCCTGGGAAAGCAGTAGAAGATGGCACAAGCCCTTGGACCCCAGTACCTGTGTGGAAGACTTGGAAGAAGCTCCTGGCTCCTGGCTTTGGATTGGTCCAGCTCCAGCCATTGCGGCCATTTGGGAAGTGAACCAGCGGATAGAAGACCTCTCTCTCTCTCCCTCTCTCTCTCTCTCTCCAGCATGGGGCATCCCCCTGCCTTCTTTAGGCCCTCTTCAGCCTGGAGTCTGACACCAACAGAAAGCCCAGGACATCCCTCCAGAGAACTCCAGAGCTACACTCACCTTGACCCCACCCCCACGCCAGGATGCTGAGGATGCTTTGCTCCGCACCTGCTTAGGCCATTTGTTAGAAGACATGTGAACATCTGACAGACCTAAGTCACAGTGCAGGGTTCAAATCACTGTCCCACCTCTGAGAAGCCATATGTTGTTGACATCACAGTATCTAACTCACAGCTGGCCTACAAGATGTTTGCTGAGTAGCTGTATGAATACTACTTGCAGCCACAAGTCATTCCTAACAGAGAAAGCTCAATGTAGGCTAAGGTGTCATCAAGACTGTCCACTGCAGCTGGCGCTGTGGCATAGTAGGTTACACCTCCACCTGCAGTGTCAGCATCCCACATGGACGCTGGTTCAAATCCCAGCTGTTCCACTTCTGAGCCAGCTCCTTGCTAATGGCCTGGGAAAGCAGTGAAAGATGGCCCAATTGCTTGGACCTCTGCACTAGCATGGGAGATCTGGATGAAACTCCTGTCTCCTGGCTTCAGACTAGCCCAGCTCCAGCCATTGCGGCCATTTAGGGAGTGAACCAGCAGAGAAAAGACCTCTCTCTCTGTCTCTCCTTCTCTCTGTAATTCTGCCTTTATTTATTTATTGTTTAAATAAATCTTGAAAAATTAAAAAAAAAAAAAAAAGACTGTCCACTAAGGACAGCAGGTGTGCCTAAGCCATGGGGGAACAAAGGACGCCCACCACGTAGTTATGTCAAAGGAAGGCTGCTAGTGAGAGCTACCCAAGACACAGGAGCAAGAGTCTTCTGATCAAACAAACACAGCACAAAGTGGTCAGAGAAGTAACAGATGCAGAAAAGATACTGGCAATATCTGAGACCAGCAAGAGATTAACATGCAGGATGTATAAGGAATTCCTGCATCTCATCAAGAAAAATCTAAGCGCTCCAGTGGGGGGAAACAGACAGGCTAAGGTTTGCTACAGCGACGTGACTTACCAAAGAGGGATCCCGAAGGCCACAAAGCCCATGCAGAAAGGCTCGTGCTCATGAGCCATCAGGGAGAAGTGAGTTAAAACAAAAAGAGCTATCCCAGCACAGTCATTATTTTGGCAAGAAATACGAAGCCAAGTATCTGCGGCAAGACAGAAACTGTCATGCTCTGCTGAGGGAAATGTAAACTGGGGCGGCCACTCTGGAGCTACTTAGTATCTGGCACTCCCAAAGCAACAAACACACACACACACACACACTCACACTCACTCACACACACACTCTCACTCATACACGACAGCACAAGAATGTTCCTTACGGCAGTGTTTGTGGAAAGCAGTGTTGGAAGCAGTCTAGGATTCTCTCATTATGGCAGGGAGAGAGAAAAACCTGGATGGATAAACATCTCAGAGTATTCTCTGGCAGAACCAGCACACGAGCCCTCTGTCTCTCCCTCTCACTATCTGTAACGCTACCTTTCAAATAAATAAAAATCTTAAAAAAAAATCACCAACTACCATATTGAATGATTGAGACAAGAATCATTGATAGATGCTAAAAAACTAACAGATGGGCTGGCGCCACGGCTCACTAGGCTAATCCTCTGCCTGCGGTGCCGGCACCCCGGGTTCTAGTCCCGGTTGGGGCACCGGACTCTGTCCCGGTTGCCCCTCTTCCAGGCCAGCTCTCTGCTGTGGCCCGGGAGTGCAGTGGAGGATGGCCCAAGTCCTTGGGCCCTGCACCCGCATGGGAGACCAGGAGGAATCACCTGGCTCCTAGCTTTGGATCAGCGTAGCACGCCGGCTGCAACACGCCAGCAGTAGCGGCCACTTTGGGGGTGAACCAATGGAAAAAGGAAGACCTTTCTCTCTGTCTCTCTCTCTCACTGTCTAACTCTGCCTGTCAAAATAAATAAATAAATAAATAAATAAAAAATAAAAAAAAAACTAACAGAGGAAAGTTTGAGGAATAACATAATCTCAAAGTATATACCCATAAGATACGTTTAATTAAAAACGGCAAAACAGGGGCCAGTGTCATGGTATAGCAAGTTAAGCTGCCACCTGCAATGTAGCATCCCATATGGGTGCCAGTTTGTGTCTCAGCTGCTCCCTGCTAAGACATCTGGGAAAGCAGTGGAGGACGGCCCAAGTTCTAGGGCCCCTGAACCCACACAGGCGACCTGGATGAATCTTGTGGCTTTGGCCTGGCCCAGCTTGCCCACTGTAGCCATTTGGGGAGTGAACTAGCAGAAGGAAGATCTCTCCGTCTCTGTCTCTCCATCTCTTTCTCACTGTAACTCTGCCTTTCAAATAAATAAATGCTTTTTCTTAAGTGGCAAAAAGGTAACTTAATAATGCAATAACTGTATACACCACTAATGAAATGATTGAAGTTCACAATAAGTAACAAATTGACAGCAAGTATTTCCAGAATGTGCTGAGATTAACTCAGCACCATTGCAGTGGTACTCCCATCCTAAGTGTACAGGTTGGACCTCAACAGGGAGCATGAGACCCAAACTGAGGGACTTTCCACAAAATATCTGCCTTGGGCTCCTCAGCAGTGTAACTGTCAGGAAACTCCCAGACGCACCCAGGAACTGTGCCAGGTTAGGAAGCATCAAGAGACACTGACAACTCTGTAACTCCTGGTCTTCAATCTTCTACTACAAAGGACATTGGGACAACGAACAAAATCTTTACAAGACCTGTAGATGAGATTAGACATGTTTCAACGTCATTTCCTGACTGGTAATTATACTATGGTTATTTAAAAAAAACAAAAACAAACAAAAAAAACTTTTTCTTTGAATTTTTATCTATTTATTTGGGAACAGATTGGGGGCGCTCCCACCTGCTGGTTCACAGCTAGGACAATCCTCTTCCCCCTCACCCCCACCCCCACCCCAGGGTCTACATCAGAAGGAAGCTGGAATCAGGAGCCAAAACCAGGGATCAAATCCATGCATTCCAAGGCAGGCCACAGGTGTCCCAACTGGGATGTTAACTACCAGGTCAAATGCCTGCCCCTAAAATATTGTTATTTTTAGGAAATATATGCTGAATTGAGGGATGAAAGGATATGGTTCAACATTCATTTATCTATATATGATATACACATATTCAGAGAGAAATGAAAAAGCAAATACAGTAAAATGTCAACATTTCGGGATACAGAAGATACCCAGAAATTCTTTGTATTGGCCTAAAAACTTTTCTATAAGCTTGAATTTACATCAAATTTTTAAAAAAAGAACTAAATAAAAAATG
Source organism: Oryctolagus cuniculus (assembly GCF_051225735.1). Lineage (NCBI taxonomy): Eukaryota > Metazoa > Chordata > Mammalia > Lagomorpha > Leporidae > Oryctolagus > Oryctolagus cuniculus. The sequence goes on from NC_142867.1 coordinate 196,752,340, forward strand.
AGAATTGGGGCCGGCTCTGTGACGTAGCAGGGAAAGCCGCTGCCTGCAGTGCCGGCATCCCATGTGGGCACCAGTTCGAGTCCCAGCTGCTCCACTTCTGATCCAGCTCTCTGCTGTGGCCTGGGAAAGCAGCAGAAGATGGCCCAAGTCCTTGGGCCCCTGCACCCGCATGGGAGACCAAGAAGCTGCTCCAGGCATCTGGCTTTGGATGGGCACAGCTCCGGCCATTGCGGCCAACTGAGGAGTGAACCAGTGAATGGAAGACCTCTCTCTCTCCGTCTCTCTCTCTCTCTCTCTGCCTCTTCTTCTCTCTGTGTGTAAACTCTGACTTTCAAATAAATAAATCTTTTAAAAAAAGAGAGAATCAAAATAAGGTATAAAATACCAAACAACTGAGCTATAAAATGCCAGAATATGCTAAAAACACATGTATCCATACTGTATGATTCCATTTGGATGACACTGTCACAAAGACAAAACAAGTTTGACTGCTGGTTGGGAAGGCGAGAAACAAATAAGGAAGGGAGGGAGGATGGCGCTGGCCGTGTCCTTCCCGGCAGTGGAGGAAGAAGGGGCCCTGAGGCAGGTCTGTGGCGCTGGAGCCAGACTCATCAGCCACAACTCATCATCTGACATCAGGGAGACACCCTTCCCCGCTCTGGCTCTGACTCACCAGTTTCCTTGGGAATTCGATTACTGAGTCAGCGACTCCCCCGATCCGCTCTGGAGCCCTGATGTAATTTCTAGACCTGCAATGCTGATTACAAGTGGCATAGCCTTCTTTCTCCATCTAGAACCAGACCTGAGGCTGCAGGGAGCCAACTGCCCTCTTGGGCCATCTGGACAGCCAGGCAGCTGTGCGCTCCTGGAAACACCTCCCTGGTATCAGGGCCACTTCAAATGCAGCCAGTTCCAATTTCCTCCTCCAAGGAGTGGGGATAATTATGTCTTCCTTTCAAGTAGTGAGATAACACATACACATACTTATCACCCGCTGAACACTAATATGTGTTCAATAAACGTTCCTTTGCCTTGTTCCTCGACTCCTGAGAACTTCAAAGCTGACAGATTATTACCACTCTAGCAATATGGTGGCAAACATTTCATATCCCTCCTCCAAGTCACGAGCATCAGTGACAGGTCTGGAAGAAGCCTGCTATCTCCACATGTTCCTACAGTGTGCTATAAAGCTGCTTGCCACATATGAGGGTTGAATAGTGACTCTGTTCATCTTTCACCGTCAAGGCCAAGCACTGAAGCATTAAAGAACCCCCATAGAAGAAAACACAGAGGAAAAAAAGTTACAATCGTGGGATGGTAAAGACCTTCCTGAAGAATGGAAACAACTGAAGTCATAAAGGAAAACAAAGATTTAAATTCAGAAAAAGTCACAATTTCCATATGGCCAAAAATAAAGTTAAAAAGCAAGTGACAGGTCCCCACAAAGAAAGGGTCAGGCCCAGATGGTTTCACTGGTGAACTCTACCAGGTATTTAAAGAACTAATACAAATCCACCACAAAGTCTTCCCAAAAAATGGAGAATGAAGGAACATGTCTCTATTCATTCTTTCAGGCAGTACTACCCTAACACCAAAACCAGATAAAGATATCACAAAAGGAGGGAAAACTACAGACCAATCCCTTATGAATAAAACTCAACAAAAAAGTAGCCAACTAAATCCAGCAACACATAAAAAGGATTATGCACTGTGAGTATACAGGACCAACTTAAAACATCTCAGAATCTGTAGATAGAATCTGTATATAGTACAACTCTATCAATAGAACAAATGGGAAAAAAAAAACCTCTCACATGATCACCCCAACAGATACAAGACAGCACTTGACAAAATCCATCGCCTTCTCAGGATAAACACTCAACAAACCAGGGATAGACGGGGACTTCTTCAGCTGACAACGGCCATCTGTGAAAACCCACTGCTAACAGCGTTGTTAACAGTGAGAGGCTGAATGCTCTCCCCTAAGGAAGGAGACAGGATGTCCTCTCTTACCACATTCAGTCCATGTTGTACTGAGGGGGTGGCCAGGGCAATCAGGCCAGAAAAAGAGCTGCTAGGAGAGTTCATGAAAGTGGCGCACATGAAGTCTTTCTCTGGGGCTGGGCATGTTCTAAGTGCCGACTCGGCCCCATCTGCTGTGAGGCTGGTTGGTGTGGCTTTGCTGGAGCTTGGAACACTGCATTTTCAGCAGCTCCTATCAACTGGGTTTCCACACGGATCAGCTTTTATCGGCTCAGCCCCTGACTTGATATCCTGCTTAGAGACTAGAATTGCTGGAAGGGCTTAAAGTTCAAGTGGGGATGGATTTCTCCAGCGAGACTCAATCCTGGCTCCCCAAAACACTGACAACGTCCTCCTGGCTAAGGGAAGCCTGGACACCCACAAAGTCCTGGCCTGCCTGACACATGGCAACACAAGCTCCAAGTTCCCAGTGCTACAGATTCAGGATAGACAGCTTCTACGGGTGGCCTCAGGGGAGTTCTGCCCAGGTCAGGCTACCAGTCTCCATTAGACACTGCTCTGGGCTATACACTGTCCCCAAGCCGTGGTCACTGCCTCACACCTCTGCCTGCTTCCTCTCTTGACTCTGCCCCAAGGCAAATGAAAACACCCCATCTGGAAAAAAACTTGACCTTGCAGCTTACAGTACTGAGTGCATGCCTCTATGCCCAGGGGTTAGGCATTGACGGAAAGCTACGATATCATTGAACTCATCTTGTTCAATCCTTTTGTCTACCTCTTGAGGTAAGAAATCACTTTCCCCATTTCACACAACTTGTTCTGCTGCTGTGCAGCCGCTCTGCCCCAATTCAATGGACCCAGAGTGCCCAGTGCAGTCAGTGGCGAGCAAACTGCAGTGAATTCGGCAGCTGACACATGAAGAGGCTGTCACAAGGGGAATGCAGCCCTGCCTGCTGATCTGTAAACTTTTGGTCGCTGAAATCACTAGCTCTGAAGTCATTCTCTCATTTAGACAATTCAGCAGGCTCCTGTTAGTCTACAAAACAATGTGCTCAGGAGGTGGCTACAGGGACACAGCTGGCTCTCCACAATTGCCAGCTTCGGGCTATTGGACCAACTCACTTTGCACGAATATAATTCAAAAGCCTTTCTTTGGCTGGGCCTTGTTTCTGGCTCCCATAAACCAGAGTTTCCAGATAGGAGTTCCCGCACATGGGTGAAATGAACAGGCACTCAGCCTTGCCCATTGATGGACCCTCACGTGGCTCCTATAGATGGCTACCCACGCTGCTTACAGCAACCAACCCACAAAGTTTTAAATCAGGTCTTTAACCTCAGGGTTTGTCCCTGTTCTGCGGGACTGGATCCACATATAAAGGGAAGAAGGAAAGAAAGGTCATATTTCATGTAAATCAACCAGGCAAAAGCAGTAGGGTATTAAAGAACAATAATAAGGCTCCTTCCCTGACACTGAGTAACCTTAGCAGGAACTGTCAGAGGCAATCATTTAACAGGAAAAGCCAGCCACATACCCAGGGAGCCACACAGCCCCTGCACAGGGAACTCCCCCTCACACACACACTGGAAGTATACACGTGAGGCTCCACACAGATTCCACTCTCCCTCGGAATCTGGATTCTTTAACAACCAAGAATGTCCAATTCGGAGCCTGTGAGTGATTCCAAGCTTCCTGGAAAGCAGTGCGGTCATGTGAACTGGTGGTGTCAGGATGGCCATCCTCTGGCCTCCAAAGTCCTCTCCAGGAATTTATCCCAAGGAAACAGCAGTCCAATGGAAGCTAACAGCTATGTATGTCGCAGAATTGTTCATCTCAAGATTATCGACAGCAGTGAAACCTGGGGCGGGGGATGCTAAGGGATTAGCTACAAGGCCCCGAGACAGCAGCAACAAGACAATCAGGAAAACTGTAAAGATAATGCTGGGCAAAATAATTCACCAAGAAGGGTTTGACTCTAAAGCTGCCACAGTAAATACGTGTGCATTTGGAAAGTCACAGCGAGTTTGGCTACAGTGGCAGGAGCACAGCTTGCTACAGTGGTGGGCAGAGATTTCTGTAAACATTTAATGTGGTAACATTGTATTTTCAACTTAAACAGGAAGAAATCCTACAAAGCAAAAGCCGAAGTTGTCACAATGAAGAACTACAGTAGGCCCTTTTATCCACAGCTTCACTCTGAGGTTTGAGTTACCCGCTCTCAGGCCAGGGCTGCAAACATTAAAGGGAAAAATCCCAGAAATACACAATCCACGAGTTTTAAATAAATTGCATTACAGTATATTCTTACAATCACTCTATTAATGGTTCCCGTTAACCTCCCACGATGCCTAATTTATAAGCTGAACTTCAGCTCAGGGATGCACACTCAACAGGTATAGGACTCAGGGTTTGCCAGTTTCAGGCTTCGGCAGAGCATCATAGAGCGCATTCTGCGGGACACGGGGAGACGAGGGCATTATGACCACTACCAATCATCTAACAGACACCCAGAACGCTCTGCTCAGATCCTTTAAGCCCTTGCAGCACTACTACCTAAGCTTTACAATATCTGCCAGGTACATGGCATTATTATTATCTCCATCTTGAGCTGAGAACGCTGAGGCGAAGATGACAGCGACTTTGTCACACAGCCAGTCGAGTGACAGACACATTTCTTGTGCCACTTCCAAGAGCCATTCACCTGTTATAATCTTTATCCCCAGGGCTGGCGCTGTGGCCCAGCAGGTTAAGCACTGGCTATTCCACTTCTGATCCAGCTCCCTGCTAACGCGTCTGGGAAAGCCGTGAAGGATGGCCTAAGTGCTTGAACGCCTGCCACCCACGTGGGAGACCAGGATGGAGTTCCAGGTTCCTGGCTTCACCCTAACCCAGCCCTGGCTATTGCAGCCATTTGGGGAGTGAACTGGCACATGGAAGACCAATCTACTTCTGTCTCTCCCTCTCTCTCTCTGTAGCTCTGCCTTTCAAATAAATAAATAAATCTTTTATAAAAAATAAATTTAAAAAATTATTCATGCTCACCTAGACCAAGATGACAAAACTTAGCAGAAGCCTTTCTACAAGACCTCTGAAATGGGTAGAAGGTATTCAGCTTCACAAGGAAGTTGAGAGGCCTTGTACTTTACAGATGGAACCAGGACCCTGCTCCCCACTCTCCTCACCAAACTAGAATCTTGGAGGTAGAGACGCAAAGACACTGAAAACCAACGGGCCCTGCCCACTCGCATTTCAGGAGGGCGACTCAGACCAAAGCAGCCAACACTTGCCCAGAATGTCACTAATGAATGAGGAACGGAACCCGGCATCCTCACTCTCCTGGCCTTCAGAGCTGGCCCCTACCCTCTGCAGCTCATGAAGTCCCCCCCCCCGCCGCCCCCATAGCTCTCTTCCTGTCCCACTGGCTCCCGCTGTCCAGCCACCCTTGGCCTTCCGGTGCCTAGTACAGTTCCAGCGGAAGCACCCCCTCTCTCTTTCAGCACCTTTTGCTCGCTCTGCCTCCATTTGCTCTCCTCTCTGCTGGGAACCACATGGAACAGCTGGGACTTCAGCGAGAGTGTTCTCGCAGTATGTCAGCAGCTAGAGGCACTCACAGGCTCCTGCGAGCAACAGGCCCTGCCCTTCCTATCGAGCGAGTCCGTTCCAACATGCGGACGGATGGGGAGGGGCAGGGCTCTTCATTTCCACTCCGGTTCTGGCCCAGACCATGCTTTGGCACCCTGCACCACCCCCCACCCAGTGCCCTTTAGATTGCGCAGGCTTCCTCTCTCGTGCCACACCTTACGGTCGTCATGGTTCAGTCTGCAGAATGAGCAACTTGTCTCCGTTCATCCCCTGCCTTGCACCAGTTTCCGGACTGAAGATGCCATTCTGCCCATTCTCAGCCAGGCAAGGACTCTGCTCAGGCTGCCCAAAGTGCCCAGCCGAGTGCCTGCAGCTACCCGACACCTCAAGGCCAAGTCCCCACGCTCCTGGCCCACAAACATACCAGCTTCCTGGGTCCCTCCCTTAACTTGCTGTCCTGTCCTATTGTTTTCAAGCTGGGATGTCTTGCAACAGCAGCTTGGTTTCAGGATGTCAATGGCGAAAAGGACATGAGGCAAAACAGGAAGAACCTTTAAAAGAAAATGTTAAAAGCATTTCTAGAATGCGCCCGGTCAGGCGACCAATCCATTGTTGGAGGCCCTGCCAGGGCCCTCCCATGAGCAGCCCCACATGCTGGGGCAGGAAGCAGCCTGACTCCACAGTTTTGGTCACTCGGGTCCGACCCAATCCTGCCTCTTCCCTCAGAACAGCCTGGCCCTAGCTCCCCAGGCCCTGCGCCAGATGGTCCCTGGCAGGTTCCGAATGCAAGACTGCCCCACCCTCGAAAGAGAAGCCAGCACCACACAGGTCCTTTCGAACACAGAGGCTTCCAAATGCCCTTCCTGGGAAGAGCCGGGAACAACTGCCCTGCGGCCTGAGTGGGTGCCCCCACTGGAACACGCCTCAGCTGAGAGGTGGCTGTGCGGCTCCTCCCCAAGGGAGAAGCTGGCCCCTCTCCAGGATGCGGGAGCATGGGGAGGTGGGGCAGCAGGGCTGGGCGTCTCAGAACCTCGCTGGCTGACTAGTTCACACCCCTCCCATGGATTACACCTCCGTGATGTCAACAGCACTGCATTGGTTCACCCAGAATCGTGGCCCCAGGGCCACAGCTGTCCACGTCAGCTTAGCCTGAGGAGCTGGCCGTGCTAAGGGAACAAATGGAGAAGTACTGAGAAAGCATCACCCCCACTGATTCTGTCCATGGCAGAGTTCTGCTCAGGCAGCTCCTAAGAACGCGTCTTCTGTAGCCTGGCCCTCTGCCGCTGCCCCCGGGCGCTTCCTGTACCTCGCTTCCTTTTTCATCAGAATTCTAGACAGATTGTTTAGCAATATGAGACACGTCTCTGCCAGCAGTAGGCCGAGCTGTCACTTGGGGTGGGTCTACCCCTTCCTCAGATGGGCTGGAAACTGTAGCCCCTCTCAAAACACAGCTGCCCCTTTCTTTCCCTCTCAGAAACTCTCCTACCCCCAAAGTTGTATGCACAAGCCTCATCCACAGCACGAGTGTGTTTAACACCAGCTGAATGATACAGCGATGGCACATCTGCCTGGCAGGACAGGACACCGTCCCGTGCTTTGTAAAAGTACAGGAACAAGATGACAATGGAATCTTTTTTTTTTTTTTTTTTTTTTTTTTTTTTTTTTTTGACAGGCAGAGTGGACAGAGAGAGAGGCAGAGAGAAAGGTCTTCCTTTGCCGTTGGTTCACCCTCCAATGGCCGCCGTGGCTGGCGCGCTGCGGCCAGCGCACCGCGCTGATCCGGTGGCAGGAGCCAGGAGCCAGGTGCTTTTTCCTGGTCTCCCATGGGGTGCAGGGCCCAAGCACCTGGGCCATCCTCCACTGCACTCCCGGGCCACAGCAGAGAGCTGACCTGGAAGAGGGGCAACCGGGACAGAATCCGGCGCCCCGACCGGGACTAGAACCCGGTGTGCCGGCGCCGCTAGGCGGAGGATTAGCCTAGTGAGCCGCGGCGCCGGCCAACAATGGAATCTTAACAGTGCTGAACATCAGGCTGTCTACAACAATCTACATTCATCTATCTGCCCACCTACAAAGCTATACCCTTAATGGGAAGTATGCCAACACGTTTCTCTTAGGTGTCAGGAGTGCAGGTGTACTTTTTCTACCCTTTTCAACTTTTCAAATCATTTTCAATGGGTCTGCATTGTTTTTGTTTTTGTTTACAGAAACAAGGAAGCAATTACCCGATTACCCACACCCCCCCCCCACACCATTCCTGTAAGGCAAATCATTCTTCCCTCTCTTTGGGCTTTGTGAGGGGCTCAGGAGAGGCAGCAGCAGGGGGATAGAGAAGCAGCTACATAGCACACCCAGACCAGACATTAAAATCACTGCCAAAGAATTCAGCAACAGCCAATTATATAGCCCCTGGTCTCCATTTGTGTAAGGAAGGGGCGGGCCCAGGACATGCTGAGAAGTGGAACCCGAAACACAGAGCGAGTGACTCACCCACCCTTCGGCCTTCTAAGGGCAAATCCCTTTAGGCCACGTTCACCCAGAAACAGCTCCAGCCAGACCTCACCCGACACCCTCGTGCCACTCCAATCCTGCAACCCAGAGACCTCTGACTTTCGGAACAGGCTCGTGACAGCTCTGCTGCAGCTGCTGACTGCCCTGCCTCACCCCGCGCGGGCCCAGACAAACACAGAGGCCCCTGCAACAGGGATCTTTACGACCACAGCAGCAGTCTGGCTCCCAGCAACTGCCACCAAGTTCAGGGACAGAAGGGGCCCTTGGAGGCCGCTGAGTCCAATCCCGCACCTCTCATCTCCCCTGGAGTTAGGGTCCGGCTAGCTGGCCTATGCAGTCACCTCACTCCACACCAGGCCGTGCCAGAGGCAAACGGTGCCAGGCTGTCGGGGGGTTTAGCGGCAAGCGCAGACCATTTGTCCTGAGACAACTGCACCGCGGCTCCACTGGCTCAAGCAAACTGGAATTTCCAGGTGGATGCGGGTTCAAGCAGAATTCCAGGCTCTGCTTCTTGGCAGGAACAGGCAAGGAACAAAGCACGGGCAACAAGACCCAGGAGGCACAGGGTAAGTGGGCAGTGCAGGAAGCACCAGGTTGACTACAGAATAACTGGGCCCCTTTCGCACATACCCACAGCCCAGCTGAGCCCAAAGGGGATGAGCCTCCCGGCCCTGCTCCCAAAGCCTCCCCCATCATTCCCAACCCATAAAGGAGCCAGGCAGGCCCCAGCCTGGAAATCCCTGCCCTGCTGCTCCTCAAGGGCCATAACACCAGGCGTGTGGCCATTGCTGTCTCATTACAATCATCATAAAGCAGCAAGTTAAGGTTATTTATCCAGCGGGGCTAATGTGTAGCTTCAGAAAGGGGAGGAAAATGTTCCCACGGTCAAATAAAACCCAGACTGAAGAACTTTGAAACCAACTCTGGATTTCTGAAAGAAAAAAAGAAAGGAAGAAAGGGAGAAGAGGGAGGGAGGGACAGGGCTAAATAAACACATGCACATTTTGATTTCCCGAAATGATACCGGCACGGTGTAATTATGCCTCTTCCGAGTAAACGGCGAGTTCCTGAAGGGGAGGCACTTGGCCGTCTTTACAGCACTGTCCGGGCACACTGTTAGAACTGAATGAATGCAGCGGCCAGACACCTTAGCCATCCCAAACACCCAGGCAAGGTCTTCCCATGGGATCTACAGCCACAGCCTCAGGATCTTCTCCCCGAGCCTCTGCAAGGGTTGTACAGGGCAACAACCAGGAAGGCGCCTCCTGCGGTGCTAGGGTTCCCAGAAGTTGCAGTTTGGGTCCAATCCCGCATTTGGCTTTTGCCCCCTAAGCCCCAAGGAGCTTCCACGTGGCTCAGCCTGAGGCCCCCACTGCACATGGAGGTGGCTCTGGTGCTCGCTCAGAATCTACACAACTCACAACAAACAGGGATCACTTCTCCCTCCAGCAGGTCATGAGGGAAAGGGCAACCAACACGGGCCAGCAAAGTGAGCCAGACGGTCATGGAGGGCATTTCTCAGGCCTAGACTATGAGGCCAGAAGCATCTGAATGGATATTAACAAGTAATTTCCCCAGGAGAAAACTGGTACAAGGGCCATCAAGATCTCCATGGACACAGGTGAGGCCCCCGGTGCTTCCTCCAGAAAGGTGACCAGACTCCAAGATGAACTCCCAAAAGGCCATGAAGACAGAGCCCTTTCCTAAGCCTTAGAGTACACGCTGACCTGGACAGCATGCCTGCATCACGTGTGTGCGTCCGAGAAGGGTGCAGCGTGCCGGTCAAGGGACACGGGAGAGCTGAGCCCAGCAGAGATCCAGCTGGGCTTCACCTTCCCAAGAGCACAGCTGCCGGCACCCAGAAGGGCCAGGGAAACCAGTGCTGAGCAAGTCTCTCCCTGGTACCTGCAGCTGCTCCGTGCTGGCCCTCCAGATCAGCGCTGTCCCTTTGGAACAAGCAGCTAGGCAAGAGGGACCTCGGGAGTGGGAGCGGTCCAGACCCCGAGAGGACTGCACTGACTGCACCCGGCCCGGCTGGGGCACCAGGCCAGTCCTGCCTCCCCTAACCAGTTCAGCCTGATGTGTGCCCACCTCCTCCCACCACACCCCTCCTCAGACTGGCAATGCCACATCAGGCCAGACCATGTTGAGCTGCCGCCAAATCTGAGCAGAGATAAACATTCCGGGAAAGAAACACAAGGCTGCTGCTCCTCCCAGCTCAGGCAAACTCCCAGGTGGCCAGAAAAGGGAACCTGGCCACCAGCGTCACATGGAATCCATGCTGCCCGGCGCTGAGGGCTGGAGGCTGGGCTGGGGGGAAGGCCTGAGCCACTGTGCACAGCTCCCTGGGGAAAGCCGTGGGGTTCCTCAGAAGAGGCCACCTCCTCAAGCCACCTGCACTAGAGTTCTCACACTAGCCAGAGGGCACTCCCAGGGTGACGCCTAGCAAGGCTCCAAACAGCATAGACTGGGGCAGAGTTCTACCCCAAGTCTATGTGAAGTCTGCTGAGGCTCTTAGAACCCAGCAGCCAATCAGCAACAAGTTGGGGGCCTTACCTCCTGCAGAGAAGGGCATGCCCATAACCAGGAGGGACCGCCCAGACCACTGGACACCAGAGAGTCGAGTTGGGAAAAGAAACTGCAAGTAGTGAAAAGGCCACAACTCTAAACCCCACGGATGCTTTCTCCCAGCAACCTCAAAACCTGCCCACAATGGCTTCAGCTAACACCTGCCCCGCTGAACAGATGGGCTCCACTCGCTCCACCCACATGCTCCCCAGGACACTTTCAGCTTTCTCAAGGCTCCTGCTAGCCGGGAACCACTATCTGGCCGTTCCACCCCAAGGGCAGGGCTCCATGACAATGAGGGACCTCAGCCACCATTTCTGGGGCTGCCTAGCGTGCAGGTCACAGGGAGGCAGGCGGTCAAGCTAGAGAGAGCCCAGGGCCTCTGAGTCCTCACCTCTTGGGAAGTGCTGCCGCATAGTTACTCTCAGAAGGCAGCCACACTAGTCACTGGTGACAAGCTCATCGCAAGGGACACCACGGTACCAAACAAAACAAACCAGAACTTGGGACACCACCAGACCAGTCATATTTCAACCAGGAGACCCCACACCTCAAACATCAACCTGATGAACTCTGAGGCCTCATTCACTCATTATTTTTTCTTTCTGCGCAACGCCCAGGCAATATTAAAAACAAAAGAGAAAAAAAAAAGTCAGTCTCTCTGCGGTCTGGAGGCTCTGTTCCTCCCTCCCCTCTGCCGTTGAACGCTATCTCCATGGCAGTCTGAGAAAATGAAACTTCGAAGCCCTACACAAATAGTATTATTACTGTATTATTATTATTAGCTGCCGTGTACTGATTACCTACTGTGTGCCACCTGTTTAAGGGGCACAATCTCATTTACCCCTAAAACTCACCCTGTAAGGTAAGCTACGACCAATTCTGTGATACACAGGAGAGACTCTAAGAAATTCTCTAAGATGCCTGAGACCAGACACACTTCACTTTATGGGACTAAAGCTTCCCAAACCAACCAGCAAGTCCAAAGGAATTCAAGTTTCTGCCTTTAAAAAAAAAAAAGTCCTCCTTATTACCACAGTTTTTGTCTGACCAACTCCAAGAGGTTCCTCCCAAACTCGACATGAAAATATTGAAGTAATTATTGGAGACATTGAGCAAGAGCATGGAGGAAGGCCTGCCCTGCCAGGGCTCTGCGGGGAAGCGACAGCTCCACTGGCAGGGTGCCCGCCCGCCAGGGCCCCTCACTCCCAACACCCCGCTGCAAAAGCTGGCCTGAGACAGGAGCAGCCACCTGTCTGCCTGCAAGGCTCGCAGCAACCTTGGCTGCCCTGGGCTTGTGGGATACAGGACCAGAGGTCCAGGCTGTGGGCTCAGCTCCTCCTGCCTTAAGGCACACAAACCCACCTCCCCCAAGCTCCCCCCCCCCCTTGAAACACAGGCTGGAAGCCAGGGTGCAGCTCATCCGGGCAAGGCGGCCAGGGAAGGGGCCACCCCAGGCTGACTGGTTATACTTTAGCCCTCCTGCTCTCCCAGGACACACATGCCCTCTGCCCCTGAGAGGGCCTTGCTCCCTTGGGTTCTGGGAACCCACAAGAGGAGGAAGCTGGGGTGGAGGGGCAGGCACAGAGGAGGAAATGAGCACAATAGCAACAGCGCTGAAAGCTGACCCTCATTAAGTAAACCCTTATTTACATTGTTTCATCTAATATCCTAAACAACACTCTGAACCCGACCATTCACCCAGGGAGCAGAGGAGAAACCAGAGCTTGGGAGAGGAGTGAGTCACACGCCCACAGGCGCGGGAGGGGCCAGCCCACGCCGCTGGCTCTGGGGAAGGCAGAGGCTAAGTGAGACCGGCTGCCTCCTCCACTGGGGACCTGCTGCTCAGACCCCCAAACGCGGGTTCGAGGCTCTCGGCAGCCTTCAGAGTTAGCAGGGCAAGGCTGCTCCGAGCCCTAGGCAGACCCAAAGCCCCAACATGTCCTCAGCCTTGCTCAGACCAGGGCAGGGAAGTCTCCGAGGCCTTCACCGCTTTCAGGGCCGGAGGGACCCGCAGGCTGTCCTACACCGCCCCCAGGCCGCCAAAGCGACTCCCAAAGGGTCCTCGCTCGCAACTTCTCTCCCCCATCCAGCCCGGAGTCTGCTTGGGAGCCGGGACTCTGATCCGGAATGGGGGCTTGCCCGTCGCGGAGGAGGGCGGGCCCAGGGAACGCTCGGCGGACCCCGTCGGGGGAAATCCCAGGGAGTCCCAAGCCCTCGGACCGGCACCGACCCGAGTCCTTACCCAGCAGCGGGGACTCCTCAGGGCAAACAGGCAGCAACAGCGCTGTGGTGGGGAGCACTGGCACCGAAGTCAAGTTGCTCGCGGGGCCGGGCCCAGAATCGGCGCCAGGGCTGGAGTCGTGACCCCGGCGAGGCTCAGAGAAGGTGCCCAGAGGCGGCGGGGGCCGGACCCCTCCGGCCTGGAGCTCCCCGGAGGGCTGCCCGCTGGAGGCGGCGGTGGCGCCGCTCGAGCCGCCCTGCAGCTGCGTGGCGACCCCGACCAGCTGGGGCAGGCGGCTCAGGTCACGGCCGGCCAGGTAATAGACGAGCGTGACTCCAAGGTGCAGCGCGCAGACGGCCACGAGCAGGCGGCAGGCCCGCTGCAGGGACGCGCCCGGCATCGCGGTGCTGCCGCCCAGGAGCGGCTCCCGAAACCTCATCTTCCCGCCGCCGCTTTAAGAGGGGGGTGGGTTGCTGCGGGGAGGGCGGCCCGCCCGCGGGCCCCCGGCCAGGCGCTGCCCGACCGCGGCCGGCTGGGGGAGGGGCCGAGCGGCGGCGGGGCGAGGGCGCGCGGCGCGGCGGACGCGCGGGCGGCTGCTGGCGCGGACTCCGAGGCAGGACCTGCAAGAGACCAGAAGGGCGCCCGAGGCGCGGGCGGGGCCGCGAGGGGCGGGGCCGCGACGGAGAGGGGAGGGCCCTCGGCTGAGTTTTCTGGACGGGGAAGGAGGGCGGAGCCTGTGGGCGCGGGCCTCGGGGGCGGGGCCGCTCGCAGCGGGCGCGGCTGGGCAGTCCTCGGCTCGGACTCCTCCGCCCTCCTCCGAGCGGGACCTGGAGAGGCGCCGCCACCCACTGGGTGCCGCGGGGCTGGGGTACGGGCCTGGGCCTGCAGCGCGGCGGCGAGCGGAGAGCGGAGAGGGGAGCCAGCGGTGCACTGGCCGGAGGGGTCGGGGGCGTTGGCTTCCCAGGCGGTGGCCCTGGTAGCGAGAGGGGCGGAGAAAGGTTGCCGGGAAACGGGCTTCGACGCCCCGCGAGGGGTGGGACGGCGCTGTAGGATTCTCAGCCGCGTTCGAAAGCCCCTCCCCCCGAGCCCGGCGGCCGGGGCAGGGGATCCCCGGGGAAGGGGCGGAGCGCCTTGTGGCCCAGAGAGTGGACGCGTGGCCGCTTCTCTCGCCTCGCCGTCGAGTGGCCCGGGTCTGGGGAGTCCGGGGCGCAGGCGGCGCCGCCTTTGGTACACACTGCGCCGCGAGGGTGCAGAAGTCGGGTCCTCGGTGACTCCAAGACCCCCGTCGCAGGAGTGCGGCCAGTTGTACCATGTACGCTGGACTGGACGAGGACAATTCCTATTTCGTGGAAATTGTCCTCGTTTTAAAGAGTTTAAGGCCAGGGAGTTAAGAAACCTGTCCAAGAGTCGCCGCCTCTTGTCGATTTGCGACACCCAATCCACTTGGCCTAGCTTCGACCCAGAGGCCTCGCCCACTTGTGTTCAAGAGCTCAGGCAACCTCACCCTTCTCTCCAGGATCCTCGGAGATGCTGTCATTTATGTGGATAGAAAGGCTGACAACTGGCAGCCAACTCTGAGATGGGGAATTACAGCAATCGCTACGCTGTATGTTGAGCGTTTACCATATGCCATGAAGTAGGTGTTAATGAGAAAAAGTGGGGCTCAGGTGTTGGCGCTTGGTTGCCATCATACAGAAGATGCTTTCTTGACTTTCTGACCACAAGGTCCTCCCGATGGCCCTCTTCTCATTGGGCACTCCTGTCTCCTCTTCCGTTGTTGGGGAAGACCCCAGGCTGCAGTCCACGATGCTCCGTTCTGTCTACACTCACTCTCTAGGAGTCATTTCTCTTACCGGTATGCCAAGAACTCCAAATTTTTGTCTCCAGCCCAAACCTCTTCCCTGACCTCCAGACTCAATTACTCATCTGCCTGTTCCACTGGCATCTCAAATTCAACACATCCTGCCAACAACCTGCTTCTTACACTCTGTTTCCGTTCTTACCTCACTCAGAGATACCATTCATGCAATGCCATAAGACCAAAACTTAACAGGTGTCCTTGATGTGCCTACTTATTTCCAAACCACGAGCGGGTCTTGTCAGTGCTGTCATCAAAACATGGCAATTCCTGTTTTACTAACTCTGTTGCTACCATCCTGGACCGAACCACCATCATCTTGGTCTAGGCCCCCTAATGGGTCACCTGCTTCTCCTTTCTCTGTGCCTCTTCCCCAATCTGTTCTCCATCCAGCATCCAGAGAGATCTCTGTATGCTTTAATCAGACCTGTGGATTTATTCAGAACAAAATCTAAACCCATAGACGCTGGGGCTGGCATTGTGGAGCAGCAGGTTAAGCCGTCACTTGGGATGCCCACATTCCATTCAGGGTGCCAGCTTGAGTCCCAGCTACTCTACTTCCTATCCAGCCTGCTGGAGCCCCTGCCACCCACATGGGAGAGCTGCATGGAGTTCCAGGCTCCTGACTTTGGCCTGGCCAGGCCCTGGCTGTTGCAGGAATTTAGAAAGTGAACTAGCAGATGGAAGCTCTCTCTCTCTCTCTGACTCTGCCTTTCAAAATGGATAAGTAAAATCTCTTTTAAAGAACACAACAGGGCCAGCACTGTGGTGCAGTGGGTAAAGCCGCCACCTGCAGTGTCAGAATGCCATATGGGCGCCACTTTGAGTCTCGGCTGCTCCTCTTCTGATCCAGCTCTGCCTCTTCCTCTTTGTAGTTCTGCTTTCAAATAAATAACTAAATAGTTTATTAAAAAGAAGAAAGAGGAGAAGGAGGAGGAGGAGGGGGAGGAGGAGAACACACCAAGGAGCCAGTGTTGTGGCATAGCAGGTTAAGCTTTCTATACCAGCATCCCAGATGGGCCCAGGTTTGACACCCAGCTGCTCCATTTCCAATCCAGCTTCCTACTAATGCACCTGGGAAAAGAGTGGACGATGGCCCAAAGTGCTTGGGCCCCTGCAACCATGAGGGAGACCCAGATGAAACTCCAGGTTCCTGGCTTCAGCCTGACCCAGCCCCGCCATTCAGCCATTTGGGGACTAAACCAGCTGATGGAAGATTTTTTCTCTCTCCCTCTGTCTCTTTTCATCTCTCTGTAACTCTGCCTTTCAAATAAATAAAAGATAAACCTTAAAAACACACACACCAATTCCATAGATGTCCTTTCTAGTCTGTTTGCTATGTCCCTGCCCACCTGCATTTATCACTGCCTGTGGTTTGCTTGACCTCTGTCAGCCACCTGGACTAATTGCTGGTCCTTGTTTGCCATTTTCCCGTGTCTCAGGGCCTTTGTGCCTGCTATCACATAGCCAGAAGTGCTCTTTCCCCATATTTTACTCAGGTCCCTCAAACGTCACCTTAAGAGAGAGACCTTCTCGGACTTTTACGTAGAATACTCTCCTACCTAAATGCGATCAGCATTTGTTAAAGTTCATGGTAAGTAAATACTGAAAAGTGCCTTGCTGGTCCAGGCAGGAGCAAAGGGAGAAATTATCACTAAGGTGTTTTTGAACACAATGTGAAGACTTGATCTCCGCAGAGTCGATAAGGGTGAAGGTGACCCCAACAGCCAACGCCTCAGGAAAATTCCTGGCCAGTAAGAATGGGTCAGGTTAGTCGCTCACCTGAAAAACGAACAAAGGGGAACAGGTGGCCAGCGCCGCGGCTCACTAAGCTAATCCTCTATCTGCAGCACCAGCACTCCGGGTTCTAGTCCCAGTTGGGGCACCGATTCTGTCCCGGTTGCTCCTCTTCCAGTCCAGCTCTCTGCTGTGGCCTGGGAAGGCAGTGGAGGATGGCCCAAGTGCTTGGGCCCTGAACCCACATGGAAGACCAGGAGGAGGCACCTGGCTCCTGGCTTCGGATTGGCGCAGCGCGCCAGCCGTGACAACCATTTTGGGGGTGAACTGATGGAAGGAAGACCTTTCTCTCTGTCTCCCTCTCACTGTCTAACTCTGCCTGTCAAAAAAAGGGGGGGGGGGGAGCAGGTGTGTCTTGTGTAGGCTTGAGCATCAGCCTTGCCAGCCCCTAATCCAGAGGTAACCAGAAGCAGTACATTTCTTTTTTTAGAAAGATCCACAAGAGGCAGGTGCCATGACACAGTAGGTGAATCCTCTACCTGTGGCGCCAGCATCCCATATGGGTGCCAGTTCTAGTCCCGGCTGCTCCTCTTCCAATGCAGGTCTCTGCTGTGGCCTGGGAAAGCAGTAGAAAATGGCCCAAGTCCTTGGACCCCTGCACCAGCATGGGAGACCTGGAAGAAGCACCTGGCTCCTGGCTTTGGATCCGTGTCGCTCTGGCAATTGCCGCCATCTGGGGAGTGAACCAATGGATGGAAGACCTTTCTCTCTCTCTCTCTCTCCCTCTCACTGTCTGTAATTCTACCTCTCAAATAAATAAATAAAAACCTTTTAAAAAATCCACAAATCTCGCCGGTGCCACGGCTCACTAGGCTAATTCTCCGCCTAGCGGCACCGGCACACCAGGTTCTAGTCCCGGTTGGGGCGCTGGATTCTGTCCCGGTTGCCCCTCTTCCAGGTCAGCTCTCTGCTGTGGCCAGGGAGTGCAGTGGAGGATGGCCCAGGTGCTTGGGCCCTGCACCCCATGGGAGACCAGGAGGAAGCACCTGGCTCCTGGCTCCTGCCATTGGATCAGCGCAGTGCGCCGGCTGCAGCACGCCGGCTGCGGCAGCCATTGGAGGGTGAACCAACGGCAAAAGGAAGACCTTTCTCTCTGTCTCTCTCTCTCACTGTCCACTCTGCCTGTCAAAAAAAAAAAAAATCCACAAATCTCAGGGCAACCATGTCCATCTGTTGCAATATGAACAGGTGTTCGAGAAAGACAGTCAACCCTGGCAACCTGTTTCCCCACTAGCTCCAGCTTTTTCCACTCTCAAATCTGTCATGTGAAAAATTAATCCTGTTAGATGGAACGTGGAGGAGGAAATCGCAGGGCTCAGCAGCCTGAAAGCTGGGATCGGGCTTGGCAGTTGTCCTGCCCGGTTGCCAGCCCAACATCACCACCCTCTGCATCTTCCTTCCGCTTGCCCTTGACGGCTCAGCGCCGTTTGCCCTCCCTCTCACGGCGCCCTCTGCCACACCTGCCCCTTTTCCTTTCTGTGTCACCCTGGAAATCAGAAGCGCATAGGATAGTGCCTGGCGCATGGTAGACAATTGTTTCCCAACACAGCACTCTGAAACTTAGTATCTTAAAATGACAACAATGTCTCCCAGCTGTGTAACAGGGCAGCTCTGCCTCCCAGTTGGGAAGTTCCCCAAGGACTCACTCACATGACTGGCAGCTGGCGCTGGCTGCTGGCTCAGAGGGGGCTGTAGGACCTTCCTGTTTCATGCTGACCCCTCCACAAAGGTTTCTTCATGGGGCTGCTTGGGTTTCCTCATAAACTGGAGGATGCAGGGGCCGGCGCAGTGGTGCAGTGGGTTAACGCCCTCGCCTGAAGCGCCAGCATTCCATATGGGCACCGGTTCTAGTCCCGGCTGCTCCACTTCTGATCCAGCTCTCTGCTGTGGCCTGGGAAGGCAGTAGAGGATGGCCCAAGTCCTTGGGATTCTGCACTGGAAAGAAGCTCCTGGCTCCTGGCTTCGGATCGGCGCAGCTCTGGCCGTTGCAGCCATCTGGGGAGTGAGCCAGCAGATGGAAGACCTCTCTCTCTGTCTCTACCTGTCTCTATGACACTGTCTTGTCTTTCAAATAAATAAAATAAATATAAAAAAATACTTCAAGTTCAGAATCCATATCATCTGAACCAGGTCCAAGTATGACCCCCCGCCGCCCCGGGTTTAAGCACCTATGAGTTAGAAAAACAAGTTACCAGGGCTGGCATTATAGCATGGCAGGCCAAGCTGCAGCCTGATCCAGATTTCTGCTTTGGCCTGGGAAAGCAGTGGAAGAAGGGCCATGTGCTTGAGCTCTGCATCCAAGTGGGAGACCCAGAAAAATCTTCTGGCTTAAGATCGGCCCAGCTCCAGCCATTGGGGTCATTTGGGGAGTGAACCAGCAGATAGAAGACTTTCTCTCTCTCTCTCTCTCTCTCTCTACCTGCCCCTCTTTGTAACTCTACCTCTCAAATAAATAAATAAAACATTAAAAAAAACAAATACATAAATACATCTTTAAAAAAAAGAAAAGGAAAACAAGTTACCTTCTTCCTCGCCTTCTTTTCCCTCTGCCTGAGCAATTCAGTCCAAAAGCCATTAGACAGAGTTGAACAAGGCAGGAATCCAGATGGCACAAACAGGGGTCAAAGCCCAACCAGGATGAAGAAGGAAGAGGGTTGGGGAGGGCAGCAGCCCAGCAGTGTGAAAGCCCAAGTGGAATAAAAAAGGCATCTGTGGGGAATCAGGACCTCAGCAGGGTTTCAGGGAAGTAGGACAGCCCAGAACAGAGTGTGGAGCCCAAATAGGATGTGGAAATGTTAAATGTAACGAGACTGCTTAAAAAGAAATGATATGAGGGGTCTTTGAAAAGTTCCTGGAGGTGCATATTATGAAAAAAATAAGCACAAGTTTCAAATATTTAGTGCTCCAAATTAAAGTTTTTGCAAGTGTATTTGGGAGGCAGAGCGAAGAGATAAAGAGAGAAACCTCCCATCCATTGGTTCACTCCTCAAATGCCCATAGGGGTCGAGGCTGGGCCAAGGCTGAGGCTAGGAGTCAGGAGCACAATCCACGTCTCCCATATGAGTGGCAAAGGCCAAATACATGAGCCATCGCTGCTATCTGTCAGGGCCTTCATTGCTAGAAGCTGGCATCAGGAGCTAGAACTGAGAACCAATTCCAGGCACTCTGATGTAGGACGTAAGCACTTAAACCAGCAGGCTAAAACCCAGTCAAAACTCACTTTCTTTTTTTTTTTTTTTTTTTAAGATTTTATTTATTTATTTATTTATTTGAGAGGCAGAGTTACAGACATGCAGAAGGAGAGACAGAGAGAAAGGTCTTCCATCCACTGGTTCACTTCCCAAATGGCTGCAATGGCCAGAGTTGGGCCGATCCCAAGCCAGGAGCCAAGGGCTTCTTTCAGGTCTCCCACATGGGTGCATGGGCCCAAGCACTTAGGCCCACTTCCACTGCTTTCTCAGGCCATAGCAGAAAGCTGGATTGGAAGAAAAGCATCTGGGACCCGAACCAGCGCCCATATGGGATGCTGGTGCCACAGGCTAAGGCTTAACCTACTACACCACAGCGCCAGCCCCCAAACTTATTTTCTAATTCCACATGGCCACAGACTTTTTAAAATGTAAAACAAATGTTTATTTTTACTTACTTGAAAGGTGGAGAAATGAAAGAGAGAGAGAGAGAACTTCCATTCCGTGGTTTACTCCCCACATACCACAACAGCCAGGTCTTTGCCAGGCCAAAACTAGGAGCCCAGAACTCCATCTGAGCCTCTCACCCAGGTACTTGAGCCATCACCTGCTGCCTGCCAGGATGCGTTAACAGGAAGCTTGATAGGAAGAGAAGTCGCAGGGACTAAACCAGCACTCTGGCATGGGATGTGGGCCTCCCATGTGGCAGCTTAACCCTCTGAGCCACCGTGCTCAGGAGCTTTCTGAAATACCTGTGTCAACAAATAATGAGATTTAACCATGTTTCTCGCTGTCAGAGAAAGGTGCAACAAATGTAGACAAGGAGAAAATGAGATGATCCTTTGGACACTTTTATAAATTGGTGTGAGTTCAACATTTTCAATGTAAAGATTGATAATTGGATAAGTGGATGTGAGTGGCTCTGTGCGTCTGCTTGTATGCGTGTCTGGGAGGAGACAGTTCCCAGTACAGTATACATATCCAGCACCCAAATCTTGGCATCTAAACATCATTCTCCAATAAAAGGACCTGGGGATTCTTGGGGGAAAGAATGATTCTAGGGATGGGCCAGGAGTATTAGTAAGGTCAGTCTTGAAAATAACTGTGCCACAAAATAAAGAGCTTGAAGAATGGTAAGGCTGGGGCCGACGTTGTGGTTAAGCTGCTGCCAGCAATGCCTGCTTCCCATATGGGCGCTGGTTCAAGTGTTGGCTGCTCCACTGCTGATCCAGCTCCCTGCTAATGCCCTGAGAAAGCAGCGGAAGATGGTCCATGCACTTGGGCCCCTGCACCCCTGTGGGAGACCCAGAGGAATTTCCTGACTCCTGGCTTAGATCAGATTGGCACAGCTCCAGCCATTGCAGCCATTTGGAGAGTGAACCAGTAGATAGAATATCTTGATCTCGATCTCTCTCTGTAACTCTTTCAAGTAAATAAATAAATCTTAAAAAATGATGAAGCTATGGCAAAAGGACATAGAAATCAGTTTGAAGGGGCTCTCTCATTGGCCAGATATAGAATATTTTGAGCACAAAATTAAATATTGATGGGGGGGTGAGTGTTGTAGCGCAGCAGTAAGCCCATATCCCATATCAGAGTATCCAGGATTAAGTCCTGCCTCCACCTCTGGTCCAGCTTCCTGCTATGTGTACCTTAGGAGGCAGCAGATTATGGGCTCAAGTACTGGGATTCCTGCTACCCACATGGGAAACTTGAATAGAGTGCAGGCTCCTGGCCTTGGTCTGACTCAGGTCCAGCCGTTGGCAGGCATCTAGGGAGTGAAAAAGCAGATGGAATATTCTCTCCCCTCCCCCATCAAATAAATCAAAAGAAATAAATAGAAAATAGAAAAAGTGGTTAATAAAAGGTACATGACAGTACTTAGCAAATCTGAGAAGAGATCTTGCACTTGTCAGCTCTGCCAGCTCCCAGGGCTGGGAACTGTGTGGCTCTTATCTGTCCCTCCAATCTCTTGGCTCCATCCTTTCAGCAATTCCTCCTTTTCTGTAAGAAACAGCTTCAGTTGGCAGCTAGTAACTTGTCCAGGATGCTTCAGCGGGCACCCAGTGTGCCCATTGCAGCTTGAACTGTCCTTGCTTACTTCTTGGGCGGGGCGGGGCGGGGGGGCGCCTGGATTTTCCATGAATTTTATTGCATTTTACTCTATGAGATAAAAACCACAGCCCCAGATCACAAGAGACGGAGACGCCCTTCCCTCCTTTAGCGGATGAGTCACGGCGCTGTGGGATAAACGCTCAAGATTCTCAGGAGCACTTTGTCTCCAGATGAAAGGAGGCAGTACTTGAAATCTGCCTGACCTCAGCCAAGAGTGTTGCAGCCACATGCTGGACCCTGTTTCACTGGGAGCATCCTGGCATTAATTCTCCTCTCTGGGTTTCAATTGACTTTGATCATCTTTGTCGCTCCCCCTCTTCGTGGAGGAACGACACAGGACCCTGCGCTGTTCTTTCGTCTGCTCGGCCTTCCCCGGGTTTGCTGCTGGTTCTTCCCGGGTTGGCTACCAACCCTTCCACCTCTGTGGAAGGGCGGTTCCCCCTGCCACATTCCCCACTTCTGCGGGGGAGCGGCACACCGCCGGCCGGCTCTCTCGGGGGCTGCTCAGATGTTCCTCAGGTGTTCCTGGTGCATGTTGTCTCTCTCCTCCCTTATAGTCCTCTTCCGCCAATCCCAACTCGGCTGCCCACACGCCGAGTACGCTGCTCTCCTCCAATCAGGAGCGGCTCTTGCAGCTTGTCAAGTTGGTGAGAGGCAGCTGGGTAGAAGCTGTACGCTCCTCTCCCAGTGCCATATTGTGGGAGAGCAGATGCATAGAATAAGTCTTAATTCCAGTAACAGTATAGTCCGAGTTGCTCCCCACAATCTTCTGCTGGCGCAGAGGCTGTCCTGGACACTTTGCTCAAAACAAAATAATGTCTTCTTCCCATTTGCTTTCATAGGGTAGCTAAGAGGAGTCCGTTGGAACTTTGAACATTGTGCCTGGATATCTTCACATCCAGGCCGCCAATTCACTGGCTACATTTTCTCTCAACCATGTAACCGCATATTAACCAGTGTGAAACTTAGGTCTCAAATAACCACATGTAACAATTTCTTGGGGCAGGTGTTTGGAGCAGGGGTGGAGTTGCTGCCTAGGATGCCCAAATCCCATGTCGAATTGTGATTCGGTTCCTGCCTCCTTTACTTCAGATCCAGCCCCTGCCAGTGCACAGGCTGGGAGTCAGCAGGCAGCTCAGGTGCTTGGGGCCCCTGCCACCCACAGGAGAGATCCAGATTGAGGTCCCTGCTCTTGGCCTCAGCCTGACCCAGCTCCGGCAGTTATGGACATCTGGGGAGTGAACCAGTGGATGGAAGCTTCTCTCTCTCTCTCTCTCTCTCACACACACACACACACCTAAAATGAAAATTTTTTAAAATTTTACAAAAAAGACATCAGGGCCAGTGATGTGGCCTAGTGGATTAAGCTGCTGTCTGTGAAGCCAGCATCCCATATTGGAGTGCTGGTTTGAGTCCCAGATACTCTGCTTCCAATCCAGCTCCCGACTATTGTACCTAGAAAAGCAGCAAAAAAAGGTCCAAGTACTTGGGTTCCTGCCACCCACGTGGGAGACCATGACTTCAGCCACGCCCAGCCCCAGTTGTTGCAGCCATTTGGGGAGTGAACCAGCAGATGAAAGAATTCTGTCTGTATGTCTCCTTCTGTTCCTCTCTCCTCCCTCCCCCTCTGTCATTTTGCCTTTCAAATAAGTAAAAATAAATATTTTTTAAAAGATACCAATTTCTTTAGTGTACTTGAATCTTCCTCTCTGTCCTTCAGAACTCTGTAAGCTTCCTGGTCAGTGCCATAGGTTTGAGGGTTTTGTTATCTAAGTACCCCACTTTCAGGTGCCAATTTCTGTGTCAATTTCCTGTTGCAGGGGTTGGCCAAATCCAGCCCAACAACTGCTTTTATAAATCAGAATTTACTAGAATGCATGTTCTTTTGTTTATGCTTTGTCTATGGTTTTAATGCTCTAATGGGAGAGTTAAAAATATACAACAGAGAGCCATATGGCCACGAAGCAGAAATATTTACTATCTGATCTTTTGCAGGAAAAAAAATGTGCTAACTCCTGATTTATTGCTATGCAAAAAAAAAAAAAAAAAAAAAGCACAAGATGCAAAAAACACCACCCCAAAGTGAGTTTCTTAAAACGATAATTTATTATTTCTTACAATCCTGTGTATTAACCAGATGGTTTTTGGCTTTGTAGCACTGGCTGGGCTGGTGCACTATCTGGAAGCTGCAAGTGGCCTCACTCACATAGTTGAAAATTGGTACTGGTTGCCAGCTGGGAGCTCAACACGAACTGTTACCCGGGTGTCTCAGTTCTCCTCCATGTGGGTCTCCATGTGGTCGCTTGGGCTTCTAAACACATGGGAAAGAGCAGAAATCTCTCTTTTTTTTCTTTTTCTTTCTCTCTTTTTTTTTTTTTTTTTTCCTTTTTGACAGGCAGAGTTAGAGAGAGAGAGAGACAGAGAGAAAGGTCTTCCTTCCGTTGGTTCACTCCCTAAATGGTTGCTGCAGCCGGCGCGCTGCGCCGCTCCGAAGCTAGGAGCCAGGTGCTTCCTCCTGGTCTCCCATGCAGGTGCAGGGACCAAGCACTTGGGCCATCCTCCACTGCCCTCCCGGGCCACAGCAGAGAGCTGGACTGGAAGAGGAGTAACCGGGACAGAACCGGCGCCCCAACCAGGACTAGAACCCGGAGTGCCAGCGCTGCAGGTAGAGGATTAGCCAAGTGAGCCGCGGTGCTGGCCAAGAGCAGAAATTTCTTAAGGCCAAGTCTTGGAAGCTACACATTGATACACCTGTCACATTCTAATAAGCTTCCACCCCTGGGTCCAGGCCACACTCACTGACCTTGGCCATCAGTTCCCAGGGGCATCTGTCCACAGTCCATTGGGATTAGTTCTTTGCTTCAAGTACTGCCTCCCCAGATCCTAGAAAGGCCAACAGAAGCCTGGGGACTGCCTTGAATGCTGTATCTGAAAGTCTGTTGGCCTAGTCCCCATGTCTTCATTACTGCCATAACAATGCTGCTAAGCAAATAACCAGCAAACCTAAGTGCCACACAGCAGAGCACTTATTTTTCTCTCATGTGTTCATGAGTTGGCTGGGACCCCTGTGCTTAAGGCTGTAAATCTATAGGTTGGCTGGGTGAGTCTACTCCACGTGTCTCTACTCTTCCGTGATGCCTGCTAAGGGCTTGGTATTTTCCCTGGTGATGGCACAAGCCCAAGATGAGCAAGCAAAAAGAATCCAATGCCTGTAAGGCCCACGATTGGAATGGTCACTTCCACCCATTTTCCACCAGTCAAAACAAGTTGTGTGGCCAACCCAAGATTAGTGAGGCAGGAAACTACATTCTCCCGCTAGAGGGAGGGACTTCAAAGTTCACGGCGAAGGGGCTGGATACAGGGAGTGGTGAAGACCTGGGAGGAATGCCATCCTCTGTAACATTTTGTTGCTGGAGCTTGCATGGCAGCTGGGAGCTATGCTCTAGAACAGCTCACAACACGCAGACTCTCTGGTCTCTTTCCCTCCGGTCATCTGCTCTTCCCAATCTGCCCTCTGGATCGGGCCAGGCTTCAGGATTACAGAGAACATGGAAGGCCAGCAACTCTACCTTCCTGCAATGAGGGATCCCACACGCAGTGTGCTCTCTGGCAGTCTGCCCAGCACCGGGTGCATACCTCCAGTGAGAGGGCACTTCCTGTATCCAGAGGCAACCTCTGCCTTTGTAGGTATTAGTAACCTATCTTTTTGATTTTCATTTTATTTGAAAGACTGAGAGGAGACAGAGATCTTCCATCCACTGTTTTACTCTTCAAATGCTGGCAATGGCCAGGGCTGAGTCAGACCAAAACCAGGAGCCCAGAACTCTGTCTGGGTCTCCCACACAGATGTCAGGAACCCAAGTACTGGGCCATCATCAGTTGCCTCCCAGGTTGCTCGTTAGCAGGAAGCTGGAATCATGAGTAGAGCAAAGACTCAAACCCAGGCACTCTGGTTTGGGCTGCAAGCGTCCCAAGTGGCATCTTGATCGCTGTGCCAAATTCTCACCCCAACATTCACTTCTGGATGTTTGTGTTAAACTAAAAGGTAGGGCTGAGGACAGGGTCCTGGAGCAGTGGAAGCACTCCTGTAAGCAGGCTTGCATCCTTTAAAGAATGTCTCTGTACCAACCAGGGCTTTTAACAGCCAAAACAGTTGATTACAACACTGCCAGTGATTACTCAGGACCACCACTTCAGGACTGTTTGTGCTGCCGCCGCCACTGCCATAACTAACATCTGCACCACCCCATCTCTGCATCAATGCCTAAGAAGTCAGTGGGAGTGGCTGGCTGAGGCCAATTCTCAGGCTTGAGCCCTAGCTGCCAGGTAGCCTAGAAAACAGCCTTGCCCTTTCTGCTTCCATCGTAGGAGCCAGGACACTGCAGCCCTCCCATACCGTCTATGCTGGGAAATTTTCCAAACGATAGAAGGTTGTGTTTTAAGTGGACTCATGTAATGGTTCAGTCCAGTCACTTAGCAGGTTGCCTTTCCTCTTAATTGTACTATCATCCATCCCATCGTTTCCATTATAGCCACAAGAATATCATGCCAGAGGTTGTTAATGGCCTTACTGAAGACCCAATTTGCTAATGAACAGACTAGCAAGTGCAGCTCTGCGATCTGTCAGTCCAGGGACCTGTCAGAAAAAGAAACTTGGTTGTCCTTGCCCTGGCTTATTTTGAGAACTCTCCGCTTCCTGTATGTCTTTAAAAATCGAATCTCAGATAAGAGTGCTGTTCACAAAATCAGCTTTTTCTCCCCGTAATGGACAGAGGCTGATTTTGTCTGCCTTCAATTCCCGACTCTGGTAGGAGACTCCCGCTCTTCCCCACGTGGCTGAGATGAGCTCATCGGGGCTTCTTGGTGGACGAGGTGACTTACATCAGGTCAGCCCCAGCACCGCATCCCTCTGGCCCCTGTGATGGGTTCACCGATGGACACATGGCCCAAGCCAGGGAGGGGGCTAATGAACAGAATCCCCTCTTCCCCCAGAACTTCTGCTGCCTATACTGAGAAAAAAAATCTCTTCCTTCCCTCTGGAGTTGCCAGACTGGCATTAATGAGACTATTGTTCTGTTCTCTAGGACTCTCCTAACACATTCCCACAGACTCAGTGGCTTAAAAAAACAAAACTGTGAGGCTGTGTTGCTCGGCAGATTAAATGGCTGCTTGCAATGCCAGCATCCCGCCTTAGAGTGCTAGTTCGAGTCCAGCTGCTCTGCCTGCAATCCAGCTCCCTGCTAATGTGCCTGGAAAGGTAGTGGAAGATGGCCCAAGTGCTTGGGTCCCTGCCATGCACGTGGGAAACCCAGATGGGGTTCCTGGCTCCTGGCCCAGCCCTGACTGTTGGGAGCATTTGGGGAGTGAACCAACACATGAAAGATCCTCTGTCTCTCCTTCTTTCTATAGCTCTGCCTTCCAAATAAATAAATATATATATATATTTAAATTAATTCATTCATAGTTTTGGAGGCTAGAAGTCCAAATCAAGGTGTCGGCCAACCATGCTCTTCCTGAAAGTGCTAGGAAGAATCCTTCCTTGCTTCTTGTAGCTTCCAGTGGTCCCCAACAACCTTTAGCATCCCTCAATGTGTGGCTACATCATGCTAATATCTGCCTATTTTTTTTAATAAAAACCTTCCTGTTTAAAAAAAGAAAGTTTTTTTTCTTGAGAATGAGAGAGGGAGAGAAAGAAAAACTAGAGACAGCCATCTGCTGGCTCACTCCCCAAAACCCATAACATTCTGGGCCATAAGTGGGAACTAGGCAAACCACCCAGGTCTCCCCTGGGGGTGGCAGGAACACAATCACTTGGGCCATTACTGCAGCCTCCCAGCATCTGCATAAATAGGAAGCCAGAATCAGCCACAGCTAGGCATGGGCCCCAGGCATTCTGATATGGGGCTTGAGTGTCTTAACTGGTATCTTAGACACTAAGTGCCTGCCCCAGCTGCCCCCTTGGTGTGTGTGACTTTCTGCTGTTGATGTGGCCTCTCCTTGAAAGGACACTGACCGCTGGATTTAGAGCCCATCATAATCCAGTGTGACTACTCTTGATTATTTTTTAAGATTTAGTTATTTACTTGAAAGGCAGAGTTACAGAAACAGGGAAAAAGAAAGAGGATCGTGGGGCTGGCACCGTGGCATAGCAGGTAAAGCCGCCGCCTCAGTGCCAGCATCCCATATGGGTACCGGTTCGAGTCCCAGAAGCTCCACTTCTGATCTAGCTCCCTGCTATGGCCTGGGAAACCAGAATAAGATGGTCCAAGTCCTTGGGCCCCTGTACCCGCGTGGGAGACCCCGAGGAAGCTCTTGGCTCCTGGCTTCGGATCAGCCCAACTCCAGCTGTTGCAGCCATTTGGAGAATGAACCAGCAGATGGAAGACCTTTGTCTTGCTCTCTCTGCCTCTCCCTCTCTATAACTCTACCTCTCAAATAAATAAATCCTTTTTAAAATTTTAAAAAAAGTAAAGAACAACAACAACAACAAAAGAAAGAGGATCTTCCATCCACTGGTTCACTCCCCTCTCTCTGCCCCCCCAAAGTGGTTTCAACAGCCAGAGCTGGGCCAAGCCAAGTTAGGCACCAGGAACTCTATCCAGGCCCCCAACGTGGGTGCAGGGGCCCAAGCCCGTGGGCCATCTTCCTCTGCTTTCCCAGGCACATTAGGAGGGAGCTGAATTGGAAGTGGAGCAGTCAGGGCTCCCAGCGGCATTCATATGAGATACTGAACCCACTGAGCCGCAACAGAGTCCCTGACTTCTTTTGCTTTAGCTAACTGCATTTGCAAAGACCTTATTTCCAAATAAAGTCAGCTCTGAGGTTTTGGATAGGTGTGACTCTTGGAGGTATTCTATTCCACCCACTCCAGTCTCGCGTGTAAAGAGCCTACCTGAGAATTCAGCCAACAAGGAAGCGAGAGGGATGTGGCCTGGTATGCCATGGACTGCCCAGTTCCCCCTCCCTTTTCTTCCTTAAGCTGACTTAAGTCACAGAGAGAACCCAGCACCCACCCTTCCTTTTACAAAATTAGCAAACCACTTGCACATGACCTACGTTTAGAGTTTCTCCCATCTGTGCTCGGCCGCCAATATTCTCTGATGGGGACAGAGTCATTCTTTTCGCAAGTTCTCTCAGTGCCTTGGATTTACTGCCTTTGGCTGGGAAACAAATGTATTTTTGAGCAACTAGATGATCTCTTAATATGCCTTCAGGTGTCACTCTTTGCCTCCTTATTATGGAAAACTTCAAAAATACAAATGTATAGGGAACATAGTAAATTCCCCAGGTACCCATCACCCTGCTTTAAAAAATATCAACACATAGGCGAGTGTGCTTCATCTATACTCTTAGCTTCTATTGAACTTTTTTTAAAAAATCAAAGATTCTCCAATGAATAATAACATTTATTGGGGAATAGCAGTATAATGAGAGTTCACTTGCCACCATAAACTATGAATGTACTCAAAGAGGTTGATGCAAAAAGTTTTTAAAGGGAAACATGAGGATTACTCAAGATATTTTGAAACACTAATCCTTGACCACAATGATCGATAACAAGGTGCTGTCAGCCTGTGTTTGATCAGGCAGTTGCTGAGCAGATGTCTTTGCAGTAGTATTTTTTTAAAGATTTATTTGAAAGGCAGAGTTAAAGAGAGAGAGAGATCTTCTAACCTTTGGTAAACTCACCAAATGCCCTCAATAGCCGCATCTGGGGCTCAAGTACTTGAGCCATCACCTACTGCCTCCCAGGAAGCAGGCTAGCTGAGATTTGAACCCTACATTCCGGAAATGAGATGCGGGCATCCCAAGTAGCAGCTCAACCCACTGCCCCACAGAGCCTGGTCCGCAATTCCATTTTGATTCTGACAACTTTCACACTTCCCTCCACCTCCTGCAAGAATATTTTAAAGCATCACTCAGCTCCTATATAATTAATTTATCCTCTTCAACTCCTGTTCAGAGCTTCAAATCCCATCATAACTGCATTTGATGAATTAAGTCTCCTGCAAGAAAGACAAAGCAAGATACTTTGCACATAGAGAGTGTACCACACAGGTTTGCTGAACAGAGTCTCTATCCTGTGGATTTTCAATTTAGTAGGAGAGATAAGAACCCCTGCCAGGGGCAGGTGTTACTGTACAGCAGATAAAGCACTGCTTGGAATGCCCACATCCCCTGTCAGATCACAGGTTCAAGTCTGGGCTCCTCCACTTCCAGTCCAGCTCCCTGCTCATGCACCTGAGAAGCAGCAAATCCTGGCCAAGTACTTGAGTCCCACCCCCATGGAAAACCTGGATGGAGTTCCAGGTTACTGGATTTGACCTGGCCCAGCCCTGACAGTTGCAGGCCTTTGGAGAGTGAACCACCTGCCGGTCTGTTTCTCTCTCTCTCTCACTCTCTCTCTCTCTCTCTCTCTCTCTTTCTCTGTGTGTGTGTGTGCGTGCGTGTGTGTGTGTGTGTGTGTGTGTGTTGCTTTGCCTTTCTAAGAAAAATAAGGAACCTCTTCTAAGCACCTGCCAACTTTCAATGTCAGTTACCTGGGCAGTTGTTAAAATGCTGGTACTGCCTGAGCAGGTAAAGGAGGAATTCTGCAGTAGCAGACTCTCAGCAGACCAGTACTGCCAGTCCATGGGTCACATTTTGGGTAGCAAGGCTATAAAAACATAATGCAAAGGAGAAAATGACAGGGTGCCATATAAGGTGGAGGTGATGAGCTACAGGGCTGAAGAACGGGCTTGTTGAGCAGCTTACCACAGTCACCCCAGTTAATTTCTAGAATATTCCAAAGTGAAACTAGTATCAAACCAACTACTGAGAGAGTCACAAACATTTTTTCACAAACTCTGGCAAGAGAAGGTAAGCTCAGCTCCAGTAAACGAATGATAGAGTGAACATGCCCAGCCAGCTCAAGGTGACTTCTTTCTCTAGAAACTTACATTTTCCCAGCAAAAACCCTTGGAACCCATTCCTGCACTCCTCCCACCAGCCATAGCTGATTGGTCCAGGGGTGAGCATCTGACCCAAGCTGACCAATCACATGGTCTCTCCTGAGAGTGTGTGTGTGTGTGTTTAAGAGAAAATTGATTTCTGGGGTCGGCATTGTGGTATAGTTGGTAAGCCCACATCCCATATGGGCACCAGTTCAAGTCCTGGCTGCCCCACTTCCTATCCAGCTCCCTGCTAATTTGCCTAGGAAGCAGCAGAAAATGACTTAAGTGCTTGGGCCCCTGCGCCCTCATGGGAGATCCAGATGAAGTTCCAGGCTCCTGGCTTCTGTCTAGACCAACCCTAGCTGTTGTGGCCATTTGGGGAATGAACCAGTGGTGGAAGATTCCCTCTCTCCCTCTCTCTGTATTATTCAAGTGAATAAAATAAATCTTTTTTAAAATGATATAAATTTATTTCACTTCTTTATTTGAAAGGCAAAGAGACAGAGACACAGAGACAGCAATAGAAAAATCCTCCATCCACTGGTTCACTCCCCAAATGCCCACAACATTCAGGGCTGGGCCAAGCTAAAGCCAGGAGTCTGGGACTCAATCCAGGTGTCCCACAGGGGTGGCAGGGACCCTAGCACTCGAGCCATCAACTGCCCCACTCCTGAGAATTTGGATTTGAAATTCAGGACAGCCGGTCAGTCTCTGAAATTGAGGGGATGTAAATGTTCACCTCTGCCAATGCACAGAAAGAAAGAAAAAAGCTGAGACAATGAAGCAGATCACAGAGAGATGGACATAGCAATGAAAAGAGGGCAGACATTTGACACAACACTTAAGACACCCATTGGTTGGGGTTGGCATTGTGGTGCAGAAGGTTAAGTCACCTGGGATGCCAGCATCCTATTATGGGCACCGGGACCATGTCTCAGCTGCTTGGCTTCCAATACAGTTCCCTGCTAGTGCACCTGGAAAAGTGGCAGGGAAGATGGTACAAGCCCTTGGGCTCCTGCCACCCATGTGAGAGACGTGGCTGGAGTTCTAGCTTCCTGGCTTCAGCCCAGCCCAGCCCCTGAAGAGTGAAATAGTGGATGGAAGATTCTCTCTCTCTCTCTCTCTCTCTCTGCCTTTCAGATAAATAAATAATTTTTTTAAAGAGCACTTCCTAGATTCTGTGTCTACTCTTCTATGTTAATACTATTTTTTTTTTTTGACAGGCAGAGTGGACAGTGAGAGAGAGAGACAGAGAGAAAGGTCTTCCTTTGCCGTTGGTTCACCCTCCAATGGCCGCTGCGACCGGCGTACTGCACTGATCCGATGGCAGGAGCCAGGTGCTTATCCTGGTCTCCCATGGGGTGCAGGGCCCAAGTTCTTGGGCCATCCTCTACTGCACTCCCTGGCCACAGCAGAGAGCTGGCCTGGAAGAGGGGCAACTGGGACAGAATCTGGCACCCCGACCGGGACTAGAACCCGGTGTGCCGGCGCCGCAAGGTGGAGGATTAGCCTAGTGAGCCGCAGCGCCCGCCCAGATAAATAAATAATTTTTTAAAGACACCAGTTGGGATGCCCACATTCTATAGCAGAGTGTTTGGGTCCTAGTCTCAGTCCCACTCTGATTCCAGCTACACCCTGGAAGGCAGCAGGCGATGGCCCAAGTACTTGGGCTCCTGCCACCCATGTTGGAGACCCCCACCTGCCCCAGCCATGACCATTGTGGGCACTTGGGAAATGAACAAGTGAGTGGGAGATCTCTTTCTCTTTCTGCCTTTCAGATTAAAATAAAAAACAGCAGGGCGGGCATCGTGGCACACTAAGGTAAGCCACATCCCATACTGGAGGTTTGAGTCCCGGCTACTCTGCACTTCCCTGGGAGGTACTTGAGGTCCTGCCACCCATATGGAAAACTGGATGGATTTCCTTGTTCTTGGCTTTGACCTGGCCTGGTCCCAGCTATTACAGGCATTTGGGGAGTGATCAACAGATGGAAAACCAATCTCTGTCTCTCTCTCTCTCTCCCTTTCTCTCTGTACTCTGCCATTCAAATAGATGATAAGTCTTTAAAATCCACACACCAAGAGACCAGTGAAAAGAGCCAGTTGTGTGGGTGGTGACAAAGTGAGAGCAGGAAAAGGCTGAGACCTCAGGAATGCAGGTCAGCACAGTCCCCGAGCTAGGTAGATGAACAGGCCATTCCTCACAGCGGTGGAGTTTCAGGCACCTGAAAAGAAGCCTCCTTCCTGCAGGTGGAGTGGGCCAGGCCCTGCTTCTGGCTTCCTTTGAGGCCATCAGCTTTGTGTTGCCTGCCTGCCGGCAGCCGGCACCTAAGAACTCCCCCCACCTGCCTGGGTTATGTCAGGACCAGCCATGCCAGGAGTTACCTGTTCCTGTGCAGCCATGGGGACTCCAGTGTCTCTGCTTTCCTGCCACTGGAAGCTACAGTCTCCTAAGTGTCAGAGGAGGGTTGTTCTCAGCTGCCAGCTGCTTCTGTGACCACCTTCCTAGCCATGTGTTCCCAGCCTGGGGGTGTGAGACTTGGCTGAGCTGCAGGTGGGTCCTAAAGTTCATGGCAATGCTCCGTGCTCCATCCCAGTTTTAAAATGGAAAATCCTACATGCCAGGGACCCTATCAGTCTCTGGAAGATGGAGTGAGTCACCCTAATTACATAGCCTCAAGGTCCTCAAAAAGAAAACCTGCCCAGTGTTGTGGCCCGAGGGTACCATCCCCAGCATGGGGACACCAGACCTCTGCACCCACCCTCCTGAGGATTTCCACACAACTGGGTGTTTGTGAAACTGGGTTCTGCAATTTTCACCTCTCTGCACAGCCCAGCAGGCAGGATGGCAGAGTCAGATTAAGAACCCAGATGCTGAGGCTGCCTGTTCACCCAGAGACCTTGAGCGAATGATCCGCCTCTCAGGGCCTTATCTGAAAAGTGATACCAAAAGTAGTGCTCCTCCCTCCTGATGCGGAGACCACGCCTGGGAGTTCCCCTCTGTCTTCCTGACCGAGTCAGCATGGGCTGTGTCACAGGGCACCTGTTCCCATGCAGCCCTGGGGCCATCCTGTCCCTCATTTACTGCCATCTGAGGTCCCCAGAGAGAATTTTTTTCTCTTGGTTTAAATTTTTAAAATATTTCAACTGCACCAAAGTTGGTGATTATTCTCATATTCTTACCCTGACTGGGTCATCGTCACCCCATCCTCCCGCTGGGGACCCTGAGTACAACCCAGGGTGCCAGTGGCACAGCCCAGACCCCGGACGGAGCAGTGAGAGGGCCCAGACTGCTTCAGACTTCCCCCAGCTCTGCTTCCCAGCCCAGACGCCAGAGGTTAGGCCTCAGACCAGGGCCTGGTCTCTCTCATTTCTGGGCTGTCTCAGCAGGGGCAAGTTCCTGGGGCCAGTTAGAAGGGCCTAGCAGGAAAAGGGCAAACAAAGGTTTCTGGTGGCTTGGTGTGGGTGGGGGACCTTGTGTCCCTGGTCCCCTGCCACTGTCAGCCTGGCCCTCAACCTGCCTTCTCAGCCAGACCCTTCCACCTGTCAGCCAGCGGTAAGGGACTGTCCCCAGCAAACGGCACATTTAGCATATGCATGCTGGGGGCAGCTTGCGAAGTCCCTGCAGCCAGCTCTCCCACCAGGCCACTGTCACCTGGGTGAGGTTTGTTTGCCCACAAAGGCCCGTGTGGAGTTCATTGCTGTTCACTCAGGGAGGTGTGTGCGCTGACGCGGGCTTCGTGTGTTCCGATGACAGCGGGTCCCGAAGCCCTGGTGCTGGGTTTCAGGTCCTCTGAGAGGAAAACCCCAGGAGTGCGTGGATGTCTCAGCACTTCCCCCTGGGCCAGCCACACCAGGCCAGTTCTCAAAGGCCTCTTGTGACTTGTCTTTGCTCTCATCTTTCCCCACTTTGATAAATGTCCTGGGATTAGCCCTTCTGTGTCTATTGGATGAGCAATTTGTGTCTGCCTGAGAAGCTACGTCTGAATAATATTTGGCACGAGCTGCAGAAATGTGATCCCCCGCATTCCCCTCCAGCCCATCTCTCTCCAGCCGACAGGGCTGCTCGGCTCTGCAGCTGGGGCCGGCAGCCTGAACAAGCTCGGAGGGTGGAGAGGTGTCACAGGTGGGACCAGGAGCCCAGAGGGGCAAAGCAGCCTTAGCAAATTGGCCCACAGATCTTGAGCCACTACAATAGTTCACAGCCCATGGTGGTCACCCCAGATCTGGGGACAGGAAAATCAGGGCCCCTGTGCAGTTCTGGGGGGTCACCTGGGGTCAGCAGAGGAGACTCAAGGGAGTCCAGGGATGGCAGTGGGGAGGTAGCATCTGCATACCAGTTCTGGGAGGGTGACCAGGACTGAGCTGCTGAGGTTTGTGTGTTTGCGGGGCGTGCGGATGGGCAGGGTTGGTGGGATGTAGCCAGGCGATGTTAAAGCTTCCTGATTCCCTCTGTGCAGGTAGCTCCCAGAACAGCGGAGGGTGGAGTGCGCAGCTGGGACCATCAGAGGGCTCTGTTGTGAGGCACTGAGGAGCCAGGGGAAACAGGAACCGGTGGGTGTGGGCTCTTCCAATCCTTCTGTAGGGCCTTCCCAGCATGCACTGCTCTTCCCATGGGGCCTGCATCACCTCTCCTTGTGCCCTACATCCCTTCTCCCTGGGCCCTGTTGCTCATGCCACTGTCCTTCCTCTGCCTCATCTGTCCTCTCCCCAAGCTAGGGATCCCCGTGTTCGGAACAGCAAGCACAGAGCGAGCAGGCACATGGCCACTGGCTTCTTAAGTAAAGGAATTAGAGAGAGAGGCTGGCAGCTGAGACCTCTGCAGTCACAGATTCACAAGGAGCTGACAAATGACGGGTCAGACATAATGATGCAGGCAATCAATCCAGGAGCAAGAACAAAGTCCCAGGAACACTGTGCTCAGACTCTGCCCTAGGCAAAGGGCTGCAGGTGACGCCAGCTCCCAGAGAGCTGCGCGCCTGTCCCACTGAAAGTCACATGGTGTTTCAGGTTTCCTCCCAGACGGTAAGCAGTTTTGGAATCTCTTTCTGTACCATACTCCACAGGATGCCATCTGTCCCCTCAAACAGAAAAACTCATGCACCTGTAAATGGGTGGGAACTGCTCATGCTCCAACAGAGGTGTAGACAGAGCGTGATCAAAGTGCAGAAAAGGAAGCGGTCAATTGCACTTGGAGGAGCAAGGATGGGTGACCTGAGACTTGCAACAAGGTCTGGAGATGCACCCGCACTTGACGCTTTTGCACTGGGTCCCCTTGTGGGGAAGGCTTGTGAGTGGGGAGCTGTGGATGACATGAGGCTGAGGCAGTATCTAGATCAGATTTTTGCCAGGCTGAAGCATGTGGGCTCAGGCCTGCAGGGGCAGAGGGCCCAGCACAGCTGTGTGCAGGAAGACATTCTGGCAGCAGCCAGTGGGGGGCGGGGTGCCGGGGTGGGAGAAGCTGGAGGCGGGGCAATCAGCCAGACAACCGTCGCCGGCAACCAGAGAAGGAGCCTCCTCTGAGCTCTGGCCGCAATGGCAGAAACATCTGTTCACCCCTCATCCCGCTGTCTCCGGCGGAGCTGTCTTTGGACGGCTGTCGGCCCCACAAGGCTGCAGGTGCCTTGACAGCAGAGACTGTTTGCTGCCTCTCGGGGGGCCCAGGCCTGACAGGGTTCTTGGCAGGTGCTCATTATGTCTTTGTGAAGTTCCTGAATAGAGCAGTGAAAAAAGGACAAGGGCTGTACAGAGAAGGGCACAGATTTCCAGGATAACATCCTGCTTAGCAAGTGCCGCTCCTAGGGCCTGCGCCTCGGAGCAGCTGTCGTCTGGTGTGTGTGCAGAAGTAGAGGCGTGTGCAGGCAGGGCAGGCGGGCCAACCGCAGCTCATTCTGGAAGGAGTGGGAAAGGCCGTCACTGTGTGTGTGTGTGTGTGTGTGTGTGTGTCTTGCGAGAGCGGTTGGTTTCCCAGAGAGACGTGGACAGGACAGGACACTTCACAATCTCTGCTGTTCTCAGGGCCTGAGGAAGTGTATGAAATTTCTCTTTTGGTTGCAAATAACAGAAACCCCACACGACTGAGTTTGGTGGAATTTTTATTGGTCCGTAAGATACAATCAGGGACAGCCAGAACCAGGGATTCCAACGTTGCCAAAGTCTCTTTCCATCTCTAACTTCTGCTTTTCTCTCCCTACGCCCAACCTCATTCTCCCAGGTGCTTCCTCCATGGGCTAGAAACACGGTGCCAGGGGCCTGGCGCTCACTGCTGAGAGCGTTCTCCGCCAGAGAGGCACCAGAGACTTCCTTTCCTGTGTCCCAGTGTCAGAGATCCCAGACCCCAGGAATGGAGTCTGGCTCTGCTCGTCTCAGGAGCCTGCCGCTGGCCCAAGATTAAACACAGCAGCTACGGAAGCAGAGTTACATAAAGGGGAAATAGCTTCCACTAAAATCTCATAGTTAAAATGGAAACAAGGGCACTTCCCAGAGGCAGAGCCAATAATAATAATAATAGTCCGAGTCCTTTGCATATGGTAATTATTTCAATCAGGTACTCTGTGTTACCCTTGAAAATGATACTGAGGGAAATCAAGGTGCAGAGAGATTCAAGTCACTTGCATCGCTCACTCAGCTAAGAAATGGCTGGGATTCTATAAACGGCTGGCTAATAAATGAGTAGGCAGAGTTGGACCCAGGATTTGAATGCATTCATTGTAGCTCCAGACTCTGTCTTCCTGTTATCTTACAGGGCCTACTCACATGGAAAGTTAGGAAGCGAGGTGTATGTGGAGAAGGGACATAAATAACTTCTCCCGGGAAGATCCAAGGGCTGGACAGGGGGATTCTGTGGATGGGACTGACACTGACACAGTGTCACCATGAGAACTGGGAGTAAGAATCCCTACCACCCATCAGTCTCCCTGGGTTTATCTGAAAAGAGATATTTCATTTTGACTTCATCTTTCTTCTACCTTAACTTACTTAAATTAGAACTTGGTGAAGCCAAAAAAAAAAAAAAAAAGCAAATGAAAGAACACTAAGGCTTCCTGTTAGCCTATTAAACATTTGAGTGGTGGGGGTGGGGGTGCCATAGGTTAAGCTGCTGCCTGGAGGGCCCCCATCCTGTATCACAGTGCCACTGTCACAGTCCCATCCTCATTTATGATCCAGCTTCCTGCTAATGTGCACCCTGGGATGCAGCAGGTGATGGGTCCCTGCCACCCACATGGGAGACTGGATGGAACCTTGGCTGCTGTGGGCAAGTGGGGAGTGAACCAGCAAACAGAATCTCTCTCTTCTCTCTCTATCAGACAGATAAATAGATACAGATGTCCGTAGAGCTAGATATACAAACTAGGTATCTGTATTTCTATTTCTAAGATATAACTATATCTTTATTTTTTAAAAGATTTATTTATTTGAAAGTCAGAGTTACACAGAGGAGAGGCAGAGGAAGAGAGAAATAGAAAGGGAGAGAGAAAGAGGTCTTCCATCCGCTGGTTCACTCTCCAGATGACCGCAACAGCTGGAGCTGGGCAGATCTGAAGCCAGGAGCTTCCTCCGGGTCTTCCCATGCAAGTGCAGGGGCCCAAGGACCTGGGCCATCTTCCACTGCTTTTCCCAGGCCATAGCAGGGAGCTGGATTGGAAGTGGAGCAGCCAGGACTTGAACCAGTGCCCACATGGGATGCCGGCACTGCAGGCTGTGGCTTTACCTGCTATGCCACAATGCTGGCCTCTATATCTATATTTGTATATTTTATATATATTTTTTTCTGCCTCTCAGATAAAAATTAAAAGCTAAAAACATTTTTAAAATGTAGGCAGTAGCCGGCGCCGCGGCTCACTAGGCTAATCCTCCGCCTAGCGGCGCCGGCACACCGGGTTCTAGTCCTGGTCGGGGCACCGGATTCTGTCCCGGTTGCCCCTCTTCCAGGCCAGCCCTCTGCTGTGGCCAGGGAGTGCAGTGGAGGATGGCCCAGGTGCTTGGGCCCTGCACCCCATGGGAGACCAGGAAAAAGCACCTGGCTCCTGGCTCCTGCCATCGGATCAGCGCGGTGCGCCGGCTGCAGCGCGCCGGCCGCGGCGGCCATTGGAGGGTGAACCAACGGAAAAAGGAAGACCTTTCTCTCTGTCTCTCTCTCTCTCACTGTCCACTCTGCCTGTTAAAAAAAAAAAAAAAATGTAGGCAGTAGTGTAATAGCCATAGTAGCAGGGAGGGGAAATGGCTTGCATTGTTCTAAATGGCTGGTGACAGGATTAAGTGGCCCAAACTAAGAAAAACAATTCATTAGATCTCAATGGGTCAAGAGCTACAAAAGCTGTCTTTACCTTTGACCGAGTAATCTCACTCTTTAGAAACAGCTTGTGGAGTTACAAAATAAGACCCAATCAATGCTGTGTGTGAGAGATGCATCTAAAATAGTGTTCCTCAGAAATGCTGGGGGGAAAAAAGTGTAGGAAAAAGTAGAAAACAAAAGCAAACACCATGCACACAAATACTAGCAAGGAGAAAATAGGAGTTAGCGTCAGAACAAGGTTGAGCTCACAATGTTGCATCCACTCATTCACTGAAACAGAATGCTACAGAGGCTAGCGGCAGTCACACGCTAAAATTTATTTGAGAGGCAAGGCAACCGATCGGGATCGGCACCCCTTACCAGAGTATGGCCCCCAACAGCAAGTAACACAGCATTTTATAGAATTCTGTCCACTAGGGCTCACAATTTTGAAACTTCTTGTCATGCAGTTACCAGGCCCAGGATGTAGTTGTAAGATAAACGTGGCGAGGCACATTTCTCTAATCTTAGGCAGGGGTTGGGCCTTTTCTCGGTTCTTGAATTGGCCCCAAACATCAGTCCCTGGACTTTGCCCCACACAGTTTCACAAGATAGATGTTAGCAAGCAAGCAGGCAAGACTGATCTTTACAGAAGCGGGAAATCATGCAGTTAGCTTTTAGCCACACTTACTCCATTTTGATTTTAACTCTACAACACAAAATTGGACAAAAGTTATCACAATAATTACAATAAGGGCTGGAGAGCTGTCATAAATATTTATGCACAAAATAATATAGCATCAGAATTATGAAGCAAAAAGACATGGGAAAATGAATGGAAATACTATAGAAAAAAAACTCAGTTCACCTCTCTTAGCTTATGACTGATCAACAAATCATACAATAAGTAAGAATATAGAGGACTTGATTTGTATATTAGCAAGTGAGTTGAAAGATCTCAAACTCCATACTTGACAACCTAGAATATCCTAGCTTGGTAAGTGAATTGGATCATATATTTACAAATGACCACATGTAAGGCCACAGATAAAATAAAACAAATGCAAACTTCTATGTATTTCACAAAGTAGAATGAGGGGCTAGCATTTGACCTGGCTGTCAAAACGCAGCTGGGATACCCTCATTCCATATTGGAGCTCCTGGGTTTGGGTCCAGACTCTGATCCCAATTCAACTTCCTGCTGGTGCATGCTGTGGGAGGCAGCAGGTGACTGCTCAGGTAGTTTGGGTTCCTGCCTCTCGTGTGGGAGACCCAGATGTCGTGGCCTGCTCCTGGCTTCAGCCTGACCCAGCACCAGCCATCTGTGGAATGAACCATTAGATGGAAGGCTCTCTCTCTCTCTCTGCCTCTCTGTAACTCTGCCTTTGAAATAAAATAGATAAATATTTTTTTAAAAGATCTGTGGGATGAGGATCTCTTTCTCTCTCTCTCCCTCTCTCTCTCTCTCTGCCTTTCAAGTAATATGAATAGGTAAATAAACACTTTTTTTTTAGGAAATGGAATGAGTCAGATAACATTCTCTGATTGTAATGCACTAAAACTAAAAATGATAGCAAAAATAGACAGTGAAAAGTAATAGAAAGGTGGAAAATTAGGCAAACTCTCCCCATATCTGAATGGAATTATTCAGCCTCTCAGAAGGAAGGCAACTCTGACACGTGCTACTACATGGATGAATCTTGAGGATGTCACAGTAAGCGAAATATGCCAGTCACAATGACACAATATTGTGTGATTCCATTTATATGAAGTCCTACAAGCAGTCAAACTCATAGAAACAAGATGTAGAATGGTGGCCGCACACATAGGGGTAGGGAAAATGGGGACAGAGATTTAGTTTCACAAGATGAAAAAATTCTGGCGGTTGATTGCACTATAATGTGAATCTACTAAACATGACTGAACTGGACACATCAGCGTTATTGATAATTGAGCACTGATACAGTTTGTGTTATATATATTTTACTACAACTTTAAAAACTATACCTAGAAATTAATTATTAATTTCAAAATGCAAAATTAATTAATTTTCAAAGGGCAGAATATCTTCTAAGAAAAAT
Organism: Oryctolagus cuniculus; assembly: GCF_051225735.1. Taxonomy (NCBI): domain Eukaryota; kingdom Metazoa; phylum Chordata; class Mammalia; order Lagomorpha; family Leporidae; genus Oryctolagus; species Oryctolagus cuniculus. Next base: position 196,793,452 of record NC_142867.1, read on the forward strand.
GATGGTTTCCATGGAAGTAATGCAAAAGACAAGTCAAAGGATCGGGCAGTCTTCCAGTTCTTGGCCATATTCCTTTCACCTTTGCTAAGGATTCAAAGGGATAGACTCTGAAGAGTGCACTGACTTATTATCCAACAACAACAAGGAACGCTGCCTTTCTTCCTACGTTTATTTAACAAGTATGAGTGCTAGATCCTGGAGCTATCAAAAAGGGCCAAGTTGGTCCCTCCTACAGGGAGCAACAGCCTGGGAGAAGGCAAGGCCGTGGGGTGACGTGAACTTGAACCCAGGGGCTAGGCCGGACCCACGTCTAAGGGGTTACTGGAGCCCTGGGATGGGGAGAAGAAGGGGAAGAGGCCGTACCAGGGACAGGATATGGAGCTGGCCTTTCGTGGAGAAGCTGAGATTTCGCCGGAGAGAAGGGCTGCAAAGGGCACCGCAAGAGGAAAGGCACAGAGCACTCCCCCTACGAATTCTGTTGCACCACCACCCACTTCAGGTGGCAGGAGGGGGCCAGGGAGCCTCGGCTGGCCACAGGGTAGGTCCTTCTCCTTTCGAACACCTTCCGTTGCCTAGGTTCTTCATTACCTGGTTGTGGCTTCTTGTGATTGTAGGTAAGTCATTTCCCCTCTCTGAGACTCAGTTTCCTCCTCTACAAAATGGAACCCATAATGCCCCCCATTTTCCATGAGACACAGATGTGACGAACCATGCTAAGTGTTTAGAGCCTCTGAATACTCAGCTCACGGGGAATGCAGGGCTGTTGCACCTGTTTTGTTGACAAGGGCGATTTCTCCAACTCAACTCCATCCCTTGTCCTCTGGATTCTCTGCACACCCAGGCACCAAGGTATCGACTCCCTGAAGAAAGGGACGCACCATTTAATCAGAAAGAAGGAGGACTCCTTGGCTTCGGACTCACAGCTGCAGCATGGTGCCAACCGCTGTGCCACCAACGCCCCAGGCCTCAACAGGGGCCAGGTGCTCTGTAGCAGCAGCAGCAACCTCATAGTCTCTGATGGATGCTGGAGCTCTTTGCACCTGGAAGACAGCAGCCTTCCTGCGCCCTAACTTGATCAACTAACGTATTCATCCATGAAGGACGTGTCAGCACACACGCACAAACCGCCTGGGAGGAAAGTACAAAATGCAGTAGGAGCATCTAAGCCTCCCTGGTCTGGAGCTGGACTTGGAGCCATCAGCAGGGAGGCACATGCGTCGGGGAAGACAGAATGGCCTTCCGGGCTCCAGCAGCTTCTGGGAAGGCTGAGGCACTGTTTCCCAGAAGGCTGTGCCCAGTGCCCGAAACGCAGCAACTCCGCCTCCTCCCGCTCCGCCTCAGCCCTCCCAGCCTTAAATCATCGGGCAGAGCTTGCTCCCTAAGGAACCCTGAGACTCCCACAGTCCCGGCGGGAGCAGTAATGGAGCAGGGATTAGGAGCTGACTGAGGCACAGCCCTGGTTTTCTATTCTTAACTCCTCAGCTTTTACGGAGCTGCATTGAAAAAGCCCACACACGGAAAGCATGGTGGGTGCAACTGACTCACGTCTCGGGAGGCGGGGGGTAAAAGTCGTTAGAGCCCCAAGTCATCGGTGACGTTAGAATGAATTCCAGATGGCTTGGAGATTTGAATGTGAAATATAGAACCATAAAAATAGGATAAGAAAAAAAAGCGGCGAATATTCATTTTGAAAGAGAAGGGGGAATACAGAAGGCCATGCTAAGTTTAACAGCAAAAAGCAAATAACAAACAAAAGAACAGAGGAGTCGTGGGCCAGAAAACTGCTTCATAAATAGCAAGGTTAAGAAAAAACTGGAAAGTTAGAGTTAATGGATACAGGGAGCCGAGGCCCCGGGGCCGTGTGCTGGGAGTTGGGGAAAGGGGCAGGGGATAATTGGACAATTGCAGCTACATCTGCAGGATCTGAGGCAGCCCTCCCCTCCTCCTCCTCCTGACCCCGGCTGGCATCTGCCAGCTGCAGGGGGAGCTTGCTCCAGACCAAACTGCTGAGTGCCCCAGGCCACAGCTGACTCCCCACACGGAGAGAGAATGGCCGTCCCCAAAACAAAACAGGTCTGTCCTCTTTTTCCAGGATAAATGTTCCCTGTGCATACGTTTCCTGTGCATACCCAACCAGCACATGCTAACGCTCCCACTAAACTACCATACGTGGGACCGGCGCTGAGGCATAGCAAGTAAAGCCACTGCCTGTGACGCTGACATCCCATATGGGCGCTGGTTCCAGTCCCAGCTGCTCCACTTCCCATCCTGCTCCCTACTAATGTGCCTGGGAAAGCAGCAGCTGGTGACCCAAGTCTTTGGGCCCCTGCACCTGTGTGAGAGACCCAGAAGGAGTTCCAGGCTTCTGGCTTTTATCTTGCCCAGCCCTGGCTAAAATTGTGGATACCTGGGGAGTGACCCGGCCGATGGCAGACTCTCTGGCTCTCGCTCTCTTTGTTGATCTTTCAAATATTGTTTTTTACATCCACTGTTCAAGACCACCCCCAAATACACAACTTTGGCCTAAGAATTATTGAGCAGAAGGCAACTGAGACGAGTTCAATACAAGAAGGTAGCTTGCCTTCCCCTGTTTGTCTAGAAGCAGGACATAGATTTATGGAGACAAAGGTACCTTCCTCCTGCTGTCTGCCAGGGAGGGCAAAGGTTAACATCAAAGCCAACATTAGAACTCAGCAGGTTGGACACAGCGCCAGAGGAATTACCTGCCAGGCTCCACCAGCCAGCCCATACCTGCCATTTTTACACCCCCATAATTTGATGCCAAAGAGACTCAAAATCCCTTCTTTTGTCTTGTCACTGTTCTTTGTGGAGCTGTTGTATAAGCTAGGATCCAAAACCACACCTTTGAAAATTACTGATTCTCTAGGTGTCTCCAATGTTTATATGAAATATACCTATTAATAAGTTTCTGAATATTTTTCTTTTAAATCTGTTTTTTTTTTTGTTACAGGAGTCTTTTCCAACTAAGAACTTACTAATGTTGAGGAAAACAATTATTTTTCCTCCCACTGTCAGAGAAACTAAAACCTAAGAAAAAGAGTAAGTACTAACAAAACAAGGCGTTAGAGCAAATGCAATGAATATCTTCACAAGATATGCGAAAAAATATTCCACATGATAAAAAGAACCACGCAGAGATTTCAGCCCTTTAGAATTTGGTTTTCCAAATAAAAATGCAATGGGCTGAAGAACAAAATACATGTAGTTGAAGGGTAAGTAATAGAGTTGAAAGATCAGACTGAGAAATTCTCCTGTGATTCAGTTCGAAAGCATAGACGGAAAGGGGCAGGCGCTCACCACAGTGGTTCAGAGGCTGCGTGGGCTGTCCACTCCCCATATGCGAGTGCCTTGGTGGAGTCCTAGCTCCTCCGCTTCTGATCCAACTTCCTGCTGATGCATGCCCTGGGAGGCAGCAGATGATGGCTCAAGTACTTGGAGACCTGGATGAAGTTCTGGGCTCCTGGCTTCAGCTGGCCCAGCCCCAGCTGTTGTGGGCATCGGGGAGTAGACCAGTGGATGGGAGGTCTCTCTGTCTCCCCTCTCTCTCTCTAGGAGCCTCTGCTCCTAGGGGAACCAAAGAAATGAAGGGGAAAATACAGACATTAACCATGGATATTTTCTAGAGATGAAAAAATATATAGGGTTTCAAATGGAAAGGGTCCACTGAATGCCAAGAATAAACAAACAAACAAAAAAATCCGCCTAGATTAATTATGATCCAATTTCAGAATCCCAAGCATAAAGGAAATACCAAGTAATCTTTTTTCCATCGTTTTACATTTATAAGTGCATTTTTCTAGGAATAGGATCCAGAACAATCATCCAGCTCTCAAAAGAGCAACCAAAAACGAAGTCTAGGAAGCACCACCTCTATGACAGCCGCTTTTCCAAATGGTGCATAGAAAGGTGGCTCAACTTTGAAGAAATCCCTTCCCCTGGAGGTTGTTCCACATCTGGTCCCGTTCACACTGGTCCTCTCCCCCCTTCCTCTGCACACACTTGGAGAAGAAAAGTTTAGCCAAACTCAAAGCCAGACCGTGCTTTGATTGTACTTTCTGCTTTCTGGGAGAAACATCTGCAGAGGTTTCCCCTCTGGAATGTGCCTGTTTTTAGAAGTCTCTAAGGCTCAAGAATGCTAGTGTTGGCTGCATGCTTGAAGATCTAGCCAGGGAGATGGTTGGGGGCTGCGGGCTCTGAGTGTGGGGGCCGTGCGGAGATGGCACATCTCCGTGTACAAGGCCAGGAGCGGGGCACGGGAGACCTGAGTAGGAGCCCTGGCTCCACTGCTTCCCACTGCGGCATCTCTGCAGGTCACTTTCACTTTCTGAGACTCTGTTTCCCAGTCAATGCAAGAGGAGAGCGCACTGGTTCTGCCTCTCAGGGTGGCCATGAGGCTACCACAGCAAGACAATGAAGATCTCTCTGAGGCTGCAGGCTCTCACCCAAGGGTTACATATGCAAATACCTTTGAGGGTCAGACTGGTGATGCAGCTTTATGAAGTTGGCAGTGTAGAACAATAGGGAATGGTGGAGACCCTGGCCTAACAAAGCATGCCTAGGGGCCAAATTTGGCCCTGGGTCATCAGCTCTAAACAAAACTAAGAATAATTAGAGCATTTGCAAGGCAGTTAAATAGAGAGGGGGAGAGACAGAGAAAAAGAGGCCTTCTATCTGTTGGTTCACTCCCCAAATGGCTACAATGTCTGGGCTGTGCCAGGCCAAAGCCAGGAGCCAGGAGCTTCTTCGGGGTCTCCCATGTGGGTGCAGGGGCCCAAGGACTTGGGCCATTTTCCACTGCTTTCCCAGGCCACAGCAGAGAGCTGGATGGGAAGTGAGCAGCCGGGACTTGAACCAGCACCCATATGGGTTGTCAGCACTGCAGGCGGTGGTTTTACCTGTTATGCCACAGCGCCGGCCCCGGAAATACAGTGTTTACACATGAAATTACTTACGTTAAGATGAGTTGATCCTGGAGCAGGGCTGGCCCCTAATCTAATCTTACTGGCTATGCAAAGACACAGGCATCCACAGGGACACCTCCTGTACAGATAGAGGCCCAGATGGCAGTAACCCATCTACAAGCCAAGAAATGTCAGGGGTCATAGACCAAGAGCCAGGAGAGAGGCTGGGGACAGATTCTCCCTCACACTCATCAAAAGGAGCCAAACCTGGGGTGGGCGTTTGGCCTGGCAGATATTCACTGCTGCTCAGGAGGCCGGCAGCCTGGGTTCAATTCCCGGCTCCAGCTCCAGATGCCAGCTTCCTGCCAATGTGCCCTCTGGGAGGCAATGATGATGGCTCAAGTAGCTGCTACCCAGGTGGGAGCCTGGGATTGAGTTCCTGCCTCTGGGCCTCTTCCTGGCCCAGCTCCAGCCATTGAAGGTATTTGGGGAGTGAACTATAAGATGTGAATTTTCTTCCCTTGCCCCCCATTTCTCTACCTCTCTGCTCTGTAAATACACAAATAAATAAAATTTAGGAAAAAGCATTAGGGGACGGCATTTGGCACAGTTAATAGTCACTAGCAGGGTGCCTGGTTTGGGTCTTTCTCCCTCGCCTTCTGATCCCCTTCCTGCTAAGGTGCACGGCAGGAGGCAGTGGTTGCTCAAGCACTGGGGGCCCTGTCACTCTCCTGAGACCCAGATCGAGTTCCTAGCTGTTGCAGATATTTGAGGAGCAAACCAGCAGATGGAAGATCTCTCTCCATCTGTCTGTCTGTCTCTGTCTCTCTCTCTCTCTCCCTGTCTCTCTGCCTTTCAAACAAAATGAAAATTGACTTTTTATAATGGAATGGGGAACAACTTGCTTTCAGAATTTCAGGCTCCAGAACTGTGAGAGGCCTAATCTCTTTTCTAATTTTAATGGGACACTCAACCAAATGCCCAGTCCTTGTGTTTTTGTTTTTTAAATTTTACTTTTTTTTTTTTTTTTGAAAGACGAAGTAACAGAGAGAGAAAGATAGAGACAAAGAGATCTTCTATCTAATGTTTTACACCCCAAATGCTGCAGCAGCCAGAGCTGACCCAGGCCAAAGCCAAAGCCCTGAATTCCACGCAGGTCTCTGTGAGGGTGGCAGGAAGCCGAGAGCTCGGGCCTCATCTGCTGCCTCCCAGGCTCTCTGGCAGAAAGCTGAATCAGAAGCAGAGGCAGGCCTTGGGCTCAGACACTCCAGTATGGGATGCAGGCATCCCTCGCAGTGGCGTAACTGTTGGGCCACAGAGCCTGCCCTGCAAGAAGGAAGTTCTGCTGTTTTGAGCCACAGGGTCTGTGATACAGACGTGCACCGTGTAACTGTTTTGACCAAAGACATACCGCATACATGATGGTGGTCCCATCAGATTATTGTGGAACAGGATAGACCCCTATTCCCTAGTGAAACCTTAGTCGTGTTTTTTTTCTTTTTTAATATATAATTTTTATTTATGTGAAAGGCAGAAAGAGAGAGAGAGAGAGAGAGAACTCCCATCTACTGGTTCACTCACCAAATGCTCACAATTGCCAGAACTGGGCCAGGCTTAGGCCAGGAGCCAGGAATTCCATCTTCCCACACGGGTGGCAGGGACCCAACCCATCACCTGCCACCTCCCAGGGTGCACATTAGCAGGAAGCTGGAATCAAGAGTGGAGCAGGACTCGAACCCAGGCACTCTAAAACACTTGCCCCGGCACAAAGCCACGCAGGTGTAAACAAAGCCACCGGGCTGCCTGTTGTATGAAAGCACAGCACGTGCGGTTCCATACGGGACACAATCCTTGGATGATGGAGTGTTACTGGTTTATGGGTTTACTATGCTATGCTTTTCCCTGTTATTTTAGAGCGCAGTCTTTTATCCTTACAAGAAAGGAAATTCGGCGGAAAGAGCGCGTGCCAGGTGCCGGCGGCGGCAGCCTCACACCACCTCTCTGATTGCATCCGGAGGCCACGACGTCAAGCGGTTGACCTATACCATCCAGGCCTGTTGTAAATGCACTCTATGATGTTTGTGCAATCACGGAATTGCCCAATGGCACATTTCTCTGCGCTATCGTTAAGCCACAGGCGACTGGCTTCTCACCTGCCCTTCTCTGCACACGGCCCTGCCACCTCAGCCCTTTCCTGTCACCCCCTGCTCAGAGTGGACCCCTCCCTTCCTTCCTTCCCTGTCCCTGGCCTCATCACCCAATATACCAGTCTCTTTGACTTTCTTTCCTTTCAAATGATAAAACCACCTTTCTAATCAAAGCTGTATTGTGGAGGCAGCCCAGCTCCCCACAGGTGGTAGAAATAGACAAAGGCTGATCACATGTGGGAAACCCTAGAAGGCGATGGCTCAGATTCACCCTGAGAGAGCGCTCCGTGGGGAGCAGAGCTGGCAGGTGAGCCCCCCACCAAGGATCCTCCCTGAGTGGCCCACCCTTTGTGGCAACACAAAGTGCCCATTTATCCCCTGTCTTGGGAGGAAGTGAGGGTCCTCCCGGGGGCGTGTTATTGCCAATTTGTCAATCACTGGGTGGAATTGTAAGGTCATAGCAGCCCCCTCAAAGATCTCTGGCATCCAGTGGGAAGGGAGGGTCCCAGGCCAGAGTCTGAACAGGGTTTGTTCTGACCTGGGCAGGGCAACCTGCTCAGCAGGCTGTGTTCTTGCTACTCTGGAATACGGCTGCCTCCCGAAAGGAGATTGGGCTTACGAAGTGGAAAGTGTCCAAAGACACCTGTCAACGCCTCATCGGCACACCTCCTACTCCCACACCTGGACCCCCCTCAAAACCCAGCGAGCTTAAGACATTCATGGCTTGGGATGCTGGGATGCTGGCATCCCATACTGGAGTCCCTGGGTTCAAGTCCCAGCTCTGCTCCCAATTCCAGCTTACTGCTAAAATGCACCCTGGGAGGCAGCAGGTGGTGGCCCAAGTACTTAAGTCCCTGTTACCCGCATGGGAGACCCAGACTGAGTCCTGTCCTCCCAGTTGTGTGTGGCCCAGTCCCAGCTGTTGTAGGCATTTGCAGAATGAACCAGAGGAGGGAAGACCTCTGTCTCTCTGCCTTTCAAATAAACAAAAGACAAAACAAAATCCACCTTCCAGTGTTTGAAAACAAAGCTTGGCAGCCACAGAAAACCTTCGTAGTGGATAGAAGCGGAGCCCAACAGATTCAACACCAGGTTCTGTTGCCTAGAATGGCTCACTCTCCTCCCCAGCCCAGCGCTTCCTAGGTGAGGAGGCAGAGTTCAACAAAAGGAGCACACTTCCCTCTGGAGTAAGGGGCTTACAAGAAATGCCCACTCTGACCACTGAAAGCCCGGGTCCTGCTCCAGTTCCCACCACTGGCTTTCTGTACAGCTTCTCTAAGCTTCCACTTACTTTCGCCCTTGTAAAATAAGGATTATCATTCCTGATACGTAAGGTTGTGTAAAATTAAGTAAAACCATGCATGCATGCTTCCTAGCTTTCATTAACTAAGCTGCTAACCTGCTGGGGAAAAGGGCTTCTAAACAGTTTTTGATTTCCCCTTTTCTTAGAAATTTCTGGGGCCAGCACTGTGGCATAGTGGGTAAAGCTGTCACCTACAGTGCTGGCATCCCACTTGGGAACCGGTTTGAGTCCTGGCTGCTCCACTTCCGATCCAGCTCTCTGCTATGGCCTGGGAAAGCAGTAGAAGATGGCCCAAGTCCTTGAGCCCCTGCACCTGCGTGGGAGACCTGGAAGAAGCTCTGCCTCCTGTAGCTCCGGCTGTTGCAGCCATCTGGGGAGTGAACCAGTGGATGGAAGACCCCTCTGTCTCTGCCTCTGGCTCTCTGTAACTCTGCCTTTCAAATAAATAAATAAATCTTAAAGAAAAGACAAGAAATGCTCTCCTCTCTGGCTGTCAGGTTACTTTTCCCCTCTCATCACTTCCTGCCCCAGCACCTGGAGTGGTCTCCCAGGTGCCTGCTTTTCAAATCTCCAAGGCAAGCAGCGTCACCTAGGAGCTTGCTGGAAATGCTCAATCCCAGGCCACAACCCCGGATCCAGTGATCTGAATCAGTGCTTTCATGAAATCCCCAGATTTCCTCATACACATTAAAGTTTGACAAGTTCTAGGTCAGCTCTTGCTTCTTTTGTTCGCACCAAATAGCACTGGACTTCAGTAATTCATGCCAACAATAGGGGTTTCCCCTCAGTAAATTATAAATGGCACACTAATCTGCTTAACTGTGCCACTGAAAATCACAACAAATCATAATAAAAATTTAAAAAAAAAAAACACTAGCGGGGCCAGTGCCGTGGTTCACTTGGCTAATCCTCTGCCTGCGACACCAGCATCCAATATGGGCGCCGGGTTCTAGTCCCGGTTGCTCCTCTTCCAGTCCAGCTCTCTGCTGTGGCCCGGGAAGGCAGTGGAGGATGGCCAAAGTGCTTGGGCCCTGAACCCGCATGGGAGACCAGGAAGAAGCACCTGGCTCCTGGCTTCGGATTGGTGCAGCACCGGCCGTAGTGGCCATTTGGGGGGTGAACCAATGGAAGGAAGACCTGTCTCTCTCTTTCTGTAACTCTATCTTTCAATTAAAAAAAAAAAAAAGAGTTGTTAATCAACTCTTGCACATAATAAAATAAACACTAGCATTATCTAATAAGAGTTTAGTCCTCTGGTATATTTATGAGACCTTTTTATACCCACATAATCTGAACTGATCCTAAAATATAGAGTAGTTACCTTCCATCAGAGTGTTTGACTGAGTAGACAAATGACTGACTCAATGCCCGGGGGGCTGTTTGGTGGAGAGAATTTGAATTCTAAGAGGGTTTGGGGGTCCCATCAATGAAGAGTTCTGTTCCTGTGCTAGGAAGAGATATCAGAAACAATAATGGCCTAAATAAGGTGGGGACTTAGTTTCCACTCAGGGAAGGCCCAGCCCAGCCCTGGCTGTTACAGGTATTTGCAGGAGTGAATCAACAGATGGGAGCATTCTCCATCTGTCTGTGTGTCTCTCTCTGCCTTTCACATAAAAAAAAAAAAAAAAAAAAAAAAAAGGCTAGGCTAAGCTATGCTGTTCAGCAAGTTAGGTGCATTGAACACACGATCCACATAGAATAGTGTCTGTTTATAATGGGTTGGTGGGGCCATAACCCCATCCTAAATTGAGGGGCATCTCTAATCTACAGTCAGTCGTGGCTGCATAACTCCCATCTCTGCCTCGTCTCCTCCTTTCTGTGTGCTCACTTCTGCCTTCTCTGTGACACTTGTGTCATTGTATTGGGGTCCACATGGGTTATCCAGCATGATCTCATCCCAGGAACCTCACTGACACCTGCAAAGACCTTTCTCCAGGTAAGTTCATGTTCATGGATTCCAGGAATTAGAACATGGGTATTTCTTGTGGGGCCTCCAGTCAATCCACCCAGTAACCACTTGGAGAGCAGCAGTGACCTTAGATTAAGGGATATTGTCAAGGAGATAATCAGAGAAATAAACACCTCAACTACCTTACCTCCCTTTCTCCATCTCCTGCCAATGTTCCCATTGGCCAAAGCCAACAAGAAACCAGAGAGCATGGGCACAGTTAGTGGGTCAGGCTCCCAGGGCTAAGAGCAGAGTAGAGAAAGGCAACAGTGTGCACCTGCAGGGGCAAACAAAAGATAGCAGCACACCATGTAAATTAAGGAAGACCATGGAAAATGAATTAAAGGAGTTTGTTTTGGTGCCAAAAGGTTGAAATCCGATCATAGTTTTTCTATAATATTCATTTGCCATGAACTTTTGAAGATACTTCTTGTACTGTTTTATTTGAAATTTTAACGGGAAAGCTCTCCCTTGCAGAAACTACAATGGAATGGTACTGCTGGGATTGGAGCCAACAATGTAACACACCTGTATCCGTCAGCACTGACAACTGTTGCACATCCCCAGGAATTCTAAAGTGCAAGTACGTGACTATTCATTATCTGCTAACAGAAGTCTGAACCAGCGCTTCCATAGTGGCATACTTACATCCTGGAGCCAGCATTGAGGCAAGGTTTAAACCATTGCCTGTAACACTGGCATCCCCTGTGAGTGCCAGTTTGAGTCCTGACTGTTCCACTTCCTATCCAGCTCCCTGATAATGTGCCTGGGAGAGCTGTGGAAGATGGCCCAAGTGCTCAGTCCCCTGCCACCCACTTGGGAGACCAAGATAAAGCTACTGGCTTCGGCCTGGCCCAGCCCCGGCTGTTGTGGCCATTTGGGGAGTGAACCAGCAAATGAAAGATCTGTCTCTGTCTCTCTTTCTGTAATTCTGCCTTTCAAATAAATAAATAAATCTTTAAAATATATACATTATTCTAACACTTTAAATTCCTTTTACATCCCCTTTACATTAGTTGCAACATTTTATGGTTTAATTTTAGAAATCCATAATGTAGGCCGGTGCCGCAGCTCAACAGGCTAATCCTCCACCTGCGGCACCTGCGCACCAGGTTCTAGTCCTGGTTGGGGCTCCGGATTCTGTCCTGGTTACTCCTCTTCCAGTCCAGCTCTCTGCTGTGGCCCGGGAGTGCAGTGGAGGATGGCCCAAGTGCTTGGGCCCTGAACCCACATGGGAGACCAGGAGAAGCACCTGGGTTAGGGTTAGGGTTAGGGTTAGGGTTAGGGTTAGGGTTAGGGTTAGGGCTCCTGGCTTTGGATCAGCGTGGTGCCCCGGCCACAGCAGCCACTGGGGTGTGAACCAACAGAAAAAGGAGGACCTTTCTCTCTGTCTCTCTCTCTCACTGTCCACTCTGCCTGTCAAAAAAAAAAAAAAAAAAATCCATTATGTAAGTTAGCTGTGTTATCTTTGATTTTGCTATCTATGAATGGTGACTGCAAAATATTCCCTGTAAGGAAGGCCACTGGGTCACACAAGCTTGAAAACTGCAGGTGTAAGTGACTCAGCCAGCACACTAAGTAATCAGTAAATAGGGTAAATAGGACCCATTGTTAGGAAGGCTGTTATCACCCTTCCTCACTTCCAAGCACAATTAGGTTGGAGACTCAGGGGAGCAGTCTTGCTGTGTAACCCAGGAGAGGGTGCAATCAGGAGTCAGCTCTCCTGGGTGACGTGGCACTGAGTGACGCAAACCTGAGTCCTGGGGAGCTCTGAGCCTGGCCTGCTGCCCTCTCTCCCAGAGCCAGAGGCCTCCACAGGAAAAGACCCTCTCCGAAGCCCCCCTACTAGGCGGGCCCAGGGAGCTCCCTCTGAGCATACCACTGTCCTGGGCTTTCCCCTGAAGGCCCCGTGACCCAGCCAGGCCTGGCCCCAAAGCTGTGCACACCCGGGCAGAGCTAACAGCAGTGGGGGAGGCTGGAGTTGGGCCAGGAGCCAGGCTGTATCACACCCAAAGGGCAAGGAAGGAGGAGAGAGAGGCGGGAGGAGGGGGAGGAGGGGGAAGGGGGAGAAAGGAGAGGGAAAGTGAGCCCAACGGAAGCCTGACTCAGGCCTGACGCCACGTCACCTCCCTGCTTAACACCTGGCATTGGAGATCCCCGCCTGCCTCTGCCCCTTCCTCTCAGCCATTCCCTGCAGTGCGTGGCACTCTCCCACAGAACTGCTTACACATCCCTCCAAAGCCCACGCTAATCCACACCGACGTACCTTTGGTAGGCAGTCCTCTTCCTGAATTGTCTTTTCCATTGTTGGTCTCATGGGAAGCTCCCCTGAAAGTATTACCTACTTCAGACTCTCGCCTCTGGGTTACAACCCATGGGTGCTGGAGCAGGCATTTGGCTTACTGGTTAAGACAACTGTCGCTCCCATCAGAGTGGTGGGTTCAATGCCCATCGCCAACTCCTGACTCTAGCTTCCTACTAAAGCTAACCTTAAGGGAGGGCAGTGATGGCTCAAGTAACGAAGTTTCTGCTGTGTGTACAGGAAACCAGGACTAGATCTTGGATCCCAGCCCCAGTCCAGCCCTGGTCTTTGTAGACATCTTGTAAGTGAACTAGTGAATGGGATCTTTCTCTCTCTCTCTTTCTCTCTCTTTCTCTCCCCTCTCTCTCCCCCCACCCCACCTCATAAGTAAAATACAAATAAAGTTTTAAATGTTTAAAATCCATGGGTACAATAAAATAGCCATCTACTAATTTAATAGAGTATTCTCAAACTTTCATGTGTATCAAAAACTCCCTGGAAGGTCCATTAAAATACTGATTGTTGGCATCCATCCCTAGAGTGTCAGATTCTGATTCTGGTCTGGGGTGAGACCAAGAATTTTCACTTCTAACAAATTCCCAGGTGGTGCTGATCCTGTTGGTACAAGGATCACACTTTGAGAACCACTGATTTAATCCCTGGGTATGGTCAGTGCTTATTTTTAAAATTTATTATTTATTTGAGAGACAGAGTGAAGAGATACAGATATTCAGAAAGAGCTCCTGTCCCCTGGTTTACTCCCCAATTGCCTGCAATGCCCTGGTGGGGCTGGATGAAAGTTGGGAGCCAGGAAGGCAACCCAGGATCTCCCACATGTGTGGAAGGAACCCACTACTGCTTCCCAGAGTCCTCGTTGGCAGGAAGCTGGAGTCACAAGTGAGAAGCTGCAGGTGGGCACCACACATAGGCACTCTAGTCTGGGATGCAGGCATCTTAACCAGAGTCTTAAAAAAAAAAGATTTATTTATTTGTACCCCTCTTCCAGGCCAGCTCTCTGCTGTGGCCAGGGAGTGCAGTGGAGGATGGCCCAAGTGCTTGGGCCCTGCACCCCATGGGAGACCAGGAAAAGCACCTGGCTCCTGGCTCCTGCCATCGGATCAGCGCAGTGCGCCGGCCGCAGCGCGCTGGCCGCGGCGGCCATTGGAGGGTGAACCAACGGCAAAAAGGAAGACCTTTCTCTCTGTCTCTCTCTCTCACTGTCCACTCTGCCTGTCAAAAAAAAAAAAAAAAAAAGATTTATTTATTTGTATTTTTGAAAAGCAGGGTTACTGAGAGAGAAAGACAGAAAGAGAGACCTTCCATCTGCTGGTTCACTTCCCAGATGGCTGCAACAAATGGATCTAGAAGCCAGGAGCTTCACCTTGGTCTTCCCTTGTGGGTGCAGGGGTCCAAGTACTTGGGCCATCTGCCAGTCTTTTCCCAGGAGCATTAGCAGCGAGCTGAATTGAAAGTGCACCAGTCGGGTCTCAAATCAGCACGCACAAGGGATGCTGGTGTTGCAAGCAGTAGTTTAACCTGCTGCACCACAATGCCAGCCCCTTAGCCAGAGTCTTAGCTACCATGCGGCACGCCTGGCTAGGTCAGTGCTTTTTTACTATTTGCATGAGTTTCTGCCGAGGGCCTGCCATGTGCCACCAGGGACCACGTGTTACTTAATAAACAGCAAAGCAGAAGCAAACCTGCCCCCATGGAGCTTCCAGTCAATGGGAGGAGACACACTGAGCACACACAACTAGCATTAAATATCTAGTAACAAATTGTGAAGAAGGCTTTAAGAGGAAAGGCAAAGATCATCACGAGAAAGAGTAGAAGAACTTATCTCAGAGTGGCCTTTGGGGGAGAGGGACATCTATGGGAATACTTTAAACAAGCTTCTATAGGATGTGCTTATTACATTGTATTGTTCTTTTTAAAATTGTCCGTATAACCTTCAGGCCCATGTGTCCCTTGAAAGCTAAAACCTTGTGTGACTTTTTTAAAAAGATCGACTTATTTATTCGAGAGGGAAAGTGACAGAAGAGAGAGAGGGAGAGACAGAGATCTTCCATCTATCAGATCACTCCCCAAATACCCACAACAGCCGGGGCTGAGTCAGGCTGAAGTCAAGAGCCAGGAAGGCGTGGGTAGCAGGAACCCAAGCACCTGAGTCCCCATCTGCTGCCTCCAAGGTGTAGGAGCATGAAGCCGGATTGGGAGGCAGAGTGATCGGGGCCTGAACCAGGCACTCCAGTATGGGAGACTGTGCTACAACGTCCCCTTCCAGAGTCTCGTCTTTGTCTTAGGAATGTCTGTGCCTTCAGCATGCTGTTCAGAGTGCACGTGCAGGTGGTGAAAGAGTGATGGAGAGAGGGAGAAGGATGGGCTAGTGACTGAAAGACAAATATACACAGGTATACCCGCATGCCTGGATGGTGCGTGTTAGATCATTGGTTCCAGAAGCAACAGAGAGAACTAGAATTCCTGGGGGAAACAAAAGTAGATATTATTGGGAAAAAAAAAAAAAGTAGGGGCCGGTGCAGTGGCATAGTGGGTAATGGCACCGCCTGCAGTGCTGCCATCCCTTATGGGCACTGGTTCAAGTCTCGGCTGCCCCACTTCCAATCCAGCTCTCTGCTGTGGCCTGGGAAAGCAGTGGAAGATGGCCCAAGTGCTTGGGCCTCTGCACCTGCATGGGAGACCCAGAAGAAGCTCCTGGCTTCTGGCTTCAGGCTTCAGATCAGCCCAGCTCCATCCATTGCGGCCATTTGGGGAGTGAACCAGTGGATAGAAGACTCCTCTCTCGGCCTCTGCCTCTCAAATAAAATAAATAAATCTTTAAAAAAAAAAAAAAGAAGTAGCTGACTTCTGGGGCTGGCATTGTGAGTCAGCAGGTGACACTGCTAATGCTGCTCGTGATACAAGTATCCCAAAGTAGCTTGAGTCACAGCAACTCCACTCCAATCCAGCTTCTTGCTAATGTGCCTGGGAAGCAGCAGTTGATGGCTCAAGTACTTGAGTTCCTGCCACCCATGTGGGAGACCAGGATGGCGTTCCTGACTCTTGGCGTCAGCCTGGCCCAGCCCTGGCTATTGGGGCCATGTTGGAAGTGAACCAGCTGATGAAAGCCCTCTCTCTTTCTGTGTGTGTCTCTCTCTGTCACTCAGTCATTCAAATACATAAATAAATCTAAAAAAAAAACTTAGCTGACTCCTTCCTTGTGTTTCCAAGTATCTGTCACTCAAGGTGACCACCGATGACCTCTTCTCCCCAAATCCCCTTCTACCCACGCTGGTGGACTGGGCTGCCGGCACCGAGTCCTCCCTTGCGTGCCATACCACACTGGCTTCCACACACACACCTGCCTTACACTTGCCCCCTTCTAACCACCTGCGACAGGGTTCTCAGGGCCAGCTGTGCTCTTTGTGTCCCTTTCAGCAGGGAACCGGAGGTGGGGGTGGGTGGAGGGGGGAGGGGGTGGGGGCGGAGGTAGCAGAGACAGATTCTCTCCCACCCCTGGGGCGAAGAAGGCCCAGAGCTCCGAGGGTGGTGGGGGATTCCTGCTAAGATAAATCCTCCCGTGAGACTTCAGAAAAACCCTTCAAATGCTACTCTCGTCTAAGTACTCACCTTAGGCCATGTAAGAGGTGCAGGAGTTTACTTAAACACTAAATCGGAATTCCAGTGAAGAGAAGAAAAGCACGCAGGACGCCGGGTCTCTCGGAAGTGTTAAAAAAAAAAGCGGGGGGCGGGGTGTGTGTGACTCCACCCGGACCCCTCCCTTCTGGGAAGAGTGGCAAAGGCTCCAGCCCCAGGAGCTTGGATTCAGAAGGGAATTTCTGGTGATCTAGAGATGGGAGCAGAGCCCTCTCCACCCCCACCCAACCCCCCCAAAAAAGGCAGAATACAGAATCTGGGACATGAAATTCCCTGGAGAGGGAAATACAATCTGTTTCAATTGTGAAGGACCTGAATAGACACTTCTCAGAAGAGGGTAAGAGATTAACAAATGCGGTTGTGATGGGCGTGAATATCTAACCACAGTGGTAACAACAGAAGCGCAAATAAAGATTTCACAAACCCTTCAGTGAGTTCAGGGGAAAACGGAACTCAAAGACGCGCGAGTTTCCCACGAACTCTTTGAAGAGCCTGGTGGATGTCTGCACACACCTCACACATTTTGGTGTAGTTGAGCTTTTAATGTCTGCTTTATTTTTCTAGAAGGCAGTTTTCCTTGAGTCCTTGGGACTCCGCTTCTTCCATGGGTCTCAGGGTGGAGGCGCGTGGGTAGCAGCGGTGGGTTGACATTGGGGCGGCTGGCAGTGTTTGGTCCTTCCCGGCTCCAGGAGGTCATCTCCAGGCTCCCTTGTGGTGAACGGCAACTCTCGCAGTACTGTGGCTTCCCACTCAGCTTAGGAGGCATGGGGGCATCCAACACCTTCACTGGGGAAATGTCGCTGGTCCCTGTGGTTTCCACTCTGTTTCAAAGGATGAACATCTTGATGGCCTTGTCTTTGGGCACGTGTCATTGGAAGTTCATGCAGCAAACGTCCATTCCAGACACAACCATTCTTCTTTCTTTTCTTTGTTGTCTCAGAAGTCAGGACCCAAGGGAGTACACTGTAATATTCTGTGTGAGTCACAATGTCCTGAAATAGTCTCTAACTGGGACTGTAATTGGTCAAAACCCTTCTAAAAGCACTGGACGGCAGGTCCCAAGTGTCTATGAAATGCGCATACTTTACTTCAAAGAAGAGGAGGCTGGGAATTGACATCAATTGATTCCCAATTCTGATCACTTATCCTAAAGGAATTACTTGAAATACAAAAACAAAATAGGGGCAAAAAGAACATCAGTCACAGAAACCAGTCTCATAGATGTACATCTCTGTGAGTTTTCCTTTATTTCTTTTTCTAAAAAAAAATTTTTTTAAACTTATTTGGAAGGCAGAGAGACAGAAAGATGGAGATAGAGACAGACACAAGAGAGATCTCCCATCTGCTGGTTCACTCCCCAAATGCCCACAACAGCCAGGGCTGGGCCAGGCCAAAGGCAGAAAATCTTAAAACTCCACCCAGATCTTCCACATGGGTGGCAGAGACGCCGAATACTCGAGCCATCTCCCACTGCTTCCAAGAAGCCGGAACTGAAAGGGGAGCTGGGACTTGAAGCCGGGCATTCTGAAATGACACAACCACTTTGCCAAACGCCTGCTTACTGTTTCTATGTTATACAAATGTTAGTTGTGAAAGCCTAGGAACAGCTTCAAAGTCCAGCAACCATATGAGGTTGTTGGATAGAAATTCATAGAACATTTTTGGGCAGGTGCTACAGCTTAGTGGGTGAAAACATCACTTGGTATGCCAGCATCTCATATCAGAATGCTGGTTCAAGTCCCAGCTATGCTCCTTCCTATCCAGCTCTCTGCTAATGCACCTGGAACGGTAGATGATGGTTCAAGTACTTGAGTCCTTGCCACTCAAAGGGAGACCCAGATGGAGTTCCTGATTCCTGGCTTTGACCCAGCTCAGCCTTGGCTACTGAGACCATTTGGGGAGTGAACTAGCAGGTGGTTGATATTTCTTTGTCTCTCCCTCTCTGCCTTCCCCCCAAAAAAGGAACACTCTTTATCCATACCTGATCATGTGTTTTGTGGAGTTCCTCCCTGGGGAATGTGCTAGCAACAGTGTCATCTGGAGTACAGCCCCAGGTCCGTCAGGAGTGCACCTTCAAGTTCAAGGTCTGGTCAATCAGCCTCTTAGGGTAAGAAATGAGTGCAGTCTTTGGGGAAGACTTGCTCTCACTAATACCACTCAAGGCTGCTGTAGCTATCAAAGACCGACTTCCTAGTTCATGGTGGGTGACATCCCTCTCCAGATAGCACAGTACGTGCACCCAGTCCCCAGGGTCTATCCTCAGCTGGTGTTAGGGTAGCAGAGAAGAAAAATCATAAGGTTGCTTGGTAAGCCACTTATTTAAATAAAAGGAAATGAAGTCTTTTTTAAAAAATATATATTTATTTGAAAGGCTGAGTAACAGAGAGAGAGGGAGAGAGAGAGAAAGATCTTCCACCCACTAGTTCACTCCCCAAATAGCCACAGTGGCCACGGCTAGGCCAGGCAGAAGCCAGGAGCCAGCAACTCCACCGGAGTCTCCCAAATAGGTGGCAGGGACCCAAGCAACTGAGCCATCCTCCTCTGGGTTTCCCAGGCACACCAGCAGGGAGCTGGACTGGAAACAGAGCAGCCAGAACTCAAACCAGCATTCACTCTGATGTGGGCTGCCCATGTTGCAAGTGACGGCTTAACCTTTAACCTGCTGTGCCACAACACCCACTCCGACATGAGTAGTCTTGAATGTTTTTTCAAAGTGTGGTGGAATGTCCCTGATCTAGAAAAGAAACAAGTTCCCTAGTGACTGAAACACTCATCTCTCTCCACCTAACTGTCCCTACCCCGGACAGTAGTGGCTGATTGGTGATCAGTTTGCTTTTCTGCACCTGCCTTTCCATGCTGTCTGGCCCTCTCTCGGCTAATACAGCTTCATTCTTAGCACAGAAAGGTAGCCAGAGGGGCTGGCATTGTGGTGCAGTGGGTAAGCTGACATCCGCAATGCTGGCACCCCAGAGGATAGAGGAGCGCCAATTGCTCTGCTTCTGAAGCGGCTCCCTGCTAATGTGCCCGGGAAAGCAGTGGAAGATGGTAGAAGTAGTTGAGTCCCTGCCACCCATGTGGGAGACCCAAATGGAGTTCTTGGCTCCTGGCTTCATCTCCTGGCCCAGCCCCAAGTGCTGTGGCCATTTGGGGAATGAACCAACCAGCAGAGGGAAGATGTCTTTTTTTTTTAATGCATCATACCGAATTACTGCGGTTACTTTTTTTAATTTTTAAACTCTAGAATATTAAATATTCGTTCTTTGGAAGATGTCTTTTCTGTCTCTGTCACTCTGCCTTTCAAATAAACGCAATAAATATTTTTTAAAAAATTGTAGCGGACTATTTTATTTTTCCTTTTGCCAGCGGACATGTGTTAAACTTTGTCAGCAGAGGGCACAGGAGAGACGCCGCGAGAGGAAGGGCTGTTACTTCCTTGTTTTGGTGCGCCCTGCTTGGCAAGCCCTGCAGCATGCAGCACCCGGCTCCGACAGCATAAACAGCCTCACCAGGACCCAGCTTCTACAAAGCAAGCAGCCATTTTCCACCCAGGCAGAGGCAGAGAGATCTTCCACCTGCTGATTCACTCCCCAGATGCCCACAACAGCCACAGCTGGTCCAAGTCAAAGGCAGGAGACAGGAATTCATTCTGAGCCTCCCGTGTGCATGGCAGGGAGCCAAGTACTTGAGCCATCGTCCACTGCCTTGGAGACTGTGCACCCGCAGGAAGCTGGATCAGAAGCAGAGCTGGGCCTTGAATCAGGCACTCCAGAATGGAATGTGGGCATCCCACACAGCAGCTTCCAAGCTGCACCAAATGCCCGCCCCATGACTTCTCCAGCATCCGGTTCCTACAGGACGGATGGATGTCCAGAGTGCAGTGCGGGGAGCATCCTCAAAGACTGGCAGCTTCCCCTGGCACACTCAGTCCTGGCACACTCTCTGCTTGGCTTTGTGCAGTGACTCTGGCAGACACAGCCCAAGACATATCCCAGAAGGAGGATTTTCAGCGAGTACCAGAGCTGCTTCTCTTGTCACAGCCACATCCTCTCCAACAAGGTCTGGAGCTGGCCATCAGGGTGGGGGTGGGGTTCTGTCTCCTGTTCTGTCTGAGCCCTAGGGGTAGCAGCTGCTCAGAGAGGCAGAGGCAGAGGCAAGGGGAGAGAGAGAGAGAGAGAGGGAGAGAGAGAGAGAAAGGAAGAATCTTCCATCTACTTGTTCATTCTCCAGATGGCCTAAACAGCCAGGGCTGGGCCAAGCCAAAGCCAAGGAGCTAGAAGCTTCTTCGGGTCTCCCATGTGGATGCAGGTATCCAAGCACTTGGGCCATTTTCTGCTGCTTTTCCTAAGCCATTAGCAAGGAGCTAGATTGGAAGTGGAGCGATTAGGACTCGAACTGGCGCCCTCATGGGATGCTGGTGATACAGGTGGCGGCTTTATCCACTACTCTACAAGGCTGGCCTCTGACTCTGCCTTCCAAATAAATAAAATAAAATAAATATTTTTTTAAAAGTTCACTAAAATAAACTTATCTTTTCATTTCATTTGCACTAGCTTTCTGAAGT
Organism: Oryctolagus cuniculus; assembly: GCF_051225735.1. NCBI lineage: Eukaryota > Metazoa > Chordata > Mammalia > Lagomorpha > Leporidae > Oryctolagus > Oryctolagus cuniculus. Next base: position 196,814,289 of record NC_142867.1, read on the forward strand.
CCCCTCATCGAACCATAGGCTGGAATATTAATTATGATTACAACAAATTTTAATGAGTAAGAGCTTCGACAGTACTACTAACCCAAAAAGCAGGGTTATGAAAGGTGTGGTTATTATGATCTCATTAAATATGTAAACAGCTATGCCTAGGGAAAAATTTGCAAGAAATTCACCAAAATGTACAAAGAGGTTGCCTTTAAGGGGTGGGATTAGGGACAGGATTTGCATTTTGCTTTGTTTTCCAATGTTTCCACGATGAGCATGACTCCCCTTTGTAGCGGGAAACTTGTTTTGTATTTTGGGAGAGCACACAGATCGGGCTCTGCCCATGCTATCAACGACAAAGCAGACTGACCTTGGCAAGTCTGAGCCAAGGAATCTGCCTCCAGATAGGCCTCAGCCTGGTGACTTTCGGCAGCCCGGCAGACGCTGTGAGTTAACCCTTTCTCCCATAGGACGGGCGTCGCTTCAACGCATCGGCTGCACTGTCCTGAGCGCCCACTGCAGACGTAAAGCAAGCATAGTCTTCCCACCACAGGGGTTAGGTTGGGCCCCTGGGAGATGAGTGGAGCCAGGGTTTACCCCATCCTTGCGGAGCAAACGTGGGACTCGGTGACGGGCATCCTCGGAAGCACAGTAGGGCCAGGTCACTCCTAGCGGGCTGGCCACATGCGACCCCCTCCCCGTTCAGGCGAGGGTGCTCCTGCCTTTGGACCCTTACCTCTGTCATCTCCCCATCCCATTCCCACCATCAGATTCCTGCCCGACTTCGCTTCGGAGGAGTTAGAATAGGAAACAGTCGAATCGCTAGGACTCTGGGCGCTGGCGAGGGCTCTCCCTGGAGAACAAGGAGGGCGCCCCCTGCTGGGAGCCACCTTCCACACACACGCTGCTCCTGGGGGCGGGAGCAGGGCCACTGCTGGAGGGCTAGGGTTAGTGCCTCCGTGTGTTGTGTTGTGTTGTGTTGTGTTGTGTTGTGTTTTGGTATTGACGTTGTGGGTTCTCCGTTTCCTTTCCCTTTAGTTAACCCCTTCCCCACCTGGTCTAGTCACACTCCGCAGGCCCAGATCTGGGGGTGGAATATCTCTGAGTCTTCCCCAGGCTGCTTCCGCAGACCCAGCCTGATCGCAGTCTCACTGTAGCCACCGGGCTCAGCCCAGCGGTGCCCAGGACCCGCCTCAGGCCAGGTGCAGCCCAGGGACGGTGTCTCTGGAGGACAGAGTGAAAGCCTCCTCTTCCCCTCGGATTCCCACTGGCCCCCGCTCCGCAGCCATTCCCATTTCGTCTGCTCAGTCGCGGCAGTCACTGGGAGGACGAACCACAGGTGTGGCCTTGTCCCCTGTCCTTGCTCCATGCACTGCTGTACACCTGCAGCCTGCCCCGCTTCCTGTTGTGTCTGCCTGGCCTGGCCTGGAGGCAGCTAGGTCAGCCTTGTCCAAGATGTCACCCAGGAATACACAGGGGTTCTGTTTACAGACATGTCCTGATGCTTAAGGCAGGGCTTTCCTTTCCTTTCCAAGATGTATGTATTTTTTTTTTTTTTTGGACAGGCAGAGTTAGACAGTGAGAGAGAGAGAGAGACAGAGAGAAAGGTCTTCTTTTTTCCGTTGGTTCACCCCCCAAGTCGCCACTATGGCTGCTGTGTTCCCGCCGGCGCACTGCGCCGATCCGAAGCCAGGAGCCAGGTGCTTCTCCTGGTCTCCCATGCGGGTGCAGGAACCCAAGCACTTGGGCCATCCTCCACTGCACTCCCTGGCCACAGCAGAGAGCTGGCCTGGAAGAGGAGCAACCAGGACAGAATCCGGCACCACAACCGGGACTAGAACCCGGTGTGCCGGAGCCACAAGCGGAGGATTAGCCTAGTGAGCTGCGGTGCCGGCCTATTTATTTATTTAAAAGTCAGCGTTATAAAGAGAGAGGGAGAGACAGAGACAGAAATCTTCCTTCTGCTAGTTCACTCCCCAAATGGCTGCAGCAGACCTGGTCTGGGCCAGGCTGAAGCGAGGAGTCAGGAGCTTCTGGGTGTACCAGGTAGGTGCAAGGGCCCAAGCACCTGGGCCATCTTCCAATACTTTCTCAGGCGCATTAGCAAGGAGTTGGATCGGAAGTGGAGCAGCTGGGACTCGAACCAGTGCCCAAATGGGATGCCGGCATTGCAGGAGGAGGCATAACCTTCTACGCCACCGTGACGGCCCCCAAGGCAGTGCTTTTCAAACATGAATGTACAGAAGGTTTGCCCATGGATCTTGTTAAAGTGCAGGTTCTGACTTAGTAGTTCTAGGTCAGAGCCCAGGATTCTGCATTTGTTATATGGTAAGGATGTCAAGGACCCACACTTGTGTCCTAGGCTCAGATTAGGTTCTGTCTGTCCTGGGAGGATTATCAGAGCCAGGTGGCAGATTTAATCACTTGGCATCATCATTTCCTGAACACCTGTCTTGGCCCTCATCATATCCCTTGGTACAGTCAGTCTTCTGAAGGGGCCCCTATCTGTCCCCTCTCCATCTGGGGGCAGCTGAGACAAGCAGCCCTGTAGCCCAAACCCCTAGCGTGGTGGCTGCTCCAGCGGGTTTTCAATGAACCAATGAACAAAGTAATGGCCTTTGAGGGCAATTGACGGAAGGTGTGGGTTGTTAATATCTAAAAATTTTCTAGACAGTGCTCTTGGAACGCTAGTTCCCAGAGGTGTTGCTAGGTGTTGGTTACAGAAAAGGGGGGTGGGAACCACATCATGGGGGAAATGCTGGATGAAAAACAGACATGCGAGGAGTTTTGCAAAGACTTGAAGGAATGACGGGCCGTTGCTAGTGTCTGGGAGAGCACCAGGGAGCCCTGTAGCTCTCACTTGCTGAACCACAGAGACTGTCCTGAGAAGCCTCTTGGAGGGGCCAGTCTGCTCCTGGAAATAAATCTACATGGGAGGGAAACAAAAGAATAAGGAACAAAAAAAGAGACCTCCAGCACAAAGCTATTGATTGAAATTATTTTATTTTTTATTTTATTTTATTTTTTATTTTTTGACAGGCAGAGTGGACAGTGAGAGAGAGAGACAGAGAGAAAGGTCTTCCTTTGCCGTTGGTTCACCCTCCAATGGCCGCCGCGGCCGGCGCGCTGCGGCTGGCGCACCGCGCTGATCCGATGGCAGGAGCCAGGTACTTTTCCTGGTCTCCCATGGGGTGCAGGGCCCAAGCACCTGGGCCATCCTCCACTGCACTCCCTGGCCACAGCAGAGAGCTGGCCTGGAAGAGGGGCAACCGGGACAGAATCCGGCGCCCCGACCGGGACTAGAACCCGGTGTGCCGGCGCCGCTAGGCGGAGGATTAGCCTAGTGAGCCGCGGTGCCGGCCTGATTGAAATTAAATATACGTGGTGGGGTGGGCTTCAGCCCACTGGTTAAGACACAGTTACGATGCCTTCTTTCCAAACCACAGTGCCTGGATTCGGTTCCCAGCTCTGGCTCCTGGCTCAAGCTGCCTGCTAATGAGGACCCTGGGAGGCAGGGAGAATGGCTCCAATCATTAGATTCCTGCCACCCTCATAGGAGACTTGGATGAAGTTCCTGGCTCCTGACCTTGGCCCAGCCCTGTCTGTTGCAGGCATTTGAGGAGTGAAACAGTAGGTGGGAGGGGAGCTCTCACCTTCTCTCTGTCACTCTGCCTCTCATATCAATACTAAAAGTAAGTAAATAAAATGACGTGCTCACAAAATAATGCAACACAGTTTCAAGAACACTCATGAATGATTTACAAATCTGAGGCATTGCCTCTGTGCAGTCGGCTCTTGGGCGTTACACACCATTGCCACCTGGTGGCAGCATTTCAAAACGGAGGCACAATTCAGCTTATTAAAAAACATAGGTAATTAACATTCAAAGAAATGTTAGAGGCAGTCTGGATTGCTTACTTGGAGACCTGCGTCACTGAGCAAACGTCAGAGTGCACATACACAAGCCTGCATGGTATAGGTCAATGGCCTGATGTGGTCTCTTGATGCATCCATGAGATTCTGTAACACAAGGTGTACGGGGCTGCTGGCGGAGTCACACGGCAGACTGGCTTACAGTAAACTTTTTTTTTCAAAAGTAGAAGGAGTACACTCCAAAATAACAATAAGGGCCAGTGTTGGGGCGTAGCAAGTAAAGCTGCCGCTTGCAATGTCAGCATCCCATATGGGCGCAGGTTCACATCCTGGCTGCTCCACTTCTGATCCAGCTCCCTGCTAATGACCTAGGAAAAGCAGCAGAAGATGGCGCCTGCCACCAATGTGGGAGATCTGAATGAATTTCCTGGCTCCTGGCTTTGGCTTGGCCCAACCCTGGCTGTTGCGGCCATTTGGGGAATCTCTCTCTCTCTCTCACTCTCTCTCTCTCTCTTGCTCTCGCTCTCTCCCTCTTTCTCTCTGTAACATGTCTTTCAAATAAAGAAATCTTAAAAACACACACACACACACACACACAGTAAAAGTATAGTAGACACAGCGGGCGCCGCGGCTCAATAGGCTAATCCTCCACCTAGCGGCACTGGCACACGGGGTTCTAGTCCCGGTCAGGGCGCCGGATTCTGTCCCGCTTGCCCCTCTTCCAGGCCAGCTCTCTGCTGTGGCCAGGGAGTACAGTGGAGGATGGCCCAAGTGCTTGGGCCCTGCACCCCATGGGAGACCAGGAGAAGCACCTGGCTCCTGCCTTTGGATCAGCGCAGTACGCCGGCTGCAGCGCGCCAGCCGTGGCAGCCATTGGAGGGTGAACCAACAGCAAAAGGAAGACCTTTCTCTCTGTCTCTCTCTCTCACTATCCACTCTGCCTGTCAAAAAAAAAAAAAAAAAAGTATAGTAGACACATAAGCCGGTAATGCAGACATTGGTTGTGGTTATGGAGTTTCTGACGGTACACAACTGTGTGTGTTGTGTTTACAGGCGGCTGCTAGCACAGAAGGTTTGTTTACACCAATGTCACCATGGACACCGGGGTAATGTGGCCTCTCGGGGAGTGAACAAGCAGATGGCAGATCACTCTCTGTCTCCCTGCCTTCCAAATACAAAACAAAACCAAAAAAATCCACATTTTACAATAGAGATTTCTTTATTTATTTGAAAGGCAGAGCAACAAAGAGAGGGAGAGACAGAGAGAGATCTTCTATCCATTAGTTCACTCCCCAAATGCCTGCAACAGCTGGGGCTGGGCCAGGCCGAAACCAGGAGCCAGGAACTCCATTTGGATCTACCATGTGGGTGGCAGGAGACCAAATACTTGGGCCATCACCTGCCATGTTCCAAGGCTTAACCAGCTGTGCCACAAACCCGAACTGTTGAAAAGATGAACAACCCAATTTATTTAAATGGGCAAAGAAGACTCAGACATGTGCAGATATTCAAATAGCCAAAAGGGCTCGGCATCAGTAGTCTTTAGGGGTATGCGAATTGAAAACACAATGAGAGATCCCTTTACACCCACTAAAATATTCAAAGGAAAATGCCAAGGGTGTGGAGAAACCGGAGGCAGTTGGGTATCACAAACCCGTAAATACACATAGGTACACGCACACATGCGTGCACACACCTATACCTGCAAACACGCGTGCACACACACAGAAGTGACAACGCATCTCTCAGGCCAACACTCGGTTCCTTGCCAAGAAAAGGATCCATGAGGGGTTTCTGCGTTCCCACAGAGGCTATTACTGGCCAAGCCCAGAAAATCATGAGGCCGAAGAAAAGCCTGAAGCTTTCCACTGGTTGAAAGGAAGCACTTGGGGTGCCAGAGACGTGTCCCAGGGCAGGCCTCGGTTTCCCATCCAGGAGGTTGCCCCGGGCCCGCCTAAGAGGGAGAAGATTGAAGTGGGAGGATGAGTCCGGGCAGACGCTCTGGAGTGTGGAGTTGGCTGTAACTCCGCCGCCCGTCTCTCCGCCCTCTCCCTCTGCCCCTCTCTTGCTGCTTTGCACACTGCATCATTTATGAAGCTTTTAGGATATGCTTCTTCTCTAATGCAGCACATCCAGCAGCCATTATTATCCCCACTTAAGAGACGAGGGAATCTGGGCTCCCAGGGTGGGGGAACTTGCCGAGGGTGGCGTAGCTGGTGGACTCATTTCCTGTTGCTGCTGGAACAAACGACCACGCACGCGCGGCCCCTCACTCTGAAGCGCTGAAGGTTAACATGGATCCACTCCCTCTGAGGCTGCAGGGGAGGCCTGCGCCTTGCCTTTTCCAGTGTCTTTATTTTTTTTTAAGTTTATTTATTTTATTTTATTTATAAGGCAGAAAGACAGAGAGAGAGGGATCTTCTATCCATTGGTTCACTCCTGAAATGCCCACAGCAGCCAGGGCTGGGCGAGGCCAAAGCCAGGGACCAAGAACGTCCTCCATGGCTCCAACATGGGTGGCAGGGACACAAGTACTCAGGTCATCAGCTGCTGCCTTCCCAGGGTGCACAGTAGCTGGAAGCTGGAAGCGGAGGAGCCAGGACTCCACCTGTGCACTCTGATACAGAATGCAGGTATCCCAAGAGGCAACTTAGCCAGTGTGCCAGATGCCCTCCCTGAGGATCTGCCATGCAGTCAGACTGCGGTCGGCTTGAATGCCAGCTCTGTTGCTCACGATCCTGGAGGCTCTGCGTACGTCATTTAGTCTCTCTGAACCTTAATTTTCTCATCTGGAAAATGGATATAATCATAGGCCTACCTCCTAGGGGTTTTGTGAGCACAAGTTTCTTAGCCCAGCCGCTGGAACACGTGGTAATAAATTCCGGTGTATGAAGACCATCTCTTCCGATTCGAGTAACAGTCCAATAGCATGGTACTTCCCCAGACGCTCCCAGTGACATGCAGTGACAAGAGTCCAGGGTCCTCTGTTCCGGCTCTGCAGACAGGAAGGCCTCTTGGGAAGCTGCCAGTGCGCATTCCAGGAGGCCGGGGTCGAGCAGGATTGGATGGGGTAGCTCCTAGGTCTGGGCAACTTGTTAGGAAGGCAGAGAGGGAGGAAGGGCAGGGAGCAAAGCTCCAATGAACCCAGAGACCCCAGGGGCTGTGAGCGTATCTGAGGGTCCTGGGTGTGGTCCTGCAAGGATGATGGAAACCCCGGCTACCACGGAAGCTAGAGGATTCTTTGGACTGGGTGACGTTTCCCAAGCTTAACAGGAGGTGGCGCTGCAGGGGGCTGCAGTAGATTTGGGGCTGATGTGAGGCAGCCTGGGGGCGATCTGAGCCTTAAAGCTGCTGACCCTTCCCCAAACCAGGTCCTCACCATGTGGCAACAGCCACCTTGAGGAAGTGCTCTCTGTGCCAGAAGCTTGGTTACAGCATTTAATAAAAAGTATCCCCAGGGGCTGGCATTGTGGTGTAGCGAGTTAAGTCATCGCCTGTAACACGGGCATCCCATTTAGACACCGGGTTGTGTCCTGGCTGCTCCACTTCTGATCCAGCTCCCTGCTAATGCTCTTGGGGAAGCAGCGGAAGATGGCTCTGCACCCACATAAGAGACCTGGATGGGGGCCGGTGCCATGGCTCAGTAGATTAATCTTCTGCCTGCAGCGCCAGCATCCCATATGGACTCTGATTCTAGTCCCGGTTGCTCCTCTTCCGAGCCAGTTCTCTGCGATGGCCTGGGAAAGCAGTGGAAGATGGCCCACGTCCTTGGGCCCCTACACCCACATGGGAGGCCTGGAGGAAGCTCCTGGCTCCTGGCTTCAGATCAGCTCAGCTCTGGCCTTTGCGGCCACCTAGGGAGTGAACCAACAGAAGGAAGACCTTTCTCTCTGTCTCTCCCTTTCACTGTCTGTGACTCTGCATCTCAAATAAATAAATAAAATCTTAAAAAAAAATAGAAGAAGAGAGAGAGAGAGAGACCCAGATGAAGCTCTTGACTCCTAGCCTTGGCCCTGCCCAGCCCTGGCCATTGAGGGCATTTGCGGAGTGAACCAGCAGGTAGAAGATCTCTCAATCTCTCTCTCTCTCTCTCTCTCTCTCTCTCTCTCTCTGCCTTTCAAATAAATAAAATAAATCTTCCCATAAAAAAGTATCCCATCAATCCTGGCCTGTAGCTGTTGTGATGTGCCTTTAAGCTAAGAGGGAATTGGCACCCAGTGAGATGGAGGCACTTGCTCAGGGCCACAGAGCTAGTAAGGGCCAGAACTGCCATCAGACAGGCTTAGGCCCCTGCTCTTTCCATCTTGCCAGGGTCTCTCTTCAGCCTCTGCCCCCTCCATCTTCTCAGGGCCTTGAAAATCAGAGAAGAAGGGCTGGAAGGTTAAGAGAAAGCTCCTGGTGGGGGTGGGGGTGTCTCAGGACACAGACAGCAGGTGGGGAAAACAGGGGGCAGGAGACTGGGGCAGGATCATGCTCAGACTGCACCCACCACCCCGAGAGAGGACAGTGGGGTCTTTGAGTGGCTCAAAGGGTGAGCTGGGGATAATCACCAGGAAGGGGCAGACAAGCCCTGAGGCCTCACCTGCCAACACACTGAGGCACAGCAAATATTTATTCAGCACCTTGGCACACAGACCACAGACACCCCCCACCCCGCACCTGTCTCAGATCGCTGCCCACGACTGCTGAGAGCACCTGTCTGGAGGGGCGTGCTGCCTGGAGATGGGGTGTACCAACCAGGGGCACCTTGAGCACAGAAGGGGCGGGCCATGAGAAGGAAACCGCTTCCAGGACTCCTCGCAGAGGCAGTGAGGACTTCGGCCCTTTGAGCTCTCAGGTTGCGACTTCCACCAGGCCATGCTATTATGAATCGTTCCACCCTGCTTGGTCGTCGGCAGCAACAGGTGCGTGTGATCTCAGCCTGGCCTGATCCACTGGCCAACAGCAGCTGATCCAAATGCGGTGGGCCCTTGTTCTAGAGGTCGGCATCCCTACATTCCATACCAGCGTACCCAGGTTCAAGTCCTAGTTCTGCTCCCCTCCCAGCTTCCTGCTAAAGCACAACCTGGGAGCCAGAGGTGATGGGTCTCTGCCACCTGTATTGAGACCTGTATTGAGTTCCTGGCTTCTGGCTTCAGCCTGGTCCAGCCCTAGCTGCTGTGGGGAATGAAGCAGCAGACACCAGTGCCTTCTCTCTCTTTCCACCGCCCCCTTCTCTCTCAAAGGAAAAAAAAACAAAAACTGATCCAAGAGATGAGCACATGACTTATCCAGTCCAGAGTCTTCACCCAAGTTTGCCTGCACTGCAAGAGGCTATGGGTAGAGGAGAGAAATCCCTGTTGTGTTAGTTCACAAAGCCGGGAGGTGCAGTCTGCAGCCATCTCTCCTGTTCCCCAGTAGCGTGCAGTAAGCTTGTCTATGGCAGGAGATCGTGAATGCAGCCCCTGGGGGATTGGGAGCCAGGCTCCTGCACCCCACCCCCCGCACAGCCCGGAATCCTGGGGGAGGTTGCCGGGGGACTCCAGTGTCTGTGCAGTATGATGTGAGCGTGCCCCCCGAAACAGCACACATTCCACACAGCCACCTGTGCTAGCCCCAACCACAGAAAAGAAACTGAGGCTCGCAGGGGAAATGACTTTCCCAAGGTCACACAGACTAGGTCTTCGGACTCCCGGAGCCTCAGCTATGATGGTTCTGCTGCCTCCCAGCTCACCCCCGAGGCCTCGCACAAGCCAGAGAGGAAGACTTGCACAGGACTGGCCTGGGGCGCCCGGGGCTATCGCTCTGTGAAGCACCCCTATAGCCAGGGACGTCATGGGGCCCTGGTTGGGCCAGCCTGGCTTCCTGTGAGCGGATTCGTTTTGCAGGTGAGAGATCAGTGTGTGGGGAAGGTTTCGTGATATTCAAGGCTTTTGTACGACGAACACTTTTCCTCCTGGTAATAGAACCCCGAGTTTGCACACTATTCTCCACTGGTAGCCATCTTTGTGGAACTGCCTATCAGAATGTCTCACCTGCTCTGTTCAGAGGGCAGGCACAGGGCACTACTTCTTGGAGCCCAGTTGTTTTTTGTTCTTATTTTTCTAGATTTTCCTCGAGCCCCACGTGTGGCTGTGCCAACAGGTGCTGTCAGTGTTGCACCTGCAACCCTGAACGTCTCCCTCTTCCGGAGCTGGACACCTTGCTTCTGAGGTTTTATTCACACAGCCAACACATACATGCCAGGTGGACCATGTGTCCCCTTACCCCCTCTCTAAGGAAGTACAAGGTAAGTCATGGAATATTCCAGGTTCTGTTGAGTAGACATCTGTGCAGAAGAGGGGCTCAAATTGAGGTGGGCCTGGGCAGAAAACCCAAGGGAGGTGGGCTTGCCAGGCAGAGGGAGTACCCTGAGAAAAGGCATGGGGGTACGCAGGCCTGCAGTGGTCCTGTCTGATGAGTGAGGGGGCAAGTGGCCAGAGGGGCGCTAGAGAGGCCAACCAAGGCCTAGCCATGGAGGAATGCGTGTGCCACACCAAGAAGTTTGGCTCTCCTCTTTGAGCCAGTGGTGGCTGAGTAATTTTAAGTGAATGGACCGATCCTAATTCAACAGAGGAGAGGGCAAGGTCAGTTTTTGCTTTCAGGTGTGTTTTTTTTTTTTTTGGACAGGCAGAGTGGACAGTGAGAGAGAGAGACAGAGAGAAAGGTCTTCCTTTGCCATTGGTTCACCCTCTAATGGCCGCCGCTGCCAGCGCGCTGCACTGCACTGCACTCTCTGGCCACAGCAGAGAGCTGGCCTGGAAGAGGGGCAACCGGACCAGAATCCAGCGCCCCGACCAGGACTAGAACCTGGGGTGCCAGCGCCTCAAGGCGGAGGATTAGCCTATTGAGCCACGGCGCCGGCCAGTTTTTGTTTTCAGAAAGACCACTCTGGAAGCAGAATGGAGAACAAGTTGGGGGAGGTGAAATCAGCAAGACCTGTTTCCTTGAATGCAGAGGTGGGGAGGAGGCCAGGCTGATGCCCAGACCTGCTGACAGCACCGGGAAGGTGGTGGTGCTGAACTGGGGTGGGGGTGGGCATGGCAGGCCCCTCTGCTAGAGAGGAGCTGGAAGGGCGACTTCCGGACATGGAGAGCAAGGGGTCCGTGCGACACTGAGCAGAAGGACTACCTCTACCACTGTTTCTAGCATTGCTTGGACCACAGCATCCTGTAAATACTCCACGTCCCCACCACTTGCGAGCAGCCAGCTCCTTGAGCAGAGAGCTGCAGTCTCACAGGGACAGTGCCCCACGACAGGGGCTCCATCTGTGCCTGAAGAGCAGAGTGGACGCGCCCAGAGCTGGATGGCTTCAGTCCATTCCCACCGTTGGGTCCCTCCTTGGAGTCTGAGCTCAAAGGAGTAGAAGAAATCTGCCCTCGGGGGAGAAGGTGGGCGACCCTTTCCCCCTTGTATCCCGACGTGGGCAGCCTGCAGCCCTGGACCAGGAAGAATGGGCGCCAGACCTGGGACACGGGGTCAGGTGGCTGAAGAGCCTGGGACAGCACAGTATGGCACTGGCTGGGTCCTGGCCAGGCCTCCCTGCCAATGCCCTCACATAGGCTGTCGCAGCCGGTGTGTGGGCAGGTGGGAGCACTTCCGGCTAGAGGAAGGGTGGAGCGGGATGTGGGCTGAGAGCCAGGGAAGGTGACCCATAGGCAAGCTGCTGTGTCAGCCATGTCATCTGGCAGGCCCGCAGCCTGCTTGAGCTCAGCTAATTCACCGGAAGCCAAACAAGGCCACGGCCCTCTCCACCCCTCACCGGGACCCGTGACTCAGACTAATGGACCCGGCGTTGCCGTCATTAAGGAGTGGCTGTATTCCTGGGGGAGCTGGGTCTGGTCCAAATCGGAGCAGATGGCGTGAAGCCTGCTGGCTGAGGCAGGGGAGGGGCACCCGCCGGCGTGCCCACCCAGGGCCTCACTCGGACCTGGGGCAAGAGACGGAGGAGTCGCCCAGCTTCCCTGCCTGGGCTCAGCTTCAGGGTCTCTCTGTTCTGTGATCCCAGCACCTGTGTGAATGCCCAGGGGGTTTAGGCCATGGCCTCTGCTCAGGCCCCTTCCTTAATATCGCAGCAATGGCACACATCTCACCTCCATGTTCCTCTCCTGGGCCATGGTAGCTGCCCTGGGAGCCAGGCTGGTGGTGGTATGTTTTAGTGAGCCCATTCATCAGATGAGAAGATACGTGCATGTTCAAAGAGGAGACATGGGACTTGTTTGGCTGGGCTGGGACCTGAGTGTGATCTGCCACTCCTTAGCTCATTGCACTCTGGCTGTAACGGAGTCCTTGGTATGAAAATGCCAAGCTTATTCCTACCTCATGACCTTTGCACATACAGTTCTGTTTCGCAGGCTCCTTCCTCAGGCTCCTGCAAGACTCATGTCATCTCTGCTCCAGGTTACTATCTAAAAGAACAGCCTCCTTCCCTTTGTCATACTCACACCACCTGAATTTGCCTCTACAAAACATGCCACATGTTTATTGTATTTCTTTGTTGTCTGTCCCTCCAGGAAACTGTCAGCTCCTTTAGACAGGGACTTTCTCTGTCTCGCTTATAACTGCATCCCTGGTGACTAGAAAAGTGCACAGAGTATAGTAGGCACTTAGTATATATGTGTTGAATGAATAAACAACCCCAGATTGCCTCCATCTTGGTCCAGAACTTGCCCCCAGTACCTCTCCGTGTCCCAGAGAAGCCAGAGGAGGGGGAGAGTGGAGTGAAGGAGAAGTTGGCTCAGCTGGAGGGAGGAAGCCTTGTCCCTTTGCCGGAGACACCAGATATGCTGGCCCAGGCAGGGCCTCGGAGACGCTGGTTTGCATCAGGGGCTCTCGTGGGCCCTCGTGGCATTCCAGGAACATGAAGACATTGGTGGGGATGGCAGCTACTTCCCCTTCAGAGCCTTTTCCCGAAATCTGGCACCCTCTCTGTCCTAGGGCCACTGTCCTCATCTCCTCTTGGATCTGACACTCCGCATTTATTGGGCACCTATTGTATGCAGGATCAGGACTGGGCACCAAGGTGATCAAGATAAGTAAGATGCTGTCTTCATTCCTGGAGCTCTTCCAGCTTGGTCAGCAAGGTGGATAAGTAAACACCACCAGGCCTGGGGGAGACTACGTTAGTGAAGGCAGAGGAGCAGTGGGGCAGGGGTGTTCGGGGTGGGCAGTAATGGCTGTGCCCAGGTTGGTGAAGGTCAGGTAGGGAAGGGTTGCAGGAGAGGGAATGGTTGAGCTGGTTTGTACAGAACGGGGTGCGGGTTGGAGGCTGGAGACTCAGCACGGCCGGCAGAGAGGCTAAGTTGTGCAGAGGGTTTGCTAGAACTGAAGAAGTGCAGGCCCAGGGTGGGGCAGGGTGAAAGGTGGGTTGGTGTCAGAAGGGCCTTGGATGCCGGACTAAGGAGCTGGGGCTTCCCTGTTGGCAGTGGGTACCACGTCAGCATTTGGGCAGGGGTGGTTTGGTAGACTTTGCACTCTCAGATGCTTACCCGGGCTGCTGTGTGCAGGATGGGTTGGAGTGGCAGGCAGAGAGACTGAGATATGAGTTAAGACACCATCAGGGTGGCTAGGTGAGAGACCGCAGTGGCTGGGACTAAGGTGTCCTGATGGGTACGGGGGGGTGGGAGTGAGTTCAAGAGCCTTTTAGAAAGCCGGTGCTGCGGCTCACTAGGCTAATCCTCTGCCTTGTGGCGCCGGCACACCAGGTTCTAGTCCTGGTCGGGGCGCCAGATTCTGTTCCGGTTGCCCCTCTTCCAGGCCAGCTCTCTGCTGTGGCCAGGGAGTGCAGTGGAGGATGGCCCAAGTGCTTGGGCCCTGCACCCCATGGGAGACCAGGAGAAGTACCTGGCTCCTGCCATCGGATCAGCGCGGTGCGCCGGCCGCAGCGCGCCGGCCGCAGTGGCCATTGGAGGGTGAACCAACGGCAAAGGAAGACCTTTCTCTCTGTCTCTCTCTCTCACTGTCCACTCTGCCTGTCAAAAAAAAAAAAAAAAAAAAAAAAGCAGATATATGTGCACACTCGATGAGAAGGCAAACAAGGCAGAAGGGTGAGTTTCTGGATTCCTCCGTTAGGAGTTGGTGGGACGTGGGGCAGGGGAGCAGTGGCCAAGGTTGCCCTGGCACCCACTGACCATGCCATGCCAGGCCCATGCCAGGCCCCTCTGAGGCTCACCGACCTCACCTCGCTCCTGTGGCTTCTCTGGTCTTGAATGGCACAAGCCTCTTCCCGCCTCAGGGCCCTCACACTTTCTGTTTCCTCTGCCTCGACATTCAGCTTGGGCCTGCTCCACACGTCCACGCCTTGGCCTTCAGGGCACACCTCCGTGAACGGGTCAGCCGTGGATCCTCTCACAGCACTGAGCATGTCTCATTCATGGGCTGGATCCCAAAGGTGATGATGCAGTTCTGCCTAGCCACAGGCTCCTTGAGGGCATACCCAGGGGCTTAGTCAGCACGGAGCTTAGCGCTCAGCGGCTCATTAAACTTTGTTGAACGAAGAGCTGCATTTTGAGTCAATGAATGAGGTGTGTCTGGCTGCATGGACACCTGTAGTGGTGCCATCCAATAACAATTGGAAACAGGAGATAGGCTCACACTTTGGTGGGATGAGAGGTGGGGGAGGCTGTTAGGATGAGGGACTCTAGGAGCTGTCTGAGGGAGGAGGAGGCCTCGCACAGGGTGGGTGGTCAGCAGTCAGCACTCGCCAGGCTGCCCTTGCTTCTACTCTGCTCTTTGAAGGGGGCAGAATCCAAGCTTCCTGTTCCCCAGCAGCAGCTAGAACCATCAGCAGCCGTTCCTGTCGCACTGAAGGAGGTCCAAGGCGGGAGACAACCCCCTCCGCTCTCCTCCCTCCTTTCCTGACTCGGACCCGGGACACTGGCAGACAGGCCGAGGGATCAAAGGAGGCCCTGGAGCTTCCCCATGTGCCAGGGTGGGAGGCGGGCAAGGGCTGGACCTGCTCGGCTGGAGGCGCTCACACAGGTGCAGGAGGCCAGGAACAGAGCTGCGAGTCCCAGGGAAGGACTCTCTTTGCCCCAAGTCATCCAGCAACGAGACTGGTAGGTGGTGAGCTCCCCGTCGCTGGTGGATGGATGGCTTCTTGCTGGGGTTTCCGTAGGAAGGCCCCGGAAGAAGATGGCGGACTGCGTCTGAATGACCTTTGTCAAGTTCCTCTCCCGTGAGGAGATGACGTCCTGCTTTAGGACAGGAAATCTTCCTTAAATATTTGCTCGGCCAGGCTGAGCCGGGAAGGGATAGTTGCCACCTGCCTCGGGGCGTCTGTGGACAGATGGGGAGTGTGAAGGTTCCTGAGGAGTGGCAGGAGGCTCCACTGTCTGCTTCAGCCAAGGGCTGCTGGGGACCCCAGGCTGGGCTCAGTCGCAGCTCTGCGGCCTCCGTGGGTCTCTACATGTGACTGGCTGGCTGCCTAGTCCCTCCAAAGGGGCTGTTCTCGGACAGGAATCCTTCCCGGGATGGGGAGGCCGTGTGGCACAGCAGGTGAAGCCGTGGGCAGAGTGCTGGTTTGAGTCCTGATTAGAAGTCTCCACTTCCTATCCAGCTTCCTGCTAATGTACCCCGGGAGGCAGCGGATGATGCCTCTGGTGCTTGGACCCCTTTCAGCCCTGTAGCAGACCCCGACGGAGTTCCTGGCTCCTGGCTTCAGCCTGGCCCAGCTTTGGCTGTTGCAGGCATTTTTTTGGGGAAAAAAACAGCAGATAGAAGATTTTTTTGTTGCTCTTTCAAGTCGAAGGAAAAAAATAAAAAGAATCCTTACCATCGACGCATTGAAGTGTTCTTATAACTTATCTAAGACTTGATATCTTTCAAAATAAGTTTTTTTGTTTGTTTGTTTTTAAGAAATAAACAAGCAAACTCATTGGGGCCAGTAGGTTGTCACCTGTAACACCAGGGTCTCATATGGGTGCCGGTTTGAGTCCCAGTTGCTCCACTTTCAACCCAGCTCTCTGCTAATATGCCTAGGAAAACAAGTCCAAGAGCTTGGGCCCCTGTCACCCATGTGGGAGACCTGGATGGAGTTCTAGGCTCCCGGCTTTAGCTTGGCCTAGCCCAGCCCAGGCCATTGCAGCAATTTGGGAATGTATTTACTTGAAAGGAGAGTTTCATAGAGAGAATGGGAGAGGCTGAGGCTGAAAGAGAGATCCTCCATCTGCTAGTTCACTCCCCAGATGGCAATAATGACCAAGGCTGGGCCAGGCCAAAGCCGAGAGCCAGGAGTTTCATCCTGGTCTCCCACATGGGTTCAGGGGCCCAAGTAATTGGGCCATCCTCCACTGCCTTCCCAGGTGCACTCGCAGGGAGCTGGATCAGAAGTGGAGCAGTCAGGACTTGAACCAGTGCCCATATGGGTTGCTGACGATGCAGGTACACCACAGCACCAGTCCTAGATAAACAAAATAAATCTTTTTAAAATAGGTACAAAAAGATCAGGTAAAAAGATAAAATGATTTAAAAAAACACTGAGATTTTTAAATTAAATAGTTCAGAGTAAAGCTTGGCGGTTTTATTTGTAAGTTCTCCTCAGGGAAATCTGACCTGCAGATAGAGCTGAAAATCACTCATCTAAATGAATTAGTGAAAGCAAATACAAGTAACATTTTTTCTTTTTATAAATCAAGTTATTTGAAATCAGATAACCAAATTATTCATATAGTGTATTAAGTATGGGGGGAGTTTTAAATGTTAAATTTTCTTGAAAGGGATCCTGTCTGATTTAAATTATTAAAATGCAAACAAACACACAATACATGCCAAGCATGAGGGTGTTTTCCACTGGTTTATTTATTTGTTTGTTTGAAAGACAGAGAGAGAGAGCTCATATCTACTGCTTCACTCCTTTTTTTTTTTTTTTTGACAGGCAGATTGGACAGTGAGAGAGAGACAGAGAGAAAGGTCTTCCTTTGCCGCTGGTTCACCCTCCAATGGCCGCTGTGGCCGGCGCACCGCACTGATCCGAAGACAGGAGCGAGGTGTTTCTCCTGGTCTCCCATGGAGTGCAGGGCCCAAGGACTTGGGCCATCCTCCACTGCACTTCCAGGCCACAGCAGAGAGCTGGCCTGGAAGAGGGGCAACCAGGACAGAATCCGGCACCCTGACTGGGACTAGAACCTGGTGTGCCGGCGCGCTAGGTGGAGGATTAGCCTGTTGAGCCACGGCGCCGGCCCCTCACTCCTCAAATGCCCACAACAGCTGGCACGGGCCTGGGTTGAAGCTGGGAGCTGGGACTTGAGCCAGGTCTCCCGTGTGGGTGGAAGGGACCCATTCACTTGAGCTATCGTCCCTGCTTCCTGGGATCTGCTCTAGCAGAAAGCTAGAATCAGAGCACTTGACGTGGGATGCAAGCATCAACCAGGCCAAATGTGTGCCCCATCTCCTTTTAATGTATTTTTATTTTGCCTTTGTTTTATCTGTTAGTTGTGCCTCTTTCATGGCACAAATATAAATAAATAAACAAAAGGACACTTTGTTTCCATTGATACCTCCTTCCTACTCTGCAAACTGCTCTCCTGCCTGCCCTCAGTGTGCCCACCTCACCGTGGCAGAGCCAGAATCATCACCTCCACGCTTTTTTCTTTTTTGAAGATTTATTTGTTTGTTTGAAAGGCAGAGTGACAGAGAGGGAGAGACAGAGACAGAGAAATTTGCCCTCCGCTTGTTCATTCCCCAAATGGCCACAACGGATACGCTGGGTCAGGCTGAAGTCAGGAGCCTGGAACTCCATCGGGGTCTCCCACGTGGGTGCAGGGGCCCAAGCACTTGGGCCATCTTCTACTGCTTTCCCAGGCCATTAGCAGGGAGCTGGATCAGAAGTGGAGCAGCCAGGACTCGAGCTGGTGCCCCTATGGGATGCCGGCACTGCAGGTAGTGCTGGACTACAACACCAACCCCAAACAGTGGCTTTTCTGAGGTCCTAAGGTCGGTGGGTGGAGGCCCAGGCAGAGGAACCCATGGTCTCAGGCCCCTCTTCTGCCTCCTGCCACCTTTCCCACCTTCCAGTCGCTGCTACTTTTTTTGTTTGTTTTTTGTTTGGTTCTGCCCTTTTCTCTCCCTTTCTCTTTCCCACTTTCTCTGCCTTGATCGCAGCTTTTCTCTTTCTGTTTCAACTTTCCTCTCCTCTGGCCTCAACCCACAGACTGGAGTCAGCTTTGCAAGTTCTCCAAACCTTTCCTCGCTGAGCAAATCTGCCCGCCCCCCAAGCCACAGCACCGCAAACTTGGCGTCCTGTCTAGAGCGAGCCCTTTCCGGATGTCTGGGTCCAGGGATTAACTCGGGGTGACACTCTGGCCTCCATCTGGCCCCAGATAAGATAAGGGTGGGGATCAGCACTATAAACAGGCCCCCATCCATCCCCTGGCCCAGGTCCCAGGCAGCTCAGGCCACAGCAGCCAGCCCGGGATCAGCATGGCCGTCCGCCTGTGGTGGGTCACCCTGGCTTTGGCTGCCCTTCTTATTGTGGACGGGGGTGAGTGAGCAGAACCTGGATTCTCTGCAGCCTGGTGGCGGTGGTTGAAGTGGGGGTGGGGTTGGAGGCAGGGCTTGCAGCACGTGTGAGGCCACAGATTTCTGCACGTACTTTCATTCTGTATGTGTGCCCCCGGTCACAGTGGGGAAGGGGCTGGGATGGGGAGAAAGGACCTTGGAGTCACAACCTAACTCTAGCCCAGCGTTGCCCAAGTCCTTTCCCCTCTCGGGAGCTCAGTGTTTCCCGTTGTAAAGCAGGAGTTTGTCCCAGTTTGCAGCTGCACTGTGCAACTCCTGGACTGGAGGTTGGGGAGGTGGAGGGAGCGGGTGGGTCACAGCTCTCAGGGGAGACAGGCGAGTGTGCCGGCTGCAGAGGGCAGGTACAGGTGCTCTGAGCTCTTGTTCTGCTCTAACAGCCATGGCATGGGGCCGAGGACAGCTGCAGGGGTGTATGGGAGGTGTTGCCAGGGCTGGGCCCACACACCTGGAGTGGGGCCTCCTTGGGTCGGGGCACCTCTGCAGTGTCGGACACTGTTCTGAGCCTTTGAGACACATCAGTGACCAAGACAGAAGAAGCGCTGTCCCGATGGAGCTTAAATCCCACAGGGTAGGGAAAACAGGAGTATACAGTAAATGACACAGGTACAATGTGTGTTAGTGTGCTGGAAGGCCAGAAAAGCTAAGGGGAAAATATCAGGCAGGGTGATGGGGTGGGCGGGATTGCAATTTTATATCAGGGGTTGTCCCTCTGAGAGGCTACTGTCTTTATTGTTTGATTCTAATTTGTTTATTTGAAAGGAAAAGCGACAGAGAGAGAGGAAGAGGCAGATGGACAAGAGATCTTCCATCTGTTAGTTCCTTCACCCAAACGCCCACAACAGCTAACACTGGGTTAGGCTGAAGTCAGGGTCCAGGGATTCAATCCAGGTCTCCCATGTGGGTGGCAGGGACCCAACTACTTGGGCCATCACCTGCTGCTTCTCAGGGTGGGCATCAGCAGGAAGCTGGAACTGGAAGTGGAGCCAGGACTTGAATCCAGGCACTTTGATATGGGATGCAGGTATTCTAAGCAGTGTCTTTTTGGAAAAAAAAAAAAAAAAAAAAGATTTATTTGAAAGTCAGAGAGAGAAGAAGAAGCAGAGACAGAGAGGTCTTCTGTCTGGCCACGTGGGGCCAGAAGCAGAGGAGCCCCGAGGAGCTCAGGTTCACAGGGAGGCAGGGGCGACCCCGTGCCTGGGACAGCTGTGGGGCCATGAAGGAAGCCAAGTCAGGAGCCCATGGGAAACGGTGGAAGGCTCCCCTGGGAGGTGGCAGCTGAGCCAGGAAAGGAGGGGAGGTCCATAGGAGGAGAACCGGGATAAGAACAGGCAGGGGGAATGGCATGGGCCAAAGCAGAGCTGGCCCCAGGGACAGAGAGCAGACGGGAACACTTCCCAGGGCAAGGAGAGGTGTACCGGGAAGTGAGCCCAAGAAGCATGTTCAGGGCCAGCTCGTGTGGCCGGAGGCTGAGGGGTCGTGACAGGAGCCGTGGGACCACTTGATCATTTTTAGTACTTTCTTTTCCCCTTTCCGTTCTATACCATGAAACACACAAACCTTACCATGCAGTGCGTATCATCAATGCCTACACCTGTGTAGCCTAAATCCCTATCAAGACCCAGGACATCAGCCCGGAAATCTTCCCCCGTGCCAGCCGATCCCTGCCCCCACCACACCACACAGAGGGAGCCGAGCGATGCTGCTCCCTGCCAGCGGCAGCCACCACACTAAGCTCCTCTACCACAGACTCGGCTTCTCTAGAATTTCCCGTAAATGGACTCCCAGCCCACGGAGCCTGTGGTGTCCGTTTCCTTTGGCTCAGCAAAATGTTTTGGGAGGTTCAGCCACATTGTTGTGTCTCCTGTGCTTGTCTGTATTGCTGGGTCATACCCCATGGTGTGACAGTGTCACAGGTTGTGTGTCCATTCTCCTGATGGAGGCTCCTTGGGTCCTTTCCAGCTTTGGCAGTTAGGACGTGGAAGGGCTGTTGAGGAGCGTGGAGACGAAGCTAGATTTGCACGTGCAGGTCCCATCTTTTGCCTTCAATGGCAGGGCAGTGACTGAGTCTCCATTCCTGGCTTGGGAATCTCCAGGAAAAGGTGAAGCCACCTTGCCTTGTCCACCCCAGCGACAGGGCGCTCTCTACAGGAGGCAGCAAAACTCCCACGGAGAGAGAACCCTGCTGCTCCGGGAGGCGGACAAGAGCACGTGAGAGGGCCCCCGGGACAGCCCTGCGGAGGCTCAGCACCCAGCCCGACTCCTGCAGTCTCCTAGGCACCCTTCCTCCCACCCGTGCCGAGTCGCGGCTCCACCTCCTGCACCGCCCATCACACTCAGCACTCACATGGCCATCTGCTTGTATCCTTCGCATACCAGGGGCCAACCGTGTGTGTGGAAAGAGCCAGGCCCTGGCGAGATGGGGCTGTGGGCAGACCCTGGCTCTGATCTCACCGTGTGGCCCATTGCCTCATTGAGCCCTTTTCACAGCGTGGTGGAAAGCCTGGGGAAGCAGCCTTTCAGACGTGCACCCGTCCACTGGGGCGCGTTCCTGGGAGAAACGCCCATGGGGGCTGACGGGGGCTGCCTGCGATGTGGCAGAGGCTGCGGAGGCTCCTGAGCCAGCTGTGGAACAGGGTGGCCTTCGGCACTGCACCAGACACAAAGGGGCGGGGTCCTTGCAGCCGCCGCAGCACAGCCCTCAACAGGAGCTGTTCTGGGGTGGGGGCGGGGTACAGCCTTCGGTTCTCTGAGGGTAATTTCTAGAAAGGGACCACTGTGAGCAGTGAAATGATGCCAGAGGGTCCCTGGAGGCAGGCTCTGGAGGGCCAACCACAGCACCCACTGCTGCTCCGTTCTCTCTGTGGCATAGAAGAGAGAGGCGTGGTTAAAACCGGGGCTTCTCAATGCCCGAAACACAGCACGTGCAGAATTGTTATTACTGCCATTATTAAATGGGACACACAATTCCAGTGGGAACGAAGGAGAAACAGGCCGGACGGTCGCCTCCTTCAATCCAGCTTTCTGCCTCTGTTCACATAAGCTTTCTGTCTGCCAGCTCACTACCTTGCCCTGAGGAATTCCACGTTGGGTGGTGGCTGGGCCAGGCACCCCAAAGTAGGAGAAGCAGTCTTCTAGGGCCTAGGCCGGCGGCGGCGGCGCCTGACCTCGCTGCTTTGTCTTTCAGAAGTGCCCGTGGCAGCCGGCAAGATTGTTTTCTCAAGAATGGTAAGGCAGCTGCTCGTGCCCTGGGCTTCCCACAGTGGGGAGGAGTCCCCTCCCCTGTGCTGGGAAGCCAGCGCTCTTCCGTTCCCTCCTCCTGCCTGCATGCCTTCCGTGGCTCCTGGGAGGCCCGGGCAGCATCCTGAGCCTGCACATTCCCCCAGATTAGCCCCTGTAAGCTAAGCACTGTGCAAGTCCCAAGCATGGCCTCCCCGCCCAGCCTCAGCAGGACACAAGGCATTCTCTGCTTTGCGTGCTACAGACAGACAGACCTTAGGGTTCAGACCAAAGAAGTGACCTTGGCCCCATGGAGGGTGCCAGCCTCTCCCAACCACATCTCGCCGTGCATCCCTTCACTCTGAGCCTGCAAGCACCAAGTTGTCTCTGATTCCACCTTGGCCTTGAGTCTAATGTCCCCAGTGATCCCAAGGCAGTGGAACTGGCAAGCCACCCCTTCAAATAGGACCAGCGAGGCTACAAGCTGCCCTCACTTCCAGTAGCCTCAGCATCCGTCTTCCCCACCAGTTCTCATCTGGTGCCAGACAAAGAAACAAACTGTTTATATCCCATACTCCAATCAACACATGCAAGGGGACCACTGTTATTGTTTATTTGACAGGCAGCAATAAATAAACACACACACAGAGACAGAAAGAGAGACAGAGACATCTTTCATCCATTGGTTTACCCTTCAAATGCCTGCAACAGCTGGGGTTGGGCAAGGCCAAAGCCAGGAGCACAATCCAGGTCTCCCACATGGAGTTGGTAGGGACCCAACTACTTGAGTTATTACCTGATGCCTTCAAGGGTGCACCTTGGCAGGAAGCTGGAATGGGGAGTGGAGCAGAGACTCGAACCTAGGCTCTCCAGTGTGGGATGCAGCCCTCCCAAGCAGCACCTTAACCTCTACACCACATGCCTGCCCTCCACTATTATTATTTACAATTTGCAACAGAGAGGGCACTTGAGACTCAGAGACTAGAACTAGCTCGCCCCAGCTGGTCAGTGGTGTCTCAGGTCTCGAGAGGCCAGGCCCGCAGTGCTGTGCTGCACTGCCGCCCTCACCCTGTCCCTGTCCCAGGTCCCAACCATAGTCTGGACTCAGTTCTGACCCTGGCCTCAAGCCTGGCCTGAAACCCTGCCAGGCTGAGCCCCAAACCCTGCCCCGTGTCTCCAGCCTTCCCGCACCGGGCAGCCTTTCTGCCCAGGCCCTGACGGATCATGGAGGCCAGGGGGAGTTCAGGTGCCTCCTGGGAAGGGTGGGCTCTGTCTCACAGAGACCAGCAACACAGGTTCTGGTTAGACTCCCAGAACTGGTCCCCGGGTGCCTGAGGGCACAGACATTGCACACATACAGATGTGAGTGCAGGCACACCCTCGGGCAGCTGGACCCCTGGGGCTTAGCAGACATAGGCACACACTAACACACACACACACGATCATATCCGCACACACAGGCACATGCCGAGGGGCCCTGAGTGGCTCGTGTCATGTTCACTGGACCCACACCGGGGCCCTCTTGACCCAAGCAGATCCCTGCGCCCCTCCCCGCTGCCCCTGAACCTGCCTCCCTTCCCTTCCTGTCCCCCACAGCCCATCTGTGAGCACATGGCAGAGCCTCCAGATTGTCCCAAGACGTCCAACCTCGTCTGCGGCACAGACGGGGTCACCTACAACAACGAGTGCCATCTCTGCTTGACCCGGATGTAAGTCCCCGCCCCCTCCCTGGGCTTGCCTGGGTGGGTGGGTGGCACATGCACCTCTGAGTGGCAAGGCGTTTGCCCCCAGCAGGAGCAGCGCAGATGTAACTCAAACGAGGCATGTGCTCCCAAGCAGAGAGCCAGGAGCCGCGGGGGGTGGTGGCACAGGGCAGAAACCTTGGGTTCACTTCCTTGTTCTTCCCCTGAACAACTGACCTCACTTGTCCTCGCATTCCTCCAGCCAGCAATGATTTACTGAGCACTTACTATGTGAACCCTTAGGAACAGACCACAAGTTCAACAGCATCGCTGGCCTCCTGCAGCAGGCACTTAGTCTAAGGGGGCAGCCAGGCTGAGGGCCAGCCAATGAGAGAGCCGCATGCTAAAGGCTCCGGTGGGGCACACAGGTGGCCACAGGAACAGGGAAGGAGCAAGGGCAGGAAAGACTGCCCGGAGGAGGAAACACCTGGGCTCAGCTCTGACGGCTACGTCGAGATCAGCTGGAAAAGGAAGAACCAATGATCATTTCATGTAGAAGAAAGGCATCTTAGAAAGGTCTAGAAGACAAAGTTTGGATTTGGGGAAATATAAAGTTGGACAGGCCGGAGTCTAAGGTTTAGGGGAGAACAAAGGAGAGGCGAGATCTGAATCCAGAGAGGTGAGCAGACTGGAACATGACCTTGGCACCTGAGATCAACTATTTGGCCTCAGTTTCTTCGCCAGTAAAGCCCCTAGAGTCAGCCACAGGTCATGGAAGAGAAGAGTCCTTGGGAGGGGCAAAGCTGACAGGTGCCCAAGAAACCCGAGCTGCAGGAAACAGGAGGAGGCAGACATTGTCCTAGCTTAGAAAAGCATCCCAGTAGTGACAGCCTCGTGGTTTGGAGACACAGTAGGGGGAGAACTGACAGGCTCAGGGTGGACTGGCTGTGGAGGGTTAGGGGAAGGCGGAGGCTGGAGCTACGCGCTGGTTTCCAACCAGTGGGCTTGGGTGCCGGTAGTGCGGCAGACAGAGATGGAGAGCTGGGAGGCAGCAACGTGTGTATGGATGGTGGAGCCACTGGGGCACCCAGGTGGAGATACGCAGTGGGCAACTGTGAACAGGCAGGACGGGCGCCGGGCTGGAGACTGGTTTGGCAGCTGCAGAGGCGGATGCAGTCCCAGGCAGCTGAAATCCCCTAGGAAGAGGGTGTGCAAGCCGGGGGGGGGGGGGGGGTGCTCCAGGAGGATGTGCCCAGGGACTCCAGGGTCTGCCCCGCGTCCCTACACTGGGGTGGGGGGGCAGGTTTGGCAGGGCCAGATGCCTGAAGGGTATATGACAGCTCCCACACCTCTGTCTCCTGTGATCCTAGAATAACCAAACGGGACATCCAGATTGTAAAGGATGGCAGATGCTGACACCACACGAGCACCTCGAGCCACGAAGCTCCAGGCTGGAGAGCAGTGGTGGACAGAGAGAGGAGGTGACATGGTGACATGAAATAAAAAGATGCAGCTCAGCCGGCACAGTGGGACAACGTCTTTGTGGGGGGCGGGCTCTTGCACTGTCCTCCCTACCCGGCTTCTGATCTACTCTCCATCGCTCTGGGTCTGCTCAACCCCGTCGTGTGCGCCCGTCCCTGACCCCAGTGCTCCTGTCTGCCGCAGCCCGGCCTGTCCACTCAGCCAAGGGCCTCCGTGTGATCTACACCCTCTGCCCCTGCCAGGCTCAGAAAGCCAGGGCCCTCTTGGCTTCCTCCTGAGCTGTGCCGGCAGCACGCTGAGGGGCCCAAGCATAGAGGGAGATGCAGGCAGTGTCCACGGCACAGCTGAACCGCTAATTCTCACACTGCAGCAGGTCTGTAATGGTTGAAAACAGGTGCTTGCCCCAAGCCGTCTCAGTGCCCCCCTGCACCTTGGCCACCCGGATTGCTCCCCAGAAACCCCTAGCCTGCCCATGGTCCAGCGCTTAGGGTTAATTCCTGGCACAGCAAGACGGTGTGCAGACCCTGTTCTGCTCCTTTGGGCAACATCCGTTCTGTTTGATATTCTGAAGGAAGACATGTCCCCAGACACAGGCACTCACATGGGGCCCGCAGGCCTGCACGGCGCTCGGCAGAGACCCCAGCCTGTGGCGCACATCCAGTACCCTCTTTTGGCCAAAGGCCACAGGAGGAGCCTCTCGATAACAGTGCCGGGGAAAGGAGTGGAGAGAGAGGGCAGGCCAGGTGGGGGCGGTTTTGCATGGATTCAGATTCCTGCTCTGAGAGCGGGAAGAAGGAACAGCAGGTTGTGTGTGGGAAAACACACCCAACTTCTGAAAGTGGGGCCAGGCAGGCAACAGCTGGCATTCCCTGGGCCACCGAAGGGGGAACACTGGGCAGAAATTGTCACTAAGTCACAGGTAGCAGAGACTGGGAATTATCTATAAGCCCTTCTGCCCTTATTAATAAACTTGCTTCCCACCTGCATAGGATGTTTGACTAAGTTTGGCTCTAAGATATAGAAAACCCAAAATAATACCGGTGAATTACTTCTCATGCATCGACCTATGTAGTGACTCATCAGGGCTGGTGTGAGACGCCATGTTCCTTTGACATTATCACTGTCATCCTCATCAGTTTCCACCTCTAGGTCTAAGATAGTTGCTCCTATTCCAGCCATCAAGTCTACATTCCAGGCCGCAGAAAGGTGGGAAAGGTACACCACCTGGCTTGAAAGATACTTCCCACAAGATTATGCATGGTCTTCAAAAAGCTCATGAAACGTGTATTATGAAAAAAATATGCATGGATTTCAAAAAAAATTTTATTTTATTTATTTATTTATTTATTTATTTTGACAGGCAGAGTGGACAGTGAGAGAGAGAGACAGAGAGAAAGGTCTTCCTTTGCCGTTGGTTCACCCTCCAATGGCCGGCGCGCTGCGGCCGGCGCACCGCGCTGAACCGATGGCAGGAGCCAGGTGCTTCTCCTGGTCTCCCATGGGGTGCAGGGCCCAAGCACTTGGGCCATCCTCCACTGCACTCCCTGGCCACAGCAGAGAGCTGGCCTGGAAGAGGGGCAACCGGGACAGAATCCGGTGCCCCGACCGGGACTAGAACCCGGTGTGCCGGTGCCGCAAGGTGGAGGATTAGCCTAGTGAGCCACAGCGCCGGCCCCCAAAAAATTTTTGTTCTGACTTATCTTTTAACTCCACTTTCCATCAGTTTTGTTTGTTTGTTTGTTTTTGAAAGGCAGAGTTAGAGGGAGAAAGAGAGAGAGAATCTTCCATCTGCTGGTTCACTACCCAAATGGCCACAACGATTGGGGCTGGGCCAGGCCATAGCCAGGAGTTCTTCCAGGTCCCCCATGCAGGTGCAGGGGCCCAAGCTCTTGGGCCATCCTCAGTTGCACATTACCAGGGACCTGGATCCGGAAGCAGAACAACTGGGACTCAAGCTGGTGACCATATGAATGCCAGCACAGCGCAGGCTCCTCCATCACCTTTTAGAAGTAGCCTCGTCCGGCGCCGTGGCTCAATGGGCTAATCCTCCGCCTTGCGGCGCCGGCACACCGGGTTCTAGTCCCAGTCGGGGCGCCGGATTCTGTCCCAGTTGCCCCTCTTCCAGGCCAGCTCTCTGCTATGGCCCGGGAGTACAGTGGTGGATGGCCCAAGTGCTTGGGCTCTGCACCCCATGGGAGACCAGAAGCACCTGGCTCCTGCCTTCGGATCAGCATGGTGCGCTAGTCGCAGTGCGCTGGCCGCGGCGGCCATTGGAGGGTGAACCAACGGCAAAGGAAGACCTTTCTCTCTGTCTCTCTCTCTCACTGTCCACTCTGCTTGTCAAAAAAAAAAAAAAAAAGTAGCCTTGTGATACTGTTTACATCCCATTGGCTCAGTCCGCTGGTCACGTTGGGGCAGAGACTGAGAAACAGTTTCTCTCTGGTCAATCATGCATTAAACTAAAAGTTAGAGATCACTTATTGTAGGAGAAAGTGGAAACTGGAGACATCTAAGTCTCTGCCCTGGACCAGCGCTGCGCGGTACAGTGGGTTAAGCAGCTGCTTGTGATGACAGCAACCCTTATGGGTGTCGGTTCAAGTCCTGGCTGCTCTGCTTCCGAGAGACATCTAAGTCTCTGCCCTGGACCAGCGCTGCGGTACAGTGGGTTAAGCAGCTGCTTGTGACGACAGCAACCCTTATGGGTGTCGGTTCAAGTCCTGGCTGCTCTGCTTCCGATTCAGCTCCTTGCTAATACTCCTGGGAAGGCAATAGATCATGTGTTTTTGGCTTGGCCCAGTCCTAGCTTTTGGGGTCATTTAGGGAGTGAAGCAGCAGATGGAAGCTCTCTCTCTGCCTTTCAAAAAATAAGAAAGAAAGAAAAAGGAAGGAAGGAAGGAAGGAAGGAAGGAAGGAAGGAAGGAAGGAAGGAAATCAATTTTAAAAAGAAAAAAAAAAAGATTCTTCCCCAGGTTTTTCACATTGTAAGTAGGACAACAGAGGCAGTCCGTGTCTGGTAGTAAAACTGTTGGCTGTGTCACAGCCATGTTCCTTGCTTTGTGGAAGAAAGGAGACTGGGAGTGAGGTGGACATGCAGAGAAGACATAGGGAGAGGAATTTGGGGCAGTGTTTGTGTTCCTAAAGCCCACCTGCCCTTGACCTTCCCAAAATTCCATGGGTAACTTGACATCTTGCCTATGGATTTTCTACGTTGCCCAATGTCTTTAGAATTAGGTTTCTGGTACTTTCAAACAAGAGTCCTGAGTAGCACATGGAGGACTTCTCAGAAGAGGTGATCTTGAAGTGTGCCTTGAAGGATGCATAGAAATCGTTGACTCAGTAGGCAACATGTGTGAGAATTCTATTGCTGAGGCTGAAGGATCAGTTACAGGGCCCACACGTGCCCACTTGCTGCCCCTACAGCAGGTCTGCCCATGTGCCTGGAGAGTGGGCATCCGAGGAGAGGCGTTCACTCCCTGCTCCCAGGCAGGGCTACCCATGGAGGAGCAGGTCTGTGTGAGCAGGGCCTGTGTGTACAGCCACAGGCCCTAATCGCTGTCCCCACTTGTCGCTCCCCCTCTTCGCGGAGGAACGACACAGGACCCTGTGCTGTTCTTTTGTCTGCTCGGCCCTCCCCAGGTTTGCTGCTGGTTCTTCCCGGGTTGGCTACCGACCCTTCCACCTCTGTGGAAGGGCGGTTCCCCCTGCCACTTTTCCCCACTTCCGCGGGGGAGCAGCACACCGCCAGCCGGCTCTCTCGGGGGCTGCTCAGGTGTTCCTTCAGATAGATGTTCCTGGTGCATGTTGTCTCTCTCCTCCTTTATAGTCCTCTTCCACCAATCCCAACTCTGCTACCCACACGCCGAGTACGCTGCTCTCCTCCAATCAGGAGCAGCTCCTGCAGCTTGTCAGTTGGTGAAAGGCAGCTGGGTAGAAGCTGTTTGCTCCTCTCCCAGCGCCATATTGTGGGAGAGCAGATGTATAGAATAAGTCTTAATTCCAGTAACTTAGTCTAGTCTGAGTTGCTCCCAGTTGCTCCCCACAGATCACCCTTTCTTTTTATTTTTGGCGTTGATACGCGCCTGTCTTCGGTGCCCCGCGGCACACACTCTGCTCTGCTTGCTAGAGTTGCCCACAGGTGCTTACAAGCCCTATCAATCAGGCAAACCGAATCCGGGTCCTCTCTTCACCATGTTGTGAGGAGGTTTTTAGGCGCTGATGCGTGCCTGAGTTCGGTGCCCTGCAGCGCATGCTCTGCTCTGCTAGAACTGCCTGCAGGTGCTTACAAGCCCTACCAATCAGGCAAACCGAATCCAAGCCTTCTCATTGCCGTATTGTGGGGAGACTTATTGGTGTTGATAACGTGCCTGTCTTCGGTGACCTGCGGCTCATAAGCTGCTAGCCACCCGCAGGTGCTCACCGCCTCCCTAATCAGGCAGACCGAATCCAAGCTCTCTCACTGCCGTATTGTGGGGAGGCCTTATTTTTCTGTTTCTCTATCTCTGGGCATTCCTATTTCTCCTATTTTACTTCTATCTACCAGCATTCCTATTTCTCTCATTTTACTTCTAAACTTCTGTTTCTCTTATCCCTGTGGCTTCCCGGCGCCCGCCCCGAGGCTGCTTCTCGGCGCCTCCCCCGCGGCGGCTTCCCGGCTCTGAGCCACTTCAGCCCGCGCTTCTCTCATCTGCGTGGCTTACCGGCTTCGCGCGCACTCCGCGGTCTCTGAGCCCCTTCGCGCCCGCACCACGGCCTTCGCGCTAGCCCCACGTTCCCTATCTATTCACGCCCCATGCTCTCTCTGCACGCGGCGGCTTCCGCGAATCACACAGCCTAGCTTACGTCTCCGCCACTGGTATTCAGTCTAAGTTCCCCGGGCTAACCTGGCGAAATCAACCTAGCTCACGTCTGCGCCCTTTGGTTTGGCTTCCCGTCCTTTGCTCCCTGGGCTAATCTGACGGATTCCAACCTAGCTCATACGTCTCCGCCTCTAGTTTTAGATTTTTGCCTTTTGCTCCCCGGGTTGACTTGACGAATTCCAACATAGCTTACGTTTCCGCCTCGGCCTGCCCCCGCAGCTTCAATTTCCCTCACATTTTTCTCTACCCGGTATGTTTCCCTAAGTTTTCTTCCAACAATATTCCTCCCTCATTTCTCCTGGCTTCTCCCCACAATCCGTATCCAAATCTGTTTGTTCTAGCTTTCACTTTCGCTTTCGACCTTAGAGATTTCTCCCAGCTTCCCCCCGTAGTCCGTGTCTGAGTCTATGCCTAGGCTTTTGATAGCTTCTTCCGGCACCTTTTCCGTCCGGCTTTTCCCTAGGCTCTTTGCTAGTCTCTCTCCGGTATTTTCCCACTTCTTCCCGTTTCTTCCCTCCTAGGTTTCCTATCCGAGTCACGGCACCATTATGTCGCTCCCCCTCTTCATGGAGGAACGACACTAAACCCTGCCTAGGCTTCATATCCGAGTCACGGCACCATTATGTCGCTCCCCCTCTTTGTGGAGGAACGACACTAAACCCTGCCTAGGCTTCATATCCGAGACACGGCACCATTATGTCGCTCCCCCTCTTCGCGGAGGAACGACACAGGACCCTGCGCTGTTCTTTTGTCTGCTCGGCCCTCCCCAGGTTTGCTGCTGGTTCTTCCCGGGTTGGCTACCGACCCTTCCACCTCCGTGGAAGGGCGGTTCCCCCTGCCACTTTTCCCCACTTCCGCGGGGGAGCAGCACACCGCCAGCCGGCTCTCTCGGGGGCTGCTCAGGTGTTCCTTCAGATAGATGTTCCTGGTGCATGTTGTCTCTCTCCTCCTTTATAGTCCTCTTCCACCAATCCCAACTCTGCTACCCACACGCCGAGTACGCTGCTCTCCTCCAATCAGGAGCAGCTCCTGCAGCTTGTCAGTTGGTGAAAGGCAGCTGGGTAGAAGCTGTTTGCTCCTCTCCCAGCGCCATATTGTGGGAGAGCAGATGTATAGAATAAGTCTTAATTCCAGTAACTTAGTCTAGTCTGAGTTGCTCCCAGTTGCTCCCCACACCCACTGATCAGCAGGCCATACCTGTGGCCTCTTTTTTGTCAACCTTTAAATAAGAATAATGTCTATTAATGATGTGAACTCCATTGCCAACAGAGCTTCTGTAGCCCAGTGCAGTCATGGAAATTTCAATATTGATATATGCATTAAACATCCATTCGTTCTCCAAACATTTCCTGAGGACTTACTATATGCCAGCCAACATGCTTGAAACACTGCCATTAACAAGACACAGAAGCTCCTTAATCCAGGGAACTCAGTTTACTGTTGAAGGCAAATGCTAATCAGATAAGCCCTCAAGTAGGAGAGGAGCTGTCTAAACTGAGGCAGCCACATGTGCCCCCAGGCAGGACAGGGCTCAGGGCATCTAAGGACCTGCAGCAAGACAGCAGTGGCGACAGTAGCACAGTAGCGAGCAAACAGGAGAGGCATGGAGATGAAATGGGAGAAGGCCTGAGCTAAGGACTTTCACCTTCACCCCAAGACAAATGAGGGGCCTTGGTGGTTTCTAATCAAGGGACTGACCCACACTTTATGATCGCTCCAACTGCTCCACGGAGAATGAACTGGAGGGGGTGAGAGGAGGATAAAAGAGCAACAAGGAGATAAATGGAGCGCGAGAGAGGAGCTGAGAGAATGAAATGTGCAACCCCACTTTGGTTCAGAGGAAGCACAGTACAGGTTATGTGAGGATTAATTAATTATTTAGGGCCAACGTTGTGATGCAGCAGTTTAAACTGCCATGTGTGACATGGGCACCCCATACATGCACCAGTTCAGGTGCCAGCTGCTCTATTTCTTATCCAGTTCCCTGCTAATGTGCCTGGGAAAATGGCAGGAGATGGCCTCAGTCACCCTAACAGGGGAAACTTGGATGGAGTTCTAGGTTCCTGGCTTCAGCAGGCTCCTGGCTTCAGCCTTGCCCAGCCCTGGTCACTGCAGCCATTTGGGAAGTAAACCAGCGTATGGAAGCGCACTCTCTCTCTCCTTCTATGTGTAACTGCCTTTCAAATAAAATACACCTCTTTTTAAATATATGGAGAACTAGAACATTTCTAGCAAACAGTAACTTCTCATTAAATGCCATAGCCCAAAGCCACACACACAAAGATAATTAGGGGCCAAAGTTGTGGTACAGTGAGCTAAGCTGCTGCCTGCTATGTTGGATCCCATATCAGAGTGACAGTTTGAGCCCTGGGTGTTCTACTTCTGATCCAGCTTCCTGCTGGTATGGGTAGGAAAGCAGTGGAAGGTGTCCCAAATCCTTGGGCACATGTCACACATATGAGAGACCCAAATGGGGCTCCAGGCTCCTGGCCTTGGCCTGGACCAGCCCTGGCCTCTGCAGCCATTTGGGGAGTGAACCAGCAGTTGGAAGATCTGTATCTCCCTTTCTCTATTTTACTTTATTTAAAAAAATTATTTATTTGTAAGGCAGAGTTACAGAGATAGATATCAATCTTCCATCCACAGGTTCACTTCCCAAATGACCACAACATTCAGGGCTTTGCCCAGCTGAAGCCAGGGGCCAGGAGCCTTTTCCAGGTCTCCCATGTGGGGTGCAGGGCCAAGCACTTGGGCCATCTTCTACTGCTTGCCCAGGCAATTAGCATGGAGCTGGATTGGAAGTGGAGCAGCCAAGACTTGAACCAGCACTCATAGGAGATGCCAGTGTCACAGGAAGTGGCTTTACCTGCTATGCCACAATGTTAGCCCCTTTGACTTTCAAATAAATTAATACATCTTTTTAAAAAGATAGAATTAGTGGGGGCTGGTGCTGTGGCATAGTGGGTAAAGCCACCACCTGCAGTGCTGGCATCCCATATGGACACCGGTTTGAGCCCCAGCTGCTCCACTTCGATCCAGCTCTCTACTACGACCTGGCAAAGCAGTGGAAGATGGCCCAAGTCCTTGGGCCCCTGCTCCCATGTAGGAGACCCAGAAGAAGCTCCTGGCTCCTGGCTTCAGATCAGCACAGCTCTGGCTGTTGTGGCCAACTGGGGAGTGAACCAGCAGATGGAAGACCTCCCTCTCTTTGCCTCTCCTCCTCTCTCTGTGTAACTCTGACTTTCAAATAAATAAATAAATCTTTAAAAAAATAGAAAAAGATAGAATTACTCTTACTAAATTTGCAGGTGAGCCTAGTCCACTTGTCTACCTCCACTCCCACTCTGCTACTGAGGTCTTACCCACCCGGCCCTACAGGTCTGGGAATCCAGGGAATTCCTCTCTATTAAAGTGGGCCTCAGAGCGGCCTGTTCAGAGCCTGTCTCCTGGGCCCTGTGACATGGGACGGGTGCTTGGCACTGTGATTAAAACACCATTTGAGATGCTGGCATCCCACTCAAATGTCTGAGGTAGAGTCCCAGTTCCACTTACAATTCCAGCTTCCTGCTAATGTGCGCCCTAGGAGCAGCAGATGATAGGTCATCTATTTGGGTCCCTGCCACCATGGGTGAGACTCATTGTTTGTTTGTTTGTTTGTTTTGACAGGCAGAGTGGACAGTGAGAGAGAAAGACAGAGAGAAAGGTCTTCCTTTACTGTTGGTTCACCCTCCAATGGCCGCAGCACGCTGGCACGCTGCGGCCAGCGTGCTGCGCCGATCCGAAGGCAGGAGCCAGGTACTTCTCCTGGTCTCCCATGGGGTGCAGGGCCCAAGCACTTGGGCCATCCTCCACTGTACTCCCTGGCCACAGCAGAGAGCTGGACTGGAAGAGGGGCAACTGGGACAGAATCCGGCGCCCCAACCGGGACTAGAACCCGGTGTGCCGGCGCCGCAAGGTGGAGGATTAGCCCAGTGAGCCACAGCGCCGGCCTGAGACTCACTGAGTTCTGAGCTTCTGTTTTCGGCCTGGCCCAGCCCCAGTTATTGTGGGCATCTGAAGAGTAAACCAGCGGATCAAAGATCCCTGTCTTTAAATAAAAGTAAGTTAAAAATTAAAGAAAAAGAATAAAGTGACAGCAACTCACTAAGGAGAATTCTAGCATGCAGGACCACTCTCAACTTTATGCAACAGAAAATATGAGAGCCACAAAACACCCTTCTACTTGATGGTGGACATACAAACTTTTTAATAACAATGGAGAGGGGGAAGGTGTAAAAACAGACAAGAACAACCTTGAGGGAAATAATAGCACTCATGAGGGTACAGGGCCCAGACGCCTTTGAAGGAAGCACATGTCACTCCTGAGAAGCTTCTCGTTGGTGCTGGTCTCTCCACCTGCTGTTCTACTCTCCGGCTCCCCGTCTCAGCCCTTCCTAAGCCATGGCTGTGGCCTTGTTTCAAGCAGAGACTCAGTCAGCACCAGGTTCTGACCTGCTGAAGGTTTGCATGGGGAAGAGGAAATCTATCCATGACAAGTCTCACCTAGGAATGGGCCTGACGTCACAGCCTAGGGCTGAGCGGGGTCTGTAAACCAACAACCCAGCCAGATGTGAGGGACACTGGGACTGCCTGTGTGGCGAACACCCATTCCATGCCATTGTCAGCATTCCTGAGTGGCCACAACCTTCTGGTGATTCTGCTTTTCCATCTGTGAGTCTATGGGATCACCAGGGCAAGAAAGCTCTTGTGTACCTGAAGGCCAGGAGAGCCTATAAACCGGGAGCTAGCTCAGGGCAAACAAGCTCTCCCCAGCCCATAGAAAGCACCCGGAAGTCACCAGACTGGGACAGTTGGGCAGAGAATGCCTTTTCCAGAAGAGGTGGGCTGCTGGACAGCACAGCGACTCAACAGACAGAGGGGAAAACAGACAGGAGCTCTAACTTAAGATCGCGAAGACACTTTTTCACTGAGAACTGGCGTAGGGGGAGGAAAATTGGCAACTGGCCAATTGCCCCTGGTAGCCCAGGGGAAAATCAGGCCACTTCCATTCCAGAGAAGCTGGTGGCACTTTTCTTCCGGGTAGCACAGCTCCTCTTCAGGGCACATCACTCAGCCAAGGCCAAGTTTGTAGACTGGAGCCTCTCAGTCTCCTGGCAGATGTTCTGCTCCACTGTGTCGCACTCAGCTAGGAACGCCTAGAAGACAGACACAGGGCAGTGAGGGCCAGCCAGGGCCAGGCAACCAATGCCCACACAAGGCTCTTCACTCAGCCATTCTGGGGGACTCGTGCATGGATGGAGATGGGCTCCTGGCCTAGGCTTTAAGGGAAAGGGAAGGTGGGAGGGCAAGGAAGCACAGGACCAGGGTTTCTGACCATGTTCTAGGCCAACAATTCCCCAAAAGATACGAGGCCAGGAAGCTTTGCCTCTAGGTCACTGCAGTGCAACTGAATAACTGCACAACTGCAGGGGACACAAGAATGTGCCTCCTGGAACTCTGTAGTACGTTAGCACTATCTGTTCTCCAGTGAGCCTTCTCCCTGCATGGTTTAAATTCAAATACAACTGCAGGGACATGAAGGAAGCTCTTTTCTGATATTTTGGGTTCATGATGATAAACAAGCAATAAACAAAGAAAGCCAGGACGCACACCACACTTCCACTCTACCGAGCTGCAACCAGATAAACACATACCCCAGACATCAACACTCACCTGGATCTTCTTCACCAAACCCTTCCTTTTCAGTCTACTGTCTTTGAAATTTTCTGGTAGGATCTATGAAAGAGTAAGTTGACACATAAGCAATCCTTAGTGAAGATGACATGAGGACCTGTCAGGAACACAGCCCACTAAATAGGTCACAGGTCACTGAAGTAAATGAGATGCACACTTTCAGGAATCGCTTCCCTGGCCCTAGTTTTTACATGGCCCTTCCCATGCCTTGCATCCCAAAAGTGCCCTTTGTTCTCAATGTCTCAATGACCAGAAAACGACCTGGAACAGACTTTCTTCTTTCACTGTTTCCTACATTTGCCTACTATGCCTGGACACATCACGCCTCACTGTGCCAGGAAACGTACCTTTTGTTCCTTCTGCACAACCTCCTGTCGGTCCCCACCTTCGCCCCTCAGCAGAATCCCAAGCACAGAGCAGTTCCCCAGCAAGAAGGAAGCATCAGGCTGGAAATACCATTACTGTTGTCTGTAAAAGACAGCTTGCGCTCAGCGACTCTCAGAAGCCTCCCAAGATCTGGGTCTGGTGCAATTCTGGATGGGAGAGAAGCTCACTGGAACTACCAGCGGCTTGAGGAGCAGGGAAAAGCAAGCACTGTGGTTTCTCTGATCATGAGAACAGGGGCCACCTGGGCCCAGCTGCATGAGGATGACAGATGCTAGTTCTTACATGGCCCACAAACACACATCCGACAAAAGCCCTTTGCTGAACTGAGTGTTCTGTGCCTTCACACAGCAGCAGATGCTCACTGTCCCTGGGGAATGGGTTTGCTCATGCAACAGGAGGGAATCACGGAAAGCGTGAAGTTAACCAAATATTGTCACAGAAATACAGTTCTCAGTGAACTATTTGCTTACCAGGGTGTCAATCTCCTCCAAAATCTTCATAAAATGCTCAATTGTGGCTTTTACTCTCCTATCAAGTTTGCTGAGAGCTTCAGCTTGCAAATCCTTGGCCAGAAAACCCTGTAGAGGAATAATGCTTTACTGTAAGAGCTCTGTGAGGCTGGCGGGAAACGCCATACACGGTACCGATGAAGCGACCACACCGTGAGTCTACCATTGCTCTAGGAGGCCAGATCACATCTCAGCCTCAGAACGTCCTCTGGAGAAAACAGGCTGCAGGCTGGTTTATCTCATGCAGCCCTCTGTGGCTGCAAATACCTCCTGGGGCCTAGCTCTGGTGAAGCCCCCAGTCCCAGATGTTTACTTGTTCACAGGAGGCAAACTTAGGAGCGCAGGCTGAGTCTGACAGGTCTAGGCTTGAGTCCTGACTGAAATGTACCAGCTTGTGGTCTTGAGCAAGTTACTTAAACCATCCATGCCATCGCTGCTGCCTCCAGGCTCTGTAGCAGCTGGAATCTGGAATCAGCAGCAAGAGTCAAGCATTCCAACCAGGGATATGGGTGTCCTAACCAGCATCTTAACCACTGCACCCAATGCCTGCCCCACATGTCCTCATTTTTAATACGGAGGCTATGGTATGTATATACCATAGAGGGAATATACTAAGATGCTTAACACGACTCATGGCATAGACATATGCTAACAAGTGGCAATGGCACTCATTATTTTTATTAAATGGTCTTACTATTGATTCACATTTCTTGATCCAATGACCAGTTAGTTGGTAGCAAGAATTGGATAGTATGGAGCTCTGAAAATGTTTATCAAAGCTGAGAGCAAGAGACGCAGATTTGACAACATGGAGCAAGAGTTTTAAACATCACCCAGCAATTCCAACTCAAAATACTTATTTTACCCCCCAAAAAAAGTCAGGAGGGGCCAGCACTGCAGCACTGTGGCAAAATGGGTAAAGCTGCCACCTGCAGTGCTGACATCCCATATGGGTGCTGGTTCAAGTCCTGGCTGCTCCACTTCAGATCCAGCTCCCTACTAATAATGTGTCTGGGAAAGCAGAAGACGGCCCAAGTCTTTGGGCCCCTGCATTCATATGGGAGACCCATAGAATGATCCTGGCTTCAGAACAGTCCATTTCTGGCTGTTGCAGCCATCTGGGGAATAAACCAGTGGGTGGAAGATCTCTCTCTCTCTCTCTCTCTCTCTCTCTCTCTGCCTCTCTGTAACTCTGCCCTTCAAATAAATAAATAAATCTTTGAAAAAAAAAAACAAACTCAGGAATGGTCAAAAAAATTTAAGTTTAAGGACATTCAAAGAAGCATTACAGGGACAGGTGCTGTGGAGCAATGGGTTAATCAGCCGCTTAGGATGCCTACCTCCAGTATCCTAGTGTCTGGGATGGAGTTCAGCCTTGGCTTCCAACTCATCTCCCTGCTAAAGTGTGTTGGAAGTAGAAGTACTTGGGTTCCTGTCACCCATATGGGAGACCTCGATGGAGGGCCTGGCTCATGGCTACAGCTTGGTCCAACCCTGGCTATGGTGGGCATTTGGGGAATATACAATCAGATGGAAGATCTCTCTCTGTGTGTCACTCTTTCAAGTAGATGACAATAAACAAACATTAAACAAATATATTTTTGAAAAGATTCATTACATATAATGGAAAAATGTCAGATAATAAATGATAGAGAACTGATTAGGTAAACTATGACACATTCACCAATGAAATACTATGCCAGTTTTGAAAAGTATGATCATTTTCAATGATATAGGAAGACACCTCACTTTTTTATCTAATAAAGGAAAAATTTACAAAGCACATACAACATTATATCAAATTAAAAAATACATTTCAGGCTTTAGTAATAGTTATAGATAATTTTTATTTTCTGTATTAGTGCCTGTACATGCATTTAACACTTTCATTTATCAACATATATTGCTTTCTTTATTATTATTATTTCTTTGAAAGGCAGAGTTACAGAGAGGCAGAGGCAGAGGCAGAGAGAGAGAAGTCTTCCATCCACTGGTTCACTCCCCAAGCAGTCTCAACGACTAGAGCTGAGTCAATCCAAAGCCAGGAGCCAGGAGCTTCTTCCAGGTCTCCCACATGGGTGCAGGGTCCCAAGGACTTGGGCCATCTTCCATTGCTTTCCCAAGCCATAGCAGAGAGCTGGATAGGAAGTAGAGCACCCAGGACTTGAACCAGCGCCCATATGGGATGCTGGCACTGCAGGCAGCGAGCTTTACCTGCTACGCCACGGTGCTGGCCCCCTGTATTACTTTCATAATTAAAACACAAACACGTACTCATTAATGTTACAAGTATTGGGGAAATAAGTGGTCTTGGACTGTTCCTAATTGTTACTGGGTTTCAGCAACCCACCCCTAATTTAAGGAACTGAATAGGATCTCCCTACCCCACTAGGATCATGCTCAACTTGATCCTTCCTTCAAGCAACAAAATGTTCTTTACAAGAGCCTGGACTGTGAGAGGCTACCTGTCCTTTCAGACAGCACATGATCCCAGCCTAGCACTCTTCTCTGAGCATGAATGGGTGCTGGCTGGGGTTTGACAATAACAACGACAGCACTTAGTGTCAGGCTTAATTGCTTAATCTATGTTATTTAGATCTCACAACTCTTAAGAGGGAAACACTCTTACTTGCTATTTCACAGATGAGAAATCCGAGAGAAAGACAAACTTGCCCAGAGTAAAAGAAAAGTAGAGCCAGGATCTGAAGCCAGGGAGTCTGCCTGCAGAGCCCAACTCACAATCGCACACTATATCCACAAAGCTCTTATAGAAGGTAGCAAACCGAAGCTCAGGAAAGAGGTTACCTGTTGGATTCCACTGAGTTCTTTATTCAACTCTTCTAGTTGGCTGGCTATCTTCTCCACAGACTTCTCCAAATCCTTCAACTTCTTTAGTTCAACCTCTTCCTCTGGACAGTTCTAAAGTATTTAACAATAAAATGAAGTCAATAATCACCAAGCAAAGTAGCCTCTATTTGGAAAAAAAAAATCTGACCATAACTGGGATGAACCACACCCCTACAGAGTGGTCTTAACTGGCTTTTGTGGTTTCCTGGTTTTCATGGAGACCAAGTCGAGGGTTATACATTAAGATTTCCTACCTACAGGCCGGCGCCGTGGCTCACTTGGCTAATCTTCCACCTGTGATGCCGGCACCCTGGGTTCTAGTCCCAGTGGCTCCTCTTCCAGTCCAGCTCTCTGTTGTGGCCAGGGAAGGCAGCGGAGGATGGCCCAAGTGCTTGGGTCCCTGCACCCGCATGGGAAACCAGGAGGAAGCACCTGGCTCCTGGCTTCAGATTGGCGCAGTGCAGGCCATAGTGGCCATTAGGGGAGTGAACCAACGGAAGGAAGACCTTTCTCTCTGTCTCTCTCTCTCTCTCACTGTCTATAACTCTACCTGTCAAATTAAAAAAAAAATTTTTTTTCCTATCTATAGAGACTCATGCCACAGAGAAGATGTGAGGGAAACATTCTGGTGAGGGTCCTGACAGCTCAAGTTCAGAGAACAGATTCGTCAGACCCAGGCTGATCAACGGCCAGACTGAAGTCAGGCAGGTTAATAAATTACAATGAACCACAGCGAGGGGTCCAGGAGGGCAAGATAGGCGGACTTTTATTATACCTTTACTGTTGGCTTCTAAGTCAGCTTTCCATTTTAACATGATGAGGATAATGACAGCAAATGGTTACTGAACATTTCCTACAAGCAATCACTACCCCTTTATTAAAAAAAAAAATTTGAAAGGCAGAGCATCAGAAATGGAGAGACAGACAGACCGAGATATTTTCCATCCATTGGTTCACTGCCCAAATCAAATGGCTGCAACAGGCCAAAGCCAGGAGCCAGAAACTCCATTCAGGTCTCTATAATATAGGGGGCTGATGTTTCAAGTGGCAGCTTCACCTGCTATGCTGCAACACTGGCCCTGCCAGTCACTATCCTAAAAATGTTACCTTTATTTATTTATTTTTTGAAAGCCAGAACGACAGACACACACACACACACACACACACACACATACACACACACACACAAATCAATCCTCCATCTGCTGGTTCACCCCCTAAATGCCCACAACAGCCTAGGCTGGACCAGGTCACTTCCAGGAACCAGAAATTCCATTCAGGTCTCCCACATGGGTGTGGCAGGGACCCTCATCTGCTATTTCCTGGGTGCACTTTAGCAGGAAGCTGGATAAGAAACTGAGGAGAGACGCAATCCTAGGTACTCAGATACGGGATGCAGACATCCCAAGTAGTGGCTCAACACCTGCCCTTACTACTTTTCTAAACCTTATCATGACCCTGTGAGAGAGATGACGAAACTATGCCTCCTGCCCCTCACTATTCTCTCTGATATTTGGAATATTTTTCCTCTCTCACCTAAACAGCGGGTGGTCAGGGCCAGCGGCTTCCTGCTTTGGTACACTCTCCCAAATCGTTCGTTCCTTCCTCTCTGCGGCCACGTCTCCTAACAGTTCCTAGTCTGTATTAGATTTTCTTTAGCCCCACTTTGCTAATCTCTGCCCCCTGTCTACTCAGCCAGCTCAGGAAACTTCCCATGCTCAAGAGTTCCACTGTGTCACAATGCAGGGCTGCTACAGCCCTCTCAGCACCTCAGGGCAACCACCCTCACCCGTTACCACCCTTTCCCGTCACCCACTGGCTCCCAGGCAAGAACTGAGTCTGAACCAGGCCTTTTAGTCGAAGAAGGTTCTCCTTTTGTGGGAGCATTTAGCAAAAGAGTGAAGGGAAAAAGGCTATTGAAACTGGCACATGGGACTTATTTTTAATATTTACAGGTTTATTTTAGCCAATAACTCCTTTGCAGAGTTCACTCCCTTGTTCATTAATTCATTTTGCCTTATGCCTGGTCCCATTTTCACTTCCTTTGATGCCCCTAGTTTTGTTAAGTCTTACCCTGTAATTTTTGCTTTTAATTTTGATACCTCTTTATGAGTTAACAATAAAAAGAATGTATGGTTTTTATCAACTGTCTCCAAAATAATCTCTTGTCAATGCAAGGAGTACAGTTCTTCCCATTCATACACCAGTTCAGTAGCTGCTTCTCTAACTTCGAGAGTAGTACCTGCAAAAGGCTTTGAGTTAGAGATGTGTGTGGCCGGCACCCTGGCTCACTAGGCTAATCCTCTGCCTGTGGCGCTGGCACCCCAGGTTCTAGTCCCGGTTGGGGCGCCGGTTCTGTCCTGGTAGCTCCTCTTCCAGTCCAGCTCTCTGCTGTGGCCCAGGAAGGTAGTGGAGAATGGCCCAGGTCCTTGGGCCCTGCACCCTCATGGGAGACCAGGAAGAAGCACCTGGCTCCTGGCTTCGGACTGGCGCAGCACCAGCCGTAGCGGCCATTTGTGGGTGAACCAACAGAAGGAAGACCTTTCTCTCTATCTCTCTCTCACTGTCTAACTCTGCCTGTCAAAAAAAAAAAAAAGAGATGTGTGTGTTCTACCCCATGTAAGAGTGCTGTGTGGGACTGTTCAATACAACTACAACAATGTATTTTTGTGAATGAAAGCGGCTTGTCAAATGCATCCTCTAGAAAAAAAAGTAGTATAATAGTTTCTTTTTTTTTTTTTTTTTTGACAGGCAGAGTGGACAGTGAGAGAGAGAGACAGAGAGAAAGGTCTTCCTTTGCTGTTGGTTCACCCTCCAATGGCCACCGTGGCCGGCGTACCGCACTGATCAGAAGCCAGGAGCCAGGTGCTTCTCCTGGCCTCCCATGGGGTGCAGGGCTCAAGCACTTGGGCCATCCTCCACTGCACTCCAGGGCCACAGCAGAGAGCTGGCCTGGAAGAGGGGCAACCAGGACAGAATCTGGCGCCCCGACCGGGACTAGAACCCTATGTGCCGGCACCGCAAGGCAGAGGATTAGCCTAGCGAGCCGCAGCGCCGGCATATAATAGTTTCTAAAGTTGATACTGCGGGACCTTTTTCTCAAAATAAACAAGTCCTTATTAAACCAGGAAAATAAGAAAGA
The DNA here is from genome assembly GCF_051225735.1 of Oryctolagus cuniculus. Lineage (NCBI taxonomy): Eukaryota > Metazoa > Chordata > Mammalia > Lagomorpha > Leporidae > Oryctolagus > Oryctolagus cuniculus. The sequence continues at coordinate 196,856,536 of NC_142867.1, forward strand.
AGCCTGTCCCAGACACTGTTTTAACCAGACAGAGATTCTACCACCAAGACAAAGCCACATTATTGAGGAGGCACAGCAGCTCCTAAGTCCTGGAGCAAAAAGGCCTGATCCACAGGAGCAGGAGGGCATGGGAACAGCCAAGCTGGCAATCCCATCAGACAGACAGACTGCTTGCTTAGAGAGCACTGTCCGGTGCAGACTGGCAATCCCATCAGACAAACAGAGACAGTGCTTGCTTAGAGAGGCGCTGCACCAGTGCAGAATCTGGGTCCCCACTCTGGCCTTCTTAACAGAACCACAAAGGACTTCAGTCATATGAGTCTCACGAATTCTGGTGGAAAAAGCCATTTACCTTTTCCCCAATTAACATGACCCGGCAACCGTTTTGTATTCCAAGTGCTGACAATGGTGTCTCCATTTCCTTCAGAGATTTTCCTGAAAAGAGGAGATAGGTATGCCAAGTTGTAAAAAATGTTTAACACTGAACATAGATTTTTAGCAAGTGTACAGGAAATAGACAAGTGTATTCACTAATGAGACAAGGATAAATTGGTATAACCTTTTTAGAGAGTATCTTGACTTGGTAATTTCACTTTTAGATATTTAGGATAAATACCAGACATGTGATTGCACAATAACTACCATATGATAACGCTCGATACAATCGTATTCATGATAGAGAGAAAGTGGAAAGAACCAAACATGTTTGATAGGGGACTGATTAACCAAACCAATGAAGACTTTTTAGGCATCAAAGCTCCTTTTTTTCCCAAGAATTTTCAATGCCATAATGAATAATAATGGCACAATGCTACAAGAAAAAAATATTATAAAGTGTTATGAGGAGCTTTATTCAGGGGAACATTTTCTTCTTTGTGCCTTTCTTTATTCTGAAACATGAATATCTATTGTTTTCATAATGCAGAAATGAAATGTTTTAAAAAGAAAAGGGGAATCCACGTTGTGGTGCAGTGGGTTAAGCTGCAGCCTGCGAAGCCAGTGTCCCATATTGGAGTGCTGGTTGGAGTCCTGGCTGTTCCATTTCAAATTCAGCTCCCTGCTAATGTGCTAGGAAGGCAATGAAAGAAACCCCAAGTGCTTGGCTTCCTGCCACCACACATGGGAGACCCAGATGGAGTTCATGGCTCCTAGCTTCAGCCTGGCCCAGCCCTGGCCACTATGGCCATTTGAGGAGTGAACTAGTGAATGGAAGACTGATCTCCCTGTCTCTCTTTCTATCGCTCTGCCTGCTAAATAAAACAAATCTTTAAATAAAATCTTAAAAAAAAAAAGATAAGCAGCTGTGCTATGAAATAATAAAATGCTCATTATTACTAAATTCTTTATAAGGACTGGCACCCAATGAGATAAATCTACCCCTATCAAACACGAGAATCATGGGTTTCCATGCAAGTGGGATGACAGAGGACAGAGGTGGGCAGGGAGTAGGTCCCAGCAGAAAAAGGCATCATCTACTGGACCTGCAATATTCCAGCCATAAGTTTGTTCAAAACCCTGAGTTTGGGGCAATGGTTAAAGATGACACTTAGGATGCCTGCACCCCTTATCAGAGTGTCTGAGTTCTAGTTTTTGCTCCACTGTCAGTTCCAGCTTCCTAATGTACATCCTGGGTAGCTCAAGTACATGCGTTCCTGCAATCCAACGGGAAACAGACTGAATTCTGGATATCTTGCTTTGGCCTGACCAGCCCCAGGTATTGCACCCATTTGGAGAGTGAACCAGGCATGGAAGATCTCTGCCTCTCTCTGCCTTTCAATAAATAAAAATTAATCAAAATCAAAAAAACCTTCTCTGAGCTGGCACAATGCCGTGCACTGGAAACAAGGCAGTACTTCTGCCCTTGTGGATTTTGTTACTCTAACAAAGAAATTAGATGTTAAGCAATTAAGAAAACAACTATTTAAAAATAATATTGTATTTCATTACAAGTTATGCAGAAGTGGTGGGTAGCACCACGTGAACCTATAATGGAGAGCAGCTAACCTAGCCTGGTTAGTCTGACCAAGCACTCAAAAAATGGCGAGATTGGGGCCAGTGCTGCGGCATAGCAGGTAAAGCTGCCACCTCTAGTGCCAATATCACATATGGGTGCCAGTTTGAGTCCCAGCTGCTCCACTTCCAATCCAGTTCCCTGCTAGGGTCTGGGAAAGCAGTGGAAGATGGCCCAAATCCTTGGGTCCCTGCACCTGCGTGGAAGACCTAGAAGAAGCTCTTGGCTCCTGGCATTGGATCATGCCAACTCCAGCCTAACTCCAGCCAATGTGGCTATTTGGGGAGTGAACCAGCGGATGGAGGACCTCTCTCTCTGCCTCTGCCTCTCAAATAAATAAATAAATCTTTAAAAAAATGATGAGATTTCTGCAGCCATCATGTGGCTTCAAATCAAACACCTGTCCAGGTGACTGAACGTGTCCAATACATAGCAGGTCTTCAATAAATATTTGCTGAGGGAATGAATGAACACACACATATATACTGTCCCAGTTTGAAAACGGAAAGAGTTACCTTCAGGTAAGGTTAAGTAGTTTTAATCTATCCTTTAGCCAAAAGGGCTCAAAGCTGGAAAAGATACCTACCCTTAAATATGAGTTTCTGGAAAGGCAGTGGAACCCCTATGGCCTCTTCAACAACCTGGGCCAGGTCTTGGACAATTGGTTCACTGCTGCCCTGCTGAGGGGTGACATGAAGGTCATGCTTCTCATTGCCTGAGGAGACAGAAGAGGGTGGAGGTTAACTCTTTCACATCGACCAATAGAGGCTGACGAAATTTTATTACAACTGTGTATCAGCCTCCAAGGCCCAGCTCATATGCTCCCAACTGCAAAGGGCCTGCCCCTGTCTACCCAGCTCGCCTCTGGTGACCTGCTCCAGAATTTTTGCTTCCTCTCATGTGACAGCTAACAACATGAATGAGCGCTAGTATGTGAAGCACTGACACACGGGGCTGTACTAGACTCGTTTCACACATGAAGAACAATTCCACGAAGCAAGTACTACCTGTTATAAACAAACTGCCAGTTCAGGTCAGTTAAGAGCTGCCTCGGAGACCCAACCCATGGAGTCAGAACTGAACCCTACATCTAGCTGATTCCCAAGGCTGTACTCTGCGTCGCAAGCCACCTATCTCCCTCCTGTAACCCTGTCCAGTATTGGCCTTGTCTCCCTTGCTGTCAAGGGTCTGTTTTCCTCCCAGTCTCTGCCACTGGGCCCACACAGGTACACCCATGCTTGGCACTGTGCAAAAACATAAATGAATGAGTGCCAACAGCAGAGAATCTCGTTTTGAAGCAGAGGTGCCAATTCCTTTCCAGGTGGGTGGACAGTAAGATGGAGCCCGTGTCCTGTGCATTGCACCAGGACTTGAGCTTTGCCAGCAGCTCAGAGAGAAGAACTGGAGACATAGGCCCCAAGGTCATTCAAAGCTGCAGGACCCAGAGGCCCTCCGGGGTTCCCTAGGGTGGTTCTGAGGAAACCTGGCGGCCTCGGCTCTGAAGCACACGTGTTCAGTTCTGGCTAACTCCAACAGCCCGGTGCCCAGAGTGTCGCGCGGGGCCCCACAGCCCACTCAAACAGCAATCAGGCGGCAACAGACACACTCCGAAGACAATAAATAGCAAACGCCCCGCCGAGCACCAAGTTCAGATTCCTCACACGCGCAGCTGTACAGACACGGGACGGACGCAACATGGCCAAACACAGGCCGGACACAGAACCCGCAATGACACACACACCGTCAGGCCCACGCAACACCGAGGCCTCAACAAATGGCCAAAGGCCCCGGCCACAAGTCCCACAGAAGTCGGCGCCACGGACGGAGCCGAGACCCCACACTCCCGGACGCAGGGACAAGTACCAGGGACCCGCTTCTGGAGGACTCGTGGCCAGGCCTTTCGAGCCCGCACCCAGCCCACCCTGCCGGCCGGCGCTCACTGTGGGTGACGGTCACGCTGAGCCCGGCTGCCGCCATTTCCTCGGTCTCGGTCACCTCCTCCGCCTGGATCACCTCGTCTGGGGTCACCTCCTCGGCCGGGGGCGCCTCCTCGATCTGGGGCGCTTCCTCGTCTCGCGGCGCCTCCTCGCTCCGGGCCGAGCGGGTACGGACTTTCTTCTTCACCCGCGGCCTGCGAGCGCCGGCGGCGGCGCCCCTGGTGGGTCGGTCATGCCCCCCGGCTGCTCTCCGGAGGGATGGGCGCTGAGAAGCTGGCTGGCAGCCCTCGGCCAGGGGCTCCGACTGGCGCGGCTCCCGGCCGGGCCGAGGGGCGCGCCGCCGGGGGCCCAGCTGGCCCCGGTCGCCTCGCGATCTCCGCGCGTTGCCGCGCTCCGCCAGGCCCGCGCTGTTGACCGCCCAGCGGTGGGAGCTGAGCGCCGCGTCCCGCAACCCCGCCCGGCTCCTTCCCGCCCCTCAGAGCCGGCCGGCTCTTGACCCGCCTTATCCGCTAAAGCCTCCCTTCCAAGCCCCACCCACCGAAACGGGGCCCCGCCCTGCACACATGAAACCCCGCCCGCTACATCACGGAAGCCCCGCCCCCCGAGGCTTCCTCCCTGCACTCCCCTGTGCCCGGGCGTTCCTTCCCCGGAAGGCCAAGCTGAAAACCCGGAAAAAGGATCGGGAAACTCATTCAGTCACATTGCGCCTGCGCATGGGGGGGCCGGAAGTCGAGGCAGGAGTGATTCTGCTTCCGTCTCTGGTTTGGCTCCAGTGTTTGGGGTTCTTCGCTGCCGCCCAAGATGAACCGATTCTTCGGGAAAGCGAAACCCAAGGCTCCGCCGCCCAGCCTGACTGACTGCATTGGCACGGTGGGCACCTTGACCATGAAGGTTTAGGCTCGGGGACTCTGACAACCCCCCGACCCCGCCCACCCCCTCAGCCCTGGGCTCCTACTCCTCCACCCCATTCCCGGGCCCATTACACCCCGACTCTCCGTCCCACCTTCTTCCATCAAGCCTGTTACCCGTGTCGTTCAGGCGTCACAAACCAGGGGCTCCCCCGATCCATCACTGCCTCGCCTTACCGGTACCCAACCCGTTCTTAGGCCTGTTGCCCCATGCACACACTCTTTGCCGTGATGCCTTCACTCCAGCCAGCTATTTAGGTCCATTTACGCCCCTCCCACCATGTTCACCCTGACTCCTGCCCCTCTTCCATCGTTGCCCACGTCAGGACTCTCAGCTTGATATCCTAGGTCAACATAGCTGTACCTTAGTGACACAAAATTAAGAATCCTGGTCCTGAGGAAAGATGGTGGGAGGGAGGGGGGAAAGAAAGGAAAATCATTATGTTCTTCGAATTGTATCTGCAAACACATTGGATCTGTTGAAAAAAACTAATTAAAATTAAAAAGAAGCCTGGTCCCTCAGATTAAGATACCATTCCCTATCTAGGGAATGGCATTAGATCAACTCCTATAGTCTTAGCCATTGTCCACTGGGCACTGAATCATTTTTGCATGCCTTTTTGTTGAACCTCCACCCTACCTAGTCTCCAGTTCCAGAGAAATTTCTAACCCTAATCCCTTGATTTTCAAATTATTTTTCTCTGAATTCAATGAAACCCCTTGATTCTCAAATTATTTTTCTGCGCCAACACACTTAAGGGGGATGTGGTATCTCAGAATCTGGGGGGTGGAGTATAATTTTTAAAAGCCACCGAGTGTTTCTGACTGAGAAACTGCCCCTGCCCCGGGTGGGCCACTGTTTTCCACCTTTCGCCATGCATTCCTCTTTGTTCATTTCTTCATACGCCTTCCTCTCCTCTTACCCCTTCCCATAGAAGTGCAGTAACGATGACTGCATTTGGTATCTTCCCCCAAGGTGGACAGCAGGGCAGAATCCATCGACAAGAAGATTTCCCGATTGGATGCTGAGCTAGTGAAATACAAGGATCAGATCAAGAAGATGAGAGAGGGTCCTGCAAAGGTAAGGTAGGCAGCAACTGCCGCGGAAGGCGCAGAGACAGCCTAAGTGGTGAAGGATGCAGAAGTGATGCTCACAGTTTGGTAAAAGGAGAACGCGATAGGAGAATTTGCAATCAAGAGAGGGGTGGGGAGAAGATGCTGATCATATGTCCAGAAATAATGAACAAAGAATTAGCATATTCTACTGAGAAGGTGACATTCTGGAGAGGAGGGCTGGGCTATGCACAGGATCAGTGAGTTGCCAGGCTGGACAGGTCAGGGAGGTAGAATAGATTGTTAAGGAATGGTATGCTGGGAAAAAGTACTGAACTAGGCACATGGGACTGGTATTCTAATACACTTTCACTACCTGCCAGCTGTGACCTTGATAAGGTGCCTCTTGTGTTTTGTTAGGTAGGAACAAAGTGTTGCTTAAAGGCATAAACTAAGCATATAGAACAATCTTGGTTTTTCCAGCTCCATACTTTATTGACCATGTAATCAAGGTATCACTGAACCTTAATTTTCCCATCTGTAAAATGGGAATGATACCTGCTTTATAGTGTGAGGGTTAAACAAGGTAATTCATGTGACATGTATAGCACTATGCCTAATGCATAGTAGCACTCACTCAATATTAGTTATTATTGTCTGTGTAGTAATGATACCTGTTTTTCCTTCCTTGTTGGAGGAGACATAAATGATAGATGCAGAGGGAAGGCTTTTTCCCACCCATCTTTGATGGTATGGAAAGGACAGAGACTGAAATGACCATGTAGACTTGAGATGAAACCCAACCCACGGTGGTAGTCAAGAGAATGACATGAGGCAGTTTGAAAGAAAATTCTGGAAATCAATAATGAGTGACTGCGCATGAGGAGAACAGAGAGAAGAAAGGCAAGGCTGATATAAAGTTTCTCAACCCAGAGGGTGAGAGATTGATTGGGCCATTGGTAGTTATTTCCAAAGAGAGATAAGATTGAGGAGTGAGGGAGTTAAGTTTAAAGCAGGATAGCCAAGTGTGGGATCTCCCTAAGGCAATTCAATACACAAGATCAGCACTGTTGAGGCTGGAAGTGGAGGTAGCACGCACTGGGGAAAGAGGAAGTAGTCCAGGACACTGACAGGAGCTAAAGCTTGAAGACTGGACTTAGAGGTGTGTCTGTGCTTGGGAGGGGGAGGACGGCATTAGAGTCCCGTGTCCGCATACTCTGTAGGCATGTGAGTTTGAGAATATGGACATTTCTCTTTCCAGGTGTATGTTTTCCACTTTGTTTTGATTAAATCTGTTTTCTTCCTCAGAACATGGTCAAGCAGAAAGCCTTGCGGGTGTTAAAGCAAAAACGGATGTAAGTTACTTGCATAATCTCCTTCCCACTTGCAGGTTTAACCAAAGGAGAAATGGCCTTCCATTCTTTCAGGTTTTTCTTGATTTACTTATAAATTTTCATTGATGGGTAATTAAATACAGTTAGCTGGGTATCGCCAGCAACATCTGTTATGGCAACTTCTGTTTATGATTATGTCATCTGTCTTGTGTCCATTATATTAACTGCTAGCCATACGTGACTCTTAAATACTTAAAATGTGACAAGTGTGACTAAGGAACTGAAGTTTTAGTTTTATTTAATTTTAATAAATTGAAGTAGCCATATAAAGCTAGCCCTACTTTTTGGGACTGATCATATCATAAGATTTCTCCCATTATTTAGTTATTAGAACATGCCTTTTTTTTTTTTTTTTGGCTTTTGTTTATAAAGATAAGAATTCTTTTTTCCTTCCCACCAGAGTAGATTTTTAAGCATCCTTCATTTGTTTTGGTGACTGTGTCCCAATGTTTGAACAGAAATCAGAAAGCAGTGGTTAAGATGATGCTTGGGATGCCATATCCCATATAGGGGTGCCTGATTTCAAATCCCAGCCCTGGGAAGTAGCAGGTGGTAGCTGAAGTACTTGGGTCCCTGTCACCCATGTGGAAGATCTGTGTTGAGTTCTGGCCTCCTGGCTTCAGCCTCACCTAGGCCTGGTTGTTGTGAGTGAATCAGTGCATGAAAGACCTCCCTCTGTCTGACCGTCAGTCTCTCTCTCTGTATTTTTCAACCTTTCAAATATAAATAAATAAAGGTTTTTAAAAAGAATATCTTTGGTGTTTATCCCTGATGAAATATAGCTATAGCTGAAATAGCTAGTAGAGAACCAGAAACGTTATTGCTGTCTCTGTTCCTGTTTCAAAATGTCTTTATAATATATCTGATGCTATCTTCCTCCCTTTAGATTTGATCAGTTTGGGAAAAGAAATTATAATGCCTTGAGTGATGTGAATGTGAAAAAATTACCAACTTTTTAACTAGCTGAATTAGTTTTTGTTTTTGTTTTTGTTTTTGTTTTTTTAAAGTAATTTTGAAAGAGTTAGAAAGAGAAGAAAGATGGCCACAATGGCCAGCATTAGGCCAGGCCAAAGCCAAGAGCTTCATCCAGGTTGTCCACATGTGTAGCAGAGGCCCAAGCACTTGAGCCATCCTCTGCTGCTTTTCCCAACCCATTAGCAGGGAGCTGGATTAGAAGTAGAGCAGCCAAGATATGAACTGGCACCCATATGGGATGGCAGCATTGCAGCTGGCAGCTTTACACTCTACACCACAACACTGACCCCACATTGGGATTTTTAAGTCGCTTTTTGTTATAAAAGGAGTACACATTATTTGTTAAAAGTTGGAAAATACATGAATGTGAACAGAAGATAAGAATATTTATGGTCGGCGCCGCGGCTCACTAGGTTAATCCTCCGCCTAGCGGCGCCGGCACACCGGGTTCTAGTCCCGGCCGGATTCTGTCCCGGTTGCCCCTCTTCCAGGCCAGCCCTCTGCTGTGGCCCGGGAGTGCAGTGGAGGATGGCCCAGGTGCTTGGGCCCTGCACCCCATGGGAGACCAGGAAAAGCACCTGGCTCCTGGCTCCTGCCATCGGATCAGTGCGGTGCGCTGCCGGCCGCAGCGGCCATTGGAGGGTGAACCAACGGCAAAAGGAAGACCTTTCTCTCTGCTTTCTCTCTGTCTCTCTCTCTCACTGTCCACTCTGCCTGTGAAAAAAAAAAAAAAAAAAAAAAAAAAAAGAATATTTACCTAGAGCTGTTTTTTAAGATTTATTTATTTACTTCAGAGGCACAGTTACAGAGAGAAGGGAGAGACAGAGAGAGAGAGGTCTCCTATCCGCTCCTTCACTCCCCAAATGGCCACAGTGGGTGGAGTTAGGTCAACCTGAAGTCAGGAGCCAGGAGCTTCCTCCAGGTCTTCCATTTGGAGGCAGGGATCCAGGGACTTAAGCCGTCTTCTACTGCTTTCCCACACCATCAGCAGGGAGCTGGCTCAGAAGTGGAGCAGCCAGGTATCAAACTGGTGCCCATATGGAATGCTGGTGCCAACAGGCAGGCACTTAACCTATATGCCACAGTGCCAGCCCCACCTAAATTCTTAACCATTAGAAATAGCCAACATTGGCCGGCGCCGCGGCTCACTAGGCTAATCCTCCGCCTAGCGGCGCCGGCACACCGGGTTCTAGTCCCGGTCGGGGCGCCGGATTCTGTCCCGGTTGCTCCTCTTCCAGGCCAGCTCTCTGCTGTGGCCAGGGAGTGCAGTGGAGGATGGCCCAAGTGCTTGGGCCCTACACCCCATGGGAGACCAGGAGAAGCACCTGGCTCCTGCCTTTGGATCAGCGCGGTGCGCCGGCCGCAGCGCGCTGGCCGCGGCAGCCATTGGAGGGTGAACCAACGGCAAAGGAAGACCTTTCTCTCTGTCTCTCTCTCTCACTGTCCACTTTGCCTGTCAAAAAAAAAAAAAAAAAAAAAAAAAAAGAAATAGCCAACATTTAAAATACAAATTTCCTCCAGGTCTTTTTTCTCTACTTGCATATACATGGTATATGTACGTATAATTTTTTAGAAGAAACCTGGAGTTTACATAAGTTATCCTTTTCCACTTAATTTTTTAAAGATTTTATTTAAGGGCCCGCACTGTGGCATAGTAAGTTAAGCATTCACTTGCAGAGTCTCTATCTCATACGAACACTGGTTCGAGTCCCAGCTGTTCTTCTTCCAATCCAGCTCTCTGCTATGATCTGGGAAAGCCCAAGTGCTTGAGCCCCCACCACCTATATGGGAGACCTAGCTGGAGTTGCTGGCTCCTGTCTTCAGTCTGGTATAACCTGGGCCTTTGCAGCCATTTGGGGAGTGAACCAATGGTTTGAAGACTTCTCTGTCTTTCTCTCCCTTTGTGTAACTCTGCCTTTCAAATAAATCTTGAAAAAAACGGAAGGGCTGGAATTTCATCCAGGTCTCCCTTGTGGGTGGCAGGGTCCCAAGCACTTGGGCCATCTTCCACTACTTCCCCACCACATTAGCAGGGAGCTGTATTATAAGTGGGGAAGCTGGGACTGTAACAAGTGTTCCCCAGTTTTCAGTATATTTAATAATAATTTAAAAATGTTTTTGATGAAAATTCTCTTTTAGTGTTAGGGATACCTTGTTCCTGTGGATTTCTATGTGACTCACATTTACCATTCTCGATTCAAAGGTATGAGCAGCAGCGGGACAACCTTGCCCAGCAGTCATTCAACATGGAACAAGCCAATTACACCATCCAGTCACTGAAAGACACCAAGACCACGGTACTTCCCGTTATTTTATTTTTGTATTCTTGGACTCTTTTCTCATGATTTTTTAAAGATGGTTTAATCAATATGACTTCTTAAGACATTACGTTCTCTTTTAGGTTGATGCTATGAAACTGGGAGTAAAGGAAATGAAGAAGGCATACAAGCAAGTGAAAATCGACCAGATTGAGGTGAGATGTCTGCCACTTTCTGCAAGAATTTTCACTAGTTTCTGAAGGAATCTGAATGAATGTGTGTGAGGGTGTGGGGAGCAACTGGGAGCAACTCGGACTAGACTAAGTTACTGGAATTAAGACTTATTCTATGCATCTGCTCTCCCACAATATGGCGCTGGGAGAGGAGGAAACAGCTTCTACACAGCTGCCTCCAGTTCAACCAATAAACAGCAGGACCTGCTCCTGATTGGAGGAGAGCAGCGTACTCAGCGTGTGGGTAGCAGAGTTGGGATTGGTGGAAGAGGACTATAAAGGAGGAGAGAGACAACATGCACCAGGAACATCTATCTGAAGGAACACCTGAGCAGCCCCCGAGAGAGCCGGCCGGCGGTGTGCCGCTCCCCCACGGAAGTGGGGAAGGTGGCAGGGGGAACTGCCCTTCCACGGAGGTGGAAGGGACGGTAGCCAACCCAGGAAGAACCAGCAGCAAACCCGGGGAGGGCCGAGCAGACAAAAGAACAGCACAGGGTCCTGTGTCGTTCCTCCGCGAAGAGGGGGAGCGACATAATGGTGCCATGACTCGGATAGGAAACCTGGGCAGGGTTCTGTGTCGTTCCTCCACGAAGATGGGGAGCGACATAATAGTGCCGTGACTCAGATGTGAAGCCTAGGCAGGGTTTAGTGTTGTTCCTCCACGAAGAGGGGGAGCAACATAATGGTGCCGTGACTCGGATAGGAAACCTAGGAGGGAAGAAACGGGAAGAAGTGGGAAAATACCGGAGAGAGACTAGCAAAGAGCCTAGGGAAAAGCCGGACGGAAAAGGTGCCGGAAGAAGCTATTGAAAGCCTAGGCATAGACTCAGATACGGACTGTGGGAAAGAAGTTAGGATTTAAAGTGAAAGCAAGAAGAAACTTAGACTCGGATACGGACTGTGGGGAGAAGCCAGGAGAAATGAGGGAGGAATATTGTTGGAAGAAAAGTTAGGAAATATACCGGGTAGAGAAAAATGTTAGGGAGGATGAAGCCGCGGGGGCAGGCCAAGGCGGAGACGTAAGCTAGCTTGGAATTCTTCAAGTCAGCCCGGAGAGCAAAAGGTGAAAATCTGGAACCAGAGGCAGAGACGTGGGCCGCCAGGTTGGAATCCGTCAGATTAGCCCGGGGAGCAAAAGACGGGAAGCCAAACCAAAAGGCGCAGATGTGAGCTAGGTTGAATTCGCCAGGTTAGCCCGGGGAACTTAGACTGAATACTGGTGGCGGAAACGTGAGCTAGGCTGTGTGATTCACGGAAGCCGCCGCGTGCAGAGAGAGTGTGCGGGGCGCAAGTAGATAGGGAACGCTGGGCTAGCGCGAAGGCCGTGGTGTGGGCGCAAAAGGCGCGGAGCACGCAGAGCCGGGAAGCCGCCGCGGGGCGGGGCGAGGCGAGGCACCGAGAAGCAGCCTCAGGGCGGGCGCCGGGAAGCCGCGGGAAGTTTAGAAGTAAAATGAGAGAAATAGGAATGCTGGCAGATAGAAGTAAAATAGGAGAAATAGGAATGCCTGGAGATAGAGAAATAGAGAAAAATAAGGCCTCCCCACAACACGGCAATGAGAGCTTGGATTCAGTCTGCCTGATTAGTAAGACGATAAGCACCTGTGGGCGGCTGCAGGTCACCGAAGACAGGCACGTTATCAACACCAATAAGTCTCCCCACAATACGGCAATGAGAAGGCTTGGATTCGGTTTGCCTGATTGGTAGGGCTTGTAAGCACCTGCAGGCAGTTCTAGCAGAGCAGAGCATGCACTGCAGGGCACCGAACTCAGGCACGCATCAGCGCCTAAAAACCTCCTCACAACATGGTGAAGAGAGGACCCGGATTCGGTTTGCCTGATTGATAGGGCTTGTAAGCACCTGTGGGCAACTCTAGCAAGCAGAGCAGAGTGTGTGCCGCGGGGCACCGAAGACAGGCGCGTATCAACGCCAAAAATAAAAAGAAAGGGTGATCTGTGGGGAGCAACTGGGAGCAACTCGGACTAGACTAAGTTACTGGAATTAAGACTTATTCTATGCATCTGCTCTCCCACAATATGGCGCTGGGAGAGGAGGAAACAGCTTCTACACAGCTGCCTCCAGTTCAACCAATAAACAGCAGGACCTGCTCCTGATTGGAGGAGAGCAGCGTACTCGGCGTGTGGGTAGCAGAGTTGGGATTGGTGGAAGAGGACTATAAAGGAGGAGAGAGACAACATGCACCAGGAACATCTATCTGAAGGAACACCTGTGCAGTCCCCGAGAGAGCCGGCCGGCGGTGTGCCGCTCCCCCACGGAAGTGGGGAAGGTGGCAGGGGGAACCGCCCTTCCACGGAGGTGGAAGGGACGGTAGCCAACCCAGGAAGAACCAGCAGCAAACCCGGGGAGGGCCGAGCAGACAAAAGAACAGCACAGGGTCCTGTGTCGTTCCTCCGCGAAGAGGGGGAGCGACATAATGGTGCCATGACTCGGATAGGAAACCTGGGCAGGGTTCTGTGTCGTTCCTCCACGAAGACGGGGAGCGACATAATAGTGCCGTGACTCAGATGTGAAGCCTAGGCAGGGTTTAGTGTTGTTCCTCCACGAAGAGGGGGAGCAACATAATGGTGCCGTGACTCGGATAGGAAACCTAGGAGGGAAGAAACGGGAAGAAGTGGGAAAATACCGGAGAGAGACTAGCAAAGAGCCTAGGGAAAAGCCGGACGGAAAAGGTGCCGGAAGAAGCTATTGAAAGCCTAGGCATAGACTCAGATACGGACTGTGGGAAAGAAGTTAGGATTTAAAGTGAAAGCAAGAAGAAACTTAGACTCGGATACGGACTGTGGGGAGAAGCCAGGAGAAATGAGGGAGGAATATTGTTGGAAGAAAAGTTAGGAAATATACCGGGTAGAGAAAAATGTTAGGGAGGATGAAGCCGCGGGGGCAGGCCAAGGCGGAGACGTAAGCTAGCTTGGAATTCTTCAAGTCAGCCCGGAGAGCAAAAGGTGAAAATCTGGAACCAGAGGCAGAGACGTGGGCCGCCAGGTTGGAATCCGTCAGATTAGCCCGGGGAGCAAAAGACGGGAAGCCAAACCAAAAGGCGCAGATGTGAGCTAGGTTGAATTCGCCAGGTTAGCCCGGGGAACTTAGACTGAATACTGGTGGCGGAAACGTGAGCTAGGCTGTGTGATTCACGGAAGCCGCCGCGTGCAGAGAGAGTGTGCGGGGCGCAAGTAGATAGGGAACGCTGGGCTAGCGCGAAGGCCGTGGTGTGGGCGCAAAAGGCGCGGAGCACGCAGAGCCGGGAAGCCGCCGCGGGGCGGGGCGAGGCGAGGCACCGAGAAGCAGCCTCAGGGCGGGCGCCGGGAAGCCGCGGGAAGTTTAGAAGTAAAATGAGAGAAATAGGAATGCTGGCAGATAGAAGTAAAATAGGAGAAATAGGAATGCCTGGAGATAGAGAAATAGAGAAAAATAAGGCCTCCCCACAACACGGCAATGAGAGCTTGGATTCAGTCTGCCTGATTAGTAAGACGATAAGCACCTGTGGGCGGCTGCAGGTCACCGAAGACAGGCACGTTATCAACACCAATAAGTCTCCCCACAATACGGCAATGAGAAGGCTTGGATTCGGTTTGCCTGATTGGTAGGGCTTGTAAGCACCTGCAGGCAGTTCTAGCAGAGCAGAGCATGCACTGCAGGGCACCGAACTCAGGCACGCATCAGCGCCTAAAAACCTCCTCACAACATGGTGAAGAGAGGACCCGGATTCGGTTTGCCTGATTGATAGGGCTTGTAAGCACCTGTGGGCAACTCTAGCAAGCAGAGCAGAGTGTGTGCCGCGGGGCACCGAAGACAGGCGCGTATCAACGCCAAAAATAAAAAGAAAGGGTGATCTGTGGGGAGCAACTGGGAGCAACTCGGACTAGACTAAGTTACTGGAATTAAGACTTATTCTATGCATCTGCTCTCCCACAATATGGCGCTGGGAGAGGAGGAAACAGCTTCTACACAGCTGCCTCCAGTTCAACCAATAAATAGCAGGACCTGCTCCTGATTGGAGGAGAGCAGCGTACTCGGCGTGTGGGTAGCAGAGTTGGGATTGGTGGAAGAGGACTATAAAGGAGGAGAGAGACAACATGCACCAGGAACATCTATCTGAAGGAACACCTGAGCAGCCCCCGAGAGAGCCGGCCGGCGGTGTGCCGCTCCCCCGCGTAAGTGGGGAAGGTGGCAGGGGGAACCGCCCTTCCACGGAGGTGGAAGGGACGGTAGCCAACCCAGGAAGAACCAGCAGCAAACCCGGGGAGGGCCGAGCAGACAAAAGAACAGCGCAGGGTCCTGTGTTGTTCCTCCGCGAAGAGGGGGAGCGACATGAGGGGAAGAGCACAAAGTGGGGACTGACTCTCAGGGCTGGTATCTGCTAGTAGAATAATTAGGAAAAGTGTTCCACAGTTTCCTCATTGTTAATGCAAGGATCCTAATACCACACGAGGATGAAAGAAATGAGCTCGTATATGTACACGCATATGTCTGGTGCGTGACAAGCACCAAGCAGTTACTTCTAACTCAATGATTTTTAATCTGCTTCCTCAATTATAAAGTCGTGATATTGCTGCCTGTCTGCCTGTATTAAATGAGGATACATATGTAAAGTGATTAACACAATCCCTGGCATTGAGTTGGTTCCTTTTTTTTTTTTTTTTTTTAAGCAGCAAAAAGAGAAAGCCACCGCATTTGGCCTACTGGTTAAGATGTTGCTTGGAGCCGGCGCCGTGGCTCAATAGGCTAATCCTCCACCTTGCGGCGCCGGCACACCGGGTTCTAGTCCCGGTTGGGGCGCCGGATTCTGTCCCGGTTGCCCCTCTTCCAGGCCAGCTCTCTGCTATGGCCAGGGAGTGCAGTGGAGGATGGCCCAGGTGCTTGGGCCCTGCACCCCATGGGAGACCAGGAAAAGCACCTGGCTCCTGGCTCCTGCCAGGATCAGCGCGGTGCGCCGGCTGCAGCGGCGGCCATTGGAGGGTGAACCAACGGCAAAGGAAGACCTTTCTCTCTCTGTCTCTCTCTCACTGTCCACTCTGCCTGTCAAAAAAATAAAAAAAAAAAAAAAAAAAAAAAAAAAAAAAAAAAAAAAAAAAAAAGATGTTGCTTGGGATCTCTACATCCCATATCAGAGTGCTTAGGTTCAAGTCCCAGCTACTCTGTTTCTCATCCTGCTTCCTGCTACTGCAAACACTAAGAGGCAGCGGGTGATGGCTCAGGTATTTGGGTCCCAACTACCCACATGGTAGACTCAGGTTGAGTTTCCTGGCTCCTGGTTTCAGCCTGGCCCAGCTCTGCCTGTTGCAGACATTGGGGAATAAATCAGTGTATGGGAGATTGATCTCTCTCTCTCTGCCTCTCAAATAAATAAAGAAAAAAAAATTTTTTTTTTGACAGGCAGAGTGGATAGTGAGAGAGAGAGACAGAGAGAAAGGTCTTCCTTTGCCGTTGGTTCACCCTCCAATGGCTGCCGCGGCTGGCGTGCTGCGAAGGCAGGAGCCAGGTGCTTTTCCTGGTCTCCCATGGGGTGCAGGGCCCAAGCACTTGGGCCATCCTCCACTGCACTCCCTGGCCACAGCAGAGAGCTGGCCTGGAAGAGGGGCAACCAGGACAGAATCCGGCACCCAGACCAGGAGTAGAACCCGGTGTGCCGGTGCCGCAAGGCAGAGGATTAGCCTATTGAGCCACGGTGCCAGCCAAAAACCAAATTTTTTAATTTTTTTTTTTTTTTTTTGGACAGGTAGAGTGGACAGTGAGAGAGAGAGACAGAGAGAAAGGTCTTCCTTTTGTCGTTGGTTCACCCTCCAATGGCCGCCACGGCTGGCATGCTGTGGCTGGCGTGCCGCGCTGATCCGATGGCAGGAGCCAGGTACTTCTCCTGGTCTCCCATGGGGTGCAAGGCCCAAGCACTTGGGCCATCCTCCACTGCACTCCCGGGCCACAGCAGAGAGCTGGCCTGGAAGAGGGGCAACCGGGACAGAATCCAGCGCCCCGACCGGGACTAGAACCCGGTGTGCTGGCGCCGCAAGGCGGAGGATTAGCCTAGTGAGCCGCGGTGCCGGCCTCAAAAACCAAATTTTTAAAAAGACTTATTTATTAATTTAAGTAGAGTTAGAGAAAGGTAGAGACAGAAAGTTCTTCCATCCGCTAGTTCATTTCCCAAATGGCCACAACAGCAGGATTTGGCCAGGCCAAACCAAGAACCTCCCACTTGGGTGGCTGGGGCCCAAGTACTTGGGCCATCTTCCATTGCCTTCCCAGGTGCATTAACAGGGAGCTGGCTCTGAAGTGAAGCAGCCAGGACTCAAACCAGTGGTCATATGTGATGCCAGCATGCAGGTGGTGGCTTAACTCACTGTGCCAAAACACTGGCCCCAAAAATATTTTAAATAGGAGAACTGTAAGAATCAGTGACATTCACATTTATTATAAGGGGAAATCTTTGGGATTATAATTTCTTTTAAAGATGTATTTTATTTATTCAAGAGGCAGAGTTACAGAAACAGAGATATCTTCCATCTGCTAGTTTATTCCCCAAATGGAAACAATGGCCAGGGATGAACCAGGCTGAAGCCAGGAGCCTGGAACTCTACCTAGTCTGCCACACGAGTGGCAAGGGCCCAACCACTTGAGCCATCTTCCACTGCTAAGACTGGGATGAAGCTCCTGGCTTCTGGCTTCAGCCTGGCCCAGTCCTAGCCATTGCAGCCGTCTGGGGAGTGAACCAGCAGATGGAAGGTCTCTCTCTCTCTCTCTCTCTGTCTCTCTGTCTCTCTGTCTCTCCCTCTCTCTCTGAATTTTGATTCTCAAATAAATTAATACATCTTTAAAAATTTTTTTAAATCAATTAAAAGAAAAAAGACACTGCTTGGGATGCTCTTATTCCATATCAAAGAACCTGAGTTTGAGTCCCTGGTCTGCCTCTGATCCATCTTCCTGCTAACGCACATCTTGGGAAGGCAGCAGATGAGGCTCAAGTACTTGGTTCCCTACCTCCTCTGTGGAAGACCTGGATGGAATTCCTGGCTGTTAGATTTTATCTGGCTCAACCTTGACTGTTACACCTATTTGGAGAGTAAGCCAGTAGATAGAAGATATCTCTCTTATCTCTCTCTCTCTCTTTGCCTTTCAAATAAAATTAAAATAAATTAATTAGTTTCAAAAAATAGTCATTAGCCCTTTGGAAAAAAAAAATAGGTGCCAGCCTTGCAGTATAGCAGGTAAAAGCTGCTACCTGTGTGATGGCATCCCATATGAGCACCAGTTTGAGACCTAGCTGCTCCACTTCTAATCCAGTTCTCTGCTAATTTCCTGGCAAAGCAGTGAAAGATGGCTCAAGTGCTTTGGTCTCTGCCACCCATGTGGAAGACTCAGAAGCTCCTGGCACCACTTCCACCTGGCTCAGCCCTGGCTGTTGCTGCCACTTAAGGAGTGAACCAGTAGAGGACCTCTCTGTAACTTTTTTTTTTTTTTAAGATTTATTTATTTGAGAGGCAGAGTTAAAGAGAGAGGGAGAGACAGAGAGACAGGTCTTCCATCTGCTGGTTTACTCCCCAAATGGCTGCAATTCCTGGAGCTGAGCTGATCCGAGCCAGGAGCTTCTTCCGGGTCTCCCACAGGAGTGCAGGGACCCAAACACTTGGGGGCTATCTTCTACTGCTTTCCCAGGCCATAGCAGAGAGCTGGATTGGAAGTGGAGCAGCAGGGACTTGATCCAGCGCCCAAATGGGATGCTAGCATTGCAGGTGGTGGCTTAACCACTATACCACAGTGCCGGCCCCATGGTCTAACACTTTTTAAAAACTGTATCTTGGCATTTTACTAACTTTAAAAATTGCTCATTGCTAAGATTCAAAGGAGAATGTAGGGAAGGGAGTAGTTGGAAGAAAGTGATTTAAAAAAAAAAAAAAAAAAAGGAAGAAAACCTTCTCATATGTATTTCTGTAGGATTTACAAGACCAGCTAGAGGATATGATGGAAGATGCTAGTGAAATCCAAGAAGCACTGAGTCGTAGTTATGGCACCCCGGAGTTAGATGAAGATGACCTCGAAGCTGGTAAGTTGTGAGAAAAACAAGGTAAAGCTTTAGAGTGTGAAAGGAACAGCTGCCTGAGACTTTTCCCCAGATGCAAGTGAAAATTCCTATCAGGAATCCCTGAAAGTTAGTTCATGGTACAATCTCTGGGCAGATGTCAGACTTGCATGTTCTACCAACAACACAGACAGATAAACTCTGAAGGAGGGTGCAGGCAAAGACTGACCTGGTATCTATAATGTCTACAACATGGCCTTTCCTTGTTTTCCTTTTGATTTTGTTCTCCCTGTTTTCTATGTGGAGTTGTCTCCCTCCGAACAGAAAATCAAATAGTAGTTACATCTGCTATATGCCAGGCACTGCTGGGTGCTGGGGATTTGGCATTGAAGAGAAGTGGAACCCCTGCATTCTGAAGTTTCTCCTGTAGTAATAGGAGAAACAGTAAGTGTGGGGAGCAATCCGGACTGGACTAAGTTACTGGAATTAAGACTTATTCTATGCATCTGCTCTCCCACAATATGGCGCTGGGAGAGAAGTAAACAGCTTCCGCACAGCTGCCTCCAGTTCAACCAATAAACTGTAGGACTTGCTCCTGATTGGAGAGCAGCGTACTCGGCGTGTGGGCAGCCGAGTTGGGATTGGCAGAGGAGGACTATAAAGGAGGAGAGAGACGGCATGCACCAGGAACATCTAAGGGGAACATCTAGCTGAAGGAACACCCGTGCAGCCCCCAAGAAGAGCCGGCCGGCGGTGTGCCGCTCCCCTGCGGAAGTGGGGAATGTGGCCAGGGGGAACTGCCCTTCCACGGAGGTGGAAGGGATAGTAGCCAACCCGGGAAGAACCAGCAGCAAACCCGGGGAGGGCCGAGCAGACAGAGAGAACAGCGCAGGGTCCTGTGTCGTTCCTCCACGAAGAGGGGGAGCGACAAGTAAGTGCTTGCTTCTTGCACTTTGTTGACTAATGTGGAATTCCAAAAGCACAAACTATTTGAAGTATGGAATAACATGGGAGTCCATAGCAGAGGAATCTAACTTAGTTTATGGGAGGGAACAGGCATGGGACTTGATGGGTGAATAGAAGTTAATTCAAAAGTATCAGAGGGGCCAGCGCTGTGGCGCACTAGGTTAATCCTCCGCCTTTGGCTCTGGCATCCCATATGGGCACCAGGTTCTAATCCTGGTTGCTCCTCTTCCAGTCCAGCTCTCTGCTGTGACCCAGAAAGCAGTGGAAGAGACACCTGGCTCCTGGCTTCGGGTCGGCGTAGCTCCAGCCATTGCAGCCATTTGGGGGGTGAACCATTGGATGGAAGACCTTTCTCTCTGTCTCTCTCACTGTCTGTAACTCTACTTGTCAAATAAATAAATTTTTAAAAATCTTAAAAAAAAAAAAAAAGAAAAGAAAAGAAAGGAAAATATCAGAAGGGTTGTTGAGTAGCCTGAGGGAGAGGAGTCTAGAAGCTGTTGCTCTGGTCAGACAAGTGGATCATGGGGGCTAAGACCCAGGTGGTGGTGGCTGAAATAGAAGTGGATCAATTAGAGAAATTTGAGGAGACTGAATGGAAAAGCCCTAATGACTGGATGTGGAGGAAGAAGGAGGTATTAGGAGGATGGCTGTAGTTTCTGCTATGAGTAAGTAAAAGGTGGTAGGTGGTAGAACCACCCCATACTGGGTTTTGCATTGCATGATTCCCCATCACATGACCGCTGCTGCTTTCTTCAAGGTCTGTTCTTGCCAAGAGCCTTTTCTGTTTTGATTTCTCTTCTCGCATTTCCCCGGAGGCGTCTCTGTCTTCTATTGCCATTTTGCTTGGCCATTTCCAACTCACTTTCCTATAGATTTTTTTTATGAGTTTGATTTCATGTAATGATCACATAATACACAACAATTTCATGCCTTCTTTCAAATCCATCAAAAAATGAGAAATTTTTTACATTTTTGTCAGAATTTTCTAGCTTGAATTGGCCAACCGATAGCCCTAGAGTCTTCTCGTGAAGACTGGGCCTTGTAAATCTGTGAGAAATGATTATTTATTTTGTTTTACATGAATTTTGGCTTTTGTTTTTTGTAGATTTTTACATTAGTTAAAACAGTCACCTTGTATTTTGAGAATAGAAATTAATAATTGTTTTTTCTCTGTATTTAAATTTTCATTTTATTATAAATAATTGGGTTAACTTTCTTAACATTGGGAGACATTAAATGCCAATTTCATGGCTTACATTTTCATTTGCAATGCTGACTGTTTGAATTGCAGAGCTCGACGCCCTGGGTGATGAGCTCCTGGCTGATGAAGATAGTTCTTACTTGGATGAAGCAGCATCTGCGCCTGCAATTCCAGAAGGTGTTCCCACTGACACAAAAAACAAGGTGAAAGTTTTTTCTGTTTATATATCTGTGCACAATGATCAAAGTTTTATGCTTGCTCACCAGTCTGAAAATCTGTCTTTAAGTATCAACAAAAAAAACCAGTCCTGGTCATTATTTTGAGAACCCTTAGAAGTCCAGTTTTCCTGCACTGGATGATAACAGGCTACATTAATTGTGGCACTGAGACTCAGGAATGTTTTTATGCAAGGCCAATTTGTATAATATATACACTCACCTTAGTTGTGAGCTAGCACTGATACCAATTACAGTTTTTAGACATTTCCTGGGAAAGCATCAGCCACACGTGAATGAACTTGCCAGGAGGCAGTGTTAAATAAAGTCCCACTCTCCAGACATGCTCGTGTTAATTATTGAGTGGATTTTTTAAAAGGGATTAATAATCTAATATAAAGCTTAATGTAGGAAGATTCTGGTTGAACAGGATCAGGACATCTGGCCCTAACTATGACAGATCACTTAGCTGTTTTGAGTTTTTCTGTTCTTTCATGTGTAATGTGCAGATAACTGCAAATATTTCACAATCGCTGTCTAGGGCAACTTAGATCTTGTATATAAAGGACTCTGCAAACTTAAAGCTGTATCCTGGGGTAGATGTTGTGGCGTAGTAGATAAAGCTGCCTCCTGAGGCACCAGCATCCCATATGAGTACTGGTTCATGTCCTAGATGCTCCACTTCCAGTCCAGCTCCCTGCTAATGGCCTAGGAAAGAAGATGGCCCAAGTACTCATGGTGTGTATGGGAGACCCATGTGGAGACCTGGATTAAACTCCTGACTCTTGGCTTCAGTCTGGTCCATCCCTGGCTACTGCAGCCATTTGGGGAGTAAGCCAGCAGATGAAAGATATCTCTCTGGCTCGCTCTCTCTGTAACTCTTGATTCTCAAATAAATAAATCTTAAAAAAAAACAACAACAACAACTTAAAGCTATATCAAAATCTACAAGATAGATATTATTATAAACAGATTATTTTACTGTTTCTAAAATCTCATTGATGCCATCTTAGCCAGCTTTAGCTATGCTTGTATTCACTATTTGAATTTGAACTAGTTTGAAAACATCTTATCTCTGAACATCATCAATTTTCCCCACCTATAAAATGTGGAGGACAAAGGCCAGAGAGCAGGTTATTTCTCAGGGTCCTGATAGCTGGTTTCTTAGAATGTGTGGCTTTTGCTGTTGTAGTCTTTCCTTCTTCCTTGAGTCTGGGCAATCTTAGCTCCCTCTACTCTCCACCCACCCCCGCCCTCTCTAGGGTTCCAGGTACATAGGTTGCTTTGTCTCTGTGCTCCTGAAGTAATTATTAACACTGCCACTGCCTACCCTTTCAGTTGCCTGGTTACAAGTCCCTGAAGCAGCTATATTATTTCCACTTTCAGGAGGTCACAGGTTGTTGAGTTAAATGTGCTAGAGATGTGATTTCCTAATTGATAGTGATATCAGTACCTTTGGTTTTATAATATAGCATGACATAGAAGTAACTGCTTGGGGGCACTATGCCTTCAAGGATCTGGGAGGCTTATAAGGGAAGTGGTCCATTGTGGGGAGCAATCCGGACTAGACTAAGTTGCTCGAATTAAGACTTATTCTATGCATCTGCTCTCCCACAATATGGCGCTGGGAGAGAGGTGAGCAGCTTCCGCACAGCTGCCTCCAGTTCAACCAATTAACTGTAGGACTTGCTCCTGATTGGAGAGCAGCGTACTCGGCGTGTGGGCAGCCGAGTTGGGATTGGCAGAGAAGGACTATAAAGGAGGAGAGAAACGGCATGCACCGGGAACATCTATGGGGAACATCTAAGGGAACCCGTGCAGCCCCCGAGAAAGCCGGCCGGCGGTGTGCCGCTCCCCTGCGGAAGTGGGGAATGTGGCCAGGGGGAACTGCCCTTCCACGGAGGTGGAAGGGATAGTAGCCAACCCGGGAAGAACCAGCAGCAAACCCGGGGAGGGCCGAGCAGACTAAAGAACAGCGCAGGGTCCTGTGTTGCTCCTCCACGAAGAGGGGGAGCGACATAATGGTGCCGTGACTCGGATAGGAAACCTAGCTTGGATAGGAAACCTAGGACAGATAGCAAACTTAGGAGGGAAGAAACGGGAAGAACTGGGAAAATATCGGAGAGAGAAACTAGCAAACAGCCTAGGGAAATTACCGGAGAGAGAGACTAGCAAACAGCCTAGGGAAAAGCCGGACGAAAAGGGTGCCGGAAGAAGCTATTGAAAGCCTAGGCATAGACTCGGATACGGACTACGGGGGGAAGCTGGGAGAAATCTCTAAGGTCGAAAGCGAAAGTGAAAGCTAGAACAAACAGATTCGGACGCGGACTGTGGGGAGAGGCCAGGAGAAATGAGGGAGGAATATCGTTGGAGGAAAGCTTGGGGAAACATACCGGGTAGAGAAAAATGTTAGGGAAATTGAAGCCGCGGGGGGCAGGCCGAGGCGGAAACGAAAGCCACTTTGGGGTTCTCAAGTTAGCCCGGGAATAGGGGGCGAAAAGTTGAAACCAGAAGCTGAGACGTAAGCCAGATTGGGATCCGTCTGATTAGCCCGGGGAGCAAAGGACGGGAAGCCAAATCGTGGGGCGGAGACGTACGCTGGGTTGAATTCGCCAGGCTAGCCCGGGGAACTTAGATTGAATCCTAGTGGCGGAGACGCAAGCTACGCTGTGTTACTCGCGGAAGCCGCCGCGTGCAGAGAGAGCACGGGGCGTGAATAGATAGGGAACGCTGGCGTAGGCCGTGGTTCAGACGCGAAAGGGTTAAGCGTGGAGACCGCGGAGCACGCAAAGCCGAGCCGCGCAAAGCCGGGAAGCTGCGCAGATGAGAGAGGCGCGCGGGCTGAAGCGGCGCAGAGCCGGGAACCCGCCGGCGGGGCGAGGTGCCGGAAAGCTGCGGGGATAAGAGAAACAGAAGTTTAGAAGTAAAAGAGAAATAGGAATGTTGGCAGACAGAAGTAAAATGGGAGAAATAGAAATGCCCGGAGATAGAGAAATAGAGAAAAATAAGGCCTCCCCTCAACATGCCAATTAGGAGGCTTGGATTCGGTCTGCCTGATTTAAGGCGGTAAGCGCCAGCAAAGCTCGACCAGAGTATGAGCTGCAGGTCACCGAAGATAGGCACAAACCAACACTAATAAGTCTCCCCCACAATACGGCAATGAGAAGGCTTGGATTCGGTTTGCCTGATAGGTTTTGTAAACACCTGCAGGCAGTTCTAGCAGAGCAGAGTATGCGCTGCAGGGCACCGAACACAGGCACGCATCAGCGCCTAAAAACCTCCTCACAACATGGCGAAGAGAGGACCCGGATTCGGTTTGCCTGATGGATAGGACTTGTAAGAGCCTGTGGCAACTCTAGTGTGTGCCGCGGGACACCGAAGACAGGCGCGTATCAACGCCAAAAATAAAAAGAAAGGGGGATCTGTGGGGAGCAATCCGGACTAGACTAAGTTGCTCGAATTAAGACTTATTCTATGCATCTGCTCTCCCACAATATGGCGCTGGGAGAGAGGTGAGCAGCTTCCGCACAGCTGCCTCCAGTTCAACCAATTAACTGTAGGACTTGCTCCTGATTGGAGAGCAGCGTACTCGGCGTGTGGGCAGCCGAGTTGGGATTGGCGGAGAAGGACTATAAAGGAGGAGAGAAACGGCATGCACCGGGAACATCTATGGGGAACATCTAAGGGAACCCGTGCAGCCCCCGAGAAAGCCGGCCGGCGGTGTGCCGCTCCCCTGCGGAAGTGGGGAATGTGGCCAGGGGGAACTGCCCTTCCACGGAGGTGGAAGGGATAGTAGCCAACCCGGGAAGAACCAGCAGCAAACCCGGGGAGGGCCGAGCAGACGAAAGAACAGCGCAGGGTCCTGTGTTGCTCCTCCACGAAGAGGGGGAGCGACAGTCCATCTTGGAGATCAGAGGGAAAGTGTGACGCTGGAGGTCAGGACCAACCCCTCAGCCTTTCCCCTTGCCCTTTCCAGCCTCCTTGCCCCCTTCCTGTGTTCACTTACTTAGCTCTTTCTCCCTCCCTTTATCCTGGAAAGGATCACACCTTTTCTAGTTCTTTTCCTGCTTTATCACTTCCCTCTCATCTTCTGAGTAGGATTTTGGCTTTTACTGATGAAGTACTTGGAAATGAGTTTTAACTACTAAATATGTGTAATCATTTTTCATCAAGAGGATACTAATGATACTAAACATTGCTTCCTTTTCACAGGATGGAGTGCTGGTGGATGAATTTGGATTGCCACAGATCCCTGCTTCATAGACTTGCAACATTCTACTACATCATGTAAAATCAGCAAACATTCTGGGATTAGGGAAATATTTATCTTTGCAAATTTACCATAACAGATTTGGTTTTTTTCTTTTTCTTTGAAGGAAAAGCTAATTACATTGCTCTTTTATTGTTTTCCATTAAGAGACTCATTGCTTGGGGAATGCTTTCTTTGTACTAAAATTTGATTCCTTTTCTCTTATGAAAAATTAACTTACCTAAAAGTGTCTTTGGCTTTGTATGACATGTTTTCATTCATTAATAACAATTTGAAATAAAACCCAGGATTCCATGACAGTATAACTGCAGTCTCAAAATGACCTGATAAATTGCTGAAGCAAAGATGAAATTATTGAGACTGTTCATATTATGATTCAAAACCATTTTCTATTGTAGCATTATATGGTGGTTAAAGTGATGGCCTTCTTTGATAGGTTTTGTTGTGTCTTGTGAGCAAATCATTGTGTCCAGTATTGGAATGGAATTATCACTACTGTATCATGTATGGGTATCTTGATTCTGTGGTTCCTTCAGTATTATAGTCTGACTTGTAATCAATAATGAATATTTCTTGATATTTAATGTATAGGACATTTATTTATACTCAATAAATATTTTTCAAAAGGATATAATTTTAATAATATCACTTTAGCCTAAATTTTTCAGCCCAGAAACCAAATTTAATTTTAATGTTAATTCAGCATAAACTCCACTATGGAAGCCAAATTGAGCCCAAAGAGTTGTGGCATAGAAGAAAGAGCAAGGAGCAATCTGGGCTTGGCCCTGGCTCTGCCATCTTCTAACTGCCAAGTGGTCTAGTAGGCTTCCCTAAACATGTTTCCCTACTAGTGGAACCATGTGTATTTCACAAGGCTTTTTGAGGAATAATTGAGGTTGTGGTCATAACTACTTTTGTTAACTGCAATGTGCTGTTCTCATATGAGGAATTATTAACAATAAAAAAGGAAGGGCTTCATTCTTTTCTTTGGGAGTGTCTGGTGCGCTACAACAAGTCCATATCCCTGCCAGATTTTAGGGTCTTTAATGATCTTCCTTCCTCACTGTACCTCTCACCCATAGCATTCCCCCCTCTGCTTGGCTGGGATCTCATGTGTCTGTAGATCAACAAGCATTTATGCAGCACCAGCTCTGTAGAAGAGGGTATCAAGAACAGTCAGAGTTCTTCTCTTCCAAAGTTCACTGTCTAGTTACAGGTGAGGATGAGCTCTGTATGCAACCCTCACTGTCCTACCCACACTAACCTCACCCTCTCCAGAAGCCCTCCAGTGGGAGCCAACATTACAGCATTCATCACTGCCTTCATGAAACCTTTCTTGGCTTCTCTACGTTCTCCTGGTTTTGCTATTTCTCTGGTCACGTCTTCCATAGATGTCCCGTTGTTAACTCAGCCCTGTAAGTATTTCTTCTACTATAGTTCCAGTCTGTACTCTCCTTGAGAAATCTCACACCCATGATTTCAACTATTACCTATCCACTAATGATTCCAAATAACTGTTTCCATCCTTGACCTCTTTCCTTACTATTTTCAGTCTTGGGCATTTCCATTTAAATGTCCCACCATTACTTAAAATCTAATGTATCCAAAATAATAAGATCATTATCTTAGAGGTCATTCTCAGCAAATGTTCATCCTATTTATTTTATATGTACTTCAAAGTCAGAAAAGTGCACAAAGAGGGATGTCCTGTCTGCTGGTTCCCTCCCCAAATGCCTGCAAGAGCTAGGGCTAGGTCAGCTGAAACCAGGAGCCAGGAACACAATCCAGACCTTTCATGTGATGGCAAGAACCATAGTACTGTTGCCTCCTAGGATGTACATGAGCAGGAAGCTGGAATGGGAAACAGAGCCAGACTTGACCCCAAGCAGTCTGGTATGGGATGTGGGAGTCTCAACTGGTGTCTTACGTGCCAGACATCCAACCTTGGACATTTTTTCTTTCTTTCTTTTGTTTTCTTTCTTTTCTTTCTTTGATTCTCTCTGTCTCTTTTCTAAGGCAGACTAAGGGTCATATTCTGTCTGTTAGTTCATTCCTCAAATTCCCACAAGAGCCAGAGCTGAGCCGAGCCAAAGCCAAGAGCCAGGAATTCCATCTGGGTCTCCCACATGGGTGACAGGAACCCAAGCACCTGAACCATCATGTAAGCAGGAAGCTGGATCAGAAGCAGAGGTGAGACTCAATCTTGGGCACTCTATATGGGATATAGGTGCCATGACACCTGCCCTAGACTTTTTTTTTTTTTTTTTAAGATTATTTATTTGAAAGACAGAGTTACAGAGAGGCAGAGGGAGAGACACACAGAGAGATGTCTTCCATCTGGTTTACTCCCCAAATGGCCACAACAGCCATGGCTGGGCCAGACCGAAGCCAGGAGCCAGAAGTTTCATCCAGGTCTCCCACATGGGTGCAGAAGCCCAAGCACTTGAGCTATCTTCTGCTGCTTTCCCAGGCACATTAGCAGGGAGCTAGGTGAGAAATGAAGAGGCCAGGACTCGAACCAATGCCCACGTGGGATGCCTGTGCTGTAGGCAGCGGCTTAACCTGCTACCCTACAGTGCTGGCCCTGCCCTAAACTTTTATAAGTATATACAGCTATAAATCTCCATCTGAGCACTGCTTTTACTCCCTGCCATAAAAGTTTTGGTAAGTTGTGGGAAGTACTGTTTGCACAAAAAGGCAAGATAAATTCTTGCTCTCATTTACTTAGAAGTTTTGAAAATCATGAGTAGGTTCTCTAATATGCCAGTTCAGAATTTGTTACTTTTCAGTTACGAATTTACCCTTTTTCCTTGATCTGTGAAGTAAGTGGCTTGGTGCCCTCTAAGTGTTCATCCTCTGCCACCTGGCAAGCATTAAGTTTTGTCAGTAGAGGGCACTGAAGAGATACTGCAGGAGGAAAGGAATTTTCTTCCTGTAGTTTTTGGTTGGTCAGGCTTCTCCAGTGTCCGGTTCCTGCAACATGCATGGCTTCTTCAGTGCCTGGCTATTACAATGTGTAGCGGCCAGTAGCCAGAAACTTCTGGAACTTTCTACGGGTAGTTTCAGTGCAATGCATCTTGTGAGACATCTCCTAAGAACAGCATTTACCGGCAACCTCGAAGATGGCCATCTGGCAACCTGCTGCCCATCTGGTGAGCCACAAGCACATCTTTTTTTTGTTTTTTTTTTTTAATGTTTTTTTTTTTTTTCTATGTGACAGGTAGGGTTATAGACAGTGAGAGAGAGAGAGAGGCAGAGAGAAAGGTCTTCCTCCCGTTGGTTCACTCCCCAAATGGCTGCTACGACTGCCTTGGCTATATAAGCTGCTGTACCAACTGAAATAAACGAGTCAGCAGGCTGCTCGCCTCTGGCCTGCTTTCACCCAACTCCCAGGGTCTGTGTGGTGACTCTGTGCCTCTTGCTCCCATTGCACTCCTCCTCTTAGAACGAATCCACAGCAACGAAAAGTCAGAGATGAGGCCGGCGCCGCGGCTCACTAGGCTAATCCTCCGCCTTGCGGCGCCGGCACACCGGGTTCTAGTCCCGGTTGGGGCGCCGGATTCTGTCCTGGTTGCCCCTCTTCCAGGCCAGCCCTCTGCTGTGGCCAGGGAGTGCAGTGGAGGATGGCCCAGGTGCTTGGGCCCTGCACCCCATGGGAGACCAGGAAAAGCACCTGGCTCCTGGCTCCTGCCATCGGATCAGCGCAGTGCGCCGGCCGCAGCGCGCCGGCCTCGGCGGCCATTGGAGGGTGAACCAACGGCAAAAGGAAGACCTTTCTCTCTGTCTCTCTCTCTCTCACTGTCCACTCTGCCTGTCAAAAAATAAAAAAAAAAAAAAAAGAAAAGTCAGAGATGAAAAAGGTAATGTAACAAAAGACACCACAGAAATAAAGAGTTAGGCCAGCACCGTGGCTCAATAGGCTAATCCTCCGCCTGCGGCACCAGCACACCAGATTCTAGTCCCAGTTGGGGTGCCAGATTCTGTCCCGGTTGCCCCTCTTCCTGTCCAGCTCTCTGCTATGGCCTGGGAGTGCAGTGGAGGATGGCCCAAGTGCTTGAGCCCTGCACCCACATGGGAGACAGAAGCACCTGGCTCCTGGCTTTGGATCAGCGCAGGGTACCAGCTGCAGCAGCCATTGGAGGGTGAACCAATGGTAAAGGAAGAGCTTTCTGTCTCTCTCTCTCTCTCTCACTGTCCACTCTGCCTGTCAAAATAAATAAATAAATAAAAAGAGTCATCAGAAATTACTACAAAGAGTTGTATGCCAGCAAACAGGGAAATCTAACAGAAATGGATAGATTCCTGGACACATAAAACCTACCTAAATTGAACCAGGAAGACATAGAAAACCTAAACAGACCCATAACTGAGTCAGAAATTGAATCAGTAATAAAGGCCCTCCCAACAAAGAAAAGCCCAGGACCAGATGGATTCAATGCTGAATTCTACCAGACATTTAAAGAAGAACTAACTCCAATTCTTCTCAAACTATTCAGAACAATCGAAAAAGAGGGAATCCTCCCAAATTCTTTCTATGAAATCAGCATCACCTTAATTCCTAAATCCGAAAAAGATGCAGCAGAGAAAGAGAATTACAGACCAATTTCCCTGATGAACATAGACACAAAAATCCTCAATAAAATTCTGGCCAATAGAATGCAAGAACACATCAGAAAGATAATCCACCCAGACCAAGTGAGATTTAATCCTGGTATGCAGGGATGGTTCAACGTTTGCAAATCAATCAATGTGATAACACCACATTAACAAACTGCTTAAGAAAAACCATATGATTATCTCAATAGATACAGAGAAAGCATTTGATAAAATAAAACATGCTTTCATGATGAAAACTCTAAGCAAATTGGGTATAGAAGGAACATTCCTCAATAAATTCAAAGCAATTTATGAAAAACCCACGGCCAGCATCCTATTGAATGGGGAAAAGTTGGAAGCATTTCTACTGAGATCTTGTACCAGACAGGGACACCCACTCTCACCACTGCTATTCAATATAGTAATGGAAGTTTTAGCCAGAGCCATTAGGCAAGAAAAAGAAATTAAAGGGATACAAATTGGGAAGGAAGAAGTCAAATCACCCCTCTTTGCAGTTGATATGATTCTTTATTTAGGGGATCCAAAGAATTCTACTAAGAGACCATTGGAACTCCTAGAAGAGTTTGGCAAAGTAGCAGGATATAAAATCAATGCACAAAAATCAACAGCCTTTGTATATACAGGCAATGCCAACGGCTGAGAAAGAACTGCTAGGATCAATCCCATTCACAATAGCTACAAAATCAATTAAATACCTTGGAATAAACTTAACCAAGGACGTCAAAGGTCTCTACAATGAGAATTAAAAAATCTTAAAGAAAGGCCAGTGCTGCGGCTCACTTGGCTAATTCCCCGCCTGCGGCACCGGCACCCTGGGTTCTAGTCCCATTTGGGGCGCCAGGTTCTGTCCCGGTTGCTCCTCTTCCAATCCAGCTCTCTGCTGTGGCCTGGGAAGGCAGTGGAGGATGGCCCAAGTGCTTGGGTCCCGCCCCTGCATGGGAGACCAGGAGGAAGCACCTGGCTCCTGGCTTCGGATAGGCGCAGCGCGCCGGCCATAGTGGCCACTTGGGGGGTGAACCAACGGAAAAGGAAGACATTTCTCTCTCTCTCTCTCTCTCTCTAACTCTGCCTGTCAAAAAAAAATCTTAAAGAAAGAAATAGAAGAGGATACCAAAAAATGGGAAAATCTTCCATGCTCATGGATTGGAAGAATCAATATCATCAAAATGTCCATTCTCCCAAAAGCAATTTATAGATTCAATGCAATACCAATCAAAATACCAAAGGCATTCTTCTCAGATCTGGAAAAAATGATGCTGAAGTTTATATGGAGGCACAGGAGACCTCGAATAGCTAAAGCAATCTTGTACAACAAAAACAAAGCCAGAGGCATCACAAT
Organism: Oryctolagus cuniculus; assembly: GCF_051225735.1. NCBI lineage: Eukaryota > Metazoa > Chordata > Mammalia > Lagomorpha > Leporidae > Oryctolagus > Oryctolagus cuniculus. The sequence goes on from NC_142867.1 coordinate 196,887,940, forward strand.
ACCAGGGCAATCACTACAGGGCAGTTATAATCGAAATAGCATGGTACTGGTACAGAAACAGATGAATAGACCAATGGAACAGAATAGAAACACCAGAAATCAATCCAAATATCTACAGCCAACTTATATTTGATCAAGGATCTAAATCCAATTCCTGGAGCAAGGACAGTCTATTCAACAAATGGTGCTGGGAAAACTGGATTTCCACAAGCAGAAGCATGAAGCAAGACCCCTACCTTACACATTACATAAAAATCCACTCAACATGGATTAAAGATCTAAATCTATGACCCAACACCATCAAATTATTAGAGAACATTGGAGAAACCCTGCAAGATTTAGGCACAGGCAAAGATTTCTTGGAAAAAACCCAGAGGCACAGGCAGTCAAAGCCAAAATTAACAACTGGGATTACATCAAATTGAGAAGTTGCTGTACTGCAAAGAAAACAGTCAGGAAAGTGAAGAGGCAACCAACAGAATGGGAAAAAATATTTGCAAACTATGCAACAGATAAAGGATTAATAACCAGGATCTACAAAGAGGTCAAGAAACTCCACAACAACAAAACAAACAACTCCACTTAAGAGATGGGCCAAGGGGCCGGCACTGCAGTTCAACTGGCTAATCCTCTGCCTGCAGCACCGGCATCCTGGGTTCTAGTCCCAGTTGGGGTGCCAGGTCTGTCCCAGTTCTCTCCGTCCGTCTCTCTCTCATTGTCTAACTCTGCCTGTCAAAAAAAAAAAAAAAAAAAAAAAAAAAAAAAAAAAAAAAAAAAGAAGAAGAAGAAGAGATGGGCCAAGGACCTAAAAGACATTTTTCAAAGAGGAAATCCAAATGGCCAACAGACACTTGAAAAAATGTTCAGGATCACTAGCTATCAGGGAAATGCAAATCAAAACCACAATGAGGTTTCACCTCACCCCAGTTAGAATGGCTTACATACAGAAATCTACCAACAACAATGCTGGCGAGGATGTAGAGAAAAAGGGACACTAATCCACCGTTGGTGGGAATGCAAACTGGTAAAGCCACTATGGAAGTCAGTTTGGAGATTCTTCAGAAACCTGAATATAGCCCTACCATACAGCCTAGCCATCCCACTCCTTGAAATTTACCCAAAGGAAATTAAATTGGCAAATATAAGAGCTGTCTGCACCTCAATGTTTATTAGAGCTCAATTCACAATAGCTAAGACATGGAATCAACCTAAATGCTCATCAACAGAAGACTGGATAAAGAAATTATGGGATATGTACTCTATAGAATACTATACAGCAGTAAAAAAAATGAAATCTGGTCATTTGCAACAAAAATGGAGGAATCTGGAAAACATCATGCTGAGTGAAATAAGCCAGTCCCAAAGGGACAAATATCATATGTTCTCCCTGATCGGTGACAACTAACTGAGCACCTAAAAGGAAACCTGTTGAAGTGAAATGGACACTATGAGAAACAATGTCTTGATCAGTGCTTGTCCTGACTGTCGAGAAACAACTTCCTATTTTATTCATTTTAGTATTTTTTTGTTCTACTTAATACCATTGATTGAATTCTTTACTCAACACACAATTATCCTTAGTTGTTAAATTTAACTGAAAAGTGATCCCTGTTAAATATAAGAGTGGGAATAAGAGAGGGAAGAGATGCACAGTTCGGCACATGCTCACTTGGACTTACCCCTAATGGTAGAGCTAGAAACGTGCCAGGGGATTCCAATTCCATCAAGGTGGCATGTACCAATGCCATCTTACTTGTTAAAGTGATCAGTTTAAGTTCATAACTGATCAAAAAGATAGGATTAAGTGTCAAAGGGATTACATAAACAAGACCAGTGTCTACAAATAATAATTGATAGAATTAAAAAGTAGAGAATGATCCTACATGGGAAGCAGGATACAAAGCAGACTCATAGAATGGCAAATGTCCTAACAGCACTCTGGCCTCAGAATCAGCCCTTAAGGCATTCAGATCTGGCTAAAAAGCCCATGAGAGTTTTGCAGGCATGGAAAGCCAAGACACTGTGGCAAAAAAAAAAAAAAAAAAAAAAAAAAAAAAAAAAAAAAAAAAAAAAAAAACAAACCACAAAACTAAATGAAAGATTTCTGTGAGTAAGATCCCAGCAGAAAGAATGGGCCATCAAAGAAGGCAGTACCTTTCTCTGAAGGGAGAAGAGAACTTCCACTTTGAATATGGCCTTGTCTAAATAATATCGAAGTTTGTGAACTCAAGAGGCTTCCATAGCCTTGGCAGCTCATGACAAGAGCCTCGGGTGATTACTGATGTCATAAATAAGAGTGTCAATTGTTAAATCAACAACGGGAGTCACTGTGCACCTGCTCTCCATGTGGGATCTCTGTCATTAATGTGTTGTACTATGCGAATTAACAGTAAAACTACTACCCAAACAATTCTCTATACTTTGTGTGTCTTTGTGGGTACAGTCTGTTGAAATCTTTACTTAGTATATACTAAGTTGATCTTCTGTATATAAAAATAATTGAAAGTGAATCGTGATGAAGAATGGGATGGGAGAGGGAGTGGGAGATGGGATGGTTGTGGGTGGGAGGGCGGTTATGGGGGGAAAAGCAGCTATAATCCAAAAGTTGTACTTTGGAAATTTACATTTATTAAATAAAAGTTGAAAAAAACATACGAGTGAATGCATCTACTTCACATTCTTGGAGAAGCCTGAACCACTTCATTACTTTACAAATGCAAATCCAATGCTGGCATCCCATATTGACACTTGGTTGGAGTCCCAGCTGCTCTACTTCTGATCCAGCTCCCTGCTAAGGCACCTGGGAAAACAGCAGAAGATGGCTCTGCCACCCATGTGAGAATTCCAGATTTCCATGCTCCTGGCTTCAGTCTGACCCAGCCCTGGCTGTTGTGGCCATCTGGGGAGTGAACCAGCAGATGGACACTCGCTTGATTGCTCTATTGCTCTCTCTCTCTCTCTCCCTCTCTGTAACTCTTTCAAATACATAAATAAATCTTTTTTATGTATTTGAAAGAGTTACACACAGAGAGGAGGAGAAGCAGAGAGAGAGAGAGAGAGAGGTATTCCATCTGCTGGTACACTCCCCAATTGGCCCCAACGGCCCGAGCAGTGCCAATCCGAAGCCAGGAGCCAGAAGCTTCTTCCGGGTCTTCCATGCTGGTGCAGGGGTCCAAGGACTTGAGCCATCTTGTACTGCTTTCCCAGGCCATAGCAGAGAGTTGGATCAGAAGTGGAGTAGTTGGGACTAGAACTGGTGCCAATATGGGATGCCAGCATCGCAGGTGGTGGCTTTACCTGCTACACCACAGCGCTGGCTGCCAAATAAATAAATCTTTAAAGGCAAATAAAAGAGAAATGCCTACATCCTACATTGGTGCGCTGCAGATCATTTCCCAGCTGTAGCTCCTGACTCCAGCCTCCTGTCAATCCTGTCAGTGCACACCATGAAGCAGTAGGTGATGGCTCAAGTGGCTTGCTCCCTGCCATCCAGGTGGGAGACTGGATTGAGTTCTCAGCTCCTGGATCCAGCTCCAGTTTCAACCCTGGCCATTACAGCCATTTATGGAGTGGACCTATAGATGAGAGCTCTGTCTTTCTGTGTAAATAAATAAATAAATAAATGAAAATATATTTATTTATTTTTTAAAGGAAGTAGGACCAACAATGACAGTTGACCACAACTTTTTTTTAAAAGATTATTATTTATTTGAGATGCAGAGTGAGAGGGAGAGACAGAGAGATAGGTCTTCCACCTGCTGGTTCACTCCCCCCAAATGGCTGAAACCGCCAGAGTTGGGCCAATCCAAAGGTAGGAGCCAGGAGCTTCTTCCAGGTCTCCCACACGTGTGCAAGGGGCCATCTTCTACTGCTTTCCCAGGATAGAAAGAGGAGTAGCCGGGATTTGAACCATATGGACGCTGGTGCTGCAGGTGGAGGCTTTAGCCCACTGCACCACAGCTGCGCTGGTCCCATGAAAATATATGTAATGCAATGTCATGGTATAGTATAGTTCTGACGAAACTATGCCTGAGGGCTGTGCATCTGACACGCTAAGTCACTGCTTGGAACATCTCTATCCCTATCAGAGTGCCTGGATTCAAGTTCTGGGTCCACTTCTGATTCCTGCTTCCTGCCGATGTGCACCCTGGCAGATAGCAATGATGGCTGAAGTACTGGGTCCCTGTAACCCACATGGGGGACCTGGATGGAGTCCTGGTTTTCTATTGATGAGAATTAATCCAATGCTCTTGCCACACATTGGATTTCTGGGTTTAAGTAGAGAGTTGAGGTCAAGTTTGGGTTCCTAGGAATGATTTAGTGTCAATTATAAATGTCAATTATAAATGCCTATTGGCCTAATCCCCAAGCCTTGGACTGGAAGAGGGGTAACCGAGGGGTAACTGGGACAGAATCTGGCACCCCGACCAGGCTGTAGAAACAAACAAGCCCTGAGTCAGAGTCAGTTTTTTAAACATAATGAAGCATTCCTAAAGAACTCCAGTGAACAGTTCAGGTTAGGATACTCTGTTGGATGGACTTAATGTAGTCCAGAGAATCAGGCATTTATTAGTCTATTTTGTGTTATTAAAAACAAACAAAAAACCTGATGCTGGAGAGCATATAAAGATGAGATTTATGGGCAGGCATTTCGCCTAGTGTTTAAAGCAGCAGTTATCTATATCCCACAAGAGACTACCTGGGTTTGATCCCTGGTTCTGGTTCCTGATTCCAGCTTCCTGCTAATGCAGATCTTGGGAGGCAGCGATGAGGATTCAAGTTAGTTGGGTTCCTGCCACTATGTGGGAGACCTGAATTGGAATGAGTTCCTGGCCCCTGGCTTCAGCCAGTTCCGGTCCCGGCTGTGTCAGTATTTGGAGAGTGAACCATTGGATGGGAAGATTTGGGTCGCTGTTTTCTGCCTTTCAATTAAATGACATTTAAAAAATTATTTGTGACTCCAAATTTTTCCCACGTCTGTCTATATTTGTTTTATTGCCATTTGCTCAAGTTGTTTACCATTTTTAATACGGATCTTATAATTTTCTAATTTGTAAGAGCTCTTTGTATATCAGTCCTTTATAATTTGTTTTGCGGGCTTTCCTCCTAGATTTCCCACTGACTGCTTTTTTTTTTTAACGCCAACCCTAATCTACGAACAAGGTGACGTATGAGCTGACTCCTGTAATCACTTGAAGTTAGCTAGATGACAAGGCAAAAGGTCAGGGCAACAGGCGAGCACAACGCCTGTTTCTTTTCTTTCTAAAATAAAAACAATTCGATTGCGCAAACCCCGGACCCCGTCCCGCCTTTCCTGAACCTTGATCTACCTCCAGCTACCAGTCTCTTTCCGCCCAGCGCTTGGCGCGTTTCTCTGACGTCATGTGTGCGCCGTAGAGTTGGCCGCGCAACTTCCGCGGCCGCCTACCTGGCGCGCAGATGCGAAAGTTCTCGCGGAGCCGGAAGTCCCTGCCACGTGACCGGGTGACAGCGCTCGCCTGGCTGCAGGGCTGGCTTAGGTGCTGCGGCACGGGATGGCGGAGGCGCCTCCTGTCTCAGGTACTGTCCTGGCCCACGCGGGTCTGGGGTCCCTCTCAGGGAGCGGAAATTGGGTCAGTGACGAAGTCCTAGGGCTCCAGCTAGTCATATCGCGAGAGTGGCGCGTGGTGGGGTTAGGGATAGTGGCTCGGAAGGGCCAAGCCACGCGCGTCCTGCGTATGGCGAGCTCCACCATCTTCGACTGGCTGGTGAAGCCCAGTAACTGGGTTTCCGAGCAAAGGCGGCCTATCCTGGCGCCCAGTGAGTCCATATGAGTGTCCCGCCCTGCCACAGGGCGCATTCTGGCCTGCTGGGGCAGCCTCGCCCCGAGCTCCGGGGGCGGGCGTCAGTGGAGCCCGCGCCCGTGCCGGTGGCGGGCTCTAGACGCCTAGCGGGTTTGCACGCGTTCTTAGGGTGTGTTCATCTCCTAGAGTGGTGGCGCGGGCGCAAGCCGAACTCCAGTAGTTAAAAATCTCAGCCTGCCAGAAACTCTGTGTGCCCGAGTCCAAGTTTCCTCCTCCGTCAGCTGAGAGTCAATAGGTTAATTCCTGTGAAGGCGCCCGCCCTGTACTGTCCCTGTTCCATAACTTAGCTCATTTCCCCTCCTGGAATTGCCTCTGCATGTAGAGACAGATGTTAGCAGATGTTAACTGTTAGTAGAACATCCATAGGGTGAACTGTGTCTCAGCCGTTTCCGAACATTTATTGGACAGCAATCAAAAAAGCATTTTGCATCACCGCCTCAGTGCACACTTCACGTAACTATAAAAGTGAGCCAAAAGTTTCAGGAAGCAAAGGTTTCCTTTACTATCCGCAGTATACTCTGTTTTCTATTTGTTTTTTAAAAAGTGCTTGTCACAACCCACTACGGTGATTTTATTTCATGAGCCAACTGTTTCTGACAAACAGACCAGCAGTTTCCAGCATGGGGTTGGAAACGTTTGTTGGTTTGAGTCTTAGTTCTACCAGCCAGCTATTTGGGGCACCAAGACCATAAAAGTGTGTATGAGGTGGCCAGTAAAATGCATTTAATATTGGGGACCTTAGTGTAGAAAGTTGGAACACTCACTGCATTGTTGTGCCCTAATCCTCACTTGGGCATAAGTCGGTTTGGCTGGTGTTACATTGTTCCTCGCACCCAGCCCTTCACCAAGCCTCTGGATTGGGGCCATTGATTTTCCGTCCCCCAGGCTCACTTCTCATCCGTGTCCGTACCCTTCAGTGTTTGAAGCAGAATTGGGTAGGGGCCAGTTGTGAGTCAAAAGGTTGGCCCCTGGGGTTGCGTCCAGGTTATCACGGGGTCATTGCATTACCCCATAATGGTATTACTGAGTTGATAGTCTAAAGACCTCCCCACTCCTTTGCAAGTGCCTTCATTTATTTTTCTTTAGTTCCAATTACATGTTTTTTTAGCGTCATCTCTAGCCCAAATCCGCATTCCCCACCAAACAGCAGCTCAGTCCAGAGAGTATCTTTCTCCCCAGTGAGTCTATGCAATACTAGTTTTGTCTCTGAACTTTATAGTCTACAGCTGGTTGTCCCCTATTCTGCCCCAGTCACCTGTTGGACACCTGCTGTGCTGCTGTGTTAGCTTGGATCCAGAGTATCACTTGTCTGTTTTATAACCATGCCTTGGTGATGATATATCTGTTTACCAGATGACTTATAGCTACTTAAAATAGTGAAGGAAAAGAGTGTCTCTGAGCTTTACCATGGTCCGATTTCCTGATTGATGTGTCCTTTTGCCCTTCCTCATGTCTCTTAAGGGTCTTTCTAAGGACTTTGCCCATTACGTCATTTCTGGTGGAACATATATTTGAATAGGAGTAATTCATTACTGCTCAACATGAAACACCCTTTTCCAGGCCACTCCCGACAGGTACTGGCCTCATTTCTGCCTTGTTTCTTTAAGCAGGAAAGAACTAACCAATACCTTTTGGTTTGGTTCAGTTGACCCATTTCCACCTTTGAGTTCTCTATTATGTTTTCAGGACACCACTACTGCCTTCTGAGTTTGTCTAATCTCTTGCCATTTTTTGAGCCCCGCTACTCCCAGAATTCTGTCTGTGAAAGCTTTCAGGACACATCCTGGATTGAATAAGCATTTACGCTCATGACCTTTTGGATCTCCTTCAGTTCTTCTCTGTATGTTTTTATGGTACTCACTTCCCAACCTGTCAGTGTATCGTAGTGTAGGAGCATGGTCTCTAGTGCCACACATCCTGATTTGGAATCTTGAGGAGTCTGCCTTGAAGGAACTCTGTGGCCTTGGGCATGTTACTTTCTCTGTGGCATGGTTTTCTAATCAGGAAAGTCAAGATAAAATGAGATAACACTGAAGTGGTTGGGATAGTAACTGTCACAAACCAGGCACCAAATATACGTTAGACCTTAAGGCTGTGCACTGTACCTACCTGTGCTTGAGTCTGTGTGTTTCACATAGTCTGTGGTCTTAACAGCAATCATAAAGGACAGTTTTAACCACTTAACTTTATTCTTCGCAGCAACTCTTTGATGTAGGTATCGTTACAATCCCATTACTTATGAGAAATCTTGAGCTAAATAACTTCCATGAAGTCACAATAAATGATGAGCTGGGACTTATTCCGTGCCTTCCAAGTCCTATGGATTCATAATATATATTTTTTTTAAAGATTTTATTTATTTGAGAGTTACAGACAGTGAGAGGGGGAGACAGAGAGAAAGGTCTTCCTTCCGCTGATTCATTCCCTAAATTATGTCAGTGGACGGAGCTGTGCCGATCCAGAGCCAGGAGCTTCTTCTGAGTCTCCCACAGTGGTGCAGGGGCCCAAGCACTTGGGCCATCTTCCACTGCTTTCCCAGGCCACAGCAGAGAGCTGGATTGGAAAAGGAGCAGCCAGGACTAGAACCAGCGCCCATATGGGATGCCGGCACCCCAAGGCCAGGGCCTCAACCCACTGTGCCACAGCGCTGGCCCCAGTTCATAATATATTCTACATGACATACATAGTTCTGACTTTATTACTAACTAGTTTGTGTTCTTAGGCAAGTCATTTTTGTCTTTGGGCTTCAGGGACTCAGTTGAGGCATCTTAGGGAAAAATGAGTGGAATTGAAGGGGAGTGTGCTTTTTTTGAGACTTTGGGATTCTACATCAGTATTAGTGAAGTTATATATGGAAAACCCAAAATGTATTCCTGGAGGAAGAGATAGCCACTGATATACTTACAGTGCTGAGTATATTACTGTCTACATCAAATTTTAATGAGTTCCACATTTACCTTTTGAAAAAAAGTATTGTTACCTGTTGTCACTGATGAAAAAACCAAGGCTGGCGGCAGTCAAATGATACCTGTGAGCTCACATGTAAGCCGGAGAGCCAGACTTTAAACCCATTTTAGCTTACTGAAAAGCCTGCTTGCTTGGCATTACACAATGCTGCTTTAGAGTTTTGAAAGACCATGTGGAATGTGAAGATATCTCTTCCCTGAACTGTTAGTTAACCTTAAGATTTTGTTTCTTTTTTTTTCCAAAATAAATACACGTAAACATAATACCTGATATCACACATGATTTTTGCTCAGAAACTCTTAGCTGTCAGTGGCTATTGGCATGGCTCCTGGTCAGTCCTCCACAAGCACACTGAACCCATTACCTTCTCAGTGAGCTAAAGGTCTTACTAAGAGCCTGTTTTATACAGTCTGCAGGAAAATAGCTTGTAGATATGATTTTTAGTTTTCATGGGCTTCATGTATGATTAATTTTTTACTGATATGTTTATTTCTTATATCCTAGGTACTTTTAAATTCAATACAGATGCTGCTGAGTTCATTCCTCAGGAGAGAAAAAATTCTGGTCTAAGTTGTGGGACTCAAAGGAGACTAGACTCTAGTAGAAGTGGTAGAAGAAATTACAGTTCACCACCTCCCTGTCACCTTGCCAGGCAACTCCCTTATGATGATATCTCTGCTGTTCAGCACAGTTATCATCCTCTAGGAAGCAAACCCAAGAGTCAACAGACTTCTTTCCAGTCCTCTGCTTCTAATAAATCATCCAAGAACCATGGCCTTCAGAGTCAACCTTGGCACAAATTGAGGAGTGAAAAGCACCACATAAGAGTCAAGAAAGCACAGAATCTCATTGAACAGACCTCAGATGTAATTAACTTAGAAAGCCTGGCTAGATTGGAGAGCGGGACAAACCCCATAGAGCACAGCCCTTCTGAGAGTGAGAAGGAAGTTGTTGGTGCAGATCCCAGGGGAGCGAAGCCCAAAAAGGCAACACAATCTTTATACAGCTATGGCAAAGGACCAAAAGTCAAGGGCAAACTGAAATGTGAATGGGGCAACAGAATAACTCCAAAACCTGAGGAGGCTGGATCTGAAAATACGAAGCCTGTGGTGATTTTCCACCTTGACTCTTCGGATGCATCATCTAGAAAAGGAGTGCTAGATGGGTGTGGGGCCAAACGAAATGAGCAGAGAAGATACCCACAGAAAAGGCCTCCCTGGGAAGTAGAGGGGGCCAGGCCACGACCAGGCAGGAATCCACCGAAACAGGACGGCCAGCGACATACTAGTACAGGGCCCAGAAACAGCATGGTCTGTGTTCCAAAGGACAGTCTCAGTGAAAGACCAACAAAGTCCGCCTGTGACAGTGGGAATTTGGCAGTTGTCAACAAGTCTTCCAGAAGGGCTGACCAAGAGAAATGCACTATTCGGAGGCAGGATCCTCAAATAGGATCTCCTTTCTCCAGAGGCAAACAGAACCATGTGCTGAAGAATGTGGAAACACATACAGGTAAACTGATCTAGATGGATGAATTTCTTTTTATTTTAAATTTAAAATAGGTAATATATACACACAGTTTAGAAACTGGAAAGTATAAAAAGGTACAGTGAAAAGTCTCTGTCTTATCATCTGCCTGAGTTCTGCCACCACCCATTGCTCCCCTCCCCAAGATTTCATCACCTCTCTATCCAGCCAGCATTCTGCATCTGCTGTTGTGCATCTGTAGATTCAGCCGTGGATTAAAAATATTCTGGAAAAGAATTGCATTTGTACTGAACATGTACATTTTTTTCTTGTCACTATTCCCTATACAAAACAATATAGAAGCTATATAGCATTTATATTGTTTTAGGTATTATAAGTAATGTAAAGATGATGTGAAGTATAAGACTGTTTAGGATATATACAACCATGATACCATTTTATTTTATTTAAAGATTTATTTGGGGCCGGCGCTGTGGCGTGGGTAAAGCTGCCACCTGAAGTGCCAGCATCCTACATGGGTGCTGGTTCAAGTCCCGGCTGCTCCACTTCTGGTCCAGCTCTCTGCTATGGCCTGAGAGAGCAGTGGAAGATGGCCCACGTCCTTGGGACCCTGCACCCACGTCACAGCGCCGGCCCCTATACAATAATTTTTTTTTTTTTTTTTTTTTTTTGACAGGCAGAGTGGATAGTGAGAGAGAGAGAGACAGAGAGAAAGGTCTTCCTGTTGCCGTTGGTTCACCCTCCAATGGCCGCCACGGCTGGCGCGCTGCAGCCAGCGCACCGCGCTGATCAAAAGGCAGGAGCCAGGTGCTTCTCCTGGTCTCCCATGGGGTGCAGGGCCCTAGCGCTTGAGCCATCCTCCACTGCCTTCCTGGGCCACAGCAGAGAGCTGGCCTGGAAGAGGGGCAACTGGGAAAGAATCCAGCGCCCCGACCGGGACTAGAACCTGGTGTGCCGGCGCCGCTAGGTGGAGGATTAGCCTAGTGAGCCACGGCGCTGGCGACATTTCTCATTTTCCCGAGTGTAGTTTCATTAAGGCTAGCATCATTCTGCTGCTCTTACCATCTTGGTCTCCTTCCAGTTAATGTGAGGGACAGCCCAGTTCCTGAAGCCACCTCCTGTCCAGGGTTCTGCTTTGATACTGGTTTGTAGTTCTGCTTGTTTGCTTCACAGGCAGTCCTTGGGGCTTGAGCTCACATGCAAAGCAGGCAGTGTTATACCAGTTATTTTTGAATACTTAACGCTGGCTAATGGTGTCCTATAGCTTCATAAAGACTGCATACATTTATTTTGTCACAGTTTTGTTGTGGGTCAAGAATCTGGGTATGGGTTAGTTGAGTTCTATGTTCAAGGTCTCACAGGGCTGAAACTTGTCCAGGAATATGCTGTCACCTGAGGCTCAGAGTCCTCTTTTATGCCCACCGGTTGCTGGTAGAGATTAGTTCCTTCCAGCCGAGGTCCCCGTGTTCTTGGTGGCTGTTGGCAAGGAAGTCACTCCCAGCTCCTAGAGGCCACCCTTAGTTTTCTGCTGAGTGGTGCCCTCTACAACATGGCATTTGGTCTCTTTGAAGCCTATAGGAAATCATCTGCAGCAGTTTCAAATCTCTGACTTCTGTTTACTGATCTCTAGGCTCTTTTTAACAGGCTCCCCTGACAAAGGTCAGGGCCATCCATACTAAGGGGGAGGAGATTATGCAGGGCGTACACATCAGGGAGCTGGAAGTCTAGGAAGCCATCTTAGAATTCTACCCAACAAATCTCATGGGGCCTTATGTTCACATCATCCATATTATTCTTGAGAAAACATCACTCATTTAATAAGTAAATACTGTGTGTCAAGTACTATTCTGGTTACAGGGAATACTGATGACATTTACATTCTGATGGGGAAGACAGGCAGAAAATACTTAAATATCATATGTCAGGTTAAGGGTTCAAGGTAAAGGGTTGGCCAGCACCACGGCTCACTTGGCTAATCCTCCGCCTGCGGCGCCGGCACCCCGGGTTCCAGTGCCGGTTGGGGCACCGGATTCTGTCCCGGTTGCTCCTCCTTCAGTCCAGCTCTCTGCTGTGGCCCGGGAAGGCAGTGGAGGATGGCCCAAGTGCTTGGGTCCCTGCACCCGCATGGGAGACCAGGAGGAAGGGCCTGGTTCCTGGCTTCAGATCGGCACAGTGCCGGCTGTGGCGGCCATTTGGAGGGTGAACCAATGGAAGGAGGACCTTTCTCTCTGTCTCTCTCTCTCTCACTGTCTAACTTTGCCTGTAAAAAAAAAAAAAAAGCAAAGCTGGAGCTGGCTTTTTTTTTTTTTTTTTTTGGGGGGGGGACAGGCAGAGTGGACAGTGAGAGAGAGAGACAGAGAGAAAGGTCTTCCTTTTACCGTTGGTTCACCCCCACAATGGCCGCTGCGGCTGGCGCACCGTGCTGATCCGCAGTCAGGAGCCAGGTACTTCTCCAGGTCTCCCATGGGGTGCAGGGCCCAAGCACCTGGGCCATCCTCCACTGCACTCCCTGGCCACAGCAGAGAGCTGGCCTGGAAGAGAGGCAACCGGGACAGAATCCGGCGCCCTGACCGGGACTAGAACCCGGTGTGCGAGCGCCACAAGGTGGAGGATTAGCCTAGTGAGCCGCGGCGCCGGCCCTGGAGCTGGCATTGTGGCATAGCAGATAAAGCCACTGCCTATGATGCCAGCATTCTGAATGGGTGCCTGTTTGAGTCCCAGCTGCTCCGCTTGCAATTCAGCTTCCTGCTAGTACACCCTGGAGAGCAGTGGTTCCCTGACCCAGATGGAATTCCTTGATTCTGGCTTCAGACTGGCCCAGCCCTGGCAATTTTGACCATTTGGGGAGTGAACCATCCAATGGAAGATCTCTCTGTCTCTTGCTCTCTCTCTCGTTACCTCTGACTTTCAAATAAATAATTTTCAAAATAATAATAATAAAGCAGTAAAAAGGACAGAGTAACAGGAGTGTTATTTTAAATAAGTTAATATCTTTGAGAGGAGACGTTTGAACAGAGTCCAGAATAAAGTACAGAGTGCAACACGTGGCTCTGGCAGAGAGCATTTCAGGCAGAGGGAAGAGCAAATTCATACGCATTGTTGACAGTAAAGAAGGGGGCGGGAGAGGAGGTCAGAGAAATAGCAGGGATCAAATTGTGTGAAACCTTTAGACTTGATACTGAGGAAGAAGAGAAGCTGTTGGAAGCTATGATTGTACTTTTATTTTTTTTTAAGATTTATTATTTATTTAAAAGGCAGACAGATTTTACATCTGCTGCTTCACACCCCAAATGGCTGCAACTGCCAGGGCTGAGCCAGGCCAAAGCCAGGAGCTTCTTCCAGGTCTCCAGTGTGGGTGGCTAGAGCCCAGGTGCTTGGGCCATCTTCTGCTACTTTCCCAGGCACATTAGCAGGGAGTAGGATTGGAAGTAGAGCAGCCATGACACCAGTCAGTACCCATGTGGGATGCTGGTATTGCAGGCAGTGGCTTAGTCTGCTATACCACAATGCCAGTCCCTGATCTTATATTCTAAAATGATCACTCAGGCTAAGGAAGCAAAGGGACAAGTTAGGAGGCTATTGCAGTAATTCAGGTAGAAGATGATAGAGAGTTGGACTGGGGCAGCAGTGGTGGAAAAGATAAGAATTGATTAAACTGTGGATATATTTAGGTGAACTGAAAAGATTTGCAGATAGATTGGATGTTAGATACAGGAGAGAGAAATTAAGGATGGGAGCACTGGTGTGGCATGCTGGGTTAAGCCACCACCTGTGATGCCAGCATCCAATATTGGAGCACCTGTTTTTTTTGTTTGTTTGTTTTGTTTTGACAGGTAGTTATAGACAGAGAGAGAGAGACAGAGAAAGGTCTTCCTTTAATTGGTTCACTCCCCTAATGGCCGCCACGGCCGGCGCTGTGCCAACCTGAAGCCAGGAGCCAGGTGCTTCTTCCTGGTCTCCCACGCGAGTGTAGGGACCCAAGCACCTGGGCCATCCTCCACTGCCCTCCCGGGCCACAGCAGAGAGCTGGACTGGAAAAGGAGCAACCGGGACTAGAACCCAGTGCCCATATGAGATGCTGGTGCCACAGGCAGAGGATTAACCAAGTGAGCCACGGCGCCAGCCCGGAGCACCTGTTTTGAGTCCTGGCTGCTCCACCTCTGATCCAACTCCCTGCTCGTGTGCCAGGGAAAGCTGTGGAAGTAGACCCAGTGGAGTTCCTGGCTCCTGGCTTCAGTTTGGCCCAGCCCCAGTTTTTCAGCCATTTGGAGAGTGAACTAGCAGATGGAAGATTGAGCAGTCTCTCTTGGATGTGTTCTGTCTCTCTCTCTCTCTCTCTCTCTCTCTCTCATGCTCTGCCTTTCAAATATTTCTGTTTTGTTTTAAGGATTTAGTTCAATTTGAGTTGCCTATTAGACTTCCAAATGGACATGTTAGGTAGGGAGTTAGATATACAGTAATGGCATTGGAGGGGGAGGTCTGTACAAGAAATTTAAATTTGGGAATTATCAATATAAAGAGAGTAGTTCATGGACTAGAGGAGACAAAGGTGTGAGTGTAGTTAGAGAAGAAAAGTTTGAGGATTGACTCGTGCTGAGCTCAGAATTTCAAGGTTGGAAGATGAGGATCCAACAGAGGAGATGGAGAATGAGTAGTAATTGACCTAAGAAGTAAACCACGTTTGGGGCCGGTGTTGTGGCCTGTCATGTAAAGCCACTACCTGCGATGTGGGCACCAGTTTGTGTCCCAGCTGTTCGACTTCTGATCCAGCTCCCTGCTAATGCACCTAGGAAAGCAGCAGAAGATGGCCCAAGTGCTTAGGCCCCTCTCACCCATTTGGGAGACTGGGATGAAGTTCCTGGCTCCTGGCTTCAGCCTGGCCTAGCCCTAGTTGTTGCAGCCATTTGGGGGATGAACCAACAGTTCAAAAATCTCTCTCTTACTGTGTCTCTCTCCCTCTCTGTAACTCTCTCAAATAAATAAATACATCTTTTTTAAAAAGAGAAGTAAACTGTATTCCAAATTCCAAATCAAAAATTCAAGGAGAAGAGAATGATCTTTTGGGACAAATGCTACTGATAGCTCCAGGAAGATGACAGTTGCATGTTGACTAAGTGAATTTGACATTATGAAGGGTTTTGGTTTTAAAAAGAGCAGTTTCAGCCAGTACCGCGGCTCACTAGGCTAATCCTTCACCTTGCGGCGCCGGCACACCGGGTTCTAGTCCCAGTCGGGGCGCCGGATTCTGTCCTGGTTGCCCCTCTTCCAGGCCAGCTCTCTGCTGTGGCCAGGGAAGTGCAGTGGAGGATGGCCCAAGTCCTTGGGCCCTGCACCCATGGGAGACCGGGATAAGTACCTGGCTCCTGCCATCGGATCAGCGTGGTGCGCAGGTCGCAGCGCGGCGGCCATTGGAAGGTGAACCAACGGCAAAGGAAGAACTTTGTCTCTCTCACTGTCCACTCTGCCTGTCAAAAATTAAAAAAAAAAAAAAAAGGCCGTTTTGGGGCTGGTACTGTGTGTAGTAGATTAGGTCTCCATCTGCAATGCCAACATTCCAAATGGGCACTTCTTCATGTCCTGGGTGCCCTTCTTCTGATCTAGCTCTCTGCTATTGGCTTGGGAAAGCAGCGGAAAATGGCCAAAGTGCTTGGGCCTCTGCACCCATGTGGAAGACCTGGAGGAAGCTCCTGGCTCCTGGCTTCAGATGAGCCCAGCTCTGGCCATTGCAGCCATTTGGGGAGTGAACCAGCAGATGCAAGACCTCTTTCTCTTTCTCCTCTTTCTGTAACTCTATCTCTCAAATAAATATTTTTTAAAAAGTTTTCTGTGAGTGGTGGAAATAGAAGTTTGATTGGAATGAAAAGAGAGGATTTGAAGCTAGTGCCACTCCACCTTTTAGCTACACCTCACCTTCCATGTCTTGCCCTTGTCATCATTTTCCAAATCCCCCGTCTCCAATCCTTGTGTATTGATGCATATCGCCTATATCTTTTCTCTACCCTAGTGGTTCTCAAAATGTAGTTCCAGACCAGCAGCCATCAGTAACACCTAGGAACTTGTTAGAATATGAATTCTTGGGCCTCACTACAAACTTAACTAAACAGAGATGAGCAAAGGGCCCAACAATCTTATTTTTTTAACAAGTATCTGTGATTTTTACATGTGTTTTAGTTTGAGAATGAAAACCTGCTATTATTCTGATCATATGGGTGGTGACCTCTTCTGTTCTGATTCCATATCTAACCCCAGGAAAATAGCCCTAGGGATGCCCCATCTCTGAAATCTTAAGCCAGGAGCCTCTTCCAGGTTTCCCATGCTGTTGCAGGGCCCAAGCATCTGGGCCATCTTCTACTGTTTTCCCAGGCCATAGCAGAGAGCTGGATTGGAAGTGGAGCAGCCATGACTCAAATCGCTGCCCATATGGGATGTCAGCACTGCAGGCTCTGCCACAGCACCGGCCCCTATATCTTTTCATTATTTGTTTATTGTCTGCCTTCCTTTACTACATAATAAGCTTCATTTGGGCAGATGTATTCCTATTCTGCCCAGTATCTGCCTTTACTGTTGAAAAAGTACCTGGTATATAGAATTGCTCAGTAAATGTTTTTGAATAGTGTTCTCTAGCCTCCATTGTCTTATAGCACTGCCTGTTTCCCCTTCTGTGTCCTTGGACAGCTTTCCTTCCCATTTTCATCTAAGATTGCTCCAAGCCTTTTCCACAACTAATATTCACCTCCCTGTCTCCCAGGGTGCACCTTAGCAGGAAGCTAGATCAGATGGGGAGTGGAGACTCAAGCCCAGGAAGTCTGATGGGGGAATGCAGACATCTTAACTACTGCACCAGATACCCATACCCACCTCTGCTGCACTGACTTCTTTTTTTTGACAGGCAGAGTGGACAGTGAGAGAGAGAGAGACAGAGAGGAAGGTCTTCCTTTGCCGTTGGTTCACCCTCCAGTGGTTGCCGCGGTGCTTTTCCTGGTCTCCCATGGGGTGCAGGGCCCAAGCACCTGGGCCATCCTCCACTGCACTCCCTGGCCACAGCAGAGAGCTGGCCTGGAAGAGGGGCAACCGGGACAGAATCCGGCACCCTGACCGGGACTAGAACCTGGTGTGCCGGCGCCGCTAGGCGGAGGATTAGCCTAGTGAGCTGCGGCGCCGGCCTGCTGCACTGACTTCTAAAGCTTTTTTTTTTTTTTTTTTTAAAGATTTATTTTATTTTATTTGGAAAGCAGAATTACAGAGAGGCAGAGAGAGAGAGAGGTCTTCTATCCTTTGGTTCACCCCCTAAATGGTCATAACAGCTGGAGCTGAGCTGATCTGAAGCCAGGAGCCAGGAGCTGCTTCTGGGTCTCCCACATGGGTGCAGGGCCCAAGGAGTTGGACCATCTGCTGCTGCTTTCCTAGGCCAAAGCAGAGAGCTGGATCGGAAGTAGAGCTGCCAGGACATGAACTGTGCCCATATAGGATGCCAGCACCATAGGTGGTGGCTTTACCTGCCGCGCCACAGTGCCGGCCCCAGACCTAGCTTTTTTAGTCTTACCCCCAGATATAATCAGCTTTATTTAACCTTTTGTCCTTTTTCCTTATAGAATTTTCAGTGCCCATTTTTATGTAGTGAAATTATGCAATACAAATAATTGTATCCTTTCTTTTGCCTATTATGATGTAATGTTTTTCTAATCGTTAAGAAATCTTTATATGTCTTATTTTAAGTTATTTTGTAATATGCCATAAAATAGATGTGCATTAATATTTAATGTTCCCAGGGGCTGGCACTGTGGCATAGTGGGAAAAGCCACAGCTTGCCGGTTCAAGTCCACGCTGCTGTATTTCTGATCCAGTTCCCTGCTAATGTGCCTGGGAAAGCAGCAGAGGATGGTCCAAGTTCTTGGGCCCCTGTACCCAAATGGGAGATCCAGAAGAAGCTCCTGGCTCCTGGCTTTGGACTGGCCCAGCTCCAGCTATTGTGTTCATTTGGGGAGTGAACTAGCAGATGGAAGACCTCTCTCTGCGTCTCCCTCTGTCTCTCTGTAATTCTGCCTTTCAAGTAAAAAACTAAATCTTTTTAAAAAATTCATTTTCTGTATTATTTCTTCTTTGATGATGTATTTTAAACTAAATTTCTAATATTGGGCTTTTTTTCTTTGGTTGAATGTTAGAATTTAGTTTTTGATGTGTTCATTTGTTTTCTGAAGTGTGTGGATTTCCCTTTTTTTTTTTTTTGACAGGCAGAGTGGACAGTGAGAGAGAGAGACAGAGAGAAAGGTCTTCCTTTTGCCATTGGTTCACCCTCCAATGGCCGCCGCGGCCAGCGCGCTGCGGCCGGCGCACCGCACTGATCCGATGGCAGGAGCCAGGAGCCAGGTGCTTTTCCTGGTCTCCCATGGGGTGCAGGGCCCAAGCACCTGGGCCATCCTCCACTGCACTCCCTGG
Organism: Oryctolagus cuniculus; assembly: GCF_051225735.1. NCBI lineage: Eukaryota > Metazoa > Chordata > Mammalia > Lagomorpha > Leporidae > Oryctolagus > Oryctolagus cuniculus. Next base: position 196,906,671 of record NC_142867.1, read on the forward strand.
CCACAGCAGAGAGCTGGCCTGGAAGAGGGGCAACCGGGACAGAATCCGGCGCCCCAACCGGGACTAGAACCCGGTGTGCCGGTGCTGCTAGGCGGAGAATTAGCCTAGTGAGCCGCGGCGCCGGCTGGATTTCCCTTTAATCACCCACACAAGGTGTCTATTTCAGGCTTTCCCGAGAGAGAGAGTGCGCGCAGAAGAGCGAACTATTCCAAAAACTTCAGCGAAACCTGCAACTTTCAGGGAAATAGGTTATGAAACAGACTAGCCTTTGGCTTCTTAGAATCAGGTAGCCCTTAAAATCTGTGTTGGGATTCTTTTCTCTTTCTTTTCCTTCCTTCCTCCTTCCATTTATTTTCATTTGATTTGAAAAGCAGAGAGAGAGAGAGAGATCGAGAGAGATCTTTATCTGCTGTTTCATTCCCCCAAATTCCTGCAGCTGCCAAGAACTTAAGCCAGGAGGCCAGTCTCCGTCTCCCTTGTGGGTGGCAGAGATCAAGTACTTGTCATCACCTTCTGCCTCCCAGGATGTGTATCAGCACAGAGCTGAATCAGCAGTGGAGGAGTTAGGATGTGAACAGGGCACCCTGGTGTGGGATGTGGGCCTCCCATACAGTGTATTAAGTGCCACACCAAATGCCTGACTCTGGGTTCTTAAATGACTTGTTGCTCCTTGGTTAACCAAAGTGAGGTATGGGTTTCTGTGTTTGAGTTTATCTTTTTCTATTTTGTTTTCTAAACAGGTTCTCTAATTGAACAGCTAACTACAGAAAAATATGAGTGTATGGTGTGCTGTGAGTTGGTTCGCGTCACAGCCCCAGTGTGGAGTTGTCAGAGTTGCTACCATGTTTTTCATTTGAGTTGCATAAAGAAATGGGCGAGGTCTCCAGCATCTCAAGCAGGTGATTTCTCTCTTCTGAGTAGTTATTTTCATCCATTTGGTATATTCAGGTTTTAAACCTAGGATCAAAAATACTGTTGAAATCCTTTCAAGTACTTTATCTGCAGAGAGAGAATGTTGCCTTAATCACATATCAGATGACTAGAATTAAGTTGTAGATCTTACATAAACCAGCTAAACATGACAATATTAAAATAGATTTAGGTTCTGATAAAAATCAGTCACTTTTATGGAAAATTGTAGCTTTTATCTAAGTAGCAGCTAGAGGAAACATTTCTTGGATGGTTTGCCTTAGAAATTTATAGAACACAATTGTCTAATAGTTGTTTAATTTATCCTAAGAATATCGAAGTTGTTTTGCCTTTTACAGATATTCTCTGTAGCTCATTGTAGTAGCTTTTCCCCAAAGTGTTCTCATATTCATGGATAATGCAACTATTATTATTAATATGTTTTCTGAAATATGGCTCTCTAGTTCAAAACACCTAAATTTTTCCTGCCTATACTGAAGTATTCTGTCCTTATTTTTTGCAAGGCAAGATTCAGATAATATTAACATTAGGAATACTAGAACAAAATGAATACTTGCTTGATTCATTGTATCTGAAAGTCCTTATAAGTATAAGCCCAAATACAGAATTTAAGCAAAGCATTCAGTATTTTGAGTTTGTTTCTTAAATGTCTGATATATTTGTGTTGAAACTATTACCACTGCTTTAATATGTTGGCTTCCTATAACTTACATTGTTTAAAAAAAATTTTTTTTTTTTCATTTGACTTACTCCCATTTTTTGCTGACAGATGGCCAGAGTGGTTGGAGGTGCCCTGCCTGTCAGAATGTTTGTGCACACGTTCCCAACACCTACACTTGTTTCTGTGGTAAGTTTGTATAGATTGGAGTCTCTTTCACTTCAAACACTGTACCCCAGTTCCTAATCCAGGAGAGGTGGTTTGCTGGGCACCATCGTACTCATGTTGTCCATCACACGGCTGGATTCATGGGCCTTTGTGCTCTTGGGCACACTCTTTGGAGGTGGGCCATCCATCTTTTCCTGCCAACCAAGCTCATGCTGCTTCGGAGCAGTGGGGCAGTCTTAGTTGTGAGACTAGAGCAGACCAGGTGGTAGGGGCAGGTATAGACATGGGCTCCCTCTCATTCCCAGCTGCAAGTTTTGGTAGTCCGGATTTGAGCAGCATGAATTAAAGGTAATGCTTATTGTTATCCAAGAAATAAGTTGTTGGTCTTTTCTGTAAACCAGCATTACAAACTCTGTCCTTACATCCTCCCACTTTGTGGAATACAAGTATTTCCTGTTTTTGAATAACTCAGTTTTCCTATGGATTAGGAAAAAAACTTCCTGTGATCCAGATGCTCATTCCTGCTGCTAACCTATTTCCTGCATGTCCTTTTATCCCCTTCCTGTCTTTTAATGACTGACCTTCTCTATCTAGTTGTTGATTCTTCACGTTTTGTTTCTTAACCATTTGTTTCCCTCCTTGAACCATTGACATTCTGCTTCTGTCCTTAATGTCTCACTGAACGTGAATGCAGAAGTCGTCAGTGATCCTTCCTGACCACATTTAGAGCTGAGTTGTAAACTCTTAACCTTTTTGGCTACTTTCACCAGGAGTTAGTCATTGGCCATTAATTTTTTATCTTCTGAATTCAATCCCTTGGTGAACTCACTCACTGACTATGGAGATTGTTTTTCCCTTTTCTATTCTTTTCTTTTTAAGATTTATTTTATTTATTTGAAAGAGTTATAGAGAGAGGTAGAGCCAGAGAGAGAGAGAAGTCTTCCATCCATTGGTTCACTCCTCCAAAATGACCACAACTGCCAGAGCTGGGCTGATCCAAAGCCAGGAGCTTCTTCAGGGACTCCCACATGGGTACAGGGGCGCAAGGACTTGGGCCGCCTTCTGCTACTTTCCCAGGCCATAGCAGAGAGCTGGATCAGAAGTGGAGCAGCCGGAACTTGAACCGGCACCCATATGGGATGCCGGCGCTGCAGGCTGGTACTTTAACCTGCTGAGCTACAGCGCTGGCCCCTCCCCTTCTTTTCTTTAGATCTTCATTCTCAAGTTCTGACACCAAATGGCCTTTTCCACCTGCAGTGCTATCATCCCATATGGGCTGCAGTTCAAGTCCAGATGCTCCACTTCAATCCAACTCCCTGCTAATGTGCCTGGGAAAGCAGTGGAGGATGGCCGAAAAGCTTGGGCCCCTGCATCCACATGGGAGACCTGGCTCCTGGCATAGGCCTGGCCGTTGCAGCAATTTGGGGAGTGAACCATCAGATGGAAGATTCATCTCTCTCTGTCTCTCTCTCCCCCTTTCTCCCTCTCCTTCTCTGTATCTCTGCCTTTTGAATAAATCTTAAAAAAAAAAAAAAAAAGGATTTGCAGTATGACACTCATTATAAAATTACAGCCATTTTATCCCTACTTTGTAGCTTTAGGTGAGTTACTGCTACACAAAGGATTTATAGCCTTTCCAGCTCTTATTGCCTCCTCCATGTGTTTGTAGTATCTTCTCTTATTCCCTCTTTCTGATCCTTACCACAGGTACTTCCATAATAGTCCAGTGCACATTTGTAGAGGCTTATCTTAAGATTTATCATACTCAGTTAAGCTTTTGATGAGTAGCATTACATTCATCTCCTTTTACTTTAGGGTGTGAGATAATGCATTTGTTGAACTAATGAAAGCCACACGGAAGTTTCATGCTCTCTAGCTAAACTGCACTGTTTGATTAAAATCAAGGATATGATTGAAGTTTTTGCCATTGACTCTCTGATCTGATGTGTTTTAGGCAAGGTAAAGAATCCTGAATGGAGCAGAAATGAAATTCCGCATAGTTGTGGTGAGGTTTGTAGAAGGAAACAGCCTGGCCAGGACTGTCCACATTCCTGTAATCTGTAAGTTGGAACTCTAGATCCCTGGGGATTCCTGGTAGACATGCTTTGCTGATGGTTCTAAGTACACATATCTGGTTCGCACGTAACAGGCTGGGGTAAAGGTTGTACCAGGAACTTTACATGTGAACTTGTATAGGTATTTATTTCCACTTCACAGATGAGGCTCAGAAAGGCCGAGTATCTTGCCCAATGTCACATTGCTAGAAGATGATGATAGAGCTGAAATTTCCAAAGCCAGTGTTTCTCCCCCACTATATTACACCGATGTGTCTCAGATATTTTAGCCTCTGCTGCTGTCCAGGCTGGAAAGAGCAGAGTATAACCTCTGTCTGGAAGGCAGTTGTATGGTTTTTTTAAAGGTTTATTTATTTATTTACTTGCATGAATATTATTTATATGAATACTTATTTACTTATGTGAAAGGCAGAGTGACAGAGAGAGAGATAGAGAGAGAGAGAGAGAGAGATCTTCCGAGGCCAGTGCTGTGGCATAGCAGGTAAGGCCACTGCCTGCATGGCCAGCATCCCGTGTGGGCACCGGTTCGAGACCCAGCTGCTCCACTTCCAATCCAGCTCTCTGCTGTGGCCTGGGAAAGCAGTGGAGGATGGCTTAGGTCCTTGGGCCTCTGCACCCTCATGGGAGACCCAGAAGAAGTTCCTGGCTCCTGGCTTCAGATCAGCACAGCTCCAGCCATTGGGCCAACTGGGGAGTGAACCAACAGATGGAACATCTCTCTCTCTCTCTCTCTGCCTCTGCATCTCTCCGTGTGTAACTCTGACTTTCAAATAAATTAATAAATCTTTTTTAAAAAAAGAATACAAGTAATGCTTAAAAAAAAGAGAGAGATCTTCCATCTCGTGGTTCACTTTTCAAATGACTGCAACAGCCAGAGTTAGGCCAGGCTGAAGCCTGGAGCCAGGAACTCCCATCTGGATCTCCCACATGCGTATCTGTAGCTGAAGTACTTAGATCATCATTCACTGCTTCCTAGGTGCGTTAGTGGGAGACTAGATCAGCAGTGGAACAGCCAAGAGTATCAGTAGTCTTTCAGACTCAACTGAACAGCATGGCCTTGATCTCCTAGGCTGTCAGCCCATCCTTCCCTCTGACCACTGGCATAGGTCCTTCCTTCGGGATTTATTTGCTGACTAGACTCCTCCTTTTATGAGGCAGTTTTCAAAAGATATATTTATTTATATATATAAGGCCGAGTTGATAGAGAAAGAGGTCTTCCATCTCCTGATTCATTCCCAAAATGCTTGCAACACCCAGTCTGCACCCCAGAGCAGTTGAATCGGAACATTTATAGTTTTTAAAGCTTTCCAGGTGCTTCTGATATGTAGCCGGAGTTGCAAATCTGCCCTAATGGTTAAAAAAAAAAAATAACCCTAGGTTTAGGTCCAGGCTTCAGGGATATTTGAGATGACCTGAAGTCACTCACATGGGACCAGTATTTATCTGGTCTGAAATTACCAAATGTACAGCCATGAAATTTGGCTCACTTGAAAGGGTTGAGAAGTATCATCTGAAATGTAGCTTAAATTTATGTCTCCTAAGGGTCCTTGTTTGTGGGTTGTTTTCAGTGTTTAAACTTTATTTATTTAAGAATTACTGGAAGTGGACATTTGGCACAGCAGTTAAAACACTAATTAGGATGCCCTATTACATAATGAAGTGCCTGGGATCAAATCCCTGCTCCACTTCCAATTCTAGCCTCTTGCTAATGCACACTCTGGGAGGCAGCAGATAATGGCTCAGGTACCTCTGTGAGAACCACATTAAGTTCCAGACTGCTGGCTTTGGTCTGGCCCACCCAAGGCTGTTGCAGACATTGGGGAATGAGCTAGTGATTGGAAGCTCTCTGTCTCTATGTCTCTTTCACGTCTCTGCCTTTCAAATAAAATGAAAGTCAAAAAAAATTTTTTTTTTTTTGACAGGCAGAGTGGACAGTGAGAGAGAGACAGACAGAGAGAAAGGTCTTCCTTTGCCGTTGGTTCACCCTCCAATGGCCGCCGCAGCTGGTGCGCTGCGGTCGGCGCACTGCGCTGATCCAATGGCAGGAGCCAGGTACTTATCCTGGTCTCCCATGGGGTGCAGGGCCCAAGCACTTGGGTCATCCTCCACTGCACTTCCCTGGCCACAGCAGAGAGCTGGCCTGGAAGAGGGGCAACCGGGACAGAATCCGGTGCCCCGACTGGGACTAGAACCCGGTGTGCGGGCGCCGCAAGGCGGAGGATTAGCCTAGTGAGCCGTGGCGCCGGCCCAATTTTTTAAATATTAAGAACTTTTGAAAATGAGTTACCAGAGCTGGTTTAAGAGTCACATAAAAAAACTAAAAACTATAGGCACATCTGTTTTTCAGAGCAACTTCAGTTATTTACCTGATAAATTAGGTGTGGCTCTGCTTGGTTTTTAATTCCCAAAGGATTATGATTTAGTATCACTGGGGACAGCTTCTCCTCCCCAAAAAAATGTTATAGTAGATGGTCCCAAAATGTTAGAAGTAGAGGTATTTCTGAAGCTGTATGTGTTTTACCAGTGTATATGCTTTAAAGAGAGCAGTATTTATTTGAATATACAAATTCCATTTTATAGTTTTTTTCCTGTTGGTCTCTATGAGCCATACACAGCTCCTATAAGAAGCATTCTTTTCAGAGGTCTAATTCTGACCTATAATGCATGTCTAAGCTCAGATCTTTCTGTGAACCGTCTCCAGTACATTTGCTTCTTACATTACCGCCATTCATCTTTTTATATCCAAATATAACTGGTATTTTTTAATTTAAAAATATAGTTGATACTTCTGTTTAATCAACATTATACAAACACTAAAGCATAGGTTTATTTATTGCCGTTTATGCAGTAGAACACAGCTTTGGGTAGCTTTGTTTGGGTTTGGATACCTGGTATAGTTTTGCCTTGAAACTTTCTTCTTTTTCAGTCTCTGCCATCCTGGACCCTGTCCACCCTGTCCTGCCTTTATGACGAAAGCATGCGAATGTGGACGGACCAGGTAAAGTCAGAATTGCATTCTAAAGAAGACCTCAGTTTCTTCATGGTTGATATACTTGTCAATTTCTAAAACTGATGATTAGTAGGTAGATATAAATAGATATAAATAGTAGGTAGGTGTAAATAGTACTTTCTGTAAACAATAGTTTCCTGTGCTGTGCTAAAGATTTCCGTGGAGAAGAAGTTGTATGAACAGGTGAGATTGTGATTCAGTTAGCCATTTCAGGTGAACTGCCCAATATGACTGTGATTCTTTTTAAACCTCTCTAGTGAGTGGCTGAATCAGGAGTTGAACCCATGCCTATTAAGGTTCAGGAGGCGGGGACTATTTTCCTGTGCCGAGCACAGTATCTGGCATTGAGGAAGTTTTCAGTTTTTATTGGCTGAAAGAATAACTGAGCCCCAAAGCCTATCATCTTTCCGTTATAATGCAAGTTCTGCATCATCATTGCAGTGATCATTGAGAACTGTGAAGTGCCTCTGAGGCCCTGTAACATCTTAAAGTGAGTTTGGAACCAGGAGACAAGATGGAATCATGCAGATTTTCAGTGATTCGCATTTGTTTCCTCTCTGCTAAATTAACCACAGTAAGCAGTTTGAGTCACTTGCAAGGTTCTGGGTCAGAAAGGTCAGCTCTGGGCTCTGCCACTTACTGATTTTTTTTTTTTTTATTTTTATTTTATTTATTTTTTTTTTTTTGACAGGCAGAGTGGACAGTGAGAGAGAGAGAGACAGAGAGAAAGGTCTTCCTTTGCCGTTGGTTCACCCTCCAATGGCCGCCGCGGCCGGCGCGCTGCGGCCGGCGCACCGCGCTGATCCGATGGCAGGAGCCAGGAGCCAGGTGCTTTTCCTGGTCTCCCATGGGGTGCAGGGCCCAAGCACCTGGGCCATCCTCCACTGCACTCCCTGGCCACAGCAGAGGGCTGGCCTGGAAGAGGGGCAACCGGGACAGAATCCGGAGCCCCTACCGGGACTAGAACCCGGTGTGCCGGCGCCGCTAGGCGGAGGATTAGCCTAGTGAGCCGCGGCGCCGGCCCACTTACTGATTATTGATCTTGGGCAAGTTCATTGGTCTCACCAACCCTCATTTGTCTTATAAAATAGAAATGATAGTGCCCATGTCAGGGAGTTGATGATAGCCAAGGTGTTGGTCATGAGAGTAGCCTAACAGGCCAGTGTGAGACATGCTGAGCACTACAAAGCGATCATCTGTGTATATGTCAGTGCTTCCTTAAAACAAAACATGGAGCTGCAGGAGCGTCGACTCTAAGCAGCAAACCATGACCCTGGAAAGACCTGAAGCCAGTTATCTGAAAGCACTGGCCTGATGTCTTTCTCTAGCTGCTAAATTGGTCAAGATCAGGATATCTATTGGAACAAAACTAGAACGATTTTGCCCACCTTGAATCAGAGTCACATTCAATATCTTCTAAGTACTGTAGTTGTATGTGTGAGTACCAGGTCCCAGGGAAATGCCATGGTACTTTCAATGTATATCAGGTCAGATCTGGGTATATTATTGCTTCTCTTCCTCCTCACTCTGTAAGGTACTGTGGGAGCTCCAGGCAGAGTAGGACTAGAACCCAGATCTTCATCCCTAAGCTCTTTCCCCTGCTGCTTGCTGTATCATGAAACACAGTGACCAAATCACATAATCCTCCCATGATCAGAAAGTGGAGCAGAGAGAAAGGCAGAGTGGGAAATAAAGAGAACAAAGAAAGAGAAAGGAGAAAGAACAGAGAAGGGTAGAGTGAGGAAATAAGAATTAGAAGAGGGAGACATAGAAAAAGTGGGGGAAGGGAGGTCAAGGGAAAAGTTTAATAGGTTTTGAGGGAGGGTTAGGTATTCAGTGGGAACTTAGACTGATGCTGTCTCCTCATCTTCTGTCTTCAGGCACACAGTTCGCTGTGGTCAGGCCATCTCAGTCCATTGTTCTAACCCGTGTGAGAATGTTTTGAACTGTGGTCAGCACCACTGTGCTGAGCTATGCCATGGGGGTCAGTGCCAGCCTTGCCGGATCATACTGAACCAGGGTAAGTGGTAGATGTACTGGATTGTTTCACCAAAAAACTGCTAAAGAAAATAACACACTCAGAAAACCACAGTGAGATACCTATTCAAACCTATGAGGATGGCTAAAACAAAACTAATGACCAAATGTTGGTAATGGGAAGGCAACTGGAATTCTCATGCATTGCTGACAAATATGAAACATGGTGTCACCATTTTGGACAATTCTGCCAGTTTCTTTTTAAGATTTATTTAATTTATTTGAAAGAGTTACAGAGAGGTAGAGACAGAGAGAGAAAGGTCTTTCCTTCCACTGGTTCACTCCCCAAATGGCTGCAATGGGTGGAGCTGAGCCAATCTGAAGCCAGGAGCTTCTTCTGGGTCTCCTATATGGGTGCAGGGGCCCAAGGACTTGGACTGTCCTCCACTGCAGGGAGCTGGATTGGAAGTAGAGCAGTTGGGACTCAAACTGGAGCCTGTATGGGATGCCAGTACTGCATACCAGGGCTTTAATCTGCTGTGCCACAGCACCGGCCCTGCCATTTTCTTATAAAATTAAACCTATGTGTATCATATGATCTAACCATTCCACTATTAGTTTCATACCTAAGTCACACAAAGGTTTGTACAGGAATATATGTGTGTATGAGCCCCAGAATGTCAACAACTCAAATGTCCATTAGCTAGAAAAGGGACATAAATCACAGTATTTTCATACAGTGGAACCTATAAGCAATCAACAATGTATCTCAAAGTCATGTTACGTGAAACAAACTAGATACAGAAAGGAAGTTACTTTATGGTTTTATTTATATGAAATCTAAGAACAGAAAACGAATCTTCTGTTTTAAATACTAGAAAATGGCTTCCTGGAAGTGAGGGTTGTGGGGTAAGGGAGATGAAGAAATTTCCTAGGATGGTAGAAATGTTTGATCTTCTTTTGGGCAGTAGTTATACAGATGTATACAATTTTTTTTTTAAATTTATTTATTTGGCCGGCGCTGCGGCTCACTAGGCTAATGCTCCGCGTTGCGGCGCTGGCACACCGGGTTCTAGTCCAGGTTGGGGTGCCGGATTCTGTCCCAGTTGCCCCTCTTCCAGGCCAGCTCTCTGCTGTGGCCAGGGAGTGCAGAGGAGGATGGCCCAAGTACTTGGGCCCTGCACCCCATGGGAGACCAGGATAAGTACCTGCCTCCTGCCATTGGGTCAGCGCAGTGTGCTGGCCGCAGCGTGCTGGCCGTGGCGGCCATTGGAGGGTGAACCAACGGCAAAGGAAGACCTTTCTCTCTGTCTCTCTCTCTCTCTGTCCACTCTGCCTGTCAAAAAATTTTTAAAAAAATTAAAAAAAAAAAGATTTATTTATTTATTTGAAAGATTTAACAGAGAGAGAGAGAGGTCTTCTAGCCGATGGTTCACTTCCTAATTGGCCACAAAGGCCAGAGCTGCACCGATCCGGAGCCAGGAGCCTCTTCAGGTCTCCCATGCCGGTGCAGAGGCCCAAGGATTTGGGCCATCTTCTACTGCTTTCCCAGGCCATAGCAGAGAGCTGGGTCGGAAGTGAGTCTTGAATCGGCACCCATATGGGATGCTGGCGCTTCAGGCCAGGGTGTTAACCCGCTGGCGCTGGCCCCGATGTATACAATTATTAAAACATACCAAACAACACCTGAAATTTATGTCTTTGTGGTATATTAATTATATCTCAATAGGAAAAAAGTAATTACATGAAAAAAAGTTTTAAGATTTATTTATTTTATTAGAAAAGCAGAATTACAGAGAGTGAAAGAAGGAAAGACCCATCTTCCATCCAGTGGTTCGACCCCCTATGTGGCCACAGGAGCCAGGAGCTTCTTTCAGGTCTCCCACATGGGCAATAGGGACCCAAGGATTTGAGCCATCTTTCTGCTACTTTCTTGGGCATATTAGCAGGGAGCTGGATTGGAAGTGAAACAGCCAGGACTTGAATCTGCACCCATATGGTGCTTACCCTGCTGTGCCACAGTGCAGTGCTGGCCCCTTATGGTTCTTCTTGGGACAAATTCCTACCTGGTCTTAGTCCCTAGAATAGTTATTTTTCTTTCTTTTTTTTTTTTTTTTAAAGATTTATTTTATTTATTTGAAAGACAGAGTTATAGAGAGAGGTAGAGACAGAGAGAGAGGTCTTCCATCCGCTGGCTCACTCTCCAGATGGCCGCAGAGCCAGAGCTGCACTAATCTGAAGCCAGGAGCCAGGAGCTTCTTCCTGGTCTCCCACGTGGGTGTAGGGGCCCAAGGACTTGGGCCATCTTCTACTGCTGCTTTCCCAAGCCATAGCAGAGAATTGGATTGGAAGTGGAGCAGCCAGGTCTTGAACCAGCGCCCATATGGGATGCCGGTGCTTCAGGCCAGAGCTTTAACCCGCTGCGCCACAGCGCCAGCCCCTAGAATAGTTATTTTTCCTCAAAAACTATTGGTGTCGTTTTATCTTAAGGATCCTGTATAACTGATCTAATGTTTTTCTTTATATTATACATTTTATGCTGTGACTCATTCTATATTTCTACTATTGTTTCCCTTTTTCTTTTCATATTCTTTTAATATACATTCTTGTTATCTTTCACATATCCTTAGAAGATGCTCCAAATCCATTTTGAAATAATGTGTTATGTACATATCAGCAGTTTTGTCTTAGTATAAATGATGGGATGGGAAGAGTTTCCTTGATCTAGCCATTTTTAGCTCCTGATTCACACTGGTTTTTGCTCAGCTAAATCATCCAAGTCTTTTTTGTATAAATTTGTATAGGTTCTAGTCTCTTCCTTCTTGTTTTCGTGTAGTTGATTTTTCAACTTGGGTGAAAACTTTTTGTATGTCCATGTTAAAACTAACAGAGTGTTTTGGCCCCATGTATAGTCTATCTTCTCAGATTATCTCAGATTATCTTCTAGGATTCTTCTCAGCCTTTTTTTTTTTTTTTTTTTTTTGACAGGCAGAGTGGATAGTGAGAGAGACAGAGAGAAAGGTCTTCCTTTTGCCATTGGTTCACCCTCCAATGGCCGCCACGGCTGGCGTGCTGTGGCCCGCGCACCGCACTGATCCGAAGGCAGGAGCCAGGTGCTTCTCCTGGTCTCCCATGGGGTGCAGGGCCCAAGCACTTGGGCCATCCTCCACTGCCTTCCCAGGCCACAGCAGAGAGCTGGCCTGGAAGAGGGGCAACCAGGACAGAATCCAGTGCCCCGACCGGGACTAGAACCCGGTGTGCCAATGCCACAAGGCGGAGGATTAGCCTAGTGAGCCGCGGCGCCGGCCCTTCTCAGCCTTATCTAGAGATTTAATACACATGCCTTTTGGGTCTTTATTCTTATATTGTACAGATGCAGGCTGGTGACACGGTTATTTCTCCCAACTGTCTCTGAGTCTTTTAATACTGTTTAGCCAACTGTGACCGCACCTCACTTCTGTCATCAGCTTGTATTTTTGTTTCTTGTGTCTAAGCGTAGCAGAATTCACTGCCAGTGCAGACCTGAAGATTCAGCAGAGATACCTCAAGTAATTGGGTTCTCAGCTCCTGGCTCCGTCCTAGGGCATTTGGGGAGTGATGCAGCAGATGGGAGTTAACTCTCTTTCTCTGCTTCTCAAATAAGTTAGAGTCTTGATTATGTCTTTGGTGACTTGGGTTTTTCCTTTTTCCCTGTGACAGTAGAAGCTTCTGAGTCTATTCAGTGTATTATTTCAAATGCTTTCTTAGAAACGTTATTTCTGGGGCTGGCACTGTAGCGTAGCAGGTAAAGCTGCCGCCTGCAGTGCTGGTGTCCCTTATGGGCACTGGTTCGAGTCCTGGATGTTGTACTTCCCATCCAATTGTCTGCTATAGCCTGGGAAAGCAGTGGAAGGTGGCCCAAGTGCTTGGGCCCCTGCACCCACATGAGAGACCTAGAACTTCTGGCTTTGGATTGGTGCAGCTCCGGCCATTGCAGCCATCTGAGGGAGTGAACCAGTGGATGGAAACCACCCCCCCCCCCAAACTCTGGCTTTTAAATTAATAAATAAATCTTTGTTTAAAAATTTATTTCTTATTACATATGTGATTTTTAATGTTTTTTTTAAATACACATATTCCTTTTTTAATTTTTTTTAATTTTATTTGAAAGAGTTACATAGAGAGAGAAGGAGAGGCAGAGAGAGAGGTCTTCCATGTGCTGGTTCACTCCCCAGTTGGCTGCAAAGGCCAGAGCTGTGCTGGTCCAAAGCCAGGAGCCAGGAGCTTCTTCCAGGTTTCCCATGTGGGTGCAGGGGCCCAAGGACTTGGGCCATCTTCTGCTGCTTTCCCAGGCCATAGCAGAGAGCTGGATCAGAAGTGGAGTAGCTGGGAATTGAACCAGTGCCCATGTGGGATGCCAGCACTGCAGGTGGCGGCCTTACCCACTATGCTACAGCGCCAGCCCCAATATTTTATTTTTATAATGCATATATTCTGATGTTGACTTTCTTTGTAGCTACATATCTAATTTGTGTTGAGAAAAGAAAACATCATTAACTTTTAAGAATTTCAATTGCATTTCTATTTTTGTTATTTCCTATGTAGGACTTGAATAGATTTGTTTATTTTTTAAAATTTGTTTTATTTATTTGAAAGGCAGAGTTAGAGTGAGAGAGAGAGGTCTTCCATCCGATGATTCACTCCCCAAATGGCCTTAGCCACCAGGGCTAGGCCAGGCTGGAGCCAGGAGCAGGGGCCCAAGCACTTGGGCCATCTTCTGCTGCTTTTCCAGGCACATTAGCAGGGAGTTGGATCAGAAGTGGAGCAACCAGGTTTGAACTAGTGCCAGTATAGGATGCCAGTGATGCAGGCAGCAGTAATAGTATAGAATTTATACCATCATCCCAATGTTTAAAATTTATTTTTAGCAGGAGGGACTTTTTTCAAGCATTGTGTATGAACCTGAATATATAAAATATCAAATCTGTACTGCTTGGGTTAAGATGAGGATGGGGGATCCAGGTGTCAGCCACTCTACCACTACCTTCAGCTTAGCTTGTCCATCCTCTGTGACATATCCAGGGGACCCCAGGGGAGCCTCATCGTCAGTGGTATTTAATCCAGGTCTTATAGACCACACAGCATTCTCTTAGATTAGGGTCTCTTGCACTCTCCTGCTGTCTTGGAATGTGCTGCAGAGACTATGAGATGTTGACAGTTTAACAAGGACTTTTAAATTTCTTCTTGTTTTAAAAGCACTTAGGGCCGGCGCCGTGGCTCACTTGGTTAATCCTCTGCCTGAGGCCCCGGCACCCCAGGTTCTAGTCCCAGTTGGGGCGCCGGGTACTAGTCCCGGTTGCTCCTCTTCCAGTCCAGCTCTCTGCTGTGGCCCAGGAGGGCAGCAGAGGATGGCCCAAGTGCTTGGGTCTCCGCATCCGCATGGAAGACTGGGAGGAAGCACCCGGCTCCTGGCTTCGGATTGGCGCAGCGCCGGCTGTGACGGCCATTTGGGGAGTGAACCAGCAGAAGGAAGATCTTTCTCTCTGTCTCTCTCACTGTCTAACTCTGCCTGTCCAAAAAAAAAAAAAGGCACTTAGGTGGGTCTTAGGGCTGTTGTATGAAGAACCATATTGTTATCTGCAGTCAGGTCTGATCAGCACCCTACTGAATAGCATTTCATGTTTATTTAGAATATTTTAAAAATCTAAAGGTTACTGATGTTGTTTTTGAAATGTGCTTTCAAGTATGCTACTGTGGCAGCACCACCCGAGATGTGTTATGTGGAACAGACACAGGGAAGTCTGATGGATTTGGGGACTTCGGCTGTTTAAAGATATGTGGCAAGTAAGGTTTTACATTTTTCTCAGTTATAGTAAAGCTGCATACCATGCAACAATTATGTGCTAACCTGTTGTTTTTCTTAACAGGGATTTGAAATGTGGGAACCATACGTGTTCTCAAGTGTGCCACCCTCAGCCTTGCCAGCCATGTGCACGCCTCCCTCATCTGGTGCGCTATTGCCCTTGTGGTCAAACTCCTCTCAGCCAATTGCTGGAACTTGGAAGTAGTAGTCGGAAAACATGCATGGATCCTGTCCCCTCATGTGGAAAAGTGTGTGGCAAACCTCTGCCTTGTGGTTCCTTAGGTAACTAGTTCACATAAAGTTGACTTTAAAAATATTAATGTAAATGTTTGACAGCAATGA
This sequence comes from Oryctolagus cuniculus, assembly GCF_051225735.1. NCBI lineage: Eukaryota > Metazoa > Chordata > Mammalia > Lagomorpha > Leporidae > Oryctolagus > Oryctolagus cuniculus. The sequence goes on from NC_142867.1 coordinate 196,921,673, forward strand.
CATTTAAACAAAGTAGCATCAAATACCAGCTGTGGTGTTGGGTTCTTCTAAATATTATTATCAGATTTATATGGTGCCTTTTTCTTCTCAGAGTATGCTTGTGATTTGTCCAAGTGATCCCTCCAGTTCAGGTATTTTATTGCTAACTGGGCAGTAGTAGTGAGATGCTATAAAGTGGGAGGTTATGATTTCTCTTAGCATTCTGCACTAGTAAAAACACTACATATACTTTTACTAATCCAAGACCAGCTCAGCAAGTATTTGAAAACACTTTTTCAGATCATAGAAGCAAGCTAAAATAACTGTAGGTGACAAGTTTTAGAACTGAAATTCTAAGTACAGTAAAATTTCAGCCATTTAAACCATCCAAGGAATGTCATGGGTAAGTTTTTCATCTGTCTGAGAATAACACCTCTTGAACGTTATCTTAGATGAAGACTTTTCTGAGATTTGCATTCTCTTCTTCACACAGGTTACTGAAAATCTTTCCACTTTTGACTCAGAGTGTTTTTTTTTTTTTTTTTTAAGATTTATTTTTTTGAAAGGCAGAATTACAGAGAGGCAGAGACTGAGAGAGAGAGAGAGAGAGAGGTCTTCCATCTGCTGGTTCACTCCCTAGATGGCTGCAGTGGCCAGGGCTGTGCCGATCTGGAGCCAGGAGCTTCTTCTGGGTCTCCCACGCAAGTGCAGGGGCCCAGGGACTTGGACCATCTTCCACTGCTATCCCAGGCCATAGCAGAGAGCTGGATCAGAAGTGGAACAGGTGGGACTCAAATCGGCGCCCATTTGAGATGCCGGCACTGCACGCAGTGGCTTACCTGCTATGTCACAGTGCTGGCCCCTTATAAGAATTTTGTATACAATGACCACATGTCCTTCCCTGAGACTTAGGTATCCTGTTGGAGGTAAGAGAAAATGAAAGTGAGCTCCACAAGGCAGCTTGAGCAAAAGAAGGATAGTAACTGTCAGTAACAGAGCCTAGGCTGGGACAAAACCAGGCCAAGGGATTAGTAGATCACCACTGTACCTCAACAGGCCTTTCCTCATGGCAAGCTTTGAAAGAACTAAGCTATGTTGAACTAAGATGACAGGACAAGCCTATGACTAGTGCTAATAACTGCTCTCAAATTGGTTCAGGCCTATCTTATCTTTAGATAGCTTGTTTAGGTCTTTTAGTATTTCGCACAGTAGGACATTTTCATCCCAGACGAGTGGCTTCTAAACAGGAGGCTGTGGTGGAGTTCTGCTTCATGATAGTATCAGGAGGAGTGCCTCTTGAAGCCAACCCCCAGTAAAGCATTGCTGGGGAAAATTGCCCAAAAGCGACTGTTGACAATTTGGAAATTGTCTTTAATCAAATAAAACTTGGGTATGCAACAGCAAGTGTGTGGTGTTTGAGCCACAGTCCACTCCCTTTCTCTCCCCCTCCGTCCAGCTTGATAAACACTCCACTTGGGATGAATATGGACAGTAATACAGGGCTTTTCTCTCCCCTCAGCTCCCCGTCATTAGGGGCAGACTGTCCACAGTCCTCATTCCCTCCAACTTCAAAGTAAGGAGACTGGATTTCTGATGAGTGCAGCCAAGAGGTGGGGCTCTTTCTACCCAGCCCCACCCACAGGATGGAGATTCTACCCCATTTGCAGCTGAATACCAGAGCCTAGTCATCTTCATCCTAGCTCACTCTGAGGGCAAGCCTTCTTCTTTAGGAGAAGCTGGCCAAAGAGACCAAAAGCTGCCAGCCAGAGTAGTGCCTCAGAGAATTTTCCCAGGGGAGAGGAAGTCCATAAGAAGAGAGTTGCAGAATACTCCCCAAAGGATCTGAGTTGATTTGAAACAGTGGAGAAATTCGGGCCTAAGGGCACTTCAGGAGATAGTAGCTTCTCCTAAGAGCAGTAAGCTAAACTGGAGGACAGCTGGAGAGCTGGTTCACCTGGAGAGCTAGGAAAGGAGATTGCTGAGAGACCAGAAGGCAGTGGAATGGCACAAAGTGCTGAAAGGGGTCTGCATCGTGGCACAACAGGTTAAAATGCCACTTGGGATACCATATCAGATCCTGCTTCCTGCTAATGCATGCTGGGAGGCAGCTGATTACGGCCAAGTTCTTGGATCTCTGCCAGCCACATGGAGATTGGTTAGACTTCCTGGTTCTTGACTTCAGCCTAGCCCAGCCCTGGCTATTGCAGGCATTTGGCGAGTGAACCAGCAAATGGAAAACCTAAGCCACCCCCCTTTCTGTGTGTGTTTGTATGTCTGTCTATCTGTCTTGGTCTCACTGCCTTTCATATAAATAAGTAAATAATTAAACTTTTTTTAATAGAAGTTCAAGGAAAACTGTTAACCATGAATCTTAGATCAGCAAAACTGTCTTTCAAAAAGGATGATAAAAACTGGGAGAAATGAATCTCTAGCAGACAGACCAGCTTTATAATAAAAACTAAACCAACTTCTTTAGGCTAAAAGCAAGTAATGGGGCTGTTGTTTGGCACATTGGTTAAACTGCCACTTAGATCTCCATATCCTGTATCAGGATGTTTAGGTTCAAGTCCCAGCTCCACTCTTCATTCCAGCATTCTGCTAATACACACTTGGAAGCAGCAGGTGATGACTGAAATACATGGGTCCCTGCCACCCGTGTTGGGACCTGGATTAGATTCTGGGCCCCTGACCTTTAAGGAGTGAACCAGAGGATGGCTTTTGCAGACATTTGAGGAATGAACCAGCTGATGGGAGATCTCTTTCTGCTTTATAAACAAACAAATGAGAGAGAGGCACACATTTTTATTTATTTATTTAAGATCTGTTTGTTTGAAAGGCAGAGTAACAGAGATGGGGTGTTAGGTAGGAAGTTAGAAATTAGCCTGTGTGTGTGAGAGGGGAGGAATGCAGCAGCATCTGCAGAAGCTCACCTTGGAAGCAGCCCAGTGTTTACAACGCAAAGTCCTGCCCAGACCCTGAAAACTTTCCAGGTGATCTCAGCCCTTCCCCCAAGGAAAGCTCCCTAGGAGAATTCTCAGCACTACATGGGTTACCTGGCCCGATAGCATGGAGCAATAAAACCTTCACAGCCTTCCTCCAAGCCAGGCACCTTAGGGGAAGCTCTTCTGCCCTGTGCCAGGAGAGCTCCCCAGTCTGATAACACTGAGTAGTAAACCTGGAGAGGAATTTCCTAAGTTACACTCAGCAGAGCAGAAGAAAGAGGGGGTAAAGAGAAACAATGGGAAGAACAAGACCGATTCCTTTAAAAATGGTGTATTCTCTCCATTTAACCATGTAACCTTACTTTCCCCCAGTTTGAGTGACTGGGCACTCTCTCAGGTTCTGCCTGGAGAGGTGCCCATACATTCTAAATGATGCCCTACCCCCCAATAAACCTTGTTACTTTGCTTTCCACTGCTCTCTGTCTCACGCCTGCATTCTTTCTTGTGCAAAGATGAACCCACTCATCTCTGCTAACAGAGAGAGAAAGAGAGCACGTGAGCGAGCACATCTGGCTACTCCCCAAGACCACAATAGTCAGGGCTGGACCAGGCTGAAGCCAGGAGCCAAAAACTCCATCCTGGTCTCCACACAGGTGGCAGAAGCCCAAGCCATGGACCATCTTCCACTGCACTGCCTTCCCAGGTAAATTAGCAGGAAGCTGGTTTGGAAGCAAAGTAACTTGAACTGACACTCTGATAAGGGATACCTGCAGCTTAACCTGCTGCACCACAGTGCCTGCCCTAGAGAGGTGAATCTTTTTAAAACACATAAATTAAAAACTAAAAGCAAGGACGGCACCTGGGCTCAATAGGCTAATCATCCACCTGCGGCACCGGCACCCCATGTTCTAGTCCCGGTCGGGGCAGCAGATTCTGTCCCAGTTGCTCCTCTTCCAGTCCAGCTCTCTGCTGTGGCCCGGAAAGGCAGTGGAGGATGGCCCAAGTGCTTGGGCCCCTGCACCCCATGGGAGACCAGGAGGAAGCACCTGGCTCCTGGCTTTGGATCAGCGCAGCGCAATGGCCGTAGCGGCCATTTGGGGGGTGAACCAATGGAAGGAAGACCTTTCTCTCTGTCTCTCTCTCTCTCACTGTCTAACTCTGTCAAAATAAATAAATAAATTAATTAATTAAAAAAAATAAAAGCAAGTAAACCCAGATAGAACTTCAGATCAGTATGATAAAGAATACTGGTAAAGGTAATTATTTAATTATAAAAGTATACATACATGCTATTTGTCTCAACAAATTTAAAAAGCAATTGTTTAAAATAATATGCATAAAATTATATTACTAAGCCTCTAAGATTTTGAAGTATATTTCATGTTGACAGCACATAAAAGGTGGATGAAATCAAAGTTGAGTTGGAAATAGGAAATAATACTAGATGATAATTTAAACCTACAGATACAGATGAAGAAAATAGGAATGATAAAGAATATAAATGTAACAAACTATAAATATTTGCTTGGTTTATTTTCTCAGCTTCTTTGATAGCTGTGCCATTATATAAAGTTATAATAGTGTAATGTTGGATTTATAACATCCTTGTGATACATACAACAATAATAGCGTAAAAGGAGAGAAGAGGAATAGAGCTATTCAGGAGATGCTCAGAAGGTTCATGGAAAATGCGTATTATGAGAAAAGTATGCATGGATTTCAAAATTTTTGCATTGAAATAAATTCATACTAATTTTTATAAAATTGATTTGGTTAGAATGATCAAATAGATAGGATTAATTATTAAAGGGATCATATAAATAAGATCAAATGTCTGGTAATAATAGAATTTTTTTTTTTTTTTGACAGGCAGAGTGGATAGTGAGAGAGAGAGAGACAGAGAGAAAGGTCTTCCTTTGCCGTTGGTTCACCCTCCAATGGCCGCCGCGGCCGGCGCACCGCACTGATCCGATGGCAGGAGCCAGGAGCCAGGTGCTTTTCCTGGTCTCCCATGGTGTGCAGGGCCCAAGCACCTGGGCCATCCTCCACTGCACTCCCTGGCCACAGCAGAGGGCTGGCCTGGAAGAGGGGCAACCGGGACAGAATCCGGTGCCCCAACCGGGACCAGAACCCGGTGTGCCGGCACCGCTAGGCGGAGAATTAGCCTAGTGAGCCGCGGCACCGGCCAATAATAGAATTAAAAAGGGAAGAATGTTCCAACATGGGAAGCAGTCCACACAGCAGATTCATAGAATGACAATCACTTTAAACAGCACTCTGACCTCAGAATCAGCCCATAAAACACTCCAGTCTTGCTGAAGACCCCATGAGAGCATTTCAGGAGTGGAAAGCCAAGACACTGGTAAAAAAAAAAAAAAAATGTCCTACATGAAGGATCTCTGTGAGAGAGACCCCAGTGATAAGAAGTGGCCATCAAAGAAGGATGTACTTTTCTCTGAAGGGAAGAGCAAATTTGCATTCTGCTTATGGCCTTGTCTAAATACAGTGGAGACTATGGATTCAAAAGGCTTCCATAACCTTGGCAGCTCATGTCAAGAGCCTTGGTTGATCACTGATGTCATACATAAGAGTGTTAATTGTTAAATTAGGCCAGCGCCGCAGCTCACTAGGCTAATCCTCCACCTAGCGGCGCCGGCACACCAGGTTCTAGTCCCGGTAGGGGCACCGGATTCTGTCCCGGTTGCCCCTCTTCCAGGCCTGCTGTCTGCTGTGGCCAGGGAGTGCAGTGGAGAATGTCCCAAGTGCTTGGGCCCTGCACCCCAAGGGAGATCAGGATAAGTACCTGGCTCCTGCCATCGGATCAGCGCGGTGTGCCAGCCGCAGCGTGCTGGCCACGGCGGCCATTGGAGGGTGAACCAACAGCAAAGGAAGACCTTTCTCTCTGTCTCTCTCTCTCTCTCTCTCACTGTCTACTCTGGCTGTCAAAAAAATAAATAAATAAAATAAAAAATAAATAAATAAAAATTGTTAAATTAAGAAAAGGAGGCCGGCGCTGCGGCTCACTAGGCTAATCCTCCGCCTAGCGGCGCCGGCACACCAGGTTCTAGTCCCGGTCGGGGCGCCGGATTCTGTCCCGGTTGCCCCTCTTCCAGGCCAGCTCTCTGCTGTGGCCAGGGAGTGCAGTGGAGGATGGCCCAAGTGCTTGGGCCCTGCACCCCATGGGAGACCAGGAAAAGCACCTGGCTCCTGGCTCCTGCCATCGGATCAGCGCAGTGCGCCGGCCGCAGCGTGCCGGCCGCGGCAGCCATTGGAGGGTGAACCAACAGCAAAGGAAGACCTTTCTCTCTGTCTCTCTCTCTCACTGTCCACTCTGCCTGTCAAAAAAAAAAAAAAAAAGAAAAAGAAAAAAAAAGAAAAGGAGTCATTGTGCATGTGCTTCCCATGCAGGACTTCTGTCCCCAGTGAGTTGTATTATGAGAATTAACTCTAAAACTTGTTCTCTGTGTGTGTGTGTGTGTGTGTGTGTGCAAATTGTTGAAATCTTTACTTAATATAGAGTTGGTCTTCTGTGTATAAAGTTAATTGAAAATGAATCTTAATGGAGAATGGGATTGGGAGGGTAGGTGTGGTGGGAAGAATAACTATATTCCTAAAGTTGTACTTAAGAAATTTGTATTCATTAAATAAAAGGTTTCTTTGGAAGGAAAAAACATAAAAATGTAATATACATATATATTTAAAAGATTGATTTATTTAAAAGGCAGAGTTACAAAGAAAGGGATCTTCCCATCTGTTGACTCACTCCTCAAAGTGGACACAATGGTCTGGACTGAGCCAGGCAAAAGCCAGGAGTCTGGATGGCAAAGGCTCAAGTACTTGGGCTATCCTCATCTGCTTTCCCAGGTACATTAACAGGGTGCTGGATTGGAAGTAGAGCAGCCAGGACTCAAACTGGAGCTCATATGGAATTCTGGCATTGCAGGTGACAGCTGAACCCACTGCACCGTAACGTTGACCTCTATGCTAATTTTTTTTTTTTTTTTTTTTTTTTTTTTTTTTTGGACAGGCAGAGTGGACAGTGAGAGAGACAGACAGAAAGGTCTTCCTTTTGCCGTTGGTTCACCCTCCAATGGCCACCGTGGCCAGCGCGCTGTGGCCAGTGCACCGCGCTGATCCGATGGCAGGAGCCAGGTACTTATCCTGGTCTCCCATGGGGTGCAGGGCCCAAGCACTTGGGCCATCCTCCACTGTACTCCCTGGCCACAGCAGAGAGCTGGCCTGGAAGAGGGACAACCAGGACAGAATCCGGTGCCCCAACCGGGACTAGAACCCGGTGTGCCGGTGCTGCAAGGCGGAGGATTAGCCTAGTGAGCCGCAGCGCCGGCCAATGCTAAATTTTTATAATATGTCCAAGGAGATCTAGTTCGAGGCACTAAGAAAGGTAAGATGTCAGTTGAAAAAGAACCCTTAACAGACCAATGTGAATCCTGTTAAAATTGATGCAAGAACATAAAATAAATATAAGTTAAACTTAGTGGAAGAATGGTGAAATTACTGGGACAGCACTGTGGCGTAGTGGGTAAAGCCACCACCTGCAGTGCTGGCATCTCACATGGGCACCACTCTGAATCCTGGCTGCTCCACTTCCGATCCAGTTCTCTGCTATGGCCTGGGAAAGCAGTGGAAGATGGCTCAAGTGATTGGGTCCCTGAACCCACGTGGGAGACTGGGAAGAAGCTCCTGGCTCCTGGCTTCAGATTGGCCCAGCTCCAGCTATTGCAGCCATCTAGGAAGTAAACCAGCAGATGGAAGACCTGTCTCTCTCTCTCTCTCTCTGCCTCTGCCTCTGCCTCTGTCTCTCTGTTAACAAAAGAAAAGAATGGTGAAATTACTGATGCTTTACAGAAAGTTTATAGGGACAGCCCTTTTGCACTTATGGGATCTTTCATTTAGGCACAGACCAATAGATAGAGCCAACACGCCAGTGGCCTGGAGCTGGGTTTGTTACAAAATTTAATGTGACACTTCAAGAAGTTCTGCTTCAACCAAGAACTGAAGCTGATCTGCAAGTATGGGCTCTAGAACAAGCGTGATGTGCGGAGGGTCAAATTTACCTGGCTGAGATCCACAAGGCTGCCGGGGAGCTGCTGACACTGGACCAGAAGGCCCCACAGTGGCTGTTGGAAGGCAACATCCTGCTGCAGCAGCTGGTCTACTTCGGGATGCTGGACAAGGATAACATAAAGCTGGATTGCATCCTGGGCTTGAAGATGGAGGATTTCTTGGAGGGGCGTGTGCAGACCCAGATCTTCAGGCCAGGCCCTGCCAAGTTCATCCACCATGCCTGCATGCTAATCTGCCAGTGCCATATCAGGGTCCACAAGTAGGTGGTGAACATCCTGTCCTTCATCATGCACCAGGACTCCCAGAGGCACATTGACTTCTCCCTGCACTCTTATAGGAGTGACCTCCCAGGCCGCGTGAAGAACTCCAAGAAGGGCAGGGAAGGCTAGAGGCTGGCAAAGACTGGGAAGATTAAGCCCTTCCAGTCCCTCCTGGACTGCTGAGGTGTCTGGTTTTCCAGTCAGTTAATAAACAGGGTCCACAAAAAAAAAAAAAAGGAAGAAAAATAATAAAGTTTATGGGGAAAATTGTGACAAAGAAATCAGTTTATAATGAATAATTCGTTTTAAGAAGGGACGAGACAATTTTGAAGATGAAGCCCGTAGCAACAGACCATCCACTTTAGTTGACAAGGAAAAAATCCATCTAGCTTATGTGCCAATTAAAGAGAGCCGACAGTTAGGGGCTGTTGCTGTGGCATAGCAGGTTAAGCCACCATCTGCAATGCCTGCATCGCATATGGGCGCTGGTTTGAGTCCTAGCTGTTATACTTCTGATCCAGCTCCCTGCTAATGCTCCTGGGAAAGCAGCAGCAGATGGCCCAGTGGGCCCCTGCACCCACATGGGAGACCCAATAATAAGCTCCTGGCTCTTGGCTTCAGTCTGGCCCAACCCTGGACATTAATAGTCATTTGGGGAATGAACCAACAGATGGAAGAATTCTCTCTCTGCCTCTGCCTCTGCCTGTCCCTCTCTAACTCAGCCTTTCAAATAAATAAGTAAATCTTTAAAAAAAGAGGGAACTGACAGTTAACTGCACAAACAATGGCCAACAATATAGACATATCACTTGGTTTGGCTTGAAAAATTGAACTGCTTTCATTTTTTTTAGAATCTATTTATTTGAAAGGCCAGGGCCAGTGCTGTGGCATAGCAGATAAAGCCACTGCCTGCAGTACTGGCATCCCATATGGGTGCCCGTTCAAGTCCCAGCTGCTCCACTTCCGATCCAGCTCTGCTATGGCCCAGGAAAGCAGTAGAAAATGGGCCAAGTCCTTGGGCCTCTGCACCGTCATGGGAGACCCAGAAGAAGCTCCTGGCTCCTGGCTTTGGATTGGTAAAAAGACAAAGTTACACAGAGGGAGGGAGAGACAGAAAGAGATCTTCCATCTGTTGGTTCACTTCCCAAATAGCCACAACACCCAGGGCTGGGCCAAGCAGAGCCAGGAGTTTCTTGTGGATCTCCCACATGGGTATAGGGGCCCAAGCACTTGGGCCATCCTCCACTGCTTTCCCAGGCAGTTGAGCAGGGAGCTGGATCAGAAGTGGAGCTGCTGGAACTCAAACCAGTGCCCATATGGGACGCCAGCATTGCAAGCAGCAACTTTACTGACTTTGCCAGAAGGCCGGTCCCAAACTTTCTATTTGATGGGTGCCAAGACTGTAGCATTCATATCGGCTACATTCAAGAGCAGAGCTTTCAGTGGAAATTCTAAATGAATGGGATCAAGATCCTAAAGCATTTCTTTGAAGAACTGTAACAGGAGATGAAGCATTACTTTACTAGTACAACCCTGAAAACGAAGCACAGTCAAAGCAACAGCTACCAAGAGGTGGAAATAGTCCAATCAAGGCAGAAGTGGACTGGTCAAGAGTAGCGGTCATCACAACAGTGTTTTGCTTGTAGACTTTCTGGAGGGCCAAGGAACAATAACTTCGCTTATTATGAGAGTGTTTTGAGAAAGCCCAAGTTTTAACAGAAGAATGTCTAGTTCTTCTTCATTATAGTAATGCTCCTGCTCATTCCTTTCATTAAACAAGGGCAGGTGCCATAGCTTCAAAGGAAAACCTTCAAACGTCTGATAGGGCTCCTCCTGACTCTTTTGTTTCCTAAACATAAAAAATTTTTAAAAGCACCCATTTTTCTTCATTTAATAATGTAAAAAACCTACATTGGCATGGTTAAATTCCCAGGACCCTCAGTTCCTTCACAATGGGCTAAATGGCTTGATTGTCACTTCCAAGTGTCACTTGCAGGTGTTTTGAACTTGATAGGATTTATATCGAGAAGAAAGTTTGTATTTTTATGTTTGTCTTTTAATTCCATTTTCCATGAACTTTTTGAAGTCACCTCACATAGGAGTGAAGCTTCAATATCTCACTGGATTTAAGTCTGGATTAGCTTCTACTGGGATGTTTGTGGTACGTACGACAGCAACCATTAAGAAAATAACTTAAAAAAGCACAGTAGGGCCAGTGCTGTGGCGCAATACTTTTAATCCTCTGCCTGTGGTGCCGGCATCCCATATGGGCACCAGTTCTAGTTCCAGCTGCTCCTCTTCTGATTCAGCTTTCTGCTATGACCTGGGAAAGGTGGTGAGGATGGCCCAAGTGCTTGGGCCCCTACACCCACGTGGGAGACCCAGAGAAAGCTTCTGGCTCCTGGCTTCGGATTGGCCCAGCTGTGGCTGTTGTGGACATTTGAGGAGTAAACCAGCAGATGGAAGACCTCTCTCTCTTTCTCTCTCTCTCTCTCTCTCTCTTCCCCTACCCCCCCCACGCCCCGCCTCAGCCTCTTTGTAACTCTGCCTTTCAAATAAATAAATAAATCTTTAAAGAAAAAAAACTTTATGGAAGTGAACTAAAAGATGTTTGTTTAAAAAAATAAATAAATGTGAGTGAGTTAAATGAACCAAAGCAGAGAATTTTTTTTCAGACTGTATTTTAAAAGTCTAATTCCATGCTATCTTGAACAGAGAAACTTTAGAGCTAAAGAAAGAAGTAAAAAGTTAAAGGATGGAAAAATGCATCATGTGAATGGTAGTCAAAAAAAAAGATCCCCAAGGGGTCCTTAAAACAAGACTTGCCCTAAATTTAGTTTAGCCGAGTGAACATCTGTGAAATTACAGATTCTTTGTGATCCTCAGCTGGCTTTCAGAATCAAGAGTATATCAGTGACATTATCCAGGGCTTCAGTTTTAGGGAGATCTAAATCTTAGATCTGGAGGCTTACGGCCTAAAGAAAGAAAATCTGTTCTTTTACTTGGGGAAAATACCATTACGTCACAGCATGTTCCAGTGATTGTGCTGGGATCTGTTCTTACCAGAAGCGGCCAAGCCTGCAGTTGAAGGGATGACTGGGAAAGAAACATCAACTGTGTCCTTCTTCCCTCAACTCTGATTCTGGAATTGCAGGGACGAGAGGTGGAAGACCAGTGTGGCCAGTGATTTGGGGAACATGAAAATGAGTAGTAAATTTCACTCCTCTTTTCATTTTTATTAAAGATTTCATTCATACCTGTGAAAAGTTCTGCCATGAAGGAGACTGTGGACCATGTTCTCGCACATCAGTTATTTCCTGCAGATGCTCTTTCAGAACAAAGGTAAATCCAAACAATGCTAGAGTTGTTGCCATCGGTGAACCTCAGTTCTATTTCCATATTATGTATGATTCACTGAATCCAGCTAATACATACTGATACATACTGTGGGCCAGTTACATGATGTAGGTATGCAGTTCTCCTGTCTCAGAAACCCATAGTGGGAGTAGGACAGATGCGAATAGATCTGCTAAATACAAGTGTGATGATGCTCAGTGCCTGAAAAGAGGAACAGTGGCTCTGTTGCAAGGAGTTAGCTAACTAAGAAGACGGTCCAGTGCCAAGGTGTAGCGGGCAAAGCCACCACCTGCAATCCCAGCATCCTTTTTTTTTTTTTTTTTTTTTTTTTTTTTTTTTGACAGGCAGAGTGGACAGTGAGAGAGAGAGACAGAGAGAAAGGTCTTCCTTTGCCGTTGGTTCACCCTCCAATGGCCGCCGCGGCCGGCGCGCTGCGGCCAGCGCACCGCGCTGATCCGATGGCAGGAGCCAGGAGCCAGGTGCTTTTCCTGGTCTCCCATGGAGTGCAGGACCCAAGCACCTGGGCCATCCTCCACTGCACTCCCTGGCCACAGCAGAGGGCTGGCCTGGAAGAGGGGCAACCGGGACAGAATCCGGCGCCCCGACCGGGACTAGAACCCGGTGTGCCGGCGCCGCAAGGCGGAGGATTAGCCTGGTGAGCCACAGCGCCGGCCCCAGCATCCTTTATTGAGTCCTGGCTTCTCCACTTCTGATCCAGCTCCCAGCTAATAGACTGGGAAAGCAGCAGAGTATGGGCCAAGTACTTGGGCTCCAGCACCCATGTAGGAGGCCTGGAAGAAGCTGGCTGCTGGCTTCAGTCTGTCCCAGCCCTGGCCATTGTGGCCATTTGGGGAGTAAACCAGCAGATGGAAGATCTCTCTCATTGTCTCTCTCTATATATTTCTGCCCTTTGAATAAAAAAAAAAAAGGAAACCCAGTCCACACACTGCCCTCACTTCTGACACCCAGTGCAAGAGTTTAGATAACTGCTAAATTAGAACAATCTATAGGACTATCCACCTTGGATACCAGCTACAAGTTCCATGGTCCCCAAGACCACCCTCAAGGCTTTATAATTTGGTGGAAAGATTCACCAAACTTACTGAATAAAAACATGGTTATGGTTTTATTATAAGGAAAAGATAGATTAAATTGAACCAAGAGCAGACTCCAGACTCCATGAAAGTACATGTGGAGTTTCACTTGTCTTCTCCCTGTGGAGTCAGGACAGCATTACTTTTCCCATGTCAGCGTAGGATGATATGGAAGATTGCCAGCCTGGGAAACACTCAAGCATGCGTGTTCAGAGTTTTTAATTGGAGCTTGATTGAGGACATAGGTTTGACTGCCCATGTGTCTGATCTCGGGCTCCAATCTCCAGAAGTCTACTCTAAGACTATTCAGTATGACCAGCCTGCTGACAACTCAGTAGTAGTAGTAGTAGTAGTAGAAGACCACCTAGCGATGCAAGGCCACAGTGACATTCCTAACAGGCATGGCGTCCGTAAAGCCTAGACACTGCCTCTCAGAAGCCAAGTGCAAAGGCCAGACCCGTTTGGGTAATGTTAATTCTTCACTGTACAGCTGTTTTGTCAGTTTCTACTTTCTACTCTAGGTAGTTTTGATTTGATTTGATGTTATAAAGGGGTTAGAGTAAGTGCCCATTCCTGTGTCTGTAATGAGAAGAGGCAGGAAGTCTTCCTGTGGAAGTCCTAGGGTGACCCAGTGTGTGGAACATACTGAGCATTGGATGTGAATTCTGGATAGTTAGTTCTATTGGTTAAATGTAGCCCAAGGTCTAGGCAGCTTTACCAACTTGATAATGATTCCATAAATTGGAAGTTAATAGTAGACTTAAGGATAAAAAGGGAAAAGATGTAAAAGTGATATAATTTATGAGACAAAAGTTGTATATTCTATGAGGGTTTTTTTTCCATCAGAAATCACAGTATATATGGGGCAATGGAGGTATTTTGAATATGGAGTACAGGGCCACTTTTTACTTCATAAATGCCAAATTAAAAGCTGTGCGATTGATTAATCATTAATTTAGCAATGCCCCAAGTTGCTCTTTTTGAACAAAAATTACAAAGCTGGGATGGGTAAACCAGAGAGCGCTGCTGTCAATTTACTTTTTCTGCTCTGCAGTCCCTTCCTCTGTGTTCTTTCTTCTTTGTCCTCACTGCCTCAAATAGTGGACCCCATGGCAGTGAGTGTATTCTTGAAAAGCCATGTATATTTTGGAGTAAAGTCTTATATAATTGCTAGAAGAGCCCAATCATTACCAGTATGAGTTGTTGTGTTTTTTTTGTTTGTTTGTTTGTTTGTTTGTTTTGACAGGCAGAGTGGATAGTGAGAGAGAGAGACAGAGAGAAAGGTCTTCCTTTTGCCGTTGGTTTACCCTCCAATAGCCGCCACAGCTGGTGCGCTGTGGCCAGTGCACCGCGCTAATCCAAAGGCAGGAGCCAGGTGCTTCTCCTGGTCTCCCATGGGGTGCAGGGCCCAAGCACTTGGGCCATCCTCCACTGCCTTACCAGGTCACAGCAGAGAGTTGGCCTGGAAGAGGGGCAACCGGGACAGAATCCAGCGCCCTGACCGGGACTAGAACCTGGTGTGCCTCATTGTTTAACTAGGTTTTGCATGAATACTTTTTGTAATGGAATGAGCTTTTCCACATAAGTGAGTTTTCCAGATAAATGAAACATTTCTTAAAACCTCAAAGGTTGTTTTCATCACTTTGGTGGGGAGTCTGTGCATTTTTGTATGCTCTCTCTTAGTACCCCTTATAAAGAATGCGCCAAGTTTTTATTGGTAATTCATGTACAGGGATTAGTGGGAGTTCTGTCTTTCCTCACATTTTTAGATACCACTCCACCATGTAATTTCTTGTGTAGTGTCCATTACTGGTATTGACAGGCACATTTACTCAAGCAATTTCAATCTATAAAGAGCACATAGGGAACTTTTTCTTATCTTCAATCTCAGCTAACTCATGTTTTATCTAAAATGTGTATTTTTTTCACTGACAACGTTCAATTTCTCAGACTTCTTCACATCTGTTACCAAATCTTGTGGCTGCTTTTTTCCTCAGTCATTTTTACAAGAAGGGATGTTTTTGGGTAGATAGCAACTTGTAAATTATATCAAAGTGAAATTCAGGTGTAGATGCTGCTGGACAGCCAGCCAAGCTCATTTCACTGCTGGACTCAGTCCCTCCACACCAGCCTGGCTACATGCTCTTTGGGATCATGCCTCAGTACAATTACATGTGATAGACCCATGGGGCCACTCACATATTTGAAACCACAGTAATAAAACTTCAGAGGCCAAGGAGCTGCTGGTTCACTTTGCTACAGTTTGTTGGTATGGTCAGGGTGCCCCTGAGGGTGTAGAGATGTTCACCTCTGTGGTAAGTGGCACCAGACTGTTACCTATTTTTAGTTCTTTCTCTTTTTTTCCCTTAAGATTTATTTATTTATTTATTTATTTGAGAGGCAGAGAGAAAGGTCTTTCATGTGCTGATTCACTTCTCAAATGGCTGCAACGGCCAAAGCTGAGCTGATCTGAAGCCAGGAGCCAGGAAGTTCTTCCAGAAACCTTATGTGGGTGCAGGGGCCCAAGGAGTTGGGCCATCTTCCGTGGCTTTCCCAGGGCATAGCAGAGAGCTGGATTGGAAGTGGAGCAGGTGGGACTCGAACCAGCACCTATATGAAATGCTGGTGCCTCAGGCAGAGGCTTAGCCCACTATGCCATAGTGTTAGCCCCTATTTTTAGTTCTTAACATTTGCTTTTTATGGCTTCTTCTGTCTGTACCCTGTCCAATAATTATATTTGTTTTGCATACCTTTAGCAGCCCTGTTTCCATTCATCATTTATAATTACCTAATCTGCTGTGAATTTAGAGACCAGACCGCAAAGATTGTTAGGACTGTTTATATATGGGAAGTCAGTAAACCTGAGGTCTTGTTGTGAGTGAGGCATGTTAATAAAGGGATTGGGCTAGCTGCAGTCAGGTTTAGTTGGTAGTAATAAGCAGCTATCAGAGAATACAGGATATATGGAATATGTGTGATATATGTAGCATTATACTATAGTTGTTGTTTCAGTTATTCCTAATATCGTTACTGTATTTGTTTTTCTTTCTCCATAGGAGCTTCCATGTACCAGTCTCAAAAGTGAAGGTATGAAAGGGCAGGGACATGAGGGAATTTTCTGGGATGAAGGTAATTGTCTATATTTTGATAGTTGGGTTATATATGAGGGTACTTCAAAAGGTTCGTGGAAAATAGAATTAGCCGGCGCCACAGCTCACTAGGTTAATCCTCTGCCTGCGGCGCCGGCACCCCGGGTTCTAGTCCCGGTTGCGGCTCCAAATTCCTGGTCTCCCATGAGGGTGCAGGGCCCAAGCACTTGGGCCATCCTCCACTGCCTTCCTGGGCCACAGCAGAGAGCTGGACTGGAAGAGGAGCAACCGGGACAGAATCCGGCGCCCCAGTTGGGACTAGAACCCAGGGTGCCAGCGCTGCAGGCAGAGGATTAGCCAAGTGAGCCGCGGCACCGGCCTGCAACTTCCTTTTTTGATATACATATGTACTGCAGCAGTTTATATGCCCATCTTCTGTGTATGCGCGTACCTTTTTTTCCATACCTTCATCCACACCATATATTAAATTGGTCTTGCTATTTGCTATTTTTTGATCATTCGATGGGTGAAAAATGACATATTAATATGCATTTTCACTATTACTAATCTATTTATATTATTATCTTTTTATTTCTTCAGGCTATGATCACTCAGTTATTTGGTGGCTCAATATTCATATCCTTTCTCTGTTTTTCTTTTCTCTTTAATTGGTCATAGCAGATGCTACATTTATGTGTGACAAGCGATGTAACAAGAAACGGTTGTGTGGACGGCACAAGTGTAACGAGATATGCTGTGTGGTAAGTGGACTTATCTTAGGATGATCAGATTCCGTTCATCGTGGTTGGGCTTTGGAAGCTTCAGCCTTCTGGAAAGCAGCCCAGATTTGGAAATCACTGTGAAAAGACCTAAGCACCAGTCAGAGAGCTCTCACAGTCCCCACACCCTCTCAGCAAAGAGACAGGCTGGGCCGTTTTAGGCCTCAGCCAGGTCAGGTAGTCAGCTGGGGCATCCAGTGGTAACATGGAGGAGAAAGAGGAACGACAGGAGACCTCAGGCCCTGCCAGAGATTTTTCCACAGCCTGGCCTGTACCTGGCAACTTAGGCTTCAGGTTTCTTGTGCTACTCCTTCAGCCAGGCCAGGAGACAAAATGAGGTTGGCATTTGATAGAGCAGCAAGATAGCACAGTACCAGTAGCAAGGTATTACATTTATACATTTATGTATGTATATAAAGTACAGAATTGTTATATTAAAAATTTGTATATTGACAAGGTAAAGAGTGATAAATTGTGCTGAATACCAAGATTCATAAGCTTAGAGTCTTCCCCTTACTTTATGGAGTTTCAACTGTAGACAAAACAAGCTTGGACATTGACACCTCAGTATGCAACCTCAGTTTCAGAAGTGACTAACTCATGACTGGCCTTGTTTCACCCGTATCTCACATACTGCCCATCGCTGGATTTTTTGAAGCTCTTCCCAGACATCAGTTCATCCGTGTATGTCAGACTTTGTTCATCTTACTGCTGTTTAAGGAAAGTACAAAATAGAGATGATTGTGTGAACAAACATAAATCTCTTTTCTCAGGATAAGGAGCACAAGTGTCCCTTGATTTGTGGGAGGAAACTCCGGTGTGGTCTTCATAGGTGTGAAGAACCTTGTCATCGTGGGAACTGCCAGGCATGCTGGCAAGCAAGTCGGTGTCTTTACTATAAAAATTTTCTAGAAAATCAGAAATAATATATTTTGAGGGTTTGTTTTACTTAGATTCATATGAATATTGAACCAAGCCTTAGCATTTCAGATATGTTGGCACAAAAAATGTTCTTTCTAGTGCTGTGTTATAGTCCCTGGTTGTATGAAGCAGAATGTGAACAATGATCTTGAAATGAGGCCTGGATCATTCAAAAATTTCTCCTCTGCTGCCTGCCTAGGTTCTGTCCTCAGCATTCTTCTTTCTCTGTATTTTTAGCAGCAGTTTGACAACTTTTGGGTTTTAGAACTCATATACATTTTAGAAATGATAGAGGATACCAAAGAGTTCTTTTTATTTTAATTATATGTACCTAAGTCTACTCTACTACTAATGAAAACTGAGAATTTCTTTCTTTAAATATGTAATTATTTGAAAGGCAATTAAAGAGAAGCAGAGGCAGAGAGAGGTGCTTCCATCTGCTGGTTCACTCCCCAAATGGCCACAACAGCTGGAAGTGGGCCAGTCTGAAACCAGAAGCCTGGAACTTCTGTGTCTACCACATGGGTGTAAGAGACCAAGGACTTGGGCCATCTTCCGCTGCTTTCCCAGGCACATTAGCAGGGAGCTGGATTGGAAATGGAGCAGCCAGGACTCAAACTGGTGGCCATGTGGGATTCCAGTACTGCAGGCAGCGGTTTTACCCACTACACCATGACCCCAAAACTGAGAATATTTTTAGAATAATTTATTTAATTAAAAATAATAGTAACTTTTTTTAAAAATTATATTTTCCAAGAAAATAGTAAAAACAGTAGATGCCTAGTTTGATAAAGGTAACTGGATTTTCATAGCTGCTTCTGCATTCAATCTATTGCAGTATACTTGAAAAATTCAGCTTCACACAGATAATTTGAAAAGGAAAGTGTACTTTAAAGGTTTTTTCAGGGCCAGCGCTGTGGCATGGTAGGTTAATCCTCCGCCTGCAGTGCCGGCATTCTGTATGGGCACCAGTTCTAGTCCCAGCTGCTCCTCATCCAATCCAGCTCTCAGCCATGGCCTGAGAAAGCAGTGGAAGATGACCCAAGCACTTGGGACCCTGCACCCACATGGGAGACCCGGAAGAAGCTCCTGGCTCCTGGCTTTGGATCAGCACAGCTCTTGCTGTTGCGATAATCTGGGGAGTGAACCAGCAGGTGGAAGACCTTGCTCTCTTTATCAAATAAGTAAATAAAATCTTAAAAATTAAAAAGAATTTCAAATAACTGTAGATATTCTTTGATATTACACCAAGTTTAACTTTGTTTCAAGAAGTACTTAGTATTTTTGTTGTTGTTCTCTGTGATATTAAATTTCACTGATCTCTCTTGTACTTTTAACCCATACATAATAGTATGCATTGATCATTTGGAATTAAACATTCATTGGATTATTCAGATCTTTACAATGTTGACAGATTTCATATTACAATACTAAAACTCGTAGTCATTAATGAAACCTCCAGTCAAATCAGAAACATGCCGGGAAGAGTATTGGGAAGTTGTCAGGCTCAGAGTGGTAAATGGAACACTTCATATTTGTCCATGTCTTTGTCACCAGCTCAACTTTATTTTTTAAGGATTTAGTTATTTAATTGAAAGGCAGAGTTACAGAGAGAGGGAGAAACAGAAAGGTCCTCCATCCACTGGTTTACTCCTCAGATGGCCATAATGGCCGGAGCTGGGCTGGGCTGGTCCAAAGCCAGGAGCCAGGAGCTTCTGGGTTTCCCATATGGGTTCAGGGACCTAGGTACTTGGGCCATCCTCCGCTGCTTTTCCAGGTACATTAGCAGGGAGCTGGATCAGAAGTGGAGGAGGCAGAACTTGAACTGGTGCCCATAGGGGATGCTGGCACTGCAAACAGAGAATTAACCTGCTGCACCACACCACCAGCCCCACCAGCTCAACTTTAATAAAATAAAAATGCTTTTTATTAAAAAAAAAAAAAAAGCCCACCTCCCCTCCCAAATTCTCTTCTAAAACTACAAGCAAAGAAAGTGTGCGCGCGGTGAACATATATACACATCCCAGACTCATGGAAGGTGGTGTTGTCTCACCTGCTGTCCCACCAGGTTTTGATGAATTGACTTGCCACTGTGGTGCATCAGTGATCTACCCTCCAGTTCCCTGTGGTACGAGGCCCCCTGAGTGTACCCAGACATGTGCCAGGATTCATGACTGTGACCATCCAGGTGAGCCCATCTTGCCTCATAGCCTCATTGCCTCATAGCCTGCTCATAGCCTGGCATTAGGATGCTGCTTTGTGATTCTTCACTGCTCAGTAGTCATGCTGTGACAGCTGCCTGTTGTGCCAGGGGCTCTTGTTACAAGTGAAAAATAACTTGATTTTTTTTTTGATGTTACAAAGTGATATACATTTATTAAATAAAAAAGAAAAATAGAGACAAAACCAAAAGATTGAAATTAAATTGTCCATTATAGACACACACTTTTAAAAAAAAAGATTTATTTATTTGAAAGGCAGAGAGAGAGGTATTTCATCTGCTGGTTAACTCCCCAAATGGCTGCAATGGCCAGAGGTGGACCGATCTGAAACCACAAGCCAGGAGCTTCTTCTGGGTCTCCCCTGTGTGTGCAGGGTCCCAAGCACTTGGACCACCTCTACAGTTTTCCCAGGCCATTAGCAGAGAGCTTGATCAGAAACAGAGCAGCTGGGACTTGAACCAGTGCTCATATGGGATGCTGGCACTGCGAATAACAGCTTTACCCATTATGCCACAATGCCAATTCCCACACGCCTTTTTTTATAAAATATTTATGTGAAATAATCTGAGAGAACAAAAGAGAGATATCTTCCATCCTCTGGTTCATTCCCCAAATGGCCACAACAGCCAGGGCTGGGTCCAGGCCAAAGCCAGAAGCTTCTTCTAGGTCTCCCACGTGGGTGTCTCAGCCCAAGCACGTGGACCATCTTCTGCTGCTTTCCCAGGCACATTAGTAGGGAGCAGATTGGAAGTGGAGCAGCTGGATCTTGAACCAGCACCGCTATTGGATGCCGGCTCTGTAAATGGTGGTTTAGCCCGCTGCGGCACAGCACCAGCCCCAGTGTCACTTTCTGACAGTTAACACTGTGCAAGATTATATATTTGCATTTTTTTTCCTAGAATAAAAGTGGGATACTACTGAACCTAATTTTTTTAAGGTTTATTTATTTGTTTGAAAGAGAGTTACAGAGATAGACAGACATCTTCATCTGCTTGTTCAGTCCCCAAATGGCTACAATGGCAGGAGCTAGGGCAGGCCAGAACTAGGAGCTTGGAACTCCATTTGGGTCTCCTATGTGGGTGCAGAGGTCCAATCACTTGAGCCATTCTTTGCTGCTCTACCAAGTGCGTTAGCAGAGAGCTGAATTGGAAATGAGTAGCCAGGATTCAAACCAGCCCTCATTGGGCATGCTGTATCACAGTGACTTAACCTGCTGTGCCACAGGACCAACCCCTGAACTTAATGATTTTCCATAGGTTCCATAGGTTTTTTTATCTTACTATATTTGTTTTTTTGTTTTGTTTTGTTAAAAGATTTATTTATTTGAAAGGCAGAGTGACAGAGAGAGAGGTCTTCTGTCCACTGGTTCACTCTCCAGATGGCTACAACAGCCGGAACTGGGCCCATCTGAAGCCAGGAGCCAGGAGCTTCTTTGAGGTCTCATGTGGGTGTGAAGGCTTAAGCACTTGGGCCATCTTCTACTGCTTTCCCAGGCCATAGCAGAGAGCTGGATCTGAAGTGGAGCAGCCAGGACTTGAACTGGTGCCCATATGGGATGACAGCACTGTAGGTGGCGGCTTTACCCATTCTGCCACAGCTTTGGTCCCTGTCTTACTGTATTTGTAATCTCTGTCCTTGTCAGCAAATATTTGTCTACAATAGAGTTGTGTTTTTTTGTTTGTTTGTTTGTTTTTAGGCTAAGAAACAGAGCTTCCATCTGCTGATTTCATTCCACAGACACCTGCAACAGCTGGGTCTAGGCCAAAACTAGGAGCCAGGAACTCAATCCAGGTCTCTCCCATGAGTGATGAAAACACAACCACTTGGGCTATCACTGCTGCCTCCCAGGATCTGCATTAGCAAGAAACTGGATTCAGAAGACAGAGGCAGCCACCTATACAGAATGTGTGCATCTTACCCTCTAGAACTGTCTGTCCCAAAACAAATTTTTTTTTTTTTTTTACAGGCAGAGTAGACAGTGAGAGAGAGAGACAGAAAGAAAGGTCTTCCTTTGCCGTTGGTTCACCCTCCAATGGCCACCACGGCTGGCACGCTGCCGCCAGCGCACCGCGCTGATCCGAAGGCAGGAGCCAGGTGCTTCTCCTGGTCTCCCATGGGGTGCAGGGCCCTAGTACTTAGGCCATCCTCCACTGCACTCCCTGGCCACAGCAGAGAGCTGGCCTGGAAGAGGGGCAACCGGGACAGAATCCGGCACCCCGACCAGGACTAGAACCCAGTGTGTCAGCGCCGCAAGGTGGAGAATTAGCCTAGTGAGCCGCAGCGCTGGCCCCCAAAACAGATTTTTAATGGCAACAAAGTGTTCTATTACATTGATGTGGGGTAGCTCAGGGTGTAGTCATACAAGGAAGGCTTTGTTGTGGAGGGTGAGTTTTGATGAACTGCTGTTTTTAGCAGTAATGAATTTGATAGGATTCATCAGAAGCATTTTAGATGGAATAAATAGAGATGTTTAAGCAGTTGCTATCTAAGAAGGGCCAAGAGAGTGTGCAGACAATGTGGCTATGCTGCAAGAGATGAAATGGGAGATACCTCCCTCTCTGCTTATCTTGGCATATCTGCCCCTGTGCTCATCACCACCATTGGATTTCTTTTACCCCACTCATACGCAGCTCTTCAGCACTTTGATATAAAGGCGGGAACTTTTTACTTTCCTATGACCATTTTAAAAAGTACTCCTGGGGTGAGTGTTTGATAAAGCAGTTAAGATGCTGCTTGGGATACCTGCATCCCAATTGGAGTCCCTGGTTCAAGTGCCAGCAATTCTGTTTCTGATTCAGCTTCCTGCTAAAGCGCATCCTGAGGCAGTGGATTATGGCTTTAGTACTTGGCTCCCTGCCAACCACAGGAGAGCCCTAGATGGAGTTCCAAGCTCCTGGCTTCAGCCTAGCCCAGCAGTGGCTATTTTAGATCTTCCAGTGAATGGAAGAACTGTCTGTTTCTCTGCCTTTTAAATAAAATGAAAATGAGCAAAGAATTTAAATAAGTAAAAAGTACTCCCAGCTCCTGAATTTAAAAGTTCCATATCTTGGGGCTTGCGTTGTGGCCTAGCAATGCTGGCATCCCACATGGGCACCAGTTTGAGACCTAGCTGCTCCATTTCCGATCCAGCTCCCTGCTAATGCACCTGGGAAAGCAACAAAAGATGGCCCAAGTCGTTGGGCCCCTGAGCCCACATGAGAGACCTTGAAGAATCTCCAGGCTCCTAGCTTTGGCCTGGCCCAGCCCCAACCATTGCAGACATTTGTGGAGTGAACCAGCAGATGGAAGATTTTTCTCTCACTCTGTCTATCCTTCTCTCTGTAACTCTGCCTTTCAAATAGTATTTTTTTTTTTAAGATTAAAAAAAAAAGTCTACATCTTGGGACTGACACTGTAGCAAAGCAGGTAATACCACTACCTGTATGCCAGCATCCCATATGGGCACCAATTCAAGCCTCGGTTGCTCCATTTCTGATCCAGCTCCCTACTAATACACCTGGGAAGGCAAATGAAGGTGGCCCAAGTGCTTGGGTCTCTGCATCCCCGTGGGAGACCCAGAAGCAGCCCCTGGCTCCTGACTTTGGATTGGCCCAGCTCCAGCCATTGTGGCCATTGGGAAGTGAACCAGCAGATGGAAGATTTGTCTGTAACTGCCTTTCAAATAAAATAAATAAAATTTTTTTAAGTTCCACATCACATGCTATTTATAACATGGATTTTATTTGGTTTATGTGGTTTTCTTTAGAAATTATTTCCACTATTCCCTTTCTCTTTTTGCAGTGTATCATTCTTGTCACAGTGAGGAGAAGTGTCCCCCTTGTACTTTTCTAACTCAGAAGTGGTGCATGGGCAAGCATGAGGTAGGTTTTCTCATGTGTTCATTGTTCCAGCCCGAGATTAACTATTTCATTGCTTCAGAGTTGTTAGTCTCAGCGTTTCCCACTGTAAATACATTCTAAGCAGAAGCTTTCTGCTGCTACTTCTCTTTTTCATTTTAAAGGTATAATTTGCATGTAAAAATGTTACTCTTTTTACTGTATAGATCTGTGAGTTTTAACAAAAGCATTCATATAATCATGTTACCACCATCACAATCAAGATGTAGAACAGTTTCATTCACCCCCAAATATTCCTTCATGCCCTCCAATACTCTCTGTCCTAGCCGTCCATGACCTGGCAACCAGTGGTTTGTTTGTTACCTGTCTCAATACTGTAAATTTTTCAGAATGTCACAAAACTGGAATCATAGAGTATGTGGCATTTGGACTCTGTTGATCTAATTACAACCAAACAAAATCAGCCAGTTAGCCTTGAGAGCCTGTGCTGAAGATAAATTCTAGGTTAACCAGCCTAGGGAGAGGTTGCTGGCCTGGCAAAACTGTTTCAGGGAAAGCATCCTAGGCATAGAGGTGGGTTATCCACCTGCCGCCCCTGTTCTTTGTTCTAAACCCTATGTAGTTTCCCCTCATAACTTCTAGATCAAAGTGCCTTCTGCTAGTCTCAGAACTCCAGATTGCCAGTGTCCTCAAGGACTTTCTTTATTTAATTATTGAGATTTATAAAAGAGAAAGAGATCTTCAGTCCCTCATTCACTCCCCAAAATGGCCACAGTAGCCAGGGCTGGGCCAGGCCAAAGCTAGGAGCCTAGAGCTTCATCTGAGTCTCCCACATGGGTGGCAAGGGCCAAAGCACTTGGGTCATCTTTTGCTACCTTCCCAGGTGCATTAGCAGGGATCTGGAGCTGGATCAGAAGTGGAGCAGCCAGGACTCTAACTGTTGCCCATATGGGTTGCTGGTGTCCCAAGTGGTAGCTAAACCACTAGGCCACATCATGGACCCCAGGACTTCTATTCTTAACTTCTAAGCCATATTTGGCATTGTCACCTATAGACCCTTTAAAACACTGAAAATAATGGAGACCACGGTGGAGTTTCAGGCTCTTGGCTTCAGCTGTTGTGGCCATTTGGACCACTTATCTCTGTGTCTCTCCCTTTCTCTTTGTATTACTCTGCCTTTCAAATAAACAAATATTTTAAAAATGAAACAAAATAAAACAATTTTTTTATTTTAAAGATGTTTATTCATTGTAGTTCTGCTACCAAGAAAGAACTCTTTTAACGTTTTGCTGTGTCATCCACCAGGCATGTGTGATACATCCTTTCCCTACTATAATTAAGATTATATTGTTTTGTTACCTGCTCATTTTTTTTTTCATAATATGTTGGCCAACAGTTCTTGAAACTCTCTTGACATCCATAACAACATGCTGTTAGTATCATTTTCTTATCTTAATGGGCGTATTTTTCTCCACTTCCTGTGGGTGGTTCTCAAGTTGCAGTCCTTGGCATTTATTCTTTCTCTGTAAGTTTATTCTAAGACATCTATGAATCATGTTTTTGTTAATACCTTATTCATACTTCATTCAGCAAATATTAGTTGGAAGCCTATTGTGTGCTGGGTAATGGGCTAAGTTTGGTTGATTCAAAAGTGGACAGAATTGACATTATGGCCTTTGAGAGCCTTTGCTCTGGGCTGGGAAGCAGACATATAACCAGCAATAATGGAAATATGGAGTACTGAGGGTATAGGAGGGCTTCCTACTCAAGGAAGGCTTACTGAAGGAAGTAACATCCCAAAGCAGAGTGAGCACATGGGTAAGTAATGTGCGGAGCGGATGACAGAGCAGAGGGCTGAGTGTGCAGAAATTACCCCAGTGCCCTGGTGATAACAGAAGGACGGGCTTGAGACTGGGAACTGTACTCTACCAAGGCAACTGAAAACACATATGTCCTGGTTTTCAGGGGTCTCTTCAAGGGTGGAAGTTACATGTCACTGGAGTAGAAGTGCATTTTTCATTTTGAGGGTTCTTGAAAGAATTTGAGTGAATATAATGAGTAACCTTTGGTTCCACGGAGTAAAATTCTAACACTTGTATCCTGCATTAGGGAAGCCCAAAAGCAGATAATTTGTTTGAAAGGTGGAGAGACCACCCTTCTGCTTGTTTAGTCCTCAAATGCGCACGGTGGCCAGGGGCCTAAAATCAGGAGCCAGGAACTCAATCCAGGCCTCAGGTGTCAGTGGCAGGAACACCTACCTGATTCATCATGACTGCCTCTCAGGCTGTGTGTTAGCAGGAAGGAGCTAAATCCAGACACTCCAGTGTGGGACATGGTGTCCTAACTGCTACCTCACTATTCCCAATGCCTACCCACCTCTTAATTTTTTAAATGACAGGTCTGCCTGAAATTGTGGAGACCATAAACTGAGATATAAGAACTGAATATTTAGCTACATAAAAGAATCCTACCATCAGTCCCAGAACCCTGGATCAGGTTGCCTACCTGCTCCCAGGATGTAGGGTTGATCTGTCAAGTCATGCTGGCAGTTTGTCATAGCATTTTTCTTGTATTTTTTTTCAAATATTAAATAAGCAAATAAATAAAGCAGAGTTACAGTTTACAAATGCTTTAAGGAGAAGTTAAAACACCCCCCAAGTCTCACACAGAGATGAGAATCTGGCTACTTCTGTCTCTCCTAGTTACGCAGCAACATCCCCTGTCATCTGGCTGATATCTCTTGCGGATTACCCTGCAGTGCCATGCTGCCATGTGGGATGCACAAGTGTCAGAGACTCTGTCACAAAGGAGAGTGTCTTGTGGATGAGGCCTGCAAGCAGCCCTGTACTACCCCCAGAGCTGACTGTGGCCACCCATGCATGGCACCCTGCCACCCCAGCTCACCCTGCCCTGTGACTGCTTGTAAAGCCAAGGTGGGTATTCCTGGATCCAATGGTGGCTTAGACTGTGGTTCTGGGGCTACTATTAAGTTTGGAACTGTCTGCATCTTAATTAGGAGTTACTAGTTGCAAAGAACTGCAAGTTAAGTAAGCAAGAAAAAGTGACATTAGTCATATAGATTTATTTTCTTCTTCTTCATCCCCCTCTTCCTCCTCCTCATTTTTCTTCTTCATTATTTAAGAGAGAGAAAATTCCCCCATCTGCTGATTCACTCCCCAGCTGGGGCTAGGCCAAAGCCGGGAAGTCATTCCAGGTCTCCCATGTAGGTGGCAGGAACCCAGTCACTTGAGCCATCACCACTGCCTCCCAGGATCTGCAGTAGCAGGAAGGTGAAAAACAGGAGCCAGAGCTGAGACAAAATCCAGACACTCTGATGTAGGATATAGGCCTCCTGAACACTAGGTAAAATGCCTGCCCCCTTTAAAATTTTTGCTTATTTATTTGAGAGAAAAAGAATTCCCATTTGCTGCTTCACTCCCCAAATGCCTGCAATAACTAGGACTGAGCTGTGCTAAATCCAAGAGCCAGGAACTCAATCCAGTTCTCCACACAGGTGGCAGGAAACCAGTTACTGGAGCCATCAGCATTGTCCCCCAGGGCCTACATTAGCAAGAATCTAGAATCAGAAGTCAGAGCCAGAAACCAAACCCAGGTACTCCAGTGTGGGAAGCAGGTGTCTCAGCTACTAAGCTAAATGCCTGTTCCAGTCGTGAGATTTCTTTGTCTTTCTAGTTCATCACCTGACCACAGTCTCTGTCTCCCTTTAATCACATGCTCAAAGAATCTTGATTGTCCGCTCCATATATTCCATTCATTCTAAATATCTATATGGTGCAAGATGCTGAAGCTAAAGGAATGAACGAAAGATATGTGGTCCCTTACAGTTTGCTGGGATAAATACTCAGCAAGTGATTACTCAGATAATTAGAACTGTGATCGTGTAGAAGGTGCTGTGAGAACACATCAGTGGGAGACACAGCCTGTACCGAGGGATCAAGGAGGCCCCTCCCCTGACAGGTAAAAACAATAAAGTGGATTTGGCTTGCTCACCTCTATGGTTCAAAGGTAAGATTTCATTCTAAGGCCGGCGCCGCGGCTCACTAGGCTAATCCTCCGCCTTGCGGCGCCGGCACACCGGGTTCTAGTCCCAGTCAGGGCTCCGGATTCTGTCCCGGTTGCCCCTCTTCCAGGCCAGCTCTCTGCTGTGGCCAGGGAGTGCAGTGGAGGATGGCCCAGGTGCTTGGGCCCTGCACCCCATGGGAGACCAGGAAAAGCACCTGGCTCCTGGCTCCTGCCATCGGATCAGCGCGGTGCGCCGGCCGCAGCGCGCCGGCTGCGGCAGCCGTTGGAGGGTGAACCAACGGCAAAAGGAAGACCTTTCTCTCTGTCTCTCTCTCTCACTGTCCACTCTGCCTGTTAAAAAAAAAAAAAAAGAAGATTTCATTCTAAGCCTGCACCTGTAGCCCAGGTTGAGAACAGTAATCTGCAGAAAGTGGCATTGTGGACAGAGAGCTTCCCTCCTAGCTTCTCAACTACATGGTTTGATTAGAGAGAAAGCTTGAAAAGCAAAACCCATGGCAAGTGAGTAAGTTTTATGAGTAAGCTCACAAAACTATACAGGCCTTGAAATCAGTTCTTATATTTCTCATGAAGTTATAAAATAAACTAAAGGGCTTTCTTTAGCATAAAAATATAAAAGCAAAGCCTACTTACTGGCATGGTTCTCATGTGCTAAAAGTCGCTCCGTATTAACTTTGTTTCAGGTGGAGCTACAGTGTGAATGTGGTCGAAGAAAAGAGATGGTGATTTGCTCTGAAGCCTCCAGTACTTATCAAAGGTTAGTGCTACTTAAATGTTAACAGTTGATGGATCCAGGCGAAGGGTGTGTTTATTGTAGAATATTTGTGACTTCTAAAGGTTGAAAAGTTCATTAAATGATTTTTTTAATCTAGTTTCATGTTTTCGTTTGTTCTTTTGTATAAGATTTATTTGAAAGGCAGAGTGACAGAGAGAGAAGGATCTTCTGTCTACTGGTTCACTCCCCAAATGGCCAAGTGGAGTAGCCAGGACTTGAACCAGCAATTTGATGTGAGATGCCATCCTCGCACACAGCAGCTTTGCCCACTGCACCACAACCTCAGCCTCGGTTTTTTAAAATCTGGTTTCTCTGGCTCAAACGGTGCTGGGGTGAACACCGTGGCACAGTGGGTTAAAGCTGTTGCTTGTGGCACCCTCATCTTACATCAGAGTGCTGGTTCACATCCTAGCTACTCTGCTTCTGGTTCACCTTTCTGCTAATGTGTTCTGGGAGGCAGCAGATGAAACTTATGTGATTGACACCTGCATGGTAGACCCAGATGGAGTTCTTGGTTCCTAGGTTCAGCCTGACCCAGCACTATCTGCTGTTATAGGCATTTGGGGAGTGAACCAGGAGATGGAAGATCTCTGTGTCTGTTTCTTTCTCTCTCTGTCATTCTGCCTTTCAAATAAAGTAAATAAACCTTTAAAAAAGACTGCTTCGTGCCGGCGCCGTGGCTCAATAGGCTAATCCTCCACCTAGTGGCGCCGGCACACCGGGTCCTAGTCCCGGTCGGGGCACTGGATTCTGTCCCGGTTGCCCCTCTTCCAGGCCAGCTCTCTGCTGTGGCCCGGGAGTGCAATGGAGGATGGCCCAAGTGCTTGGGCCCTGCACCCCATGGGAGACCAGGAGAAGCACCTGGCTCCTGGCTTCGTATCAGCGAGGTGCGCCGGCCGCAGCACGCCAGCCGTGGCAGCCATTGGAGGGTGAACTAACGGCAAAAGGAAGACCTTTCTCTCTCTCTCTCTCTCTCACTATCCACTCTGCCTGTCAAAAAAAAAAAAAAATGCTTCGTGTATCTTTTCTGCTTTAAATTTCATTTATAAGATAACCTTTTTATTTTTTCCTCTCCCTCTCCTCCTCCTTTTTTCCCTCTCCCTTTCTCCCTCTCCCTTCCTCCCTTCCTCTTTCTCCCTTCCTCCTCCTCCCTCTCCCTTCCTCTCCCTTCCTTCCTCTCCCTTCCTTCCTCTCCCTCTCCCTTCTTCTCCCTTCCTCCCTCTCCCTTCCTTCCTCTCCCTTCCTCCCTCTCCCTCTCCCTCTCCCCCTCCCTCTATCTCCCTCCCTCCCTCCCTCCATTGTTCCCCCTTTTAGTCTTATGATGCCTTGACATAAGAAGGGAATATAGCCTGAAGTTGGATGAGTTGCTTTAATATCCCCCTTCTGATTGTGGGTACAGCCTGTGCTACTCCTTCCTGGGTGTGAGAGTTTCCAGTTGTTCTGTGAGGTATCTTTGCAGCCTCCTGAAGTCTGGAAACCTGTGTGATCATACAGGGATCTGCTTACAGCACCAAAGGGGTCAGAGGCTGAATGGTGTGGGCATCTCTGGTGAGACGTGGAGCTCTGCCTGGACTGTCAGACTTGAAGTGTGTGCAGACACAGCTGAGCCAAGTTGAAAGCTTCTGAGTGGAGTATTGGCCCGAGAGCTGGTTACCTGATCACTTCCTATGTAGCTGTGTAAAATGTAATTGAGGACATAGCACAGAAACATGTAGGAGTTCCTAATAGATGGGCTTCCAAAGCTGCACCCATTGTCACATGGTAGATGTGCTTTGAAAAAGGTTTTCTGTATCCTTAGTATGGGGAGAGCCTTGTAATTCTCTACTTTTTTCCCTTAAATATTTCAGAATAGCTGCTATTTCTATGGCCTCTAAAATAACAGACATGCAGCTTGGAGATTCAGTAGAAATCAGCAAGCTTATTACCAAGAAGGAAATTCAACAAGCCAGGTAATTTTTAAAATATGTGTAAATGCCTGCTTCTCCAATTAGACTTAATTTTAGAGGGCAGAAATGATCTTAATCCTCCACACTGGAGCCTCATACACACAGCAGATATTCAGCAGATATTTGATGTTAAGAAATCATACCTGTTCCAACCCCAGTGATTCTAGCTCAGTATATAGCTAAGGCCAGAGGAAACTTTTCCAGGCCTCACTCCAGCTATGTGGAGTAGCCAGTGTGTCTAGCCCACCCCACCCCTCCCCGTAGAACAGAGAAACAGAATGGTGGCTGTGTCCTCAAAGGGAGCTGTGGCTGTCAGAGGGCCACTTGGAGTGTTCTCCAGGCTGAGCATCCAGGAAACAGCCTGAGATCTACCTAGAGGACTCCTAGACCCCTCTAACCCAGAGACCTGCCCACCTGTCCTTGAAAAGGGCCTCCTCTCCCAGCCGTCCCTGAGCAGATGAAATAGCCTGGGTTGGGGGGTTGCTAATGAAACCTGAACCCTGGTGGCTTCACAGGCCACTTCCTGGCCCGAAGGGAAGTCCCTTGGCAAGAGTCTTAACTTTCCTGCTGGGTAGGAGCTGCAAACCCTGTGCCCTGACTTGTTTTTTTCTTTCTTTCTTTTTTTTTTTTTTTTTTTTTTTTCCATTTATTTATCAAGGCTGGAGTGTGATGAGGAGTGTTCAGCCTTGGAAAGAAAAAAGTAAGTAGTTTCAGCTACTTGTTGTCTACTTGTCTTTGAGCCCTGTGAGGTAGTGGGAGGGAGCAGCTCTGTAAGCATTCACTCAGCACCTACTCTGAGTCTTACTGTGTCAGACAGCAAGAGAAACATGATGGGCGGGAGTTGAATTGTCCAAGGATTAACCACTCAGGTAATTGCAGGAACATGAGCTGTGTGGTTTTGAGGCATGATGTAAACATCACCTGCCACAACACACTTAATACAGTGACCGCCAACTTCCTGATTCCAACATAGATAAAAAGGTTTTAAAAATGATTAGTGGGCCAGCGCCACGGCTCACTAGGCTAATCCTCTGCCTGCGGCGCTGGCACACCGGGTTCTAGTCCCAGTCGGGGCACCGGATTCTGTCCCGGTTGCCCCTCTTCCAGGCCAGCTCTCTGCTGTGGCCCGGGAGTGCAGTGGAGGATGGCCCAAGTGCTTGGGCCCTGCACCCGCATGGGAGACCAGGAGAAGCACCTGGCTCCTGCCTTCAGATCAGCGCAATGCGCACACCGGCTGCGGTGGCCATTGGAGGGTGAACCAACGGCAAAAGGAAGACCTTTCTCTCTGTCTGTCTCTCTCTCTCACTATCCACTCTGCCTGTCAAAAAAAGAAAAGAAAAGAAAAAAATGCTTGGTGAATTTTTGTACTAAAGTACAGTGATACAAAAGTGTACAGATCAGTGAAACATCAAGTGAATATAGCAGTGTGACCAGCAACTAGGTCAAGAACTAAGAAATTACCTGAGCTTTTTTTTTCAAGGTGTATTTATTTATTTGAAAGAATCAGAGAGACAGAGAAATCTTCCATCCACTGTTTCATTCCCCAAATGACCTCAACGACTGGGACTGGGTCAGGCTGAAACCAGGAGCTTCCTCCAGGTCTTGGATGTGGGTGCAGGGGTCCAGGGACTTGGGCCATCTTCCACTGCCCTCCCAGGCACATTAGCAGAGAGCAAGATCGAAGTGGAGTGGAATTAAGATATAATTTGATCATTCTGCTATTAATAGACAATGAGTGTTGTCAATATTTGGCTGTTATAAGTAGTGGATGATATTAAGAACGTTGCTTTGCTTGCTTTGCTGTCGATATGTACTCAGTTCATTGGATATAAATTTAGAAGAATTGCTGATCAATGGGCTTTGCATATGTTCAGCTTTAGTAGATTCTACCAGACAATAACCTAATTGATTGTACCAAGTTACGCTCCTTCTAGTGGGGTGGTGTCCCTGCTGCTACACGTTTTCAGTACGTGGAGTTGTTCTAATGTAAGTCATTCTTATGGTCTGTGGCAAGATGTATATCTCATTTTACCTGGAAGTTTGAACAGTTTTCAACAGTGTTTCTTCAGTGTCTAAATGTGTAGAAAGTAACATAATGACTAATAATGCTACCCAGATTTCCCTTAGTTTGACTCCAGTGACAACTTATTAGTGTTATGCAAACCTCCTTCCCTTTCAGAACCAGTTAGTGTTCTCAGCCATAAAATGTGAAGTAGAGACTTGGGTATTCAGAAATGTAGTAAATACATAACAGTCACCCAAACATGGAGGTGCACCTTTATGTGTTTGAGAGAGACAATATTGGAAAGTAGATGGAGCTCTAGAGTCATATTGCCTAGATTTGAATACGAGCTCTACAAATCATTTACCTGTGTCACCTTGGGCGAGACACATATTCTTAAAAACCTGTAGGGGCCAGCATCCCATATGGGTGCTGGTTTGAGTCCCATCTGCCTCGCTTCCCAGCTAGTCCCCTGCTAATGCACCTGGGAAAGCAGTGAAAGATGGCCTGAGTGCTGGGGCTGCTGCTACCCACATGGCAGACCCAGATAGAGTTCCAGGCTCCTGGCTTCGGCCTGGCACAGCCCTGGCCATTGAGAGCATTTGGGGAGTGAACCAGTGGATGCAAGTTCTCTCTCTTCTCCATCTTTTCCTCTTTCTCTGTATTGCTCTGCCTTTCACATAAACAACTGAACCTTTTATAAAAATAAAAATTTTTTTTTAAAAATTAACTTACCCTCATAGCCAAGTGTTGTGAGATACTGAGAGACTCATGGTCCCAGTTAGGACACAAAACTGGTAGTTATGGAAACCATTTAGGCTGCATTGATCCAGTCTAATGTTCATAAATTTGAGTCCACAGCTGGCACCATTTTCCAGGGAAATAATTTTAAAAGCTTTTTGCACAGAGATGTTGTCACTTATAATATTGAGGAACTGGGGAACTATTTAAAGAAACCTAAGTGGGGGAGTATTTAAGTAAATTACGTGATAGAAGATTATGAAATAGTAAAAGTAATAGTGATATGAGAAATTCTAATTACACACTGGTGAGGGGATAAAGATGTAAAGTTTTATATATAATTGCAACTACCTAAAATTACAGGAGAAAAGTCTGAAAAGGAGTATATAAAATAAAAAGCTTTTTAATATTGCTTTGTCTGTTTGGTATACCTAACATCTAAATTAAGCCTCAGAGAAAGTCAGCCTCATTGACCACTCCCAGTGACATTTCACACCCCCCATCTTGCCCTCCCCACCTAATCCATGTCCCCAGTGTTGAGCCTGTGGCTTACTCAGACCCATTTAAACCTGTTTTGTTTATTTCCTTATATGAAAACAATAGTACATCTTGTCCCAAGCTGTTGTTATTCTATCTTTAATATCTAGTTTGCCGAAATGAGATAATTAATATATAAAAACTTAGGACATGGTAGGTACTCTGTGTTACTGTAATAGTCCCTTCTTTTCACTTACTATGGTGTCAGTCAGCTTCAGCCAAAAAATATTAAATGGAAAATTCCAGAAAACACTAACTCATCAGTTTTACATTACATGTCATTCTGAGTAGCATGCTGAAATCTCACACTGTCCCCACCTGGCATATGAATCATTCCTTTGTCTTACAAATCCATGCTGTCTTCTGACACCACCCACCCATTAATCGCTTAGTAGCTGTCTGGGGTATCACATTGTGGCGATATTGCAGTCCTTGTGTTCAGTAACCCTGGAGCACAAGCACAGTGATACATTTCAGGCATGCCAAAGAGAAGCCATAAAGTGCTTCCTGTAAATGAAAAGGTAAAAATTCTCCACTTAATAAGGAATAGAAAATTGTATGCTGAGATTGCTAATATCTATGACACGTTATTATTTTGCCTAATTAATAAATTAAGCTATTATCATAGGTATGTTTTTATTGGGAAAAACAGTATATGCAAAGAGTTTTCAAAAAGTTTATGTAAGGGGGCCAGCACTGTGGTGTAGTAGGCTATACCCATGTGGGCACCTGTTTGAGTCCTGGCTGCTCCTCTTCCGATCCAACTCTCTGCTAATGGCCTGGGGAAAGCAGTGGAAGATGACCCAGTGCTTGGGCCCCTGCACCCACATGGGAGACCCAGAAGAAGCTCCGGGCTCCTGGCTTCGGATTGACCCAACTCTAGCATTGGAGCCATTTGGGAAGTGAACCAGCAGATGGAAGGTGTTTCTTTCTCTCTGTCTCCCTGTCTGTAACTCTACCTCTCAAATAAAATATTAAAAAAAAAAGTTTATGGAAAATGCATGTTATCTTTTCATTCTATTTTCTACAAACGTTTTAGAGATTTATTTATTTGAAAGGAATAGCGACTGAGAAATCTTCCATCCACTGGTTCACTTCAAAATGGCCATAACAGCAGGGCCGGGCCAAAGTTAAGAGCTCCATCCTGGTCTCTCACATGGGTAGCAGAAACCCAAATGCATGGACCATCTTCTGCCTTCCCAGGAACATAAGGGAGCTGGGTCAGAAGCAGAGTAGCCAGGAATTGAACCAGCACTCCTGGAATGCCAGTGTCACGAATGGCAGCTTAACTCACTGCACCACAGCAGCAGCTCCAGTCCATGAACCTCTGAAGTACCTTCTAGGTTTCAGTATCTCCGTGGTTTGGAGGCATCCCCTGGGCATCTTGGAACACTCCTGGAGAACTGCAGTGTGAGATAATTTCCCTCCCACTGTCTGCCTTTTATTTGTGTTCTTCTCTCACTTTCAGGAGACTGGCAGAGGCATTTGATATCAGCGAAGATTCTGATCCTTTCAATGTCCGTTCTTCTGCATCAATATTTAGCGATAGTTTGAAAGATGATGCCAGGTATGTAACTTAGCTACTTTCTTGATTGTAGCTCATTGGAGTATTTGGTCTTCTAAGATGTAGTAAGCAGTATGTACTCCTTCTATGATTAGGCCAGTTGAAGTAAGAGATGTGATATTTAGGGCCGGCGCCGTGGCTCAATAGGCTAATCCTCCGCCTAGCGGCGCCGGCACACCGGGTTCTAGTCCCGGTCGGGACGCCAGATTCTGTCCCGGTTGCCCCTCTTCCAGGCCAGCCCTCTGCTGTGGCCAGGGAGTGCAGTGGAGGATGGCCCAGGTGCTTGGGCCCTGCACCCCATGGGAGACCAGGAAAAGCACCTGGCTCCTGGCTCCTGCCATCGGATCAGCGCGGTGCGCCGGCCGCAGCGCGCCGGCCGCGGTGGCCATTGGAGGGTGAACCAACGGCAAAGGAAGACCTTTCTCTCTGTCTCTCTCTCTCACTGTCCACTCTGCCTGTCAAAAAAAAAAAAAAAAAAAAATTAAAAAAAAAAAAGAGAGAGAGATGTGATATTTAATAAAAACCTTCCTAAATTCTCAAAACTTTCAGTTCTTGAAGAACTGAACTTGTTTGGCAGGCTTGCAGGCATAGTGCTGGCTGTTTCTCCATTATTCTCTTCTCATATTTTTCCCTTCCTTTGTTCCATCAAAGCTAACCTTAAGTTATCTGACAGTTCCTGACCTCTGCAGTTTTCCTGCCAGCCCTGTCCATTGTTTGCCCTTCATGGTCAGAAGGTTGGTGAGAGGGGTTTCTGAAAGGGCAGGGACGGATTAAATTAATTGCGGTGCTTTCTCGTTTCAGGAAGGACTTAAAGTTTGTCAGTGACGTGGAGAAAGAAATGGAAGCACTTGTGGAGGCTGTGAATAAGGTTGAAGTCAAAACATCCAAATGGACATTTTTCTGAGACCAGTTTGATTTAAAAAAAAAATCAGTCCCAGAAGTAGTATATTGTCAGCCTAGAGTAGTTATAGGGAAAGTCACAACTTCCTTGAGGATCCTGATCTTTCCCAAAAGCCCAGCTGTTGTGATATCCATAGAAGCGTTTCATAGTTCAATCGCTGCAGCAAAAATGTCTGCAGTTAGATCAAGTGTAAATAAAAATCCAAGCTCAGTGTCTTAAGAATGGGTGGCGAGGAGTTTGTTCCTGATAGGTGAGTGATGGGAGACATATGAGGCCCTCAGATCTCTGAAGAGCACACTGGTTCTTCACCGCCCCGGTGGCAGGACAGGACGAGAAAAGGCTGTAGGAGAGGTGAACAGTTATGTGATCGAAGCTGAAGGGCAGTGGGCTAGACTTGCAGCAGAGGTGCTGCCGTGTCCTGGAGCAGCCAGGGGCGCCACAGAGGTAGCATCAAGAGGAAGAGACCATAATTTAGTCAGAAGCGGCCTGCACTGCCTGGCTTCATTTCTCATCAGTGGGACTGGTGAGAAGGATGAGGGGCTGCTTTTGCATCCTCTGATGAGGACGGTTTTCCTTCCTGCCACCTTCCTCACCCCTCTCAGCCCCTTCCCTTCCTCCCTTCTGTTCCTCCTTCCCAACAGGATACCAAATGGAGGAGAAAGTGGAAAGCAGTGTTCCTCCCCTGACAAGGAGACTTGCAGCAAATGGCATTTCTTTGCCTGTCTGTCTATCTGCATATGCATGATTTTTAGCATAGATAATACTTTTATAGGGAAACTCTGTAGTTTTGGGACGTGTCAGGAGAAGTTATTACGACCCTGTCCACCTAAATCCCTGTTCACTTGCCCTTTGTCCCCTAACTCTGTCCAGCTGTCATTGTTGTGGTTTACAGAGTAGAAGGAAGGTGAAAGCAGTGCCATAGCTCCCACCCCACAAGACCCCTCTGGGCTTGCTGGGCAGTTAGTGAAATGCTATTTGCTGTGAGCCTCTCAGCTCCAGCCACCTCTTAACTGACCCGGGTTGTTCTTGTGGTAAGGGGAGTAGTAAGCATTTGCTGTTTTCAGTGTGATGTTACCAAGCAGTCGTCTTTCCCTCACTACAGGGAAAGAACAGCAAGAGAAGCCACTGCTTCCCTCCCATGAACAGAGACCACCGCCGCATCATCCATGATCTGGCCCAAGTGTACGGCCTGGAGAGTGTGAGCTACGACAGCGAACCAAAGCGCAACGTCGTGGTCACTGCCATCAGGTGAGCTTGTTTTGCTGTTGCAGGAGGAACTCTGAGAAGGGCACACTGGACTCAGGAAGCAGGATCTGTCAGTATCTGCTCTCCTTCCTTCCTCTCTCTCTTTTGGACAAACAGAAGGAAAATCTGCATCTGGGACAGCCATTCCTAGACAACATAGAGGTCAAAGCCAGAGAGCAAAGGCCGTGCCTCCTGTCCCAGGGCCAAAGGCCTCATGGCAGATGCTGGAGATGGCGCTTCCACAAGCAGGGGGAACAGAGGCTGGGAGGACTGAGCAGAGTGCTTGCCCGTCACCTCTGTCCCATTTCCCCGCTTGTCTCCTGTTCCTCCCTCTTCCCGCTCCCCGGCTCTGTCCTGGCATGATGAAGACAGAAACAATGCTGCCCTCTGACTCAGGGCACCCCTTGTGAACAGTGTATTGCCATCAGGAAACTGAAGCAGTCGCGTTAAGTCAGGAGGACGGAGGACCCAAGATCACTGTCAGAACCTCCGAGAGTAGGAGCTTCTCATTTGAGGAACTCACAAGTGTGACTTTAGAGAAAGCAGGCCACAGGCCCCCAGAGTGGGGGAGGAGGGACAGGGTTACCTGGAGGTTAGCACATCTGAGAAAAGGCAGGTCACAGAGGGCTCAGGAGCGTTGTGGGCCAGTGCCACAGTCATGGCCAGTGTCTGGCTGTCAGCCTACTTCCACAAATGAATCTTGGCTTTCAATCCCCTGTGTTTTTGACCTCTGTCAGAGGGAAGTCTGTTTGTCCTCCTACCACACTGACGGGAGTCCTGGAAAGAGAAACACAGACACGGCCGCCACCACCGATTGCTCATCACAGACATCAGACAGACAGGTAAGGGTACAGCAGCTCTTCCCCAAGGCACCTGTCTCTTCTCTGAACAGAGAAGCCAGCAAAGGGTGGCCTCAGGCCTGGCATTGGGGAATTGTGTTCAAATGTCAGGTTTGGTTGAGCTGCTAGATACATTTGTTCAAGCTGGGGGAGTCCTAAGTTTCATGTTTGTCGTGCCCAGTTCCCCCCAGGGGACACAGACCCTGCACATGACTTCCACAGTGTAAATGGTGGCGTGTGGATTCTGTCTGTGGTTCCACGTGGGTCTCAGACTGGAATATCTCAGAGTTACTCTGAACATGGAAGTGGGATTGGGGTAGGGCTGTCAGTGAAGGGCTCTGGTGGGGGGACTTTAATGTTTTGTTCTACTTATGTATGGTGTGAATCATTTTTACAACAAAGCATATTTGTGATGTAAAGAGAAAAGAAACCAAGTTGGCAAGCAGCAAGTCTGCCCTGTGTTCTCAGGAGCAGGCAAGGAGCACCCCTGCCCTTCCTTTCCTCCCTCTTGTCAGGAGGGGAGCACTGCTGACCCTCCATGAGCAAGGCAGCTCTGAAACCAGAGGGCCCCCTTCTCCTGTTCTGGCTTCCATACTGAAGACCTGACAGCGCCTCCTCCGTGCATCTTGCACAAAATCTCTAGAAGGGTGACTGTGGCAATGTCCAAGGTCACCAGGAGTGTCCTAGCAAGCAGTTGGTGTTTCTGTGGGACTAGATGAGACAGCCAGGTGTTGCCCATTGAGCACAGCCTTAGCCAAGGGCATCTGAAGCCCTGTGGTTCCCCGGGACCAGCTCCTCGTGACCCGGGAAAGCAGGCATCCTGGATCCCGGCCAGCACCATCTGCGGATCCCATGGGCAATGGTTTTAGAAACATGAGGCTGCCACAGTCGTGTCCAGCACCACTTAGACGTAACCACGTGGAGTCGCTGGCCTGCTTATGCCATGCCATCTTTTTTCCTTTGCTTGCTTTTTTATGTAAAAGCTCAGTAAGGAAAATTTTACAGTTGAGACAATATAGTATTTTGTTTTGTTCTGTTTTGTTTATTTGAGAGAAAGAGAATGCTGCTATCCACTGGTTCATTCCCCAAATGCCCACAGCAGCCAAGGCTGGGCCAGGCTAAAGCCAGGAACCTAGAACTCATTCCAGTCTCCTGCATGCATGGGTGGGACCCAACCACCTGAGCTGTAACCTGCTGTCTCCCAGGGTGCACGTTAGCAGGAGGCTGGCAAGGAGAGCAGCGCCAGAACTTGGACTCAGGCACTCTGATGTAGGAAATGTGTATCCCAAGCAGCATCTCAACTTCTGTGCCAAATGCCTGCCCCAGAGAATATCATAAATACGAGCATCCTAAAAAAATTTTAAGGAAAATTGAATTCAAAGATACTTGTTTTGGTGCAAAAATGTTTTGAAATCCATGTGTAGTTTTTTCGCAATCTGCACTTCCATGAATGTTTTGAAGACCCCCTCAGACAAGGAATGCCTGTGTGCCTAGTGCCAGACTTAGTAGTTTGCCTTGCTGTCTTATCAGAGCTTCACAGATGGGAAATCACCTGACTTAACTTTCTTAAGGCCTCTGTTTTCCCACAGAAGAAAAAGTTGATCGTTCTTTGTTTGCATTACAGGAATCCTGGTAGCAGTAATCTGCAGAAAATAGCCAAGGAGCCGGTCATTGACTACTTTGATGTCCAGGACTGAGAAGATCAAGATGCCCTTAGATCACAGAACGATGAGGTGTCGTGGACACTTCTGCCAACAGACCCACCCTGCTTGTCCACACTGTCGGGTGGACTCCCGGCCTCACGTGCTGTGTTGTTCCAACACATCCAGAGCATGAGTGTGTCAGAAACCCTCTCATCTGGCCTTGTCCATAGGAAGTACTTCAGTGTGACCAGATCTCTTAACTGTATGGTCACTAGCGTTTGCAGAGGCTCCTCACACTGTCACTGTGATTACTCTGGGGGCTGGGGGAATATTGGACTTAATTTGGACAAACCAGAATTTTAGCCTGAATTCAGCTTTATGCCACTTAGTCATTGTCTCAGATGTCCCAGTTCTCCGTCCTCCTGAAAATGCTTGGAACATCACATGGACCTTGTTTTCTTTATCCAAACTGATCCCAGTCTTTGGAAAGACATAGTTAACTTCTCAATTTGAAATGCTCAGCACTGTATTGGTACACATTTTGTCTCAAACCAATCACCTAAGTCTTTTGCCACGGATGCTCAAAAGTAAATCTAATGGAATTTGTTTTACAATTTCCACTTCTGTCTGTTGTAGACCTAGGAGAGCAGTCAGATTCCTTTACAGAATTCCATTTTCTTAAATTCCTGGTGTTCCGAGCCTGTCCAGTGACAGTTGAGCCATCCCTATAATGGCAGATGACATAGAGCAGGCGCTTCCTTCTGTCAGGTCCACACTGGCTTCTCTGAACTGACCAGTGTAGCCCTAACTCCTCTCTGGTTGATAAAGAGTCTCCCATAACATACACAGCTGTCCTGTGTTGCTTTTTCCTAGGCCTTCAGCAGCCATACTGACTCTTCCTGCCCCTGAGCTCTGGGCTTCTCTTTGAATATTCAAAGAAAGGTATGGACAAGTCCAGATGCCCACTGGTGGCGTTCTTCAAGCTCCTTTATGGCAGCTGCGTCAACAGTTAATTTAGTTTGGCCCTCGTTGCAGTGGCCCCTTCTGGAATGGAGACCAGACTTCCAGCAACTGCCTTCTGCTCCACAACAAGCCAGGAGTCCCAGATCAGCAGCAAGGGAGTTAATTTTCATAGGAAGAGCCAGGCTGCCCCTGGACCCACACCCAGAAAGGCATCAGGTCCAGCAGCAGAAACAGGCGACTGAGACAAGTGACGGGAAGCAAAGGCAAACCCCGGTTTCCACAGCATCGGTGGCACACGCGCAACAGGAAGCCCTGAGCATGTGTGATGTCTCCCAAGCAGGGCCTGGAGGGTGAGCTGTGTGAGAGCATCTCAGGGTCAGCAGGAGGCAGGAGAGCTGATCCCAGGTTCTAGGTCTGCAGCAACGTGGCCCCCAGTGGGGTGGGCGGAGCTACCCCCAGCACACGCACCGGCTTTCTGTGAGGAGGGAGTGAGTGGCATACCTGGTGGTGCCTGGTCTGCCATAGGTGCTGAAGGTCCCCAAGAAGGATGCTTGGAATCCAGGAAGCATGCGAGCACCCTTCTCCATCCTGCTGGCCAGCTAACAGGTTTGGGGACACTCAGCAGGCCTCTTGTGTTGTGTGTCCACATGTGCACCCTGGGCCAGCCTGGCTCTAGGGCTGTGCGAAGCAGATGTGGCTGCACAACAAGTGCTCCTTCCCAGATGTCCCTGGGTCCGTCTCAGGTTGTTAATCTCTTCCCAAAAGCTGAAGAGCCTAAGGGGTGCTTTGTGCCACAGTGGTAGGGCTGCGTTAGCGTTCGTGGTTGAGGTAGGGAAATGGGAAGAAGCACTTGAGCTGAGGCTCCACACAGTGGGCTGCCGTTGGGAAAAGGAAAGAGCTTGCCAGGTGAAGGCTGGCCGGTATGAGATGTGCTGGGGCTGTGTTTTATGGTTGGGGTTGAGGGTTAGTCGGCCAGGGTGAGCAAGTGACTAAAGGACACTGAAGTGACCAGGCTGAAAAGGTAGACGAGGGTCAGCTCATCAGCACAGGGAGCCCCTGATAGATCCCTTAGAGTGGCGTGGCCAGCGGAAGTCGGTGCGTTCTCTGTAAAGGCCAGGAGAGCAAATCTTCAGACTTCACGAGATTTAACACTTCATTATGGACATTAAAATGAGAATCTAAGTCTTAAGAGTTTTTCCATGACACAAAATACTCTTGACTTCTTTTCCACCTATTTTAAAAAACTGTTCTTAGTTCGTGAGTTGTTGGTAAACAAGCCACAGGCTGGATTTGGCCTGGGTCTAGTTGTTCACCTGCTTGGGAGCAGTCACCAGCAGAAGTGTGTCATGGGGTTGGAGGCTAGTTGGAGGGCAGAGGATGGGGCTGGCGTGGCGGGTGCTGCAGAGAGGGGAGGATTCGAGTTGGGAGGCAGGATGGGAAGCCAGGGCTTAGCCGAGGAGCCCCGGCCCTACACGCGAAAGCTGCTGCTCACCTTTGGCGTTAGCGCTAGATGAGATTTTACATGAGCTTGGACACAGCAGGGGGTTCTCGTGGGCCTGAACATTCCAGAGACCAAGGTTTAATC
The DNA here is from genome assembly GCF_051225735.1 of Oryctolagus cuniculus. NCBI lineage: Eukaryota > Metazoa > Chordata > Mammalia > Lagomorpha > Leporidae > Oryctolagus > Oryctolagus cuniculus. Next base: position 196,964,019 of record NC_142867.1, read on the forward strand.
TGGAATTCTCCCTGGCCCATCTGGCAGGATCAGCAATGGGGGGAGATGAAAGCAGGCTCTCCCAGTTGCAGGGTCTGTGCCAGACAGCCCTCAGCCCTGGCCTGGCTTCCTGCGTTCCTGCCTGCAAGCCTGGAGAACTTGTCCCTAAGGGGAGCAGGGAGCATGCCAGCATGGGGTCGGGGAGGCCCCTGACCAGGCCAGCTCCTCACGTAATGCCCCCTTGCACACCCTGGGACGGTCTTGCCTCCCACTCTGCCCATGTAGCCTCAGTACCAGTGCCTCGGGTACCAACGCCCTTGACTTTTGGAACTCAAGGATCCCAGGGAACTCTAGGCTTGTCTGGCCCCCCAGCAGCCAGGCTCCCTGGCTCACACAGTGAGTGCCACACCAAGACTGGAAACCAGGCCTTGAGTTTCCCCTACCTGGAGGGTGCTGAGTCCCCGGGAAAATGTACGCTCTTCCCCCCTCTCTGGCTTCCCCAAACAAGGGGCTTGCAAGTCCTTCCCAGTCACCCCTGGCTGAGGGAAGTCGCTCTTCGTAACACAGGCTTGCTGGGAGACAGGCCAGGGACCCTAGCTGAAGCACTAAGGTGTCTGTTTCGCTGCCTCAGCTCACTGTCTCTTGGCAGTTTGCAGTGGGCTTCTGTTCGGGTATCAGCTCCTGCACACATGCTGCCCAGCGCCATTGTGCAAGTAACAGGTAGAGGTCAGGGAGTCTCCTGGTGCCCAACAGCAGCTGCACAGTCAGGCCTCTGGGGCCCAGAAGGCTATTGGGGGAGCAGAGAGGAAACAGCACCCCACCTTGCACTGCCCTCACCTGCTTTAGAGCCTGACAGCAGTGAGGAGATGCTCACCTGCCCTGGCAGTTGGCGGTGAGCACTTCGTGTGCAGCAAGTGCTGTGCACGTCCCTCTGCTCCTCGAGCCCCTGAGTGTGGATTCTCCCCTCAGCTTAGCCCTGGGGAAGTGAAGGTGGGAGGCGTTAGGTCACTCAGTGCACAGCTGGGGATCTGAAGTTCCTGCAAGGTCTGATCATGTCCTCGCCACTACTCAGGCAGAGCGGGGCAGTGCCTACAGCTGGACTTGCAGTCCCTAAGGCAAGGAGGCCCTGCAGGCGAGGACAAGTCCCCATGCAGAAGATACCTGTAATCTTCCAGAAGATGGGCTTTTCCTACAGTGGCCACTAGGGGACAGTGTGTGTCCCCTAAACCAAGAGCCTAGGTGGGGGGGGGGGTGCTTTTTTTTTTTTTTACTCTGTAAAGCTTTTTCTTTGAATATTTTAAACTTGAACACTTTTTAAACATTTTAAAAATTGTTTTAATATTTATGTATTTATTTGAAAGAGTTACAAAGAGGGAAAGACAGATCTTCCATCTGCTGGTTCACTTCCAAGTGGGCCGGGCTGAACCACATCTGGGTCTCCCATGCGGGTGCAGGGCCCAAGCACTTGGGCCATCCTTCACTGCCTTCCCGGGCCACAGCAGAGAGCTGGACTGGAAGAGGAGCAGCAGAGATGAGCCAGCACTCACGGGCTGCCAGCGCTGTGGGCAGAGGCCTAGCCCGCTGTGCCACACTGCTGACCCCTGCTCTCGGAAACTTTATATAGAAGAGGTTGTAAATAATATTTTTAAACTTTGTCAAATGTTCTTGCGTAAGTACTATTTTCTCTACTTGCTGATCTGCACCATGTGTGGGGGGGTGCAGGTTGGTGGTTGGATTTGAAGCAAGCAGATACATGAAGGCAGAAGGACCAGCATTGCAAAGGCCCTGCAGTGGAAACACTCCAGGCACCCTGAAGGAACAGCAAGGCCATCAAGACTAGGGAAGCAAAGCAGGAGAGGGCAGCAGGGGTCCGGGAAGCTGGCGGTGTCAGGCCGCCGTTGGGAGGGTGATGAGACTGCTGAGCCGCCTCATCACCGTGGCCCAGGACGGGGCTGCCCTGGCCCCTGCTCAGGAATGAATCTATTTCCAAAGAATGAGCACAGCTCCTCCGGGCAAGGTGAACGGAATCTGGGGTTATGCACAGGAAGACCTGGCTCTCCGTTCCTGAGAAGAATCGACCTTTAAAGGGCAGAATCAATGTCGTTCTCAGTAGGGAGCTCCTTTTCTCGCCAGGAGTCTGGATGATGCCTTTAAACTAAGGAGCCAGACTTAGATAAAGTAGACACATTTTGGATGGAGGGAGGCAGCTTTGTTTAGACGGAAGCTGTGAATCAGCCAGGCCATCTTAGACTGTGACAAGAATCGTGCTAGAATTTGAAAGTGATGGCTTTTTTCCACATTGATTTGAAGAAATACAAACTCCCAGAGTACCCAAGAGTCCTTTCTGATTTCCAGGAGAAAGCATCAAGTGCAAACTTGAAGTCTATGAAAAGAATGACTAATGTGCAGGTGTTTCCTGATTTATTTCAAGTTGTACCCCCCTTCCTCTACAACATCAGAAAATAAAAGATAACTTTCATTGACTTCAGGTCTATGGATTTTCAAAAATTAGTAAGATCTCCCTTAAAACACTATTGATTTGAAAGGAAGAGATCTTATATCTGCTGGTTCACTGCCAAATAGCAAGACAAGACGGTCCAGGCTGAAGCCAGAGCCAGGAATTCCATCTGGGTCTCCCACATACCCATGCAGGGACCCATGCACATGGACCATCTTCATTGGCTTCCCAGGCATATTAGCAGGGAACTGGTTGAGCAGCAGAGCCGCCCAGATTTGAACTGGCCCTACGATGTGGAACGCCCGTGTTGCAAGTAGTGGCTTAGCTGGTGCGCCACGATACTGTCCCCATCTACCTCATTTTCTAAAAAGGTCATTACAGCTGCTGTACTGAAACCACACCATAGGGCTGAAGGAGAGCAAGAGTAGTCAAGAGATCAGTCAGAAGACCCCTGTCATACACCCAGGCACCAGCGGCTTAGACCATGGTAATAGGGGGTGGTGAGACATGGTTGAATTCTAGATAAGTGTTGCAGATAACACCTCTAGGATTTGCTGACAGCTGGGATGCGGGCTGTGTGAGAAGTCAGGGACGACTCAAATTTGGGGCAGGAGCAGCTGCAAGATTGCACTTGCCATTTATTGAAATAGGAAAGAGTGGGAAGAGCAGGCTTGGATGAAAATCTGCCTCGTAGGCGGTCATCCATGGGATCCGACGTCTGGAGACAGGACTGGGCTGGAGATCTAACCCGGGGAGCTGCTGGCATATCACGGCATTTAAAGGCTGGTGAGATCATGCCAGGAGGGCGAGAGAAGAGGTCTGGGGACTGCGCCCTGCGCCCTCCATTGCTGAGAGGACTGGAGCTGAGCACAGGACTGGAGCCAGAGGTCTCCAAAGCCAGAGGTGGCAGCTGAAGCTGCAAGAATCAGTGCTGCAGGCAGTCCCGTGGGGTTTTCTTCCAGGTTGCTCAGGAGAGGGTGGGCTCCTCTTCACCTTGTCCTGACCTGTCTGAGCCCCCTTGCAGGAAGGGACTGGCCCCAAGGCCCACTGCCAGGTAAGGTCCCACAGTGTTCGGGCTCCCGGGGCTTGGAGAGGGCATGGGCCTTGGCTGCTCCCTTCCTCTTGCCCATCCCTTAACCGTGAGGCTCTCCAGGTTCCATAAGTCCCTAGCCCACCTCTTCACGGAAACCCTTCATCTGCCCGCCGGGCTTAAATGTCCTATCGCCAGCTGTTGTGCCAGCAGCCAAACCCTTCATTCCCCACCAGTGGTCTCCTGATGACTCCAGCACATGGCCAGGGCAACCCCTCCACCCTTCACACAGCTACCCTAAAGGTCCCTGGCTTCCAGCCCCTGGGTCCTGTTCCTCCTCCCTGGCTCCTGTCCGACCAACTGCAGCAGTTCGGCTGCCTCTCCCTTCCACTCCATCCTCATGCAGAGGCCGAACGGCTCATTCTCCGGCATGAATCTGGGTCTTGGCCTAACAAAAACCCCAGCTGCTCACCCTGGGTGCCTCCAGCCACTCCTACCTTGCCCCTGCACAGTGCCACTCTGAGCAGCCTGTGGTTCATAGCTTGTGCCTTTGTTTGCTGTTCATACAGCAGAGCACCCCTGCCCCACAGCCTTGGTGAACAGGACTGGCCTGCACTGTGAGAGGCGTCTGAGAGCTGGGTAGGCCCCAGGCTGGGAGGCAGCGGGTGGGAGAAGGAGGGAGTTCTGGTGGGGCTCTGAAGGCCCTCCCAGTTGGCAGGCCCCTTTATCAGGCCAGAGACTGCAGGGCCTAGAGGTGGAGTGGACCAGGAGGACGCCTTCAACATGCTTGCTGCTGCACCTGCTCACCCCCTTTTTTTGGTTAAGATTTATTTATTTATTTATTTATTTATTTATTTATTTATTTGAAAGGCAGGGTTACACACACACACACACACACACACACAGGTCTTCCATCTGCTGGTTCATTTCCCAATTGGCCGCAACGGCCGGAGCTACGCCATCCGAAGCCAGGAACCAGGAGATTCTTCTAGGTCTCCCATGCGGGTACAGGAACCCAAGGACTTGGGCCATCTTCCACTGCTTTCCCAGGCCATAGCAGAGAGCTGGATCGGAAGTAGAGCAGCCAGGATACGGACCGGCGCCCATATGGAATGTTGGCACTGCAGGCAGTGGCTTTATCTGCTATGCCACAGTGCCGACCCCCTCACCCCTTTTAAAATTTATCACACACACCTATGTGCCCCAAGAATATATTCCCTTTTGTCTGTCTTTAGCTGTAAAGCAGCTGCCATGCTGTGTGTAGCTTGCTGTGTTGCTTCCTAGGCCTCTGGCCTGTTCCATATGGGCACAGCTCTCTGCTGCAGCTTAATGCTCCCGCTGTGTGGTCTGTCGTGTGCTACTGTCAGCAGCATATGTATCCTTTCCCCAGTCCATGGGCATTTGGGTATCTAGTGCCTTTTTTTTTTTTTTTTTTGAGAGGCAGAGTTACAAAGAGACAGGCCTTCCATCCACTGGTTCACTCCCTAAATGGTTGCAATGGCAGGAGCTGGGCTGGTCCAAAGCCAGGAGCCAGGAGCTACTTTCTGGGTCTCTCACGTGGATGCAGGGGCCCCCGAGAACTTGGGCTGCCATCTGCTGTTTTCCCAGGCGCATTAGCAGGGAGCTGGATGGGAAGTAGAGCAGCCAGGACTCGCCCATATGGGATACTGGCATTGTGGGCGGCGGCTTTACCCGCCACACCACAGCCTTCCGACCTGCTGGTGCCTTCTGCCCGCCCACCTTGCACCCTGCTCCCTGCCACTCCCTTGGCTATTCCGTGGCCCAGCTGCATGCACAGAGCCTGACTTCTCGCATCGCTGCTGTGTGCTCTCACCCGAGCTCCAGGCCAGGACGGCAGCGCGACTATGAGTGGCTGTTGAGCACCTGCATGCCTCAGCGCACTTGACAGTCACAGCCACACAGACGGAGGGGCTGCTCTCACCCCAATCACAGAGGAGCAGATCCGGGCCCAGGATGGCTGAGTGACCACACGCCTCTCACTGTCCCAGGTCACCCCCAGCTGACACTCAGCATGGCCGCAATGTAATGGATCTTCCTCCCCAAATGAGCTCCTCATTCCTGCTCCATTCTCCGGGGAGACATGCTCAACCCCCAACAGGAAATCATCCCTGACTCCTCCCTCTCCATGCAGAGCAAGCCCCGCCCTCCAGGCCCCCCACCACCACGCCCCGTGCTCTCTGCACCCTCAGCTCTGACTCCTCGGCTGCCCATTCTCCTGGGTCGCTGCCTCTTGCCGTACCCTCAGTGGGCCCCTGCCATCTGCACACTGCAGCTCTGGAGGGCGTTCTGTCACCTCCAGGAGAAGCCCAGCCCCAGAGAGGACACCCTGCCCCCACACCTGCCTATCTCCTCTGGAAAGCTCCCCTCCCCCCACCCCCGCAGCCCCTCCTGTGCCTCACAGCCTCCTTCCGAGCAGTCCCATCCCCCCACTACACTGCACTCCTCAATGGCAGAGACCACCCTCATCCACTGCACACCCCCCATGCCAGGCAGGGCCTGCACGCAGGAGGTGTCCAGTAATTGCCCAAAGGCTAAATTCATGAGCAATGATGGGAACTGTGAGTGATGCTGCCTTCTGGTCGCCGGAGCAGGGTGACTCCTGCCCGGCCCCGGGACCCAGGGATCCTGGCTCATCCACCCCCACCCAGCCTCTTTCCTGTCTCTTCACTTTTTTTTTTTTTTTTAAGATTTAATTAGCTGAAAGAGTGAGTGTGTGTGTGAGAGAGAGAGGTCTTCTATCTGCTGGTTCACTCCCTAAATGGCCGCAATGGCCAGAGATGGGCCAATCATGAGCCAGGAGCTTCTTCCAGGTCTCCCATGCGGGTGCAGGGGCCTAAGCACTTGGGCCATCTCCCACTGCCTTCCCAGGCCACAGCTAGAGCTGGATCAGAAGTGGAGCAGCCAGGACACAAACTGTCACCCATATGGGATGCTGGCATCACAGGCGACAGCTTTACCCACTGCACCACAACAGTGGCCACTCCTGTCTTTTCATCTTTTTGAAGAAAGTTCCCTCTGCATTTCCTTCCCAATTCCAGGATTCCCAGGTGGGAGAGCTCTGGTTGCAGAAGAAGGAAGGGGAGCCCAGCCCCCTGCCTGCTCTCAGTTCTGGTCGGGCATTCTCAAGGGAGTGAAATTTGATTCTTGGAATGGGGGCAGGGTGGTGATGAGAAGTCCCTTGCTCTTTGTGTATGAAACACAGATACACAAACAGGAAGTAAGCACCTGGTGCTTGTGGTATTAAAATATCACGTGGCCAAAGAACAAAGGTCTGTAGGGCTGCCAGGGAGGCACCAGTGAAAAAGACACAGGAATTCTGATCTGCTCTTGGGCTCTGCCTTGTCTGGTCTGAGAACAGCCAGGACTGCAGGGAGGGAAGAACCCGGGGAGGGGCTCAAGGCCTGTTGCAGGACTCCTAGCAGCTAGATCTGGGCCTCTCCCCAGGGCACCCCTTGCCTCCCCTCTTCCTGAAACTCCACCACCCTGCGCCTGGCACCAGAGCGTGCAAGGCTGCTCTTCCCCTATTCTCCCCCAGGGGGTGCCCCAGCTCCCTGGGCTGGAACAGCTGAGTCAGGAGAGAAGGCTAAACACAGAATGCCCCAAGAAGTGAGGGTGCCGCTGTGGGGTAAGGCTTTTAAAAAATGTATCTATTTATTTTAAAGGCAGAATTTACAGAAACAGAGTGGGGGGAGATCTTCCATCAGTTGGTTCATTCCCAACTGGCTGCAGAAACCACAACTGGGCCAGTCTGAAGCCAGGAGCCAGGAACTTCCTCTGGGTCTCCTACATGGGTGCAGGGGCCCAAGCACTTGGGCCATCTTCTACTGCTTTCCCAGGTGCCTTAGCAGGGAGCTGGATCAGAAGTGGTGCAGTGGGGACTGGAATCCATGTGGGATGCCAATGTTGCAGGAGATGGTTTTACTTGCTACACCACAACACCAGCCCCTGGGATAAGGCTTTTTTATTGGGGTAGGGATGGGATCACAAATGGTCTCTACTCAGAAGCTCTCTAAGAGTATAGAGCCATTCACAGGTGGGACAGGCTGGACTGAAGATGTGTTGGCAGGGACTCTGGAGACAGGGTCGAGGTGAGAGGTCACGGATAGGTGAGCACTTGTCTTGGACAATGTGGTTATCCTGTGTTCTTCATTCATGGCCGAGTCCTCTGATTCCTGGGGCTCCCGTGGGATGCCGGAGCCAATGAAGACCAGATAGACGATTCCTCCCAGGTAGGCACCTACAATCGGTGCCACCACTGGCACCCACCACCAGTTCTCCCCAGCCCTGCAGGCAAGAGACAAGATGGCCAGGAGGACACCTGCATCTACCTCAGGCCAAGACCAAGTGCATAGGGTCATCCCCCTCCCATCCCAGGAAACACCTCGGTCTGACTCAGGGACAGGACCGACACTCAGTCCAGGCACAGGATCTGCATCCAGGCTGGTCCGGGTGAACTCCGGGCCCCTCTTCTGCTCCCCAGGCCACTTGGAAGCCTGCAGGACTCCCTGTGCTGCTCCTCCCTCGCCCCCTCCCCCAGCCTCTACCAGGAAGGGTCCTGGAGAAATCAGGCAGCAAGGGGGTCTCGGCAGGGGCAGTACCTGAACACCTGTTTGCCCCAGCCGGCAATGAAGGTGAAGAAGCGGGGAGGCAGGTCCCGAGATGGGTTGATAGCATATCCTGTGTTCATGCCCAGGGATGCCCCAATGATGACAACAAGGATGCCGGTGACCAGGGCCTGTGTCCCCGGCAGCGCTGGGTTATTCTCCTTATCGGTGATGGCTAAGAGACACAGCTGGAGCATCCCCGTCAGTACCACCTGGAGAGCAGATGCCATGATAGCCCAAGTCCTCCCCCAAGAAACACAGCCCAGCCACAGGGCCCCAGCAGTGCCCCAAATCCACACACACGAGCAGGAACAAATCTGGGTACAGGCCCCGTGCGGAGCGCTTGTCCTGTCCGTCCTGAGGGACTCCCTGCTGGCTCCTGAGGGGTGAAGGGCTTGGGGAGTACCCCCGACCCTGGACCACTGACCTCATTGAGGAAGCCCCACCACAGCGTCATGTGGTCAGGAAGATAGGTGGCAAAAATGTTCGCAGTGGCTGTGGGCCCGGTCACTGCCAGATGTCCGCCGGAGAAGTGCAGAATGGCCGCTAGGGGGAGACAGACGGGGTTGTGAGCCTGCCGCAGCCCAAGCCCCCCAGGGCTGCCAGAGAGGAGGGGGCACGGGAGAGGGTGGGGAGCACCTCCTAGGCCTGTGCCTTCGACAGTTTTCCAGGCAGGGACCCTGTGTTTCAGAGGGGGAGGCCCGGGGCAGGGCACCTACTGTAGAAGAGGCTGTAGATGGTGGCAGCCGCGGTGAAGGAGCCCAGGAACTGACCCAACACGTACACGGGAAACTTCTTCCAGGACATGCGGCCGAGCGCGCAGGCGGTGAAGCTCACGGCAGCGTTCATGTGGGCCCCTGCAGGGGGATCGAGGGCAGAGAGCGCAACAACAAAGGTGGAGGGCGTTCGTGCGACGTGGCCTCTGACAGAGAGGCCGGCCACGACCCAGCGGCCACCATCCTCACCCACTACGAAGGAAGGGCAGTAGCCTGCCTACAGAGACCCGCCAGTCGCAATGGTAGCCAGAGGCTAGGGGGCTCCGAGTGTTCTCCTTCCGCGGGGTGGCCGGGAAGGGTGAGGCCTGCTGCCTCGGAGGAAGAGCCGCTGGGGACCCTTGCCCAGCCAGGCGGGACCTGGGCTCACTCACCAGAGATGTTGCCTGCCACGTGCACGCCCATGGTGACTCCAAAGCCAAAACCCAAGTTGACAGCGAGGAAGCTCCCGAATTTTTGACCTCCTAGAACCATATGGGCCACAGAACCAAGACCAAACACCTGCAAGGGAGGGCTTCTGAGGGGGCTCCCTTCCCAGCAGCCCCCACGGTGGATGAGGGCTCAGCGCTCCATTCCAGCTCCTCTGTCTCCCAGCACGGCCCTTAGACCCTGTGCCACACCCTCCTCCTCCTCCTCCTCCTCCTCCTCCTCCTCCTCCTCCTCCTCCTCCGAGCCTGCCTCTCCGACCTGAGCCAGTGAGAGCTGGCAGGTGGGGCCCGTTGGCAGGTGCGGAGGGCAGAGGCCCTCACAACACACATCTGGGCATTTGGACCCCAAGCCCAGGGCAGCTGGCACTCAGGCCAGAGGGAAGTTTCTCTGTCCGAGTGATCCCCCGGCTCCAGGCCTGGACTATGAGGAGCTCCTGCCCACGCTGTGCAAGCCAGGGCACTGGGGTTGGGGTGGGGCTCTCATTCTGCTGCCTCAGCTCCACTGCCATTGCCCAGGGACGTCATTCCCGAAGCTCTGACTCCAGCTCACCTAGCAGCTCCTCAGAAGATCCCCGCCTCCACAGGGAGAAACGGCCGGAGCTGGGCCCTCACTCAGCCCCGGCCTGCATCTGCCTTCCTCGGTGCGCAGCCTCTGGCCCGCCCAGGCCTCCCGCCCGCCCGCGCCTTCACTGGCTCCCTTGGACTCAAGTATCTCCTAGTAAAACTTCCCGCCCAGTGCAGCCTCCCTTTCCAGCTGGGGTGCCGGGCTGCCCCTCCCAGCCGCTCCTTCGTGCCTTCCCTCGCACGTGCTCTCTCCAAGGGCTCAGCAGCCTCCTCATTTCCCAAAGGCACCGTCCGACTTGTCCTCTGTGTTCCTGGAAAGGCCTCCTCCCTGGCCTCCACGACAGCCCTCCCTCCTGGTGTTCCGCCCCCTGTGCTTGCCACCCCCTCTCCACAGTTCCCGCCCAGGCTCCTTTCACATCTCACCCCAGTCACTCTCCCTGGGTCCTCTTACCAGGTTGCCTGGCATCAGCTATGCCCCATGCACCAAAATCCCCGTCATCGCCACCTGGGAGCCAGATCCCTGCTTCTAAATACCCACTGTGTTCCCAAGAAGTCCCACGCCATCCTGGGCTCCGTCAGCTCACCCTGCGTTCCTGCTCCTCACGTTCAGTTCCCCATCCCGGTGGGCGAGCCAGAAACCCAGAAGTCACAGATGAGTGCTTCCTCTCCCGTCTTCCCGACACCCAGTGGGCTCTTCTGACATTCTCCCAGGGCTCACCAGCCGCCTCCTTACAGCCAGGGCCCCCTTTCTAACCATGCCTTCCCCTTACCCACTCGCGGGCTCCCCTCCGATTCCAGGACTCAGCGGGCCACCACTGAAGACCCTTCGTAGGGGCAAGCATTGTGGCACAGCCAGTTAAACCACTGCTTGGGATGCCTGCCTCCTGTATCTGAGGGCCTGGCGTAAGTCTCAGCTTCCTGCTATGCACCTGGGAGTCAGCAGCTGATGGCCCAAGCGCTGGAGTTCCTGCCACCCGAGTGGGAGACCCAGATGGAGTTTCAGGTTCCCAGCTTCAGCCCTGCCCAGCCCCGGCCGCTGTGGCCATTTGGGGAGTGAACTAGGAGATGAAAGATTTCTCTGTCTCTGTCTTTCTGTGTCTCTAACTCTGCCTTTCAAATAAATAAATATAAATAAATACATCTTTTAAAATAACAAATAAAATCCCTATCACCCTGAGCTCACTCTCTCGGCCCCTGGAACGTGCAACTTTGCAACCTGTGTCCTATGGCTCCCAAGCAGAGCTGGTTTTCCAGGGTCCTAATGGCTCCAACCCCTCCCAGTCCTGGTGAGTGAGTGGGCGAGTCCAAGCCCATTAAGTACCCCAATAGCTAGGAGGTGGGCTCTGGGGGCCACCACACCCTGCAGGCTACAGGCTGCTCCCCCCATCCTGGTGGTGATAAATGGGACTCAAGGTCACCAAAGGCGTTTTTGGAAGTCAGCACTCTCTGACTCACAGTGTTTCCCATCACTGAGACAGCCCCCACTTCCTGGCACAGGCCTGGCCACTAAAAATAACAGCACAATGCCCTGTGTGTGCGTAAACCTCGCAAAGCTCTTTTACAAATGTCCCTTCCTTTCCATCCTTTTTTTTTTATATATATATATTTATTTATTTACTTGAGAGGCATAGTTACAGACAGAGAGGGAAGAGACAGAGAAGTCTCCCATCCACTGGTTCATTTCCCAAATGACTGCAATAGCCGGAGCTGGGCTGATTCGAAGCCAGGAGCCAGGAGCTTCCTCAGGGTCTCCCATGTGGGTGCAGGGGCCTAAGCACTTTGGCCATCTTCCACTGCTTTCCCAGGCCTTAAGCAGGGAACTGGATTGGAAGCAGAGCAGCTGGAAGGCGAACTGGCGCCCAAATGGGATGCTGGCACCTCAAGCGGAGGCTTCACCGGCTGTGCCCACAGCCCCCTCCCTCTTCCTTTCCATCTTTACAAGTCTGTGGGGCTGGTGTTTCTGCTCCCAGTCTACAGATAGGGAAACTGAGGCCCAGAGAGGGTTCTTGAACTACCCAAAGCCTGGAAATGAGGACTCTCCCCCTGCTCAAGGGAGCTAACCAGCCAATCTTAGGAATCATGCTGCACCTAAGCTAAGGGACAGATTACAGACGTGAAGGGTCAAGACTACAATAGTCAGAGCTGGCATTGGGGTGCAGTGGGTTAAGCCACTGCCTAGGATGTCTGTATTCCAAATGAACACTCATTCAAATCCTGGCTGCTCCACTTCCAATCCAGCTCCCTGCTAATGTACCTGGGAAGGCAGCGGAAGATGGCCCAAGTGCTTGGGCCCCTGCCATCCAAATGGGAAACCCAGATGGAGTTCCAGGCTCCTGGCTTTGACCAGCCCAGTCATTGCAGCCATGTGAAGAGTGAACCTGTGGATAGGAAATCTCTTTTTCTCATTTTCTCTGTCACTCTGCCTTTCAAGTAAGATCAACTTAAAAAGAGAGACTGATACTAGACCAGACTGGATGTAATCTTTGTGATTGAGTCTCATGGAGCCTCCACTCTCCCACCTGTGCAGTGGGGCTGCTAATAGGGCTGACTTCACAGGCCTCGACTCCACAGGCGTTTGGGACGGTGCTGCATGCAAAGGGCTGAGTCCCACACTGCCTGGGATGCACTAGGGCTCACAATGTCAGTAAGAGGAAGAGAAACATAGATGCGTGTGGGCGGGGCCCGCTTTCCCTAAGAGCTTTCCAAGGAGGCAGCCAAGGTTCCAAGGTTTAACAGCCCTCACGGGCCTGGAATGTCTTGTCATAAATGAATTACTTTGTCCTGGATCAAGGAGAGGCGGGATCCATCGGCTGCACTCACAGCTTAGGAGACAAAGCCAGAGGGCAGGTAAGGGAGGAGAGGGAGAGAGAGAGGGAGGGGGAGGGGGAGGGGAGGAGCAGGCAGCTGAGAGCTTTCATCCCAGCAGCAAGGGCCCACCATGTGTTCGACATGTGGCCCGGGGGCTGGCGCTTGGCCTTCCTCACACAGCTCTCTGCGAGCTCGATGGTAGGGGCGACCAACGAGGAAGCTAAGTTCCGGACGGTTAAGAGCAAGCAAAGCTAGAAGATTGCAGACCCAGGATTCAAACTTACATCCAAGACCCTGGGCAGGCCTGATTGCTCACACTGATTAGGAGAAGATGGGCTCTGAGCCAGCAGGGAGACACCTGCCCAAGGCCAGCTGGTGACTCAGTGCAGGGTCAGGGCAGGAACCCAGGTGTCCAGAGTCCCTCCCGCCCTTGGGCTCTGTGTGTTCCTCCATCTCCTGCACCTTGGTTCAATGGACACACAACGCATACACTCACAATGCATACACAACACACACTCAGCCCCAGGTGCACTCACACTCTTACCCCCCAGCCTCTCTCTCCCACAGCCACTCCCTCTGGCCTGCTTCTCACCACCTCCGCCTCCCTCCCCAGGGAGCTGCCCTTTCTTCTCTTGGACCTGAACGTGCCTGAGATGCGACTAGCATGGTGACAGCACCTGCTAAGGGCAGAGGCCGCTGGGGTAAGTGACAGGGCCGAGGCATGTGGAAAGGTTCCCTCTGTCTCCATCCCACCTACAGCCTGCAGTCTGTCCCCATTACACTCCAGAGAAGCCCTTGACGAAGATACCAGCGACCTCCATGTCGCCAGCCCCTGGGGACCCGTGGTCTGTGTGCGGCTTCCTGCGTGCTGTCTGCTCCCTCCTGGTGGAACTGGCGCCCCCTTCCCTAGCGGTCCCTTCTGGCTTTACCTGACTGCACCACACCAGCCCCCTACCCCACCCCGAACCTGGCCCTGTGCTCACTCAGCTCTCACTGCGCCCGCGTTGCCTGCAAGGCCTGCTCCATCCCACTGTCTCCAGGGCCTTCTTCTCCATCCCCAGCCCAGTCACCACCCCCTGCCTACCCTGTCATACGACAGCCTCTGACCAGGCACTCCTCCTGCTGGGCCCCACACTGCACCCAGAATTGGCTTCTGTAATCTGAATGCAGCCACATCACCGCACTGCTGGAGAACCTCCAGCGTCGCCCGACTGTTCTCAGGATTCAGGCTCAGCTCTCGGCTTTCAAGGCTCTCTTCCATCAAGGCTCCCTTCCACCTCTCTTCCCTGGATTTCCCTTTTCCCAGCCCCCCAGACCTCTGCCCACAGCTTTATTCTGTCCCCACATGTCCTCCTCCTCTCCTCCTTCCCACTGCGTCTTCCCCAGACTCCCACCTCTGATGCAGGGCGTTGCACAAAGGGACCCCAGCCTGCCTTGCCGTGCCCCGCCCACCCCCTGCCACCTGCCCACTCACCATCATGACGTACGTGCTCAGGAACTCTGCCAGGAACTCTCGCACCGTCTCCTTCTGCAAGACTGCGTGGATCCGCACTAGCACAGGCCAGGAGACCATCTGGGAGCTGCAGGGGGACCTGAAGCAGCAGCCCGAGCCCATGGACAGAAGGGAGACACAAGTTCGCGCACTGCTCAGTGGCTCTTCACCTCACGGCTGAGTTAATGGGTAACCCTCCTGGCAGACTCTCCACGGGCGCCTCCTCTTGCCCGGGCAGTCGGGACTGCTGGGCTTCGAGACGCTGCAGAGCCGCGGGGCCACGGAGAGGACCTGGGCTGGATGGGCACTCAGCCTCCTCTGCCTTCTGGCTGGGACTAGAGCAGTGGGAAGGGCACAGCACTGAAGTGCTTGGCAGAGGGGCAAATTGCAATTGGCGGTGCAGGGGGAGGGGTGGCGAGGTGGGAAGGAGCAGTCTGGACAGTGGGGCTTAGCTGTCTGTCTGTCTGCAGGAACCAGAGCCTGGCAACAGAGAGACCCTGTGCCAACAGACTGAGGTACGGCAAAGGCTGTGGCTGGGCCCTGTTAGCAACCCTGAGGCCTGGGGCATGCAAGGTGAAGGTGAAGGTGAAGGCTGACCACGCCTGGGCAGGAGGGAGACGGAAGACAAAAAGGAGGGACAGGGTCTCACCTCCTCAGTACCTAATGCAATGCCAGGTGCACCACAGGCGCATGATAAACAGTTGCTGAACCAATGGGAACAGGGTGGAACTGTCTCACTCTCAGCTAGGTCCCCAGAGAGCCCTACAGTGCCTGGTGCATGATAAAAATGTTTCATCAATGTCCAGCTAGACAGATGAAACAGCAAGTTCCAGGTCCTGGTGCCTGTGTGCGGGGGAGGACATAGGCCAGGGGGTTGGGGAAGGTCCACAGGCTCTGAGCAGTGAAGAGAAAGGAGGGGACAGAGTGCAGGTGCCTCTAAGTGTGGCCTCGACGCTTGTTCAGACTGGCGGCCCTGCCCCCCAACTCTCCCCCTCCCCGCCTTCTGAAGCCAACATCACTGCCTCCTTGAGGACAGCAGTGTTCCCTCCGCGTTGTAAGTAGAAGTGAGTGGAGGCAGTGAGGGCTGTCCAGGTGTGGGATGAAGTACCTTGCCCTGCCCAAGCTGAGCCCCTGCGTTCTCATCTCACACACACTGGACCTGGTTCTCTTCCTTACCCCAGGGGAAGACACCCAGGCGGAGCCTATGGAGGGGCTGTGGAGTGGCCTGGACAACCCACCAGCCCCCTTCCAGCTCGGGCGCCGCCGCATCCTCCCAGAGTCCCAGCACCCGCAAGGATCAGTTTCCCTGGCCCATCAGCCTGGGAGCATCCTGGTACAAAGCAGGGACCCCAGGGACGTGCTCACCAGCAGGCAAGGCACAGCAGACAACAACAAGCAGCAACCAGCCAACGAGCCACGGCCAGCCATGTGCAATGCCTCCTCCACCTGCTGCACCCAGGCCCTGCAGAAAAGGGTGCTGGGGTAATCCCAGCTCTTGGGAAGCAAAACTTTGTAGTCAGCAGTGACTACAAAGAGGGGTGAGTGTTGCCACAGGTGCAGAGCGAGCACTGTGGGATGCTGCGGAGGAAGGAAATTGCCAAGAGGGGCGTAGAGCAGGCTCTCCTGGAGGAGGGAGGTTTAGGTCAAGACTGCAAGGCTGGGAAAGGAGCGTCCGGGAGGCAGGGCAAAGTTCTGGGCGGCAGAGGCCGAGGCCTGCAGTTGAGGGAGGATGTGATAGGCCGTGGGACTCTGCAGGGAGGGGCTAGCCAGAGGCAGGAGAGAAAGTGGCAGGAGATGGCCAGAGAGGGGCCAGCGCCAGCTGCAGGCCACCCCACCCCCACCCCTGGAGCCCCTGGAAGGGTTAAGCAGAACAACAGCCTCCCCCATGGAGGCCAGGGTGGGGGACATGGCAGTGGAAGCCACTGGCTCCCCCACGACGGGCCACAAGGTGATGGCACCTGAGCCAAGCGGGAAGCAGTGAAGAGGGCTGTGGGAGCTCAGACAAGTTTGAGCGGTGAGGGAAGGGCCGGTGAGGCTCGGGGTCCGGCCAGAGCGACGGGGCACAGGAGAGAAGCTGCAGGTTTGGGCAGGAGGATGAGGAGCCCCCTAGAGGTCAGTTGAATCTGATGATCCTGCTAGTCAGGTGAAGAGGAGGCAGCCAGCCGCGTGGTCTCCGAGATGCATGTCTGGAGGTCTCCAAACCACAGAAGGTCCCGGGAGCCGTGGGCATGGGTGGGATAGCTCGAGGAACAGGTATAGACTAAGAAGACATCCAAGGAAACTAGCTTGCACACCAAGGAATAGACAGCCAACCCGATGACCTAAGTGATCTGTTAACTAGGAATGAACAGCTAAGAACTCACCAACACTTTCACAAACTAATCAGTCCAGCAAATTAACCAACCAACCCTCTCCCTTATTAACCAGCCATTGACTCATTGAGTTATCTGATTGGCTATGAATTCATTGAACTATCGAATCAACCAATCAACCCCAAACTATCCAGCAGGCTTCAACGGTTTCACTTGCTAGCTAACATTTATCCACCCAGCACGCATGGCCAGGCACCAAGGATACAAGATCGAAGCCCAGTCTCTATCACAGGCCAGACGCCTGGGGTCGGGCTGGGGGGAGTAAGGCCTGAAGAAAATTGTTTTTGTTTTTATTTGAGAAGGAGATGCACAGGGAGTGGCAGAGAGAGTGAGACACAGATCCCATGCAAATGGTTCACTCCCCGTGTGCCTACAACAGCCAGGACTAGGCCAGGTCAAAGCTGGGAGCCGGGAAATCAATTGAGGTCTCCCACATGGACAGCAGGGATCCACCTACTGGAGCCATCACCAGCTGCCTCCCAGGTGCTCCTCAGCAGGGAGCTGGATTGGGAGTGGAGCCAGGACTTGAACTCTCCCATATGTGAGGTGGGCATCCCCAGTGGTGTCTTGGTCATCGCTGTACAAAGACCCGATCCCTGAAGAGTTTGGAAGAATGGGTAGGTGGAGGCCTAAAACAGCCACAGGTGGTAGGGTGGTGACCAAGGAGTGGTGGGAAGAGAGCACACATTCCAGATACTTTAGAAGATGGGTGATAAGATATGAAACACAAGACAGAGGGGCCTATCGAGGACATGACCTTGACTTCTGCCTTGAGCAATTTCTCAAGGGAACAGGGAGCCCTGGCTGGAGCCAAGACCACAGGGCGAGGAGCAGGCTTGGAGACCCCAGGACCTGGGCTGCCTGTGAGACACCAGGAGCTCTTTGGAAACAGGGTCTAAAGCCGGGGTGGGGAGAGAGACTCGGGCTGGAGACAGCGGTGTCATCAGCACAGAGAGAACTCTTCGTCCTCTTGACCTGCGCCTGCACACACAGGCAAATATCGCCACTCGCACGGAGCTGGCAGTACTGAAATGTCATCAGGAAGTCTGCTTGTGTGTGGGGAGGGGTGGGGACAGAGCCAGGCATGGGGAGCACCGGAGCGGGGTGGGCTATGATTCCAACCAGGGCAGGGCCGGTGAGCTGCATGGAGAAGGTGGCGTTCGAGCCAGGGGGTGAAGAGGTAGCCGTGAGGATGAGCGCGGGAAGGGCATCTGGGCAGAAGGCACAGGCACTGGAGGACTCAGACTAGGTCTCTGTGGCTGCAGCAGGGGGAGCCGGGGCCGGGGGCAGCGGCAGGCGAAGGGGATCAGTTAGCTGGGGTCTTGGCCATTCTAAGGACGCCCACTCTTTTTTCACCCCAAAGAGAGCCGAACTGAGGTGGGGGAGAGTTCAGCTGAGCACCCCCCCGATGCAGGGGTGCGTGGAACCCACTGACCAGCTCCTGGGTGACCTTCCTGCCGGGGCGCACTTGTGTGCTAGGCTGCGTTCTGGGCCCCTGGGCAGGTGGGTGGGTGGGAAGGAGGGGTCCTGGGGAGTGCAGCTGCATGAGGGCAGGACAGGGAGGGCACCGAGGGGTGCTGGGTGGAGGCCTGGAGGCTGGGGTGAGCGAGTGGGCTGGGTGCTTACCGCCTCTGCCTGCCTGCTGGATCCATGTTTTGTCTTCCAGGTGTTTAGATGCTGTGGAGCCAAAGATAGGTCCCTTAGGGCTGGGGGACACAGAGCCAGGCCTCACATTCCCATCAGGCCTCAGCCCGCCAAGGGGAAGCCAGGGGGCAGCTCCTGCTAGTACCACCCCCCAACCCAACCCTCCCCAGTGGGTGGGGCGGGAGGGCATGCCTCGGCCCTCTATCCATGCTGAACCCAGCACCGGACCGCCTGTCCTTAGTAACTCCAGCCCCTCGTATGGCAAATATCAGCCCTTAGTCTAACCTCAGGCCCTCTTGCTGCCACCTTAAAGTGGGCACACACACATACACACATGTACACATACACACACACACAGGATAAGCACCTGGAAGCTTCTAGTCCTTGGAACAATCTGTCCCCACCCACCTTTCCTAAAAATCCCCCCCATTTTCCTCTCCAGCTGCCAGCATGAAGGTAACCCTTGAGTGTCCTTCCCTGGAGTCCTCCTTACTCTCTGGCCCCACCCTCCCACTGGAGCCCAGGCCTGCGGGGGCGGGGGGAGGGAACCCCAGGGGGGAACACCAGCCCAGCAGTCCCCCAGGTGACCTATCCCTAACCACATTGCCCTCCTGGACACACAGCCAGCCCACAGGGAAGAAGACTGAAGCCTAAAGACAGGGTAGGCCATGGCCACGTCGCAGCTGCACAGGACCCAGCCCGGCTACAGTCGGGCCTTCACCTCCCAGCTGGGGCTCCCACCTCAGACAATCCCACAGTCACTTCCTCCAGGACAGTCCCCAGGGAGAGGTCGCAATCCCAGCCTTGCCTGGAGCCCGCTCCCTCTGCGAGGTGTTCTGCCGGGACCATCCGCTGCCTCCAGGCCACCCCCTCCCCCTCCTAGAGCCCGCCTCTCAGCCCTCCCAGGGCAGTCTGGGCGCTGCTCCTGCTTCTCTGGGGCAGGGGTGAGTAGGGCAGGGGCGAGTAGGGCAGGGGCTTGGCATGTGCCACTGGAGACAGGTCCACATGCGTTGCCCAAAATAGCATCCAGCCTTCTGCCAGTGGCACCACAGTGACGAGTTCTGAGACAGCTCTGGCGAGGCCACAGCGGAACTCCAGGTGGGAGCTCTGGGCCCCCCTCCTGCCCCCCCCTGCAGTCCAGGAGGAAAGGCTAGTCCACTCCGCCCAAGGTGGGGCCTGTTTCTACGGCCAGGGCCCCAGACCTGGAGGAGGCAGCAGAAGCTCGCGAGCCTGCAGCGGGGCACAGAACGAGGACTGCAGACCAACAGCCGGGTGGAGGGGTGCAGGGGAGACCCTGGCTCAGCCCCCAGGGCCCCTAGAACGCCGAAGCCGGGGTTGCAGGGAAACCCCGGGCTGAGGAGGGCGTTAGACACGCAGGCCTGGTCCAGGGAGGGGAGGGG
This sequence comes from Oryctolagus cuniculus, assembly GCF_051225735.1. Taxonomy (NCBI): domain Eukaryota; kingdom Metazoa; phylum Chordata; class Mammalia; order Lagomorpha; family Leporidae; genus Oryctolagus; species Oryctolagus cuniculus. The sequence continues at coordinate 196,983,592 of NC_142867.1, forward strand.
AGACCTGCCCTCAGGAAAATGTGAATGGCACCGAGGCCTCAGTGAGGGGGCCCAGGCAGGACCAGAGGGCAGGACCTCGGCCGAGGCTGAGGGAGGTCAGGAGGGGGCCCGGCAGAGGGGAAGGACTTGCAGCCAGGGTCTGGCTGGGCCTCACCACGGGACGGGCCGTCGGGCATTGAGCAGGTGACCCGCAGACCGCTCGGCCAGAGGCCAGGCAGGGTTGGTGGGCAGCGCAGCTCCTGATGCTGGTAGAAGAGGGTATAGGGACTGGGTGCCCAAAGCCCAGCATTGGCGATGAAACTGTCCTCTAGAGGGCGCCGGAGGCCAGGCCAGGTGGGGAACACGCGGAGCCGCGGCTCCCCGCCCCCGGTGCCCATCCAGGGAGAGCCAGGGGCCGGCTGCAGTCCCGCGGCTTCCTGGTCAGAAGTCCTCCCGGGCGGGCGCTCGGGCATCACTGATCCCCGCTGGGATGCCCGCATCCCACATCCTACTGCCTAGTGAGTCCTGGAAACTCCAGGTTCCGATCCAGCTTCCTGCGAGTGAGCATCCTGGGAGGGAGGCAGCCGATGGTTCAAGAGCTTGGGTCCCTGCTACCCACGGGGGAGACCCAGGTGGAGTTCCAGCTACTGTGAGCATTGGGGAGTGAACCAGCCGATGGAAGACTTCTCTGTGTCTGTCTCTCTGCCTTTCAAATAAAAAGAAAATAAATAAATAAAATTTAAAAATCAAGAGGTCCTCCTTGAGGAGCAAACATCTACAGTAGCCCCAGAAGTCTCGGGTTCTGTTCCAGCCTCCTCTGCAGGTTCTGCTTTGCCCCTCTCTTTATTTTTTTTTTTTAGATTTATTTATTTTATTTGAAAGCCAGAGTTACACAGAGAGAGGAGAGGCAGAGAGGGAGAGAGGGGGAGAGGGAGAGAGGGAGACAGGGAGAGAGGGAGAGAGAGAGAGGTCTTCCATCTGCTGGTTCACTCCCCAATTGGCTGCAACAGCTGGAGCTGCGCTGGTCCAAAGCCAGGAGCCAGTAGCTTCCTCCGGGTCTCCCACCAGGTGCAGGGGCCCAAGGACTTGGGCCATCTTCCACTGCTTTCTCAGACCATATCAGGGAGCTGGATCAGAAATGGAGTAGCCAAGACTTGAACCTGCACCTATATGGGATGCCAGCACTGCAGGTGGCGGCTTTACCCGCTACGCCGCCGCACCAGCCCCCCCATCTCTCACTTTAAGAAGGCCCGATGGAGCCATGGGGGAGGGGGATGCTCTACTCCTTTCCTACATGTGCTGTCAGGCTCACAGGTGCCAGGTGGTGAGGGTAAAAGTGAGGCTGGGGTCTTGGATGAGGTCAGAGCATGGGCAGAATGGATTGGGCTGGCATCAGGTTGGTGAGGGAGAGAATAGGTTCCAGATGGGGTTAGGGCTCAGGCCCTGGGGCTGCTTTACTGGAGTGGGTGTTGGGGACTGAGAAGTGGGACAGATCCAGTCCCATGTGGCTCACGGGGGAGGTAAATACGCAGCAGGTGGTGTAGGGTGCACTGTGTGAGGCAGCAGCTAACCAGGCCTGCAGGAGGCCCGGGGTCTCCAGGAGCCGTGAGGTGGGCACAGAGGCAACCAGGATGAGCGGGGGAGGTGGGTAGCAATGACATACGAAGGCTGAGGGGACAGTGAGAAACCCAACCCGTCCCGGGAATGCTGAGTGGCCTGCAGAGGGCTGAGGACGGGCGCAGGTCCCCGAGACACCCCCACCCCATGTGACACCTGGCTCGGCCTTTGTTCTGAGGGTCACTGGGAGGCTCTCAGCAAAGAGCTGGATGATGCAGCCACTCTGGGCCCCCCACCGTCAGGGACACAACTGGGCCTGGGTCCGGGAGAGGGGACGGATCTCAGCCTCTGGGCATTTGCCTGGGGAGCCCCTGGAATGGCCCTGAGCATGGGGGTGGGGCAGGGCCGTGGGGAACAGGATGGGGACGGAAGAGGGAGATGGAAACCAGATGCTGGACAGGCCAGAGGCCCAGGGGAGCCAGCAGGCAGCTGTGGCCCAGGGCGGGTGTTTGATGGGCTGGTGGGCCTGGAGGGTGCTGCAGTGCAAAGCAGTGGGAGCTGGGCAGGCCCTGGGTTCAACTGCGGAGAGACGAGGCCGCCACAGAGGCTGGGAGAGCCACTGTTTGCGACAGAGCTGTGAGGAGTGTCGGTCCCCAAAGGTCCTGGGGGTTATCTGGGGACAACAGGAACAGTGCGGTCGGAATGGGGCCACCTGGGGCCCTTCCCACACAGGGTGGGTTCTGACTAGTGTTACCCAAAAAAATAAAAACTCTGAGTTTCATAGAGATCATGTTTTCATTTTGGGGGATACATTTTTTTAATTAAAAACATATTCATCATTTCTGTGAAATTCATATTTAAGTAGCCATCCTACATGTTTAAAGTTTATTTATTTACATTTATTTATTTAAAATGCAGAGTGAGAGAGAGAATCTTTTTTTTTTTAATTTGACAGGTGGAGTTACAGACAGTGAGAGAGAGAGAGAGACAGAGAGAAAGGTCTTCCTTCCCTTGGTTCACTCCCCAAATGGCCACCACAGCTGGCACTGTGCCGATCCGAAGTCAGGAGCCAGGTGCTTCTTCCTGGTTTCCAATGCAGGGGCCCCAGCACTTGGGCCATCCTTCACTGCCCTCCCGGGCCACAGCAGAGAGCTGGACTGGAAGAGGAACAATCAGGACTAGAACCCAGCGCCCATATGGGATGCCGGCGCCGCAGGTGGAGGATTAACCAAGTGAGCCATGGCACCAGCCCCAGCGAGAGAATGTTCCATCTGCTGGTTCTCTCCCTAAATGCCCACAACAGCCAGGGCTGGGCTAGGCCAAAGCCAGGAGCCTGGATCACCACCTTGGTCTCCCATGTTGGTGACATGGACCCAAGTACTTGAACCACTATCTGTCTCTTGCCAAGGTATACATTAGCAGGAAGCTGAAACTGGGAATGGAGGTGGGACTTGACCCAACGTCCCAAGTGGTAGGTTAACCCTGCTGCGCCAATGCCTGCTCCTAGGCATCCTATATATATCCTGGAAGAGGGGCAACCGGGACAGAATCCGGCGCCCCGACTGGGACTAGAACCTGGTATGCCGGCGCCGCTAGGTGGAGGATTAGCCTATTGAGCCACGGCGCCGGCCTCCAAATTAGTTTTTGACCTAATGGTGTGCTCCTGGCTTTACAAACCCTTTCCCAGGTCTGCCTGGGTGCCAGAAGTAGCTGGTAGGGAGGGATATCCTCTCCTCCAAACTTGTTTCATAGATGGGGAGCAAAGGGACTGAGCCAAAGTTGTACAGTGAATTCCAGAGGCTGCTGGGACTCATACCCAGGTCAGTGTTCAAGGCATCTTGGGGGGGGGGGGTGCGCTTCACTGCAGCTCAGAGCTAGGGTTGTCAGATTCAGTGAATAAAAATATAGGATGCCGGCCGATGCTGCGGCTCACTAGGCTAATCCTCTGCCTTGCGGCGCCGGCACACCGGATTCTGTCCCGGTTGCCCCTCTTCCAGGCCAGCTCTCTGCTGTAGCCCGGGAGTGCAGTGGAGGATGGCCCAAGTGCTTGGGCCCTGCACCCCATGGGAGACCAGGAGAAGTACCTGGCTCCTGCCATCGGATCAGCGTGGTGCACCGGCCACAGCGCACCAGCCGCAGTGGCCAATAGAGGGTGAACCCACGGCAAAGGAAGACCTTTCTCTCTCTCTCTCTCTCTCACTGTCCACTCTGCCTGTCTATATATATATCACACATCAAGGCCGCTCCATCAGCTGGGTGCTGTCCAGCCACACACACACTCCTGTGGACCTCCTGGTAGGGAAAGATACTATCACTAAATGTTTGAAAGGTAAAAGGACTTTATACAACCTTGTATAAGTATCATTCTACGTTCTATTGGCCAAGTGAAGAGGCCATGTATGGATCAGCCTATATAGAAAAAGGATTAGAAGGAAATCTACCAAACCTTAGCAGTAGTTGTCCTAGAAGTAAAATGGGTCCTGTAAGTTTCTTTTCACTTATTTGTATTTTGAGATTCTAAAAAGATTTATTTATTTATTTGAAAGGCAGAGTTACGCAGAGAGAGGGAGAAACAAAGATCTTCCATGGCTGGTTCACTCTAAATGGCTGCAATGGCCAGAGCTCGTCCAGTTGCCAGGTTCTTCTTCCTGGTCTCCCAAGTGGGTGCAGGGCCCAGGCACTTGGAACATCCTCTGCTGCTTTTCAGGTGCATTAGCAGGAAGTTGGATAGGAAGTGGAGCAGCCAGGACTTGAACCAATGCCTATATGGGACGCTGACACTGCAGCCAATCCAGCTCCCTGCTAACGTTCCTCGGAGGGCAGCAGTGGATGGCCTAAGTGCTTGAGCCCCTGCACCTATGAGGGAGACCTGGAAGAAGCTCCTGGCTCCTGGCTTTGGCCTGGTCCAGCTCTGGCCATTGGGACCAATTGGGGGAGTGAACCATAGGTTGGAAGAACTCTCTGTCTCTCCCTCTATCTGTCTGTAACTGTACTTTTCAAATAAAAATTTTTTTAAAAAAGATTTATTTTATTTACTTGAAGCACAGAGTTAGAGAGAGAGAGATCTTCCATTAGTTGGTTCATTCTCCAAATGGCAGCAACAGCTAGGGCTGGGCCAAGTCAAAACCAGGAGCCAGTAACACCATGCTTGTCTCCCATGGGGTTGCAGGGACACATTTGCAAGAAGCTGGATTGGAAGTGGAGCAACCGGGACTTGTACTGGTGGGATGGGATGGGATGCTGGCACTGCAGGGGGCAGCTTCACCTTTTGTGCCACAATGCCAGCCACTCCAAATTAGTTTTTTTTTTTTTGACAGGCAGAGTGGACAGTGAGAGAGAGAGACAGAAAGAAAGGTCTTCCTTTGCCGTTGGTTCACCCTCCAATGGCCACTGCGGCCGGCGCACCGGGCTGATCCAATGGCAGGAGCCAAGTACTTCTCCTGGTCTCCCATGGGGTGCAGGGCCCAAGCACTTGGGCCATCCTCCACTGCACTCCCTGGCCACAGCGGAGAGCTGGCCTGGAAGAGGGGCAACCAGGACAGAATCCAGCGCCCCAACCGGGACTAGAACCCAGTGTGCCGGTGCCGCAAGGCAGAGGATTAGCCTAGTGAGCAGCGGCGCCAGCCTCTGTTTTGAAGGTTTTTATTTATTTATTTGAAAGGCAGAGTTACAGAGAGGCAGAAGCAGAGACACAGAGAGATCTTCCATCTACCAGTTCACTCCTCAAATGACTGCAGTGGCCAGAGCTGGGCCTATCTGAAGCAGGAGCCAGGAGCTTCTTCTGGGTCTCCCACGTAGGTGCAGCAGCCCAAGCACTTGGGCCATCTTCTACTTGCCATGACCTGGGAAGTAGAAGTAGAAGATGGCCTAAGTGCTTGGGCCCCTGCACCCACATGGGAGACCCAGAAGAAGCTCCTGGCTCCTGCTTCAGATCGGCCCTGCTCCAGCTGTTGCAGCCATTTGGGAGTGAACCAGCAGATAGAAGACCTGTCTCATTCTCTCTCTGCCTCTGCCTCTGCCTCTTTGTAACTCTGCCTTTCAAATAAATCTTTTTAAAAAAATGCTAAATTTCTCTGAAATTCCCTCAATGCTGCCTGAAAGTGTTGGCTTTTAAAAAACCCCAATCATTTCAACTGATCGCTTCTTCCAGGCAACACATGGGGTCATAACACTTATGTAAACTGCTTCCCCTCAAACTCCGCTCCACGCGTGTTGTTTCACACTCCCGTGAGCCGTGGAATGCCTTGTGTAGCTCAGAAGCCTGCGGGGATGGCGGGCGGAGGCGGGGTGGGGTGGGGGTGCTGTGCACATCCCTGGAGGAACGCGGCCTCTCTGGAGTCCCCTGAAACTGTGAAGATTCTCAAGCTGCTCACAATAGGAAAAGACCCTTCCGCCTCACCCAGGAGAGTGTCCCCTTTCACACTCAGTTGTCAGGTATAGAAACCAACACTCAGAGCAAGGTAGCAATGCTCTGGGGATAAACCAGAATCAGAACATTCACACCAGGCCTCTGTGCCTGCCCCCAGGAGGCCAGGGTCCCCCCCCCCCCGCCCGCACAGAGAGAACTGGGGGCTGGGTGGTGAGGCTGCAGAGGTACAGGCACAGGCAGAACTGCAGATGGTCTTTAACATGGACAGCCACCAGGAGCCAGAGCTTCCCTCCAGCCCCAGCCCAGACTGTGACCGTCTCAGAGTCACGCGCAGGCCCTGGGGCAGAGCAGATGGAGACTGATGCAGCCAGATTCAGACACAGCCACTTGTCCGTGAGCAAAGGTCCTGTCAGTCAAGGAATCAGGATTTAAACCCAGGCCTGCTCCACTCTGTCACCCATGTCAAGTTGTCTAACATGGCATCAGAAACCAGGGATAGGGCTGCTGCTTGCCACTTTCTAGTAGGAGCTGGAACAATCAAGGAAGGCTTCCTGGAGGAGGGAGCCTCGTTGACAGAGCAGCTGGGGGAATAACACTGAGGGAGTGTGCCTGTGTGCGAAGCATTTGTGTCTGTGCATACGTCTCTATGTGAGCATGTGTCTGTGTGCATATGTGCGTGTGTGTATCTGTGAACACACACTTGCTTGTGAACACCTCTCTGTGGACACACATGCGCGAGGGCACACACACACACACATACACACACACACCAGTATGCACCTGTTCTTCCGGGTTAATATTTTCCTGCCTGCGTCAGCACAGTCGCAGTGAGCTGGCGTTTGCTGCAGGAACGTGCCCTATCTGATCAGCTCAGGAGCTGTGGGCCTGGAACAGGGGCTTGGGGTGGGCAAGGAGCCCATCTCTGCTCCCCCAGGGCAAGCTACGCTCTCTCCACTCTCCTGCTGAGTCTGAGAGAGGAAGCCGGCCCAGAGGCCTCTGCAGCTCCAGGGTGCTGCGATTGCTGTCTCCGCTCTCACACCGGGGGCTTCCCACGGACAGCCTCTCTGTTTCCCTCCAGATGGAGGAGGCCAGCTGCTCCCTGGGAGGCCCTCGCCCTGCCCCCTCCCTGCCCAGATCCCAAGGCCTCAGCCCACAGCGCTGTCTGCTTCAGGGCAGACAGCCAGCAGAGACCCAGGAAGTGCTCCCTGCCGGCCAGCCGCTGTCAGACCGCATCAGCCAGGGGCAAGGTGGGAGCTGATCACCAGCTTTCCAGGAACACAAGGATTGCAGCAAGGGCCTGGGCGGCGGTCTACATAGGCAGGTTCTGGGGTGCCGGCGCCCAGGGGCATTGAGCCTGGTGGAACAGGGGGACCTCAGGCAGGGCAGGGCTTTCCGTGTTCCTGGGCCTCTCCCTGTATTGCTGGAGGGTCCTCCCACACCCGCACTGGTCCCCGCAGGAGCGGGCTGGGCCAGACTGGGCTGGGCAGGAAGACACTGTCTCTTCTCTTGGCGCAGTGCAAGGTCCAGAGTGAGTCAAACGCAGGCGTCCTGGCTCGCAGCCCAGCTGAGGGTGCCCCGGTGCGTCTCTGAGCAGGAGAGACAAGGATGGAACATGGCGGGAGGGAGAGAGCGAGATGGCCCCACGGAGGGGATCCCCCCAGCACACACGCTGCCTTCTTGCTGCCCAGGGCCGTCTGCTGCACAGCTGGGGAAGCAGCCTGGCTTCTGCAGGCCCTCGGCTTATTTATTCTTTTTTTTTTTTACAGTAAAAAAGCATAACATGAAATTTGCCATCTTAACCACCTCTAATAGATTGCGCTATTTTTCTCTTCTGAATATTTATTATTTATTTGAAAGGTGGAGTGTCAGAGAAAGGAGGGAAAGACAGAGAGAGAGAGAGAGAGAGAGAGCGAGCTTCCATCTGCCGCTTCACCCCCCCCCCACACCCAATGGCCCCAATAGCCAAGACTGGAATGGGTCAAAGCCAGGAGCCAGGAGCCCCACCCAGATTTCCCACATGGGTGGCAGGGGCCTGAGTACTCCATGCCAGTTTCCACTGCTCTCTCAGGCCCATCAGCAGGGAGCTGGATCAGAAGTGGAGCAGCCGGGACTCAAATCAGCACTCACAGAGGATGCTGGCTTCTTAGGTGCAGCTTTACCCATTGTACCACACGTCAGCCCCTCCCTAATTATCTTTACGTGTACGGTTCAATAGTGGAAGTATATGAGGGGCCCTCTAAACGTTCATGGAGAGGCTGGTGTTGTGGCATAGCAGGTTAAGCCATAGCCTGCAAAGCCGGAATCCAGTATGTGCTGTGGTTTGAGTCCCAGCTGCTACACTTCCAAACCAGCTGCCCGCTAATGGCCTGTGAAAGCAGCAGAAGACTAGGGCTCCTGTACCCACGTGGGAGACCAGGATGAAGCTCCTGGCTCCTGGCTTCAGCTCTGGCCATTTCAACCATTTGGGGAGTGACCCAGTGGGTGAAAGGTCTCTCTTTTTCTCTCTCTCTCTAACTCTGCCTTTCAAATAAATTAATTTAAAAAAATCTGTTTCATTTCCCATCCAGCTCCCTGCTATTGTACCTTGAAAAGCAGCAGAACATGACCCAAGTGCTTGGGCTGCTGCACCCATGTGGGAGACCCAGATGAAGCTCCTGGCTCCTGACTTTGGCCTGGCCCAGTCTTGACTGTTGCAGCCATTTGGGGAGTGAACCAATGGATGGGCGATCTCTCTTACTCTCTCTGTCTTTCCCTCTCTGTAACTCTGCCTTTCGAATAAATAAATAAATCTTTTTTTTTTTTTTTAAGTTCATGGAGATGAGTATCATGAAAACCTGTGCATCAGGGGCTTGCACTATGACACTGTAGGCCACCTCTGCCACCTTATGGGGAGCATCAGCAGGAACTGGGTTGGAAGCAGAGTATCCACACTGATAGGCGAGGCCAACATCACAAGCAGCAGCTTAATCCAAGGTGCCACAATGCAGGCCCCTCCATGAACTTTTTTTTTTTTAGAATTATTTATTTTTTTATTTATTTGGAAAGCAGAGTTACAGGGAAGAAGGGGTCAGGCACAGAGAGAAATCTTCCATCCACTGGGTTCATTCCCCAATGGCCACAATGGCCAGGGCTGAGCCAGGCCGAAGCCAGGAGCCTGGAACTCCATCTGGGTCTCCCATGCAGGTGAGGGGCCCAACTAACTGGGCCATCTTCCACTCCTTTCTCAGGTACATTAGCAAGGAGCTGGATCAGAAGTGGAGCACCCAGGTCTCGAGCTGGCACTCTGATAAGGGATACGGAGTCGCAAGTGGCGGCTTAACCTGCTGCGCCACAACGGCTGGCCCCTCCATGAACTGTTTGAAATACACTTGTATTCGCATTGTTGTGCAATCCATCTCCAGAATGTCTTCATCTTCTTTTTTTTTTTTTTTTTTTTTTTTTGACAGGCAGAGTGGATAGTGAGAGAGAGAGAGACAGAGAGAAAGGTCTTCCTTTTGCCGTTGGTTCACCCTCCAATGGCCGCCGCGGCCAGCGCGCTGCGGCCAGCGCACCGCGCTGATCCGATGGCAGGAGCCAGGAGCCAGGTGCTTTTCCTGGTCTCCCCATGGGGTGCAGGGCCGAAGCACCTGGGCCATCCTCCACTGCACTCCCTGGCCACAGCAGAGAGCTGGCCTGGAAGAGGGGCAACCGGGACAGAATCCGGCGCCCCGACCGGGACTAGAACCCGGTGTGCCGGCGCCGCTAGGCGGAGGATTAGCCTAGTGAGCCGCGGCACCAGCCCAGAGTGTCTTCATCTTGCAAAACAAAAACTCTACCCTGAGGCCAGCATTGTGGCACAGTGAGTTAAGCCACCACTTGTGACACCAGCATCCCTTATCAGAGTGCTGTTTCAAGTTCTAGAAGCTCTGCTTCTGACCCATCTCCCAGCTGATGTGCCTGTGAAGGCAGCAGCAAAGGATGGCCCAAGTGCTTAGGCCCTTGCACCCACGTGGGAGACCAGGATGGAGCTCCAACCTCCTGGAACTGAGACCCTGCTTTTTTTTTTTCCTTGTTGGGTTTCTTCCTCCAGAAAAAAAAAATTATATTCAGTTGTTGAATTATGTTAGGGTAAGGACAAATATATTACTGCTGTGTATTGAAATATATTCTTCATCCTACAAGTTCAGTTTATTTTATTCTTATTTCATGGTGAACAAGAACATTTTGTGCATCTTTGGATGAAACATTTCCACGGTGCTTGCCTATTGTGAGTGATCAAGTCGTTGGCCCTCGGCAGCTCCAACGCCCTCTTGCACCACACACACCTGCCGTGTCCCCCGCCTCTGTCTCCACCCAAGAGTTCCCCTCACTGCTCAGGGAGAAAAGATCTAGCATCCCTCTCCTTCTGTCTGCCTTCCGTGTGTGAAGAACAGGCGTCTCCCGTCACCTGGCACAACCCAGCCCCTGTGACCTCCCCCCGTCAGTCCACCTGGCCAGGGCCCGTCCCAAGGAAGGCTGCTCACCTCCTGCTTCCCCCTGGGGCTCACTCACCTGCTCCCTCTTTGGCAGGCCCGAGGTCCGCCCCAGGTCCTCTTCGTACTCCCTGTCCTTACTGCCCCTTCTTTGGCCCCCAAGTATGTTCCATCTCCAGGAGCCTCTTCGGGGTTCTCCCAGTCTGCATCCCCCTCACCCCAGTCTCAGAGACTTCATTTCCAACCCCCAGGTGGCTGCATTTCTCTCCTGCTTCCTCCCCGATGATGCACAGGAAAAGCCCGCGCATGGCAGCCTGGCAGTGCCCTGGCACCCTGAACTGTTGCACGTCTTACACTTGTGCTCACCTCCTCTGCCTCCCCAGCAGACCCGAACAGCGCCTCTTAATCTTCCCGAAGCAACCCAAGTGCCCCCTCCTTTGTGAAGCCTTCCCTCCGCCAGCAGAGCGGATGACAGCGCCCCCTGGCTGCCAGGGCATCTGCCCGCCCCTCTGCCGCAGTTTTTACCTCCCTGCAGACAAGGCTTCTCGTACGTATTGGAACAAGCACCGCACACTCTCACGGGGCATGCCCCAGAACTGATGTTGTGATGGGACGGACCAGCTGGAAGGAAAGGAAGACACTGAACAGAGAGTCAGTGGGGGATCGGGGGAGAGACTCCCAGGACAGACTACAGCTGGTCCAGCTCTGGGGTGGTGGTCTTGGTGTCCTGCTCCCCACCCAGGAGGGCCTCCAAAGAGCTGGTCTCCCATCCCTACCCCTTCCCATCTCGGCTGGCTGGGGAGGGGTCCAGGTGCATCCGGCTCTTGGCAGGAGCTCACCTGTCATCTTCCTGCCCCACTGTGGCAGGTGCCAAGACCCCTCGTACTCCACACTCTGCGCCCTCCTCAATGTCCCTGCACCCCAAGCCTGAGCATGTCAGGGTGGGCTTGCCATGGCAGGAGAGATGAGGACTGACCCAGAGAGTGTATGGGTAGAGTTGGGAGGGGCAGGAGGCAAGTTGTAGCTGCCACTCCTGCCCAAATCCCAAGTAAAATTTGCGAACATAACCCCTAGAACCATCAGCCAGATTCTAGAGTCATTAAGCTTTTGCCACTCTAGCTTAATTCTGCCTTTTTTTTCTGAATTATTTAAAATTCCAGCCACTCCATCATTTCTTTTTTTTTTTTTAAATAAGATTCATTTTATTCATGTGAAAGGCGGAATTACAGAGAAGGAAAGGGAAAGTCAGAGACAGAGAGAGAACTTCCATCTGTTGGTTCACTCCCCAGATAGCTGCAACAGCCAGAGCTGGGCCAGGCCGAAGCCAGGAGCTTCCTCTGGGTCTCCCACGCAGGTGCAGGGGCCCAAGGACTTGGGCCATCTTCCACTGCTTTCCCAGGCCATAGCAGAGAGCTGGATCAGAAGTGGAGCAGCCAGGACTCGAACCAGCAACCATATGGGATGCTGGCACTGCAGGCAGCAGCTTAACCTGCTACACCACAGCGCCGGCCCCTCCTCATCAGTCTTGCACCTTTATCCTTTGATTTCTGCCTAATTCAATGTCAAAATCTTTTCACAATAAAGCATTGGAAAGGGAACACTCCAGGCAGCAATTTGTTAACCTAGGGGGAAGAAAGAGCCAAACAGTGGGGGCGTCTTAGACCCTGGTAAGAGGGGTAGGGAAGGGAGTCAGGATGACGGCCACTTCATGAGGGTGAGAGAGGTAAGTAGTGGCAGGAAGGAGCAGTGGAAAAACCCAGGCACCTCCAGGCCAGGAGCCTGAGTTTGGGGCTGGTTAGAGGTTTCCTTATTCAGGGGGGTTCCCCGCCTGCATAGCGAGCCACTCAGGGCTCAGGCTTCACAGGCAGGCACACCTGAACTCCTGAACTTGAATCCAGCTCAGCTGATGAATTGGCGTTGGGTGACTTCAGCGAGATTTTAACTGGGTGTCTTCATCTGTAAAATGAAGCTGCTAATCCTCCCCTCGCTGGCTTGTGGGGGAGCGGCTTGAGTCGGCACAGGGTGTGGCACGCGCCTGCTGGAGTGAGCCCTCTGGGTGGTGGACAAGAAGGCCACACGAGGCAGGGGATCCACACGCCACATCTCCACGCTGCACAGGCTGGGGGTGGGGCACGCGTGCTCACTCCCCAGAGCGGGGCTCGAGGTGGGGACTTCCACCTGGACTTTCAGCTGCTCTGGCCAGGTGGTTCTGGGCCCCCCAGCCCTTCCCATTGCAGCCTGGCTGCGCCACTCTCTGAACTGGAACATCCGGTCGTCCCCTTGGGGCTGGGAGCCCGGCTGCCCCATGCACCCTGCAATCGCCAGCTTCATCAGCAAGCAGCCTGCTGGCCCACTGAGTGGCTGGGGATCCAGGCATGACAGTGACCCGAGGAAGGCAGCCTCCCAGGACATCTGGTCCCCTGAGCCCATTGCGGGAGGAGGCATCTGATTCCCAAGTGATCCTTCCCTCGCTGGGAACACAGCAGGTGCACCATAAATGTTAGGTTGAGAGAATTGAGCTCCCCTTCCCTGGGTAGGAAAGGGTCTGCCAGGGAAGGCACCTCTGCTGGTGGGTGGGGCGGGGACTGTTTGGGGGCATCCCGGGGGAACTCTTGGGGCTCCAAGATCCTGAGGACTGGGGGGAGCCACTGGGGTGGGGTAGAGAGTAGGGAGCTGCTCACTTCTGCACAGCCTGTCTGCTCCCACTCACAAGCCTGGACCCCAGGCAGCCTCTCACCTGCTTTCTGCAACAGCTCCGGCATCTCAGCCTAGGTCCTCAGTGCGGGTACCAGGGTGCCGTCTCTACCCTCTCCACACACACATCCTTTAGTCACCACCCATGAGGCTGGCACTTGCGCCCCCTGCTGGAGGTCTACGTAGACTCTTTGGAGACCCCACCCCAAGCCCCACCTCTGAGTGCTTCTGAGACTAGCAGGGCCAGCCTCAGCCTGGGGTTCTGCTCAGCTCTGGGCCCCATCCAGCCCAGCTCCCACACCTTCGTGTGGTTTCCCTGTTTTCTTTTCCACGTCACCTGTGCTGCTTCCTTCCTAGTTTTGTTGACTTGAGTGTTGTCTCTGTTTGCTCTGGCTAAACCTACAGCCCCAGGATGAAAACCCTGAACCTGGGAAGTGTGAACTTGAGAGGCGAGGGTGGGGGAGTGAGAGAGGGAGGGATGTGAACAGGTCTCAGCCTTAGACTGGGGGACACTGCTGCTCACCCCCACCTCCACCCCACAGGCAAGCCGGGTCAGGGCCCAGGGGTGGGGCTGGGTGGAGAAAGTCCCAGGCTCCCAAGGGCAGGCCTTGGCCTGCCACGTTACTAATTTGTTTTGCAGCTCAGCCCCAGAACTCTGGACGTCTCACATCTCCAGGAGGGTTGGACACATCTGGTAGAGCAGGGTTCTCTAGACTGCTTGCTGCTTTTCGTCCCTGGTCCTTCAACCTCACTGCCTGGGGGCAGTACTCATGTCCCCCTTGGAAGCCCCCAGACTCAGCCGCCCTGCCTTCCTGTATGCCCTGGAAGAATCTGCCACCCAGTAGGCTCAAAGGTGGCCCTCAGGGATGATTGCCCCCCTCACATTTTGTCACAGGCAAGTGAGACCCAGAGCAGATCCAAGGACATCTCCAAAGCCTGGAGCAGCCCAGGCTTCCTGGCTCCCAGCCCAGACCCCTTGTCACACTTGGAGGGTCTCTCAGGTTCCACAGCATGATGGGAAGGCAGCACCAGGCCTGGGGCGCTGGAGCAGGGGCCAGCACACCCCGTCATGGAGAGTGCACACAGGCATGCGGGCAACCTGGGGCCCATGGGCTCTCCCTGTTTCTCTGCAGACCAGAATCTGCCAGAGCCCCCCTGTCCCTCTTGCCCGCACTGAGACAAAAGAAAGCTCTGACTTGGGGCCCATCTGCCACACTCGCTGCTCCTGGGATCCCTGGGCTCCCCTCCAGGTAAGGCTGGGGGAGCCGCCCTAGCCTGCAGCCGGGCTTAAGGGATAAGCTTAGGGAAGCCACCGCTGTCACCGCAGCCGATGGGTGCCCAGCCAAATCCTTCTTGGGGAAGATGAGCTGTCATCAGGGAGCCTTCCCCACCTTCCACCACCCAGGCGTCCTCCTCGGATGGCTCACAAGGCCCTGGAGCTGCATCCCTCTCTCAGGGAGACCCCCGCACCCACACTAATGTGCTCTGGGAAGTGCTTTGTTCACCCACAGCACCGTGGGCTCATGCCCCAGGCACCCTTCACACCTGTGGCCCACACGCGTGGTATGCACAAGGACTTCCTGGGTGTGCACCAAGAAGGAGCAGGTGCACATCTCAGTCCTGGCCATGAAACCCAGCATGTGCACCCCTGCAGATGAACACAGAGGGCTTCATGCTGCAGACTCGTGCCCTGCCCAAACCAGGGCCACCTGGGGGTGAGTCACCTGCCAACCCGTGTGACCTGCTGAGCCAGCAGGGTGGGAAGCCCTAGCCCGACAGCTGTGGCCTCAGGAGACCGACACCCCACATGGGGTCTGCCTAGCCACCAGCACCCCCAACCTTCTACCTCTGCTCTTCTTACATCCTGCACACTCCACTCCCTCAGTCAGGGTTCATACCAGAAAAGCATCCCTATTCCTTTTCTCTTTTCTTTTCTTTCTTTCTTTCTTTCTTTCTTTTTTTTTTTTAGAGAGAGAGACAGAGAGAAAGGTCTTCCTTCAGTTGGTTCATGGTTCACCCCACAAATGGCCGCTACAGCTGCGTGCTGTGCCGATCCAAAGCCAGGAGCCAGGTGCTTCCTCCTGGTCTCCCATGGGGTGCAGGGCCCAAGCACCTGGGCCATCCTCCACTGCACTCCCTGGCCACAGCAGAGAGCTGGCCTGGAAGAGGGGCAACCGGGACAGAATCTGGCACCCTGACCAGGACTAGAACCTGGGGTGCCGGCACCATAGGTGGAGGATTAGCCTAGTGAGCCAAGGCACCAGCCACTTTTTTTTTTTAAAGACTTATTTATTTGAAAAGCATAGAGAAAGAGACTGGGAGAGAGAGAGAGAATGAATCTTCTATCTGCTGGTTCACTCCCCAAATGGCTGCAATGACTGGAGCTGAGCCAAACCAAAGCCAGGAGCTTTGTGGATTCAGGTGCCCAAGCACTTGGGCCATCTTCCGCTGCTTTCCCAGGCCCATTATAGCAGGGAACTGGATGGGAAGTGGAGCAGCTGGCACTCGAACTGGAGCCCATATGGGATGCCAGCACTGCAGACAGTGGCTTAATCTGCTACGCCACAGTGCCGGCCCATCTGTATTCCTTTACATGAGACCCTTGCTGCTGGGCTGCCTGTCACTGTGCCTCGAAGGTTACCATCAGGCTTCTGGAAAACTCAGGGTGGCAGCAAGACCTGTCCTCTGTCCTAACTTCGAGTCTTTTCCTCTATCCCCTTGTGGAAGCCCTTCCTGTGGCTGATTCTCACTCTCACTCTCAGCTCAGGCATGCACACCATAGCAGAGAGCCTCCTGTGGGGCCTAGATGGGCCTTGGCCCCCTACTGCCCTCTCTCACCTGTGTAGAGCAGCCAGGACTCCAACCAACGCTGTGATGTGGGATGCTGATGTCACAGGCAGTGGTTTAAGCAGGTGCACCACAACACCAGCCCTGCCAATGTTGTCTCCTACCCACAAACCTGATGAGGTCACTCCTGCACTTGCAGTCTTCCTGGGGCTCCCTCTGGTTCTCAGGAGGACGCCTGGCTCCTTAGCCCTGTCCACAGGCCCTTCCCATCTGTGCCAGGGCTCTAGCCTCACTGCACCCCACTCACGGTGTCTTCAGCTCCCAGACTGCCCTCAATCCTCTCTGCCTTTTGTCCCATGCTGTGCTGGTAAATGCATAACTAGTGGCTCTCCGGGAAAAGTGTGTGTGTGTGTGTGTGTTCATTTATTATCAAAATTTTTTTTTTGACAGAATGGACAGTGAGAGAGAGAGACAGAGAGAAAGGTCTTCCTTTTGCCGTTGGTTCACCCTCCAATGGCCGCCGCGGCCGGTGCTGATCCGATGGCAGGAGCCAGGTGCTTCTCCTGGTCTCCCATGGGGTGCAGGGCCCAAGCACTTGGGTCATCCTCCACTGCACTCCCTGGCCACAGCAGAGAGCTGGCCTGGAAGCGGGGTAACCGGGACAGAAACCGGCACCCTGACCGGGACTAGAACCCGGTGTGCTGGCGCCGCAAGGCGGAGGATTAGCCTAGTGAGCCACGGTGCCAGCCTATTATCAATTTTTAAAAAGCTGTAGAGCAGTCCATAATCTACAAATAATGCTAAAATATACAATGCCCTTGACTGTGAGGTCTACAGAGTCAGTTGCTCTCCGGAAGGTTTGTTTTGGCGTCGGCTCCCCATAGCAGACTGCTGATGTGGGTCACGCTGCTCTGCTTCCAATCCAGCTCCCTGCTAATGCTTCTGGGAAAGCAGTGGAAGATAGTGCAACAGTCCTGGCTGAACCTGAACCAGTGGTTGGAAGCCACCCCCCCCCTTTCTCTGTGTGTATGTATGTGTAACTCTGACCTTTCAAATAACTAAATAATTCTGTCTTAAAGCACTTCACAATTATCTCTGAAGCATTCAGTTCTTTTTAACAAAATAAGACCACACAAAATGTATATGTCAAACCATCATGGCTCGTGGGCTGCACCTGGCTTGCACACTGTACGTCCTCAATCCCTGATTCAAGGCTTGATTGGTAGTGCCTGTCCTTTCCAAGCAGGTGAACACCTCCACCATTTCCAGCTGCTAACATGATGTCACCGAGCCAGGGGCTGGGAAGAACACATCATTAGGCAGTTTCTCCTCCCTACAGATACAATAGATAGACTTACTTTGAAGAGCGTAGATAATAGTGAAATGCAGGAATAATTAGGAAGTGATGAGTTCTGATTATATATTACCTTTGTTTGGGAAATGATTGAGTTAATTACATGTTTCTGTAATTTGATTTTTAACAGTGGCTCTGTGTAACCAGCAGTTTGCCAAACCCCGGAAAATGTCACCCTCGGCTCTTGAGAGCCTGCTGCCTCCAGCACGCCCCTGCCTGGCCCACCCCCGCAGCTCTCCCCAGCAAATGCCAACTCGCCAAATGCCACATAGCCTCCTCCCCTCCCCTCGCCTGGACGAGGTGCCTTCTGCGGGCTCCCACATCCTTCTGGCTTCTCTCTTTTGTGGCCACTAAAGGCCGGGCCCCCTCGCTTCTTTTCTTGCCAGATTTCCCTGGGGAATTGAGCACAAGGACCCACAGTCTTGCTCACCACCACAGAGGCCCCAGCGCTCACTCAGAAAGCGCCTGACAGGTAGAAGGGACCCAGTGAACACTTGTGGAACAAAGTGGGGGGGGGGGACCATGGAGCCTCGCAGAGGTGGAGCGGGCTAGGCAGGCAGCTAGGAAGGACCCCTGGGCCAGAAGTCACACCCACCCACCCCGCCAGCCCATGGGCAGTTCTGTCCTCCTACCTGTCAATCAAAATGCCCCTTCCCCAGGATAACACCTGCTTTACCCAGGATCTAGGGGGAAGACGCCATGGGAATGTGGATATTGAGCTCCACGTGGAATCTTATGGAGGTGCCATAAAATTCCCGGATGTTTCGTGCCTGGAGAGACAAACTCCTCCAACAGACACAGTTCATAAAAGAGGCTAACACTGGAGCTTCTCTCTCTCTCTCTCTCTCTCTGCAGACTGCGGCTAGAGCAGGTGCTCTCTCTACCTCCCTCACCCCTCTCTCCTTTGGACCCACTGCCCACTTATTTCTCTGTGTGGGGTAACCCATGCTCCTCTGTGTGTGTGTCTTCACTTTCACCTTTTTTTTTTTAAGATTTATTTATTTATATGAAAGTGTTACGGCAGGGCGGGGGCAGGGGGAGATCTTCCATCTACTTAGTGAGCTCCCCAAATGGCCGCAACAGCTTGGGCTGGGCCAATGGAAGCCAGGAGTCAGGAGCTTCTTCAGGGTCTCCCACAAGGGCACGGCGACCCAAGACCCAAGCACTTGGGTGGTCTACCACTACTTTCTCAGGCCATTAGCAGGCCACAAAGCGAGCCTCCTTTCTCACCTTTTGAATAAAATTTGCCTTATTTGTGTCAGCACTAAGAATTCCTGTGTTTATGCATGACAAGAGCCTGGAATGAAAATGAATACCCCAGGCCCTACCTGAGATTCCTTGGGACAAAGAGACAGGATGGGGGGGGGGGGGCGGTGTCTGATAGGCTAATCCTCCCCAGGCTCCAGGGGAGAGCTGACGGGGGCCCGGGCCTCCAACCCAAAGCACCACTCTGCCCCCTCAGGCCATGGCTTCTCCCTCTCACCCATCCAACAGTGCCAGCTGGGTTCTCTCCCAGCTCTCCAGGACTCCAGAAAGAACCCTTAAGGGACCCTTTGGGGACGGGTCTGGGAACTTTGTCTTTGGCAATGGACAGGCATGGCCCATTGTCCCCATTTCACAAAGAACTGAGGTCCAGAGCTGGCCTGACCTGCGTCCCAGATGTCTGAGGGTTGCCTCCCCAGCTGCGGAGCCCCGAAACCCTGGCTGAAGACCTGAGCTACCCTGAGCTACATACCCACCCCCCACCTCCCAAAAAGACATACTCTAGGCCACAGTCTTCCTGGGTGGTGGGGCCTTTTCCCTCTGTCCTCAGAAGCAGCCCCAAGAAGGACACTCCTTGTACTCCCTGAGCCACCTGCACCTGCTCCTCCTGTAATCTGACCTCAATCGCTCCTGCTTTCATAACTCTGCCTTTCCTTCTCAGAAAGCGACCTTGGATCCCACCCTAGAAGTGACCTCACCTAGGGGCTGGAGGGCTGTTCTCCGCCCTCCAGCCCCTCCCCAGCCCAGCCCAGCGGTTGCCTCTGAAGTTCTCAGAGGCGGTCACCAAGGAGGGCAGGCAGCCCCCAGGAGCCACCTCTCCGCTCCCTGCCCTTGGCCTGGGACCCACCCCTTCTCCCCCTCTGCCCGACCCGTGCGCATGTGTGTGCACGCGCACACACAGCCACCCCGGAGCCAGCTCCTCTTGTCCACCTGTCCAGACTCGCCTTCCATCCTGCTGCCTGACATACCCAGCCTGGCCAGTCCACGGAGACAGAAAGTCTCACCCAGGTCAGAGAGAAGAGCAGGAAGGGGGCGGGGCGGAATATCAACTTCCCTCCTCCAGCCCAGGGAGTCCTGCAAATGATCTAGAAGCCTGGGTCTATGGGTGGGCCAAGACCCTTCCAGGTAGCCCCAGGGTGGGCTGGCGGTGGGAACAAGCTTAGATCCCAGGCCAGGTGACTTTGCTGTTCCTTAGGCTCCCTGCTGTCCCATCAGCCACCAATTCTTTTTTAAGATTTATTTATTGGCCGGCACCATGGCTCAATAGGCTAATCCTCCGCCTTGCGGCGCCGGCACACCGGGTTCTAGTCCCAGTCGGGGTGCCAGATTCTGTCCCGGTTGCCCCTCTTCCAGGCCAGCTCTCTGCTGTGGCCCGGGAGTGCAGTGGAGGATGGCCCAAGTGCTTGGGCCCTGCACCCCATGGGAGACCAGGAGAAGTACCTGGCTGCTGCCATCGGATCAATGGAGGCCATTGGAGGGTGAACCAACAACAAAGGAAGACCTTCTCTTTGTCTCTTTCTCACTGTCTATAACTCTCTCTGTCTCTCTCTCTCTCTCTCACTAACTCTGTATATTTGAAAGGTGGAGTTACAAACAGGCAGAGGCTCACTCCTCAAATGGCCACAACAGCTGGAGCTGGGCCAATCCAAAACCAGGAGCTAGGAGCTTCCTCTGGGTCTCCCATTCAGGTTCAGAGGCCCAAGGACTTGGGCTACCTTCTACCGCTTTCCTAGGCCATAGCAGAGAGCTGGATCGGAAGTGGTGGAGCAGCCGGAACAAGAACCAGTGCCCATATAGGATGCTAGAACTGTAGATGGCAGCTTTACCCACTATGTCACAGTGCCCACTCCCCCCCTCTTTGTTTTTTTAAGATTTATTTATTTGAAAGGTAAAGAGAGATTTTCCATTTGCTGCCACAACAGCTAGGGCTGGGCCAGACTGAAACAAAGAGCCAGGAGGTTCTTCCAGGTCTCCCACACAATTGCAGGAGTCCATCTTGTGCCATCTTCTACTGCTTTCCCAGGCGATAGCAGAGAGCTGGATCGGAAGTGGAGCAGCCAGGCCTCAAACCAGTGCCCATTTGGGGTGCTGGTCTTGCAGGCGGTGGCTTTACTCACTGCACCAAGATGCTGGCCCCTCAGCCGCCCTTCTAAATAATGTCAATGCCCCATTACACACGGGGTGGGCTGCGCCCTATGTCCCCTTCCTCTGTTCACTGCTATTCCTAACCACACAGTCACCCTCAAATTCCTGCCTTTCCAAGCCAGGAGATAATTTCCTCTTTGGTGGAAGATGTATGGGTCCTTTGCGGACATCGCGTTCTGATGTCTCCTTGTGAGCGTTGGGGAAGCATGCATCAGTTCTTGCAAGGGGACCTGGGGATTCATTACTCAGTCAGTCCTGGGCCCTTGCAACTTTCCCGGATGCTGGGCGCTGTGGGACAGCAAGTCCCTCCCAGCCCTGGAGGGAAGCTGATGAGTAAACCACAAGTTTAGGTGCAGTGGTTAGGGGTAATCAGCAGGAGGCCTGTGGGAGCTGAAAGGGCCCGGAACTAAGCTCAAGGGCAGGGGATATCCGGGAAGCCCTCCTGGAGGGAGAGATGTCCACTTTAACAGCAGAGAAGAGAGTGAGTCAGCCAGAGAATGCGATGGAAAACAGGCAGGAGTTCCCCCGACCCTGGCGCAGGAGAGAAGACCCCCGCAAGGGTCCAGAGGCAGCCAGGGAAGTGGCAACCGGGAGAAGGGGAGGGAGTCTGTGACCCTAGAGAGGTCAGCCTGGATCCAGGTGAGCTGTCTCCTCCGGTGTCCCGACTGTACACAGGGTAGGGGCGGGGGGGGGGGCGGGGGGATTAGTGCCTTCGAAAGCTCCCAGGCTCCACTGCAGCTCAAGAGGCCCTGGGTTGGGGAGGGCAGAACGGGAGTGGGCTGAGGAACTGGTTAGGAGGCAGCCGCAGAAGGAGTCCAGGCAAGGGATGGAGGTGAGGGAACAAAGACAGTTGCATCAGGGCTGGGAAAGGCATTGGGCTGGGGCTCCCTTGCTCTGGGGGCGCAGGAGTCAAGAGTACCCCCCCCGCCCTGGGTGCCGTCCCTCACCCCAAACAAAGGCACAAAGGGGAGGAGGAGCCAGCTTCTGCATCTCTGTTTCCTATCTCTGATTAGAATTCACTTCTTGGGCATGCTGTCACGTTCCCGGGTTGGGGAAGGGGCGGCTTTGGGGGATTTTGTAACTGTGTGGGGAGGGGGTTGTGGGGAACAGAGCTGAGAGCAGCCGGAGGGGGCGAGAGTGAGCCCCAGTGGGCCTTCCCACCGCTCATTCACATCTCCAGGCTTCTGGTGTGGGAAACAGACAGGAATCCTGGACTCAGAGAGCGTGCCGTCTAGTAAATCAAAAAGCAATTCATGGTTACACAATACAGACAATTTCCCGTAAACATCATTTTTGCCTCTTTTTTTAAATAAATATGCAGCTTTTATTATAAATGTAGTAATGCCCATCAAAGAAAATGCAAACAGATGCAAGAAGTAAAAATAAATTGCTCGCAATTCAGAAACAGCGTAATGCCTATTAATATTTTCCCTTCTTTTCCTCCATTAATCTAAGTACTCTGTTTTTTTCCTTAAGTACTTTGTTGACATAATTAAAAATAATTCAGTATAAGCCTGTTTATATCATGCTCTCTTCACCTAATGCCGTGATTGCAGAATAATTATCAACTCTTCAGAACTCTGATTTTTTTTTTTAATGTTTTATGTAATTATTTCAGAGAGAGAGATACAGAGAGAGATACTTCCCATCTACTGGTTTACTACCCAGATGCTCACAACAGGCAGGGCAGAGCCAAGGCCGAAACTAGAGTCAGGAGCTGGAGCCAGGAATCAAACCCAAGAACTTCAATGCAGGCCGTGGGCGATTTAACTGATGGGCTAAAAGCCCGCTCGCCAGAACTAGGAGAGAAGCCGCACCACTGTACTCCCTCCTCCATCACCCGGCTGTGGGTGTGTTTCCATTGAGATCTCTCTTTTTCTTCCGTAAATAAACATTTAGCCTCAAATGTTTCCATGTTGCAAATAACACTGCAAAGAGGATCTTTGGGCAAAGGCTTCATCAACACCTCCAATTATTTTTCCAAGGATAAACCGTCGGAAATCATATAACCAGGACCAAGAGCATGAGCACTATCTATGTTTAATCCTTCGTGTATTTACCTCTTGACCCATCTGTTATATGGTGCAAGGTGAGGATATAATATTCGCTTTCCAGGTATCACTAGAAGGGGTCTGGAGCTGACGTTGTGGTGCAGCGGGTTAAGCTGCCACCTGCAACGCTGGCATACCATATGAGCACTGGTTCAAGACCTGGCTGCTCGGCTTCCAATCCACCTCCCTGCTAACACACCTGGGAAAGCAGTAGGACGGTGAATGAGCAGATGGAAGCTCTCTCTCCCTGCCTCTCCTTCTCTCTATAACTCTGCCTTTAAAAAAGTCAATTTTTTTAAATTAATCCATGTCTTTGTGACCTTGTCACCTGTTTTGTTTTTAGATTTATTTATTTATTTTGAAAGAGTTACAAGGAGAGAGAAAGAGAGAGATCTTTCATCCACTTGTTCACTCCCCAGATGACCACAGCAACAGGAGGTGGGCCAGGCCAAAGCCAGGACCAAGAGCTACATCCTGGACTCCCATGTGGGTGCAGGGGCCCAAGCACTTAGGCCATCTTCCACTGCTTTCCCAGGCCATAGCAGGGAGTTGGATCGGAAATGGGGTAGCCAGGACACAAACTGGTGCCCGTATGGGATACTGGTGTCAGCTTTAGCTGCCACGCCACAATGCCAGCCCCTAAAACAAATCTTAAAAAGAAAAAGTTTTCTTCAGGTTCCCCCTCACTCCATGCCCCCAGATTCCTCACCCTGCCTTGGAGAACAGAATGGTGAACTCCAGAGCTGACGTGGCGAGCCAAGCTGCTCTTTGTGCTAATGACAGGAAAGTGTTCCCAGGCTCTGGCTCTGTGAGCAGCTAGCTTTCTCTCAGCACCTCACTTTCTGATGAGTCACTGGAAGTACATTTCTCCGCTTGAACTTTGTCAGAAGTGCTTGTGCTCAATCGGCTGAAAAGCCCTTGAAATGCTCAAAGGTAAATAAAATAGAAAGAAATCACACACACACACACACACACACACACACAGGTGAGTAAGGTACTGAGCACGATGCCTACTGTGCATTAGGGGCACAGTAAATGGTATTTATTCCCTCAACAAACCTTTACTGAGCCCCTGACAGAAGCTTGGCACCGTGCTAAGCTCTGTGGACCAGGCAGTGACCGGGATGGACGTCCTTCCTGCTCACT
The DNA here is from genome assembly GCF_051225735.1 of Oryctolagus cuniculus. Classification (NCBI taxonomy): domain Eukaryota; kingdom Metazoa; phylum Chordata; class Mammalia; order Lagomorpha; family Leporidae; genus Oryctolagus; species Oryctolagus cuniculus. The sequence continues at coordinate 197,007,388 of NC_142867.1, forward strand.
CAGCGTGTTCTATTGGTGGGCAAGACTGCCCTAAACACCTGGTCGCCCAAATAAGTGGTTAATCCTAAATGTTAAGGGCCAGGGTACTGGGGGCTCCCAAATAGACTTAGGGGACACTAGGATTCTCTTGTTTTCTTAAATATTTTATTGTTTATTTATTTGAGAGACAGAGTTACAGACAGAGAGATGGAGAGAGGTCTTCCATCTGCTAGTTCACTCCCCCAAAGGCTGCAATAACCAGAGCTGGGCCATCGGAAGCCAGGAGTCGAAGTTTCTTCTGGGTCTCCCATGTCGGTGCAGGGGCTCAAGCGTTTGGGCCATCTTCCGCTGCTTTCCCAGGCTCATTAGCAGGGAGCTGGATCGGAAGTGGAGCTGCTGGGACTCGAACTGGTGCCCATACAGGATGCCAGCGCTGCAGGCCGAGGCTTAACCTACTAAGCCACAGCGCCGGCCCCTGACACTGGGGATTCTAAAACAGGAAATGATGCTTGATTTAATAAGTGGGGATTCTAGAGCCAGACTGGCCATTGCCAAGGTCATAGGTACAGAAAGAGAAGATATGGAGGCGTCTTGACCAAACGTCTGGGAAGTCAGGGCCCAGCCAAGCCAAAGAGCAAAGTGAAGCACCCTGGCCAGGGCAGAGAGCAAAGGCAGTAAGCACGGCAGACCAGACAGGGAGGCCCAGCGAGGCCAGAGCCTGGAGAGGCAGGGCCAGGGCTCGACGCAGGCCCACGCATGGCGGTGGGGGGAGGGAGCCCACTTAGGGGCCCAGCTGAGGGGTCAGAGATAAGAAGGAAAAGGGTGAGAGTGACTGAGAATAGGCAGACATGGGGAAGATGGTGACAGGCCAGAGGACTTGGAGGCGATGAACTGGGACAGGGGTAAGGGCTGGGAGACTGTGTTGGGACACATATGACAAGGATAGGGTGGTGGCAGCAGAGACGACAGGAGAGCCGGGAAAGGGACAAGAAGGTGATCCGGTTGGGTGGAGGCTGTTGATAAAGATGACAGGGTTGGTTCAGAGAGCCACAGCATTGGGCATGGGACTGGGGCAGGCACGGTGGCAAGGCTGGAGAAGGCGTCGAGTTACGGGAACTGGGTCATGTGACAGCCTGGGTAGGAAAGGGGCTGTGGATTGTGATGCAGGGCTGAGGGTGATGGTGACAAGTGAATGACAGGGTCCAATATGAGTGATGACCATCAAGGTGACCCAGGGAGACAGGAAGTGTGGGTGGTGATGATGTTTGTGCTGTTGGCAAATTAGAGGCACCCACCGCACCCCCTCCCCTGGGCCTGTTTCAACACTGGACTGTTTCCTAGGCCGCAGGCTCCATGACTCAACGCCATGCATCAACCATGTCCTCCGATACGATCTCCAGGCGCATCACAGTCAGAGGGGCTGGCCGGGTGCCCGTGCTTTGCTGTGCCCAGGCCCATGGAGGGACCCAGGCATGGGACTCTAGTGTCGTCTCTGCACCCTCCCCTCCTCCCGCCCCCAGTCCACATCCACCCCAATTTGGACCCGCCAAGGATCCCTGGATCCCTCTCTTTGGAGAAAACAGCTTCTATGACAACCATGCCGGCGGCCAGGGCTTTTGCTGTTCTACCAGGCTTCTCCCACGGCTGACCCCGTGAGAAGTTTCAAGACCTTCTACAGCTTTCTCATAACTCCACCCTGACTGGAGCCAGAAAGGAATGAGAGCTTCAGGAGGGGCTGAAGGATTGCCTCTATTCATCCCACAGATTTTTACTGAGTCCCTTGCAACATACTGAGGGCTGACTTTTACAACCAGATCTGTCTCCCTGGCTTCATGCAGCTGCAACTGGGGGATAGCTGTGTTGGTGGCAGTCATCATCAGGAGAGAGAGCGACTCCCTTATAACAGATGGGAACAAACTGCCTGTCAAATCCTGGAGACGGTGGGTCCCCTTCCAGGACATCTCGAGGCCCGTCCCCAAATGACCACAGTAGCAAAGCCAGGAGCTGGGGACTCCATTTCCTGTGTGAGACACAACTACTTCAGCCATCACCTGCTTACCTCCCCGGGTGCACATGAACAAGAATCTAGAATCAGAAACCGAGCCAGGTCTCAAATCCCAGCACTTCAGTAGGGGATGTAGATGGGATGTGGGTGTTCCACGCAGTGTCTTAACTGCTGTACCAAACACTCATGCCTAAGTCTACTAATTGTTTTCTCCCTAATTTTTATTAATTTATTTATATGAAAGGTGAAAAGGAGGAGAGACAGAGAGATTTTCCAACTGTTGGTTCACTCCCCAAATGCCTGTAACAGCCAGGTGGGGCCAGGTCAAAGCCAGGACTCTGAACTCAATCCAGGTCTCCCATGTGGGTGTCAAGTACCCAGGTATGTGAGCCATTACCTGCTGCCTCCCAGGGTGTGCATTATCAGGAAGCTGGAATCAGAAGCAAGCTGAGATTCAGATTCAAGCACTCCAGTAAGGGATGTGGGCATCCCAACCACTGTGCCAATGGCCATCCCCTCCAAATTTTAATTCTCACAACTTGGCATTCCAAGTCCTCAAGGCCAAGTCCTTCCCATTGCTGTTGCCTTCCAGCTTCCTGGGCTGGCCTGCAGCAACTCCCCATTCCAGCCACATCGTTGTTTCTTGATCCACACTGTGCCCTCTGCGTGACTCCTGCTCTGTCTCATCTTAATCTAAGGCTGTTGGACCCTAGAAAAGAATTGGGGGGGCCAGCCTTGTGACACAGTGGGCTAAACTGCCCCCTGCTGTGCTGGCAACCCATGTGGGCACCATTTCAGCGCCCTGCTTCCAATATAGCTCCCTGCTAATGTTCCTGGAAAAGCAGAGGAAGAAGGCCCAAATACCTTGGGCCCCTGCATCCACATGAGAAACCCAGATGGTGTTCCAGGCTCCTAGCTTCAGTCTGGCCCAGCCCCAGCCATTGTAGCCATTTGGAGAGTAGACCAGCAGATGGAAGAACTCTCTCTCTCTCTCTCCCTTTCTCTCTCTCTCTCCCCCCCTTTCTCTCTCTCTCTCTCTCTCTCTGGCTCTTTCTGTTTCTCTCTCTATCTGTAACTCTGCCTTTCAAATAAATACATACATCTTAAAAAAAAAAGTTGGAGAACACTAGTGCTGGAGAGGAAATTGAGGCTCAAATCACCTCATGCATTGGCCTTGAGGGGGAAACTGAGGCCACGAGTGGCAGTGGGTCTTGCTCTGGCTCTCAGAGCCACCTGTGGCTGCTTGCCATACTGTGCTCATCTGCATTCTGGCCGAGTTGGAGTCTGGCCTCCAGCTCACGCCTTCCCGCCTCCCTAGCTCGGTAATGGACAGTGATGGATGGGTCACAGGGGCACTAAGCAAGAGCAGTAGGAGGCTTTGGTTTCTCAGAACCTCCCTGGCCAGCATCCTAACTGACATGGTCCCAACCTGGCTTTGCAGTCTCATCTGGCTCCCTGACTCCAGGAACGCCGGACCCCTTCCGGCTCTTCCAGGGCACCCTGATCTCCTTACCTCTCCCTGGAGCACCCCACAGGCTAACTGCTTCTCATCCTTCACGTCGCCACCTAGAGGTGCAGGGTCAGCTGCATGGGAAGGCTGCCTGGTCCTGAGAAGGGTCCCACACTGGGTTTAGTGCTGTCACTTCGACATGCTACACAAGCTTTTGATCAAGTAGCCCTGCATTTTCATTCTGTACTGGGCCCTGAAAATTGAGCGGCCAAGCATCTGTAAATGTTTTGTTTTGGGGAACAAAAAATCCCAGTGTCTAATTTCCTTTGATTGTGTCTGTAGCCTCCTCCACTAAGGAGTTCTCCAAAGGCAGGAACCATGTGCGAGGCCCTGTTTCCCTTTTCTTAAGCATCCTCAGTTTCTATTTGGGAATTCGTTTTGTTCAGAGGGAGCTGATCTGTCTCTTGGGGCCAGAGGTGGGGTGTGGGTCTCAGGCTAACCCAGAAAGCGCAAGCATGGCAGGGTTACTCTGAGCCAATCAGAGGGGACCTCAGGGTTTGCTGGAACAGCTGTGGCAAAGATGCTGCCTCCTCCCTGCTGGGGCTTAGCAAGGAGCCTTGTGGCCTGAGAGCTTCTGCTACTGTCTCAAAACACGAGGGGCTCCAGCTGTAGGACGAGGCACACAGCTTGGAAGAAGGAGGAAAGAGACATAGAGGAGGTGGCCGCTGGATCAGTCCTCACCTGAAGTTTTTGTATACATTTCTCACTTGTGCGTTCCCATTGCCATTCTGTTTTGCCCATGCCACATTCGGTCATTGTTCTGTGATTTGCATCGGATGCTTCCTACCTGATATGGTTGTATATATCTGGCTCATCAAAGTAATCGGGGTGCCAGCCACAGCCTGGCAGAGAAAAGATTCTCAGGCCCAGTAAATAGTTGATAAAAATAATAAACAAAGACATGAAGTAAGCCCATGCCCTCTGGCAGAAAGACCTGGAGGTCCTATTTTACATAGGAGACCCTTCCCCCTTCTGGGAGCCTTTCTGCTGGGTGGTCCCCTTGATCCTGCAGACTTCAAGGGGTCCAGCTTTTTTCTCCTGGCTGGGGTCCAAGTCCCAAGCACAGCCACTTTCTGTTCACCCCCAGACACTGAACTCCTTCTGTTCTTTGCAGGCGCCCTGATCTCCTGCCCTAGGCTGGGACAGCCCTGAGCATGGTCCTAGCGAGGCCAGGTTGGCAGAGCCTTCTTCTTCAGTCACATGCCCCTGGGCTTAGAAGATGTACCCTTGAGATAGGGACCCAGGCCTGGGCTCTGTGCAAGTCACTTGTGTTGGCGACTCGGCCTCCCCCGCTGCAGAACAGCTGACGTCATAGGGTGAGATGGTCCTGACTCTCCGGCTGCCTGGTCCCTACACATTTGTGCCACAGACAGGCGGCTCTGCCAGCGGGGAAGTGGGAGACTGAGTCAGTTCTGCTGTGCACTTACTCAGCAAGTCTTTGCCAACAGCTATTGCGTGCCCTGCTCAGGCACTGGGACGCTCAGCGTCTTCAAATCTCCTGTTTCCTGACCCCTTGCTCTGAAAAATCTGGATTGGGATCTCAAACCCCAAAGACTTCCCAACCCACTCCTCTGCCCTTACTCCATCCCCTCCCACACACACGCTTTAAAATACATATGTAGGGGCTGGCACTGTGGCACATTGGGTTAACACCCTAGCCTGAAGCGCCGGCATCCCATATGGGCGCTGGTTCCTAGTGCCGGCTGCTCCACTTCTGATCCAGCTCTCTGCTGTGGCCTGGGAAAGCAGTAGAAGATGGCCCAAGTCCTTGGGTCCCTGCACCAGCATGGGAGACCCGGAAGAATCTCCTGGCTCCTGGCTTCGGATCAGCGCAGCTCCAGCCTTTGTGGCCAGTTGGGGAGCAAACCCTCAGATGGAAGATCTCTCTCTCTCTCTCTGCTTCTCCTCTCTTTGTGTAATTCTGATGTTCAAGTAAATAAATAAATCTTAATAATAATATATTATATATATATTTACTTGAAGGGCAGAATGACAGAGAGAGAAAAGGAGAGACAAAGAAGGAGATCTTCCGTTCACTGGTTCACTCTCCAAATGACCACAATGGCCGGGGCTGGATCAGGCCAAAGCCAGGAGCCTGGCATTCCATAAGGGTCCTCTGTGTGGGTGGCAGGAGTCCAAGTACTTGCACCATCCTCTGCTAGTTTCCCAGGTGCATTAAGAGAGCTGGATTGGAAGCAGAGCAGCCAGGACTTGAACTGGCACTCCAATATGAGATGTCTGCATTGCAAGTCACAGTTTAACCCACGGGCCATAGTGCCAGTCACAGTCACAGCCCCTGTCCAACATGCACACACACACTTCAAGCAAGTCAGAATCAGTGCACAGATGGCTTCTTGCCCCAGCAAATAGGGGTGTGGGTGTCTTTTGGAGTGTCCACATGGGCCAAAATGTGTGTGACTGTAAGAGTGTGTGGGTAACACTGAACCTAACAAACACAGTACCTAATATCTTTAGGACAAAAAAAAAAAAAAAAAAGAGTATGTGTGTGTAAGGAGAGGATGTGTGGGTGGGTGTGGAAGCCTGAGAATGTGGGTGCCTGTGTGTTCCAGCTTCTGAGGGTATGATGAGTGAGTGCATGTCAGGGTGTGAGTGTGCATGATTGTACACATGTGTGTGGGATGAATGAGTGTGCTGGGGGTGGCCGTGAGTGAGTGGGGTACAAATGTGCTTGTGTGAGCAGGTGCACACCTCTCATCCTTCACCAGCCACACACGCTCACCCTCACGTGTACACAGGCACACACGCACCTTCGAGGGCTGCAGGCAGCTCAGAACTGTAAACCCTTAATCCGATAACAGGATGACTTTGTCTGCAGGCCAGGGTCACTCTCTGCTCCCCACTCCCTAAGCGGAGCTAGGGATCCCTGGCTGGAGCCTGCTCAGGCCAGAGCCCGCCCAGAGCCTGCTTCCCCACTCAGCCTAGGCCACCGCCTGCCCTCCTTCAGTCATTTCCAGCTCCACCCTGGCAGTGATCTCATGGAGAGCAAAGGATGAGAAGTAGCAGGTGTTCCGGTGTGGGGGGTGGGATCTCTACAGAAACAAGCCCTGGACCACCGGGGCTCCCAGATTCCTCTTTTTCCTTCTCTGGCCTCCATAGCTAGGGAAGCTCTGAGCAGAGGGGTCTCCTGGCAGGAGCACAGCGGGGCTCCTCCTAGGAACTTCCAAAAGCTGTTGAGACTTGAAGTGGTAGGGAGGATGTCCCCAGATGACTTCCTGGGATCCGACAGTCAACTGGGGCTGGGTTAGGCTTTATCCCCAGGGACAGAAAAGTTGCCACCCATCCCCTCTTGGCACCACGTCATTCCTCACCCTGACCAAGCCCTGGAGGGTGAGGGTCCTCCAGAGGGATCACGTGAGTCCATTCTCAACCCCCACCCTCCAATCCTCCACCCCCGTCAGCCTCGCCTGGGCCCTGGAGCTCCTGTGCCTTGGCAACTGCTCCCAGAGCTGCTGCACCTCCTAGGGTGTTGGTGGGAGCTGGCAGAAGTCCCCAGAGCCCAGGAATTGTGCTGGTTTCTGTCCTGTTCTTGAGGAGCTAAGCCAGTAGGCAGTCAGAGCTTAGGGGGGACTTCCTGACAGGAGGCAGTGAAGTGGGATGAGTAAAACAAGGAGCGGCAGTGGCTGGGGGGGCCCTCAGCCTCCTGGGGTTGACTTCCTTTCCACTAAGCTCCAAACCCCTCACTCATCACCACCATCTCTACCGGATCCCCAAAACCCCACAAGGCAATTGGGTACCCAGCGCTCCCTCTCCAGGGAGTCCAAGTTTTCCAGAGGAGAATTAGAGTGGGAGAGGGACTTTGCCCACCTGCCAACTCCCCTGAGCCAGGCTTCCCAGGGCAAGCTGACTCCACTGGAGATGGGGGGCGAGGTTAGACCACCACGCTGGCTAGGGCCCCACAGCAGCTCCAAGCTCCTGGAGCTAGAGATGTCTTGGGGAATCAGGTGTCCCACTCCCACGCCCAGCTTCACTTTCCCTCAGTCCAGAGGGAGTTCCCAAGGAGGCGACTTCATCATCATCATCATCATCATCATCATCATTGCCTCCACCTCTCAAGAACTTACTCCTACATTTGGCCTGGTTCTAATACAATTGTTGACTCATGTAATCCTCACCTTATATAACCTGGTGGTGTAGACACAGTTTCCCATTTCACAGATGAAGAAATGAAGGCACAAAGAAGAAAAATCGGCCAGTAGGAGCTGGTAGTGTCCCTGGGGGCGTCGGTGCAAAGAGTTTAGGGGGGCACTAATTCCAGAGGAGGTCACAGGGTTGAGGAAACCAGCCAGGGGCTGGCCTGGGGGCTAGCAGCAGCCTGCTGTTACCTTTCAGCCAGAAGAGGCGAGAAGAGAGCCGTGCTATGCCTTGAGTACAAGCTGGAGCCCTGGAAATGGCACGGACACCCTGCCCTCCAATGCCCTCCCTCGGCTACCCTCTTGCCAAGCCCAGCTGGAAGCCAGACAGCAAGAGGGCCCAGGCAACACAGCCTCCTAGGGCACAGGGCAACTTGGAGATTGCAATTGGGAGTGTGGGAGGGACAAATCGAGACTCCCACCTGCTGGAGGCCCCAGGGCTGGGAAGTGCAGGATCAGAATGCACATGTCAGAATGCACAGCCCTGCTCCCTGAGATGTGCAAAGTGCTGTCTCAGCCAGGGGCTGGGAAAACTGGCTTCCGGCCCAACTCCGTGGCACCACCATCCCAGCTGGGCCTCCACTGCACAAAGGGGAGGGAGTTCCTCTTGGAACCCTGCACAGCCAACATGTCCTAGAGAGGAGTGGGCTTCTTCATTCCCACTGCCTCCCCTCCCTCATCTCAGATAAGCCAAAGGCCCAAGCCCCAGGCGGGAACACCCTCCCTGAGCCTGGAGCAGACCACCCCCAGCGGCTGCACAGCCACGTCCACTCCCCTGCCCTCCGAGGCATTCAATCGGCAAGACCCCTTCAGTCTCCACAAGGGCCCCAGGACTGGGCGACATGCTCTTGATCCCCTAGGCCCAAGCTCAGGGCTCCCTTTACCCCGCTAAGGAGATGAGGGCCCCTCTCAGGCCAGCACCTTCTGCACCCTTCCTAGGGGGACCAGGGCTGTCTTTGGCCTCTAGGGTCCCTGTACTGGGTGGAGTAATCCCTCTTCTCCTCTTCCCACCCCACCCAACTCCACCCCACCCATGTTTCCCCAAACCTAAGGGTGCCCCACCCAGCTTTTCAGGGAAAAAACCAATCAAGGAGAAACAGTAAGGAGGGAGGCTCATTACCAGGAATTAAAGGAGGAGGCTTGCCCTGGGGTGAGCCGAGTGGGGCTGGGCTGGCAGGTGCCCACAGATTCGGCTGAGGACGCACAGGACCTTCGCTTATGCGTGTACAAAGAAGGACCCAGACACAGCGAGCTAGGCAGTGATGGAGACGGGGAAAGAGACAGACACGTGGTCAGCCAGGGGCTAAGACCCGCACAGATGTGCTCAGACACGTGGAGGTCCACCCAGATCACGGAAACGCACACTTGCATGGGCAGACGCCCAGGCCTGTTGCATGCACACACACGCGCATGTGCGCAAAGGCAGACACACAAAGAAGCAGGAGCCAAGTTCACGTGTCAGGGAGGCTGATTTCAGTCCAAGCAGGTCAGAGCGTTAAGGAAACGCAGGCTCCTCCAGAGTGGGTGGTGGGGAGGGCTGGGTGTAGGAGGAAGGCCATGGGGGGGTGCGGGATGGGGCTCCCCCTCCACAGCACGGTGCTCCCTCCATGTCCACTCGGACATGGAAACATCTGGCTTGGCATGAGGGAAACGAGACTTTCCAAGAGGTGAACCTCTTTCTTTCTAGAACTCGCTAAGAGCCAGAATGGTGATGGAAGGCACATCCTAGAGGAATGGTGGGCTGGTGGGGGAGCTTCCCTCCTGGCCCCTGGAGAGGTGTCCCAGCGGCAGCGGGCTCCTGTCCCCGCAACCCCAGCCCTGACCCAGTGCTCCTGGTCCCAGTCACGCCTCACCCTGTCCCACAGGGTCTGATCCTTCAGCCACCATGTTCTCCCAGGCCGTGAACCTGTGTGTGTAGAACCCTCGGGGCTCTCCTCTGTCCCCCAAGAGCTTTCTGGAATCAGGGCACAGAAAGCTATCACCACCACTCTCTCAGGAAATTCAGAATCCGAGGAAAGCATCCAGGGTGGAAGAGGACACTGAATTCAGTGACCTTTTAAAAACCATCCTTGGCTTCCCTCCACCCTCCACCCCCGACCTGCCCTCCCCATCCCTGCCTGTGGTTCTGCAGGGAGAGCTCCAGGTGACATATGCTGGGTATTCACGGGCACTGGCCCCTGGGTTAAGCCCTTCTCATGGCTTGTCTCCTATTAGTTCCTTTTCTTGTCATCTCCCAAGTCATAAGTAAGGAAATTGAGGTTTGGGTTAGCACAGGATCTCCCCAAGGTCACACAAGCTGGGCCACAGGGTCAGGGTCAAGGTCAACCACTGGCTTGGAGATAAGGGGATGACAGAGAGCATGGGGCATGTTGAGGAGGACACCAGGGCGGGGGCACCCAAGGTGGGACCAGGCAGTTGGAATGAAACTCTGCAGCCACATTCCCCTCCAGAGGTTCACCTTTCCTCCCTCTAGGGCCTGGGGAGGGGACACACCCTCTGGCTCAGGTCCCTCCAACATTCCAGACATGCCTCTAGGGAGCTGGGGGACAAGGAAGGGGCAGAGGACTGAAGCGAAATTGCCTTTTCCCACCCCCACTCCCAAGCACAGTCCTTGCTGTGTGACCCTGCGTTTGCCACCTACCCTTTCTGGACTGTGGTTTCCTCATTGGCAAAGGGGCAGGCAGAGGGTAGGTGGGCAAGAGCTGGCTTAGCCTCTGAAAGCCACTGCCAGACCCAGGGAATCCTCTGCCTCCCATGGGGTTAACCCTGCCTAGAAGAGGGACACCCACCCTAGTACTCCCAGCAAAACTCTTAAGGAGAAAATACAAGGGCTCCCTGGGCTTTGGTGTACCCAGCCCCTTTCTCCCCTGGGCAGTCAGCCCCAGTCCCTGCCTCTCTGAGCAATGAAGCAGACACAGGGTTGAATGCAACCGCAGGCTTGGAGAACTGACTCTAGAAGATGGTAAAGACAAAAGAGCAGGGAAGTCTTCCTGGAGGAGGAAGCAGCAGAGACCAGGGTTTTAATGAGCAAGGGATTGGGCTGGGACTTTGAAGAGAGCTTCTGAAGGTGCTGGATGGAGTGCTGTGGAGCAGGGACAGGAGCTAGGTCCTGGAGGAGCTGAATGCAGGAGGGAGGTCTTGGATGTCCCTGATGGGTGTGGAGAGGCAGGGGTTCAGAAAGAACCCTCTGGTTGCTATGTGGCTGATGGGGCAGCCCAGAGGTGGGGATTGTGTTGTGGGCAAAATCTGGGTGGAGATGATGGAGGCAGGCAGCTGTGGGATGTAGAGGACAGTGCAGTCCCCACTCGATTGGTCTCCTCCAGCAACAGGGAACTCACTACCTCTCAGGCAGCTCTTCTCCCCTTTGGGCAGCTCTGCCCGCAAGAAAGTTCCCCCTAGGTAAGGCACAGATTTGCATTTCTGGGGGCGTGTGTGGGTGCAGGGATTGGGAAAAAAGGTGCTGTTCACTGCACTGGGGATGCCCAGAGGACAGAAGTTTGGGGGCAAGTTGGGACCACTGTGTTCAGGATGGGAACTGGTAAAGAGGCTCCCTGACTTCTCGGTGTGTGGGGGACCCCTGCCCACGCAGCTGGGCATCCTGGCTATTGGAAAAAGAGCAGGACCAGCAGATAGTTGCACCAAAGGCAGTGCTAGGCATTCATTTTATTGTTCTTTATATATATATATAAAAGGCAAAAGAATACATTCTTGAGTGGAGGATTAAAGGAGTGAAGATTAGTGCCTCCCAACCCCCACCCCTCAGACTGTAACATCTGCTATATATATATTTTAAAAAAACCAACAACACAAAAAACAAAAGCAAACATGAAACTTATGACCTGGACTTCATCCTCATACCTACATTGGGACAGAAATACCACTGCTACCAAGGTACAGTAAGAGCTCCGAGCTGAGCTGTGGCCCCTCTTCCCGGGCTGTCTTCCCCAAAGTTTATAGAAGCCCCTACTTAGAAAGGACACACACACACACACACACACACACACAAAACACGCACACACACAGAGAAACACACATATCCGGAGCCCCCTCCAAACGGAGCTCCTGAGACACAAGCGCTCCGGCTCCCACCTCCCTCACAGACACACCTGTCACCCCCACCCTCCTCTGGGCTCCCCACACAGTGCAAAGCTTTTCCCTGTGGTCCCTTACCCTGAATACCTGGGAAACCACACACACACATGTGCACAGGTGCGCGAATACACACGCATGCGCGCACACACACACACACACACTCATACCTGCTGCTAATTCTCTCCGCAGGGAGAGAAAAAGGACATACTGGCCCTACTCCCTGTCCCACCGAAGTTAAGGTCCTATTTGGGCAGGGTGCCGGGGAACTGCTAAAGGGACTGTCCAGTGGGGTGAGGGGACAGAGGCAGCCTTGCAGTCCGGGAGGGCTCCTGACAGCGGCTCCCAGGGAGTGGCCCCTGCATAGTCAGTGGATGCTCCAGGGAGGGGGCGGGGCACGGCCCACTCAGATCTGCTCCTTGTGCTTCACGTGGGCCAGCTTCACGTTCTCCGACTCGGTGGAGGGAGGAGGCTGCTCCAGGTGGCAGCCGATCATGAGCTGGTACACGAAGACGCCCGCGATGGAGCCCAGCAGGGGAGAGACGATGGGCACCCACCACCAGTGCCGGCCAGTCCTGGGGGACAGACACACGTGGTTAGGGGCGGCAGCAGGCAGGGCAGGGCAGGGTGGGGCGGCGCAGAGGAGAGGGGCTGTACTCACGTGAAGACCTCAGAGCCCCAGCCCGCGATGGCAGTGAAAAGACGGGGGCCGAAGTCCCGGGCAGGGTTGACAGCGTAGCCAGAGTTGAAGCCCATAGAGGTGCCAATGACCAGGACCACCAGGCCCACGGTGAAGGCCTCCAGGCCGCGGGGGACAGGGTTGTTGTAAGGGTCCACAATGGCCAACACGCACACGATGAGGGAAGCTGTGCCTATGAACTGGGGGGCAGGGCGAGCAGGGTTGGGGCAGTCCCCTCCCACCCTCCCGCCCTCCAGCGACACCAGAATGTCTACATGGAGCTGCTGCCAAGTTCAGACGTGGTGTCCCCCTCCCCTCACCCCCCTGCTGAGCAGGGCAGCTCCCGGGCTCCCTCTCCCTGTGCCCCACTCTCCCAGCCCGGCCTAGCTCATACCTGGTCGAAGAAGCCATTGACCATGTCCAGGTGTCCAGAGGGGTAGGTGGCAAAGATGCCTGCTGTGCCATTGGGGCCCGAGACTATAAACTCATTGTTGGCAAAGCTCAAGATTGCATCTGGTGACAGATTAGACCACAGTGTATGAGGGTGGAGGCCTGAGCCCAGCCTCCTCTCGCTGGCTGGGCCCTCTGCACCCTCCCAGGGGTCCCCAGGTGAATCTAATCACTGCCATGTCCTCTGGAGGTAGGGGTGGCGTGGGGTGGAGGGCTGAGAACTGTTGCTGCCCAACTTGTTTCTTTCGCCTTGTGCCCCCTGCCCTGGGCCTGTGCATGAATGAGTGAGTCACGGGCCCGACACCTGGACAGGCCCCAGCTGTCTATCATGGAAAAAGGCCTGGTGCTGGCAGGAAGGGGGGCAGGGTGGGAAACGCTTACCATAATATAGCCCGAAAACGATCCCAGCACCCAAGAAGGCTCCGAGCGTCTGTGCCAAGGTGTAGATGGGCAGCTTGATCCAGGGCTCACGTGCCAGAAAGCACATGGCAAAGGTCACGGCAGGGTTCAGGTGGGCCCCTGGGCAGAGGAGAGATGGGGGCTGTTAGCCTCAGCCTGCCCCTGCCACAGAGGGCAGTCCACTCCCACACAGGGGCAAGCAGGAGTCCAGAGAAGGGTTTCCTGTACACAGAATGGCGGCCGGACTATACAACAGGCCAAATCTGCTAATCTCTGATTTCAAGGTAAGAGTAGAAGGTCTAAGTGTCAAATTCCTTCTCCATCCTCCTCTTCCAAGAGCTCCAAGCTGAGGCCGTGGCTAGGACCTGCAATCGACGGTGATGCCTCCCCCCCCAGGGCTGAGGGTGGGGTGAAGACCTTACCAGAGACCTGGCCAGCGACCAGGATGCCCAGGGTGACTGCAAAGCCAAAGGCCAGGTTGATGGTGAGGAAACCTCCGTGGGTGCCCCGGCTGAGCACGACCTGGGCGACGGAGCCACAGCCGAACATCTGTGTCCAGAAACAAACAAAGAGGGAGGGTGAGGCCCAGCAGCTCTCTCTCCAGAGGGAAGGGTGGAGTCAGCAACCTCTACCGGCACTGACCCGAGGACTGGGGGCCTGGACTCCCACCTGGCTCCTGCAGCCCGCAGGAGGGAGATGCACCCCCCACCTCCCCACAACCTGCACTGTCTCCCTACCCTCACACAAAAGGCCCTTGCATGGGCCTGGAAGCAGGCTCTGTGACCAGGAGCCCAGAAGGTGGCTGAACCATCTTCCCTGGTTTTTCCTGCAGCCCAGCAGAAATGGAGGCAGGGGAACAGCTTCCATCATAGCACAGTTTCTCCCCCAGCTGCCCCAAAGAAGGGCTCAAGTGATAGGGGCGGGGAAGGCCCAGTGAGCCCCAGGAGGCCAGGTGAGACTGGCCCTAGGGCCCCGGGCCTTCCCCACATCCCCCTCTCAGCACCTGCCCCTGCCCAACCTGCCCACATCCCAGCACCTCTACCCTCCATCCGCCTGCCTTCTCTGCTCTCAGGGCTCTGGGTTCCCTACTCAGACAGGGATCCCGGATGCTCCTAGCACTCTGCCAGTCAAGCAGCAGAAGTGGGAAGTTGGATCTTGCCTGCCAGGGATGGCAATGTTCGGAGTTAGAGTAAACTAAGGCCCCTAGCATTCTGCAAGTCTAGAACATTCTGGCTGGCTGGCCCCCTGGCCAGAAGGTGCAGCTACTTCTGTACCAGCATCAAAGCACGGCTGTCCTGAGCCCCAAGTGTCCACCAAGCCTCTCCAGCCCTCGTCCCGCCTCCTCTCCCATCTCCCCATAACTCAGGCAGTTAGGCCACGGCAGCAAGCCCTTCCGGGACCTCTGCCCAGGGCCCTGAACCCTCCAGCAGGTCAGTGCCTGTTGTACTGGGCTATCAAGCATGTTGATTATCACCCCTCAGAAAGACCAAGAGATAGTGGCGATGCCAACGGTGGGGATGCAGGGCAAAGGTGGGCACACAGGTGAGAGCAAAGATCAGAGACTGGGAGTACGTGGAAGCAGGGGGTGGTGGGAGCCTGGCATGAGGGTCTGGGGCACCCTGCCCGCTTGGCAGGCCCTGGCTCAGCTCCTTGCCTGCCTGAGGCCCAGAACTGGCTCTGTCGCCAGAGACCTTGGAGGGAGGAGCTGTCAGAGCCAGTTCTACCACCTTGGGGCTAATCTTCCTCTTCCTCCCTTTTTCCCCTACCAACACCACCCCCAACACATACCCCTGTGATCTTGGCCAGCCTTCTTCCCCCCACAGCCACACAAAGGATCTCAGAGAAAGGGGCTTCTCTCACCCTAAAGTCAACCCTGATTGTGCCACTGGAAGCTCCAGGTGTCTCCCACACAGAGGTATGTAGGTGGGCCCTCACCTACCACTCAGGGGTCCACGGCCTGCCCCCACCCTCTGTTTGGGCAGCCCTCAAGGCTGACACCTGATGCCTGGCATTCAGGGAGCCTGGCCACCTTTCCCACAAACATGTTTAACACCCTCCTTTTTGTGGTCTGAGATAAGCCCAGTGATCCTGGGGCTCAGCGTGAAGGCTGACTGCTCCTTTGCCAGGCAGGCGGTGGTGATAGGGCTGGGGAGGCCCCTCTGTGAACACGGAGAACGCCCTCTCTTGTCCTGGCAGCTGAAACAGGTGGCTGCACTCACGCATCAGATAGGAAGCACAGGAGCGCCGCCCCCAACTCCCTTGTTGGCACAAGGGACAGAGAGGGTGGGGTGGACTGCCAGGGCCACTAGTCTTTGGAGAGGCCGGCTCTCTCCTTGGAAGCCAGTGAGAAATCTTGGCCCTTCACTTCCTGTGGAGTCTGCCCCTCCCCCCACCACCCACACTGGGCACAGGCTTCCCCCAGCCCTAAATTCTCCCCAGTCCACAGGGACCGTCTGCTCTGTACTATCTAGGGCTGGGCAGGGGCAGGAACAGAATAACCCAGCCCCTGCCGCGGGCAACGGAACCCAAAATAACCCACAAGAAAACAGGTGAGCCCGCAGTATGCCGCTGAAAAGCAAAAGTGTAACTGGGACAGGAAATTGAGACCAAGAGCAGGGTGTTCCCCGCAGTTACCCAGGAACAGCTGGAGGCAAAACTGGTGTAACTGAGCCTGAGCGGTCCCCCAGGCAGTGGAAGGAGGTAGCCCATAGAGCCAGCGAGGAGGGCTGGGGAGGGACCCAGGTCTGGAAGCTCACAGGTCTGGGAGTCACCGGGCACGGGGCGGGAGGCGGGGGCAGTCTTCCAGGCGCTGTTTCCTTCCACGGCCTCCTGTCCTCAGATCTTCCCTTCTTCATTCCCCACTTGCTGTCTGCAGCCTGTGTGGCCTGAACCCCCTGCCCCCACCAGGGCCAACTGCCCTTGCTTCCCTGCAACTTTTGGACTTTCTCAGGCTTAATTATTCATTAGGGGCCAGACACCCGAGTCCCAGATAATCTAATAGAACCCATTTGCTTCTGTCTCCACTGCCTTCCAGGGATGGGGCTCCGGAAAGCTGGGGGACTGGTGGCCCCAGCCTGTGGGTCGAGTCACTGGTGTGAAGGTACAGGATCAGACCTGTCACAGAGAATACCAGCTGTCATCCTGGCAAGGCAGCGCTGTCAGAGCTGGGCTTAGAGCTACCAGGACGGGGAAGCGGGCTTGGGGGTCAGCCTTGGGGTTAAGCCTGGAGGTCAGAGCTAGCTAGACAGGGGGTCAGGGTTGTCTTGACAATCACAGCCCCTCTGGTGAACAGAGAGTGCGGGGCAGGAGATTGAAGGGCTCTCCGGCTCCCTCCACTCACCACGAGGATGAGGGTCCCCAGGCACTCGGCCAGCGCCTGGCGTAGCAGCCGGTAGCGGATGTGGAGCATCTCCCCGCAGCGGGACACCAGCTCCTTCTGTCGACCCATGGCGGGGCAGGCGGCGGCGGCGGCGGCGGGCGGCGGCAGCGGAGGGCGCAGGGAGCGGTGGCCTCGAGCACCCGGCGGTGGCGCCCTACTTAACAGCGCGGCACCCAGCCCCGCCCGCCGGCGGTCCCGCCCTCTCAGCCCCGCCGCGGGCCGAGGAGTGGGCGGCCACCCCACATCGAGTCCGGGGGAGCTGGCGGGGAGGGTGGGGGGCGTGGGGCTCGAGCGGCTTTTGAGCGTGGGGTGGCCTTCGCAGGGAACTCAGGAGAGAGGGGTCACGGGGCTGAGTGAGGGTCTGGGGGACCTGAACGCCAATGGTGGGGGTTAAGCCGGGTGGGGTCATGGCTGGGGAGATTGGCGCTTCCAGGAAAAGAGGCCTCAGAAAACATTCACGTGAGCTCCGTGGTGTCCCCCGCCCCCAACCCCCGGGGGCAGGGAAGACCTGTCAGAAAGGAAAGGAACTGGCCTCAGCTCTGCTGGATCAAGAGGCTGGAAGCCGTGCACCCCAGGTGGACACAGGGAGCTCACTTGCTGGCTTCCAGCCAGAGTTCAAGGGTCTTTTCATGTCCTGGCCAGCTCTGCCCATGGTTGTGTCCACACATGGTGTGAGTCCTGTGTGCCTGATCACACTTGCTGGGCATTCCTTATGGCTGTGGGCTGTTGACCATGGCTGGGGTGGTGAACCCGTGACACATGGACCTTCCACATGGCCCCAGAGGCTGAGCGGCAGTTGTCCTGGTAAGCTGTTGGCCGCTTCTAGTCAGCAGGGAGAGTTCCAACTGTTTTGAGCCCTCTGCTCTCCTGCTGTGGGTGATCCCCTCCCTAGGAAGAGTCTGTCCCTTTAAAAGATTAAGCTGGCCAAACTGTGAGAGTGTCAGCCCAATCTCTAGGAAGACAGGGGGCAAGCTTTGCTCACTGTGCTCCCAGGGGATAGACCCCAGTCTCTACGGCAGGCAGCATTAACAGGAGGCATTTAAAAAATCCACATCACTTCTGGGCCTTTTGGCTAAGATCAAGTGTAAAAAAATTCCACATTGTCTGGAGGGAATTAATCCTGATAGGCTAAGGACCTTGGGGACTTGGCCCTGGAGGAATGGTTATTATAAATGAGAGCTCCAGGGGCCAGCACTGTGGCATTGTGAGTAAAACTGCCACCTGCGGTGCTGGCATCCCATCTGAGCACTGGTTCCAGTTCGGCTGCTCCACTTCTGATCCAGCTCTCTGCTATGGCCTGGGAGAGCAATGGAAGATGGCCCAAGTGCTTGGGTCCCTGCACCTGCGTGAGAGACCTGGAAGAAGTTCCTGGTTCCTGGCTTTGGATCATCCCAGCTCTGGCCGTTGTGGCCGTTTGGGGAGTGAACCAGTGGATGGGAAACCTTTCTCTGTCTTTCCCTCTCTGTGTCTGTAACTCTGCCTCTCAAATAAGTAAATAATCGAGAGAGAGACAGAGACAGAGAGAGAGAGAGAAAGAAAAAGAAATGAGAGCTCCCAGGTCCCAGAGGTGGCTCAAGCTCAAAGAGATGGGGGTTAGCAATGGGCATGGGGTAATTCAGGCACGTGCAGGCGCATGCGTGTATATACATGCTTGTGCACACACACATTCTCCAGCTTGCAGTCATACACTCGCCTGCAGACACGGAACTCTGCTCACAGGCTCAGGGGATCCCACTCACGTGGGAGCCTGACCACAGGTGCACACATACAGAATTCACACACCAGGGCTCTCACAGCCCCTGCTTGGCCCGCAGAGGCACCGCTCCCGCTTCTGCCGGGCTCCCAGGGGCTGAGAGGCCCCATGGTGAATCAGGAAGCCATCACCGAGTGCCTGCCCCCTGGCCCCATTGCCAACCTGTGACTAAGACAGAGCTCCAGACTCCTGGTGCCAGAGCCCAGACCACAGGCTGTGGGAGTGGGGGAACACCCCTGCCATGCTGCCCTCTCTCCCCACCCTCTGGTGTGCTGAGCTCCTCCCAGCATCACCAGGGCTGCAAAGGGCAGCACAGAGCCGGAAGTGGTAAGGGGCTCCCCACCACTGAAAGAAAGCCGGAGCCCCAGCCCACAGCACTGTATCCTTACCCAGCCCCACCCTGGGCCTGCTGGCAGCGAGTTTGAGAGCAAGGGAGAAAAACATGGGCCGCTCCGCTGCCAGCAGGTGCACACAGGGCCCTGTACATACATGTGTTCATTCTCAGCTCGCGTAGGTGCTCACCAGGGCTGCGCCAGGAGGCACAGGTTCCATACATGCTGTGGGTTTGCATTTATTGCCACATGTGCTGTCCACATGCCCATGTGTGTATGTGCCTGTGTAGAATCTTAGGGCCACGGCTCACTATAGGACATCTTTTCTGACTCCAGTTCATGCAGCCTCTGCGAATGCCCACGGCTCAGCAGATGGACCAAGGCCTGGATCTCTTGAGGACCACATATTCCATGCACTCCATCCGCTCCCACCAGACTCCTTCCTTTCCACCTGAGCTTGCGCACGTGTTCACAGGTACACACACGTGCACAAGGAATGGTGAGGTTAGAGCTAATGATGTAGGTCTTCATTGCTCCTTGGTGGATGCGAGACGGTGCTGCCTGGAGGAGGAAAAGGATGCAGTGCCCTTCAAGGGCCCTTTAAGCCTTGGATCCCCCCAGGATGCACCAGGCTGGCTCCAGTGTTAAGGGGGCAGAAGCCGGGCTGGACTCTCACCTTACTGTTGCGGTTGATGTCATCAGCGCCCCCTGCAGCAGAAGGCAGTCGAGAGCAGGGCTTCCCAGACAAGGGGGCTGAGCTTGGTGAGGTGGGAGCCTCTGAGTCACACAGACCCAGAGTGCTCCAGGCTCCCCCTGGTGCTTTAGGAAGGGAAGCCGGAGCTGAGTGCCGGATGGGAGCCAGCCCTCCTGGACACTGTGGGAGGAGGCAGCTGAGGAGATCCTGCCTCCTCCCAGGGCATCTTGAGCAAGGTCTATGTCTCACCTGGGTGGGAGGACTGAGCCAGAGAAGGGGCTGGACAGCCCACCCACCGTGGGAGGCTGTGACTCCCGGAAGGTCAGAGCTGGAGGAGTGGGTTCCCGGGAGAGGGAAGGACTAAAGACGCAAGTCCCAACCTGCTGGGCCAGAGGGGGCTGGCTGGGGCCCTTTAAGGTGTGGGGGAGGCACGCCCTTCATTTCCTGCCCCCAAACTCTTTCTGCCTGAATGGGAGCAGCCTGGTCCAGTGAAGAAGGAGCCAGGGACCTTGTTATCTGTGAGTCAGAGGTGAGAGTAGAGATGTAGATGTCACTACCAGTGCCCTCCAGGTCCCCTAACCTCCTCCAGAGCACTGGAGTGGGGGAGGGGCAGGGCAGATCGAAACAGGCAGACCTGTTTCAAGTTTAGAAAGCACTTCCTCCTGCATTGCCAAACAAGCCCCAGAAGTGGATATATTTTCCCCATTTTGCAGATGACCAAACTGAGGTCTGGAGAGAAGTCACCTGCTTAAGTGACTCAGCTGCTGAGTGTTGAGCTGGAATTCCAGCCGGGTGAAGAAGGCAGAGAGGCCAGGGAGGGGCAGACATCCCACACAGCGGTCAAGACCCCATTTGATGGCCGGCGCCGCGGCTCACTAGGCTAATCCTCTGCCGACGGCGCCGGCACCCCGGGTTCTAGTCCTGGTTGGGGCGCCGGGTTCTGTCCCGGTTGCTGTGGCCCAGGAAGGCAGTGGAGGATGGCCCAAATCCTTGGGCCCTGCACCCGCATGGGAGACCAGGAAGAAGTACCTGGCTCCCAGATTCGGATCAGCACAGTGCGCTGGCCGTGGTGACCATTTGGGGGGTGAACCAATGGAAGGAAGACCTTTCTCTCTCTCTCTCTCTCTCTCTCTCTCACTGTCTAACTCTGCCTGTGGAAAAAAAAAATACCCAACTTGAGGCACCCACATCCCATGTCAGGTTCAAGCTTTGGCTTCCTTTTTTTTCTTTTTTTTTTAAATTTATTTACTTACTTGAAAGTCTGAGTTACGCAGAGAGAGAGAGAGTTCCATCTGCTGCTTTACTACCCAAATTGGCCACAATGGCCAGAGCTGCACCGGTCCAGAGCCAGGACCCAGGAGCTTCTTCTGGGTCTTCCCTGAGAACTTGGGCCATCTTCCACTGCTTTCCCAGGCCATAGAAGAGAGCTGGATCAGAAGTGGAGCAGCCGGGACTCGAACCTGCGCCCATATGGGATGCTAGTTCTGCAGGCAGCATATTACCCGCTACGACACAGCACCAGCCCCGACTCTCTTCTGATCAAGTCTCCTATTAATGTGCACTCTGGAAGGCACTGCCTGATGGTCCAAGTAGTACTGGGTCCCTGCCACCCACATGGGAGACCCAGATGGAACCCAGGCTCCTGGCTTTTTGCCTAGCCCACTCTGGCTGTTATAAGATTTTGGGGAGGCAACCGATGGAGAGATTTCTTCCTCTGTATCTCTGCCATTCAAGTAAAATTAAAATAAATGATACATTTTTTTAAAAACGAGAGAGAGAGAGAGAGAGAGACCAAAGAGAGCCATGGGGTGACGCACAGGGGCATCAGGAAGCAGCGCACAGAAACCCATCAAGGCCCCCACCCCCACTCCGAGGCCACTGTCAGACACTTGTCCTGCTTCTGGACTTTGAGGGCTGGGGCCAGCTCCGGACAGGAATGGGGAGTGGAGAGCAGAGGTGAATCACCGGATTATGAGTGTCCCCAGACTGGGGGGCGGGCGGGCAGCTCCTCCTCCTGCAGCTGCAGAGTGATCCCCTGTTTCCAGGCAGGCCAGAGGACGCAGGGTTCACCAGTGCCAGCCCCTCCTTGGGCACCTCTGGCCGGATGTCAGCTGGACCTTGAGAAAATTGACCTCTTGCCCTGTATCCTCGGACCCTGGCTTCTCGCCTGCTCTTGCTGAACTGCCTCAGTAGCCTTGAGGGGTTCTGACAGCAGGGGATCCCGGGGAGGAGGCAGAGGAGGGATCAGACGCCCCCCATGGGGGCAGAACCCTCTTGCAGACCATGAATCTGAGCCCTAGGTCTGGCCCGGCCCCATTGAGCAGCCATGTGAACCCAACAGCTCCTCCACTGCACCCCGCCCCCAGTCTCAGCCACCTGGAGGTTTCAGTGGGAGGAGGCCTCCCACCTCCAGGGCCTGTGTAAAAATCAAGCAAGATTGTGGATGCTTCAGGTTTGGGAGGCTTCTGCAGTCCACAGGCAGGCTGGGTTCACGCTAAAGCTGCCTCCTGAGTCCATGCCACATTTCCTACGTGGATGGTGCCTGCGCACGTGTCACTGTGTGGCCTGGCCCAAGTATGCCCTGCTGTGTGCCCACGTAGTCGGTGTGCACGTCCTTGTGTGCCCATCTGAGCTTGGCTGTGAGTCTGGCCCTGGTGTTTATAAGAGCCTGAGGGGCCAGTGCTGTGGCGTAGCAGGTAGCGCCACCACCTGCAGTGCCGGCATCTCATATGGGTGCCGGTTTGAGTCCCAGCTGCTCCACTTCTGATCTAGCTCTTTGCTATGGCCTGGAGAAGCAGTAGAAGATGATTCAAATATCTGGGCTCCTGTACCTGCATGGGAGACCTGGAAGAAACTCCTGGCTCTTGGCTCTGGATTGGCGCAGCTCCGGCCATTGTGGCCAATCGGGGAGTGAACCAGCGGATGGAAGACCTCTCTCTCTCTCTCGCTCTCTGCCTCTCTTTCTCTCTGTGTGTAACTCTTTCAAATTAATGAATAAACCTTTTAAAAAAAAATAAGAATCTGAGATATGAGAGAGGAATCTGTTGAGGGGTCTGGAGATGAACTGCTGGCCAGTGGGGTGGTCCCATGTCAGCCTTGGTGCGGGGGAGGGAAGTCAGTGACACGGAGCTGACACAGACCAGGCCGACGCTGTGAACTGGCCCAGGTTGTCCACAGGGCTCTGGCTCATATCTCAGGAACCAGATCCCTGGAGCCCTTGGGCTTGCTGGGCTCCCACCTCTATCCTCACTGCCAGGAAGGCTTCCGGAACCAGGCCATGTTTACTTCCGAGGGTTAGGGGTCAGGACGGACCAGGAGCTGGGAAGAACAGGCAAGCTCATCAGCTTCCTGAGCCTTAGCCTGGCCCCTGCAGCCAAGAGAACCTGGAACATCTTCTGGGCTGGCAATCAAAGGGCTTCCTGGAGGAGGGAACATTTGGCTAGAGATTTTGTGCAGGATTTTCCAGGTGAGAGACTGCCGAATTGCCTGCCCGGTCGTGAAGATTGCAGCAGAGGGGTTGGACAAGGAGCTGGGGAGTATGGGAAAGGCCTTGGGTTCTATAACAAGGGCCTGGATCTCATCCAGGGGGCAGAGATACTCAGGCTCCAGGGCTCTGCAGAAGCTCTCCCAGGGACGACGGTAGCTGGAGGTGGGGAGAGGGAAGCCGAGGGGGCAGAGCCTGGCCTCACCTCCTCATTACCCACCCACGGCAGGTTCTGAGCAGGACCACAGACCTCCCCCGCCGCCCCAGCTACAGGCAGTGGCTAAAGGCAACCCTGGAGTTTCTAAGCCAGGGAGTGCCGTGGTCTCCATTTGCCATTTGGAAGGCTGCCGAGTGGGGGATAGGTTGGCAAGAGAGCGGCTGAAGTCAGGAGGTCTGGGAGGGGGCGGTGGAGGAAACTCAGCCAGCTGCAGGGAACGGTGGGCTGAAGGGAGGAGGGTGTGAGTTTGGGATTTAGAGGGCTGAGTGAGGAGGGCAGCTTGGTGAGAAGCTGAAGCTGAGGTGGGGCCCCGGGGCCAGCAGGACGGGTGCTGTCGGGGGAACCTGTGCTCTAAGGGTAGAGGCAGGGGTAGCAGAGGTGGCAGAACGAGGCTCTGCATCTGGCTGCTGGGAAGGTGATGAGTATGCATGAGCCAGCTTTCCTCTCCCCTCATCCCAGCCCAGGCCGCCTGCTAATTACAGGGCAGCCAGCAGCCGCCTGCCCTGGGGAGAGGAGTTGCAGGAAGGGCCCAGGGGAGGGGTCAGGCTTCAGGGATGACTTTCTGAGGGTCTGAGGCCTCCAGTGGGGCAGGGGCATCATGGAGGGAGCCTGGGGGAAGGTGTGGGTGTCACGGCTGACTGCATTTTCCCCGCAATTGTTGGTCCTCAAGCAGGACAGGGGCTGCATCTCAGTGCTCCCTTGCCCGGCAGTCAAAGCCTGACCTTGGCCTCTTCAGGCTTCCAAACCTGGGCCCCTGGAGGTTTCTGGTGGGGGAGAAGAGAGAGCCATGTCCTGGGAGCAGAAATTTAAAGTTTTAATTATTTGAAAGGTAGAGAGACAGAACTAGATGAAGAGATTTTTCATCTGGCTGATGCACTCAGGAGCCAGGAGCCTGGAACTCCATTCTGGTCTCTCACATGGTGGTAGGGACCCAACTACTTGGACTATCATCTACTGCCTCCCAGGGTGTGCATTTGCAGGGAGCTGGAATTGGGGGTGGAGCCAGGACTCAAACTCAGGCACTCAGATATGGGATGTGGGTGTCTGAAGTGGTGTCTTTTTTTTAATAATTTTTTTTTTTTACTTTTTTTTTTTTTGGACAGAGTTAGACAGTGAGAGAGAGAGACAGAAAGTTCTTCCTTCCGTTGGTTCACCCCCCAAGTGGCTGCTACAGCCAGCGTGTTGCGGCCGGCACACTGCGTGGATCTGAAGCCAGGAGCCAGGTGCTTCCTCCTGGTCTCCCATGCGGGTGCAGGGCCCAAGCACTTGGGCCATCCTCCACTGCCTTCCCAGGCCACAGCAGAGAGCTGGACTGGAAGAGGGGCAACCTGGACAGAATCCAGCGCCCCGACCAGGACTAGAACCTGGTGTGCCGGCGCCGCAGGTGGAAGATTAGCCAAGTGAGCCGCAGTGCTGGCCCGAAGTGGTGTCTTAACCACTGTACCAGGTGCACAACCTGTAGAAGAAATTTAGGCTTGAGCAGAGGTGGAGTGGCACATTGACCTGTCCCTGACCCTGCTGGGCAAGGAGATGGGCAGGCGGGCAGGCAGCCCACCCCAGGGAAGGGGACTGGAATTCCCCTCCTCCCCTGCCCCATGGAAGAAACCTGCAGCTCCAGCCTCTCTTCACCCTTATTCCTCCTCACCCCTCCTCTGCTCCCCAGGAAAGCCAGGCTCATCAGAAGGCTCCTTTCCTAGGCCAAGGCACCTGATTCTCTATAGTTCCAACCTCCAATTCCCTGTGTGACCCCAGACAAGTATTTACACCCCTCTGGGCCTCAGAGAAACCAGAAAAACTATGCTCCCCACCCACCTCCTGGAGCTGAGGTGGAGAGGCAATCTCCCTGTGGGTTTGGGACACCCCTCTGCTTGCCTCCCCTGAGTCCCCTGGGGCAACCTGAGACACCTTTCTCCTCCCTTTCTGCAGTGGGAGACAGGCAGGTTGGGAGGGCAGGGGTGACTCACGTGCCCTCGGCTTCTCCTCCCCCTTATCACTCATCTGGATTAACGCGTGACTCACAAAGCAAGCACCGGATGTTGGGGGGGTATTGCATATATGCTGGGGGGACGATGAGCCCAAATCTGACTTATTAAGGTCAGGGACCAAGTAATGCTCAGTAAGGGAACCTGCTGCATAGACGCCAAGGCTTGGGGTCCTCCTCTTTTCCCCCAGAGTAAGGAGCTGGGCAGAGGGAAGATCTCCAGTTGAAAGGATTCTTAGAGGGTGTTGTCAGGAAGGACCCTCTGAGTGTTCATGAACTTGAACGACAAGTAGAGACTTAGGTGGGTTGGATCTGGGGTGGGGCAGGGGGAACAGAAAGCCCAGGAAGGGGAAAGCTCCATGTGAAGCTACAGGAGGGAACCCAGGATTCCTGCCCACTCCTTGAGAGCTGTTTCTCTTGACCTGCTCTCCCAAACCAGAGCCGATTTCCCCTTTTGCAGCAATCCAGAGCTGGTGGCAAACACTTACACACATGCAGAAGAGTGCATGTAGATTGCGTACACCCATGACAGATCGTGCCCTACATCAGACACCAACTCCCATCCCATCTGTCCCTCTGCAAAGTTGGGTGCAGGGGCCGGTGCTGTGGCACAGTAGGTTAATCCTCCACCAGTGGTGCTGGCATCCCATATAGGCACCGGTTCTACTCCTGGCTGCTCCTCTTCCCATCCAGCTCTCTGCTGTGGCCTGGGAAAGCAGTGGAAGATGGCCCAAGTGCCTGGGCCCCTGCACCCGTGTAGGAGACACGGAGGAAGCTCCTGGCTCCTGGCTTCAGATCAGCTCAGCTCTGGCCGTTGCGGCCATTTGGGGAGTGAACCAGCAGATGGAAGGTCTCTCTTTCTCTCCCTCTCACTGTCTGTAATTCTACCTCTCAAATAAATAAATAAAATCTTTAAAACAACAAATGGGTGCAGAGGCCCCTGAGGCAGGCACCCCTGCGTTGCCCCGTGCATTCCTGCTCATACCTAGTGCTTCCTGCAGGCTCCCCACCTCCCTGCTGAGGGTCCTGCTTCCCACTACCCACCCTCAACCCTGCTCAGGCCACCCCTTCGCTAAGACGGAAGCACTTCCTTACTCTGAAGCTCCACTGGGCTGGGACCCAAGTAGCAACAAGCTTTGGCCCAGGCTGCAGTAAAACTTAGGGCCGAGAGGTTGCGCTTTGGCACAGCGGGTTAAAACCCCAGCCTGCAGCGCCAGCATCCCATATGGGCACAAGTTCAAGTCCCGGCTGCTCCACTTCTGATCCAGTTCTCTGCTATGGCCTGGGAAAGCAGTAGAAGATGGCCCAAGTCCTTGGGCGCCTGTACCCGCGTGGGAGACCCAGAAGAAGCTCCTGGTTCCTGGCCTCAGATTGGCTCAGCTCCAGCCATTACGGCCATTTGGGGAGTGAATCAGTGGATAGAAGACCTATCTCTGCTCTACTTCTCTCTGTAACTCTGCCTTTCAAAATAAATAAAGTAATCTGAAAAACCAAACAAAAACTTGGGGGCGAATTGTCTTGCAGACCTCTCTCCTAGTTCCCAGAAGAAATCAAGAGGGAAGTGGGTCCAGGTTGCAATGTGAGGGACTGAAGTTAGAGCCTGGGTTTCCCAGCCCTCAGCTACCCTGGCGCAGGGCATGCAGGAGGGATGGTACAGTTCCTGGGATTCTCAGCCCTCCTTCCTTGCCACATTGGACACTGGGTGCTCAAGACCATTATCATGTCCATTCTATAGATGGGGAGGTAACAGGACCAGGGTTCACCCCACATTTGGACTGGCATCTGAATGTCTTAGAGCCACCTGTGTGTTGTAGTCCTGCCTGGGGCAGATCCCATACTCTTCCCCCGCTTCTCTCCAGGATCATTTTAGAAGGGAATGAAGCCAGGGGCCCGCAGCTGACCTGGCGATTCAGCAGGTTGGGTTGAAACTGGCTAGCAATCTCTGGCCCATCGCAGAGCCAGAGTCTCATGCACAGTCCCAGGGACCAAGGGAAAGGGAGCGAGGAAGGTTCCCGGGATGAGAGCACCACAGGGCTCAGCAAGGGACCAGAGGACACTTCTTTCACGGAAGATTAGACCTGGCACTCTGATGCTCAAACCATGTATGAATATACGGCGCAGGGAAGGATGTAGACTCCAGCACCCACAGCCGACCAATCGGTTCCTTACGCTCCTTTCAACCCTGTGCTGAGAGGCCCCATGTCGGCGACAGAGGGGCTAAGCAAGCAGAGATACTGAGAGTTAGAGACCGAGTTCCCATGTGTGTCTCATCATCTTGAGGCTGGAGCTCCCCAGCCGGGCATGAAGGTCCCTCCACAACAGCCATCCGCTGAGAGCCTGGTTCCTTACTCAGATGAAAGTATCTGATGGCACCCACCCGGCAGGGCTGGAATGGTCATGTGACCAAATGTCCACTAACGCATGAACACACCCGCACTATTAGGCACTCATCTCACTACCCTCACTCCCTCACCTGTTCCAAGCAGAGTTCGCAGATCAGGATTCCTTTACTCTTGAGTCTTTTGGTGGCCTTTCCTGTCTCCCCTTCACCTGGCCCAGCTGCCCCTCCCACACAGAGCTGCATCCTAGCTGAGCCAAGCCCCATACCAAGTGCCACGAAGGACATCAAGAAATCTGTGTCCAGACATGTTCCCAGCCCTTAAGGAGCTTATAGCCAGACCAGGTGAAACCCATGTGAAAAATAGAGACAAGCCAGGAACATGGAAGGGGTTAAGCAATTTAATTTTTGATTAGAGTTGAAGAACAATGCAAGAGAGTCACACCACTGGATGTGCCTGCCAAGTGAACTGAACAGAGCACTCGCTCTAATAGTTCAGAAGGAAGATCACTTCAGGCTGGGGGCGAGGGAAAGGCTTAAGGAGGGGCACTATTTGAGCTGAGTCTGGAAAAACAGCCAGGATTAGGGGAGGCAGAACAGCAGGGAGAGGCTGCCAGAAAGGGGGTGTGGAGCACACGGAAAAGAGGCAGCCCTCCCCTCCTCCCTGGGGCCTGGGAGAGCAGCCCGGGTACCCCTCATCTCTGCAACCTCACTGCAGGCGCAGAGAGGGGACAGCGTGCGGTGGGGTCAGGGCAGAGGCACAGAGCTGGTGGGGCTCACACTGACAGGGTCGCACACAGTGCTTTCTGCATCTCTCTTGGTCTGGAGACACCCCAGTTCCTCGACCCCATTCACCCTCACCCAGCCCCTTCCTGTTCTCTGTACTTTTCCACTGTCTCCACCCTGGGAAGCAGCGGCACCAGCACAGGAGGGCATTGTGCCCCCTCAATGTGGTCTATTCACACACACACAGGCCCCTTTCCATGGCCCTGTGACCCTAGGAGGGGCCACACCTCTGGGTCCCATCTCAAGGCCTGGTGCTGGAGTGAAAGGCACACTGAGATCTGGCAGTGGAAAAGGGGACAGAGCCTCCAACCTGGACCCCTGTCCTCCTCTGCAAATGCTTCTAGAAGAGGGTTAAAAAGAGAAAGAAAGAAACGGAAGCAGGTCGAGGCTAGGCTGACAGGGTTCAGGCTCTCACAGGACACAACGGCTCTTGCCCCAGTGCTGGTGCATTGGCTCCTGATGGGGTAACAGTGCGCTGGGCTGGCAGGCCAGCCATGGGAGGTCCTCGTGCAGCGATGGCGGTCACTCCATTGACCTCTTGCTACAGAAGGCCCATGTCCTGCTGTCTACTGATGGCTTGCTCCACAGCCACCATCACACCGTCCACCTCTCACTTCGGGCCTCCACTGCCTGTACCAGGCCTTCACCCAGCACAGCAAAGTCCTCCAGGATTGCTTCTACGTTGGGCACCATCACCAGCTCCCCACCTTGAGACAGCAATGTGCGTCCTTTCATGCTAGAGGCCTGGGAGAGTGGGAGAAGAAATAATGTGTTGCGGGATGGCAGAGGCACACCCAGAGACGGCGAGGTCAGGGATGGGACGGGGCCAGTGGAGAGGCACACACACTCCACACTGGACACAGTCACACACAGAGCACATGACAGAGACATGCATGCCCACGCAGAACCACGCGCACACGCAGGAACACAGCTGTCCCTGGCCGGCACACCTTGAAGGGCTGGGGCTGGAAGCTGCTGGGTTTCCAGAGGACGCCGATCACCTCCCCGCCATGCCGGTCATAGAAGAAAAGGGCCAGATCGCCAAAGGCTTCCTGGGAAGGGACAAAACAGCCCAGAGGAGAGGTGGGTACCTGGGCGCCTCCTCCATGGCCCCGGCTCCACCTGGACACTGCTTTAGCACATTTCAGCCCTTTAGGACCTACCCTGAGCTGTGCCAGGTAGAGCTGAGGAGGATCATAGCCCAGCACGGGCATCAGGGATGAGGGCCCCGGCTCACGGAGCAGACCTCGGCAGAAGGAGGCAGCTGGCGAGTCCACAGCCTGGCGGTGCCGGGGCACGTGGCGGGCGGACAGGCGGATCAGCACGTCGTATATGTCCAAGGGCGGCCGGAAAACTGTCTAAGGAAGCAGGGAGGGAGGGGTCGGCAGGGGCCCCTGAAGTTGGGAGCGGGGCCGTTAACCCTGCCAACGTGTGCACTCCAGCCCCCCCCCCACCTTTGCCTGACCCCCCCTCACAGGCCTGCGTGCCTATCTGAGGACAGGAGCAACACCAAGAGCCCCAGGGGAAGCAGCAGCAGGAGCCCAGGCTCCCCTCCAGGCTCCCTGGCAGTTTCCACGGCTTCTCTGGATCTAGTCTCACCACAAGCGGACTGGGCATCCTGTGAGAACTCTGACCTCTGCCTTCCAAGGCTCAACAGAACCCCCAGAGCCCCTGGAGTTACCGCTGGCCAGGGGCTCACCCTGATGTCCCCAGGCCCCCGGGGGTCCATCAGCTGCTTCTCTACGACGGGCAGGGCCTCAGCTGCCAGGACCACCAGCTGCTGTAGGATCTGAGGGAACAGAAACATCAGCCACAGTATGACCATGGGGCTCTCCTAGCTCTGGCCGAAGAAAAACCACGCATTTGGGGTCAGGTATGGGTCGCACCTGGGCTGAGGGTCCATTCTGTGTCCACACAGAGCTTTTGCGGTCCCGGGGGGTAAGGATGACCATGACAGGGAGTTGTGTCCGAGCTGCCAGGAAGCTACTCCGGATCTCAGCCTGCTCCTCCACTGGACACAAGAGGGTCCTGGGTCAGTCTTCCCTCTGCTGCCCCAGGTCTTCTTACCCAGCAGTCGCTCATCACAGGGGTTTTTCCAACACCCCTCCCCCAAGCGGCTAAGGTACCGAAAGGGACACGGCCATTTGTCTTATTTGGGTGTGGTGTTAATCTCCCAACCTGGGCCCCAAGGCAGAATTTTCCACTGCCTGGTACCCCTAGTCTGGTTTCCAGGCCTGCACTAGCTGAGGCCTGCCCCCGGCCCCTCCCACCCTGAGCTCCCACACACCTGGGGAGTTAGGAACCTGATACCCTGCTCCCTGCTGAGACCAGGCGCTCTTCATGTTACAACCGGAAACCACCATTCCCACCCCCACCCCCACCCAGGTGTGGGCATCTCATCTAAACCTTACTACCCACCTCCAGACCTCTCACCTGGTGTCACGGTCCCCTCCCTCTCTAGTCCTTCTCTCCCCTCCGCTGTCCCTGCGTGCTCTGCTTACCAGCCCAGTCCATTCTTTTTATTGATTTGTTTTTATGTAAGAGAGAGGCAGACAGGGACAGCTCTTCCAACTGCTGGCTCACTCCCCTTAAGGCCCCCAACAGCCAGGACTGGGCCAGGCTGAGGCTGTGAGGCAGGAGCTCAATCGGCAGTCCCAGTCCATTCTGTCTCCATTGCATGGGCAAATCGTGTCTCTACAGCCAGGCTTGAACTGGGACTCTTCCTCCTGACAATCTCCCACCCCAAGATGCTTATAGCCAGCTTAGCCATCTGGGAAGAGGGAGGCACGGAGAAAACCCAGCAGCCTGCCAAGGCAGCCCCTAGCCTGCCCTACTCTGCCAGCTCTAAGGGCAGCTCTCTTGGGGGTCTGACCCTGGCCCCACGGCCTACCAGTGAGCTCGCTGTTGAGGTTGACAATGAGGGGCGTGTTCTTCCAATCGAAGGTTGAAACCAGGAAAAGGAATCGCAGGAAGCCAACCTGAGGGGAGCTGAGGGGAGGGAGTGAGCAAAGGGTCTGGGGCCCGGCCTCGCCTCCCCCTACCCCCAGGCTTCCTGCAAAATCCAGGGAGCCCAGGTCTCCTATGGATGGTGGGAGGGCAGGGGGCCGTGGAACCCTGTCTGCCACTTGCTTTAGCTCCCATCTCCCACGTGCACCAAAGGAAGAAAGCTGGGCCCCAGGGGAACTCTGAAGGCGAGATAAGGGAGAGGGAATCACCTGGGAGGGGTGAAAGGCTCAGGATGCAGGAAAAGGGACGCAGCCACCAGATCCAGGCTCTCATCGGTGAACTCCTCACCCAGAAGCTGGGCGCGCACCCACCGCTTGGCCAGCCGGGCCACTCCGGAGAAGGCAGGGTGCTGCTGTTGGAGCCTGGCAGGAGGGAAGGGAGTGGCAGTGAGAGTCAGCACGCAGGAGCCAGGACAGTGTCTGGGCCCCACTGCCACCGCTATTCAGTCCTTATCCAACGCAGGCCTCTGTGCTAACGTGTTGCACGCGTTACCTCCCCTCCTTCTAACATGCCAAGAGGCTGATTCTGGTGTTGTTCTGGTTTTACAGATGAGAAAAATGAGGTCCAGCGGGAAAACTTGCCCACAGGCGCACAGGGAGTGACTGGCGGGGCCAGGACTCCCAAATATGCACCCCACCCCAGCACACCACCTACCCTTCCTGAGAGACAGGTGGCCAGGAGCGCAGAACGGGGGCAGGGAAGAGCCTTGCAGCTGGCCTTACCCATGGAGGGCACTGGAGAGCAGGGGCAGCTGCCTTGTGTCTCTCTCCAGGCGAAGGGAGGCGGGCGTGTCCCTCAGCGTGATCATCCCCTCTGGGCTCCGAAACTCCTTCAGGATCTGGGGCTCTCGCTGGTAGGCAACCCGGATGCGGAACACAAACCCATCCTGTTGCAAGAGGGGATGGGACAGGAAGGAGGGGTCAGGTGCGGGCCCCAGGAGTGCCCTGCTGCCTGCGCCCTTGCTCCCCAGCCTGGGGCTCACCACACCCTGCCCTGCAACAGCCTAACCTTAAGGACATCAGTATGCGTGGCAGCAGCCCGGCACCGCAGTCCGTGCTGTTGTGACAGCAGCTCAGCCAGGCGCAGCTGGAAGGCAGCTCGGACCCGCCGTATGGCCTCGGCATCCTGCGGCCACTGCCCACTGCCCTCCAGGTGACAAATCACTGAGAAGGAAGGCATGAGAAGTCTCACACTGTGGCCTAGGGTGGGAGATGGCCTTTCCATGCCCTCGCCAGAGTCCTCTTACCAGTCATGGGCTCCACATAGGCCGGGCAGGGCTTGTCAGGCCGGGGCACCAGTGAGGCCCGTTCTCGGAGGTGCTCATAGAAGGAGTAGGCTGGTCGGACCGGGGCTGGTGGGAATACCTGTGGGAGAAAGGGAGCTGAGGGACGGGCCTGGGGCTGGGAGAGTGCCCAGGGACACTGGAGCAGAGAAGGGTTATCAAGCAGAAAGGGCTCCCCGCCCCTCTGGCATCTCACCTCTGTGTAGCGCAGCACTGGGTGTGCCCCCTGAACAGCAGACACAGTCAGCGGGAGCCCCTCGAGCCCCCACAGCTGGCGGCTGAGGTCGTCATAGCAACGCACTGCCGCTGCCAGGGCCTCCTCACCGGTGTTGGAGCTCTGAGGGGTAAGAGACTGTCAGGAGGCTGGATTCCGTAAGACCCAGCATCACTGGCAATTCTGCCCTGGCTCAGGCGGCAGCAGGGCCAGTGCTCCCTCTACTGGACACTCCAGGAAGGGCAGCCTGACTGAGGCTGAAAGGCCTGCTCTTCCCCCTCTACTGCAGTGGCTACCCTGGACCCAAAGCCCTTACCTCTTTCAGACCTTGGAGCAGCGAGTCCAGGAGGCTCCCTGCATAGTGCACACAGGTATCTGGGATGTCAGCGTGGCTGAAAGAGGGGCAGACTCAATGAGGGCACTAGGGCTTTGGCCCCAGCAGCAGGTGGGCTGTCCATCCCGTCGTCTGGGCCAGGCCCTCCTCAAAAGCTACCCCAGCCCACCAGTGCCTCCTGGCACGCAGATTCTAACACTCACAGTGCTAAGAGGTGGGTAACCACCTGGTGGGGAATCAGGCGCTTCTGGAACATAGAGGCTGCCTCCCAGACCACAGCCTCCCGGATGGCTCCGTCCTGGAAGCGCCGAAGCTCTGAGCGAGACCCCCAGAACTGGCGGAAGTCAGCAGCCTGAGGAGAGGCATGGGGTGGAGGGGGGAGATGAAGACAGAAGGGCTCTCAGAAATCTTCCCGACAGGCTTCGATGCAGGCAGCATGTGGACCATCCACTCCATCCCACTCCTCCCAGTGTGTGTGCTGGGGTTCCCCACCTCGGGCTGATCAGCCTCTGGACCCAGTTCAAGGACGCTGGTCAATCCTTCAGGTCGGAGCAGCAAGCCCAAGGTCAGGGCCCCAGAGTCTTTGTGCTTCGGTGGCTCTTGGCTGATGTCCCACTGGAGGGTTTAAAAAGGCTGAGCTCAACCCAAGCAGCCCCAGCCTGGCCTACAAACCCACTTTCTAACCATCTAGCTCCAGGGATGGTGTGTCCTTTTTGTCCTTGGGACCCTGGCTCCAGCCCCACTCAGACCCATAAACTCCCAGAATCACACCACCTCACCTCTGGGACTGGAGGTCGAGAGTGAGCCAGCAGGTGGAGCCGGGACCCCAGGCCCTGCTCCAGGAGGGTGGTTAGTGGGCCCAGGGCAGCCGAGACATAGTCCCCACCATTGTCCTGCAGCTCTGGCCAAAGTTTCAGCCGGTGACAGGCTGCCTGTAGGCGACTCAGCGGACGGAGACTGGGAGGAGAAGAGGGGGAATCAGGGTCTGCTGCACTCCCAGGAAGATCCGAGCACCTGCTCAGGACCTTTGCCCCTCACTCACTGCAGGACGTGGTCAAAAGTCCGGATCATGGGCTTGGGAGTCATCAACAGCAGCTGCAGCGCGTCGTCGGCTTTGCTGTCCAGCAGTGCCATAGACAGCCGTGCCTCGTGCTGTACCTGCAGCCACAGGGGAAGGCAGGACCACCACTGGACCTCTCGCTGACCCGAGGGCACAGCCAGGAGACCGCCTGACCTTAGCTCTCTGGAGGACAGAAGGGTCAGGGAGGAGCGGGGGCCCATTGGTACCTGGTGGTAAGTGGCAGCAGTGACGTCAGCACAGAGGTTGAGACGGCCTGAGGAGTCCAGGAAGACGACGGGGAAGGCCTGGTGGAAGTCAGCCAGGGCTGGCTTGGTGGGGGGAGAGAGAGAAGCCGGTCAAGGGGCAGGGCCTTCCCTTCAGGCCTCCTGCACACACCTGGGCCTTCCCCAACTCACCAAGGTGGGGTCGGCGCTGAGACATAAACTGATCCCGTTGATGGTCAGATCTGTGGAGGCTGAGGTAACCAGAAAACTGGGTGAGTGTGTCTGTCAGAAGGTGCCCTCCCTCAGCCTGGGGGTCCACCACCACTTGTCTCTAGGACTCAGTTTGCTCATCTGTCAATTGGCAAGAAACCAGAAGATGCTCTGATGGGATGAGTGCAGCCCACAGCCCCTCCCCGTCTAGCTGTCTCACCCAGGAACTGCAAGACGCTTCTCAGGACCTGGTAGCCGCTCATGGTGGTGTGGATCTTGCGTGTGGACACGAGGAAGGCAACCAGCATGGAGATAAGGAAGCCACTAAACCCACCCCGGCCCTGAAGGAGAGACAGAGGGAGAGGCATAAGCTCAGAGTCAGCCCATCATATGGGCGAGGCAGTGGCGAGGCCAGGCCACCCCCAGCTCACCTTGTCCAGCTCCCGCTGCCGCAGCCAGACCTTCAGAAGTGCCACGCCATCCTTTAGCCCCAGGGCTGGGCCCAGCACAGTAGACAGCAGCTGCACGTGGGACTCGAGGGCTGTATCCTGCAGGACCCATGAGTTGTAGTGGGGGGTAGGGGGCTCCGGGCTATCTGTGAGAGGAAAAGGGAAGCCATGAGAATACAAGTCCCCACAACACCCCTTCCCTCCAGCTCCACCTCGAAACCAGCGCTGGCTCACCAGCCGCTGCAGGACTCTGCCCTTGGTACCAGGCAGAGCGCACGTTGTTCTTGGTTGGCAGCAAGCGACATGGGCGGAAGAAATCAGGTGGAGGGCATGGATACAGGCGCACGGTGACCAGGCGCTCGTCCTTTCCTGGGTGGAGAGAGGGGTCCTGCACCATGGCCCCCTCACACCTGAGGGCCCCATGCCTTCCCACCAGAGGCTCTGAGGCACCTGCTCCTACTCCTCTCAAACCCGAGGCCCACGCCTCTCCCCCTAGACCTGCCCTCCCGGCCCATGCCCTCAGCCTATTGTGTGCCTCCTACCACAGGGCCGCAGCAGCACTGAGGGTTTCAGGTGGCAGCCATTGGTGTAGGAGAAGCGCACACTGCCAAAGAGCGGGTCTTGGGCCAGGTGGTGAGCCAGGTGGGCCAGGTAAAGGGCACGCTTGCGGAAGTAGCGCTGGTTCAGCCCGTCCTTGTCCTGCAGGATTTCCTGGAGGGGCAAGAGGACAGAGACGGCCAGTCACACGGGCACTTCCAGAGCTTGGGGGCCAAGATGAAGCAAGGTGAGAGTTCCAGCACGTCTCTGATGACCACAGTGCTGAACCAGGCCTAGCAACACCACTGCCAACTCCCAGGGGTGGGCCTTTCGACCCCGCAGACCCTGGCCTTACCCTGGGCATGGTCAGTGCCACATCCACATTGATGTCTGGCCGGATGCAGGTGCCCAGCAGGTAGCTGCCCACAACGGTGACCTGTGCTGGGGGCAGGAAGCGGAAACAGCCTTTCACGGTATAAGGTACTTGGTGGAGGGGAACTCGGACCCCAGCCGGGAGCCAGGTCTGGTCAGTGAGCTGTGGGGGTAGATAGTGACACACATGATTTGCCTGCCTTCCTTACATGGCTCCTTGAATCTACTAGACATTCTCACACATCAACATATTCAAACCCCAACTCCCAATCTTCCCATAAACCCATCTTCCCCACGGCGGCAACCCTGTACTAGTTACTCAGGCCAAAAACATTCAAACCACCCTGATCATCTCTGCTAACCATTTCACATCAACGCACATTCAGAAACAGACCACTTCTCTTGCCACTGGAGTTTGAGGTATCATCATTTCCCCCTACAGGGGACCTGACTAGGTCCCCTGATTTCACCTCTATTCTCCTGCATTCTAATTTCAACACAATAGCCTGAGTGAACTTTCAAAATCCAAACTTCTTAAAACCTGAATGGGGGCAGCGCATCGGGTTAAGCCACCATCTGGGATGCCAGCATTCCATATAAGCACTGGTCTGAGTCCAGGCTGCTCTGCTTCCAATCCAGCTCCCTGCCAATGTGCCTGGGAAAAGCAGTGGAAGATGGCCCAAGTGTTTGGGTCCCTATACCCTCATGGGAGATCTGGAAAGAATTCTAGGCTCCTGGCTTGGCTCTGACACAGCTACTACAGTTGCAGCCATTTGAAGAGTGAATCAGAGGATAGAAGATCTCTCTCTGTCCGCGTTTCAAATACATAAATCTTAAAAAAAAAAAAAAAAAAAAAAAAAATTGGAAAAGTAAACCTTTAGAAGTTAGAGGATCTCACTACTCCAAAACCCCCGAGCAGCAGCTCCCCACTGCATGCAGAGCAACAGCCAAAGTCCTTAATTTGGTGTATAAGAACCTGCATAAGAGGCCGATGCTGTGGTTCAGTGAGTAAAGCTGCCACCTGCAGCGCTAGCATCCCATATTGGGGACAGTTCAAGTCCTGGCTGCTCTTCTTCCAATCCAGCTCCCTGCTAATGCACTTGGGAAAGCAGTGGAAGATGGCCCAAGTGCTTGGGCTCCTGCACCCGAGTGGGAGACCCGGAAGAAGCTTCCGGTTTCTGGCTTCAGATCAGCCCAGCTCTGGGCAGTTGCGGCCATTTGGGGAGTGAACCAGCAGGTGGAAGATCTCTTTCTTTCTCTTCCTCCTCTCTGTCACTCTGCTTCACAACTAAATAAAATAAACCTTATAAAAAAAAAGAGCCTCTTAACAATATGCCACTTTCTCCCATAACTTTCTGAATGCATCTCCTTCTATCTTGTACTCATTTATTCCAAGGAATGTACCAGGCATATTCCTGCATTGAGTCTTTAGAATGGTTTCTTCCCCTTCCTGAGATGCTCTTACTTCCTTAGGTATCTATATGGCTCATTCACTGCCTTCAAATCATCACACAAATGCCACTTAAATAAGGCCACCTGCCTTACCTCTGCCTCAGGGCCTGAGGGCACCCGCATGATGCTCTGGTTGACCCCCCGTAGGAAGGCATCGATCCGATCCTTCTTCTTCTCCGACAGCTTCACTTCCTTCAGTAGCTCCTCCACCTGTAGGATGGGGCAGGGGAAGCATCCATGAGCCTCAGGGTCCTACCCCTCCATCCAAAGCCCCGGCCGCCCAACTGTACCTGTAAACGAAGCAGGCTAGAATGGAACAGACTCTCAGTCTCTCGAAGGCGATTCAGCTCCTCACTGGTGGGCTCCTTATACAATTCCGCCCGGCTGAGCTTCACCGGCTGGAGGAGACCATCTGCTGGAGACGCAGCCGCTGCACGTTTCTTCGAGGATGCCTTCTTCCCCTCCTTGCCTGTGCCTTTCTGGGCCGGTGCCATCACCTGCGGCCGGAAAGGAAGAAGTGCCACCATGACAGGTGAAGGCTTCACCTGCTCCTGGTCCCTGTTCTGAGCAGAAGTCAGTTCTGTAAAGCTCGGAGTAATGGTAACTTGGAAGAACTTTCCTGAACCTCAGACTGAAAGTTCTCTGACTTGAGGCTCCCTGTGCACCTGACAGTACAAGCGCAGGACTCTGCTTGTAGTTCGCTGGGGTAGAAGCTGTCTTGAGCCCTGCCCTAAGTAATATCTGAACCCCTTATATCACAGGTGCCAAGAAAAATCTGCAATTCTCCCCCTCTGTTGGTACAGGCTGGAACTTCTCAAGTGCCTTCCCCACTCCTGCTCCATCCAAATTCTGCCAGGTTCTACTTCCCCTGGAAGGCCCTGTCTGTTTCAGTATACACGAAGTGTTTCTGGATGGAAAGAGCTAGATTATACAGGGCCCTGCTGGATACACTCAGTAAATGATCCAATCCTCACTGTAATTCTTTAAGACATTACCATCAGTCACCCAAAAGTTCCACAGTTGGTACACCTGTATCGTGAGCAGGCTTAAAGCCTAGGTCTGCAGGGTCCCAATCCTCTCCTACCGCCCTGTGCCCGTCCCCTCCATGATCCCACATAAATTCTGCGGAGGAAGACCCCATCAAGCATCAAAGAAGACGAGGCGATCATGACCCAAGCTGTAGGTCTCAAGTCCGAGGTGCAGAGCCCGCGAAGGCTACAGAGGCTCATAAGCCTCACTGCCTGTGCCCAGAGGCTGCTATGATCCATCTCTTCTTAACAAGCCCCGACTGTCTCAGTGCCCCTGGCTGGAAGCATCGTGAGAACAGGGCTCCTCCAGAATGGACCCCAGGGTGGGTGTCCCTCACGCGCGAGCTGTGAGACTCCCTCCATTTCGGGCACTGCAGCCCGGAGAGTGCACGTGGAACCTCTCTTCCAACTCACCTCCGGTTCCCCAGGCGCTCCGCGCTGCTGTTCTCCGGCAGGGGCCGGCCCCATCACTCCGGGTCCAGGACGCACTCCCGCAATTCGGATTCAATAGTTTAGCTTCCCACGTGGGCGGAAGTGCCGAACTCCAAGGCCCAACTCCAGGGGAACCGTGTTCCACAGGTCTCCACCCACTCCAGAGCCATAGGGTTATTGTCCGATGATTCGCTCGCCATTGGTCCGTCATTTCCAGGGCCGCCCATTGAAGGAGGGACCAAACGGGAGTCTTCGATTTACGGCCTTGTCGCGACGCTAGACCGGAAGCCTGCCGGTAGCCGGGCCATGGCTTCCTTTGCCTCACTTCCTCTCCCGGAGTCCAAACGGGGAGGGTGGAGCTAATTTAGGCCCTGTGGTGGGAGTTGGTTTGTTTACACTAGTGGATCCTTTTCTTCTCAACCACCGCAAATTGTGTTTAAACAAATCTTGTCAGTTCTACCTCCAAAATACACTTTGAATTTACTAATGTTTCTTCGTCTTTACTGCCAGGTTTGGTCCAAGTTAGAATCATCCTGTGCCCAGACTGTTGCAATAGCTTTTCTCCAGCTTCCATTAAACATTCCAGTAGTTTAAATGATTAAAATTATGAAAATTTTACTTTAAATAAAAATTTTTGAAAAGGAATAAAGGGAAGGATGGTATTTGTAAGAAAAAAAGGAAATTTTAAACAAAGGTTGCAAGAATAATATAATGCACTCCCATAAACCCTTCACCTAGATGAAGAGTTAACGTCTTGCAAAGCTTGTATTTTTCTATGTAGTTATATATTACTTTGCAAAAACCATTTGAAAATCAATTGTATATGTCTGTAAATACTTTGGCATGAATCAACTAAGATCATGATTCCCCCTTAAATAAGCACAATACATTTATAAATTTCAGGAAATGTAACCTTGAATCAATACTATTATGTAAATTCCATATTCAAATTTTGCCAATTATCCTAATAGCCTTTGTATAATTGCATCTTATTTCCTGCTGCAAGATCCTGTATTGAATTCAGTTGTCATGTTTCTTTGTCCTTCTTAATCTGGGACATTTCCTGAGCTCTCCATTTTTTTATATTTTATGATTTTTAAAATGTTTTTATGATGACTTTTTGGAGAATATAGGACAGTTACATTCAATATCTTTTTTCTTCCCGATTCTTTATTGAAGTGTATATATATGTATATTTTTGCCAGGCAGAGTTAGACAGTGAGAGAGAAAGACAGAGTTATAGACAGTGAGAGACAAAGAGAAAGGTCTTCCTTTTTTTGTTGTTTCACTCCCCAAATGGCCACCACGGCCAGCGCTGCGCCGATCCGAAGCCCGGAGCTGGGTATTTCCTCCCGGTCTCCCATGCAGGTGCAGGGACCCAAGCACTTGGGCCATCCTCCGCTGCCCTCCCGGGCCACAGCAGAGAGCTGGACTGGAAGAGGAGCAACTGGGACAGAATCCGGCGCCCCAACTGGGACTAGAACCTGGGGTGCCGGCACCTCAGGCAGAGGATTAACCAAGTGAGCCACAGCGCCAGCCAGAAGTATAATAGTAAGTATAGAAAAAGTCACGTATGGGCACAGGCTGAACATTCACAATCCAAATATACGCATATAACCAGTTCCCAGAAATGAAGCAGAGGATTCCTTGCACCTTCAAAATTTCTGCTCATGTTGCCTTCTAGTAACTATCTTTTTTTTTTTTTTTTTTTTTTTAATTTTTTGACAGGCAGAGTGGACAGTGAGAGAGAGAGACAGAGAGAAAGGTCTTCCTTTGCCGTTGGTTCACCCTCCAATGGCCGCTGCGGCTGGCGCACCACACTGATCTGATGGCAGGAGCCAGGTACTTCTCCTGGTCTCCCATGGGGTGCAGGGCCCAAGCACTTGGGCCATCCTCCACTGCACTCCCAGGCCACAGCAGAGAGCTGGTCTGGAAGACGGGCAACCGGGACAGAATCCGGCGCCCCAACCGGGACTAGAACCCGGTGTGCCGGCGCCGCAAGGCGGAGGATTAGCCTAGTGAGCCGCGGCGCCGGCCGCCTTCTAGTAACTACTCCCAAACAGTAACCACATGCTGACTTCTAACAGCATGGATTACTTTATGCAAAACTTGTTCTCCCCCCCCCCCTTTTTTTTTTCATTTGCAATAGCTTTTTACGGAGAGTTCAGAGTGGGTTTATCCATGTTTAATTGATTTTCCACACAACTGCCAGAATGAGTTTTCTGAAACAGATATCTTAATTTCACTCAGCATTTTAAAAACTCGTCAGTGACTTCTGATTGTGCTTAGAACAAAATGCAAACTAGCACAAGGCCATGACCGATGTGGGCCTGCACTCAACTCACAACCCCTTCCCCTTTACTACTCTACCCTTCCTTGCCGAGCTCCATAGCACCTGCCTTCTTTTAATTTCCTTGATTGTATCAAGTTCTTTCCCACCCCAGGGACTTCACCCAAGTTCTTGGCTCTACTTAGAATGCTTGCTCTTGGCTTTTTCTCCTTTAGTCTTTCCACTCTCATAAATATCACCTCTTTAAGTAGGGTTTCACTAGAGGTATTTAGATGTTTTCTAAGTTATGTTTTCTCTTACTTCATCATCTGATTTATTTTCCTCTTAGCTCTTTTTACAATGTTTGATTGCTTACCAGTTGTCTCTCTTTGCCCTTGACTATGAACCTGTGAAACATAAACAAGAACCAGGTGTACATATCTAATGCCTCTGTATTACTGTAATAACACACTATAGTACTCCGTAAGTGTGTACTGAATTAACGTGACCACAATCTTCCATCCTTGTCTCTAACAGTTGTCTCCCTCAATTTTTTTTTTGTCTTCCAGCAGAAGACATTTTTTTCAGCAAAATTACAAAGTAAAAGAACAAAAACAAAAAATATTTGGCACTGATTGAGATACAATCTGACAAAGAACACTCAAATTTTATGCCCTAGTCTATTAACTACCTGGACTTTCCATAGTCTATCTTTTTTTTGTCCTGGGCCTTGATATTCTTGCTCTTTTTGCTACAAATGTTTTTTAATTATTAAGGAAGTTTTCCTACAGGAGATAGGGCTTGTACAATGCCTTGAAACATCATTTGACTTTTAATTGACAGAGAACATGATGTAACAGCATTGTAGTCTGAGAAATACCAAACAGCTGAGAGATTAGTTGACCATTCATTCTATACTTAAGAATGGTCAAGCCCCTGGTCAAGAACAGTCAAGGCATAGTGGTACAGCAGGTTACGCTGCTGCCTGGGACATCTAAATCCCATACTGGAAGGCTGGTTAGAGTCTTAGCAACTTGGCTTCCAATTTAGCTCCTGCTAACCCATTTGGAAAAGCAGTGGGATGATGGCCCAAGTACTTGGGTTCCTGCCACCCACATGGGAGATCCACATGGAGTTCCTCACTCCTGGCTTTGGCCTGGCCCAGTCCTGACTGTTGCAAGCATTTGGGAGTGAACCAGCAAATGGAAGATTTCTTTATGTCTCTTCCTTTCTGTCACTCTGCTTTTCAAACAAAAATAAAATAAATATTAACAAAAAAAGGTCAAGAATTGACACTTAAGAAATGTCAAGGGGGCTGGCGCCATGGCTCACTTGGTTAATCCTCTGCCTGCCACACTGGCATCCCATATGGGCACCTGGTTCTAGTCCCGGTTGCTCCTCTTCCAGTCCAGCTCTCTGCTGTGGCCCGGGAGGGCAGTGGAGGATGGCCCAAGTGCTTGGGCCCCTGCACCCATGTTGGAGACCAGGAAGAGTCACCTGGCTCCTGGCTTTGGATCGGCGCAACGCCAGCCGTAGTGGCCATTTGGGGAATGAACCAACAGAAGGAAGACCTTTCTCTCTGTCTCTCTCACTGTTTATAACTCTACCTGTCATTAAAAAAAAAAAGAAAAAAGAAAAAAGCCGGCGCCGTGGCTCAATAGGCTAATCCTCCACCTTGCGGCGCCGGCACACCGGGTTCTAGTCCCGGTTGGGGCGCCGGATTCTGTCCCGGTTGCCCCTCTTCCAGGCCAGCTCTCTGCTATGGCCAGGGAGTGCAGTGGAGGATGGCCCAGGTGCTTGGGCCCTGCACCCCATGGGAGACCAGGAAAAGCACCTGGCTCCTGGCTCCTGCCAGGATCAGCGCGGTGCGCCGGCTGCAGCGGCGGCCATTGGAGGGTGAACCAACGGCAAAGGAAGACCTTTCTCTCTCTGTCTCTCTCTCTCACTGTCCACTCTGCCTGTCAAAAAAAAAAAAAAAAAAAAAAGAAAAAAGAAAAAAAAGAAATGTCAAGCCTTGTGTTTGGAGTCCAGGAGATAGAGATTTAAATAAGACACAGTGACTACAAGCCAGAGACCTGGAAGAACGCCCCTGCTCTTAGGTCTGTTCCCACCACCTAGTTAAATGTAACCTCACAATAGTTTCTTTTGCCCCAACTCTGCCCCCATTTAACATTGCATCCTAAACAAAGAAACAAACAAACAAACAAACACTGCATCCTGCCTCAACATTTATCTTAGATATTTCTTTAATCACTTTCTCTGGTACTCACCAAAATGCTACGTCTCTACTAATAGTTTTTCCCCTCATTTGGTCTCAGACACTATAAGCTCCGTGAAGGTAGGGATCAGTTAATTCTGTCTCATTCCTACTGTATCCCTGGCGTTTAGCACAGGAGGCACTCAATGGATATTTCTTGAATGAATGAATGACTCTTTCACAAGAGCAACTCAGAGGCAGCTGGGAGATGTAAACAAAAACAACTGATTGCAGCACAAGGTAGGGAGTGGTATGATATGCACAGGTTGCTATGGGCACATTTGATTGGGAACGTTACAGCATGGTGGTTAAGAGCAGTCACACTGAAGTGAGATGACTAAGGTCAATTCCAGGTGTCCCACTTCCTGAGTGACCCTAGATAACTTTTTATGTTTTGATAAGCCTCATTAAAATGGATTTTCCGGTAACGACTACATCATAATTTTTTTGAGGATTAAATAAGATGCTGCATATAAAGAGTCTGTCACATAGCGATGCTCAGCAAATGTTAGCTGCTATCATTAGAGGAAAATTGTGGCTCTCCTTTTTTGAAAATGCTAATTTTTAAAAACTTATTTGAAAGGCAGAGTGACAGAGAGAGACCGTTCACCCAGTGTTTCACTC
Organism: Oryctolagus cuniculus; assembly: GCF_051225735.1. Classification (NCBI taxonomy): domain Eukaryota; kingdom Metazoa; phylum Chordata; class Mammalia; order Lagomorpha; family Leporidae; genus Oryctolagus; species Oryctolagus cuniculus. The sequence continues at coordinate 197,051,364 of NC_142867.1, forward strand.
CCCAGATGCCCATGACAGCCACTGCTGGGGGCCAGGTCAAAGCCAGAACCAAGGATCTACATCTGGGTCTCCCATGTGGGTGGTAGGACTCAAGTACTTACACCATCATCTGAGGCTTCCCAGGACACATTAGCAGGATGGTGGATTGGAAACAGAGGCAGGACACATCTCCTATCCTATGCAGCAGCTGAAGTGGCACACCACAGTGCTTGCCCCTGATTCTGGCTCCTTAGGGATAGTATCCAAGTCTTAACACATGTTAAGATGTTGAATGAAACAATATATTGGCCCCTTAAAAAGAATCATTATTTAAGGCCAAAATCAGACTTCCTAAAGCAAATATATCATTTATCTCATCAAGATTTCTGTATTTTTCTCTTTGGAAGTAAGAGAATTGATTCTTCAGAACTGTTGAGTTTGGACAGTACAGTACCAGGTGATGCCTTACAGAATGAGGGTAGGTAGCCTTTTTTAATTTTCACCACCAGAGGGCACTAATCAGTCAAGGCAATATCTACCTGTCATTATGAAACAATATGAGAGCGCTCTAGGAAGTGGTTCCACCCATTCCTTCTTTTGACAATATGACCACCTAATATGTGCTGAACATTGGAGCAGCTGGTATGTGGTTATGGATTCTATAGTCCTGAGTACCTACTGTGTGCCTGAGGGAGCCTATTAGACATGAGCGTGTGGGGGGGTTCCATTTGTGATTTTGTGTTTACTGATTATCTTTCTGCCCTTGGCCATGAGTCTCTGAGACCAATTACTTAATATCTACTTGTGTCATTGTACTGGTTGCTGAGGATACTGTGATGAGTAAGACAGGTTGCAGCCTAGTAATAAACAATGCCTTATTGGCTGAGGTAAAAACATTATTAGCTAGTTCTATGGAATTCCAGTTCCTCTGACCTGAGACTGGAGGTCTTGGGTACAAACTTGTTAACACATTGACAGTCTCTCACTTAGGGTCATGCCCACAGGAGATACTTAATATGAGTTTGTGAGTTGATTTGAGCTTAGGGAGTAACTTCTGGTCTGGGTGCCAGGTGTGTGCTCCAGTGGGGTTAGGTTAGGGACCTGTCATCCTCTAGGTCAGGGTGGGGCTGTGATGAGTTTACGTGGGTGAAATGCTTTGAAGATTAACTTTCTGCCCATTTGTCTACTCACAGCCTTGCTATTTGAGGTGTCAACATCATAGCCCACATTTGTAGGTCAGCAAACTTCTTATCCCTAAATTGAGTGGTGGAAGAAGGGAAGCCAGAATCAGGTATATACCATCATTTTGGGAAGGGTTACCTTGACTCAGACACTTCCTCTCCTCTGAGGGGAGCTCTATTTTCAGTAGAGTTTTGACTGAAGACATGGACAGTAGGATTGGGGGCTATAGAACAATGCCCTAAAATACTGAGACCTTGGGGAGGGCTCATGGTTAAGATGCTGCTTGGGATGCCTGCATCCCATATTGTAGTACCCAGGTTTGAATTCCAGCTCTGTTTCCAGTCCAGCTTCCTGCTGGATGTGTATTTTAGGAGGCACCAGTGATGGCCCAAGTACTTGGGTCCCTGGTCCTTGCTACCACATGGGAGACCTGGGCTGAGTTCTGGGCTCCTGGCTTTGGCCTGGCCCAGTCCTGCCTGTTGTATTTAGGGAGTGAAACAATGGATGAACAGAAAAAGCACTTGGGCCATCCTCCACTGCCCTCCTGGGCCACAGCAGAGGGCTGGACTGGAAGAGGAGCAACCGGGACAGAATCCAGAGCCCCAACCGGGACTAGAATCCGGGGTGCCAGTGCCGCAGGTAGAGGATTAGCCAAGTGAGCCGCGGCGCCGGTCTATTATCTGTCTTTGATATGATGTGATGTAGATGGCATTTACCTCTGTGATCTTTCTTCTAAAAGACCCATAACTCCACTGTGTCTAATCATGAGACAAACATCACAAATCCCAAATGAGGGACATTCTACAAATACTTGACCACGTACTCTTTTTTTTTGGACAGGCAGAGTGGACAGTGAGAGAGAGAGACAGAGAGAAAGGTCTTCCTTCCAATGGCCGCCATGGCCAATATGCTGTGGCCAGCGCACTGCGCTGATCTGAAGCCAGGAGCCAGGTGCCTCTCCTGGTCTCCCATTCGGGTATAGGGCCCAAGGACCTGGGCCATCCTCCACTGCACTTTCAGGCCACAGCAGAGAGCTGGACTGGAAGAGGAGCAACTGGGATAGAGTCTGGCACCCTGACCAGGACTAGAACCCGTTGTGCCGGTGCAGGATTAGCCTATTGAGCTGCGGCGCCGGCTGACCACGTACTCTTTAAAACCAACCAAGCTATCCAAAATAAGAGAAAGCTAAGAAATGGTCTCACTTAAGAGGAGCCTAGAGAAATCTGAGAAATAGTCTGGTATTCCGGATGGGATCCTGAATAGAAAAAGGGCTCTCGGTAAAACTAAAGAAACGTGAATAAAGATAAGCGGTAGTTTATAGGAATGTATCAATATAATAAATGCACAACACTAATGTAAGATGCTAGCCCATTTCAGGGCCGGCGCTGTGGCGTAGTGGGTAAGGCCGCTGCCTTCAGTGCTGGCATCCCATATGGGCGCCGATTCAGTTTGAGACCTGGCTGCTCCACTTCCGATCCAACTCTCTGCTGTGGCCTTGAAAAGCAGTGGAGGATGACCCAAGTCCTTGGGCCCCTGCACCCGTGTGAGAGACCTGGAAGAAGCTCCTGGCTTCAAGTCAGCACAGCTCCAGCCGTTACGGCCAATTGGGGAGTGAACCAGCAGATGGAAGACCTCTCTCTCTCTACCTCTCCTACACTGTGTAACTCTTTCAAGAAAAATTAATCTTAAAAAAAAAAAAAAGTAGTCTGTTTCAAAAACGAAGAATGGCATCCAGAACACAGCTGTGCCTTTAAAGTTCTTCCTTTCAAGTTCTTGTTTATGGGCCATTTACCTTGAGTCAGTCACTATACTAAATAGTGTACATAATGATTCATTTAATCATTACAATTGCTTGTGTTAGGTGTAATTAACTCCCTTTTACAGAGGCTGATGAAGCAGGAAGAGAGAATATTAAAGTTAGGGTCAGAGCTGGAACCAAGGTCTTTCTGATCCCAAATTGTGTGGCACCCTCACGGGGTCCCAACTTCTCTAGGGAACAGTTTAGGCAGTAAGAGTCTCGCAAACCGTAAGGTATTCTAACATCATGGGGGCTGCCTCTCACTATGAAGTGACATGTCTCTTCAGTCCAGATTCTCTCAAAAGTCCCTCAATTCCAGACTGGACAAAAAGCTGAGGGCACTTAGAAGGGGTCAAAGTCCAACCACGGTATTATTATTTTTTTTTTTTACAAATGGGTGAGCTGAGGGCTGGCCAGAGCACTGGCCCCACATCACACGGAGAAGGGCCAGGAACCCAGTTTCGGTCCGTGTTATTTCTCTCATAACTTCCTCTTTGCAGTTAAGGGAAGTAGGGGCACGCCTATCGGCCTTCCCCCACCTCTCGAATGGGAAACTGCCTCTCCCCAAGGTGGTGACCTGGCCAAGAACACACTGGCATGAATGAGGGCTGGAATCGCCAAGACAGACGTCGTCAAGAGGCCTGTTCTCACCGATAAGGCCCAAATCCTCGGTGCTTCCTAATCAAGGGCCTGGTTAACAGGAGGGACTGCGAGGGGGCAGAGATGAGCCTACAGAGGACCCGGGCTCCGCTACCCCGGCCTTCGGGGTCGAGCCCTGAGGGCCCCAGAACGTGAGCCCTCTTCCGGGACACGCCTTTGGATCCGCAGCGTCGCGGTGCACAACAGTCACGTCGGGCCCAGGGGATCCGCCGCGGCCCGCCCTCGGCCCTCACTGCCGCTCGGGCCTTTAAGGGCGGAGGACACACGCCGGCGTCACAAAGCGCCGCCACCGCGCGGGCCAGCCGGGAGGAGGCGGGGAAGCGGGAGAGGAGGAGGAGGAGGAGGAGGGCGAGGCGGGCGGGGGAGGGAGGGGCGCGCGCACGCGCGTCGGGCCGCCAGCCGCCGAGAGCCGCCCCCCTCCCGGCGCGCGCCCCTCCTCCCTCTCTCCCTCCCTCCTTCTCGGCTCCGTCGCTCCCGCGGCGCGCGGCGCTCTCGCTCTTCGCCTCCTCCTCCGCCCCTCCCCCCGCGCAGCCGCCGCCGCCGCCGCCGCAGCCGCGAGACCCCCGCGCGCCGCGCTCCCCCCGCCCCCTCTGGCCCCGCGCGCCCTCCGGCCCCGGCGGCCCCCGAGGAGAACGAGAGGGCGAGCGAGCGCGGCGCTCCCGGGCCGTCGCGGCCCCCTCCCCTTACCATCGCCGGCCCTCCGCCACCTTCCTCGGCTTCCACCTTCTCTCCCCCCCCCCAAGTTGAGGCCCCCTCCGGGGGGGGGAGGCCCGGCACCGGGAGCGAATTCCCCGAACTCCCTCTGCCCCTGCCCCCACCCGGCCGGAGTGAGGAGAAGGGCCCGGCCCGGCCCGCGTCGTGTGTGAGGAGGATCCCGGGCGGGCCCGCGGGCCGACTGGGGCCTGGTCCGGCCCGCCGGCGGTGTGAAGACAGGGGCCCGGGGCGGCCCGGCTCGAGGGCGAGCGCAGGGGAGGGGCCTGGTCCGGCCCGGCCGGTGCGTGAGGACTGGGGCCCCGGCCCGCACGGCCGCCGCCGCGATGGCCCAGCAGCAGATGACCAGCTCGCAGAAGGCCCTGATGCTGGAGCTCAAATCCCTGCAGGAGGAACCGGTGGAGGGCTTCCGGATCACCCTGGTGGATGAGTCCGACCTCTACAACTGGGAGGTGGCCATCTTCGGACCCCCCAACACCCTCTACGAAGGCGGCTACTTCAAGGTACTCCCATCCCCCGACCTGGCCGCGCGGGCCGCGGCCTCGGCTCCCCACCGCCCTCGGCTGTTTTCGGGGGCCAGGAGAGTGGGCACGGCTGAGTGAGGGGGCTCCTCGCCTCGACACCCCCTCCCCCATCCGTGGAGGCTGGAAGGCCTTGCTCACCCAGTGCCTTTTCTTTGTCATGGGGGCGGGTGCGGGAGGCCAGACTGCACCGGGAGAGAGGGAAGCCTCTCGGACTAGGGTCGTGGCTCCGGGAGGAGGAGGAGGCCTGTCTTTGTTTGCTCCCCAGCCGAGGGGGTGATGGCAGGAGAGGGGGGCTGCCTTCCCCTCCCGTCCTCCCATCACAACCCTCCCTGGCGCAGCTGGAACTGCCCCAGAGGGCAGGGTGACCTGCACCTACTGGATTGGACTTTTCTTTTTTGGGGGGTGGGGGTGGGGGAGGGGCACTAGCCTGTCATTCCAGAGGCTGCCAGTGCCCTGACATTTTGAGCGTTTGTTGGGCTGTGGTGGTTGCAACTTTGCGTTCCAGTGGCGATATTGAAGAATGGGACCCTAGGGGTGGTTAAAAAGAAAGAAAAAAAGACGGAGGGGGGGGTGCCTGCGGGATTTTTTTTGGGGGGGGGCCATTATCCACTTGAGGGAACTTTAATTTAGCCCTCTTTCTGTTCTCGTTCTCTATTTACCTCGGTCAATGGTTCTTTCAAAAATGCCCTTTGTCCTCACCCAGGCTCCCCTGCCCCCCGTGTAGAAATATCCACAGAAGGTGCAACATGTCTTGTAGGGCGACTGGTCTTTTCCCACTTTGGGGAGACAAAAATTGAAACCTTTTGCTCAGGTGGCTGGTTAACTAGCAAATGGGGTTGTCGCCCAGATGAAAAGTATCATGAGAGATGAGGCGATTTCACTGGGTGGGATGGCTCCTTAGCGACCAGAGACATTGTTTCTATTGTTTTCCATGATTTTAGGACAGTGGTTATTATTCCGGAATCTCGTGATTTTGTTTTTTTCTTTTGACCCCCAAGGCAGATATAACTTGAGTTTTTGCTTTTGTTTTTACGTTAGCATTTTTAAAGACAAGAATCACAGATTGAAGATTTCATTGTTATAAATGGTGGGGGCAGATACAGAGGAAATAGTGTTTAGGAATGCATTTAATATTTTTATTTCCACACACAAAAAAATAGGCCATTGAGTCAATTTTAGTTTGTTTTGAAGGGAGGGGTTATCTTGGCACAAGTTTTAAATGAGTATCTTAGTCATGTAGTTGTGATGTGTATTTTTAGGACTACCCAATTACTTAACTCTTGTTTTCTATGCTTCTAAAGGTGGAAGCCTCAATTTCAGACTTGAAATTAGGTCAACTTTGTAGAAAATAGGATTGATATGGAAATGTTTAATATTCACAGCTGTGATAGTCACTGAAAAGCACATGTTGAGAATATTATGAAGCCAAACCGATGGCTTTGGTTTTTTTTTTTTTTCCCCGTGGGCCACAAACAGTATACTTTTCAGATGTAGATTTTTAAAATTGCTGAGAAAAGGTGCAAGTTACTAGTGGCGAATTGGAAACGATATTGCTTGTCTATGTTGTCAAATATAAGTTTTTGTTTACAGATACTGGAAAAATTAGTTTCACAGGGTGGAATTTATATGAAAACTTTTCTAGTAAAGTATTAGCAAAATCTGGCTAGTGGTAGTGGAGTAAAGTTTAATTTCCAAAAAGTAATTTTTTGGGCCTGGTAAGTGGGTACTTGTTAGACTGGCCTTACTCCCAGGCAGTTTGTTAAAGATTGCAAATGAAAGATCATGTACTGCAAACTATAATACTTTTGCATCAGTAACTGGGGAAGGAGTGTGGAAAATCCTCTCCATTTGGAATAGGTAGTGTGGAAAGATTCTTTGTCGTTTACACTCATTAAAACCAAATGCTTTTTAATTTCAGTCCTGTTTAAAAAGAATGCTTTAATGTCTGTTTTGTTATGCTAGATTTCTTAATTTTTGAATGTTTTTACTTTTAATTCTCAAAAAAATATGAAAATTCTTAAACAGGTTTTATGTTTTGATCATGGTGAGTTTATTCACTTAGATTCTACTTTTTCCTTCATTGAATGGCCTTTTATCCCATTAGTCATTTGTTGGAAAAAGGCAAATTATGGTCATGAACACTAAACATTATTTACCTGCTTTTGTCTTGAAACAAGACTTTTTGTGTGCGACAGCTGTAGTTAGAAGTTGGCATAGAGCTTTCCCTACCACTGTTTTCCGTTATCAAATGTTAGTCCTTGAACATTTAGTATAATTTATTTTCAGGTTTAGCTCTTTTTTTCTATTTGACATAATTGTTTCTGAAGGCAGTGGGATTTCCATTTTTAAAATTTCTCATAATGCAATTTTCTTGACTTTTACATGTTAATAGATTTATAGGTCATCTTTTTCACTATGAAATAGTTGATTGTATAGAATCTGCTTTGTAGAGTTATGAGACAAGCACTATTTTTCAAAAAGTTTTTATTTGTCCTGCATTTGCTTATTTAATATTTTTTAAAAATATTTATTTTATTTATTTGAAAGAGTTACAGAGAGAGGTAGAGAAAGAGAGAGAGGTCTTCCATCCACTGGTTCACTCCCCAGATGGCCGCAATGGCTGGAGCTGTGTTATCCCGAAGCCGGGAGCTTCTTCCGGGTCTCCCACATTGGTGCAGGGGCCCAACACTTGGGCCATCCTCCACTGCTTTCCCAGGCCATAGCAGAGAGCCGGATCAGAAATGGAGCAGCCGGGACTCGAACCAGCGCCCATATGGGATGCGGGCACTTCAGGCCAGGGCTTTAACCCGCTGTTCCACAGCGCCGGCCCTACTTATTTAATACCTTAATCTGTATGATTCTTGGCTTTGAGGGGTATGTCTATAAAGGTAATTAATTCTGTTCTTAATACGATAAAATTATTTTTAGCCTTGCTGTCTCTTTGTCTGGTTTTTTGATTTCACTGATGGACCATCTCAATTTTTTTGCTGCTTTAAATTTTTCCTCTGGGGGCCAGTCACTCACAAAAGAGAAAGTAGGGGAATGCTGTCTGCATTTATTTTGATATTGTAGAGCAAGTCAGAATTTTATTGTCACTGAAATCTTAAACATTTGCTCAGGTCAACAGTTAATGAAGACTTTTAATAAGTTCATTCCCTTTCCTTTAAAAGGAACTGTCTTTTCAACTAACTCCTGATAATGATTGTAACTAAGAGTGGGTACTTTGGTGTATAACTCTTTGAAACTCCTGCATTATCTGTTTAAAAGCATGATAGCAGTGAGTCTAGAGTCAGAAAGTAAGTGCCTCTTTCTTGATATATTTAACATATATCGATAATATAAGTGTTGCATATAAATTGAAATATAAGTATTACAATTTGTATTTTTGACTTTTATTTAGTCTGAGATAATGAAATCTAGATGTTTCATTTTTACAAAACCCCTATTATATACTAATTTCCTTAATAAATACTTTATGAGCTTTAACACTGATTTACTATTTTTTTGATAAAGGAATACGCGTATTATTAGGTTTCATTTATTCTATGATAAATGTATCTATTTTCTAGCTCCTTTCACTCCTCTCTCCACCCAAAAAATCAGGCAATTTGTTTAGATTATAGCATACTCTTTTTTTTTTTTTCTGATAGGCAGAGTTAGAGAGAAAGGTCTTCCTTCCATTGGTTCACCCCCCAAATGGCTGCTACGGCCGGCGCACCGAAGCCAGTAGCCAGATGCTTCCTCTTGGTCTCCCATGCGGGTGCAAGGCCCCAGCACTTGGGCCATCCTCCACTGCCTTCCTGGGCCACAGCAGAGAGCTGGACTGGAAGAGGAGCAACCGGGACAGAATCCAGCGCCCCAACCAGGACTAGAACCCCGGGGTGCCGGTGCTGCAGGCGGAGGATTAGCCTAGTGAGCTGCGGCGCCGGCCCATACTCTCTTTTGATTTTTTCATTCTTTTTAAAAAAATCTTAATTTGTTTGAGAGGTGAGAGAAAATGGGTATGTTCCCATCCCTCATCCCACTCCCTAAATGCCTCTGTTTAGGTCTCCCATATGGGTGGCAGGAACCCAATCACTTGATCCATCACCACTGCCTTCTAGGGTCTGCAGTAGCAGGAATCTGGATCAGGGGCAGAGTCTGGCATCCAACCCAGGCACTTAGATAAGGAATGCTGGTATCTTAACCACTAGGCCCAATGCCTACCCAGATTATTAATTGAAATAGTTTGAAAAGAGATTCTTAACTTTTGGGGGATATGGATCCTTTTGAGAAATTAATGAATTTTATCAGAAAAAAAGGGAACACATGTAAAGTAATTTGTGTACATTTTCAGAGGGTTAACTGATAGATATTGAGAATCGCTGTTTTAAGAGATTTGGATAGGGCCTGTATTGTGGTGTAATGGATTAAGCCACCAACTGTGATTACAGTATCCCATTTGGGTGCCTGGGAAAGCAGAGGAAAATGGCTCAAGTGCCTGGACCCCTGGACCCATTTGGGAGACCTGGATGGAGTTCTAGGCTCCTGACTTTGGAGGACTGGGCCAGACGGAAGTCAGGAGCCTGGAACTCCCTCAGTCTCCCCTGTTTGGGTGGCAGAGTCCCAAGTACTTGAGCCCTTTTCTGCTCCCTCCCCACCCCGAGCTTTGGCAAGGAGATGGATGGGAAGTGGAGCAGCTGGGACTTGAACTGGTGCTCATGTGGGTTGTTGGCATTACAGGTGGCAGCTTAACCTGCTGCCCCACAATGCCAGCTTCCAAATTCTTATTTGAAATTATTTTTTGAAAAATTTATTTATTTGAAAGGCAGAGTAACAAAGACAGGACAGGAAGAGACAGATCTTCCATCTGCTCATTTACTTCCCAGATGCCAGTAATAGCTGGAATAGGTCAGGGGGAAGCCAAATCCATTCAAGTCTCCCCTGTGGATGGCAGGGACCTAGGTATATGGACTGTCTTCTGCCTCCCAGACTCATTAGCTGGAAGCTGGATCAGAAGCACTAAGTACTTGAGACTGAAACCAGGTACCCGACATGGGATGCAGACTCAAAATGCTGTACCAAAACCCCAATCCCTAACTTTTTTATTTTTATATTTTTTCTTAGCTAACTTTGAGAATATGTCAAGGCATTTTCTAGAAGATGAAGTTATTTTGGATGTTGGGTGAACGAAAGCAAACATTGTAAATGAAAACATAGTTAATGTCCAAGGATTTGGGGCATTAAGTGAAGTTCAGTTTTTTTTTTTTTTTCAAACCAAATATACCTTATAATAAAAATGCTTTTATCATACTTAGGTGATCAAAGATACACACTTTATCAAAAAGGAAAGATTTATTTAATTTTATATTTGAAAGGCAGAGTTACAGAGAGAGAGATCTTCCGTCTGTTAGTTCACTCCCCGAATGGCTGCAACAGCCAGGATTGAGCCAAGCTGAAGCCAAGAGTCAGGAGCTTCTTCTGAGTCTCCCATGTGGGTGTGGGGGTCCAAGTACTTGAACCATCCTCCACTGCTTTTCCCATGCACATTACCAGGAAGTTGGATCGGAAGTGGAGCATTCCACATGGGGATACCAGTGCTGCAGGCCAGAGCTTTAACCCTCTGAGCCACAGCGCTGGCCCCAGATGCATACTCTTCAATTTTTTAACTTCTCTTAAATTAGGGTGTGTCTTAGAATACAGGAGGTCTTTTTTTTTTTTTTTAAGATTTATTTATTTATTTTGACAGAGAGAGGGAGAGATACAAAGAGAGATCTTCTGTCTGCTGGTTCACTCCTCAGATGGCTGCAGGCTTTGCCAGGCTGAAGTCACTAGCTTCCACCAGGTCTCCCACGTGGGTGGCAGGGCCCAAACACTAGGCCATCCTCTCCTGCATTTCCGAAGCCATTTTCAGGGAGCTGGATTGGAAGCTGAGGAGCTGGGACTCAAACCATTGCCCACATTGGCGTCTTTACCTGTTACACCATAGCACTGGCCTCACAGGAAGTCTTAAAATTGCTGTCAGCTAAGTGGCACTTGTGACTCATTTGTAAGAGTACCTTTCATTGGGATGGTTCCTCTTTGGAGATGTGTTGTTAGTAAATATGATTTGCTGATCACTCATCAAAGGCAAAGCACTGTAGAAAAAGTCACTTTTTCTTTTTTTTGAGATTTATGTATTTAGTTGAAAGAGTTAAAGAGGAGAGGCAGAGGCACACAGGGAGATTGTCCATCTGCTGGTTTACTCCCCAAAATGGGTGTAACAGCTAGCATTGGACCAGCCTGCAGCCAGAAGCCAGGAGCTTCTGGGTCTCCCTTGTGAGCACAGGGGCCTGAGCACTTGGGACATCTGTTGCTGCTTTCTTAGGGGCATTAGCAGGGAGCTGAATTGGAAGTGGAAGCTGGGACTCGAACTATTGCCCATATGGGATGCCTGCACTACAGGCAGTGGCTTTACCTGCTGTGTCACAGTACCAGCCCCAAAGTCACTCTCTTTTAATAGTAGAAAGGAAAATAAGACACTGATAACTTAGAGCTTCATAAAAGTCTTGGCGTAGATTTCAAAATACAGTAATGATGCAATTGTAAATGGTAATTAAGAACAAGGCTTCTAAAGTTTTAAGGCCAGTTGTAATTTGTCAACATAACCACTATCCATCATGATAAAAAAATATTCTGTTCCTTCTTTCCAACTTAGTTGTGGTGGTACTAGTCCAAGATTCTAGAAAACACTGTCTTTTAGAGACATGTGAAATAAAAGAGCCCATCTTCCTTTATTAGATGAATTTGCCTCTACAAATCATTAAGGGAAAGTAACAGTGAGGAAGAATTATAGTTTAGGACTACAGAACTCTGTCTTGCTAAAAGGTCATATTTAAAAGGTTTAATTCATTTATGTTCCCAAGCTTCTATTGAACTGTGTCATATGCAACTACATAGATGTCTGAGTAAGATTGATCCTCTTTGGTTGTATTCTGTCAATACAAAACTAATTTATTTCAACTTTATTCATCAAAAGGTAATGTTAGTTCATATTGCCAAGATTTTATATCACTTTAAATTATCTTCTATGTGAGAATTGGAAAATTTAGATGTTGGAATATGTATTTAAGATGGAAAGTGAATAGTCTACCTAAACATCTTTACTTCATTTGTTTTAGTTATAGATCTAAAAATATTGTGGTTATTGTCTTAGTTCAGACTGTTCTGACATTAACCTAGATTCAATGGCTTGCAAACAACAGAAGCGTGTTTCATAGTTCTAGAGGCTGAATATCAGAGATCAGTGTGCTGGCATGGTTAGTTTCTGGTGAAGGCCTCCCCACAGGGTTGCATGTAACTTCTTGGATCCTCACATGGCAGAATGAGAAAGGAATTGCTCTGTTCCTCTTCTCTCACATACTCATTGATCTTGTGGTGGGGCTTCACCCTCATGACCTGATTATCTTCCTTAGGTCTTAGGAGATCCTATTGGGGGTAAAGACTTGCAGAGAGAGGGCATGAATATGCAATCCCAACAGTTAGGAAGATAAAAAGTTGAATTGCTGTTATGAACTTACTGGTAAGGTGAATAGAATAAACAAATAAATAAAAAGACTTATTTATTTAAAAGGCAGAGTTACAGAGAGGGAGAGGGAGAAAGAGAGGTCTTCATTCACTTTTGCACTCCCTAGAAGGCCACAACTGCGCCCATCCGAAACCAGGAGCTTCTTCTGGGCCTCCCGTGCAGGTGCAGGGGCCCAAGGACTTGGGCCATATTCCACTGCTTTCCCAGGCCATAGCAAAGAGCTGAATCAGAAGTGGAGGAGCCGGGACACACACTGGTGGCCATATGGGATACCGGCACTAAAGGCAGCGGCTTTACCCACTATGCTACAGTGCTGGCCCCTTACTGTTATTTTAATTTTATATAGAGAGAAACTGAATCACACAGAGCTCACTTAATTTGCCCAGGAGTCTTCAGCTAGAAAGTTGTTACTGCAGTTATAATACAAGCCTTTTAACCATAAAGCTGTTTCCTAACTGAAATATTTGACCATTTAAGATGATATTTGAAATTACAAAAGTGGAGTTTTAGAAAACTATCTGTTTTTAAGGTATACAGAGAGAGAGAGAGATCTCTGTTTCCTTCTCCAAGTGCCTGCAGCGTCTAGTTCTGGGCAGCCTGGAGCCTGGAGCCTGGAACTCAAATCTGGGTTTCCCACATGGATGGCAGGGATGCAGGTACTTTTTTTTTTTTTTTTTTTTAAGATTTTATTTATTTGAGAGTTAGAGTTACAGACAGTGAGAGGGAGAGACAGAGAGAAAGGTCTTCTATCTGCTGGTTCACTCTCCAAATGGCCAGAGCTGGACCAATCTGAAACAAGGAACCAGGAGCTTCTTATAGGTCTCCCATCTGGGACAGGGGCCCAAGGACTTGGGCCATCTTCTACTGCTTTCCCAGGCCATAGCAGAGAGCTGGATTGGAAGAGGTGCAGCTGGGACACGAACTGGCATCCATATGGGATGCCAGCACTGCCAGTGGAGGTTTAACTTAGTATGCCACAGCACTGCCCCAAGGATGCAGGTATTTGAGCCATCACCTGCTGCCTCTCAGGGTGTGCATTAGCAGGAAGCTAGAATTATGAGCAGGGCCTTGGCTTGAACCCAGGCACTCCCATATAGGATGTCCGCATTCCAAGCAGCAGCTTAACCATTGTGCCAAATCCCTGCCTCTGGTGCTATATATTAATTTATTCTCTACCTGAATTCCCATATTTTCTGATTTAATCTCCTTTGTTCTGTATGCTGCATGGGCAGCTGGTGTTTAAATTGAAGGGTAAATCCATGAAATATTTCAGATTATGTGCTTCATTTAGTTATTTATACATAATAATTTAGATTTTAAACATTGAATGATTGCTACCTTTTTGAAAATAACCATGGCTCCATTTGTTTACAGGATAATAATGAAAATTGACAAAGTTATAAATATTTGAACAATGTGTAGTAATCCTTTACAGAAACAGAATGACTTAAAGCCTAGAAAAAACATTCTTTTTAGGCCGGCGCCACGGCTCACTAGGCTAATCCTCCGCCTTGCGGCGCCAGCACATTGGGTTCTAGTCCCGGTCGGGGCGCCGGATTCTGTCCCGGTTGCCCCTCTTCCAGGCCAGCTCTCTGCTGTGGCCCGGGAGTGCAGTGGAGGATGGCCCAAGTCCTTGGGCCCTGCACCCCATGGGAGACCAGGAGAAGTACCTGGCTCCTGCCATCGGATCAGCGCGGTGCGCCGGCCACAGCGCACCGGCCGCGGCGGCCATTGGAGGGTGAACCAACGGCAATTGGATGGTGAACCAACGGCAAAAGGAAGACCTTTCTCTCTGTCTCTCTCTCTCACTGTCCACTCTGCCTGTCAAAAAACAAAACAAAACATTCTTTTTAAAGATCTGTTTGTTTGAAAGGCAGAGTGACAGGGAGAGATAGATCTTCCATCTTTGGTTTACTTCTCAAGTAACCACATGTTTTAGATGTTTTTATTTACTTAAAAGGTAGAGCATCAGAAAGAGGGAGAGACACATCCTCTGGTTCACTCCCTAAATAATTCTAACAGTCAGAGCTGCTCCCTGCCAAAGCCAGGAGCCAGAAACTCCATTGTGGTTTCCCAAATAATTGGCAGGGGCCCAGGCTCTTGAGCCATTATCTGCTGCTTTTCCAAGAGTTTTAACAGGAAGCTGGGTCAGAAGCAGAGCAGCCTGGCCTTGAACCTGCACTCTGACAAGGGAAAGTTGGTGTGGAAAGGTGCACTTTAAACCCTCTGTCACAATGTAGGACCCTAGTAATTGTTTTTTTTTTTTTTTTTTTTTTTTTTTAAACAACAAAGCATTTGCTACTTAAGAAGGCCCATCTTGGGGCTGTTGTTGTACAGCAAGTTAAGCCTCTCCTACAATGCCAATGTCCCATACTGGCACTGGTTTGAGTTCCAGCTGCTCCACTTCTGATCTAGCTTCCTGCTAATGTGCCTGGGAATGCAGTGGAAGATGACCCAAGTACTTGGGCTTCTGTACCCAGGTGGGACACTGGAATGGAGTTCCAGGCTCCTGGCTTTACTCCAGGGCTATTGTGGTCATTTGGGGAATGAGTCAGTGGATGGAGATCTCTGTCTCATCTCTCTGTAGCTTTGTCTTTCAAATAAATTTTTTATGGCCTATCTTGATCTAACCACTTAACTGTTATTTCCCCCATTGGAAAATAAGGATAAGAATGACACATTTAGGCCAGCGCCACGGCTCACTAGGCTACTCCTCCACCTGTGGCGCTGGCACCCCGGGTTCTAGTCCCGGTTGGGGCGCTAGATTCTGTCCTGGTTGCTCCTCTTCCAGTCCAGCTCTCTGCTGTGTCCTGGGAGGACAGTGGAGGATGGCCCAAGTGCTCGGGCCCCTGCATGGGAAACCAGGAAGAAGCACCTGGCTCCTGGCTTCAGATCGGCACAGTGCCAGCTGTGGCGGCCATTTGGGGAGTGAACCAATGGAAGGAAGACCTTTCTGTCTCTCTCTCTCTCTCTCTCACTGTCTAACTCTGCTTGTCAAAAAAAACAAAAAAACAAAAAACATTTAAGCTTTTTAAGGACTAACCACTGGGGCTGGCGCTGTCACATAGTGGGTAAAGCTGCCACCTGCGGTGCTGGCATCCCATATCGGTGCTGGTTTGAATCCTGGCTGCTACACTTCTTATCTGGCTCTCTGCTATGGCCTGGGAAAGCAGTAGAAGATGGCTCCAAGTCCTTGGGGCCCTGTACCCACATGGGAGACCTGGAGGAAGCTCCTGGCTTCAGATTGCTGCAGCTCTGGCCATTGTGGCCAACTGGAGGGTGAACCAGCAGATTAAAGATGGATCGATTGATCGATCTCCCTCCCTCTGCCTCTCTCTAACTCTGCCTTTCAAATAAATAAGTAAATCTTTTTTTTTTTTTTTTTAAAGACTAACCACCAAAGCAAAAACTTCAGTGCTGATGTTAAAAAATAAAAAGTGTAACTATGCCTCAGGATTCCTACACTTAGTTCTTTGAAATTTGTTAATCATATTTCAGCATTTAAGTTGCTAGACAAAGCAAATTTTACTGAAGATATGAAGTTTTGTTAAAAAAAGATTTATTTATGTTATATGAAAGATTGAGCAGTGGGGATGGAGGGGTAGAGATGGAGACCTTCTGCACGTTTGCTCACTCCCCACATGGGTACAATAGGTTAGGATGGGTCAGGCCTAGGCCAGGAGCCAAGAATTCTATCCAGGTCTCCCACATGGGTAGCAACTGCTGTCTTCCCAGGTGTATTATCAAGGAATGGAGCTGGATTAGGAGTGGAGCAGCCAAGGCTCCAGCTGACATTAGGATATAGCATGCTGGCATTGCAAGAGGTGGCTTAACCCACTGTGCTGCAATGCCAGCTCCATGGAAATATGGAACCTTTGTATAACTTAGATAAAGATTTAACTTATCATGTGTTAAAAGGCTTTAGAATGGAAATGGCATTTCCTGAGATTTGATTGATGTCTTCATTTTTTTTTTTTTTTTTTTTTTGACAGGCAGAGTGGATAGTGAGAGAGACAGAGACAGAGAGAAAGGTCTTCCTTTGCCGTTCACCCTCCAATGGCCGCCACAGCTGGTGCGTTGCGGCTGGCGCACCGCACTGATCCGAAGGCAGGAGCCAGGTGCTTCTCCTGGTCTCCCATGGGGTGCAGGGCCCAAGCACCTGGGCCATCCTCTACTGCATTCCCTGGCCACAGCAGAGAGCTGGCCTGGAAGAGGGGCAACCGGGACAGAATCCGGCGCCCCGACTGGGACTAGAACCCCGTGTGCCGGCACCGCTAGGTGGAGGATTAGCCTATTGAGCCGTGGCGCCGGCCTTTATGTTTTTTATATAAACAGTTCTTTAGAAGTTGCTCTTTATTGGTAAATTATGGAATAACTTATATACAGTGAACTCCTTAAATAAAAACAATTCTGAGCCTGGCACTGTGGCATAGAAGGTTAGGTTACTGTTTGCAATGCTAGCATCCCATGTCAGAATACCATGTTTGAATCCAGCTCTTTACTAAAGTACCTAATAAAGCAGCAGGTTAGGGCTAGCATTGAGGTTTAACAGGTTAGGCCACTGCCTGCAGTGCCAGTATCCCAAATGGGCCCTGGTTTGAGTCCTGGTCGCTCCACTTCTGATCAGCTCCCTGTTAATGAGCCTGGGAAAGCAGCAAAAGATGGCCCAAGTGCTTGGGCCCTTGCACCAATGGAGGAGACCCTGAAGAAGCTCCTGGTTCCTGGCTTCAGCCTGGCTCAGCCCTGGCTGTTGCAGCCATTTTAGGGAGTGAACCAGTGGATGGATGGGCTTCTCCCTCTCTCACTGTCCCCCCCACCCCCTTTATAATAAATAAATCTCAAGAAAACAGCAGGTGATGGCCCAAGTACTTGGGTTGGTGCCTCCTATGTGGGACACCCAGGTGGAGTTCCTGGATCCTGACTTTGGCCTGACTTAGCCCGCCCTCCCTCCCTCCTTCCCTTTTGCCATTCTGCCAAATAAGTAAATAAATAACTTTGAAAACAAACTAGTGCTAGTAAATGTAAACTGGAAGAGGACTTGGACTGGTGCTGTGGTGTGGGATGTTGGTGTCATGGTGGCTTAACCTGCTGGGTACTGATGGCCCAGGCATGTTAAAACTTTAAAATACTTTGTCTAACTTTCAAAAGTTTTTTTTTTTTTTTTTTAATTTTTAAAAGATTTATTTATTTGGCAGGCAGAGAGGAGAGAGAGAGAGGCAGAGGCAGAGATAGATTGATCTGTCATCCTCTGCTTCGCTCCCCAAATGGCCACAACGGCTGGGACTTGTCCAGGTGGAAGCCAGGAGCCTGGAATTCCATCTTGGTCTCCCATGTGGGTGGCAGGGGCCCAAGCACTTGGGCTGGGCCATCTTCTGCTGTTTGCTCAGGCTCATAAGTATGGAGCAGCCAGGACTTGAACCTTCACTTTGATGTGGGATGCCAGCTTTGCAGGCAGTGGCTTAACATGCTGTGTCATAGTGCTGGCTCCCTACTTTATCTGTTGTGACCAAATGTAGTAGTGAATCCGTATAAACTCTTAGATTATGAGCTCTTCAGAAATGCTGGGGGCAGATGTTTGGCATGGTAGTTAAGATGCCACATGGGATTCCTACATCACATTTTGGGGTGCCTGGTTCAAGTCCTGGCTCCATTTCATTATTTGTTTACTTATTTTAGGATTTATTTATTTACTTGAACAGAGTTACACAGAGGAGAGATAGAGAGAGGTCTTCCATCCACTGGTTCACTCCTCGGTTGGCTGCAACAGCCGGAGCTGTGCCATTCCGAAGCAAGGAGACAGGAGCCTTCTCTGGGTCTCCCACGTGGGAACAGGGGCCCAAGAACTTGGGCCATCTTGTACTGTTTTCCCAGGCTATAACAGAGATCTGGATCAGAAGTGGAGCAACTGGGACTCGAACTGGCGCCCATATGGGATGCTGACACTGCAGGCAGTGGCTTTACCTGCTATGCCACAGTGCCAGCCCCTCCATTTCATTATTTATTTATTTATTTACTTTTTTAAAAGATTTTATTTATTTGAAAGAATTAGAGAAGGGGAGAGACAGAGAGGTTGAGAGAGATTCCATCCTGCTGGTTCATTCCCCAAATGGCTGCAACAGCCACGACTGGGCCAGGCCGAAGCTAGGAGCCCAGAGTATCTTCTGGGTTTTCCATGTGGGTGGGAACGGGCCCAGACACTTGGGCCATCTTCTGCCGTTTTCCCAGACAAATAGCAGGGAGTTGGATTGGAAGTGGAACAGCTGGATTCAAACCAGTGCCTATATGAGATGTGGGCGCTGCAGGTGGTAGCTTAACATGCTGTGCCACAGTGCCAGGTCCCTGTTATTTTTTTAGAAAGCCTATTTATTTGAAAGAGTTGCAGAGAGAGGGAGGGAGAGAGCTCTTCCATCCATGGGTTCACTCCCCAAATGGCCACAATTGTTGGGGCTGGGCTAAGCTGAAGCCAGGAGCCGGGAACTCCATCTGAGTCTCCCAAGTGAATGGAAGGGCCCCAGGCACTTGGGCCATCTTTTGCTTCTTCTCAAGATGGACTATCATGAAGGTGGTCCCGAAATGGAGCAGCCAGGACTCAAACTGGCGCTCATAAATGGAATGCCAGTGTTAAAGTGGTAGCTCAGTCAGTTTTGCCACGATGCTGGGGGGTATGGGTGATCCACTTCAAATTAAAACTTCCTGCTAATGAGTACCCTGGGAGGTAGCAGATGATGGCCCAAAGTATCTTTTTCCTTGCCACCCACATGGGAGGATTTGGATTATATTTCTGGTTTTTGGTTTCCACTTGATCCAGTCTACCCCCAAACTAGGAGATTTGGGGAATGAATAATATCTTTTTCTCTGCCTTTCAAATAAGTAAAAATAAGTAAATAGAAATGTTTTACAGATACTCCCTGGTCTCATCTTTGAATTGCCTTAGCATTTGTCATAGGATATAAAATAGTTACAGTACTTGATCCTTTTTTTTTTTTTAAGATTTATTTATTTATTTGAAAGTCAGAGTTACACAGAGGAGAGGCAGAGAGAGTGAGAAAGAGTTCGTCCGTCCGATGGTTCACTGTGGCCACAATGGCTAGAGCTGCGCCAATCCGAAGCCAGGAGCCAGCAGCTTCTTCCAGGTCTCCCATTTGGGTACAGGGGCCCAAGGACTTGGGCCATCTTCTACTGCTTTCCCAGGCCATAGCAGAGAGCTGGATCACAAGTGGAGTAGCCGGTCTCAAACCAGCGCCCATATGGGATGCCGGTGGTTAAGGCCAGGACATTAACCCACTGCGCCACAGCATCGACCCCAGTACTCAATCCTTAACCCACTGTGCCACAGCACCGGCCCCAGTACTCAATCCTTTTGAGGGTTATAGCCTTTGAGAATAACAGTCCCCCTACCCGCCCCCATCCAAATTCTGCATGCAGTTTCAAGAAATTACTAATATCTGAATTTTCTCCACAGAGATTCAGCCCCCAGTCTGGAACATAGTGGTAGATTTGAGACTGCTTGGACTGCTCAGTTTCTCCTGTTGCCCTTTTGGAAGAAATTCGATTTCACTTTGAGATTTTCTTTTACTGATATTTTATCTAATTGCTAGGTTGCTTTTATTAGATATAATGTTCTTGGTGGCTGAAGGTTTAGATAAAAATTAATTAGAAAGGAAATCTTGGGTATATAGTTAATATAGCAAATTAGACTCTTTGTATAGTGCTTCTCTAATAATTAAACTTAGGGAGAAGGGTGAGGTTTCTTCAGCCTCTATAATGAAGGACATTAGCAGTACCCGTCAACAATAGCTGTCTTTATTTCTGTAGTCCTTTGATGATAAAAATTGCTTAAAGGACCAGTGTTGTGGCATAGCAGGTAAAGCTACTGCCTGTGATGCTGGTATCCCATATGGCTGCTGGTTCGAGTCCGGGCTGCTCACCTCTAATCCAGCTTTCTGCTGATGGCCTGAGAAAGCAGTGGAGGATGGTCCAAGTGCTTGGGCCCGTGCACCCATGTGGGAGATCCAGAAGAAGCTCCTGGCTTCTGTCTTCAGCCTGGCCCAGCCCCAGCTGTTGGGGCTATTTTGGAAGTGAACCAGTGGATAGAAGATCCCTCTTCCTGTGTGTCTCTCTTCCTCTCTCTGTATAACTCTTTCAAATAAATAAATCTCCAAAAAAGAAAAAAGTTTCCCTTAAGCTCATTTGGAATATCTGATAAATAAAATTAACCAGTTCTGTTTTAGTCTTAAGTTTTAGGATATTGAGAGAAGTTAAGATCTTTAAAAGCACACTAAAAAAGCAGTGCAGAATTTCTTACAAAATACTATTTAGTCATCAAATTATGAATATTCTAACGGTTTTGACATATTACATGAATTAGAATGATTAGAAATGTAGATTTTTAGTTTTGCTTTGATAATATGCTGCAAGCATGTTTTTTGTTAAAGTAGAATCTTGGTGAAATTTTAGCTAAAAATAATACTCTTTTCACTACCCTTAAATATATATTATATGTATCCTAATTATAGAGATTAACCACACCTTGCCCATTCACTGTGTATATAGTATGAGTGAATTCTTAATAAGGAGATACTCTTTGTTGGAGGGAACTTACCTGAGAAGTTCTATTATTGGGCTCATGTTGTAGTGTAGTGGGTAGTGCTGTACCCCAGCATCCCAAAGTGTCTGGCTGCTCCACTTCCCATCCAGTTCCCTGCTAGTGGCCAGGGAAAAGCAGCAGAAGATGGCTCAAGTTTCTGGGCCCCTGCTACCCATGTGGGAGACCTTGATGAAGGTCCTGGCTTCAGCCTAGCCCAGTGCTGGCCATTGTGGCAACCTGGGAAGTGAACCAGCAGATGGAAGATCTCTTCTCTTTCCCTCTGGCTCTGTTAATCCTGACTTAAAAAAAAAAAATTCCTATTATTTAACACTTTATATAATGTGAAAGTTGTTACAAACAAACTCTCTGAGGATGAGTTCATCTGTTAGTGTTCCAGTTAGCAAATATGTGATCTCTAATTAGACCTCTCCTCAGTTTTAGCCTGCCTGTTAAGACTTTTCCACTAATAAGTTATATTGACATAAATACTTAAGATAGTAAACTGGACTCCAGCGTTTCTTAGAAGCCTCTGTATTCACTCTCCTGGATGTAGGCACTGGAAGTCTAGTCATATAAGCCCAGAAGCTGAGAATCAGTTTAGATGATGTTTGCTGCTGCTTTCCACCTACCCAATTATTTTTAGTACTTTGAGTCTCTTGTATTTAACCCTCCTCTACATTCCTATTGTACCATATAAGTCTGTAGTGAGTATTTTCTTGGACTATGAGACAGTAACCTCTTAACTACTTTATTTTAGGCTCTCCCAGTCTGATGCCATCTATCTAAAGTTTTATGACCTATCCTTGCTAAAAAAAAAAAAAAAAAACCCACACAGATGTGGGTCTTTGGTGCAGTAGTTAAGATGCTTTTTGAGATTCCTGCATCCCGTATCAGAGTGCCTGCATTCCAGTCCCAATTCTGCTTCTGATTCCAGCTTCCAGCTAATCTGAGGTGATGGCTCAAGTACTTGCATCCCTGCTACCCTGGAAGACCCAGGCTGAGTTCTAGGTTCTTGGCCTTGCTGGCTGCTGTGGGCATTTGAACAGTGAATCAGCGCGTGAAAGATCTTTTTTTCCCTGCCTTTCAAATAAATAGAAAAATAAAATAAAAAAGGAAATTCTTTTGTATGGCATATAGAGGCCTTTATCTGTTGATCAGTTTTCCAACTGTATTTACTGTTCTTGTTCCATAGGTGGTTTTTTTTTTTTTTTTTTTTTTTTTGACAGGCAGAGTGGACAGTGAGAGAGAGAGACAGAGAGAAAGGTCTTCCTTTTGCCGTTGGTTCACCCTCCAATGGCCGCCGCGGCCAGTGCGCTGTGGCCGGCGCACCGCGCTGATCCGATGGCAGGAGCCAGGTACTTCTCCTGGTCTCCCATGGGGTGCAGGGCCCAAGGACTTGGGCCATCCTCCATTGCACTCTGAAAGAGTGCAACTCTGG
The DNA here is from genome assembly GCF_051225735.1 of Oryctolagus cuniculus. NCBI lineage: Eukaryota > Metazoa > Chordata > Mammalia > Lagomorpha > Leporidae > Oryctolagus > Oryctolagus cuniculus. Next base: position 197,073,789 of record NC_142867.1, read on the forward strand.
AAGAGGGGCAACCGGGACAGAATCCAGCGCCCCGACCGGGACTAGAACCCAGTGTGCCAGCGCCGCTAGGTGGAGGATTAGCCTAGTGAGCCGCGGCGCCGGCCCCCATAGGTGGTTTTTGAAGCTGCCATTTCCTAAGTTGTATTCTGTCTGGAATTCCTATTCCAACTTTCCCCAGCTTTATTTATATATATATATATATACACACACACACACACACACATATACATATATATATATATAAATACAATACAATAATGTATATATATATATATTTTTTTTTTTTTTTTGACAGGCAGAATGGACAGAGAAAGCGAGACAGAGAGAAAGGTCTTCCTTTTCCATTGGTTTACCAAACCTCAATGGCCGCTGTGGCTGGGGTACCGTGCTGATCCGAAGCCAGGAGCCAGGTGTTTCTCCTGGTCTCCCATGCCAGTGCAGGGCTCAAGCACTTGGGCCATCCTCCACTGCCCTCCCGGGCCACAGCAGAGAGCTGGACTGGAAGAGGGGCAACCGGGACAGAATCCGGTGCTTTGACCGGGACTAGAACCCAGGGTTCTGGCGCCGTAAGGCGGAGGATTAGCCTAGAGAGCCGCGGCGCCGGCCCTGGCACACCGGGTTCTAGTCCCGGTCGGGGCGCTGGATTCTGTCCTGGTTGCCCCTCTTCCAGGCCAGCTCTCTGCTGTGGCCAGGGAGTGCAGTGGAGGATGGCCCAAGTGCTTGGATCCTGCACCCCATGGAGACCAGGATAAGCACCTGGCTCCTGCCATCGGATCAGCACGGTGCGCCAGCTGCGGCGGCCATTGGAGGGTGAACCAACGGCAAAGGAAGACCTTTCTCTCTGTCTCTCTCTCTCACTGTCCACCTGTCCACTCTGCTTGTCCAAAAAAAAAAAAAAAAAGACTTAAATGTGGTGGAATGAGAAGGTCATGCAAAGATGCCTGCTGACAACAGAAACTGCCTGGCAACAGGCCGTGATTGGATGGCACTTAAAAATAATTTTTTTCATTTATTTGAAAGATAGACATTTTCCATCAGCTGGTTCACTCCCCAAGTGCCTGTAACAGCCAGATATGGGCCATGCCAATGCGAGGAGTCTGGAACTCAGTCCACATCTTCTGAGTGTGGTACAAGTACTTGAGCTGTCAACTGCTGCCTCCCAGGGTGCACATTAGCAGAAAGCTGGAATGAGTATAGAGACAGGACTTGAAACCAGGGACTCCCATGTGTGATGTGGGTGTCTCAAACAACTTTTTAATCATTGTGCCAAATGCCCACTTCTGCTTCAGTTGTGCCTTTCCTTGCAGGCTCTGCATACATATCAATTTCATAATAAAGGTTTTTAAATTTAGGTTAATAAGTTATCCTAGTGCTGAAATCATGATGAACTTACTCTGTCATGCATGTTATTACATAGAAATGTGTTTCATAATGTTAAAAGATGCACTTTTAATTATCTTTATTAAAGATACTTACTTGAGAGACGAGGAAGAGAGAGCTCCCATCTGTTGTTTCATTCTCCAGATGCTGTCAACAGCTGGAGATGGGTCACACCAAAGCCTAGAGCTCAGTGTGCATCTTGCATATGGTGACAAGGACCCAATTACTTGAACCTGCTGCCTCCCAGGGTGCGCATTAGTAGGGAGCTGGAATTAGGAGCTGGAGCTGCAACTTGAACCCAGGCACTCTGATGTGGGATGGGGCGTTCCAACTGTGAGGCCAAAACTCTTTAAACTAGTTTAGGAAAATAGTTCAAGCACTATGAAAAGCTCCCTTTTCTCTAAAAATTATGGAACTGTTTAATATGTATTCCTCTAGAAGTATCAAATATTTATAAACTTACCTGTGCCCTGAAAATAATGTGTGGTTATACTATGGGTATATTTCTGCTTTTTTTCTAATTTATCTTGGGGATTTTTCCATTATGACTATTTATGGATTATCTCATTATTTGTAATTGATGTACAATATTCTAGTTATCAAGGATATACTATATTTAAATGTTCTTCTGTTGACAGTGAAGTATTTTCAGTTTTTTACTTTTCTAAGCAAAGCTGAAAGGGACGTACTTTTACATATCTATACTTTTTTCATTAGATTTACTGGATTAAAGGTATATGTATTTAAATTTTCCTAGATAAATTGCTCTTCAAAAATACTGTGTTATATCCCACAATGTAATGAATTTAGGTATTCTAAGTGCAGTATTGCAAATCTGGTAAATCAGCCTTTGTGATGGTGGTTTCTTCTGTGAGTACAATTCAACTTTTTAAATTGCTCTTCAAAAATACTGTGTTATATCCCACAATGTAATGAATTTAGGTATTCTGAGTGCAGTATTGCAAATCTGGTAAATCAGCCTTTGTGATGGTGGTTTCTTCTGTGAATACAATTTAACTTTTTAATTGAAAAAATATTTTATTTGAAAGATTTAGAGGGAGAGTAAAGGGTGCTTCCATCTGCTGGTTCACTACCCAGAGGGCCACAATGCCTAGGGCTGGACCAGGCTGAAGCCAGGAGCCAGGAGCTTCATCTGTCTCCCATGTGGGTGGCAGGGACCCAAACACTTAGGCCATCTTCCTCTACTTTTTCCCAGGCTCAATAACAGGGAGCTGGATTAGGAATGGAGCACATGACACAAACTGTTGCCATTGTGGGATGCCAATGTCACAGGCAGTGGCTTTAAACCCTATGCCACAATGCCGGCCACTAGCTTACTCCCCCTCTCCCCCCAAAGATTTATTTATTTATTTGAAAGAGTTACAGAGAGAGGGAGTGGCAGAGAAAGAACTTCCATCTGTTGGTTCACTCCCTAGATAACCAGCCCTGGCCGAAGCCTGGAGCCAGAAACTTCTTTCAAGTCTCCTACATGGGTAGCAGGGACCGAGGCACTTGAACTATCTTCTGCTACTTTTTCTCCAGGCCATGAGCAGGGAACTGGATTGGAAATGGAGCAACTGGGACACAAACTGGCACTCATATGTGATGCTGGATGCTGGCATTGCAGGAGGTGACTTAACCTGCTATGCCACCAATGCCCACTCCCCCCAGCTTGCTTTTCGATAAAAAGCTTTTATTTGAAAGGCAGAGTGGAGGGAGTGAGAGAAGAGAGACAGAGACTTCATCTATATGCTGATTCATTCCCCAAATAGCTGCAACAGCCAGGACTGGGCCAGGCTGAAGTTAGGAGGCAGAAACTCTGTCCTGGTCTCCTGTGTGGGTAGTAGGTACTCAAGCACTTGAGCCATCTACTGCTACTTCTCTGGCACATTAGCTGGAATGTAAGTGGAGCAGCCAGGACTTGAACCAGCGTTCTGATAAGGGATACAGCTGTTGCAAGTAGCAGCTTAACCTATTAAATCACAATGCCTGCTCCACAGTTACCTCACTTTTATGCTATTGGCCATTTATAGTACTCATGCAAGTTTTCTTTTCTTTCTTTTTTTTGACAGGCAGAGTTAGACAGTGAGAAAGAGAGAGAGAGAGAATCCGAAGCGAGGAGCCAGGTGCTTCCCCCTGGTCTCCCACGCTGGTGCAGGGCCCAAGTACTGGGGCCATCCTCCACTGCCCTCCCGGGCCACAGCAGAAAGCTGGACTGGAAGAGGAGCAACCGGGACAGAATCCAGCGCCCCAACCGGGACTAGAACCCGGGATGCCAGTGCTGCAGGCGGAGGATTAGCTAAGTTAGCCGCGGTGCCGGCCCATGCAAGTTTTCTATGTTTTTGCTTTGCCAATCTTTCTTTTTTTTAAAAAGATATTGTTTATTTGAAAGTCAGAGTTAGGAGAGGTAGCAAAAAAAGAGATCTTCCATCTTTTCTGGTTTACTCTCCAAATGGCTGAAACAGCTGGGGCTGGGCCAGGCTGAAGCCAGGAACCTGGAACTCTGTCCTGCTATCCTATGTGGATGTCAGAGCCCAAGTACTTGGGCCGTCTTCCGCTGTTTTCCCAGGAGTATTAGTAGAGACCTAGATAGAAAGAAGAGCAGTGAGAATTCAAACTGGTGCCCCTATGGGATGTTAGTGTTGCAGACAGCGGCCCAACCAGCTGTTACACAGTGTTGGCCCCCAAGTGGATTTCTGGACAAAAGCACATACATAATTCAATGGAGAAAAGACAGAGTGTTTCAGCAAATGATTTTGGAGGGGCAGAGTGAACCTTACCTATATGACCATACTTCAAAAAGTTTGGGAAAATGTGTCATCAAAAAAGTATATGTGGATTTCAAATTTTAAAAATTTATTTAAAAATTACAAAAAATTTTAAATTTATTTGTGAGACACAGAGCTCTCATTGATCCACTGGTTCACTCCACAGATATCTGCCATGGAATTCCAAGAGCCAGGAACCTAATCCAAGTCTCCTGCATGGGTGACAGGAACCCAGTCACTTGAGCCATTATCATTGGCTTCCAGGATCTAAATTAGCAGGAAGCTGGAGTCAGGAGCCAGAGATGCACGTTGAACTCAGGGACTCCGATAATGGAATATTAGGATCTTAACTACTAAGCTAAGCTATAACCCTCGTATCCAGTTTGTTTTGAGGGAAAAAAATGAAACGATGACAGAGCAGTTTTCATATCAAACTTGTATGCAGGAGAACACAGATATGTTTTTTCCTCCCAAAATATTATAAGGAAAATGATCCCGAGAGCCATCTGTAAGTTATTCATTGTATGATGTAGTGAATCATCATTAATTTGGATTCTGCTCATTTGAAACTTCTAACAAGAGTTGAACAGTTTTCTTTCACATTGCATAGAATGAAAATGTTTTCTAGGTGATGGAAGGCTATGAGAGCAGAGATATTAAGCTTTTCAAATACATTTGATAACAATAGCTTTTTTTATTTTATTTTATTTTATTTTATTTTTTGACAGGCAGAGTGGACAGTGAGAGAGAGAGACAGAGAGAAAGGTCTTCCTTTTACCGTTGGTTCACCCTCCAATGGCCGCTGTGGCCGGCGCACCGCACTGATCCGAAGCCAGGAAACACGTGCTTCTTCCTGGTCTCCCATGCGGCTGCAGGGCCCAAGTACTTGGGCCATCCTCCACTGCACTCCCGGGCCACAGCAGAGAGCTGGCCTGGAAGAGGGGCAACCTGGACAGAATCCGGTGCTCCGAAGGCACCGCAGGCAGAGGATTAGCCTATTGAGCTGCGGTGCCAGCCAACAATAGCTTTTTAAAAAATTGAAGTAAAAGCATGCATTACATTTACCAGTTTAACTTTAAAAGAGAACACTTCAGTGACATTAAGAATATGTATTATGTCATAAGGAACACCACAGTCTATTTCCTGAGCTTTTTTGTCATTCTAAACTGAAACTGAACTCATTGGACAAAAGCTCTCCATTTCTGCTTGTTCCTGGTAACCTTTCCTCCTCCATCTGTCTTTATGAATTTGTCTGCAGCTAGGTACCTCATATAAGTAGAATCATAGAATATTTGTGCTTTTGTGTCTTATTTCACTTAAAGTAATTTTAAGATTCATGTTATAGCATAATACTCTTACGTGTTTAATTCATTTGTTTATGGATGCTTAGGTTGTTTCTACCTTTTGGCTGTTGTAAATGATGCTGTTTTTTCCTGGATGCTGCATGTGTTTGGACTCCAGAGTTCAATAGTAGTTACTGTAGATAATCTCTACCAGCTCACTAGTTGTTGAGGGTGAGAATTGGATTTGTGGAGCTTCCTAGTCCATCATCTTCATGATGATGGAATATTTTTTTTAAGTTTTTATTTATTTACTTGAAAGAGCAACAGAGAGTGATCTTCCTTCTGATGGTTCACTTCTCAGATGACTTGCAACAGCCAGGGCTGGGCCAAGCTGAAGCCCGGAGTCAGGAACTGCATTCTGGTGTCCCATATGGGTGGCAGGGGCCCAGCCACTTGGGATATTGTCTGCTGCCTCCCCAGGCATGTTAGCAGGGAGCTGGATCGAAAGCTCCAGGACTGGAATCAGCTCTCTGGTATGGGATGCTGGCATTGTGTGCAGTGGCTTAACCCACTGCATGCAATGTCAGCCCCTTATTAGTTTTTAAATAGCTAATATTTCTTTTTTTTTTTTTTTAAAGATTTATTTAAAAGGCAGAATTACAGAGAGGCAGAGGCAGAGAGAGAGGTCTTCCATCCTCTAGTTCACTCCCCAAATGGCTGCAAATGGTTGGAGCTAGGCTGATCTTAAGCCAGGGGCCAGGAGTTTCTTCTGGATCTCCTATGCAGGTGCAGGGTCCCAAGTCTTTGGGCCATCTTCCGCTGCTTTCCCAGGCACTTTAGCAGGGAGCTGGATCAAAGTGAAGCAGCCCAGACTCAACTGGTACGCATATGAATGCAGGTGTTGCAGGTGGCAGCTTTACCTGGTACACTGTAGCGCAGGCCCAATGTTGTAATTTTTTTTCAAAGATTTATTTTTATTTATTTGAAAGAGTTACAGAGAGAGGTCTTCCATCCACTGGTTCACTCCCAGGTGGCCTCAATGGCCAGAGTTGCACCAATCTGAAGCCAGGAGCCAGGAGTTTCTTCTGAGTCTCCCACATGGGTGTAGGGGCCCAAGGACTTGGGCCATTTTCTACTGCTTTCCCAGGCCATAGCAGAGAGCTGGATTGGAAGAGGAGCAGCTAGGACTAGAACCAGTGCCAATATGGGATGCTGGCGCTTCAGGCCAGGGCTTTAACCTGCTGTGCTACAGTGCCGGCCCCTCCAGTGTTGTAATTTAAATGCTCTGTAGCACATGCCACTTAATTTGTTTATATTGTCTATTGTTGGACATTTATTTTCAGGTTTTCCCTAATACAAAAAGAAAAATGTAGCGGGAGCTTTATTCCCCATATCTTTAGAATTCTTTCCTTTTTTTTTTTTTTTTTTTTTGAAAGAAATACTTGAGATTTAGAAATAGAGATGAGTGTGTTGAATAATAGTCTTCCCACTTTGGCCCAAATACATTTTTTCCCCCTCTCATTTTTTTCCAAAGCAAAGAGACAGAGGACAGAGAGGGAGCTTCCTATTTGTTAGTTCATTCTCCAAATGGTACAACAGCTGGAGCTTAGCCAGACCAGAGCCTGTCATGCTGGGATGTGGGAGTCAGAAGTGGCAGCTTAAACTGCTGCAATGCCTGTGTCCAACTCCTGATTTGGTTTTATCTTTAATATAAATTCATAGAAATATATTTTATGGGTCAAATAGGTTCACATGTAAATATTTTTGTAATGTATTTAATATGGTTTTACAAAAATGTGATTGAAGCAAGTTCTGGAAGCTATTTACAGTTTATTTTCTGTATGATATGTAATGCCTGAGTAGTTACAGGTGTGAGTGCCAGTTTCTTTCAGGTTAATTTCCAATTATATAGAAATGAGAAAAAGTAAAGAAGGTAGACTGCATTCAGTGTAAGTATTCCCAATATTTAGTGCTAAGGATTAAAGTATTTTGGGAAGTAGTAAATTTTTTCCTTGGAACTAGTTAACCACATTTTGGGTAATATTTAACAGTGTCATAAGGAAGTATTAATATTAAGCATTTGATAAGTGGTTAAACTTCTTTAAAATCATGTTGGAAACTTAAAAATGCAGATTCTTGGATTTTTACCCATCCTTTATTGAATCTGAATCATCTAGGAGTGTATGTAAAGTGAAATAAAATTCCTGTTGTTGGGATTCAGTGTGATTCTATGTTTTGCTTATCTTATGAATAGAATACCTTTATGTTCCAAAGGTAATACACCTGTAAATTTTTTATTAGAAAAAAGAGTTCTTTAAATACACTGTTAGTTAATACTGCTTTTCTCCTCTATGACTAAGTGCCATGTCCTCATCCTATCATGAAGCACACACCCATTTGAAATGATCAAAAATTTCAAGCTTTGAAATTTTTGTGTTGTTAGCTTACATAATTTTTAATAAGGTACTTTTTAAAAATCTTTTTTAGATTTGTTTTTAGATTTGTTTATTTACTTGAAAGAGTTAGAGAGGGAGAGTCTTCTTCTTCTTTTTTTTTTTATTTTTTATTTTTTGACAGGCAGAGTGGACAGTGAGAGAGAGAGACATAGAGAAAGGTCTTCCTTTGCCGTTGGTTCACCCTCCAATGGCCGCCGCGGTCGGCGCACTGCGGCCAGCGCACCGCGCTGATCCGATGGCAGGAGCCAGGAGCCAGGTGCTTTTCCTGGTCTCCCATGGGGTGCAGGGCCCAAGCACCTGGGCCATCCTCCACTGCACTCCCTGGCCACAGCAGAGAGCTGGCCTGGAAGAGGGGCAACCAGGACAGAATCCGGCGCCCCAACTGGGACTAGAACCCGGTGTGCCAGCGCTGCTAGGCGGAGGATTAGCCTAGTGAGCCACGGCGCTGGCCCCGAGGGAGAGTCTTCTATCCACTGGTTTACTCCCCAGATGGTGGCAACAGCCAGGGGCTGGACCAGGCTGAAGCCAGGAGCTGGCAGTTTCTTCTGGGTCTCCCATATGGATTGCAGGATCCCAAGCACTTTGGCCATCTTCCACTGCTTTCCCAGGCCATTAGCAAGAGCTGAATTGGAAGTAGAGCAGCTTGGAATGAAACTGGTGCCCAAATGAGTTGCTGGCATCACAGGCAGTCACAGGCTCTACCTGCTACACTAAAATGCTGGTGCTTGCATAATTTTATTGCATGGATATTTGTTATGTACTTTTAATTAATTTCTGTTTTTTTGAAAGAGATTTTCTATTCTCTGATTGCTATACCCAAATGCTTGTAACAACTAGGACTGGGCCAGGCTGATGCCAGAATCCAGAAACTCAATCCAGATTCCCCATGCAGGTGGCAGGGACCCAGCTGCTTGAGCCATCACCTGCTTTCTTCAGGGTGTGAATTAGAAGAATGCTGGAATTGAAAGCAGAGTTGGGATTTGAAACCAAGCACTCTGAACCAAGTGGCAGTAGTTACTCACTAGGCCAAATACCTGCCCCTGTATGATATGCTTTTTAATGAATAGTTAATAGTTTTTGATAATAGCTATTTAGGTTAGGAAGTTACTTCAGAGTATATCTAATATATCTCTGTCGTAAATAAGTTTCTCTTACTAAATGAATGTTAGTAGAAGTAGTGATAAGCTGAATATTTTATATTCTTTGATTACTTAGGCATTTAGAGAAGTATTTGGTGCCTAGGTAACCATTAGTATGTTTTTTTCTCATTAAAACTATTAAGTCTTCAGAAATATAACTTTTTTAAAAAGATTTATTTATTTATTTGAAAGGCAAAGTTAAAGAGTGGCAGAGTCAGAGAGAGATCTTCCATCCGATGGTTCACTCCCCAAATGGCCACAATAGCCAGAGCTGCACTGATCCAAAGCCAGGAACCAGGAGCTTCTTCTGGGTCTCCCACATGGGTACAGGGGCCCAAGGGTTTGGACCATCTTCCACTGCTTTCCCAGGCCATAGCAGAGAGCTGGATGAGAAGTGGAGCAGCTGGGACTCAAACTGGTATCCATATGGGATGCTGGCACTGTACACGGAGGCTTTATCCACTATGTCATAACGCCGGCCCTGATAACATGTTTTTAAAGCTGATTATTTTTGCTTTTGCCTTTTTTTTTTTTTTTTTAAAGATTTATTTGTTTGAAAGGCAGAGATACAGAGATCTTCCATCTGCTGGTTCACTCAAATGGCTGCAACGGCGAGGGCTGAGTCAGGCTGAAGCCAGGAGCTACTTCCAGGTCTCCCACGTGGATGTAGGGGCCCAAAGACTTGGGCCATCTTCCATTGCTTTCCCAGGCACTTTAGCAGAGAGCTGGATCAGAAGTGGAGCAGCTGGGTCTCAAACCAGTGCCCATATAGAATTCTGGTGCTGCAGATGGTAGCTTAACCCTCTATGCCACAATGCTGGCCCCTTTATTTTTTAAATATTCAATATTTATTGAATACTTACTGTTTGTTATACACTACTGAGATACTGAGGACATAGTGAAGAAGATAGACAAAAAATCCCTACTTGATGTATCCTACATTCTAGCAGAGATAGACAATGAACAGAAAGTACATGACATCTTAGAAACTACTAAGTGCTAAGGAGAAAAATGTGAAGCTGGGAAGATTGCTCTGAAGTTGGGACGAGGATTTTAAGACAAATTTTATATGGGACATTCTAGATAATGTTGAAGAAAGGTGACGTTTTTTCTTTTTAAGATTTATTTATTGAGTTGAAAGGCAGAGTTAAAGAGAGGCAGAGGGAGGGAGGGAGGGTCTTCCATCTGCTGGCTCGCTACCCAAATGGCTGCAATGGCTGGAGCAGCAGAAAATGACCCAAGTCCCTGCACCCCCGTGGGAGACCTGGAGGAAGCTCCTGGCTCCTGGCTTCGGATCAGCGCAGCTCCAGCCAAGCAGAGAGCTGGATTGGAAGTGGAGCAGCCTGGTCTCACATTGGTCCCCGCTACACCTCAGCGCTGGTCTCTGTTTTTATTCTTTTAATGACCTTACCTTTATGTTTCATACTTTCTGTAGAGTTTTCTCATTTTTGTTCTTACATATTTTATTATTAAGGTATAATTACACATAATATTTAATCATTAATTTTTTTTTAAAGATTTACTTATTTATTTGAAAGTCATAGTTACACAGAGAAGGAAAGGAGGGGTTGGGGGGAGATCAGTCGGTCTGTTGGTCTTCCATCCACTGGTTCACTCCCCAGTTGGTTGCAATGGCCAGAGCTGTGCCGATCCAAAGCTAGGAGCCAGGAGCTTCTTCCAGGTTTCCCACGAGGGTACTGGGACCCAAAGTTTCTGGCCATCTTCTGCTTTCCCAGGTCATAGCAGAGAGGTGGATCAGAAATGCAGCAGCCGGGACTTGAAATGACATCCACATGGGATGACAGCACTGCAGGCAGTGGCTTTACGTGCTATGCCACAGTGCCGGCCCCATTAATGTATGATTTTTTAAAAAAGACTTATTTTGGGGCAGGCGCTGTGGCTCACTTGGTTGATCCTCCGCCTGCGGCGCCAGCATCCCATATGGACACCAGGTTCTAGTCCCGGTTGCTCCTCTTCCAGTCCAGCTCTCTGCTGTGGCCTGGGAAGGCAGTGGAGGATGGCCCAAGTGCTTGGGCCCTGCACCCGTATGGGAGACCAGGAGGAAGCACCTGGCTCCTGGCTTTGGATCGGTGTAGCTCCAGCTGTAGTGGCCATTTGGGGGGTGAACCAACAGAAGGAAGACCTTTTTCTCTGTCTCTCTCTCTCTCACTGTCTAACTATCTTTCAAAAAAAAAAAAAAAAAAAAGTTAGAGAGGTAGAGACAAAGAGGTCCTCCATGCACTAGTTCACTCCCCAGATGGCTGCAATGGCCAGAGCTGTGCTGATCCGAAGCCGGGAGCTAGGAGTTTCCTTCAGGTCTCCCACTTGGGTGCAGGGGCCCCAGGACTTGGGCTATCCTCTACTTCCTTCCTAGGCCACAGCAGAGAGCTGGATAGGAAGAGGAGCAGCTGGGACTAGAACCAGCACCCTTATGGGATGCTGGCGCTTCAGGCCAGGGCGTTAACCCACTGCGCCACAGTGCAGGACCCATAATGTATAATAAAAAAAAAAAAGATTTATTTATTTATTTGAAAGGCAGAGTTTGAGAAAGGGGTAGGGGGAGACAAAGATCTTCCATCACACAGTTCATTCCCCAAATGACCACAACGGCTAGAACTGAGCTGATCCAAAGCCAGAAGCCAGGAGCTTCTTCTCACTCTCCTATGTGGGTTCAGGGGCCTAGGAACTTGAGCCATCTTTGGCAACTTTACCAGGTACGTTAGCAGAGAGTTGGATCAGAAATGAATCAGCTGAGACGGGAACTGGCACAGATGGAGTTTGCTGACATCACAGGTAGCAGCTTTATCCTCTGATAAAGCTGGCCCCCTTTCTGATCATTTCTATTCCACATCATCCCAGACAATCATTCGTGTTTTTTATTTATTCATTCATACATACATACATACATACATACATACAGGTAGAGTTAGACAGTGAGAGAGAGACAGAGAGAAAGGTCTTCCTTCCATTGGTTCACCCCCGAAATGGCCACTACGGCGGGTGCTATGCCCATCTGAAGCCAGGAGCCAGGTGCTTCTTCCTGGTCTCCCATGCGGTTGCAGGAGCCCAAGCACTTGGGCCATCCTCCACTGCCCTCCTGGGCCACAGCAGAGAGCTGGACTGGAAGAGGAGCAACCGGGACTAGAACCCGGTGCCCATATGGAATGCTGGCACCGCAGGTGGAGGATTAACCAAGTGAGCCACGGCGCCAGCCCTCATGTTTTCTATTACCATAACTTAGTTTTGCCTGTTCCAGAACTTTATATAAGTTGAATAATGGAGTATGTATTTTTGGATCTGGTTTCTTTTGCTTAACATACTGTTTTTGAGATTCACATATGTCAGGTGAATCAGTAGTTTGTATCTTTTTGATTGCTGTGTGGTATCCCATGGTTTCAGAATACCTTAATTTGTTCCTTCTTTTCTCTCCTGATAGACATTTGGGTTTTCAATTTTTCACTACTCTGAATAAATCTGTTATGAACATTCTTGTTAAGGTCTTTTAGTGAACATTTGTTTATTTCTCTTGGATAAATATTTAAGAATAGGTTTTGTTGTGTGTGTTTCATTGTTTTATTTATTTTTAAATTTATTTGACAGGTAGAATTATAGACAATGAGAGAGAGAGAGACAGAGAGAAAGGTGTTCCCTCAGTTGGTTCATTCCCCAAATGGCCGCTAAGGCTGGAGCACATCTATCCGAAGCCAGGAGCCAGGTGCTTCCTCCTGGTCTCCCATACGGGTGCAGGGCCCAAGCACTTGGGCCATCCTCCACTGCCTTCCTGGGCCACAGCAGAGAGCTGGACTGGAAGAGGAGCATCAGGGACTAGAACCCAGTGCCCATATGGGATGCCAGCGCCGCGGGTGGAGGATTAACCAAGTGAGCCATGGTGCCGGCCCCAGTTCTGCTGTTTACTTTTTAAAAGTTCTTTCTTTTGTTTTAATATTTCCTTTTTTTTTAAAAAAAAAAAAAAAGATTTATTTATTTGAGAGGCAGAGTTACAGAGGGAGGGGGAGAGAGAGAGGTCTTTGACCTGCTGGTTCGCTCCCCAAGTGATTGCAACGGCCAGAGCTGGACCGATCCTAAGCCAGGAGCTTCTTCCTGGTCTCTTACATGGGTGCAGGGCCCTAGCACTTGGGCCATCTTCCACTGCTTTCCCAGACCATCAGCAGAGAACTGGAATGGAAGAAAAGCAGCAGGGACAGGGACCGACACCCATATGGGATGCTGGTGCTGCAGACAGAGGCTTAACCTATTACACCACAATGCCAGGCTCCCACCTCCCCCTTTTTAAAAGATCTATTTTTTAAAAAATTTATTTGAAAGAGTTTTATAGAGAGAGGGAGAGACAGAGTGCTTCCATCCACTGATTTACTCCTAAAATGGCTTTAACAACTTGGGATGTGCCAGGCAGAATCTAGGAGCCAGGAGCTTCTTCTGGGTCTGTCTCATGGGTGCAGGAACCCAAGCACTTGGGCCATCTTTTGCTGCTTTCCTAGGTGCATTAGCAGGGAGCTGGATTGGAAGTGGAACAGCTGGGTCTTGAACTGGCACCCATATGGGTTTGCTGGTGTCACACGTGGCAGCTTTACCTGCTATGCCATAATGCTGACCTTCAGAATTCTATTTTTGAGTCATGGTTGTACTTTTCTCCTTTTAACTTCTTAAAGATAAATAAATACACTCATGTGTGTCTGTGTAACTTAGGTGTTTATGTATAGCTATATATATGTATAACCATGTGGTTTGAATGTGTTCTGCAAGGTCTTAATGTGCTGAAATTGAATCCTCATTTTGAGGCGTTAAGACTTTGGAAATGCTATCAAAGCACTGGTTTCAGTCTTTGTTAAGGCAGCAGAAGATGGCACGATTGGGCCCTTGCCACCTATGGAGAAGACTCAGATGGAAGTCATGGCTCCTGGCTTCCTCCTGGCCAAACCCTGGGTATTACAGCCTTCTAGGAGTAAACCAGCAGGAGGAAGATCTCTTGGTCTGGCCCCTTTTCTCTCTGTAACACTGACTTTTAAATAAACACGTAAATCTTTGGGGAAAAAAAGGAGTGGGAAATGTAATCCAACTTATGTTTGTAAGTGGAGTCTTTGGGAGGTGATTAGAATTAAATAAGATCATCTAAGTAGAGTCATGATTGAATACTTGTGGCTTTATGAGAGAGAGCGCGAGCGAGTGAACATAGACACACATGTTCCCTGTCCTGCTATGTGATGCTCTCACCAGCTTGGTCCTTTTCCTACAAGAAGCCCATCATCAGATGTGCTCCCTTTGCCTTGGAACAGAACCATGAACCCACATAAAACTCATTTATAAAGTTACCCAGTCTTAGGTATTTTGTTATGGTTATGAGAAATAGGCTAATACACTGTTTAATGAATGAATGTATGTGTATAAATATTGAGGTATATTTGATTTGTTTTCCTTCCTCATACAATGTTTCACCCAGTTGTTTTAATAACTGTTTCTTGTTAAAGACTTCTTAGGTGTCTATTTTTCAGTGAAACTTCATATTAGAAAAATTCTTTTACTTTTTTCCTTTACAGTTTGTATACATTCTTTTTTCAAGAGATTTATTTATTTAAAGTCAGAATAAGAAGCAGGGACAGAGAGATCCTCTATCCCTGGTTCATTCCCCAAATGGCTGCAACGGTAGGGGCTGGGCCAGGCTGGAGCCAGGAGCTTTTTCTAGGTCTCCCATGTGGGTACAGGGGCTCAAGGACTTGGGCCATCTTCTGCTTTCCCAGGCCATAGCAGAGAGCTGGATCGGAAGTGGCGCAGCCGGGACTCAAACTCACACTCATATGAGATGCCAGCACTGCAGGCTCGCAGCTTTACCCACTATACCATAGCGCAAGACTTATGTTTGTAAGAAACTGTGATAGTGACATTTTGCTTTGCCACTATCAATGTTGGGAGGCCCTATTATTTTAATCCACACCAGTGTTTAATGGTGTCAGTGTTTTGGATTTAACTGTTCTAATAGATGCTTAATGTCATTTCTTTGGTTTTCATCTCTGGTTGTCTTGTGTTTCTGGTATGGCTTTTGATGAAGTGAGGTGAATCTGTGTCATCTCACCTTTGACAGACTCCAGGAGATTGAATTCTGCCCTTCAGAGATTTGTAGTTTAGCTTTTTTTAGGCTCTGACACTGTGCAGCTATAAAATCTTAAGGGAGATTCTGTTTATGTGTCAGTGCCCTAGAGCCAGCTGATTTTCCCTGGGGAAAATTGACCATATATATTAAGTCCTTCATCCTAGTCCTGTGTGACCAGCAAAACTTGTGGTTTCTTTTTCACTTAGTAAAGTGCCTCTTTCGATGCCAGTCTGATTTACCAGCTTACCCCTCAAATTGGCACATGTCCCAGAAAAAAAGGAAGTGTCCATCAATTTTTGGCTCACCAGAGAAGGACTCTCATTACCTTTTTGAAACTTTAGTTCAGATAGTTCTTGTTACTTTCATAGGCTCCCAAAGTCTTTAAAAGTATGATTTTTGCAATTCTTCTACTTTCTACCCCCAGTATGGTATAGTTGTTATGGTCAGTGAACCCATATTAATCTTTACCCACAATAGAGTTCACCCTTAGTGCTGTATGTTATTTGATTGTGCACACATACATAAGGGAATGTTTCCACCATTAGAGCACCACACAGAATAGTTTCACTCCCCAAAAAGTATCCTGTGTTCCACCTATTCACCCGTCCCTCCTCCCAGACCCCTTCTTTTCCATACACACTCTCCATGGTTTTGCCTTTTCCAGGGTGTCATACAGTTGGGATAATATAGTATGTAGCCTTTTCAAATTGGCATTTATTTAAAAGTAATAGGCATTTGAGGCCTATGTCTTTCAGTGGCTTGATAACTTGTTTCTTTTTTTGTGTTACATAATAATCAGTTGTTTGGAAGCATCACAGTTTATCCACTATTTTGTTTTAAAGATTTATTTTATTTATTTGAAAGGCAGAGTTACAAAAAGAGGTAGAGAGAGAGAGGTCTTGCATCTGCTTGTTCAGTCCCACAACGATTCGAAGCCAGGAGCAAGGAGCTTCTTCCCGGTCTCCCAGGTGGGTGCAGTGGCCCAAGGACTTGGGCCATCTTCTCATGCTTTCCCAGGCCACAGCCAAGAGCTGGATTGGGAGAGGAGCAGCTAAGACTAGAACCGGCGCCCATATGGGATGCCGGTGCATTCACTATTGAAGCACCACATGGGGGCCGGTGCTGGGGTGCAGGAGGTTAAAGCCCTGGCCTGCATCAATGGCATTCCATATGAGTGCCGGCTTGAGTCCTGGCTGCTTCACTTTTGATCCACCTCTCTGCTAATGCGCCTTTGAAAGTAGCACAGGATGGCCCAAGTCGTTGGGCCCCTGCACCCACATAGGAGACCTGGAAGAAACTCCTGGCTTCTGGGTTTGGATTGGCTCGGCTCTGGCCATTGTGGCCATTTGGGGAGTGAACCAGTGGATGGAAGACCCCCCCCCCCCCGTAACTCTGTCTTTCAAATAAATAAAATAAATCTTAAAAACAAACAAACAAACAAGCAAACAAAAACATGGGCCGGCGCCGCGGCTCACTAGGCTAATCCTCCGCCTAGCGGCGCCAGCACACCGGGTTCTAGTCCCAGTCAGGGCGCCGGATTCTGTCCCGGTTGCCCCTCTTCCAAGCCAGCCCTCTGCTGTGGCCAGGGAGTGCAGTGGAGGATGGCCCAGGTGCTTGGGCCCTGCACCCTGTGGGAGACCAGGAAAAGCACCTGGCTCCTGGCTCCTGCCATTGGATCAGCGCAGTGTGCCGGCCGCAGTGCGCCGGCCGCGGCGGCCATTGGAGGGTGAACCAACGGCAAAGGAAGACCTTTCTCTCTCTCTCTCTCTCTCTCACTGTCCACTCTGCCTGTCAAAAAACAAAACATGATTCCTTCTGGGCTTTGACACCTATGAATAAGGCAGTTAATATTCATGCATAAGTTTTTGTGTGGATATAAGTTTTCGATTTATTTAAGTACCACAGAGCATGTTTCTAGGTTGTATAGTAAGACTGTTTTGGTGCCGGCACTGTGGTGTAGAAGGTTAAGCCTCTGCCTGTGGTGTCAGCATTTCTTATGGGTGCTGGTTCAAGTCCAGGCTGCTCTACTTCCGATCCAGTTCTCTGCGAATGCACCTGGGAAAGCAGTGGACGATGACCCAAGCAGCTGGGCTCCTGCACTCATGAAAGAGACCCAGACGAAGCTTGCATTACTGATTCTGCAAATTTGTAAGTTTACCCTAACTGTATCTTGCCCTGCATCCCAGTGCTGCCGATGATAACTCGGATGTTCATATGGGGAGATTTATTGGTCAGGCAGTTGTCTGGTAAAAGGACCAGATCCTTTCTGCTGAGCTAGAGTTCAGGAGAGTATGGCCCTTGGGAAAAGAAATTGACCGTGAAAAGCAGAAACTAAATAGACTTTTAGAACAAGAACATTAGGGGCTGGCACTGTGGCGTAGTGGGTTAGGCTGCCACCTGTAGTGCCGGCATCTCATATGGGTGCTGGTTGGAGACCCAGCTGCTCCACTTCTGATCTAGCTCTCTGCTATGGCCTGGGAAAGCAGAAGATGGCTCAAGTCCTTGGGCCCCTGCACCCACGTGGGAGACTGGAAGGAGCTCCTGGCTCCTGGCCTCAGATCAGCACAGCTCTGGCCGTCACAGCCAATTGGGGAATGAACCAAAGGATGGAAGACTGACCTACCTATCTCTCTCTCTCTCTCTTTCTGCCTCTCCTTCTCTCTCTGTAACTCTGACTTCCAAATAAGTAAATAAATCTTTAAAAAAAAAAAAAAAGAATCAAGAACATTGGAAATATGAGTTAGGGGTACACTGATTCGGTGTGTGGTTTTGACGTGGCAATAATAGGTGCTGTGGTACTGCAGGTGGAGATACCAACCCAGAATGCCTGCATCCCTTATCAGAGTTCCTGGGATGGGTGCACTCTGTTTCTGATCCAGCTTCCTGCTAATATGCATCCTGAGAGGCAGCAGATGACTCAAGTACTTGGGTCTCTGCCACCCACAGGAGAGAGACCTGGATGGAGTTCATGGCTCCTTGTTTCGCACAGGCCTCAGCTGTTATGGGCATTTGGAGAGTGAACCAGTGGATTGAAGACTAACATTTCTCCCTACCCCCTCCTCCTCTTCTCCCTCTCTGTTATCTATAAAAATAGATAAAAGTTTAAAGTTGCAGTAGCTACAAGGAGGATTGCTGCAGAGATTAGTAAGGAGGCTGTTATTAATTACTTCATTTCTCAACCACCTGTAACTACTCTTCCCATGATACTAGACCAACTGTGTGTCCTGATAATCAGCTGAACTCATGAGCCCTTTGCAACACCAAGTTTCATCTTAGTCCTGTGGCTGAATGACTTAACTTACCTGCCTTTCAGGATTCCTGATTTCTGGCTTAATCTTAAAATTTGCCTGACTCTCCAAATCCTGCAGATCCAGTTTCCTTTTGCCTTCACAGTAATGATTGACTTTTGCTTATTTTCATTAAATTTAATTTTAAATTATAAGAATAATTTAAGAATTTAAAAAATGTTAGATGTATTATAGGGTTTACAGCAAGGATCATTATTCCCGTACCACACCCCACTATCCAGTGACAACCTCTTTCAGCTCTTTTAGAAGTGGAGACTTGAGTCTTTGTTTCCTTATGGCTACTTCCAGCATAAAGCCAAATGGGAGTGAATCCTTTCCCAGATTCAACCACAAGTGCCTATATATACTTAAACTATTTTTTAAATTTTTTCTAGGAATGAGTTAATTATACTTCTCAATTCGTGGTTCCTTATTATTTTGGCCATTTTTTTTATTGCTTGTTTGCTTGTTGGTATGAATATATATATATTAAAAAAGATTTATTTATTTATTTATTTGAAAGAGTTACACAGAGAAGGAGAGGCAGAGAGAGGGAGGGTTTCCATCCGCTGGTTCACTCCCCTAGTGGCTGCAACGGCTGGAGCTGTGCCGATCCAAATCCAGAAGCCGGGAGCTGCTTCTCTGTCTCCCACGCGGGTGCAGGGGCCCAAGGAGTTGGGCCATCTTCTGCTTTCCCAGGCCATAGCAGAGAGTTGGAATGGAAGTGGAGCATCCGGGGCTCAAAACTGATGCCCATAATGGGATGCCGGCACTGCAGGTGGCGGCTTTACCCACTATGCCACAGTGCCGGCCCCCTTCATTTCTTTTCATTTCCATTCTCACTCTGTTCCCCTCCTACTCTCCACCCTTAGGCAACCATTTTATTATGTTTGTTTATATCCTTTGGAAGTACTCTTTTTTTTTTTTTTTTAAAGAAGGATTTATTTATTTACTTTTTTGAAAGGCAGAGTTACAAAGAGGCAGAGAGAGAGAGCTTATTCTGGGTCTCCCACACAGGTGCAGGGCCCCAAGAACTTTAGCCATCTTCCACTGCTTTCCCAGGCCACAGCAGAGAGCTGGATGGGAAGTTGAACAGCCAGCCTGGACTCCAACAAGCACTCACATGGGATTCTGGCACTGCATGCGGCGGTTTTACCCCCTGCGCCACAGCTTTGGCACCAGGAAGTACTCTTTCAAAAATAATTAAAAGCTTTTTTTTTTTTTTTAAAGATTTATTTATTTATTTGAAAGGCAGAGTCTGAGAGAGGGATAGACAGGTCTTCCATCTGCTAGTTCACTTCCCAGATGGCCCCAACAGCTAGGGGCTGGGCCAGGCTGAAGCCAGGAGCTTCTTCCTGGTCTCCCATGTGCTCAGGCGGGGTGGGGTGGTGGTGGTGGTGGCCAGTACTAGGGCCATCCTCCGCTGCTTTCCCAGGCATATTAGCAGGAAGCAGGATCACAAGTAGAGCATCCAGGACTTGAACTGGGGCCCATATGGAATTCTGGTACTGCAGGCAGTGGCTTAACCTGCTGCATCATAGGGCTGGCTCCGATCCTGTTTAGTTTTATTTTTTTTAAGATAATGTAGTTGTTTAATACTGTTCTTGGAAACAGAAGGATTCAGCTCAGAGTCTTGTAATTTTAGTTGTCTTGTTTCTCTAGTCTTTTTCACCATGTAATTGTTTCTTGTTCTTGTCTTAGACTTTCATGATCTTGATATTTTGGCAGTTACAGATCACTTGCTTTGTAGAATGTTCCTCATATTCTTTTTAGTTGGTCCATGTTTTTATTTGTCTCATTGTTGGTGATGTTCACCAAAACCAAAAATTTGATTTTCTTGGTTTCTGTGCTCTTAAGTTGTTCTTTTTGTAATTAATTTTGTGGTGAAGTACTTCGAAATTGCATAAACTTTGTACATAACTTTAAATTTATTCATTTATTTATTTTGAAAAATATTTATTTATTTGAAAGGCAGAGTTACAGAGAGGAGGAGAGAGAGAAAGAGAGGTTTTCCATCCACTGGTTTACTCCCCTGCAATGGTTGGAGCTTCTTCCAGGTCCCCACGCAAGTGCAGGGGCCCAAAGACTTAGGCCATCTTCTGTTGCTTTCCCAGGCCACAGCAGAGAGCTGGATTGGAAATGGAGCAGCTGGGACTTGAACTGGTGCCCATATGGGATGCTGGCACTGTAGGTGGCAGATTTACTCGCTACGCCACAGCACTGGCCCCTATTCATTTATTTATATATTATATATCTCTGTGACTCATTTCCTATTAAGTGGGTAGTAGTCATTTGTATTCATTCAAATAAAAGGTAAATTTTTATTGTGTGCATGTTACAGCAGCATAAATGATATTAATTTTAATATATAAAAGTATATGTTAAAGCACCTGTAGCCCAAAAGTCACATTCTAGAATTTTCAGAATAATTCTATGTTGCTTGGTGATAAGAAAAACCACCATAATTTGAAAGGTGGAGTTAAAAAA
The DNA here is from genome assembly GCF_051225735.1 of Oryctolagus cuniculus. NCBI lineage: Eukaryota > Metazoa > Chordata > Mammalia > Lagomorpha > Leporidae > Oryctolagus > Oryctolagus cuniculus. The sequence continues at coordinate 197,094,695 of NC_142867.1, forward strand.
TTTAATTTCAGGGCTGACGTTTTGGCGAATCAGATACAGGGGCCCTGCCCTACAGGCATCTTCTGTGGATGCTGGTTTGAGTCCTGGCTGATCCAGCTCCCTGCCAGTGGCCTGGGAAAAGCAGTAGAGGATGGCCCAATGGTTTGGACCCCTGCACCCAGGTGGGAGACCCAGATTAATAATGCTCCTGATTTAGGCCTGGCCTAACTCTGGTTGCAGCCTTTTGGGGAATGAACCAGCGGATGGAAGATCTCTCTCTCTCTCTCTGCCTCTTTCTGTAACTGATTTTCAGCTAAATAAATAAATCTTTAAAAAATTTAATTGCACAAAATATGAGCTGATGTTACTTCTAGCTGGCCTGAAGTTACAGAAAAGTAGCGGCCTGATCCAAATCTGAGCTGATTCTGGCTGTGGTATGCTGCCCTCTGGTGGCAGTATTGTATTTCACAATAAATATGGGAAAAAATCTGGATGGCTAAGATTTCCAGGGATTGGCAGCAATTTCAGGCCTGGATAATTGATGCCATGTTCTTTGGCACAGTCCTGAGAGATTGGGCCAGAATAATACTGGGAATGAGAAAGAACCATTCTTCCTTGCTTTCTAAGACAGGTGGACTGCTTTTCTTTTCCAGGCCTTGTCCATTACCTTATGAGGGCAGGAATGAGGGCTGGGTAGATTTGTTTTCTTTTCTATTACGGATTTTTATTTTCCTTTAAAATCTGTACTTTCTTGATTTTCTTCAAATTAATGTGTCTTAATTAAGATTACTTTTTAATTGAAATCAAGTTAGTGTTTTAGTCTTTTAAAAATATGGCATAAACTGATCAAGTCAGGCAATTAGATTTCCTTATCTTTTTTTGTGTTTACAGCTCAACAGTTCTTCTCATCTAGTTCTTTATATAGAAATAATACATTGTTGGCCGGTGCCATGGCTCAATAGGCTAATCCTCCACCTGCGGTGCCGGCACACCAGGTTCTTGTCCTGGTCGGGGTGCCGGATTCTGTCCCGGTCCCTCCTCTTCCTGTCCAGCTCTTCAAAAAGGTTGCTGTTAAAAAGGTTGTTCTTCACTGTTTTTGTCGATTTTTTTGGTATGTAGTTATTGTTTTGTTGACTTACAGGAGTTCTCTGAATATGACATACTATCTTATAGTCTCTTCATCTGAAAAGAATCCCTTAAATTTGTTGTAATCAAGTTAATAGAATCTTTTGCATTGGTTATATTTGTGATAAAAACTTTGAATTTTTATTTGAGAAGATGAGGGTGAGGGGAGAACATATGTGCAGACAGGCTCCTATCTGCTGGTTTACTCTGCAAATGCCAGTAATGACTAGGGCTGGGCCAGGTGGAGCCAGGAGCTGGGGACTCAATCCAGGTCTCCCATATGAGTGGCAGGAACACAAGTACTCAAGTCATCACCTGCTGTCTCCCAGGGTGCACATTAGCAGGAAGCTAGAATTAGGAGTAGAGCCAAAACTTGAACCCGTGCTCTATGATATGGGATACAGGTGTCACAACTGGCTACTTAGGCCAAATGTCTGCCCAAGTTTGTGCTTTTTTTTTTTTTCATTAAAATTCAGTTTTTCTAAGTTACTTATTCATTTTTTTGATTATTCAAGAGGGGAAAACAGAGGGCTCCTATTTGCTGGTTTACTTCCCTAATGCCTGCAATGGCAAAGGCTGGTCCTGGCTAAAACCAGGAGCTAGGAACTCAGTTTAGATCTCTTGGGTGACAGGGACCCAACTACTTGAGCCATCACTGCTGCCTCCCAGGGTCTGCATTAGCAGCAAGCTTGAGAGGCAGGAGCCAGAGCTAGGTGTTGAACCTCACTCTAAGGAATGACTGCCCCTAATGTTTGTAATCTTTTGAAATATATTCCTCCCTTGCTATCCATGGAAAATTGAATCTAATCCCTCTGGGAGTACCAAAATCTATGATTGTTAAAGTCTCTTATGTAAGAATATAGCATAATATTGGCATTCAACCAGTTAAACTTATCTGTAGATTAGTTGTAATACTTAATACTTGTACAGTGTAAGACATTGTTAATTGTTGTTACACTGTATTATTAAGGGAATAATGACAAAGAAAAAGTCTGTATAGGTTTTTTCCCAAATATTTTTATCTGTGGTTGGAAAGAATCTACCAGTGTGGAACCTTTAGAATGGAGGATCAACTGTTTTTGTTTTTTGAAATTGTTTTAAAGATTTATTTGAAAGGCAGAGTCTTGTCTTTTCTCTGTCTGTCTCACTCATCCACTCAGAAAAACACAGAACAAGAGTGAGAGAGAGACACCTACCAACCTTCTACCTGCCAGGCTGAAGGTAAGAGTCAGGAACTCCATCCTGGTGTCCCACTTGGATGTCAGAACTCAACTTGAGCCATCATCCCCTGCCTCCCAGATGCATTAACAGGGAACTGGATTGGAAGCTGAGTAACCAACACTCAAACCAGCAGTCTAATATGGGATGTGAATGGCTTTTTATTTATTATTTGAAAGGTAGAGTTACAGAGAGGCAGAGTCGGGGTGTGTGTGTGTGTGTGTCTTCTATCTGCTAGTTCATTCCCCAAATGGCTGAAATGGCCAGAGCTGGGCCTGTCTCAAGCCAGAAGCTTCTTCCAGGTCTCCATGCGAGTGCAGGGACCCAAGCACTTGGGCCATTTTCCACTGCTTTCCCAGGCCATTAACAGAGAGCTGGATCGGAATAGGAGCAGTTGGGTCTCGAACTGGCACCCACATGGGATGCCAGTGCCACAGGCGGAGGCTTAACTTACTGTGCCACAGCACTGGCCGTCAGCATTCTTCTTTTTAGTTTTCCCTTTTATAACTTGTTTTGTGAAACAAAAACCCTCTGAGGACATTGGCTATGTTTTCTATTTGTAGTTGTCTGTTTTCTTCAGGTTGCTTTTTCCTTCTCTTTTATTTTGAAGGTTTTACTCAAGTATCTGGTTTTCTTTGGTCCTTGGTTCATATTTAACAGTATGTCCCTAAGAAGTAATGAGTGGGAAACTGCAGCTTGTTGTTAAGTGTGTCCTAACAACTTTAGGTGTGAAAGCAAGGCTTAGGCCTTTTTATGTGTGGAAGCCTCTAAGTATCATTATCTGTATATTTAGTTTTGAGAAAACCGCTAGTCTCAAAAAGAATGCTGTAATCTTCCACTCGAGGGATAAAAGGTTGGTTTCTGGGTGGGGTAGATGAGAGACAATTCTGTGGTTTTTCCATTCATTAAAGTTACAGATTTGATTTAATTTCCTTGTTTTCAATTTATCTAGTTTCTGCTCTCAACTAGAGGATTTCTTGTTTAACCTTTCCAGAATCCAAACCTTTAGTCTACTCTAATCTGAGATTAGTTACCTAACTGAAGGGCTGAAGGAAGAGATTCTAGTGTTTAACTGTTTTTAACTTTATCCGTGTATTGTTTCATCCTCTTGTTTTTAGCCCATCTTACAGTTTAGAAGTATTGATCAGTTCCTAAGCCCTATCAGGTTTCTCTATCCATGTGTCAAATCCCCCTTTACAGACGTACCTCCCATACACTTAAGTCTTCCTTTTAAAAAATTATTATTATTATTATTATTTTTTTGACAGGCAGAGAGGACAGTGAGAGAGAGAGAGAGAGAGAGAGAGACAGAGAGAAAGGTCATCCTTTTCCGTTGGTTCAGCTCCCAATGGCTGCTGCGGCCAGCACGCCGCGGCTGGTACACCGCGCTGATACGAAGCCAGGAGCCAGGTGCTTCTCCTGGTCTCCCATGTGGGTGCAGGGCCCAAGGACTCGGGCCATCCTCCACTGCCTTCCCGGACCACAGCAGAGAGCTGGACTGGAAGAGGAGCAACCAGGACAGAATCCAGCGTCCTGACCGGGACTAGAACCCGGTGTGCGGGCACCATAGGCGGAGGATTAGCCTAGTGAGCCGCAGTGCCGGCCAAAAAATTATTTTTAAAGATTTATCTATTTTATTTGAAAGAGTTACACTAGAGGGAGAAGGAGAAAACTAGAAAGAGAGAGCTCTTCCATCCGTTGGTTCATTCGCCATATGGCTGCAACAACCAAGATTGGACCAGGCTGAAGCCAGGAGCTTCTTCCAATTCTCCCACATGGGTGGCAGGGTACCAAACGCGTGGGCCATCTTCTGCTGCCTTCCCAGGCCACATTAGCAGGGAGCTGGATTGGATGTAGAGATACTGGGACTTGAACTGGTATCCTGATATGGTATGCCAGTATAGCATATTCAACTTGCTGTACCACAACACAGGTCCCTGAACACAGCTTTTTATGCTGCAGACTTTGTCAAGTTTTGTTCCTCCAGATAGCAGTTACAAAGATGGAATTAGAAGTGCAAAAGATGTATTGTTTGGCACATAGTTTTCTTCCGGAGTTGTGATAAAAAAGAATATAACTTAAGAGGTTTAAGTGTGTGTGTGTGTGTGTGTGTGTGTTTAAGATTTATGTATTTATTTGAAAGAGTTACACATAGAAGGAAGGAGAGGCAGGGAGAGGGAGAGGGAGGGAGGTTTTCCATCTGCTGGTTCACTCCCCAGTTGGCTGCAACGGCCAGAGCTGCACTGATCTGAAGCCAGGAGCCACATGGGTGCAGGGACCCAAGGACTTGGGTCATCTTCTACTTTCCCAGGCCATAGCAGAGAGATGGATCAGAAGTAGAGCAGCCTGGACTTGAACTAGTGCCCATATGGGAAACCGGCACAGCAGGTGGCAGCTTTATCCGCTTCACCACAGTTCCAGCCCTGAGTTTCAAGTTTTAAGGAGATCTTCTATTTGCTGGTTTACTCCCTAAGTGGCTGCAGTGGTCAGGACTGGACCAGATGGAAGCCAGGAACTCCATCTGAGTCTCCCAAATGAGTATCAGGGGCCCAAGCATTTGGGCTGTCATCTGCTATCTTTCCCATGTGCATTAGCAGAAAGCTAGGTCAGAGGCAGAGTAGCCAAGTATTGGAACTAACATTCCAACATGGGATGCAAGGTTACAAGTGATGGCTTAACCACTGTGCCATAACACTATCTCTGGTTTTTTCTTTCTGTACTTAAAATATGTTATTCTCGTGCTTTCTAGCTTTTTATTTTCTGATGAGAAAGCAGGTGTTTGGTTTGTTGAAGATCCTTCTATTTGTTGAATTGCTTCTCCTCTCTTGCTGCTTTCAAGGTCTGTTCAACTTTGAGCAGTGTGGTTATGACATGCTTAGGTATGGAGCTCTGAGTTTAATCTACTTGGAGTTTGCTGAGCTTCTTGAGGGAGAAGGTTAATGTTTTTTATCAAATTTGGGAGGTTTTCAGCTATTAGTTTTTTTTTTTTTTTAAACTAATTTTATTTATTTGAAAATGTTAAAGAGAGGTAGAAACAGAGAGAGGTCTTCCATTCACTGGTTCACTCCCCAGATGGCCACAATGGCCGGAGCTGAGCTGATCCAAAGCCAGGAGCCAGGAACTTCTTCCAGGTCTCCCACGTGAGTGTAGGGCCCAAGGACTTGGACCATCTTCTACTGCTTTTCCAGGCCATAGCGGAGAGCTGGATCGGAAGTAGAGCAGCCGGGACTCGAACTGGTGCCAATATGGGATGCTGGCACTGCAGGCAGTGGCTTTATCCGCTATGCCACAATACCAGCCCCCAGCCATTATTTCTTCAAACATTTTCCTGTTCCCTTGTTTCCCTAATCTTTTCCAGGACTTCCACTATATATTGTTGTTATGAGTGATGATCCCATAGGTCTCTGTATTAGTCATCATTTTGTCATTGTAATGAAATACCTGAGGAAGGCTAACTTGGTAAAGGGAACAAAAAAAGCAATTTTGGCTTATGGTTCTGGAGAATCATAGTCTAAAATTGGATAGACCCCATTGAATTGATACATGGTGATGTCATAGTGCTTGCTGGCCAAATGCCATGGTGGCACAGGGCTTCATGTGGCAAGACAGTGCTTGTGTGTTTCTTTTATGTGATGTCTTGTAAAGCCAGTAGGATCCAATCACAGCCACACCCCAACAATTTAATCCCATCTGATTGCTTCTAAAAAGGCCTCAACTTTAAACAAGCTAATTGGTTCCCTCTCCCTCTCCTCCTTTCCCCCTCCCCCCTCCCGCCTCCTCTCCCTTGGTTCCCTCCCTCCCTCTCTGAAGATTGATTTATTTAATGTAGCCTGTGCTGTGGCATAGAAGGTAAAGCTGCTGCCTGCTGCCTACAGTGCCAGCATCCCATATGAGCGCCATTCGAGTCCAGGCTGTACCACTTCATTTTTTTTATTTTTGACAGGCAGAGTGGACAGTGAGAGAGAGAGACAGAAAGGTCTTCCTTTTGCTGTTGGTTCACCCTCAAATGGCCGCCGCGGCTGGCGCGCTGCGGCTGGTGCACCGCGTTGATGTGAAGGCAGGAGCCAGGTACTTATCCTGGTCTCCCATGGGGTGCAGGACCCAAGCACTTGGGCCATCCTCCACTGCACTCCCTGGCCACAGCAGAGAGCTGGCCTGGAAGAGGGGCAACCGGGACAGAATCCGGTGCCCCGACCGGGACTAGAACCCGGTGTGCTGTCGCCGCAAGGCAGAGGATTAGCCTATTGAGCCGTGGCGCCGGCTTGTACCACTTCTGATCCAGCTCTCTGCTATGGCCTGGGAAAGCAGTAGATGTCCTAAGTCTTTGGGCCCATGCACCCGTGTGGGAGACATAGAAGAAGATCCTGGATTCTGGCTTCAGATTAGCCCTGCTCCAGCCATTTGGGGAGTGAACCAGCTTATGGAAAGACCTCTCTCTCTCTCTCTCTGCCTCTGCCTTTCTGTAACTCTGCCTTTCAAATAAATAAATATATCTTTTTTTTTTTTTTAATTTATTTACTTGAAAGGCAGAGTTAGAGAGATTGACAGTCTTCCATCTGTTAGTTCACTCCTCAAATGGTCACAGCAGCCTTCACTCTGAAGCCAGGATTCTGGAATTCCATCCAGGTCTCTTACCTGCATGGCAGGGATCCAACACTTGGGCTATCTTCTGCTGCTTTCCCAGGCATATTAACATAGAGCTGTGTGGGAAGTGGAGCAACCAGGACTTGAACCGGCACTCCAACACAACACGGGATGCTGGGTCACAAGTTGCAACTCAGCCTGCTGTGCCACAAGGCAAGCCCTAAGTTTTCATCTTCTTTGTACCATTAACATGACTTGGCATGAACCTACCGAGTCCAGAGGTGGTGCCAGGGTGAGGTGGGGAGGAGTGTGCACACAAATATTCTGGGATTCTGTTCATTTATATATTACATATATATATATATATATCTGTTCTTTAATCTAAATTAACATAAATTTAAATTCCACTTGCTGAAATCTATTGTTAAGCCATTTTAGAAATGTTTAAATTTTAATTATTGTGTTTTTTTTTTTTTTTTTTTTTTGACGGGCAGAGTGGACAGTGAGAGAGACAGAGAGAAAGGTCTTCCTTTGCCATTGGTTCACCCTCCAATGGCCGCCGCGGCTGGCACGCTGCGGCCGGCGCACTGCGCTGATCCGATGGCAGGAGCCAGGTACTTCTCCTGGTTTCCCATGGGGTGCAGGGCCCAAGCACTTGGGCCATCCTCCACTGCACTCCCTGGCCACAGCAGAGAGCTGGCCTGGAAAAGGGGCAACTGGGACAGAATCCGGCGCCCGGACTGGGACTAGAACCCGGTGTGCTGGTGCCGCAAGGCGGAGGATTAGCCTAGTGAGCTGCGGCGCAGCCTTAGTTATTGTTTTTTTGCAACTTCATGTTTTCTACGAGTTTTGTTTTTTTTTGTTTTTTTTTGTTTTTTTTTGGTTTTTTTTTTTTTGGGTTTTTTTTTACAGGCAGAGTGGACAGTGAGAGAGAGAGAGAGAAAGGTCTTCCTTTTGCCGTTGGTTCACCCTCCAAGGGCCATTGCGGCTGGCGCGCTGTGGCCGGCGCACCGCGCTGATCCAAAGGCGGGAGCCACGTGCTTATCCTGGTCTCCCATGGGGTGCAGGACCCAAGCACTTGGGCCATCCTCCACTGCACTCCCTGGCCACAGCAGAGAGCTGGCCTGGAAGAGGGGCAACTGGGACAGAATCCGGCGCCCCGACTGGGACTAGAACCCCGTGTGCCGGTGCCGCAAGGCAGAGGATTAGCCTAGTGAGCCTCGGTGCTGGCAAGTTTTGTTTTAAGATTTATTTATAGGGTTGGCATTGTGGCATAGCAGGTTAAGCCACCACCTGTACTGCCAGCATCCCATGTTAGTGCTGATTTCCATCCCAGCTGCTCTGCTTCTAATACAGCTTTCTGTTGCCTGGGAAAGCAGCAAAGGATGGTCCAAGTACTTAGGCACTTGCCACTCACATGTGAGACTTGAATGGGGTTCCAAGCTCCTGGTGTTGGCCTGGTACAGCCCAAACTGTTGAGGCCATTTGGGGAGTGGACTGATGGATGGAAGATCTGTCTATAACTCTGCCTTTCAAACAAATAAGAATCTTTTTAAGAAAAAGAAGATTTATTTATTTGAAAGGTAAATTTATTGATATTCTCTATTTGGTAGAACACTGTTCTCATGCTTTCTTTAATTTTTTCAAAAATTAATTAATTAATTATTTGAAAGAGTTACTGAGAGAGAAGAGACAGAAACATAGGTCTGCTGGTTTACTCCCCAGATGGCCTCAACAACCAGGACTGGGCCAGGCTGAAGCCAGGAGCCTCTTCCAGCTCTCTCACATGGGCCCAGGGATGTTAGCTATCTTCTGCTGCTTGTCCAGGTGTATTAGCAGGGAGTTGGATCAGAAGTGGAACAGCCAGAACTCAAACCGGATGCTGAAGCTGCGGGTGGTGGCTTAACCTGTTAAGCTGCAGTGCAGTCCCCTGTTTTGTTTTTAAAGATTTATTTCATTTATTGAAAATGCAGAGTTACAGAGAAGGAGAAACACAGAAAGAAAAAGATCCTCTATCCTCTGTTTCACTCCCTAAATGACTGCAGTGGCCAAGGCTGGGCTAGTCTGAAACCAGGAGCCAGGAATACTCTATGGGTCTTACAGTTGGGTGGCAGGAGTGCATACATTTGGGCTGTCTTCTGCCTTCCCAGGCACATTAGGAGGAAACTGAAATCAGAAGCAAATCAGTTGAGACTCAATGGGCCATTCACATAAGATGCTGGTATTGCAGGTGATGTCTTAACCCAGTGTACTGCAATGCCAGACCTAAGTTTTTTGGTTAATGTATTTTACCTGTTTTCCACTGCCTTACTGATAGTTGCCTGCCATCATTTTCATCAGACTCTATCAAGGAAAATGTCTTCACATTGGCTGAGCTCCAAATCATGTCACCTAGTATTGCAAGTGTAGTGTTCTAGGGAATCACCAGAAAAGTCAAAAAGCATTTTCTCATGGTTAGAGCTTTGCAGAAGTTCCAGACTATTCTGACTCCTTTGGTGCTTGTCAACTTACTAGTTTTCAGCTCAAATGGAATTTTTTTTTTAAGCTTCTTGACATTGGTCTTGGCAGTGACCTTATTTATTTATTTAATTTAAGATTTATTTAATTTGAAAGGCAGTTACAGAGCGAGAGAGAAGGAGAGACAGATCTTCTATCCACTGGGTCACTCCCCAAATGACTACAATGGTTGGAGCTGGACCAGATGGAAGCCTGGAGCCAAGAACTTCATCTAGGTGCCAGGGGTCCAAGCACTTGGGCCATCTTCCACTGCTCTTCCAGGTGCATTAGCAGGGAGCTGGATCAGAAATGGAGCAGCCAGGAATTGAACCAGCTTCTATCTGGGATGCTGGTACTGTAGGCAGTGGCTTAATTTGCTAAACCACAGTGCTAGCCCTGGAATCTATTTGTTATAAGGCTATTGCAAAACTGAAGAGTAAGGAAGTGCACTAGAATAAGTGCTTTGTGGAATAATCCACAAAGTTCCTAAATAGTTCCTTTTTTTTTTTTTTGGACAGGCAGAGTGGACAGTGAGAGAGAGAGACAGAGAGAAAGGTCTTCCTTTTGCTGTTGGTTCACCCTCCAATGGCCGTCGCGGCCAGCGCGCTGCAGCCAGCGCACCGCGCTGATCCGATGGCAGGAGCCAGGAGCCAGGTGCTTATCCTGGTCTCCCATGAGGTGCAGGACCCAAGCACCTGGGCCATCCTCCACTGCACTCCCAGGCCACAGCAGAGGGCTGGCCTGGAAGAGGGGCAACCGGGACAGAATCCGGCGCCCCGACCGTGACTAGAACCCGGTGTGCTGGCGCTGCAAGGCGGAGGATTAGCCTAGTGAGCCGCGGCGCCGGCCCCCTAAATAGTTCCTAAATTGCTGCAGGCCTTGGTTATTTTCTTTTTAAAGATTTATTTATTTATTTGAAAGTCAGAGTCACGCAGAGAGGAGAGAGAGGTCTTCCATCTGATGGCTCACTCCCCAGTTGGCCGCAGTGGCTGGAGCTGTGCCGATCCAGAGCCAGGAGCCTCCTCCGGGTTTCCCATATGGGTGCAGGGTCCCAAGGACCTGGGCCATTCTCCACCATTTTCCCAGGCCACAGGAGAGCGCCAGATTAGAAGTGGAGCAGCCGGGTCTTAAACTGGCGCCCATGTGGGATGCTGGTGCCCCAGGCCAGGGCATCAACCTGCTGTGTCACAGCACCAGCAGCCTTAGTTATTGTCTAGAATTCTGGCAAAGTTGATTCTTTCGTGGTGTTCCTTTTCTTGGTTTCTTCCTGTTTCCAGTATGGTAAACTGTCAAGGACATTCATTGCAGCAGAATTTATGATCGTAAAGGAATGAGAAGCAACCCAGTTGTCCCCACAGAAGAAAATTGTTCTTTTAAATGGCGCATATATATATATATATGTGTGTGTGTGTGTGTGTATATATATATATGATGGTATATTATGCACATGCTAACAATGATACATGTAGAGAATATTTTATGAAATGAGAAAAATGTTTGATATAAATGAAAGGACATGATATAAATGAAAGAAAGTACAAAATACAGTATTTTAAATTTTTTTTAGAAGTTAGCCATTCTCTCTTTTTTTTTTTAAAGATTTATTCATTTATTTAAAAGTGTTACCCAGAGAAGGAGAGGCAAGAGAGAGCAGTCTTCCCATCTGCTAGTTCACTCCCTAGTTTGCCGCAGTGGCTGGTCAGGAGGTTCCTCCAGGTCTTCCTGTGTGGTTGTAGGGGCCCAAGGACTTGAGCCATCTTGTACTGCTCTCCCAGGCCATAGCAGAGAGCTGGGTCGGAAGTGGAGCAGCAGGGTCTCGAACTGGCACCCATATGGGATGCCAGCACCGCAGGTGGCAGCTTTACCTGCGCCACAGCACTGGCCCTGTATTTTTAACTTTTATAAAGTAATAAGGAAATAAGCATATGTGAAAGCCAAAAATCTGGAAAACTGTACCTCAAAATGTGAACACTGAATATTTCTAGGTGATAGGGAATCATTGCTCTGTGAATAAAAAGAAAAATTGCTGTTCATTATGCATATCATAGGTTATATTAATATTTTGTTAATGGACATGCCTAGAGATAATACGGTTTTCACTTATGTGAATTGTTAAAATTCATATAGCTGTAAAGTTTGGTGATTTAACATAGCCTTTTGTAGGTATTTTAAGGGATGTTAAAAGAATATTCCAATCACCCTGGCAGTGATGATAACAAAGTATGAGTTCTTCATAAAGTTCATGGAAAATACATGTTATGGAAAAATTATGCATGAATTTCTAAAGTTTTTTATCAATGGGTTTATCTTCTAATTCCACTTCCCATGAACTGTTTGAAGTACCTCATATATATGAGCTGTTTTAATCTCAAGCGTCTACTGTATAGAGAAGAACTTTGGGGTATAATAGGATGAATTTTAAGTTGGAAAAATAAGTTATAATTTATTTATTAGCATTTTATTTTTTCCTTTCTAGGCGCATATTAAATTTCCTATTGACTACCCATATTCACCACCTACCTTCAGATTCTTGACCAAAATGTGGCACCCCAACATTTATGAGGTAAGATATGTCTATCATAAGTTTTTCTGAAAATTTAATTTCTAGGTCAGTACTTTAAAAATAACTGTATATCTCAGCTTCCTGTGATAGTTATGCTGTAGTCCCAGAGAAATATTCGTGATTTTGCCCTTTTAATTAGTAGCCTTGAGTTTAGTTATTTCACATTGAGAGGTACATTTTTTTTTTTTTTGGAGAGGTACCTTTTTAATATTCAGTGTATACTCATTAAAGATTTAGGTTTTAAATGCTTGCTGCTCATTGCTAAGATTATGATATCCATGTGTTAACTTTTGCATTTTTGAAATTGAGTAGATAAAGCCATACAGATTTATTTGTGTACCTACCCTCCAACTTCACAGCGAGGGTCACTTCTTGCTGTGATCAAAGATTCAGCTTTTTGAGGGGATTTATCCCACTACATTTGGACTGGCCTCCTTTCTGGAATTGCTGCTGAACAATTGAGAGCCTCTTTTGGAATAAATCCAAGGTGAGGTTCTTCTAGTGAACAAGTCCACATGCCTGCGGGAAACTTTTCTAATTTTGTTGATCAGAGATATTCAGCCTTATGTTAATCCGTAAGAAACGAGAACATAATACTATAGCATATTGGAGCAACTTGGTAATTTTTCACAAATCTGATTTTTCTTTAAGATAATCTACTTTTCTTTATCTAATAGGACAGAAGTGTTTAAAAGGATATGTAACTTTCTTTCCAGAAATAAGCTCCCAAAATATTAGTTTTTATTTTTTATTTTTTTATTTTTTGACAGGCAGAGTGGACAGTGAGAGAGACAGACAGAGAGAAAGGTCTTCCTTTTGCCGTTGGTTCACCCTCCAATGG